>NC_064639.1:1100856894-1103291729 GCF_023864345.2 Schistocerca serialis cubense
TAGCAACGATAGTGCTGCCGTTTCTCAATGAAAATCATTCTAAACTCTTCTGCAGATTGATACGTGCCTGCAGAAAATCAAACCCAAAAATCCTTTACTCACTCATTGTAATGAAGACATCTGTGAAGCCTTAGATAAGAAATGATTCCATCCACTATATCAATAAAGTAAAAGCTCATAGCAACGATAGTGCTGCCGTTTCTCAAGAAAATCATTCTAAACTCTTCTGCAGATTGATACGTGCCTGCAGAAAATCAAACCCAAAAATCCTTTACTCACTCATTGTAATGAAGACATCTGTGAAGCCTTAGATAAGAAATGATTCCATCCACTATATCAATAAAGTAAAAGCTCATAGCAACGATAGTGCTGCCGTTTCTCAATGAAAATCATTCTAAACTCTTCTGCAGATTGTACATGCCTGCAGAAAATCAAACCCAAAAATCCTTTACTCACTCATTGTAATGAAGACATCTGTGAAGCCTTAGATAAGAAATGATTCCATCCACAACATGAATAAAGTAAAAACTCATAGCAACGATAGTGCTGCCGTTTCTCAATGAAAATCATTCTAAACTCTTCTGCAGATTGATACGTGCCTGCAGAAAATCAAACCCAAAAATCCTTTACTCACTCATTGTAATGAAGACATCTGTGAAGCCGTAGATAAGAAATGATTCCATCCACTATATCAATAAAGTAAAAGCTCATAGCAACGATAGTGCTGCCGTTTCTCAATGAAAATCATTCTAAACTCTACTGCAGATTGATACGTGCCTGCAGAAAATCAAACCCAAAAATCTTTACTCACTCATTGTAATGAAGACATCTGTGAAGCCTTAGATAAGAAATGATTCCATCCACTACATCAATAAAGTAAAAACTCATAGCAACAATAGTGCTGCCGTTTCTCAATGAAAATCATTCTAAACTCTTCTGCAGATTGATACGTGCCTGCAGAAAATCAAACCAAAAATCCTTTACTCACTCATTGTAATGAAGACATCTGTGAAGCCTTAGATAAGAAATGATTCCATCCACTACATCAATAAAGTAAAAACTCATAGCAACGATAGTGCTGCCGTTTCTCAATGAAAATCATTCTAAACTCTTCTGCAGATTGATACGTGCCTGCAGAAAATCAAACCCAAAAATCCTTTACTCACTCATTGTAATGAAAACATCTGTGAAGCCTTAGATAAGAAATGATTCCATCCACTATATCAATAAAGTAAAAGCTCATAGCAACGATAGTGCTGCCGTTTCTCAATGAAAATCATTCTAAACTCTTCTGCAGATTGATACGTGCCTGCAGAAAATCAAACCCAAAAATCCTTTACTCATTCATTGTAGTGAAGACATCTGTGAAGCCTTAGATAAGAAATGATTCCATCCACTACATCAATAAAGTAAAAGCTCATAGCAACGATAGTGCTGCCGTTTCTCAATGAAAATCATTCTAAACTCTTCTGCAGATTGATACGTGCCTGCAGAAAATCAAACCCAAAAATCCTTTACTCACTCATTGTAATGAAGACATCTGTGAAGCCTTAGATAAGAAATGATTCCATCCACTATTTCAATAAAGTAAAAGCTCATAGCAAAGATAGTGCTGCCGTTTCTCAATGAAAATCATTCTAAACTCTTCTGCAGATTGATACGTGCGTGCAGAAAATCAAACCCAAAAATCTTTTACTCACTCATTGTAATGAAGACATCTGTGAAGCCTTAGATAAGAAATGATTCCATCCACTACATCAATAAAGTAAAAGCTCATAGCAACGATAGTGCTGCCGTTTCTCAATGATAATCATTCTAAACTCTTCTGCAGATTGATACATGCGTGCAGAAAATCAAACCCAAAAATCCTTTACTCACTCATTGTAATGAAGACATCTGTGAAGCCTTAGATAAGAAATGATTCCATCCACTACATCAATGAAGTAAAAACTCATATCAACGATAGTGCTGCCGTTTCTCAATGAAAATCATTCTAAACTCTTCTGCAGATTGATACGTGCCTGCAGAAAATCAAACCCAAAAATCCTTTACTCACTCATTGTAATGAAGACATCTGTGAAGCCTTAGATAAGAAATGATTCCATCCACTACATCAATAAAGTAAAAACTCATAGCAACGATAGTGCTGCCGTTTCTCAATGAAAATCATTCTAAACTCTTCTGCAGATTGATACGTGCCTGCAGAAAATCAAACCCAAAAATCCTTTACTCACTCATTGTAATGAAGACATCTGTGAAGCCTTAGATAAGAAATGATTCCATCCACTATATCAATAAAGTAAAAGCTCATAGCAACGATAGTGCTGCCGTTTCTCAAGAAAATCATTCTAAACTCTTCTGCAGATTGATACGTGCCTGCAGAAAATCAAACCCAAAAATCCTTTACTCACTCATTGTAATGAAGACATCTGTGAAGCCTTAGATAAGAAATGATTCCATCCACTATATCAATAAAGTAAAAGCTCATAGCAACGATAGTGCTGCCGTTTCTCAAGAAAATCATTCTAAACTCTTCGGCAGATTGATACGTGCCTGCAGAAAATCAAACCCAAAAATCCTTTACTCACTCATTGTAATGAAGACATCTGTGAAGCCTTAGATAAGAAATGATTCCATCCACTATATCTATAAAGTAAAAGCTCATAGCAACGATAGTGCTGCCGTTTCTCAATGAAAATCATTCTAAACTCTTCTGCAGATTGATACATGCCTGCAGAAAATCAAACCCAAAAATCCTTTACTCACTCATTGTAATGAAGACATCTGTGAAGCCTTAGATGAGAAATGATTCCATCCACTATATCAATAAAGTAAAAGCTCATAGCAACGATAGTGCTGCCGTTTCTCAATGAAAATCATTCTAAACTCTTCTGCAGATTGATACGTGCCTGCAGAAAATCAAACCCAAAAATCCTTTACTCACTGATTGTAATGAAGACATCTGTGAAGCCTTAGATAAGAAATGATTCCATCCACTACATCAATAAAGTAAAAACTCATAGCAACGATAGTGCTGCCGTTTCTCAATGAAAATCATTCTAAACTCTTCTGCAGATTGATACGTGCCTGCAGAAAATCAAACCCAAAAATCCTTTACTCACTCATTGTAATGAAGACATCTGTGAAGCCTTAGATAAGAAATGATTCCATCCACTATATCAATAAAGTAAAAGCTCATAGCAACGATAGTGCTGCCGTTTCTCAAGAAAATCATTCTAAACTCTTCTGCAGATTGATACGTGCCTGCAGAAAATCAAACCCAAAAATCCTTTACTCACTCATTGTAATGAAGACATCTGTGAAGCCTTAGATAAGAAATGATTCCATCCACTATATCAATAAAGTAAAAGCTCATAGCAACGATAGTGCTGCCGTTTCTCAATGAAAATCATTCTAAACTCTTCTGCAGATTGATACATGCCTGCAGAAAATCAAACCCAAAAATCCTTTACTCACTCATTGTAATGAAGACATCTGTGAAGCCTTAGATAAGAAATGATTCCATCCACAACATCAATAAAGTAAAAACTCATAGCAACGATAGTGCTGCCGTTTCTCAATGAAAATCATTCTAAACTCTTCTGCAGATTGATACGTGCCTGCAGAAAATCAAACCCAAAAATCCTTTACTCACTCATTGTAATGAAGACATCTGTGAAGCCGTAGATAAGAAATGATTCCATCCACTATATCAATAAAGTAAAAGCTCATAGCAACGATAGTGCTGCCGTTTCTCAATGAAAATCATTCTAAACTCTACTGCAGATTGATACGTGCCTGCAGAAAATCAAACCCAAAAATCTTTACTCACTCATTGTAATGAAGACATCTGTGAAGCCTTAGATAAGAAATGATTCCATCCACTACATCAATAAAGTAAAAACTCATAGCAACAATAGTGCTGCCGTTTCTCAATGAAAATCATTCTAAACTCTTCTGCAGATTGATACGTGCCTGCAGAAAATCAAACCAAAAATCCTTTACTCACTCATTGTAATGAAGACATCTGTGAAGCCTTAGATAAGAAATGATTCCATCCACTACATCAATAAAGTAAAAACTCATAGCAACGATAGTGCTGCCGTTTCTCAATGAAAATCATTCTAAACTCTTCTGCAGATTGATACGTGCCTGCAGAAAATCAAACCCAAAAATCCTTTACTCACTCATTGTAATGAAAACATCTGTGAAGCCTTAGATAAGAAATGATTCCATCCACTATATCAATAAAGTAAAAGCTCATAGCAACGATAGTGCTGCCGTTTCTCAATGAAAATCATTCTAAACTCTTCTGCAGATTGATACGTGCCTGCAGAAAATCAAACCCAAAAATCCTTTACTCATTCATTGTAGTGAAGACATCTGTGAAGCCTTAGATAAGAAATGATTCCATCCACTACATCAATAAAGTAAAAGCTCATAGCAACGATAGTGCTGCCGTTTCTCAATGAAAATCATTCTAAACTCTTCTGCAGATTGATACGTGCCTGCAGAAAATCAAACCCAAAAATCCTTTACTCACTCATTGTAATGAAGACATCTGTGAAGCCTTAGATAAGAAATGATTCCATCCACTATTTCAATAAAGTAAAAGCTCATAGCAAAGATAGTGCTGCCGTTTCTCAATGAAAATCATTCTAAACTCTTCTGCAGATTGATACGTGCGTGCAGAAAATCAAACCCAAAAATCTTTTACTCACTCATTGTAATGAAGACATCTGTGAAGCCTTAGATAAGAAATGATTCCATCCACTACATCAATAAAGTAAAAGCTCATAGCAACGATAGTGCTGCCGTTTCTCAATGATAATCATTCTAAACTCTTCTGCAGATTGATACATGCGTGCAGAAAATCAAACCCAAAAATCCTTTACTCACTCATTGTAATGAAGACATCTGTGAAGCCTTAGATAAGAAATGATTCCATCCACTACATCAATGACGTAAAAACTCATATCAACGATAGTGCTGCCGTTTCTCAATGAAAATCATTCTAAACTCTTCTGCAGATTGATACTTGCCTGCAGAAAATCAAACCAAAAATCCTTTACTCACTCATTGTAATGAAGACATCTGTGAAGCCTTAGATAAGAAATGATTCCATCCACTACATCAATAAAGTAAAATTTCATAGCAACGATAGTGCTGCCGTTTCTCAATGAAAATCATTCTAAACTCTTCTGCAGATTGATACGTGCCTGCAGAAAATCAAACCCAAAAATCCTTTACTCACTCATTGTAATGAAGACATCTGTGAAGCCTTAGATAAGAAATGATTCCATCCACTATATCAATAAAGTAAAAGCTCATAGCAACGATAGTGCTGCCGTTTCTCAATGAAAATCATTCTAAACTCTTCTGCAGATTGATACGTGCCTGCAGAAAATCAAACCCAAAAATCCTTTACTCATTCATTGTAGTGAAGACATCTGTGAAGCCTTAGATAAGAAATGATTCCATCCACTACATCAATAAAGTAAAAACTCATATCAACGATAGTGCTGCCGTTTCTCAATGAAAATCATTCTAAACTCTTCTGCAGATTGATACGTGCCTGCAGAATATCAAACCCAAAAATCCTTTACTCACTCATTGTAATGAAGACATCTGTGAAGCCTTAGATAAGAAATGATTCCATCCACTATATCAATAAAGTAAAAGCTCATAGCAACGATAGTGCTGCCGTTTCTCAATGAAAATCATTCTAAACTCTTCTGCAGATTGATACGTGCCTGCAGAAAATCAAACCCAAAAATCCTTTACTCATTCATTGTAGTGAAGACATCTGTGAAGCCTTAGATAAGAAATGATTCCATCCACTACATCAATAAAGTAAAAGCTCATAGCAACGATAGTGCTGCCGTTTCTCAATGAAAATCATTCTAAACTCTTCTGCAGATTGATACGTGCCTGCAGAAAATCAAACCCAAAAATCCTTTACTCACTCATTGTAATGAAGACATCTGTGAAGCCTTAGATAAGAAATGATTCCATCCACTATTTCAATAAAGTAAAAGCTCATAGCAAAGATAGTGCTGCCGTTTCTCAATGAAAATCATTCTAAACTCTTCTGCAGATTGATACGTGCGTGCAGAAAATCAAACCCAAAAATCTTTTACTCACTCATTGTAATGAAGACATCTGTGAAGCCTTAGATAAGAAATGATTCCATCCACTACATCAATAAAGTAAAAGCTCATAGCAACGATAGTGCTGCCGTTTCTCAATGAAAATCATTCTAAACTCTTCTGCAGATTGATACGTGCCTGCAGAAAATCAAACCCAAAAATCCTTTACTCACTCATTGTAATGAAGACATCTGTGAAGCCTTAGATAAGAAATGATTCCATGCACTATATCAATAAAGTAAAAGCTCATAGCAACGATAGTGCTGCCGTTTCTCAATGAAAATCATTCTAAACTCTTCTGCAGATTGATACGTGCCTGCAGAAAGTCAAACCCAAAAATCCTTTACTCACTCATTGTAATGAAGACATCTGTGAAGCCTTAGATAAGAAATGATTCCATCCACTATATCAATAAAGAAAAAGCTCATAGCAACGATAGTGCTGCCGTTTCTCAATGAAAATCATTGTAAACTCTTCTGCAGATTGATACGTGCCTGCAGAAAATCAAACCCAAAAATCCTTTACTCACTCATTGTAATGAAGACATCTGTGAAGCCTTAGATAAGAAATGATTCCATCCACTATATCAATAAAGCGAAAACTCATAGCAACGATAGTGCTGCCGTTTCTCAATGAAAATCATTCTAAACTCTTCTGCAGATTGATACGTGCCTGCAGAAAATCAAACCCAAAAATCCTTTACTCACTCATTGTAATGAAGACATCTGTGAAGCCTTAGATAAGAAATGATTCCATCCACTATATCAATAAAGTAAAAGCTCATAGCAACGATAGTGCTGCCGTTTCTCAATGAAAATTATTCTAAACTCTTCTGCAGATTGATACGTGCCTGCAGAAAATCAAACCCAAAAATCCTTTACTCACTCATTGTAATGAAGACATCTGTGAAGCCTTAGATAAGAAATGATTCCATCCACTACATCAATAAAGTAAAAACTCATAGCAACAATAGTGCTGCCGTTTCTCAATGAAAATCATTCTAAACTCTTCTGCAGATTGATACTTGCCTGCAGAAAATCAAACCAAAAATCCTTTACTCACTCATTGTAATGAAGACATCTGTGAAGCCTTAGATAAGAAATGATTCCATCCACTACATCAATAAAGTAAAATTTCATAGCAACGATAGTGCTGCCGTTTCTCAATGAAAATCATTCTAAACTCTTCTGCAGATTGATACGTGCCTGCAGAAAATCAAACCCAAAAATCCTTTACTCACTCATTGTAATGAAGACATCTGTGAAGCCTTAGATAAGAAATGATTCCATCCACTATATCAATAAAGTAAAAGCTCATAGCAACGATAGTGCTGCCGTTTCTCAATGAAAATCATTCTAAACTCTTCTGCAGATTGATACGTGCCTGCAGAAAATCAAACCCAAAAATCCTTTACTCATTCATTGTAGTGAAGACATCTGTGAAGCCTTAGATAAGAAATGATTCCATCCACTACATCAATAAAGTAAAAACTCATATCAACGATAGTGCTGCCGTTTCTCAATGAAAATCATTCTAAACTCTTCTGCAGATTGATACGTGCCTGCAGAATATCAAACCCAAAAATCCTTTACTCACTCATTGTAATGAAGACATCTGTGAAGCCTTAGATAAGAAATGATTCCATCCACTATATCAATAAAGTAAAAGCTCATAGCAACGATAGTGCTGCCGTTTCTCAATGAAAATCATTCTAAACTCTTCTGCAGATTGATACGTGCCTGCAGAAAATCAAACCCAAAAATCCTTTACTCACTCATTGTAATGAAGACATCTGTGAAGCCTTAGATAAGAAATGATTCCATCCACTACATCAATAAAGTAAAAGCTCATAGCAACGATAGTGCTGCCGTTTCTCAATGAAAATCATTGTAAACTCTTCTGCAGATTGATACGTGCATGCAGAAAATCAAACCCAAAAATCCTTTACTCACTCATTGTAATGAAGACATCTGCGAAGCCTTAGATAAGAAATGATTCCATCCACTATATCAATAAAGTAAAAGCTCATAGCAACGATAGTGCTGCCGTTTCTCAATGAAAATCATTCTAAACTCTTCTGCAGATTGATACGTGCCTGCAGAAAATCAAACCCAAAAATCCTTTACTCACTCATTGTAATGAAGACATCTGTGAAGCCTTAGTTAAGAAATGTTTCCATCCACTATATCAATAAAGTAAAAGCTCATAGCAACGATAGTGCTGCCGTTTCTCAATGAAAATCATTCTAAACTCTTCTGCAGATTGATACGTTCCTGCAGAAAATCAAACCCAAAAATCCTTTACTTACTCATTGTAATGAAGACATCTGTGAAACCTTAGATAAGAAATGATTCCATGCACTATATCAATATAGTAAAAGCTCATAGCAACGATAGTGCTGCCGTTTCTCAATGAAAATCATTCTAAACTCTTCTGCAGATTGATACGTGCCTGCAGAAAATTAAACCCAAAAATCCTTTACTCACTCATTGTAATGAAGACATCTGTGAAGCCTTAGATAAGAAATGATTCCATGCACTATATCAATAAAGTAAAAGCTCATAGCAACGATAGTGCTGCCGTTTCTCAATGAAAATCATTCTAAACTCTTCTGCAGATTGATACGTGCCTGCAGAAAGTCAAACCCAAAAATCCTTTACTCACTCATTGTAATGAAGACATCTGTGAAGCCTTAGATAAGAAATGATTCCATCCACTATATCAATAAAGAAAAAGCTCATAGCAACGATAGTGCTGCCGTTTCTCAATGAAAATCATTGTAAACTCTTCTGCAGATTGATACGTGCCTGCAGAAAATCAAACCCAAAAATCCTTTACTCACTCATTGTAATGAAGACATCTGTGAAGCCTTAGATAAGAAATGATTCCATCCACTATATCAATAAAGCGAAAACTCATAGCAACGATAGTGCTGCCGTTTCTCAATGAAAATCATTCTAAACTCTTCTGCAGATTGATACGTGCCTGCAGAAAATCAAACCCAAAAATCCTTTACTCACTCATTGTAATGAAGACATCTGTGAAGCCTTAGATAAGAAATGATTCCATCCACTATATCAATAAAGTAAAAGCTCATAGCAACGATAGTGCTGCCGTTTCTCAATGAAAATCATTCTAAACTCTTCTGCAGATTGATACGTGCCTGCAGAAAATCAAACCCAAAAATCCTTTACTCACTCATTGTAATGAAGACATCTGTGAAGCCTTAGATAAGAAATGATTCCATCCACTACATCAATAAAGTAAAAACTCATAGCAACAATAGTGCTGCCGTTTCTCAATGAAAATCATTCTAAACTCTTCTGCAGATTGATACTTGCCTGCAGAAAATCAAACCAAAAATCCTTTACTCACTCATTGTAATGAAGACATCTGTGAAGCCTTAGATAAGAAATGATTCCATCCACTACATCAATAAAGTAAAATTTCATAGCAACGATAGAGCTGCCGTTTCTCAATGAAAATCATTCTAAACTCTTCTGCAGATTGATACGTGCCTGCAGAAAATCAAACCCAAAAATCCTTTACTCACTCATTGTAATGAAGACATCTGTGAAGCCTTAGATAAGAAATGATTCCATCCACTATATCAATAAAGTAAAAGCTCATAGCAACGATAGTGCTGCCGTTTCTCAATGAAAATCATTCTAAACTCTTCTGCAGATTGATACGTGCCTGCAGAAAATCAAACCCAAAAATCCTTTACTCATTCATTGTAGTGAAGACATCTGTGAAGCCTTAGATAAGAAATGATTCCATCCACTACATCAATAAAGTAAAAACTCATATCAACGATAGTGCTGCCGTTTCTCAATGAAAATCATTCTAAACTCTTCTGCAGATTGATACGTGCCTGCAGAATATCAAACCCAAAAATCCTTTACTCACTCATTGTAATGAAGACATCTGTGAAGCCTTAGATAAGAAATGATTCCATCCACTATATCAATAAAGTAAAAGCTCATAGCAACGATAGTGCTGCCGTTTCTCAATGAAAATCATTCTAAACTCTTCTGCAGATTGATACGTGCCTGCAGAAAATCAAACCCAAAAATCCTTTACTCACTCATTGTAATGAAGACATCTGTGAAGCCTTAGATAAGAAATGATTCCATCCACTACATCAATAACGTAAAAACTCATAGCAGCGATAGTGCTGCCGTTTCTCAATGAAAATCATTCTAAACTCTTCTGCAGATTGATACGTGCCTGCAGAAAATCAAACCCAAAAATCCTTTACTCACTCATTGTAATGAAGACATCTGTGAAGCCTTAGATAAGAAATGATTCCATCCACTATATCAATAAAGTAAAAGCTCATAGCAACGATAGTGCTGCCGTTTCTCAAGAAAATCATTCTAACTCTTCTGCAGATTGATACGTGCCTGCAGAAAATCAAACCCAAAAATCCTTTACTCACTCATTGTAATGAAGACATCTGTGAAGCCTTAGATAAGAAATGATTCCATCCACTGTATCAATAAAGTAAAAGCTCATAGCAACGATAGTGCTGCCGTTTCTCAATGAAAATCATTCTAAACTCTTCTGCAGATTGATACGTGCCTGCAGAAAATCAAACCCAAAAATCCTTTACTCACTCATTGTAATGAAGACATCTGTGAAGCCTTAGATAAGAAATGATTCCATCCACTACATCAATAGTGTAAAAGCTCATAGCAACGATAGTGCTGCCGTTTCTCAATGAAAATCATTGTAAACCATTCTGCAGATTGATACGTGCCTGCAGAAAGTCAAACCCAAAAATCCTTTACTCACTCATTGTAATGAAGACATCTGCGAAGCCTTAGATAAGAAATGATTCCATCCACTATATCAATAAAGTAAAAGCTCATAGCAACGATAGTGCTGCCGTTTCTCAATGAAAATCATTCTAAACTCTTCTGCAGATTGATACGTGCCTGCAGAAAATCAAACCCAAAAATCCTTTACTCACTCATTGTAATGAAGACATCTGTGAAGCCTTAGTTAAGAAATGATTCCATCCACTATATCAATAAAGTAAAAGCTCATAGCAACGATAGTGCTGCCGTTTCTCAATGAAAATCATTCTAAACTCTTCTGCAGATTGATACGTTCCTGCAGAAAATCAAACCCAAAAATCCTTTACTTACTCATTGTAATGAAGACATCTGTGAAGCCTTAGATAAGAAATGATTCCATGCACTATATCAATATAGTAAAAGCTCATAGCAACGATAGTGCTGCCGTTTCTCAATGAAAATCATTCTAAACTCTTCTGCAGATTGATACGTGCCTGCAGAAAATCAAACCCAAAAATCCTTTACTCACTCATTGTAATGAAGACATCTGTGAAGCCTTAGATAAGAAATGATTCCATCCACTATATCAATAAAGTAAAAGCCTATAGCAACGATAGTGCTGCCGTTTCTCAATGAAAATCATTCTAAACTCTTCTGCAGATTGATACATGCGTGCAGAAAATCAAACCCAAAAATCCTTTACTCACTCATTGTAATGAAGACATCTGTGAAGCCTTAGATAAGAAATGATTCCATCCACTACATCAATGAAGTAAAAACTCATAGCAACGATAGTGCTGCCGTTTCTCAATGAAAATCATTCTAAACTCTTCTGCAGATTGATACATGCCTGCAGAAAATCATACCCAAAAATCCTTTACTCACTCATTGTAATGAAGACATCTGTGAAGCCTTAGATAAGAAATGATTCCATCCACTACATCAATAAAGTAAAAACTCATAGCAGCGATAGTGCTGCCGTTTCTCAATGAAAATCATTCTAAACTCTTCTGCA
The DNA here is from genome assembly GCF_023864345.2 of Schistocerca serialis cubense. Classification (NCBI taxonomy): domain Eukaryota; kingdom Metazoa; phylum Arthropoda; class Insecta; order Orthoptera; family Acrididae; genus Schistocerca; species Schistocerca serialis. The sequence continues at coordinate 1,100,868,861 of NC_064639.1, forward strand.
GATTGATACGTGCCTGCAGAAAATCAAACCCAAAAATCCTTTACTCACTCATTGTAATGAAGACATCTGTGAAGCCTTAGATAAGAAATGATTCCATCCACTATATCAATAAAGTAAAAGCTCATAGCAACGATAGTGCTGCCGTTTCTCAAGAAAATCATTCTAAACTCTTCTGCAGATTGATACGTGCCTGCAGAAAATCAAACCCAAAAATCCTTTACTCACTCATTGTAATGAAGACATCTGTGAAGCCTTAGATAAGAAATGATTCCATCCACTATATCAATAAAGTAAAAGCTCATAGCAACGATAGTGCTGCCGTTTCTCAATGAAAATCATTCTAAACTCTTCTGCAGATTGATACATGCCTGCAGAAAATCAAACCCAAAAATCCTTTACTCACTCATTGTAATGAAGACATCTGTGAAGCCTTAGATAAGAAATGATTCCATCCACAACATCAATAAAGTAAAAACACATAGCAACGACAGTGCTGCCGTTTCTCAATGAAAATCATTCTAAACTCTTCTGCAGATTGATACGTGCCTGCAGAAAATCAAACCCAAAAATCCTTTACTCACTCATTGTAATGAAGACATCTGTGAAGCCTTAGATAAGAAATGATTCCATCCACTATATCAATAAAGTAAAAGCTCATAGCAACGATAGTGCTGCCGTTTCTCAATGAAAATCATTCTAAACTCTTCTGCAGATTGATACGTGCCTGCAGAAAATCAAACCCAAAAATCTTTACTCACTCATTGTAATGAAGACATCTGTGAAGCCTTAGATAAGAAATGATTCCATCCACTACATCAATAAAGTAAAAACTCATAGCAACAATAGTGCTGCCGTTTCTCAATGAAAATCATTCTAAACTCTTCTGCAGATTGATACGTGCCTGCAGAAAATCAAACCAAAAATCCTTTACTCACTCATTGTAATGAAGACATCTGTGAAGCCTTAGATAAGAAATGATTCCATCCACTACATCAATAAAGTAAAAACTCATAGCAACGATAGTGCTGCCGTTTCTCAATGAAAATCATTCTAAACTCTTCTGCAGATTGATACGTGCCTGCAGAAAATCAAACCCAAAAATCCTTTACTCACTCATTGTAATGAAGACATCTGTGAAGCCTTAGATAAGAAATGATTCCATCCACTATATCAATAAAGTAAAAGCTCATAGCAACGATAGTGCTGCCGTTTCTCAATGAAAATCATTCTAAACTCTTCTGCAGATTGATACGTGCCTGCAGAAAATCAAACCCAAAAATCCTTTACTCATTCATTGTAGTGAAGACATCTGTGAAGCCTTAGATAAGAAATGATTCCATCCACTACATCAATAAAGTAAAAGCTCATAGCAACGATAGTGCTGCCGTTTCTCAATGAAAATCATTCGAAACTCTTCTGCAGATTGATACGTGCCTGCAGAAAATCAAACCCAAAAATCCTTTACTCACTCATTGTAATGAAGACATCTGTGAAGCCTTAGATAAGAAATGATTCCATCCACTATTTCAATAAAGTAAAAGCTCATAGCAAAGATAGTGCTGCCGTTTCTCAATGAAAATCATTCTAAACTCTTCTGCAGATTGATACGTGCGTGCAGAAAATCAAACCCAAAAATGCTTTACTCACTCATTGTAATGAAGACATCTGTGAAGCCTTAGATAAGAAATGATTCCATCCACTACATCAATAAAGTAAAAGCTCATAGCAACGATAGTGCTGCCGTTTCTCAATGAAAATCATTCTAAACTCTTCTGCAGATTGATACGTGCCTGCAGAAAATCAAACCCAAAAATCCTTTACTCACTCATTGTAATGAAGACATCTGTGAAGCCTTAGATAAGAAATGATTCCATCCACTATATCAATAAAGTAAAAGCTCATAGCAACGATAGTGCTGCCGTTTCTCAATGATAATCATTCTAAACTCTTCTGCAGATTGATACGTGCGTGCAGAAAATCAAACCCAAAAATCCTTTACTCACTCATTGTAATGAAGACATCTGTGAAGCCTTAGATAAGAAATGATTCCATCCACTACATCAATGAAGTAAAAACTCATATCAACGATAGTGCTGCCGTTTCTCAATGAAAATCATTCTAAACTCTTCTGCAGATTGATACGTGCCTGCAGAAAATCAAACCCAAAAATCCTTTACTCACTCATTGTAATGAAGACATCTGTGAAGCCTTAGATAAGAAATGATTCCATGCACTATATCAATAAACTAAAAGCTCATAGCAACGATAGTGCTGCCGTTTCTCAATGAAAATCATTCTAAACTCTTCTGCAGATTGATACGTGCCTGCAGAAAGTCAAACCCAAAAATCCTTTACTCACTCATTGTAATGAAGACATCTGTGAAGCCTTAGATAAGAAATGATTCCATCCACTATATCAATAAAGTAAAAACACATAGCAACGATAGTGCTGCCGTTTCTCAATGAAAATCATTGTAAACTCTTCTGCAGATTGATACGTGCCTGCAGAAAATCAAACCCAAAAATCCTTTACTCACTCATTGTAATGAAGACATCTGTGAAGCCTTAGATAAGAAATGATTCCATCCACTATATCAATAAAGCGAAAACTCATAGCAACGATAGTGCTGCCGTTTCTCAATGAAAATCATTCTAAACTCTTCTGCAGATTGATACGTGCCTGCAGAAAATCAAACCCAAAAATCCTTTACTCACTCATTGTAATGAAGACATCTGTGAAGCCTTAGATAAGAAATGATTCCATCCACTATATCAATAAAGTAAAAGCTCATAGCAACGATAGTGCTGCCGTTTCTCAATGAAAATCATTCTAAACTCTTCTGCAGATTGATACGTGCCTGCAGAAAATCAAACCCAAAAATCCGTTACTCACTCATTGTAATGAAGACATCTGTGAAGCCTTAGATAAGAAATGATTCCATCCACTACATCAATAAAGTAAAAACTCGTAGCAACAATAGTGCTGCCGTTTCTCAATGAAAATCATTCTAAACTCTTCTGCAGATTGATACTTGCCTGCAGAAAATCAAACCAAAAATCCTTTACTCACTCATTGTAATGAAGACATCTGTGAAGCCTTAGATAAGAAATGATTCCATCCACTACATCATTAAAGTAAAAACTCATAGCAACGATAGTGCTGCCGTTTCTCAATGAAAATCATTCTAAACTCTTCTGCAGATTGATACGTGCCTGCAGAAAATCAAACCCAAAAATCCTTTACTCACTCATTGTAATGAAGACATCTGTGAAGCCTTAGATAAGAAATGATTCCATCCACTATATCAATAAAGTAAAAGCTCATAGCAATGATAGTGCTGCCGTTTCTCAATGAAAATCATTCTAAACTCTTCTGCAGATTGATACGTGCCTGCAGAAAATCAAACACAAAAATCCTTTACTCATTCATTGTAGTGAAGACATCTGTGAAGCCTTAGATAAGAAATGATTCCATCCACTACATCAATAAAGTAAAAACTCATATCAACGATAGTGCTGCCGTTTCTCAATGAAAATCATTCTAAACTCTTCTGCAGATTGATACGTGCCTGCAGAATATCAAACCCAAAAATCCTTTACTCACTCATTGTAATGAAGACATCTGTGAAGCCTTAGATAAGAAATGATTCCATCCACTATATCAATAAAGTAAAAGCTCATAGCAACGATAGTGCTGCCGTTTCTCAATGAAAATCATTCTAAACTCTTCTGCAGATTGATACGTGCCTGCAGAAAATCAAACCCAAATATCCTTTACTCACTCATTGTAATGAAGACATCTGTGAAGCCTTAGATAAGAAATGATTCCATCCACTATATCAATAAAGTAAAAGCTCATAGCAACGATAGTGCTGCCGTTTCTCAATGAAAATCATTGTAAACTCTTCTGCAGATTGATACGTGCCTGCAGAAAATCAAACCCAAAAATCCTTTACTCACTCATTGTAATGAAGACATCTGCGAAGCCTTAGATAAGAAATGATTCCATCCACTATATCAATAAAGTAAAAGCTCATAGCAACGATAGTGCTGCCGTTTCTCAATGAAAATCATTCTAAACTCTTCTGCAGATTGATACGTGCCTGCAGAAAATCAAACCCAAAAATCCTTTACTCACTCATTGTAATGAAGACATCTGTGAAGCCTTAGATAAGAAATGATTCCATCCACTATATCAATAAAGTAAAAGCTCATAGCAACGATAGTGCTGCCGTTTCTCAATGAAAATCATTCTAAACTCTTCTGCAGATTGATACGTTCCTGCAGAAAATCAAACCCAAAAATCCTTTACTTACTCATTGTAATGAAGACATCTGTGAAGCCTTAGATAAGAAATGATTCCATGCACTATATCAATATAGTAAAAGCTCATAGCAACGATAGTGCTGCCGTTTCTCAATGAAAATCATTCTAAACTCTTCTGCAGATTGATACGTGCCTGCAGAAAATCAAACCCAAAAATCCTTTACTCACTCATTGTAATGAAGACATCTGTGAAGCCTTAGATAAGAAATGATTCCATCCACTATATCAATAAAGTAAAAGCCTATAGCAACGATAGTGCTGCCGTTTCTCAATGAAAATCATTCTAAACTCTTCTGCAGATTGATACGTGCGTGCAGAAAATCAAACCCAAAAATCCTTTACTCACTCATTGTAATGAAGACATCTGTGAAGCCTTAGATAAGAAATGATTCCATCCACTACATCAATGAAGTAAAAACTCATAGCAACGATAGTGCTGCCGTTTCTCAATGAAAATCATTCTAAACTCTTCTGCAGATTGATACGTGCCTGCAGAAAATCATACCCAAAAATCCTTTACTCACTCATTGTAATGAAGACATCTGTGAAGCCTTAGATAAGAAATGATTCCATCCACTATATCAATAAAGTAAAAGCTCATAGCAACGATAGTGCTGCCGTTTCTCAATGAAAATCATTCTAAACTCTTCTGCAGATTGATACGTGCCTGCAGAAAATCAAACCCAAAAATCCTTTACTCACTCATTGTAATGAAGACATCTGTGAAGCCTTAGATAAGAAATGATTCCATCCACTATATCAATAAAGAAAAAGCTCATAGCAACGATAGTGCTGCCGTTTCTCAATGAAAATCATTCTAAACTCTTCTGCAGATTGATACGTGCCTGCAGAAAATCAAACCCAAAAATCCTTTACTCACTCATTGTAATGAAGACATCTGTGAAGCCTTAGATAAGAAATGATTCCATCCACTATATCAATAAAGTGAAAGCTCATAGCAACGATAGTGCTGCCGTTTCTCAATGAAAATCATTCTAAACTCTTCTGCAGATTGATACGTGCCTGCAGAAAATCAAACCCAAAAATCCTTTACTCACTCATTGTAATGAAGACGTCTGTGAAGCCTTAGATAAGAAATGATTCCATCCACTATATCAATAAAGTAAAAGCTCATAGCAACGATAGTGCTGCCGTTTCTCAATGAAAATCATTCTAAACTCTTCTGCAGATTGATACGTGCCTGCAGAAAATCAAACCCAAAAATCCTTTACTCACTCATTGTAATGAAGACATCTGTGAAGCCTTAGATAAGAAATGATTCCATCCACTACATCAATAAAGTAAAAACTCATAGCAACAATAGTGCTGCCGTTTCTCAATGAAAATCATTCTAAACTCTTCTGCAGATTGATACGTGCCTGCAGAAAATCAAACCAAAAATCCTTTACTCACTCATTGTAATGAAGACATCTGTGAAGCCTTAGATAAGAAATGATTCCATCCACTACATCAATAAAGTAAAAACTCATAGCAACGATAGTGCTGCCGTTTCTCAATGAAAATCATTCTAAACTCTTCTGCAGATTGATACGTGCCTGCAGAAAATCAAACCCAAAAATCCTTTACTCACTCATTGTAATGAAGACATCTGTGAAGCCTTAGATAAGAAATGATTCCATCCACTATATCAATGAAGTAAAAGCTCATAGCAACGATAGTGCTGCCGTCTCTCAATGAAAATCATTCTAAACTCTTCTGCAGATTGATACGTGCCTGCAGAAAATCAAACCCAAAAATCCTTAACTCATTCATTGTAGTGAAGACATCTGTGAAGCCTTAGATAAGAAATGATTCCATCCACTACATCAATAAAGTAAAAACTCATATCAACGATAGTGCTGCCGTTTCTCAGTGAAAATCATTCTAAACTCTTCTGCAGATTGATACGTGCCTGCAGAAAATCAAACCCAAAAATCCTTTACTCACTCATTGTAATGAAGACATCTGTGAAGCCTTAGATAAGAAATGATTCCATCCACTATATCAATAAACTAAAAGCTCATAGCAACGATAGTGCTGCCGTTTCTCAATGAAAACCATTCTAATCTCTTTTGCAGATTGATACGTGCTTGCAGAAATCAAACCCAAAAATCCTTTACTCACTCATTGTAATGAAGACATCTGTGAAGCCTTAGATAAGAAATGATTCCATCCACTATATCAATAAAGTAAAAGCTCATAGCAACGATAGTGCTGCCGTTTCTAAATGAAAATCATTCTAAACTCTTCTGCAGATTGATACGTGCGTGCAGAAAATCAAACCCAAAAATCCTTTACTCACTCATTGTAATGAAGACATCTGTGAAGCCTTAGATAAGAAATGATTCCATCCACTACATCAATGAAGTAAAAACTCAAAGCAACGATAGTGCTGCCGTTTCTCAATGAAAATCATTCTAAACTCTTCTGCAGATTGATACGTGCCTGCAGAAAATCATACCCAAAAATCCTTTACTCACTCATAGTAATGAAGACATCTGTGAAGCCTTAGATAAGAAATGATTCCATCCACTATATCAATAAAGTAAAAGCTCATAGCAACGATAGTGCTGCCGTTTCTCAATGAAAATCATTCTAAACTCTTCTGCAGATTGATACGTGCCTGCAGAAAATCAAACCCAAAAATCCTTTACTCACTCATTGTAATGAAGACATCTGTGAAGCCTTAGATAAGAAATGATTCCATCCACTATATCAATAAAGTAAAAGCTCATAGCAACGATAGTGCTGCCGTTTCACAATGAAAATCATTCTAAACTCTTCTGCAGATTGATACGTGCCTGCAGAAAATCAAACCCAAAAATCCTTTACTTACTCATTGTAATGAAGACATCTGCGAAGCCTTAGATAAGAAATGATTCCATCCACTATATCAATAAAGTTAAAGCTCATAGCAACGATAGTGCTGCCGTTTCTCAATGAAAATCATTCTAAACTCTTCTGCAGATTGATACGTGCCTGCAGAAAATCAAACCCAAAAATCCTTTACTCACTCATTGTCATGAAGACATCTGTGAAGCCTTAGATAAGAAATGATTCCATCCACTACATCAATAAAGTAAAAACTCATAGCAACGATAGTGCTGCCGTTTCTCAATGAAAATCATTATAAACTCTTGTGCAGATTGATACGTGCCTGCAGAAAATCAAACCCAAAAATCCTTTACTCACTCATTGTAATGAAGACATCTGTGAAGCCTTAGATAAGAAATGATTCCATCCACTACATCAATAAAGTAAAGACTCATAGCAACGATAGTGCTGCCGTTTCTCAATGAAAATCATTCTAAACTCTCCTGCAGATTGATACGTGCCTGCAGAAAATCAAACCCAAAAATCCTTTACTCACTCATTGTAATGAAGACATCTGTGAAGCCTTAGATGAGAAATGATTCCATCCACTACATCAATAAAGTAAAAACTCATAGCAACGATAGTGCTGCCGTTTCTCAATGAAAATCATTCTAAACTCTTCTGCAGATTGATACGCGCCTGCAGAAAGTCAAACCCAAAAATCCTTTACTCACTCATTGTAATGAAGACATCTGTGAAGCCTTAGATAAGAAATGATTCCATCCACTATATCAATAAAGTAAAAGCTCATAGCAACGATAGTGCTGCCGTTTCTCAATGAAAATCATTCTAAACTCTTCTGCAGATTGATACGTGCCTGCAGAAAATCAAACCCAAAAATCCTTTACTCACTCATTGTAATGAAGACATCTGTGAAGCCTTAGATAAGAAATGATTCCATCCACTATATCAATAAAGTAAAAGCTCTTAGCAACGATAGTGCTGCCGTTTCTCAATGAAAATCATTGTAAACTCTTCTGCAGATTGATACGTGCCTGCAGAAAATCAAACCCAAAAATCCTTTACTCACTCATTGTAATGAAGACATCTGTGAAGCCTTAGATAAGAAATAATTCCATCCACTACATCAATGAAGTAAAAACTCATAGCAACGATAGTGCTGCCGTTTCTCAATGAAAATCATTCTAAACTCTTCTGCAGATTGATACGTGCCTGCAGAAAATCAAACCCAAAAATCCTTTACTCACTCATTGTAATGAAGACATCTGTGAAGCCTTAGATAAGAAATGATTCCATCCACTATATCAATAAAGTAAAAGCTCATAGCAACGATTCTGCTGCCGTTTCTCAATGAAAATCATTCTAAACTCTTCTGCAGATTGATACGTGCCTGCAAAAAATCAAACCCAAAAATCCTTTACTCACTCATTGTAATAAAAACATCTGTGAAGCCTTAGATAAGAAATGATTCCATCAACTATATCAATAAAGTAAAAACTCATAGCAACGATAGCGCTGCCGTTTCTCAATGAAAATCATTCTAAACTCTTCTACAGATTGATACGTGCCTGCAGAAAATCAAACCCAAAAATCCTTTACTCACTCATTGTAATGAAGACATCTGTGAAGCCTTAGATAAGAAATGATTCCATCCACTATATCAATAAAGTAAAAGCTCATAGCAACGATAGTGCTGCCGTTTCTCAATGAAAATCATTCTAAACTCTTCTGCAGATTGATACGTGCGTGCAGAAAATCAAACCCAAAAATCCTTTACTCACACATTGTAATGAAGCCATCTGTGAAGCCTTAGATAAGAAATCATTCCATCCACTACATCAATAAAGTAAAAACTCATAGCAACGATAGTGCTGCCGTTTCTCAATGAAAATCATTCTAAACTCTTCTGCAGATTGATACGTGCCTGCAGAAAATCAAACCCAAAAATCCTTTACTCACTCATTGTAATGAAGACATCTGTGAAGCCTTAGATAAGAAATGATTCCATCCACTATATCAATAAAGTAAAAGCTCATAGCAACGATAGTGCTGCCGTTTCTCAATGAAAATCATTCTAAACTCTTCTGCAGATTGATACGTGCCTGCAGAAAATCAAACCCAAAAATCCTTTACTCACTCATTGTAATGAAGACATCTGTGAAGCCTTAGACAAGAAATGATTCCATCCACTATATCAATAAAGTAAAAGCTCATAGCAACGATAGTGCTGCCGTTTCTCAATGAAAATCATTCTAAACTCTTCTGCAGATTGATACGTGCCTGCAGAAAATCAAACCCAAAAATCCTTTACTCACTCATTGTCATGAAGACATCTGTGAAGCCTTAGATAAGAAATGATTCCATCCATTACATCAATAAAGTAAAAACTCATAGCAACGATAGTGCTGCCGTTTCTCAATGAAAATCATTATAAACTCTTGTGCAGATTGATACGTGCCTGCAGAAAATCAAACCCAAAAATCCTTTACTCACTCATTGTAATGAAGACATCTGTGAAGCCTTAGATAAGAAATGAATCCATCAACTATATCTATAAAGTAAAAGCTCATAGCAACGATAGTGCTGCCGTTTCTCAATGAAAATCATTCTAAATTCTTCTGCAGATTGATACGTGCCTGCAGAAAACCAAACCCAAAAATCCTTTACTCACTCATTGTAATGAAGACATCTGTGAAGCCTTAGATAAGAAATGATTCCATCCACTATATCAATAAAGTAAAAGCTCATAGCAACGATAGTGCTGCCGTTTCTCAATGAAAATCATTCTAAACTCTTCTGCAGATTGATACGTGCCTGCAGAAAATCAAACCCAAAAATCCTTTACGCACTCATTGTAATGAAGACATCTGTGAAGCCTTAGATAAGAAATGATTCCATCAACTATATCAATAAAGTAAAAGCTCATAGCAACGATAGTGCTGCCGTTTCTCAATGAAAATCATTCTAAACTCTACTGCAGATTGATACGTGCCTGCAGAAAACCAAACCCAAAAATCCTTTACTCACTCATTGTAATGAAGACATCTGTGAAGCCTTAGATAAGAAATGATTCCATCCACTATATCAATAAAGTAAAAGCTCATAGCAACGATAGTGCTGCCGTTTCTCAATGAAAATCATTCTAAACTCTTCTGCAGATTGATACGTGCCTGCAGAAAATCAAACCCAAAAATCCTTTACTCACTCATTGTAATAAAGACATCTGTGAAGCCTTAGATAAGAAATGATTCCATCCACTATATCAATAAAGTAAAAACTCATAGCAACGATAGTGCTGCCGTTTCTCAATGAAAATCATTCTAAACTCTTCTACAGATTGATACGTGCCTGCAGAAAATCAAACCCAAAAATCCTTTACTCACTCATTGTAATGAAGACATCTGTGAAGCCTTAGATAAGAAATGATTCCATCCACTATATCAATAAAGTAAAAGCTCATAGCAACGATAGTGCTGCCGTTTCTCAATGAAAATCATTCTAAACTCTTCTGCAGATTGATACGTGCCTGCAGAAAATCAAACCCAAAAATCCTTTACTCACACATTGTAATGAAGACATCTGTGAAGCCTTAGATAAGAAATGATTCCATCCACTACATCAATAAAGTAAAAACTCATAGCAACGATAGTGCTTCCGTTTCTCAATGAAAATCATTCTAAACTCTTCTGCAGATTGATACGTGCCTGCAGAAAATCAAACCCAAAAATCCTTTACTCACTCATTGTCATGAAGACATCTGTGAAGCCTTAGATAAGAAATGATTCCATCCACTACATCAATAAAGTAAAAACTCATAGCAACGATAGTGCTGCCGTTTCTCAATGAAAATCATTATAAACTCTTGTGCAGATTGATACGTGCCTGCAGAAAATCAAACCCAAAAATCCTTTACTCACTCATTGTAATGTAGACATCTGTGAAGCCTTAGATAAGAAATGAATCCATCAACTATATCAATAAAGAAAAAACTCATAGCAACGATAGTGCTGCCATTTCTCAATGAAAATCATTCTAAACTCTTCTGCAGATTGATACGTGCCTGCAGAAAACCAAACCCAAAAATCCTTTACTCACTCATTGTAATGAAGACATCTGTGAAGCCTTAGATAAGAAATGATTCCATCCACTATATCAATAAAGTGAAAGCTCATAGCAATGATAGTGCTGCCGTTTCTCAATGAAAATCATTCTAAACTCTTCTGCAGATTGATACGTGCCTGCAGAAAATCGAACCCAAAAATCCTTTACTCACTCATTGTAATGAAGACATCTGTGAAGCCTTAGATAAGAAATGATTCCATCCACTACATCAATAAAGTAAAAACTCATAGCAACGATAGTGCTGCCGTTTCTCAATGAAAATCATTCTAAACTCTTCTGCAGATTGATACGTGCCTGCAGAAAATCAAACCCAAAAATCCTTTACTCACTCATTGTAATGAAGACATCTGTGAAGCCTTAGATAAGAAATGATTCCATCCACTACATCAATAAAGTACAAACTCATAGCAACGATAGTGCTGCCGTTTCTCAATGAAAATCATTCTAAACTCTTCTGCAGATTGATACGCGCCTGCAGAAATTCAAACCCAAAAATCCTTTTCTCACTCATTGTAATGAAGACATCTGTGAAGCCTTAGATAAGAAATGATTCCATCCACTATATCAATAAAGTAAAAGCTCATAGCAACGATAGTGCTGCCGTTTCTCAAAGAAAATCATTCTAAACTCTTCTGCAGATTGATACGTGCCTGCAGAAAATCAAACCCAAAAATCCTTTACTCACTCATTGTAATGAAGACATCTGTGAAGCCTTAGATAAGAAATGATTCCATCCACTATATCAATAAAGTAAAAGCTCTTAGCAACGATAGTGCTGCCGTTTCTCAATGAAAATCATTCTAAACTCTTCTGCAGATTGATACGTGCCTGCAGAAAACCAAACCCAAAAATCCTTTACTCACTCATTGTAATGAAGACATCTGTGAAGCCTTAGATAAGAAATGATTCCATCCACTATATCAATAAAGTAAAAGCTCATAGCAACGATAGTGCTGCCGTTTCTCAATGAAAATCATTCTAAACTCTTCTGCAGATTGATACGTGCCTGCAGAAAATCAAACCCAAAAATCCTTTACTCACTCATTGTAATGAAGACATCTGTGAAGCCTTAGATAAGAAATGATTCCATCTACTACATCAATAAAGTAAAAACTCATAGCAACGGTAGTGCTGCCGTTTCTCAATGAAAATCATTCTAAACTCTTCTGCAGATTGATACGTGCCTGCAGAAAATCAAACCCAAAAATCCTTTACTCACTCATTGTAATGAAGACATCTGTGAAGCCTTAGATAAGAAATGATTCCATCCACTACATCAATAAAGTACAAACTCATAGCAACGATAGTGCTGCCGTTTCTCAATGAAAATCATTCTAAACTCTTCTGCAGATTGATACGCGCCTGCAGAAATTCAAACCCAAAAATCCTTTACTCACTCATTGTAATGAAGACATCTGTGAAGCCTTAGATAAGAAATGATTCCATCCACTATATCAATAAAGTAAAAGCTCATAGCAACGATAGTGCTGCCGTTTCTCAATGAAAATCATTCTAAACTCTTCTGCAGATTGATATGTGCCTGCAGAAAATCAAACCCAAAAATCCTTTACTCACTCATTGTAATGAAGACATCTGTGAAGCCTTAGATAAGAAATGATTCCATCCACTATATCAATAAAGTAAAAGCTCTTAGCAACGATAGTGCTGCCGTTTCTCAATGAAAATCATTCTAAACTCTTCTGCAGATTGATACGTGCCTGCAGAAAATCAAACCCAAAAATCCTTTACTCACTCATTGTAATGAAGACATCTGTGAAGCCTTAGATAAGAAATGATTCCATCCACTACATCAATGAAGTAAAAACTCATAGCAACGATAGTGCTGCCGTTTCTCAATGAAAATCATTCTAAACTCTTCTGCAGATTGATACGTGCCTGCAGAAAATCAAACCCAAAAATCCTTTACTCACTCATTGTAATGAAGACATCTGTGAAGCCTTAGATAAGAAATGATTCCATCCACTATATCAATAAAGTAAAAGCTCATAGCAACGATAGTGCTGCCGTTTCTCAATGAAAATCATTCTAAACTCTTCTGCAGATTGATACGTGCCTGCAGAAAATCACACCCAAAAATCCTTTACTCACTCATTGTAATAAAGACATCTGTGAAGCCTTAGATAAGAAATGATTCCATCCACTATATCAATAAAGTAAAAGCTCATAGAAACGATAGTGCTTCCGTTTCTCAATGAAAATCATTCTAAACTCTTCTGCAGATTGATATGTGCCTGCAGAAAATCAAACCCAAAAATCCTTTACTCACTCATTGTAATGAATGCATCTGGGAAGCCTTAGATAAGAAATGATTCCATCCACTACATCAATAAAGTAAAAACTCATGGCAACGATAGTGCTGCCGTTTCTCGATGAAAATCATTCTAAACTCTTCTGCAGATTGATACGTGCCTGCAGAAAATCGAACCCAAAAATCCTTTACTCACTCATTGTCATGAAGACATCTGTGAAGCCTTAGATAAGAAATGATTCCATCCACTATATCAATAAAGTAAAAGCTCATAGCAACGATAGTGCTGCCGTTTCTCAATGAAAATCATTCTAAACTCTTCTGCAGATTGATACGTGCCTGCAGAAAATCAAACCCAAAAATCTTTACTCACTCATTGTAATGAAGACATCTGTGAAGCCTTAGATAAGAAATGATTCCATCCACTACATCAATAAAGTAAAAACTCATAGCAACGATAGTGCTGCCGTTTCTCAATGAAAATCATTCTAAACTCTTCTACAGATTGATACGTGCCTGCAGAAAATCAAACCCAAAAATCCTTTACTCACTCATTGTAATGAAGACATCTGTGAAGCCTTAGATAAGAAATGATTCCATCCACTATATCAATAAAGTAAAAGCTCATAGCAACGATAGTGCTGCCGTTTCTCAATGAAAATCATTCTAAACTCTTCTGCAGATTGATACGTGCCTGCAGAAAATCAAACCCAAAAATCCTTTACTCACACATTGTAATGAAGCCATCTGTGAAGCCTTAGATAAGAAATGATTCCATCCACTACATCAATAAAGTAAAAATTCATAGCAACGATAGTGCTGCCGTTTCTCAATGAAAATCATTCTAAACTCTTCTGCAGATTGATACGTGCCTGCAGAAAATCAAACCCAAAAATCCTTTACTCACTCATTGTAATGAAGACATCTGTGAAGCCTTAGATAAGAAATGATTCCATCCACTATATCAATAAAGTAAAAGCTCATAGCAACGATAGTGCTGCCGTTTCTCAATGAAAATCATTCTAAACTCTTCTGCAGATTGATACGTGCCTGCAGAAAATCAAACCCAAAAATCCTTTACTCACTCATTGTAATGAAGACATCTGTGAAGCCTTAGATAAGAAATGATTCCATCCACTATATCAATAAAGTAAAAGCTCATAGCAACGATAGTGCTGCCGTTTCTCAATGAAAATCATTCTAAACTCTTCTGCAGATTGATACGTGCCTGCAGAAAATCAAACCCAAAAATCCTTTACTCACTCATTGTCATGAAGACATCTGTGAAGCCTTAGATAAGAAATGATTCCATCCACTACATCAATAAAGTAAACACTCATAGCAACGATAGTGCTGCCGTTTCTCAATGAAAATCATTCTAAACTCTTCTGCAGATTGATACGTGCCTGCAGAAAATCAAACCCAAAAATCCTTTACTCACTAATTGTAATGAAGACATCGGTGAAGCCTTAGATAAGAAATGATTCCATCCACTATATCAATAAAGTAAAAGCTCATAGCAACGATAGTGCTGCCGTTTCTCAATGAAAATCATTCTAAACTCTTCTGCAGATTGATACGTGCCTGCAGAAAATCAAACCCAAAAATCCTCTACTCACTCATTGTAATGAAGACATCTGTGAAGCCTTAGATAAGAAATGATTCCATCCACTATATCAATAAAGTAAAAGCTCATAGCAACGATAGTGCTGCCGTTTCTCAATGAAAATCATTCTAAACTCTTCTGCAGATTGATACGTGCCTGCAGAAAATCAAACCCAAAAATCCTTTACTCACTCATTGTAATGAAGACATCTGTGAAGCCTTAGATAAGAAATGATTCCATCGACTACAATAATAAAGTAAAAGCTCATAGCAACGATAGTGCTGCCGTTTCTCAATGAAAATCATTCTAAACTCTTCTGCAGATTGATACGTGCCTGCAGAAAATCAAACCCAAAAATCCTTTACTCACTCATTGTAATGAAGACATCTGTGAAGCCTTAGATAAGAAATGATTCCATCCACTACATCAATAAAGTAAAAACTCATAGCAACAATAGTGCTGCCGTTTCTCAATGAAAATCATTCTAAACTCTTCTGCAGATTGATACGCGCCTGCAGAAAATCAAACCCAAAAATCCTTTACTCACTCATTGTAATGAAGACATCTGTGAAGCCTTAGATAAGAAATGATTCCATCCACTATATCAATAAAGTAAAAGCCCATAGCAACGATAGTGCTGCCGTTTCTCAATGAAAATCATTCTAAACTCTTCTGCAGATTGATACGTGCCTGCAGAAAATCAAACCCAAAAATCCTTTACTCACTCATTGTAATGAAGACATCTGTGAAGCCTTAGATAAGAAATGATTTCATCCACTATATCAATAAAGTAAAAGCTCTTAGCAACGATAGTGCTGCCGTTTCTCGATGAAAATCATTCTAAACTCTTCTGCAGATTGATACGTGCCTGCAGAAAATCAAACCCAAAAATCCTTTACTCACTCATTGTCATGAAGACATCTGTGAAGCCTTAGATAAGAAATGATTCCATCCACTACATCAATGAAGTAAAAACTCATAGCAACGATAGTGCTGCCGTTTCTCAATGAAAATCATTCTAAACTCTTCTGCAGATTGATACGTGCCTGCAGAAAATCAAACCCAAAAATCCTTTACTCACTCATTGTAATGAAGACATCTGTGAAGCCTTAGATAAGATATGATTCCATCCACTATATCAATAAAGTAAAAGCTCATAGCAACGATAGTGCTGCCGTTTCTCAATGAAAATCATTCTAAACTCTTCTGCAGATTGATACGTGCCTGCAGAAAATCAAACCCAAAAATCCTTTACTCACTCATTGTAATAAAAACATCTGTGAAGCCTTAGATAAGAAATGATTCCATCCACTATATCAATAAAGTAAAAACTCATAGCAACGATAGTGCTGCCGTTTCTCAATGAAAATCATTCTAAACTCTTCTACAGATTGATACGTGCCTGCAGAAAATCAAACCAAAAATCCTTTACTCACTCATTGTAATGAAGACATCTGTGAAGCCTTAGATAAGAAATGATTCCATCCACTATATCAATAAAGTAAAAGCTCATAGCAACGATAGTGCTGCCGTTTCTCAATGAAAATCATTCTAAACTCTTCTGCAGATTGATACGTGCCTGCAGAAAATCAAACCCAAAAATCCTTTACTCACTCATTGTAATGAAGACATCTGTGAAGCCTTAGATAAGAAATGATTCCATCCACTACATCAATAAAGTAAAAACTCATAGCAACGATAGTGCTGCCGTTTCTCAATGAAAATCAATCTAAACTCTTCTGCAGATTGATACGTGCCTGCAGAAAATCAAACCCAAAAATCCTTTACTCACTCATTGTAATGAAGACATCTGTGAAGCCTTAGATAAGAAATGATTCCATCCACTACATCAATAATGTAAAAACTCATAGCAACGATAGTGCTGCCGTTTCTCAATGAAAATCATTCTAAACTCTTCTGCAGATTGATACGTGGCTGCAGAAAATCAAACCCAAAAATCCTTTACTCACTCATTGTAATGAAGACATCTGTGAAGCCTTAGATAAGAAATGATTCCATCCACTATATCAATAAAGTAAAAGCTCTTAGCAACCATAGTGCTTCCGTTTCTCAATGAAAATCATTCTAAACTCTTCTGCAGATTGATACGTGCCTGCAGAAAATCAAACCCAAAAATCCTTTACTCACTCATTGTAATGAAGACATCTGTGAAGCCTTAGATAAGAAATGATTCCATCCACTATATCAATAAAGTAAAAGCTCATAGCAACGATAGTGCTGCCGTTTCTCAATGAAAATCATTCTAAACTCTTCTGCAGATTCATACGTGCCTGCAGAAAATCAAACCCAAAAATCCTTTACTCACTCATTGTAATGAAGACATCTGTGAAGCCTTAGATAAGAAATGATTCCATCCACTATATCAATAAAGTAAAAGCTCATAGCAACGATAGTGCTGCCGTTTCTCAATGAAAATCATTCTAAACTCTTCTGCAGATTGATACGTGCCTGCAGAAAATCAAACCCAAAAATCCTTTACTCACTCATTGTAATGAAGACATCTGTGAAGCCTTAGATAAGAAATGATTCCATCCACTATATCAATAAAGTAAAAGCTCTTAGCAACGATAGTGCTGCCGTTTCTCAATGAAAATCATTCTAAACTCTTCTGCAGATTGATACGTGCCTGCAGAAAATCAAACCCAAAAATCCTTTACTCACTCATTGTAATGAAGACATCTGTGAAGCCTTAGATAAGAAATGATTCCATCCACTATATCAATAAAGTAAAAGCTCATAGCAACGATAGTGCTGCCGTTTCTCAATGAAAATCATTCTAAACTCTTCTGCAGATTGATACGTGCCTGCAGAAAATCAAACCCAAAAATCCTTTACTCACTCATTGTAATGAAGACATCTGTGAAGCCTTAGATAAGAAATGATTCCATCCACTATATCAATAAAGTAAAAGCTCATAGCAACGATGGTGCTGCCGTTTCACAATGAAAATCATTCTAAACTCTTCTGCAGATTGATACGTGCCTGCAGGAAATCAAACCCAAAAATCCTTTACTCACTCATTGTAATGAATGTATCTGTGAAGCCTTAGATAGGAAATGATACCATCCACTATATCAATAAAGTAAAAGCTCATAGCAAAGATAGTGCTGCCGTTTCTCAATGAAAATCATTCTAAACTCTTCTGCAGATTGATACGTGCCTGCAGAAAATCAAATCCAAAAATCGTTTACTCACTCATTGTAATGAATGCATCTGTGAAGCCTTAGATAGGAAATGATTCCATCCACTATATCAATAACGTAAAAGCTCATAGCAACGATAGTGCTGCCGTTTCTCAATGAAAATCATTCTAAACTCTTCTGTAGATGATACGTGCCTGCAGAAAATCAAACCCAAGAATCCTTTACTCACTCATTGTAATGAAGACATCTGTGAAGCCTTAGATAAGAAATGATTCCATCCACTATATCAATAAAGTAAAAGCTCATAGCAACGATTGTGCTGCCGTTTCTCAATGAAAATCATTCTAAACTCTTCTGCAGATTGATACGTGCCTGCAGAAAATCAAACACAAAAATCCTTTACTCACTCATTGTAATGAATGCATCTGTGAAGCCTTAGATAAGAATTGATTCCATCCACTATATCAATGAAGTAAAAGCTCATAGCAACGATAGTGCTGCCGTTTCTCAATGAAAATTATTCTAAACTCTTCTGCAGATTGATACGTGCCTGCAGAAAATCAAACCCAAAAATCCTTTACTCACTCATTGTAATGAAGACATCTGTGAAGCCTTCGATAGGAAATGATTCCATCCACTATATCAATAAGGTAAAAGCTCATAGCAACGATTGTGCTGCCGTTTCTCAATGAAAATCATTCTAAACTCTTCTGCAGATTGATACGTGCCTGCAGAAAATCAAACACAAAAATCCTTTATTCACTCATTGTAATGAATGCATCTGTGAAGCCTTAGATAAGAAATGATTCCATCCACTATATCAATGAAGTAAAAGCTCATAGCAACGATAGTGCTGCCGTTTCTCAATGAAAATCATTCTAAACTCTTCTGCAGATTGATATGTGCCTGCAGAAAATCAAACCCAAAAATCCTTTACTCACTCATTGTAATGAAGACATCTGTGAAGCCTTAGATAAGAAATGATTCCATCCACTACATCAATAAAGTAAAAACTCATAGCAACGAGAGTGCTGCCGTTTCTCAATGAAAATCATTCTAAACTCTTCTGCAGATTGATACGTGCCTGCAGAAAATCAAACCCAAAAATCCTTTACTCACTCATTGTAATGAAGACATCTGTGAAGCCTTAGATAAGAAATGATTCCATCCACTACATCAATAAAGTAAAAACTCATAGCTACGAGAGTGCTGCCGTTTCTCAATGAAAATCATTCTAAACTCTTCTGCAGATTGATACGTGCCTGCAGAAAATCAAACCCAAAAATCCTTTACTCACTCATTGTAATGAAGACATCTGTGAAGCCTTAGATAAGAAATGATTCCATCCACTACATCAATAAAGTAAAAACTCATAGCAACGATAGTGCTGCCGTTTCTCAATGAAAATCATTCTAAACTCTTCTGCAGATTGATACGTGCCTGCAGAAAATCAAATCCAAAAATCGTTTACTCACTCATTGTAATGAATGCATCTGTGAAGCCTTAGATAAGAAATGATTCCATCCACTATATCAATAAAGTAAAAGCTCTTAGCAACCATAGTGCTTCCGTTTCTCAATGAAAATCATTCTAAACTCTTCTGCAGATTGATACGTGCCTGCAGAAAATCAAACCCAAAAATCCTTTACTCACTCATTGTAATGAAGACATCTGTGAAGCCTTAGATAAGAAATGATTCCATCCACTATATCAATAAAGTAAAAGCTCATAGCAACGATAGTGCTGCCGTTTCTCAATGAAAATCATTCTAAACTCTTCTGCAGATTCATACGTGCCTGCAGAAAATCAAACCCAAAAATCCTTTACTCACTCATTGTAATGAAGACATCTGTGAAGCCTTAGATAAGAAATGATTCCATCCACTATATCAATAAAGTAAAAGCTCATAGCAACGATAGTGCTGCCGTTTCTCAATGAAAATCATTCTAAACTCTTCTGCAGATTGATACGTGCCTGCAGAAAATCAAACCCAAAAATCCTTTACTCACTCATTGTAATGAAGACATCTGTGAAGCCTTAGATAAGAAATGATTCCATCCACTATATCAATAAAGTAAAAGCTCTTAGCAACGATAGTGCTGCCGTTTCTCAATGAAAATCATTCTAAACTCTTCTGCAGATTGATACGTGCCTGCAGAAAATCAAACCCAAAAATCCTTTACTCACTCATTGTAATGAAGACATCTGTGAAGCCTTAGATAAGAAATGATTCCATCCACTATATCAATAAAGTAAAAGCTCATAGCAACGATAGTGCTGCCGTTTCTCAATGAAAATCATTCTAAACTCTTCTGCAGATTGATACGTGCCTGCAGAAAATCAAACCCAAAAATCCTTTACTCACTCATTGTAATGAAGACATCTGTGAAGCCTTAGATAAGAAATGATTCCATCCACTATATCAATAAAGTAAAAGCTCATAGCAACGATGGTGCTGCCGTTTCACAATGAAAATCATTCTAAACTCTTCTGCAGATTGATACGTGCCTGCAGAAAATCAAACCCAAAAATCCTTTACTCACTCATTGTAATGAATGTATCTGTGAAGCCTTAGATAGGAAATGATACCATCCACTATATCAATAAAGTAAAAGCTCATAGCAAAGATAGTGCTGCCGTTTCTCAATGAAAATCATTCTAAACTCTTCTGCAGATTGATACGTGCCTGCAGAAAATCAAATCCAAAAATCGTTTACTCACTCATTGTAATGAATGCATCTGTGAAGCCTTAGATAGGAAATGATTCCATCCACTATATCAATAACGTAAAAGCTCATAGCAACGATAGTGCTGCCGTTTCTCAATGAAAATCATTCTAAACTCTTCTGTAGATGATACGTGCCTGCAGAAAATCAAACCCAAGAATCCTTTACTCACTCATTGTAATGAAGACATCTGTGAAGCCTTAGATAAGAAATGATTCCATCCACTATATCAATAAAGTAAAAGCTCATAGCAACGATTGTGCTGCCGTTTCTCAATGAAAATCATTCTAAACTCTTCTGCAGATTGATACGTGCCTGCAGAAAATCAAACACAAAAATCCTTTACTCACTCATTGTAATGAATGCATCTGTGAAGCCTTAGATAAGAATTGATTCCATCCACTATATCAATGAAGTAAAAGCTCATAGCAACGATAGTGCTGCCGTTTCTCAATGAAAATTATTCTAAACTCTTCTGCAGATTGATACGTGCCTGCAGAAAATCAAACCCAAAAATCCTTTACTCACTCATTGTAATGAAGACATCTGTGAAGCCTTCGATAGGAAATGATTCCATCCACTATATCAATAAGGTAAAAGCTCATAGCAACGATTGTGCTGCCGTTTCTCAATGAAAATCATTCTAAACTCTTCTGCAGATTGATACGTGCCTGCAGAAAATCAAACACAAAAATCCTTTATTCACTCATTGTAATGAATGCATCTGTGAAGCCTTAGATAAGAAATGATTCCATCCACTATATCAATGAAGTAAAAGCTCATAGCAACGATAGTGCTGCCGTTTCTCAATGAAAATCATTCTAAACTCTTCTGCAGATTGATATGTGCCTGCAGAAAATCAAACCCAAAAATCCTTTACTCACTCATTGTAATGAAGACATCTGTGAAGCCTTAGATAAGAAATGATTCCATCCACTACATCAATAAAGTAAAAACTCATAGCAACGAGAGTGCTGCCGTTTCTCAATGAAAATCATTCTAAACTCTTCTGCAGATTGATACGTGCCTGCAGAAAATCAAACCCAAAAATCCTTTACTCACTCATTGTAATGAAGACATCTGTGAAGCCTTAGATAAGAAATGATTCCATCCACTACATCAATAAAGTAAAAACTCATAGCTACGAGAGTGCTGCCGTTTCTCAATGAAAATCATTCTAAACTCTTCTGCAGATTGATACGTGCCTGCAGAAAATCAAACCCAAAAATCCTTTACTCACTCATTGTAATGAAGACATCTGTGAAGCCTTAGATAAGAAATGATTCCATCCACTACATCAATAAAGTAAAAACTCATAGCAACGATAGTGCTGCCGTTTCTCAATGAAAATCATTCTAAACTCTTCTGCAGATTGATACGTGCCTGCAGAAAATCAAACCCAAAAATCCTTTACTCACTCATTGTAATGAAGACATCTGTGAAGCCTTAGATTAGAAATGATTCCATCCACTATATCATTAAAGTAAAAGCTCTTAGCAACCATAGTGCTGCCGTTTCTCAATGAAAATCATTCTAAACTCTTCTGCAGATTGATACGTGCCTGCAGAAAATCAAACCCAAAAATCCTTTACTCACTCATTGTAATGAAGACATCTGTGAAGCCTTAGATAAGAAATGATTCCATCCACTATATCAATAAAGTAAAAGCTCATAGCAATGATAGAGCTGCCGTTTCTCAATGAAAATCATTCTAAACTCTTCTGCAGATTGATACGTGCCTGCAGAAAATCAAACCCAAAAATCCTTTACTCACTCATTGTAATGAAGACATCTGTGAAGCCTTAGATAAGAAATGATTCCATCCACTACATCAATATAGTAAAAGCTCGTAGCAACGATAGTGCTGCCGTTTCTCAATGAAAATCATTCTAAACTCTTCTGCAGATTGATACGTGCCTGCAGAAAATCAAACCCAAAAATCCTTTACTCACTCATTGTAATGAAGACATCTGTGAAGCCTTAGATAAGAAATGATTCCATCCACTATATCAATAATGTAAAAGCTCTTAGCAACGATAGTGCTGCCGTTTCTCAATGAAAATCATTCTAAACTCTTCTGCAGATTGATACGTGCCTGCAGAAAATCAAACCCAAAAATCCTTTACTCACTCATTGTAATGAAGACATCTGTGAAGCCTTAGATAAGAAATGATTCCATCCACTATATCAATAAAGTAAAAGCTCATAGCAACGATAGTGCTGCCGTTTCTCAATGAAAATTATTCTAAACTCTTCTGCAGATTGATATGTGCCTGCAGAAAATCAAACCCAAAAATCCTTTACTCACTCAGTGTAATGAATGCATCTGTGAAGCCGTGGATAGGAAATGATTCCATCCACTATATCAATAAAGTAAAAGCTCATAGCAACGATAGTGCTGCCGTTTCTCAATGAAAATCATTCTAAACTCTTCTGCAGATTGATACGTGCCTGCAGAAAATCAAACCCAAAAATCCTTTACTCACTCATTGTAATGAATGCATCTGTGAAGCCTTAGATAGGAAATGATTCCATCCACTATATCAATAAAGTAAAAGCTCATAGCAACGATAGTGCTGCCGTTTCTCAATGAAAATCATTCTAAACTCTTCTGCAGATTGATACGTGCCTGCAGAAAATCAAACCCAAAAATCCTTTACTCACTCATTGTAATGAATGCATCTGTGAAGCCTTAGATAGGAAATGATTCCATCCACTATATCAATAACGTAAAAGCTCATTGCAACGATAGTGCTGCCGTTTCTCAATGAAAATCATTCTAAACTCTTCTGCAGATGATACGTGCCTGCAGAAAATCAAACCCAAAAATCCTTTACTCACTCATTGTAATGAAGACATCTGTGAAGCCTTAGATAAGAAATGATTCCATCCACTATATCAATAAAGTAAAAGCTCATAGCAACGATAGTGCTGCCGTTTCTCAATGAAAATCATTCTAAACTCTTCTGCAGATTGATACGTGCCTGCAGAAAATCAAACCCAAAAATCCTTTACTCACTCATTGTAATGAATGCATCTGTGAAGCCTTAGATAGGAAATGATACCATCCACTATATCAATAAAGTTAAAGCTCATAGCAACGATAGTGCTGCCGTTTCTCAATGAAAATCATTCTAAACTCTTCTACAGATTGATACGTGCCTGCAAAAAATCAAACCCAAAAATCCTTTACTCACTCATTGTAATGAATGCATCTGTGAAGCCTTAGATAGGAAATGATTCCATCCACTATATCAATAAAGTAAAAGCTCATAGCAACGATAGTGCTGCCGTTTCTCAATGAAAATCATTCTAAACTCTTCTGCAGATTGATACGTGCCTGCAGAAAATCAAACCCAAAAATCCTTTACTCACTCATTGTAATGAATGCATCAGTGAAGCCTTCGATAGGAAATGATTCCATCCACTATATCAATAAAGTAAAAGCTCATAGCAACGATTGTGCTGCCGTTTCTCAATGAAAATCATTGTAAACTCTTCTGCAGATTGATACGTGCCTGCAGAAAATCAAACACAAAAATCCTTTACTCACTCATTGTATTGAATGCATCTGTGAAGCCTTAGATAGGAAATGATTCCATCCACTATATCAATAAAGTAAAAACTCATAGCAACGATAGTGCTGCCGTTTCTCAATGAAAATCATTCTAATCTCTTCTACAGACTGATACGTGCCTGCAAAAAATCAAACCCAAAAATCCTTTACTCACTCATTGTACTGAAGACATCTGTGAAGCCTTAGATAAGAAATGATTCCATCCACTATATCAATAAAGTAAAAGCTCATAGCAACGATAGTGCTGCCGTTTCTCAATGAAAATCATTCTAAACTCTTCTGCAGATTGATACGTGCCTGCAGAAAATCAAACCCAAAAATCCTTTACTCACTCTTTGTAATGAAGACATCTGTGAAGCCTTAGATAAGTAATGATTCCATCCACTATATCAATAAAGTAAAAGCTCATAGCAACGATAGTGCTGCCGTTTCTCAATGAAAATCATTCTAAACTCTTCTGCAGATTGATACGTGCCTGCAGAAAATCAAACCCAAAATTCCTTTACTCACTCATTGTAATGAATGCATCTGTGAAGCCTTAGATAAGAAATGATTCCATCCACTATATCAATAAAGTAAAAGCTCATAGCAACGATAGTGCTGCCGTTTCTCAATGAAAATCATTCTAAACTCTTCTGCAGATTGATACGTGCCTGCAGAAAATCAAACCCAAAAATCCTTTACTCACTCATTGTAATGAAGACATCTGTGAAGCCTTAGATAAGAAATGATACCATCCACTATATCAATAAAGTAAAAGCTCATAGCAACGATAGTGCTGCCGTTTCTCAATGAAAATCATTCTAAACTCTTCTGCAGATTCATACGTGCCTGCAGAAAATCAAACCCAAAAATCCTTTACTCACTCATTGTAATGAAGACATCTGTGAAGCCTTAGATAAGAAATGCTTCCATCCACTATATCAATAAAGTAAAAGCTCATAGCAACGATAGTGCTGCCGTTTCTCAATGAAAATCATTCTAAACTCTTCTGCAGATTGATACGTGCCTGCAGAAAATCAAACCCAAAAATCCTTTACTCACTCATTGTAATGAAGACATCTGTGAAGCCTTAGATAAGAAATGATTCCATCCACTGTATCAATAAAGTAAAAGCTCATTGCAACGATAGTGCTGCCGTTTCTCAATGAAAATCATTCTAAACTCTTCTGCAGATTGATACGTGCCTGCAGAAAATCAAACCAAAAAATCCTTTACTCACTCATTGTAATGAAGACATCTGTGAAGCCTTAGATAAGAAATGATTCCATCCACTATATCAATAAAGTAAAAGCTCATAGCAACGATAGTGCTGCCGTTTCTCAATGAAAATCATTCTAATCTCTTCTACAGATTGATACGTGCCTGCAAAAAATCAAACCCAAAAATCCTTTACTCACTCATTGTAATGAAGACATCTGTGAAGCCTTAGATAAGAAATGATTCCATCCACTATATCAATAAAGTAAAAGCTCATAGCAACGATAGTGCTGCCGTTTCTCAATGAAAATCATTCTAAACTCTTCTGCAGATTGATACGTGCCTGCAGAAAATCAAACCCAAAAATCCTTTACTCACTCTTTGTAATGAAGACATCTGTGAAGCCTTAGATAAGTAATGATTCGATCCACTATATCAATAAAGTAAAAGCTCATAGCAACGATAGTGCTGCCGTTTCTCAATGAAAATCATTCTAAACTCTTCTGCAGATTGATACGTGCCTGCAGAAAATCAAACCCAAAAATCCTTTACTCAAGCATTGTAATGAAGACATCTGTGAAGCCTTAGATAAGAAATGATTCCATCCACTATATCAATAAAGTAAAAGCTCATAGCAACGATAGTGCTGCCGTTTCTCAATGAAAATCATTCTAAACTCTTCTGCAGATTGATACGTGCCTGCAAAAAATCAAACCCAAAAATCCTTTACTCACTCATTGTAATGAAGACATCTGTGAAGCCTTGGATAAGAAATGATTCCATCCACTATATCAATAAAGTAAAAGCTCATAGCAACGATAGTGCTGCCGTTTCTCAATGAAAATCATTCTAAACTCTTCTGCAGATTGATACGTGCCTGCAGAAAATCAAACCCAAAAATCCTTTACTCACTCATTGTAATGAAGACATCTGTGAAGCCTTAGATAAGAAATGATTCCATCCACTATATCAATAAAGTAAAAGCTCATAGCAACGATAGTGCTGCCGTTTCTCAACGAAAATCATTCTAAACTCTTCTGCAGATTGATACATGCCTGCAGAAAATCAAACCCAAAAATCCTTTACTCACTCATTTTAATGAATGCATCTGTGAAGCCTTAGATAGGAAATGATTCCATCCACTATATCAATAAAGTAAAAACTCATAGCAACGATAGTGCTGCCGTTTCTCAATGAAAATCATTCTAAACTCTTCTACAGATTGATACGTGCCTGCAAAAAATCAAACCCAAAAATCCTTTACTCACTCATTGTAATGAAGACATCTGTGAAGCCTTAGATAAGAAATGATTCCATCCACTATATCAATAAAGTAAAAGCTCTTAGCAACGATAATGCTGCCGTTTCTCAATGAAAATCATTCTAAACACTTCTGCAGATTGATACGTGCCTGCAGAAAACCAAACCCAAAAATCCTTTACTCACTCATTGTAATGAAGACATCTGTGAAGCCTTAGATAAGAAATGATTCCATCCACTATATAAATAAAGTAAAAGCTCATAGCAACGATAGAGCTGCCATTTCTCAATGAAAATCATTCTAAACTCTTCTGCAGATTGATACGTGCCTGCAGAAAATCAAACCCAAAAATCCTTTACTCACTCATTGTAATGAAGACATCTGTGAAGCCTTAGATAAGAAATGATTCCATCCACTATATCAATAAAGTAAAAACTCATTGCAACGATAGTGCTGCCGTTTCTCAATGAAAATCATTCTAAACTCTTCTACAGATTGATACGTGCCTGCAAAAAATCAAACCAAAAATCCTTTACTCACTCATTGTAATGAAGACATCTGTGAAGCCTTAGATAAGAAATGATTCCATCCACTATATCAATAAAGTAAAAGCTCATAGCAACGATAGTGCTGCCGTTTCTCAATGAAAATCATTCTAAACTCTTCTGCAGATTGATACGTTTCTGCAGAAAATCAAACCCAAAAATCCTTTACTCACTCATTGTAATGAAGACATCTGTGAAGCCTTAGATAAGAAATGATTCCATCCACTGTATCAATAAAGTAAAAGCTCATTGCAACGATAGTGCTGCCGTTTCTCAATGAAAATCATTCTAAACTCTTCTGCAGATTGATACGTGCCTGCAGAAAATCAAACCCAAAAATCCTTTACTCACTCATTGTAATGAATGCATCTGTGAAGCCTTAGATAAGAAATGATTCCATCGTCTACATCAATAAAGTAAAAGCTCATAGCAACGATAGTGCTGCCGTTTCTCAATGAAAATCATTCTAAACTCTTCTGCAGATTGAAACGTGCCTGCAGAAAATCAAACCCAAAAATCCTTTACTCACTCATTGTAATGAAGACATCTGTGAAGCCTTAGATAAGAAATGATTCCATCCACTATATCAATAAAGTAAAAGCTCATAGCAACGATAGTGCTGCCGTTTCTCAATGAAAATCATTCTAAACTCTTCTGCAGATTGATACGTGCCTGCAGAAAATCAAACCCAAAAATCCTTTACTCACTCATTGTAATGAATGCATCTGTGAAGCCTTAGATAAGAAATGATTCCATCCACTATATCAATAAAGTAAAAGCTCATAGCAACGATAGTGCTGCCGTTTCTCAATGAAAATCATTCTAAACTCTTCTGCAGATTGATACATGCCTGCAGAAAATCAAACCCAAAAATCCTTTACTCACTCATTGTAATGAAGACATCTGTGAAGCCTTAGATAAGAAATGATTCCATCCACTATATCAATAAAGTAAAAGCTCGTAGCAATGATAGTGCTGCCGTTTCTCAATTAAAATCATTCTAAACTCTTCTGCAGATTGATACGTGCCTGCAGAAAATCAAACCCAAAAATCCTTTACTGACTCATTGTAATGAATGCATCTGTGAAGCCTTAGATAAGAAATGATTCCATCCACTATATCAATAAAGTAAAAGCTCATAGCAACGATAGTGCTGCCGTTTCTCAATGAAAATCATTCTCAACTCTTCTGCAGATTGATAAGTGCCTGCAGAAAATCAAACCCAAAAATCCTTTACTCACTCATTGTAATGAAGACATCTGTGAAGCCTTAGATAAGAAATGATTCCATCTACTATATCAATAAAGTAAAAGCTCATAGCAACGATAGTGCTGCCGTTTCTCAATGAAAATCATTCTAAACTCTTCTGCAGATTGATACGTGCCTGCAGAAAATCAAACCCAAAAATCCTTTACTCACTCATTGTAATGAATGCATCTGTGAAGCCTTAGATAAGAAATGATTCCATCCACTATATCAATAAAGTAAAAACTCATAGCAACGATAGTGCTGCCGTTTCTCAATGAAAATCATTCTAAACCCTTCTACAGATTGATACGTGCCTGCAAAAAATCAAACCCAAAAATCCTTTACTCACTCATTGTAATGAAGACATCTGTGAAGCCTTAGATAAGAAATGATTCCATCCACTATATCAATAAAGTAAAAGCTCATAGCAACGATAGTGCTGCCGTTTCTCAATGAAAATCATTCTAAACTCTTCTGCAGATTGATACGTGCCTGCAGAAAATCAAACCCAAAAATCCTTTACTCACTCATTGTAACGAATGCATCTGTGAAGCCTTAGATAGGAAATGATTCCATCCACTATATCAATAATGTAAAAGCTCATAGCAACGATAGTGCTGCCGTTTCTCAATGAAAATCATTCTAAACTCTTCTGCAGATTGATACGTGCCTGCAGAAAATCAAACGTAAAAACCCTTTACTCACTCATTGTAATGAATGCATCTGTGAAGCCTTATAAGAAATGATTCCATCCACTATATCAATAAAGTAAAAGCTCATAGCAACGATAGTGCTGCCGTTTCTCAATGAAAATCATTCTAAACTCTTCTGCAGATTGATATGTGCCTGCAAAAAATCAAACCCAAAAATCCTTTACTCACTCATTGTAATGAATGCATCTGTGAAGCCTTAGATAGGAAATGATTCCATCCACTATATCAATAAAGTAAAAGCTCATAGCAACGATAGTGCTGCCGTTTCTCAATGAAAATCATTCTAAACTCTTCTGCAGATTGATACGTGCCTGCAGAAAATCAAACCCAAAAATCCTTTACTCACTCATTGTAATGAATGCATCTGTGAAGCCTTAGATAGGAAATGATTCCATCCACTATATCAATAAAGTAAAAGCTCATAGCAACGATAGTGCTGCCGTTTCTCAATGAAAATCATTCTAAACTCTTCTGCAGATTGATACGTGCCTGCAGAAAATCAAACCCAAAAATCCTTTACTCACTCATTGTAATGAATGCATCTGTGAAGCCTTAGATAAGAAATGATTCCATCCACTATATCAATAAAGTAATAGCTCATAGCAACGATAGTGCTGCCGTTTCTCAATGAAAACCATTCTAAACTCTTCTGCAGATTGATACGTGCCTGCAAAAAATCAAATCCAAAAATCCTTTACTCACTCATTGTAATGAAGACATCTGAGAAGCCTTAGATAAGAAATGATTCCATCCACTATATCAATAAAGTAAAAGCTCATAGCAACGATAGTGCTGCCGTTTCTCAATGAAAATCATTCTAAACTCTTCTGCAGATTGATACGTGCCTGCAGAAAATCAAACCCAAAATTCCTTTACTCACTAATTGTAATGAATGCATCTGTGAAGCCTTAGATAGGAAATGATTCCATCCACTATATCAATAAAGTAAAAGCTCATAGCAACGATAGTGCTGCCGTTTCTCAATGAAAATCATTCTAAACTCTTCTGCAGATTTTGACGTGCCTGTAGAAAATCAAACCCAAAAATCCTTCACTCACTCATTGTAATGAATGCATCTGTGAAGCCCTAGATAAGAAATGATTCCATCCACTTTATCAATAAAGTAAAAGCTCATAGCAACGATAGTGCTGCCGTTTCTCAATGAAAATCATTCGAAACTCTTCTGCAGATTGATACGTGCTTGCAGAAAATCAAACCCAAAAATCCATTACTCACTCATTGTAATGAATGCATCGGTGAAGCCTTAGATAGGAAATGATTCCATCCACTACATCAATAAAGTAAAAGCTCATAGCAACGATAGTGCTGCCGTTTCTCAATGAAAATCATTCTAAACTCTTCTGCAGATTGATACGTGCCTGCAGAAAATCAAACCCAAAAATCCTTTACTCACTCATTGTAATGAATGCATCTGTGAAGCCTTAGATAGGAAATGATTCCATCCACTATATCAATAAAGTAAAAGCTCCTAGCAACTATAGTGCTGCCGTTTCTCAATGAAAATCATTCTAAACTCTTCTGCAGATTGATACGTGCCTGCAAAAAATCAAACCCAAAAATCCTTTACTCACTCATTGTAATGAATGCATCTGTGAAGCATTAGATAGGAAATGATTCCATCCACTATATCAATAAAGTAAAAGCTCATAGCAACGATAGTGCTGCCGTTTCTCAATGAAAATCATTCTAAACTCTTCTGCAGATTGATACGTGCCTGCAGAAAATCAAACCCAAAAATCCTTTACTCACTCATTGTAATGAAGACATCTGTGAAGCCTTAGATAAGAAATGATTCCATCCACTATATCAATAAAGTAAAAGCTCATAGCAACGATAGTGCTGCCGTTTCTCAATGAAAATCATTCTAAACTCTTCTGCAGATTGATACGTGCCTGCAGAAAATCAAACCCAAAAATCCTTTACTCACTCATTGTAACGAATGCATCTGTGAAGCCTTAGATAGGAAATGATTCCATCCACTATATCAATAATGTAAAAGCTCATAGCAACGATAGTGCTGCCGTTTCTCAATGAAAATCATTCTAAACTCTTCTGCAGATTGATACGTGCCTGCAGAAAATCAAACGTAAAAACCCTTTACTCACTCATTGTAATGAATGCATCTGTGAAGCCTTATAAGAAATGATTCCATCCACTATATCAATAAAGTAAAAGCTCATAGCAACGATAGTGCTGCCGTTTCTCAATGAAAATCATTCTAAACTCTTCTGCAGATTGATATGTGCCTGCAAAAAATCAAACCCAAAAATCCTTTACTCACTCATTGTAATGAATGCATCTGTGAAGCCTTAGATAGGAAATGATTCCATCCACTATATCAATAAAGTAAAAGCTCATAGCAACGATAGTGCTGCCGTTTCTCAATGAAAATCATTCTAAACTCTTCTGCAGATTGATACGTGCCTGCAGAAAATCAAACCCAAAAATCCTTTACTCACTCATTGTAATGAATGCATCTGTGAAGCCTTAGATAGGAAATGATTCCATCCACTATATCAATAAAGTAAAAGCTCATAGCAACGATAGTGCTGCCGTTTCTCAATGAAAATCATTCTAAACTTTTCTGCAGATTGATACGTGCCTGCAGAAAATCAAACCCAAAAATCCTTTACTCACTCATTGTAATGAATGCATCTGTGAAGCCTTAGATAAGAAATGATTCCATCCACTATATCAATAAAGTAATAGCTCATAGCAACGATAGTGCTGCCGTTTCTCAATGAAAACCATTCTAAACTCTTCTGCAGATTGATACGTGCCTGCAAAAAATCAAATCCAAAAATCCTTTACTCACTCATTGTAATGAAGACATCTGTGAAGCCTTAGATAAGAAATGATTCCATCCACTATATCAATAAAGTAAAAGCTCATAGCAACGATAGTGCTGCCGTTTCTCAATGAAAATCATTCTAAACTCTTCTGCAGATTGATACGTGCCTGCAGAAAATCAAACCCAAAATTCCTTTACTCACTAATTGTAATGAATGCATCTGTGAAGCCTTAGATAGGAAATGATTCCATCCACTATATCAATAAAGTAAAAGCTCATAGCAACGATAGTGCTGCCGTTTCTCAATGAAAATCATTCTAAACTCTTCTGCAGATTTTGACGTGCCTGTAGAAAATCAAACCCAAAAATCCTTCACTCACTCATTGTAATGAATGCATCTGTGAAGCCCTAGATAAGAAATGATTCCATCCACTTTATCAATAAAGTAAAAGCTCATAGCAACGATAGTGCTGCCGTTTCTCAATGAAAATCATTCGAAACTCTTCTGCAGATTGATACGTGCTTGCAGAAAATCAAACCCAAAAATCCATTACTCACTCATTGTAATGAATGCATCGGTGAAGCCTTAGATAGGAAATGATTCCATCCACTACATCAATAAAGTAAAAGCTCATAGCAACGATAGTGCTGCCGTTTCTCAATGAAAATCATTCTAAACTCTTCTGCAGATTGATACGTGCCTGCAGAAAATCAAACCCAAAAATCCTTTACTCACTCATTGTAATGAATGCATCTGTGAAGCCTTAGATAGGAAATGATTCCATCCACTATATCAATAAAGTAAAAGCTCCTAGCAACTATAGTGCTGCCGTTTCTCAATGAAAATCATTCTAAACTCTTCTGCAGATTGATACGTGCCTGCAAAAAATCAAACCCAAAAATCCTTTACTCACTCATTGTAATGAATGCATCTGTGAAGCATTAGATAGGAAATGATTCCATCCACTATATCAATAAAGTAAAAGCTCATAGCAACGATAGTGCTGCCGTTTCTCAATGAAAATCATTCTAAACTCTTCTGCAGATTGATACGTGCCTGCAGAAAATCAAACCCAAAAATCCTTTACTCACTCATTGTAATGAATGCATCTGTGAAGCCTTAGATAGGAAATGATTCCATCCACT
Organism: Schistocerca serialis cubense; assembly: GCF_023864345.2. NCBI lineage: Eukaryota > Metazoa > Arthropoda > Insecta > Orthoptera > Acrididae > Schistocerca > Schistocerca serialis. The sequence continues at coordinate 1,100,902,411 of NC_064639.1, forward strand.
ATATCAATAAAGTAAAAGCTCATTGCAACGATAGTGCTGCCGTTTCTCAATGAAAATCATTCTAAACTCTTCTGCAGATTGATACGTGCCTGCAGAAAATCAAACCCATAAATCCTTTACTCACTCATTGTAATGAATGCATCTGTGAAGCCTTAGATAAGAAATGATTCCATCCACTATATCAATAAAGTAAAAGCTCATAGCAACGATAGTGCTGCCGTTTCTCAATGAAAATCATTCGAAACTCTTCTGCAGATTGATACGTGCCTGCAAAAAATCAAACCCAAAAATCCTTTACTCACTCATTGTAATGAAGACATCTGTGAAGCCTTAGATAAGAAATGATTCCATCCACTACATCAATAAAGTAAAAACTCATAGCAACGGTAGTGCTGCCGTTTCTCAATGAAAATCATTCTAAACTCTTCTGCAGATTGATACGTGCCTGCAAAAAATCAAACCCAAAAATCCTTTACTCACTCATTGTAATGAATGCATCTGTGAAGCCTTAGATAGGAAATGATTCCATCCACTATATCAATAAAGTATAAGATCATAGCAACGATAGTGCTGCCGTTTCTCAATGAAAATCATTCTAAACTCTTCTGCAGATTGATACGTGCCTGCAGAAAATCAAAAACAAAAATCCTTTACTCACTCATTGTAATGAATGCATCTGTTAAGCCTTAGATAGGAAATGATTCCATCCACTATATCAATAAAGTAAAAGCTCATAGCAACGATAGTGCTGCCGTTTCTCAATGAAAATCATTCTAAACTCTTCTGCAGATTGATACGTGCCTGCAGAAAATCAAACCCAAAAATCCTTTACTCACTTATTGTAATGAATGCATCTGTGAAGCCTTAGATAGGAAATGATTCCATCCACTATATCAATAAAGTAAAAGCTCATAGCAACGATAGTGCTGCCGTTTCTCAATGAAAATCATTCTAAACTCTTCTGCAGATTGATACGTGCCTGCAAAAAATCAAACCCAAAAATCCTTTACTCACTCATTGTAATGAAGACATCTGTGAAGCCTTAGATAAGAAATGATTCCATCCACTACATCAATAAAGTAAAATCTCATAGCAACGATAGTGCTGCCGTTTCTCAATGAAAATCATTCTAAACTCTTCTGCAGATTGATACGTGCCTGCAAAAAATCAAACCCAAAAATCCTTTACTCACTCATTGTAATGAATGCATCTGTGAAGCCTTAGATAGGAAATGATTCCATCCACTATATCAATAAAGTAAAAGCTCATAGCAACGATAGTGCTGCCGTTTCTCAATGAAAATCATTCTAAACTCTTCTGCAGATTGATACGTGCCTGCAGAAAATCAAACCCAAAAATCGTTTACTCACTCATTGTAATGAATGCATCTGTTAACCCTTAGATAGGAAATGATTCCATCCACTATATCAATAAAGTAAAAGCTCATAGCAACGATAGTGCTGCCGTTTCTCAATGAAAATCATTCTAAACTCTTCTGCAGATTGATACGTGCCTGCAGAAAATAAACCCAAAAATCCTTTACTCACTCATTGTAATGAATGCATCTGTGAAGCCTTAGATAGGAAATGATTCCATCCACTATATCAATAAAGTAAAAGCTCATAGCAACGATAGTGCTGCCGTTTCTCAATGAAAATCATTCGAAACTCTTCTGCAGATTGATACGTGCCAGCAGAAAATCAAACCCAAAAATCCTTTACTCACTCATTGTAATGAATGCATCTGTGAAGCCTTGGATAGGAAATGATTCCATCCACTATATCAATAAAGTAAAAGCTCATAGCAACGATAGTGCTGCCGTTTCTCAATGAAAATCATTCTAAACTCTTCTGCAGATTGATACTTGCCTGCAGAAAATCAAACCCAAAAATCCTTTACTCACTCATTGTAATGAATGCATCTGTGAAGCGTTAGATAGGAAATGATTCCATCCACTATATCAATAAAGTAAAAGCTCATAGCAACGATAGTGCTGCCGTTTCTCAATGAAAATCATTCTAAACTCTTCTACAGATTGATACGTGCCTGCAGAAAATCAAACCCAAAAATCCTTTACTCACTCATTGTAATGAATGCATCTGTGAAGCCTTAGATAGGAAATGATTCCATCCACTATATCAATAAAGTAAAAGCTCATAGCAACGATAGTGCTGCCGTTTCTCAATGAAAATCATTCTAAACTCTTCTGCAGATTGATACGTGCCAGCAGAAAATCAAACCCAAAAATCCTTTACTCACTCATTGTAATGAATGCATCTGTGAAGCCTTGGATAGGAAATGATTCCATCCACTATATCAAAAAAGAAAAGCTCATAGCAACGATAGTGCTGCCGTTTCTCAATGAAAATCATTCTAAACTCTTCTGCAGATTGATACTTGCCTGCAGAAAATCAAACCCAAAAATCCTTTACTCACTCATTGTAATGAATGCATCTGTGAAGCGTTAGATAGGAAATGATTCCATCCACTATATCAATAAAGTAAAAGCTCATAGCAACGATAGTGCTGCCGTTTCTCAATGAAAATCATTCTAAACTCTTCTGCACATTGATACGTGCCTGCAGAAAATCAAACCCAAAAATCCTTTAGTCACTCATTGTAATGAATGCATCTGTGAAGCCTTAGATAGGAAATGATTCCATCCACTATATCAATAAAGTAAAAGCTCATAGCAACGATAGTGCTGCCGTTTCTCAATGAAAATCATTCTAAACTCTTCTGCAGATTGATATGTGCCTGCAGAAAATCAAACCCAAAAATCCTTTACTCACTCATTGTAATGAATGCATCTGTGAAGCCTTGGATAAGAAATGATTCCATCCACTATATCAATAAAGTAAAAGCTCATAGCAACGATAGTGCTGCCGTTTCTCAATGAAAATCATTCTAAACTCTTCTGCAGATTGATACGTGCCTGCAAAAAATCAAACCCAAAAATCCTTTACTCACTCATTGTAATGAAGACATCTGTGAAGCCTTAGATAAGAAATGATTCCATCCACTACATCAAAAAAGTAAAAACTCATAGCAACGATAGTGCTGCCGTTTCTCAATGAAAATCATTCTAAACTCTATTGCAGATTGATACGTGTTTGCAAAAAATCAAACCCAAAAATCCTTTACTCACTCATTGTAATGAATGCATCTGTGAAGCCTTAGATAGGAAATGATTCCATCCACTATATCAATAAAGTAAAAGCTCATAGCAACGATAGTGCTGCCGTTTCTCAATGAAAATCATTCTAAACTCTTCTGCAGATTGATACGTGCCTGCAAAAAATCAAACCCAAAAATCCTTTACTCACTCATTGTAATGAATGCATCTGTGAAGCCTTAGATAGGAAATGATTCCATCCACTATATCAATAAAGTAAAAGCTCATAGCAACGATAGTGCTGCCGTTTCTCAATGAAAATCATTCTAAACTCTTCTGCAGATTGATACGTGCCTGCAGAAAATCAAACCCAAAAATCCTTTACTCACTCATTGTAATGAATGCATCTGTGAAGCCTTAGATAGGAAATGATTCCATCCACTATATCAATAAAGTAAAAGCTCATAGCAACGATTGTGCTGCCGTTTCTCAATGAAAATCATTCTAAACTCTTCTGCAGATTGATATGTGCCTGCAGAAAATCAAACCCAAAAATCCTTTACTCACTCATTGTAAAGAATGCATCTGTGAAGCCTTAGATAAGAAATGATTTCATCCACTAAATCAATAAAGTAAAAGCTCATAGCAACGATAGTGCTGCCGTTTCTCAATGAAAATCATTCTAAACTCTTCTGCAGATTGATACGTGCCTGCAGAAAATACAAACCCAAAAATCCTTTACTCACTCATTGTAATGAAGGCATCTGTGAAGCCCTAGATAAGAAATGATTCCATCCACTATATCAATAAAGTAAAAGCTCATAGCAACGATAGTGCTGCCGTTTCTCAATGAAAATCATTCTAAACTCTTCTGCAGATTGATACGTGCCTGCAGAAAATCAAACCCAAAAATCCTTTACTCACTCATTGTAATGAATGCATCTGTGAAGCCTTAGATAGGAAATGATTCCATCCACTATATCAATAAAGTAAAAGCTCATAGCAACGATAGTGCTGCCGTTTCTCAATGAAAATCATTCTAAACTCTTCTGCAGATTGATACGTGCCTGCAAAAAATCTATCCCAAAAATCCTTTACTCACTCATTGTAATGAATGCATCTGTGAAGCCTTAGATAGGAAATGATTCCATCCACTATATCAATAAAGTAAAAGCTCATAGCAACGATAGTGCTGCCGTTTCTCAATGAAAATCATTCTAAACTCTTCTGCAGATTGATACGTGCCTGCAGAAAATCAAACCCAAAAATCCTTTACTCACTCATTGTAATGAATGCATCTGTGAAGCCTTAGATAGGAAATGATTCCATCCACTATATCAATAAAGTAAAAGCTCATAGCAACGATAGTGCTGCCGTTTCTCAATGAAAATCATTCTAAACTCTTCTGCAGATTGATACGTGCCTGCAGAAAATCAAACCCAAAAATCCTTTACTCACTCATTGTAATGAATGCATCTGTGAAGCCTTAGATAGGAAATGATTCCATCCACTATATCAATAAAGTAAAAGCTCATAGCAACGATAGTGCTGCCGTTTCTCAATGAAAATCATTCTAAACTCTTCTGCAGATTGATATGTGCCTGCAGAAAATCAAACCCAAAAATCCTTTACTCACTCATTGTAATGAATGCATCTGCGAAGCCTTAGATAAGAAATGATTCCATCCACTATATCAATAAAGTAAAAGCTCATAGCAACGATAGTGCTGCCGTTTCTCAATGAAAATCATTCTAAACTCTTCTGCAGATTGATACGTGCCTGCAAAAAATCAAACCCAAAAATCCTTTACTCACTCATTGTAATGAAGACATCTGTGAAGCCTTAGATAAGAAATGATTCCATCCACTACATCAAAAAAGTAAAAACTCATAGCAACGATAGTGCTGCCGTTTCTCAATGAAAATCATTCTAAACTCTTCTGCAGATTGATATGTGCCTGCAGAAAATCAAACCCAAAAATCCTTTACTCACTCATTGTAATGAATGCATCTGTGAAGCCTTAGATAAGAAATGATTCCATCCACTATATCAATAAAGTAAAAGCTCATAGCAACGATAGTGCTGCCGTTTCTCAATGAAAATCATTCTAAACTCTTCTGCAGATTGATACGTGCCTGCAGAAAATACAAACCCAAAAATCCTTTACTCACTCATTGTAATGAAGGCATCTGTGAAGCCCTAGATAAGAAATGATTCCATCCACTATATCAATAAAGTAAAAGCTCATAGCAACGATAGTGCTGCCGTTTCTCAATGAAAATCATTCTAAACTCTTCTGCAGATTGATACGTGCCTGCAGAAAATCAAACCCAAAAATCCTTTACTCACTCATTGTAATGAATGCATCTGTGAAGCCTTAGATAGGAAATGATTCCATCCACCATATCAATAAAGTAAAAGCTCATAGCAACGATGGTGCTGCCGTTTCTCAATGAAAATCGTTCTAAACTCTTCTGCAGATTGATACGTGCCTGCAGAAAATCAAACCCAAAAATCCTTTACTCACTCATTGTAATGAATGCATCTGTGAAGCCTTAGATAGGAAATGATTCCATCCACTATATCAATAAAGTAAAAGCTCATAGCTACGATAGTGCTGCCGTTTCTCAATGAAAATCATTCTAAACTCTTCTGCAGATTGATACGTGCCTGCAAAAAATCAAACCCAAAAATCCTTTACTCACTCATTGTAATGAATGCATCTGTGAAGCCTTAGATAGGAAATGATTCCATCCACTATATCAATAAAGTAAAAGCTCATAGCAACGATAGTGCTGCCGTTTCTCAATGAAAATCATTCTAAACTCTTCTGCAGATTGATACGTGCCTGCAGAAAATCAAACCCAAAAATCGTTTACTCACTCATTGTAATGAATGCATCTGTGAAGCCTTAGATAGGAAATGATTCCATCCACTATATCAATAAAGTAAAAGCTCATAGCAACGATAGTGCTGCCGTTTCTCAATGAAAATCATTCTAAACTCTTCTGCAGATTGATACGTGCCTGCAAAAAATCAAACCCAAAAATCCTTTACTCACTCATTGTAATGAATGCATCTGTGAAGCCTTAGATAGGAAATGATTCCATCCACTATATCAATAAAGTAAAAGCTCATAGCAACGATAGTGCTGCCGTTTCTCAATGAAAATCATTCTAAACTCTTCTGCAGATTGATACGTGCCTGCAGAAAATCAAACCCAAAAATCGTTTACTCACTCATTGTAATGAATGCATCTGTGAAGCCTTAGATAGGAAATGATTCCATCCACTATATCAATAAAGTAAAAGCTCATAGCAACGATAGTGCTGCCGTTTCTCAATGAAAATCATTCTAAGCTCTTCTGCAGATTGATACGTGCCTGCAGAAAATCAAACCCAAAAATCATTTACTCACTCATTGTAATGAATGCATCTGTGAAGCCTTAGATAGGAAATGATTCCATCCACTATATCAATAAAGTAAAAGCTCATAGCAACGATAGTGCTGCCGTTTCTCAATGAAAATCATTCTAAACTCTTCTGCAGATTGATATGTGCCTGCAGAAAATCAAACCCAAAAATCCTTTACTCACTCATTGTAATGAATGCATCTGTGAAGCCTTAGATAAGAAATGATTCCATCCACTATATCAATAAAGTAAAAGCTCAAACAACGATAGTGCTGCCGTTTCTCAATGAAAATCATTCTAAACTCTTCTGCAGATTGATACGTGCCTGCAAAAAATCAAACCCAAAAATACTTTACTCACTCATTGTAATGAAGACATCTGTGAAGCCTTAGATAAGAAATGATTCCATCCACTACATCAAAAAAGTAAAAACTCATAGCAACGATAGTGCTGCCGTTTCTCAATGAAAATCATTCTAAACTCTATTGCAGATTGATACGTGTTTGCAAAAAATCAAACCCAAAAATCCTTTACTCACTCATTGTAATGAATGCATCTGTGAAGCCTTAGATAGGAAATGATTCCATCCACTATATCAATAAAGTAAAAGCTCATAGCAACGATAGTGCTGCCGTTTCTCAATGAAAATCATTCTAAACTCTTCTGCAGATTGATACGTGCCTGCAAAAAATCAAACCCAAAAATCCTTTACTCACTCATTGTAATGAATGCATCTGTGAAGCCTTCGATAGGAAATGATTCCATCCACTATATCAATAAAGTAAAAGCTCATAGCAACGATAGTGCTGCCGTTTCTCAATGAAAATCATTCTAAACTCTTCTGCAGATTGATACGTGCCTGCAGAAAATCAAACCCAAAAATCCTTTACTCACTCATTGTAATGAATGCATCTGTGAAGCCTTAGATAGGAAATGATTCCATCCACTATATCAATAAAGTAAAAACTCATAGCAACGATAGTGCTGCCGTTTCTCAATGAAAATCATTCTAAACTCTTCTGCAGATTGATATGTGCCTGCAGAAAATCAAACCCAAAAATCCTTTACTCACTCATTGTAATGAATGCATCTGTGAAGCCTTAGATAAGAAATGATTTCATCCACTAAATCAATAAAGTAAAAGCTCATAGCAAGGATAGTGCTGCCGTTTCTCAATGAAAATCATTCTAAACTCTTCTGCAGATTGATAGGTGCCTGCAGAAAATACAAACCACCAAATCCTTTACTCACTCATTGTAATGAAGGCATCTGTGAAGCCCTAGATAAGAAATGATTCCATCCACTATATCAATAAAGTAAAAGCTCATAGCAACGATAGTGCTGCCGTTTCTCAATGAAAATCATTCTAAACTCTTCTGCAGATTGATACGTGCCTGCAGAAAATCAAACCCAAAAATCATTTACTCACTCATTGTAATGAATGCATCTGTGAAGCCTTAGATAGGAAATGATTCCATCCACCATATCAATAAAGTAAAAGCTCATAGCAACGATGGTGCTGCCGTTTCTCAATGAAAATCGTTCTAAACTCTTCTGCAGATTGATACGTGCCTGCAGAAAATCAAACCCAAAAATCCTTTACTCACTCATTGTAATGAATGCATCTGTGAAGCCTTAGATAGGAAATGATTCCATCCACTATATCAATAAAGTAAAAGCTCATAGCTACGATAGTGCTGCCGTTTCTCAATGAAAATCATTCTAAACTCTTCTGCAGATTGATACGTGCCTGCAAAAAATCAAACCCAAAAATCCTTTACTCACTCATTGTAATGAATGCATCTGTGAAGCCTTAGATAGGAAATGATTCCATCCACTATATCAATAAAGTAAAAGCTCATAGCAACGACAGTGCTGCCGTTTCTCAATGAAAATCATTCTAAACTCTTCTGCAGATTGATACGTGCCTGCAGAAAATCAAACCCAAAAATCGTTTACTCACTCATTGTAATGAATGCATCTGTGAAGCCTTAGATAGGAAATGATTCCATCCACTATATCAATAAAGTAAAAGCTCATAGCAACGATAGTGCTGCCGTTTCTCAATGAAAATCATTCTAAACTCTTCTGCAGATTGATACGTGCCTGCAGAAAATCAAACCCAAAAATCCTTTACTCACTCATTGTAATGAATGCATCTGTGAAGCCTTAGATAGGAAATGATTCCATCCACTATATCAATAAAGTAAAAGCTCATAGCAACGATAGTGCTGCCGTTTCTCAATGAAAATCATTCTAAATTCTTCTGCAGATTGATACGTGCCTGCAGAAAATCAAACCCAAAAATCCTTTACTCACGCATTGTAATGAATGCATCTGTGAAGCCTTAGATAGGAAATGAATCCATCCACTAAATCAATAAAGTAAAAGCTCATAGCAACGATAGTGCTGCCGTTTCTCAATGAAAATCATTCTAAACTCTTCTGAAGATTGATACGTGCCTGCAGAAAATCAAACCCAAAAATCCTTTACTCACTCATTGTAATGAATGCATCTGTGAAGCCTTAGATAGGAAATGATTCCATCCACTATATCAATAAAGTAAAAGCTCATAGCAAAGATAGTGCTGCCGTTTCTCAATGAAAATCATTCTAAATTCTTCTGCAGATTGATACGTGCCTGCAGAAAATCAAACCCAAAAATCCTTTACTCACTCATTGTAATGAATGCATCTGTGAAGCCTTAGATAAGAAATGATTCCATCCACTATATCAATAAAGTAAAAGCTGATAGCAACGATAGTGCTGCCGTTTCTCAATGAAAATCATTCTAAACTCTTCTGCAGATTGATACGTGCCTGCAGAAAATCAAACCCAAAAATCCTTTACTCACTCATTGTAATGAAGACATCTGTGAAGCCTTAGATAAGAAATGATTCCATCCACTATATCAATAAAGTAAAAGCTCATAGCAACGATAGTGCTGCCGTTTCTCAATGAAAATCATTCTAAACTCTTCTGCAGATTGATACGTGCCTGCAGAAAATCAAACCCAAAAATCCTTTTCTCACTCATTGTAATGAATGCATCTGTGAAGCATTAGATAGGAAATGATTCCATCCACTATATCAATAAAGTAAATGCTCATAGCAACGATAGTGCTGCCGTTTCTCAATGAAAATCATTCTAAACTCTTCTGCAGATTGATACGTGCCTGCAAAAAATCAAACCACCAAATCCTTTATTCACTCATTGTAATGAAGACATCTGTGAAGCCTTAGATAAGAAATGATTCCATCCACTATATAAATAAAGTAAAAGCTCATAGCAACGATAGTGCTTCCGTTTCTCAATGAAAATCATTCTAAACTCTTCTGCAGATTGATACGTGCCTGCAGAAAATCAAACCCAAAACCCTTTACTCACTCATTGTAATGAATGCATCTGTGAAGCCTTAGATAGGAAATGATTCCATCCACTATATCAATAAAGTAAAAGCTCATAGCAACGATAGTGCTGCCGTTTCTCAATGAAAATCATTCTAAACTCTTCTGCAGATTGATATGTGCCTGCAGAAAATCAAACCCAAAAATCCTTTACTCACTCATGGTAATGAATGCATCTGCGAAGCCTGAGATAAGAAATGATTCCATCCACTATATCAATAAAGTAAAAGCTCATAGCAACGATAGTGCTGCCGTTTCTCAATGAAAATCATTCTAAACTCTTCTGCAGATTGATACGTGCCTGCAAAAAATCAAACCCAAAAATCCTTTACTCACTCATTGTAATGAAGACATCTGTGAAGCCTTAGATAAGAAATAATTCCATCCACTACATCAAAAAAGTAAAAACTCATAGCAACGATAGTGCTGCCGTTTCTCAATGAAAATCATTCTAAACTCTATTGCAGATTGATACGTGTTTGCAAAAAATCAAACCCAAAAATCCTTTACTCACTCATTGTAATGAATGCATCTGTGAAGCCTTAGATAGGAAATGATTCCATCCACTATATCAATAAAGTAAAAGCTCATAGCAACGATAGTGCTGCCGTTTCTCAATGAAAATCATTCTAAACTCTTCTGCAGATTGATACGTGCCTGCAAAAAATCAAACCCAAAAATCCTTTACTCACTCATTGTAATGAATGCATCTGTGAAGCCTTCGATAGGAAATGATTCCATCCACTATATCAATAAAGTAAAAGCTCATAGCAACGATAGTGCTGCCGTTTCTCAATGAAAATCATTCTAAACTCTTCTGCAGATTGATACGTGCCTGCAGAAAATCAAACCCAAAAATCCTTTACTCACTCATTGTAATGAATGCATCTGTGAAGCCTTAGATAGGAAATGATTCCATCCACTATATCAATAAAGTAAAAACTCATAGCAACGATAGTGCTGCCGTTTCTCAATGAAAATCATTCTAAACTCTTCTGCAGATTGATATGTGCCTGCAGAAAATCAAACCCAAAAATCCTTTACTCACTCATTGTAATGAATGCATCTGTGAAGCCTTAGATAAGAAATGATTTCATCCACTAAATCAATAAAGTAAAAGCTCATAGCAACGATAGTGCTGCCGTTTCTCAATGAAAATCATTCTAAACTCTTCTGCAGATTGATACGTGCCTGCAGAAAATACAAACCCAAAAATCCTTTACTCACTCATTGTAATGAAGGCATCTGTGAAGCCCTAGATAAGAAATGATTCCATCCACTATATCAATAAAGTAAAAGCTCATAGCAACGATAGTGCTGCCGTTTCTCAATGAAAATCATTCTAAACTCTTCTGCAGATTGATACGTGCCTGCAGAAAATCAAACCCAAAAATCCTTTACTCACTCATTGTAATGAATGCATCTGTGAAGCCTTAGATAGGAAATGATTCCATCCACCATATCAATAAAGTAAAAGCTCATAGCAACGATGGTGCTGCCGTTTCTCAATGAAAATCGTTCTAAACTCTTCTGCAGATTGATACGTGCCTGCAGAAAATCAAACCCAAAAATCCTTTACTCACTCATTGTAATGAATGCATCTGTGAAGCCTTAGATAGGAAATGATTCCATCCACTATATCAATAAAGTAAAAGCTCATAGCTACGATAGTGCTGCCGTTTCTCAATGAAAATCATTCTAAACTCTTCTGCAGATTGATACGTGCCTGCAAAAAATCAAACCCAAAAATCCTTTACTCACTCATTGTAATGAATGCATCTGTGAAGCCTTAGATAGGAAATGATTCCATCCACTATATCAATAAAGTAAAAGCTCATAGCAACGATAGTGCTGCCGTTTCTCAATGAAAATCATTCTAAACTCTTCTGCAGATTGATACGTGCCTGCAGAAAATCAAACCCAAAAATCGTTTACTCACTCATTGTAATGAATGCATCTGTGAAGCCTTAGATAGGAAATGATTCCATCCACTATATCAATAAAGTAAAAGCTCATAGCAACGATAGTGCTGCCGTTTCTCAATGAAAATCATTCTAAACTCTTCTGCAGATTGATACGTGCCTGCAAAAAATCAAACCCAAAAATCCTTTACTCACTCATTGTAATGAATGCATCTGTGAAGCCTTAGATAGGAAATGATTCCATCCACTATATCAATAAAGTAAAAGCTCATAGCAACGATAGTGCTGCCGTTTCTCAATGAAAATCATTCTAAACTCTTCTGCAGATTGATACGTGCCTGCAGAAAATCAAACCCAAAAATCGTTTCCTCACTCATTGTAATGAATGCATCTGTGAAGCCTTAGATAGGAAATGATTCCATCCACTATATCAATAAAGTAAAAGCTCATAGCAACGATAGTGCTGCCGTTTCTCAATGAAAATCATTCTAAGCTCTTCTGCAGATTGATACGTGCCTGCAGAAAATCAAACCCAAAAATCCATTACTCACTCATTGTAATGAATGCATCTGTGAAGCCTTAGATAGGAAATGATTCCATCCACTATATCAATAAAGTAAAAGCTCATAGCAACGATAGTGCTGCCGTTTCTCAATGAAAATCATTCTAAACTCTTCTGCAGATTGATATGTGCCTGCAGAAAATCAAACCCAAAAATCCTTTACTCACTCATTGTAATGAATGCATCTGTGAAGCCTTAGATAAGAAATGATTCCATCCACTATATCAATAAAGTAAAAGCTCATAGCAACGATAGTGCTGCCGTTTCTCAATGAAAATCATTCTAAACTCTTCTGCAGATTGATACGTGCCTGCAAAAAATCAAACCCAAAAATTCTTTACTCACTCATTGTAATGAAGACATCTGTGAAGCCTTAGATAAGAAATGATTCCATCCACTACATCAAAAAAGTAAAAACTCATAGCAACGATAGTGCTGCCGTTTCTCAATGAAAATCATTCTAAACTCTATTGCAGATTGATACGTGTTTGCAAAAAATCAAACCCAAAAATCCTTTACTCACTCATTGTAATGAATGCATCTGTGAAGCCTTAGATAGGAAATGATTCCATCCACTATATCAATAAAGTAAAAGCTCATAGCAACGATAGTGCTGCCGTTTCTCAATGAAAATCATTCTAAACTCTTCTGCAGATTGATACGTGCCTGCAAAAAATCAAACCCAAAAATCCTTTACTCACTCATTGTAATGAATGCATCTGTGAAGCCTTCGATAGGAAATGATTCCATCCACTATATCAATAAAGTAAAAGCTCATAGCAAAGATAGTGCTGCCGTTTCTCAATGAAAATCATTCTAAACTCTTCTGCAGATTGATACGTGCCTGCAGAAAATCAAACCCAAAAATCCTTTACTCACTCATTGTAATGAATGCATCTGTGAAGCCTTAGATAGGAAATGATTCCATCCACTATATCAATAAAGTAAAAACTCATAGCAACGATAGTGCTGCCGTTTCTCAATGAAAATCATTCTAAACTCTTCTGCAGATTGATATGTGCCTGCAGAAAATCAAACCCAAAAATCCTTTACTCACTCATTGTAATGAATGCATCTGTGAAGCCTTAGATAAGAAATGATTTCATCCACTAAATCAATAAAGTAAAAGCTCATAGCAACGATAGTGCTGCCGTTTCTCAATGAAAATCATTCTAAACTCTTCTGCAGATTGATAGGTGCCTGCAGAAAATACAAACCCAAAAATCCTTTACTCACTCATTGTAATGAAGGCATCTGTGAAGCCCTAGATAAGAAATGATTCCATCCACTATATCAATAAAGTAAAAGCTCATAGCAACGATAGTGCTGCCGTTTCTCAATGAAAATCATTCTAAACTCTTCTGCAGATTGATACGTGCCTGCAGAAAATCAAACCCAAAAATCCTTTACTCACTCATTGTAATGAATGCATCTGTGAAGCCTTAGATAGGAAATGATTCCATCCACCATATCAATAAAGTAAAAGCTCATAGCAACGATGGTGCTGCCGTTTCTCAATGAAAATCGTTTTAAACTCTTCTGCAGATTGATACGTGCCTGCAGAAAATCAAACCCAAAAATCCTTTACTCACTCATTGTAATGAATGCATCTGTGAAGCCTTAGATAGGAAATGATTCCATCCACTATATCAATAAAGTAAAAGCTCATAGCTACGATAGTGCTGCCGTTTCTCAATGAAAATCATTCTAAACTCTTCTGCAGATTGATACGTGCCTGCAAAAAATCAAACCCAAAAATCCTTTACTCACTCATTGTAATGAATGCATCTGTGAAGCCTTATATAGGAAATGATTCCATCCACTATATCAATAAAGTAAAAGCTCATAGCAACGATAGTGCTGCCGTTTCTCAATGAAAATCATTCTAAACTCTTCTGCAGATTGATACGTGCCTGCAGAAAATCAAACCCAAAAATCGTTTACTCACTCATTGTAATGAATGCATCTGTGAAGCCTTAGATAGGAAATGATTCCATCCACTATATCAATAAAGTAAAAGCTCATAGCAACGATAGTGCCGCCGTTTCTCAATGAAAATCATTCTAAACTCTTCTGCAGATTGATACGTGCCTGCAGAAAATCAAACCCAAAAATCCTTTACTCACTCATTGTAATGAATGCATCTGTGAAGCCTTAGATAGGAAATGATTCCATCCACTATATCAATAAAGTAAAAGCTCATAGCAACGATAGTGCTGCCGTTTCTCAATGAAAATCATTCTAAATTCTTCTGCAGATTGATACGTGCCTGCAGAAAATCAAACCCAAAAATCCCTTACTCACGCATTGTAATGAATGCATCTGTGAAGCCTTAGATAGGAAATGAATCCATCCACTATATCAATAAAGTAAAAGCTCATAGCAACGATAGTGCTGCCGTTTCTCAATGAAAATCATTCTAAACTCTTCTGAAGATTGATACGTGCCTGCAGAAAATCAAACCCAAAAATCCTTTACTCACTCATTGTAATGAATGCATCTGTGAAGCCTTAGATAGGAAATGATTCCATCCACTATATCAATAAAGTAAAAGCTCATAGCAAAGATAGTGCTGCCGTTTCTCAATGAAAATCATTCTAAATTCTTCCGCAGATTGATACGTGCCTGCAGAAAATCAAACCCAAAAATCCTTTACTCACTCATTGTAATGAATGCATCTGTGAAGTCTTAGATAAGAAATGATTCCATCCACTATATCAATAAAGTAAAAGCTCATAGCAACGATAGTGCTGCCGTTTCTCAATGAAAATCATTCTAAACTCTTCTGCAGATTGATACGTGCCTGCAAAAAATCAAACAAAAAAATCCTTTACTCACTCATTGTAATGAAGACATCTGTGAAGCCTTAGATAAGAAATGATTCCATCCACTATATCAATAAAGTAAAAGCTCATAGCAACGATAGTGCTGCCGTTTCTCAATGAAAATCATTCTAAACTCTTCTGCAGATTGATACGTGCCTGCAGAAAATCAAACCCAAAAATCCTTTTCTCACTCATTGTAATGAATGCATCTGTGAAGCATTAGATAGGAAATGATTCCATCCACTATATCAATAAAGTAAAAGCTCATAGCAACGATAGTGCTGCCGTTTCTCAATGAAAATCATTCTAAACTCTTCTACAGATTGATACGTGCCTGCAAAAAATCAAACCACCAAATCCTTTATTCACTCATTGTAATGAAGACATCTGTGAAGCCTTAGATAAGAAATGATTCCATCCACTATATAAATAAAGTAAAAGCTCATAGCAACGATCGTGCTTCCGTTTCTCAATGAAAATCATTCTAAACTCTTCTGCAGATTGATACGTGCCTGCAGAAAATCAAACCCAAAAATCCTTTACTCACTCATTGTAATGAATGCATCTGTGAAGCCTTAGATAGGAAATGATTCCATCCACTATATCAATAAAGTAAAGGCTCATAGCAACGATAGTGCTGCCGTTTCTCAATGAAAATCATTCTAAACTCTTCTGCAGATCTTACGTGCCTGCAGAAAATTAAACCCAAAAATCCTTTACTCACTGAATGTAATGAATGCATCTGTGGAGCCTTAGATAAGAAATGATTCCATCCACTATATCAATAAAGTAAAAGCTCATAGCAACGATAGTGCTGCCGTTTCTCAATGAAAATCATTCTAAAATCTTCTGCAGATTGATACGTGCCTGCAAAAAATCAAACCCAAAAATCCTTTTCTCACTCATTGTAATGAATGCATCTGTGAAGCATTAGATAGGAAATGATTCCATCCACTATATCAATAAAGTAAAAGCTCATAGCAACGATAGTGCTGCCGTTTCTCAATGAAAATCATTCTAAACTCTTCTGCAGATTGATGGGTGCCTGCAGAAAATACAAACCCAAAAATCCTTTACTCACTCATTGTAATGAATGCATCTGTGAAGCCTTAGATAGGAAATGATTCCATCCACTATATCAATAAAGTAAAAGCTCATAGCAACGATAGTGCTGCCGTTTCTCAATGAAAATCATTCTAAACTCTTCTGCAGATTGATACGTGCCTGCAAAAAATCAAACCCAAAAATCCTTTACTCACTCATTGTAATGAATGCATATGTGAAGCCTTGGATAGGAAATGATTCCATCCACTATATCAATAAAGTAAAAGCTCATAGCAACGATAGTGCTGCCGTTTCTCAATGAAAATCATTCTAAACTCTTCTGCAGATTGATACGTGCCTGCAGAAAATCAAACCCAAAAATCCTTTACTCACTCATTGTAATGAATGCATCTGTGAAGCCTTAGATAGGAAATGATTCCATCCACTATATCAATAAAGTAAAAGCTCATAGCAACGATAGTGCTGCCGTTTCTCAATGAAAATCATTCTAAACTCTTCTGCAGATTGATACGTGCCTGCAGAAAATCAAACCCAAAAATCCTTTACTCACTCATTGTAATGAATACATCTGTGAAGCCTTAGATAGGAAATGATTCCATCCACTATATCAATAAAGTAAAAGCTCATAGCAACGATAGTGCTGCCGTTTCTCAATGAAAATCATTCTAAATTCTTCTGCAGATTGATACGTGCCTGCAGAAAATCAAACCCAAAAATCCTTTACTCACTCATTGTAATGAATGCATCTGTGAAGCCTTAGATAGGAAATGATTCCATCCACTATATCAATAAAGTAAAAGCTCATAGCAACGATAGTGGTGCCGTTTCTCAATGAAAATCATTCTAAACTCTTCTGAAGATTGATACGTGCCTGCAGAAAATCAAACCCAAAAATCCTTTACTCACTCATTGTAATGAATGCATCTGTGAAGCCTTAGATAGGAAATGATTCCATCCACTATATCAATAAAGTAAAAGCTCATAGCAAAGATAGTGCTGCCGTTTCTCAATGAAAATCATTCTAAATTCTTCTGCAGATTGATACGTGCCTGCAGAAAATCAAACCCAAAAATCCTTTACTCACTCATTGTAATGAATGCATCTGTGAAGCCTTAGATAAGAAATGATTCCATCCACTATATCAATAAAGTAAAAGCTCATAGCAACGATAGTGCTGCCGTTTCTCAATGAAAATCATTCTAAACTCTTCTGCAGATTGATACGTGCCTGCAAAAAATCAAACCACCAAATCCTTTACTCACTCATTGTAATGAAGACATCTGTGAAGCCTTAGATAAGAAATGATTCCATCCACTATATCAATAAAGTAAAAGCTCATAGCAACGATAGTGCTGCCGTTTCTCAATGAAAATCATTCTAAACTCTTCTGCAGATTGATACGTGCCTGCAGAAAATCAAACCCAAAAATCCTTTACTCACTCATTGTAATGAATGCATCTGTGAAGCCTTAGATAGGAAATGATTCCATCCACTATATCAATAAAGTAAAAGCTCATAGCAACGATAGTGCTGCCGTTTCTCAATGAAAATCATTCTAAACTCTTCTGCAGATCTTACGTGCCTGCAGAAAATTAAACCCAAAAATCCTTTACTCACTGAATGTAATGAATGCATCTGTGGAGCCTTAGATAAGAAATGATTCCATTCACTATATCAATAAAGTAAAAGCTCATAGCAACGATAGTGCTGCCGTTTCTCAATGAAAATCATTCTAAACTCTTCTGCAGATTGATACGTGCCTGCAAAAAATCAAACCCAAAAATCCTTTACTCACTCATTGTAATGAAGACATCTGTGAAGCCTTTGATAAGAAATGATTCCATCCACTATATCAATAAAGTAAAAGCTCATAGCAACGATAGTGCTGCCGTTTCTCAATGAAAATCATTCTAAACTCTTCTGCAGATTGATACGTGCCTGCAGAAAATCAAACCCAAAAATCCTTTACTCACTCATTGTAATGAATGTATCTGTGAAGCCTTAGATAGGAAATGATTCCATCCACTATATCAATAAAGTAAAAGCTCATAGCAACGATAGTGCTGCCGTTTCTCAATGAAAATCATTCTAAACTCTTCTACAGATTGATACGTGCCTGCAGAAAATCAAACCCAAAAATCCTTTACTCACTCATTGTAATGAAGACATCTGTGAAGCCTTAGATAAGAAATGATTCCATCCACTATATCAATAGAGTAAAAGCTCATAGCAACGATAGTGCTG
This sequence comes from Schistocerca serialis cubense, assembly GCF_023864345.2. Lineage (NCBI taxonomy): Eukaryota > Metazoa > Arthropoda > Insecta > Orthoptera > Acrididae > Schistocerca > Schistocerca serialis. The sequence continues at coordinate 1,100,920,962 of NC_064639.1, forward strand.
CCGTTTCTCAATGAAAATCATTCTAAACTCTTCTGCCGATTGATACGTGCCTGCAAAAAATCAAACCCAAAAATCGTTTACTCACTCATTGTAATGAAGACATCTGTGAAGCCTTAGATAAGAAATGATTCCATCCACTATATCAATAAAGTAAAAGCTCATAGCTATGATAGTGCTGCCGTTTCTCAATGAAAATCATTCTAAACTCTTCTGCAGATTGATACGTGCCTGTGGAAAATCAAACCCAAAAATCCTTTACTCACTCATAGTAATGAATGCATCTGTGAAGCCTTAGATAAGAAATGATTCCATCCACTATATCAATAAAGTAAAAGCTCATAGCAACGATAGTGCTGCCGTTTCTCAATGAAAATCATTCTAAACTCTTCTGCAGATTGATACGTGCCTGCAGAAAATCAAACCCAAAAATCCTTTACTCACTCATTGTAATGAAGACATCTGTGAAGCCTTAGATAAGAAATGATTCCATCCACTATATCAATAAAGTAAAAGCTCATAGCAACGATAGTGCTGCCGTTTCTCAATGAAAATCATTCTAAACTCTTCTGCAGATTGATACGTGAATGCAGAAAATCAAACCCAAAAATCCTTTACTCACTCATTGTAATGAATGCATCTGTGAAGCCTTAGATAAGAAATGATTCCATCCACTATATCAATAAAGTAAAAGCTCATAGCAACGATAGTGCTGCCGTTTCTCAATGAAAATCATTCTAAACTTTTCTGCAGATTGATACGCGCCTGCAGAAAATCAAACCCAAAAATCCTTTACTCACTCATTGTAATGAATGCATCTGTGAAGCCTTAGATAGGAAATGATTCATCCACTATATCAATAAAGTAAAAGCTCATAGCAAAGATAGTGCTGCCGTTTCTCAATGAAAATCATTCTAAATTCTTCTGCAGATTGATACGTGCCTGCAGAAAATCAAACCCAAAAATCCTTTACTCACTCATTGTAATGAATGCATCTGTGAAGCATTAGATAGGAAATGATTCCATCCACTATATCAATAAAGTAAAAGCTCATAGCAACGATAGTGCTGCCGTTTCTCAATGAAAATCATTCTAAACTCTTCTGCAGATTGATACGTGCCTGCAAAAAATCAAACCACCAAATCCTTTACTCACTCATTGTAATGAAGACATCTGTGAAGCCTTAGATAAGAAATGATTCCATCCACTATATCAATAAAGTAAAAGCTCATAGCAACGATAGTGCTGCCGTTTCTCAATGAAAATCATTCTAAACTCTTCTACAGATTGATACGTGCCTGCAGAAAATCAAACCCAAAAATCCTTTACTCACTCATTGTAATGAAGACATCTGTGAAGCCTTAGATAAGAAATGATTCCATCCAATATATCAATAAAGTAAAAGCTCATAGCAACGATAGTGCTGCCGTTTCTCAATGAAAATCATTCTAAACTCTTCTGCCGATTGATACGTGCCTGCAAAAAATCAAACCCAAAAATCGTTTACTCACTCATTGTAATGAAGACATCTGTGAAGCCTTAGATAAGAAATGATTCCATCCACTATATCAATAAAGTAAAAGCTCATAGCTACGATAGTGCTGCCGTTTCTCAATGAAAATCATTCTGAACTCTTCTGTAGATTGATACGTGCCTGCGGAAAATCAAACCCAAAAATCCTTTACTCACTCATTGTAATGAATGCATCTGTGAAGCCTTAGATAAGAAATGATTCCATCCACTATATCAATAAAGTAAAAGCTCATAGCAACGATAGTGCTGCCGTTTCTCAATGAAAATCATTCTAAACTCTTCTACAGATTGATACGTGCCTGCAGAAAATCAAACCCAAAAATCCTTTACTCACTCATTGTAATGAATGCATCTGTGAAGCCTTAGATAAGAAATGATTCCATCCACTATATCAATAAAGTAAAAGCTCATAGCAACGATAGTGCTGCCGTTTCTGAATGAAAATCATTCTAAACTCTTCTGCAGATTGATACGTGCCTGCAAAAAATCAAACCCAAAAATCCTTTACTCACTCATTGTAATGAATGCATCTGTGAAGCCTTAGATAGGAAATGATTCCATCCACTATATCAATAAAGTAAAAGCTCATAGCAACGATAGTGCTGCCGTTTCTCAATGAAAATCATTCTAAACTCTTCTGCAGATTGATATGTGCCTGCAAAAAATCAAACCCAAAAATCCTTTACTCACTCATTGTAATGAAGACATCTGTGAAACCTTAGATAAGAAATGATTCCATCCACTATATCAATAAAGTAAAAGCTCATAGCAACAATAGTGCTGCCGTTTCTCAATGAAAATCATTCTAAACTCTTCTACAGATTGATACGTGCCTGCAGAAAATCAAACTCAAAAATCCTTTACTCACTCATTGTAATGAAGACATCTGTGAAGCCTTAGATAAGAAATGATTCCATCCAATATATCAATAAAGTAAAAGCTCATAGCAACGATAGTGCTGCCGTTTCTCAATGAAAATCATTCTAAACTCTTCTGCAGATTGATACGTGCCTGCAAAAAATCAAACCCAAAAATCCTTTACTCACTCATTGTAATGAAGACATCTGTGAAGCCTTAGATAAGAAATGATTCCATCCACTATATCAATAAAGTAAAAGCTCATAGCAACGATAGTGCTGCCGTTTCTCAATGAAAATCATTCTAAACTCTTCTGCAGATTGATACGTGCCTGCAGAAAATCAAACCCAAAAATCCTTCACTCACTCATTGAAATGAAGACATCTGTGAAGCCTTAGATAAGAATAGATTCCATCCACTATATCAATAAAGTAAAAGCTCATAGCAACGATAGTGCTGCCGTTTCTCAATGAAAATCATTCTAAACTCTTCTGCAGATTGATACGTGCCTGCAGAAAATCAAACCCAAAAACCCTTTACTCACTCATTGTAATGAATGCATCTGTGAAGCCTTAGATAAGAAATGATTCCATCCACTATATCAATAAAGTAAAAGCTCATAGCAACGATAGTGCTGCCGTTTCTCAATGAAAATCATTCTAAACTCTTCTGCAGATTGATACGTGCCTGCAGAAAATCAAACCCAAAAATCCTTTACTCACTCATTGTAATGAATGCATCTGTGAAGCCTTAGATAAGAAATGATTCCATCCACTATATCAATAAAGTAAAAGCTCATAGCAACGATAGTGCTGCCGTTTCTCAATGAAAATCATTCTAAACTCTTCTACAGATTGATACGTGCCTGCAGAAAATCAAACCCAAAAATCCTTTACTCACTCATTGTAATGAATGCATCTGTGAAGCCTTAGATAAGAAATGATTCCATCCACTATATCAATAAAGTAAAAGCTCATAGCAACGATAGTGCTGCCGTTTCTCAATGAAATTCATTCTAAACTCTTCTGCAGATTGATACGTGCCTGCAAAAAATCAAACCTCCAAATCCTTTACTCACTCATTGTAATGAAGACATCTGTGAAGCCTTAGATAAGAAATGATTCCATCCACTATATCAATAAAGTAAAAGCTCATAGCAACGATAGTGCTGCCGTTTCTCAATGAAAATCATTCTAAACTCTTCTACAGATTGATACGTGCCTGCAGAAAATCAAACCCAAAAATCCTTTACTCACTCATTGTAATGAAGACATCTGTGAAGCCTTAGATAAGAAATGATTCCATCCAATATATCAATAAAGTAAAAGCTCATAGCAACGATAGTGCTGCCGTTTCTCAATGAAAATCATTCTAAACTCTTCTGCCGATTGATACGTGCCTGCAAAAAATCAAACCCAAAAATCGTTTACTCACTCATTGTAATGAAGACATCTGTGAAGCCTTAGATAAGAAATGATTCCATCCACTATATCAATAAAGTAAAAGCTCATAGCTACGATAGTGCTGCCGTTTCTCAATGAAAATCATTCTGAACTCTTCTGTAGATTGATACGTGCCTGCGGAAAATCAAACCCAAAAATCCTTTACTCACTCATTGTAATGAATGCATCTGTGAAGCCTTAGATAAGAAATGATTCCATCCACTATATCAATAAAGTAAAAGCTCATAGCAACGATAGTGCTGCCGTTTCTCAATGAAAATCATTCTAAACTCTTCTACAGATTGATACGTGCCTGCAGAAAATCAAACCCAAAAATCCTTTACTCACTCATTGTAATGAATGCATCTGTGAAGCCTTAGATAAGAAATGATTCCATCCACTATATCAATAAAGTAAAAGCTCATAGCAACGATAGTGCTGCCGTTTCTGAATGAAAATCATTCTAAACTCTTCTGCAGATTGATACGTGCCTGCAAAAAATCAAACCCAAAAATCCTTTACTCACTCATTGTAATGAATGCATCTGTGAAGCCTTAGATAGGAAATGATTCCATCCACTATATCAATAAAGTAAAAGCTCATAGCAACGATAGTGCTGCCGTTTCTCAATGAAAATCATTCTAAACTCTTCTGCAGATTGATATGTGCCTGCAAAAAATCAAACCCAAAAATCCTTTACTCACTCATTGTAATGAAGACATCTGTGAAACCTTAGATAAGAAATGATTCCATCCACTATATCAATAAAGTAAAAGCTCATAGCAACAATAGTGCTGCCGTTTCTCAATGAAAACCATTCTAAACTCTTCTACAGATTGATACGTGCCTGCAGAAAATCAAACTCAAAAATCCTTTACTCACTCATTGTAATGAAGACATCTGTGAAGCCTTAGATAAGAAATGATTCCATCCAATATATCAATAAAGTAAAAGCTCATAGCAACGATAGTGCTGCCGTTTCTCAATGAAAATCATTCTAAACTCTTCTGCAGATTGATACGTGCCTGCAAAAAATCAAACCCAAAAATCCTTTACTCACTCATTGTAATGAAGACATCTGTGAAGCCTTAGATAAGAAATGATTCCATCCACTATATCAATAAAGTAAAAGCTCATAGCAACGATAGTGCTGCCGTTTCTCAATGAAAATCATTCTAAACTCTTCTGCAGATTGATACGTGCCTGCAGAAAATCAAACCCAAAAATCCTTCACTCACTCATTGAAATGAAGACATCTGTGAAGCCTTAGATAAGAATAGATTCCATCCACTATATCAATAAAGTAAAAGCTCATAGCAACGATAGTGCTGCCGTTTCTCAATGAAAATCATTCTAAACTCTTCTGCAGATTGATACGTGCCTGCAGAAAATCAAACCCAAAAACCCTTTACTCACTCATTGTAATGAATGCATCTGTGAAGCCTTAGATAAGAAATGATTCCATCCACTATATCAATAAAGTAAAAGCTCATAGCAACGATAGTGCTGCCGTTTCTCAATGAAAATCATTCTAAACTCTTCTGCAGATTGATACGTGCCTGCAGAAAATCAAACCCAAAAATCCTTTACTCACTCATTGTATTGAATGCATCTGTGAAGCCTTAGATAAGAAATGATTCCATCCACTATATCAATAAAGTAAAAGCTCATAGCAACGATAGTGCTGCCGTTTCTCAATGAAAATCATTCTAAACTCTTCTACAGATTGATACGTGCCTGCAGAAAATCAAACCCAAAAATCCTTTACTCACTCATTGTAATGAATGCATCTGTGAAGCCTTAGATAAGAAATGATTCCATCCACTATATCAATAAAGTAAAAGCTCATAGCAACGATAGTGCTGCCGTTTCTCAATGAAATTCATTCTAAACTCTTCTGCAGATTGATACGTGCCTGCAAAAAATCAAACCCAAAAATCCTTTACTCACTCATTGTAATGAAGACATCTGTGAAGCTTTAGATAAGAATAGATTCCATCCACTATATCAATAAAGTAAAAGCTCATAGCAACGATAGTGCTGCCGTTTCTCAATGAAAATCATTCTAAACTCTTCTGCAGATTGATACGTGCCTGCAGAAAATAAAACCCAAAAACCCTTTACTCACTCATTGTAATGAATGCATCTGTGAAGCCTTAGATAAGAAATGATTCCATCCACTATATCAATAAAGTAAAAGCTCATAGCAACGATAGTGCTGCCGTTTCTCAATGAAAATCATTCTAAACTCTTCTGCAGATTGATACGTGCCTGCAGAAAATCAAACCCAAAAATCCTTTACTCACTCATTGTAATGAAGACATCTGTGAAGCCTTAGATAAGAAATGATTCCATCCACTATATCAATAAAGTAAAAGCTCATAGCAACGATAGTGCTGCCGTTTCTCAATGAAAATCATTCTAAACTCTTCTGCAGATTGATACGTGCCTGCAGAAAATCAAACCCAAAAATCCTTTATTCACTCATTGTAATGAAGACATCTGTGAAGCCTTAGATAAGAAATGATTCCATCCACTATATCAATAAAGTAAAAGCTAATAGCAACGATAGTGCTGCCGTTTCTCAATGAAAATCATTCTAAACTCTTCTGCAGATTGATACGTGCCTGCAGAAAATCAAACCCAAAAATCCTTTACTCACTCATTGTAATGAATGCATCTGTGAAGCCTTAGATAGGAAATGATTCCATCCACTATATCAATAAAGTAAAAGCTCATAGTAACGATAGAGCTGCCGTTTCTCAATGAAAATCATTCTAAACTCTTCTGCAGATTGATACGTGCCTGCAAAAAATCAAACCCAAAAATCCTTTACTCACTCATTGTAATGAAGACATCTGTGAAGCCTTAGATAGGAAATGATTCCATCCACTACATCAATAAAGTAAAAACTCATAGCAACGATAGTGCTGCCGTTTCTCAATGAAAATCATTCTAAACTCTTCTGCAGATTGATACGTGCCTGCAGAAAATCAAACCCAAAAACCCTTTACTCACTCATTGTAATGAATGCATCTGTGAAGCCTTAGATAAGAAATGATTCCATCCACTATATCAATAAAGTAAAAGCTAATAGCAACGATAGTGCTGCCGTTTCTCAATGAAAATCATTCTAAACTCTTCTGCAGATTGATACGTGCCTGCAGAAAATCAAACCCAAAAATCCTTTACTCACTCATTGTAATGAAGACATCTGTGAAGCCTTAGATAGGAAATGATTCCATCCACTATATCAATAAAGTAAAAGCTCATAGCAACGATAGAGCTGCCGTTTCTCAATGAAAATCATTCTAAACTCTTCTGCAGATTGATACGTGCCTGCAAAAAATCAAACCCAAAAATCCTTTACTCACTCATTGTAATGAAGACATCTGTGAAGCCTTAGATAGGAAATGATTCCATCCACTACATCAATAAAGTAAAAACTCATAGCAACGATAGTGCTGCCGTTTCTCAATGAAAATCATTCTAAACTCTTCTGCAGATTGATACGTGCCTGCAAAAAATCAAACCCAAAAATCCTTTACTCACTCATTGTAATGAATGCATCTGTGAAGCCTTAGATAGGAAATGATTCCACCCACTATATCAATAAAGTAAAAGCTCATAGCAAAGATAGTGCTGCCGTTTCTCAATGAAAATCATTCTAAACTCTTCTGCAGATTGATACGTGCCTGCAGAAAATCAAACCCAAAAATCCTTTACTCACTCATTGTAATGAAGACATCTGTGAAGCCTTAGATAAGAAATGATTCCATCCACTATATCAATAAAGTAAAAGCTAATAGCAACGATAGTGCTGCCGTTTCTCAATGAAAATCATTCTAAACTCTTCTGCAGATTGATACGTGCCTGCAAAAAATCAAACCCAAAAATCCTTTACTCACTCATTGTAATGAATGCATCTGTGAAGCCTTAGATAGGAAATGATTCCATCCACTATATCAATAAAGTAAAAGCTCATAGCAACGATAGAGCTGCCGTTTCTCAATGAAAATCATTCTAAACTCTTCTGCAGATTGATACGTGCCTGCAAAAAATCAAACCCAAAAATCCTTTACTCACTCATTGTAATGAAGACATCTGTGAAGCCTTAGATAGGAAATGATTCCATCCACTACATCAATAAAGTAAAAACTCATAGCAACGATAGTGCTGCCGTTTCTCAATGAAAATCATTCTAAACTCTTCTGCAGATTGATACGTGCCTGCAGAAAATCAAACCCAAAAACCCTTTACTCACTCATTGTAATGAATGCATCTGTGAAGCCTTAGATAAGAAATGATTCCATCCACTATATCAATAAAGTAAAAGCTAATAGCAACGATAGTGCTGCCGTTTCTCAATGAAAATCATTCTAAACTCTTCTGCAGATTGATACGTGCCTGCAGAAAATCAAACCCAAAAATCCTTTACTCACTCATTGTAATGAATGCATCTGTGAAGCCTTAGATAGGAAATGATTCCATCCACTATATCAATAAAGTAAAAGCTCATAGCAACGATAGTGCTGCCGTTTCTCAATGAAAATCATTCTAAACTCTTCTGCAGATTGATACGTGCCTGCAAAAAATCAAACCCAAAAATCCTTTACTCACTCATTGTAATGAAGACATCTGTGAAGCCTTAGATAGGAAATGATTCCATCCACTACATCAATAAAGTAAAAACTCATAGCAACGATAGTGCTGCCGTTTCTCAATGAAAATCATTCTAAACTCTTCTGCAGATTGATACGTGCCTGCAAAAAATCAAACCCAAAAATCCTTTACTCACTCATTGTAATGAATGCATCTGTGAAGCCTTAGATAGGAAATGATTCCACCCACTATATCAATAAAGTAAAAGCTCATAGCAACGATAGTGCTGCCGTTTCTCAATGAAAATCATTCTAAACTCTTCTGCAGATTGATACGTGCCTGCAGAAAATCAAACCCAAAAATCCTTTACTCACTCATTGTAATGAAGACATCTGTGAAGCTTTAGATAAGAATAGATTCCATCCACTATATCAATAAAGTAAAAGCTCATAGCAACGATAGTGCTGCCGTTTCTCAATGAAAATCATTCTAAACTCTTCTGCAGATTGATACGTGCCTGCAGAAAATCAAACCCAAAAATCCTTTACTCACTCATTGTAATGAATGCATCTGTGAAGCCTTAGATAGGAAATGATTCCATCCACTATATCAATAAAGTAAAAGCTCATAGCAACGATAGAGCTGCCGTTTCTCAATGAAAATCATTCTAAACTCTTCTGCAGATTGATACGTGCCTGCAAAAAATCAAACCCAAAAATCCTTTACTCACTCATTGTAATGAAGACATCTGTGAAGCCTTAGATAGGAAATGATTCCATCCACTACATCAATAAAGTAAAAACTCATAGCAACGATAGTGCTGCCGTTTCTCAATGAAAATCATTCTAAACTCTTCTGCAGATTGATACGTGCCTGCAGAAAATCAAACCCAAAAACCCTTTACTCACTCATTGTAATGAATGCATCTGTGAAGCCTTAGATAGGAAATGATTCCATCCACTATATCAATAAAGTAAAAGCTCATAGCAACGATAGAGCTGCCGTTTCTCAATGAAAATCATTCTAAACTCTTCTGCAGATTGATACGTGCCTGCAAAAAATCAAACCCAAAAATCCTTTACTCACTCATTGTAATGAAGACATCTGTGAAGCCTTAGATAGGAAATGATTCCATCCACTACATCAATAAAGTAAAAACTCATAGCAACGATAGTGCTGCCGTTTCTCAATGAAAATCATTCTAAACTCTTCTGCAGATTGATACGTGCCTGCAAAAAATCAAACCCAAAAATCCTTTACTCACTCATTGTAATGAATGCATCTGTGAAGCCTTAGATAGGAAATGATTCCATCCACTATATCAATAAAGTAAAAGCTCATAGCAACGATAGAGCTGCCGTTTCTCAATGAAAATCATTCTAAACTCTTCTGCAGATTGATACGTGCCTGCAAAAAATCAAACCCAAAAATCCTTTACTCACTCATTGTAATGAAGACATCTGTGAAGCCTTAGATAGGAAATGATTCCATCCACTACATCAATAAAGTAAAAACTCATAGCAACGATAGTGCTGCCGTTTCTCAATGAAAATCATTCTAAACTCTTCTGCAGATTGATACGTGCCTGCAAAAAATCAAACCCTAAAATCCTTTACTCACTCATTGTAATGAAGACATCTGTGAAGCCTTAGATAGGAAATGATTCCATCCACTATATCAATAAAGTAAAAGCTCATAGCAACGATAGAGCTGCCGTTTCTCAATGAAAATCATTCTAAACTCTTCTGCAGATTGATACGTGCCTGCAAAAAATCAAACCCAAAAATCCTTTACTCACTCATTGTAATGAAGACATCTGTGAAGCCTTAGATAGGAAATGATTCCATCCACTACATCAATAAAGTAAAAACTCATAGCAACGTTAGTGCTGCCGTTTCTCAATGAAAATCATTCTAAACTCTTCTGCAGATTGATACGTGCCTGCAAAAAATCAAACCCAAAAATCCTTTACTCACTCATTGTAATGAATGCATCTGTGAAGCCTTAGATAGGAAATGATTCCACCCACTATATCAATAAAGTAAAAGCTCATAGCAACGGTAGTTCAGCACTCACCAGGTGAAGACTAGGCAGCTATTAGTCCAGTGCTTGCAGATGACGCTACACCAATGACACCGTGGCTGCTACTAAATTTTGGATTTTGTCTGAAATCTGAGTAGCTGTCTCACTGGATTTTCTGTAAAATATGTTTAATCCTATACGGAGTCAAAAAATTTCGAAAGGCTAAAACCACAGATTACACTGTTTCTTTCTCTTCATATTACTGAGGGAATGACGTCTGATGAGCACGATTTGACTTTCGAATGCTCGTTTCCTTTGTTCCAGGTTGCTCATAATAACTGAACATAGAAAATCTTTTAGGATTGAGTTACAGATAGATGTGAGGCATACTGGAGTGTGAGAAACTTAAGGACAGATAAAACGCGTGGGCCATAGCGTAACTCCAACTCAGGAACTTCCTTCTCAGGTAGCGCTGTTACCGACTGGACACATCGAGGCAGTCACCCCGACAGCATCAATTCAGCAAATAAATCCATCAAATATTATAACGCGCGCCAAAAATCTCGTGCGTACTGTCCTGGGCTTGCACTCCGGAACGGCAGGACTGATTTTCTTTCGTATAATTGTATAATAGTGATATCTGCCCTCTTTCGGAGCCGGCCCTTGTGCCCCAGTGTTTCTAGGCGTTTCAGTCCGGAACTGCGGGACCGCTACGGTCGCAGGTTCGAATCCTGCCTCGGGCATTGATGTGTTTGATGTCCTTAGGTTAGTTAGATTTAAGTAGTTCTAAGTTCTTGGGGACTGATGACCTCAGATGTTAAGTTCCATAGTGCTCAGAGCCATTTGAACCATTCTGAGACTCTTTTGGAGTTACAACGAAAATATGTTGTATTACTCGTAAACTGTTTACACAACTTGACAGGCACGGCATCGGCACGTTAGCTCTTACGGAATTTTTCACTTTTCAGTAACAGTGTTAATGATCACTACGACACTCATATTTGAAAAGGTACGGCTACCGAATAATGACAACGTTCTTTTATTTCGTTTTCAAAATATACCCATTAGAACAGAATTTAAAATTTTGCCTTTAGGTCTACTGCTTTCTATGTTGTCCCCTTCCACGTCACACAAGTATCTGAACGCTCACTTTGGTACCAGTGCTTGAATTGGAGTATTACCTCATTTTATTGGGGCTTCACGACAGCTTCCACGACATTTGCTGCAGTTATTAAACTGTCCTTATGGCTCCGAGTACGTCTCAGTTTCTGTCCACCTGCTTGTGCTTCAATGCTTTTCCCCTTCTTCCTCATTTTATAGTATAATATAAAGCCAAGGAAACCATCATTTTCAATATCGAGCTTATAGGAAATGGCCGCAAGCACTCCGCACGTGTAAGTGGGGCAACCTGTGGCAGCGAGATGAAATTACGCACCGCATGACGCTGTCAGACTGCCGCTCGGGGCTATGACGCGCCAAACATGGAACGTACATTAGGGATACACTGCCCTGTCCTATGTTGTGGCGAATAGCTGGCGTATAGCGTCCGTTACTGTCAAACACTCAGGGCTGGTTCGAGCACATTTTTCGACACAAGCCACTTACCATTTCCCCGCCACTCGCCACCTTTGCAATCGTACGGTTTCACCTGAATCAGTTTTCGCTACTAATTCTGATGTACACTGTAAACAGGAGGCCACGACTAATTATGATAGTCCTGTGTAGAACAACCCTTTACAGTTGTGGCGCCCCTCTTTGTTTGACACCCAAGCGACGGTTTGTGTCGCTTAGAGCTTTAAACCGGCTCTGAAAACACTGTAAAACATCAGAACTAGAGAGGAAAAATCCTGCTCTTGGTGGACGGTGAGTATTTTACAAGTTTGGAAAGTAGACATCTGTGTTTATTGCTGCTCACAACTGTAAAAACAAATACAAAAAAAAAATAAAAAATTACGGGGGCAAAGAGGCCCGGATAATCATCGAGGAACTTTTAAATTTTTTTTTGTATTATAGTGGTAGGTATTGCAGTCTCGGCTACGTTACGTCGCAAAATTCACATCAACGAATTATTAAAGGTACATCGGGTTCGCTCAAGCGCAGATATCCACCAAATATGACAGTTCTTGTTACAACGGAGAGTAAACATTTACTCAGATGCTAAAAATGGAAACAAATTATATCCAAAGACATTGTGATGGTATAAAACATGGAAACGATGCGTGGTAAGCATCAGGAAAGGAACGATACTGTATGGAGGAAAGGCAGGAAATCCGATAACAGAGCAAAAATTCAGCGTGTCTCTGAGTTACCAGATAATGGTATACTTGACATATCTTTTAGGCAGCCGCACATATATGTGGCTTGGACAATAATATGGAAACAGAGCGAGAAATGTGTGCTTGAAAAATGGTTCAAATGGCTCTGAGCACTATGGGACTTAACTTCTAAGGTCATCAGTCCCCTAGAACTTAGAACTACTTAAACCTAACTAACCTAAGGACATCACACACATACATGCCCGAGGCAGGAGTCGAACCTGCGACCGTAACGGCCGCGCGGTTCCAGACTGTAGCGCCTTTAACCGCTTGGCCACCGCGGCCGGCTGTGAGCTTGAACATAAATACAGATGTTAGCGAAGCATGTATGGAACTCTGCTGTATCAGGCTACGACCGACACCTTCGCAATGTCCTCAAAACGTTGCAGGCGGCATTTGTGGTCAGAATTGCCTTCTTGAAGTTGAGTGTGCATTATGTCGGAGCTAAGTGAATTTGAAGATGTGAAGGTTGTTGGTGGCTTCTTCCGTAACCAATATAGCACAACTGTTTCGTGTTTCAAGAGGTACCGTACCGAAGCTTTATACCGTATATAGAGGAAACGGGAAAGAAACATCATTCGCTAAGTGCCACCACGGACGACAGTGTGCGTTGAGCGATCTTGGACTGTCATGCAACAGGGCTCTGACGAAAAATAAGAGGACCACATCTGCAACAGTCACTGAAGAACTGAATGTCGCACTCGCGAATTCTGTCAGCACTAGAACAACACGATGGGAGATCCAAAAGCAGAGAATGGTATGGCGAATTGGAGTTCCAAAATCATTCATCAGTGATGTAAAAGCACACTGTTCGCAACTTCTTGCCAAGTTTACGCTCCAAGAGTGAAACGTGCTGGGGTTCGATGGTGATTTGGGCAGCCATTTCGTGGTATTCCATTGGTCCCGTGGTTATCACTGCAAAAGACATTACTCTAAGGATTCTGTGATCATTCTAGTTGATCAGAGCTACGTCATGACGAAATGTTTGTTTCCCAATTTTGATGCTTTGTTGTGAAAGGACTGGACCTCTGTCAATACAGCTCGCATCGTCCATGAGTGGCTTTGTGCGTATTAGGATCAATTATGTTCGAAGGTTTCCACGGTCAGTATCATTTTGGATAAAATAATTTTGAGTATTGGGCAGCGTCATCGTAAACTATTAAAACAACTAATAAAATCAGCGAAAAACAGTCTAGATTGCAATGGGTATTTTATTAAAGTACCCAGTTTCGGCCTAGGCTTTGGCCAACTTCTAGACAGCACCATCAGCTGAAGATGACGATGAGTGGAACAGTCAGTTGACCTCAGTCGCTGAAATTGCTCAGGAGGATATCAAAACCAGACTACCACTGCCAAAAAGGGCATTCCTGGCCAAGAGAAGTCTACGTTTGGAGCCCGGAATTGTATGATGTTGGAACATGGACTGTGGGAAAATTGGAACAGGAAGGAATCGAAGCATTTTAGATGTGGTGATGTAATTTTCAACATTGGGTGGACTGATAGGGTAAGGAATTAAGAAGTTCTGAGCATTATCGGAGAGGAAACGGATATGTAGAAAACAATGACAAGGAGAAGGGACAGGATGATAGTACAACTGTTAAGACCCCACGGAATGACTTCTACGGTGGTAGAGGGCAAAAGAATCAGAGGAAGACAGAGATTGGAATATATCTAGCAAAGAACTGACGACGCAGTTTGGAAGTGATACTCTGAAATTAAGAGATTGGCACAGGACAGGAATTCATGGCAGGCCGCGTCAAAATAGACAGAAGACTGGTGACTAAAAATATGGCGATCAGCTTTGGTTTAGGGAAGGTAAAGACACCACTAGGCATTTCTGACTTTTCGTTTGAAAGTAAGATTTCAGAAAAATGCTGTTGTTGTTGTGGTCTTCAGTCCTTAGGCGGGTTTGATGCAGCTCTCCATGCTACTCTATCCTGTGCAAGCTTCTTCATCTCCCAGTACCTACTGCAACCTACATCCTCCAGAATTTGCTTAGTGTATTCATCTCTTGGTCTCCCTCTACGATTTTTACCCTCCACACTGACCTCCTATACTAAATTGGTGATCCCTTGATGCCTCAACACATGTCCTAGCAACCGATCCCTTCTTCTAGTCACGTTGTCCCACAAACTTCTCTTCTCCCCAAACCTATTCAATACTTCCTCATTAGTTATGTGATCTACCCACCTTATCTTCAGCATTCTTCTGTAGCACCACATTTCAAAAGCATCTATTCTCTTCTTGTCCAAACCATTTATCGTCCATGTTTCACTTCCATACATGGGTACACTACATACAAATACTTTCAGAAACGACTTCCTCACACTTAAATCTATACTCGATGTTAACAAATTTCTCTTCTTCAGAAACACTTTCCCTGCCATTGCCAGTCTACATTTTATATCCTCCGTACATCGACCATCATCAGTTATTTTGCTCCCCAAACAGCAAACTTCCTTTACTACTTTAAGTGTCTGATTTCCTAATCGAATTCCCTCAGCATCACCTGACTTAATTCGACTACATTCCATTATCCTCGCTTTGTTTTTGTTGATGTTCATATTATACCCTCCTTTCAAGACACTATCCATTCCATTCAACTGCTCTTCCAAGTCGTTTGCTGTCTCTGACAGAATTACAATGTCATCGGCGAACCTCAAAGTCTTTTATTTCTTCTCCATGGATTTTAATACCTACTCCGAATTTTTCTTTTGTTTCCTTCACTGCTCGCTCAATATACAGATTGAATAACATTGGGGAGAGACTACAACCCTGTCTCACTCCCTTCGCAACCACTGCTTCCCTTTCATGTCCCTCGACTCTTATAACTACCATCTGGTTTCTCTACAAATTGTAAATAGCCTTTCGCTCCCTGTATTTTACCCCTGCCACCTTCAGAATTTGAAAGAGCGTATTCCAGTCAACATTTTCAAAAGTTTTCTCCAAGTCTACAAATGCTAGAAACGTAGGTTTGCCTTTCCTTAATCAAGCTTCTAAGATAAGTCGTAGGGTCAGTATTGCCTCACGTGTTCCAACATTTCTACGGAATCCAAACTGATCTTCCCCGAGGTCGGCTTCTACTAGTTTTTCCATTCGTCTGTAAGGAATCCGCGTTAGTATTTTGCAGCCCTGACTTATTAAACTTGATAGTTCGGTAATTTTCACATTTGTCAACACCTACTTTCATTGAGATTGGAATTACTATATTCTTCTTGAAGTCTGAGGCTATTTCACCTCTTTCATACATCTTGCTCACCAGATGGTAGAGTTTCGTCAGGACTGGCTCTCCCAAGGCTGTCAGTAGTTCTAATGGAATGTTGTGTACTCCCGGTGCCTTGTTTCGACTCAGGTCGTTCAGTGCTCTGTCAGACTCTTCACGCAGTATTATATCTTCCATTTCATCTTCATCTACATCCTCTTCCATTTCCATAATATTGTCCTCAAGTACATCGCCATTGTATAGCCCCTCTATATACTCCTTCCACCTTTCTGCTTTCCCTTCTTTGCTTAGAACCGGGTTTCCATCTGAGCTTTTGATATTCATACAAGTGGCTCTCTTTTCTCCAAAGGTCTCTTTAATTTTCCTGTAGGCTGTATATATCTTACCCCCAGTGAGATAAGCCTCTACATCCTTACATTTGTCCTCTAGCCATCCCTGCTTAGCCATTTTGCACTTCCTGTCGATCTCATTTTTGAGACGTTTGTATTCGTTATTGCCTGCTTCATTTACTGCATTTTTATATTTTCTCCTTTCATCAATTAAATTCAGTATTTCTTCTGTCACCCAAGGATTTCTACTAGCCCTCGTCTTTTTACCTACTTGATCCTCTGCTGTCTTCACTACTTCATCCCTCAAAGCTACCCATTATTCTTCTACTGTATTTCTTTCCCCCATTCCTGTCAGTTGATCCCTTATGGTCTCCCTCAAACTCTGTACAACCTCTGGCTTAGTCAGTTTATCCTGAAATTCCCACCTTTTTGCTGTTTCTTCAGTTTTAATCTACAGGTCATAAGCAGTAGATTGTGGTCAGAATCCACATCTGCCCCTGGAAATGTCTTACAATTTAAAACCTGGTTCCTAAATCTCTGTCTTACCATTATATAATCTATCTGATACCTTTTAGTATCTCCAGGGTTCTTCCATGTATATAACCTTCTTTCATGATTCTTCAACCAAGTGTTAGCTATGGTTAGGTTGTGCTCTATGCAAAATTCTACCAGGCGGCTTCCTCTTTCATTTCTTACCCCCAATCCATATTCACCTACTACGTTTCCTTCTCTCCATTTTCCTACTGCCGAATTCCAGTCGCCCATGACTATTAAATTTTCGTCTCCCTTCACAATCTTAATAATTTCTTTTATTTCATCATAAATTTCTTCAATTTCTTCGTCATCTGCAGAGCTAGTTGGCATATAAACTTGTACTACTGTAGTAGGCGTGGGCTTCGTATCTATCTTGGCCACAATAATGCGTTCACTATGCTGTTTGTAGTAGCTTACCAGCATTCCTATTTTCCTATTCATTATTAAACCTACTCCTGCATCACCCCTATTTGATTTTGTGTTTATAACCCTGTAGTCACCTGACCAAAAGTCTTGTTCCTCCTTCCACCGAACTTCACTAATTCCCACTACATCTAACCTTAACCTATCCATTTCCCTTTTTAAATTTTCTAACCTACCTTCCCGATTTAGGGATCTGACATTCCACGCTCGGATCCATAGAACGCCAGTTTGCTTTCTCCTGATAACGACATTCTCTTGAGTAGTCCCCGCCCGGAGATCCGAATGGGGGACTATTTTACCTCCGGAATATTTTACCCAAGAGGGCGCCATCATCATTTAACAATACAGTAAAGCTGCATGCCCTCGGGAAAAATTGCGGCCATAGTTTCCCCTTGCTTTCAGCCGTTCGCAGTACCAGCACAGCAAGGCCGTTTTGGTTCGTGTTACAAGGCCAGATCAGTCAATCATCCAGACTGTTGCCCCTGCAACTACTGAAAAGGCTGCTGCCCCTCTTCAGGAACCACACGTTTGTCTGGTCTCTCAACAGATACCCCTCCGTTGTGGTTGCACATACGGTTCAGCATGGGTTTCGAAAAAGACGGTCGTGTGAAACCCAGCTCGCGCTATTCGTCCACGAGACTCAGAGGGCCTTAGACACGGGTTCACAGGTAGATGATGTGTTTCTTGACTTCCGCAAGGCGTTCGATACAGTTCCCCACAGTCGTTTAATGAACAAAGTAAGAGCATATGGACTATCAGACCAATTACGTGATTCGATTGAAGAGTTCCTAAATAACAGAACGCAGCATGTCATTCTCGATGGAGAGAAGTCTTCCGAAGTAAGAGTGATATCAGGTGTGCCGCAGGGGAGTGTCGTAGGACCGTTGCTATTCACAGTATACATAAATGACCTGGTGGACGACATCAGAAGTTCACTGAGGCTTTTTGAACATGATGCTGTGGTGTATCGAGAGGTTGTAACAATGGAAAATTGTACTGAAATGCAGGAGGATCTGCAGCGAATTGACGCATGGTGCAGGGAATGGCAATTGAATCTCAATGTATACAAGTGTAATGTGCTGCGAATACATAGAAAAACAGATCCCTTATCATTTAGCTACAAAATAGCAGGTCAGCAACTGGAAACAGTTAATTCCATAAATTATCTGGGAGTACGCATTACGAGTGATTTAAAATGGAATGATCATATAAAGTTGGTCGTCGGTAAAGCAGATGCCAGACTGAGATTCATTGGAAGAATCCTAAGGAAATGCAATCCCAAAAAAAAAGGAAGTAGGTTACAGTACGCTTGTTCGCCCACTGCTTGAATAGTGCTCAGCAGTGTGGGATCCGTACCAGATAGGGTTGACAGAAGAGATAGAGAAGATCCAACGGAGAGCAGCGCGCTTCGTTACAGGATCATTTAGTAATCGCGAAAGCGTTACGGAGATGATAGATAAACTCCAGTGGAAGACTCTGCAGGAGAGACGCTCAGTAGCTCGGTACGGGCTTTTGTTAAAGTTTCGAGAACATACCTTCACCGAAGAGTCAAGCAGTATATTGCTCCCTCCTACGTATATCTCGCGAAGAGACCATGAGGATAAAATCAGAGAGATTGGAGCCCACACAGAAGCATACCGACAATCCTTCTTTCCACGAACAATACTAGACTGGAATAGAAGGGAGAACCGATAGAGGTACTCAGGGTACCCTCCGCCACATACCGTGTGGTGGCTTGCGGAGTATGGATGTAGATGTAGAGGTACGGCTATATGTATCGCTGAGGTACGCAAGCCTCCCCACCGACGGCAAGGTCCATGGTTCATGGGAGGGGGTTCATAAATATAAACATTCGTTAATGGTACTTGTCGTCGGAGGAAACGCGTTCGACACTAGAATGTTGCAAGACGTTCGAAATTCACAGGTAAGCAAGTATAACGGTATGGAAAAACTGGTAGAAAACAATATGTATAACAAACAGAAGGGGATATAAGAATGGAACTCTAGGAAAGGGTACAACACAGGTTGTAGGGTTTAGCCGCTACTGTTCAATACAAACTTCGAAGAAGCATTGATGGAAATAAGAAAAGGAAGTGCAAAAATGAAGTTTGACAACATGACCGGAATCCGAGGATCCACCAGCGCTGCCATACAGAGACCCACTGAGAAGATTATCCCGGGTGAATAAAAATAGCAGCTGCTCCAGTGACAACTTTTCAAACAGCGTATCACCGTTTCTCCAGGACAGGGAGCAATGGGGCCACATGTCCAGCGATCGATTTGGTGCACCAGTAAGCGGTGTTGATTATCATGCTGTTTGCGCCAGTTGAAATCCGATCACGAGTAAATATTTTTTATTCAGTGTTTTTCATTTCCAGAACGGTCTCTAAAAGTCTTGTCTTTGTAATCTTTGCATATTCTGTAATATTAGATGTTTTTAGATATAGCAGCACTCTCCGTCCAGTAGGCAGTTCTATTCTACCTGTACGATGCAGTTTGTACTAAGTATGTTTTCCGTGGTAAGTATTACGCTTGAACCAAGATGCTGCTTTCGGGTTTAGACTGGATGACTTGAATATGGTTACGACGTGGGAAAATAGAAGCGATACTAACGTAATATATGTGAGGTAAAAGAAGCAAATATCTCTCTTTATTTGTAAGATTCCCTCGTATATTTCAGTGAAGATATAAGCTAATAACCATCAAATCGGTGTACATACTCTTATGGTGATACCACGTTCCCTTACATGTTTCATGCTTTTGGAAGTGACGCTAAGTTTTTTTAAAGGATCCTAGACATGAAAGGCATTACCTTCGTCCCACACCTTCAAAGTCCGTTTCTATTGATATGTAGCACTTAGGACACTGCGTTTTGATGGCAATACCGAATGACATTACGCAAATTAGTTGAAGATATTGTATTTATTACCACTCATTGAATATTGACATCTGTTTTGGCTGGACCAGAGGTGGGTTTGTTCCTAGATGTCGGCCAGGCGACCTGAATACGGCGTAATGTAGCGCTGAAACTGGTTGCAAAAATTGCATAAATAAGATAACAACTTTAAATTTAGATGGCTGAAGGTGTTTTCGTTCAAGAATTTACCATCAAACTTCATTCCTTCACAAGAGCAATGGCACAGTGACAAATAGTCTGTTGACGACGAGGCATGGTGCATGACTACTGTGACTCGACTGAAAGCAATGTAGTTAAAGCACTTGACCTAGTTCATGTACTGTCATTTGCCTTAATTGAACGAATGATGTGCTTGCTGACCTAACTCGCCAAGAACTCTGTCAGTGTATTATCGTGTAATGTCAGTGAAACTGTGTCAATAATCCTTATGGATTATATCAAACAGAGGAAGTGAATTTAGTTTTACGACTCCAGGGAGGCCAGTGTCAATAATTTGTAGCCAAAATTCCGTCGCACCGTCGTAATTAGCAGCACACCGGCGGAATGTGTTAACAAATTTTTAAGCCAAAAGAATATGTCTCTTTTGATAAAGAGAAACAAAAAAATAAATCATGTGGTTTCGAACATGAGACACTTCACATATACAGCTGCACTTTATTTACCTAGCTAGAGGAAGCATTTATGAACTTATATCTCCTCGTATTCTGTTAATGATGGCTCTATATATAGATATGTCAAAGCATTCTTTTTTCAGGAAATATTTTGTGCAATCTTGGAACAAATAAGGGATAACGGCAAGGTCAATTTCCTGTAGCTTTTGAAGTAATATTCCCTCGTCTGCATGTTCCTATGGCAAATAGAAAAATGAAGCATGTTGCTTTTTATTCATATAAGTACTACGCCCAGTTTTAGCCCTGGCTTTGTTTTCCGCCATCCAATTTTTGTGCTGTCAAGTGCATACATCGGCGTAGCATGGAGGGATTGAAACTGTCATTAAAGATTGGAAGATGCCCCCCAACGAATCACTGAAATAGCTCGAATGAATTGGTAGAATGATTAATTTTTTTTACTACCCTCTAACGCGATCAAGTGGTATGATAATTAAATGATAACTATTTAGAAGGAACTTTAGAAAGCATTGATAACTGATTGAAGTTTAAATTAGTGAGGATACGATTGTTTGCAGGAAATGAAAGACCCGATTGCACAACTGGAAATCCAACATGACTTATTGATTCAATTGAAAGAGTGTCACAAAGGATGAAGTTCGTAAATTCAAAAGACAGAATTACTGTACGGGATTTCGAATACCGAACAGCGCATCTTGGAGCTTGAAAATTGTATCAAAAGATCTTATCCGATTTTTGAACGTATGGGAAGATCTCTAGAGCTAATATTACAGTATCATTAATAGGTTAGAAGGCCTACGTACGTGTTATCTAAACGAAAGTCACCCGTTGCGTGTACATTTCATCTTGCAAATATGAATCGGCTGAGCCACCTGAAACTAAATGAGTGTTGGTCTGCTCATTCCAGCCTGCAAAGTGGTTACTTGATTAACATGTTATTACACATTTTCCATCAGTAGTGAACGATAGTTTACTATCCCTTTACCATTCCTGTCACAGGTTTGGCTGTTACTTTTTTTATGGGGATAAAGTACTCCATGACTAATATAGGTACAATTGTGTAACAAATGTGTAACTCAGTCGGCTCAGAAGCCTTCTGGCAGGTCTGTTTCCAAAAATGGGGCGTTGCTTAGGAAATAGAGAAGAGGTGAAGATGAAAAGCTAGGTAATGGGACGAGGGGATGGAGATGAGAGGAGATAAGGAGGAGGTGTAATTTCAGGGTCAAATTATATCCAAAGTGACACTACCCTCCTTCTGTGAGGATACGATTGTCATTATTTGGAGTGAACATTGCCTTAAAGTGGCAGAAAAACATACTGAACACGAACGAAATGTGAGGGCGACGCCAGCAGACACATGCAAGTTCCACAGCGCAAGGCTCTGTTGGTAGGACTACTGGATTAAATTAGCACTGTGCCTTTATATTTTACCCACATTAGTCTCCCATTTAGTACGTTTCTCAGTTCACTTTGTGATATCAAACTGATAGATTGGCAAGCGTTATATAATTCCCTTTTCTAGTCACGAGATTCATTCGAAAACTACCCCCATCCATTTTACAAATTAAATATTACTCTTTCAGTACCTCGAGAGATTGGTGTGTTTCTCATTCATCAAAAGGTTCAGTATTCACGTCTTGCTGTCAATCCCATGCCAAAATTGTTGCAAGAATCTTGAAGTTTTAACTGCTGAATCGATTCGTATCATTCTGGAATGGGGCAGGTGTTGCCCGATTTACATTCACAATAGTCAGTTTGCTCCGACAAATCTGGCTACTGTATCCTTCCTTCCCTAGTAGTTGTTTTGCCACCAATCTTTGAAGAAATTTGAAGAACGTACACTAAGTACACCTGGGAGACCGAATTTTCAGTCTGGATACTGCAAGCTGGATTACATGAACATTACACAGAGAGTCTGAAATCAGACATTTGATTGTAAAGATTATTCAGATCACATTTTAGTGATAGTGAATATTAAGCTAAAGCTTAATAGAACTACCAAGAACGTTCGACACACACAAAAAAAGTAACACTAAGGCGCTAATGAATTATGATGTACTTTCCAAGGTGTCCGATGATGTACAAACTGCAGCATTAATACATGAGAAGATAATTGAATTGAGGAGAAGTAGAGATATCTAGAAAAGGAGTATATACGTATCATTAAGATAACTAAAGAAGAAAATATCACAAAGTTCGGCAATTGAAAATTTTAAGAAATCAAAAGGAAATTTTCGTCGGAAATACACATGTCAGCTACGGCGATATAGGTGATCCAGTATTAGAATATGTGTTTGTCAAACGTTTTTAAGTATCGTGATGAAACCACGCAGGTTATTTAGGTAAAATCGTTGCGGAATTTCTAAAATCATATACGTAAACATGAACCGATTATTTAAGTTGGTTTGTAGTATCTCTAAGACTGGAGAGATATGATCAGACTTACACAGAAATATCGTCCACACAAACCTGAAGACAGTAAACACAGCAGAATGCGAAAACTGTAGCATTTGTTTAACATCTCATGCAACCAAGTTTGTGACTACAGTAACAAAAAAATTAAGTACCTGTTAGATTAAGTCAGTTTGACCTTGGCAAAGTAATAGCAGTTTTGACATTATTCCTGGTAATAGACACCCGATCTTAAAAAATTGAAACGTTGGAGAAGGTAAAGTGGTGCAAGATGTTTGAAATCCCTAGAAAAGTGAATGTACGTTACGTGAGGAAGACGGATGGTATGCAAAGTGTACATCAAGTACTCCGATTAAAAAGAGCGTAAGGTATGTATGCAGTATCCAGTATGTACAACATGTTCAACCAAATGGAAAGTATGTATATCAAACCCCTTGGCTCAGTATGTCAGTCAACAGGATAGCCTCGTGATGTCACTTTATACCGTCGCAAATTTGTTTAAGACCGAACAATTAATTGGTTGCTTTGCCGAGAAACATTCAGAGTATCACCTTCCGTTATTCAGGCCAGCATTAGAATCTGAGAATCGTCTGAATGCATGTAGATATCTGCAAGGGTGCCAATAAGTTTAACCGTCTCTCGTGGGTAAGAACGAGATAGGCGAAGATTATTAAGATTAGTTTATCAGCTGCAGGAAGCGTATCCACATCTGGAATAAGCGTTTCCTGTTCATCTTGGAGTTAATATGTCTTTAAGACCATAACAAAGAAGGGATTCACTCGTACTAGACATAGGAAGGAATTATGCAGTCTCTAAAGCAAAATAATACATGATAGAAGAAGCAAGGGAGAAGTAAGGAGCAGACTAACCGAGGCCAAGAGATAAATACTCACCAAAACAATTTCTCCGTATCAGCCACAGGTCTTAAGTAGTAAGCTGCAACTTAATGTGGCTTTTAAGGGAGTATGAGTATGTGTATTCGATGCACTGTGCCCGAATAAGTTTTACTTTCGACACGTCGATATACTATGCAATGCACGGTCTTGGACTGCCTAATTACTATGAGACAAATAATTGTAATCACGGACGAGATTCTGTGAAGTGTAGTGAATAAGATCCAAAGATGACAACATAGGTTGCCGAAAGCGGTAATGTTAACAGATGCTCTACTAAAGCGAGCATGGCATTTTGAAGATGTTTGTTACTTCTATTCGCACAAGGTAAGTGTTACGTGACAGCAGACATTTCCCGCAGTTGGCAGGAGTCTGCGTTCTGCTTTTATCAACATTTTTACAGGTTTGCCGTAGGCATTGTTTGTGTGCAGATGCAGATCCTCGCTGTTGAGTTATTATCTTTCACTGGTGAACATAACTCAAGGGCGAAAGTAACCATCGCACGATTTCTCACTGGCAAAAAATATAGCTCGATGTGAAATTTGGACCTTACATAGAAAGTAAACTGCTACAGTACAGTACTGTCGGTAACTCAAAGACATACTCAATGGAACGCACAGAAGTGACCCTTTTATTCCAAAAGAATTACATTGAGGTTACTCACATTTATAGTTGTTCCCTGGCTATTACAAAAGACGGAAAATTGTTGTTAATAGGACGCGTGTAACCACGTGTAGTAATGAATGCTCTGTAACGTGCTCCCTCCCATGTTGGTTACAACGCTGATAATGAGTTCTTATGGTATGGCGTTCCATCCGTACACCAGAGCGATACAGAATCTACATCTACATCTACATCCATACTCCGCAAGCCACCTGACGGTGTGTGGCGGAGGGTACTTTGAGTACCTCTATCGGTTCTCCCTTCTATTCCAGTCTCGTATTGGTCGTGGAAAGAAGAATTGTCGGTATGCTTCTGTGTGGGCTCTAATCTCTCTGATTTTATCCTCATGGTCTCTTCGCGAGATATACATAGGAGGTAGCAATATACTGCTTGACTCTTCGGTGAAGGTATGTTCTCGAAACTTTAACAAAAGCCCGTACCGAGCTACTGAGCGTCTCTCCTGCAGAGTCTTCCACTGGAGTCTATCTATCATCTCCGTAACGCTTTCGCGATTACTAAATGATCCTGTAACGAAGCGCGCTGCTCTCCGTTGGATCTTCTCTATCTCTTCTATCAACCATATCTGGTACGGATCCCACACTGCTGAGCAGTATTCAAGCAGTGGGCGAACAAGCGTACTGTAACCTACTTCCTTTTTTTTAGGGATTGCATTTCCTTAGGATTCTTCCAGTGAATCTCAGTCTGGCATCTGCTTTACCGCCGACCAACTTTATTTTTCATTCCATTTTAAATCACTCGTAATGCGTACTTCCAGATAATTTATGGAATTAACTGTTTCCAGTTGCTGACCTGCTATTTTGTAGCTAAATGATAAGGGATGTATCTTTCTATGTATTCGCAGCACATTACACTTGTCTACATTGAGATTCAATTGCCATTCCCTGCACCATGCGTCAATTCGCTGCAGATCCTCCTGCATTTCAGTACAATTTTCCATTGTTACAACCTCTCGATACACCAAAGCATCATCTTCAAAAAGCCTCAGTGAACGTCTGATGTCATCCACCAGGTCATTTATGTATATTGTGAATAGCAACGGTCCTATGACACTCCCCTGCGGCACACCTGAAATCACTCTTACTTCGGAAGACTTCTCTCCATTGAGAATGACATGCTGCGTTCTGTTATCTAGGAACTCCTCAATCCAATCACACAATTGGTCTGATAGTCCATATGCTCTTACTTTGTTCATTAAACGACTGTGGGGAAGTGTATCTTTGGATGTTCGTTGGTTCTTGCGAACCTCATGCAGTGCGTCTTCCCAACGCATACCAAACGTGCTCGATGGGATTTAAGTCTGAAGAACGGGCAGGACAGTCCACTTCCCAAGTATCACGTCGCATCAAGAGTTCCCCCATCTGCACTGTTCGATTCGGTCGCGCATTTTCATGCGTAAAAAAGAAGTCAGAACCGAATGCATCACTGGAAAAACGCAATTTGGGAAGGAGTACAGTGTCACAATAACGTTGACCGGTAACTGTAACACGTACAGACATTTTGATGTCAGCAAGCCCATGCAACATTATGGGTCCCCCACACAATAACATCTTCGCACAAAAACTATCATATTCGACAATGTTCCAGGGTGTGTTACGTGTTACACCTCTGTTATAGGAGGGCAAGTGCAACTTTGTCGAACATAAATATTCTA
This sequence comes from Schistocerca serialis cubense, assembly GCF_023864345.2. Classification (NCBI taxonomy): domain Eukaryota; kingdom Metazoa; phylum Arthropoda; class Insecta; order Orthoptera; family Acrididae; genus Schistocerca; species Schistocerca serialis. The sequence continues at coordinate 1,100,947,426 of NC_064639.1, forward strand.
CTGGTCCAGGTGTTATAGCATGGGGAGGCATAAAGTTGCGTTAGCGTACTGACATCCAAGTATTTGTACACGGTACACTTATCGGTCAAAACCATTGTAACATTGTACTGCTTCCGAATGAACTTCCAGGGTACCATCATAAATCGCAGTGGCTTCAGTGTAATTGTTGTCTTTGAATAAAATTGTCATTTGTGTTCGCCTCACTCGGTATTTCTTTCAGTTACCTACAGTACTATACTCTAGAAGTTATTTCTATGTGTGGTCTCTTATATTCTGTTCTTCCTGGTGATTCTCGCCGTAGTAAATGGAGGTTGAAGACAAGGAAACTTTATTCATAGTACAATTTCAGAAAACAGTTTTTTCCAACAGCAACTGAAAGATCGTTCGTAATCACTTGAGAATAACCGAAATAAATTCCGGGAGAAGCCTCATCCACAGTAGTTTACAGAGTGGCGTCCGTGGGGGCCCCTTCGTGTGGAGTAGCGTGGAGCAGAGCGGAGACAGTGCGATACAGAACGCACCGTCATAACTGGTCTAGGGGTGTTCCGACTGATAAGCTACGAGTGTAGCCTACTCCTAGCCTGGAAATGTGTGAGCGCAGCAGCTCTCCCGGAGGCTGTACTTGGCCCGAAGTGTCCAGCATGCTTTACATTCTGAACTCTTATTGCTAGCTAAGGGTTTTGTTTTGTACCTTCATCTGTCAGTGTACACTACTCAGTATTTACGTTTATTAGTGTCATTTGCACTCGGTACATTTAAGACAGCAGATTTTATTGTTTTATTAGGTCACTTTCGCGTGTACGTAAGCGTTGGTTTACATTATAAATACGAGGGATAATCAGTAGGTGTAGCTTAGCGTAGGTCACTGTCTAATTCATTAATAATATTCACTAGATAGTCCTTAGTAGTTTACTGTAGGTCATTGTCTTACTCTTTAGCACTCACCAGATAGCCCCTAGCAGTAAAATAAACACCACTTCTAGCTTCTACCATACATTTTATTGTTTATCATTGTTAAGTGTTCTTTTCCCCAATTGCAGTGTAGCTGTTAACCTTGTGAGGCAGTAGGTTCCCTTAAGTTTTTTATAGTAAATCAGTTATTAGATACATGGATAGAGACTATGTCTGTTGTGTGCGGATGCAGGAGGAGCTGGCCACAGTCCAAACGCAGCTAGAAGCTTTGTTGGCTACAGTCAACAAGATCCAGAGTACCACCTTGAGGTGTGGTGGGGATGGGGTGCCTGAGGCAGCCTCTGCTGTATTAGATGTGCAGGGGGGATGTCACAGCTCCCTGTCACTGAGTCGACCTCAGGTGCAACTGAGCCGGCCGGCCCACACTCTAATCAGTGTGGGTGGCGGACTGTGTCGAGGTCTCGAGCCTCAAGGCCAAGTTTGCAGGGGGGGGGGGGGAGGGGGGGGGACGGCTGAGCCGGATCAGAATGCCCCTTCTGTCCAACTGTGCAACTCTCCATGCTACTCTATCTCGTGCAAGCTTCTTCATCTCCCAGTACTTACTGTAACCTACATCCTTCTAAATCTGCTTACTGTATTCATCTCTTGGTCTCCCTCTACGATTTTTAGCTTCCACAGTGCCCTCCAATGCTAAATTTGTGATCCCCTCATGCCTCAGAACTTGTCCTACCAATCGGTCTCTTCTTCTTGTCAAGTTGTACAACTAACTCCTCTTCTCCCCAATTCTGTTCAATACCTCCTCATTAGTTATGTGATCTACCCATCTAATCTTCAGAATTCTTCTGTAGCACCACATTTCGAAAGCTTCTATTCTCTTCTTGTCCAAAGTATTTATCGTCCATGTTTCACTTCCTACATGGCTAAACTGCATACAAATACTTTCAGGAACGACTTCCTGACACTTAAGTCTATACTCGATGTTAACGAATTTCTCTTCTTCAGAAACGCTTTCCTTGCCATTTCCAGTCTACATTTTAAATCCTCTCTACTTCAACCACCATCAGTTATTTTGCTCCCAAATAGCAAAACTCCTTTACTACTTTAAGTGTCTCATTTCCCAATCTAATTCCCTCAGCATCGCCCGAATTAATTCGACTACATTCCATTATCCGCGTTTTTCTTTTGTTGATGTTCGTCTTATATCCTCCTTTCAAGACACTGTCGATTCCGTTCAACTGCTCTTCTAAGTCCTTTGCTGTCTCTGACAGAATCACATTGTCATCGGCGAACCTCAGCTTGCGCAATATACAGATTGAATAACATTGGGGAGAGGCTACAACCCTGTCTCATTCCCTTCCCAACCACTGCTTCCCTGCCATGTCCCTCGACTCTTATAACTGCCATTTGGTTTCTGTACAAATTGGAAATAGCCCTTCGCTCCCTGTATTTTACCCCTGCCACCTTTAGAATTTGAGAGAGAATATTCCAGTCAACATTGTCAAAAGCTTTCTCCAACTCTACAGATGCTAGAAACGTAGGTTCGCCTTCCTTAATCTATTCTCTAAGATAAGTCGTAGGGTCAGTATTGCCTCACATGTTCCAACAATTTTACGGAATCCAAACTGATTTTCCCCAAGGTCGGGTTCTACCAGTTTTTCCATTCGTCTGTAAAGAATTCGCGTTAGTATTTTGCAGCTGTGACTTATTAAACTGATAGTTCAGTAATTTTCCTTGTGATTGGAATTATTACAATCTTCTTCAAGTCTGAGAGTATTTCGCCTGTCTCATACATCTTGCTCACCAGATGGTACAGTTTTGTCAGGACTGGCTCTCCCAAGGCCGGCAGTAGTTCTAATGGAATGTTGTCTACTCCCGGGCCTTTGTTTCGACACAGTTCTTTCAGTGCTCTGTTAAACTCTTCACGCAGTGTCGTATCTCCCAATTTATCTTCATCTGCATCTTCTTCCATTTCCATAATATTGTCCTCAAGTATATCGCCCTTGTATAGACCCTCTATACACTCCTTCCACCTTTCTGCTTTCCCTTCTTTGCTTAGAACTGGGTTTCCATCTGAGCTCTTGATATTCATACAAGTGGCTCTCTTTTCCCCAAATGTCTCTTTAATTTTCCTGTAGGCAGTATCTATCTTGCCCCTAGTGAGATAAGCCTCTACATCCTTACATTTGTCCTCTAGCCATCCCTGCTTAGCCATTTTTCACTTCTTGTCAATCTAATTTTTGAGACGTTTGTATTCCTTTTTGCCTGATTCATTTACTGCATTTTTATATTTTCTTCTTTCGTCCATTAATTCCCAAGAGGATGCTATCATCATTTAACCATAGAGTAAAGCTGCATGCCCTCAGGAAAAATTACAGCTGTAGTTTCCCCTTGCTTTCAGCTGTTCGCAGTGCCAGCACAGCAATGCTGTTTGGGTTAGTGTTACAAGGCCAGATCAGTCAATCATCCAGACTGTTGCCCCTGCAACTACTGAAAAGGCTGCTGCCCCTCTTCAAAAACCACACGTTTGTCTGGCCTCTCAGCAGATACCCATGTGTTGTGGTTACACCACTCAAGCCTCCCCACCAACGGCAAGGTCCATGGTTCATGGGGGGGGGGGAGGATTTTTATTTTAATATAGATGTCCTGAAAAACACTGTCAGTGAAGAGTTACTGAAATCAGTTACATTGTCATTCAGTTTAATTTATACTGTAAATTTCCCAACTAGGGTACACAAATATTCTAAGTCTGCCATTGATAATATCTTTAGCCACAATTCTAGGCAACTGAACCACATTACAAAACCGGTAGTAAATGGGGTATCTGGCCATGACATGCAACACATAACATTAAATTTTGAAAATTGACAGGTAAAACATCTATCAGAACAGAGTACAGAAGGCCAATAGAACACTCAAAACTGAGAAATTTAGGAAATTGCTCAAAGAAATTAATTGGATCGATGTTTACAGCATCCAAGACACAAATGGGAAATACAAAGCATTCACTAATAAAGTTAGCACCTTATTTGAAAACTGTTTCTCCTTGAAAGTAACTCAAATTAAGCAGAAGTCAAATAAGAAACTATGGATCACACAAGAGATAAAAATATCATGTATGTTGGGACACCGTTGATACTAGCATTATAGCTCAATCCAAAAATTATTGCAAAATATTGAAGAAGGTTATCTACAAATCTAAACACCTGCATTGTGAGAAGAAGATAAATACATCCAGCAATAAAATAGAAATAATATGGGATGTAGTTAAGTCAGATACAGGTAGGACCAGAAATGAGGAGGAAGAAACAGCTCTAAAAATAAATGGAACACTGGTAACAAACGCATGTTGTGTTGCAAACCATTTAAACAATTATTTTGTCTCTGTTACCGATAGCATTGGGTTGTCAGGTTCAGTAAATAATGCAATGGAATATCTGAGACCAGTGCACACAGGCAATCCCAGTAAAATGGAATTGACACTTACTTCATCCAAACAAATAGAATCCATGATAATGTCCTTGCAATCAAAGCACTCTAGTGGTTATGATAACATAACAACAAAGTTAATATTAGAGTGTTCATGTGAGCTTAGTCATTATTTGTGTTATCAGTCACTTATCACAGGAATATTCGCAGACTGGCTTAAATATGCTGAAGTGATACCTCTCCACAAGAAAGGGGACAAAGAATGCTGTGAAATTACCGACCGATCCCACTTTTGCCAGCATTTTCATAAATCTTTGAAAAGGTCGTGTTCAAGCATCTACTTAACCACCTTAGTAAAAATAACATACTGTCAAAGTCACTGTTTGGGTTTCCTAAGTGTTCTGATATTGAGATGGCTATTTACACTTACAGTGAAAGTGTCCTTAAATCATTCGACAACAAATTAGATGCAACTGGCATATTCTGTGACCTGTCAAAGGCTTTTGACTGTGTGAATCACAGGACTCTTTTAAGTAAATTAAAATATTATGGCATCACTAGTAGTGCTGCAAAGTGGTTGAAGTCATATCTTACTAACAGAAAACAAAGGGTGTCATTACATAACACTTCAGCAGTATGGCAATCAGATTTCATCTGACTGGGAAGAAATTACATGTGGTGTTCCCCAAGGTTCCATACTAGGTCCAATACTTTTTACTGTGTGTATTAATGACCTGTCATCTGTTACATTACCAGATGCCAAGTTTGTATTATTTGCAGATGATACAAACATTGCAATAAATAGTAAATCAAATATAAATTTAGAAAGGGCAGCTAATCAAATTTTTACTGACATTAATAAGTGGTTCATAGCCAATTCACTGTCATTAAACTTTGAAAAGACCCATTATATATGTAGTTCAAAACTTACAAGAGATTTCCTTCTAGTGTGTGTATAAAATATGATGACATGGAAATAGGAGACGTTGAGAGTGTAAAACTCTTGAGATTACAACTTGGTAATAAATTCAGTTGGGAGAGATATACTATCGAATTGGTTAAGCAGCTAAACAAGTCTGTGTTTGCAATGTGAATGATGTCAGAGATAGGAGATATAAATATAAAAAATTGGCATATTTTGTTTATTTACACTCCATTATGTCATATAGCATCGTATTTTGGGGTAACTCCACAGACCTAGAGAAACTTTTTTGAGTACAGAAGAGTATAATAAGAGTGATGTGTAGTGTAAATCCAACAACATCATGTCAAAACCTATTCACAGAATTGGGCGTACTAACCACAGCTTCTCAGTATATTTATTCCTTAATGAAGTTAGTTGTAAATAATAAATCTCTTTCTCCAAGTAACTTCTTAGTACACTGTATCAATACTAGGAATAAGAACAACATACATAAAGATTTAAAATCACTTACTCTTGCCCAGAAAGGAGTTCAGTATTCAGCAACGCAGATTTTCAATAAGGTACCAGCAACCATTAAGAGTTCATGTCAGACAAGGCACAATTTAAACATAATTTAAAAGAAATTTTGGTGGCCAACTCCAATTTCATCCACGAAGTTCTCAACAAGTGCAGTAGAACCTCAAACCACACACAGACACCATTTTAATGAAAATTTATTATACTTTAATTTTTGACAGTACTTGGTTGTAACAGCCAAGTAAGTACCTACTGTGTGAATGATGGATGTATGGAAAGCAGATGTAAGTCTTAAGTCTGTAAATAGTGGAAGTTTAATTTTAAATCTTGTATATAATTTGACTGTTCTTAACTGAGGATCATTGAAATGAATAATTTACTTTAATTTTTGACAATACTTGGTTGTTTTATCCAAGTAAGTAGTTACTGTGTGAATGATGCATTTCATGAAAGCATATGTAAGTATTAAACCTGTAAAGATTAGAAGTTTAATTTTAATTCATTTATATAATTTTACTGTTTATTGCCTGAGGATCATTAAAATTAATGAAACTCAAATTTTTCTAATTACATATTTGTAATGCGTTCATCTGACAAGTTCCACACCCAGGAGGATTCGCTCTTATGTGAGTCTATAGAAAAACTCTCTAAAAAACTCCTCCCGAACAGGCCATGAAGGCCCAACGGTACCGACAGGCCGCCGTGTCATCCTCAGCCCACAGGCGTCACTGGATGCGGATATGGAGGGGCATGTGGTCAGCACACCGCTCTCCCGGCGGATGTCAGTTTCCGAGACCGGAGCCGCTACTTCGCAATCAAGTAGCTCCTCAGTTTGCCCCACAAGGGCTGAGTGCATCCCACTTGCCAACAGCGCTCGGCAGACCAGAAGCTCACCCATCCAAGTGCTAGCCTAGCCCGACGGCGCTTAACTTTGGTGATCTCACGGGAACCGGTGTTACCACTGCGACAAGGCCGTTGGTTTGTGGGTCTGTGGAATGAATAATTAATCTAATCTAATCTAATCCAGGATAGTGGCCATTCCTTCAGCAAGGTCCGGGCAGGCACGTGGGGGTAGTGGTTTGTTAGTTATTGGGAGCTCCAATGTTAGGTTGGTCATGGAGCCCCTCAGGAACATAGCGGCTAGGGCGGCGAAGAAGTCCAACGTTCACTCAGTGTGCTTGCCGGGTGGCCTTGTTCGGGATGTTGTAGAGGCTCTTCCAAAGGCTATCGAGCGTATGGGGTGCAGCCAGCTGCAGATTGTTGCACATTTCGGCACCAACGATGCCTGTCGTCGAGGTTCCGAGGAAATCCTTGGGTCCTTTCGAGGAGTGGAAGGCAAGCTGACGATCTGCAGCATCGTACCCAGGGTGGTCCGGGGTCCTCTGGTTCGGAGTCGAGTGGAGAATGTAAACCAGAGGCTAGGTTGACTCTGTGACGAAAATGGTTGTAGATTTCTCGACCAACGCTATGGCGTGGAAGGTTGTAGGACACCCCTTGATAGATCAGGGGTGCACTACACACAGGAAGCAGCTACATGGGTAGCACAGTACTTGTGGCGTGCAGATGGGGGTTTTTTGATTAGGTTCCTCCTCACGAAAAACAAACCGTTGGCCTGAAAAATTACCAGTTCATAACACTAATGTCGGTGTGTCAAATGTAAAAATTGTTAGTTGCCTAAACAGGTCATTCCAAGGGATTTAAATATGCTAAATCTCATGTTAGTAAATTATCGAAGTGTCTGTTGCAAGATCCCCGAGTTACTTTCCGAAATAAACAGTAGCAATGCCAATATTATATTATGTACCGAAAGCTGGTTGAAACCAGACATAAATAACAGTGAAATTTTGAACTCGGACTGGACAATGATTAGGAAGGATAGGACTGATCCTACGAGAGTTGATCTGTTCATTCCAGTTAAAAGCTGTTTAACGCAGCTGAGATCGGTACTGGGTCGGACTGTGAAAAAGTCTGAATAAACTTGTCAATCAGACAAGGATTGACCATTGTATTAGGATGTTTTTATATACCACCAGCATCCACAAGAAACGTAGCAGAACGTTTCAGGGGAACTATTGAGTACATAGGAAATAAATATCCAATTAGTTATAGGTGGAGACTTTAATCTGGTATCCACTGACTGGGAGAATTACGCGTTTGTCACATAGGGCAGAAGCAAAGACACATATGAATTTATTCTAGGAGCGCTCTCAACATATAAACTTGAGCAATTCGTTAGAAAACCAACTGGAGATGGGAACATATTAGATATCTTGGCGACAAACAGACCCGATCTTTTTGGGGAAGTTAATCTAGAAGAAGGTATTAGCGACCATAATGTCGCTGTGGCTTCTATGCCAGTGGAAGTTGAAAACAAAAAAATCGAAGAAACAGCGTAGGTTGACTTGTTTGGGAAAGCAAATAAAAGTGTCATTAATGAATATCTTCATTATCAGCTCCAAGCATTCACTGCAGAACACAAAAATATTGAGCGTCTTCGGTCAGAATTTAAAGCTATTGTCCACCATGTGCTAGAGAATTATGTGCCTAGCAAAAATATAGGGAAGGGAAAGGATCCACCATGGTACAACCAACATATTAGGAAGTTACTGAGAAAGCAGAGAAATTTGGACCGTCGTGTTAAACGTAGTCACTGCCCCGCTGACATACAGAAATTATGTGAAATGAAAGCAGCTGTCAAAATGTCAATATTTTATCTGCAGATTCTAAAAACAACCCCAAAAAATTTTGGTCGTACGTAAAATCTATGAACGGTACAAGTAATTCAATACCTTCTCTTGCTGACAGTACGGGTAATGTAACTGATGATGATAAACAGAAGGCCGAAATTCTAAAACTAGCTTTCAAAAACTTTTTTACGGTAGAGGACTGCAGCACCATGCCCCGCAAGGATGGCTGACATAGTGTTTAGTGTATTTCGGGTTGTCAAACAGTTAAGATCCTCAGACGCCAGGAAGGCATCTGGCCCAGACGGTATCCCCGTAAGATTTTATGTTGACTATGCTCCAAATATAGCACCATTCTTATCCATCATCTGTTAGAGATCATTGGAACAGCGGAAAGTTCCACGGGACTGGAGGAAGGCCCAAGTCATAGAAACCTACAAAAGGGGTAGAAAATCGGATGCATGTAATTACCGGCCAATTTCACTAACATCGATTTGTTGTAGAATCATGGAACGTATTTTATGTACAGACATAATGAACTTTCTATACTCTGAGAAGCTCATCTGCAGAAACCAGCACGGTTTTAGGAAACAGTGGTCATGCGAGACACAGCTGGCCCTCTTTGTGCATGATATACAACAGGCTCTAGATACCGGCTTCCAGGTTGATGTCATATTTCTCGACTTTCGAAAGGCGTTCGACTCAGTTCCGCACTGTCGATTGCCCCAAAAATTGCGCGCTTACGGCCTATCTGATGACATATGGGGTTGTATAGATAGTTTTCTAACAGACAGGGAGCAGTCTGTCGTCCTGAACGGGGTGACTTCAACATAACCAACCGTAACTTCAGGTGTGCCTCAGGGCAGTGTAATAGGTCCGCTGTTTTTTACGATTTACGTAAACGATCTGCTTGATGGTATTGACAGCGGCATTAGACTCTTTGCCGATGATGCTGTAGTCTATGGGATAGTAGTATCACACGAAAGTTGTGAACAAATCAATGAGGATTTGCAGAAAATAAATGCGTGGTGAAATGACTGGCAGTTATCTCTCAATGTTAGTCAGTGTAACCTACTGCGTATAACAAGGCAAAAATCCCGATTAATGTACGAGTACAAAATAAATGCCCAGACTTTGGAATCGGTAACATCCGTCGAGTATCTGGATGTGACTATTCGAAATGATCTCAAATGGAATGATCAGATTACACAAGTAACGGTTAAGGCGAACTGTAGATTGCGGTTTATTGGTAGAATCCTTCTACAAAGATAATAGCTTACAATACGTTAGTTCAAAAATGTTCAAATGGCTCTGAGCACTATGGAACTTAACATCTGAGATCACCAGTCCCCTAGAACTTAGAATTACTTAAACCTAACTAATCTAAGGACGTCACACACATCCATGCCCGAGGCAGCATTCGAATCTGCGACCGTAGTGGTAGCGCGGTTCCAGACTGAAGCGCCTAGAACCGCTCGGCCACTCTGGCCGGCTACGTTAGATCGTCCAGTCTTATTGTTCGCTGTAAGGGATCCTTACCAGTTGGGTCTCACTCAAGAGATTGAGAAGTCCAAAGAAGAGCTGCAAGATTCGTGACAGGTAGATTTAGCCATCGCGAGAGCGTTACAAATCTCGTAGAAAGTTTGAAGTGGGACACACTTGCAGATAGACGGCGCGCTAAACGGAAGGGGCTGCTCTCTAAATTCCGAAATCCGATCTTCGCCGAGGATGTAGAGCACATATTATTACGACCAACTTTCAAATCGCGCAATGATCACCATTCAAAGATAAGGGAAATTAGAGCTCGTACTGAGACGTTCAGACAGTCGTTTTCCCCTCGCGCGATATGCGAGTGGAACAGATGGGGTGGGGAGGGAATATGACTTTGACGCGAATTGTGCCCTCCGCCACACACTGCTTGCTGGATAGCGGAGTATATATGTAGATGTAGATGCAGATTTAACAGACTGCATGTGTAGACCATTGTGTCTATAACATGTGATGCCCATGTGATATTGGCAAATATCCTCCGGAGAGCAGACGCCTACGGGCAATGGTTAGGCAAGCCCGCAGGACTGAGGTGTAGTACGGGCAGCGTACGTGGTCGGCTTATGACCTAATCGAGCTATGTTAGTTGTCAGTGACCCATAATGCGAATCTTTTTTTTGTCTTTAAGTTTCGGACACCAGTGTGTGACTTCAGAGAAATACGCCAGACACAACAGTAAATGGTCGTGCAGTACCTTGCAGAAGTTACGGATTGTAGGAGTTACGGTGGGCGGATTGTTTTGTTTCAGTTACGCTACGTTGTGCCGAGGCGATGAAATTTGGATCCTGTGCATCGGGGAGCGCACAAGCCTCTAGTCGGTGGAATTCCTTGAAGGCGGGCATTAGGACAGCGGGAGCGGTGGGCAGGTGGCGGCGGCCGTTTGTATGCTGCAGACGCGGGACTGATCCCGCGAATCCTGGCGCGGCACGGCGCGGCGAGGTGTGGTGTCCCGTGGGGGCAGACGCCGCCCTTCCATCAGGGCAGGCTTTGGCGCCGCCGCCGCAGAGTTCGACGCGGCCCCACACCACACCACACAGCTCTCTGCAGCCTTAGCTGTCTGCCTCTGTTGACTGCGGCGGCCCTGCATAAACAGCCGTGTCTGCCGGGGATCCCGGGGCAAGGGCCTCGGAGCTCCACTAAGGCGCGGGCAAGACGGTCGTCGCGCTTCATTACGCAGTCTCCACGCGGAGACATCCAGGTAACTCTACAGTATTAGCGGAACAGCAAGACTAAATAAATCGAGAATGGCCTGAGAAACGTGAGAGCCTGAAACTGATCTCTCCTCCTCTCTGTCATTCTTTCTGTGTGTGTGTTGAAATTTTCCTTCTAAAAAGTGACATTTAGTTTTTCAATCATTTTGTTTCAGTCAATCGCGGCCTTGTCTTGACTGATACCTTGAAAAGATGTTCTATAACCACTGTCTCTTTGACATGTTCAGGCGGATGTGTGGTCAATTCCACGCTACCAGGCTTTTTCAGTGATCTGGAGTCCATGCTCGCGGGAACACACTTCGTCACAGGTACTTGTTGTGGGTGGAGGTAAGACTGGAGGATGGATGCGGAGACAGCGCGTCGGCATTATTGGTGAGAAAGGTACATATACTGAGGTTATACCAGTCGGTGGCCAAGATTTTTGCTATGTCATGTTTCCACCTCACAGCACACTTTTCAGCACACTTTTCACAAATGTCGTGTGCTAAACTCAGTATGATATATAAGAACGTGAAATGGTAGACATGTGAGTGATTTTACAAAATTTCTTTGTCTTTGTGAATGCATTAGGTTTGGAAATGTTTATAGGAACTAGTTCTTGTCATTCAGCCCGAAACATTATGCAGTCAATTCAGTTACTCTTTCCAACGATTTAACACATTGTACGCTTTTATTGGAGTCGTGCTGAAAAGTAGTTATACATCTTTATTCTTCATCATAACATATTTGTTTCTCAACACATTCACCTTGTGACAAACACATTTCTTCCAACCAGAGACCAATCTGTTTATACTACCACTGGAGAATTTTTGACTGTCGACGGTATCGCAACCTTTGCTGGCGTCGCTTCATCGCTATCAATGTGAAATCCTCGGTGTTATTCTTTAAGTTTCGGAAATAGATGAAGCTCTGTCACACACGTTGAGGTTGAAACAAGCATTTCCCTCATTACGAGCACGAGCAACCCAATGCACATATTACTGTTGTTTTTACAGTGATAACCGTACACACTATTCATTCTTCAATCGATTTCAACTGGAGGCACGTTTTCTGCAGTTAGAAACTCGATTGAACCACGATGCCTTCAAGCACCGACGTAGTTACGATACAAATAAAACAGTTTTTGCGCCATTCACTAGTTTATTTTACCACTATGAGTTTCGACCGTTCACTCCATTATCATCAGGTTGAGAATTGTTTATTTGCATGGCTGGTGTTAATGAGGAGTACAGACGTCTTTTCACAGTCGCAGACCAAGGGCAGTGCAGCTACTTGTGTCTTTTGAGGAATGGTAGAGTGGTAAAAGGTCTGCTTACTGTTGCCTAGTGTATGTCCTCTCCAATTCACATTACATTACGCTGTAGTTTTCTTACATTAAACATCGCCAAGCTACACGCTAAAATTCGAAGCCCTCTGGTGGCAGAGATCTCGAACTTGCGCCAGACAAGTAGGAAAGTAAACTGAGAAATATGCATAGCATGTAATACGTTAACCGCTACGGAGAACAGAATAAAAGAATCGGAGGTATTTCTTCTCAGAACACCTTTGTAATTGCGTCTTTGTGATTGCTGGTACTTGTAATTGATGTGCACATGTTTTACACAAGCCAGGTGGCTGGTGTCCGACGCTTACTTGATTCTGGAAACAATTATAAGCTCTAACTTCAAATGCTGTTCCCCATTTTCACTTTATTGGTACATTTATCGAACATTAATGTACATTTTGACATGTGCGTTGTCGACCGCCGTTTCTTGTTCAAATGTTCCAATGTACCATCTTTAGTCTCGTTGCTGCACTGGAATAATATCATGAAATATACAATTATCAGATAGTTCCCTATTTACAGAGACAAATACCAGAATTCTAGCTGAGAAATTAAACCTTCACGATGGTCCCTGAATGCAGTACTGCTGGGCTGAGTCCCTAAAATGTATGTGTTCAGTTTCCACAAATTAATCTCCAGAGAATGTGGGTTGATGGTTCAAGAGTGGTAGGGTGCTGGGTGTCCAGCGTTAGTGTGCTGGATCCAGTGCTCTAATAAAAGCCACAATACTTAAAACAAATTTATTTAAATATTAAAAATCCAGAGTGTTTTCTTTCACATTACAACACATCCACAATGGACAGTAGGAAATAATACATTTTGTGACAGTGAATTTAACTAAAAACAACTCAAACCAAATTCAATTATGAATCCTTATGGTAATTAAATACATTCTTCAGCCCATTTAACTCTTAAAACTCAATAATGATACACGGATTTTAAAACAATAAGCCTTCAACTTTTATAACAAGTTCTTTAGAGAAAACGTAATACAAGTTTTACAATTGCCACTTCTATAACCCAAAGCCATAAAAGCTGTGGTTTACAAAGTGAAGACCCCAGTTGCAATGTGGTCGCAATGAACGACTTCTGTTTACTAGAGCGTACACCAAGCCTCCACATAACCAGTTATAGTTTCAAGGCTTTAAAAGTTCAATAAACAGGCTACCTGTAACACATCAAACATATATAAGCACAAGCACAGTTAACTTCAACAGCCGAAATAATTTAAAACTTGAAGACCCACTTTAAATTATGACGCAACTGCCACAGCCGAGTGAGCCATCAAACTTTAAAATATTTTACTTAAAATAGCTTTCTAACGACTCGAGAAGTTTACAGGCCAGGAAATACTGATTAATCGTGGTATTCAAATGGTTCAAATGGCTCTGAGTACTATGGGACTTAACTTCTGAGGTCATCAGTCCCCTAGACTTAGAACTACTTAAACCTAACTAACCTAAGGGCATCACACACATCCATGCCCGAGGCAGGATTCGAACCTGCGACCGTAGCGGTCACGCGATTCCAGACTGAAGCGCCTAGAACCGTTCGGTCACACCGGCCGGCTAATCGTGGTATTACTTAATCGCAACAGCATTCGCCCTTCACTAGTGTGAGAGCTACACAGCAATTCTTGGTAAAAGGCAACACTTTTTTTTTTCTTGAAAAGCAGCGGAACACACATTACTTGACGTTACATTTTATTCTAAACATTGCTTCGATTGCCCTGTACTCTCACTGACATCTTAATAAACCACAATAGCGACGGACCGGAAACCAGGATGCTGCAGACTGTAAGCTCCCTAGAACAAACAAGGTAACATCTGTAAAGAACTCAGCAGAGGCAGATGCTCACCAATCCAACGCAGACGCAGGACGCTCAAAGAAAGCGACGTAACCGAGTGCAAATTTCAATATACTGCCCAATTGCTGCGACGATCTCGCAACGGCTCCTCCGAAGGCACGTCACTGTAGAGGTAAACTTGTCTACCATGCCCCTCGCTAGCGAACTCTCCCCAAGAATTCACGCCTCTTGAGAGGAGACTGAACGCTATTGCTTATTGCTGTCACCTGCACTCCTCGCTTCACCGCTCTCTCCTGCACAAGGCCATATCCGCAAATACATGTGAGCGTTTTTACAAATCCCAGGCACTGCCACTGTCTAGGAGCACTGCCACCATAGAACTCTACCCGCGCATGCTTGCCTCTATACCCATAAATTTGCCGCCTGCCCCCCACGGTGACAACCACCGAAGATGGCATGTGCCATGGACTAAGAGCAAAGATTACTTACTCGCCACAAGCGGCATCCATAAATCGTGTTCCACGATTCTGTCCTCGCCTCTTTGAAGAGAAAATGAAAGGGGTGTGGTGGGAGGTGGGGGCGGGGAGGGGGCGCTTTAGGGAGATACGTACTCAGAAACCGCCAGCCTCACACCATCCTGATCCTTGGTACTAATATAAGACGTTCAGGTGAGCACTCAATTACACTCTATTGGTGCGAGTCTGGATCACATAACTTACAGGAGGTAACTGATTAATAGCCTCCTAAGACCACAGAAAGCGGGGAAGCGTTTTGCTAATTTTCTTCCGTAGCCTCTTACTTTGAGCACAGAAGTTTTTTAATTAAACCTCATTCCCGATTTTCAAGGTAACGAGACGCCTGTCCTCATTAGTCCGCTACAATCCGATGTGCCAATTGAATGTTTTTCTTGCGGATTTCCGATTCCTCTAAATAATCTCTGGACTGCTATCTTCGGATCAAAGATAGTTTGTAGTTCGGAAATTGGATTACGGGGACTTAGGCTGAAACGTGAAAGTTAACTTTGTGGGCTCATACCATGGCCCTCATGCACCGCAGTAATAAATGCGCTATTTATCCACTTTTAAGTTAGCTCCCAATATACATTATTATGGTTGATTTTAAATTCCTGTTCACCATCTGAGCAAATGAAGGCAAACGAAGGCTGGGGATCGTACGGTATGGTGAAGATTTAAATTGCTTCGACACGAATGCTGGAGCTTTGTGACTTACAAGGATCTTCCGCTCTCCAAATATCGCAAATATTTCGCTTAGATAGTCACACCAGCTGCTGGTGCACGAAGTACAACCGGACGCACAAACCGTGTGAAAGCGTCCACTACGCCAAGGCATAGCAGATATCTTGCTTCGGGAAGGTTAGGGGTCCTAAATAATCCATGGGGGAGGGGGTTCTACCCTATTCTAAGTTTTCATGTTGGAACATAGGAATTTAGTTTCGCCATTTTACAGTCCCTGCACACCTCCACGGCCTTCCTTATAGCGCGGTACAGAAGCGGCTCCTTTAAATGCTCCCTGATTTTCATCAAGCTGTTAGGTATTTCCAGGTCTCCCCCACACGCTTAATTACGAACACTGGCAGAATGAACTCTGCAGGTAGACATACCTTGTCCTTATTTTCCTTGCGTGTTCTATCGCACAAGAGACCCTTCCGGAAGGAATATCTGGCAAGTTCAGCTTCTCCCTCTATTACTGTCTGATTTGCGATGAACTACTATCACCATCCTGTTATCCTTGTAAGTCACCAAAGGGTACCGGAATTTCCCCCAAGATCATGAACACATATACCTCCTCCTCAGCCTCCTGCTGGTCATTCGAACTTCTGGGTTCCTTTTGAAACATCTGACCAAGTGCATCGGCAGTTATATTTTCAGTGCCCTTATGTGTTTTATACGAAATTTTTAGGCCGAAACTCTAACGGCCCAACGACGGTCCTTATGGTTTCCCTTGCACGTGGGTGCTGACTCACGTAAGCACCTGGCTATGAGTTTCCATTTTGAACACATTATGCTCCAAATAATAATGGAACTTATCCAAGCCAAACAGTACAGCAAGTGCCTACAACTCACGTATGGAGCATTTCTTTTCAGGTGTGCCGAGGAGGACTTCGAGGCTACAGGCTTCCTTCCTCCCTCATGTTCCTGCAACAATATGGCCATCACCTTTGTACTTGAGGCGTCTCTTTGTAGTATAATTGCTGTCCAAAGTCAGGAACAGCAACGACTGGCGCACTTCCTAAAGAGTGTTTTAACCCGTCGAACGGAGCCTGTTTGCTGCTCATCCACCTAAACGGCTCTCCGTTACGTCTTAATTGTTTTCTAGGTTCTAAATTCAACAGCCGAAAGAACACAAATGTTGAAGACAATCTTTGCGTTATTACACAACGCCTTTACTGAAGTACTTCTCTTGAGGTAATTTTCTAACGGTTGGGGAAATTTACGGGCAAGATACAAGTAAGTACTGACTAAGCGGAGTTGACTGCACTGTTGTTGTTGTTGTGGTCTTCAGTCATGAGACTGGTTTGATGCAGCTCTCCATGCTACTCTATCCTGTGCAAGCTTTTTCATCTCCCAGTACCTACTGCAACCTACATCCTTCTGAATCTGCTTAGTGTATTCATCTCTTGGTCTCCCTCTACGATTTTTACCCTCCACGCTGCCCTCCAATACTAAATTAGTGATCCCTTGATGCCTCAGAACATGTCCTACCAACCGATCCCTTCTTCTGGTCAAGTTGTGCCACAAACTTCTCTTCTCCCCAATCCTATTCAATATTTCCTCATTAGTTATGTGATCTACCCATCTAATCTTCAGCATTCTTCTGTAGCACCACATTTCGAAAGCTTCTATTCTCTTCTTGTCCAAACTATTTATCGTCCATGTTTCACTTCCATACATGGCTACACTCCATACAAATACTTTCAGAAATGACTTCCTGACACTTAAATCTATACTCAATGTTAACAAATTTCTCTTCTTCAGAAATGCTTTCCTTGCCATTGCCAGTCTACATTTTATATCCTCTCTACTTCGACCATCATCAGTTATTTTGCTCCCCAAATAGCAAAACTCCCTTACTACTTTAAGTGTCTCATTTCCTAATCTAATTCCCTCAGCATCACCCAACTTAATTAGACTACATTCCATTATCCTTGTTTTGCTTTTGTTGATGTTCATCTTATATCCTCCTTTCAAGACACTGTCCATTCCATTCAACTGCTCTTGCACTACAGTTTCAATAACCTCTTAAAAAAACCACAATACGACAGATTGGAGACGAGGATAATACAGACTGGTAGGGTCCCTTAAATAAATCGGATAACTTCTTGAAGGAACTCAGTCAGGCCAGATGCTCACCATCTAACACAGACACAGCCCGCTGGATGTAAGCTGGTCTAAAACCATGGGATTAACCACTGCGAGACGGAGTGCAAGTTTGAATATACGGCCCAACTGCAGTGCTGTTCTCGTAACAGCTAAATCCGTCCGCTATGCCCCTGTCTAGCGAACTCTCCCCTTGAACTCGCGCCTCTTGACGAGAGACTGAGCCCTGTTGCTTACGCCCGGCTATCAAATGCACTCCATGCTGCACTGTCCTCGCTTGCGTTAGGCCAAGCCCAAAAACACTGCTGACAGTTATTTCCAAGAACCCCGCGCTATGCAAAACCAAGACCCAACCACTTGTTACGGCTCTAAGACCACTGTCGCTGGAGAGCTGTGTTCGTGCATGTGCTTCTCTATATCCAAGAATCATCTGCCTGCTCCTCGGTGACAGCCACTGATGATACCACCTATCGAAAAAGAGCGAAGATCATTTACTCGCCACAAGCGTGATCGAAAATTGGGCGCCATGGCTGAGTGGTCAGTATTATTTGGCAGTTTATGAGTTTTCAAATCGCTCCAAGTGTACATTACTCAAATGTTTTTGAGAGACAATGTTAGCTGCTATTCCTGTTTTATGTTTGACTGTTGTAATTACAGAACATGACCTCAATTCCCATTGCACAATGGTCGAATATAACATAGCCATTTCCACTATATTAAGTCTGACAAGATCTTACGAGTAATTTTCATACGCACTGATGTCAAATTATTCAAAGGCTACTATACTGCTATTCATTCAGTTACGTATATTCTGATGGCAGGTATAAAGTTTCAAAATGGATGACTCCGTCACTCATAACAAGGAATAGTTTCAGTAAATCATGGCTTCATGGTTCTACCTGTACTTGTAGTTTCAATAACCAGATAGAGTAGAGAAGTTACTATGAGTGAGTGTGTGTGTGTGTGTGTGTGTGTGTGTGTGTGTGTGAGAGAGAGAGAGAGTGCTTCGTTTGTCATCAACCATTTGACTGATTACATCTCTGCATATCATTTCACACATGTAATCCACTGTTATTTGTCTTACAAGTTCTAATCTTTATCTGTTCCACAGTTCTAATCATCTAACTCCCAAGTAGTAAGACGCAGTCAGTACCTTCACACCAGTGGAAATGTTTCCGGTGACAGTGTCTTTGAAACTGAATTACTAAACACAACTATCCGAAATATCTTCACCAAAGAAGATGCAGTAAATATTTCAGAATTTGAAAAAAAAAAAAACAGCAGCCAACAGGATTAATTTAGAATTAAATACCCTCTGAGTAGCGAGTAGCGCCAGCGATGGGATATTTTTGGCCCTGACTAAGTATTATTTGGCCACTCGCCAAAATTCGTTGTATTAAACTTTAGTCTTTTGGATAAAGTCGAGAAATTGTAATGCAAAAAATCAAGTAAAGTTCTTGAGAAAACTTTTTTGAATGTCGCATAAAAAAATAACGATACTTCTAAAAATTATACTTCCTATCCAGATTTGTTGTGGGCAAACTCTTGTATAATTCAAGCGTAATCTACTGAGTGGGCTGATCCTGACACTGATGCACTATTGCGATCATAGCTAATCCCACAAGCTGCTCCTGTCCCATTTTAGTTTTCAAACAATTCTCAAATGTTGCAAGAACGCCGAACGGCCGCCCTGCTTCGGTGACAGTAACAGACAAAGGGAAGAAAACCCGTTAGAATATCGTCGTATTTGCAAATAAGTTGTTAAAATTTCACTTATAAAAAGCACTGACAAAGTGCGGAGGAGGAAGTTACTCGGTCCCAAAATTAGCTCCAAGAACTTCTTTTAACTGTTATATTCCTACTTTCAGATCCTGCTTGTTAACGTCGAAGCTAATGTCTTACGAGCTCTGACAATGTAGAATCGCCCAGGCTCATGAATGTCATTCAGGAACGAAATGCGTCTATCATGTTGTCTACGTCAGTGTACCTCTTAGGTAACTTTCCTACAACTGTATCTAGAATAACCTTTAGTTTAAAGTCCTCTGAGCTTATGTTTAAATTTTCTCCAGGTTTTTCACATGCTAAGGGTTGTTTTTTGCCGGGAATCATTATATTCAAGTAAGGTGATGGAATATTTTGCGTTTACTTGCAACTTTCCCCGCAAATGGTATCCTAGTTATGTTTCAATTTATTTAATTATTCCGCTAGACTCAGACCATGTCATCTCCGGTAGTACACGAAGAGACTATCTAATATTTCCTTTGGAAATTTTCCATCTTTGGGAACTAGGATGGAAATAATTATATGTTTTTGGATAATTTATAAAAGAGTGACTACTCGTCACCACTCTCCACAGTATGGACACCACACAGAATTAATGAATGAGTACCTCAAGGAGAAAAAGTCGGTTTCTGGAAGGATTTCGTCACTGTCACTGTCATTTCCTCTAATACTATCATTTCACTTTTTGGTGTGAACTCCTAAACGCAGTTACGATCTTCATCGACGTGGTCCCATGTCTGAAACGCCAATACTATACATGCTTCCGAACAACATTTTTCTTGCATGTCAACATCTGCAAAATACTGAATGATAGCAGAAATTTTTGTACGTGTGGGGAGTCGTTCTTAAGTATCTGCACCACAACAACCTTCATCTGTTACAAGTGGAGCTGTCTAACTTAAAACGTATCTTGTCCCTGAGAATCCTGAACGAGATCACTATCAATTAAGGAAGCTAAATGTTGTCCCCAAACTCTTCTGACTTTCCAGACACTGATGGTTTAGCGAGTAGTACGCAGGGTACAATGTCTGTCTCTCTGTATCAGTCTTATGCTTTTGTTTCTGATAACTTGACAAAGCACTGTACCACTTTCTCCTTCGCGAGTCATTCGTTTGCATTATAACATTCTTAAAACTGCGTGATGCAACGATACGGATACGTAACTTACTAAACTACTAGAAATTAACGAAGAGCCTGTAGAGCGCTATTCAACTCCATTGATTTCTGAGCAGTACATGTGAGTAATGACAAGCCACAAACAAAACAAAACGCAATAAAACAAATCTTTTGCATATCCACAGTTACACGTAAGATGTCAGTTCTGTGCTGTAATTTCTACTCGTCGAAATTTGCCTTCAATCACTGGGCCTCTACAGTAGTTCATAGTGTAGCCTGATTGACAGTAGATCAGTCAGTCGGCTGCCTTCTCAAGTAAACGAAAGTGAAAGTTGTAACCAATTTAAAATTACCAAGATGTAAACATTTTTGTTTTAAATATTGTCATAATCCTCCAAATGTCAACAATATTTTTGAAACGACGAAAAGTATCAAACATAAAAGTTTCAAGTGTGCACTAATTAAAGTTTTATGTATTTAGCACCCTTACATGGAGTTTAATTTAAAATGTACCTAAGAATAATTCTTTTACTAATTAATACACTTTAAATACTGGTAAAATTCTCATATGAAACCAGTCAAAGCAGTTTCAAACTTGTCAGAACGAACGCCGCAGCTCAGTCAGCATGTGAAACCATAACGTGAACGTGAACGTGACGATGAGCGTGAAGCTTAAAATTCGTAAACGTTTACTCGTACATATTATGTGACGTACATGTACGATACGGCTAGAAATAAACTTATTTGATAACTAAAACACAGCTCTTACTTTGATGGAACTTTTTTTTTTCTTAAACTGGTACTTCCATTTAAGTCTGGTATAAGTTGATGAAAATTATAAGAAAGTGATAAATATTACATATGTGTTATACTACTTTTTCTTGCACTGTAGCGTCTGTCTTGTTTTTCACCCTTCCTCTCCCTTAAAGCTGGCCCTGGTACCGAGACACTTACGGCATTTAACGAAGACAAGTCTTCCTGTGCAGGCTGTATGTCAGTTACATTCCTTTCAGAATATGGGGATGAAATAGCTCCATTTATTGCAATCATATACAATCGATCACTCGACGAAACACCCCTACCTAAAAGACTGGAAATTTGGACAGGTCACACCAACACAAAAGAAAGGAAATAGAAGCATTTGCTACGTTATAAACCCATATCATTGACATCGATTTGCTGTAGGATTTAGGAACATATACTGTTCTCGAGTATTAGGAGACACACTATGTGATCAAAAGTATCTGGTTGTTTAAAGGTACAGCCCAAGTTTACTTCATATTTTTCTTGTTTTGGTCCAAAATATGGAAAGCAAAGAGGTTGCAGTAGAAGATATTTGGTTAAACCGTCAAAGATGAAGAAATGCTCATAGTTCTTGAGGGATGCATTTTAGGGCCCAAGTTTATTGGATATTTTTCTTTGAATGTCCGTTCCTCTCATATTCCTGAGTACTTACTTTTCCTCTGGGACATCCTCTATAAACGATTTGGAGAACTCTGAGCCCTCTTAGACTGTTTGCAGACGATGCCGTAGTTTCCCGTCTAGCAATATCATCAGAAGATCAAAACGAATTGCAAAATGATGAAATGTGCCGCTTCATCCTAAACAAAAAGAGGTGTGAGGTCCATAACAAATGGATCCTTTAAATTTCGGTTACACGATAGAGTACACAAATTTAAAAGTTGTCCACTCCACTAAACACCAATAGATTACACTTCGAACAATATAAACTAGAACCATCAGACTGAAGACAACTTCTGAAGTAGTGTAGCTTTTATTATTTGTTGTCACGTAATGTTTGATCTGCGACCAAATCATTTCTATGGCACTGTGATTGTGGAAGTCTGAGAACGCTGTGCGCGTATTCTTCAACCTCTCCGTCAACAACATAATGAGGAAGCTCTGGCTTCTCTTTTTTTTTAGCCATTCCACAATGTCGCCAGAGGTTTTTTAATAGCTGCATGGTATGGGGAATTATACGTTACAGTGACAGAAATTCAATTCAACTTTTACAGTAGTTGCACCTTGAACCACTTCAGAAAACTAACGTGGTTCATCTAATCATAGTAATCGCTTTCCTCAATCTATAAACCAGGAGGCCATTCGGTACGAAACCAGATGGTGTTCCAGCATCCAAGACAGTAATTCTTGCGCCCTTTCCCAAGGGAAAAGCAAACGTTCTACATATACTATGATCTGTCCAGTCTTTTCTGACGGCATGACCAGTATTCAGTCATGTTTTATAAAGCCACAAAGTATCTTCAAATGACACTTTAAGAATATCTCTTAAAAACCTACAACGTAACGCAACGATATCACCTCCTTCATTATGATACTGGGTCCATTAAAATTTATACCCAAAACTAAGGGCTTTGACAGCCGTTAACAAAGAAGTCTTGCTGCCGCTGAATAATTCTGTCTCGCAGAGAGCAATATACTGTCCTTTTACAGTTGGGTGTTCGTCTGTAGTAACATCTACATCTACATCCATACTCCGCAAGCCACGTGACGGTGGGTGGCGGAGCGTACTTTGAGTACCTCTATCGGTTCTCCCTTCTATTCCAGTCTCGTATTGTTCGTGGAAAGAAGGATTGTCGGTATGCTTCTGTGTGGGCTCTAATCTCTCTGATTTTATCCTCATGGTCTCTTCGCGAGATATACGTAGGAGGGAGCAATATACTGCTTGACTCTTCGGTGAAGGTATGTTCTCGAAACTTCAACAAAAGCCCGTACCAAGCTACTGAGCGTCTCTCCTGCAGAGTCTTCCATTGGAGTTTATCTATCATCTCCGTAACGCTTTCGAAATTACTAAATGATCCTGTAACGAAGCTTGCTGCTCCCCGTTGGATCTTCTCTATCTCTTCTATCAACCCTGTCTGGTACGGATCCCACACTGCCGAGCAGCATTCAAGCAGTGGGCAAACAAGCGTACTGTAACCTACTTCCTTTGTTTTCGGATTGCATTTTCTTAGGATTCTTCCAATGAATCTCAGTCTGGCATCTGCTTTACCAACGATTAACTTTATATGATCATTCCATTTTAAATCACTCCTAATGCGTACTCCCAGATAATTGATGGAATTAACTGCTTCCAGTTGCTGACCTGCTATTTTGTAGCTACATGATAAGGGATCTATCTTTCTGTGTATTCGCAGCACATTAAACTCGTCTACATTGAGATTCAATTACCATTCCCTGCACCATGCGTCAATTCGCTGCAGATCCTCCTGCATTTCAGTACAATTTTCCATTGTTACAACCTCTCGATATACCACAGCATCATCCGCAAAAAGCCTCAGTGAACTTCCGATGTTATCCACAAGGTCATTTAAGTATATTGTGAATAGCAGCGGTCCTACGACACTGCCCTGCGGCACACCTGAAATCACTCTTACTTCTGAAGACTTCTCTCCATTGAGAATGACATGCTGCGTTCTGTTATGTAGGAACTGTTCAATCCAATCACACAATTGGTCTGATAGTCCATATGCTCTTACTTTGTTCATTAAACGACTGTGGGGAACTGTATCGAACGCCTTGCGGAAGTCAAGAAACATGGCATCTACCTGGGAACCCGTGTCTATGGCCCTCTCGTGGACGAATGGCGCGAGCTGGGTTTCACATGACCGTCATTTTCGAAACCCATGCTGATTCCTACGTAGTAGATTTCTAGTTTCCAGAAAAGTCATTATACTCGAACATAATACGTGTTCCAAAATTCTACAAGTGATCGACGTTGGAGATATAGATCTATAGTTCTGCGCATCCGTTCGACGTCCCTTCTTGAAAACGGGGATGACCTGTGCCCTTTTCCAATCCTTTGGAACGCTACGGTCTTCTAGAGACCTACGGTACACCGCTGCAAGAAGGGGGGCAAGTTCCTTCGCGTACTCTGTGTAAAATCGAACTGGTATCCCATCAGGTCCTGCGGCCTTTCCTCTTTTGAGCGATTTTAGTTGTTTCTCTATCCCTCTGTCGTCTATTTCGATATCTACCATTTTGTCATCTGTGCGACAATCTAGAGAAGGAGCTACAGTGCAGTCTTCCTCTGTGAAACAGCGTTGGAAAAAGACATTTAGTATTTCGGCTTTTAGTCTGTCATCCTCTGTTTCAGAACCATTTTGGGCACAGAGTGTCTGGACATTTTGTTTTGATCCACCTACCGCTTTGACATAAGACCAAAATTTCTTAGGATTTTCTGTCAAGTCAGTACATAGAACTCTACTTCCGAGTTCATTGAACGCCTCTCGCATAGCCCTCCTCACACTACATTTCACTTCACGTAATTTTTGTTTGTCTTCAAGGCTTTGGCTATGTTTATGTTTGCTGTGAAGTTCCCTTTGCTTCCGCAGCAGTTTTCTAACTCCATATTAGTTGAGACGAACAGCATCTTTTTGGAATGAGTCCAAGTATGTTAATCGTTGCTCTGTTCTCCTCTATTTATGTGGTGTCCACAGCTTTAGTGATCAGCCCCTTTCTCTTCTGCACGGCACTTTCTCTCACAAATTCTGACGATATTGGTTTTTGTTTATCTTCAGAGTATCAGCAGTTCTTTCCACTATCTTGGCTAGAGACGTCAGGTCTCTCTCTGTCTCTCTCTCTATCTATCTATCTCTCTCCGTCCCTTTCTCTCTCCTTCTCGAAATATTCTTGCACCGAGCGCACAAACTAATGCGTCTGAATTTCCGTTTAGCAACCACGCTTTTCTAACATTTCCGAAGCAACCAATAGACATGCTTTAGCGCAAAATGAACTCAACCCACAGAGAAACAAAACATGCAACAAAACGGATCACCACTTTTTAGATTACCGGTGGCAAGCGTCTTCTGCAGACGGTTACACTAGGCGTGGCAGAGAGATTCCATAGTGATGCACACACGTTCCCTCTTGTACCACGGAAGTTGTACGCTGATATCTTTACAGGTGTCCTCTCATTCGTCCATCCTTTTGGAAAGTACTTTCCATACAGTGCTTTCTTCGCCGATTCTGTGTGGAACCTCCTCATTCCTTACCTTAACAGTTCACCTAATGTTTAACATTCTTTTGTAGAACTACTTCAAGAAAGCTACGTTTCTCTTCTGTTGCGTTTTTTGTACGGTTATGTCTCAACACCATACAATGCTGTGTTCAAAATGAACACTTTCAGAAATGTATTCCTCAAATTAATATCTATGTTTCAGACTACTAGACTTCAGTTGACCTGGGCTCACCTTCTTGTCAGAGCTATTCTGCTTTTTTTGTCCTTCTTGCTCTATCCATCAAGGGCTATTTCCTTAACTTCATCTATTTCGTGATCACTAGTTATAATGTTTCTCGGTGTTCTCATATCTGGTGCTTTCCATTATTTCCGTCTTTCTTCGATTTACTCTCAAACCGTAGACTGTACTAATTAGTGTTCATTCCATTCAACAGATTCTGTTATTCTTCTTCGTTTACACAGAGAATTGCAATAACATCACTGAATCAGATCACTGATATGCTTTTAACTTAAATTTTCTTCTATTTTCGTCACTACTGTTTCTACGTGCTGACTGAACCGCCTTCATCTTTGTCTTCCACCATTTTTAATCCGTGCATTACCATCTTCATCTTCCACTCTTATTGTATCCTCTTGGTACATATGGTGTATTACTCCGTCTTTCCCTACGGCTTACTCTTATTTTTGTCAGGATTTCGAAAATCTTGCACCATTTCACATTGTCGAACGCTTTTTCAAGTTCAACAGATCCTATGAACGGGCCCTGATTTTTCTTCAGCCTTGCTTCCATATCAACTGCAAGGTCAGAACTGCCTCTCTAGTTCCTTTACCTTTCCTAAAGTCAAACATATCGTCAACTAACAGATACTCAGTTTTCTTTTCCATTCTTCTGTGCATTATTCTTGTCAGCAACTTGCATGCATGAGCTGCCACGCTGTTTGCACAATAATTTTCGCACTTGTCTGCTCTTGCAGTCTTGGGAATTGAGTGGATGGTGTTTTTAAGAAAGTCTAATGGTATATCGCCAGTCTCATATATTTTACACAGCAACGTGAACAGTAATTTTGTTGCCATTTCACCAACGATTTCAGAAATTCCAACGGAATTTATCCATTCCTTCCACCTTACTTGATTTTTAAGTCTTTCAAAGCTCTTCTAAAATCTGATTTTAATGCTGGATCCCTTATCTCTTCCCTATTGAATCCTGTTTCTTTTTCTATCATGCTTTTGGATAAGTCCTCCACTACATAGAGGCAATCATTTCAATTTCAATTTTTCCACATTATCATTTAGCCACTTCGCCTTAGCTTCCCTGCACTTTATTTTGTTCCTAACAGAAATGTATTTCTGTATTCTTGAAGTTTCTTGAACGTTATTGTACTTCCTTCATTTGTCGGTCAACTTAAGTATTTCTACTGTTAACCATGGATTTTTCACAGTTTCTTTCCCTGTCCATATGTTTTTCTTGCCTGTTACTGCTCTTTTTAGAGATGTCCATCCCTCTTTGACTGAAATGCCTACTGAACTAGTAATTATTTCTGTATTTATAGCCTCAGAGAACTTCAAGCGTATCTCTTCATCTTTAGTACTTCATATGACATTTCTTTGCGTTTTGATTCTTCGTGACCAGTATCTTAAACTTCAGCCTACTCTTCGTCCGTACCCAATTGTAATCTGAATACATATCTGCCTCGGATGCGCCTTACCATCGAGTATCCAGCTTCGGTATGTCTGTAACCTAATTAAAAACTTACCGTATCTTCCGGCCATTTCCATGACTACTTTCTCCACTTATGTTTCTTGAACAGAGTATTCGCTGTTACCTTATATATTTCCTCTCTCTCTTCAGCGTCTACTTGAGACGTCTATTCTGATGAGAACAATCCTATCAGTGTGCTGTTCACATTAACTCACTCTCTGTCCTACCTTCCTACTCATAACGAATCCTATGCCCTTTATATCATTTTCTGCTGCTGTTGATATTACCCTATATTCCTGTAACCATAAATCCTGGAATTCTTTCCTTTTCACTTTACTGACATCCTCTATATATAGATTGAGCCTTAGCATTTCCATTTCCTGATTTTGAAGCTACCCAACCACGTTGAAACTTCTGGCATTTCAAACCGCTACTCGTAGAATGTTATCCTTTCGTTGGTTAGTCACCATTTTTCCATGGTCACCTCCCTCTAGGCAATCCCGTCACGGACATCTGAAAGGGGGATTAGTCCGGAGTCTTTTACCAATGGAGAGACGATTGTGAAACTTCTTCAATTACAGGCCACAGTTCTGTGGATATACGTTATCTGTCTCTAATGCAGTGGTTTCCATTGCCTTATGATTCCTCACGCCATCGATGATTGGTCGTAATCCTGCTTTTCAGGGGCAGTTCCCACACCAACTACAAGAAAGTGCCCTGTACCTCTATCCGTTCCTCCGCCTGTTCGGCCGCCATTGTTGATGGTATCTATTCAGAATTTAAGCAGTCGCGGGGTTCATACTTGGGACCGAGGACGTTTTATTATTATTAAGAGACTCTACACCCCCCCCTCCTTTTTATTAATATATAGGAACCTTTCTGATGCCCAAAGAAAGGGGTGCGGGCAAAGTGGGCAGGGGTCGCAACGCAAAGTCTGGCCACCATATCCAGTCCCTCCCCCCACCCCTCCCCCCAAAAAGAAACAAGAAAAGCGTAGGGAACGTGGAGTAGAGGTAAAAGAACAGCAATTACTTATTTATTTTCAGTTTTTAAAATTGGCATAAATCTCACCAAGAATAGCAGCAAGCCAGCGTCTTGAGGTGAGGGTTGCAGTAAGACCTCAGATTCATTGAGACTATAGACATAGGGTTTCTCAGAGAAGAACATTCTAATGACGAGAGAATATATTGGTTCTAACTGTGGAAGAGGCGGGGATCAGCTCTTCATGACAAAATACAGACCTCTAGGATGGGTTAAGGAAGACACGGCAAAAAAAAAATTAGAGAAAAATATTCTGTATTTTGGATTGAGGACAACTGCACAATTTCGTTCACTAAGGAACTGCCAAAAAGCAAAAATACTTTTCTCGCCATCAGCAAACAAGTAGTGAGCTGCGTGTTCACAGATCCATTTCACAGAGTTCTTCTTCGCTTGCGGGAAGTATCCCGCATCCGGAAAGAGGAGCAGTTGAGTAGGTATGGCTCAAATGGCTCTGAGCACTATCCGACTTAACATCTGAGGCCATCAGTCGCCTAGAACGTAGAACTAATCAAACCTAACTAACATAAGGACAATACATACATCCATGCCCGAGGCAGGATTCGGACCTGCGACCGTAGCGGTCACGCGGTTCCATACTGAAGCGCCTAGAACCGCAAGGCCACACCGACCGGCCGAGTAGGTATCTGATGAGGTGTGGTACGGGTAGATTAGATTAGATTAGATTAGATTAATATTAGTTCCATGGATCATGAATACGATATTTCGTAATGATGTGGAACGAGTAAAATTTTCCAATACATGACATAATTAAGTTAATTTAACAACATACTTAAGTTAATATAACAACTTTTTTATTTTTTGTGTCTTTTATTTTTTTAATATTTTTTGTTTTTTTTCCATTTTTTCTTAATTTATATCAAAAATTGCTCTATGGAGTAGAAGGAGTTGTCATTCAGAAATTCTTTTAATTTCTTCTTAAATACTTGTGGGTTATCTGTCAGACTTTTGATACTATTTGGTAAGTGACCAAAGACTTTAGTGCCAGTATAATTCACCCCCTTCTGTGCCAAAGTTAGATTTAATCTTGAATACTGAAGATCATCCTTTCTCCTAGTATTATAGTTATGCACACTGCTATTACTTTTGAATTGGGTTTGGTTGTTAATAACAAATTTCATAAGAGAGTATATATACTGAGAAGCTACTGTGAGTATCCCTAGATCCTTAAATAAATGTCTGCAGGATGATCTTGGGTGGACTCCAGCTATTATTCTGATTACACGCTTTTGTGCAATAAATACTTTATTCCTCAGTGATGAATTACCCCAAAATATGATGCCATATGAAAGCAATGAGTGAAAATAGGCGTAGTAAGCTAATTTGCTAAGATGTTTATCACCAAAATTTCCAATGACCCTTATTGCATAAATAGCTGAACTCAAACGTTTCAGCAGATCATCAATGTGTTTCTTACAATTTAATCTCTCATCAATGGACACACCTAAAAATTTGGAATATTCTACCTTAGCTATATGCTTCTGATTAAGGTCTATATTTATTAATGGCGTCATACCATTCACTGTACGGAACTGTATGTACTGTGTCTTATCAAAATTCAGTGAGAGTCCGTTTACAAGGAACCACTTAGTAATTTTCTGAAAGACAGTATTGACAATTTCATCAGTTAATTCTTGTTTGTCAGGTGTGATTACTATACTTGTATCATCAGCAAAGAGAACTAACTTTGCCTCTTCATGACTATAGAATGGCAAGTCATTAATATATATTAACAACAACAAAGGACCCAAGACTGACCCTTGTGGAACCCCATTCTTGATAGTTCCCCAGTTTGAGGAATGTGCTGATCTTTGCATGTCATGAGAATTACTTATTTCAACTTTCTGCACGCTTCCAGTTAGGTACGAATTAAACCATATGTGCACTGTCCCACTCATGCCACAATACTTGAGCTTGTCTAGCAGAATTTCATGATTTACACAATCAAAAGCCTTTGAAAGATCACAAAACATCCCAGTGGGTGGTGTTCGGTTATTCAGATCATTCAAAATTTGATTGGTGAAAGCATATATGGCACTTTCTGTTGAAAAACCTTTCTGGAAACCAAACTGACATTTTGTTAGTACTTCATTTTTACAGATATGTGAAGCTACTCTTGAATACATTACTTTCTCAAAAATTTTGGATAAAGCTGTTAGAAGGGAGATTGGATGGTAATTGTTGACATCAGATCTATCCCCCTTTTTATGCAAAGGTATAACAATAGCATATTTCAGTCTATCAGGGAAAATGTCCTGTTCCGGAGAGCTATTACACAGGTGGCTGAGAATCTTACTTAACTGTTGAGAACAAGCTTTTAGTATTTTGCTGGAAATGCCATCAATTCCATGTGAGTTTTTGCTTTTAAGCATGTTTATTATTTTCCTCATTTCAGAGGGAGAAGTGGGTGAGATTTCAATTGTATCAAATTGCATAGGTATGGCCTCTTCGATTAACAGCCTAGCATCTTCTAATGAACACCTGGACCCTACTATATCCACAACATTTAAAAATGATTATTAAAAATATTTTCAACTTCTGACTTTTTGTTCATAAAGTTTTCATTCAATTTGATGGTAATACTGTCTTCCTCTGCTCTTGGTTGACCTGTTTCTCTTTTAAAAATATTCCAAATTGTTTTAATTTTATTATCAGAGTTGCTGATTTCAGACATGATACACATACTCCTGGATTTTTTAATAACTTTTCTTAATATAACACAGTAGTTTTTATAATGTTTGGTAGTTTCTGGGTCACTACTCTTTCTTGTTGTCAGATACATTTCCCTTTTCTGGTTACAAGACATTTTGATACCCTTAGTAAGCCATGGTTTGTTACAAGGTTTCTTATGAGTATATTTAACTATTTTTTGGGGAAGCAGTTTTCAAATGCATTTACAAATATGTCATGAAATAAATTATATTTTAAATTGGCATCAGGTTCACAGTACACTTCATCCCAGTCTAACTGCTGTAGGCTTTCCCTGATATTTGCAATTGTTAAATCGTTGACTGAACGTACTACTTTGGAGGACTGTTTAGTATTGCTGAATGGAGCTATGTCATATATTGTAACTAGCTGTGCACCATGATCAGAAAGACCATTCTCAACAGGCTGAGCATTCATCTGGTTAAATTTATCTTGGTCTATAAAGAAGTTATCTATCAGTGAGCTGCTATTCTTTACCACCCGAGTAGGAAAATCAATAACGGGTGTCAAATTGAAAGAACCGAGTAATACTTCAAGGTCATTTTTCCTATTACCCTCTTTCAGAGAATCTACATTAAAGTCCCCACAAATAATAATTTGCTTCCCCCTGTCTGACAGATAGCACAACAAGGAGTCCAAATTTTTCAGAAATAGATGAAAATTTCCTGATGGGGACCTATGTTGTTGTTGTTGTGGTCTTCAGTCCTGAGACTGGTTTGATGCAGCTCTCCATGCTACTCTATCCTGTGCAAGCTTTTTCATCTCCCAGTACCTACTGCAACCTACATCCTTCTGAATCTGCTTAGTGTATTCATCTCTTGGTCTCCCTATGGGGACCTATATACAGTTACAATTATAAATGTGCTTTTATTTAATTTAAGCTCACAGGCACATGCGTCTATATGTTTCTCTACACAAAAATTTTTTGTTTCTATAATTTTTGCACAATGATAACTTTTGACATATATGGCAACTCTTCCTTTCTCCATATTTTCTCTCATTACATGTGCAGAGAGCTTATATCCACTTACATTTACCTTATCCATATCAGTAACAATGCGATGCTCAGACAGGCATAGTATATCTACTTCATCCTCAGCTTCTAAATCTTGTAAACAAACCAGAAGCTCATCTATTTTATTCTTTAAACTCCCAATATTTTGATGAAATATACTTACATTATTTTTAATTTTACTTTTATGAGAACCTTTCCTTATTCTAACGTTTGCAGTACTCTCCTGTCTGAGTTTCTCATTGTGCTTAGGCCTAGTTCCTATACCAGTGGTCACATGGTGTTCAGAGAGGCAGATTATGTCAACTGGGTTGGGTGACTTTAATTCATCAATGCAATTACCTAGGACTGAGATACCACTTGGTGGAGATAAAATTTCTGGTGATTGGTGAAAATTTATAATTGACAGCTGTGATTGGTGATACAATGTGCTAGAACTGTGCTGTTTAATTTCTTTCCTAAACTGAAGATTTGTTTCAATCCTGACCTCTCGTAGAACTTGAAATGTTTTGTCTTACCTATCCTAAAAAAGGTGCTGCTCCAACATCCGTAACCACTGGTATTTTACCATTCATGGCAGTGCATCGCCCCCCTTAAATTTCCTGCTATTACCCCAGCCAGTTTCCCCTTCCCTTTCCTGTTGAGATGATGTAGGCCGTGCCTGGTATAGTCCCACTTACTGAGAGAATCAACAGGAACCACACCAATATGAGCCCCCGCATCCGACCCAAGCAACCATTCCAACTCCAAATTAACTCTCCCAACAGAAGAGTTCAAATGAGGCCGGTCATGGCGTCTCAGGACAGATACAAATTCAACATTGGTGTGTCTCGATGGTAATTAGGGACAACATCTTTCGCACCAACAACCATACACATCCAGCCGACCTACACGTCAGGAGATGCTCGTCTCTGTCTAAAACATCACAGGCGACATACAACAGATTTCCTGGTAAGTGTGAATCCCATGAAGGTGTGACCAGAATACTTGCTTCCCATTGACAGTTAGGAACAACGCAGACTGGACGTTACTGTCAAAATAAGGAACGCACATCGATCACCAAACAGCACGCCAATCCATGTGGGGATGCTTCCCCTCAACCACATTCGGTGACCTGTGCTGCTGAAGAAAGCCATAGATCGTCTTCGTGGATGTCAAGCACGCTGGCATTATTGAAGTACGGACGTAGCTTAGCTCGAGGAGAAAATGGTGGAAGCTAAAGAAGGGTGGCGGGACGTCCGAAAGAAGGATAGGTGCTGAGAGACAGTGTGGCGCAAGGGCCTCCAGCAACAGGCTGGTAAGCATGTAGGACAACGGCGCCGCAACGCCATGTGAGCGCCAATGAAAAGGGCTATCACTCCGTCAGGCTCATGATATAGACCTAAACCGCTCCTGCACCGCGGGAGGGTGAGGTCTCGTACCTTACCTCCAACAGCAAGCCGTGAGAAACAAGTGAACCCAATGTCGCTAGCATGCGGCGTCCCATGGATGGTGGAATAGGAAGTGTCTGAGCCACGTTGAGAATACGTGACGCCAAATATCCATTTATGTATTGTGTCCGTTGCAGGTGGTCGAATGTTTGTAAACGGTGAGCTAAGAGTCCAGCACGTAGTTGGAAAAGTTGGCGACGGCAGTTCAGGGCAATCGCGCGCTGCAGATCACTTGCGAAATCGAGTCCTAAGCATCGGATAGTATTAGCTACAGGCAAAGTAGCAGCGCTGTCCACAGGAAGCCCTGCTACTGTAGCCATGGCGCTCAATTTGCGGGCGTCGAGGCAGCTACCAGAAGCTTCGCCTTAGGTGGTGACACATGTCAGTGACTCCCTGACCTCAGCACCGCTACAGAGAACGATGACGAGATCGTCTGCATGAGCAGTGCAGCTGAAAACATAGTGACAGAGACACATTGCAGAGAGGCGTTGACGGAGGCCGCAGAGCAACGATTCCATGGCGAAAATGCACAACAGTGGAGAGAGCGAGCAGCTTTGACGCACTGATCGACGGATGGAGACGGAAGGAGTAAGACAGCCATTATACAGTACACCGGACGTAGCTCCACGAAGGAGACACTTTACGTCGTCTATGGTAGCCAGGTTATTCCGTATTGCAGAGCACCCCATCCAGGTAGTCGTGATTGACTCCATCGAGCGCCTGCCTGAAGTGAAGAGCTGCCAAAGTCCAGGCTTACGTCCGACAGCGACAGAAGACAGTACGGATGTTATTGGCACCTCCCAAAGAAGTTTGATCTGGTTCAACCATGTACAGAGCCGTCCGTTCAAGCAGCGCAGCCAACTGCACGGTAAAGATCTTTCTGTCGTCGTTGAGTAACACCAGGGGCGGAAATCGCATATCCTGAGATATCCCGAGGCTTGTGAATGGGAATGAGGAAACCATCGAGGAAATCGTCTGGAATCGGCACGGAAGGTGACATAAACTCCTGACAAATTTCCGTCCACACTGGCGCCAGACGCGCACGAAATGTCCGACAAAACTCCAGTGGAATGCCGTCAGTGCCAGAGGACCTGCTCGTAGAACCCGCCTGGATAGCATCATGGACTTCATCCTCTGTGACGTTGGCAAGTAGATCCATCGTCTTATCCACAGGAACCGAGCCAATGGATAGACTGGAGACCTCTGTATTTTTGGCAGTGTAATGACGTTGTGCAGAGTACAACGTAACATAATGTGCATGGAGGGTACACCCTACATCCGTTTGGGTAACAAAACGCAGTCCATCGTCGGTCGTAAGAACTTTAATCAAAGTCATCAGACGGTGGCATCGTTCCGTTGTAGCATGATACATAGATGGGCGCTCATGCATCTACCTGTCGTATGCGCACATCCTGGCCATAGCTTTTTCAAAGTGGCGGCGATAGAGGAGATATGAGCTGCGTCTTGGCGTGATTCAACATCGCTGGCGCTCTTCCGAATAAGGCATCAGAGTACATTTCCAGAGAATGGTGAAATAGAATTCCTTAGTTCGTAGCCACCATGCCGTTATCTCCCTTCCATAACCAGTCAGGGCAGGGCAGGTCTTGCACAGAGCACCCACCAAGACAGGGCAGACTCAAAGGAGTCATGGGGTCAATGAGAAGCTGACCACGTGGTCTCCCTTGAGCTGCCAGCAATCGAGTGAAGTAAGGTGGATCTTGTTCAGTTTCCATGGTATCCCGGCCTCGCCACACCCTTTGGTGGCATAGATTGCTGTTTTAGATATATGCGTCACGGTCGGAGATTGCAACGGGCCAGACTTCAGGAGCCTGCACCCCACTGAGAGTATCGTGCGAGATGTAAACACGATCAAGGCAGCTGGAAGACTGTCTAGCGAAATGTGTAAACACCGGATGATCGCCATGAACATGCTCCCAGAATCCACAAGGCAAAAGTGCTGGAAAGTAGTCACTATCTCCGCGCACGGAGAGTGACGTGGTAGTTGGTCTTCGGTTGCATGGGTGCAGTTGAAATCGCCTCCCATGATCAACGCATCTGCCAACCCAGGGAAAGAGGCGTGACTGTCTCTGATAAGAAGGGAGAACGTTCAAGGCGGCGACGAAAACCAGATGGCATAGGGACATGCCGATCCTGACGCGACTAAACGTGAGAGCAATAGGCTACTGCATCACCGAGGACAACAAGAGAATCTCCATCCCACTACCTGTTGGGGATGCATGAGACACGTGTGCTGTAAAACCATGTGGAGCACAGAGGGTTGCAACATGCACCTCCTGAACTTCTAGACCACGGGTGGTAAATGTCAATCACTTTGTTTTTGTGATCAGACTACAGAGCCAGGTGGACGATCGACACAAAGGTATGAAAGCAATCCGAAAGAGACGTTCATTTACTCTGGCGTGCATTATAGCAACTGAAAATTTGTTTTCCTGTGTTCTGGGCCCAGGGACATGGACTGGACCTGAGTGACGAAGAGTGCTCAACTCAGAATGCAACCTACGAGAGAAGCCAGCAAGCTGAGACGCCACACAAGGCAGGCGACAGTGGCGGAAGGGGAGGTTGCCAAAGCTGCGTTGACAGCACCATGTGGCGTAAAGTCCAAGCAGGAGATCAGCACAAACGTCAACAGGTAACGTATTAAGTTGGTCACCCTGCATGATGCAGATGTACAGTCGTGGACAAAACGAGCGAGACCCCTCGCCTTTTCGTTATGCTGATCCGCACAGCTTTAAAGTCTGCTGCACACCATAACAGGCAAGGCGACGAAGTGGTACCAACATACTATGTACAGGCGTGAAATTGAAGAACTATCCGAATTTTGTCGGACTGTTTTCAATCACGTGTAAGTCTATAATGCTGATTAGTGTGTTAAACACAACACGTAAATATAAGATATAAATGAAAGAAGAAACGCTAATTAGTATGATCTGTACTAATAAAAATGAATTTCAGCTTATCGATATAACATAACTGTTTTAGTAAGACAAAGTACCCCAGATCGTTACGAATTAGGAAAATATTACGCGCATTCGGCTGCGAAACGGTCTGTGTCAGAGTTCAGACCAGTCATACTGGATTACCGTTGCTCACCTGCCATGAAAGTGTGCAAATTTAGCAATGCGTGAAGATTCATAACGAAATTCAGTTAGAAATCATTCAGTGCCACACTTAAGTCAATTCAGTTATTGACGGAAGCGGATAAAGTAGGCAGTAACAAGTATGAAAGTTTCATATTGACATCCAAAGGGCGCCGGTACAGAACGGTCTGTGTCAAAGTTCAGACCAGTCATACTGGATTACCGTTGCTCACCTGCCATGAAAGTGTGCAAATTTAGCAATGCGTGAAGATTCATAACGAAATTCAGTTAGAAATCATTCAGTGCCACACTTAAGTCAATTCAGTTATTGACGGAAGCGGATAAAGTAGGCAGTAACAAGTATGAAAGTTTCATATTGACGTCCAAAGGGCGCCGGTACAGAATAAAGGTAACAATAAAACGTATTGGGGGGGTGCGAGAATTGCTTTACTGATAGTCTATCTGGCCTCCATCGAGATTAGAACCGAAAACAAACCAGACCTCCCTTGCAGCAGCAAACACCTTTCACTACATTAGCAGACAACCCAGGCAAACAGTCCTCTATTATTACCCCAGACATGAATAAGCCGGCAATTTCGTGATGAAAATGGCAAAATAGTGCAGT
Organism: Schistocerca serialis cubense; assembly: GCF_023864345.2. Taxonomy (NCBI): domain Eukaryota; kingdom Metazoa; phylum Arthropoda; class Insecta; order Orthoptera; family Acrididae; genus Schistocerca; species Schistocerca serialis. The sequence goes on from NC_064639.1 coordinate 1,100,984,625, forward strand.
TTCCGTTGCATAGAGCTTTCTGGACTGAAAACAGTCTAACAAAGTTCGGATAGTTTTTCCATTTCACGCCTGTGCATGGTATGTTGGTAGCACTAGGTCGCCTAGCATATTATGCTGTGTAGTAGACTTTAAAGCCGTGCGGATCAGCATAACGCAAAGGCGAGGGGTCTCGCTCGTTTTGTCCACGACTGTACATCTCAGTGGAAAAGATGCCCAATTGCATTGAGATGAACCAAGGACCCCAGCGTAAGATACAGCAGCAGTGGCCTGCAGACGCAAGTCTTCAGTATCAGTATAGGGCAGACAGTATTTCGGCAGTGAGTCAAGCAAATGGATCCACCAGGTAAGCATCCTGAAGTCAGCAGACGTCGTCCAGTAAATGGCCCATAGCTGGAAGTCACAAGTTCAGGTCCTGGCAGAAGCAGGCCCACATGCAGCCCATAGCTCCACAGCTAGTACGGGCGACATCTGGTAATAGTAGGCTGGTCACCCACATCAGGTGAAAAACTTTTGTGAGTACCTCTCAGAAGTGGCTGCGTGTGGCTAAAGTCACTGCATAACTGAAACAGGGGGTACTTGTGGTTACTCATCTTAACCCTTTTACAAAAGAATATCATTCATCCTAACATAAGCCAAGGATGCGGCACAATTCCAGTCAGGAACATTTGGTAGTCCAGGTCACCCTGTGACAGCCTGGCCCCCACACTTTGCTATGTCGACCATCATTGGCAGCAGAATCAAGGGCGGCAATGTAGTAATTATCCATGCCTCGGTGTGAGAGCAGTCTTATTCCACATCAGCTTAATCTCTGTATATCTTGCATCAGATTGTGGAGTCATTCTGTTTTTTTTTTTTTTTTTGGTCGCAGTATACCGAATCCAATTTGAAAGGCATATCTATCCCATTGGACTGCAGACTAGTCTTATTTCTGAAAATTACTTGACAATACACAGATATAAAACCTGGCGGCTGGCTGGCTGCTACTGAGACTAATTGCGAGTAGTTTATTCAAGTCCGCCAATAAGACTGATCTCCTCTCAAAATTCTTACTCAAGCCATATGCATGATCTGTCAACATTGTAGGATGTAAAAATATCTTTTTCTTCAAGTATTACAACACTCTATGAGCTCGTGGTGTAGTAGTAACCGTGGCGCAATGTAGACACAAAGTGCGATTTTAAGTCCAGTCTTTACTTTTCAAACCGCGTTTAGGCTTTTGCTAAAGTTATCAGTCTGATGGAACCTCAAAAATAATTCGCTTCACTTTCTAGCAGGTCAGGAACAGCAAAAACTTCCAGGAAGAAATCAGCAAATAGTTTGTGGCTGCATCACCAACAGTATAGTTCACAGTCGAGAGTTTCTTCGCTCTGCAGAAGCCTCCAGATAATGCTCACAAGCCACAGTCTGGCACCTTGTAACCAGGTGTCAACGGCGTGGTGTTGTGAGTTTATTTATCAACTGTCATGTTCCTATTTGAAGTTCTAGTACATACATTCTCTCCTATTAAACTAAAGAACGTTGTTTAATCATTGTAAAATAGTCGCAAGATGAAAAGGGTCTAACATATGCGACATTTATTTGATTTGTATTTAATAGAGGGGTGAAGGCAGTGGAGCGTCTCGAAACCTTCGTACTGTCTTTGGAGCGAGTGCTTTTGCATAAACACATAGCTTTTTTCCTTGTTTGAAGAAAGTTCATTCTGTAAAGAATGATATACCACATTCAGGAAGTCTCTATAACCGACAAATGTAATAGATTGCTACCATTTACCGTCGTTCAACATTTGAACTCAATATGCAAGGTTCAGAAGTCGAAGGTAGGAATTCTTCATGGTCTAATTCAAAGCGACAAAAATCAAAGCAATTTTGCTTGAAGGCCATAGGGTCGGTCATTGAGCATCCCTATGCAATATTGTTACTGGTGACGAGCGATGATGATCGATCTGTGCGAGTGCATGTATCGACGGTTATTACGCTTGTCAATCTCTGCTCAGAGAATTTTATGTGCTCCCTGACCGATCGAGAGAGAACACGGCTGGGCTAGGCAATTTATGCGGCTCCACCAGCGAGGAAAAAGGAGGTCCCCGTTTGCAGTTACTATAGACAGTTTTTCTTGTGCTGCTGTCTGGCCTCGACACCACGAGTTGGCTTGGCCGGTGACTGTGACAGCGCCCCCCGCGGTGTACTTGGATATACATTCATGTTGATTATCAAGTGGCATTGATTACACGGAACTGTCTATGAGAAAGGAAGGAAAACTTGACTTACGAATGTTCGTCAACTTCTGTAATGAATGCTGTACTCCCTATGCCGCCGGAAGTGGTTAACGGGGGTTGATTTTTGATGTTCGGCAAGCCACACGTTTGTAGTTGATGTTAACGAGATAATAGTTGATTCACTTTCAATACCTATTGAATAAGTTGCTGTTGTTGTTGTTGTGGTCTTCAGTCCTGAGACTGGTTTGATGCAGCTCTCCATGCTACTCTATCCTGTACAAGCTTCTTCATCTCCCAGTACGTACTGCAGCCTACATCCCTCAGAATCTGCTTTGTGTATTCATCTTTTGGCCTCCCTAAACGAGTTTCACCCTCCACGCTGATCTCCAATACTAACTTGGTGATCCCTTGATGCCTCAGAATATGTCCTAACAACCGATCCCTTCTTCTAGTCAATTTGTGCCACAAACTCCTCATCTCCCCAATCCTATTCATTACCTCCTCATAAGTTATGTGATTTACCCATCTAATCTTCAGCATTCTTCCATAGCACCACATTTCAAAAGCTTCTATTCTCTTCTTGTCCAAACTATTTGTCGTCCATGTTTCACTTCCATACATGGCTACACTCCATACATATACTTTCAGAAACGACTTCCCGACACTTAAATCTATACTCGGTGTTAACAAATTTCTCTTCTTCAGAAACGCTTTGCTTGCCATTGCCAGAATACGTTTTATATCCTCTCTACTTCGACCATCATCAGTTATTTTGCTCCCCAAATAGCAAAACTCCTTTACCACTCTAAGTGTCTCATTTCCTAATCTAACTCCCTCAGCATCACCCGACTTAATTCGACTACATTCCATTATCCTCGTTTTACTTTTGTTCATGTTCATCTTATATCCTCCTTTCAAGACACAATCCATTCCGTTCAACTGCTTTTCCAAGTCCTTTGCTGTCCCTGATAGAATTACAATGTCATCGGCGAACCTCACTCCCTTCCCAACCACTGCTTCCCTTTCATGTCCGTCGACTCTTATAACTGCCACCTGGTTTCTGTACAAATTGTAAATAGCCTTTTGCTCCCTGTATTTTACCCCTTCCACCTTCAGAATTTGAAAGAGAGTATTCCAGTCAACATTGTCAGAAGCTTTCTCTAAGTCTACAAATGCTAGCCACGTAGGTTTGCCTCTCCTTAATCTAGCTTCTAAAATAAGTCGTAGGGTCAGTATTGCCTCACGTGTTCCCATATTTCTACGGAATCCAAACTGATCTTCCCCGAGGTTGGCTTCTACTAGTTTTTCCATTTGTCTGTAAAGAATTCGCGTTATTATTTTGCAGCTGTGACTTATTAAACTGATAGTTCGGTAATTTTCACATCTGTCAACGCCTGCTTTCTTTGGGATTGGAAACCAGATGGTAGAGTTTTGTCAGGACTGGCTCTCCAGAGGCTGTCAGTAGTTCTGATGGAATGTTGTCTACTCCCATGGTCTTGTTTCGACTTAGGTCTTTCAGTGCTCTATCAAACTCTTCACTGAAAGACCTAGGTCGAAACAAAGCTCCGGGAGTAGACAACATTCCATCAGAATTAGTTGCTAAAACTAGAAATAATCTTTAGTTCGGCTATTATGATACTTTTATTTTCTACTGGGGTTAGTTAATAAGTCTTGTAGCTACAAACTGGATGTACACTGATCATCGAAAACATTATGACGACGACTCACTACAAGATTAGGTGCAACCTGGCGGCGTTGCGGCCACGTGATGAAAAAAAGAAAAGTACGTAAACCGAGCAAGTGGAGAAATCCTTTGAGGTAAGCAACTTTTACAAAGGACAGAATAGTTTTACGTAGAGACTGTGAACGAATATCTCGAAAACGGTGAAGCTGGTCGACTGTTCACGTGCTGCTGTCGTGAGGATCTGCGGAAAGTGGTAGAATGGCACTAAAACTATCACTACGCGATAAGTGGTTGGACGTCCACAACTCTCCACAGAACGTGCGATTTGGAGAATTGTCTGCACTGTGAAGTTGGGTAGACGGCGATTTGTGGCACCTCTGGCGAAAGAGCACAATTACGGAGAATGTACTTCTGTTTCGGAAAGCACCATTCACTGCGCATTGTTGAACAAGGTGCGCCTCAGCAGACCATTCCTGCTTTTTGATATGTTGGCCCAACGACATCGTCAATTACGATTGTAATGGGCTCGGAATAATCGAGATTGGACCGTGTATCACTGGAAACCTGTCGGCTCGTCGAATAAATCGTGTTTTTGGTACAACAGGTCGCTGGTTGTCTCCACAAACGCCGTCATCTAGGCGAACGGCTGCTCGTAATGTGCCACGGACACAGGCTGGTAGGAGCAGTATCATGCTACGACAGACACTCTCCTGCTCTTGCAAGGGACGTTTGGTTGCAATCGAAGTCACCATGTCAGCTGCAGAACACCTGCATCCCTTCATGCTTCAACCGGCCGGTGTGGCCGAGCAGTTCTAGGCGCTTCGGTCTGGAACCGCGCGTTACATACATTAAACACCTTTGTAGCCCATATCCGTCCCAATATTCAATAGTGTATCGTGTACGAATCTGAAGTAAATCTTTGAAGAACTTTTGGAGATTTTTGGTAGCAGCGTCAAACAATGACTTGGCTTTAAATAGCAGTGTAGGTTAGTTGACATTTATGCAGTCAGTGCGACGTCTGTTCATCACTCTTAATAGTGCCAGGGTTGTGATACGCTGTGAAGGCCATGTGACAGCCACCCGCACATCTCTCTATCAGTGTGCCTACTGCTTGGAATTGGTCAAATGTACTGAAACGATTTCTGAATCCCGCCCCTTCGACTGGTTTCTGACTTGGGCGACTGGTAACGATTTCTGTTAACAGTTTGTAAATTAAGGATAAAAGACTAATAGACTTGTATTTCTCGATGTTCCTGTTGTCACCTGCTTTGAAGAGGACAATGACATCTGCATCTTCCTATGACTGGAATCTCTCTTTCATCGTGACGTTTATTTAATGCAATGATGAACGCTTATTCGTCTTTCATCCAATTTTACGCGTACCGCTCTTGATCTGATGTTGCCCTGCCGCCTTACAGTTCTCAGTTCTGTCAGGGCTGTTTCCATTTCATTTCTATCGATTGGGTCCAGATCTTTCTGTCCTGCATTCATAACAAATCTTTGTAATTCATGATGCAGGGTTTGGCTTGTTAGGACTGGCTGTAGAGGTTCCGATGAAAGTCCTCGACCGTTTTTATAATGTGTTCCCTTGCAGTAACTACTTCTTCTCGGCCAATTACGAATGCTATGGGTGATACACTTAACTTGTAATTGACCGGAACAAAGGACTGCAATATTCTCGCTGATTTTAATGGTCTCCTCGAACACTCTTGGTGCTTTACGTTCACTGATATCTTCTAATCACCTTCTTAACGTTTTTGTTACGGTCACTGTATTTTAGTGAGTCTCTCCCAGCATTTCACCTCTCTTATATAAGTTGATCTGTCTTGAGGCCGAATCTCGGATTTTTCTGGTTTTGAAGTCCACTGACATTCTTTACTGCTGTTGGACTACCGCCATTAATTTCTGTCGAGATTTCGCTCATTTCCATTTCTACTAATTTTTATATTGGTAGTTTTTTGTCTGTGCGTTACCGGAACTCATTTTTTTTGCTCTTTCAGATCTTTCTTGTAGGTAGGATCTACCTTTCCATCATTCGTGTTCTCTCACCTAGAGTGTTATTATGGATCCTCGCTCAAATATTCCATGGTCACTACCTATGTTGATGCGATTTACGACTGACACATCTGAGCACATTTGATAGTTCGATGTGAGGATATAATCTACTTCATTCTTGACTGTTTCGTCAGGACTTCTCCAGGATTACTCTCTCTCCGAATTTTTCTACTGAAGTATTTTCATCTAGTGTAAACGTTCTTTGTTAATAAGGTTCGTAATCATTTTTCCAATAGCTCGGTGTAGAAAGTCCAAAATTCCAAATTATAAATGATTTTCAGTCTCCATAAATAGTAATAAAGAATATAATAATTCCAATCCCAAAGAAAGCATGTGTTGACAGATGTGAAAATTACCGAACTATCAGTTTAATAACTCACAGCTGCAAAATACTAACGCGAATTCTTTACAGACGAATTCTTTACAGACGAATGGAAAAACCTCGGGAATGATCAGTTTGGATTCCGTAGAAATATTGGAACAATTGAGGCAGTACTGACCCTCCGACTTATCTCAGAAGCTAGATTAAGGAAAGGCAAACCTACATTTAGAGCATTTGTAGACTTAGAGAAAGCTTTTGACAATGTTGACTGGAATACTCTCTTTCAAATTCTGAAGGTGCCAGGGGTAAAATACAGGGAGCCAAACGCTATTTACAATCTGTACAGATACCAGATGGCAGTTATATGAGTCGAGGGACAAGAAAGGAAAGCAGTGGTTGGGAAGGGAGTGAGACAGGGTTGTAGCCTCTCCCCGATGTTATTCAATCTGTATATTGAGCAACCAATGAAGGAAACAAAAGAAACTTTTGGTCTAGGTATTAGAATCCATGGAGAAGAAATAAAAATTTTGATGTTCGCTGATGACAATGTAATTCTGCCTGAGACAGCAAAGTACTTGGAAGAGCAGTTGAACGGAATGGATAGTGTCTTGAAAGGAGGATATAACATGAACATCAACAAAAGCAAAACGAGGATAATGGAATGTAGTCGAAATAAGTTGGGTGATGCTGAGGGAGTTAGATTAGGAAATGAGACACTTAAGGTAGTAAAGGAGTTTTGCTATTTGGGGAGCAAAGTAACTGATGATGGTCGAAGTAGAGAGGATATAAAATATAGACTGGCAATGGCAAGGAAACCGTTTCTGAAGAAGAGAAATTTGTTAACATCGAGTATAGATTTAAGTGTCAGGAAGTCGTTTCTGAAAGTATTTGTATCGAGTGTAGCCATGTATGGAAGTAAAACATGGATGATTAATAGCTTTCGAAATGTGGTGCTACAGAAGAATGCTGAAGATTAGATGGGTTGATCACATAACTAATGAGGAGGTATTGAATAGGATTGGGGAGAATAGAAGTTTGTGGCACAACTTGACTAGAAGAAGGGATCGGTTGGTAGGACATGTTCTGAGGCATCAAAGGATACCAATTTAGTATTGGAGGGAAGCGTGGAGGGTAAAAATCGTAGAGGGAGACCAAGAGATGAATACACTACACAGATTCTGAGGGATGTAGGCTGCAGTAGGTACTGGGGGATGAAGAAGCCTGCACAGGATAGAGTAGCATGGAGAGCTGCATCAAACCAGTCTCAGGACTGAAGACCACAACAAAAACAACAAGAAATATTCCAATAAGCTTCTCCCACCTCCACAAGCAACAGATCTCATTTCCTGTAAAACTGAACTGTTTGTTACTATTCCTCAAACAAGAACGCCACAGCGCTGCACAACTGACTTACAAGCAATTCAGCCACAGGTAAAACTAAACACAGAATGAGGGATCTTATTTACTACTTAGCACATGCGCTCATTCACCTTTTTCCCAGTATAGTAAAGGTGAATTCTTTACAATAGCACGAAACATACGAGAACCGTAAAAATTTTATACGAATTGTCTTTGCTATGGTGAGGCTAGGAGAATGAATTTAGAAAAAATACCATGAAAAGATCACGATAAGCTGCAAATATAAATAACATTACAAGCTTTAGTATTTAGGTTACAAAATGTACTGGTTTTTTAGTTTTAAATACGAAGATTGTCTTTGCATAGGGAGGAACCACAGACACTGTTTGGCGTGTTCTGCAGATTGTCAGTAAATATTACATCACATATAACCTTCGACGGTTCGCTTTAGTTTCTCATATCATTAATCTTGGAGCCAGTATGGGAATACTGTTGAAGATAAACTGATGTATCACTTAGCACTGAAAAGATACTATTAATATTTCATATCTTGAATCCTTTGGCTACTAAAAGGAATGCAACTAACACAATGTTGACACATTTCTTGAAGGACGGCTACTGACACTGGACACTGACCCTGTGGTGCTGAACCCCCATGTGAGCAACGTCAACGATTATGAAGAATGTAGTGTTCTGGCTTAGGCGCAGCTAATAAGGCAACTGATTGTCCATCACTGGTAACACCCATCAGGCATGGGTGTGTGTGTTTATCCTTAGGATAATTAAAGTTAAGTAGTGTGTAAGTTTAGGGACTGATGACCTTAGCAGTTAAGTCCCATAAGATTTCACACACATTTGAACATTTCTTGAACTGGTAACACTCTGGTGGTAGGTAGTAAATGTGAAATCAAATATGTAGTTTTCCCCTAACAACTCATATGTCCAGGTGAAGTCTCGCAGGTAACTGGACACTCAGTACTACAATTTCCTTTAAGTGTGCGCAAAACCTAGTTAAATTGCTGGCAATTTCATTGCATTCATGATTATAAATTACAAATATGTCAAATGCACATGTAGTATTGCCTCCCCAAGAAATGACCTTACTCCTAGCACATATTTCAAATAGTACAAGAGCACTGCATGAAAATATGAGATGGAGCTTATATACAAAACATGAATATCTGTAGATTGCAATAATCAGTGGAATGAAAATAAATATCTGCATATCGAAAGAATTATGCCATATTCTGTGTCGTATACAATGTCAAGAGGAGCAACTGACAAAATATCATTATCTTCTAATGCTGACAAAAGGCCATGATGACGTACAAGAATATCCAGTGTACATACAAAAATAGATCTTATGTCACAGAAAATGTTTGATTACTAACAACTGACAAATAACACGTAAAACGTAGGAACAATAGTAATAAAAATACATACATGGAAATCATACGTACAATGTAAGAGGAAGGAGACATATAAACCACATATACAGGACAAAAAAACAAATTCATTGTAGTTCACATAAAGGCAGAGGAAGGGGAATTAATTGCACTTCAAATTGAAAGTGTCAATCAGTCTGTCTGGCATTTTATCCTAACGTTATATACTACTCTAGTACATGACCAGCTTTCTAGCTTCTGTACTGTATGCATACTATACATTCACTGAAACCTCATGCTTTTCTCTTAATATCTTTTATCGAAATTTACTTGCCAAAACTATCATATACACATAATAGTATGCGTCATGTCAATTTACCTGCCAAAAACATAAAATTTCCTTAAAATATTTCGTTATCATATCATCATGACCACATTATACAATCACTGACTAATTTACTTTTTTACATTACAGTCAACATCTTTCTTCAGCCGTAACATGTACTCATATCTAATTTAGCTCAGATTGCCTACTCACACATTTTACTACATCCCTTTTTCCTTGTAGCACACATTTCTTTCCCATTTCTAGGTGCATTTATTTGTTACATTTTCAACTCACCCTCTTCGTACCCCCATTTTTCATAATTCTGTCATATCATGACATTTATCTGATTTATAGCCACTAACAGTAAAGCTTATCCTATGTGAGATCTTGTAAAACTACAGGCGACGCAAAATACATATAATCATAAAAATAGTTATTAGAAGAGCAAAGCAGCCAAATTCTTTATAATACACATATGAAAACGAGAAGCAATTCACGAGAAAGCCAATGCAGCTAAATACGTTATCCTACGCATATTCAGCAAAAAATCTTTACGGTAAATCTGTAAACAAATTGTAGAACACATTCTTAGGCTAATACAAATCATGCAAAGAAGTTCTATCACAAAGTAATGCAGTAACTGAACTCATGTAAGTTATCACAAAGATGGCAAGATACCAGTGTCTTCACAAAAGTTGTGTATGTTCTTACAAAAATGCAAGATGCCAGTGCAATCAGAAAATTCCAATAAAAAGTCAGTGTCCAAAGGTATGTTGTTGCATCAATAACTGTGTAATGGATGAGTTCACAAGAGGAAAAAATCCATGATAAACAACAGTCATATCATGCAACAAAATTATGTATATTTCAAAACACTAACTTAATCTATGGCAAGAAAATTAATTAATATGTCCTAAAATGCCAAAGTAAAGTAAAAACACTGTGGATTTTTAGGGAAAGTTTCATTGAAACACTCTTTTTTTCATCTCTGCCTGGTGTCATCATCTAAACTTGTCATTCAATGATGCATTTTATGTGCAACTATGTCTCATAAATCTGGAATATCTGCACAGTAGCCAAATTCGTTTTCATATTCGATCTGACCTGAAGACAAAAGGTGTGTAGTTAATTAGAAAGGAAAAAAGTACATACTTCAACAGGATAATGCTATCTTGTTTCATGCACAAGAAAATAAAAAAGAGTGATCACAAAACATCATAAACAAGATAAATGTGGCAGAAATGTATACCATACCAGTTGCATCTGATAACCCAAAAAAGTTCACATAACAAAAAATGGTGTTGCCTTTTACTACACTGCTGTTACCTACCATTTCAGATCTCTGTTGTGCTACTAACCACGTAACTGTTCATCACCTGCCTCGTACTACATACAAGCTAATGAAATATATATCCAAGCAAAGAAAAATCGTCTTCAACAAATACATTGTCCTTACCATGTGCCCCAAACATTACCTAATAAGTCCTCGTAGTACATCATAAATCCTAACCATTGGATCTTCCTCTCATATTTCCATCATTATCCAGAAAATCATCATCATCAGTAATCACTAATACCTTCAACACATTTCTCTCAACTTTTTGTCATGATATTAACCTTAATCTTAATATTATCACCGTATCTCGTAAATAATCAATAGTAAATACTCCCTGTTCTGTTTCATTAATCAATCCTTGCACGATAAACAGTACATAGTCACACTTCAGACATAATACTACTGAGCAAACAAACGTTCATCACTACAAAACTGATCACGGATAGAAAATCTCCACAAATATATGTATTACCTGGGTCACCGATAATTTCCACCAGAAAATGCAATCTTACCTTTAACAACTTGTAATTATTCCTTTCACTGTTATAAAATCCCGTCACATATTATTACATATGTGCTGTAGCCGATCTGCAATGAAATGCCTCTTGTTTCTCTACGTCTTATCCTAACTGAATCAAATATTCATAAAATGCGAGAATTTTTTTATTTTAACATTTGTAAGTGCTTCAAATTTTATTACTGTTAAGAAACCCGTGTAATCGAAGTTTTCGATTTGTCAGCATCGGAATGTACTTTGTAGCCAATAAGACACATTCTTGATGACAGCTCACAAGTCATTAAAATTACTTTCAATATAGTTACATCTGGATAGTAGAAGAAAATGCCTCGTACTTATCAACTAAAAGGGGTGGTAGGAGAAGACGAGTGTACCAGGGAACTGACAAATAGTTGACACCCAGCTCTGGGAGGCACCGTTCGCCAATCAATGTATCCAAAGAAGTATGTGGATCTCCTACTTACTTTTAAATGTAAGAAAATGTGTGTAATTCTATCTGCCACTTCTTTCCGTAATTATTTTGCTCAAATGCTCTGTATAACAACGCGGGGACTGTTCTCTGTTTTGTGTGTAAGTGAATTTTTGTACTTAAAAATAGTTACAATAGTGCACCCCATGGACTGGTAATTTTCTCATTAATTCTATCATACAACTGCCGATTAATGTTTTCCTTCATTACCAGTTATACATGATGGTGAACATTCCATGGCTTATGGTGCGCAAGTGATCGACTCCCAACTGCGATCTTGTGTTGGGTCACTGGGGTTGCTAGTAATGGGCCACACAGATTAAAGGAGTCCTCGAATTCCAACATTAATTTCTCCATTGCTGTTTCTTTTTCATTCCTTTTAAATGCTCTGCTTCGCACGTAATGCACTTACACCGGTGGCTTCCTCATAGTTAGCGTCCGAACTTTACCTGTGTATAGCACCTCCAACTATAACATCTAAATGTTAGATCAATAATCCCTCAGATAAATTTATCTCTCACACCCCAAAATTATCAGTACTGATGGGCAGCTGTTCACTATCGGTTTCCAAATCATGTACAATGCTTGGCTTTTTGTTTTAGTGGTTTAACACAAATAATACATTCACAGGTAGTTTCATTCTCACCTTCACCCAAAGTAGTTACCCTATATCTCACAATAGTTTATCGCGCGAATAGATCATTAGTAATTTTTCAAATATTTGATCCGTTTAACCTTCATAAGCTTTGTATGTTGTAACAGTACATCACTGGCAACAGTTTGCCTGAGTTCTACCATTTTCTGTCCAAGGTCAATTTTAGCTTAGTGCTTATACAGGAAATGCGGCCCTAGAAACGTGCAGTATCCTCCACCTATTTGGGGGAAAAGTTTAATATCGTCCTGGAACTGCTTTGCCTCAAACTGAAAATTTAACGTTGGTGAACCTAGCGATCAGTTGGCATAGTCGCTCATGGATAGTTTAACCGCCTCTTTCCCATAATCCCAGACGTACCACTGACATGTGGGCACCCGTGTGTAGCAAAAATCTATGTACCCTATAGACTACTCCGCCAGTACAGGGACCATGAAACTCTTCGTACGTTTTGTAGCATGAAACGTTGTTCGGAACCGCCACTCAGAGGGCTTGGTACTCACTTTGCTTGCTAACCTCATTTATTTACATTTTGTCTTTCATAGTTTCCTTTATCTTCACAATCTCGCTTTCACTGTAACACTGTCAACCACATCTTCTACATTGTCGTCGATGATTGTCTCCAGAATGTCTGCAAAGGTAGCACTTCAAATCGAGTTGGGGCAAGAGGGAATGCAGGAGTGCGTGGAAAGTTGGAAGAGGACCGGGAGAAGCTGGAGGAAGGAGGGCAGGTGCAGAGAGAGGTGGCAGAAGAGATGAATAGGGAGAGGTGGAGCAGGAGATGGAGAGAGAGAGTGTGCAGGAGGAGAAGGCCAAAGAGAGGGGGGCGGAGGAGATGAACAAAGGGAGGAGTGAAGAAGGGACGGACAGAGACAGATGAGGGAGAAATGTACACGAGGAGAGGAAGATGCAGGAGGCAGGTGGAAGGTGTAGTGGTACAGTGTGCAAGTAGAAAACAAAGAGGATGAGAAGGATATGGATGAGGTACATACGGGCGATACAATATAAATACGGTGTAAATAAGCAAAATACCTTACACACAGCCTTCTGTAATAATCTTCTTCAAATTTAGCCATAAACGCATTGTAATGAAAGACAAAACATCTTCGACAAATCCGTAACCTTCCCCCCTCCCTCCCCCCAAAGTCACTGATCTGCATGAGTGCTTTCATTATCAGACAGTAGATGAAATAACATCGAGCAGAGCGAAGACAATGAATCTCATCTTCTGCGCTCTTACAGCTTATTTCACTTCTGGTGGCGATTTATGTATGTAAATAATTCAAAGTTTCACTCTTGTTATGAGTCCTTGTTAAATTTTAAGTCATTAAATGACCAGATAAATTAATTATTGAATTATCAGTCATCTGGTTTGTGTGATACGAGCCGCTGATACTTTCCTGTACCAACCGCTTCATCTCAGAGCAGTACTTGCCTCCAATGTCAACTGTATGTCGGACATGTTACAATCTCTGTCTCACCTCACAGTTTTTAATCTCTGCAGCTCAGTCCATTACCATAGACGTTATTCCCTGGTGTCTTAACATATACACTACCATGCTGCCCCCTCTAGTGTTTTCGATATACGCATTTTCTCGGTGTCGCTGCTCCAAACCTCCTTATTCTTTAAATGATTAGCTATTTTATTTTCAGCATTTAATCCATCAATACATAAACATTTCAGTCCCTTTCCTTCTCCCGTTTTCCCACTGTCCATTATTCACGTTCATAGATACTGGGCTCCTGACGTACATTCTCAGAAAACTATTCCTCAAATTAAGGTCGATGTTTGAAACTTTTAAAATTCTGCTGGTTAGGAATGCCACATTTGGTTCTGCTAATTCCATATGTGCTGTAATTTCTTTGATTTTCTCAGTTATGATCATTTCGTGAAACGTGGCAAAAAGTAACACTTTGCCCGACTGGCATACGAATGCAAAAATAAATCTCTCCAAGATGCATGGCGCTTCTCTTGCAGCGGCTAATATTGGAGGTAATCAAACATCTCCATAACCAACTCGCGCTTGCTAAGGAAGCTCGTGACGAAGCACACCGCTCTTCTTAGGCTCTTCCTTACCTCCCATAGTAATTCTACCTGGTGCCGGTTCAAGAATAACCACCTGCGCTCGAGGGTCTTTCCACAGATATTCTCTTACCCAGAATTTAATCCCACTACTAAACATTAACTTCCGTCTTCGCCTATTCGATCTACTGAGTGAAATGTAGGAGAGAGACACTACATTCTTATCTTAGGCCCTCCCTAATCCAATCATTTCTCTCATGGTCTTTCGTTCATCTTATTTCTCTATGGATCTTGCAAACATTTTGGATTACTCATCTTTACCATTTTTCTAAGAATTTCATCTTATAGCTTTTTGCAGAGCTTATGGAAATGACTTAATTTTTCTCAAGTTTTCATTTATTATCAAGTACAACACCAGAGCTGCCTAACTCTTGCGTTTAACTATCCTTATCCCAAGATGATATTCATCTTTCAGATCCTGAATTTTCTTTTGCAGTCTCAAGTACATTAATCTTGTCAGCAACTTGGATGCGATAAATGTTAAGCATTTGTTTGCCGTTGATATCTTCGGGACTGTGTAGATGATATTCTCCTTAAAACGTGATGGTAAGTGGTGGCAACAGAATGTTGCATAGTGAAACATAGCGGCAGTCAGTCCCGCTTTCTGGTTGATAACAGCTTTACATACTACTTACAGTGGTATATGTGACAATGTGTGAAACTGAAAGCGTAACTAAGCTAAAGATCCAGGCTTAAGGTCACTCTCTGATAACATTTTTAACAATCAGAATATATACTCATTGTTGGAGGCCTTCACAGCTATCAAAACCAACACCAGCGATATCCAGATGACGCCAGGAGCTTAGGTCGTAGGTGTAACGTCATGCCATGCTGTGGATGACGTCCTTAGCATAACAGCACTGTACCTGTTGATGATAGACTGTTCACTGGTTAGGTATGCTTTTTCAGTAACCGTGCTATTCGGAAAAGTTCTTGCTCGATATTTTAATAAGACGATTGGGAAAGGCACGTGTGGTAGGCTGCCGTTATCGACCGTGTATCAAACTCGTCACTTTTGTTTGAGGAAATAAATTTAGTTGTCATTAAAGTTTAATGTTTTGTATTGGTTATTCTCAATACAACGTAGGATTTTCTATGACTTGAGACGCAAACATTGAAAGACTTTAGTGTGGGCAGTAGCATCGTGCGTGGCTGACATAAATACATAACATAAGAGGACAATCTATGATGGGAGAGGAGTGTTCCTTTAGCTCGTAAACTGAGAGTTGGGTTATGCGTAAATATGAGATGTTCAAGGAAGAGTCTTACATGTTTGACGATAATTGTTGCTGCTTGTTTATTATTTCTTTCTGTGACTGATGGCGTATTAAAATTAAGGTACGTCGTACCACGGAGCAATGCAGAGAGTGTCCTAGAAACGTTTCGAAAAAGTTCGATTGGTTTTAGAGAGTGTCTTGAAGAACAAGATGACAATGGGAATCCGTATCGGAAAACGTCATCTGCCCGTCTGACAACGCTAGAGGGCGCCATAGTTATAGGACACGGCGCCTGCCGGTACGCCACCCCTATGCCAGCGAACGTGAATCTTTACGTTTTCCTGACCGTAGGCGGAACGTCTGACAATGTTATTTTCTGTTCAGTGATTGACTGGAGAAGAAGAAGCCAGTTACTGCGCAAACAGGCCATGTCTCCCAAGAATTAGGTGCTCTGTTGCCTTGGTGGATGACAGTTTCTGAGGATGGAAAACCGTATCCCAGACAGTCATCGCGACCGCTACGGTTGCAGGTTCGAATCCTGCCTCGGACATGGATGTACGTGATGTCCTTAGGTTAGTTACGTTTAAGTAGTTCTAAGTTCTAGGGAACTGATGACCTCAGATATTGAGTACCCTAGTGCTCAGAGCCATTTTTGAACCAAACCGTCATCGACATATTTTCGATAACTTGTACGTAATAATCTCAGTGCCGGCCGTGTTGTCCGAGCGGTTCTAGGCGCTACAGTGTGGAACCGCGTGACCGCTACGGTCGCAGGTTCGAATCCTGCCTCGAGCATGCATGTGTGTGATGTCCTTAGGTTGGTTAGGTTTAAGTAGTTCCACATCTAGGGGAATGATGACCTCGGAAGTTAAGTCCCGTAGTGTTGAGAGCCATTTGAACCATTTGAATAGTCTCAGTTCTAAAATGAACTTCGCGTAAGTGGTATATGAAAAAAACTTGTTTGATCGATTCGAAAGTCTTGTTTCTCGGTATGGGGCCATAATGATGTAAAATTAAGATTTGGCGCCCCGTTGAGAACGAGGTCATTAGAGACAATACACACAGGCATATTAAGGAAAGATTAGAAAGGAGATCGGTTGCGCTCTTTCAAAGCAACCATCCCGGCATTTGTCTTAAGCGATTTAGAGAAATAGCGGAAAACCTAAATCCAGGTGGCTGCACTGGATTACGACTCGTGTCGTCCCGAATTTGAATACAGCGTGATAGTAAATGTGACATCTCTCTCATAGAAGAAATGTGAATGTTATCAAGATCGACATTTTTGGTCGCGTGTTCGTTTAATAAGATTCAGAGGACAACTGGATGCTTATCCAGTTTCAGTGCCCGAGGCTGCATTTTTAATTCATGTCATGTAACGATCTCAGCGTAAAAAAATAGAAATGAAATATAAAAGTCGAAAAATATCTGCGCTCATACTGCCCTTTACCGACATTCATTCTTCATGCGCTCCATTCGCGATTCGCCAGGAAAGGATGGCATTATGATACATCAAATAACCCCATCACAAACGAAAAGATGGCTTACGGTGTACAGATGCAGGTGCGTACACGCTGATAAAAGGATAGAGATTCATTAAATGAATTACACAGGTTGCTCTCTGATGTATTGGAGATGTCCAGATAAAATAATTCACACTGAGAGTGAGTATTAATTAATAAAAGGTATTAGCTAATGTATCGACGGAATGGTGGCTGAGGGAAATATCGGCGCAAAATTAAGCATAACATACGTAACAGGCAAGTTGTCATCGGTGGTACGAAATGGGCCATTGTGGCCGAGCGATTCTAGGCGCTTCAGTCCGGAACCGCGCTGCTGCTAAGGTCGCAGGTGCGAATCCTGCCTCGGGCATGGATGTGTGTGATGTACTTAGGTTACTTAGGTTTAAGTAGCTCTAAGTCTAGGGGACTGTTGACCTCAAATGTTGAGTCCCGTAGTGCTTAGAGCCATTTGAACCATTTGAGCTACATTAATTGTGGGCTTATAATAAAGAAAAACACTTCAAATTAGTAGCGCGACATGTTAAATGGTAACTGGCAACATAACAACATAAGCGGACGGGAATGATGCGACAAACTTTGAATTTTAATGCAGCTTACGAATTTT
Source organism: Schistocerca serialis cubense (assembly GCF_023864345.2). Classification (NCBI taxonomy): domain Eukaryota; kingdom Metazoa; phylum Arthropoda; class Insecta; order Orthoptera; family Acrididae; genus Schistocerca; species Schistocerca serialis. The sequence goes on from NC_064639.1 coordinate 1,101,002,371, forward strand.
GAAACATTAGTAAGCCCAAGTTTTTCAGATTTAAGGGTGACACTTTTACGATCTCAAGACCCATAATTTGATTCCACAGCCAATAGTACTTGCAGAACTTGCAGAACTTTTCTCAGACTATTACATTTAATAACGCGTAGAATTTGTCTCCTAGTTTGTTTGCCAACGCACAGAGAAATATATTCCTCGTGGCGGTTATCACCAAACTGATTTTCGTAACAGGATAATACACCGTCGTCAGACGAATATAAACTGCCCTCACAGTATCAACGTTTTCTCACTGTATTACATCCACAATTTCTGTCTCGTATTGAGTGAGGCACATGGATCACAACTTGCTGCTATCACTCGGCCCGAGACATGAGAAGATACTTGATTCACGTGCATGTATCAGCTATAGTACATACCCAAAAACATAACAGGAAATTAAAAGAACTTGGAAAACAGCCGGTCAGCCGGGGAAAGATAAGAAAAATTAATTTAATGATGAACTATAAAGACTATCAACCCTCCCCACCACCCACCCTGGGCCGGCCAGTGTGGACCAGCGGTTCTAGGCGCTACAGTCTGGAACCGCTTGACCGCTACAGTCACAGGTTCGAATCCTGCCTCCGGCATTGATGTGTGTGATGTCCTTAGGTTAGTTAGGTTTAAGTAGTTCTAAGTTCTAGGGGACTGATGACCTCAGAAGTTAAGTCCCATAGTGCTCAGAGCCATTTGAACCCACCCTGGGGCAGTTTGGTAGCATATGTAGTATGGAAACCAGAATTATTTGATGGGAACGCCAGTTGTTTGGTTAAAATACGTAAGACGGAAAGTGTAGTATTGAAGACACTGGGCGGATACGAAGATACTGGGATGGACCTTAAAGAATCTGAGAATGGAATTAAATGAATCGATAGAATGGGGAACGGTAAAAATAAATAAGAGTTTACGCATAGCCAGTGATGCAACAGTGATGAAAACATCGATAGCTGAAAGTGAGACATTACTTGGGTGGTAACGATGAAATCGGTATTACAGACCGGCTGAAGCACAGACATTCACGCAACATACGAGTAGAATTACATCCACAGTACCAGTCCGTGGCATCCCAAAATCTCTTCGCCGATGCTCACTCTGACCGTTAACAAGTCTATTTCCTAGTTCATTCCGTCCAAGCACACCACACTACGTGTAATTTCGCAATGCAACAAGTTTTGGGTGCAAATCCTGCTCTGGAGGAAGCCGCACGCAGCAGTTAGATTTTACGTGTTCTGCCGAAAGTGCCGATTTAAATGCATTTCGATACTCGCCCCTGCGCCGCGAGAGCCTTGTTTAGGTGTCTTCGGAACGACTATTGTGGTCGTTACGGTTTAAACAGACGGCGCCGAATGCCCGTATGAGCATTCTGCGCAGGCGCCGTCTTGGGAGGCACCGTTGTGGCCATTCCGCCAGAACTGCAGCTGGGCAGCGTGCGATGCGCCGATGGCCTCGGTGCAGACAAGGTCGCAGCGTATACTGCGGGCCGATACATATGCGGGAAGGGTGGCAGTCCCCCGAGAACCCAGTTCAGAGGACGAGAATATCATCAGTCAAATCCCTGTGTACGTATCTGTTGACAGAAAATTATGCTATTTCAGCAAATTTTCGTTTTTCCTGTTGCTGTTATAGCGTATCGACCATACTCAGTGAAAAAAGTATGCCAGAACGAAGTGAGTTATAACAGAGTCAGCCGCAGACAGGCAAGAGTGTTATGCATAGCGAAGCAAACCGCAGCTGACAGGCGTTGCAAATCAGAGCCAGATGGGCGCAGTAAACCAACAGCTGACGCTGTAATACAACAGCGGAAGGATGGAACCTTTTCCTCACTTGCCACTATGGAAGTGTTTAGAATTACTGCCTTAAGTCCTAAACCAACACACTCTTCAGTGTATAAGCACTCAGCCTTATATGTACTACAATATTATAGTCTCACTATCACAGCCTATGACACCCGGAGCAACATCTCGGAATGCAAGTCGCGTGAGATTAGCCGAGCGGTCTGAGGCGCTGCAGTCATGGACTGTGCGGCTGGTCCCGGAGGAGGTTCGAGTACTCCCTCGGGCATGCGTGTGTGTTTGCCTTTAGGATAATTTAGGTTAAGTAGTGTGTAAGCTTAGGGACTGATGTCCTTAGCAGTTAAGTCCCAAAAGATTTCACACACATTTGAACAATTTTCGGAATGCAGTGTGGGCCCCGTTGACCGACCACGGGATGAGGAAGTCCCCCTGAGCCATGAGAGCAACTATTGCCACAGCAGGGAACTGCCCACTCGCTGGAGGGGGGTCACAGCTGCCTGTGCCGGCCGCTGTGGCCGAGTGGTTCTAGGCGCTTCAGTCCGGAACCACGCGGATGCTACGGTCGCAGGTTCGAATCCTGCTTCGGGCGTGTGTGTGTGTGTGTGTGATGTCCTTAGATTAGTTAGGTTTAAGTAGTTCTAAGTCTAGGGGACTGATGACCTCAGATGTTATCGCATTCGGGAGGACGACGGTTCCACCCAGCGCCCGGCCATCCTGATTTAGGTTTTCCGTGATTTCCCTAAATCGCTCCAGGCAAATGCCGGGATGGTTCGTTTCAAAGGGCACGGCCGACTTCCTTACCCGTCCTTCTGTAATCCCATGAGACCGATGACCTCGCTGTCTGGTCTCCTTCCCCAAAACAATCCAACCCAACCTCAGATGTTAAGTCCCATAGTGCTTAGAGCCATTTGAACCATTTGAACACCTGCCTGTGCCATATTTTCAGCTGCGCTGCCAAACTGTCAACATGGTTGCAGCCAGAGATGTTGCTTACAGAGGCATTCCAGTGATACCGCGCTCAGCCCAGCTCTTTCTGTTGTCAGCAATGACAGATGTCTATTGTTTATACGAAAGGGAACCGGACGCCTTCACCAATCTACTCACAACGCACTATGGCCGAGGGCCAGAATAAAGATGTTAATTAAACAAACCTGCCGTCATCCTGCCTGTCATTCGAAGCATGTGTGTCAATTTGTACCTCTCTATCTACATTATTCCGTGATTTATTGAGTTATCAAATTTATACTGACTTTTTGATCACCCGTTATATGTAATCGATAGGGACATATGGCTAGGTAGTGCCGAGAGTCGAGATGGTTCATGAGTAGGCGCAAGAAATAATTTAATGTATTTTGTTTTCTTGTCATGTGAATTTTAGTTCTCAAAACGAGAGCTGTCGAGGATAAAGCATCGATACAACCAGAGATGTAAGGTGTGTCAGAGCTGGGAATAGTATACATATTGCTAGAAAAGGTAGCACAATTAACAGCAGATAAAACAGAACTGCGTGGATTCATGGAATCTCAGTCGCCACATTGGGGTGTAGATTTGTCAGTCGAAAGTTTATTTGCTCCCTTTCCTTGTAAGGCAATTGATGTGCTGGCCTTTGGGGGAGACCTTGGAAATCTGGTTGAGATGGAAAGTTCCTGATAAGGAATTATTAAGTGTTGCAAAGCTGAGACAAGAGGAAGCTAAAGCGTATGTATGGTATCCAAAAGCTCTTGTGCCATAATCGATATTCGGCGACGCAGGGTGGAGCTGCTTGGAAAAATGTTTCAGTAAGGTGAAGCCACTGCCAATGTAGCAGTGTCGCGAAAGAAGTCTGCTATTACAGAAGATGAACCGATTAAACTGCGAATTATCACACTAAGACTTGATTCTCACGATTGTATACCTAAGGGTACTGGGAAATCACTTTGGGTCAATGTTGGATCTAGCTCGCTGGTAGGAATTTTGTGCGTGGTGGAATCTTTTTAAAGAGAACTTAGTATTAGATTAGTCCAATTGTTTAGTTAAGTAAGATACTGTACGCATACAGGAAATAAAGTGTGGAAAGGAGGATAATTTTAGTGCAGAGGACATAGCATTAACAAAGGGGTTGTTAATCACTAATGGATATCCAGGAGGAAGAAGATTGGGGCAAGAGAGGTGACAGACCCGGACAATCATAGGGCGCCATTGAAATTGCATTACATGGAAAAGTGAAGCATCTAGAAATGATGGGAGAAAAAAATAGTCTTCAAACCAAAACATCAACGAATGGAATAAGAACATATAGGTTTCGTTTTTATTAAAGACACCTAAATGCGAAAACCATAACGGACGCTTACACTTTGCCAAACATCACAGAAACCTTGAAAGATTTAGGGCAAGGCAAATGTTTTTCAACAATAGATATGAATAGTGGCTATCACCAGACAGAGATTACCCCTCACAACACAAAACAACGTTCTCTAGGTACCCTGGAAACACCACCAATTCAAAAGAATGATATTTGGATAGAATGACATTTGGATTGCACTTCCAATGTTTCAAACATTGTTGGATGGAGCACTCAGAGGTTTAAAACCACGGAAGTGCTTACTTAGTCTATCGTCTATGGGAGTGATATGGCACAGGATATGCAGCGCTTAAGGAAACATTCCTGAGGTTAAAAGCAATGAAGCTAACGCAGAGTACAGGAAAGTATAATTTTGTGGTAGATGAGGTAGCATCCCTAGGTCATATCATAAGATAGAGTTAAGACATACCCTGGGTTAATTAGAGCTGTGCGTGAATTTCCTCTATCAGAATAATCTAATGGCCATTAAAATTGCTACACCACGAGCATGACGTGCTACAGACGCGAAATTTAAACGACAGGAAGAAGATGCTGTGATATGCAAATGATTAGCTTTTCAGAGCATTCACACAAGGTTGGCGCCGGTGGAGATTCCTATAACGTGCTGACATGAGGAAAAAATGGTTCAAATGGCTCTGAGCACTATGCGACTTAACTTCTGAAGTCATCAGTCGCCTAGAACTTAGAACTAATTAAACCTAACTAACCTAAGGACATCACACACATCCATGCCCGAGGCAGGATTCGAATCTGCGACCGTAGCGATCGCTAGGTTCCAGACTGCAGCGCCTAGAGCCGCACGGTTACTCCGGCCGGCACATGTGGAAAGTTTCCAACCAATTTCTCATACACAAAAAGCAGTTGACCGGCGTTGCCTGGTGAAACGTCGTTGTGATGCTTCGTGTAAAGAGGAGAAATGCGTATCATCACGTTTCCGACTTTGATAAAGGTCGGATTGTAGCCTATCTCCATTGCGGTTTATCGTATCGCGACATTGCTGCTCTCGCGTGTCGAGATCAAAAGACCGTTAGCAGAATATGGAATCGGTGGGTTCAGGAGGGTAATACGGAAACGCCGTGATGGATCCCAACGGCCTCGTATCACTACCAGTTGAGATGACGGGCATCTTATCCGCAATGCTGTAACGTATCGTGCAGCCACGTCTCGATCCCTGAGTCAACAGATGCGGACGTTTGCAAGACAACAACCATCTGCACGACGACGTTTGCAGCACCATGGACTATCAGCTCGGAGACCATTGCTGCGGTTGCTCTTGATGCTGCATCACAGACAGGAGCGCCGGCGATGGTGTACTCAACGACGAACCTGGGTGCACGAATGGCAAAACGTTATTTTTTCGGATGAATCCAAACTCTGTTTACAGCATCGTGATGGTCGCATCCGTGTTTGGCGACATCGCGGTGAACGCACGTTGGAAGCGTGTATTCGTCATCGCCATACTGGCGTATCACCTGGCGTGATGGTATGGGGTGCCATTGGTTACACGTCTCGGTCAGCTCTTGTTCGCATTGACGGCACTTTGAACAGTGGACGTTACGTTTCAGATGTGTTACGACCCGTGGCTCTACCCTTCACTCGATCCCTGCGAAACCCTACATTTCAGCAGGACAATGCACGACCGCATGTTGTAGGTCCTGTGCGGGCCATTCTGGATACAGAAAATTTTCGACTGCTGCCCTGGCCAGCACATTCTCCAGATCTTTCACCAACTGAAAACGTCTGGTCAGTGGTGGCCGAGCAACTGGCTCGTCACAGCACGGCAGTCACTACTGTTGATGAACTGTGGTATCGTGTTGAAGGTGCATGGGCAGCTGTTTGTGTATGAGAAATCGGCTGGAAACTTTCCTCTTGTCAGCACGTTGTAGGTGTCACCACTGGCGCCAACCTTGTGTGAATGCTCTGAAAAGCTAATCATTTGCATATCAGAGCATCTTCTTCCTGTCGGTCAAATTTCGCGTCTGTAGCATATCTTCGTGGTGTAGCGATTTTAATGGCCAGTAGTGAACTTGTGGTATCATGATGGAATTGTGGATACCGTCTGCGAAATTTATTGCGAATACACTTTACACGACGGAAGTAATAAATTCAAATGCCATGAATGAATCATCAGTTCTTCAAGGATCACATTGTTTATTCTATCATATCTTCTGAACTATGACAAAAGGCTGTTCTTACTCCCACAGCGATTGTTGCCTGACAGTAAGGAGTATGTATACCAAGTCTGGTTCAGATCGGTCTAGTGGTTTAGGAACAGATGAAAAACTTCACCGATGAGAGAAAACAGTATGACTATTTGCATAATAGGTTGTTCCTCCGTCTTTGGAAAGAAATATATCCTTAATTCTCCGTATCAGGGAACCGACAGTTCCTTGGTAAGCTGTGGGGGTGTGTGGCAATAAATGTCTACGGATAGTTCGTATAATTCACGGAAATAGCGGGCAGCTAATTGGCATATGCTGTGGCACCCGAGAGCGACCCTGACGGCTCCACAGAATTTGTATCAGGCGAATTAGGTCGCCAAGACATCAACCTCAGTTCACTTAAACGCTCTTCAAACCACTGTAGCACGATTCTGGTTTCCAGAAGCTTGCAATTATACTGCTGAAAGGTGACATCGCCGTGTAAGAAGACATCAAGCATGAAGGGATGCAGATGGTTCGCAGCTGTCAGCGTGTCCTCGGTTACTACCACAGGTCCCATCCAACAGCATGGAGAACATCTCTCATAGCATAATACTGTTCCCTCCAGTCTGCGCCCGAGGCGTGCTGTACGTACCGAGCCGCCGTTCACGTCGATGACGACGTTTGTGGAGACGACCACAGACCTAGTGTAGCAAAAAATGAGATTCACCGGAAGAGCCGACACGTTTTCGTTGATCTACGGTCGAATCTCGATGGTCCCGTGCCCACTCCAATCGTAATTGAAGAAGCAGTTGGGTCAACACGTGAACACGTATGGGTGGTCTGCTTTGGCGCTCCATGTTCAAAATTGTACGATGAACGGTGTGCTCCGAAACATATGCGCATGCACGAACAATGTACTCTTTCGGCAGAGTTGCCACACTTCCCAAACTACCCTACTTTACAGAGCATACAAGCGTCCGAACCTCTTTAGATTGTTCCATCTTTCAGCTGTTTATCGAAAATTTCCTCCAATATTGGCTGAAGTACCTAAGTATTTTATATGAGTTGCAGTAGACTGGTGATTGTATCCGGTTGCTATGCTGTGCTGTGCAATACATACAGCTGATAATTGCCCGTTTGGAAAAATAAATCCTTAAATTCCAAAAGTAATTTTTCCATCAGTTCCCTATTGCTTCTTTCTAGATGCCTTTTAGCCTCTAATGGTAGTTTCACTGTCCTCCTACCTCTATCTGTAGATACTTGCGACAATAGGAACATTCGACGAGCTTCACATTTCCGGATACTCGTTCGCAGACTATGGAATATGGAATCGGTGGGTTCAGGAGGGTAATACGGAACGCCGTGCTGGATCCCAACGGTCTCGTATAACTAGCAGTCGAGCTGACAGGCACCTTAACCGCATGGCTGTAACGGATGGTGCAGCCACGTCTCGATCCCTGAGTCAACAGATGGGGACGTTTGCAAGACAACAACCATCTGCACGACGACGTTTGCAGCACCATGGACTATCAGCTCGGAGACATGGCTGCGGTTACCCTTGACGCTGCATCACAGACAGAAGCGCCTGCGATGGTGTACTCAACGACGAACCTGGGAGCACTAACGGCAAAACGTTATTTTTTCGGATGAATCCAGGTTCTGTTTACAGCTTCATGATGGTCACATCCGTGTTCGGCGACATCGCGGTGAACGCACATACTGGCGTATCACCCGGCGTGATGGTATGGGGTGCCATTGGTTCCACGTCTCGGTCACCTCTTGTTCGCATTGACGGCACTTTGAACAGTGGACGTTCAGATGTGTTACAATCCGTGGCTCTACCCTTCATTCGATCCTTGCGAAACGCTTCATTTCAGCAGGATAGTGCACGACCGCATCTTGCAGGTCCTGTACTGGCCTTTCTGGATACAAAAAATGTTCGACTGCTCTCTGGGCAGCACATTCTGCAGATCTCTCACCAACTGAAAACGTCTGGTCAATGGTGGCCGAGCAACTGGCTTGTCACAATACGCCAGTCACTACTGTTGATGAACTGTGGTATCGTGTTGAAGGTGCATGGGCAGCTCCACCTGTACACGCCATCCAAGCTCTGTATGACTCAATGCCCAGGCGTATCAAGGCCGTTATTACGGCCAGAGGCAGCTGTTCTGGGTACTGATTTCTCAGGATCTATGCACCCAAATTGCGTAAAAATGTAATCACATGACAGTACTAGTATAATATATTTCTCCAATGAATACCCGTTAATCATCTGCATTTCTTCTTGGTGTAACAATTTTAGTGGCCAGTAGTGTAAAATGTGTGGATACGTTCTGGCTATTTTGTTTCAGTACGTGCCTATTTACCTTCCTTCATATTAATGTGATACATCAAAGATCATATTTTAATGGCAGCATTTCGCAGTGGTAGAATTGGCAGAAGTTATGCCTCGCCCAGACTACTTATTTCCAAACAAAATGTATGACTTACCTGGAATTAGATAATCGTCTGCAGGAGCTACTCTCGCCGACGCCGGCAAGCTGAATACCAGCCTCATTCTCGGACGCTTAAGCGTCGTGACGGCTGCGGCAGCAGTGGCAGCGTCAGTCGGCGTGGACAGCTGCTCTCAGTGGGTCTCCCACGCTACTTAGCGCCGCGGCCGCGTTCGGTCAGGGCTTAACTCTTAGCGCCGCGATGAGTAAAGCCAACATTACCGTCATTGCCCTACGACACACTTATTCCAGAGTGGCGAAGCTGGTCCGAGTGATAAGCGCTAATTTCCTGAATAAATTTTTACAAGCAACATGCCGCAACACCAAGCATAACTTACCGATGTGTAGTGTATTTATTAAAACAGGTATCTCACACGAAGAAACCATTGTGTTTACCATCGTAACCCATTATGAAATCGCCGTACGCCCTGTCTTTGCATTAATGCAGGTCCTTCCCTTCGTGAGATGGGATCTGTCAGTCACAGGCGACATTGACATTCATGAAAAAAAAATTTGCAGCCTACGGTAAGACTCGTATGTGTCGAAGAAAAGTTTGTTTTGTTATAGAATACCGTTGCTGGCGCAAGTTCTTGTAGATCACACTCCTCTTTCATTACACATAATCCCTTTTTCCTTCTGTACATATGGCCAATATTTAAAAAATGTGACGGTGGGAGCTGCAGTCAAATTATCTCATTCTGTCACTTAGCACCGCTTCAGTGTCGTTTAATCAAGTGGGGAACTGACTAGCACTAACTATCTCTGCTTCTTGATGACTACATGTTCCCGACGTACTGACTATTGAGAAGTGAACCAACACAGTCAGAAAAAAGTATTTGTTTTAGTCTGCAGTCACCATTTTTATTTTGCTAATCGGCTATCAGTTTTTGCCCCCCCCCCCCCCCCCCTTACCATTGGTGGGGAGGCTTGCGTGCCCCAGCGATACAGATAGCCGTACCGAAGGGGCAACCACAACAGAGGGGTATCTGTTGAGAGGCCAGACAAACGTGTGGTTCCTGAAGAGGGGCAACAGTCTGGATGGTTGACTGAACTGGCCTTGTAACACTAACAAAAACGGCCTTGCTGTGCTGGTACTGCGAACGGCTCAAAGCAAGCGGAAACTACAGCCGAAATTTTTCCCTAGGGCATGAAGCTGTACTGTATGGTTAAATGATGATGGCGTCCTCTTTCGTAAAATATTCCGAAGGTAAAATAGTCCCCCATTCGAATCTCCAGGCGGGGACTATTCAGGAAAACGTCGTTATCAGGAGAAAGAAACTGGCGCTCTACGGATCGGAGTGTGGAATCTGAGATCCCTTAATCGGGCAGGTAGGTTAGAAAATGTAAAAAGGGAAATGGATAGGTTAAAGCTAAATATAGTGGGAATTAATTTTCAGTGGCAGTAAGAACAAGACTTTTGGTCAGGTGAATGCAGGGTTATAAATAGAAAATCAAATAGGGGTAATGCAGGAGTAGGTTTAATAATGAATAAAAAAATAGGAGTGCGGGTAAGCTACAACCAACAGCATAGTGAACGCATTATTGTGGTCAAGATAGACACGAAGCCCATGCCTACTACAGTAGTACAAGTTTATATGCCAACTAGCTCTGCAGATGTTGAAGAAATTGAAGAAATGTATGATGAGATAATAGAAATTATTCAGGTAGTGAAGGGAGACGAAAATTTAATAGTCATGGGTGACTGGAATTCGAGAGTAGGAAAAAGAAGAGAAGGAAACATAGTGGGTCAATATGGATTGGGGGAGAGAAATGAAAGAGGAAGCCGTCCGGTAGTATTTTGCACAGAGCATAACTTAATCATAGCTAACACTTGGTTCAAGAATCATAAAAGAAGGTTGTATACATGGAAGAATCCTGGAGATACTAGAAGGTATCAGATAGATTATATAATGGTAAGACAGAGATTTAGGAACCAGGTTTTAAATTGTAAGACATTTCCAGGGGCAGATGGTGACTCTGACCACAATCTATTGGTTATGAACTGTAGATTAAAACTGAAGAAACTGCTAAAAGGTGGGAATTTAAGGAGATGGGACCTGGATAAACTGACTAAACCAGAGGTTGTACAGAGTTTCAGGGAGAGATAAGGGAACAATTGACAGGAATGGGGGAAAGAAATACAGTAGAAGAAGAATGGGTAGCTTTGAGGGATGAAATAGTGAAGGCAACAGAGGATCAAGTAGGTAAAAAGACGAGGGCTAGTAGAAATCCTTGGGTAACAGAAGAGATACTGAATTTAATTGATGAAAGGAGAAAATACAAAAGTGCAGTAAATGAAGCAGGCAAAAAGGAATACAAACGTCTCAAAAATGAGATCGACAGGCAGTGCAAAATGACAAAGCAGGGATGGGTAGAGGACAAATGTAAGGATGTAGAGGCTTTTCTCACAACGGGTAAGATAGATACTGCCTACAGAAAAATTAAACAGACCTTTGGAGAAAAGAGAACCACTTGAATGAATGTCAAGAGCTGAGATGGAAACCCAGTTCTAAGCAAAGAAGGGAAAGCAGAAAGGTGGAAGGAGTATATAGAGGGTCTATACAAGAGCGATGTACTTGAGGACAATATTATGGAAACGGAAGAGGATGTAGATGAAGATGAAATGGGAGATATGATACTGTGTGAAGAGTTTAGCAGAGCACTGAAAACCTGAGTCGAAACAAGACCCCGGGAGTAGCAACATTCCATTAGAACTTCTGACAGCCTTGGGAGATCCAGTCCTGACATAACTCTACCATCTGGTGAGCAAGATGTATGAGACAGGCGAAATACACTCAGACCTCAAGAAGAATATAATAATTCCAATCCCAAAGAAAGCAGGTGTTGACAGATGTGAAAATTACCGCACTAAAAGTTTAATAAGGCACGGCTACAAAATACTAACGCGAATTTTTTACAGACGAATGGAAAAACTGGTAGAAGCCGACCTTGGGGAACATCAGTTTGGATTCCGTAGAAATGTTGGAACACGTGAGGCAATACTGACCCTATGACGTATCTTAGAAAATAGATTAAGGAAAGATAAACCTACGTTTCTAGAATTTGTAGACTTAGAGAAAGCTTTTGACGATGTTGACTGGAATACTATCTTTCAAATTCGAAAGGTGGCAGGGGTAAAATACAGGGAGCGAAAGCGTATTTACAATTTGTACAGAAACCAGATGGCAGTTACAAGAGTCGAGGGACATGAAAGGGAAGCAGCGTTTGGGAAGGGAGTGAGACAGGGTTGTAGCCTCTCTCCGGTGTTGTTCAATCTGTATATTGAGCATGCAGTAAAGGAAACCAAAGAAAAATTCAGAGTAGGTATTGAAATCCATGGAGAAGAAATAAAAACTTTGAGGTTTGCCGATGACATTGTAATTCTGTCAGAGCCAGCAAAGGACTTGGAAGAGCAGTTGAACGGAATGGATATTGCCTTGAAAGGAGGATATTAGATGAACATCAACAAAAGCAAAACGAGGATAATGGAATGTAGTCGAATTAAATCGAGTGATGCTGAGGGAATTAGATTAGGAAATGAGACACTTAAAGTAGTAAAGTAGTTTTGCTATTTGGGGAGCAAAATAACCGATGATGGTCAAAGTAGAGAGGATATAAAATGTAGAATGGCAATTGCAAGGAAAGCGTTTCTGAAGAAGAAAAATTTGTTAACATCGAGTGTAGATTTAAACGTCAGGAAGTTGTTTCTGAAAGTATTTGTATGGAGTGTAGCCATGTATGGAATTGAAACGTGTACGATAAATAGTTTAGACAAGAAGAAAATAGAAGATTTCGAAATGTGGTGCTACAGATGATTGCTGAAGATTAGATGGGTACATCACATAACTAATGAGGAGGTATTGAACAGAATTGGGGAGAAGAGAAGTTTGTGGCACAACTTGTCTAGAAGAAGGGATCGGTTGGTAGGAAATGTTCTGAGGCATCAAGGGATACCAATTTAGTACTGGAGGGCCGCGTGGAGGGTAAAAATCGTAGAGGGAGACCAAGAGAATACACTAAGCAGATTCAGAAGGATGTAGGTTGCAGTAAGTACTGGGAGATGAAGAAGCTCGCACAGGATAGAGTAGCATGGAGAGCTGCATCAAACCAGTCTCAGGGCTGAAGACCACAACAACAACAATAACTTATCAGCTGGCTTCAATCTAAAACATGTTCAGCTGTAACACCAATTACTACAGGAATTTATCCATGAGTGATCCCACGATCACCCACTACACTGTCAGCTATAAGTTTTGTCAGCCTCCCCTCCCCATGCCTACCGAGGTGAAGGCCATGCCACGTGGAGACTTAGACACCAGCACACGATCCGCCTTATAAGGGCGACCAATAAAGAAGCAAAAATGCGGGTTTCCAACACTGTATTCAAGGTCACAGAGACTCCCAGAGGTACCGAGAGACACTGTGTGCATTCCAGAGTGTCCCTGAGAGCTACGATACTAAGAAGAATCGCTTCTTGGCTTTTGGCATGATGAATGTGTAATATTTTCTGGGTTCAATGTCATATAAATAAAACAAGATATAAGAAAGTACACATTTATTGTTTATAATAGGACATACAATCACCTACTATCTTTACCTTACAATTGTTGTTACCTACATTGGCCCAAATAAGCAAACACTAGTCAGAGTTAGGGAGCGTCTTTCTTCTAGTTGACAGCGAAAATGCTTGTCTGGAACCAAGGTACCATACGGCATCTTAGCAAGAAGACCCGTACTCTCTGTTATACTCCAAGTCTTCCAAGCCAGACTATTTGTATCAGGAGTAGCTTCAAGGCCACCATAGTCTGCATGACTGCTCCATACAACAGCCAAGGTCAACCAAGTACTGCCTCCAAACACAACTGACATAGCGGCCAAAAGCCATCTTTCGTCAAACAATTTGAAGTATTCCTTACGTTACCGGAGATAACATCGCAGTTACCTTCCTTGTGCCTGAGCTGCCTACTGCGTTCATTATCGCAGTTTACAATATAGGAACATGTCAAATTCATCTCACTATACTTCAGTATTTCAGCAGTCTACTTGTTTCTAAACTATTTCTTCCGGACGTTCCTCTCAAACTTCACTCCACCGTTCATTACTATTTTAACAATGTATTCCGCCGGTCGCAGTGGCCGAGCGGTTCTAGGCTCTTCAGTCTGGAACCGCGCGACCGCTACGATCGCAGGTTCGAATCCTGCCTCGGGCATGGATGTGTGTGATGTCCTTGGGTTAGTTAAGTTTAAGTAGTTCTAAGTTCAAGGGGACTGATGACCTCAGATGTTAAGTCCCATAGTGCTCAGATCCATTTGGACCAACAGTGTATTCCTTTTTGACAACTTAAATTTATTTATGCTTTCTAATTCCCACTACCGAGCCAATATTGTCCAGTACATCTGTCTGAAATTTATTCCCGTACTAGAACGATCCAATCTCCCAGGTTTATAGGATGTATATCTCCCTTTAAATACTGAATTCCTTGTTCATTATTCTTAAAGTAGAAGTGCCTTTTATAAGTTTAATGAATCATAAGCTTTTGAAAGTTCTACAAGGATCAACAGGAAATGTTCGAGTGAAATAAGTGAAACGAATACAATACAAGACGAATAGACAGCTTTGAGAGACGAAATAACGAAGACAGCAGAGGATAACATAGATAAGAAGGAAAGGCCAAGTACAAATCACTGGATAAGACAGCATATTTTGAATCTAAATGATGAAGGGAGATTATGTTAAAATTCGGCAAATGAAGCAGGCGAAAGAGAATTTAGTCAGCTGAAAATGATCCTGGCAGAAAGTCCAGAAAGGTGTCTTAGGAACGGTTAGAGAACAAATGAAAGGCTGCAGAGCATTGTGATATTTTTGGCTGTGGCTGACAGCATTTTAACTTACTAGAAGCTTGCCTTCAGCCGGTCGGGGTGGCCGAGCGGTTGTAGCCGCTACAGTCCGGAACCGCGCGACCGCTACGGTCGCAGATTCGAATCCTGCCTCGGGCATGGATGTGTGTGATGTCCTTAGGTAAGTTAGGTTTAAGTAGTTCTAAGTTCTAGGGGACTGATGGCCTCACAAGTTAAATCCCGTAGTGCTCAGAGCCATGCTTGCCTTCATGCAGCTTCATACAAGTGAAGTAGGACATGGCACAAAAGTGGAGTGAGGTAAAGGCAGCAGATGGTACAATGTGTATTGTTCCTGTGGCAGAGTCCGCCAGTTGTAGTGAACTTGCTTCATATTGGTTGGCACATTCGAGTGCTGGGCGCCAAAACGCCGAACTTCTCTTATTAATTATTTATACACTTTTCATTGCATTTATCCATTTCTCATGGTTACGCTACAAGCTACCATTTTTGTTTATTAAATTTCACTCGTTTTGTCCGCAGCTCGTGGTCGTGCGGTAGCGTTCTCGCTTCCCGCGCCCGGGTTCACGGGTTCGATTCCCGGCGGGGTCAGGGATTTTCTCTGCCTCGTGGTGACTGGGTGTTGTGTGCTGTCCTTAGATTAGTTAGGTTTAAGTAGTTCTAAGTTTTAGGGGACTGATGACCATAGATGTTAAGTCCCATAGCGCTCAGAGCCATTTGAACCATTTCACTCGTTTTGAGAAACGTTAAGAGTAATGTTATTACAGCCGAAGTGCTCTGGACGCCCTCTGGTCGCTTCGGCGCCCCTGGGAGACGAAATACTTCGGCTGCGCTACTCACTCTGTTTCGAGTGTTCTTCAGAGCCGGACGTGTATCTCTGTTTTGGACGAACATGTCGTACTCTATATCGGTAGTTGTGAGAAAAGTTATCGTTCTATTAAGAAAGCTATGCCGAGTGTAGCCGAAGATAGTGTAAAAAGTGGTATTTTAAAATAAACACATCAAACAATTTTCTCATCACCTTGGTTCCGAGAGTTCCGGAACCTGTACAGAAAATTGGAATGGAGATCAACATAAACATCATTTCTGCCATTTTTACTGCTCATGAAGACCACACATTTCATGTTGAACCACCATACAGAAAGATCTTCAGAGGTTGTGGTCAAGATTGCTGCACACACCGCTACCTCTAATACCCAGCAGTACATCCTCTTGCATTGATGCACGCCTGTATTCGTCGTGGCATAAAGTTCACCAAGGCACTGCTGGTCCAGATTATCCCACTCCTCAACGGCGATTCGGCGTAGGTCAGAGTCATTCGTGGGTCTCGTCGTCCATAAACAGCCCTTTTCAGTCTATCCCAGGCATGTTAGATAGGGTTCATGTCTGGAGAACATGCTAGCCATTCTAGTCGAGCGATGTCGTTATCCTGAAGGAAGTCATTTACATGAAGTGCACGAAGGGGGCGCGAATTGTCGTGCATGAAGACGAATGCCTCGCCAATATGTTGCCAATATGGTTGCTCTATCGCTCGGAGAATGTCGTTCGCGTAGAGTGCAGCCGCTAAGGAGCCTCCCATGGCCACCAGCGGCATACGTCGGCGCCACATAACGCCACCCCAAAACCGCAGGGAACCTCCACCTTGCTGCACTCGCTCGACAGTGTGTCTAAGGCGTTCAGCCTGACCGGGTAGCCTCCAAACACGTCTCCGACGATTGTCTAGTTGAAGGCATATGCGAAACTCATCGGTGAAGAGAGCGTGTACCAATCCTGAGCGGTCCATTCGGCATGTTGTTGGGCCCATCTGTACCGCGTTGCATGGTGTCGTGGTTGCAAAGGTGGACTTCGCCTTGGACGTCGGTTGTGAAGTTGCGCATCATGCAGCCTATTGTGCACAGTTTGAGTCGTCACAGGCCGTCCTGTGGCTGCTCGAAAAGCATTATTCAACATGGTGGCGTTGCTGTCAGGGTTCTTCCGAATCATAATCCGTAGGTAGTGGTCACGCACTGCAGTAGCAGCCCTCGTGCGGCCTGAGCGAGGCATGTCATCGGCAGTTCCTGTCGCTCTATATCTCCTCCATCTCCGATAAAACATCGCTTTGGTTCACCCCGAGACCCCTGGACACTTCCCTTGTTGAGAGCCCTTCCTGGCACAAAGTAACAATTCGAAGCGATCGAACCGCGGTATTGACGGTCTAGGCATGGTTGAACTACAGACAACACGAGCCGTGTACCTACTTCCTGGTGGACTGACTGGAACTGATCGGGTGTCACACCCCGTCCGTGAAATAGGCTTTGCTCATGCATGGTCGTTTACCTGTTTGGGCGGATTTAGTGACATCTCTGAACAGTGAAAGGAAACGTGTCTGTGATACAATATACACAGTCGACATCTATATTCAGGAGTTCTGGAAACCAGGGTGATGCAAAACTTTTTTTGATGTGTGTACAAAGGTTAGTCAGAAGTGCTAGGTTAGAGAGACCGGAAAAGTGATAGCCAAGAGTTTCATGTGTTTTCAGGCTGTAGTGAAGTTGTGTGTACCACCTTTGAAGTTTTGTCTGTACGGGTACCTTTACAGTATCAGCTATCATCAGGGTGCTTTTATGTATTTTTTTAATGCCTATTAGCTCGTGAATTACAGAATATATTGTCGTAATATAATATGATAAAAATTTTACAAATATTAGAAATCTGCTCATATGCCGAAGACGTGAAGGAACTAGTGTTGCTCCTTTTTCTGTCACTACTACTTCCGGTATATCCGAAAGCAAGGATTCGCATTTTGGTGACCTAAATACAACTGAAGACGATTATAAAGAAATATGGAGCTAAGATGTGCTTTACAGACGTAGGGTTTAGTAACTGTACATTCCATAGAACTGGAATTTTGTCGTAGGACTTAGTAAGTTACACACGCTATAGAACTGGAATTCTGTCGCATTAGGCGCTCCACAGCATTTGCGGTGCTTCGTCATAAACGGGTACAGTGGCGGAGCTAGAGATATCGTGACTATTCGCGTCGTACTGCGAACGGACAACACATTTTCACACACTTGCATCTAGCTTGTCACAACTGGGCTAGAACTTATTATTCTCTGTCGCATTCGTACTGTAACTACTTCCTCTGTCTTATTATACAATGTGAGGCCGCTACGAGGTGCCAAATTAAGTCAAATTAATCGAGAAGAATTAAACATACGGTGAGGCGCAGTGTTACAGCTACAATGTGCCGAATTTTCAGACATAAGTGGGTAATTTAAAACGACTGGATCCTCATGCAGTAGAGACGTTTGATCTACCGCCGTATGGGGTTATCTGTTTCGCCGGCATAGGTCATGTTGGAGGCAGAGCCTAATAGAGACCATCGACGGATCTAGAAGCCGCTGGAGAAGTCGACTGAACTGTGCAAGCACCCCATGAAGTATGCCACAGTGTGCGCCAAAACGGATCACACGGCAACATGAAGCTCTTCGGAAAGCTTGGGTTTTGTATTAGATTCCTCATTGGACGGCTCGTACTCTGCCATTGACGAACTTTCTGTTTTTACGCAATAATAGGTTAGCAATTTTTCATGTGAAGTCTTTCGCCCCCATTTAGGTACGTTGTCCGTGTAATCCAGCGACATTTAGTGATTGTGCACTACGACCCGAGCTCCGCTTGGGATCACCGTATGGTACCGTAGACTATTGCAGGTAGTCGTAGACTAAGGTAGTTTTCTAGAAGCTTTGCTCAGTGACGGTGCTAACCGCGTCACCTGTGTGTTAGGTGTGTTACATATCTGTCAGACATTACCTCACACCGATCACTTTGCTTGAGTATGCGATCAGCGTCTTACTAGATAATTATACAGATTTCTTTGTGTTTGCATGTAAACTGTACTAACATGATATGTTATTGTTTTGATTACATAAAAGAGCGAACATTACGCACGCAACTAATTCTTTTACTTACAAAACGCAATTCGTTTTTGTATAGGTACAAAATACGCAGTGGATTAATTCTGAACAATATGCCGTTCTTATTATGTGCAAAACAAGAAACAAAAAGAAGCCGTCTCACACACATTCATTTATGTTCCTTTCCATAGCAATGCTTTTTCATACTACTGGTAGTCCTACTACGTCATGTATGTACTGCACCAGAACTACCGAACCGTACTTTCGGTAGAGCGTAACTCTACGGTTTGTTGATTGTTGATTCGGAACGGAAAACCATATCGCTGGGTTCTCAGTCGTCGCAGTTAACGGAACACTGTATATCGCGCAATACAAAAGTAATGTTACGTCTGTCGAATCATGAGACTCGCTATTTTAAAAGAAATCTAGCTGCTCTTGACGTTTAATACATGCTGCTCAAAATGCTTGGTGAATCTGCTTCTTGGAATTCTCGTTCTGGACCTCATAGAAATCTCATGTAGTTTCCCCAGCATTCTCTGAGACAATGTCCGACAATCGTTCAAACTGTTATTACGTCAGAAAGCCTCGAGTAGTAATGTAATGTCGTTCGAAAGCTGGTTGCATCTTCCGCATCGGTTGTCGTTGGAACGCTGAACGAGTTCACCTGTCGTTAGCGGATGTTGAAACCCGCGGAAGGTTCACCACAGCGCCAGGTGCCACCTGCCAGTAATTAGGGTCGCACTCTCGACCCGGCGGGGTCAGGCCACCTGTCGCAGACGGCGCGGCCTCTTCCAGGAGACCGCTCGGCGAACAACTTCCAGACATCGGCAAGTTGCGGTGGCGGCGCGCATCGCTGGAGCAGCGACTGCAGCCGCGACTGGAGAGCTGCCGCCTCCGGCCCGGCGGCGCTCGCTAAACGAGGACAAACGGCCCGGACCCCTTAATTAAGGGCCTAACTGAGCCACTGCTGCGCAGCCAGCAAGTTTTCCAGCCGCTGAAGAACGGTGATGCGATGCCGCGGGCCCCGGGCCACGCCGCTGGCTGGCGCTCGTGGAGGTAATTAGTGACGCACACGTCGACGCCTCGCGTGCTGCCGCTGGAGCGGGTCCTGCTGAGAAAAGGCACAGCTCCAAGCAGGTCACCGTCGCAAACTTTCGCGGAAAGAAGCCAAGTTTTGCCTTTGCGTTATGCCTGCAGCGGGTCGGGCATAAAGCTGAATACATTTGAATCTACGAAGGCCAAACAAGAACAGTCCTTGAGTCTCGAGGTACATGTTTTCAGACTGAATACCAGTGTCGTTTTCTGTCTTCCGGTTCTCAGGTGTGAGTATATTGCTCATTAAGACTATTTAAAATCGTACACAAACAGCCAATCCGATTCACAGTGCTATTATTACACACTGTAGGACTGCATCATTGTCATAATTTGCTAGTAAGCAAGACAAAAGAAAAATCAAGACACGTTCATAGGACTCGTCCTCCTGGAAAGAAGGTTCAACATTCTAAAATGGTGCAAGACGTTCGAAATTCTGAGAAAAATAGGGTAAACTATGGGGAAAGAAGGTTGATATAAAATATGTACAAGAACATAGAAGGGCCGGCCGAGGTGGCCGAGAGGTTCTAGGCGCTACAGTCTGGAACCGCGCGACCGCTACGGTCGCAGGTTCGAATCCTGCCTCGGGCATGGATGTGTGTGATGTCCTTAGGTTAGTTAGGTTTAAGTAGTTCTAAGTTCTAGGGGACTGATGACCTCAGAAGTTAAGTGCCATAGTGCCATAGTGCTCAGAGCCATTTGAACCATTTTGAACAAAGAAGGAACAATACGAGAGGAACGCCAAGAAAAAAGTGCTCGGATTAGAGAGGGTGTAAGGGATATACTCTTTTGCCTCTACTGTTCAATATTTTCATATAAGATGAATAACGGAAATAAAAGAAAGGTTCGAGAGTGGAATTAAGATTCATGGTGATAGTATATCAATGATAAGATTCGTTAATGATATTGCTATCCTCAGTGAAAGTGAAAATGAATTACAAGATCTGCTGAATAGAATGAATGGTCTAACGAGTATAAAATATGGACTGAGGGTAAATCGAAGAAA
This sequence comes from Schistocerca serialis cubense, assembly GCF_023864345.2. Taxonomy (NCBI): domain Eukaryota; kingdom Metazoa; phylum Arthropoda; class Insecta; order Orthoptera; family Acrididae; genus Schistocerca; species Schistocerca serialis. Next base: position 1,101,023,017 of record NC_064639.1, read on the forward strand.
GACGAAATTAGCGAGTGGTAGCAGAAAGAAGAACATCGATAAACTTAACATCAGGATTAGGGATCACGAAGTAGGTGAAGTTAAGGAATTGTGCTACCTAGGAGGCAAAATAAGCCATGACGGCCGCAGCAAGGATAAAATCAAAAGAGCATTCCTGGCCAAAAGAAGTCAACTAGTATCAAACATAGGCCTTAATTTAAGAAAGTCTGGTGGTTAAAGATGGACTGTGGGAAAACTGAAAGAGAAGAAAGTCGAGGCATTTGAGATGTGGTGCTGCAGAAGATGAAAATTAGTTGCACTGTGTAGTGTTTCGGGATATTTGTAAACATCCCAACACACTACAGGAAGCCGTCGAAAAGAGATGCTCGTGAGTAAAGTGAATAAGGATAAATGTAGAACGAAAGGGAAACTGTGTGTTTTCCTTTCTTGTATTCACTGAATGTGGATCAGTGGTGGGGCCGGCGAGAAGGGGACCAGTATAAATTGAATTACAACCACTGGTCGTCCGGGAGTCATTTGCACCATGGTGCAGCAAGTGCCAGAATACGGGAGCCATGGAGTAAACGACGCACCATCAGGGGCGTAATGAACAATTGAAGAGTGGTAGCTGTTTTTCTGGTGTTTCTCTCAGGTCCTACATATGCATGTACGGACGTTTGAGTGTATTCAAGAGAGTGGGATTACCCTAGCAACTGTTAGTTACGTGGTGAAAAGTTGAAACGTCCCCTTTGAACAATTATTCAAGACTGTGCTTAAACTGACACACAATATTTTTAGCGCAACGCAATATGACTTTCAATAATCCCTACAAGAGAATGGCCCTGACTAACATTGACCTATACCTTTCACAAATCACTTACCTCACAAAAATCTTCGTTACTCGAACTACTGCAATACAGCGAGCGCCACTACTGCCAGCTAAATAAAAGATTCAAACTACTGAAGACACTAACTACTGATAGGCACAGTTAGCAAAAGAAAGATTTTGATAGAGAACAAACAATGTATTTACCTTAATATTGTTCAAAAGTCATATTATATATATACACTCCTGGAAATTGAAATAAGAACACCGTGAATTCATTGTCCCAGGAAGGGGAAACTGTATTGACGCATTCCTGGGGTCAGATACATCACATGATCACACTGACAGAACCACAGGCACATAGACACAGGCAACAGAGCATGCACAATGTCGGCACTAGTACAGTGTATATCCACCTTTCGCAGCAATGCAGGCTGCTATTCTCCCATGGAGACGATCGTAGAGATGCTGGATGTAGTCCTGTGGAACGGCTTGCCATGCCATTTCCACCTGGCGCCTCAGTTGGACCAGCGTTCGTGCTGGACGTGCAGACCGCGTGAGACGACGCTTCATCCAGTCCCAAACATGCTCAATGGGGGACAGATCCGGAGATCTTGCTGACCACGGTAGTTGACTTACACCTTCTAGAGCACGTTGGGTGGCACGGGATACATGCGGACGTGCATTGTCCTGTTGGAACAGCAAGTTCCCTTGCCGGTCAAGGAATGGTAGAACGATGGGTTCGATGACGGTTTGGATGTACCGTGCACTATTCAGTATCCCCTCGACGATCACCAGTGGTGTACGGCCAGTGTAGGAGATCGCTCCCCACACCATGATGGCGGGTGTTGGCCCTGTGTGCCTCGGTCGTATGCAGTCCTGATTGTGGCGCTCACCTGCACGGCGCCAAACACGCATACGACCATCATTGGCACCAAGGCAGAAGCGACTCTCATCGCTGAAGACGACACGTCTCCATTCGTCCCTCCATTCACGCCTGTCGCGACACCACTGGAGGCGGGCTGCACGATGTTGGGGCGTGAGCGGAAGACGGCCTAACGTTGTGCGGGACCGTAGCCCAGCTTCATGGAGACGGTTGCGAATGGTCCTCGCCGATACCCCAGGAGCAACAGTGTCCCTAATTTGCTGGGAAGTGGCGGTGCGGTCCCCTACGGCACTGCGTAGGATCCTACGGTCTTGGCGTGCATCCGTGCGTCGCTGCGGTCCGGTCCCAGGTCGACGGGCACGTGCACCTTCCGCTGACCACTGGCGACAACATCGATGTACTGTGGAGACCTCACGCCCCACGTGTTGAGCAATTCGGCGGTACGTCCACCCGGCCTCCCGCATGCCCACTATACGCCCTCGCTCAAAGTCCGTCAACTGCACATACGGTTCACGTCCACGCTGTGGCGGCATGCTACCAGTGTTAAAGACTGCGATGGAGCTCCGTATGCCACGGCAAACTGGCTGACACTGACGGCGGCGGTGCACAAATGCTGCGCAGCTAGCGCCATTCGACGGCCAACACCGCGGTTCCTGGTGTGTCCGCTGTGCCGTGCGTGTGATCATTGCTTGTAAAGCCCTCTCGCAGTGTCCGGAGCAAGTATGGTGGGTCTGACACACCGGTGTCAATGTGTTCTTTTTTCCATTTCCAGGAGTGTATATATATATATATATATATATATATATATATATATATATATATATATATCAGTTCATGACATCCAGTCTTACAAATGTACTCTCTCTGATGGACACACGTCCAGATCATCCGCTCTCAAAAATCCGCCATCTCACTTCCCCACATCCACCACTGCTGGCGGCTCACATCCAACTGCCCAACGCTACGCGCAGTTAACAGCCAACTGCCCAACAATACAATAGCAAATTCCAACAATGCCACCCAGCCGCAGGCTACACACAGCACAGCTGGTGATTTTTATACAGGGTGCTACGTGGCGGTGGCGCTACCAATATAAGAACCTAAACAGCCTACTTACAAAGTAATAATGAAAATGTTGGGCAAAATGTACCCCTGTTTGTGAGAAGTGCGGCAATTTATTTAGTAGTGCAATACAGAGCACCTGCGAAAGCACTCCAGGTATCTTCACCGCAGTTGGATTGACAGGGAGGTGTCACGGAAGAATTGGGACCACCAAAATAGGAAAAAAAACTATTCTGAGAAGAGAGGATAAAGGTAATACTACTTTCATCTGTCGGTGTATTGGGGTCGGCAAAAAATCGTCCTGTTATACCGAAAAGTGGTGGTACAAGATTCACCACAAATCTTAGAAAGCTTACAATCGCAGGAGAAGAAGGAAATATACACCCCAACTGATAAGGTTTGCAATGAGGAGTTTCTCTACAGAATCGGTGAGGAAAGTATTATATGGATGTACTGGCAAGAAGAAGGAATAGTTTGTAGGAAATCTGTTAAGACATCACGAGATAGCTTCCATGCTACTAGAGGGTAAAAACTGAAGAGGAAGACAGAGACTGGAAAACATCCATCACGTAATTGAAGACGTAGGTTGCAGTTGAAGAGGATGGCACATGAGAGGAGTTCGTGGCCGACAGCATTAAATCTGTCACAAGACTGATGATTCAGGAAAAGAGTAAGCATCCTACAGTGGTTTGTAACAACCATACCAGACAGACAAGTGTAAGGAGTGTGTCAGAACTCTCCATTACATTGATTAAATATTACATTGAATATCGAAAACAATATAGCCAACTTATGCTATTCTTTGCATTGTGTAAGAATGGAAATAAATTAGCATTCAGCTATCAATAGTAACAACCTAAGGGTGAAACATAGAAGCGCGATTCTAAGTGTTGTTGTGAGACGAGTCAGTAGTGTCGGTTGAGAGCTCGGAGACAGAAGACGTGTCACGCTGCCCTCACGGCCGTGATGGCAGATCTTATCACTCTCAAGGCCTGATTCCATTTATATGGCCAGAAGAGATTTAGATGGCTTAACTACGGTTGAAGATGGAATTCAAGGTAAAATTCGCAAGCACAGCGTAAACTGCAATTGCAGGGCTAAGCTCTTGATTGTTAGTCCGAGTTTGCAATAATCCCACGTTTTGCTGGTCAGTTAAAGAAACCTCCTTACCCTTCAGATAATAATAATTATTTTCCACATTTAATTCATTAAAATGTTGTAGATATTAATTGTTAATGTAACTTTGAAATTGAAATAATTTGTTAATCTGGCACTCATCCATTACTGATACTTTTGTCATTGTCAGGCATTTCGCCACTATTAATATTTGTCAAACTATTATTCGTCATGATTTATTAAGTTTTTAAATAGATTTAATTTATGAAATCTCTTCTTATTAAGTAATTAACAGGACCCAAGCAAACTCGTTTTTATTAAATTCATTCTTAGTAACAATAAGCTTTAGCCACTGCTGCTGTATGCTGCCGCGAATTGCTGTAAACCACTTGGAAAAAGGCAGTCATCTATAGAGGTGAGTGCAAAACTTCGGGTCAAACAGAGACAATGGCACACCGCAACATGCCATTTACTCTAATCCAGTAAATTCCGTTGCCCAAGCCAGAATCTGTATCACTTGTAAATTCATATGCAAATACGCAGTCAGATAGCTTACCCAAAAGTTAGTTTTAAGTTTTTCATGTAACGATCTGTTTGAACTGCATGTATCGTTACTCACTTAACGATTTTCACTTATGTTTACAGGAATATGTAAATATTTTTGTAACGTTGTTGCGATAAGTATTTCCTGCCTACAGAGTATCAAGTAACTGTGATCTGCCGGGGCACAAACAAATTACAACATGGACATACACACGTGATGTCTGCAACAAGGATGTCACTTCCAATGATGGCGGCAACCAAGGACGTCTGTCATAATGAAGGATGTCTACAACTAAAGACTGACACACCGCAACATGTCATGTTTTCTAATCCAGTAAATTCCGTTGCCCAAGCCAGAATCTTTATCACTTGTACATTCTTATTCAAATACGTAATCAATAGCTTATCTAAGTGTTTTTCCTCCCCCCATAAACCATGGACCTTGCCGTTGGTGGGGACGCTTGCGTGCCTCAACGATACAGATAGCCGTACCGTAGGTGCAACCACAACGGAGGGGTATCTGTTGAGAGGCCAGACAAACGTGTGGATCCTGAAGAGGGGCAGCAGCCTTTTCAGTAGTTGCAGGGGCAACAGTCTGGATTATTGACTGATCTGGCCTTGTAACAATAACCAAAACGGCCTTGCTGTGCTGGTACTGCGAACGGCTGAAAGCAAGGGGAAACTACAGCCGTAATTTTTCCCGAGGGAATGCAGCTTTACTGTATGGTTAAATGATGATGGCATCCTCTTGGGTAAAGTATTCCGGAGGTAAAATAGTCCCCCATTCGTATCTCCGGGCGGGGACTACTCAAGAGGACGTCGTTATCAGGAGAAAGAAAACTGGCATTCTACGGTTCGGAGAGTGGAATGTCAGATCCCTTAATCGGGCAGGTAGGTTAGAAAATTTAAAAAGGGAAATGGATAGGTTAAAGTTAGATATACTGGGAATTAGTGAAGTTCGGTGGCAGGAGGAACAAGACTTCTGGTCAGGTGAATACAGGGTTATAAATACAAAATCAAATACGGGTAATACAAGAGTAGGTTTAATAATGGATAAAAAACTAGGAGTGCGTGTAAACTACTACAAACAGCATAGTGAACGTATTATAGTTGCCAAGATAGACACGAAGCTCATGCCTACTACAGTAGTACAAGTTTATATGCCAACTAGCTCTGCAGATGACGAAGAAATTGAACAAATGTATGATGAGATGAAAGAAATTATTCAGGTAGTGAAGGGAGACGAAAATTTAATAGTAATGGGTGACTGGAATTCAACAGTAGGAAAAGGGAGAGAAGGAAACATAATAGGTGAATATGGCTTGGGGCTAAGAAATGAAAGAGGAAGCCATCTGTTAGAATTCTGTACAGAGCATAACTTAATCAAAGCTAACACTTGGTTCAAGAATCATAAAAGAAGGTTGTATACATGGAAGAATCCTGGAGATACTAAAAGGTATCTGACAGATTATATAATGGTAAGACAGATATTTAGAAACCAGGTTTTAAATTGTAGGACATTTCCAGGGGCAGATGTGCACTCCGACCACAATCTATTGGTTATGAACTGTAGATTAAAACTGAAGAAATTGCAAAAAGGTGGGAATTTAAGGAGATGGGACCTGGATAGGCTGACTAAACGAGAGGTTGTACAGAGTTTCAGGGACAGCATAAGGGAACAATTGACAGGAATGGGGGAAAGAAATACAGTAGAAGAAGAATGGGTAGCTCTGAGGGATGAAGTGGTGAAGGCAGCAGAGGATCAAGTAGGTAAAAAGACGGGGGCTAGTAGAAATCCTTGCGTAACAGAAGAGATATTGAATTTAATTGATGAAAGGAGAAAATACAAAAGTGCAGTAAATGAAGCTTGCAAAAAGGAATACAAATGTCTCAAAAATGAGATAGCCAGGAAGTGCAAAATGGCTAAGCAGGGATGGCTAGAGGACAGGTGTAAGGATGTAGAGGCTTATCTCACTAGGGGTAAGATAGATACAGCCTACAGGAAAATTAAAGAGACCTTTGGAGAAAAGAGAGCCACTTGCATGAATATCAAGAGCTCAGATGGAAACCCAGTTCTAAGCAAAGAAGGGAAAGCAGAAAGATGGAAGGAGTATATAGAGGGTCTATACAAGAGTGATGTACTTGAGGACAATATTATGGAAATGGAAGGGATGTAGATGAAGATGAAATGGAAGATACGATACTGCATGAAGAGTTTGACAGAGCACTGAAAGACCTGAGTCGAAACAAGGCCCCAGGAGCACACAACATTCCATTAGAACTACTGACGGCCTTGGGAGAGCCAATCCTGACAAAACTCTACCATCTGGTGAGCAAGATGTACGAGACAGGCGAAATACCCTCAGTCTTCAAGAAGAATACAACAATTCCAATCCCAAAGAAAGCAGGTATTGACAGATGTGAAAATTACCGAACTATCAGTTTAATAAGTCACGGCTGCAAAATACTAACACGAATTCTTTATAGACGAATGGAAAAACTGGTAGAAGCCGACCTCGGGGAAGATCAGTTTGGATTCCGTAGAAATGTTGGAACACGTGAGGCAATACTGACCTTACGACTTATCTTAGAAGAAAGATTAAGGAATGGCTAACCTACGTTTCTAGCATTTGTAGACTTAGAGAAAGCTTCTGACAATGTTGACTGGAATACTCTCTTTCAAATTCTGAAGGTGGCAGGGGTAAAATACAGTGAGCGAAAGGCTATTTACAATTTGTACAAAAACCAGATGGCAGTTATAAGAGTCGAGGGGCATGAAAGGGAAGCATTGGTTTAGGAAGGGAGTGAGACAGGGTTGAAGTCTCTCCCCAATGTTATTCAATCTGTATACTGAGCGAGCAGTGAAGGAAACAAAAGAAAAATTTGGAGTAGGTATTAAAATCCAGGGAGAAGAAATAAAAACTTTGAGGTTCGCCGATGACATTGTAATTCTGTCAGAGCCAGCAAAGGACTTGGAAGAGCAGTTGAACGGAATGGACAGTGTCTTGAAAGAAGGGTATAAGATGAACATCAACAAATGCAAAACGAGGATAATGGAATGTAGTCGAATTAAGTCGGGTGATGCTGAGGCAATTAGTTTAGGAAATGAGACACTTAAAGTAGTAAAGGAGTTTTGCTATTTGGGGAGCAAAATAACTGATGATGGTAGAAGTAGAGAGGTTATAAAATGTAGACTGGCAATGGCAAGGAAAGCGTTTCTGAAGAAGAGAAATTTGTTAACATCGAGTATAGATTTAAGTGTCAGGAAGTCGTTTTTGAAAGTATTTGTATGGAATGTAACTATGTATGGAAGTGAAACATGGACGATAAATAGTTTGTACAAGAAGAGATTAGAAGCTTTCGAAATGTGGTGCTACAGAAGAATGTTGAAGATTAGGTGGGTAGATCACGTAACTAATGAGGAGGTATTGAATAGGATTGGGAAGGAGAAGTTTGTGGCACAGCTTGACTAGAAGAAGGGATCGGTTGGTAGGACATGTCTTGAGGCATCAAGGGATCACCAGTTTAGTATTGGAGGGCAGCGTGGAGGGTGAAAATCGTAGAGGAAGACCAAGAGATGAATACACTAAGCAGATTCAGAAGGATGTAGGTTGCAGTAGGTACTGGGAGAAGAAGAAGCTTGCACAGGATAGATTAGCATGGAGAGCTGCATCAAAGCAGTCTCAGGACTGAAGACCACAACAACAACAACAACAACATCTAAACGTTAGTTTTAAGTTCATCATGTAACGATCTGCTGAGGGCTTAAATGACAGTGAAACTGACGAGTCTGAGAAAGCGGTCATTTAGAAGTCGTTCCCTGTGTTATAGCAGTAGCACCATTCGGCGATCGGTTGCGTCCATATTTAAATATGGCCAGAGAGACAGTAGGGGAGACACTTAGACACTTCGCACCGAACTATCAATCTGTTCGCGTCAGTCAAGCGCTGGTTTTGCCACGAATGACGTCACACCCAGGCACAACTTTGATCACAGCCCACGTGTTTCTATGCAAACACTGTGTATTTCACGAGTGCACATCGTAATAGTCAAACATGGAGCTAAACTGTATAAAATTGAAATATGGACGTGAAAATGATAATTAATGTGTAACTAAGTGGAAAAACGGTCACCACAGAGTAACTATAATAATGATGCTTCAGCTTTATTGATCTCCAGCTTATAAACATGTACGTCAATGTACAAACACCTGAAGAAGGGCGCAAGCCCGAAACAGGTCTTGTGACAAGTAAATAACATTAGTTTCTACATCCACCAACAAAGACATTCATAATGTTGTCGCAAAAATTGCAAGCATTACCTTCTTCAATATTTATAAGCCACCTGCTACACCTTGGCCAGCCCACGTTCTTCAAACTCAACCACATCCTGCTGTATACGTCGGGAATTTCAATAGTCATCATTAACAGTGGAAGTATAAAGACAAAGATGCAAATGGAGAAACATTAGCAAAATGGCAGAAGACGAATACTTGTACCATGTATTCGATGCTAAGGATCGATTTACGTTTAGATCAGCTGCCTGGAGACAGGAATACAACCCTCACCTGTGTTTCTTCTCGTCCAACAACAGAGACCAACCTCTCAATGACTCGCGTAGAGTTCTGCCCTACTTTCCGCACACTCAACATCGACCAGTCATAATAGAGGTAGGAACTCAAATTCCCCTAATTACCTCTATTCCTCGCCCACGATGGAATTTTGAAAAAGCCAATTCGACTGGGTTCTCCACAGAGCTGGACAAATGTTTGGGATGGATACCACCTACTAGCAAAAATTACCAAGGATTTGTTGGTGCCATGATAAGCACGGCCAAGAAGCACATACCAAGAGGGAACCGCAAAAAAATACATCCCTGGATGATCCCAAAAGAGCGAAGAACTATACTAGAGCTTCTTGAATCCGGAGATCAGGAAATAGCAAATGAACTGCTTCACAGCTTGGATGCTGCCAGAAGACAAAAGTGGACGGAAACTGTAGAACGTCTCAATTTCCAAATGTCTAGCAGGCAAGCAAGGTCACTGCTGAGAACACTAGGGAGCGGCCAACCACCACAACGACAAAAAGCAGCTGTAAGACCAAATGCCGTTGTTGCACATCTAGTTAACATGGCTAGGACACCAAAGGATAAAACACATACAATCCAAGTGAAGCGAGAAATCAAAATCTTCAAAAATGAAGCCACAGAAACTGAACATTCTCGCCCTTTCTCTAGCGAAGACATAGAAAAGGCTCAGAAAGATGTCAAACCAACAAAGGCACCAGGTTTTGATAACGTTCATCCTGAATTCATAATAAACTGTGGCAAGTATACAAAAGTATGGTTGGCTCGATTTTTCACAAACATCTTGCACACTGGCAATAGCCCACAGGAACTCAAACGCTCTAAGATAATAGCTGTTCTAAGGCCTGGGAAGCCAGCTGACAACCCAAAAAGCTACAGACTAATTGCCCTGCTGTTTGTAATTTACAAACTACTATAGAGGCTTATATATAACAGAATTAGCCCAGAATTATTCAGGGTGATCCCAGTTGGACAGGCAGGCTTTCGGCCAGAAAGAAGTTGTACTCACCAGGTGTCGTCACTCACTACTTACATTGAAGTGGGATTCCAGAGAAAATTGAAAACATCAGTGGCCTTTATTGACTTCTCAGCAGCTTACGACACTGTGTGGAGAGAAGATATCATGTACAAAATTCACCGAGTAATTCCTTGCAAATCTACAGCACGCTGAATAGACAGCATGCTCTATGATAGGGTGTTCCAAATAAGTATGGGCACTGACTACAGCTCCATCAAAAAACTAAAGAATGGCTTACCACAAGGATCAGTGCTAGCACCACTGCTGTTAAGCCTCTATATTGCAGACCTGCCGGAAACAAAATCAAGAAAGTTCGAGTATGCTGACGATTGGGCCCTCGCTACAATTGAAGAATCTACATCTACATCTACATCTACATCTACATGGATACTCTGCAAATCACTTTAAGTGCCTGGCAGAGGGTTCATCGAACCACCTTCACAATTCTCTATTATTCCAATGTTGTATAGCGCGCGGAAAGAATAAATACCTATGTCTTTCCGTACAAGCTCTGATTTCTCTTATTTTATGTTGGTGATCGTTCCTCCCTATGTAGGTCGGTGTCAACAAAATATTTTCGCATTCGGAGGAGAAAGTTGACTGGAATTTCATGAGAAGGTTCCGTCACAATGAAAAATGCCTTTCTTTTAATGATTTTCAGCCCAAATCCTGTATCATTTCTGTGTCACTCTCTCCCATATTTCGCGGTAATACAAAACGTGCTGCCTTTCTTTGAACTTTTTCGATGTACTCCGTCAGTCCTATCTGGTAAGGATCCCACACCACGCAGCAGTATTCTAAAAGAGGACGGACAAGCGTAGCGTAGGCAGTCTCCTTAGTAGGTGTTACATTTTCTAAGTGTCCTGTTAATAAAACGCAGTCTTTGGTTAGCCTTCCCCACAACATTCTCTGTGTGTTCCTTCCAATGTAATACCTAGATATTTAGTTGAATTTACGGCTTTTAGATTAGACTGATTTATCGTGTAACCAAAGTTTAACGAGTTCCTTTTAGCACTCATGTGGATGACCCCACACTTTTCGTTATTTAAGATCAGCTGCCACTTTTTGCACCATTCTGATATTTCCCCTAAATCGTTTTGTAGTTATTTTTTATCTTCTGATGACTTTATAAGTCGATAAACGACAGCGTCATCTGCAAACAACCGAAGACTGCTGCTCAGATTGTCTCCCAAATCGTTTATATAGATAAGGAACAGCAAAGGGCCTAACATTACCTTGGGGAACGCCAGAAATCACTTCTGTTTTACTCGATGACTTTCCGTCAATTACTACGTACTGTGACTCTCTGACAGGAAATTACAGATCCAGTCACATAACTGAGACGATATTCCATAATCACGCAATGTCACTACGGGCCGCTTGTGTGGTACACTGTCAGAAGCCCTCCGGAAATCCAAAAATACGGAATCGATCTGAAATCTGAGGACATCCTAAAGAAGACGTGAAGATAATGGGTGAATAGTTCCGTAAGTGGAGACTTCAACCAAATTCTTCCAAAACAGTGTTGCTTCCATCTCAACAACAAAATGGCTCTGGGCTCTATGGGACTTAAGATCTGAGGTCATCAGTCCCCTAGAACTTAGAACTACTTACACTTAACCAACCTAAGGACATCACACACATCCATGCCCGAGGCAGGACTCGAACCTGCGGCCGTAGCGGTAACGCGGCTCCAGACTGAAGCGCCTAGAACCGCTCGGCCACACCGACCGGCCCATCTCAACAACAAACTCGCTGGAAAGGAACTCAACATTCGATTTGAAAACACCATTCTCAGGCACAACTCCGAAGTACTTGGGCATGACACTGGACAGAACTCTATTTTTTAAAGAGCACCTAACAAAGACTGCCGAAAAATTAAAGACATGAAACAACATTATTCAAAAGCTCTATGGTTCTACCTGGGCAACAACGGCCTCCACTCTCCGCATCTCTGCTTTAGCAATTGTATTCTCGGCTGCCGAATACTGTGCTCCGATTTGGCTAAACAGCCCACATGTAAAAGAGGTGGATGTCCAGTTGCATAACACTCTAAGGATGATTTCTGGATAATTAAACCCACTCCAACGCAATGGCTCCCAATATTAAGCCACATCCCGCCGCCACACCTGCGACGTACTGACGCCCTTGTACGTGAATACAAAAACGTCATGGGAAATCGATGCCTGCGAATCCACCAAGACACTGAGGCTGCAAACACTAATAGGCTTCGATCTAGGAACCCGCCAACAAGAACAGCAAGGACCTGCGTTCAAGAAGGTTTCAGTAACACAAACTCATGGTCTGAAAAATGGAACGCACGGCAAAATCATAACATGCATTGCATCACACAAAAGCCACCTGGTTTTAACCTACCACGCAAAACGTGGTCCACTCTAAATAGGATTCGAACTCGTCATGGCAGATGTGCATACTCCCTGTATAAATGGGGTAAAATACCATCCCCTCAGTGTGACTGCAGAGAAAATCAGACCACCAGCCACACTGTTGAAGAGCATTCCAGAAAAGCCTATAATGGGAGCCCCGACAACTTGCTGCTCGCAGCTCCAGAGTCGATAGATTATATTAATAGTCTTGATGTTTGTTTGTAATCCTTAAACTTTTTTAAATTAATGATGTCTCTTTGCAATTATTAATGTTTGTTATATTAGTGATTCGTCTGTTTCTTTCTTATGTGTCTGCATTGCCATATGATAAATAAAATAACAACCTTTTACTGTGACTGGTAGCGGAAATCTTTTTACACCCTATAAAGGAACAGTCACGGACTTCAACAGCATCCACTATGGATAAAATTCATCTACTGGGCATTTGACTTTTCTCTTCTCTTTCGGGCCTCCTCACCTCCCCTTCGAGCCCAACCTTCGTTCTCCTATTACGCCTTCATCGGCTATCTTCTCCTCAAAATGTTTGTGCTAAATTGCTTTTTACCCTTCTCGCATATACAAGTGTGTCATGTATTTTTTAGAGACTGCATGAATATATAACGTGAGTATTTCTTCTCTTAGCAAACTAAATATTACGTATCTTGTTGTGAATTAATTTGTTTGTCCAGATTCCACTTACTGCGTTTCCTTAAAATTATATAAAATAAACGTCTGTAAAAAAAACTTGGAGCATCTGTTGCAGCTGATTGGTTAAGAGCTGAAAGAAGACATCTCCGCTGATGCTGCTTAGTATCGCATATAGCCTCCTTCGGCTTCCACAACGGCTCGAAGTCTGTTGGGCATTGAGCCCACAACTCTAGCCACATAACTAGGAGATTCAAGTAACTCATTCCAACGTCGTGAATCACATCAGAAAGCTGTCGGCGAGTCGACGGTGACTGTCCCTTTCCCCGTATTACTCTGACCATTTCTGCCCAAATATTCTCAGTGGGATTCGTGTCAGCTACTGTAGGTTTCCATTCCATTACAGTAATATTACTGTGGTCGTCGAACCACCTCTTAACCACACGTTCCATATGAATAGGCGAGCGATCTTGTTGGAACACGATCAGATCATCGTCAAATCTTACTGTCACAGAAGGCAACATCATGTTCTCCAGAAGTGATATGTAATTGCGCGCATCGAGTCTTCTTTCCACTTCCCACGGGAGCCGACACCCTTCGGCCGATATCAATGCCCATACCGTTACCGATCCCCTCCCACTCCTTCGGCAACTGTAAATATATTTTGGATTATGCCTAGCACCTTTTGGCCCCTAAACAAGTACATTTCCAGTTGATGTCGTAGAGAAAACTTTTTCGTCCGTGAAAATCACTCGCCACCAAAAGTAGAGAGGTTTGTCGACATTTTCAGCAGCAAAAGCAAGGCGGTGGTCTCTGTGGGAAACAGTCAATGTCTCTTTCACAGCAGCATTTCTTACGGTCATTCCACCTTCCCTTAGACGACAAGTGACGGTCTTACTGCTAACATTGAGACCCAAAGTCTGCTGAATTTGTCGTCTGTTGAAAAATGGGTGGTTCTCACTGAAACGGCGTATCTGTCGATCCTGAGCTGCTGTTGTTTTGCGACGACGGTCATCAGCCCTTCCATTCAGGTTACCACCCTCTTCCTTTCGTCTAATACACCTGGCTACCGTCGGCTTGTGAAGACCCATAGTTCTCGCTATATAGCCATTTGAAAATCCCTTTACATGGGGTGCTATTATAGCGCACTTGTCTGCCTCAGCCAGATCGGCGTTGACTGAATGATTCGTCGCGGTTAATATCTGCTGCGAAAATAGCGCTAGTAGGATACAGACTGCCTCCTCCACGACTGAAGCCACAACGCAATGGCCAAGTATGTGTAACACGGAAATCAATGGCATAAACGAGAGATCGCAAGCCCGTACCCGTGTCATTATATAGTGGAACAACTTAGAATCTGTAATTTTTCTCAGAAGGGACTGGTCCGCTCTTGTCATGTCTTATCCTGATAAATATTGCATGTAATGAAATGTTTACGTTTTGCATATACGGCAGGCCGAACGCAAGAAACATTTCTGAAATATCTGTGGCAACCCGAAGAATACTCCGCGAATTTTAGCTGTAGGAAGTTGCCTTTTAAGAAGGAAAAAGTTTTTATGCTCGCTCGCTGTGTTTCTAAGTGTCGCAGTTTACTGTGAGGCATACGTAGTTCTCGCCGGGCGTAAGAAGCGACTTGACTAACGAGGGGAACTCTCTAGGTGCCATTCGCTGATTGTCCGGAAACTTTGCTCAGTGAAAGAGAGGACAAAATAAGCGAGCATATGTTTCGTCTTATCTGCAGACACTTGACGGTTTCCGAGAAAACGGCGGTCAAAGTTATCAAATCTCTGTTTCTATAGTTTAGATATCTTTTGCGCCCGAGAATGCAATTGAAGCGTTGGCTCAGTGGCTACCGTCGTTCCTTCTTAACTTTGATTCGCGTGTTCGAGACCATATTGGTCTTTTATTATTATTTATTCCTCCCTCTCTATCAGAATTATCTACGAGTGTTTTTCCAATTCATGTTGAAATAATGTTGTCGTTATTCGTCACTTAACTTTCTGCGTAATTAATGAATTAAAAAAATAATAAACGAATGACAAAATAATGTTAAATATTTCTGAACCTCCTTACTACCTATAAGGTTGCAAGGACATTCACAAATATTTCACATCATTTTCTCATTCGTTTATTTTTTTAAACTTCTTTCATCACACAGTAAATTAATTACCGAATAAAAACAACATTGTTTCAACATAAATTGGAATAAACATTCATAGATAATTCAGAGAGTGAGGGGGAAAAAAAAGAAGGAACAACCGAGTTTCGAACTCGCAGCGCAAAGTTCTGAAGTCGCGACGGTAGCCGCTGAGCCACCGCTTCAATTGAATCCTTACATGGTGAAAGGTATCTGCTCTATAGCAACAGCACATTGAAAATTTTGACTGTCGTTTTTTCAGAAGCGGTCGAATGTATGCAGATACGCCGAGACACGTGTTCGGTTATTTTGTCCCCTCTTTCACTGAGCGAAGTTTCAGCAATATCGGCGTATGACACATGGCGGGTCCCCTCGTAAATGGCGTGCGTTGCGATTCAGTAGACAGAATGCGTCCACTTTCCTCGACTACTCATTGACATGTTTGGAAACTTTCGTTCTGGTAGTGGCAGTTTGCATTATGAGGGCTAGTTTACCTGATAACGATCTACTAATGGACTTTGCTCCTAATTTACGTTACTGTGTAGTAGACCTACTGCAACGACTTGAACCGGAAATGTTTGTTTATTTGGATAGTTCCCTTCTTAGTTGCCATATTTCGCTATAATATATTCCATTGCATCAAAACGACAAGTTTAGATGACCACTGCAACTTTGTAAGATCAGTAACAGTTTAATACTTTGAAACAGTTACGTATTGTGTACGCGGAGTGTACTCTGTTGAATGAGGAATACATTAAACATGAAAGCTGCGTCCAGTAACAATAATTAACTTTCGATTTCGTGACAAAACACAAGTCGAAATACTGTCTATTCATCTCAGTACCCAGTAAAAATTAAACTGGAACGAACACAAACATACTTTTGTGGGGAAGGCAAACGAAAGACTGTGTTTTATTGGCGGCACACTAAGAATACGCAACAGTTCTACTGAAAACACTGCCTACACTACGTTTGTCCGTCCACTGCTATAGTATTCCTGCGCGGTATGGGATCCTTGACATACGTGATTGACGGTGTAGGCCAAAAACCTCCAAGGAACGGTAGCACGATTTGCAATGTCACGAAATAGGGGAGAGAGAGTCCCAGATTTGATAAGCGAGTTTTTCGTTGCCGCGAGATCTTTTCACGAAATTTCAATCACCATTATCTGCTTTCAATTCCAAAACATTATTTTCTCGGGAACTTACACAGGAAGAAATGACCATAGTAATAATGTAATTCAGGGCTCGTAAGAAAAGATTTAACTGGTCCGTTTTCCCGCACGCTGCTAAAGAGTGGGACGGTAGAGAAATAGTCCGAAGGTGGTTCGATGAACCCTCTGCCAGGCATGTTAGTCTGGATTGCAAAGAAATCCTGTAGATGCAGTTATGTGGATGTAACAACGTAATATGCTGTAATTGTGACATGTGAGTTATATTTGATTTGAACATCGAAGTTGTTTGCTGTTTATTTATTTTTTTGTTCATTATTTTCAGCCATAGACAAACACCTAGGTGCGTTAAATTGATACTGAAATTAAGTGTCATGCATGGTTCAATAACAATAAATTCTTAACTACTTGTTTTGGTACTTCAGTATATGCCAGCGTCTTCAGAAGTGGATACCACATACGACGTTCCTAGCGTGTTTATAAGTGGATGTTGCAGACGACTTCGAACAAAATTTGAATGAAGCTTCGTATAAGTTCCGTGATCAAACAATCAGAGTTTCTGACGAATACAGTTTATGCCCACTAGACAGTATAATATTGTCATTATACATGAGGTGAAAAGGGTTTCGTCGTGGGTGCGGTGGCCTAATGGTTCTAGGCGCTTCAGTCACGAACCGCGCGGCTGCTTCAGTCGCAGTTTGGATTCCTACCTCGGGCATGGATGTGTGTGATGTCCTTAGGTTAGGTAGGTTTAAGTACTTCTAGGTCTAGGGGACTGATGGCCTAAGCAGTTTGGTTGCATAGTTCTTAGAGCCAATTTCTTGACCTTTCGCGTAAATTTTCTTTTCATAAACGGCTGTATCTTTAGATTGCGTTGACATAGAAACTCACCTTTTTATACCACCAGGGGAACGTATACCACAGGAAGTGCGATATATTTCCGCTTTTTATATCTACCCGTTCTCGAGGTAAACGGGTTTTGAGGGTTGAGTAGACAGAATGACGGTGAAGAAAGTGAGACTAGTAGGTTATACCTTTACCGATTTAGTTGACGAAATCCTAACAACGGAAATAGCTAGGACAGTTACTGAAGCTGAGTGCCGCATAAATAATTCCCCCTACTCTTTATTCGAAATGTTCTAGTTGAAGTCGATACATCAGCATATTACTCGTAGCTACGCTTTCCATCCAAATCACGTTTACAGGAATGCAAATAAAATCCATTTGCCTATACACGTGGTAATTCAGATCGCAGTATTAATTCCACCACATTTTAGAAGCGCGAGCATTTCCATTGCTAGCTAGCTTAAGAAACACTTCGGCTAAAGAACGTTTTCTGGCTGTGGCGAGTCTAATGGAGAATTCGAGACATTGTAGAATACGTTTGGCAGCTATGTAGCCGTTTATTTCCTGGGGTGGTGCAGAATTATCTTTCTAAAATTACTCACTAATAACAGTATTCTGTTATTTCGTTAAACATCCCGAATGATTGTCACGTAAGTGGTGACACAAAGGTAGAAAATTCATGTTTTTGTGCCCAGAAAGCTCTATGCAACAGAAACTGCAGATCATTTTGCCATTTTCATTGCAAAATTGCCTGCTTATAAATGTCTGGAGTAATAACAGAGTGCTGTTTGTCTGGGTTGCGTGCTAGCGTAGTGAAAGGTGTTTGCTACTGTAATGCAGGTCTGGTATGTTTTCGGTTCTAATCTCGATGGAGACAGATAGACTATCAGTAAAGCAATTTTAAGAAATTCTCGCGCCCTCAATGCGTTTTATTACTACCTTTATTCTGTACTGGTGCCCTGTGGGTGTCAATATGAAAACTCTTGTAGAATTTCACACTTGATACTGCCTACTGTTTCCTCTTCTGTCAATAAATGAATTGACTTAAGTGTGGCTCTGAATTATTTTTAACTGAATTTCGTTATTAATCTTCACCCATTGCTAAATTTGCACACTGTCATGGTAGGTCAGCAAGGTAATCCAGTATGACTGATCGGAACGTTGACACAGACTGTTTCGCGGTCGAATGCGCATAGTATTTTGCTAATTCGTAACGATCTGGGGTAGTTTGTCTTATTAAAACAGTTATGTTATCGCGATAAGCTGAAATTTATTTTTATTATTACAAAAAAAAAAAAAAAAATGGCTCTGAGCACTATGGGACTTAACATCTGAGGTCATCAGTCCCCTAGAACTTAGAACTACTTAAACCTAACTAACCTAAGGACATCACACACACCCATGCCCGAGGCAGGATTCGAACCTGCGACCGTAGCAGTCCCACGGTTCCAGACTGCAGCGCCAGAACCGCTAGACCACCGCGGCCGGCACTTCAAGATGTCGTCTTCGTGTGTTTCAGTACCAGTATCTGCAGAAACGGCAGTGACTCTTTCTTCAGCAACTGCTGCACTGCCTGATAAAGGTATGTCGTCTGCACTTCCAGTTAAAAGAAGAAGCCGAATTCTGTGTTTCACCTCTACAGCTGTAGAACGCACCAAGTCCTCGAATTCTAGAAAAATAATTTTCCAAGCAGTCCTGATTTAGACGTCAGTTAAGATAAACTTCACTTTATCTTTCTTTACCTCTTCGAGTAACCATGCAAGTGATGTGATTGAGACTATAAGCCCCTTCTGGAATGGCTACAAACCCTGTTTCCACAGCTCATGTCATGGCAAACATCGCGAAACCTTCTCTTGACTTTTAAAATTCAGACCAAATCCGCAACGTAAGGGCGTGACATCATCAATGGGAGATCTAGAATTTAAAACGTCGAAAACATCGTTTATTAAATCAAAGAACATGCTTTCCCGTTTTTTTCCCAAAACATACAAGAGAGCTTTAGCCGTACGACGTGAAAATAAGCGGGCTGTCATCCTAACATTTTGTCGAGCACGTCCTTTAACACTGATGTGCGCTTCTGAAATGTGATGTATTACATTCAGATCGCCTTTCTGGCTGTCTAACAAATTCTCAATTACATTCTTTGTCATCAAAGTTCCATCAGGAAGAGATAACCCTTCATCTAAAAATTGGTTCCTAAGGAGCTTTAATAAATGTGGCACATCGTAAAAACCCAGATTTTCCTTTCATTGTGCGCTGGATTTTTGAAACAGGTTTTTCAGATATTGACACAAAGTTAATTCCACACTTTAGAGTTTTTTGCACCCGTATCACACGTTACAGCCAAACATGTAGTCCCGAATTTTCAATTTTTAATATTATATCTAGTAGCAGGCCACAGTTCATTGTCACATCAAAATTGTAATAAATCGGCTGCTTCCAAGATGGACACAAACTACGAATCTTTGCAACTAGAATATTTATGTGAGGTCATAAAATCCTGTCTTCCGAAGCATCATAGCAGATTCTATCATCAATGTTCATTTCATCGCCGGCCAGAGTGGCCAAGCGGTTCTATGCACTACAGCCTGGAACCGCGCGACCGCTACTGTCGCAGGTTCCAATCCTGCATCGGGCATGGATGTGTGTGATGTCCTTTGATTAGTTAGGTTTAAGTAGTTCTAAGTTCTAGGGGACTGATGACGTCAGATGTTAAGTCCCATTGTGCTCAGAGCCATTTGAACCATTTTCATTTCATCGGAACACAGCACGGTTGTCTTTTGTAGGGGAGTAAATTTACGACTCTTCGCTTTCAAATTTGCCAAAACTTCTTATGAAATACCTGGATTACACTTAAAATTCTTAGTCCATTTTTGAAGTGTTGCTCGACATGGCAAAGACATATTTCACTTCTTCAAATATGGATAAGCTTTTTGAGAAAGAGCTTTTAGAGTTAGGACATTGGCAATATCCAGAGCACTCCATTTAAAACGCCTGTTGCCTTGCAACAAACAGCGAATTGGTCCTGGAGTGAAACACTTAGATAAGATATTTTGTACTTTTTTCTTTACGACACTTTCTTTCACTGTAGCACTTAATTTTGTCTTCATTAATAAGACGCGTCTAACAGTATTGGCTCTCCTCAGGACTGATTCACACTTTTTAAGGCTATTTTCAAAGACGGCATTTTTCTTATAAAGAACTTCTATTTCTGATTTCAGTCGTTTTATTTCTTCGTCCTTCACTTTCAAATCAAAGGTCACAAAAGGGCACTGTATTTTGTCATGGTACAGTTTCCTTTTCCTTGGGGACACAGACTGCAAGGTGTCAATTACTCCCTTGCGCACATCTCTCTTCTGTTAACGTAGAGCTCGCTCAGGAACATCCTACAGGAACAAAATAGCCTGTTAATTGTTTCGTTTATGATTAATAATTAGTACTAAAATGATACTTTTTCACTAAAAAATAACTCATTTGAGAAGATAAAATTTAACTAATTAGTACCTTCATCTAATTGATCAGTATAACACAGCTGCTTGCTTACCTCATTGTCAGGATCAGTGCTGTTTTCACCTGTACGTAACTCTCCGTGTCAGTTGGGTAAATGTTGAGATGGAACTGCATCTGCTTTAAGTTTCTTCTTTTGCGGCAACCCCAGAACTTCGTTCTTTAAATCCCCCTTGTAATCCGCAGGAATAAAATGAATGGAGCAGATACGGGCATTAATAACATTACTTTCGTCAGCTCGCTTGCACCGAGATATCCATTCCCTTTGTAGGGAATTCTTGGGAAAACGATGATACACTATACCACTAGTCTTAGTTCCATAATTTTTACAGTTTACAACTGCACAATTACTCGTATTTCTATTCATAATTCAGTCTGCTCGCAACACGCGCCACTAATAAACACACTGCTGCCGTAGTCAATGTTCTCTGCCCGGTGACGTCACCGCGCGAAGGATACTGTGGGTAAATTGTTCACGGACACTTCCGGAATGGCCTATCTTATATGTCTAGCTACCTTGAGTTTATGCTTCCGTAGGCAATGCCCGACCATGCGTGAAATTCAGACCAGAGTTCAAGAGAGATAGTCAGAGTCATTATCTGTGAATTACATTGTGCTGTAAACCGTTAAATAATGTCCTTTGCTTCAAAGAACATACATTTTTATATACAGATTCGCTGCAACATTTCCTCGACAACGTAACTGCAGAACATCTTTTTAAATTTTTATTATTTTTCGCAGTTATTAATCCTTATTTAAGCTAAGAGTCTTTTACTAATTGACATTCCCTGGAGCACACGGTACACCGGCCCCCTGGGACGTCGGTTCCAAAATCCACATTTTTTTAAACAGGCATTCCACTGTACCATTACCATTGTATATTAATCACGTTCACTGTCGTGATCATTCACAGTATACACAATGTACAATGATAATTCACTTCACATCAAAGATTGTTCATTGACATCAAAATTGTTCGTCATACATAAGTAATTATTCCGGTTACATCGAATATTGTTCATTAGGCATCGAAAATTGTCCCTTTTACATAGTAAATTCTTCATGTTACATTGAACAGGACAAGGGCTTTTACCAACAAGGGATACATGCTCTTCCACATGGTTGGCACACAGCCATAGATCGTGGATGGAAACAACATATAAAATTTGTACATGGACAAGACATGCTTATGTATATTGTCGCCAAATTCTGATTTTTAAGAGTAAATATGTTCCGAGAAAAAAATGTGGGGCAGTAATTATTGATCGACTCCCGTAGATTTACTTCTGGGTCGAGACTATTTCAAGTATCATTTTCCGCTAGTTACGTTCAGTTTGTTGATGAGATGCAAATTACTTTGGTCCTGCAAAGTGTCTCGAACATTACCAAACTGTTACTGATCGTTCATTGAATTGTAGCGTGGGACGCTACCTCGCAAACTTGGCAACCGCTTATTAATTGAATTCTGTTGTATAGTATGTCATTTCAAGGAAAGAATTCGATTTTACTCTGCCAACAGAGGCAGTATTTGATCAGTGGGCGGCTCATTCATTTCTTAAATTGTTTGGTTTATTAATAGTCTGAGTTAGCCTGTGTATTTGCATTTGTTTTATGTTTGTTGCCTTACCTCGTGTATGTGTTGTACAACTGCCTTATGTTTGCATTATAAGACCAAGTATGGAGCTTCCAGATTAGTGGCCGAAGCCAGGGTTTGAATCCCGTGTCTCGATGTGCCACAGGGGAGCGGGCCTATTTCTCTGGAGAATCACCTGGTCTTTATAACTGAATCGTCAAATTGTTGCATGGTTTGTATATTTCTCGAGAGACCGGGAGGTCAAATAAAGTGTGTTATTGCTATGAATGTTGTCCAGCAGTTTTACACTGCCCAGTCGTTACTCTCCCCAAGCAATCACCGACGGTTGGCCACGTATCAATGCATATATTTAACGGCATGATATATGTAGCATACTGCGTCACTCTGGACTGAAGGTGGTCAGCGTTGACTGAAGTTAATCACTTGATGGATAAAAATTTTTCGTCTGTGACAATGTCGCATGTAATGTAACTGAGAATACCCCTACCTGGAGACTGAGTGAACAGATTCATGTAACTCTTGTAAATATTAGAAACTTTGTAAGTAGGCTGTAGTGTTGGGCAGTTGGATGTGAACAGCGCGTAGCGTTGCGCAGTTGGAGGTGAGCCGCCAGCAGTGGTGGATGTGGGGAGACAGATGGCAGAATTTTGAGAGCGGACGATATGGACGTGTGTCCATCAGAAAGAGTAAATTTGTAATTCTGGATATCATGAACTGATACACACACACACACATATATATTTATTTATTTATTTATAAGATGACTTTTGAACACTATTAAGGTAAATACATTGTTTGTTCTCTATCAAAATCTTCCATTTGCTAACTATGCCTATCAGTGCCTTCAGTTGTTAGAATCTTTTATTTAGCTGGCAGTGTTGGCGCTCGCTGTATTGCAGTAGTTCGAATAACGAAGATTTTTGTGAGGTAAGTGATTCATGAAAGATATAGGTTATTGTTAGTCATGGCCATTCTTTTGTAGGGATTATTGAAAGTCAGATTGCGTTGCGCTAAAAATATTGTGTGTCAGTTTAGTGATGATCAGAATAAGAGAGAAATGTCTGAGTACGTTCAGTTCTGCTCAGTTGTTTGAAAATCTAATAACGTAAGGGGTTTACCAGCACAGTAATGCATTAATTTTCCAAAGGGCAAGTTTCAACTTGTCTCTGGTCAAGTGACTACACTCAAACTTGGAGAGTGTGTGAGAAACATTTATACAGCTGACGTGTCCGCAAAGACTATTTCAAATCGGTTGGTTCAAAAGGCTGAAAGAGAAAATAAAGAACTAACTAGGCAACAGGACATTAAAATCTGGCAGTTGTCCCACTGTGGCCGATAAGGCAGCAACATTACAGGGAAAGGCTTACGATTATTAAATTCTCGTGACTGTGGTTCACTATCAGCAGAGTTTTTTTTTTTTTTCCTTAAGGCATCATGTATATCTATTTGTTCGTACAATTCACTACTATATTTTCAACCATGTGGCTATTACCAAGTACAGTTACAACGGTTTACCTTACATTTAAGAAATGCGCCCTGTAAAAATGGAACCGCTGTGTCCATGGTACTGAATTCATTTGTACTGAGACTGTAGTCAGCGTGAGCTGGGACTTTACGCATCGGAAAAGATCGGAGAGTCCCGTAACTTGTACTGACCTGACGCCTTGAAGCAGTATGTCGCAGAGTAGTTAGAGACAATTCATTGGTTCTTGATCAATGACCGCTGGCTTAAATGGATTGCTACTACACGTGACACAGATATTCAGCCTTAGGCGGACTTTTAAATGACGTTAGGCAATCTATAAACTGATGTCGTTGAAATTGCCAGTTATTTTATTCACAAATTGTTGTTGGTTAATGCACTGGGCTGCAAAACGTAAGGACGAATATATCTAACGGAAAGGAATACGCAACGAGACGAAGAGAAACGACACTTTTATTCGAACACAAGACTTACACTGAAGTCACCGCGATTTATGATGGTTATCTTCGAACAACAAAAGCCTGGACATAGATGTCAATCGGATGTTAGATCACCATGGACAAACTATGTGACATCTACATCTACATGCATACTGCACAATCCACCATACGGTGCGTGGTGAAGGGTACCTCAAACCACAACTAGCATCTTCTCTCCCTGTTCCAATCCCAAACAGAACGAGGGAAAAATGACTGTCTATATGCCTCTGTACGAGCCCTAATCTCTCTTATCTTATCTTTGTGGTCTTTCAGCGAAATGTAAGTTGACGGCAGTAAAATTTTACTGCAGTCAGCCTCAAATGCTGGTTCTCTAAATTTCCTCACTAGCGATTCACGAAAAGAACGCCTCCTTTCTTATAGAGACTCCCACCCGAGTTCCTGAAGCATTTCCGTAACACACGCGTGATGACCAAACCTACGAGTAACAAATCTAGCAGCTCGCCTCTGAATTGCTTCTATGTCCTCCCTCAATCCGACCTGACAGATATCCCAAACGCTCGAGCAGTACTCAAGAATAGGTCGTGTTAGTGTTTTATAAGCGGCCTCCATTAGAGATGAACCACATCTTCCCAAAATTCTACCAATGAACTGAAGACGACTATCCGCCTTCCCCACAACTGCCATTACATGCTTGTCCCACTTCATATCGCTCTGCAATGTTACGCCCAAATATTTAATCGACGTGACTGTGTCAAGCGCTACGCTACTAATGGAGTATTCAAACATTACGGGATTCTTTTTGCTATTCATGGGCATTAATTTACATTTCTCTATATTTAGAGTTAGCTGCCATTCTTTACACCAATCACAAATCCTGTCCAAGTCATCTTGTATCCTCCTACAGTCACTCAACGACGACACCTTCCCGTACACCACAGCATCATCAGCAAACAGCCGCACATTGCTATCCACCCTATCCAAAAGATCATTTATGTAGGTAGAAAACAACAGCGGACCTACCACAGTTCCATGGGACACTCCAGATGATACCCTCACCTCCGATGGACACTCACCATCGAGGACAACGTACTGGGTTCTACTACTTAAGAAGTCTTCGAGCCACTCACATATTTTGGAACCAATCCCATATGCTCGTACCTTAGGAGTCTGCAGTGGGGCACCGAGTCAAACGCTTTCCGGAAGTCAAGTAATATGGCATCCATCTGATACCCTTCATCCATGGTTCGCAAGATATCATGTGAAAAAAGGGCGATTTGCGTTTCGCAGGAGCGATGCTTTCTAAAGCCGTGCTGATGCATGGACAGCAACATCTCTGTCTCAAGGAAATTCATTATATTCGAACTGAGAATATGTTCGAGAATCCTGCAACAAACCGATGTTAAGGATATTGGTCTGTAATTTTGATGATCCGTCCTACTACCCTTCTTATATACAGGCGTCACCTGCGCTTTTTTCCAGTCGCTCCTGGTATCATCGAGAACGGTATCGCAGATGTGCGTGTTTCAACGGAGAGCAACATACTGGTCGTCGGGAAAGGAGGCCACCCATATGCAGTCGCCTTGCCACACTGGAGCGTCAGATTGTGTGCCTTTCAATCCTGTTAAATGTGCTTGAAATTGCGCCCAGTCGCTTCTTGACTGTTGCTCAAGGTAGCGGTCATCCGGCGCTGTAGCTGGCCGTGGTTCGGAACGCTCTGGGTGGGCGTGAAACATTGCTGTTGCCAGTTCGAAACCGTCATACTTCATCCTTTTTCCAGTTTACCTGTATTTCTTCCCCGTGTAAAGTCATCCATACGTTGTCTCTGGGCCATGTTCAAGTGAAGAACACCACTGCAGTGCACCGTTACTTCTCACTGATTCAGACACACTGCCTTCTCCCGGTCCTTCAGCGAGTGACGTTGCGGGGCCAACCCCCCCTCTCCGTCCCCTCTTCCCACTCCGGCTCTAAATTCAAGTTAAATTCAGGCCACGTGACGTCAAACTTCCTATGTACGACTGGGAGACCTGTGGCTACATGATGCCGCACTTCCATTCACTTGCACCGAGTCCTTAAGTTTCGCAAAGCAGTATATAACAAGAGCTTCGTTGTAAAGTCGTGTACTCTGGGTAATGTGCTGGCATACGCCTTCGCCAGCACGGCGGTCGCCACCAGGACACATTATATAGCAGGCGCTCAACTAGGGATGCCTATGATGAGACGAAGACACGTCCCTAGGCTACGCGCCGATAACGGCCCCTTGGCAGCGTGCAAATAGGCAGCCGCCGCCAACCGAGCTGGCTCAATCGCTCAATGTATCTCAATACCTCAGTACATCGCATCGGAACTCAGTTCGCATTGCACCTCAATGCGTCGTACTCTGCTCTAGTCTTCCACAGTTATAGTTGTCGCCTCGCACCTTAGCTAGCTATGAGGGAACATTAGCCATTGTATGACCTTCAGATTGGCCGTTAAGTACTCAGTTAATGTAACAAAGTGTATTTTAACCACGTGTACGTTTTGTGTTGTAGTAAGAGGAAACAGATCATCCATCTACCATATCACCCTTTCCTCTTCTTCTAAGCGTACGACCGCTGTCCATATTCCCTAAACCGGGCTTTAGCCGCTTTCTGTTACTTATTCCACCTCTGCACCTTGGATCGGGCCTTACCGGTCGCTTCTGCTGGACCGTCCACCTTTCCACGCCGGCTCACAGTCTTGGGGCTGGCCGCTAGCGTTCAGTATCGAAAAGAATTTCACCTTACCTTGTACCAATTGTAGGTAGCGGAATAACCCCTCTTTATACACATTATTTCGTTAACTTGACTTATTAACTTGGACCAAACAGTCGACGCACCAAGACAAGGAAACAAGTAAACGGACATGGGAAAGGTGCAGGCCATTTACCACAAATAGTTTGTTATTTCACTGAAGCCCCACAATCTTTTTTTGCACAGGTACCAAAACAATAATAAAACGCAAATGAGTCAGGTAGATACTCGAAAATTTCAGCTGAACCAGTTGATGATTAATTAGTTTATTTAAACGAGTAAAACGCACAAATTTAGGAAGGACTAAGAAGCAAGTAGTATAATCGATTATAGCTCAAACTCGTGCTTTGAGCTGGGGCAAACAATGACAGCAATGATACTAAAGATCACAATTCCAACATTTGGCTGGCCAAAGGGATGCTTGACATTAATGAATATAACTTACAAGAAGTGTAGTAACATAAAATTACAGAAGTCTGATATCTGTCGAGCTGAGGCCCGTTAAGTAATAATATGTTAGGCAACGAGCCCGAGAACAATTATGAACACAAATATTCAACATTGATCAATCAGAGAAGGCCCTTGGGCAACTCAATGTGAGTGTGGCCCCAAGCCGCAACCAAATCTTAAACACTACAACAAGAATATTAGAGTAAGAATTGTTAAAAGGACTATCCGGTTAATCTTACGATAAAATATAACAACAAGTTAATGTAATAACCAAAAATCACACATTATTCAAACACATTGCTGAAGTGGCCAGAAAGAAACAGGAAAATCCTTAGGGCTAACACTCAAACAACTTCAATACAAATTATATTTAAAATAATAAACATTAATTTTCTTGAAAGGAGCACACTCTCACCAGGATTATAGAGCTTAATTACCCAGTTGAGCCAAGATTCACTGGGCCACTACCAAGACCGTAGGCTATTTTATAGCAGCTCCATCAGTCAGGGAAGCGAAAACTTACGATACAAATAGCAGTCAGTCACGACCTCAGTGGTCACTAATACACGTGGCGGCAGAGAACATATGACAACTAAATTCAGCTTCGAATGATAAGATAAGCCGACATTGAACAAGTTGCAATTAACGAAATTTTTAAAACAGACAAGTTACCTCATAACTAGAGTTGGAATAGCTTTAAAGAAAACACATGAAATGTGGACCCACGTATTTCGTCATTTGAAATGTACTAACAATTTGCAAGTTTAGGCAATCGTAACAGAATTGGAAAAAAATCATCCAAATAAAGGAACGATCGAAAGACACACTATTCATTGTAGCGGTTAGGAGACCACTTAGCAATGTGTAAACCTTAATAAAAAAATCATTTAAGCAATAAAATACACTGTCAAACTGGGAAGATATAAAAACAGACAAAATGTGAAAGTATGAAATTTAAATGTCCACCCGTCTATTGGATCCCAACACTAACAACCACCTGTAATAAATACACAGTTGCGCAAAATTCACGATAAGCTGGAAGTGCAAGCAATTGAAATGTACTTCCGACAGGCACACACGAGTACAAACGTTGACACAACTTTCAACAATTATACAACTGCACAAAATTCAAAGTGAGCAGATAGCTACAGCCAACAAGGGACGAACAGCCAAATTTCACAACAATTGGAGTAGCTAATTGTTGTGTTGGCAGAAGAGCCAACACCGTGTAACTAGAGGAGGCCGAAATGCACGCGTTTTAGCTCACGCAGGCTGGCGTGAGGAGGGAAGGACTATACTGACGTGAGGTCTGGAACATAACAAGGAATTAGAATTCAGAAAGCCGACGTAATGAGTTTGATACTTAACTTTAATCCATTAATGATGAACGTCGCTCTTGAAGGTACATGATTCACAATATCAATATCAATAGTAACTGAATATGGCGCCTTGCTAGGTCGTAGTAAATGACGTAGCTGAAGGCTATGCTAAACTGTCGTCTCTGCAATTGAGAGCGTATGAAGTCAGTGAACCATCGCTAGCAAAGTCGGCTGTCCAACTGGGGCGAGAGGTAGGGAGTCTCTCTAGACTAGACCCGCCGTGTGGCGGCGCTCGGTCTGCAATCACTGATAGTGGCGACACGAGGGTTCAACGTATACTAACGGACCGCGGCCGATTTAAAGGCTACCACCTAGCAAGTGTAGTGTCTGGTGGTGACACCACACTAACGTCTGTGGACCAAGGTAAAGCTCGGCAGTTTATATTGATATGTAACAGGTCTTACACTTAACGCGCTGAGAAACAGTAATAAGAGAGCAAGGTTTAAACGAATACCTACACAGGTAACCTCCGATTCCAGTTAACCTTTGTTAAAATTACTTTTATTGAGAAGCGAAAGTATCAGCACCAGCTGTTGCAACAGCTCAAGTATAAACAGGTACCAAGACTCCTTGCGTATCACACGGATAATGTTACAATTGATTCCTTTAACGGAACTTATACACTTGCACGATATATGGTCGGGAATACAAGCTGCAATTTGTACCACTTACCGGTGGTCATGGAATCAATCACTCCTAGACCCGTTTATATAAGAGGTCCAATTCCTCATAAAGGCATGGCTTTACAATATTGTGGGGAGCGAATATTTTTTTTAATTTACAGTCAATTTGGAGCTTGATGCCCTGCAAGATGTGTTAATGACAAACTCAGTCACTTGAAAATGGCATAAAGAACAACACAGTCAAAGGCCGTGTGTTCATTTAACTTTTATTGTATGACTGCTGCCCAGCAACATCAAGACCTGTTTACAATATCAAGTACTCCAAATAGGGAAACAATACTGGACTCCACTCAGGTGTGAATGAGCCCTGACCTGAAGGATTCCAGTCAGGGTGTTATTGACTCCAAACCATAGTCGATCATCGAGGTGCTGTAAACGTTAAGCCTTGCAGAGTAAGCCAGAAACCTACTGACCAGGTTGCGTGCGACGTCCGTAGGTCATCACCCCTTACAAAACTTTCCTCTTTCCTGCACAGATTATTAAGAGCGGCAGCAAGCTTGTCAAACCTGGGGGCGAATCTATGGAAAAAGTTAGCCATTTCAGTAAACCTAGTGACCTCTTTCTTATTCCTCGGCCGGAGGAAGCTTTTCACGACCTTTGTTCGCTCTTGGTCGATACTGATACCATCCCCGGAAATCATGCCATCCAAAAAACAAACTGACCCCTGGCAGTTAACCCAGCGTCACGATGCTTCGACAACACCTATGTAAGATGGAAAAGGTGCTCCTCAAATGAACCACTGTAAATGGACAGACTGATGACCTCAGCTGTTACGTCCCATAGTACTCAGAGCCATTTGAACCATTTTGTAAATGGCCATATCAAGTTGTTGTTGTTTTTGTGGTCTTCAGTCCTGAGACTGATTTGATGCAGCTCTCCATGCTACTCTATCCTGTGCGAACCTCTTCATCTCCAAGTACCCACTGCAGCCTACATCCTTCTGAATCTGCTTAGTGTATTCTTCTCTTGGTCTCGGCCACATCGAGGTGGTTAAATAAACAGACGGACTTCAGATCTCCCAAGATGTGATCCAACAAACGAGAATGAACAGCGGTTCCAGTGGCCAACACAAACGGGCCCTGTTGAGTTCATAGAGGTTCCAGTCGGTGCAATAATCAGTGACTTGCTTAAATTTTTCGGTAAGAGGGATTTGATAATAGGCAAACTTGAATCAATCAAGTCAAGCAAAGTGAACTACGTAAAACATTTGTGAAGATCAGGCAAGAGGACTGACTCTAAAAATACCTTTTTATTCAGCATCCCGGCCTACAATCGTGACCTTGAGCCTTGTGGGTAAGAAAAATGGGCGAGGTTTAAGGAGAAAGCCTGATCACCCCATCCTGCAACGTATTAGTTAACTCATGCCTCAAGATTTTCATTTTAATGGGCAAAAGTCGATAGGGAGCTGCCGAACCGGGGCATCATTAATCGGACGTATATCACACTGGATCACACTTGTTACTCCTAGCTTATTAGACAAAGCATAAGGAAACCCAACAAATGTGTAGCCTGTTCTGATTGATGAGTCACGTCAAATTCCCGGTCTCTTCAACTTATAGAATTAGTCATCCTTGGATGACGACAAGAATAAAAAGCTATCTTTATGCCTGGCGAGAGTCTAAAGAAAAAGAGACGACTAGCAAAATCAAGGACAAACCCGATTCTTTGAGTAAAATCGCAGCCGAGCAACAGATTAACTGCTAGATCTTTAACAACCGGGAGAATAACTGACCAGTAGAAACTGCAACTGCACAAGCTATTGCGCATCTCCCCAACCAGAGGCAATTCATGCCCATTGGTCACATGTCGTCTCTGAGGGCAGGAGCGCACGGGAGATAATTTACGACTGAACTCCGAATGCCACTTCAAGTAATGAGTCAGAACTGCCGGAGTCCAATAACGCGCATAGAGGTTCCTGTGTGAACCATGCACAAACATAAGGAAGGGACAATCTTGTCGCAGCACGAATACGTGCGCACCAAGGGTTTGACCTGCTCCGACACGTACGTCCTCCATGCCCCACGGCGCCGGCTGTTACCCCGCAGAGCCCTCACAACCGGACACTCGCCACAACGAAAACAACGCCTGCGCGCGCGTGAATCAAATTTGGGAGAGGCTTTTTCACCCTTGTAAACTGAAAGCACTGGTACCGAACCCACACCTACCCTACGCTGCTCATCAGCAAATACACTCCTGGAAATTGAAATAAGAACACCGTGAATTCATTGTCCCAGGAAGGCGAAACTTTATTGACACATTCCTGGGGTCAGATTCATCACATGATCACACTGACAGAACCACAGGCACATAGGCACAGGCAACAGAGCATGCACAATGTCGGCACTAGTACAGTGTATATCCACCTTTCGCAGCAATACAGGCTGCTATTTCCTATGGAGACGATCGTAGAGATGCTGGATGTAGTCCTGTGGAACGGCTTGCCATGCCATTTCCACCTGGCGCCTCAGTTGGACCAGCGTTCGTGCTGGACGTGCAGACCGCGTGAGACGACGCTTCATCCAGTCCCAAACATGCTCAATGGGGGACAGATCCGGAGATCTTGCTGGCCAGGGTAGTTGACTTACACCTTCTAGAGCACGTCGGGTGGCACGGGATACATGCGGACGTGCATTGTCCTGTTGGAACAGCAAGTTCCCTTGCCGGTCTAGGAATGGTAGAACGATGGGTTCGATGACGGTTTGGATGTACCGTGCACTATTCAGTGTCCCCTCGACGATCACCAGTGGTGTAAGGCCAGTGTAGGAGATCGCTCCCCACACCATGATGCCGGGTGTTGGCCCTGTGTGCCTCGGTCGTATGCAGTCCTGATTGTGGCGCTCACCTGCACGGCGCCAAACACGCATACGACCATCATTGGCACCAAGGCAGAAGCGACTCTCATCGCTGAAGACGACACGTCTCCATTCGTCCCTCCATTCACGCCTGTCGCGACACCACTGGAGGCGGGCTGCACGATGTTGGGGCGTGAGCGGAAGACGGCCTAACGGTGTGCGGGACCGTAGCCCAGCTTCATGGAGACGGTTGTGAATGGTCCTCGCCGATACCCCAGGAGCAACAGCGTCCCTAATTTGCTGGGAAGTGGCGGTGCGGTCCCCTACGACACTGCGTAGGATCCTACGGTCTTGGCGTGCATCCGTGCGTCGCTGCGATCCGGTCCCAGGTCGACGGGCACGTGCACCTTCCGCCGACCACTGGCGACAACATCGATGTACTGTGGAGACCTCACGCCCCACGTGTTGAGCAATTCGGCGGTACGTCCACCCGACCTCCCGCATGCCCACTATACGCCCTCGCTCAAAGTCCGTCAACTGCACATACGGTTCACGTCCACGCTGTGGATGGAGCTCCGTATGCCACGGCAAACTGGCTGACACTGACGGCGGCGGTGCACAAATGCTGCGCAGCTAGCGCCATTCGACGGCCAACACCGCGGTTCCTGGTGTGTCCGCTGTGCCATGCGTGTGATCATTGCTTGTACAGCCCTCTCGCAGTGTCCGGAGCAAGTATCGCGGGTCTGACACACCGGTGTCAATGTGTTCTTTTTTCCATTTCTAGGAGTGTATACGAAAGCAGTCGAATCTACTAGCACTTGCAATTTATGAAAGTTGGTGCGACGTCGAGCAAGCACCAAACGTGATCGATCCTCGGAGCGCACGCCGTCTAAGACATTACACTACTGGCCATTAAAATTGCTACACCACAGGGATGATGTGCTACACACGAGAAATTTAACCGTCAGGAAGAAGATGTTGTGATATGCACATGATTAGCTTTTCAAAACATTCACTAAAGGTTGGCGCAGGTGGCGACACCTACAACGTGCTGACATGAGGAAAGTTTCCAACCGATTTCTAATACACAAACAGCAGTTGACCGGCGTTGCCTGGTGAAACGTTGCTGTGATGCCTCGTGTGAGGACGAGAAATGCATGCCATCGCGTTTCCGACTTTGGTAAACGTCGGATTGTAGTCTATCGCGCTCAGTCCGGAACCGCGCGACTGCTACGGTCGCAGGTTCGAATCCTGCCCCAGGCATGGATGTGGGTGATGTCCTTAGGTTAGTTAGGTTTAAGTAGTTCTAAGTTCTAGGGGACTGATGACCACAGATGTTAAGCCCCATAGTGCTCAGAGCCATTTGAACCATTTTGTAGCCTATCGCGACTCCGGTTTATCGTATCGCGACATTGTTGCTCGCGTTGGTCGAGATCCAATGAGTGTTAGCAGAATATGGAATCGGTCGGTTCAAGAGGGTAATTCGGAACGCCGTGCTGGATCTCAACGGCCTCGTATCACTAGCAGTCGAGATGACAGGCATCTTATCCG
Organism: Schistocerca serialis cubense; assembly: GCF_023864345.2. Taxonomy (NCBI): domain Eukaryota; kingdom Metazoa; phylum Arthropoda; class Insecta; order Orthoptera; family Acrididae; genus Schistocerca; species Schistocerca serialis. The sequence continues at coordinate 1,101,056,864 of NC_064639.1, forward strand.
CATGGCTGTAGCGGATCGTGCAGCCACGTCTCGATTTCTGAGTGAACAGATGGGGACGTTTGCAAGACATCAACCATCTGCACGAACAGTTCGACGACATTTGCAGCAGCATGGACTATCAGCTCGGAGACCGTGGCTGTGGTTACCCTTGACGCTGTGTCACACACAGGAGCGCCTGCGATGGTGTACTCAACGACGAACCTGGATGCACGAATGGCAAAACGTCATTTTTTCGGATGAATCCAGGTTCTGTTTACAACATCATGATGGTCGGATCCGTGTTTGGCGACATCGCGGTGAACGCACATTGGAGGCGTGTGTTCGTCATCGCCATACTGGGGTATCATCCGGCGTGATGGTATGGGGTGCCATTGGTTACACGTCTCGGTCACCTCTTGTTCGCATGAACAGGCACTTTCAACAGTGGACGTTACATTTCAGATGTGTTACGACCCGTGGCTCTACCCTTCATTCCATCCCTTCGAAACGCTACATTTCAGCAGGATAATGCACGACCGCATGTTGCATGTCCTGTACGGGCCTTTCTGGATGTAGAAAATGTCGACTGCTGCCATGGCCAGCACATTCTCCAGATCTCTCACCAATTGAAAACATCTGGACGATGGTGGCCGAGCAACTGGCTCGTCACAATACGCCAGTCACAACTCTTGATGAACTGTGGTATCGTGTTGAAGCTGCATGGACAGCTGTACCTGTACAAGCTCTGTTTGACTCAATGCCCAGGCGAGTCAAGGCCGTTATTACGGCCAGAGGTGATTGTTCTGGGTACTGATCTCTCAGGATCTATGGACCTAATCTGCGTGAAAATGTAATCACATGTCAGTTTGTCCAATGAATACCAGTTTATCATCTGCATTTCTTCTTGGTGTAGCAACTTTAATGGCCAGTGGTGCAGAAACGCTGTCGGACTCGGTAACAGACATACCAAGGGCTAGCACGCCCGTGCCCACTCGCTTCACATGTAGGCTCAATGTCCCCAAGGGCGCCTCTAGCTGTTGGTAATACTTTCACTCGAGCTCATTGCGCATACTCGCTGGCAACTTTCTGCCTGTAATAAGAGCTCTCAGCTGCCCTATAGAGCCCTGATGTCTCAACATTTCCGAGACCAAAGTACCCAATGACCCTTTAGCTATAGATATGCGTAAGCCATCAGCATGAAACTCAAACCGCAGAAGCAGACATAAGATTTGCTCTGTTTTATTTAAACTATCAACAGACAATTCTGACCGGAAAGAATCACGTAGTGGGATTGGGTACCTTAGAAAAGTGATCCGAGGGCAAACTACCCAGACTTCGCGCGTCGGAGCGCTTATCTTTACTGAACTGATTACGGTTTAAAATTTTCTGCCTCGAGCCTACATTCTCGCTTTCTAAACTTAGGGATAAAACCCTAATCTGCAAGTTCCTTGCCTGATCACTCAGTTTCTTAATAACAGGGAGAAGCCAAAGACCTTCAGTTTCTCATGATCGTGAAGTTCAACATGAGTCAAATCCAACAAGCGAATCACTAAATGCGCCAGATGCGCTTGAATCCTAGCGACCTGCCTGGTTGTGGGTTGGCAGTACTCAAGGAAGGAGAGATTTGGCTGTACGTCATCTAACATATCTGCGATGTTATGAAGAGAGGCATCTACCCGCCCAGTGATACCGATCGAAAGTCTAAGCGGCCTGTCCAGTGCCGCACGCAAGCAGATCGACAATTTCAGGACGCTATCTTCGTTTGGAAGTTGATACATTTGCAGATCATACTGAAATCCATGACAGGTATCGGCCCAGTGAAAACAATGGCAACGTATGAGTGCAGTACCTTGAAAAGGAGAAATACAGTACCACAATAATCACAAGAAACAACAAATCGGCCGAAGTGGCCGTGCGGTTAAAGGCGCTGCAGTCTGGAACCGCAAGACCGCTACAGTCGCAGGTTCGAATCCTGCCTCGGGCATGGATGTGTGTGGTGTCCTTAGGTTAGTTAGGTTTAACTAGTTCTAAGTTCTAGGGGACTAATGATCTCAGCAGTTGAGTCCCATAGTGCTCAGAGCCATTTGAACCATTTTGCCAAACAACAAATGACGTTAAAAGGTAGACAACTCCAAGGCGCCCCCCTCCCTGTCAAACATAACGTAATCACGAGCTGCTACCAGTTGTGACCTGATAACTATACTCTGCTGATCACAAGAAAAATACCAATGTAAATATAACGGCATGTATTCTTCCGCGTTTGCTTGAATCTCATTGGATTTAGTGTCATGTGGAGCCGAAGCCCAGCTGTGACCAATACAGTCAAGTAGCATCATAAGCATACGTTTTACGCTTTGTTACACGCACACAGAATGAGCGATAATGCAAGACAACAGCTTTACTGACGAATTAAACTTGGACAGCACTGACCAACCAACGGTCCAATTAACCTGCAATGAGGTGAGAAATTCCAGTTCTGAATTAAAAAGAGACGAGAAAAGAAACAATAAAGCGTCGAATTCATTTAAATTTTAAAGAGAAGGAAATACTATTTGGCAAAACTCCAGCACTACTGCGCACTTCTTAGGTGATCAGATTTTTTTGGAATGTATAATATGTTCTCATTCGCACCTGGCGTAGTATTCCACTTACAAACAAGAGTGATGAAAATTCCTGACGTAATTTTTCTGAGCCAGCTATGTGTGACGCAAAAACATACTGCAGGGATTTCACCGTACTGTTGAATACTGAAGCCACTGAAGGTATTAATTACAGTTAGTCGTCTACTAACGTCTTAGCACTTTCCTAATCCGAATCTGAGAAATACATCTCAGTTCTGAAACTATCATCTGCTACTTTGATAACGAGTCGATGAGAAACAGAGTCCACGAAGCCAACCAGGCGTCGCATTTTCTCTTCTCCTTTCATGACGAGCCGTTCTATAACCCGCCCGCGTTCGGCAGTGACATGTGAAAAAGCTGCGTGCGTGAGTTCCAGTACGTATGGCAGCTTAACAGTATTGTTATTTCTCGGGCGAAATCCCCTAACTTGGCTCCAGATCAGTTCTGTTGGGTTCATATTGTAATGGTACAGTGGCGAATATAATGATGCAGTATTTGTATGGTGTGCTCGATACTGTGAAAATGATTGTTTTTCATGTTTCTACGGCACTTATGTACATCTGTGGTTTAAAACAATGGACATAGCCCAAATAAAGAGTACTTGGTTTTTCATTTTTGCCTTAAAAAATTTAATTATGTTTTCTTAATTTAAGCAACCTTTAGTTACAGCCTTTCATAAGATATCGATAATTAAGAATTTATATTTGAAATGAAAGTAGAAATTTCAGGTGCGATGTGTAATTAGAAACAAAAAGACGGGCACTGTTCATACAAAATGGTGATGAATTTTATAATTACGAGAGGCAGGCATTTCACATTGTACGAGGGAAAAAAACTGACTCTGGTAAGATTTGAACCTGCGACCTACGAACTGCAATTTGTTTTCAGTATACTACGGTAACGATTCCACTATACATTGAACGTGCAAGTACGTGTCAGCTTTATGTAGTACAGTGGGTCGGAAAACTTCAAAACCGTTTATTTCTGTAAATTTATGGAAAACATTGAGAACAACATATTTCTCGGCACTTTTTAACCGTGTTCCACACACCTGTTTCACTACGGAACAGGAAGTAGACTCAGCCATTATCAGACTGCGTATTAACAGCGCGATAATCTGAGCAGAACAGTGCAGAGGGTGTGACAGTACACGATTTTTGAAATAAAAACTACGTAGCTAAGGAGTGATAAAGAAAAACGTTGATGGCTGTTCATGCATTTGAAATCTTAAGGTTTCGTTTAACGCAAGTTAGTAATAATATATCTAATACATAAGTAGAACCTACTTCCAAGAGGGTAACAACGTGAGCGCATGTGTTCTACGGCTTCTGACCAATCAACGCGTTTGTGTTTGTTTGCATCAGATTTATTCTTATTATGAACGGAGCATGCGTCTGGGATAGCTTTTTGGAAAACACATGGAAGGTGGACTGACATATTTCGTCATTTGTTCATTACTTAATAACAACATTACCACTACAATTTAAAAACTTAGTAAAAGAATTAGAATTCTCGCCAAAACCTCAAAAGGCTCAGTTAATTAAAAACCAACTTTTACAATTGTCCCATTAATAGCAGGAAATGAAAATCGGAAGTACATAGTTCCCAAAGACAGGAAAAGTCATAACAACTGGGGGTGACAGCAAGCAGGTACGGCAAGCAATTTTATCAGCCAAATGGATTACAATCACAGCCATGAAATGTACTAACAATTTGCAGGCTTAGGTAACCGTTATACAACTATAAACCACATTCATACAAGTACATGAATGATGATAAGAGACGCCACTGATTGTACCTTCTGGAAGGCCACATAGAAACATATAACCCTTAAAAGAACCTTTAAGCAATAAAATGCACTGTCCCTCAAATCAGACGAACTGATAAGGTATAAAATTTAAATATAAATGCCCTCCCGTGTATTCCAACCAAACATGAACAGTAACGTGTAATAAATAATTGGCCAAAATTCAAGATAAATTGGAAGTACATGCAATTGTAATGTACTTTCCAATTTTACACACTAGCAGAAACTTTGACAAAAGCTTTAATAAATATACAATTGCTCAAAATTCAAAGTAAGCTGATAGCTACAGCATACGGATATCACAGCCAACAAGGAACGAGCAGCTAAGTTTCACAACAATTGCAGTAGCTAATGAGTGTTGATCAAGGTAAAACTCGGCAGCTTATATTGATAAGTAACAGATCTTCAACTTAACGGGCTGAGAAGTAGTAAAGAGAGTGCAAGGTTTAAATGAATAGTCAGAGAGGTATAATGAGGAAGAATGTCAGGCTTGGCAAACACGCCTTAAACTCCTGAGTCATTAAATTCAGCAAACAGATCCAACTTCTGGTTCTCGCTTAAACAGCGACACTCCGCCATGGCACGCATCGAACGATCGACTTCGCTTAACTTGAGCCACCACGACGTGATCGGCAGGGGCACTAGACGGTCGGCCAACCCAGACACCGTGCGACGAAGGAAGTGCAGCTGCGGCAAAAAGCGAACGTGCCTCTGCTCCGGGCCACGGGAATAGGCACGCGTCATTTGCCACCAAAGCTGCCCTGCCAACACACATCAAAAGAGAACAGTAATCTGCGCACATAAGGCTTCACACAAGAATGACCAAGGAGTAAAAAATATGAACTAATGCTAAAAAATCGGGTACCGATGCAGGTTAAATTTAAAATTATTATTATAAAGAAGTGAAAATATCAGCGCCAGCTGATGCAATAGATCAACCATGCACATGTACCTCCCACATAGATCCTGTTGTAATTGATTTCTTTCACGGACTTATAACAGGTAATACTATTGCACGACTTATTACCAGAAACACAAATTGCAATTAGTAACACTGCCAAATGGTCATGCGCTCAATCACTGGTAGAGGTCCAATTCCATTTAATGCAGACATCGCATTACAATATCAAGTACCAAAATAAGGAACAACACTTAACTCCACTCAGGCGTGAAGGAGCCATGACTTACAGGATTACAGTCAATGTGTAATTGACTCCAATCCATACAGTGAACCATCGAGATGCCATAAACTTTAAGCTTACAGAGTAAGTCAGAAATTTACCAACCAGGTTGCACGTGACGTACGTAGGTCTTCGCAGAGCCTGCCGCTACCAAACTTTGGGCCAGCCGGCCAGGCTTGTCCCCAACCGATTTAACCGTTTGCGTCTCCTTGAGACCGGCACCTGACAATAGGAGAAAAGTATCAGACCGCATCGTCATAATTTAAAATGCGCCAACGTTTCGGCCAGCGTTGCAGCTAGCCTTCATCAGTTAACGTAAGGCTCTGATGAAGGCTAGCTGCAACGCTGGCCGAAACGTTGGCGCATTTTAAATTATGACGATGCGGTCTGATACCCTGAAGAATTTTACTAAAGAAGACAACGGCCGCGGAAGCCTACGCTTACAATAGGAGAAAGCATTAAGTTGTCAGCCACGTGACCTCCAACCAACTCCTCTCCAGGCCCTGCGGAACAAACAGTACACACACCTCGACCAAAGCCTTAGGTCGCGATACGCGATCTAAACGATATCGGCAGCATATGTAGTTAGTGGCACCAGTGGAATATCATTCCACCATCATAAGAGCCACCACAGGCTCACAAAAATTTGAAACAGAGACACCAAAAGGTATGTTTAACACTTGTGACAGAACCACAGGCAATCTAGCGTAGTAGGAGCATCTTCAACACGGAAGCACAAGTAACGAACACCTGACCTCCAAAGGGCAAAACAGACGGCACCAGAAAATGGGCAGCACTCCAACACCTACATCAGCAACTATGCCTTCTTAATCCAGGGTAATATTGCCGACCAGCAAAATTCTACTGACCATCGGCCGCTCCGTGAACAGCGCACCGTACGTCACACGTACCTCTCATCCCTCTCTCTCCCTGACCGCGACCGACTGCTGGCTCATGTGGTGAACAGCGCTCCAAGGAACTACAACCAAAGACTGAACTAACAAGCGACCGAAGCGCCACCCGGCATCGTGGCAGTAGGCAAAGATGTAAAACACAGAACGAGCCGACACGGCTCAATAATAATTAAATACATACGTTAGTGAATACGAGGGTCACTCCAAAAGAAATGCACACTATATTTGTAAAAAATACAGTGTTCATTCTGCATGTGTGAAAGTTTTACAGTGTGAAGATGCATCCTTACCGCTTGTTTTCAAACTCAATTCAACCCGTTCCCGTGAGTGGCGCCATCACAGCAGGTCTTCAAGATGGCTGCTACATTTGACGTTCGTCAGAAGCAACGTGCTGTCATAGAATTCCTGTGCTGTGAAAGCGAGACAGTGGTAAACATCCACAAGAGGTTGAAAAAGGTGTATGGAGATGCTGCTGTCGATCGCAGTACAGTTACTCGGTGGGCAAGCAGGTTACGTGATGAAAGCGGGCACGGCAATATTGACGATTGTCCTCGCAGTGGCAGGGCTCGTACTGCACACACTCCAGACAATGTGCAGAGAGTTAAGGAATTGGTGACTGCTGACAGACGCATCACAGTGAACGAATTGTCAGGCTACTTTGGCAAAGGGGAAGGAAGAGAATAGTGAAAGTGTTGGCGCTAAAAATGCTTTGTTCCAGGTGGGTTCCCAGGATGTTGACAATGGCTCACAAAGAAACAAGAAAAACGGTATGCAGCGAACTTTTGGAACCGTACAAGAATGGTGGAGATGAATTTCTTGGAAGAATTGTGACAGGTGATGAAACATGGCTCCATCATTTTTCACCAGAGACAAAGAGGCAATCAATGGAGTGGCATCATGTAAATTCACCCAAGAAAAAAAAAATTCAAAGCCACATCTTCTGCTGGAAAAGTGATGGCTACTGTGTTTTTAGATTCCGAAGGACTCATACATGTGGACATCATGCCAAGTGGAACCACCATAAATTCAGACGCATATGTGACGACACTGAAGAAACTTCAAGCTCGACTGAGTCGTGTTCGGCCACATCGGCAAAAGCAGGATGTTTTGATGTTGCACGACAATGCACGGCCACATGTCAGTGAAAAAACCATGGAAGCGATCACAAAACTCTGATGGACAACACTGAAACACCTGCCTTACAGTCCTGACCTGGCTCCATGTGACTATCATCTCTTTGGGAAACTGAAAGACTCTCTTTCTGGAACAAGGTTTGAAGATGATGACTCCCATGTGCACGCTGCCAAACAGTGGCTCCAACATGTTGGTCCAGAATTTTACCGTGCGCGTATACAGGAGCTTGTTCCAAGATGGCGTAAGGCAGTTGAGAGGGATGGAAATGAAAATATTGTTCCTAAAGTATGTATCTACAGACTGTAAAACTTTAAAACATGTAGAATAAAAGATGGATTTTAAAAAAATAGTGTACATTTCTTTTGGAGTGACTCTCGTACAAAACCCTATTTACAAGCCGCGTGGGGTAGCCGTGGTGTCTAAGAGGCCTTGTCACTGTCCGTGCGGCTCCCCCCGTCGGAGGTTCGAGTCCTCCCTCGGGCATGGGTGTGTGTGTTGTCCACTGCGTAAGTTAATTTAAGTTAGACTATGTAGTGTGTAGGCTTAGGGACCGATGACTTCTGCAGTTTGTCTCGTAAGACCTTGCCACAAATTTACAAATTTTTCCCTATTTACATGTCAGATGAACAGTGTAAGTCTCTTTGTGATGGTGCGTGAAACAGCACTTACCTCCTAGTGTGGGGTCTTGTCCACTACTTGCTTTTAGAGTGCCTAAAGGACATTGCGTTCTCGGAATGCTATACTACAATGCAAACAAATAACATTAGTAGTTTTATTTCTAGAAAGCAAATTGACAATACTTATCTGTACGGAGGGTTCCAAATGATTGGAAAAGAGCACAGGTAGTCCCAGTCTTCAAGAAGGGTCGTCGAGCAGATGCGCAAAACTATAGACCTATATCTCTGGCGTCGATCTGTTGTAGAATTTTAGAACATGTTTTTTGCTCGAGTATCATGTCGTTTATGGAAACCCAGAATCTACTATGTAGGAATCAACATGGATTCCGGAAACAGCGATCGTGTGAGACCCAACTCGCCTTATTTGTTCATGAGACCCAGAAAATAGTAGATACAGGCTCCCAGGTAGATGCTATTTTTCTGGACTTCCGGAAGGCGTTCGATACAGTTCCGCACTGTCGCCTGATAAACAAAGTAAGAGCCTACGGAATATCAGACCAGCTGTGTGGCTGGATTGGAGAGTTTTTAACAAACAGAACACAGCATGTTGTTATCAATGGAGAGACGTCTACAGACGTTAAAGTAACCTCTGGCGTGCCACAGGGGAGTGTTATGGGACCATTGCTTTTCACAATATATATAAATGACCTAGTAGATAGTGTCGGAAGTTCCATGCGGCTTTTCGCGGATGATGCTGTAGTATACAGAGAAGTTGCAGCATTAGAAAATTGTAGCGAAATGCAGGAAGATCTGCAGCGGATAGGCACTTGGTGCAGGGAGTGGCAACTGTCCCTTAACATAGACAAATGTAATGTATTGCGAATACATAGAAAGAAGGATCCTTTATTGTATGATTATATGATATCGGAACAAACACTGGTAGCAGTTACTTCTGTAAAATATCTGGGAGTATGCGTGCGGAACGATTTGAAGTGGAATGATCATATAAAATTAATTGTTGGTAAGGCGGGTACCAGGTTGAGGTTCATTGGGAGAGTGCTTGGAAAATGTGGTCCATCAACAAAGGAGGTGGCTTACAAAACACTCGTTCGACCTATACTTGAGTATTGCTCATCAGTGTGGGATCCGTACCAGATCGGTTTGACGGAGGAGATAGAGAAGATCCAAAGAAGAGCGGCGCGTTTCGTCACAGGGTTATTTGGTAACCGTGATAGCGTTACGGAGATGTTTAATAAACTCAAGTGGCAGACTCTGCAAGAGAGGCGCTCTGCATCGCGGTGTAGATTGCTCGCCAGGTTTCGAGAGGGTGCGTTTCTGGATGAGGTATCGAATATATTGCTTCGCCCTACTTATACCTCCCGAGGAGATCACGAATGTAAAATTAGAGAGATTAGAGCGCGCACGGAGGCTTTCAGACAGTCGTTCTTCCCGCGAACCATACGCGACTGGAACAGAAAAGGGAGGTAATGACAGTGGCACGTAAAGTGCCCTCCGCCACACACCGTTGGGTGGCTTGCGGAGTATAAATGTAGATGTAGATGTAGATGTTCAGCAAATGTCCCTAGCGATAGGCGACATGAAAACACTACTGTTCTTGCTGTAGGCTGAGTACCAGAAAACACTTGATAAGGATCACGACAATCTGGCAGCGTAACACCAATCACGTTGCAGACTCGGGCCCATTTGGGCTGCCGAAGCTAGCAGGAACGACGTTTATATTCCCGTCTTCCAGGTGTCGCTCCTTCTGCGGCGCGGTCCAATTCCCCGCACCATTGGCCGATGTTTCCCCGCCTCGTTCTCTGTTCTTGCATTCTGCATTCTCGTTCCGGCGCCTATTGTTACACCAGAACACCTAGGATGTCATAATATATTATGAGAGTAACTTTGTCAGCCCCCAGTAGCTGATTGGTGCCGCCACTGTAGCTCAGCGTGTTCAGTCAGAGGGTTAGCTGCCCTCTGTAACAAAAAAAAATTAGTGAACGGATGAACGAAGAACCTGAACGGGTGTCATCGGACGTCCGCGCCGAACAAATTCAACGAACAATACAGAACAAAATGAAACCAACTCAAAAAAAAAAAAAAAAAAGAAGAAGTGGTCAGCGCGACAGAATATCAATCCTAAGGGCCCGGGTTCGATTCCCGGCTGGGTCGGAGACTTTCTCCGCTTAGGGACTGGCTGTTGTGTCGTCCTAATTATTATCGCTTCATACCCATCGACGCTCAAGTCGCCGAAGTGGCGTCAAATCGACAGACTTGCACCCGGCGATCGGTCTACCCAACGGGAGGCCCTAGTCACACGACATTCATTCAGAGTAACTTTTATTAAAGCAACACAAATTATAAAATTACGGCACATTAATAAAAGCCCCGTTTAAAAAGAAACTCTCAGGTTAACTTGACTTGTACAAAGATTTTACCGCTGCTGCAGTTATTTGATAGCTCTGTCTTCAGAACCACCGCCCCTCAAAAGTGAGGATTTTTCCCTTACGAGCATAGCCCATTAACACATGGCATTTCAAAAAAAAAAAAAAGGAAAAAAAATGCAGCAACAGCGTCCTCAATGATGTGCCTTTGTCATTTCCGGCTGCGGCGAGCCCGCATATTTTCATTGTCTGCTTTACTACTGTGTCTCGGAATCTTAGCGATACTGCCATTCCTCATTCACGGTGCTCGGGTGCCTAAAAAAGGCATCTGGATAATACTGACACAGATCCGCGCTTTCATTAAACTGCGTTCTTTCAATGATAACCATCGAAATACGTTGTCTAGACAAATATTTTTCCGTAATTTCATTACTCTATACTAATTATTTTTTGTGTAACTGATGGATTTCCGTTAGTGTATACCTGATCTGCGAGGACGAGCATTCCCCATGATCGCTGCGTATCTCCATACCTAGGCGTCACTATGATCAAGTTTCAGTTACTCTAACCTGACGATGTGATTTCTGAGAATCTCGTACAGGTTCCACTGAAATTCAAAGCAGAACGTTTCTTTCCTTCGCGCAAGAACCAGGAGCTCCGCAGCTCTCGTGATATACGCGGCTGCCGGCTGACCCGGCTGCTGCTTGAGATTTCCGCGGGCTCACCTTTTACGAGGGCACTGTACGTGCGTCGCCTACCCGCAGACCTGCTGGGCCAACTCGCACGAATAATTCATCCGCGCTGATATGGGAAATAACTGCAGCGACTTCCTGGCTGAAATCCTTATCGCCGGGGGCGCGGCGCTTGCTTCCTGCATTTCTGCCTTTCCGGCGCCGCATTCCGAAACGAGGTCGGCGCGGTGCTAAGGATGGCGTGCGCGAAACCATCCTTCGAGGAACCTGACTGCTTCTCAAACATTTCGACACACTAATAAATTAAGTCTCCGCTGCCGATAACAGTTCTAAGAGACAGGTGATGTAGCAACATTAAACCGAACTTAAAAAGTTTTGTCACCTCGAAGAAACGAAATCATATAACTCATTTTTTTCTTTGTTTGTGTGTCCTTGTCGGAATTTTTGTACACAATGAAATGTCCGCTCCACAGTGCTGCAGCAGACAGATAGAGGAACCGTAACGGAGAGGCATAGCACAATGACTAAGTTCGTAATTCATTTTCTGCTTTATAGAAGGAACTGTGTTGTTGAAACGGCGGGACTGTACCAGAAAAATATACCACTATGACACAGCCGCCACACACAGTGTGCACAAACAAGTTTGACTTGTGAAGAGTAAAGTGGCTCTCTGTGAAGAAAGAGAAACGTAGGCCTTGTTACAGGAAGAACGGCATATAACAACGGGGGTGATTATAGAATAAGTGGAAATCAGTCATGGACCACGTTTCAAATATTTCACCCAACATTCTGAACACGACGTAGCTCGCTGTCCGCTGGATTTCACGATTGTTCAGTAACATTCAAGTATCATGCCGAATCGTGGCAGCTGCGGAAATGTTGGAGCTGAACTAGTAAAATCTAGACGACGGAATGTTGAATACAAGCATGTTAACGTGTATGCATTGTACAGGTGTCGGAAATCAGTGTGTGAGATGGAGTTCCAGGCCTGTATGTGTTCAATCGGAGACAGATCTGGTGATCGAGAACACCAAGACAACACATCAACATTCCGTAGAGCATGTTGGGTCACAGCAGTGGTATGTGGGCGAGAGCTGTTCTTTTGAAAAATAACCACGGGAATGATCCTCATGAATGGCAGAGTAACAGGTCGAATCACCAGATTGACTTACAGATTTACAGCCAGGGTGCGATGGATAACAATCAGTGTGTGCAAACAACACTGGTCTTGCGGTTTGATTTGAAAGATTCTAGGTGACTGTTAAGTTTACACCCTGACAGCAGTCCCTTTAACTTCTAAGCCCTCCATTTGTCTACCTGGTCATGTGTCCGCGAAACTAAATTTGCCCTCTGATAATGTGTTGCAGATTACCACTTTTTTCAAATTCTTGAATAAAAACTTCAATGCTGGGAAAAATTAATAAAATGGCTGGACTGTCATTATTGTACTCAGTTAGTCATGGGTGATTAATATATTGACATGGGATTAACTTTTTATAAAAATGGCAAGAGTTTATGTTGTGTACGTAGTTCCGCGTAGTCAGCGCGTACACAACTTTCCCACTAGAGCGCGCCCCGCTAAGCACAACAGCGCAGGCGCAGCGCTCGTCGGCCTCCGCACTACGAGATGGCGCTGTCTCAGAGACGGGTAAAATTCTGCTTCCGCCGATCCGCGTATTAATATGTAATGCAGGCAATGAGACTGCTGCTAACGTAGAACCTTTTCTCCTCGCGGATCACACTCGCGCAGTGATACCTGAACGCTCGAGGTATTATAACGAATGTACAGACCTCCGATTAGTCAGTCTGCATTGGTCTACATTAGTCTGCATTAGTCTATAGTCAAGTTTGTCTGCGCCTAATAAGATTATCATATTCCTGTACATAGCCATGAAGAGAAATGTATAGACACTTTGCCAAGTATCAGAGATATGTGAGAATAAGATTAACGTAACAAGACCAAAGGAACTTCAGATTGTCAATTGTAAATAGCATCCAGAATCAAGTTAAGTAATTTCTATGCTTTTTATTATTTTAATAAATGTGTGTGAAAATTAACCAAGTTCTGTTTAAAGTTGGTCACCGTCAATCTGCTCCTCTATGCGTGCAAGTGGCATTTCTATCGTCTGACCTAACGGCAGAAGATAAACACGCCACGATAAGACCACGAGACATATTGCTGACACTCGCCTACTTCGCTAGAGCGACAAGTCAAATAATCTGATGGTGTGTATACCGAAGGTCTTACAGTACGCACACCACAGTTTATTAATCATAAAATAGGATAAATACGTTAAGCGATATGTCAAATAATTCATGAACTGTTGGCAACACAAATAGGAGTAACAAATAATTTGCACTCCACTGGGTGGCGATAGTTTGGAAAAAAATAAGATTTATCTGTTTAATCTATTTAACCTGGATCAATATATGGAAAACGCAACCTGAAATAATGTAACGCTGAAGAGGCTTTAATGAATTTACTCTATACGCAAGTTCTGAGAGAAGTGGCGAGTCTCTGGTTCTGTTTGCCCTGACAAGGCTAAGCTGCAATATTATACCTCTTTCTCGATGCGTAGTGCACTCACAGGTGACGGTCGTTGCGCAAGCGTCTGCAGAGTAACAATGTGTGATACCTGTAATCCATTATCACGGGCGCAAGATATGCTAAGTCGCGAGCAGGCGATCTGTCAGACGGATCGGCGTTACTCTCTGACGGAGCCTTGATATCTCGGCAGATTCCACCGTGTCACATCCTGTGCGCTGGTCATACCACGGACCAATCTATCTCACTTGTACAGCAGTACACACAAGGCAATCCAACGTCAAAGTGGCAAACCTGATTCGAATAAAATTATCCTCAGCACAGAGAGGTCTCTAAGATAGTTGAGGTCCAAACTGTCAGTACAGCTAAGACTTCATCACAGGCGCCTCAGTCAAGACCACTGCCAGTGCAATGTTACACTCAGAACGAGTGTCCCTAGTGCAAGCCAGTCATAACAAGAGTCAAGGTCAGAATTATCTCTCCAGACCAAACACTGGGTCAGAAGTCCAATTTCTCCACTCGTCCCCTTCCATCAAAATCCGTTACACTCGAAATGTGCCCTAACACCACTATCCCCACAACGGTTCTGTGCCAGTCATAAGATTCCATAAGCGCCACATGTAGCTCGCCGCTCTACCTCTCAACCACTCCTAACCAAAGTCGTAACATTCTTTTCCCTGCTGGAGAAGCAGCCAATCCGTAACTCATAAATTTAGACACAAGGAGGGTAAGACGTTGCGCTCCAGAATTTTGTTTTCAGTAGCCACTTTAGGCGGCGTGTTTTGAGAGTTTTCGTTTAGGCCTTGAATGAACAACACATTTATCACAGATATCATTATCCTGACAGGCCGTATGTTACAGCATGTCCGACTAGGAGTCTTGGCTAAACTAAGAAAAGTGCTTCTGTGTCCCAGCATAGACCACTTCCATCCACCACAAATGTTGTGTTCCATGTTAAGATTCTTCAGAAAGCCTGAGACTTCCGAACACACTCTGCAGGCAGAGGGACAATACCACCTGATGGCTCTGCCTATAGCGTCTGGTCCACGGCTAACATGGAAAATGGCCGATCTTTATGCACGCCAGTCCCTTACACAATGGACGCCCTGTCGAAACGTCATGGCCAGACTCCCTACTTTCTCTATTGCACCCGTGTCCACGTCACGGTCAGAAACGCCTGACAGATAGAGCCAGGTTGGCAGTTTTTCGCCCCCTCGACCGAAAACGTTGCACGCACCAGCATTCCGTCCCTGGTAAGTACTTTGAGACGTTCCTCTCCCTAACAGATGCATGGGGCTTCAGAGCCCCAAACGTGCACTGCAGGATTTACTGTTAAGTAACAAAACTGCCTCCTTGTTCTCAACTCCAAAAACTACTATTCGAAGGAGAGCTAACATAAAAATCCCACATGCATTAACAATGTACATGCTCCCATCACTGTCTGCTCATGTTGATAACTTCCTGTTGTCCCAAAGAAAATGATATACTGGGTGTAATGACAACTTTCAAGAATAGCCTTGAATATGAAGATAAGTGAGTGAGTGACTTCTCCTGTCTCAAGTGAAACTCAGCCTGTAACTCCAGTTGTAGGTCTAGTGTGTTCAGTATGCTGGCAGGTTGGTGGCAGCACCTCCATTAGCCTCCTTCTAACCCACACATGCCCATTACTGGCACCAAAGTAGAATCAGCTTTTATCAGACAACACAATAGACCTCCACCCTGCGTTCCAATAAGCTGTCGCTTGGCACCATTGAAGTCTGAAATGGCGGTTATTCAGGATCAGTGAATGCACGCTACAGGGCATCTGGCTCGATACTGTCCTTGAAGTAACCGATTTTTAACAGGTTGTTGTGTCACTGTTGTGCCAACTGCTGCTAAAATTGCTACTGCAAATGCAGTACGATGTACCAGAACCATATGCCGAACGCGATGGTCTTCCCCGTCCGCAGTGGAACGTGGCCATCGGAGACCAGTCTTCTTGCGACAGTATATTCCAGTGGCCACAATGACAGCAGTCATGTACAGGGCTACATTCCTGTCGAGTCTTTCTGCAGTAATGAGTAAGGAAGATCCTGTTTCCTATGGCCACACATCCTTGTTCAAACTGAGCGAAGTCTTGGTAACAGCATCGTTGTTGCCTTAAAGGCTTTCTTGACTTACATCAACTCACCACGTCTTATCTCAAAGGTAACTAACATGGTCGTGTATTTAAAGCATACCTGGTTTTCATCATCATAGTTGCACTGCTAGAGCCACTCTGATTCGACTGTTTCGAAATTTGAATAGACGTTTTTCGGATGTAGAAGCACGCCTGCCAACTGTCATTTATGTCAAACGTCTCTCATTCATGTCAAACGTCTCCTTATTGGTTCTGCGATTTTTTCTTTCTTGCGGTCAGTGTAGAAAAGACTAATGTGGTATTAGCATACTGCAGTAGCATCCAAGGAAAGGTCCCAGAGTAAGTATCACTTACTGAAGGCTGCAAATGCCATATAGTATTTGTAGCATGATGTAAGTCGAAACCGTAAGTAATTTTTATCGTAAGGATAATTTAGTCGCCACTGGTAGCTGTTTACTTATTGAAGTAAAGAACACGGTAATATCTAGTGAGGCTATCACGGATTCCGAATGTGAATTAATCCGGATGATGCTGAGCATGAAACGTAGGTCAGAAATGTTAATCGGATTCCTTTAAAAACCACCTGGGTTAGGAGCTGTAATGGTAGAGCGCACCAATATCGTTAATAGCTCTGCTCCCCATGCCGCTGTAATAGGGGTTATTTCAGCTTCCCAGGTATAGGATGGAAGAGTCATGCTATCAAAACTCTTGCTTGAAACAAGAATTCGTGTAACATTATTGTATTTGTGTGTCCGAAAATTACTTCGAGCAGATAATCATAGAAACAACTCGTGAAGATAACATCTTGGGCCTCCTAGCGTCGTACAAACCTGAACATATCGAATCTGTTAACGTACTATAGGTATCACAAGAAATGTTAAGAAACATAGGAAAACATTTTTGCTTAGCGAGAGCGACAGGATACAATTGATGGAGTGTTTGAGTAGTCAGCATCAAATATTCAGTGCTGAGGAATAAGACGTGGAGAGCAAAAATTCAAAAGCATGTAAGACCTACCATGGTTTAATAGTCGTCCTAGAAAACTACTACGTAAACAAAGAGAGCTTCATCACAGATTCCAGATAAGTCAAGGCCTAGCAGACAAAAGAAAGCTCAAAGATGTAATGAACTAAAACACCCACAGCCGTCCTTACGATGTCATTTATTGTATGACTACCAGTTTCGGTGCTTCAATGCACCATCTTCAGGCCTTAGCCGATGCTGAGTGGGTTAACACCATCAATATGGACGGTGCCAACATCTATAACTGATTTTCGCGAGCCACCTGGAACTGCGATGTTGCCTCTCCATCAGTTTGACAGTTCATAGTTGGAGAAGCAGCAACGCTGTTACAGGTAGTCTGTGAAAACCAGTTACAGATGTTGCCCAATGACGCATCGTTTATATGGATGGTGCTAACCCACTCAGCATCGGCCGAGGCCTGAAGATGGTACATGGAAGGACGAAAATTGGTAGCCATACAATAAATGACATTATAAGGACGGTTGTAGGTATTTCATTTGATTACACCCTCTCCCGGACTGCCGTTTGGTGAAATCCAGACCTGCGACTGATTCAGGACTACCTTGCAGGCAGAACTCAACGCGTTGCTCTTTATGGAACAAAATCTACGTAAGCGAATCTAATTTCAGAAATACCCAAAGGAAGTGTGATAGGGGCGTAATTGTTTTCAACGTGCTGCGTCACGAAGGTATGCCTGGAAGGTAGTAGCTAAGGAACTGTTTGGCACATCCGATGGCAGGTGCGGGCAGTGTTGATATTTTTCAAACAATTCTGTGAAGCAAATTTGTGACACCACTCGCAGGCGGGAAGGCACGGCCCGCCGGGCACTACATGGCAAGAGTGAAGTAATCAGGGCCACGAAGAAAACATACGTTGCAGTTACAACAGCACCTAGTGACCTGCGTGTAGGGGCCGAAGTGCGCTGAGGAGAGCACTCCCCTTGTCCCATCCAGACGAACAACGTCTGAGGCGTAGGCAAAATACCTATAAATAAATGAGCCCGGAGGCTCCAAGGAGGCAGTTAGGCCACCATTCTGTCCACGTCTAGAACCGGAGGGAATGACGATAGTTTAAGTTGCAGGCCAATTACGACATCCTTTTGGTGATGGATATCGACAGTCAACTCGCCCGCTGGAGCTACCTCCAACCTCCGCTGCACTGACACGTTATAGCCGTGGTGGGGCGCGCCGCATCTTGGAGCTGCACCGGCACAAGGGGCGAGAGGGCTGCTGGCCATCGCTCTCTGGGTGACGTTGTCCAGCGGACTTCAAGCTGCAGTCCGCAGGGGCGGGTCCTGGGCGCGAACTCGTGGCCTCCCGGGGGCAGAGCTGTCTGCCTGGGCAGATGTTCGCAGTTGCTAAGGATTACTGCAGCGACGCTGGTCGGCTGTTTCCCTTCGGCACCCTACATGGAGACCACAACCCGCGCTTGGGGGAGCATTCAACCGTGTTCCGGGCTATCAGGCGCTGCAACACAAGCGGCGACCACTTGGCCGTGCCGTGAATAGGAGCGCTACGTCCGCATGGCTGGTAGACTGAATGCTGGGGCTTCAGATTCGGGCATTGGTATTGGCGCTGAGGCACGCACCCACGGTGTACAGCTCCAACGCCGAGTTTAGTAGGAGGCCCGCTGTGTACCTTCGACGTAATAAAGTCAATGACACTCTTTGGATCCTGGTTTCGCAGGACAGAACGGATCAGGTTGTGGGAAGGGGCCAAACAATTTCTGTTAGTTATACAAGAACACACGCAACTTTTTTGCTGAAACAAATACACAGTATCCTACTTAAAACAATAAGATAAATTCACGGCTGAGGGCCCAAGTAACTTCTCCAGAATAGGTTTAAATGAATGCTTTTAAAACACCAGGATTTAGAGTAACGGCAGAAGGCCTTACTTAAGTAAAATAACAATATATTCCGTTTAAAGGCCATATTCAGGAAAATTCAAGTGAATTCTTCGGCTGAAAGCCCAATTTAAAAAATTTCTTTACATGAATAAAGAGAGACTTTAAAGATAAGCCTCTACACGGTACAACGGAAAGACATCTTAAGAAAACCTGAAGTATCTTGTCGGCTGAAGGCCCAAACAATTACTCAAGAATAATTAAAAACAACCTTAAGATAAGCATATACAGAACACGGCTGAAGGCCGTTTCAAGAATTAAAAATAATTAAAGAGAAACTTTATAGACAAGGATTTGCATATTAAAGCCACAGATTCTGAAACAAACGCGGCTGAACGCCTAAATACAGATCAACAAGAATTTTAAATGAAACACGCCTGAAGACCTAATCTAATGTTGTTATCAAGTTCGGCTAAATGAAATATACTAAACATAAAACAGACAATATTAATACACGGATGAAGGTCTGGCACAGTATCTGTGACGAAATGAAATGACAATCACAAACAACAACAGTGGTTCTCAGAAGTGTTCCAAGGGTCGGCCTGGGGAGGAAACTCTAACCACAGTTTAGGTGAGGCAGACAGCCAAGCGTAACAGTAAACAATCGGATTGCAGCAGGACCTACAGACGGCTGACGACCAACCACGGCAAAATCAATTCCGTTCCTCCCGACCAGCAGCACGACAACGAAAGTACCAGTGAAGATGAAGATCGCAGCAGGATTATGCCTTAATAATTGGCGTATAAAACCCAGCCAAGGCACAATAAACACTCAAAGCGAAAAGGAGAACAACAGCAAGCTGTCGAACTACACAGTATCAACACAGCGAGGAAAACACAGGGCCACAAAACTATGCTAACGACCAGGGCACGTAACCGGAACGTCAACGGCCACAATGCAGAAGATACCACTGGTACACTACACTAATAAATTATAATCATTCGAAGATTAAACACCATACAGGGAGACGGCTGCAAAATTTTGCTGACTCCAACACACCATAACGTTGCTGCTTGATGGGACAGCCCAGGATGCAACAACCAACAATCAACAAAGAGGTGTCACAACGATTAAGCGTTGATGACAGGTTCACTGATTACTCAACTCCAGTACGCAGGTGCGGTGGGCCGGCCTCTGTGGCCGAGCGGCTTTTGGCGCTGCAGTCTGGAACCACGCTGCTGCTACAGTCGCAGGTTAGAATCCTGCTTCCATCATGGATGTGTGTGATGTCCTTAGGTTGGTTATGTTTAAGTAGTTCTAAGTCTAGGGGACTGATGACCACAAATGTTAAGTCCCATAGTGCTTAGAGCCATTTTGAAAGGTGCAGTGGGCAACGAACTTCGCTATTCTCGCAGCTAGTGGCACACAACTCCAACCGCTTGCGCACACAGCCAGCGGCCCCGGCCTGATTACATGCCGCAGAGACTTCCTCGCAGCTCCGCCGCAACCGACCAACTCCCCACACCCAGAAATGGTCAAAAGATGAAATAAACGTCGGCCGAAGAGACGACCGACCGAACGACCAACCAACGGTCGTTCCCACTCCAGTCTTCTTCAGTCGGACAGTCCATGTGTGTAGCCAGCTGCCCGCACCTCACTGGGGCTCTGTGGCCCAATGCTCCTTCGTCCCTGACCGCTGCTCCATCCCCGACTGCTGCTACGTGCCTGAACAACTGCCACATACTCGATGACACGGAAATATAACTGCCACACCGAGCGAGGTGGCGCAGTGGTTAGACACTGGACTCGCATTCGGGAGGACGACGGTTCAATCCCGCGTCCGGCCATCCTGATTTAGGTTTTCCGTGATTTCCCTAAATCGCTCCAGGCAAATGCCGGGATGGTTCCTTTCGAAGGGCACGGCCGACTTCCTTCCCCGTCCTTCCCTAATCCGATGAGACCGATGACCTCGCTGTCTGGTCTCCTTCCCCAAACCAACCAACCTATAACTGCCACACCAAAGAAGTTACAGCAGTACCAGTATCGATAAGCGCTGCTGCTGCCACTGACGGAGGCAAGTGAGTAACTCGTTCAGATAGTAACTGAGGGAGGATGGCGACTCAATGCCCAAAAGTAAAAGCGGCATTAACGCGAGCCGACCGCGGCTCACATTTGCTCGTGTTTCTCTGCATGCTTTGGCCGCTGCACACAGGTCACTAGACGCTGTTGTAATGCAATGTATTGGCTCTTTATAGCACGTCAGTGCCCTGTGCTGCCCTGATTACTTCACACTTGTATATAGTGCTCACCGCGCCGTGTCTTCCCATTTGCGAGTGATGTCAAACACCCGCCTCTCACAATTGTTAGCAAAATATCAACATTCCCCGTGCCTGTCATCTGATGTGCCAATCTTCCCCATAACTACTACCTTCCAGCCATTACTACCAGAAATTTTACAAGAATTCCCAGAATCCACGCCTGTACTTATATGTGGCGCAGCAATGTATACAAATGATCTGGTAGAAAGTGTAAGCAGCTCCTTAGGGCTGTTCACAGATGATGTGGTCGTTTGTAGCTAGGTATCTACGCCAGAAGGCAGTATCGGTTCACATAATGACTACAAAGGACAGATGTATAGTGCAGGATCTGGCATCGACCATCATCGTCAGTAAATGTACAATATTGAGCATATGTAGGAAAAGAAATCCTATACAACTACACCATTTATGACAAACCGCTGGAGAGAGTATCTATTGTACGATACTAACAAGGGAACCTCCCCATCGCACCCCCCTCAGATTTAATTCTAAGTTGGCACAGTGGATAGACCTTGAAAAACTGAACACAGATCAATCGAGAAAACAGGAAGAAGTTGTGTGTAACTATGAAAAAATAAGCAAAATATACAAACTGAGCAGTCGATGTGGAACATAAGCAACATCAAAGACAATGTGAGCTTAGGAGCGCCGTGGTCCTGCGGTTAGCGTGAGCAGCTACTGAACGAAAGGTCCTTAGTTCAACTCTTCCCCCTAGTGGAAATTTAAATTTTTTGTTTTCAGTTTATGTCACAAACTCTAATATTTTCATCACTTTTTTGGGAGTGATTATCACATCCACAAGAAAACCTAAATCGGGAAAGGTAGAAGAATCTTTTTACCCATTCGCCAAGTGTACAAGTTACGTGGGTCGACAACATATTCCTGTCATGTGACGCACATGCTGTCACCAGTTCCGTATAGAATATATCAGACGTGTTTTCCTGTGGAGGAATCGGTTGACCTATGACTTTGCGATCAGATGTTTTCGCTTCCCATTGAAGAGGCACGTCCTTTCGTCGACTACTCGCACCGTTTTGCGGTGCGGTCGCAAAACACACACACGAAACTTATTATAGTGAACAGAGACGTCAATGAACGATCGGACAGATCATAACTTTACGAAAATAAAGAAAGTAAAATTATCGCTCGAGGGAAGACTTGAACCAAGGATCTTTCGTTCCGCAGCTGCTCACGCTAACCACGGGACCACGGCACTCCTGAGCTCAGACTTTCCTTGATGTTGCCTAACTTGCACATGGACTACTCAGTTTGTATATTTTGCTTATTTTTTCATAGTTCCACACAACTTCTTCCTGTTTTCTCGATTGATCTGTGTTCAGTTTTTCAAGGTCTATCCACTGTGCCAGCTTATAACTAAATCTGAGGAGGGTGCGATGAGGAGGTTCCCTTGTAAGGAGTCATAGAAAGGTAGAAAGGCTTTGGACGAATTCTTTGATCATCTAAATAAAATTAATCCAAACATCCAGTTCACCATGGAAACGGAAAATGATAACAGGACATCTTTCTTGGATGTTATACTCGTAGTTGTCTCAACGGATGATCAATTCCTCTAGCTCCCAGGACGTAATGGGTTACCCATTGCTACACCGTCAAGTTGTTCATAAAATCACTGGAAGTGTCTCGATGTAAGGCTGCAAGCTTGCTACACTCCTTCAGAATATGGACTTTAATAAAAAATGGCAAGGTACTGTTAATCAGGACACAGGAGAAGTTGTGATCTAAATGGCAATAGAGTTATTAAACCTTAACATAACAAGACAAAAAATTACTAAAGAAACGTCACACAAACTCTTTCACTAGCATGGGGCCAATAGTCGACAAAGTGATCAACTGAGGATCGACACACGACACTAACCAGAACACTAATCGCCGCCTCTGATTTCATACACGTGAATCCGTGGTGTGCCACTACAACTACCCCACAATCAACTTTCTATACTCAACCATTCCAAAAAGAGAAATATTGTTCGAAAGAACAGGGTGCTGAGAAATATACAGGATGTTACAAAAAGGTACTGCCAAACTTTCAGGAAACATTCCTCACACACAAATAAAGAAAACGTGTTATGTGGACATGTGTCCGGAAACACTTAATTTCCATGTTAGAGCTCATTTTAGTTTCGTCAGTATGTACTGTACTTCCTCGATTCACCGCCAGTTGGCTTAATTGAAGGAAGGTACTGTTGACTTCGGTGCTTGTGTTGACATGCGACTCATTGCTCTACAGTACTAGCATCAAGCATCAGGCATTGTTGGTGATGTCCTGATTGGGCCCCATGTTCTTCCACCTACGCTCAATGGAACACATTATCATGATTTCATACGGGATACTCTACCTGTGCTTCTAGAACATGTGCCTTTACAAGTACGACACAACATGTGGTTCTTGCACGATGGAGCTCCTGCACATTTCAGTCGATGTGTTCGTACCGTTCTCAACAACAGATTCGGTGACCGATGGGTTGGTAGAGGCGGACCAATTCCATGGCCTCCACGCTCTCCTGACCTCAACCCTCTTGACTTTCATTTATGGGGGCATTTGAAAGCTCTTGTCTACGCAACCCCGGTACCAAATGTAGAGACTCTTCGTGCTCGTATTGTGGACGGCTGTGATACAATACGCCATTCTCCAGGGCTGCATCAGCGCATCAGGGATTCCATGCGACGGAGGGTGGATGCATGTATCCTCGCTAACGGAGGACATTTTGAACATTTCCTGTAACAAACTGTTTGAAGTCACGCTGGTACGTTCTGTTGCTGTGTGTTTCCATTCCATGATTAATGTGATTTGAAGAGAAGTAATAAAATGAGCTCTAACATGGAAAGTAAGCGTTTCCGGACACATGCCCACATAACGTATTTTCTTTCTTTGTGTGCGAGGAATGTTTCCTGAAGGTTTGGCCGTAGCTTTTTGTAACACCCTGTATACTCGAGCCCTGCGCTATAGCATCGAATACTTTACCCTCCTGCTGGTCAGGGCAGCACACCACAATGCATTCGGCAAATGAAGTCATGGACGGCCGCAATCTGTTATTAATGGCACGTGCTAGAAAGAAGCAAGTAGCGGTCTTGCATTCAGTTAATTCGGAACACAGGTACTTTCCTATTAGCCTCTGAAACCCCGTTGGATTCCAGTGTGCAGGTGGAGGCTGGCCGGAGTGGGCGAGGTGCTACAGTCTGGAACCCTGTGAACACTACTGTCACAGATTTGAATCCTGCCTCGGGCATGGATGTGGTTGTCCTTAGGTTAGTTTGGTTTAAGTAGTTCTGAGTTCTAGGGGACTACTGATGACCTCAGGAGTTAATTCCCATATCGCTCAGAGTCATTTGACCTCTTTTTTTTTCGCAGGTGGACCTGTTTGCTGGTCTGCCAAAACGAACTTGACGCCATGCCACGACTGTGCGTGACGGAATATATCAAATGTTCAGATGGCAGACTAAAGACAAATAAGTATACCCACGCATAAATCGTTGCGTGTGTGATGCTAGAAGCAGTACCTATGACGGTTCAGAAGGTGACTGGCACAGGCTCTAAGAAGCACACTAGCAAAGGACACAAGTCTCACCGTTTAGGTAGAGACCTGTAGTTCCTTAAGAGCGAAGTGCCAGTACAAGAGTGATCTTCTCTTTCTGTCCACTTTCCTCCTCAGCTCGCTATTAAAAGCCTATTTACATCTTGGACTTCCCCCACTAGCACAAGCAAATCACCAGCTGGAGCACGACCTTTCAAGCTCGGGGAGCACCCCTTGCTCTGCATACACCGATTTGACCAATCAGAGACTTTAAAATTAATTGGAAAAAAAGGAAAAGAGATTCAGCCTCGCAGCCTCTTTCCCACACGTTTACGTCATGTGTTTTACTAACAACATGACCAGGATGGAACCATACCCCTCCATAAAAAGCTTGTTATCTCACCTGTTTTGTCCATTTCGAAGTTTGAAATACAATAAACTCGCTAAAAACCTCGAGCTTTCACAAAAGTGTTTTGTAACAGAGTCTGGACGTCTGGGCGCCAGTGACCTGTCGCACGGAAATTCGCAGAATGTTCACAGTTTCCTCATCGGCTTCCTGCCTAACAAGGGCCCATTATCTACTTTATTGCTGGTCTACAATGCACTGGCCATTGCAGCGGCGACTTCTCGGTGCTAGTCAGTCTACCTGGACGTGGCTGCCTAGCTACTGGCGCCAACCGATATGTCTGCACAATGAGACTGTGGAACTCGCCCATACGGAAATGTTTCAACCCACGTTCACAGAAAAAAACACGCTTCCCTCAGCCCACCGTCACTGTGCTTTTACAGAAATTTAAATCGGCACCCTATTCCCTTGAACACAGGCAAAGCTTACCGCTATTCCTTCCCTAGAGCACGCAAGCAAGAGCATTAACTACTGCCCACCATTACAGCATTATGTATGAAGTCAAATTGCAAGAAGATCATATTCCCTAAGAACATGAAGCGGCATTACACCGAATCAGAAGTGAGAGTGCCCTGCTATCTCTCAAGGCAATGTCTTACCAATAGCTACTCAGTGAAAGACTTTCACGACCGGATGAAAGATGACACAGCTGGTGGTAAACTTTATCACACGTACACGGAATTTTGCATATACCATATGTCGAGAGAGGAGGGCGTTTATTCTTCACAGATCGGAGTACTTGACTTATTTTCTTTGTTGGTCTAAAGACCGGTCTAATGTCATGTTTCTGTAAAATCTTACCAATCTGATACGTTACTTTTTTAATAAAAGGGAGAGAAACTGTATTTTTCCGTCGTTGTGGTTCATCCTTGTCCTTCCGCCCAAGGAACAGAAGATCAAAGATGGAACCTGTGTCCACTGTGTCCACAAGTTGACCATTGGTTTATGGAAGCGGACTAAAGAATTTTTTACCTGCGGAAGTTAGAGAACCCGACACAATAATAATTCTGAAGAACAGTGTACGTGTTTGAGCAATTAGCTATTTTTGTTCAAATAGAATCTCATCTCCAAACCACAGTCATGAGGAGGGTGTCAAGAGAAGCCAGACACAGTTTAGATGGTATTAGACTCATAATGTGCCAGAGAATACACACATAAAAAAAGTTCTGCATCATTCCGATTCGGAGAACGTCTGAAGATAGACGTTGACTGTGGATATTGTATCACAGACACAGTCCCTTTGACTGTTCAGAGATGTAACTAAACCTGCCAAGAAATGTAAACTACCAAGCATGAGCAGCGCCTATTAGACGAAGGAGGTCTGAGAGCCGATCAGTTTCGGTCATTCCACTGGTAAGGAAGTACATGGCTCGTATTGTCTGTAGTTCAACCATGCCTAGATGGTCAATACCGCGGTTCTATCGCGTCCGCATTATTACTTTGTGCCAGGAAGGGCTCTCAACAAGGGAAGTGTCCAGGCGTGTAGGAGCCAACCAATTAAATGTAGTTCCAACATGGAGGAGAGACAGACAGGAACTGTCGATGACATGCCTCGCTCAGGCCGCCCATGGGCTACTACTGCAATGGATGGCCGCTACCTATGGCTCGGAGGAAGCGTGACTGCAGCGCCACCATGTTGAATAATGCTTTTCTTGCAACCACAGGATGTCGTGTTACTACCCAAACTGTGCGCAATAGGCTGCATGATGCGCAACTTCACTCCAGACACCCATGGCGAAGTCCATCTTCCCAACCACGACACCACGCAGCATGGGCCCGACATCATGCCGAATGGGCCGCTCAGGGTAGGCATCACGTTCTCTTCACCGATGTGGTTGCATATGCCTTCAACCAGACAATCGTCGGAGACGTGTTTAGAGGCAACACAGTCAGGCTAAACGCCTTAGACACACTGTCCAGCGAGTTTAGCGAGGTGGAGGTTCCCTTCTGTTTTTGGGTGTCATTATGTGGGGCCGATGTACGCCGCTGGTGGTCATGGAAAGCACCGTAACGGCTGTGCGATACGTGAATGCCATCCTCCGATGGATAGTGCAACCATACTGGCAGCATATTGGAGAGGCATTCGTCTTCAGGGACGACAATTCGTGTCCCCATCGCGCACATCTTGTGAATGACTTCCTTCAGGATAACGACGTCGCTCGACTAGAGTGTCCAGCATTTTCTCCAGACATGAATCCTATCGAACATGCCTGGGACAGATTGAAAACGGCTGTTTATGGACGACGAGACCCACCAATCACTCTGAGGGATCTACACCGAATCGCCGTTGAGGAGTGGGGCAATCTGG
This sequence comes from Schistocerca serialis cubense, assembly GCF_023864345.2. NCBI lineage: Eukaryota > Metazoa > Arthropoda > Insecta > Orthoptera > Acrididae > Schistocerca > Schistocerca serialis. The sequence goes on from NC_064639.1 coordinate 1,101,084,294, forward strand.
ACCAACGGTGCCTTGGTGAACTTGTGGATAGAATGCCACGACGAAAACAGGCACGTATCAATGAAGGAGGACGTGCTACTGGGTATTAGATATCCCGGTGTGTACAGCAATCTTGACCACCACCTCTGAAGATCTCGTTGTATGGTGGTACCACATGGAATGTGTGGTTTTCATGAGCAATAAAAAGAGCGGAAATGATGTTTATGTTGATCTCTGTTCCAATTTTCTGTACAGGTTCCGGAACTCTCGGAACCGAGGTGATGCAAAACGAGGCCCATACCTGGTCTCCTACCGAGTTCGAGTCTCGGTCTGGCACACAGTTTTAATCTGCCAGGAAGTTTCATATCAGCGCACACTCCGCTGCAGAGTGAAAATCTTATTCTGGTGATGCAAAACCTTCTTGATCTGTGTAGTACCAAAAACTACGGCCTGAAGCATATGGAAATATTTGACGAAAACAACGAAAATACGTCTCTTATTTGTGCATAGTACTCGCCTCTGAGCACAGAGGAATGGTTAAGGAGGGTAACAAAAAAGGGTAGAAATTAGTTAAAACTGGTTTCATTGTATCCATCGAAAAATAATAAACGTGAAAAACATTTGAACCCGTTAATCCTGCGCGTCGGAAAACAGAAATTTACCATTTCTATTACTTATAAATATCTTTCAAGCCTAGCAAGCAGTTGCATTACTGCTTATCAACATTCAGTTCAGTTATGAGTACGATATCTGCATTAATCTCATTCTAAAGAGATGCTGGCTACACATTAATTTATTATTTGTAATCCGAGACAGCCAATATTGTCATGCTCAGAGCAGAGAAACAGTTCATAAGTCTAACAAATAGAGCATCCAATTAAAGCTATTGTTTGTCATATATGCTGTCAGTGAGTGCACGTTGCAAGCGCATGCTTTTAACGAAATTCATGTGCACAAACCATATACACTAACGGAAAAAGAAATCGCAGCACCAAGAAGGAGATGTGTGGCACAAAAGAAAGTTAGTAGGCGTGTTCCTGCATCTGAAAGGTAATATCTGTTCAGATTTCGTGCCAGTCGCATAAGAGTGGCACTAGCAGCGCCACTATGAGGATGGAAGTCAGGTTTTCTTTAAATGCACGCTGTAACCATCGTCAGTACTAATTGCCTTCCAGATTGGATGTAGTGAGTTGATGTCCACAAAGAATGCCACAAAGCCACTATCAACACCTCACTGATTTTGAACGATGTCGCCTAATACGGTTACGAGAAGCTGGATGTTCCCTTGCGGTACTGTAGAAAGATTTGGCGGGAATGTAGCCACTATACGTGACTGCTGACAGCGGTAGTCACGGTTATGTACAGTCACAAGAAGACCGGGCTCCGGATGGCCATCTACATCTACATCTACATCCATACTCCGTAAGACACCTGACGGTGTGTGTCGGAGGGTACCTTGAGTACCTCTATCGGTTCTCCCTTCTATTCCAGTCTTGTATTGTTCGTGGAAAGAAAGATTGTCGGTATGCCTCTGTGTGGGCTCTAATCTCTCTCATTTTATCCTCATGGTCTATTCACAAGATATGCGTAGGAGGGAGCCATATACTGTTTGACTCCTCGGTGAAGGTATGTACTCGAAACTTCAACAAAATCCCGCACGGAGCTACCGAGCATCTCTCTTGCAGAGTCTTCCACTGGAGTTCATCCATCATCTCCGTAACGCTTTCGAGGTTACTAAATGATCCTGAAAAGAAGCGCGCTGTTCTCCGTTGGATCTTCTCTATCTCTTCTATTAACCCTCTCTGGTACGGCTTCCGCACCGGTGAGCAGTATTGAAGCAGTGGGCGAACAAGTGTACTGTAACCTATTTCCTTTGTTTTCGGACTGCATTTCCTTCGGATTCTTCCACATGGCACTACCGAGAGGGAAGACCATCGTATTCGGCATATGGATCCGGCGCATCGTACTGCATGTGAATCGGAAATCTGAGCAGCACTTGGCACTACAGTGACGCAACGAAGTGTTGGACAGCTCCGATCCAGGCGCTCTAGCGGACATTCTTCTGACCCCAAACCGCCGTCATTTGCGACTTCAGTGGTGTCAAGCGAGAGTGGAGAGCAGGACGGAGGTCTGGGGTGTTTTCTGAGGAAAACTGTTTCTGCCCCAATGCCAGTGATGGCTGTGTGTTTAGTATAAATAGGCTAGTTGAGGGCCTGAAACCAACTTGTTCGCGTGCTAGACACATGGATCTGTACCTGGATTTATTGTGCGGTGTGCGATTAGTATGACGGCAGCAGCACTCTAGCGGTTTTCCCACGTACCCTCACTGCAAATCTGTACGTCAGTATGGTGATCCGACCTTTAGTGCTGTCGTTCATAAACATCATACCTGGGCTGATTTCAAACATGTTAACGTTCGTCCACTTACCCCTATTGTAATCCAACATGCTATACAGGGAGTCGACATCTTGCCTTGGTCTTCTCGATCAACAGGTCTGTCTCCAATTGAGCACATACTGGACGCCACTGGACGACAACTCCAGCGTCATGCAGGAGCAGCATTATCCGTTCCTCTACTGACCGAACAAGCGCAATAGGCATGGAAGTCAGTCTCACAAACTGACTTCAGGCACCTGTTGAATACAATGCACGCACGAATGCATGCTTGCGTTCAACATCCTGGCGGTTACACCGGTTATTAATGTATCGGCATTTCATTTTGGAATGGCAGATATCGTGGTTATATTAACCTGTGGTCTTGCAGTGTTAATCACTTAAAGATGTTACCTAGACAAATGTATTCCCGAAATTTCACTACTGTACACTAGTTACTTTTTGGTGAAGTGATTTTTTTCCGACAGTGTGTTATTGCTTTTTCCTGCCCTGTAGTTTCATCTGTACTGAGGTGCCGCATTGTTTTCTAAGTGCAAAAAAAGGTACTTGCTACGAAACCAGTAGGTGAATATTAGCCATAAAGATGATCAAATGTTTCGAACAGCAGTACTGTGCCACAGCTGCAGGAAATGCCTGAAGCACGACTCCAAGACTTCCAAAATATTTACTTAGCTGTTTTTGGGCTTTACAACTTTTTTCTGTACCCTTTTTCTTTATTCTGTGCATTCCGCAAACTTCATGATCGCTACCACTGCTTACATATTAAGTTCTTACTGCTGATTTTAGCTTTTTCAAACTGTTGACTCAGAACTACTCCTAAACCAATCTTGGCACTCTCTGAGATTACGCAAAAGTCCTGGAACAGGTTGGGGTGTGCTAGTAAAGGCGCAGCCATGAGTGTATGTTTTAGAGACTGGAATTCACGTTCAGCCTCAATATCCCATTCCCAAGGTGTCTTCATCCCTGTCAATTCGCACAACCATGGTTATGATAGAATTTCCACTTAGATGATGACTAGCTAGACATTCCAGAAGCCGTATTTTGGTCTCGCGTATCAGGTTCAGTTTAATAGCTTCAGTTTTGGACAGGTCAGTTTAAATTCCTTCCGTCGTGATTATGTGTCCCAAGAATTCATTTTTGACACATTTGTATTCTTTTTCGCCTGTTTCATTTACTATATTTTTATATTTTCTCCTTTCATCGATTAAATCCAGTATCTCTTGTGTTACCCAAGGATTTCTAGTAGGCCTCCGTTTTTGACCTACTCGATCCCCTGCTGCCTTCACTATTTCGTCTTTGAAGCTTACCCATTCTTAAGTGCTGATCTGCCGCACACAATTTTAACTCCCGCAATGTTGGAACGTGCCGACACCGTCATTCGAGGTGATCGACAGATCACAATCAAACTCTTCACTGCTCAGTTGGACGTCTCTGTTGGTAGTGTTGACACACTCGCCAACCAGTTGTGGAACTCAGACATGTGTGCCCACTGGTTGGATAATAGAAGACAATAAAGAGGAACGAAGGACCATCTGTGCGGAATTGCTTGTACGTTACGGATCTGATCATGAAAAAGTTTTGGCGAACATCGTCACAGGCGATGAAACATAGATTTGTCACTTTTAACTGGAGACAAAACGCCAATCCACATGCACATAAAGGAAAAAGTTCAAAGCAGCACGCTCAGCCAGTAAAGTCATGGCGACGGCCTCAGAAGGGTTTATGGCGACGGCCTTCTGGAACTCTGAAGGGTTTATACTGTGTGATGTCCGCCCTCATGGTGCAACGATGCACACTGAAGTGTATTGTGCTATCGTCAGAAAATTGAAGAGACTACTTCAACGCATTCTTCGCCACAAAAAAGCAAACAAGCTTCTCCTTCTCCATGACAACGCAAGGCCACTCACAAGTCTGCGCACCGGAGAGGAACTTAATTGGACTGCATTATTTATTGAACCCTCTGTTAGGGAGGAGGGTTGAGAGGTGGAGCAAGGAGAGCGGCGGAGATGTCACTGGGCTCGTGGTCGTAAGGGGCTGTGGGGTGGGTTTGGTAGGTGCGGTGTAAGTGCCTTATAACTAGGAGGCAAAATGTTGGTTTTGCTAAAGTTGTCTGATACGCACTGGTTTTTGAAAAGGGGTAGATACTGTGAAGCAGGGCTGCGGCCTGTAAGTCCGTGGAGCACCCTGAAGATTAGTGGTAGTGTTGTGTTGTTTCGTCGGTGTTTGTCGTCAACTCCGGCGTCCGTCTGCATTTAAGAAGTGTCTGATATGTGTGAGTGTGTAATTACAGGTGGAGTATCAATGTGCCCCAATCATGGGTACTAATGAAGGTCGTAGAGGAAGAGGAGGTCGATTCGCGTAGATAGGACGAGTGGGTGCACCTCTGCTGATGGCTTCAGGCAGGGTTTGTTGTAGGAGGAAAGCAGTTTGGGTGATATCCTCTGGGTTTTGACAGAATCCCTCGCACATGTTAAAAATCAGTTTACATCACCTTCTACACCACATACTGTGTACAGCAACATGGCGTATAGCACGTCATTTAACTGTAACTGTGTTGACAAAGGTTGCTTAGGGTGTTCAAGAACACACCGTGTATTTCCACTTTCACAGACTTCAACGCAGTTTCTATAAAAACGCAGGAGCAGGTAGTGCTTCAAGGACATGCTTATACTGCGACATTTTCAATGCAACGATGTATAACAGCATTTTTACACAGTTTCTGACCGCTTACGGTGACCATAAAAATGGTCTTAGCATACCGACATTATCTACGATAACGCTGGTAGCTGAAGAAATGAATTAAAATTTGTGCTGCAGCCCGGATTCTAACCCGGGTTTCCTTACTTATTTCCACCCCCCCCCCCCCGCACCCTCCCCCCCCCCCACTCCCTTGTAGTTTGATATAGTTTGTTGCGTTTGGTACGGGCTTATACTGCGACATTTTCAATGCAACGATGTATAACAGCATTTTTACACAGTTTCTGACCGCTTACGGTGACCATAAAAATGGTCTTATCATACCGACATTATGTACGATAACGCTGGTAGCTGAAGAAATGAATTAAAATTTGTGCTGCAGCCCGGATTCTAACCCGGGTTTCCTTACTTATTTTCACCCCCCCCCCCACCCTCCCAACCCCCCCCCCACTCCCTTGTAGTTTGATATAGTTTGTTGCGTTTGGTACGGGCGGACGTCACAACACATCAGTTCAAGTTGATCGTTGATTACAGAGAGCTTGCAGCCCTCTGACCGAACACGCTGAGCTACCGTGCAGGCCGTTTGTTGAGGAGATATACTGACCATTACACCACCACAGCATTTTGGTCGACATAGCTGCACGAGCTACTCAAGTCAAATACCCTGCCCAACACAAACTCCAATTCACATCTCCCCTTATATTGTCACTATTGCCAGGGCTCTCCGACACTGGAATAGTAGCCCAGCATTGGACATAATGGGGACGTTCGTGCATTTACGCTGACTAGAATGCTGTGCTGGTGTCATGGTCAACATATCTGCCCCCTAAGCAAAACGACCCGAGTTCGAGTCCTGGCTGCAGCACAGATTTTAATTCACTTCTTCAGCTTCTAACATTATCGTAGACAAATTAGAGACTCACATGTCTCTGGGAAAATTTAATTTAAGGTCGATACCGAAATTACCTTGAGACTGTGGATTCCCACCGTGAAGAAACTAAACAAAGTGCATCAGAAACGACCAAGTAATTGCATATTAAGTTCGTGGTAAACGACAAAGGAAGTTACCTAGCCCACAGTTAAAGTAACGAAGAATATTTTGTACTTACGTACTAGAAGTCATTGAACTGAAACTTAGTGGCGTGTCCTGTGCGAAGTTGATTTACAGTTAGACTGTTACGACATTTTCATAGTTTACGTGCTTGTTCTGTATAAAGAGATGCCGACTTGTCTTTTTAATCAATTTCAGCCAGAAGATATTTCGTAACTGCTTTAATTGCTCTAGATTTGGCCGGAAATTCTGACTTGAGCTTAATTACTACGTTCTTTTTATTGATCACCCACGTTATATAATTTTCCAAGTACTCTCTTCAGCACGTTGCTATCGCGTAAATTATACATCTTCTGATGAGTCCTATTTACATCTCAGTGTCTGCGCATAGTGGCTGTGACATTAAGATTGTTCTGTATAAGCCCTTACGCTATAAAACGCTTTGTATTTACCAATACAGATTCATTTCACTACTTCATCAGCTGTGGTAGTCTCATTTAATATACTGTTACTGCAATTTTTTTTCTAGTTTGACTACTCCAGGTCTTTTATTTTTGGTTTCGGCACACATTACGCTCTCAGAAAGAAATTGACTCATATTTCCATCAATCCCAACGAAAACAAGACAGGTTCAGTCGCGGGTTTCAATAACCTGTCAGAAATCATTAGGTATACAACATGACAATTTATCGCCGATATTCATGTACACGGGATTCGGAAGAAGCACTTCGCTTGACAAAGTTGCCGGAACAACAGCCATCGAATAGTTCCATGAGTGTGTAGAAGAATGTCGTAATGCAATCGGAAAACTTACGCACCTCTGAGACCCACCTTTATTACGATTGCGCTCGTTCTGGAGGTTGACCTATGGATCCATTTATCTAGACATTATTTTTATATGCTTTTATTTCCTTCGGCAGACCAGCTTGTTATAGCATTATACAAGCATTACACAAGCACCAAATCCCATATGGAAGGAGGCGTAGACAAACAAAAACAACACAACAAACCACATGGGAGGACGTAAATACGACCACAGATTCCGAAACCGAGGAAGCAACACTAAATGAATATGACTCAGAAGGGATCAACATGTAAGGGAACAAAACCAGCAATGCATGACACTGCATGCCACAACACAGTCACAAGCAACACAACAATCATAAAACAAATAAATAAACCGCACCACGTACTAGGACTGTAATAATAAGGTAATGTCGCTTGGGAGCAAAGGCTCGAAGAATTTTTATTCCGTCGCTCCACCTCCCCAGTGACATCCTGCATGGTGTTTAAAGTATACTTCACACTAGCAGTAATGTATTGCTCGTCTTATTGTGTGCACACAGAAGTATATCCTCTTCTCTATTCAAAGCTACAATCAATGAATTTTATATATCACAAATGTATTAAGTTATTTAAGGAATAATACATTCAAGTAGCAATGATCTATGTTCGATTTCTACCAACAAGTTACAAACATAAGTGTATTTCTCATGTAAAGCCGAAATTCATGTATTCCATGTATGAAGTGCTCTGCGTAAACATACATTAGCACAAACCATTTCATATGAGAATACTTCGAGGTTGTACCGAGACCTTCTCATCTGAAATAGGTATTACACATCCATATACAGCACATCCCTTCCTTCTCCATACTACAAATTATTTTCACCACGCTTATTGTGTTACATTTTCTTTTTTCATTATTTTTCTTTGATATTTGCATTACATAAATTACATTCTCATCAACTGGGTAGTAACAAATTATATGGAACCATTTTAACAATTGTTAAGCATTGAATTCGCTGTAACCTGGTCAAGATTGTATACCGATTAGGTTCCTTTCAGATTACGCTGATGCAATAGCTCCCTACTTAGCAATAATATACAACCGCTCGCTCACCGATAGATCTGTACCTACAGATTGGAAAATTGCGCAGGTCACACCAGTGTTTAAGAAGGGTAGTAGGAGTAATCCATCGAATATACTGTATTCAAACATTATGAATCACCTCGAAGGGAACGATCTATTGATACGTAATCAGCATGGTTTCGGAAAACATCGTCCTTGTGCAACGCAGCTAGCTCTTTATTCGCACGAAGTAATGGCCGTTATCGACAGGGGATCTCAAGTTGATTCCGTATTTCTAGATTTCCGGAAAGCTTTTGACACCGTTCCTCACAAGCGACTTCTAATCAAGCTGCGGGCCTATGGGCTATCGTCTCAGTTGTGCGACTGGATTCGTGATTTCCTGTCAGGAAGGTCGCAGTTCGTAGTGATAGACGGCAAATCATCGAGTAAAACTGAAGTGATTACAGGTGTTCCCCAGGGAAGCGTCCTGGGACCTCTGCTGTTCCTGATCTATATAAATGACCTGGGTGACAATCTGAGCGGTTCTCTTAGGTTATTCCACAGATGATGCTGTAATTTACCGTCTAGTAAGGTCATCCGAAGACCAGTATCAGTTGCAAAGCGATTTAGAAAAGATTGGTGTATGGTGTGGCAGGTGGCAGTTGATGCTAAGTAACGAAAAGTGTGATGTGATCCACATGAGTTCCAAAAGAAATCCGTTGGAATTCGATTACCCGATAAATAGTACAATTCTCAAGGCTGTCAATTCAACTAAATACCTGGGTGTTAAAATTACGAACAACTTCAGTTGGAAAGACCACATAGATAATATTGTGGGGTAGGCGAGCCAAAGGTGCTACTAGTCCACTAAAGAGACAGCTTTCAATACACTCGTTCGTCCTCTGTTAGAATATTGCTGCGCGGTGTGGTATCCTTACCAGGTGGTACTGACGGAGAGCATCGAAAGGGTGCAAAAAAGGGCAGCTCGTTTTGTATTAACACGTAATAGGGGAGAGACTGTGGCAGATATGATACGCGAGTTGGGATGGAAATCATTAAAGCAAAGACGTTTTTCGTCGCGGCGAGATCTATTTACGAAATTTCAGTCACCAACTTTCTCTTCTGAATGAGAAAATATTGAAGGAATGATCATCAAAATAAAATAGGAGAAATCAGAGCTCCAACAGAAAGGTTTAGGTATTCGTTTTTCCCGCGCGGGAGTGGAATGGTAGAGAGATAGTATGATTGTGGTTCAATGAACCCTCTGCAAGCACTTAAATGTGAATTGCAGAGTAATCCTGCAGATGTAGAACCTCAGAGAAATCTTTATATATTGATCTTTATATTATTATTAAAAAAAGCATTAACAACTGTATACCAATAAGATTTTAACAATGAGCACTCAAAAAAAGCACTCCGTTTTCATGCCACAAGTGGTCCTTCGAAACCATCCGACCGCCGTGTCATCCTTCGCTGAGGATGCGGATAGGAGGGGCTTGTGGTCAGCACACCGCTCTCCCGGTCGTTATGATGGTTTTCTGTGACCGGAGCTGCTACTATGCGGTCGAGTAGCTCCTCAATTGTCATCACGAGGCTGAGTGGACCCCCAAATATGGCAGCAGCACATGGCGGCCCGGATGGTCACTCATCCAAGTGCCGGCCATGCCCGACAGCGCTTAACTTCGGTGATCTTACGGAAACCGGCGTATCCACTGCGCCAACGACGTTGCCTAACAATGAGAAGTCATTGCTATTAGATTCAGAAGCATCCGTCCTACCTTACATTTCAAGGCGGTGGTTTGCTATGTTCAGTTAATGAAATAAATAAATAAATATAGCATTCCCCATTGTAAAGTGTGTGACTTTTCACTGCAATACCAGACGAGCAAGTAGTTGGGCAGATAGAGGACGGAGTCCTAATTGGAAATATTTGCGATGGGATATCCAGTTCCACCAAATCAAGGTTCAAAAATGGCTCTGAGCACTATGGGACTCAACTGCTGTGGTCATCAGTCCCCTAGAACTTAGAACTAATTAAACCTAACTAACCTAAGGACATCACACACATCCATGCCCGAGGCAGGATTCGAACCTGCGACCGTAGCAGCAGTGCGGCTCCGGACTGGAGCGCCTAGAACCGCACGACCACCGCGGCCGGCCCAAATCAAGGGAAACCTCCCAAAAAGAAGCGAGAGGTGGGAAAATTTTTTAGGAATGTCTCCAGCAGCCGGCCGGTGTGGCCGAGCGGTTCCAGGCGCTACAGTCTGGAACCTCGCGAACGCTACGGTCGCAGGTTCGAATCCTGCCTCGGGCATGGATGTGTGTGCTGTCCTTAGGTTAGTTACGTTTAAGTAGTTCTAAGTTCTAGGGGACTGATGACCTCAGATGTTAAGTCCCACAGTGCCCAGAGCCATTAGAACCAGCCATGAGTCCCTAGCATAAAACCGAAAGCCTTGTGTATGTGACATTGTATACACGTATACGTCAATGAGTCGATCGACTTGTTCAGTGTGCACAGTTCACATGAAAGTGGAAACGTGCTACTCTACAATTGCGAGTGCCAGTCAGTTTTGGGGTCCAGTGGGCCATTTACCGTAAAGACGTTCAGCCTGTCCTCAGGTGGGCCGATCTATGCAGAAGACGCCACGATCCGTTCAGTGGGTCTGCAGTTTCAAGTGCAAGGCTGCGGCGCCTGCGGACATCGATTTCTGCGAGGGTAGGGACCGCGGTACGGCGCCGCACCGTTACTACGTGGCCCACTTTCTCGCGGTCGCTTCTCCCTCCTTCATCCGCCCACCCCACCCCATCACCAAACCACGCCGTCCCCTACCTCCCTTGCCTCAAGCCCCGCCACCCCGCTCTATCCCTGTTGTTTCCAGCGCGCACTGATTCCCATGCAGCACGCGCAACCTCATATCCCGCCGAATGTCCTGCCTCTAATAATAAATTTATCCCCCCGTAATAACGTGCTCCATAATGTAGCCACTCGCAGCAGCAGCAGCAGACACCACACCTCATTACGGGACTGCGTGACCTCCTTGCTCGCTCGTACAGCTTCGAACGACCGAGAAGGAAGTCACTTCCCCTGAGGCTTCTAGGGAATGTTTGTTTGTGAGCAGCTCAAACACGTCCTGGATGCAAAGGCACTTGAAATGAGCTACACGTCAGTTTTGCTGCTCCAAGAGTATAGCTGTCTTCAACAGTACGATTGGTTTGATCACGAGGCACGATCTACCAGCAGGCAGTTATGTGGTCGCCATCATCTGAACTGTGAACTTATTTATCCATCAAGTGAATGATTCTTAACAAGGACGCTGATCGAGAGTACAATTTCACTCCTCTCACACATACGGAGGAATATGGAAAGTGTTACACCGAAACAGCAGCCCGCTATTCATTAAATTTTAAGGAGACATTCATCTATTCTGTCTATCGCTTGAGCCTTGTCCCGTAGTTACGCAGGGTCAGCCATCGTTAATTGGATTTGGCATGTTAATGGTTAAGGGATGGCCGGATGCCCTTTCTGCCACCACCACGTACCCTCCGGGACGGAATTAGTGTACCCTTACTGTCTGCGTCGAGTGTAATCCATGGAATAGTGCGATGGTTTTCAGATGTCTGCGAGCTGTGTAACAGAGGCGGATCTTGGGGACCAGGACCAGGGACCTAGCAGGATGTGGAAAACTACCTATAAACCACATCCAGGTTGGCCGGCACATCGGCCCTCGTCGTTAATCCGCTGGGCGGATTCGATCTGGGGCCAGCGCGCTTACCTGAGTCCAGGAAGCAGCGCGTCAGCGCTCTCGGCTACCCTGGCGGGTTTTGAGGAGACAGTCATCACATAACGAGTATTAAATGATTAAACAATTATTCCCTCTGGGACTGTTGGTCGTAATCCACATTAGTATCAGGTGTGAGCTACACATAAAAGTATGCACTCTAGTTTTTGTTGTTAGCATGGAAACAACCTCCGAATATCATATCGAGGAGTTTCTCGCCATGATTGAAACATATGCTATGTCAGCCCGTAGAGGCTACTGACCGAGGGCTCGTATAAAGTGTACATAATTCTCTCATACCCCAAATACACTCTACAGGTGACAAGTTAGTGGACCAGGTAGGCCATTCAAGTATCCCAAAGGCATTGGTACTGCACAATGAGGTGTTTTGCCTTATCCTGAACGAATGTGTCATTTCGTATTGTGGTCATGAAGGGTGTGACAACAGAGTATTCCCATTCTTCCCACACACTGACGAGTCTTCAGCCTCTCTTCAATTACCAAATAAATTCTGTTGTCGTATTGAATAGTTACTCACACCATTTTTCCTGGAGCAGCAGGGGTATGGATCCCGAGAATTTGATTCCATTCTGATCGCCATAAAGGGAAGCAAGAGTTTGCCGAACACCACTGAATGCCACTAAACGTTGCAGTTGGCTATGATCCTACGCTACTGAAAGCTCTCCTGATTGCGGCATGGATCAGTGGTATCAGTGGTATATGAGGAAAGAGAGGCACACACCAATTAGTCGCAATCCCATTAGTTTTTATTAGTCTTGAATATCTAAACTTCGGCTATAAATAGCCATCTTCAGTAAATTTGAGTTGCAATCCAGCAAACTCGGGGCAGTCCGTGTCGCCATATTAGCTTAATGTTGTGTATGCGGAAGTAAATAGTTTACTATCCCAGTAAGATCATATAGTGACGTGTGCTGCCGACAATTTGTTGGACTTTAACTCAAATGTATTGAAGATCGGTATTTATGGTCCAAATCTAGATATGAAAGATTAATAAAACTAATGTGATAGGAACTGATTACTGTGTGCCTCTCCTTCCCTATAGTCTACAGTTGCTGTGCATAGAGATGGTTAAATTGTACATGATGCATGGTAACTCGAAATCTTGGTCCAGCATCCACAAGCATGTTCTCGAAGAACCGTGGTGACACTCCGCCCGGATTTCTGCTATTCGCCGTAGCCACTAGAACAATCCTACGATATCCTCGTGGTGTCTACTCTCCTTGCTACGCTGTTGTTCTGAGATCATCCCGTTCCCGTTCACTCTTCAGTCACTGAGCTGCGGAAACCTGTCTATGCAAGCTGTAGGTATGATGCTCACATGTGAATTATCCCTATATTTCTCCCCTTCTCAAAGTCCAAAAGAGGCCAAGAGGCCGTCAAACTACACCAGCACGTGCGTGAATAGCTCGTATTACAATCTCCACATGAATATTTCTAGCAACGTTAGCAACACGCAAAAACCATCATGTTCTCAAGCCGTTCTTCTTTCTTGAAATGAAAAAACAACAACAGAAAACAGGCTCGCTTAAAGATTAAATTTTAATTAGTGTGTCCCACAGGCTTAGAAGTACTAGAGTATCAGTTTAGTAGCGTTCGAAGGCAGGAGGCGAAGAAAGGACGTGTAACCTCCCCCTCACTTATCGACCTTAATAACAGTGAAAAATTAAACCGTCTGTACCTAATGCAAATTTGGGAGAAAGCAATCGTCACCGAAGTTAATCCGTCGGTAAAGAGGGAGGAAGAATTAATAAAACCGGAAAATTGAAATTTAATTTAGTGACTGAAATTAATAGTGAACTTTGTTTCTGAAGCACTACGTTAGTCTTGGGCTACCTCAACAATCATCTCAAAAGCAACTTGAATCTACGCAATATATAAACAAGAGATTTAACTTTGAGCTTGATTTAATGACTTTGAACAATTAACAATAGTAAAATTTAGTACGTACCAAGGTGAGCTGCAGTCACAGGTAAGCTAAAATATCGTAACAAAACTCGCACTCTTAATTTGTGCTTGTGTAATTTAAATATAGTTCTGTTTGGTTATTGTGGTCAGCTATGAATACTTTAACTGAACTTTGAAATTAAAGCAGTGAAATGGAATGATATTACTTTAATGCTGGCGTTTGAATTTCAACGATACTCGGGTTCATTTCGGAAAACGGAAGGAACCCTGCTTGGTAATGCAATTGGGACAATGAGCAACAAAAGGTTCATGCTAAGTTGCTGTATTTTAGTGACGCAAATGGAACAGTTTGAAAAGCTGAGGTCTGCCATACAGTTCTAAAACTTTACGTGCTTTCAGTCTTCCTTGTTGGTTGATTGAAGGTTTGAAGTCGTCTATCGAGGAGGTGGCGACAATCACTTATTGTCGGCCGTCGCTGTCACAGAAGCTGTATGTTGGGGCGCCTTCTTCTCGACACGGTCACTGGGCGAAACAGGCTCTTCATGTGTGCCAGCTAATGTTTCCCGTCCGCGACACCGTGCCAGAAACTATCATAGCAAGTCGAGCGCAATTACATGCTGCCAAACCACGAAAGCGCGGCAACTCGCGGGAGCGTCACTCAACACACCTGCTCTACCGCCCTACTCCAGCCAGACTCCCTCTGCCCGCGCTCCATGCGGCGGTGTTAACATTACTCAAGATCCTAATCGTTCGATAGCATAGTTTTCCCTAGGCAAGACCCAGCGTAAAAATACAAATAATATTTACAAAACAAACCAATTATACACCGACAATTGTAAAACAATTACATTATATAAAGACACAGAAATGTCATATCCTCAGGTAACAAAATAAGGAAAAAATTTATAGTACAATAGATGAAAATAGGAGGATATTCATTTCCGGGGTTACAGACGGAAGGGAAATTAGGGTTTAACGCCCCGTGGACATCGAGGTCATTAGAGATGGAGCATAAGCTCGGAACGTTTCACGGGTAGGAAGGAAATCGGTCCTGCGGTTTCAGGGAACCCAATCCTGCATTTTCCTGGAGAGGTTCAGGGAAATAACGGAAAACCTAAATCTGGCCAGAAGTGGATTTGAACCGCTGTCTTCCTGAATGCGAGTCCAGTGTGCTAACAACAGCGCCAACTCGCTCGATCTATTAACGTTGTTCTAAGTGACACTTTCAATTTCTGGCAGCATTTATAAGCAGTCGCTGGAGGTGAAAGTAGTGATGAGTGGCCAAAAGTATTAAAATCAACTAAGCCGGCCGGAGTGGCCGAGCGGTTCTAGGCGCTACAGTCTGGAATCGCGCGATCGCTACGGTCGCAAGTTCTAATCCTGCCTTGGGCATGGTTGTGCGTGATGTCCTTAGGTTAGTTAGATTTAAGTAGTTCTAAATTCTAGGGGACTGATGACCTCAGAAGTTAAGTCCCATAGTGCTCAGAGCCATTTTTTGAAAATCAACGAAGAATTGAACTCCAGGGCTTCACACATAAGTGAGCCAGTGACCGTGTTATGTCTGATGAAAAATTTAATAAATAATTCTTACGCTCTCTAATTGAAGGTACTTTGCATTGCAACTTCTCAGATTTCAACTCTATACGGAACCAAGAATAGTTTTAATCAACTGAGCATTCAGAGCAAGACTCATTACGTCATATACGGTACTGGTATGACAGAAAATTTCAGCGCAGCACGCATTTTGTTATTGTACAAAATGTTTCTTCTTTCCTAAAGCATAGATCGCTTATTGGAGATCTATATAGCCAAGATTTACAACGAATACAGCACCGTGCTGAGCATATACTGCAATAGGTCCCGTCTCGTCCTCATTACGGTGGTGTGCAAATTGTTGTAGCAATTTCCACCGCCTCAGTTATCACAGCAGGACACATGTTTCCATTTGTTAGTGCGTCTAGTTCTCACGTACCACTGAAATGTTGTCAGAACATCAACTCCAATATTCGGATGCCCGTTCAGTTACAAGCGATCGAAAGTGTCAACATTCAGAAGACCTTGTTTTGTAAATAAAACTGCCTTTTTCTGCTGCTAGTTACTTTATTTATCCCATACGCATTTCACCTACTCCTGTTCTAAGGCATCAACATAGGGATCTATAACGATACAGTTTTGTTAGTTACACAGTTCACTTCGCAATTTTTTGTAAAAGAATAATTTCTTACGATTTGCTGATCTGCATTTCCTTACACCTGGTCTGGAAGTCGGTCTATCACTTTTATCACTGCCATATAATCACATCTTTGTGTTCTCGCCTTCCACACACTGTTCACCATTTTTCTCACCTTTTTGTGGTGGACTATTGTTCTTTTGTCACTTGATACAAATATTTCGTCGTACACGTCGGCGAAACGCGTATGGGATAAATAAAGTAACTAGCAGCAGGAAAAGGCAGTTTTATCTACAATACTAGTATTTATATGCTTACTGTGGAGGATGGCCACACAAACAAACTTGTTATTTAGACGACCATTTTTCTAAACAATTAATTTTACAGATGCTATAACATTCTGTGCAAAACACAAATTTATAGCAGCTTGTCAATTAATTCATGAAGCTGACAAAGAACATAATATACTAGATCCCTTGTTGACCACACAGTAGTTAGACCACTTCTGCCATAGAGTAACTACCGAGCGCCTATCGAACGTTTACTTTGAGCAAATTTCAATACCAGGTGGTAACTTGTTGCTCGTGTCGATATCTGCTGATGCATGACCACTCTCATTTATGGTATTATAGCAGATTTCTTCATTAAGGAGTTAATTCTTTAGTTTTTGGTCAGCTTTCACATCAAACTCCTCAATTATTATGTTGTAGTAGGCATTATTTCCAGTTATCAGTTTCTGCAACTCTTCGACTTCAACCTTCTCCTCTCTCCGTACATGTTCACGACAGTAGCACGTGGACATTCGACCAGCTTCGCCATTTTCTAGATACTCATTCACAAAGTCGCTTATCCACAATGGATTTATCCAGTTGCAGCCTATATCTTTTTTAGGGTGATCCACCATACGTATCTGCTCCGCCTACATACTTCTGTTACCGCGTAACTTGCCTGAAACGCCACCAGGTGGCATCCAACGTCGCGGTGGGCAGTGGTCATAAGGTTTTGACTTATCAGTGTATACACTCCGTTAGCCACACTATTACATGCAGTGGACTATACTTTGTGCTACTGTTGTCCATTTTCTTCTGCTACTCAATTCAAGTATCGAAGAAGAAAATAGTAACTAATATTTGTCTCAGTACGCACACTGAACCCTCTAAACTTACGTACGCCAGGAGGGTTTGTTAGCCCCTGTCATTTAAAACATTCTAGTTTCTAATGCCATGTCAAATGTTCAGCTAATCGGGGACACCTGAAGATACTGAAGAAGGTCTGAGTAGCGGAGCGAAATTTCGATTGTGTGAGCAGATATTTGAAGAGGAACATGATGCGGAAAAGCAACCCAGATGATTTTACCTTCGACATCAACGGCTGAAAAAGCCTGCAGAGGCGTCAGTATGTAAAATGCGTGATCAGGTCTAAGAGAGGGCCTCAGCCCTGTGAATAAGTCAATACATATAATTAAAGAATTAACACCTACATAAATCTGTCAATAAGCTTCAATTTTCTAGCGAGTGATTAACTTTCGTATAATTTTATTATATTTTGAACCTTTCTTAGACGAGAGACAACACTCAGCACTTTAGAATCTAATGAAAGTAGTGTAAAACTGTTTCACGGTCCTTAATATCCTTTAGACAGTTATCGTGAACCAGTTGTACATGAAAGACGGGAATTTTTTATTATTGTGCCTTTAATTAAGAAATAAGGCAAATAAATATTTGAATCCCTGTGTCTGTAACCAGTAACGTTGAGTGTAATAAAAACAAAGTGTGCAGCTGAATGGAAACCATAAAGCGGTACTGGCTCACATAGCACGATGAATTATTAGCAACGCTTTAAGTCCACAAAACCCTTTACGACCCTGTTAGCAGACCGCATTGCGGAGCTCTGCAGGGCACAGCAAGTAGGTGTGAATAAAATGTAAGCCAGCGGAAAGGGACGGTCACTGTTTTGCAGGTTTTGCTGCAGACATTATAGGAAGCTGGGCCAGTACCGCTGTAATATTGAAGATGAATAACAATGATTAATAGTGATCGGTCTGGAAACGCAACTAAATTTTATGTCCATATTTAGACAATTTCCAGTAGCTTATTCAGTTCCTTGCATAAATCGACGACTTTTTCTTTTGTTATACATGTGCATTATCCAGGTATCAGATACACATTATTACCTTCACCTTCTTCTTCTCATGGAGTAGGCTTACAGCCTGTCGCTTCTTCACTGGAGCCATCCCTTCCTCGATAGTCTTGCATTTCTTTCTTCTTGGTTTAAAACTGATTACTTTTTTAATTAATTTGGCTTCCCCTGCTCTCTTGATATACTATAACCATTTTATGCTTTCTTTCAGTATTTGAATGTTAGATTCCATATATTAGAACAAGAGTAGTCATTACTTTGTACAATATTTTCAAGGTATTCTTCCTTGTCTTGTCCCTCAATGTTCCGTATATTGTGCCACAAATCTTTGAAGAATACTTTATGGCATTGGCCCCCCCTACCTAGATTGTATTTATCGAGAATCTCACGCTTAGAACAAAGAACAAAGCAACTGAAAAAAATCGCAGACGTCTCTTATACATGTAAGAAAGATGAAAGGACGAACCCGTAAAATTACAAATATCATAACTTCTGTTTTCTGCAGAATCCTTCAACATATTCTCGGTTCGAAAATCAAAATTTTCTTGAGACTGAAAAGCTTATGTCCATGAATCAGCAAGGTTTTAGAAAGCAAAACTCAGTCTTCCCTTTTCTCGCATGATATACTGCGAACTATGGATGAAGGGCAACAGGCAGGTTCCATATTTAAAGATTTCCGGAAAGTATTTGACACGGTGGCTAACTGCAGGTTACTGACTCGGTATGAGCATACGGAATAAGTTCACAGATGTGTGACAGCCTCGAAGACTTCTTCAGTAATAATATAAACCAGTGTGTCGTCCTTGACGGCGAGTGTTCATCAGAGACAAGGATGTCGTCGGTAGTGCCCCAGAAAAGTGTTGCAGAACCGCTGTTCTTCTACACTCCTGGAAATGGAAAAAGGAACACATTGACACCGGTGTGTCAGACCCACCATACTTGATCCGGACACTGCGAGAGGGCTGTACAAGCAATGATCACACGCACGGCACAGCGGACACACCAGGAACCGCGGTGATGGCCGTCGAATGGCGCTAGCTGCGCAGCATTTGTGCACCGCCGCCGTCAGTGTCAGCCAGTTTGCCGTGGCATACAGACCTCCATCGCAGTCTTTAACACTGGAAATGGCATGGCAAGCCGTTCCACAGGACTACATCCAGCATCTCTACGATCGTCTCCATGGGAGAATAGCAGCCTGCATTGCTGCGAAAGGTGGATATACACTGTACTAGTGCCGACATTGTGCATGCTCTGTTGCCTGTGTCTATGTGCCTGTGGTTCTGTCAGTGTGATCATGTATCTGACCCCAGGAATGTGTCAATAAAGTTTCCCCTTCCTGGGACAATGAATTCACGGTGTTCTTATTTCAATTTCCAGGAGTGTATATATACATAAATGATTTGGCGGACGGGATGGACATCAATCTGCGGTTGTTTGCTGATGATGCTGTGTCTTACGATAAGGTGCTGAAGTTGAGTGAATGTAGGAAGATACACGATGACTTACACAAAATTTCTACTTGATGTGATGAATGGCAGCTACTTCTAAAAGCGGAAAAATGTGATTTAAAACAAACCTATAATGTTCGGATACTGCGTTTGTAGTGTACTGCTTCACACAGTTACGTCGTTGAAATATCTGGGCAGAATGTTGCAAACCGATGTGAAATGGAACGGCATATGAAGACTGTGGTACAGAAGATGAATGTTCGAATTCGATTTGTTGGGAGAATTTCAGTAAAGTGTGGTTCATCTGTAAAGGAGACCTCATATAGGATGCTGGTGCGACCTATTCTTGAATACTGTTCGAGTGTTTGGGATCCGCAACAGGTCGGATTGAAGGAGGACATCGAAGCAATTCAGAGACGGGCTGCTAGATTTGTTACTGGTAGGGTCAAACAACACGTAAATGTCATGCAGATGCTTTTTGAAATCAAATGGGAATCCCCGGAAGGAAGAAGACGATATTTTCGAGGAACGCTATTGAGAAAATGTATAGAAACAGCATTTGAAACTGACTGCCGAATGATTCTACTTCCGCCAACACCCAGTGTGCGTAA
The DNA here is from genome assembly GCF_023864345.2 of Schistocerca serialis cubense. Lineage (NCBI taxonomy): Eukaryota > Metazoa > Arthropoda > Insecta > Orthoptera > Acrididae > Schistocerca > Schistocerca serialis. The sequence continues at coordinate 1,101,104,340 of NC_064639.1, forward strand.
GAACCACGAAGATGCCATGAGAAATTAGGATTCACTAGAGGCGTACAGACGGCCATTTATCCCTAGTTCTGTTTGTGAGCGGAAAAGGAAAGGAAATGACTATACTCCGTTTACCATAGGAATAAACTTGATGTAAACAAACACAAACACGATGGTTGGTCAGAAGCAGTAGCACACGTTCAATGGTGTTGTTACCTTCTTGGAAGTGGGTGTTACTTACGTAAGACATATATTTCAGTAAGTTATTTTCAATATAACAATAAGATATCCTAATGTATTAACAGCCATCAACATTTTCTTAATCACATTTTTCTATGTTGTTTTTATTTAAAAAATGGTGTACAGTGACAGTCTACGTACTATTGCGCTCTGACTGTCGCGCTATTAATACGCAGCAATATGAAAATGGCTGAGGCTGCTTTCCACTCCGTAATGAGACATGCGTGTGGATCATTGTTGAAAAGTGGTAAGAAGTAGGTTGTTCTTAATATTTTACATAAATTTACGGAAAATATGGGTTTTAAAATTTCTCGAGGGACTGTGTTTGATACAGTTGAGATACCAATACACATTGGATGCATAGCGGAATCGGTAGCGTATATAATGTTCAGACTGATACCCTAGTGCAGTTCATCGATCGCTGGTTCACGTCACCTTGGTCATTTTTTTTTCGTTCAGTTTTGAAATAGCTACCTCTCGTAATTGTAAAGTTCATCATAACTTTTTGTGAATAATGGACGACTTCACGTTCTCAATTACATATTGCAAGAGAAAATCCTGTTTTAATTTCAAATATATATTCTTAGCTAGCGATGTTTTATGAAATATTGTTAATAAAGGTTGCTTAAATTAAAATAACGTAAGAATTTAATTTTTAGGACAAAAATGAAAGGCCAAATACTCTGTATTGGGACGATGTCCGTTGTTTTATACTACACATGTAGTCTCACACGAACCAAAGCGATAAATTCGTAGAAACATGAAAACCCATCCTTTTCAAAGCATCGTGCACACCACACAAAAGCTGCATTTTTACATTGGCCACTGTCCATTACAAAATGAACCCAACAGAACCGATCTGGTGCCAAGTTAAGGGATTTCACCCGGGAAATAACAAGACTGTTAAGTCGCCATACGTACTGGAACTAGCATACGAAGCTTTTTCACATGTCGCTGTCGAACGCTGGAGGGATATAGAAACGGGCGTCATAAAAGAAGAGGAGAAAAAGCGGCGGCTGGGTGGCTTCGTGGATTCTGTTTTTGATCGACTCGTTATCAACGTAGCAGATGACAGTTCCAGAACTGAAAGGTATTTCTCGGATTACGACATGGAATAATCTAAGAGATTGCCAGACGACTGGCCTTCATTGGCCTCATAATTCAACAATACGGCGAAATCCCTGAAATACGATTTTGCATGACATATAGCTTACTCAGTAAAATTACCCTGTGTTTAAGTTAGGAATTTTCGTCACTCTTGTTTGTAGGTAGAATACTACGTTAGCTGAGAAGAGAGCATTTTGTGCTTGCCGGAGGTCACCTAAAGAGCGTGCGGCTGTGCTGGAGTTTTGCTGAATATTGTTTCATTCCCTTTAAGGATGAAATGACGTTCGAAGCTGTATTGTTTCTCAGCTGGTCTCTTTTTACGTCTGAACTGCAACTGCTCTCATCGTTGCAGGTTAGTTGGACCAGCTAGCTGACCTGTGCTCTTCAAGTTAAAAGCCTCGGTAGAGCTGTTGTCCCGCGTTATCGTCCAGTGTATGTGGGTGTAACTCAGCTTAGAGCGTATCCTTATGATCTTACTTGATTGTACTGGACACAGCTTGGCTTCCACTCCACGTGAAACGGAATCCAACGAGATTCAAATAAACAAGGAAGAATACATGGTGTAACGTTTACATCAGGTTTATTTAATCATATTGGGGTTGAAGATCTTTTTCCGCGTTTGCTTTAACAATACGTATATTTTTTGGATAAGGTCCGCCTTTAGCAAGACACAGTTTTGTTTTTTAACCCAAACATGTTTCACTGTAGTTGCAGCATCTTCAGTGGGCTTTTATTTCTCATCTGTTGAAGATAAAGAATTTCCTTTACTGTTTGTATACATTGAACTATTAGTTTTTAAATCGTAATGACAGGTATTTGAAAAACACATTAATTATGAATTCATAGCTTTTTACCACATGCTGTGGTTTTTTTGATGTTTTGTGTTTCTACAGCAACTGTTTTGTTCCACAGTTTGTCATCTGCAACTACTATCACCTTAAAATAGATAAATTGTTTAAGCAAAAATTACGATTTGAAATTGTTATTTCTATGCTTGAAATTAATTAATTTTATGTGTGTTTGTGTGTGTGTCTACTAATATAATGTTTCACATACGTTTTCTTTTTCCTCATCTCCATCACTGTCAAACACTATGTCTTGAGTTGCCACAGTCACTGCCATCGTTCACTGTTTGCCAGCTGTAAAAACAAGCATGGCGGACAGTGGAACAGTTGAAGGTGTTAAAACAAGATGGTTGACAGTGGAACAGTTGAAGGTGTTCCTGGCGGTTGTTCTGAATCTTTCAGACGTGTCAGTAATTTGTTTTTGTATGTGTATGTGTGTGTGTGTGTGTGTGTGTGTGTGTGTGTGTGTGTGTGTGTGGTGTGAGAAGGGAGAGAGGGAGAGAGAGAGAGAGAGAGAGAGAGAGAGAATGTGACAGTAGGTTTTAAGATTTGTGTGTGTGTGTGTGTGTGTGTGTGTGTGTGTGTGTGCTGTGTGAGGAGGGAGAGGGAGGGGGAGAGAGAGAGAGAGAGAGAGAGGGACAGTATGATTTATGATTTGCTAAATGCGGACCCTATCCAAAAACATTAGTATCAGGTTTTCTCCTTATAATGAACTGGATATATAGTAGTGGTGCACGGTATCCTCTGCCAGACACCGTACGGTGGCTTGTGAAGTTTCTATGTAAATGTAGATGCAGAATGGCCTGACCCTCGTTTTTCCACGGTGTTCTATGGCTTGCTTCTGTTACTCTATCCGAAGCTTTTTCGTAATCTCTGAACCCAATGTGGGTATCAGGCTCTATTCTTATCGTTTTTCAACCAACTGACTTGCAACAGGACCACTCTCATCTTCTTATGTTTTACAATTTTCGTTTGTTACTTTACCGTACTTGGAGATAGCCACAAAAAATTCTTGTTGGGTACATTTAAAAACCCTCGAAAGCCATGCTTGATCCTAACTGATCTAAGGTGCCATTTCCCCTTCCAAACGCATTCTTCTTTTTCTTGTGCCTATGTTCCGGATTGAAGTTACGTCTGTATACTTATGAGCAGATTTGGCTTAGATAATGTAAGGGGTGGTCGGATGCCATTCCTGTTGCCAGCCTGTCACTCCCCGGGACGCAATATGTGTACCCCGACTGTCTGTGTGTAGTATTATCCGTCTGAGAGTGAGCGGAAGTTTTCTAAATGTTTGCGCATCGTTTAACTTGGCGTTAATTGTTGTCTACCAGCCCGTTATTCACCTTGCAGGATGTGGGAAACCACATGCAGGCTGGCAAACGCACTTCACCTCGTCATTAACGAGGCTGGCGAATTTGATGCGGTGACGGCGGACCTCCCCATCCTAGAGGTGGCGTTGTAACACACAGAACTGTGCTGGCGCGTACCCTCGTGGGTAACCTGATATAACACTGACCAACAGCTGATAATTGTCATCCGGCTAGAGTGATGGTAGTCGGTCGATGCAGATTTGTCCAACGTGAAGTAACAGAAGAGCACGAGATTTTTAGGCTGCATCTCAATGAATCACTTGCATCCAACGTCATCAATGTTTGTTGTATAAATCTGAAACTCTGTTGCCCCCAACAGTTTTTACCGTCTTTGGCTGCCTCTAGTAGCATGGAAGCTAATTTTTACTGTCTTAATATGCGTCCTATCATCCTGTCCCTCATTATTGTCGAATAACGCACTAGAACTCGGAATTCATCGCAGATTCAGGGCCTTTCTTTCTTTTTAAACAATGGTTAACTTCTGTCTTGAGTAAACAGCTCTGACCAAAGTTAAACGATATGTGGACAACACTGACCAGGGTCTAACTCTGATAACATCCCTGAGGACATATGACATCCGGAGGCACGTTCCTATATCACCGTAAAAATAGAGACTTGCGTATGCCAGAAACTTATAAAAGCATTATGGGTCCAACCAAAAGTATAAGAGATGACTCACAACAGCCCAACAGCCTGTGGGTATAAGAATACAGCAATTTGTTAATATTACATGTACTAACTAAGCGCTTATAACATTATTTCGACCTGATGATGACCCGCGATCGAAACTAGTCATAGACTGAAAAAATAAGTGTTATATAGCAGGTTTTGTCTCTTTAAAGGTGTCATTGCTAGATAATTTCGGACCTCTGAAGTACGGCTGACAGAAATATTGCCGCGTGGGATCAGCCGAGCGGTCTAGGGCGCTGCAGTCATGGACTGTGCGGTTGGTCCCGGGGGAGGCTCGAGTCCCCCCCTCGGGCATGGGTGTGTGTGTGTGTGTCCTTAGGATAATTTCGGTTAACTAGTGTGTAAGCTTAGGGACTGATGACCTTAGCAGTTAAATCCCATAAGATTTCACACATATTGTACAGAAGTATTTTCACACACTTGTAGGCGTCGTGAACATAAAACGGTAGCCATGAACGAAAAACAACCAGAATCGCAAAGCGCATGTTGTCGTACAGCATGTTGCCTTAAGTATTGCGCTCCTATAGCACCTCCGCTTTTAACTTTTTTTAATTTCTGGCACATGTTATTGTTGTTTTCCAACTCAGTAATTGCTAGATTTATTTACTTAAATGTGTTTATGCAAGTGTGGGTCAGCCAGCTGCATGGTTTTTAATTTCACTCCTTGTAGGCATTGTTAGTCTTTGCACTGACCAAACGCTAGGAGATTCTAAGATTTGTTAATTTAATGAAGGCTCTCTATTTGCACCATTCAGGAAGCAATATTTAACATCAGTTTTGTCTGCTTATTTCTCTTGCACCCCCTGCGCACCTTCGCTATGCGGCAGTGTAGTAATTCTTATATGGTGTTAGTTTGCGGAGGATAACTCTATTATGGATGGTAAATCTTATAGTTTATTTCGATAAAGAACTTTCAGCTCTGTTATTGTAGTGCTACAGTTTCTTATTATTGTAATTAATCTAAGTGCTATGAATCGACCTAGTAAAGTTTTATGATCGTAAGTTATTTTGTTTCTTAGAAGGTGTTTTTACAATACAAATGTAATAAATCGAACTTAGTGTGTTCTGTTAAAATAAAGAGAATGTTCACAACACGAATGGTGTTCAGTCGCCTTTATACACCGTCCTTCCTACTACAGACAGCCTGATGCCGGTATTTCATATCATTCTGTTAGCGAGCGTATTAGTAATAGTAGTAGTAGTAGTAGTAGTAGCTTTATTCATCGTAGATCCCTTTTTACAAAGATATAGGATATGTCGAAGTATTTACACATTTAGAACAAATTAAAATAAGCTAATTCATATACACATACATTTCCAGTTAGAGAAAATCATTAGATAATCCTGGTATACAATACCTCTTTTTTTTACAAATAACTTATTAAATAATGTAATGCCACACTGTTCACTCATACCTCACTATCAGTCACTGCACACACTATACACACATTGTTTCGTAACACTTCACTCACTACACACACAAACACACACACTGGTGATCTCTGGACCATTTTCTGTACCCCACCTTCCCATTTGCTATCCTGAAAAAATCCTGAAATACTGAGTCAGCATTCATCTCTAATGAGTGAGACGTTGAGCTCAGAAAGAGGAAGAGGTGTTAGTATTGTGCAATGCATAGCTTGTGGGTACGTTTTTCTAGAAAAGGAAAAAAGAAGGAAAAAAGTTTGTGTGAAGGTGTTACATGGAATGCTAGATGTTTTATAATCATTATTATTATTTATTTGAATTACATTTTTTTACCAAATCCTTATTCTGTTTTATTTAGGTAATAATTCAATGTATAAAATGTATTGAATAACAGGTACCTTTTAGCTGCATTTTTAAATAAGGACATTTTTGCAATTTCTTTTATCTCTTTTGGCAATTTATTGTACAGTTTTATTCCTTGGTAGAAAATGCTGTTTTGAGTTTTATGTTTATGTTATCTTGGCAAATGTAAGTTGAGTCTAGCTTTTGTTCCATGGTCATGGACAGAACTGTTTGTGCAGTAATCATCAATGTTATTTTTGATGTGTACAACTGACTGGTAAATGTATTCACACAGAGCAATTAAAATCAGCGTTTTGAACAGATCTTTACAGTGAGCTCGACTACCATTTTTGGTTATGATTCTTATGATTCTTTCCCGCAGTTTGAAAATTGTTTTCATATTTTGTCCATTTGTTCCCCCAAAAAAGAACGCCAAAGCTAAGAATTGAGAGTACATATGAATAGTATGTAACTAAAAGACACTGCATGTTACACACTGACGATAGGATTGTAAGGGTGCAACATGCTGGTGATATTCTGTTTGCAAGTACCTTTGTATGTTCACACCACCTCAACTGAGAATCAATATTTATTCCTAGAAATTTTGCATTTATTACACAGTCTATAGAGGTGCCATCTACATTTAATTTGACATTGTAATTTTACCTCTTCAAACTGAAATTTTTAACCTTTGTGAATTCTACGATGGCTAACTCCGTATTTTTGCCACTTCGGAAACCAAACTGTGATTCGCTTAAAGGATTGTATTTATTCAGGTAATTCATCAACCTGGCCTTCATAATTGCTTTTATTATTATTGACAGAAGGGAAATGGGCCAGTAATTTTCTATGTCTTCTGCATTACCTTTCTTAAGAAAAGGTACAACTCTTTCCTGTTTTAACTGCTCTGGAAATGTCCTTGATGTGATCTTCATCAGTGTTCTGCCTAGAGGCAGGTTTTCGCATGGTAGTTCTCCAAGCTGTCCGGTCTTCTGCCATCATCTTCCGGTCTGCATAATTTCCTCTTCCCTTTATGTCGTCTATCATCTTGTATCTCCTTCTTCCTCTCAGTCTTCTCCCACAAACCAATCCTTCCAAAGCATCTACTAGCAAGCACTCCCTTCTCAATGAATGTCCCAACCAGTTCTTTTTCCTTTCTCTTAAAACCTTCATCAGACATCTTCTCTCACCAACCCTTTCCAATACTCTTTCACTACTCACTCTTTCCTTGCAGCTTTTTCTCTCCATTCTCCTCCACATCCACATCTCAAATGCTTCTAACCTTTTTTCATCCTCTCGTCTCATCGTCCATGTTTCTGCCCCATATAGAGCAACACTCCAGATAAAACATTTGCCAAGCCTTTTCCTTAGTCCTTTATCTAATTTGCCACATAAGAGTCTCCTCTTTCTGTTGAATGCCTCCTTCGCTATGGCAATTCGAGTTTTCACGTCCTGTTGACATATCAAGTATTCAGTTATTGTGCTTCCGAGATATTTAAATTCACTTACTTGGCTTGATGTGAAGGATTCATTTATTATCCTTGTTAAGGGGCCTAGTATAACCTCTATGCATTGTTTCATTTCACACATTGCTACTTCATCTTAGCCTATTGATATATTATTTTTTAGTTTTTGAACAGTTTTATTGACTTCATTCTCTGTGGTTGGAAGTAACATCATTCTATTTAGTGCAACATTATTTACAGGTTTTATATTATTTGTTTTGGGGAATTTTTACTGTAACTTCTCTGCAATACTTGAAAAACGCTCATTTACATAGTTTGCTAAGTGTTGTGGATCATTTATTACCTTATCCCCCTCCCTTAGCAGTATGTTATTCTGGGTTTGTTTGCTTCTCCCTGTTTCCTTTTTTATAACAACCCAGACTGATTTGCTTTTTTTCTCTGCATTATATATTATTTTGTCATTAAATGACTTTCTTGCAGCAATCAGCACCTTCCTATACATCTTTTTGTATCATTGCGATTCTTTTTCATGGGACTGAGATATTTAAGTGTTTGGGAGGAATTCTTAATACCTCCTGTTATCCATCTGTTTTTCGTGAGATGTTGATACAGACATGCATACTTTCGGAAATGCCTTTTCATAGTTCAATTTAAATAAAGTGGAGAATTTAGAGAATTTCATATTCACATTGGTTTCTTTATACACTATATCCCAGATTTCTTTTGCTAGTCTGGGACGTCTGGGTTATGGGACAAGCACGCCCTCATCACCCTGGTAGCAAGAACGTGGCTATTATTTTATCTTTCCTGTTTAAAAATATTCTGTTTGGAAATTTGGCTTCCAGGTGCCTTCCGTTCGAGAATCGTCGTCGCAGTGGTCTGTTTGCGGGAGGAACAACTAAAGTATGAGAGTCGCTTCCGTGCATTAACCGAAGAATGAAGACGTTCCCGAACTATCGGATCGGCTTCTCGTGTCTGTGGGGGCGCTGGTACAGATGAAGACGGAGCGAATAGGACAGTTGAGCGTCGCCCTTGAATACTGTGCCGCTTCCCTCTCTGAGTTTCAGCAAACTCTTAAATTCTTAAAAACCAGATTTCCATCACGTGAATGCAGGTGAAATATCCGCATTGGTTGAGGCAAGTTGAAGATTTAGCGACGGTGGCCACTGATCTTCGCCTGAGACCTGAGACTGACCGGCTTTACAACAGGGTGGTCAAGTCCCAGATTGATTTGAATGGCTTAGAGTGGGAAAGTGTTCAGGGATTAGTGAGTCCGAAGTGACCGAACTTCAGGAACTCTCCCCGTCACTTAGAACTGATGATATAGAGAAAGCTCCGGATTTGCTAAATTGCCCAGTCCTTTTCTGAGTGTGTTGTGTGGCATAGAATGCCTCGCTGTTGACACGTAGCGGGCGTTAGTTTTTTGTGATTCTCCTTTAAACGAGAGGAGTAAGACAAGGTTTTCAAGACGTCATTAGAAACCGTTTTCCAGCTGATCTGTCCTTTGTGTCTGCGGTCTTTTGCCGAAATGATCGGCGAGGTTTTAGACAGATAGGGGTCCTTAAAAGAATTGTGTCCGCATGTTCTGAGGGAGCATTTGTCCGTTAGGGTAAAGAGAGACCTAGCCAATGATTATTTCTTCTCGTTTCAGAAGGGGGTGAGGATCTAGTTCACCACATTCTTGAAGTACATACGGCAACCGTGGCTTTTGACCTACAGCTGCCTATGAGATTGTTAACACTATATTGCAAGGTATTAAACCGGAGGATCGTTCCAGGGTTCTGTTTGCTGAGAGACCTGTGACCTATCACGACTTCGATAGTCTGGTTCACTCTTGTGGAGGGGGGTTAAACAAGCCAACCAAAGAAATGTCTGCGAGAGGACGTCAAGCTTTTGCCAACCCTACTCCAGGCGCATTTTCCGTTAATAAGGTGCCAGCCATTACAGATCGTTGCTAGCTTTTTGATAGGCAGGGGCATTTTGCCCACCATCGTGAGTCCAGCGGCAAGGAACGTCCTAACAGCTGATGCCAGAACAGGGCCCCACTTGTTCCAGTTCAGATTACCCAAGTCAGTGTAATAAGTTTAAAGCGGAGACCAACAAATCTCTCCCATTCGTTTGCCCCTCTGTTAATCTCGAGCCATTGTATGCTGTGTTAGATTCCTGTAGTAGTTTTTCGCTGATGACTCGTCGGTGGTGTTCCAGATATTGCCACACTTTTAAGATCCCAGATTTAAAGCCCTTAGACATTTCTTGTAAGACCGTTAATGGTCAGGCTATTCCTCTCAATAGCCGAGTACGCATTTCTTGTCAGATTGGCGAGTTTTCTTGCCCCCCCCCCCCCCCCATGAACCATGGACCTTGCCGTTGGTGGGGAGGCTTGCATGCCTCAGCGATACAGATAGCCGTACCGTAGGTGCAACCACAACGGAGGGGTATCTGTTGAGAGGCCAGACAAACGTGTGGTTCCTGAAGAGGGGCAGCAGCCTTTTCAGTAGTTGCAAGGGCAACAGTCTGGATGATTGACTGATCTGGCCTTGTAACAATAACCAAAACGGCCTTGCTGTGCTGATACTGCGAACGGCTGAAAGCAAGGGGAAACTACAGCCGTAATTTTTCCCGAGGGCATGCAGCTTTACGAGAGCTGTATCAAACCAGTCTCAGGACTGAAGACCACAACAACAACAACATAGAAGTTTTGGTGGCGAAGGGTCTCAGTACCGATCTTCTACTGGGATGCAATTTTGTTAGTCGAAATTGGCCCGTATTAGATTCCTCGTGCTGTCTATTTTATTTTGGATTTCGCCCCGAAGTGAAGTTCCGTTTGTGGCGACATTCTAATGGGGTGACCCAGTGTAATAATCATACTTTTAGTGTGGTCTTCGATGTAGCGCACCTGCCTCCCAGTCATGTTCAAAGCTTGGTAGACCCTTGCATAGTTTTCGTGATACTGACAGATCCGGTTTTACCAACAGTAGAGATTACCGTATTTTGTTGTCTGATCAGATTTCGGTCAGACAGTCACTCTATCGGTTGTCCCCACCTAAAATACAGGTGCTGCACGAGTTCGTTAACAAAATGCTCGTGGAGGGGATTATGCGCCGTCCACCTCGCCATATACCTCGCCAGTATTTTTGGTCGCGAAGTAGAATGGAGAGGGATTCCGACCGGTTATGGACTATCGTGCTGTTAATCAGAAAGTCATCTTGTAGTCCTTCCCCTTCCCAATTTGCACGGCTGTTTTCTTTGGATTTCTGGTACTCCTTATTTTTCGGTTTTTGATTTGAATCAGGCCTACTACCAAATTCCTTGTGCCGCACAGTCCAAAACGGCCGCAGGTTTTTGTACCGATTGGAACCTGTAAGATTTTAACCAGATACCTTTTGGCCTGTCTACCGGTGCAGCGGTTCTTCCCAGGATGCTTTATTCCTTGCTTGGTGACCTGAAGTTCAAATGTGTCTTTAACTATCTGGATGCATTCATCATTTACAGCCCCACCTTTGACGATCATTTGGGGCCTCTACGTCTTGTTATTGGGCGTCTGAGACCATAATACAATCAAATCACCTAAGGTTGCCTTAGCCCTGCGAGAGATAGCCTTTTTGGACATTTAGTTTCAGCGGAAGGGGTTAGGATTGACCCGTCAAGGACGAAGGTGTTTATGGTTTCCTCTCTCCCAAAACCAATAAGGACGGGGGGGTGCTTTTTATTGGGATGAGCAATTTTTTTTTCGGAAATTCGTCCCCAAATTGGCAGAACTGGTTGCTTCCTTTGCCCTCTTGCGGAAGAAGGATGAACCCTTCATCTGGACTGGCACACAACAAGACACCTTTGATTGCCTCGAAAACGCATTGAGTAATACTCTGGTTCTGGCTCCGATCTGTCAAAGGCATTTGACTGTGTAAATCACAATATCCTTTTAAGCAAATTAGAATATTATAGTGTGACAGGAAATGCTGCAAAATGCTTATATCTCTGGCAGGAAACAAAGGGTGTTATTAGCAAAGAGACGTGTAGCAAGCTATCAGGCATCATCCAACTGGGAACTAATTACATGTGGGGTCCCACAAAGTTCCATTTTGGGGCCCTTACTTTTTCTTGTGTATATCAATGACCTTTCATCAGTAACATTACCAGATGCCAAGTTCATTTTGTTTGCCGATGATACAAACATTGCAATAAATAGCAAAACAAGTGTACTCTTAGAAAGATCAGCTAATAAAATATTTGTGGACATTAATCACTGGTTCCTAGCCAATTCTTTGTCACTTAACTTTGAAAAAACACACTACATGCAGTTCAGAACTTGTAAGGGGTGTCCCACGAGTATATGTCTAACATACGATGACAAGAAAAGAAGTAGACAGTGTTAAATTCTTGGGATTACAGCTAGAGAATAAATTCAACTGGGAGGAGCACACCACAGAACTGCTGAAGCGTCTTAACAAATTTCTGTTTGCAATTCGAATTTTGTCAGACGTAGGGGATATAAAAATGAAAAAGCTGGCATACTATGCTTACTTTCATTCCATAATGTCATATGGGATTATTTTTTGGGGTAATTCATCAAGCCAAGCTAAAGTTTTCCGGGCACAAAAACGTGCAGTAAGAGTTATATGGGGTGTGAACTCGAGAACATCCTGCAGAAGCCTCTTTTAGGGAACTAGGGATACTAACTACTGCTTCCCAATATATTTATTCGTTAATGAAATTTGTCATTAAAAATACATCACTTTTTCAAACCAACAGCTCAATTCATGGAATCAATACTAGAAATAAGAATAATCTTCACAAGGATTTAAAGTCACTTAGTCTTGTACAAAAAGGTGTGCATTATTCAGGAACACACATTTTCAATAACTTGCCAGCAGCCATAAAATGCTTAACAACGAATAAAATTCAGTTTAAGAGAAGCCTAAAGGATTTATTGGTGGCCAACTCCTACTCCATTGATGTGTGTGTGTGTAAGTACAATCTAACTTCTGCACCATTTCAGTGTAGTAATGTGTTCATTGTAAATAAGTATTACAGTAGTTGTATTACATGTTTATCACCTTATAAATAAATAAATAAACTTTTTAATTTTAAATTCAGTGCATTAGTATTTGTAAAATGACTCTTTCATATAGGGTTCATTAAAAAATGACGACCATTTCACTTGGGACCTGTGGAATGGTATTTGTAAATGGTTGTAAATATTTGTCACGTATTGTTGTTTTTCTGACATGTTCCACGTCCTGGAGGACCTCTTCACTACGGATCAATAGGAATGAAAGTAAATCTAATCTAATCTAATCTAATGGTTCAGACCAATGCCTCCAACACTGGCGTTGCTACTGTGCTTCTTCAGCAACAACATGGGGAGCAGAGGCCCTTAGCCTATGCCTCTAGGTGCCTGTCTCCCACCGAAGAGAAATACGCCGCTAAAGGGGTAGGAGCGCTAGTAGTTCTCTTTATGTTGGAGAAATTCAACTCTTACTTTTAACAAGAGTTCACCTTGGAAGTGGACCATCAGGCACTTTGTCGAGTTTTAGCCCGTGCCCGTAAACAGGTCGTATAGCGCTATGGGCAGTGGGTACTTCCGCCTATCGGTTCAATGTGCGCCATATCAGGGGCTCTGATAAAGTTGTTGCCTATACCTTGAGCCGTAGGGGGATGAGGAGGGGGATCCTCTCGTAAGCGAGAATGATGCGGGAGAGGTTTGTGTGAGCGCTCTACCTACTGGCATCCCCGTGCTGTTCAGCGACCTCTTACAGCAAAAGCAGGGTGATCGCAAACTAGGCGCCATTAGGAACCAGTTGAAGTCCGGGCAAGCTCTTCTCATTGATGAGTTGCAGAAGTACATACTGTGCGTCACGGGTCCATGGGATGATGAGGTTAGGATTTGCCTATTCACTGTTGTTGTTCTGGCTGTATTTAAATATTTTCACCGCTCGGTGCCCGGGAAGCATTTGGGAGCGTACAGGACCACCTATAAAATACGTGAGTCTATCACCTGGCCCTCCGTGTTTAGGAATGTTAGGGAGATGATTAACCAATACCAACAGTGGCAGATGGTAAAGCCCAATTCGGACGGGATAGGGGACTAGCTCCAAACCACCTGCGCAGAGGTGCCTATGAAGCGTCTTTTTATCGATTATGTCGGTCCCCTTCCCAGCACTCAAGGTGGATATCGTCACATATTTGTCGCCATTGGTGGTTTTACAGAGTTCAGCTGGCTGTTGCCCAGTAGTGGCATTAGGGCAGGTCAGAGCATTAAACATTTAGGTAGGATTTTCTCTTGGTTCAGGCCTTCTAGAGTCATTGATGCCGACAACAACCCATACTTCATTTCTAAAGAATTTCGGAACTTTTGCTTCCGTTCTGGGGCTAGGCATGTCACCACCACCTTGTATTTCCCTGAGTCTTCATTTGTGGAGCACGTCAATTGCAACCTGAAATCTTTCACTCTGACGCTCAAACCATTTGGCACCTTACCTTAACCTTGTTGAGGCTGGCTCGTACCACCGCCAGGCACGAAACAACCAAACCTCTCCTGCATCTCTTATGTTGACTTATCCCCTCAGTTCCCCATTATCACTCATTTGGCCCATTCAAGACTTCGAACTCAGATAATCAAAGGTAAGTGGCGCAGGGCCAAGGCCAACATCCAAAGCGCCCTTAGGAGGGAAGCGCTTCTGGGGAATGTGCAGTTTCGAGATGTGGTCTTCGTTAGGAACTCGAAGGCTAGTGGTACTTCAGGTAAAGCTTCTGGTAAACTGGCACCACGTTTTGTGGGTCTCTACAGGATGATGGAGGTTCCCACTCCCATTGTTTGGTTGGTTGATTTGAGGGTGAGGGGAGCAAACAGCGAGGTTATCACCCATCATATTAGGGAAAGATGGGGAAGGAAGTTGGCCGTGCCACTTCAAAGGAACCATTCCGGGATTGGCGTTGAGTGATTTGGGGAAATCACAGAATACCTGAATCAGGATGGCCGAAAGCAGTTTTGAACCGCCAACCTTCCGAATTCGAGTCAAGTGTGCTAATCATTGCGTCTCCTCACTCGGTCCCACTCCCGTCACGCTCCGGCTTATTGATGAGGAAAATGAGAGGCAGTGTGGGTTAAGTTTTTGCGGTCTCTTCCGTCCGCCCCCCCCCCCCCCACCTCCGCGTTTAGGTTTCGGCGGTGGGGAGGGGGGGGATGAACCCTTGTACGATAGACAGGTCGGGCCACGAGCCTTAGCAGAAGACTCTATCAGTGAGGACTTTAAAACACTGCTGCCCACCACCAATTCCTCTCCTGTGCCAACTTCTTCATCTCAGAGTAGCACTTGAAACTTATGTTCTCAGTTATTTGCCGGATGAATTCCGATCTCCGTCATCCTCTACAGGTTTTGCCCTCTAGAGCTCCATCTAGTACCATAGAAATCATTACCTGATGTCTTAACAGATGTTATATCATTTAATCACTTCTCCTTGTCACGGTTTCGCACATACTCCTTACGTCTCCGATTCCGTGCAGAACCTCCTCACTCCTCATTCGTCTGTAGCACCACATCCCAAATGCTTCGATTCTCTGCTGCTCCGTTTTCCCACAGTCTCTGTTTCACTACCATACAATGCTGTCCTCCAAACGTACATTCTCGGTCTTTCGTCCTCAGGTTAAGCGCCGTGTTTGATATTAGTAGACTTCTCTTGGCCTGGAATGCCCTTTCTGCCAGTGCTAGACTACCTTTGATGTCTTCCTTACTTTGTCCGTCATTGATTACTTTACTGTCTAGGTAGCAAACTTCCTTAATTTCATTTACTTCGTGATCATCAACCCTGATGTTAACTTTCTCGCTGTTCTCATTTCTGCTACTTCTCATTACTTTCGTCTTTCTTCACTCCTCTCAATCCATATTATGTACTCATTAGACTGTTCATTCCGTTCAACAGATCACGTAATTCTTCTTCACTTTCACTCAGAATAGCAATGTCATCAGCGAATCGTATTGCTGAGATCCTTTCACCCTGAATTTTAATTCCGCTCCTCAACCTTTCTTTTATTTCCGTCATTGCTTCTTCGATGTACAGACTGAATAGTAAAGGCGAAAGACTACACTTCTGTATTGCATCCACTTTAATCTGAACACTCCGTTCCTGGTCGTCCACTCTTGGCTCTTTCACATATTTGTATATTACCCGCCTCTCCCTATAGCTTACCCCTATTGTTCTCAGAATTTCGAACACTTTGTGTAACGTCAGAACCGCCTTTCTGGGGCCTTTAGCTTCCCTCAACCTAAACATTCGTCATCTAACACACCATAAATTTTCTTTTTCACTCTTCTGTATGTTATTCATGTCAGCAACTTGGTAGCATGAGCTGTTAAGCTGACTGCAATAACTCTACCACGTGTCAGCTCTTGCAGTGTGCGGCATTGTGTGGATGATATTTTTTCGAAGTCAGCTCTTGGAGTCTTCGGAATTGTGTGGATGATATTTTCCGGAGTCAGACGTTATATCGCCAGACTTACATTCTGTACACAAACGTGTCGTTTTGTTTCTACTTCTCCCAATCATTTTATAAATTCTGATGGAATGTTATCAATCATTTCTGCTTTATTTGTTCTACATCTACATCTACATTTATACTCCGCAAGCCACCCAACGGTGTGTGGCGGAGGGCACTTTACGTGCCACTGTCATTACCTCCCTTTCCTGTTCCAGTCGCGTATGGTTCGCGGGAAGAACGACTGTCTGAAAGCCTCCGTGCCCGCTCTAATCTCTCTAATTTTACATTCGTGATCTCCTCGGGAGGTATAAGTAGGGGGAAGCAATATATTCGATACCTCATCCAGAAACGCACCCTCTCGAAACCTGGACAGCAAGCTACACCGCGATGCCGAGCGCCTCTCTTGCAGAGTCTGCCACTTGAGTTTGTTAAACATCTCCGTAACGCTATCACGGTTACCAAATAACCCTGTGACGAAACGCGCCGCTCTTCTTTGGATCTTCTCTGTCTCCTCCGTCAAACCGATCTGGTACGGATCCCACACTGATGAGCAATACTCAAGTATAGGTCGAACGAGTGTTTTGTAAGCCACCTCCTTTGTTGATGGACTACATTTTCTAAGCACTCTCCCAATGAATCTCAACCTGGTACCCGCCTTACCAACAATTAATTTTATATGATCATTCCACTTCAAATCGTTCCGCACGCATACTCCCAGATATTTTACGGAAGTAACTGCTACCAGTGTTTGTTCCGCTATCATATAATCATACAATAAAGGATCCTTCTTTCTATTTATTCGCAATACATTACATTTGTCTATGTTAAGGGTCAGTTGCCACTCCCTGCGCCAAGTGCCTATCCGCTGCAGATCTTCCTGCATTTCGCTACAATTTTCTAATGCTGCAACTTCTCTGTATACTACAGCATCATCCGCGAAAAGCCGCATGGAACTTCCGACACTATCTACTAGGTCATTTATATATATTGTGAAAAGCAATGGTCCCACAACACTCCCCTGTGGCACGCCAGAGGTTACTTTAACGTCTGTAGACGTCTCTCCATTGATAACAACATGCTGTGTTCTGTTTGCTAGAAACTCTTCAATCCAGCCACACAGCTGGTCTGATATTCCGTAGGCTCGTACTTTGTTTATCAGGCGACAGTGCGGAACTGTATCGAACGCCTTCCGAAAGTCAAGAAAAATAGCATCTACCTGGGAGCCTGTATCTAATATTTTCTGGGTCTCATGAACAAATAAAGCGATTTGGGTCTCACACGATCGCTGTTTCCGGAATCCATGTTGATTCCTACATAGTAGATTTTTGGTTTCCAAAAACGACATGATACTCGAGCAAAAAACATGTTCTAAAATTCTACAAGAGATCGACGTCAGAGATATAGGTCTATAGTTTTGCGCATCTGCTCGACGACCCTTCTTGAAGACTGGGACTATCTGTGCTCTTTTCCAATCATTTGGAACCCTCCGTTCCTCTAGGGACTTGCGGTACACGGCTGTTAGAAGGGGGGCAAGTTCTTTCGCGTACTCTGTGTAGAATCGAATTGGTATCCCGCCGGGTCCAGTGGACTTTCCTCTATTGAGTGATTCCAGCTGCTTTTCTATTCCTTGGACACTTATTTCGATGTCAGCCATTTTTTCGTTTGTGCGAGGATTTAGAGAAGGAACTGCAGTGCGGTCTTCCTCTGTGAAACAGCTTTGGAAAAAGGTGTTTAGTATTTCAGCTTTACGCGTGTCATCCTCTGTTTCAATGCCATCATCATCCCGTAGTGTCTGGATATGCTGTTTCGAGCCACTTACTGATTTAACGTAAGACCAGAACTTCCTAGGACTTTCTGTCAAGTCGGTACATAGAATTTTACTTTCGAATTCACTGAACGCTTCAAGCATAGCCCTCCTTACGCTAACTTTGACATCGTTTAGCTTCTGTTTGTCTGAGAGGTTTTGGCTGCGATTAAACTTTGAGTGGAGCTCTCTTTGCTTTCGCAGTAGTTTCCTAACTTTGTTGTTGTACCACGGTGGGTTTTTCCCGTCCCTCACAGTTTACTCGGCACGTACCTGTCTAAAACGCATTTTACGATTGCCTTGAACTTTTTACATAAACACTCAACATTGTCAGTGTCGGAACAGAAATTTTCGTTTTGATCTGTTAGGTAGTCTGAAATCTGCCTTCTATTACTCTTGCTAAACAGATAAACCTTCCTCCTTTTTTTTATATTCCTATTAACTTCCATATTCAGGGATGCTGCAACGGCCTTGTGATCACTGATTCCCTGTTCTGCACTTACAGAGTCGAAAAGTTCGGGTCTGTTTGTTATCAGTAGGTCCAAGATGTTATCTCCACGAGTCGGTTCTCTGTTTAATTGCTCGAGGTAATTTTCGGATAGTGCACTCAGTATAATGTCACTCGATGCTCTGTCCCTACCACCCGTCCTAAACATCTGAGTGTCCCAGTCTATATCTGGTAAATTGAAATCTCCACCAAGGACTATAACATGCTGAGAAAATTTATGTGAAATGTATTCCAGATTTTCTCTCAGTTGTTCTGCCACTAATGCTGCTGAGTCGGGAGGTCGGTAAAAGGAGCCAATTATTAACCTAGTTCGGTTGTTGAGTGTAACCTCCACCCATAATAATTCACCCATGTTGTTCTTAAGTTATCCAAACCCCTTTCAAATTCTGATGTTAATATTGGATCATCTCCTCTAAATCTACTCCTGTTTCTTCCTCTATCACATTAGCGAAAATTTCCACTTCATAGAGGCCTTTAATGTACTCTTTCGGCCTATCAGTTCTCTCCTCTGCATTTAAAAGTGGAATTTCCGTTGCACTCGTAATGCTACCATCCTTGCTTTTAATTTCACCGAACGTTGGTTTGACTTTTGTATACGCTGAGTCAGTCCTTCGGGCGATCATTTCTTTTTCGATTTCTTCACATTTTCCATGCAGCTATATCGTCTTAGCTTCCTGGATTTCCTATTTATTTCATTCCTCAACGACTTGTATTTCTGTATTCCTGAATTTCCCTGACCATTTTTGTACTTCCTTCTTTCATCGATCAACTGAAGCATATATTTTGTTACCCATGTTTTCTTCAGATTTGTCTTCTTTATACCTATGTTGTTTTTTTTTCAGCTTCTGTGATTGCCATTTATGGAGATCTCCATTCCTCTTCAGTTGTACTGCCTACTGTGCTATTGATTATTGCTCTATCTACAAATTTAGATAACTTCAAGCGCATGTCGTCATTACTTAGCACTTCCGTATCCCAATTTTTTTCTGTTTTAATTCATCTTCACTAATCTCTTGAACTTCAGCCTACTATTCATCACTACTAGATTGTAATCTGAGTCTATATCTGCTCTGGCTACTCTTTACAATCCAGTACCTGATTTCGGAATCTCTGTCTGACCATGATGTAATCTAAATGTAATCTTCCGGTATCACCCGGCCTTTACCAAGTATACCACCTCGCCTTGTGATTCTTGAACAGACTGTTCGCTATTACAAGCTGAAATTTATCAGATGACTCAATTTGTCTTTCTCCTCTCTCATTCCTTGTCTGAAGCCATGTTCTCCTGCAACCTTTTCCTCTACTCCTTCTGTTATATCCTAGCCAGTAATGCCACCCGAGCTCGCTGCCAAAAGGTTGGCAGCATCAAAGTCCGGACGCCGTCCGCATAAGCAGCGCCAGCGAGACAGGAAATCGCCGCAAGTCTGCGCGCGCCACCGCTGGCCTCTGGTTTCTTAAGCGCTGGAGTCGCGAGCACTAGGACAGTTCTGTATTCGCCGCTCAGTTGTATACTCGCCACCGAATTGTGTACTTGCTAGTCAGTTGTGTGTTCATCGCAGCAGAGTTGTTGTTTGTCGTCAGCCGACGTTGACCTAGCCGCTCCGACTCGAACTAGTCAGATTTCTGTAGACACGGAGTTCACTACTGTGTTTCTGTATCTTCGTTAATAAAGATAAGTACCGACTTTTATTTAATCAGAGTGTTTGGGTTTTCATCTTTCTGTTCACTGTTCCAGCGGACCGGTCGGCCCGCTATTAAAAGTGTGGCGGTGACTTCGTAAGCCGTTTCTACAGCGAATTGTTTGTCGCTACGAACGCCGCCACAAAACCTTCCGCTACAAATGCATTCCAATCCTCCATGAATATTATATCTTCATCTGCCTTTACGTACTGCACTACCCGACCAAAATCCTTTTCTTCTTTCTCTGTCTCTTCATCTTCTTCTTGCGACGTCGGCATGTATACGTGGACTGTCTTTGTCGGTGTCGGTTTGCTGCCGATTCTGATAAGAACAACCCTGTCACTGAACTGTTCATAGTATATCACTCTCTGGCCTACGTTACTATTCATAAGGAATCCGATTCCCGTTATGCCATTTTCTGCTGCAGCTGATATTACCCTGTACTCATCTGACCAGAAATCCTTGTCTTCTTTCGATTTCACTTCACTTTCCCCTACTATACAGGGTGTTTCAAAATGAGTATACGGGATATAAGGCTTTGTAGCACATATTATATTCACCTTACAAGTATAAATAATACACCAAATGAAAGAGAAACACAAGGAGTTTTTCTTACAATTATTCAGTGTGGACACCGATCACACATCGATTCCATAAGCGAGATTTTCCGAAACCTTGATCAATGTGTCAGGAGTAACTTTTGCAATAACGCTGGTTCTAAAGTCGCATAGATTAGCTGGTATCGGGGGCACATACACATGATCGCGTCAGATCGTGTGTGAACGTGGAGGTCATGCGTAAAATGCTGTTCAACCGGCGCTTGCGCCCAATCCAACTGTAGGATACAACGTCGCTTAACCAGTCGCTTACTGAGTTACGCCAGTTAGGCGGCGCACCATCTTGCTCCCAAGTAAAGATGTGTTGTTCAGCTTCTTCCCATAGCACATCAAGATAATAAACATAAGTTACAATTGATTCGCCGAAAATGAAGGCCCATAAACTTTCCGCGGGGATATTTCATGGGGCTAAGCGTGAAAAACTCGCCCCCGTGCAACAGGTTTTTCAGTCACTCTTGTCATCCCATACTCTTCCCATTGCGCACAGGTATACAAACAAAACTGTTTGAATTGCTCTTTTATTTGGTGTATAATTTACAATTCTAAGTTGAACGTAATAAATGCTACAACGCCTTAAAAGCGGTATGTTCGTTTTGAAACACCCTATATTTAGATTAAGCCTTTGCATTTCCCTTTTCAGATTTTTTAGCTTCCCTGCCACTTTCAAGCTCCTGACTGTCTTACATGTGGCTGTAGTGCTATTAAAGAGGGCATGTTCTGTCTGCCAACTGAACGTGTTTGCTTGTGGTTTAGTGCTCCGCTCCGAGTGGCGGTAACTTGTTTCCCCCTGCCCACGCGGCGCGAGTTTGGTACAGTTTGTGTTTCGTAGTCGAACATCCTGCTCGGTAACTGTATTTGGAAGTGTGTTTTCATTTTTTCCGCCTTACAAGTTTAATTGATTTGACTCTGTCAACTCAATGAAAAATTTTTTACTTGTTTTTCTCGTTCGTGCAGCGGCGTTCGGTCTATAGCATACGCCTGGTCCACTTCCTGTACTGAATTCTGTATTTATGTGTTAGTTAGGCTACCATTTGTGTTTTATTTCCTAGTACTTGGGTAAAATCTGCCTGGCTGATAGAGCAGGCGCAGCTTCCGAAAGCGGAGCCAAGTCCGCGCTCGACCAATCGACCAGCCAAAAAAATGGTTCAAATGGCTCTGAGCACTATGGGACTTAAAATCCGAGGTCATCAGTCCCCTAGAACTTAGAACTACTTAAGCTTGACTAACCTAACGACATCACACTCATCCATTCCCGAGGCAGGATTCGAACCTGCGACCCTAGCAGTCGCGTGGTTCCCGACTGAAGCGCCTAGAACCGCTCGGCCACAGCGTATAACACTACTGTCCGCTACTGTTATACCATAACCTTAAAGTTGGAGTCGGGTCGTGAAATCAAACTATCTTATTAAAGCAATTAGCCGCGCGGGATTAGCCGAGCGCTCTAAAGCGGCTGGTCCTGGCGGAGGTTCGAGTCCTCCCTCGGGCATGGGTATGTGTGTTTGTCCTTAGGTTAAGTAGTGTGTAAGCTTAGGGACTGATGACCTTACAGTTCAGTCCCATAAGATTTCATACACATTTGAACATTTTGATTAAAGCAATTATGGTATAAAGCAACAGAGCAGTGTTACCCTCTGAGAGGAATTTTGTTATGTTGACCGTGTTGTACCTAACGGAGGTGCCTTATCGGAAGTGAAAGTCAGAATTACGTAAATATTCAAACAGTTCAAAAATGGCTCTGAGCACATGGGACTTAATTTCTGGGGTCATCAGTCCCCTATAACTTAGAACTACTTAAACTTAACCAACCTAAGGACATCACACGCATCAAAGCCCGAGGCAGGATTCGAACCTGCGACCGTAGCGGTCACGCGGTTCCAGACTGTAGCGCCTAGAACCGCAAGGCCACACCGGCCGGCTATTCAAACAGTAATAAACAATATTTAACCTATCCACACTGTTCAAAGAATAAAGAAAACGTTCGCCAGCCTAATTAGGCAAGAGAATGATTGACATTCTTGTTCAAGAATATAGGTATGAGTAACTTTAACAAACACACCCTATACTTTGCCACACGCGAGTGCAATGAACTCTGGCACCTGGATACGTTAAGGTTGGAGTTAACAGATCAGAACAAACTATTTGCATAAATATAACAGATAACAAAACACACTATTACCTTGAGGACTTAGTCAAACTGAATGGTCTCAATAACGCTACTATTAATATTCACTGTAGAATCGTAACTTGGGCATAGGCTCAGTATTACTTTTGAAACAAATTCCTGTCTGGCATGAAATATGGATACGGTTCACAACAAATTTAGTTACTGCACATAAATTAACTCTGTCACTACCAAACACTAACAAATTTCTTCTGACTGTCTTTTGGATAAAGAAGTTACTGTTTTCATTGATAGTTGACTTTCTATTAATCGTTATGTAGCATGAGCACAATTGACAAACTGTGGATCCTGTTACGACATTAATATACACTTTTAATACACAAGAGGAAACCAATATTGTACAGAATTTGATTTGAATAGCAAGAGTAATTGAAACTTTCTATAATTAAGCATTTTTGTGCATTTAAACTACTTTCAATGGAGGGGGGGGGGAGGGCTTAATCTTGACCACTGTAGCAGAGCAAACTAAACACACTTTCATTACATCAGTGAAACAGTTACTTAGCAAGCATGAACATATAACTCTCAACAGTCACAGTTCTGGACTTTTACTGCATTCAAACACAAAATTGAGATATTTTTACGATCCTTTCAACAAACAATATTAATTTTGGCACACTCTATTGCGATATTAATTTTAATATGCTTTCAATAAAGGACACTCGGTAATCACCTTAGTTCAAACGGAGAGGAACCTGAGAGGTGTTATGATAAGGAAAAAATCAAGGTAGGTACATAAATTCATTTATAAATTATCTTATATTTGAGTACACTATAACATCCTATGAGCTGATCCTTCACTGTACATTACTGTAGCGTTCCATTACACTGATTGCGCAATGTGGTGGCAATTGCATGTTGGTAGGTGGATTTGCAGGTAGAATTGCTGGACATTTCTTGGTGGCGATGATAGATGCCAATTCCAGAATAGTTCAAGCTATTTATCCATCCATCCGAGGCATTGCAAAGCGTCAGGAAAAGCCTCTCTCGGAACCAGCACAATACACAACTTTTACCTGAGCAGTTGATAGTTTAGCAGCTCATCCCCGACTGACTCTTTGTTCCACCTTCTCTACCTAGGCCAACCACAAATTGCGCGCTACACAATTCCGCTCTCGAGGGGAACCACAACACCTTTTACATACAAAATAACTAAGAACCCTAAGTGAGGGTCAGCAGTTTACATAACAGCAAACAAACATTTTAAATAAAACAGAACATTTGCATATATTGGTAGTTCTACACAAAATTCTTTAAATAAAATTATTTAATTTTAAAGGTAACCGCCGCGCGGGATTAACCGAGCGGTCTGGGGCGCTGCAGTCATGGACTGTGCGGCTGGTCCCGGAGGAGTTTCGAGTCCTCCCTCGGGCATGGGTGTGTGTTTGTCCTTAGGATAATTTAGGTTAAGTAGTGTGTAAGCTTAGGGACTGATGACCTTAGCAGTTAAGCCCCATAAGATTTCACACTTTTTTTTAAGATAACCAAAGAGATTATATGAGGAAGACAAAACATATAATTTGCTCATATTGTACATATTACAAGGATTACACTCCCTACACTCTAAAATACATCAAAGTTTTTAACAGAAAAGAATGAACACTCTCATGGTATCGATTCAGTCCAACAATATTTACAGAAACTCAACGATATAACACTAAACAAACAAAAGGCGAAATAAATCAGTACAGCATTAGAGCTATGTTGTTACAAACTGCCGGCTAAACGACCAGCCATTACGCCTTTCCAAGACATGGCTGTACAGCTAGTCCAAGTATTTATTTGTGCCTTAATCACTGCGCGCCTAATGAAGGTCTCATTTCAATTTTTTTATTTCAAGTGCATGTCAATTCTTGAGGCGTTAATCGCCCAATTTCCCAACTGAGTAACTGCTAGACGTATTCAGTTAAATTTGTCTATGCATGCGTGGATCGACCAACTGAATGGTTTTTAATCGTCGTCCTTGTGTGCATTGTTTTTGAACTGGCCAAATGCCAGGAGAATTAAGGTGTGCTAATTTTATGAAAGATCTCACTGACTATTTGTATCATTCAGAACGCAATATTAAGCATCAGTTTTGTCTGGCTATTTCTCTTGCATGCCTTGCGCTCCTCCGCTACCCGAGGGTACAGTAATTTTATTATATCGTACTCCTTTGTGGAGTATATTTTTCTTTTCAACTGTAAAACTCGAAGTATCTTTTGAGAAAGAATTTGTAGCTCTGTTGTTGTACAGCTACAGTTCTCATTATTGTATTTAATCTGTCTGCTATTATTCAATCTGGTACAGTTTTATGATTGTAAATTATTGTTTCTTTGTAGGCAATAACGCTGGAGATGTTTTTCCAACAGACATTTGATAAATCTAACTTAGTTTGTTCTGTTAAAATAAAGAGAAAGTTCACAACACCAGTGTCTCCCTTTGGCACTGTCCTTCCTACTGCAGACAGCCTGACATAGGTATTGCCTAGCATACATCATATCTATCGATCTGTTCGGATAATTCTTTTGTGGTGCGTTTTTGAGACATTAGACGTAACAGATTTGTAACCAGATGTTTAAAGCTGTTTTCTATATGGGAGCTCGATTTTTTTGATGAATGGGGAGTGGGGAGTGAAGTCGGTTACTGGTCTACCATGATTCGTGGAAATACACTGTTCGCCCTTCCAGTGGCAGTATGAAAAGCCAGATAGCTCCACGACCTCCAACATGGAGTGGCCCATTAGCCAGGCAACCGCAATCTACCTGCGACCATGTGCCCTGAAAACACGCTTCCATTCTGCACTCGACTGAACGCCAGACCCAGTGGCACGTTCCATCACACGCCGAACCGGCGCATCCACCGATGCAATAGAGAATGTCCAACCCCACAACAGAAACTACCTCTTACTAATTTCTTCATGCTTGTATGAGTGTGCATGAAGTAAGAGCTAGAGACAACGATTATTCGCTGATGCATAATTCTGCACAGCAGTTAGCTTCGGAAACTATCCAGATGTTAATTTACTTCAACACTATTTATCTGCATGTACGATACGATACTACAGGGCCTGCGTTATTCTGACTTGTGACGCAAAGTTCCTTCAGACATGCATGAATGTCCGAAAGAAGCTTGCATCCTAATTCGGACTAACACAGGTAGTATAACATCGTGTTTATCCGCCGACACCGGGCAAGTGGGTTTCAAGTAAAATATCTCATCTGTATGGGAATATACATAATGGATTTAAGAGTAAGGTTGTAGACGCATGGTTGACAACATATGGAAGTTTAGGCCTGGCTTTGAGTCGTATGCGGACAGACAAATAGTAAGGCGACCATTCGCGATACTTGTGCCGGCACACATTTTTATTATCGTCATTCCATTCTACAGCTGATGGTTGCCCATATTCTAAATTGCGATTACACTTAATGTGTACCATTTATTTGGTCTGCGTCTGTTTAGTGTGCAAGTGTAAATCCGGAAATCTTATTCACAGAAGGTGATTCAGTGCCGCACGTGTCGCACTGCGAGAGCAGGTTTTCGCGCGCAAGAACCGCGCGATGTCGCGCTTGTGCTCTTTGCGGCTGTGGAGCGCTCTGGCCAGAGTGCCGCGTTGTATGATTAATAGCCGAGGCGCTGGTGCGGTGTGTACGGCGAGAAAGAGAACAAAGGCCGCGTAGCACCGCGGTGAAGCGCGCCAGCTGCGACCGTTAAACTGTTTCTGAAGAAACCATTATTCAGCAGCCAGAAAGCGTACTACAACCGCAGGACAAGAGCGCCGTTGCCTCTGGTGCAGCTGCTGGTGTCAACTGCGGAGGCGACATTGCTTTAAAAACGAGACGTTTGAGAAACTGGAGAGTATTTTTCATCTAAGGGCGACAACAGACGTTTTTGTCACTTGCATGTAAATGTAAGTTACACAGTCTGAAAACTATAGTACGTTGGAAGCGTGTATATACACAATCTGATCAAGATATCCGGAAACACCTATGTAATGCGGAATTCACGAGAGGTGGACCCGCCTGTACGAGAAGAGGGGCGGGGGGGGGGGGGGGGACTTGTGTTGTCGGTACAGAAGTAAGATCTGTCCACTGGCCAGTGAGGACAGCTCAGTGTACTAGTCACTGTATGTCACCTGAGTAACAAAACCTTCAGAAGCATTTCAACCCTTCTACAGGTGCTCCAGTTGACAATTAGTGATGTGATCATGAAGTGGGAACTTGCAAGAACAACCACACCTAGAAGAAGGCCAAGCGGACCTCATCTAGCTCATCTATTGACGAACAGGAATCGTCGACGATTGCGGAATGTGTGACCGTAAAAAATCGCATATAATCAGCGGGAGGAATCACTCGTGAGTTGCAAAGAGCCACCAGCACTCCAGGTAACACTACGGCTGTGTGCAGAGTGGAGAGTGTTAAAAGGAATGGGGTATAATGGCCGTACATCTCTTCATAAATCGTGAAAATAGCATCGCATTTCCCGTAACGTGTACTACTATGGGAGGTGATTTTTTTTTTTGGGGGGGGGGGGGGGAGAGGAGGAAGGAGCAGGGCAATACTTAATGTCCAGGACAAAAAAAATTGTTTCGGTGATTGTTGTTCACTTTTACGAGCAAGACACTTTTTAAATAGGTGCTAGTGTGTAAGTAGAGTCCAGAATCTAAAAATATGTTATAGCATAACCTTAGCATTAGATGTGCATTTTCTGTAACATGTACTACCAAGGAGGCATACTTTATGACCACCACGAAAGGTATAAGAAAAGTAATAAAAATTTCGTTAACTGTCGCTGACTTTTATTTCCTAGATACTTTCTAAGTATATACTGATATGTAAGAGGAGTCTTGGGTCTGAAAATATGAATATGACATTAATTGTGAAACGTCACATCCACTAATAAGACTTATATTTTTGTGTTAAATTTTACTGCAAAAATGTAAAACAACTGCGGGATCTGTCATAAGAAATCACTAAAACAGAAAGAAACAAAAGAAATTAAAACCTAAATATAAATACATGTTTGCATTGCAACATTTTCAAAATGTCGGTATAAAGTGTCCTCCCCCATCCCGGTATTTCTGTAGCCAGTGCCAACCGACGCTTGAGCTGGCGTAAACAGTTATGCCACTGGACAGTGGATGACTGCAAACTACAGATTTATCGCCATGAATCACTCTGTAACTTGTGGTAATTCAATTGGATACTTTGGGTTTGGTGAATCTCCAGAGGACGTTCCCTACCATCATATGTAGCACCGACGCTGAAGTACAGCACTGAAAGGAAGGAAGAGTAGGATTTTACGTCCATTGGATAGTGTGGTCATTGGTAACGGAGAACAAGGACAGATTACGAAACGATGGAGAAGAAAATCGGGCGTGACGTTTTCAAAGACATCATCTCGGCATTTGCCAGTAGCGATTTTGGGAAATCACGGAAAATCTAAATCTAGATGGTCAGACAGGGATTTGAACTGTCCTCCAGAACGGTATTCCAGTGTGTCAACCAATGCATTACCCTTTTTGCTAGATACAGAGGCGACAGTGTGTCAGTACGGGGGTGTTTTTCGTGGCTACGCAACAGCCCCCAGTCGAGCCCTGGACACTAGTGCAGTGGCGTCCGTGGAAAACGGGCTACAGGTGTGCGTCCCTGAAGTCTCACTGAAAATACTGGGCTTGAACAGTTCGTGCTTATATGTCTGGGCTCACAAGCCCTGTTATCTGTGTTGTGGTAGCTTTATGATATGCCACTACTGCCCTTAAAATGTGGTGATCCTGGCTGGCGTCTGTGCCTTCTGGGGAAGATATTGATGGAACGCTATAAAGAAGGAGAAAGAGGGCATGGTTGGGTATATGAGGCAGAGGGAGATAGATAGAGAGAGTGTGGGATAAGAAATTTACAGGGAGCAGTGGGAAGGCGATGGTGAGAGATACGGAGATGAGGAGAAGATGAACAGAGGGGGAGCGAAGGAGGAAAGGGATAGAGAGAGATAGGGGGAAAAGGAGATTATAACTATATCCAGTTTGAAACTTCCAGGCAGATTAAAACTGTGTGCCGGACCGAGACTCGAATTCGGGACCTTTGCTTTCGTGGGCAAGTGCTCTACCGCCTGAGCTACCCAAGCACGACTCACGGCACGTCCTCACAGCTTTACTTCTGCCAGTGTCTCGTCTCCTATCAGCGCACACGCCGCTGCAGATGAAAATCTCATTCTGGAAGCATACCCCAGGTTGTGGCTAAGCCATGTCTCCGCAGTATCCCTGCTTTCAGGAGTGCTAGTTCCGCAAAGTTCGCAGGAGAGCTTCTGTAAAGTTTGGAAGGTAGGAGATGAAGCACTGGAAGAAGTAAAGCTGTGAGGACGAGACGTGAGTCGTGCTTGGGTAGCTCAGATGGTAGAGCACTTGCCCGCGAAAGGCAAAGGTCCCGAGTTCGAGTCTCCGTTCGGCACACAGTTTTAATCTGCCAGGAAGTTTCATATCAGCGCACAATCAGGTGCAGAGTGAAAATCTCATTCTGGAAATATATCCAGTTTCTATACACATAACAGTTGCGAGATATTACTGGGTTCGCTAGTTTAAACTAATTACAAGCTTAATAATGTTAACCATAACATACATTTTCGCTGGTAATAACTTTCTGTATTAAGTTCTCTACGGCCGCAGTCGAAGCGTGTAAAAATAATTGTAATGCAAAATAGAAAACCAAAAAAATCACATTTTTGTGATAACAAGATATATATAAAAAATCTTCTCTGTTTTCAAATATGTGAAAACTTCCTTAAAAACTAAAATTTTTATATCTACCTATAGCACAGAGCATTCTTCCTGTTCTTTGCGACAATAGATGGTATTAGATCAATAAAAGGCTACGAAAACTGTTTTGCTCTTGAGCCTCCACATGCGAATGCACGGAACTAAAATTTAAAAAAAGTAGTTCCTGTGTTTCAGAATGCGTGGGAGATTTTCACGAGTTGGCTACGCTACTGTCAGCAGGCCACACAAACACACTTGCGGCAACTGGTCTCGAAAACTAGTTACAGAAGTTCAACAATTAAAATTGAAAAAAATAATTAAAATATGCAGGCAGGGTTATGTGGTGAAAGTAATTAATATTCACAACTCGAAGTACTATTAATTTTAAAAAAAGTGATTTCATTGCCGTATTATTTCAGACACTGAAACAGTGTACTGACTTACACTGAAGTAAGGTAAAGAGGGTGCAATAGCTCAAATAACACCGGAGCGCCGGTCGGTGTGGCCGAGCGGTTCTAGGCGCTTCAGTCTGGAACCGCGCGACCGCTACGGTCGCAGGTTCGAATCCTGCTTCGGGAGTGGATGTATGTGATGTCCTTAGGTTGGTTAGGTTTAAGTAGTTCTAAGTTCTAGGGGACTGATGACCTCAGATGCTATGTCCCATAGTGCTCAGAGCCATTTGTACCATTTGAAAACCGGAGCAGTACCTTAGGTGAATTAACGTGTAAGTTCCAGTAAAATCTGGCAAATAGTTCATTCAACGTATATTTTAAAATTAAAGTTGCCCATTGGGTAATCACATAAAACCACAAGTTCAAATTATTCTAAAACAATCGCTGAGTTGTTTTACGGTTGTGTTCCGTTCACTTAGCGTTGATGGCTCTGTGCATTCCGGCCGACAAACGCAAAAAACGCAAGTCCCCGAGTTAACAATTAAACATTTTTGCGGAAACAACCCAAATGCGACCTAATAGTCGCTCATAGGTGCTTTATTGCTTCACTTCATCCAGGTGAATTGCTGACGAAGACCAAAACGGTTATTTAAGCACTTATGTACATACTTATAACTATTAATTTTACGCTATACGTAAAACTGTTCGCGTGCGTTAGTAGTAATGAATAAATGTATTAAAACTTCATGCATGATGCGTCAGTTTTACTCATGCCTTATTGTTTATGACGTCATATATTTTGAACTATGTGTCGTGCAACAACGAATTTGTGTAGGTATATTCAGCGGAATGCGTTGTGAGTAGAGTTAGTACCAAGTAAGTAATTAATTTAAACGTCATGCAGAAAGTGGCAGTTTCTCACACTCCTCAGTGTTTATGACATCATATCTCCTGATCTGTGAGTGATACGTGTATTTAGCGGTATGTTTGCATATTCACCGCTAAATTTATTCCAAATGTAGTTAGTTGCACAGAAGTAAGAAATTGAAACGTCATGCACGATGGACATTTTCGCACGCATCTCATTGTTTATGACGTCATATATCAAGAATTATATGCTTCTTGCCTCCATAGCGATTATTGTCTGACAGCAAGGAAAATGTGTATCAAGTTTAGTAGAAACTGGTTCAGTAGTTTAGGAGGAGATATAAAACACACACACACACATTATATGTATGGATATGCCGAATATTCTTATTGTGTACGGAATTTATATTCCCGCCTGTAATTTAAAATACAGAGCGTTTATTAAAAAAAATCTAGTATTATATTCTGATACAGCTCAAGGAGCCATTTCTGTGAACACACGGTTTACACATTGTTGAGATATTTATTTTTACTGTTCATTTTCATTATAAAACCTTCAATAACGACTAATTTAATTCCGATTTGCTTGGTCGACGGTACATCTTCACACACACACACACACATCTCATTTTTCTCTTTGTAACGATGTTATTGGCTTCTATGTAACTTTTAGAAATTAGTTTTTATTGAATTTATTTTCGTCAACGATTACGCGCCTGGATTTTTCCAGCCGCTGCGCCAAAGCACCATTTACCTCTTCCTCTCCCGCAGAGGTGGTATTCCTCATGGCCTCAGAGTCCGCCAATTACTGAAACTCAAAACTGCGTGTGTACTGGCGATGGAACGACATTTGTGCGACCTTCTTCAGCATATCGTGGTCAGCACACCACCTCAGCTGTGAAAACACACACGCTTCTGCGTATCCGGCGTACGCGTTTGCTTCTCCTATCATACCAGAACGTGCACGCGTGGCTGTGGCTGCTTTTCATAGATAAAAAACTTAAAAAGAGTTGCTGATGATGGTGTAACTTCAGTGAAACTTGTGTGGGTAAAAGAAGAAAAAATATGGTTGTTCAAGGTGCAGCCTATCCGTGTACAAACCAGTTTTATACAATAACTTTCAGCACTTATTAGTATCTTATGTTTTCTACTTAATCCGTGTAACAGTAGACTGCAATTTTACTTCAGTTTTGCGATCTATTATTAGTGTTTCAGTGTCTTGTGATGTATTTGTGGGGTTATAGTTGCCTCCAGTACATCTCAGTGCCTCGTCTTTCGCGGGTATTCTCGTATTCAAGCTGTCGTCGCTCGAGTTGCTCTATTCTGTACCGTGACTCATAGATATAGATCGTGTTTTAACCGCTGTGACACACATCGTTCAACCGCAGCTGCAAACCATGTATCTCCAACGTGGTCTCTAATATTAAGGAAGCTCGACTGAGCTACCTCATTGTTGAGTAGTGAGGGAATTACACCGAAGTGTCAAAGAAACTGGTATAGGCATGCGTATTCAAATACAGAGATAAGTAAACAGGCAGAATACGACCCTGCGATCGGCAACGCCTATATAAGACAACAAGTGTCTGGCGCAGTTGTTAGATCGTTTACCGCTGCTACAATGGCAGGTTATCAAGATTAAAGTGAGTTTGAACGTGATGTTATAATCAGAGCACGAGCAATGGGACACAACATATCCGATATAGCGATGAGATGGGGATTTTTCCCGTACGACCTCTTCACGTGTGTACCGTGAATATCAGGAATCCGATAAAACATCAAATCTTCGACATCGTTGCGGCCGGGAAAAGATCCTGATTGAAGAGAATCGTTCAACGTTACAGAAGTTCACCCCTTCCGCAATTTGCTGCAGATTTCAATGCTGGGCCATCAACAAGTGTCAGCGCGCGAACCATTCAACGAAATATCATCGATATCGGCTTTCGGAGCCGAGGGCCCACTCATGTACCTTTGCTGACTGCACGACACAAAGCTTTACGCCTCGCCTGGTCCCGTCAACACCGCCATTCGACTGTTCATTACTGGAAACATGTTTCCCGGTCGGACGAGTCTCGTTTCAAATTGTATCGAGCAGATGGACGTGTTCGGGTATGGAGAAAATCTCATGAATCCACGGAACCTGCATGTCAGCAAGGGACTGTTCAAGCTGGTGGAGGCTCTGGGATGATGTGGGGTGTGTGCAGTTGGAGTGATATGGGACTCCTGATACGTCTAGATACGACAATGACAGGTTACACGTACGTAAGCATCCTGTCTGGTCATCTGCATCCATTCATGTCCACTGTGCATTCCGACGGACTTGGGCAATTCCAGAAGGAAAATGCGACACCCCACACGTCCACAATTGCTACAGAGTGGCTCCAGGGTCACTCATCTGAGTTTAAACACTTCCGCTGGTCACCAAAATCCCCAGGCATGAACATTATTGAGCATATCTGGGAAGCCTTGCAATTTGCTATTCAGAAGAGCTCTCCATCCCCTCGTATTCTTATGGGTTTATGGACAGCTCCGCAGGATTAATGGTGTTAACTGCCTTCAGTACTACTTCAGACATTAGCCAAGTCCATGCCATGTCGTGTTGCGACACTTCTGCGTGCTCTTGGGGGCCCTACACGATATTCAGCAGGTGCACCATTTTCTTTGGCTCTTCAGTGTATGTCACTGTCACCATTTAATATTTCCAGAAACAGATAGTTATGGTGGTGCCAAGAGTGGGGTCAACGCCAGCTTCACATTCTAGTGGAGACTGATTTGTATTTTTCCCATCCATGAGGTATGTAAACCTTTTTGTTGAGACCTAGGTTTGGATAGTCAACGACTATTGTTGATTTACGTGTAGAGCTAGTGGCCATTTCCATAGCCTCTTCTTTCAAGCTGCCTTGTGTTAAGTGGTCTTGACCTGTTCCAAATACGATTAATGTGATCCAGATTATTGTAATTAAGGGGAATATTTGGTATCAATTATTCCTGGAAATGCTGAAACGTAGCCAGGGTGCTTTACACTCAAACAGCAGCGCTAAGTAGTGTGTAATACTTGTAATCTTTGAAATAAGGTCAAAATTAATTGGTTGTTTGTAGTTTTACTTTAGGGTAGAAATGATAAGTTCAGTTTGCAATAGGCATGAAATTTAGTTTACATACTTACTTGTCACCTGGCAACGTTCGTTGTACCTCTCGCTGCAAAGTCACGAACTCCTGTTAGAAGCTTTCCATTGCATGGGAGCCGGGATGGCGTAGCTCGCGTCTGCCCCCAAATGAAAACGTTTCTTCCAGCAGCTTGTTGTCACCTTTTCCTCATTGACTTGCAGGATTAGGGTTCAGTGTGTTAATACCGTCGAACTGAGTGTCGTCGTTTTGCATTACATACTGTACATTTTGATAGGCAAATCTGCTCACTATCGCCGAAGCACGTCAGGTGACATATCCACCCACTTGTTACGACGTATAAAATCTCATGTAAGTTGCGAAATTTAAATTCATTCAAGCTGACACCTTACACACTACATAAAATGACTACCATGTGGAGCTCCACTTAACATTCAAATGCTGAAGGCAATATCATATACCACATAACCCGGTAGTATGTCTAATAACAACAGTGGTTAATATAACACATCCTGACTTAGAATTTGGGGTATGTTAAATGTTCAGCCAACAGATCACTTCTTAAAGGTGGCCCGTGTCCCAGTTATGCACAACATCCACTGCAGCAACAAACGTCATCAGCACTGATCCCAGTGCCTAGTTGTGAATGTAATAACTACAATTAGGCTTCTGTATTTTTTGGATGCAGGTCAGGATGTTTTACCGTATTCTTTTGAGTCGAATTCAGGACAAATTTATGATATTACTTAAAAATATTAACAGTTGACAAAATATTTATCTTTTTTTACTCAGTTGTATTTTTCATTCGATGTGACTCTTTTCAGAAATTGTTTGTTTTAGTTACAGCATAAAAATCACAACAAGAAAGCTCTGAAATAATTTTAACATTTACCAAAAGTTTAACAGTAGCTTTTGAAAGCTTACACCTTTTTTTCAGACAAAAATGTTCCCAAGAATTGAAAAACTGTTTAAATTGGAACAGACGTCCTGGGTAAAGACACTGAAATCTCAACCGCGTTATAAATATACTAACATAGAACATCAATCTTCTGCAACACCTTGAAAATTGCTTTCTACTTCTCTTGAATAGTATCTGATACTCTTCCAGAATTTGAACAGCAACCTACTCTTCTGTTTTGATTTACCTAGTTCAACAATGTTCCTTCATCACACAGGTCATGTATATTTACAGAATTTTTTACAGTTCCATTAATGGCTTGTGTACTCCGTTCTAAATCAATTCATACAGTTTAAGTTCGTAAATTTATGCACTAAGACTTTCGAAATTCAGCAAGAGTGTTATTCCCGTCCCTGGCTTTTTAAAAAGATCTAGTTTGTTTGATGAAGCAGTAGCATTCATAGCACTCATATTTTAGCTGTTTTCACGTCATCTTTATTATTATTCTTTTCATTACGTACAACATAAAATTTCTCCTGTACACAGTAAACAGAATAGATGTTCCTTGTTACTGTCTTTAC
The DNA here is from genome assembly GCF_023864345.2 of Schistocerca serialis cubense. Classification (NCBI taxonomy): domain Eukaryota; kingdom Metazoa; phylum Arthropoda; class Insecta; order Orthoptera; family Acrididae; genus Schistocerca; species Schistocerca serialis. The sequence goes on from NC_064639.1 coordinate 1,101,139,668, forward strand.
ACGATTTCAAAAATGTGTATTCCTGTCGCATGTTAACATTAGACACACTCTTACTTTTTCCTATACCTAAACGACAAGACAAAAAACTAATAAGGATAAATCATGAATACCGTGCAGATGAGCTACTTCACACACGAAAACAATATCCACACGTTGCTCCTGTCGTTACTAAATGACTGAATGAAGGGTGGTTACGGAACCGGTCACCATGCCTCCCCAAACGCGCCAGCGTTTGCTGAAGCTCGGCTGGAAGAGGCACGGCCGAAAAAAAAAACATTTGAAAACGCTAAGTCGAACATATCTAAAAATAAAAAAATACTCGTCATCATAAAATTCTCCAATTCAGGACGTGTTATGCAATCCAAGGTATCACCTCGGACGGCAGTAAAAAACCCAGGACTGTCCAGGCTAATCTCGAACGTGTGCAAGCTTGACTACAACCAAGGCGTAATAACTTTGGCTGCAGTCCGATCTTGTTCACTTGATCAAGCAGAGACATCAGGAGCCTAGCAACGAGCACTACCATTACAGGTCCACAGTCTATAGGGAGGTGACCCACCTGAAAGAGAATTTAGAATTAATGGATCTGTAGTCACTAAAAGTGAAATATTCGTATTCTATGTTTCGTTTAGTAGACTGAATCTGCCCACAACACATTTCCTCCTGTAAAATCATTCTGAGGCAGATGCGCCAAAATTTCGTTGAGAAGGTGGGTATAGAACATCCACATTCGAATCCCAGGAAAGATGAACCAACTGTCTATTGCAAGTGCCATCGTAAGTATTCAAACCACTGTGTCGTCTCACTTCACGTACAGTAAAATAACAGTCGTAGCTCATACTGCCAACTCACGCAGTTACTTTAAAATCATTCAGCATCATTTTCCTCGTAGGCTTACAACTGATTCCACTTTCGGCCGCTCCGGTGTCTTTCATCACCTTTCGCACGCAGGGGCCGGTATAACATGGACTCCGACATCACACGGGTTGCGTCAGTGACAATGTGTCGTGAAGGACAACTTCATAGTGCAACTGAGTTGCCTGAGAGCTAGGGCTATTTCACTTTCTAAGGCTATTTAAGTTTCTATTTTTTAGAATGTATGTTAATGTGGTAGCAATCATATTCGATTTAATTCCTCTTTCCAGAATCATTTCTGCTAATAATAAAGTGAACGTAATTTTCACGAGATGTAAGACGTCTGTGAATTGATATGTATAATTTCTCATCTTAGGGGATTTTTTTGCTGGTTTCAAAACCGGTCTTACGCTTTACGTGACTGTAAAATTTCCAAATCTGTGGGGAATTTAGTATTACTGTTTATATTTTAGTAATTATAATTCAGCTGATCCGCTTGGGCTACAGTTGTATGAGTAGGAGGTCAACTTTCATCATCCATCATTTGTTAAGTGAACGTTACTTAGAAAATAATGAAATTTTAATATTGCGCCACGTTCTTATACTCTGTCCATCTCATCGTATCTGAGTAACACTTCGACTCATCACCGTCAGCTATGTTTGGATGTAGTCCAATACCTTTCCTTCCCCTGCAGTCTTTACCCTACGCAGCTCCCTCTAGTACCATGACACTTCTCTCTCATGTTTTAGCACATAAACTATTATCCTGCCTTTTGTCTTTGTCAGTGTTCCCAAGTGCAGCTTTCTTTGCCGATTGTGTTCAGAATCTCTTCACTTCTAATCACATTATTTCACATCATTTCCAACACCCTTGTATGGCACCACATTTCAAACGCTATGGTTCAACTTTTTACAAGTTTCCTCCTGAAGGTTATGGTTCACTTGCACACAATTTTGATTTGTCTGCATGTTTGTAGCCATGAAATCCAATATCTGACGTGGCCGCCTGTTTGTTCAAGCTCATTTAGCATTACCCTGGGTGCACGTGTAGTATTCCAGTATAGATGCAAGCTAGTTTGCTAGCATGAGGTGTTAGCACACATGGGGTGCTACAGACTCTACGGTTTGTGACTGTGAGTCTCTGAACCTGAAAATGCAGCACTAGAGATGAAGGCCCATTGCATTCTTACCAAAGGAGTTGGAGTGTGATCTTGAAAGATGATGATATGGCTCTTATATGGATTAGTAATTTATATAAGGCAGCAGATTAAGTGAATGTCCATCCCGCACCTTACAAGACAGATTTTATACATCGTAACAGAAAGGAGAATACGTCACCTAACATACTTCAGCGAAAATATGCAGATTTGCCTGTTAAAACGTATAGTATCCAATGTAAAGGAATGACACTCCGTCGATGGTACTAACACACTGAACCCAAATCCTGCATGTCTATGAGCAAGAGAAGAAAGAAGATGCTGGAGGAAAAATTTTAATATGGAGCAGATGCGAGTTGTGACGTCAAAGCTCGAGTACAATGGAACGCTCTTAAAGCGACCCATGGCAAGGGATAATGAACGCGCTGTGTGACACATCGAAGAGGGCAGGTAGCGGGCCAGTGGCATGGTACGGAGAGAAACTTTAGAAAACTGCATTGGGGAATGTCCAGATGAATACAAACAGATCAGCGACGCAATCGATTATCATGAACTGCACACAGTAATAGCCCATGGTGTATGCATGTAACTCTTAGTCGTATGGAGCGGGCACAAAACGTCCGATTGGCTGACATGAACTAGGAAGGAGTAAAATGCCGAAATTTCGATGCAGTTTAATGGTCGGCCCTTTGCGATTAGGAGAGACAGTTTCCACAAGATGAAAGGAACACTCCTATTGGTGAAAAAAAGGCATGATGTGGAACACGAAAGGACCAAGGTGGGGGACAGTTTTGCTACGAGAGACACAAGACCGAAAATTTTGACGACTCTCCTCTGAACCAACGTCAAGTGCAAAACAGGGCGCATCACACTCTGTACGATCCAAAGGAGGAATTTCGTGTGAACTCTGCACTCACTTTGGCTGACATTCAGCTGGATATTAGCTGTAGCGTCATTGAGCTCCAACAGCGGAGAAACGAAACAGCCACGTAGTTAACTGTTCTTGCGAGAACTGAGAGGGCATTGTCATATGCACACTGCTCCATCCATGCAAGTGCAGATCGCCATATTTCAAGACTTGGAATGAGTGCATGAGTTGTCATCTAACGAGAAACATAGGACAGTTTCTGCTGACAAAATCAAGAAAGATTTTGTAAGTAGGCTGTTTAGGTTTTCTTATTGGTAACGCCACGTAGCGCTCTGTACGAAAATCACTGGCTGTGCTGTGTGCAGTCTGTGGCTAGTTTGCATTGTTGTCTGCCATTGTAGTGTTGGGCAGCTGGATGTTAACAGCGCGTAGCGTTGCGCAGTTGGAGGTGAGCCGCCAGCAGTGGTGGATGTGGGGAGAGAAATGGCGGAGTTTTGAAATTTGGATGTCATGAACTGCTATGTATATTACGATTTTTCAACACTATTAAGGTAAATACATTGTTTGTTCTCTATTAAAATCTTTCATTTGCTAACTATGCCTATCAGTAATTAGTGGCTTCCGTAGTTTGAATCTTTTATTTAGCTGGCAGTAGTGGCGCTCGCTGTATTGCAGTAGTTCGAGTAACGAAGATTTTTGTGAGGTAAGCGATTTGTGAAACGCATAGGTTAATGTTAGTCAGGGCCATTTTTTTGTAGGGATTCTTGAAAGTCAGATTGCGTTGCGCTAAAAATATTGTGTGTCAGTTCAAGCACAGTCTTGTACAATTTTTCAAAAGGGGACGTTTCATATGTCGACCCTTAGCCGAGGATACCTCACTGGAATTTTCTGATTTTTTCTTGTAGTTTGTGTAATTAGTGTAGATTCTGTTTATTGCTAGCGCGTAATTGTAGAGAGAATCTCCTTTGTAGTTACAGTCTTTCATTGTTGTACAGTAAAACAGGTGTGGCAACCATGTAAATTTGCACCAAGTATTTCGCAGCTTGCAATTTACTAGATATTATTTTCAGCGCTATGTTAACGTGTTCTCTTATTTTCTGTGTTATCGTGTGAAATATTGTGACAATAATGGCGTGTGAAAAACGTAACACTAGGCTCCAAAGTAAACAGAGAAATAATATTGACGACGAGGGTAGCTTACCAGCACCGCTGTGTAATGAATTAACAGACATTCAAAGTAGTAATTTGGTAACTGTGCACAGGGAAATGGAGCGGGCGTCAAATAATGGTGTACACAGTGAAACAGGTAGTGAACAGGGAAGCATTATCGATCGATCGGTCGGCAACAGCTCGCCTCAGGAGTCGGGAATGACAGAACACAATATTGCAAATACTGTAGACTCAGGTTTTGGGTTCTCACCGTTTTCTCAAATGAGTCAAGACACATTTTCCGCTTGTCAAAATGTGAGTGTTGCCGGTGCATATTCACCGCCGAAAAGCACTCAGGAACATGTTTCAGACACCAGTGCATTGTTATTACAATTAATACAACAAATGGGACAAAAGATTCCAAAGTTAGACACAATGGAGCAAAATCAGAGACAAACACAGCAAAAGCTTCAAAAGTTAGACACAAAGGAACTAAATATTCAAAAGTTAGTCACAATGGAACAACACCAGAGACAAACACAGCAACAATTAGACGCAATGGAACAAAATCTTCACACCACACTTGAGCAAACACGTGAAGATTTAACTACTGAGTTACATAAAATCGAATCGAAATGTCAAAAAGTCTGTAACGACGTAAAAACACAAATATGTGAGCATTTTCAACCTATTTTTTCGCGGCATGAAAATGCATTACAGAATCACGAAGCAGCCATAAAAGAACTGAAAATTATTGTTCATGAAAATCATGAGACCTTGCAAGCTAAAATTGACTCAGTTGCATCTACCGATTCGGTTACGCAACTTGCAAAAACTCAGGAAAACTTAAAGGACACAGTAGAAAGACACATTGAGGAAATTAGTTCATTATCAGAGAAAGTAGTTGAACTTTCGGATCAGCTAAATAATTTATCTACGAAGGTAGATGATAATCTGAATGACACAAAACCGGTAGTCTTAAATGACACAGAAGAGTGCGAACAAATTAGGAAATTCAAACAAAATCAGAATCAAAGTAATACGCAACAACAAAGAGAAATCCGGGAAGTACAAGATCAGCTGACACAGGTAATACAACAATTACGTATTTCAGAGGCCACTCGCGCTCCAATACGGGAAGAGGGACATAGAAATACGGAACAGCCACAAAATAATAACTCAGGGCACTTCGGAAATTGTGAAAGAAGTTGGCAAGGTACACCGAATTTTGAGATGGAACCGCCGAAACGACGTAAAAATGATCGACATGCGACACGCCGACACGATGATTTTGACTATAAGCTGTTCATTACTACACGTAAATTCAAAACATTTAAGAATTCTGGCAACGACATTCATCCACAAGCATGGCTCCATCAATTCTCTCATTGCTTTCCTCCCAACTGGTCATTAGAGCACAGATTAGAATTTATGTGTGGCTATTTAGAGAATGAACCAGCTGCAAGAATGCGATCGGTCATTCACGATTGCCACATTGAAGGAGAATTTTATCATGCCTTCCTCTCAGCATACTGGTCTCAAGCTACACAAGACCGAGTAAAACATAGCATCATGATGATGAAACACTTTGAACAATCTGAATTTTCCAATCTTGTCAAATATTTTGAAGACATGTTGCATAAGAATCAATATCTTTCAAACCCATACAGCCCTTCAGAACTCATCCGCATTTGCTTAATCAAATTGCCTGAACATTTAAGAAATATTGTTTTGGCAGGACGTTGCAAAGACGACATTGAAGCTTTTCAGGGACTCTTACAAGAATTAGAAATTGACACAGACAGTCGTGGGATGCGAAAACAGGAAAACAATCACTACAGGTCACATCCGTCACAATTCCGTGACGACAGAAACAATAACTCGACACGACAAGTCTATTCTTACAACGCAAATCGTGACCAAAACAGAAACCACCCATATGACAACCACTGGCAGAGTAATAATAGTTACAGAGAAAGATTGCATTTCCGTAGTAATGAATATGAGAGAGATTACCATAGAAACAGACAATATGGGAACAAAAACAGTTTTTATCAAGGGAGACAGATTAACTTCAGACGCAACAGTTCAGCGCGCAGTTACGATTCCAGGAGAAATTCTCCACCACATGACCAACAAACAAGAAACTATGTAAACTACCGACAAAACGACAGACCTGAATTCCATCAGAACTGGCGGGATTCAAACAGAGCAGGGCACTCTCGACAAGGTGAATTTGTAGAAGTTAAGTCTCCTAATCCCAATAACGACGCGCGCCAACAAAGAGACAGGCAATGACTCGCACCCCAGGCAGCCACGTGCGCCGGCTGGCTCAGAGAAAAATAACATAGACGCTAACCTTGAGAAAAATTCCAGTATTCTTTACCGACGTATACCGCATGATAATTGCATTCGAATCAAACTGTGAGTACTATTAAGAGTAAAGGATTGCACCACATTTCACATGTAAAACCGTTTATTGAAAGATAATCTGCTTTTTAACTTAGTCTTTGCCATAAAATTTTTCACTTCACATTTCTAGTATGCTTTGTCAGACTTAAGAAACTGTTAACATGCAACAATGTTTGAAGTTAAATATCCAGTCAAGAATAAAGAGAACTTATTTAAACAGAAATTATTCTGAACAGACGACACAGCGTTATTTTGTGTGTACATTCTTGTTTGTTAGTTAGACGATTATGTAACGACTATCAGGCTTACATACTTATAACATATACTGGCATGGCTAATGAGATTTTAATGCAACATTTTGGTTTACTTGAAAATACATTCTGGATTTAAAGTACTTTCTGAGAGATACCAGATGAGACAGTGGTTAGTTTATGTGACAGCTACACGATTTTATCATGACACTACTAATGAGTGACAATTTACAATGTTGCTTTTGCGGTGTTTCTGTTTTATGTCTGCACAGTTTTATGTATTATTCTGGAAAGTAAAACATGTTTTATTAGTAACTTTTGTGGTATACCTACAATGAGACAGCCTTTTTCGTAGCACAACAATACGTTACATTATAGTACTTTCCTGATCATGGTAAGGTACGTAATAACTACAGTATCTATACGCAAAGCATTTCACTTTCGTTTATGATGAGGTAAGTACTTTGACTTCAGCAGAACTTTGCTTACAGAGGACGATAACTACGACAGTTCCATAGAATTATCTTACAGCAAGACGCACAATTAGCGCTACAGGACATGCATTTGAGTGATTAATTTTATACTTATAACATTTATTTTTAAAGATTTTTGAATTACAAAGAAAGTTTTCTGTGACACATTTCATTCCATTGCTGTAATCTGTAACACCTGAGGGTATAATTACATTAATCCTCAGGGGGGTACACGCTTACTTTGTGTACCATGTGTTTGGCAAGCATAAGGAGCCCTAGCTAATATGGTATTTGCTTATACAACTTTACACATCGGTACCATATTTCTCTAACACACAAATTACACAGCTATTTGATCATTTAACTGAGAGATAAACATTTTTTTTACTACATCAGTGACACATGTTTACGCAATTACACAGTTGGGTAACTTCACACTTACGAAATTGTATTTTGTCTGTACTTTGTGAACTGTTCATATTTTTTCGGAACCATTGTGATATCATGAGAGCTTTGAATGATATATTTGGTATGGGATCATGATTTTAAAGTATGTTTGAGGTAGATGACACTATTGAAATGAGCAGAGAATTTTTTTTAGAATTTGAAATTATTGGAGGAAGCTACGACGATTTTGAGAGTTGACTGAGGTGTTATGATGTTATTATTACAATGACGATGTGTATTATGCTGCTGAGGTATGTTTATGATTAATAAACTGATGCTATATGAGTTATTTGATTATGCTACGTATCTGTTAGGAGAAAATATTGAAAAAGTGTCGATGAATATGTGTATGTGTAAAAAGGTAAGGAATAATGAGTAATGGTTAGGGACTCTGGTTTGTGAAAAAGGTTGTTGGAAACCAAGAATCGTACTTTAAGAGTTATGAAATGTATGTAAATGCGTGAATGTATTACAATGCCGACGAAAATTTTTTAGATACTGTTATATCAATAGGATTTTGTTTCTACACATTTGTAACGCAAATTCTCAACCTGTGGAATTTTTTTATATGAGACTGCCACTGTACCGGAAACTGCTGTCGTAAATATTTCCGTAAGAAAGTTAAGTGACCATCTGCACGTAATGCGTCGTGGGCACCCAGCTGTGTCAGACGCCTGGAGAAAAAGCCATTAGTGTGTGCCTTTTCAGAGACACAGGTGGAAAAGAAAGGGGAGGTCATTATCCTCGCTATTGACATTCCTTTGTAGAAAGCATCACAAATACGACACGCTCAATCTTGAAAACATATGATTATACTGTGGAGCTCTTAAGTTATGATATTTACTAAAATGCCTAATGAATAGATGAGAAACATTTCACAGCTATTGTCTTGCTAGTTGAGAGAAATGCCATATGGCTTGCTTTATGAATTTATTTACTCATTTTGTTTAATAGCTAGTTTCTAGCTGCACTGCAGCACTGGTTAAAATAAAATTTAATAGATGTACTGATGTAAATATTTTATGCCTACAGATCCAGTAAATAATTTTATGATCTATTAAAAAAAACGATGGAGCATAAAAAGACATTTCCCTTCACAGGAATTACATACGGAATTTTCTTTTCAAGTATGTGGTAATTTTTTTGGTAGAATACTTCTTGTGGTGCACCACTTTAATTACATAGACATTAAGATGTGAATATACATTTCCCTTGTCTGCATTGTTGTCTCTAGTGTAATATTTTTTCTGCTTGAGCTATGTCATGTTCAGATATAAGTTATTGCATTTGCTGCTGCTGTTTGCCAGGCATAGTGCTACTAAATTTCACTTTGTATTTCTCTGTTAAGTTAGTTTTACTACTGATTTATTTTTCTTGTTGCTGCACATTGGCTCATATTAGTTGTAATGTTGCATTGCTTGGTAATTTAGATTTACTGTAGCTTGCTTTGCAATTTTCCATTTTTTTTGTCAACGCTGTTTGTGTTAATTGTTTTATGCTGCTGCATTGCCTCGTCCCTTAGTTTAGCATCTGAGCTCAGTAGATTTAAGTTAGCTTAAGAGGTGGTAGCCTATAAGAGAATGAGTTGCGATGAATTTGAAGAAATGCACTGAGAGGCTATACGAGAAAAGCACAGAAAGCAGGTATAGATAGGACTTTTGGAAATAATGAAGAACAAAGGGAGATCTCCAAGAAGTAAAGAAAGTTTTGTTTGCAAAATACTGCAGTAAAACAAACTCTGTCCTTCCCTTGTGTTATCCCACTATTTGTTTGTGTATCCGTGTGTGTTTATGTTCTTCCTGTCTTTATATGTTTATCTGATAAGACTTATGTTGTAGAATTTTTCTAATACTTAGCTACGTGAACTATGATGAGGAATACTGTTATCCTCAAATATAATTTGCATTAATAATATGTTATTTACTTTGTAAAGATGTTAGACATTATTAATTCTGTTCTGTTTTAATGCTCATGTGTGAAGTTGATGTTTCAATAATTATTCTGATCATTTATGTATTTACTTATGTCATAATTCCTGTAACACTGATGTATATGTTTATTTCTATTCTTTTGTAAAGCCCCTATCACTACAAATGTTATCTGTATTATTATGTTTTTAATTATGTATTTTGTACCGCTGTTATTGTATTCTTATGTTATAAAATTGTAATTGATACCAGTTTATCATATTATTAACTTGTAAGTTACATTTCACTGCACACGTTTCTGTTGGTCATAGCATATGGACAATATGTGAGAAGTAGGGACTGTTAGTGTTTGCACGTGTGTTAATAATTCAGCAAGGGACTGGATGTCAGCATTGCTGGTTCTAAGGACAATTCCAAAAACTTTGTGAGTGCACAAGTGGTGGTTATGGAATTTCTATATTGTCCGCAAGACTCTTCGATGGTGATTGTGCACCTGCACAGTCACAACAGATGGCTGCTGGCCAACTCTACAAGGACTACAGTGGGTCTGCATCTTTGACGGCCTACCAATACCATTATTTCTACAAGGACTGCAGTGGCTCTGCACCTCTGGTGGCCCACCAATACCGTAATCTCTAACAGGACTACAGTGGGTCTACTCTGTGATGACCTACCTACCAATATTCTTCAAAACTTCGACTGACTCTGCGGTGGGTTTGCTCTGCTGTGGCCCATTACCTGTCTGCATGTCAAGAGTCAGCACTGTCTTTTCGTTGGAAGGACAACACTACTTCTTCAAGACTGCATGGAAATCCACTACTTCCGTGTGCATTTTCTTTTACTGCTCAGACTTTGAGAAAAACACTGCAATTTTACTGTGATGAATGATCAGGACTGTCTTTAAGGACTGTGAGAAAATTTTAGATTTTGACCAACATTGTATTAATAAGTGTGTGCTTTTCATATCTTTCTTACTGTAATTATGAAAATTTTTTTCAAATCTATGTAGGCCAGTGCCCAAAACAATTTGTAAAATTTTTTGTGGGGAGCATGAGGGCTGTGTAAGTAGGCTGTTTAGGTTTTCTTATTGGTAACGCCACGTAGCGCTCTGTATGAAAATCACTGGCTGTGCTGTGTGCAGTCTGTGGCTAGTTTGCATTGTTGTCTACCATTGTAGTGTTGGGCAGCTGGATGTTAACAGCGCGTAGCGTTGCGCAGTTGGAGGTGAGCCGCCAGCAGTGGTGGATGTGGGGAGAGAAATGGCGGAGTTTTGAAATTTGGATGTCATGAACTGCTATGTATCTTATGATTTTTCACCACTATTAAGGTAAATACATTGTTTGTTCTCTATTAAAATCTTTCATTTGCTAACTATGCCTATCAGTAGTTAGTGGCTTCCGTAGTTTGAATCTTTTATTTAGGTGGCAATAGTGGCGCTCGCTGTATTGCAGAGTTCGAGTAACGAAGATTTTTGTGAGGTAAGCGATTTGTGAAACGCATAGGTTAATGTTAGTCAGGACCATTTTTTTTTTTTTTTTTTTTTTGGTAGGGATTTTTGAAAGTCAGATTGCGTTGCGCTAAAAATATTGTGTGTCAGTTTAAGCACAGTCTTGTACAATTTTTCAAAAGGGGACTTTTCAATTTTGATTAGGTTTTATAGAACTTTCAGAGGACGATAGCAGCTACCTGCCAATTGCTCATCGCAGCTAAGGTAAATACCATTAGTAGAGGCGTAAACTTGTTGGTACACCAGCTTACGTCCACTGTGAACTCGAGCAACCATGAGTAATCTTTTGCTCAGCTTGTCACAAAAACTAAACGTCTTCCGCTGACTTGATTGCCATCCTAAATAGTACCGAACTTAGAACCAGAATCGACTGATTTGTCGTAATATTGGCCAACTTCACGATGTAGTGGTAAGAATAATTTTTAAGAGAACCGAGTGGTTAAAACTTGATTTTGTTGTGTTCAGTATTATTTCGATTAAACAGGAAATGATGTGCTATCTTGACTACCGTCCTAACCTTGGCATGTTAGAACCTGTGTAAGTTCGTGTACTTCTTTGACAATAATCCTGAATTAAAAGTAATTTGTATACAGCTAAACTCTGCTGTGGTCTGTCATAGAATAAGGGTCCACTCCTAGGCCCAATCATTTTCTCTATAGATGCTAACACACTCACTGGGTGTTTTTGCTAATGTCTCACGATAGAAAAAAGGAGTGAAGTGTCAAATAATGACGACTCTGGCAGGATGGCAATTGGTCTGCCAGGATGGCAATTAATAAAATTATTAACTGTAACTAAAATTTTGTATTGAAAAAGAAAGTGAAATTTTTTTGTGACAAGGTTACTCAGCGTATGTGTCTGTATAGTGGTCAGAATACTGTAAATGTGTGATCCACAGAGTAGAAGAAGCTGTATTAATGAGTCCGCGAAGTTATTCACGGCGTTCTTGAGTTGCTTTGAATAGCCACTAACAGTGAACAGCGTTGCTAATGATGTGTTAATAGCGTAAGAAACTTCCTATGATATTTTGGAGATGTGTCACGTCATATAACATAATGTTGACGAGAGCTCAGGCTCGCGCAAATCGAGAAAAACAGAAGTCAGTTAGACGGTCCGAGACGGCGCAAGGACGGAGATCATCGCATATAGGGCAAACTGAAGATATTAATAGGATAGAAACTGACGTGCAACAAAAAGTATCCAGTGCAAGTCACGAAACCGAACGAAGTAACAAGGCAAAGGGAATGGTGGCAGTTTCGCGATTGGTATAGCAGTTTGAGACCGCACAAAACCGAAAAGATGACGGACCTAGTGGGTCAGAAGTAGAATCAGAGGACGAGAAACTTCGGTATGTTGAACCAAATGTGGTAATTCTGAATCAAACGGGACGGTTTCCTATGGAAAGAATGTGTGTAAGTGCACAGAAGTCGGTGAGACGTCACGTGACAGACGTGAACGGCAAAAATTGCACTAAATGGTGACAGGTGACGATGGCGAGGAGTCGGATAGTGGTTTCGCAATATTTAACCAACTCACTATTGTTGTCAATCAAACAAATGCGGGATTATCAGACTTAAAACCAGAAAAAAATGGAGCGTTAGCTGTCTTAGAAACAAATGAAGGGTTATCGGCTACAAATGCTGCTTCAAACGGTCTCAAATTTGAAACCAATGCTAGAATCAAAAATTCCTCAATGATCAGCAAAAGTTGCGAACGGAAGTTAACGAACAGTTTACTGAAATCCGGAGAGGAGCGAGAGACTCGCGTGAACTAATTCAATCGCTGTTGGCAAATCAGAAAAGATGCGTACTGACATTGACCAGGTGCAGCATGCAGTGTCTAACATCAACCAAAGAGTAGATAATTTAGAACGTAAGGCGTCTGGCAAGGCGCAACAAATCGTGAAAGAACTCAGTGTCTGAAAGCGTATCACGCGAGCCGCGTTCAAAAGTATCGATACACGCATTGTAAATATCGTCTCGGAAAATCAGCATCAATATGAACAGCTTCGTACAGAACTGAAGCAGTGTACTGAGAACCGTACAGAAAGCAGTAGTGAGGCGACGGAATCGGTAGTATCATCCGACATAGTGGTGGATAAAAGTCCAGAGGTAACCAAGTATGTTATGCAATCTTCCGTGGCAGTTGCGGAAACACAAGAAAGTTATGAGTTTCAACTTGTATGCCCACAAGAGGTTGGGTAAGTATTTTCCGATCCGAAACAGATACAAATGGGAGGAGTAAAGTTGAGAGAGATGAGCGAAGCAGGTAATGTGCGTTCACAGCAGACAATGGTGCGAGAAGTGGTAACTGAGCGTATACCGACAGAACGGCAGTACGCGAATGACGCAATAACTGAGCAATTTACGGCGACACATGTACCAAATTCTCAATTTACGAGTTATAGTATAACAGGCCATGTACTGCAGGTCACTATGCAGCAAATACAAAGACAAAACAAGGATCCAGTAACGGTAAATTTAAACGTATCTTTCAGTCCGATACACGAGGAACGGTACGGTTTAAATAATTGCACACCACTGCATATATGCGATGCTAATGTCATCTCAGGATCCAAATGTGGTAAGATGAATAGAGGAAAACATGACGCATTTGAAGGAACGGAAAATGTCGCGAAAACACAAACGCCATATGGTGCACTAGAAAAATTTGATGATGATCACTTTTTGACAGTCAAAAAATTCCAACATTACAAAGAAACCGGGAACGGCTTACACCCCCGCACGTTTATACATCAGTTCCAGATCGTTTTTCTAGAGCATTAGCAGCTTAGTCATAAACTTGGCTGCATTTGTGGTCATATGGAAGGCGCAACAGTGGAAACCATGCAAAGAGTCGCTGCAAACCGTCAGTCGTATGAACAATTTAAGTCTGCGGAGCGATACTGCTCCACGGAAACCAAAAGTAGGATAAAATGTGGATTGTTGCAGAAGGAGTCATTCGAGAATTCGGGAGAAAAGAAGCCAGCTAGATTTTTTGAAGAAATGACGAAAAAGAATCTGTGTTTAGACAAACCGTACACTGATGGGGAACTGATACGTATGTGCACAATGAATTTACCCTTGTGTTATCAGCAATTGTTGGCTGGCAGAACAGGAGATAATATAAAGGCATTTAAAACGATGTTAAGAGAACTTGAATTCATCTTTAGTGAAGATGAGGCGAAGAAACAACGTGCAGTGGTAGAAACCAATGGTAGGGGGAAAAATAGCAACCGATTGGACTTCAATGATGCTTACAATGGCAATAATAATGTTGGGAAAGGTAATCGTTTTGGAAAGAATAGAAATTGCCCTTGGAATAATAATAGCTATGGTTTTGGAAACTCACACAGGTCAAACAATAACTATGGTTTTGGCGAGCCGCGGAATTACAGTAATGGCTTTGGTCCCAGACACTATAGTGGTAACTATAATTCCCGATATGATCGCTGTGTAATTGAAGCAGGAAGGTTTAGAGGTTTTCCGCCACGAAACCCAAGTTATTTAGGTGGAACTGGGATGCCTAGAATGCAGAAAGGTTGGGAGGATCAGACTTCAGCAGGACAACACTCGTGAAATGAACCGGTACAGTTGAGGCCACCTAACCCTGGTAAAAGACAGAATTGACGAGGTGAACGCTACGAAGACCGGTCACAAGCGATTCAATCGCCAAATGAAGTTGATTTTATAATTAAACATGTAAATAAACTTAGCTTTGATCAGCAAGATTCTGAAGTAGGTTTAAGGGGTGATCAGATACAAACACCAGGATGCTGGGAGACAATTGACTGGGGATCGACCGATAATGAGGAACAAGAGTTGTTAGCACTTTATACAGACAGCTGTACAAAAACTGGTGATGACCAAATTGTGAAGGATGTAGTTCAGACAGTAGAGACAAATGGTATGCCAAGAGGATAATGCACCATTGACAACACCAGTATTGATACCCAAGTCATAATTAAATTACCACCGGTACCTTGAGTACAACATCAACATCTAGTAAAATTGGCACTCAGTAAAATGAAGGCTACGGCGTTAAAATAAGTTCTTTTCGGTATACAAAGGCCCTATGGAAGTAAGTAAAGTGGTTCATGATAATGCAGTCGAATGGATTAACCTAAAAACAGGAAATTCATTGGGCTTTCAGTATGTGAGTCACTTGAAATTATATAAAGGGTAAAACAACAAATATTAACTCCACAAGAAAAATTAGTGGTATCAAATATCCAGAGTCCAATAAGAGCAAAATCAGGTAAAAGAGTAGGAAAGCTAAGAAAATGCACACAAATAAAACATTTTAATTTGTACTTATCTCATTAAAATAAATAGGATAACTTTCTCACTAGATCAAGAGGATAGTTGTGAAGGAAAAACAGTAAAGTAAGAACTAAAGTAGCTCTTCTGCAAACTAAATGTGTTCTGGGGAAAGAGTAGAGAGCAAGGAGGAAGACAGAGATCAGTATGTGGATAGTTTGACGAAACAGTAGTAGTTTCTCTCTTAAAATGTAGTGTAAAGTAGAACGAAGTTGACTTTTGTGGACAAAAGGAAGCCAAGAAGTAGGAAGGAAGTAAAGAATTTGGTAAGAAGGAGAGATTCATTTCTGGTTTGTTCCGTCGAGGACGGTGAACGTATAGTTGAGGAGATATTTTGGGGGAAAATGAGAAGCACACATGATTTGTGGAAGGTACCAAAATTTGATATTAAAATGGAGATATAAGGAAGACAAATATAAAAGATCGTTAGGAGGTAAGAATTAAGAGAGAGAATTGAATTATTAAGCAAAGCAAGAAACATGTTGTTTCGTGGAAGAAGGTAGACAAAGGGATGTAAGTTTAACACTGGAATGATTTCAATAAGAAAGAGTCTGATGGGAGAAGAAAGGAATATAAAAGTTTACTGTTTAGAAGAAGGAGAAAGGTATAAGTACAAGTGAGACGAATGAGCTCTAGAACAATGCAACAGAGCAGTAGAGAAAGTTTTTGGAAAAAAGGGGGGGGGAAGTATATTGTATTTTGATGTTCTGTTACAGCTAATGCCGAAAAGAAGAGATTGCAGAGAAAAAGATACTGGAGTCGGAGTCAAGGTGCAAAGTTTCATGATAATATGATGTACTTGTAGTTAAAAAAAAAGGAAAACGACTTACTAACACACTAACCTTCATCACCATTAAGTTTCCTTTTACCATCCATCGTGATGAAAATGAGGAAACCATAAGCTTTACACGAATGATAAAAACATGTGTTTATGGAATGGGTATAAAAGGTGTAAATTTATGTAGACAGTAATAAGAAAAATTTTTTATCATTTAAATCAGGAATCTTGTAAAGTCTATTAATAATTTAGTGTTCCTAAAGCTTTTAATGTATTTTAAGGGAGTAAGGGTTATGATAAGGTAGGTAATAATATCGTGTAAATTAGAGAAATTTGAGGATATAAGAAAATCAAGATAGACGAAAGTTTGGAAAAATATTGCATTATACATGACGTCGTCAAGCACGATGCAGCATTATTGGTGCCAGAGCGACAGCAGAACTGAGTAGAGTAGGTAGGCGTGAGAGGAAGGGACACTGAGTGTGGATGCCTGGTACAACAGCTTTTGAGATGTCGAAAGAAGGTGCCTTGGTGGAAGCAACAGTCCAAGAGAATACCACCTCTGTGGAAAAGTTTGGAGATTTACAACGAATCCTGGATACAGTCAACATGTACCATGATGTGATGTGCACTCATGCTCATAAATTAAGGATAATTGCAGACTGTTGTGCCACACAACGTGGCACTACACAAAACTGCCGCTAATAGCATAAGCACATAGGGAACACACACGACACAGATCTGTGAGTCCGCGGTATTGGTGATAAGTTGAGAAAACCGTCCCGAAACGCATGTGCTACAAAACGCCACTGTTTCCTGTGCATGTACCCCTACATCAATATAGGATATGATCACCGTGCACACGTACAGAGGCCACGCAACGGGTTGGCATACTCTGGATCAGGTGGTCGAGCAGCTGCTGGGGTGCAGCCTCCCATTCTTGCACCAGTGCCTGTCGGAGCTTCTGAAGTGTCGTTGGGGTTTGAAGACGTGCTGCGATACGTTGACCGAGAGCATCCCAGACGTGCTCGATGGGGTTTAGGTCTGGAGAACAGGCAGGCCACTCCATTCACCTGATATCTTCTGTTTCAAGGTACTTCTCCACGATGGCAGCTCGGTAGGATGTGCGTTATCATTCATTAGGAGGAAGGTGGGACCAACTGCACCGCTGAAAAGGCAGACATACTGATGCAAAATGACGTCCCCATACACATGACCTGTTACAGTTCCTCTCTCAAAGACATGCAGGAGTGTACGTGCACCAATCATAATCCCACCCCACACCATCAAACCAAGACCTCCATACAGGTCCGTTTCAAGGACATTAAGGGGTTGGTATGTGGTTGCTGCTTCACGCCAGATGAAAACCCGGCGAGAATCACTGTTCAGAATATACCTGGACTCGTCCGTGAATCTGGGACCACTTTTCCAACGGCCATGTACTGTGTTCTTTGCACCAGGCTTTACGGACTCTCCTGTGACCAGGGGTCAGTGGAATGCACCTTGCAGGTCTCTGGGCGAATAAACCATGTCTGTTCAGTCGTCTGTAGACTGTGTGTCTGGAGACAACCGTTCCAGTGCCTGCGGTAAGGACCCGAGCAAAGTTACCTGCAGTACTCCGTGGCCGTCTGCGGGCACTGATGGCGAGATATCGGTCTTCTTGTGGTGTTGTACACTGTGGACGTCCCGTATTGTAGCGCCTGGTAACGTTTCCTGTCTGCTGCCATACTGTTGAGATCACACTTTGTGGCACATGGAGAGCCCGTGCTACGACCTGCTGTGTTTGACGAGCCTCCAGTCGCCCTAGTATTCTACCCCTCATAACATCAATATGTGTTCTTTGAGCCATTTTCAACACACAGTCACTATTAGCACATCTGAAAACGTCTGCACACCTACTCGTTGCGCCGTACTCTGACGTGTGCCAACACTGCTCTGCGTATGTGGACTGCTGCCAGCGCCACCGTGCGATGACTGCAGGTCAAATACACCACCTGGTCACACCTCGAGGCGATTTAAACCCGCAGACCACCCACCAGAGCGTTGTTTCACCACGTATCAACATTACCCTTAATTCATGAGCATGAGTTTGTAGTCATGTGAATACCACAAGCGATTTTTATAACAATGGTTTTGCGAAAGTGTTAGGCACTTAGCATTTTGTCACAAACTGTTTAGAGCAGCATAAGGAGAGATGATGGATATCCACCGAACCGGAATGGAGGCGGACATGTTACATCAAGGACGAACGAATGTTTAAATTCACCAGAAGAAGAAGGGCGCATTTCTGTAACTCGAGGTTCAGAATGGCTGAAACTGTTATCATACCATTCGAAATTCAGCAACTGTGAAACATCCCCTGAACACTCATTGGATTGAGCAAGAGAACGATGAAAGGCTACCCAAGCTATCTTGATGAACAACGTGATGCAATAAAGGATACACAGCGATTTGAAGGAAAGTACCATAAGAACAGATTATACAATAACGATGTTAAGCAGGTCTTAAATCCCAATTCCCAGTCCAGAGAAGAACGAAGGCACAAGTGTGAGGCCAGCAAGATGCGACAAGAACAGAAGACTCCACGCAGAGGATTTGGAAGAAAGAAGAGTCTGGACCAGAAGAAATCAAGAAAGCTTTCTAAATCCCCTCCCATACAAGATCATCACTGCACTTACCAACCAACAATGGATCCAATTTTAACTGTTCTACCACTACAAATGTCCGATATTCCTTGTGGTCAGTTGCAACACTTTCGGATGTCACACCAAAAGATGGCAGATGACTATTCATATGGAGAACAAGAGACGAATTGACCAACGATGAATCGGCATAAGGATTCGAGGAATGAGAAAGATAAGTTTATATGCTCCTAAGAATAAATATCTCATACAATTTCGCCGTGGGCGCTTGCGGAATGGATAAAGGCAACCAAGAATTCACGACAAGCTCATACCTCCGGCAACCCTTCCCTCCGATGACTGTCATTCCATACTCAGCAGAGACATGTCGAGGCGCATGAAAAGGAGAGTGACGACTTCAATGAACCACGTTGAAGATCTATGAAAAAGAACTGTCTGTGAAAGACTAGTATCAGATTAAACTGAAAAAAGGAAAAATTTATGAACACTCAAGGTTTGTTGTTGTTTGAAAATATTTAATTTTTGAGGCTTTTGGTGTATAAGAAACGGATCTTTGTTAATAGTTTTAAGGATTTAATCTTGACATATCAATAATATTTCTGTGTAATTCATATTTTGCAACATGTCTAAGTTAAGAAAACCAAATTTCAACATTTTCTTTGGAAGCTAAGATTCTAGGATGTAATGTGACGGTTAAAATATAGAATATGTAAAGAAAAATGGATTTAGCAAGTTATGAGAAGGGTACAGTTAAGTATAACATAAATCAAAAAATTATTATAAGAAATGAAACTTTTTAAATTACGAGGGCAGTTCAATAAGTAATGCAACACATTTTTTTTCTCGACCAATTTTGGTTGAAAAAACCGGAAATTTCTTGTGGAATATTTCCAAACATTCCCGCTTCGTCTCGTATAGTTTCATTGACTTCCGACAGGTGGCAGCGCTGTACGGAGCTGTTAGAATAGCGTCTGTAATGGACGTGCGTTGCAAACAACGGGCAGTGATCGAGTTTCTTTTGGCGGAAAACCAGGGCATCTCAGATATTCATAGGCGCTTGCAGAATGTCTACGGTGATCTGGCAGTGGACAAAAGCACGGTGAGTCGTTGGGCAACGTGTGTGTCATCATCGCCGCAAGGTCAAGCAAGACTGTCTGATCTCCCGCGTGCGGGACGGCCGTGCACAGCTGTGACTCCTGCAATGGCGGAGCGTGCGAACACACTCTTTCGAGATGATCGACGGATCACCATCAAACAACTCAGTGCTCAACTTGACATCTCTGTTGGTAGTGCTGTCACAATTGTTCACCAGTTGGGATATTCAAAGGTTTGTTCCCGCTGGGTCCCTCGTTGTCTAACCGAACACCATAAAGAGCAAAGGAGAACCATCTGTGCGGAATTGCTTGCTCGTCATGTGGCTGAGGGTGACAATTTCTTGTCAAAGATTGTTACAGGCGATGAAACATGGGTTCATCACTTCGAACCTGAAACAAAACGGCAATCAATGGAGTGGCGCCACACCCACTCCCCTACCAAGAAAAAGTTTAAAGCCATACCCTCAGCCGGTAAAGTCATGGTTACAGTCTTCTGGGACGCTGAAGGGGTTATTCTGTTCGATGTCCTTCCCCATGGTCAAACGATCAACTCTGAAGTGTATTGTGCTACTCTTCAGAAATTGAAGAAACGACATCAGCGTGTTCGTAGGCACAAAAATCTGAACGAACATCTCCTTCTTCATGACAACGCAAGACCTCACACAAGTCTTCGCACCCGATAGGAGCTCACAAAACTTCAGTGGACTGTTCTTCCTCATGCACCCTACAGCTCCGATCTCGCACCGTCGGATTTCCATATGTTTGGCCCAATGAAGGACGCAATCCGTGGGAGGCACTACGCGGATGATGAAGAAGTTATTGATGCAGTACGACGTTGGCTCCGACATCGACCAGTGGAATGGTACCGTGCAGGCATGCAGGCCCTCATTTCAAGGTGGCGTAAGGCCGTAGCATTGAATGGAGATTACGTTGAAAAATAGTGTTGTGTAGCTAAAAGATTGGGGAATAACCTGGTGTATTTCAATGCTGAATAAAACAACCCCTGTTTCAGAAAAAAAAGTGTTGCATTACTTATTGAACTGCCCTCGTATAATTGTCATGATAAAAATAAAGTTGAGAAAGTCCTCAACTCGTGGTCGTGCGGTAGCGTTCTCGCTTCCCACGCCCGGGTTCCCGGGTTCGATTCCCGGCGGGGTCAGGGATTTTCTCTGCCTCGTGATGACTGGGTGTTGTGTGCTGTCCTTAGGTCAGTTAGATTTAAGTAGTTCTAAGTTCTAGCGGACTGATGACCAGAGATGTTAAGTCCCGTAGTGCTCAGAGCCATGAACTGCACATAGTAGCTCATGATGTGTGCCTGTAACTCTTAGGCGTCTGGAGCAGCACAAAATGTCCGATTGGGTGACATGAACTAGGAAGGAGTAAAGTGCCGAAATTTCGATTTAGTTTGATGGTAGGCCCTTTGCGATTAGGAGAAATAGTTTCCACAAGATGAAAGGAACACTCCTATTTGTTAAAAAAAGCTATGATGTGGAACACGAAAGGACCAAGGTGGGGGACAGTTTTGCTACGAGAGACACAAGACCGAAAATTTCGAGGACTCTCCTCTGAACCAACGTCAAGTGCAAAACAGGGCGCATCTTGCTCTGTATGACGCAAAGGAGGAATTTTGTGTTAACTCTGCATTCACTTCGGCTGACATTCAGCTAGATATTAGCTGTAGCGTCGTTGAGCTGCAACAGCAGAGAACCGAAACAGCAACGTAGTTAATTGTTCTTGCGAGAACTGAGAGGGCATTGTCATATGCATGCTGCTTCATCCATGCATATGCATAGAACCATATTCGAAGACTAGGGATGTTTTATCTCCTAACGAGAAACATAGGACAGTTTCTGCTGATAAAATCAGCAAAGATCTTTTTATTAGCTTTTATACGACTTTCAGAGGACGAGAGCAGCTATGCAGTTGATAGCTCATCGCAGCTAAGGTAAATACCGCCAGTAGAGGGGTAAACTTGTTGGTTCACCAGCTTACATCCACTGTGAACTAGAGCGACCTTGAGTAATGCTTTTCTCAGCTAGTCACAAAAACTAACCATCCTCTATAGACTTGATGGTCATGCTGAATCGTACTGAACTTAGAACCGGAATCGGATGATTTGTTGTAATATTGGCCAACTTCACGATGTAGTGGTAAGAATAATTTTGTAGAGAACCTTCTGGTTAAAACTTGACATTGTTGTGTTCAGAATTATTTCGATTAAACAGGGCGTGATGCGTTATCTTGACAACTGTCCTAACCTTGTCATCTTCAGTTGAGTGAATTCGTGTACCTTTTCGACAATAATCCTGAATTAAAAGCAATTTGAGTACAGCTATACACCGTTATGCTCTGTCATAGAATAAGGGTCCGCTCCTATTCCCAGTCATTTTCTCTTTTGATGCTAACGCACTCACTGGGTATTTTTGCTAATGTCTGACGATAGAAAGGA
The DNA here is from genome assembly GCF_023864345.2 of Schistocerca serialis cubense. Taxonomy (NCBI): domain Eukaryota; kingdom Metazoa; phylum Arthropoda; class Insecta; order Orthoptera; family Acrididae; genus Schistocerca; species Schistocerca serialis. The sequence continues at coordinate 1,101,161,997 of NC_064639.1, forward strand.
GTGGAGTGTCAGACTTATAAACTGACATTTAGTTAGTTTTATATGTAGTTTTGTGTTTTAATGTTTCGTTTATATATAGTATTACGGATGTTATACACCTGTATTTTTAAACTTGTGAGCCATATGAATAAATAAATAAAGAAAGAAACTTCCATACAGTGCTCTGCTGCAGACACACGTTCGCAGAAAATTCTTCGTCAAGTTAGGGTCAATGTTTCATATCAGTAGTCCTACTTTAGTCAGGAATACCAGCTTTGCCTGTTGTCGTTCCAACGTACGTCATAGATTATTTTGGTTCCAAGGTACCAGAATTCCTTCACTTCGTCTACTTTATAGGTCCCAATTTCGGTGTTAACTTCATCGCTAAGCTCACTTCTGCTATTCCTTTGTTTTACTCTCAATCCGTATTCTGTACTCATTAGAATGCACCTTTCAACAGGTATGTAATCTTACCACTGCTATCCTTTCACTCTGACTTTTAAACCCACTCATGAATCTTTAATTTCTGCTTTGTCTCTCGGATGTGTTGTTCGAACAACAGAGGCAACAGACTGCTTCGTTGTTTAACGTCCTCTTCAATCACAATAATTCTGCTTTTGTCTTTCGTTCTTGTTACGCCCACAGACTTTTCCTACGCCTCACACCCATATTTCTGTTGTTTTCGAAAACCTTGCACTATTTTACATTGTCGGACACTTTTTCTAAGACGACAATTAGTATGAACGTGTGTAGTTTTTTCTGAAGTCTTGATTTTGTTATAGAGCCCAACTTTCGAACTGCACATCTCGTGCCTTTACCTTCCTCAAGGACCAAACGTCATCTAAAAAATGATCAGTTCATCAGTTGTCTACTCCATTCTTCTGTATATTAGTCTTGCCAAATGGTTCAAATGGCTCTGAGCACTATGGGACTTAACTTCTGAGATCATCAGTCCCCTAGAACTTAGAACTACTTAAACCTAACTAGCCTAAGGACATCACACACATCCATGCCCGAGGCAGGATTCGAACCTGCGACAGTAGAGGTCACTCGGTTCCAAACTGAAGCGCCTAGAACCGCTCGGCCACCCCCGGCCGGCTAATCTTGTCGCTTCTACGATGTATGCAGATGGTGGCTCTCGTCCACATACTGTATCCCCAAACATTACATTAGAAATCCTACAGTCCAACAAAAGCAATTTCAATTGGGGACGATCCCAACGCCAGGGACCTAATATGGCGGTGTTTCTTCGCCTTCTTAGACAGACGGCAAACCTAGTTGACCACAAGTTACGCACCATTCGGCTTGGAATGGACATAAACCTGGGCGTTACCATCGTCGTGAGACCTTCTCCTAGAAACCCGCAACTTTCCCGTCAGAATATAGACGCACGCACGTAGCTCCTCCACACACTCGCTACTTCTCACATACTACAGCCACCCACATCTCCACCGCTAACCTAGCTCCCGTCTCTCTTTTCCTCCCTTCCTACTCTTCTCTCGCCGTCCTACTCTTTTTCCAACTCGGGCGCGCAAGCGAGCCGTTAGCGGAATACATTATGCAGATGACCAGCGCCGGAGATAGGTGCGGCTCCTTGTGTACGCCGGCCGCGTGCCGCTCATGTAAATACATCACGCGGACGAGCTTCCGCCGGTCCGGGCCCGGCGAAGGAGAGGGAGTAGGGGGCGGAAACGAACGGCCCTCTCGGAGGGAAGGGCGGCCGATACAGAGCCCGAAATAAAAGAAACTGCCGAGCCGGCGACACGCCGACCGCCCCGCCCCTTTGATATCTGCGACGGGAGAAACTGTTGGTCCGAACACTGTGCGCTGCGGGCTGGCAGAGGGGAGGCTAGCGAACCGAAAACGGGGCGGCAACTCGAGATTCTGTCGTCAGTTTCGGAAGGGAATGCAAGAGCCGCCTTTCATGCGGTCACAGCACGGAGACATGAACACAAAGTTTTCCCTCTACAAGGTTGTCTTCAGTTTTTCGAAAGAAAAGGGAAAAAAATACCTCACTGCGTCACATGGTTTTAATCTTCAACTTGTGAAGCTCCTCTCGAACAGTCTCTTCGAAAATAGTTTTTCCTCTTCTTGTCGGTGATAGATCGTTTCAACGTTAGTATGACGGGCAGCCAAACGAAGACTGAACACCTGCCACAACGGTACTGTGGAGTGGGTCTAATCAAGTTTAATCACCACACGTGTTAAGACATTTATTCCACTGGAGAGAGCCGGCCGCTGTGGTCGAGCGGTTGTAGGCGCTTCAGTCCGGAACCGCGCTGCTGCTACGGTTGCAGGTTCGAATCCTGCCTCGAACATGGATGTGTGTGATGTCATTAGGTTAGTTAGGTTTAAGCAGTTCTAAGTTCTAGGGGACTGATGACCTCAGATGTTAAGTTGCATAGTGCTTAGAGCCAATTGAACCACTGGAGAGACTAGACGACCAACTCCCGTTCCGTAGAACGTGATCGGCCGTTGACGGATCCACAGCCGCACCCAGTCTAGTCCGACTGAAATCAACGTCCTCGCACGTCTTCCTTCAGGTTGCCAAGTATGTGAAAAGCACGCGTTGAGAGATTCGGGCTGTGTGGAGTGTGTTGCAGTGTTTTTCCCAACCAAACCGCTGACGTGTAGCCTTCGTACGATTGTCAGAGGGGAGGCGAACGTTATCGTGCAACAGGACGGATGATTCCATCCGGCAGCATTCCCGACAACCCGAGGGCAAATGGCAAAGGCGACAGTGGAAAAATCGCGCATCATCCCCGTGAAAGAAATCCAAAGCTGTTCAGGTAAGCACTACAAGTTACAGATGGGCAAAACTGTTCTTTTCAGAGATCGGATCAGAACTGTTCACTCCCTGAAATGAACTAGCTGTTTTTCATGACTCACCACTCATTCACAACAGAAAATAAATGGAACGCACATTGCCCTTTAAACTTGGTTTATTCCATTACTATACCTGTATTTTGATCTTATTTGATCCTATTTTGAAGTAACACCGATAATGATTAAGAATTTTGTATTGTTTGTCGAAATTTCCACGATATGACAAAGTTTTTGATTATTGATTTATTTTGCACTATCGTGGTTTTTTGGGTGATCGGAAAATGTTGTAACTTGAGATTTACATTAACAATATATTTGGCTATAATGTATTAAAATTTCATTAACCTCGTACAAATACATCGCAAGCCATATATTTTTAAAGTGAACATTTCCTTCCAAAGTCGCCTAAAATCGCAAAATCCGTACTACAATAAGAAAAAAACATATAATTTTGACTGTAAGACCAAAGTGCTGCATATAGCCTTCCGCAGAATAAAACAAGGAAAAATTGGTGTATCACTTTTGCTATACATTTATCGGTTCGCTCATAATTAAAGTGTAAATTCGAGTGACCATAATAAAAAATCCTATAGTAAGAGGAGCCATCAGGAACGTAATCTGATCAGTTTAAACAAATAAAAATAAAATAAAAACAAATGATGTATACATAACGTAATTATGTAATATACATAACGGTATTACTACGAAGAACAATATCCAGTAGAGACGAACTCCGATGCAGAGGCGCTGAGTCAAGCAGGTCGAGACGCGAGCTGTATTACTGCGCGAGCTAAGACCGCAGAGACCAGAGTGACACCTGAGCTGCTTTGCTCAATGCTCTGGCTAGAGTCGAGAACGGTGGGGTGAGCGTTGAGCGGCCGAGTTCCGAGGGTGGGGGGAGCGGTGAACGGCCACCACTCACCCGCTCGGAGACAAATCGTCCGTTCTCCTGCGAGCAGGTTGTTGCAAGTAGTTCTTATGTTCTCCGCTAGGAGGCTCTCTGTCCTGTTGCTCGCATCAACTGCCCAGAGGGCGGGACGTGCGACTGAAACGATCGCTGACGGAGTGCGAAGCTAAGTTAAGGTGCGCTGCGCCAGACACTGCACGCGGCAGAGGAAGCACAGAGATGGCACGGCATGTGTGAAACACAAAATCCAATGGGGCACTGCACAATGCAGGCAGCCAAGGCAGAAGCAGGGTAGAGGCCGGCGCTGGCTGTGTTGTGTGGCGTGTAGTGTGCTCTGACCAGCAGAGGCCCCACTGGTCTGCTCCCACTCTCTCTCTCTCTCTCTCTCTCTCTCTCTCTCTCTCTCTGCTGTGGGAAACGTTTGGAGCTACCGTTCTTTTTTTCTGAATCACTGATTGTTCACTCCTTTGAAAGATTCAGCTCTATGAATTAGTTCAGGAGCAGATCGCCCATCTCTACTACAAGTGTTCCGCAACACCCTGGCTTCGTCTGTCCGACCACTGGGGTTTGGGCGAAGAGCGCGGGGGTTGGTTGGACGCGGCTTGAGAAGCGGGTGTGACGTGCCGTGAGGGTGACGGGATGAGTTGGCATAGTGGAATAGCAGTGGCAGAGCGCCTGTATTGGACGACGCTGTGCGCCCTCTTCCTTGTAGCGGAACTGAAATTTGTCAGTGGTCACGAACTCTAGGATTTATTTAATTTATGAACTGAATGAGCTATTACATTTTAAACCTCATGTTTAGAAAAAAAAACTTTAATTTTATAGTTAATTATCTCAATTTTTACCACAGTTTTAAACAGATTTGGAAAATTCTACAGTTTCATGCACCTCTAAATGTGATTTGTGTGCTGCGCAAAATTCATTGAAGAATCTCTCTTATTTATGAAGAAAAGTGTAACTATAACAACAAATACAGCCAATAGCAAGTGAAAAAATGATGAAAAGTCACACTTAAAAAATTTATTTTGTTATGTTTTTTAACTTCCACAGCTACTAGTGTGAATCCTGAGTCCTTCCTGGTGATGCTGACAAAGGTTTATGAATTTATTTGTAAAAGTATAGACAGTGGAAATTAAAATGTCCTGTGGTGCCTCTCCTGCTCCAAATCGGCCATTTGACGTTCTACCCCCCCTGACTTTCTGTTCACTGGTTTGCTACAGTGCGAGTTGGTACACATCCTGTGGTACATAATAATGGCATTGAAGAACTTATTAAAATTTCTTGCTGTAATTTTAAAAGTAGTTTCGGGTGTCACTACTTTATTATGTCTGGTGTTGTGTTGTGGACTGAAGTAATATAATAAGTTTGTGTCCAGATTGGGACGATATCGATTGTAATGGTTGTTTGGTGAATACTGATAGTCGTTATTTTTCCGATGACCAGAATTATTGCCTTATATAATCTGATAACACAGCCGCACGGAAATTATCCATTGAGTCTGGTTTCCTGTGAAAGCAGTTCGTCTGAGTAGTTCTGAGCGCTATTTTTTGCTGTATGATAGTGTAAAATTTCAGTACTGCTTGCTTTGAGCCGATGAACTTTTTTGTTTTTATAAACTAATTGTATTCCTTTAAACTGTGAAATTTTGGCTGATTCTTAAAATCATTTTATCATTCGTAAATTCATTTTATCATTTCTTTCTTAAAATAATTTATTAAGAAATTCTATTTGCTTAGCTGTAAAATTTTGGGCAGATTACTGGCCAGATAATTTTTATTCCAAAAATTACTTTCTTTTCGAATGTCTTAAGTTGTCATACTGCATGCTACTCATCCAGACCTCGCAACACATGACTCAGCCGTTCAAAAGTAACAAAACATGCGAGGCGATCCGATTAAAACTTCAACTCTCATGACTACTTCGATCTCCAACGGCTTTCCCTGTTAGAAATTACTGTTCAATATTCTTTCGCCACGTGACCGTAAAATTTAGTTTACATTTATCACTTTCGAATAATTGCTCTGACCCGGTGTTCTGGACCGACCACATCTGTAGAATGCTCTTTAACGACTGCGCTCAATAACAACCAACCGTAATACTCGTTTATTAGCCCAGAGCTGCTTAATCGAGCGTTCTCCCACCTCACACACGTATTCGTTCTTGGATCGACAGAGATGCAATAACAGTGACCACATGTGGCGTAGTGCTATTGCTTCCATTAACCGTAACCACATTAGTGCCATATTCAGCTCCAAAGTGAGGTTCAAAGGTGGGGTCGTGAGGGTCATGACGCTCCCCCTCCCCCCCCCCCCCCCCACCCACACACACACACCCACCAGATTCTTTTTACTGGGTAGCGGGTAATGACTCAGAGTTGTTCCAGTCAAATACGAAGTCTGTTGGTAGTGAAGCACAGGGAGCGCCAATTTGGATTATTTAGGACAGGTTTTCCATTTCCGCAATTCGCACCACAACCAAGGGAAACCTCGCTAGAACGTAGTTTGTAACCGGTGATGGGAAGAGCTTCTTCTGTAATTCATAAATGACACATTCTAGACCAAAATATGGCAGCCAGGCATAAGTGAAACTGTGTTTGTTTATGTGTATACAGATTACTGTCGACTATTTGATTACTGACACGTGCTATAAAGCGACTGCGGACGGACAATCCAGCACATTGAATCACATCAGGAGCTACTACCTGAGTACAGGCCTGTGTTGCATGGGAGTTTACGAATTCGATATTCTTCGATATTTCACTGTCCACCTCGTCTTTTTAATTTTCCCCAAACCCAAGACGGGTGAGCGTGGAGGCCATTGTGTGATTTATAAAGATCGGCATATTGTATGATGGAAGTATGCGACTTTTCAAACGTTCGTAACATAATTTATTATGAAAGAATCCACACTAATTACTATAAACATTCACATTAATGTTTTGGTGTAATAACTCCTATCACAAATAATCTAACACGAAACTGTTTGTGAATTGCTGTTATGTCTAAGGCGGCAGTGAACACGTCGAAACCAGAAACTCGAATGTTTCTAATAATTTGTAACGATCTTGACGTAGTGACTAATTGTCTAGTCATCCAGTGTTTACTGGACGACTGACTTAATTATCTCCAAATGGTATGTTAACAAAATGTGTTTTTCTTATTAGTTCCCCACAGTCGTTTAGTGAACAAGTATGAGCATATAGAGTATCAGACCAATTGTGTGATTGGATTGAAGAGTTCCTAGATAACAGTACGCAGCAACAAAGTTGGTCGAAAAATTGAACGGTCCACAGATAACTTAGTCTTGGTACTTACTTCCTTCTTGCAGATGAGAGTAGATCGTAGCTGAGCTCTCACTGCATTAGCTTTGCTACACCTCGCTTCCAGTTCTTTCACAATGTTGCCATCCTGTGAGAATATGCATCCTAAGTACTTGAAACCGTCCACCAGTTCTAACTTTGCTCCTCCTATTAGGCACTCAATCCGTTTATATCTCTTTCCCACTGACATTACATTCGTTTTGGAGATGCTAATCTTCATATCATAGTCCTTACATTTCTGATCTAGCTCTGAAATATTACTTTGCAAACTTTCAATCGAATCTGCCATCACAACTAAGCCATCCGCATATGCGAGACTGTTTATTTTGTGTTCACATATCTTAATCTCACCCAGCCAGTCTATTATTTTCAACATATGATCCATAAATAATATGAACAACAGTAGAGACAGGTTGCAGCCTTGTCTTACGCTGAAACTACTCTAAACCATGAACTCAATTTACCGTCAACTCTAACTGCTGCCTGACTATCTATGTAAAGACCTTTAACTGCTTGCAAAAGTTTGCCTCCTATTCCATAATCTCGTAGAACAGACAATAACTTTCTCCTAGGAACCCAGTCATATGCCTTTTCTAGATCTACAAAGCATAGATACAATGACTTCAAAAACAAAACAAAAATTTAAATAGCGAGCCGTATCCTGTAGAACGCGACGACACTGTGCACGCAACTGTTTATAACGATTACAGCTCGCCATCATAAGATGACGGTCAAAAACGCGGAGAACACGTCTTTGAGAGCAAATCGCGTCACGGCACGCCTCAGTCCACTACGGGATGGGGTCCAGTGCGCTCAAGAAGGAGTGCGTTGTATGGAACATTCTGCGGAGTTAAGGATAACGTTCATTGTGACTGTCGTTGAAGGCTGCCAGGGAAGTGTAAAGCCTCCATTCAGCCTTAGCAACCTACCAGTTGGGTTTACATGCAACCGGGGTAGGAATCAGCAAACGGATAGCTCACGGGAAATGGTTGCTTGAGTACTTGTCAGAGAGAATAGACCACTCGAGATGAGGGGCAATCTGGGCAGTGCAGAACGAGGGGTCCAAATTGGAGGAGGTGGGCCTAGAGTCTGAAAGAAACGTGGATGACCCAGTGTTAGATGAGGTTGAGTTGACTGAGAAAGTCAGCCGAGAGGGAACCTCTCTAACAGGTTCTACAAAGCCCCAAAGGGGACGGTGGGTGTTAAAGTCGCTGAAGAGCAAGAAGATGAGAGGAAGATGACCAATAAGGGCCGAGCAGTTCTAGGCGCTACAAATGGTTCAAATGGTTCAAATGGCTCTGAGCACTATGGGACTCAATTGCTGTGGTTATCAGTCCCCTAGAACTTAGAACTACTTAAACCTAACTAACATAAGGACATCACACTCATCCATGCCCGAGGCAGGATTCGAACCTGCGACCGTAGCAGTCCCACGGTTCCGGATTGCGCGCCTAGAACCGCGAGACCACCGCGGCCGGCTCTAGGCGCTACAGTCTGGAACCGCACGACCGCTACGGTCGCAGGTTCGAATCCTGCCTCGGACATGGTAGTGTGTATGTCCTTAGGTTAAGTTAGGTTTAAGTAGTTCTAAGTTCTAGGGGACTGATGACCTCAGAAGTTAAGTCCAATAGTGCTCAGAGCCATTTGAACCATTTTTTGACCAATAAGCTGGAGTAGTTCTGCCCTGGTGATAACGAATTACGAAGTGATGTAGACTTTAGAAAGACAAAAGGTGAAACGATGAAGAAAAGTAGACTGCAACTACACCTGGGTGTTCAATGAGATGGTGTGGGTATGGACGTCATCTCGAATGAGCAACATGACTTCCCCCATGAGGTAAAATGACGTCCACGAGGAGGAAATCAATGTGGACCGGAAGGAAACACGAGACGGTGAAAACAACTGGACGCTGCAGTTCCAAGAATAGCCGTAATTTCTCCTTGTTGGATCTAATTCCAGAACATTCCATTGGAGAAGACTCATAATGGGGAATGAGGAGGAGGGAAGAAACGAAGAGCATTCGCCTCGGCGGCTGGCGAGGGCCACCCTTCGAAGACTCACTGCTACAGGGCGCAGAGGCTGGAGGATCTTGTTCCATGATCGACGGAGGCGTCGGCATTTTTCCTCTATCGGTCTGCAGATGGCAGAGCAGAAAAACGGTTGATGGTGTACACTAACGAAATGAGTATCTGACGGGAGAGGATATCGTGCAGCGACACCGTTGAAGAGGGCCTATGAGTCAGGAAAGGAGAAGGCCGTTTGCCCTTGTTCGATTTCTTCGAGCCTTTACGATTGACAGACGAAGACTCAGATGTTTGTTGGGTGGAGGGACGCAAAAAGTCTTTACAGGAGTGTTCCTCTTGTCCTTACTGGCCTGCCGGCTTTGTAGCAGGTGATTTCACTGCCGTGGGTGAAGACTTGGTGGCTTGTTCTGCAGTTGTAGGAGAAGGGAACGGAGCATCTCTTCTACAAGTAAAGCATTTGGCCGTGATTTCACTGCTGCAGTACTGAATTGTAGATCGCAAGTCTGTATGGCCATGTCCATCGTGGACAATGGCATAGGAAGAATGGTACTGTAAGTACCGGATGCTAAAATGCAGGGCTTTCGACTAGCCAACAACTTGTGAGCGACAATGTAGAGTACTCCTCCATGTGTATCTCCTGGACGGCCCACTCATCGAGATACACAGGATACTCTCGTGATGATACAGTGGGGAGAAGAAGGTGGGTAATACCCTCATGATCATCTCTTCTACAAGTAAAGCATTTGGCCGTGTTTTCACAGGACACACAAGTGTCGTTATAACGTTGACACTGGTAGCAGCGCACCGAGTTTGGAATGTACTTCGTCGCCTACCTTAATCTTCGACGGAAGCGTTACTGGATCAAATATGAGAAAAAAGTGTGTCTTTAGGCATTAAGTTTGCTCAACCTTTTTCATTACCCAATGGACTGCACTGATGCCCTGCACAGAGAGATAATGTTAGATTTCCCCTCAGTCAGATCATTAAGCAGCCGAGTGCTAACAACGCCACAGGAAGAATTCAGCGTGCAACGGGCCTCGACACGAATGGTACAGCCTTGGAGGACCAAAAGTGGTACCGTCTCCGATGACGCGTTCGACTGGGGAGGAGGGGGGGGGGGGGGAGGGGGCACCTCAGTTGGGCTCAACCTGCTGTAGGTACCTGTTCACACCTCATGCCTCATGTCACATCCCCCAAACTCCAGACAGAAGGACCAGTTGGAAATGGGATGCTGACAGCGCCCCTGGGTCTGGCCTGCACCAGAGGGTACGTGCGAACCCCACCTGTCTAAGTGGGCCGGGAATTACCGATTACCCACTCACCTGTTAAGTGTCAAACGCGCAGGACGGCCTTCAGGAGCGCATGGGGCGGAAGAAGAAACAAAGAGAGACCTTAAACGCAGATGCGGAGGAAGGGGAGCAGATGGAGAAAGTAGACAGTAGGAAAAAACCGACGAGGGAGTGTTCTGATGCCACACTATTGAAACTTGAGGGCCGGCCGTTGTGGTCGAGCGGTTCTAGGCGCTTCAGTCCGGAACGGCGCGATTGCTACGGTCGCAGGTTCGAATCCTGACTTGGGCATGGATGTGTGTGATGTCCTTAGGTTAGTTAGGTTTATGTAGTTCTAAGTTCTAGGGGACTGATGGCCTCAGATGTTAAGTCCCATAGTGCTCAGATCCATTTGAACCATTTTTTAAACTTGAGATCGCATTCGCAAAAATACCCAAGATATGTTCTCCAAGGAAGTGGAAAAAGAATAGCAGAGGCATAGACACGCAGCATTGAAAGGGAAGAGTTGCTGCAAATTCCGGGGCCCTGTCGTAGCCCAGCACGAACTCACCAAAGACTGGTGAGCCTCCTGAGGATGTGGACAAATTTGGGCCATAAATAACTATGTTACTAAACGAATCTCTTTTGTAGGGGCACGTGCCAGCAACTGGAAAATCTCAAATACCATTATAGTAAAACAAAATTAAAACATAGACCCAAGACAATCAAAATCATAGGGCCCGATTTCTTTTGTAAATGCTCTAGCCAAATTACGAGGAAAGCTTCTGTGCCGCCATCGAAGGGACCACAGACAGGTAGTAGACATCAGCCCACTGCAGAATGGTTTCAGTAAAGCAAAATCCACAGAGGATCCGATAAATGACGCAACGAATGTTGTGAAAACCTCAGACGACAAATGTGTTATAGGAAAATGATTGATATATCTGGAGTCTTTTTAAAAAACTGAAACAGAATATTTTAGGTGTCTCTATAACAGTCTATGAGATTAGCAATTAGAATGTCTTGGAAAGAGAATTGTGAACGACATCATCAAAGGCTGCCCATGTGGCTCTGTTTGTGATCCATAGTTCTGGGATGTTTGCATAGAGCCATTACTGAACCAGCTTCAGTCTAACAAACACTAGAGGCTGCCTCGCCTACGTAGACTATTTGATAATTATAGTGTCTGCTAACACAAGGGCTAAATTAGAGGAAACCAGTAGGGCAGTTGTTGAAAGACTAAGCAGCTGCTGCGTGGAAAACAAACTAACGATATCAAGGCACAAAAAGTTTTAAATGTTACTAAAGGCAACGTAATCAATAACGATAAATCGAAAAATGTAAATAAATCATCAACCTGTGAAAATGAAAGAATTGCAGAGGTATCTTGGAATGAACATCGATGAAAAATAAAACTGAATGGTAAGGACAACACAGGCTCTACCGCGAGCACGGAGAAGCGTGATCCTGCGCCTGACTGGTTTATATATTACAACTTCTACTCAGGCGCTGCTCGTGATATTAGGCTCACCACCTCTAGGTCCAGCAGTAAGAAAGAGAGGGGCACAAAACTTGCTCAGAAATTGCAAATATGACAAGGTAAGGGAGATATGGGTGGAAAAGCCGCACCGAATAAAGAAATAAAAGCAAGCATTGACAGAGAATGACAAGAAATTTGGACAGGAAGGAGAACCTAAAATTTCTACATCTACATCTACATCCATACTCCGCAAGCCACCAAACGGTGTGTGGCGGAGGGTATCTTGAGTGTTCCCGGGTTCGATTCCCGGCGGGGTCAGGAATTTTCTCTGCCTCGTGATGGCTGGGTGTTGTGTGTTGTCCTTAGGTTAGTTAGGTTTAAGTAGTTCTAAGTTCTAGGGGACTGATGACCATAGATGTTAAGTCCCGTAGTGCTCAGAGCCATTTGAACCATTTTTTTGGTATCTTGAGTACCTCTATCTGTTCTCCCTTCTATTCCAGTCTCGTATTGTTCGCGGAAAGAAGGATTGCCCGCATGCCTCTGTGTGGGCTCTAATCTCTCTGATTTTATCCTCATGGTCTCTTCGCGAGATATATGTAGGAGGGAGCAATATACTGCTTGACTCCTCAGTGAAGGTATGTTCTCGAAACTTCAACAAAAGCCCGAACCGAGCTACTGAGCGTCTCTCCTGCAGAGTCTTCCACTCGAGTTTATCTATCATCTCCGTAACGCTTTCGCGATTACTGAATGATCCTGTAACGAAGCGCGCTGCTCTTCGTTGGATCTCCTCTATCTCTTCTATCAACCCTGTCTGGTACGGATCCCACACTGCCGATCAGTATTCAAGCAGTGGGCGAACAAGCATACTGTAACCTACTTCCTTTGTTTTCGGATTGCATTCCCTTAGGATTCTTCCAATGAATCTCAGTCTGGCATCTGCTTTACCGACGATCAACTTTGTATGATCATTCCATTTTAAATCACTCCTAATGCGTACTCCCAGATAATTTATGGAATTAACTGGTTCCAGTTGCTGACCTGCCATATTGTAGCTAAATGATAAGGGATCTTTCTTTTTATGTATTCGCAGCACATTACACTTGTCTACTGTGAGATTCAATTGCCATTCCCTGCACCATGCATCAATTCGCTACAGATCCTCCTGCATTTCAGTACAATTTTCCATTGGTACAACCTCTCGATATACCACAGCATCATCCGCAAAAAGTCTCAGTGAACTTCCGATGTCATCCACAAGGTCATTTATGTATATTGTGAATAGCAACGGTCCTACGACACTCTCCTGCGGCACACATGGAATCACTCTTACTTTGGAAGACTTCTCTCCACTGAGAATAACATGCTGCGTTCTGTTATCTAGGAACTCTTCAATTCAATCACACAATTGGTCTGATAGTCCATATGCCCTTACTTTGTTCATTAAACGACTGTGGGGAACTGTATCGAACGCCTTGCGGAAGTCAAGAAACACGGCATCTACCTGGGAACCCGTGTCTATGGCCCTCTGAGTCTCGTGGACGAATAGCGCAAGCTGGATTTCACACGATCGTCTTTTTCGAAACCCATTCTGATTCCTAGTCTCCACAAAAGTGATTATACTCGAACATAATATGTGTTCCAAAATTCTACAACTGATCGACGTTATATAGTTCTGCACATCTGTTCGCCGTCCCTTCTTGAAAACGGCGATGACCTGTGCCCTTTTCCAATCTTTTGGAACGCTACGCTCTTCTAGAGACCTACGGTACACCGCTGCAAGAAGGGGGGCAAGTTCCTTCGCGCACTCTGTGTAAAATCGAACTGGTATCCCACCAGGTCCAGCTGCCTTTCCTCTTTTGAGCGATTTTAATTGTTTTTGTATCCCTCTGTCGTCTATTTCCATATCTACCATTTTGTCATCTGTGTGACAATCTAGAGAAGGGACTAAAGTGCAGTCTTCCTCTGTCAAACTGCTTTGGAAAAAGACATTTAGTATTTCGGCCTTTAGTCTGCCATCCTCTGTTTCAGTAACATTTTGGTCACAGAGTGTCTGAACATTTTGTTTTGATCCACCTACCACTTTGACATAAGACCAAAATAAAAGGCGGAACAAGAGTGACATACTTCCAACCGATCAAGGAAGCTGTACACTTCCTGTTGCGACATGATTCATATTCCAGCTACTTACAAAAAATACGGCAGCGCACCATAGGCACTTCTCAAAGATGAGAAATCGACACCCCAATCACATCGTCTGAGAAAATGCCATTAGACAAGATGTTACAGACAGAGGCAGAAACGCACTTGGAAGTGCAACTGTCTGTAAGGTAATAAGGAATGAGGAACTGTGCCATAAGTTGCACTCACTGACAGCTGTAATATCAGCTTATGAATTGAAAGATAACAAGGCTGAGAGATGCACCACGGTGGAACAACCAGCTGGAAGCAATGAGGAGACGACCATCGGACAGGATCAGGAAGGACATTCTGAGACCCTGACAGCCATCTCCCAATCTCTACTCCTTGCGTGGCACAGCAACGCAGCCCATGTGAATACTGGGTTGCGTCCCAGTGCGCCGGGGGTTAACCACTCACACAAATGAGAAGTCCAGCTTCGTTCTGATGCCAACCACAGTAGTGTAGTGTATTGTTGTGTACTGTAGTGCTGTAGTGCATAGTAACGTAGTCTATAATTATAAATTACAAAATCTGTGATCGTCTGTACTGCAACGTAATAGAGAGAGTGTGCTCTGTATCTGTGCGCCATATGGCCAAATGGTCGAATGTTGATTTTTCTTTTAGTTATTATTATTATTCTTTTTATGTAGAGGTTCTGTGTAGATTTTTCCCTTATACAGCTTAATGCTTAGATATTACTAACACATCTGAAACTATGTTAAAATATTGTGTGCTATATTCAAGCCAATTTACGTGCAACATTCGGTCTCTTGTTTTATACACGAGTAGAAAACAGACTACAGGAAAATAGCTAGTAAATAAATAAATATTCTGTCACGTGCAAGTCTACTCACCTCTACATATCCACTGCAATCTGCATCCAGTTAATAACCTGCTTCAGAAATAATTTTCCTGCCATCGCCAGTCTGCATTTTATTCTGTCTTCGCTCTGCTACCCAAATAACAAAAGTCATCTACTAGCTTTAGTGCCTATTTTCTTAATGTAATTTCCTCGGAATCGTCTGATGTAATTAAACTACATTAAATTTATCTTGTTTCAGTTTTGTTGAGATTCATTTTATGGCCTCTTTACAATACACTCTCCGTTGCGTTTAATTGCTCTTGCTAGTCCTTTGCAGCCTCTGACGGAATTGCAATGTCTTCCGATACCTTCAGAGTCTTAATACGTCCGCTGACCTTTATTTCCCTTTCCGAATTTCTCTTTTCTTTCCTTCATAGCTTTCTCGACTTACAAATTAAATAACGTCGTGGATACACAACTCTCTCACTTCTTTCTACGCTGGTGCCTGTTATTTTTGTCTTCGACTCCTGAATCTGCGCTCTGGTTTCTGCAGGAGTTGTACATAACTGTTCACTCCCTGAATTTATCTATGTTGTTTTTCAGTGAACTCTGTAACAAATATTCCTCTATGTTTACAAATGCTGTAAACATAGGCTTGACTTTCGTTATCCTAACTTCTAAGGTAAGTCGTAGAATCGGTATTGCCTCGCGTTTTACCACATTTCTCTGGATCCAAACTGATCTTCACCGAAGTTTAATTCTGCCAGTATTTGCCATTCCTCTGTACAAATTCTTGTCAGTGTTTTACAGCCATTTATCATTAATTTGATGGTTCAAGCATATTCTCCCGTGTCAGTACTTGCCCTCTTAGTAATATAAATATTGCCGTACATACCAGATATAATATTCCTTTTCTGGATGGGTCTGCCAAGAATCTCAGTAATTCTGGGGGAATATCTTACATTACAAGGGCAAATGTATCTTTAATTCATAGCCTTTTGACTTATTTATCTATAGGTAGTCTTGCATTCTTCCAGAGCTTGGCCTTTCTCCCATACCCATTCCTGCTTTGCCATTTTGCATTTTCTGTCAGTTTAATATTTTTCACCTACACGTTCCCTGTTGCCTGCTTAAGTTCCTGATTCTATTTTTTTCTTTTTTTGCTAGGAAAGGGCATCTACTTCGTAGTTCTGACTATTTGTTCATGTATCATTTCTCGAAGCTACACATTCGGCTACTATTTTATTTCTTTCCTCTGTTTCAGTCATTCGCCGTGTAACGCACCTTCAAACCTACCAAGAACCACCGGCTCTTTTATTCTATACATGTACCATCGCCTTAGTTTCCAGCCATTCTGTAGCTTCTTCAGTTTTAATCCGCAGTTCCTAACCAATCATTTATTGGCAGAGTCCACAGCTGCTCATTACAAAATTCTTTAATATTAAAAAGTCATAATATTAAGAAAGCCGTCTAAAACTTTCCGATATCGCCAGGTTCTTTACACGCACACCTCTTTCCTGATTCTTAAACCATGTTTTATTGATGATTAAATTGTGTTCTTTGCAAAATTTAACAACGCTGCGTGCTCTTCATTCCATTCCTCTAGTCCAAATACACCAACTATTTTTCTTCCCCTTTTAGTCCTGCAATACACCTCCAGTTTCACATCACAATGAAACTCCTGTTTCTCTTAATATTGTCTGAATTACTGATTTCATTTCTGCGTATATTCTTCTAAGCTCTTTATCATTTCTACAGTCATTGCCAACATAAAACTGCACTAGATAGAGTGTTGGCTTTGTATTTGTCTTGGGTACGTTAGTTCATTCACTATGCTGTTCGCAGTAACGTATACACATTGCCGATTTCTTATTCAACATTAGACCTTGTTGGGTGTTTGTTAAATTGTGAGGATCTGTTTATATAACTTCCTTCGAAATTGAGTAAGGCCTGTGGTGTTGTGCCCACTCGTCTAATATAGGGTACATATGAAACCTGCTTTCTCGGATCGCTAGGCAACAATTCAAGCAAATCGTATTAATGAAGTTTATTACGGTAATATAAATGACAATACTCAACTTTGCGTACTGACAAAGATGTGTCGCAAGCAAATGGCCACATGCAAGTAATCAGTGTCCTTAAGCATATACAATTCCAATGCGAGCAAAACAATACAGATCGTAAGTCACTGCTGTAGCGTTCGGAGGACGGCTCGTCTTCAACTCGGGCACGGTCATGCGGAGCGGCGCGTATATTCTCTTGGCCCAGATACCTCTCCATTCTCTGTGTCGTCCTAGAGAGGGGTCTCTCAGCCTCCTATTGGCTGGCGTCCTCACACAGCCCTCTCTGTTCGTCCGTTCTTGATCGTCGTTCCGGCGTTTGATGTTACGCCAGAACAAGGCCCAAACTGACAAAGTTGAATCTGAGTCTTCTCACTTATGACTCGAATGATACCCATGCTGCCTAATGCACCAGAATATTTTGTTTCACTTAGTATCTCCTAGACAAGCAGGACGGAAACTCCGATTTATGCTATCATCCATGAATTTGTTATATTTCATCAAAATCACTTCACAAAGTCACCACACCTCAAAACAAGCAGATAGAATGTCGAGGAACCTTCGTCTCGAAGCTCTCGAAGTGACTTATCTTACCTGAACAAAAAGTTGTTCGTTGTGAGCACCTACCTCGAGCAGAATTTTTTTTGTTTGTTTTTTTAGCGAAAAAATTGATTTGGAATGGGTACAAGAATATTTGGTTTAAGTACTTCCACGCAGGAATTTGCCTAGGCCTAAAGCATGATCTCTTCTACTGTCCGATGAAATTAATGCTTCAGTTAATAACAGTTATGAAAAGTGCGAGTTCAAAACGAAAATGTAAGATCATGCACTAACTTTGTAATTATTTATATCCTTCAGAATTTTAAAAAAAACTTACACAGATCAACTGATTAATGTACAAACACCTGCTGCTCTCAGCATAGTCATACAGAGTTCGATCGCTCAATACACTTTTGGAAATGGTATGAGAAGTACAAGCTCTATTAGGTGAATCAAGTACCAGCTTACTGCAGCCGACCACGCGGGAAATTCAGTTCACATACAAAGTAAGATCCGTTGCACATTGTTCGTAGCCGTTAGTGCATCTGATACACATTCAACAAGAGGTACTAAGTAAATACACCCAATGCAACATGACAAGTCGTACAGAAAACGTGTCCATTACCTAGTGTCGTTGAGGAAACAATTAGAGAGAAGCTGTACGTGTTTGTTATTCTCATGTTGCCAATACGAACTTATTGCTGCACTCAGTCATAGCTCCCCCTCCCAACTCCCCCCCCCCCCCCCCCCCCCACTGCCATTCCATCTTATTGTAGTGACGTTCATTACCGCTTTAAACTGATGTCGCGCCTTCTGTCCACAACATTCCCAAACCTGAATACCGCTAACTACTGTCTCAGCATCACACACAACTACTAGCGACCGCATTGTCTCCCTGCTCACAACCACAACAAACTCACTCCAGTTAACTGCCACACTCCAACCACTACTTCCCAGTTTCGAAAACTAGCCTGCACAAGTACGGCGATCACGCCACCCTATGCATTGGCTGAACCAAAGTTGCTCGGAAGACTACGGGCAAAGACTTAAGTGTACCCGACGTAACAGCAAAGCGGGGAAATCGCTGAATGTGCTTCCGATACAAAAGTACAAGTGCGTGACAGTAATCGTCCCATCAATAAGATATGTAAGACGGTTAATTAAAGCAGCCTTCTTTCAAACTGCTCCTGCATGACCCATAACTGATTTTGTGTTGAGAATCCTTTACTCATCTAACCTCAGGTCTTGTTTTTTCTGCCTCTACACATAATTAATTTGGACTATATCTAACTTCAATCCATCCCTCTATAAATTCTCTAGCTTACCTAAGCGAATTAAGAGATCTAACCTATTACATTCAAACCAGTGGAACATAATTTTTTTCTAGATGACAACATCCTCGTGAGTAGTTTCCACACGGAGGTACGAAGGAGGGACATTTTCAATTCGAAATATTTTAAGCAAATGGATGGTGTCGTCATTAAGCCATATAGCAGAGCTTCCCGTGCTCGGAAAACATGGCCACAGTTTCCCTCGGTGTCCGTCATTCATAGTGCCAACCTAGCGAGACCATGTTGACTAATGTCACAAGGCATGCTCAGTCAATAATCCAGACTCTTGCCCTCTAAACTTCTGCAAATGGTGTTGCCCTTCTTTAAGAACATTACGCTGGTCTGGCATCTCGACATGTAGCTCCTACTACTCCGAGGAGGTTACACCAACGCCACGGCTATCTGTATCGCAGATTGTTCCATCTCATCAAGGTGCACAGTTACTCTCTAGACAGGGCATCCGTCGATGTATTGGTACATACATTAAGCCATATAGCAGAGCTTCACAATATTATGGACACAATTTCTCCTTAGATGTTTTCCAATAACTGAGGGAGCATATTTGTTGAAAATACGGATCCTTGTGCTTATTTAGAGTCACAACAATGGAAAAATGACCAATGATGATTGGATTTTCAGCTCGCCACTAGTGTTTATTACGAAAACAAAACTGCCCAGGGTTTGTAAATGACATTTCATCCCCCCCCCCCCCCCACACACAAAAATATTCTCTACTTCTTGCAAATTATCTTCGTCTGGCGCTGCTTCTCTGGCACCTGTCGCCATCTTATTTTACCTTGACTTTCCTCAATCTTCTACATGTTGACCATTTACTTTACAGATATGTCTCCAGTAGAACATTTCATATTTAGTCACAGTAAAAAAAATTCTAGACTATTGTGTAATAGGTATAAAACAAAGCACCGCGCTATGGATCGAGATAAGCTGAATGAAACGAGTTTGGTAGTCACGGAAGAAATTCGTGACGCCTTCAATGACTACCGCATCACATTACTGTCAAAAGATTTTTCAACAAACGCAAAGAAACTCTTGCCGTATGTAAAGGCTGTAAAGCTAGTGTCCAGTCACTCACAGACAAGACAGGAACTGAAATGGAGAGTAGCAAAGCCGAATCAAAAATGCATAACTCTGTTTTCAAATGTTCCTTTACATAGGAAAAGCCAGGAGCACTGCTCCCATTTTAATCCTCGTACCACTGAAAAGATTAGTGAAATAGATATTACTGCCAGTGGCGTTGAGAAACAGCTTGAATCGTTGAAACTGAACAAATCCCCAGGACCCGAAGGAATCCTTATCATATTCTACACCCAATTTGCAATTGAGTTAGCTACTTTGTTAATAACAATCTATCGTGAGCAAAAATCCGTGTTCAATAGCCGGAACAAAGCTGAGATATATTTACAAAAAGGGTATTACAACCGTCCAATATGCTTGACATTCATTTATTGTAGAAACTTACAACGTATTCTGAGTTCAAATATAACGAGTTATCTCGGAGACGAAGACCACCATGGATTTCTTAAGCTGATCATGGGAAATCCAACTCGAATTTTCCTCACGTGGCTTCCCTGACAGCCATGGCACAAGGCAGTCAAGCAGAAGCAGTATTTCTCGGCTTCCGCAAAGCATTTGACACAGTACGTCATCTATGCATATTATCAAAACCACGATGGTATATGGTATTAGGCGAAATTTGTGACTGGTCTGAGGATTTCTTGGTGGGGATGAAGCAGCATGTTATCTTGGATGGAGAGTCAGCAACAAACGAAGAAGTACCTTTGTGTGTGTAGCAGGGAAGTGTTTTGGATTGCTGTTTATGTTGTATCATAATGACCTTGAGGGCAGTATTACTAGTTACCAAAGACTTACATACAATGAAGTACAGTCTGAACGAAGCTGCACAAATATCCAGTCAGACCTTGATAACATTTCGGACTGGTGCAACGGTTTACAAATTGATTTAAATGTTCATAAATGTAAAACTGTCCATTTCACAAAGCGAAAACACATAATATACTATGAATATAACATCACTGAGTCACAATGGGTAAAACATACAAATACCTGTGTGTAATATTTAGCAGTCACATGAAATGGGACGCTTGCATAGGCTCAGTCGTGAGTAAACCAGGTAGCAGAGTTCGATTTACTCGCAGAATACTAGGAAAATGCAGTCACTCTACGAAGGAGACTGTTTAGAAATCACTCAAATTATTCAAATGGCTCTGAGCATTATGGGACTTAACATCTGAGGTCATCAGTCCCCTAGAACTTAGAACCTCTTAAACCTAACTAACCTAAGAACATCACACATTCATTCCCGAGGCAGGATTCCAACCTGCGACCGTATCGGTCGGGTGGTTCCAGACTGCAGCGCCTAGAACCGCTCGGCCACAAAGGTCGGCCACTCGTGCGACACTTCTTAGAGTATTTCTCAAACGTATGGGACGTTGAACGTATACAGAGAAGGGCAGTACAAATGGTCACAGGTTGAGTGACCCTCGTGAGAGTGTCGCAGAGATGTTTAAAGAACTGAAGTTCAGACTCTGGGAGATAGAACTAATCTACCCACAGAATCTACTAGAAAAGTTTCAAGAACCGACTTTAAATGATGACTATATTACAACCGTCTACATATCACTCCCATAGGAATCGGCGCACAAAATTAGATTAATTATAGCACGCACAGAGGCATTTAAAAAATTCATCGTTCACGCAATCCATACTTGAATGTAACAGGATAAAGCCCTAATGACTGGTAAAGTGGGACGAATCATCTGCCGTGCACTTCACAGTGGTTCGCAGACGATAGATGAAGATGTGAAATGTGCATGGCTTTGCTTCCATTGTCTCCACCACATCATTTTGCCAATTGAGTCGTGGGCGACCCCTTTTATTTCGCTGAGATTTTATCCATCGTAGTGTCTTCATCATAATACCCCATTTGGCATCATGTCCACATTCTTCGTATTTATATGGCCACACCAGATCAGCTATTTTTGTTGCGTGTGGTCATAGATGTCTCTATGGATTTTCATATTTTCATCCTTCGTCGGATTCCGTCATTTTTGTTATTGTATCCGTCCCAGTAAAGCATGAGTCTCTTCTTAAGTGGCTTATTTCACCGATAAGTAGTGTTTTCTTTTTCTGTGTGTGTTACGTCCCAGACTTCTGCTCCGCACAAAACCACACTCTGGGCTATAGTTTCATACGTTTTCTTCTTGGTTGTTGCTATGTTTTTGCTCTACAGAGCAGATTTCATTGCCCTGGTTGCAGCTCGTCCTTCGTGAATCTACCACTGACTTCATCATTCCTTGTCATCTGTTAAGTAATAGCCCAAGATATATTGGCTTCTCCACCCCTACAGTTACTTCTTCATCTACCTCCAAATTATTTACTTATCCGTCCCGACGACCTAGTACTCACACTTTCCCGCGTTACTTTCAGCCCTGCGTTATTGTGTTCCCCTTTAAGCCCAGCTCATCTTCTACTTCAACTTAATCATCATCTTCATCTGGTCATCTGCAAAATACATGCTAAATATCTTTTTGTCCTCTACTGTCACCACCATAACTTTGTACTTTTAATGCCAAGTGAGCATGGTTACTCCTAGGTACTATATAACTTTCCACTATGTAGCCTACATCAATAAAATGCAAAAATGTTTAGAAATGCCTTCCGTAATGGAACAGGAGAAAAAGTTATAATCTCCGCCTTGGAAAAATGCTGATATTGTTGTTCTGTTTGCCGCGCGGGATTAGCCAAGCGGTCCAAGGCGCTGCAATCATGGACTGTGCTGCTGGTCCCGGCGGAGGTTCGAGTCCTCCCTTGGGCACGGGTGTGCGTGTTTGTCCTTGGCATGATTTAGGTTACGTAGTGTGTAAGCTTAGGGACTGATGACCTTAGCAGCTACGTCCCATAAGATTTCACACATATTTTGAACATTTTTGTTGTTCTGTTTAATCTTGACCTCGCTGAATAATGTAGTGAAAATAACTCTGTCACTTAAATAAAGCTTTCTTTTATGAGGTAAATTACGATAATTAGAATTTCATATGCTTTAGCCTCTGCTATTCCTTTGAATTAGGTTCAAGCCAAAGTTACTCAAACAGCATCAACTCTGTGTGGCTGTTTTAAGACTGCATTGAAATGTGTAAATGAATTTTGCAATATATACTGGCCGATCTTTCACACTTCCACACAAGCGTCAGCTATTACAATTACGGAGGCCGCCACTATATACAAGAATAACTTCAATTTAAAGAGGGAGACGGGTTACACTATTTGAATGGAAGTCGTTTTATTTCGGTGCTATTAAGATAAAACAGCTCACACTCACATCAAGGTGCGACACCAAGTAGAGAGAGAATCAGAATAGAATACTGAATTAAGAACCATCGTCTTAGATCTATGATATTAAAAAGCTTAATTATAAACACATACTAACATAGAAATATATGTTATATTTAACATTAACATTAAACACATATTAAATATATGTTTAACATTATTTCAGTCGTTGGGGGCGATATGAAAGCTATATTTTTCTTGAAGGGTCAAGTTTCCCAAGACCACTAGTAATTCTTTTTATTATATTACCGGTTTCGAAACGTCTACGCTGTCATCATCGGGTCTTGTAACATTATGTAGGAAACATGTACGTCTAATAATGCAGCAACATCCGATGATGACGAGGTACAAATGTCGAACCCCATGATAGTAATAAAAAGAATTACAAGCGATCTTGGCAATCTTGTTTCTTCAAGAATATAAAAGAATCCAGTTACGACTATGAGCATTATATTTTACTTTTTTTTGAGTTATTATTACTAGTTGATAAATTACAGTGTTATCTTCGGTACTTTGCCGATCTCTCAAACACTTAAAGCTTTTTATTTCACTTACATAACATAAAGAAATAGCACAAGTAGTACCAAAATAGTTAACGACGGAAAACGAGCGCCACAGTTCAGCTGAAAGAGTGTCAATGACGTCCGGCATCACTGTCGCAGACCCACATTCGCCTCGAATACCGCTATCAAGCTACTCCCAATCCTTACTCTCGCTCTGTTATTTTCTTATAATTCCGAAATAGCCTTTAGCAATCCTTGATACAAAAAAAAATCCTGAATAAAAATACCTCATCTGTTTTTTTAGTTTTCGTAGACACTATTCGGAGGAACGTAACTCGTTTTAGCAAGCCAGATACCGCAGTAGGTAGCACACTGCTCTCGCAATACGAAGGACGACAGTTCAAATCCACGTCTGGACAGCAAGATTTAGGTTTTCCGTGATTTTCCTAAAGTGCTCCAGGCAAATGTCGGGATGGTTCCTTTGAAAGTGTCAGGCGGATTTCCTTCGTCATCCTTGAAACGGCCGAGCTTGTTATCCTCCGGCCGCGGTGGTCTAGCGGTTCTAGGCGCTCAGTCAGGAACCGCGCGACTGCTACGGTCGCAGGTTCGAATCCTGCCTCGGGCATGGATGTGTGTGATGTCCTTAGGTTAGTTAGGTTTAAGTAGTTCTAAGTTCTAGGGGACTTATGACCACAGATGTTGAGTCCCATAGTGCTCAGAGCCATTTGCACACACACACTTGTCATCCATCTCTAATGACCTTGGTCTCCACGGGACATCAAAACATCAAACCCAGATCTCCATTTCACTGAAACTCGTTTTGGAAGTGATTTTCACGGACCCGTTAAAGAAGTGAAATGTAGAAACGATTAAATGCGTTCTAATGTGGTACTCGCCGCACTGTCCTTTGGCTGAACCCACTTGCACATTCAAGCTATCTAGTACTCACCGTCGGTTTCAGACCCAAGCGACTTTGCGCCGTAGGGTGCCAAATTGAGAAGAGGGCCAGAGACCGCCAAATATAAAATTTGTATGTAAGGTACATCTTAATTAGTAACGAATAGTGACACGGGTGAAAGTATCCTATAATAGAAGCACAAGATTCCAGCAACGCAGGTCCGTAGATGGGCTGTTTGCGAGATAACTGCGACTGCATTTCGTGAATTCATTGTTGTACAGTGGTATGTCCTAGGCCATTAAAACTATCCAAAGAGTGCTGTGGATACAGACGAAGGTGTTGGCAGCTTTTTGAAAATGCTGACGCCAGAGGAGGGTTTTGATATTGTGAAAACGGATGCAAAAGAGCTTTCTGACAAATTTGGATTTCACTAAGACTTGGCTCGTCCCTGGAGAGTAAAGACCTAAGTTACATAGCTGTCTTACTGTGAAGGTGTTAGTGAAGGTGAAGGAGAACGTTCCTTTAAGAGAAACATTTTCCACTTATTGTCGATACAGCTATCTGCTCACTGGAAGACAGATTTGCGCTTATGGACAGTCACAATGACAGCATAAGTTTTCTATACGATATTCGTGATCTGCCGTCGCATAGTAACGGAAAACTACACTATGCGTGGCTCTTGAGTCTATGGTAAGTGATGGTGCTGAATGTTACATAAATCGAAAGGAACTAAATGATTAAATTATGATCTCGACCTCCATTCTTCCGGATAAAATCCTCTATAAAGCTCAGTGTCCTATACGAGGTGCATTCAAGTTCTAAGGCCTCAGATTTTTTTTCTAATTAACTACTCACCCGAAATCGATGAAACTGGCGTTACTTCTCGACGTAATTGCCCTGCAGACGTACACATTTTTCACAACGCTGACGCCATGATTTCATGGCAGCGGCGAAGGCTTCTTTAGGAGTCTGTTTTGACCACTGGAAAATCGCTGAGGCAATAGCAGCACGGCTGGTGAATGTGCGGCCACGGAGAGTATCTTTCATTGTTGGAAAAAGCCAAAAGTCACTAGGAGCCAGGTCAGGTGAGTAGGGAGCATGAGGAATCACTTCAAAGTTGTTATCACGAAGAAACTGTTGTGTAACGTTAACTCGATGTGCAGGTGCGGTGCCTTGGTGAAACAGCACACGCGCAGCCCTTCCCGGACGATTTTGTTGCAGTGCAGGAAGGAATTTGTTCTTCAAAACATTTTCCTAGGATATACCTGTTACCGTAGTTCCCTTTGGAACGAAATGGGTAAGGATTACGCCCTCGCTGTCCCAGAACATGGACACCATCATTTTTTCAGCACTGGCGGTTACCCGAAATTTTTTTGGTAGCGGTGAATCTGTGTGCTTCCATTGAGCTGACTGGCACTTTGTTTCTGGATTGAAAAATGGCATCCACATCTCATCCATTGTCACAACCGACGAAAAGAAAGTCCCATTCTTGCTGTCGTTGCGCGTCAACATTGCTTGGCAACATGCCACACGGGCAGCCGTGTGGTTGTCTGTCAGCATTCGTGGCACCCACCTGGATGACACTTTTCGCATTTTCAGGTCGTCATGCAAGATTGTGTGCAATGAACCCACAGAAATGCCAACTCTGGAGGCGATCTGTTCAACAGTCATTCGGCGATCCCCCAAAACAATTCTCTCTACTTTCTCGATCGTGTCGTCAGACCGGCTTGTGCGAGCCCGAGGTTGTTTCGGTTTGTTGTCACACGATGTTCTGCCTTCATTAAACTGTCGCACCCACGAACGCACTTTCGACACATCCAAAACTCCATCACCAAATGTCTCCTTCAACTGTCGATGAATTTCAATTGGTTTCACACCACGCAAATTCAGAAAACGAATGATTGACCGCTGTTCAAGTAAGGAAAACGTCGCCATTTTAAGTATTTAAAACAGTTCTCATTCTCGCCGCTGGCGGTAAAATTCCATCTGCCGTACGGTGCTGCCATCTCTGGGACGTATTGACAATGAACGCTGCTTCATTTTAAAACAATGCGCATATTTCTATCTCTTTCCAGTCCGGAGAAAAAAAATCGGAGGCCTTAGAACTTGAATGCACCTCATATTACAAAAAAAATTATTGACATTTTCCCACCAGTTTTGTAAGTTTATGGATCCTCTAGACTACCTGCAATTGTAGCTAGTGGTGAATGATTTTCAGAACCCAAGCTGAGAAAAACATACCTTACGTACTTTCTCAAGTTGATTGTGAGGCCTGTCAGCTGTAGGCAACCGAAAGCTTTTTCTTGAAGTCAGTATATTCCAATTCTATTTTGAATAATTTTGGTAGGTCAACGGAAAATTGTTATTACATTAACTGAACAACTTTAGAAATTATGCATTTTCCCTCCAAGACATACTGATAAAATTTTATGTTTTGTACAACCAGCTTTAATAAACAAACCGTCATCAGGTGTCACAAAATACTTACAACAGCATACAGGGCAACATAAAATCAACGGAATCAAGTACTAAAAAATCCATTATTCGTCACTATTCTGAAATATTAGAACAAATTACGTCGCTAATGCTCGCGTTCATGTTATACTGCCTGCTTACAGCGTTACGAGAGGAGTCATTCTATACAGGGCGACACCGCGATGATGCCACAGACTTTCAGGAGTGATGGAGAAGAGTAAATATGTCAATTTGAGGTAAGGGACGACGATCCGGTAAAGAGCGAGACGAAAGTTATAAGCGAAGATCGTTTTGATGACTGTGGATCTCTACCGCTGCAAGCTCCTTGCTTTCCACATTTTGGGAGGAGTAGTAAGAATCAGAACAAGAAATTATTTCCTAGTAAACACGGCTATAAAATGCATACCCTAATAGCAATGACCATGCGGTTCACAGCAGCGAGATAAAGAAGTACTTATTGCTCTTAAAGTATGTACTTTTATAGCCCATCACTACTGAACATTTTTTTTCTTATTTTGGTCCATACTGCCTCCTGCCAAAATGTGGAAAGAGAAGAGTGTGCAATAGAACAGGCTCACTGACACATCGATTTGCAACTTTAGAGTCGGTCGTTTCCCTTACCTCAAACTGATACTTGTACCCCTCTTCATCATCGCTGAAAGTTTGTAGCACCATCACAGGATCACCAGGTATACTCCATCCGCACGACATTAATCCACAAGAAAAAACGATAAATGAAGCATAACCACGTACACACTATAAACTCAGAAAATCAACCATGAAAGTAGAGGAATTTGAACGTAAATCTGATTTCAATTTGTTTTTATAACTTTTATTGTCTGCCAGCACTTTTAATTCATAAAGTAGATGGTCAAATAATGCCTGAATAGTTTACAAGAATTATATTAAATTGTGGACAGTGGCTCTTTTTATTCCTAGTATAATATTTACGACTGCTATTATTATTTTGAAATTGTGATTGATTCTTCACAACATACTTCATAAGAAATTTAATGTACTGTGAAGCTGTTGTTAGTTTCTCCTATTTTTTAATTAAAATCTATATTGTCTTAGAAACAAATAACCAAAGAACACGAACCATTTGGCTTTGAATATACACGTGGAAGCTAAATCGACAAATTGATTTATCAAACAAATTCATGTTTAAGTGCATGACAACAGTTGTAACCTACCGTGACTTAAATTGCAGCAGTGAATGAAGAAATTGAATCCATAATGCTGCGGATTGTATGACCAAGACAAGATTCCGTAACCAGCTTCAAGTTGGCCAGAAACACAAACGCTCTGAAATTTTGTAACAACATGCACCTAACCAACAGCTCTTCTGTGCGACTATGCGAATGATCGTAAGTTTACCGCACAGAATTAACGAAAAATAAGCATGCGATTTAGATACAACAGCCGTAAATAAACTGGAACACCTTGCTTATTAGCAACCGTCTCGAATAAATGGAACGTCCTCCGCTGATGCCGCACGGAGGTGCATTTACCTCACTCTCGTCTCCAAAAAACATTGTGATTCGAGCTATTCTCAGGCACGGCCCAGCTATCTGGCCTGCTAAGTGTCTGGCTGAACTGCGGGGAATGGCCACGCTGTTAGAGGCGCCATGTCACGGACTGCGCGACCACTCCTGCCGGAGGTTCGAGTTCTCCCGCGGGCATTGGTGTGTGTGTATTTCTTTGTTCTTAGCATAAGTTAGTTTAAGTTTGCTTTAGTAGTGTGTAAGTAGGGGACCGATGACCTCAGCAGTTCGGTCGCTTAGGAATTCACACATTTTTGTCTGGCTGAGCTCACGGAAATCTTTTGTGGCGACATGTTTTCGCTACGTGGTCTCAAAGAGGCACAACTCAAAGAACGTATGCTGCATATCGACACGGCTTGCAAAATGTCCTTGTGAAATGTTAGCAAATATTACCTTGCTAGTTAAAGAAAGCAAAAGTATTGAGGAAATGGAAGTGTCGTTTAACAAACAACTTTCAGTATTCTGAGTGACCTGGCTGCGTTACGTTGCTCTTCGAACATCTCCAACGCTCGACTTCCTGACCCCTCTGCCGAGATCATCATCAGGACTCCATTGGTGAGCCTGGACGGGTGAACACTGGGTTTGGTGGCTCCATATTGTGTGGGCTGTGTTTACATGAAATGGACTGGGTCCTCTGGTCCACCTGAATCCATCATTGGTCATTTGCAGCCATTCAGTGACCTCATGTTCCGAGACGGCGGTAGAAATGGCTCTGAGCACTATGGGACTTAACATCTGAGGTCATCAGTCCCCTAGAACTTAGAACTACTTAAACCTAACTAACCTAAGGACATCACACACATCCATGATCGAGGCAGGATTCGAACCTGCGACCGTAGCGGTCGCGCGGTTCCAAACTGAAGTGCTTAGACGACGGTAGAAATTATATGGATGACAATGCGGCATGTAGACACTGTGCTACACTGTGGACAAACAGCCACGATCACATGCGGCACGAACACAAATATGTTTTACCGGCAGACATCATTTGATGTTGTGCTGGATGGTAAATCTGAGATCTAAACGAAACTAATACGATGTGCTCCTCGGCGAAGAGTAACAGGACAAGTAATGAACGCTACATCAAAGACGCAGCTGCACTATCAGTGTATCTACAGCAATGCACTGAGGTGACAAAATTCATAGGATAGCGATATGCATGTATATAGATAGTGGTAGTATCGTGTACACAGTATATAGAAGAGCAGTGCATTGGCGGAGCTGTCATTTGAAATCAGGTGAGCCTCGTGAAAAGGTGCCCGACTTGATTATGGCAGCATGTAGGAAATAAACAGATTTTGAATTAAGAATGGTAGTCGGTGCTAAATGCGTGGGACATTCCATTTCGGGAATCCTTAGGTAATTCAGTATTACGAGATCCACAGTGACAAGTCTGTGCCTAGAATATCAAAGTCCAGGCATTACCTCTAACAAGGATAACGCTGTGGCCGACGGTCTCCAATTAACGACCAAGAGCAGCGGCGTTCGCGTAGCCAGTGCTAACAGACATGAAACACTGCGTGATACAACCGCAGGAATCAATGTGGAACGTACTACGAATGCACCCTTCAATACACTGCTGCGAAATTTGGTGTTAATAGCTACGACAGCAGAATGTCCTTGCTAACAGCAGATCGTCTGCAGCGCCTCTCCTGGGCTCATGACAATATCGGTTAGACACTACACGTGGCCTTGGGAGAGCCAGCCATGACAAAACTCTACCATCTGGTGAGCAAGATGTGCGAGACAGGTGAAATACCCTTAAACACCAAGAAGAATATAAAAATTCCAATCCCAAAGAAAGCAGGTGTTGACAGATGTGAAAATTACCGAACTATCAGTTTAATAGGTCACGGCTGCAAAATACTAACACGAATTCTTTACAGACGAATGGAAAAACTGGTAGAAGCCGACTTCTGGGAAGATCAGTTTGGATTCCGTAGAAATGCTGGTACACGTGAGGCAATACTGACCCTACGACTTGTCTTAGAAGACAGAATAAGGAAAGGCAAACCTACGCTTCTAGCATTTGTAGACTTAGAGAAAGCTTTTGACAATGTTGAATGGAATGCTCTCTTTCAAATTCTGAAGGTGGCAGGGGTAAAATACGGCGAGGGAAAGGCTGTTTACAATTTGTATAGAAACCGCATGGCAGTTATAAGAGTCGAGGGGCATGAAAGGGAAGCACTGGTTGGGAAAGGAGTGAGGCAGGGTTGTAACCTATCCCCGATGTTATTCAATCTGTATATTGAGCAAGCAGTAAAGGAAACAAAAGAAAAATTCGGAGTAGGTATTAAAATCCATGGAGAAGAAATAAAAACTTCGAGGTTCGCCGACGACATTGTAACTGTGTCAGAGACAGCAAAGGTCCTGGAAGAGCAGTTGAACGGAATGGGCAGTGTCTTGAAAAGAGGATATAAGATGAACATCAATAAAAGCAAAACGAGGATAATGGAATGTAATCGAATTAAATCGGGTGATGCTGCGGGAATTAGATTAGGAAACGAGACGCTTAAAGTAGTAAAGGAGTTTTGTTATTTGGGGAGCAAAATAACTGATGATGGTCGAAGTAGAGAGGATATAAAATGTAGACTGGCAATGACAAGGAAAGTGTCTCTGAAGAAGAGAAATTTGTTTACATCGAGTGTAGATTTAAGTGTCAGGAAGTCGTTTCTGAAAGTATTTTTATGGAGTGTAGCCATGTATGGAAGTGAAATGTGGACGGTAAATGGTTTAGACAAGAAGAGAATAGAAGGTTTCGAAATGTGGTGCTACAGAAAAATGCTGAAGATGGGTAGATCAGGTAACTAATGAGGAAGTACTGAATAGAATTGGGGAGAAAAAGCATTTGTGGCACAACTTGACTAGAAGAAGGGATCTGTTGGTAGGACACGTCCTGAGGCATCAAGGGATCACGAATTTAGTGCAGCGTGGTGGGTAAAAATCGTAGAGGGAGACCAATAGATGAATACACTAAGCAGATTCAGAAGGATGTAGGCTGCAGTACGTACTGGGAGATGAAGAAGCTTGCACAAGATAAGTTGGACGGAGAGCTGTATAAAACCAGTCTCTGGAATGAAGACCACAAGAACAGCAACTTCCACTCATGGCAACAAGTGTTTTTCAGTACTGTTTTACGTAAACGTATACACATAATAACATTTACTAAATACAGCATCAATTTCTAAAACTACATTGACTACAAGAATAGCAGCATACTTTTGTCATAAAAAATTAATTTCAGTAAAATCACCTTTTAATTTTTAAAAATTGTCTGCAGCACAAGTAGTGCAATACTACCTGAACCACTCTAGATAATACCGATTTTGAACACAATAATTACCTGATCGGATGTCAAGTATAAAATTAACTTGGTTTGACTAATTTCATTGTTTCTTTCACTTGTGACTTTCTCGGAATTTATGATGAAACGGTAGGACCTTGCTGATGGTAAAAGACTGGTTTCAATGAAGTATCTGTCGACGAGTTTGTTCTTTGATTAAACACGTCAAAATGTTCCAAAAAGGTGCTGTGACACTGGCATGGCTATAATAAGGCTACAAAATATTACAAAATTGTTAAGGCTTTCGTGGCCACTTGTTGACAAACTGCCTATTGGCTTCTGTCTCGGGTTCTTCGGCCGACGTTCATCTAATGATTTTTCTGACGTTTCGCCAGCACGAGTGGCTGGTATTGTCAAAGCTTAACCCTCCATTGCCGGTGGTGAACTGGAGCCGAGCTCGCGGGCGCAGACTATATGTACCTGGCGCGCCAACGTCCGAGGGCTTCTCCGCGGTCATTTCCGGTGCGGTTCTCCTCTTGCTACTTGCGACGGTCGTTCGCTGCAGTACGGGAAGCCAGGATCCGTTTACCTTAAGGCTTTCCTCTTTCTTGTTCAAACTGTTCGCGTGTTTTTGTATTTCTACAGCTTCTCTGAACAAGCGCGTGTGATAATGTTTCTCTACAGCCAGAACTTCCGTGTCGGCGAATTTTATTACGTGGTCGGTCTCATTCAGTGCGTGCTCTTCCACGGCCGATTTCTCCACCTGCCCCAACCTGCAATGTCGCTTATGCTCTTTGATCCTGGTGTTGATGGATCGTCCAGTCATTCCGACGTAAACTTTCCCGCATGTGCATGGTATACGGTATATTCCCGACATTGCAAGTGGGTCTCTTTTCTCCTTCGCCGATCTAAGACACTCTTTGATCTTCCTTGTCGGTTTGAAAATCGTCTTTACGCCATGTTTGCGCAATATACGGCCGATTCTGTCCGTCACTCTGGGAATGTATGGCAGAAAGGCCGTACCCAACATTTCTTTTTCTGGTTCCTTACTTCGCCGAGTGTTTGGATCTGTTACACTTCTAATATAATTTGGGGAGTACCCATTGCTCCTCAGGACAGTTTCCAGGTGTTGCATTTCTCGTTTGAGGTGTTACGGCTCACATATTCGTCCTGCTCTCGTTACGAGCGTACTAATCATGCCTCTTTTCTGGCTCGGGTGGTGGTTTGACAGTTTGTGCAGGTATCGGTCCGTGTGTGTCTGTTTTCGATACACGCTGTGTCCCAGGTTTTCGCCGTCCCTTGTGACCAGCACATCTAGAAATGGCAGTTTCTTGTCCTTTTCTACTTCCATGGTAAATGTTATGTTGGCATGGAGGCTGTTCAAGTGTCTTAGGAAGTCACCGAGCTGTTCTTCACCATGGCTCCACACCACGAAAGTATCATCGACGTACCTGTACCACACCTTAGGTTTGCAAGTCGCCGAGTCCAGTGCCTGTGCGTCGAATTGATCCATGAAGAAGTTGGCCACCACTGGACTGAGAGGACTACCCATGGCGACGCCTTCTAGCTGTTCGTAGAAATCGCCATTCTACGTGAAATAGCTCGTGGTGAGACATGCATGAAAGAGCTTTCTGATGCCCTACGGGAAAATGGAACCGATGTGCTCCAGAGCGTCACTGAGTGGCACTTTCGTAAATAACGAAACAACATCAAAACTGACCAAGATGTCGTTGGGTGTAAGTTTCAGTTTCTTCAGCTTCACAATGAAATGTCCTCAGTCCTTAATGTATGTGTCGGTCTTCCCCAAGTGTGGCTGGAGCAGAGAGGCCAAGTGTTTTGCCAGTTTATACGTTGGTGAGCCAGGAGCGCTAACGATCCGTCTCAGTGGAACGTTGTTCTTATGGATCCATACAGCCGAGGTGGTACGGCTTCTGTGTTGCGCAGGTTTCTCTGTATGTCCGCCGGCAAAGAAGACGCCTTGATTAATCGATTCGTATTCCGTGTGATACGCTGCGTCGGATCTGCGCTTAATTTTCGGTACGTCTTCGGATCTAATAGGCCTCGGATCTTTTGCTCATAATCTTCGGTCTTCATTACGACGGTCGCATTCCCCTTATCGGCAGGCAGTACCAATATACTCTTGTCGGCGTTGAGATTCTTAATGGCTTGTACCTCTTCTTTCTTCAGGTTGCAAGCTGGTGGTTTTGCTCGGCGCAGTATCCTGACTGTTTCCGTGCGTATTTCCTCTGCCCTTTCATAAGGAAGGGTCCGAATGGCTGCTTCGGTGTTGGCAATGATATCCTCCATAGGTATAGTTCTCGGGGTGATAGCGAAATTCCCTCCTTTTTGAAGAACAGACACTTGGGTCAATTGTCGTTCAGTGAGGTTGACCACTGTGTGTGACATGTCGGGAATCGCCTTGTCGGTCTGCTTTCGGCATCTTTCAAACTTTTTCTTCTGTCGCTCGGTGCAGCGCTCGAGTTCGTTCTGCATGCTCCTGTGAGTGATGCTGTCGATCTTGTCCCAGTCGTCTCGATGCATTCTGCTACTTAGTTGATAGAAAATGTCCAGAAGCTCCTGATCCGTTCTTGCCAAGTCTCTCCGTGTTGTATGTATTCGCTCACGAAGAAAAGCTCGTTCCATTCTGTCGTAGATACGATGTGCTTTGGCGGTGGTGAATAGGTGCTTACATCTCAAGAACTTCGGTGTAGTCTGCGCCCGCTAGCTCGGCTCCAGTTCACCACCGGCAATGGAGGGTGAAGCTTTGACAATGCCAGCCACTCGTGGTGGCGAAACGTCAGAAAATTATTAGATGAACGTCGGCAGAAGAACCAGAGACAGAAGCCAATAGGCAGTTTGTCAACAAGTGGCCACGAAAGCCTTAACAATTTTGTATTACGCCTCTACGGGGAGGAGATTTGCAGACTGTACCGACGCCTTGACCAACGACGGAAGAAGAAAGCGCGACTGATGTCCTCTCTCGCCTTTCTGTCACGGTGCCGAGATGAATGTGCTACACCATAACAGTATATTTTCATAAACACTAATTCTGTCCAGATGCATGAACGCATATATCTACAAACAATGGTTATAAACTCATGAAATCAAGTACATGAAAAGTACGTCAGGTGATGGATTGTAGTGTTGTAGGCTTTTCCTCACTTGACTTCTGAGACACCCTGCATGACTGTCTTCACGGAGGATCCCGTGTTCTTTTACAATAGCGTGTGTTATGCGACAGCGGCAGGAAAGCAATTGATCCGACGTTTGTCGAAGATGTGGCCATAGCAGTGTAGGAGGGGTTACGCGGTGATGCGCAAAGATGCAGTGTAAGGAAATTGCCCGAACGTTGGACATGCCTGTCAGCACGGTCCATAAAATGCCACCAAACATCCAGCATTGTCATCCATACCAAATTACCTACATTCTCGAGGCTTCCTTCTGACATGCAAAAAGGCAAACGTTCGCTGCCGAATTGCTTGCTCGTATGGAAGTGAACAGTGAATCGCTATGGAACATTATGTGGACAGATGAAGCCCATTTCCGTCCGCACGGACATGTCAGTACGCAGAAATGCAGAATATGGGCGACGGGAAATTGGCACGCATCTCAACCAGTACCACTTCATTCTGCGAAGGTGAGTGTGTGGTGCGACTTGACGGCATTGTTTATCGGCACGCTCTGAATATCATCACATTCCTTACAATCTTTTCACATTTTAAAACTTGATGGTAGTGGAATTAACATAAATGGAAATGAAAAATTGGTTTTAAACAATTGTTTCAGTAAAAGGTAAAATCGAATCTGCTGAATCTACAGATATTCTAAAGCGACAATTATGAGGCTTTGCATTTAAGGGAAGAAATTGCCTAGTGGTTTTTACACACAGAACACCCACACTTGCAACACTTATCAGCGAATCTTCTATCAACAGATCTTTCTCAAAATGGACACAGTCCTCGTTTTTTCGTCTGTGGTGTTGGTAAAAATACTGGGGAACCAATTTTTGTTTTGTTTCCTGCTAATCTGTTGGTTTCCTATTTCTATGAGGAATGCCTGCTTCATTTAGTGAGATGAAGTCATATTATAAACGCATTTAGTCCACTCTTATCATTTACGTTATAAAATAATATCATTCGCCAACTTCTGCAGGTTTTCTTTGTAGTGTACTTTCTGACCAGCTTGTCCAGTATCTACTCTTGCCTTCCTTTTATTATAATACAGAGTATTTAGTGACTTGGATTGTTGATGAGCGGGCCTCGGTGACCGAGCGGCTCTAGGCGCTTCAGTCCGGAACCGCGCGACTGCTACGGTCGCAGGTTCGAATCCTGCCTCGGGCATGGGTGTGTGTGATGTTTTTAGGTTAGTTTGGTTCAAGTAGTTCTACGTTTTAAGGGACTGATGACCTCAGATGCTCAGAACCATTCTTCATGATCTTTCACTTCCTTCCTTGAATCCGTTGTACTGAACGAAGCTACAACTTTGCCTCTTTTTGGAGATTACGAAACAGTTGTTATATGCTCTTGGAACCCAAAGCTGGGTGACTCTTTTACGCGACCTCTGGTCTGAGTGAAACCTTCTGTAGCTCTCATTTATTTCTTCTAATTGTTTCTAAAAGTGTGAGATCAATTTTCAAAAGTGCTCACGCCACAATAAGGCTTGTGAAAAAAGTGTCAGGTATTACATTTCTGCAACTGTTTTCTAAGCCTTTCACAATATTTAAAGTGAGTCTCTTGCCTTGGCCAACTTCACGCGATTCGTTTTACTGTCGACCAGTGTAGATCTGTAGACCGAGAACGTAAAATGTTGCACTGCTACAGACAGCTCATAACTTCAGCCCATATTTTCCTGATTTTGAAGGAATGTACTGACGAAAAGGAGATCTACCATGAAATGTTACAAATTATTCATCAGTTGCTACGTTTCTGTGAGGAATATAAGTCTCTTAAATGTCTTTATCCGCATTTCAAATATTTCTCAGATGGAGGGCAGCTTGTCAGTAGCACGATTTCGTCGTCTCACATGCATTCGTCAAATTGGAGGTATCTTGAAATTTAGATAAAACTATTTGTAACAATTGCTTCTCTAAAATGGGTCTACTATCCTCTTTATTCCACATATGTGTAAATGCTTCATTATTGGCCTCGTAAGCAACAGCTACGATCAGACACTGATAAAGCATTTTAGCGGCATCTATTGGTGTCCATATGCTACAGTAAATAAGACTTCTCTCTTTGGTAGTCCACTTTCGCAATTCAACAAGTATGTTGTTTCTAAGAAACAAAAACCTCCACATTTTTTACCGCGAATTTTGTGTGGCGTGGCTTTTCTCGGATTACGTTACACCTTTTCTCTCTTCCACAAATTCATCCCTAATCGTGTGTTTGTGCCACACTTCTTGTTTGTTTCTTGACTTAGACCAAAGAGATAAAAAGTATATATCGTGCCACTAGATGCTCCCACATGTATCTAGTAATTTAAAATACAGTAAGTATTTACCTACAAAAGTCAAGAAGTGCATGTCTGTTCCTTTATAGGCTGATCGTTTGCATTGCCCAAATATTCTTTCGAACTTCCTTCTGATTCTGGAATATTCTCTTCTAAGACTATTTCGACATCACTGTATGAGAGATCAGAATCAGTATCACTAACACTATTTGATTCTCCAGAGAGAGAATTATCTTGCAGTATTATTTCGAGCACTTATGTTGCGGAAATGTGATGATCCTTTTGTTCAGCTAAATGCGACAGACGCAGGACTAATCTCCACTATCATGTAACTAACAACTGATGGCACATGAAGTACAGTCAACAATCGCAATTTGCAACAATATTTCTAAGA
This sequence comes from Schistocerca serialis cubense, assembly GCF_023864345.2. Lineage (NCBI taxonomy): Eukaryota > Metazoa > Arthropoda > Insecta > Orthoptera > Acrididae > Schistocerca > Schistocerca serialis. The sequence goes on from NC_064639.1 coordinate 1,101,199,627, forward strand.
GTGTAATAAAACAAATACAGTAATAATTACAGATGTAAAAGAACAACAATATATCATACAATCCGAAGAGAGAAGTGGGGTTGAATATGATCCCAGCAGTTTCCAATGGTTCTGGCATGGTTTTCTTCAAAACTAAATATTTTCTGCAAAACTAAATACTCTCAAAAAGGTTTTTAATTCAATAAGAAACTATTATTCAATTCAGGAAATTTTGGTTTTACATAATTTTGAGGAATTTTGCACAAGGTTTATTTTAGAAAGAAAATCCTCTCTGGAGACACCGCAGACTCACGGTATTAGGAGGGTTAAATTCTTCCACACGTTCACCGTACCCTCCCACAATTACTTGCCGGTAAATAATTCGCAGTTTCATGTAGCAGTACAGAATGGTCTCGCCTGGGCTATATGGTACATCTAAGAATCAATTTTTTCTCTTCATTGCTTCAAGGAACCTTACAGGGCTCTACTAAATCCTGGAACATTATCATTTCATGTTTTATCCATTCCTGCATCTCTCGCAATCAATAATTCATGAGGAAAGTGTATCTAAATTGTCTGTTTGAGGTACAAGTGACAGCACTCCTTCGTCTTTTCCGCTGTTACCCCTTCGATGTGTGCTCAGACGAATTCTAGTTAATGTTCTAGAGTCCATGTTGGCAATGATAGATTACACCGAACAATCTATGTTATGAGGTGAAGTGTATTTTCAGTATCATTAAAATTCTCAAACATTCAAACTGAAATAAAATCCAGATGAACTGACCGCAGTTTCCGATTGTTTTCTTATATGTTATCAGGACTCACCATGAAAATTCCCTTTATTGCTATGTTCAGTACTATATTCGTTTCCACCGTGGGAATTACACGTGCCCAGTTGTTCACAATACGTTTGTCATTCGACTTTGCTTCCCAGCCTAACGCTAGCAATATTTTCTTTTGATGTCTGTTGTAATTCCTATCTGACTCCTAAATCCTTATCTGCTGCTGTTCACTGACCCTTTATGTTTATTATGAAATGCAAGAAAAGAGTGTACTTCCTGGGTTTCTGCCATAGATTGTGGGTTGGTACCATCTGAGCGCACACCTGCTTTACTTATTTCTTCTTCTTTTATTTCAGTTTTTAATCTGTAATTTTTTGTGGCATGTTTTAAGTTTTTGACTTTTTGTTCTTCATTCTTCCCAACTGGCTCCTGCGTCTTGTCAATACATTTCTCGACCTTTTCCTACTGCTCGGTAAGCTCTGTTTGATCCTGGTGCAAACCTGAAAGTTGTTCCTGCCCCTGTTGAATGTTTTCAACCCTATGGGCTAATTTTTGCTTCTCATTAGAAGACTCCTTCAATATTTTTCTTGTTTTATCAGTTGTTCTTCCACCATTTTCCTTGTGTGTATGTCACCGCTATGCCTAATATAATTCAAGCCTTTTCAGCTTCGACTTTTAGTTCCTTCCTTACTTCATCTGTCCATTTGTTTAGCTTTTCTGCCCTCTTCTGTGTTTCGGCATCCGTTTTCTTCAAAAATACTAAAATTTCAAAATTTTGCATACAATATCAGTCCATCTAGTTGACAAATATTCATGTGAATCCGATAGCTTATTTCTTCAAATGGGAATGTTTAGCCTATCGCTAACCTCTACATCATAATTTGTAATTGTTACAATGGCTTCGACATGTTGTGAAGCAAACACATCTTATTCCTCATTATTATCAAGACTCGCTTCCTTTAGTTTAACTCATCATCTACTTGTATGCTGTCGGTCCAATAACTTTATTAAGGCTAAGTTCGGAATTGAATGTTAAGTGACAAAGACCACTTGCCAACACAACGGTCAACAAAGTAAAAATATCATCACCACTAAAATCTCACATAACAAATCACGCAAAAAATTCCATCTACATAAAGCGTAACCTTTCCAAATTTTCAATTCTGATATCATGGCGCTGATAACCACTCAGATGTGGGACAGAACCAATGAAAACACTGCAAGAGAGCTGAAAATATATACGTTACTAACTAGCGCTAGAAATAGTTCTATAGGCTACTGCGCTTCTAAATGTTCACAGCAATTGAATCTTTAAAATAAAAAGGAGGTTAAATTTCTGACCATGTCCTACAATTTTCAATTGTATTTCGATTCTGGAAGGGTCCACCAGTGTACACAAAACTGTTTGTGTGAGTGAATATAACTAGAGCAGAACTGATGGCGATACAGGCACATCCTTTCATTTCAAAGCTCGAATAAATGTTTGCAACAGAGTAGTTAACACTATGAAAGAGTGTGGACCTAGAAGTGAAACTTACGGTGCGGAATTTGAGTTTTATCATTGAAAAATATCAAATGTGGTAAGGAAAGTAATAGCTACCTGAACCAAAGGCATGATTTCCGTAAACTCTTTAGTTTAGTACAAAAAGCATTAGGAGGGAAAAGTATCTTAATAAATCATGGAATCACGAAAATTGCAAGCCCAGAATATCAACTACAAGAATCAGAAAAGTGAACTGTTGGATGGCGATGTGCCTCAGTGGGGATCAGTATTATTCGTTAGTATTCATGAATCTGCTGTAGTTTTGCCTCGAAAATAGCAAGGTGTGCTAATGTCGAAATATCGACGGTTGTCGAAAACGTCACCCAGGCGCATTCCCGTACGTTATTTGAATATCTTGTGTTTAACTCAGTGAAATTTATGTCGACCTACATGCCTACACGTCAAATAAAAATTTTTGTGTGTCGGCACTACGGGAAAACCGGAAAAGAAGCGAATTGGAGTGACTGAGATGTCGTGTTACGGAAGTATGTCAAAAATTTGGTGAATTGATAAGACAGGAAAGCAGATCGTTTGCGCAGAATCAGCAAGGCAACGAATATATAGAAAACAATGAAAAGACAAAGAATGGTAGGAGCATAGTTACATCAGGGTATAACCTTCCTGGTACTAGAGGGAGTTACAAAGGATAACAGCCGTATGAGAAGACAGAGATTAGACTACATCCAACAAATAACTGAGGACGTGGGAAGCAAGTGCTGCTTTGAAATGAAGCATTTGGCACAGGAGAGGAATTCGTTTCTCACCACATCAAAAGGGCTGATAGTCCAAGAAAAAGAAAAAGAACGCCCTCATTCCAAGTAATTTCGATAGAAATTACACGAGCGGTGTACGGAACGCGTAATTAATTAAGCAATCGATAAACATCTCGGACACAGTATTATTTCGGCTGCTAAACTACAGCTCTCTTTGCCAATAGAAGAAAATTGTCAACAGCGATGCATGAATCCGACTTACTGCAAGGGCCAGTGAAATGAAAACGAAACAGCTGGAAAAAAGTAAGTAAACTGTTTACTAAATCAAATGTAACCGCCATATCTGGTAATACCTTTATTCCACTATGAGACAAGCCGGTCAGTGCCCTCATGGAAAAATTTTTGCGGTTGCCTACGGAAACAGACTTGGACCTGCTCTTCTGAAAGTATTCTATGGCCAAGAACGTGTTTCTTCAAATCTCCAAAAATACCGTAGTCGCATGGGAAGAGATCGGACTGTATGGAGGACACACAAGAGCTTCCAATCGACACGTCTGTAGCTTAGTCGAACCAATATGATAACAAAGTGCCCTCCCATATGTTGTCAAGGTTGTTTCGATTATGCTGCAGAGGTTTATCTGGGAAGCCCATACAAATATTCCGTGCATTCCCGATCTCCCCCCATGCAATTTAGATATTTTTGGACTCGAAGAAAGGCGTTCGTGGCCGTCGGTTTACTTCGAAGAGTCGCACGCCGAGTACAATCGTGGTTCAAAAAATGGTTCAAATGGCTCTGAGCACTATGGACTTAACTTCTGAGGTCATCAGTCCCTTAGAACTTAGAATTACTTAAACCTAATTAACCTAAGGACATCAAACACATCCATACCCGAGGCAGGATTCGAACCTGCGACGTAGCGGTCGCGCGGTGCCGTACTGTAGCGCCTAGATCCGCTCGGCCACCGCGGCCGGCAGTACAATCATGTTTCGGTAGGCAACCGCAAACATTTTTGATGAAGGCACTGACAGTCTGGTCTCACAGTGGGGCAAATGCATTAACGGTTACGTTCGTTACATTTGCAATCATAAACAGTGTACCGGGTGATCAAAAAGTCAGTATAAATTTGAAAAACTGAATAAATCACGGAATAATGTAGATAGAGAGGTACAAATTGACACACATGCTTGGAATGACATGGGGTCTTATTAGAACAAAAAAAAAAATACAAAAGTTCAAAAAATCTCCGATAGATGGCGCTTCATCTGATCAGAATATCAATAATTGGCATAACAAAGTAAGACAAAGCAAAGATGATGTTCTTTACAGGAAATACTCAATGTGTCCACCATCATTCCTCAACAATAGCTGTAGTCGAGGAATAATGTTGTGAACAGCACCGTAAAGCATGTCCGGAGTTATGGTGAGTTACTGGCGTCGGATGTTGTCTTTCAGCATCCCTAGAGATGTCGGTCGATCACGATACACTTGCGACTTCAGGTAACCCCAAAGACAATAATCGCACGGACTGAGGTCTGGGGACCTGGGAGGTCAAGCATGACGAAAGTGGCGGCTGAGCACACGGTCATCACCAAACGACGCGCGCAAGAGATCTTTCACGCGTCTATCAGTACTATCTACATTATTCCGTGGTTTATTAAGTTTTCAAATTTATACTGACTTTTTGATCACCCGGTAGTTATTTTACCCCATGTGTCCAATTTTCATTTGTTTACCCTATATTAAGAAATTGTCTTGGAGCTGAGGAATTTCTCAAGGAGCCTTAATGCCAGTAATACCGTGCGAAGAAATAATTCTAAAATATTTCAAATGTATATGTTCTTTCGCAGAACATCAGAAAGTACTTCGTATTCAAAATGTAGATTCTTATTTCAAAATTATGTTTCCGATGGAACATGTCGATGTGTGCAGTTATTTCTTGAAAATGAAATGAGTGGCACCCGTTTTTTAAACTTCCTGATAACTTCACGTCAGTCAGCGGATCCTGTTCCAGCTCACAGACGTGACGTCTGTGAGCTGTCCGAAGAGATAGCGGCTGACAGAAGCCTATCGGCCGCATGGATCCCTCAGATGATGCAGCACAGATACAACACCGTCCAGGAGATAAAAGGATCCGAAGCGCATCACCAGTCGGACACAGAGTATTCTCTCGATATGGAGTTTCACAGTTGCTGTGACAGATGACAAAGCTTATTTTCCTCTTCTCAGACACTTCGTAGCTCTTTACTTCGTAGGTATGAAACAGCTACTTCATAGCATCATAGCTACTTCATAGCGTCATAGCATTCCGTGAAACACTATTTGTTCTGTTACTTTAAATTTTTCTTTCCTTTTGCAATAGGACCATAGTGAAATATCAACTGGTCAACTTTTTCAATTCATAAATGATGAGACTGGTAACCGTTATCTGCTTGGGATTAAGTCATGACATGTGGAGAAAACTTTCAGTCGTCAAGTATCTTTAGTAGGCTTTATTAAAACTCATTTTGAAGAAAGGAAAACACTACACTGTTGGCTGCTTGTGACTTTCGCAAGGCATTAATGGGTATATAAAACAAAGAGTAGAAAAAAAATTGAAAAATGAAACTCATTTTAACCGCAGCTGTTTTTGTTTTAACCTTAATATCTACCAGTTTCAGTTCAGTCGTGGACCATCTCCACTCGATATCACACTGCACACACTCTACACTATACTGCACACACACACACACACACACACACACACACACACACACACACACACACATGCTGTCAGCTGACGTAGGACATTTTCAATGGTTCTGCCATTTAACTGAATTCTTCACGTGGTATGTATGTCCCGCATGAAGAAGCTGACCAGCACCTCATCAAAATGAATGAGATTTAGAGATTAAGTAAATGGAAGGAGGGTAGAGTTACCTACTTTACTTTGTTCTGCTTTACGGCAGGTCTTGTCATAGGGGAGGCCTCGTCAGAAAGGTCCACCGCATGAGGGCCTCGGGAAGTGACACCGGTGGTGGGTTCCCGTTACCTTCAACTGATAATGATGAAATTATAATGAGGGCAACACAACACCCAGTCTATGAGCGGAGAAAATCTCCGACCCAGCCAGGGATCGAACCCACGTTCCTTGACGTGACATTCCGCCTCGCTGATCACTCAGCATTCGGGGCGGACAGGGTAGAGTTTTCCATCACCCAACTTGGGATAGTATTTTACTGTAAGTTAATTAAACTATTACAATTTGCAGTAGAAAAACATTTCATTATTAAATAATGTTAATTTTTACCATTCCCTGTTTTGTGTTATATAAATAATCGTTGACTTTGTCATATGAATACTTATAGAGCTTAAACTTAGTTGTTTTAAATACTTGGTGTCCCCTCCGAATTCGGAAATTCAGAACGTCTCACTCTTATGCGGTGGACCTGGTTCGATTCCCGGTTTCGCCAGGGATTCTTGCTTGGTGGAAGGACTGGAACGAGATGCCTTCAACAACTTGAAGCAAACTGAATAGCTACTTGAACCATAAATTGCGGCTTCAAAGTCTGGAAAGTCGATAACGCCCAGGAGAGCGGCGTGTTGACCCCATGGCCCTAGATGTCGCACCCGAATGATGCCACATGGCCACACGGCGACCGCCCCACATCACGTTGTGTTCATGACCTGATCGCGGACTTTAGTTTCAATTGCCCCTTCTATTGTACTGGGTAATTTGTAGTTCAATTTTACCCCCATGAAGAAAATGTTGTTTTTTTTGCATTTTATGTGCTTACTAGCAGTAAATTAAGGTTTAATTCGGCCACGAACATGCATGCCACTTGAGCCGTGGTGGATCATTTCACCATTGATAACTTTAGCTGGTGTCTCACCAGGGGCCGTGGATTACTTCCTTGTGCGGTTGTGGCTGCCTCGCTTCGTCTTCCAAGCAGCCGTTGTTTCGCACAGTGTGGAGTACTTCGCAGCAGCAGTGCCTGGAGCAACGGACACGTGGTGCGGATCGGCACGACGTCTTTTCCCGGTCGCGGTTCACTCGTCTTAACTGGGCAGAGGGAAAACGTCCGTTTATGATGTGCAGGTCCGTGCACCGATTTCCCGTTCAGCAAGCTGTTTGAACAGATGTTCTTCTTTATGTTCATTGAGTCGTCAAGCACGCCTCGTTACGTGGCTTGGTGATTTTAGCAGTAGTGTATTGCCCTAATTGCTCTGTGTGATTTTCAATTAACTTGTCTTAATCTGCTTCTCAGCGTTCTCTTTCAAAAGATTTTCCGTGGCTAATTTTGTCACGGTTATGTAACGTGCCCAGTTGTCATGCAAAGCAACGTCAGGGGCCTACGCCTTATCTACACTACTGGCCATTAAATTTGCTACGCCACGAAGATGACGTGCTATAGACGCGAAATTTAACCGACAGGAAGAAGATGCTGTAATACGCAAATGATTACCTTTTCAGAACATCCACACAAGATTGGCGCCGGTGGCAACACCTACAACGTGCTGACATGAGTAAAGTTTTCAACCGATTTCTGATACACAGACAGCAGTTGACCGGCGCTGCCTGGTGAAACGTTGTTGTGATGCCTCGTGTAAGGAGGAGAAATGCGTACCATCACGTTTCCGACTTTGATAAAGGTCGGATTGTAGCCTATCGCGATTGCGGTTTATCGTATCGCGACATTGCTGCTCGCTTTGATCGAGATCCAATGACTGTTAGCAGAATATTGAATCGGTGGGATCAGGAGGGTAATGCGGAACGCCGTGCTGGATCCCAACGGCCTCGTAACACTAGCAGTAGCATCTTATCCGCATGGCTGTAACGGATCGTGCAACCACGTCTCGATCCTTGAGTCACAAATGGGGACGTTTGCAAGACAACAACAATCTGCGCGAACAGTTCGACGACGTTTGCAGCAGCATGGACTATCAGCTCGGACACCATAGACGCGGTTACCCTTGACGCTGCATCACAGAGAGGAGCGCCTGCGATGGTGTACTCAACGACGCACCTGATTGCACGAATGGCAAAACCTCATTTTTTCGGATGAATCCACGTTCTGTTTACAGCATCATAATGTTCGCATCAGTGTTTGGCGACATCGCGGTGAACGCACATTGGAAGCGTGTATTCGTCATCGCCATAGTGGCGTATCGCCCGGCGTGATGGTATCGGGTGCCATTGGTTACACGTCTGGTCACCTCTTGTTCGCATTGACGGCACTTTGAACAGTGGACGTTAAATTTCAGATGTGTTACGACCCGTTGCTCTACCCTTCATTCGATCCCTGCGAAACCCTACATTTCAGCGGGATAATGGACGACCGCATGTTGCTGGTCCTGTACGGGCCTTTCTGGATACAGAAAATGTTCGACTGCTGCCCTGGCCAGCACATTCTCTAGATCTCTCACCAACTGAAAACGTCTGGTCAATGATGGCTGAGCAACTGGCTCGTCACAATACGCCAGTCACTACTGTTGACGAACTGTGGTATCGTGTTTTAAGCTGCATGGGCAGCTGTACCTGTACACGCCATCCAAGCCCTGTTTGACTCAATACCCAGGTGTATCAAGGCCGTTATTACGGCCAGAGGTGGTTGTTCTGGGTACTGATTTCTCAGGATCTATGCACCCAATTTGCGTGAAAATGTAATCACATGTCAGTCCTAGTATAATATATCTGTCCAACGAATACCCCTTTATCATCTGCATTTCTTCTTGGTGTAGCAATTTTAATGGCCAGTTGTGTAGTTATGGACCACCTGCAGCGTAAATCTGAGGAAGCTCGAATGTGATCGAAACTAGTCACTTCGTACAGAAAGGTACAACAGAGACAGAAAAATAAACGATAGAAAACTTATTTGAATGTCAACAGTTGCTGATTTCTCTCGCGATCAACATGTCAGCTGTAGTGTTTCTGAAATATTGGAAATTAACAGCGTAGTCGGACGCCCTGTGTGGAGAACACGTGAAACTTGTAGAAAAAGAAGACCTTTCCCATAAGGTTTACCTCAAGTGAATTGGTCAGAATGTTAGTTAATGTGACTGAATTTGTAGTGAATTCATTCGATGAGCCAACAAATATGTTAGGCCTTTTTTATGCTCCTTATCATCAGCATTTTTGTGAGTCCGGTGGACGAAACATGTAACCAGCCTTCAAACTACTGAAAACGGCCATTAGTATAATAACGAAAAATGGTTACTGAGGTCTCTGCTAAGGTCTGTTTAACACATGGGGATAGTAGCCGCTTGATTTGACCTCCTCTGTTAATCTGTTACCCGAATCGAGAAGTGCATCAACAGCTATCAAAAGCGGTGAAATCGTGAATTACCCTTTAACTACCATCATTTATCCTAGACAACAATATACACATTAACAAAAGTCCTCTTTGAAAAAAAAGCTGAGAAAATTGATATTGATTTGAAACTACAAACATGAAGGCGTTCAAAATGGCGAATGAGACAGCCGGTGAGTTACAATAATAATAATAATAATAATAATAATAAGGCCAATAACAATATTGTCCTTATTAAAATTTTTAAATTAAACAATTTTAAAGAAAACAGCCAGTAAAAACAGTTCCACAAAACATTAGGCAGTCCCCACAAAAAGGTTTACAGCAAAGATTTACTATAACCTTAGAACAGGGATACACTGAGTACTAAGTTGTAAAGGGAAAACTTCTTGTGCGAAGCCATTTAATCAAAAGTCTCTTGGCCGACAGCAGAATTTCATTTACAGTGGAAATCAGATAACGTAAGATACTCAGCTCTAGCACAGACAGCCAGCACGCGCGACTACAAACAAAGAGCAAACCGCGCTAGGAAGTGCTCGAGAGCCGTGTACACGGCCGCACGTAAGCGGACTGTACTACAAGCAAAGCTATGGTTTAACCATGGTTGCACCTATAGAGATAGATAAATATATTATACTAGAAATGACATGTGATTACTTTTTCACGTAATTTGGGTGCATGTGATTACATTTTCACGCAAATTGGGTGCATAGATCCTGAGAAACCAATACCCAGAACAACCACCTCTGGCCGTAATAACGGCCATGATACGCCTGGGCATCGAGTCAAACAGGGCTTGGATGGCGTGTACAGGTACAGCTGCCCATGCAGCTTTAACACGATTCCACAATTCATCAAGAGTAGTATTGTGACTAGCCAATTACTCGGCCACCATTCACCAGACGTTTTCTATTGGTGAGAGATCTGGAGAATGTGCTGGCCAGGGCAGCAGTCGAACATTTTCTGTATCCAGAAAGGCCCGTACAGGACCCGCTGAAATGTAAGGTTTTGCAGGGATCGAATGAAAGGTAGAGCCAAGGGGCGTAACACATCTGAAATGTAACGTCCACTTTTCAAAGTGTCGTCAGTGCCGTCACTGCGAACAAGAGGTGACCGAGACGTGTAACCAATGGTATCCCATACCATCACGCCGGGTAATACCCCAGTATGGCGATGACAAATACACGCTTCCAATGTGCGTTCACCGCGATGTCGCCAAACACGAATGCGACCATCATGATGCTGTAAACATAACCTGGATTCATCCGAAAATATGACGTTTTGCCATTCGTGCACCCAGGTTCGTCGTTGAGCACACCATCGCAGGCGCTCCTGTCTGTGATGCAGCGTCAAGGGTAACCCCAGCCATGGTCTCCGAGCTTATAGTCCATGCTTTTGCAAACGTCGTCGAACTGTTCGTGCAGATGGTTGTTATCTTGTAAACGTCCCCATGTGTTGACTCAAGGATCGACACGTGCCTGCACGATCCGTTACAGCCATGCGGATAAGATGCCTGTCGTCTCGACTGCTAGTGATACGAGGCCGTTGGGATCCAGCACGGCGTTCCGTATTACCCTCCTGAACCCACCGATTTCGTAGTCTGCTAGCAGTCATTGGATCTCGTCCAACGCGAGCAGCAATGTCGCGATACGATAAACCGCAATCGCGATAGGCTACAATCCGACCTTTATCAAAGTCGGAAACGTGATGGTACGCATTTCTCCTCTTTACACGATGTATCACAACAACGTTTCAGCAGGCAACGCCGGTCTACTGCTGTTTGTGTATGAGAAATCGGCTGGAAACTTTCCTCATGTCAGCACGTTGCAGGTGTCGCCACCGGCGCCAACATTGTGTGAATGCTCTGAAAAGCTAATCATTTGCATATCACAGCATCTTCTTCGTGTCGGTTAAATTTCGCGTCTGTAGCATGTCATCTTCGTGGTGTAGCAATTTTAATGGCCAGTAGTGTAAGTTTGTAGTTTCAGATGGTGTAAAAACCTCTGTCCAGAGAGGCGTCAAATTTGAACAGCATATTGTTGACGCTAGGGGAAACGTCATGAAACGAAATAATAATAGACGAAAATTTAACCAACAGATGGCGTCAGAATATGCACACCAACAGATGTGAGACACACGGCTGGTTACGTCCGAGACGCCCAACATGACTGCCCCTGTGAAGGATCGCGCAATGCTGGCAAAATTCTTTTACTAGAGTGGTGACCTGTAGAAGTAACTGACACTCAAGGGTATGAAAAAAAGCATTGATCCGATGTCTGCCAAGGGTCTGGAGAAAATGATTACGAAATTCTAAAAGACAGGTTCTTTTGAAGTGTACTGTGGCATAGGGAGGACAGCACTTAATCCAACGTCTATCGGAGATGTGGCCACAACATTACAGGAGGGGTTGCGGCGGGCAGGGCTTTTGTTCTCTGTGCAGGCTGCAAAAAAAAATTCACCTACCTCAGAACGGCGTCTGCTTCATATCGCTTCACTTGGCAACGTAGATACTTACAAAATGGATCAAATGGCTCTGAGCACTATGGGACTTAACATCTGTGGTCATCAGTCCCCTAGAACTTAGAACTACTTAAATCTAACTAACGTAAGGACATCACACACATCCATGCCCGAGGCAGGATTCAAACCTGCGACCTTAGCGGTCGCTTGGTTCCAGACTGAAGCGCCTAGAACCACACAGCCATACTTACAAGAGATGTTAAAGCAGCGTTGATAAAAAGCATCATCTAATACCTACAATTACTGAGGCTGCGCAACTCAAGTAATGAAAGAAAGATCTGTAGAGAAACTGTCATTCACTTTTATTGGGCATTAAGAAAATGCATTAGCTTCTGGAAAATAAAGTCTGAAATTTCCAGACAAGAATGTTTATTTTGTCCTTATAGCCAACGAAACAGTACTATTCAGTCCACATTGAAACTATTGGCTATTTTCTTCCACTTCACAATTCATACACACACATTTCAAACACACAGCAGCCAGAAATCTATCCATACCTGCCCCGAATTAAAAAACGTTTTCATAGTCATCAACTTCACCACTAATTTGAGTTATTACATTCGGTCCTAGTTGAGGATTTTTAAAAAAGAAATTGCTCGCCAAAAATGCTCAGTGGTTGAATACTGAAACATGCCATGTGGATACTATGGAGGCCAATATTTCACATGCGAATATCTGTCCAACACATTTATTCAAAATCTCTGAAATATCGCCAAGCAGCCCTCAACAGCAATTGCTATCGACTTAGCTCACCAGTATCTCAAAAAAATGTTCAGATGTGTGTGAAATCTTATGGGACTTAACTGCTAAGGTCATCAGTCCCTAAGCTTACACACTACTTAACCTAAATTATCCTAAGGACAAACACACACACCCATGCTCGAGAGAGGACTCGAACCTCTGCCGGGACCAGCCGCGCAGTCCATGACTGCAGCGCTCAGACCGCTCGGCGAATCCCGCGTGGCTGTATGTCAAACATTAAGAAATTCTTCATCTTACACATTATTTTGACTGGCACTAGTAACACGACCGTCCGCGCTCAAAGCTGGTGAGCGGCCTCCGTCTTGCAGCCTCACTCCCAGTATAACTGTCAGGTAACAAGCGGAAACCGTCTCAATTCTGATTGGCTGATCATGCTACCAATCAGAATGCTCCCTCATGATCATACTTGCACCAAAATTGAACTGCGCCAATCCTTATACACAGACGCATTTGCGTCAATCTGACATGCAAATATTAATAAACGAAAACGAGAAGGCAATAATTCTGAAAATTTAATTTAATAATTTTACTCCAGCTGACAGCTCTGTTACAATAGCAATCACACCTAGACAAACATCATCAGCAAATTGGGTAAATTCCCTAGAATCATTTTCCCACGACAGGCTTCTGTAACTCTTGCAGGTTACTTAAGATGGTATATAATGCAACATTTAAAACTGACGAATGTCCCATGTACACACTCATTTACTCACCTTTATTCCCACATCAATATTAGTCACAAATAATAATTTTGTCTGATTTTTATATTATGAAAACGAAAAATAGTTAGTTTTAATATGAAAATCTCAATTAATTAATTCTGCACAGAGAGTTCTGTTTATGTTTTCCAATTATACGAAAAGATAAACTATTATATTTCCTAACTGAATTTAGTTCCCTAAGTGTTGGTTTTCGACTTTTTTAACGATTTTTTTTAATTTCCAAAACTATGATAGTTACAATGTTGAAACTTTTATACGATCGTCTGCTGAATAACAAAAGGTAGTGTACCGATTTTGAAAATGATTGAATAACATTTAATATCATTTATTTAGGTGATGATTATACACGCCCAGTAAGTGATCTTGAGTAGCTTTCCCATGGCAGGCATGACAGATGCACGTGTATCTTCCAATTAGGTCGGCAAATGTCAGCCCCGAAGTTACATGCGGCAAGCTATCTTAAAACAAACTTTCGCTCGGAACTACTTGTGACGCCACAGGGAGAGGGGTGGTGTGCAAATATGCAGTACACGAGGAATTGTTCTAACGGTGGCCATGTCGGCGAGCATGGAGCAAAAAAGGCTACGAAACACGTTGCATTGCTACCCACAAAAAATCATCAATCCTCGGGATTTTCTTCCTGCTGACCTGGCAGCAAAACAAACGTTCCCTCCGGAATTTCTTGCTGGCAGTGAAGTTGACAATGAATGGTCATGGAAGATTCTGTGGAGAGACGATACCCATTGCCATCTCCAAGGACATGTCGGTGTGAAGAATCGCAGGATACGGGCAACGGAAAATCAGCACACACATCAACCGTTACCATTTCATTCTGCAAAGGTGAGTGTGTGGTGCCGGTTGATGGCATCGCTTATCGTAGGGCCGTATTTTTTCGAGGAGATGAGTCCTGCGGGTCCTGTTACCTGTACCGTCACTGGTCAACGCTGCGGAAGTCTTTTGCACACCAACCTCATTCCAACTCTTGAACAGCGTGAATGTGAAGCCAGTATCATTTTTATGCAAGATGGCGCTCCTCTGCGCATTGCACAAGCACTGAAGTGGCTGCTCCAGAGGCATTTTTGAAATGCTAAAAGTATCAGCTGTCATTTTCCTAGATTAGATTAGATTAGAGTAGATTAGATTAATACTTGTTCCATAGACCATGAATACGACACTTCGTGATGTTGTGGAACGTGTAAGGTTAATAAAAGACGTCTGTACAAGATATTACATTACACAAAATATTGCATGACACTAATGTGTAAGTTTTTTTTGTTTTTTTTTTCTTAATTTATATCTAAAAATTCATCCAATGAGTAGGAGGAGTTGTCATCTAGAAATTCTTTTAATTTATTTTTAAATGATAGTTGGCTATCCGTCAGGCTTTTGATGCTGTTTGGTAGGTGACCAAAGACTTTTGTGGCAACATAATGTACCCCTTTCTGTGGCAAAGTCAAATTTAACCCCGCATAGTGAAGATCATCCATTCTCCTGGTGTTATAGCTATGCACACTGCTATTACTTTTGAACTGGGTTGGATTATTAACAATAAATATCGTAAGTGAATATATATATATATATACTGTGAGGTTACTGTGAGGATCCCAAGATCCTTAAATAGATGTCTGCAGGTTGACCGTGGGTGGGCTCCAGCAATTATTCTGATTACACGTTTTTGGGCAATGAATACTTTTCTACTCAACCATGAATTACGCCAGAATATGACGCCATACGAAAGCAATGAATAAAAGTAGGCATAGTAAGCTAATTTACTGAGATCCTTATCACCAAAATGTGCAATAACCCTAATAGCATACGTAGCTGAACTCAGACGTTTCAGCAGACCATCAATGTGTTGCTTCCAGTTTAACCTCTCATCAATGGACACACCTAAAAATTTTGAAAATTCTACCTTAGCTACAGACTTCTGTTCAAAGAATATATTTATTACTGGAGTTGTGCCATTTACTGTACGGAACTGTATGTACTGTGTTTTATCAAAATTTAAAGAGAGTCCGTTTGCTGAGAACCACTTAATAATTTTGTGAAAAACATCATTTACAATTACATCACTTAATTCTTGGTTTTTGACTGTTATTACTAAACTTGTATCATCAGCAAGAAGAACTAACTTTGCATCTTCATCAATATGGAATGGTAAGTCATTAATGTATATCAAGAACAGTAAAGGACCTAAGACCGAACACTGTGGGACCCCGTACATGATAGCCCCCCCCCCCCCCCCCCGGTTTGAGGAATCAGCTGTTGTTTTAACATTACATGAACCACTTATTTCAACTTTCTGCATTCTTCCAGTTAAGCATGAATTAAACCATTTGCGCACTGTCCCACTCACACCATAATGATTTAGCTTATCTAAAAGAATTCCATGATTTACACAATCAAAGGCCTTTGAGAGATCACAAAAAATACCAATCGGTGATGTCCGGCTATTCAGAGCATTTAATATTTGATCAGTGAAAGCGTATATATCATTTTCTGTTGAGAAGCCTTTCTGAAAACCAGACTGACATTTTGTTAGTACTTTATTTTTACAAATATAGGAGGGTACTCTTGAATAGATTACTTTCTCAAAAATAGAGCTGTCAGAAGAGAGATTGGGCGGTAGTTGTTGACATCCGACGTATCCCCCTTTTTAGGCAATGGTTTTACAATGGCATATTTCCGTCTATCGGGGAAAACACCCTGCTCCAAAGAGCTATTACATACGTGGCTGAGAATCCTACCTATCTTTGGGGAACAAGCTTTAAGTACCTTGCTGGAAATGCCATCAATTCCGTAAGAGCTTTTACTTTTCAGTGAGTTTATTATTTTACTGATTTCAGACGGAGAGGTTGGTGGAAT
The DNA here is from genome assembly GCF_023864345.2 of Schistocerca serialis cubense. Classification (NCBI taxonomy): domain Eukaryota; kingdom Metazoa; phylum Arthropoda; class Insecta; order Orthoptera; family Acrididae; genus Schistocerca; species Schistocerca serialis. Next base: position 1,101,215,801 of record NC_064639.1, read on the forward strand.
TACAGTTGTTTCAAACTGCACTGGTATGGCCTCTTCTATTAGTAGCCTTGCCTCTTCTAGTGAACACCTAGATCCTATTTTCTCCACGACATTTAAAAAATGATTATTGAAAATATTTTCAATTTCTGATTGTTTGTTACTACACTTCTCATTCAGTTTTATGGCACTAAAGTCTTCCTGTGCTCTTGGTTGCCCTGTTTCCCTTTCAATAATATTCCAAATTGCTTTAATTTTATTATCAGAGTTGCTGATCTCAGACATGATACACATGCTTCTGGACTTCTTAATAACTTTTCTTAGTACCGAACAATAGTTTTTATAATATTGAACAATTTCGTGGTCAGTATTCCCTCTTGCTGTTAGATACAGTTCTCTTTTACGGTTGCAGGATATTCTTATTCCTTTCGTTAGCCAAGGTTTTTTATATGTTTCCTTGGAATTATGTTTAACTATTTTCTTGGGAAAACAATTTTCAAATTCCCTTAAAAATGTATCGTGAAATAATTTCTATTTCAAGTTTGCATCAGGTTCCTTATACACTTCATCCCAATATAGCTGCTGTAGGCTTTCCCTAAAGTTTGCAATATTTATATTGTTAATTGAACGCACTGCTTTGAAAGTCTGATTTGATATACTGCATGGAGCTATGTCATGTACTGTAACTAGCTGTGCACCATGATCTGAAAGACCATTGTCAACAGGATAAGCATTTATGTCATTACACTTATCTTGGTCTATAAAAAAGTTATCTATCAATGTACTGCTGTTTTTTGTTATCCGAATAAGAAAATCAATGACGGAGCTCAAATTGAAAGAACTGAGTGATACTACAAGGTCATTCTTCCTATTACACTCTTTCAGGGAATCAACATTGAAATCCCCACAAATGATAATTTGCTTCCCCCTGTCTGACAGATAGCACAACAAACAACAAAACATCCAATTTTCTAGAAATAGCTGGAAATTCCCTGAGGGCGACCTATACACTGTTTCAATTATGAAGGTGCCATCATTTAGTTTAAGTTCAGTGGCACATGCTTCCATATATTGCTCTACACAAAAATTTTTAGTTTCTAAATTTCCTACACTGTGGAAGCTTTTGACATATATGGCAACTCCTCCTCTCATCATATTATCTCTACTTACATGTGCAGCTAATTTGTAGCCATTGATGCTAACCTTTCGCATATCAGTGACAATGTGATGCTCAGACAGGCATAGTACATCTATTACATTTTCAGTTTCTATATCTTCTAAACAAAGCAGAAGCTCATCAATTTTATTCTTCAATCCCCCAATATTTTGATGAAATATACTTACATTATTTTTCACTTTACTTTTGTGAATATCTTTCTTAACATCTTTAGTACTTGCCTGGCTGAATTTCCCACTGGACACTGATCTTACACTAAAAAAGAGTTTCCACCATGGGATGTAGTTCCTCCCCCCTTTAAATTTCCTGCTATCAGCCCAGCCAGTTTACCCTTCCCTTTCTTGTTGAGGTGTAGGCCATGTCTAGTATAGTCCCACCTACAGAGTGAATCAACAGGAACCACACCAATGTGTGACCCTGCACCAGATCCAAGTAGCCGTTCCAACTCCAAATTAACTCTCCTGACAGAAGAGCTCAAATGAGGTCGGTCGTGGCGCTCCAGAACCGACACAACACAACACTGGTGTGACTCGATGTTGATGCAATCTTTGAAAGGTCACACTATATGCTGTACCCGGGATCTCTGTCAATACTGTTGCCCGGCCCACCCACAATAACCACGGTATCTTCCTTAGTAAAGCCTCTACATAGTGAACCTAAATCCTCTGTAACCTGCCCCAGTCCAGCACTAGGTTTGAAAAAACTTGTGACCTGGTATTCTGTCCCTAATTCATCCTCCAGAAGTTGGTCCACGCCCCTAGCATGCGAACTACCTAGCAACAAGACTTTCTTTCTCTTTGCCGACTTCCCTACGTTCTTATTCAATTTGCTGTTGAAAGCTTGTTGAGACCTGTCTACATCTACTTCTGTGAGAGGCTCATCAGTTTCTGACTGAGGCAACAGGTCAAACCTATTTTGTACATTAATAACAAAGCTGTCAGAAGAAATTCTTGGCCTGTTCCTTATGCCTGTTGCCACTTCCCACCCCCGTTTACCCTTCTCGCCTCTTAACCTGCCCAGTTCTCGCCTAGCCTCAACTAACTCACCCTGAAGGGCAGCAATTTTCCCCTCCTGTTCCACAGTCTTTCTATCTCTACTGCATAGCCTATAGAACCACTGATGAGTCTCGCTCATTTTCCCAATTCCCACGCCACTACAATCGCCCCAATGAAAAAGTTGCTACATCCATCACACCAGACCCCGGAGTTAACGATTCTACGGCACATCAGGCACTTTACATTCATGGTACAAATCGATTTAAGTGACAGAAAGACAATTAAGTTACCGGAAAACAATGAAAATGCGTGTACGCAAAATTAGGCAGACTCGCGACTATGTAAGCAGTGGTTCAGAAGCTTTTTACTGGAAATTACTTAAGAGATAACGATACTCTACAGATATAAAGGGGCAGCAAACGCATTTAGCACACTAAACTATCAGTAAATGCACTTAAAATTGCGGTATAAAGTTTAATCTGAAAGCTCAAAAGTTCGGCCTGGCCGCGATATGTAAACAAAACGAACTTTACGTGATTACTGTGAAAATACGCGAGTAAGACAAAAACCTTTAATGGTACGCTTGATGAGCGATATACTTAACGTAATAAATTAGTTTAAAGTGTTAAAAACAGTTTATACTACTTAAATTACTTATCTTGTACGAGAGCTATGACTCAGACGTCCGTATAGCAGGCGCAGGGCTACCTACACCGTGGCCGTCCAGTTCACCTGACCTTCTGGCTGTGGGGTTATCTGAAAGATGTTGGGTTGAGTGCTCCAGTTACGAAAGTAGCTGAATTGCAGGTACACATTGCCAAACGCGCTCTGAACATGATCCCCGAGACAGTGTGATCTTTTGAAGAACATGCAGTTTGTCGATTTTATATTGCGGCAGAAAACTGTATACAGCATATTGAACATGTCTTACGTTAGTTAGAAACCGATGTCATTTTGTTTTCTATGCTTCTTTTGGCCCCAGGACAATTAAAAACCAATTTCATTTTGCTTTTCATACGGTTTTTGGCCTGAGGGTAGTTAAAAACCAATTTTTCCCATCCAACGTGGTACGACTTCGCCATTGTGGATGGGCTTACCTAACTAACAGCGCCACAACTGTTGATTACAGAACTTGTGCAGTCATGTATACTGAACAATACAGATTTTATGACGTGGAACTCAAACCATAGCCGTCGTATTGCGATTCGTCTGTCATTTGTAGCCGACCACATTTATGTTAAGTCGCTTTCAGCTCCATCTATTGGTAAATATTTCGTTACTTTTTTTGTTCCATGACATTTCCCGCTGTGTCAGTAACATGCTGTTCAAAAATTTAACGTCATTCTGAGCAGTGGATCTCTTTCTCCAGAGTTTTGAAACTGGAACGTGGATTATGGATAACCTACATGTAGTTGCATGAGAATTACGCCGTGTCCACGCAGAAACTACACGTCGGAATATTGTAATGTGTAGTTCCTTCATGGACACTATGGGTTCCTTATGCAACTACATAGATCTAAAGATAATAGAGTAAACTTATCACACTCTGAATAAAACGTGCAACTAAGACGGAAAAATAAACAACTTTTCTTTCATTTCATCAATAATTTGAGATATCTCAATTCTGCTATCAGGAAGATGGAACTGTAAGCTAGAACTATAAAATGTACAACGTCTTGTCCTACTCGCTGTATAATTTACCGAGGTTCCTCTTCATCAACAGAAGGAAGTTAAACTATGCTGCTGCTTTCGTATAACTCAAACAAACAAATTCAATAGTTTTTCACTCTCCGGAATTGGATAAGCAGTTTCCAGAAAACTACAATTATTAGATATATTATGCGTAAATCTGTCGGGCGTGGTCGTATTTGGATGGGGGACCATCCAGGCCGCCATGCGCTGTTGCCATTTTTTGGGGTGCACTCAGCCTCGTGATGCCAATTGGGGAGCTACTCGACCAAACATCATAACGACCGGAAGAGCGGTGTGCTGACCACACGACCCTCCTATCTGCATCCTCAGCTGAGGATGACACGACGGTCGGATGGTCCCGATGGGCCACTTGTGGCCTGAAGACGGAGTACTATTCGTAAATATGATGTGTAAATTCATGAAAACTGGGTTCATCTACTCACCCTTTTCATTTGTACCTACATGTTCATTATTTATACACCCTGTACATATCGTAAGCGCTTGTGACATCCAAGTGATCCAAAGCACAAGTGCCGATGGGAAAGAAATATTATTTGCAGAAAATTTACGAAGTGCTCAGAGGTTCAACTACGAACTTGAGAAAGATGATAAACACATTAGATTCGTGCATCAGGCAGAACGGTAGTGAATAACCACAGCCTTTGTATTTCTTATTCTCGAAAGTGAAGAGCACAGTCAATTTTCTTGTCGGTAAACAAATGCGAATACATACATGATATGCTGATTACAACTAAAAATACAGTTACCTGATCATTCTCGTTGCTCACGCTAATTGTAGCTGTAGTTACACAACTGAAGTATCACTATCATTTCAAGTTTTTGATTTTTGATGATAATTAAAAACAGTACGAGAGGCAGCTACACAGAGTAACATCTGTATCGGAAGAGAGAGATTTTAATGCATCCAACAAAGATCTGAGGATGTAAGCTGCAACTGAAATGAAGATTTCAGGAGACTGAAGATTAAAAAAAAAACATATATGTGAAATTAATACTTAACGGGTCACACCATTATTCTCAGTGATCCAGGAAAATTTTTAAAATTTATTCCGGTAACAGACCACAATCTTTAACACCAGATAATTAACTCTCTGTTGGTCCATCATGGACTGGGGATATCGGCTGGTTAACTCGATGTCGGTGAAATCCACCGTCAACCGTGTAGCTTAAGATGTTATTTTATTTTGAAGGTTTCGAATGAAGCACTAGTGTAACGACTGAATTCACGACATTCCGAGATTCATGGCTCTATATGACGTTTCAGTTTTTTTGGAGAGATGCATATCGGGTCTGAAGATGGCATAATGAAATGCTTAAACTGATAGCCTTCAAAATAAAATAAAATGAAATAACATCTTAAGTTACACGGCTGTTTATGAATTTCGTTGTCACTGAAAATTAGATAATTAACTTTTCGATTACGGACAAGAACGTATTAAGTCAGTTCTTCCAAAATACTGTAGCGTTAATGGCCTTGTCGTTGCATGGAAGTATATCTTGCACTGTGCAAACAAACTCCATTGTTCGGCCCATGAGTAAATGATCAGTCGTCTGTGTTATTCCACATTCACGCCGGTCATCTTCGGAGTAGTCCAACTTCATCACGTTTCCCTTGCATTTTGCGATTCCAGTTCTGAAACTATTCAGTGCTCTCCATCTACTATACTGTAGTTGTAGCCCTTGTAGGATTTTCTCCTTGGGGCGAAGGTTTTGTGCTTTGCAGAGATCCCGACCATAAACGTACGCTAAGAGTGTCAGGTTTAAATGGTTCAAATGGCTCTGAGCGCTATGGGACTTAACTTCTAATGTCATCAGTTCCATTAGAACTTAGAACTACTTAAACATAACTAACCTAAGGATATCACACACATCCATGCCCGAAGCAGGATTCTAACCTGCGACCGTAGCAGCAGCGCGGTTCCAGACTGTAGCGCCTAGAACTGCTCGGCCACCACGGCCGGCTAGAGTGTCAGGTCGGCCTTCTAGTTGTTCTATCTTTTGGGTAAAGCTCATCCTTGAATTTAAGATGAGTTGGAACTCCTTGGCGGTTCATGTAAAGCCCGAGGGTCGGTTCGCTGCTTTTACCTGTGTGTTTATCTGGTAAAGTTGTGTCAGTATTTGATGGTTTTATGACCTCAAGTGGGTAAATTTTGTGCACAGGTGTGGGCCTCAGGCGTCCAGAAACAATTCTGCAATCTCGTCTAAAGTGGCGTCTACGTGTTTGATGCTGCATTTGCCATTAATTTAGGTCTATGTTACCGACCTTCGGAACCTGAATAGAAAATACACGGAAGCCCCGAAAGAGCTGGTGTAGGCATGCGTATTCAAATACAGGTATATGTAAACAGGAAGAATATGGCGCTGTGGTCGGCAACACATATGTAAAACAACAAGTGTTCCAGCCGGTAGATGCTCAGGGATGATGTGGGGCGTGTGCAGATGGAGTGACATGTGGTCCCTGATACCTCTAGATACGACTCTGACAGGTGACATGTACCTAAGCATCCTGTCTGATCACCTTCATCCATTCACGTCCATTGTGCATTTCGACGTGCTTGGGCACTTCTAGCAGGACAATGCGACGCGACGCCTCACACATCCATAAACGCTACAGAGTGGCTCCAGGAACAATCTTCTGAGTTTAAACACATCCACTGGCCACCAAATTCCCCAAACATGAACTTTATTGAACATACCTGGGATGCCTTGCAAAGTGCTACTCAGAAGAGATCTCCACCCCCTCGTACTCATACGTATTTACGGACAGCCCTGCAGGATTCATGGTGCCAGTTCCCTCCAGCACTACTTGAGACATTAGTCGAGTCCATGCCACGTCGTGTTGCGGCACTTGGTTCGCATTCGCGGGGGCCCTACACGATATTAGCCACGTGTAGTAGTTTCCTTGGCTCTTCAGTGTATTTGTGTATGAAACGTTTGTATTCAGGCCCTAAAGACGGTGAACAGACTTGAATTAACTACCTGCCACTAAATATTGTTGTCCGTCAGTCGAAAAAATATATAAATTAAGTAATTTCTAATCACGTACAACCTGTAGAAAGTATTTGTATGCCTATAATATAGCAGACGATGCAGACAACGGAGTCGACAGACACGCTGCAGTTCTACGCGCAGTTATGGCTAGTACTCTGTAATGTTATTTACCGAGTTCGTAAAAGCATCACACGAAAGCAATATTTGGTAGTAAGTACGATAGCCTCTCCCCGATGTTATTCAATCTGTATATTGAGCAAGCAGTAAAGGAAACAAAAGAAGAAGATGGAGAAGGGATTAAAATCCATGGAGAAAAAATAAAAACTTTGAAGTTCGCCGATGATAATTTAATTCTGGCAGAGGCAGCAAAGGACCTGGAAGAGTAGCTGAACGGAATGGACATTGTCTTAAAGGAGGATATATGATGAATATCAACAAAGGTTCAAATGTGTGTGAAATCTTATGGGACTTAACTGCTAAGGTCATCAGTCCCTAAGCTTACACGCTACTTAACCTAAATTATCCTAAGGACAAACACACCCATTCACGAGGGAGGACTCGAACCTCCGCCGGGACCAGCCGCACAGTCCATGACTGCAGCGCCTCAGACCGCTCGGCTAAACCCACGCGCGCCGGCCGGTGTGGCCAAGCGGTTCTAGGCGCTTCAGTCTGGAACTGCGCGACCGCTACGGTCGCAGGTTCGAATCCTGCCTCGGACATGAATGTGTGTGATGTCCTTAGGTTAGTTAGGTTTAAGTAGTTCTAAGTTCTAGGGGACTGATGACCTCAGATGTTAAGTACCATAGTGCTCAGAGCCATTTGAACTATTTTAATCCCTCGCGGCTGAAGATCAACAAAAGCAAAACGAGGATAATGGAACGTAGTCGAATTACATCGGGTGATGCTGAGGGAGTTGGATTAGGAAATGAGACGCTTAAAGTAGTAAAGGAGTTCTTATATTTGGGGAGCAAAATAACAGATGATGGTCGAAGTAGAGATGATATAAAATGTAGACTGGCAATGGCATGGAAAGCGTTTCTGAAGAAGAGGAATTTGTTAACATCGAGTATAGATTTAAATGTAAGGAAGTCATTTCTGAAAGCATTTGTATGGAGTGTAGCCATGTATGGAAGTGAAATGTGGACGATAAATAGTTTGGACAAGAAGAGAATAGAAGTTTTCGAAATGTGGTGCTACAGAAGAATGCTAAAGATTAGATGGCTAGATCACATAACTAATGAGGCGATATTGAATAGAATTGGGGAGAAGTGGAGTTTGTGGCACAACTTACAAGAGCCGGCCGAAGTGGCCGTGCGGTTAAAGGCGCTGCCGTCTGGAACCGCAAGACCGCTACGGTCGCAGGTTCGAATCCTGCCTCGGGCATGGATGTTTGTGATGTCCTTAGGTTAGTTAGGTTTAACTAGTTCTAAGTTATAGGGGACTAATGACCTCAGCAGTTGAGTCCCATAGTGCTCAGAGCCATTTGAACCATTTGAACAACTTACAAGAAGCAGGGATCGGTTAGTAGGACATGTTCTGAGGCATCAAGGGATCACAAATTTAGCAGTGGACGGCAACGTGGAGGGTAAAAATCGTAGAGGGAGACCAAGAGATGAATACACTAAGCAGATTCAGAAGGATGTAGGTTGCGGTAAGTACTGGGAGATGAAGCAGCCTGCACAGGATAGAGCAGCATGGAGAGATGCATCAAACCAGTCTCAGGACTGAAGACCACACCAACAACAACGATATCTGAGTAAACTCGGCTAGCCGTTGGGCATGCGCTTCCCTTGTTAGAAATCCTACTTTTTTTAGTGCATCACAGCCAAGTTCTTGTAAACAGTAGGTGCTACGTCTACTTTCAGCGGGGAGAAAAATTAATTAATATTATATTCCGGTGTCCCACGGCGCGCCGGACAGACGTCGCATGCGGCCGGCTTTTGTCCCGCTGACGGCGCGCACACAGCGCGGCGCGCCTTGTTTACACTGGGAGACAGCCGGGCACAGAGCCAGACGTCCCGGGCGCTGCGAGGAAGAATAATAACGTCGGCAGCTGCGGCTGCGGCTGGGACGAGCGCGAATCTAATTTGACAGCGACGGGCCCTGCGAGTGGCGTCCCAGCTCCGCGCCGCCACTAGTTCTGCGCGCCGCCGCGAGAGGGCCCGGCCGTCGCATTGCACAGTGGTCGACCTCTGTGGCGGCCGCGCTTTGTCAACAGCGACACCTCGGCAGGGACGAAGCGCACCGTGATTACAGAGGGCAGCGCCGTCGAGGTCAAAGCGGGGCGTGTCAGCTCCACGACCGTTAGAAAACAGTTCCCTCTGCATGTGTGGGACAATACCACGGTCAGACGTGTGTTACAATGGGAATGCGGAAGCAGGAGGAATCAGTGTTTAAAATCCCGCCGAATACGCGGTCATTAGATACGGAGCACAAGCTCAGATTACGGAAGGATGGGGAAGGAAATTGGCCCTGCAATTTCAATAGAGCCATTCCGGCATTTGCCTGAAACGGTTTAGGGAAATCACAGAAAACCTAACACTCACTGACCAACAGATAGTGCTGCTTGGGAAAAGCCAAATACAACACTATACTGCGCTGTTTGTTATACCGGCATAATTCGTATTACCAAATATGGAATTACGATGCAGTAGATGTTACCCTCTGGGAGGATTTGAGTAAATTGACCGTGAGTTGCCTAATGGATTTGGATTATCGAACCTGAATTTAATAAACAGTAGAAACCAGAAAGCTAAAGATTAAAATTTGGAAAATATCTTAAGTAACCAAGTTTACTTAAATGAAATAAAATACGGTCGCCAGCCTAATTAGGGATGGTAATATGACCATTACTTTTAAAGAATCAGTACTGAATTTTGCAGAGGATTGCTACCATTACTTCTTTCCCAGAGATGTTCAATTGAACTCATCAGATAAGTGATACAGTGAATACCAGCAGTTATAAATAGTGTGTGTAAGCAATCACAGAAACAACTGACACTTTATCTCCCTCAACAGTAATACTTTGTCATATATAAGTTATCTCATCATCAAATGTTGTGAAAGACACTACTAAACCCAAATTGGACATGGACAGAGTCCTGTTTCTATAGTTGCGATCCATATTGTACAAAGATAATTATAAGTCACTTTCAATAGGATTTTTACACTCTCTATGAAGCAATCTTATTTCTTTTTAATTTTATCCATATTTTTCAGCTTAAAACATGACTATATTCAAAACATTGGAGGTGTGAATCAAACAACGCCTTCAGTCACAACTTTTTCCTGTTTTACCCTGTGGGTCCATTTTCAGATGTAATTTGTCTTAATACATGTTTTATTTCTTCTCCTGAATGAGGTGAAATGGATATTGGTTCAAATGGCTCTGAGCATTATGCGACTTAACTTCTGAGGTCATGAGTCGCCTAGAATTTAGAACTAATTAAACCTAACTAACCTAAGGACATCACACACATCCATGCCCGAGGCAGGATTCGAACCTGCGACCGTAGCGGTCACGCGGTTCCAGACTGAAGCGCCTAGAACCGCACGGCCACACCAGCCGGCGAAATGGATATTCCTGTCACAAAAAGATTTAATGTTACGTTATGAATTTCGTAAGTAGAAAATATGTGCGAAATAGTGGAAAATGAACAGTGTAAACTTACCACACCCACCAAGGACAGCATTTTTAACGTTTCCGTACCGGCAAACATTCCTTTCTCCGTCGTTTTAGTACATGTCACTTCATTCAGGATGTATATTTGCACACACATGTTTATAAACACTTTTTATGAATAAAAGCAATTACAGTAACTTTATCCTTCATAGACAAAGACTTAGGGGGGGTCTCAAACTGTCTTTACTATTTTTACTACACCAAGCACATTAAACTATAGAATTACTTCATAGTGCAATCAGTAAATTCATTGTTCAAGAATATTTCTTCATATTAAGCAACACTAAAGTGGGGATTCTCAACTGACCATTACACTAAAGCAAACTAAACACACTTTTCTGAGACCAATTGTAAGATGCAAAATTGAGGTATTACTCTTTCGCACATTTCATTCACCTTGCAGGGCTTTTAAAACAGTTAATGCTGGTGACTTTTTATACAGATTCTTAACTTAAGAACCTAAAGTATGGCTTTAAATGCATTTTACTCTAACGAACCTCAAAATAACGTGCTTCCTTTTGTCATTAATTCAACTAGTAACTGTCACTGACAGAATTAAATGCAGTTTATCTTTGAAGCACAAATACTTTGAACTATAACAAATCAAACATAATGGAGGTTTTCATAAATGCAGTACTAAGTACTTCTTCCGATTTCAATGAAACCTACAGTATTTCTATATATCTTGTTGCATTCAGAATTAAGCAACACCAACAATCACTCATTTTCAATCGTTTTTCACATACAGGATACTCGGATGTTAGTAATTATGTGTAATGGATCCTAAGAGGTATGATGACAGGAACCAATTCATGAGTCGGACATTCAGTTTGACATAATTTGCCTTTTTATTGCAAATTAAACAACATTTAAATGTACTGGTTCCTACTTTGACATGAATCTGACCTTTTAGATTTTGCTGAAGTGATGGCGCAATATTGGTGGCGAGTACATGGTGGCTACCTGGTCTTTTCTCTGGAAGTAATTTGTTCTATTACTTTCCTCTTAGCGACGAAATTACTAACTTTAGAGTCTTTTCCAATAACAGAGCACCATTTTAGGGTCGTACACACATCCGAGACCTTTCCATATTAATACAGGTACTGGATGTCTCACTCGGCACTTGCACTGTTGACTCACTTGCTGCTCAGACCAGACTGTCCAGTAGACAGCCGCCGACTGACTGTGTTCTCTCACTTGGCGCCCAGACTGAGCGCCACATCCACCTCCCGTTGCAGATGGGAAGTACTGTTGCTTTTCATTTTATACAATGCTAGTCCGTAGGTGTGAACCAGCTTTACATAATTGTAAACAAACATCTTTAAAAAATCTTAATATTTAAATACATTTACATGTCAACACGAAAGCCACATATTTATATAACATTTTCCTCCAACTAATACTAAGAATTTAAATAGTAAAGAGAAAACATTTTAGGCAACTTTCCACTTCATTACAATAGATCAAAGACATTACAACGTGTAAATTACATACTTGACAATGAACAGAATTAATCAGTAGAAAATAGTTACAGTCTTCGTTAGGGTGTTGCAGGATGACTGAACGCGGGTTTGAGACGTCGTCTTTCCGAATGCGAGTGCCGTGTGCCAACCACTGCAGATGTATTTGAGAAGCAGAAAGCGGGTGTGGGAACTTTTTAATTCTTCCAAGAACAAGTTCACTATCTTAAGCCCCTTTAAGACGATCGACTTTCTTCTCTCAATTGAATGCTCGAGTCAAATGAGTCTATTGCAGAGTCCTTGGCGCTTTAATCCTCTAGTGAGTATCGAGTTGTCATTTCCGCTTACATGTCAGCACCAAAACAATGAGCGTAGTGAGTGCGGTCTTCTCAGCGGTTTGGCACCTGAACGGTGAAAGTGAGTTTACGAAAGACTTTTTTACGAAAACATCGAATTTTAATAACAAAATGTAGGAAGAAGGAAAGGTAATAAAGTTTATTAACGATCAATGCAAAAATTCACTGTACTCGTTCTTGTTAAAGGTCATCTGGTAAATTCTCTACATTCTTGCGAAGTGTAAGAATAGCAAAAGTGTCGTCCAGGCATTTCAAAAAATATACATTTACTTGCTTGAGAAAATATATACTTACAAACACTTCAAACAGTATCTAGAATAAACAGCAAAAATAGCGCCTTTTTACTTTGTCTTCTCCCTTGTTTTTAAACGGTGACACTACACGAATTTAGGGATATACTTATATGGATATGGTGTCGTCTCCATATAAGTATATAGTTCTGGCAGTACCTGCCATGACCTTCCTCTTCTGTGCCGATGCACAAATATTACAAGAACTCTCACGGGACTTGGTAAGAATGTCTTCCACGAGTAATGAGTGTGTTGGGTAGTGACACTACGAATGTGGTGTGTGGACATATAAGGTGAGAATGTGGGTCTCGCGGGAGGTGTGCGCGAGATAGTCCCTGCAGTCGCGCTATCCTCTGTGCCATAGGTGGCTGAGATGAAGAGGGCGTCTGCCATGTAAGCAGGAGATCTTGCGTTTGAGTTCCGGTCGGGGCACACATTTTCACCTGTCCCCGTTGATATATATCAACGCCCGTCAGCATCTGAAGGTATTAATATATAATTCTAATCTCGAATTTAGGGAAGTGGAACGTACTGGAAGTTTAGTGAATGATAACAAAAACTTCTAAAAACGTGTATTTGACATCAGTAGCGCATACAAGGATCATACATCGCTGCACAGTTGTACCGTCTTCTATCGAATTACCCAGTTCTTAACAAGAAAACTATTTCTCGTAAATTTTTATGTAGAACACCAGTTAATAAGAATTACAAGTCCGTGAAACAGAAAATTCATATCCTCTTTGCTGTGCCGTCCGAACAAGACACAGCCAGGGAAAAACCACCACAGGCGCAATGATGCGAGCTGATGCCAATGCCAAAGAGACTCACCACTTGCGCGAGTTCCACCAGCGCCACCGGCGCTGAGGATGAAAATATCGACTTCTCCTCGGCCAATTGCCAGACGAGTACAATCCGACAATGACTGGATAGGAGCCTACTCACAAGGGAACCTCCCCATCGCAACCCCCTCAGATTTAGTTATAAGTTGGCACAGTGGATAGGCCTTGAAAAACTGAACACAGATCAATCGAGAAAACAGGAAGAAGTTGTGTGGACCTATGAAAAAATAAGCAAAATATACAAACTGAGTGGTCCATCTGCAAGATAGGCAACATCAAGCATAATTTGGGCTCAGGAGCGCCGTGGTCCCATGGTTCGCGTGCGCAGCTGCGGAGCGAGAGGTACTAGGTTCAAGTCTTCCCTCGAGTGAAAAGTTTTTTTTTTTTCAGATAATTATCAAAGTTCATGCACTCACACATAATCAACTTCGCTCTCGAAAATTCCACGACATGTTCAGATTTGCTTGGACATTGCAGGATTTGACGGTCTACACATGGAAAAATTTGTAAACGTTAAAAACATATGTTTTGACAGAGCACCGGGAAAACTGAGCGACTGTGAGACTTTTGCATTCATTTGTTGCAGTTTATGTGACAAACTCTTATGTTTTCATCACTTTTTTGGGAGGGATTATCACATCCACGAGAAAACCTAAATCGGGCAAAGTAGAAGAATCTCTTTACCCATTCGTCAAGTGTACAAGTTAGGTGGGTCGACAACATATTCCTGTCATGCGACGCACATTCCGTCACCAGTGTCGTATAGAATATATCAGAATTGTTTTCCTGTGGAGGAATCGGTTGACCTATGACCTTGCGATCAAATATTTTCGGTTCCCATTGGAGATGCACGTCCTTTCGCCTACTAATCGCACTGTTTTGCGGTGCGGTCGCAAAACACATATACTAAACTTATTACAGTGAACAGAGATGTCAATGAACGAACGGACAGATCAAAGCTTTCCGAAAATAAACTTTTTACTTGAGGGAAGACTTGAACCAAGGACCTCTCGTTCTACAGCTGCTCACACAAACCATGGGACCACGGCGCTTCTGAGCTCAGTTTATCCTTGATGCTGCCTATCTTGCGCATGGACTACTGAGTTTGTATATTTTCCTTATTTTTTTCATAGTTCCATACAACTTCTTCCTGTTTCCTCTATTGATCTGTGTTCAGTTTTTCAAGGCCTATCCACTGTGCCAACTTATAACTAAATCTGAGGGGGGTGCGATGGGGAGGTTCCCCAGTCAGAAGATAGATTAGCAGCTCTCGCGCACTTGGTTGCAGACCATCGTCCAGGGCTGAGTTATACAGAGAAAGTCGTTTAGCGAACTCTTAGAAGCGAACAGACACTTGTTGTAAATTGCAGTCGCTATGTACTGTGAAGTTTACCTACCCATCATCTGCACCTAACCACTGGGGCCTTTTTTGTGTTACATGAGCAGTGTTGCAGACTTCAGTATTCAGATAATCGCAAAGATAAGTAACCCTTTTAATTCATTTGCGTTGACTTTGTTACTAATTTGTTGGAGTGTTGTAGAACTTATGTCCTCCTATCCTGTTACCCGACTCTGGAGCGTGGCTGCGTAATAGTGGCAGGGAGAAATTGTCTTAGCGGTGTACTGCACCAGAAGCAGTTTCACGAACTAAAAAACTCGGCTTACCGTAACAACAGTGGCAACTCGGTCTCCACAGCAGTAGCGACGAGGCCCTTAAAAAACTGGCGACGAGGTTTCACAAAACGTAACAGCCCTACTAGCCTTTTACAAATAACACTGAGCTTCAAGAAATTGGTAATTTGGGGTAAGGTCTTATGGGACCAAACTGCTGAGGTCATCGGTCCCTAAGCTTACACACAACTTAATCTAACTTAAACTAACTTACGCTAAGGATAACACACACACACCCATGCTCGAGGGAGGACTCAAACCTCCGACGGGGGCAGCCGAGAGGACCGTGGCAAGGTGCCTAGATCGCTCGGCTACCCCTTGCGGCGGCCTCAGCTTCAGCAACTGCATTCTAGTCACAGTAGGTTTACAATAAGATAAGTTTTTCTTGTCATTAGCAAACGTATATACCCATTTAAAAATTATATAACACGTACACTGAGCATTTTGCTTAAACCTGATAATTAGTAGCAGTTTACTTCTTACTTACTTACTACCCCTTTGACCCGAGTGTTTCTCAAAACTTCAGACAACGTTACTCTTTCTCTGTGATTTTACACGAACAAGACAGTAAAACTGAAAATAATTTAGCAAATTCCCAGTCGTCAGATACAGTGGAGCAAGAGTCTTACCTCCTTCTTAGTGAGATTCTGCATGTACTGAATACGTCTTGTAGGGAAGCAGCCTACTCACGCTATATAAAATTCACATTTTTCCATTGTGTGCCAGCCTAGTCCTCTGTAACTAGCTATAATGACACGAATGTTGCGTAATACCTTAAAAATAAAGTAAATAATCTGTAAAGTTAATAGCGTGTCAGGAGCGATACGAAAATAATAATGTGTTAAGTTTCAGTTTGGTAACTTAAACAGTTTTCGAAATTTGGACGTTTTACGTAAAAACCATCGGCGCAACAGGAAGGAGCTAGAAACTTCAAAATTTATATTCAGATTCCTTTTTCATTGTAATTTAATGGAAATAGCATGCTGGATCTCGCAAAGTAATATTTTGATTGAAATTCATGATTTGCTGTTTTTGTGTCCTAAAAGTTCGGAAGCAAGATAGATTAAAGTGATTAGATAAAGCTAGGATGTTTATATTTAGATAGAATGGAGGTACGCGATAATAACAGAGATGTGAGAAGTTTCAAAAAGGTAGCTATGAAACTATAGCTGTAGCGTCTCTCCAAAGGCCAAGTTCAGAACTGATCTACTGCGTGCAGTACAACTAAAATAATTCTCTCACCAAAAGTATTTAACCTAGCCACATTAGAATTTTATAATAGTTACTTACCCGTGTGCAGATTGCACAATTACATTGAGAGCTTCATTGGCCTTCAATGAATGAAGCAATTAATTGTTTAGTAACTTGAAGTAGTGTTTTACTAGCCCAAGTGGCTGGTCAAGCAGGAAAATGTTGTCGGCTGCGCCTTCGGCGCTGCTGATATATAAATAAGAGCGTGCGAGCTAGAGTAAGGCCCCAGTTCTCTTCTAGATTCGTATCAGGGTGCACTCCGTGTCGGAAGCCGCGTCGCGTTTGTGCAGTTGTCACGAACAGCCTTGGATGTCGTATTACGTAACTCGATAAGCACTTAACAATGAATTCGCATTGGGGTTAATTGTTAATTACGGAACGACTCCTGTGAGTTACTTCTCCATCAGAGTGGACACAGTGAACTCTAATTGCAGGCATCACGTTTATGCTAACCACTTTCTGCTTGCCAAAATTGTAGTTAGAGACCCTATGTAGAGAACGGCAACATACAAATAATAGAAATAATTCTTTATTTTCCATCTGCCGCCCCACAGTCTGTAATAGAGTTTAATTTTGTTCGCGAGAACAATCACATGACAAAAACGTCTCTCCGCTGGTTGTTATATTGCCGATTCTCCAGATTCACATACCGTATATCTTAGAACGCAATCGGCCGCGGTGGCCGTGCGGTTCTAGGCGCTTCAGTCCGGAACCGGGGCACTGCTACGGTCGCAGGTTCGAATCCTGCCTGTGTGTGATGTCCTTAGGTTAGTTAGGTTGAAGTAGTTCTAAGTCTAGGGGACTGATGACCTCAGATGTTAAATCCCATAGTGCTTGGAAACATTTGAACCATTTGAACCATCATGATGCTGTAAACAGAACCTGGATTTAACCGAAAAAATGACGTTTAGCCAATCGTGCACCGAGGTTCGTCGTTGAGTACACCATCGCAGGTGCTCCTGTCTGTGATGCAGCGTCAAGGGTAACCGCAGCCATGGTCTCCGAGCTGATAGTTCATACTGCTGCAAACGTCGTCGAACTGTTCGTGCAGATGGTTGTTGTCCTGCAAACGTCCCCATCTGTTGACTCAGGAATCGAGACGTGACTGCACGATCCGTTACAACCATGCGGATAAGAGGCCGTTGGGGTCCAGCACGGCGTTCCGTATTACCCTCTTGAACCCACCGATTCCATATTCTGCTCACAGCCATTGGATCCCGACCAACGCGAGCAGCAATGTCGCGATACGATAAACCGCCATCGCGACAGGCTACAATCCGACCTTTATCAAGGCCGGAAACGTGATGGTACGCATTTCTCCTCCTTACACGAGGCATCACAACAACGTTTCACCAGGCAACGTTTCACCAGGCAACGCCGGTCAACTGCTGTTTGTGTATGAGAAATCCGTTGGAAACTTTCCTCATGTCAGCACGTTGTAGGTGTCGCCACCGGCGCCAACCTTGTGTGAATGATCTGAAAAGCTAATCATTTGTTTATCACACCATCTTCCTCCTGTCGGTTAAATTTCGCGTCTGTAGCACGTCACCTTCGTGGTGTAGCAATTTTAATGGGCAGTAGTGTACATCACAGTATACATCTGCAGTACATCTACATAGATACTCTGCAAGGCGTTGGGTGGCGGAGGTTACACTGTGCCACTACTAGCCGTGTCCTTTCGTATTCCACTCCCAGATAGAACGAGGGAAAAACGGCTATCTACATGTCTCCGTACGAGCCCTAATTTCTCGTATCTTGTCCTCGTAGTTCTTAAGCTCAAATTTCCTCGTATCTGGTAGCAGCAGAGTTGTTCAAAAGCCATCTTCAAATGCCGATCCTCTAAACTTCTCAGCAGCATTTCTCAAAAATAATGTTGCCTTTCGTTCAAGTTCCAGAAGCATCTCTGTTACAATTACTTGGTTTTCAAAACTACCGGTAACAAATCTACCAGCCCGCCCCTGAATTGCTTCGATGTCTTCCTTCAATCCGACCTCTTACGGATCCCAAAGACTCAAGTAATGCTCAAGAAACAGGTCGCACCAGCATCCTATACGCGGTCTCCTTTACAGGTGAACCACTCTTTCCTAAAATTCTCCCAATAAAGCGAAGTCGACCATTCGCCCACCCTACCACAGCTCTGACACGCTCGTTCCGCCTCATATCGCTTTGCAACGTTACGCCCAAATATTTAAACGACTTGAGTCTGACAAGTAGGACACCACTAATACTGTATCCCAACGTTACAGGTTTGTTCTTCCTACCCATTCGGCCTTACTTACATTTTTACGCATTTAGTGCTAGCTGCCATTTATCTACATCTACACTGCAAATCACATTTTAGTACCTGGCAGAGGGTTCATCGAACCACCATCACAATTCTCTATTATTCTAATCTCGTATAGCACGCGGAAAGAATGAACACCTGTATCTTTCCGTACGAGCTCTGATTTCCATTATTTTATCTTGGTTATCGTTCCTCCCTATGTAAGTCGGTGTTAACAAAATATTTTCGCATTCGGAGGAGAAAGTTGGTGATTGGAATTTCGTGAGAAGATTCCGTCGCAAAGAAAAAAAGCGTTTCTTTTAATTATGTCCATCCCAGATCCTGTATCATTTCTGTGACACTGTCTCCCATATTTCGCGATAATACAAAACGTGCAGCCTTCCTTTGAACTTTTTCGATGTACTCCGTCAGTCCTATCTGACAAGGACCCCACACCGCGCAACTATATTCTAAAAGAGGACGGACAAGCGTAGTGTAGGCAGTCTCCTTAGTAGGTCTGTTACATTTTCTTAAGTGTCCCGCCAATAAAACGCAGCCTTTGGTTAGCCTTCCCCACAACATTTTCTATGTGTTCCTTCCAATTTAAGTTCTTCGTAGTTGTAACACCTAGGTATTTAGTTGAATTTACGGCTTTTAGATGAGACTGGTTTACCGTGTAACCGAAGTTTAACGAATTTCTTTCAGCACTAATGTGGATGACCTCACACTTTTCGTTATTGAGGGTCAACTGCCACATTTCACACCATTCAGATATTTTTCTAAATAGTTTTGTAGTTTGTTTTGATCTTCTGATGACTTTATTAGTCGATAAACAACAGCGTCATCAGCAGACAAACGAAGACGGCTGCTCAGCTTGTCTCCCAAATCGTTTATATATATAAGGAACATCAAAGGACCTTTAACACTACCTTGGGGAGCGCCAGAAATCACTTCTGTCTTACTCGACGACTTTCCGTCATTTACTACGAACTGTGACCGCTCTGATAGGAAATCACAAATCCAGTCACAGAACTCAGACGATATTCCGTAAGCACGCAATTTCACTACGAGCCACTTGTGTGGTACAGTTCAGAAATGACTCTGAGCACTATGGGACTCAACTGCTGAGGTCATAAGTACCCTAGAACTTAGAACTACTTAAACCTAACTAACCTAAGGACATCACACACATCCAAGGCCGAGGCAGGATTCGAACCTGCGATCGTAGCGGTCGCCCGGTTCCAGACTGTGTGGTACAGTCCCAGGAGCCTTCCCGAAATCCAGAAATACGGAATCGATCTGAAATCCCTTGGCAATAGCACTCAAAACTTCATGTGAATAAAGTGTGTGTGTGTGGTTTGAGGTTTTCGAGCGCTAAACAGCGTGGTCATCAGCGCCCAAACGCATAGAAACAGGAACACATGCGGTGAAGGGACGAAGACGGACAGCGAACAAGGAGAACGGCTAAAAGACACAGACCTGACGCAGTTCCAAATCCTCACATACAGAGGCAAAACAAGAGGAGAAGAAACGCACTAAAAAAGGAAAGGAAACACAAGGAAATGAGAACATAAATCGAAGTGAAACAAGTAGGTAATCGTGACTGGCGGACCTCTTACCTAAAACCTTGGTGAGCCAGTCACCCAGCAGCACATTAAAATCCTCTCTCTAAAATCCGAGGAAACAAATTGGACAGGACACAAAACCGTAAGACCTTAACCACAGTCGTTGCGTCGTCTTGCAAAACAGAGGGCAAATCCGGTGGCAAGGAAACCACCGCCCTCTGGTCAGAGAATAAAAGACAGTCAAGTAAAATGTGGCGGACAGTAATCTGGACGCCACAAGCACTGCAGGTTGGGAGGTCCTGCATTAAGAGACTTTACCCGATGCGAAGGCGAGTGAGGAGAACCTCATCCCGCCTGCATGACTGGTAGGACATTCTCCATGGCCGCGTGGTGGCCTTGACAAGACGCAGGTTATTTTCACCGACTGCCAGCCACTGCTCTTCCCATTGACGCAAAACACGAAAACGCAAAAGGGAGGTAACAGCATGGAGGGGGACGGCACATTCAACAACGTGAGGGAGGGAACATGCATCTTTGACAGCCACATCCGCCAGTTCGTTTCCTCTAATACCCACGTGCCCCGGCACCCAGAAGAAAGAAACCTCCTTCCCCTGCCGTTGCAGCTGGAGTAGGGCATCATGGATGTTCTGGACGACCGTATCCGCTGCGTTCAAGTGTTGCATGGTCTGAAGGGCACTCAGGGAGTCAGAACAGATGAGAAACTTAAGACTGGGAACACATCTCATCTGCTCCAATGCCCGCAAGATTGCAAACAATTCGGCATCAAAGATGGTAAACGGCGCAGGAAGCCGTAACTTGACGACGCGATCAGGGAAAACAACAGCACAACCAACAGAGTCCCCTGTTTAGAGCCATCCGAAAATACTGGTACATGGTCGGGATGCTGGTTTAAAATATCGTAAAATAAGGAGTAAAAAACAAACGTAGGAGTGCAGCTCCTCCCGTACTCTGACAAGTCTAAAAGGACGCTGGGCCACTGGAGCAACCAGGAAGGCAGGCGGGTAAAACACTGGAGTTGGGGTGCCACACGCTCCACACCAAGGGACTCAAGCAAATGCTTGGCACGAATCCCAAATGGTCTCGTTGCCCTGGGACGACTGGAATAGAGACGTTCCATAGGCGGTCGAGCAACAGTAGGGTACGCAGGGGAGGTAGGACAGGCAAGGAATTGACACACCCGTCGCACCATGAGGAGTTTCCGCAGATGGCGAGCGGCTGTTCCCCAGCCTCAGCACACAGGCTGGTGATGGGACTGGTACGGAAGGCACCAGTGGCTAGCCTGATACCCTCATGGTGTACTGCGTCAAGAATCTTCAGATACGAAGGACTTGCTGACCCATACACAGTATGTGAATAAAGAGCTAGTTGCGTTTCACAGGAACGATGTTTTCTAAACCCATGTTGACTGTGTGTCAATAGACCGATTTCTTCGCGGTCATTCATAATGTTCGAACACAATATATGTTCGATAATTCTGCTGCATATCGACGTTAACGATATAGGTCTGTAATTTAGTGGGTTACTCCTACTCTTTTTCTTGAATATTGGTGAGACCTGTGCTACTTTCCAGTATTTCGGTACGGATCTTTATCATAGTAAATAGAAATTTTGTGTAACTGTAAGTCGTCTTGTAGCCTCCTACAGTCACTCAAATTCGACGCCTTACCGTACACCGTGGCATCGTCAGCAAACAACCACAGATTGATGCCCTTGTCTCTGATGAACACTCGCCGTCAAGGAAAACATACTGGGTTCTATTTATTTAAGAAATCTTCGAGCTACTGGCATATCTGTGAACTTAATCCATATGCTCGTACCTTCGTTAACAGCCTGGAATGGGGCAGTGTGTCAAATGCTTTCCGGAAATGTAGAAATATGGAACCTGCCTGTTGCCCTTCATCCATAGTTCTCAGCATATTATTTGAGAAAAGGGCAAGTTGAGTTTAGAACGAGCAATGCCTTCTAAAACCATGCTGATTCGTGAACATAAGTTTCTCTGTCTCAATGAAGTTTATAATATTCAAACTGAAAATTTGTTCAAGGACTCTGCAGTAAATCGATGTTAGGGATATTGGTCTGTAATTTTGCGGATCCGTTCTTTCATCCTTCTTATCTATTGGAGTCACCTGCCCCTTTTTTCGATCACTTGGGACTTTGTGCTGGACGAGAGACTGGCCCCCTAGGTAGGGGGCCAAACCCGTAGACTACTCCTTGCAAAGTTGAACTGGGATTCGACCCGGACGTGGTGATTTATTTGCTTTCAAATCTTTCAGTTGTTCCCCAATGCCAGGGATGCTTATTACTATGTCGTCCATACGTGAGTCTGCCCGATGGTCAAATGAAGGTATGTTTGTACGATTTTCCTGTGTGAACGATTTCTTGAATGTGAAATATAAAACTTCGGCTTCCATATTGCTGTCTCCATCTACCGCACCAGACTGATCAACAAGGGACTGAATGGAAGCCTTAGACACGCTTAGCGATTTTACATAAGACCATAACTTCCTCTGGTTCCCTGCCAGAGCTTTTGCTAAGATGTGACGGTGGTAGTTGTTGTAGGTCCGTGCAGAGATCTTTCACATACGCACGAATCTCTACTAACCTTCGCTTGTCGTCATTTGTGCGTTCCCTTTTGGAACCGAGAGTGCAACAGTCTCTGATTCCTCAGCATATTCCGAATTTTGCTGTTTAACCATGGTGGGTCTTTTCCATTCTTTATCCACTTACTAGACGCGTAACACCTTAGACCACTATTTACAATGTACTTAAACGTTGCCCATAATTCCTCTACATCCATCTTGCTGGTACTAAGTGATGCCAATTCTCTGTCTAAATAAGATGCTAATAACTGATTATTTGCTCTATCTAGCAGACTCGCTTGATCTTCTTGACTGATTTATTACCTTTCGTAATTATAGTTGCTACAAAGACACTATGATCGCTAATCCCCATTTCTGTACTGACATACATCTTGCCTATTTGTGGCTACAAAGTCTAAGATAGTTCCATTGCGTGTGGGCTGTCGAGCTAGCTGCTCAAGACAGTTTCCAGAAAACGTATTTCACATCACTGTCCGTCTGTAACCCCCGCAATGAATCCATAGACATCACAGTCTATACTCGATAGGTTATAGTCGTTTCCAACTAGTAACCCTTGATCTGGGTATTTACGCACTATTGACCGTAAACTTTCTTTGAATAACTAGAAATGTCGCAGCGCAATCGGGTGGCCGGTAAAAATTAGCCGGTAACAATTAGCTTGTTTTCACTTACACCTGTTATACGTGACTACATAATTTCACTGTCACACTCAGCTTCTACCTCACTAGAAATGGAAATGAGTTGGCGTTATTGGTCGGGAGGCGCCTTGCGGGGCAGGTCCGGCCGCCTTAGTGCAGGTCTTATTACATTCGACGCCACATTGGGCGACCTACGCGCCGGATGGGGATGAAATTATGATGAAGACAACACAACACCCAGTCCCTGAGCGGAGAAAATCTCCGACCCAGCCGAGAATCGAACCCGGGCCGGTAAGACGGCAATCCGTCACGCTGACATCTCAGCTATCGGGGCGGACGACCTCACTGGAGACAATATCTTTGTCAACAGCAATTAACACTCCCCTTCCTATTCCCTCTAATCTGTTTTTCTGATATTCGTTCCACGGTTCCCAAAATACATTAGAGTTTTCCACTTCGGGTTTCATTGAACTGTCAGTCCCAACAATAATTTGGGCGCGAGAACTTACATTGAGGAGAGTGAATTCAGGAACTTTACTACCAGTTCTTTGACAGTTTACTGACAGTCGACGTGTCTTTATTCTGAACGCAGTTTGACTTCCCTTGCATATCGATTGGCGACTTTTCATCGGAGCACCTGCGTAGCCTAAAAAACCCTCATGTTCACTACTCAAGTACTCTGCTACCCGAGTAACTGCTTCTTTAGAGTAGTGCACACCTGACCTATCAAGGGGAGTCCTACTAACGATAACGCAGGTCTAGAAATCTGCATCACAGTGTCGACGAAGCCGTTGGTTGAGACCACTCGGTTCCAAACAAAAGGACTCCGGTCAAGTCTGGGAACAATGCTTGCACCCCGCGCGCGAGGTCAGCACCACCTCCGCCAGCCGCCTGTACGAACTGAGGTTCGCTTCAGAACCCATGCTACAGGCGTCGTTGGTCAAATCTCGGATGAGGCCCCTGGCAGACACACCAAATGCACATTGGCTTTCCTTCCAGTTCTGAACGCCATCTTCCCAAGGGGCTCCATAACGCGCCTAACATCGGAGCTGCCAATAACTAGTGAACCCCATACCCTTGTTCCAACTCAGACCCTGCTGAAGGAGCGGCCACCAATCCACTCACAAGGTGGAATGGGCGATGCAAGACGGCCATTCTCCACATTCGCCCTCCGCCTCGAGCTACGCGAACGCACTCCGACCAGCTATTCACACTGCTGTGCTGGCGGATCCACAGCGTCGCGTGCACTAGAGGTGCCTCGGAAGCAGAGTTAGTGGGCAAAAAAGCGACACCCGAGGTGTCCCATGCGACGAGCCACATTCTACGCCAGCACTACACCCCGGGGCAGCAGACTAAAGGTGACTCACCGTAGCCAAAAGTACATTCAGCGGTTCGCGAGCTACGGCCAGTTCGTCCTGCGTCCGCACACAGCCTGCCACATCATAGCCATCCTAGCCAGATTAACTGAAGAAGTAAACTATAAAAACAGACAGAATTCTACATATGCAACTTACTACCCTCCTGATTTGTCACCAATGGACGCTGATGCGTTAATGAGCTGCCTGTTCAGTGAGCAACATCTGCGCTAGAGACTGAACGAATTTACACTTACAAAAATGGCCAATTAAAACTCTTAAACACAAAAAACACACACGAAATTTAATAAATATACTAAGAAAAGAACACAATAAAAGATAAACACTAAACTTCCCGCTCTGCAGTTTTACTCGTATGTTGTTTGTTGTTGTGGTCTTCAGTCCTGAGACTGGTTTGATGCAGCTCTCCATGCTACTCTATCCTGTGCAATCTTCTTCATCTCCCAGTACCTACTGCAGCCTACATCCTTCTGAATCTGCTTAGTGTATTCATCTCTTGGTCTCCCTCTACGATTTTTACCCTCCACCCTGCCCTCCAATGCTAAATTTGTGATCCCTTGATGCCTCAAAACATGTCCTACCAACCGATCCCTTCTTCTAGTCAAGTTGTGCCACAAACTTCTCTTCTCCCCAATCCTATTCAATACCTCCTCATTAGTTACGTGATCTACCCACCTTATCTTCAGCATTCTTCTGTAGCACCACATTTCGAAAGCTTCTATTCTCTTCTTGTCCAAACTGGTTATCGTCCATGTTTCACTTCCATACATGGCTACACTCCATACAAATACTTTCAAAAATGACTTCCTGACAGTTAAATCTATACTCGATGTTAACAAATTTCTCTTCTTCAGAAACGATTTCCTTGCCATTGCCAGTCTACATTTTATATCCTCTCTGCTTCGACCATCATCAGTTATTTTACTCCCTAAATAGCAAAACTCCTTTACTACTTTAAGTGCCTCATTTCCTAATCTAATTCCCTCAGCATCACCTGATTTTATTTGACTACATTCCATTATCCTCGTTTTGCTTTTGTTGATGTTCATCTTATATCCTCCTTTCAAGACACTGTCCATTCCGTTCAACTGCTCTTCCACGTCCTTTGCTGTCTCTGACAGAATTACTCGTATATCAGGCGAGAACTGTATCGTGACTGACTGCGATAGCAAACGAACATACCATATGGCACACATTGTCTGTCCTATACAGGGTGTACTATAAATAATAGAAATAACTAACACAAGTGAAAGTACAAGGTATTAGAGCCAAAAGTGTTCCTGTAAACATGGGTGCCTTGGACCGTATTGGCCCGTTAGATGTCGCCTTTCCTGAGAAACAAAACGTGCTGCTGTCTCGTCAAGCATCTACCAAACACTCTACAGCCACTGACCAGTTTCATGCAGGCTTAGTCGAAACGTCTTCAATTCAAATATACTTCTCCTGACTAGGAAACCTCTTCATATTGTAGTCAGCGGCATCTGGTAACAACATATTGGCAATTATGTAACATAAGTTTCGTTTCAGTACCATGTTTAAATGCAATGTTTTCCTTACTTTACCGGAGACTTTCATCAATGTCAGTTTTCGCTGTTACTTGTCTCAGTCCTTCTATACACACATCAAAAAAGTTTTGCATCACCCCGGTTCCCAGAACTCATGAAGATAGACACTGACTGTGGATATTGTATCACAGACGCAGTCCCCTAGGCTGTTCAGAGATGTCACTAAACCCGCCCAAAGATGTAGACAACCAAGCATTCGCAGCTACTATTAGAGGGAGGGAGTCCGACAGCGGATCAGTTCCAGTCATTCGACCAGGAAGGAGGAGCACTGCTCGTGTTGTCTAGACGGTCAAACCGCGGTTCTATCGGGTCCGCACTGTCACTTTCTGCCACGAAGGGCTCTCAACAAGGGAAGTGTCCAGGCGTCCCCGAGTGAAGCAAAGCGATGTTGTTCGGACCGGAGGAGATACAGAGAGACAGGATCTGTCAATGACATGCCTCGCTCAGGCCGCCCAAGGGCTACTACTGCAGTGGATGACCGCTACCGACGGATTATTGCTCGGAGAAACCCTGACAGCAACGCCACCATGTTGAACAATGCTTAGCGTGGAGCCACAGCACGTCGTGTTACCACTCAAACTGTGCACAATAGGCTGCATGATGCGCAACTTCACTTCTGACGTCCATGGCGAGGTCGTTCTTTGCAACCACGATACCATGCAGCTCGGTACAGATGGGCCCAACACCATGCCGAATGGACCACTCAGGATTGGCATCACGTTCTCTTCACCAATGAGTGTCGCATATGCCTACAAAAAAGACAATCGCCGGAGACATTTTTGGAGACTTCCCGATCAGGCTGAACGCGTTAAACACACTGTCCAGCGAGTGCAGCATGATGGAGGTTCCCTGCTGTTTTGGGGTGGCATTATGTGAGGCCGACGTACGCCGCTGGTGATCATGGAAGGCGCCGTACCGCCTGTACGATACGTGAATACCATCGTCCGATCGATAGTGCAACCATATCGGCAGCGTATTGGCGAGGCATTCGTCTTCATGGACGACGATTCACGCCCCCATCGTGCACATCTTGTGAATTTCCTTCAGGATAACGACATCGCTCGACTAGAGTGTCCAGCATGTTCTCTAGGCGGGAACCTCATCGAAGATGCCTGGGATGGACTGAAAACTGCTTATGGACGACGTGACTCACAAACCACTTTGAGGGATCTACGCCGAATCGTCGTTGAGGAGTGGGAAAATCTGGACCAGCAGTGACTTGATGAACTTGTGGGTAGTATGCCACGACGAATATAGGCATTCATCAATGCAAGATGACGCGCTACTGGGTATTAGAGGTACCGGTGTGTACAGCAGTCTGGACCACCACCTGTGAAGACCTCGATGTATGGTGGTACAACTTGCGACGTGTGGTTTCAAGAGTAATAAAAAGGTCGGAAATGATGTTTATGTTGATCTCTATTCCAGTTTTCCGTACAGGTTCCGGAACTCTCGGAACCGAGATGATGCAAAACTTTTTTGATGTGTGTACTACTAGGCTTTAAGAAAAACGAAAAAATGGTAGTATATGGCGACATCGGTAAGTTAGATCTTGGCCAACAACTTTTAAAGGCATCTCCAGAATTCAAATGGCTCTGGTCACAATGGGACTTAGCTAAAAATGGTTCAAATGGCTCTGAGCACTATGGGACTTAAAAGCTAAGGTCATCGGTTCCCAATAAATTAGAACTTAACCTAAAAATTAAAACTAACCTAACCTAACCAAACCTAACCAAATCTAACCTAACCTAACCTAACTAACCTAAGGACATCACATACACCCATGCCCGAGGCAGGATTCGAACCTGCGACCGTGGTGGTCTCGCGGTTCCAGACTGTAGCTCCTAGAACCGCTCGACCACTCCAGCCAGCGCAATGAAGTATCGACTGAGGCGTTGAACTATATTAAGAAAGGACCAAAACCAGCCTCTGAACGAACAGATTCAGACGAAGTTTGGAGTATCATTAACATCTTGGACCT
The DNA here is from genome assembly GCF_023864345.2 of Schistocerca serialis cubense. Taxonomy (NCBI): domain Eukaryota; kingdom Metazoa; phylum Arthropoda; class Insecta; order Orthoptera; family Acrididae; genus Schistocerca; species Schistocerca serialis. The sequence continues at coordinate 1,101,244,211 of NC_064639.1, forward strand.
TGGAGGAAAATAAAACAAGGGGAGTAACACCACAGCTAGGAACGCTAAAGAGAAAGCTTACTTATTGCAAGTAAGCTTACTTATGGCAAGTAAAACTAGGAAAGAAGTGCAGATTCCTGAAGGAAGCTCGTTGGCACAGACACATCCTACACAAAAATGAAGATAACTCGGGCTCTAAGAATTACCGAACAGTTTCGTTAATACCAGTGACCTAGACGAGACATCCGAACACTGCTGAAAGAGCGGAAAACGAACTAAAATCCAGAAATTGGTGACTACCAAAGAATCTTCAGGTAGAGCAGATAATTTGTGGAACAAATCTTTGAAAGCGACAGTTGCATCTTGAAAACAAAGAAGCAAGTATTCATCCTCACGTTCGTGGATTGCAAGAAAGCCTGTTTAAGTTAATGGATATATGGTCCAACATCTTAAAGCAGATGAGCCTGAAAAGAAAATCCTGTAATATGTTTAAACAGCCCTTATCTTTGTCATCCAAGGTCAAGTTCAGATATTCACTTTCGGAATCTTCGGAATAAAGAATGGGGCCAGGCTAGGTGACGCACTCTCTCCTTTGCTCTCTACCTTCAACTCTGTTAATCAGATTACAGAATGGCCATGAGAAACGAAAAGTGTGGGCGGAATTCGATTGGGATGCAAGAAAAAAGAAATACCGAAGAATTCCTGACACCTGCAGACCGTATTGTGATACTGTCGGAATCATTAGAAGAGATGATTAATCCTGTCACCCAGCTTCAAAGAAAAATGTAGGTCTCCAGACCTCTATCGAGACACTACGTGAAGAATATAAAGACTCGGAGACGAATGTCATTGGCAGGAGAGAAAGCTAAGAGTGTAGAAGGACTTAAATACCTAAGACAAACTATCGTGACAGGGAAAGAAGCTACAGGTGCACGAATCCGCTAGACAAATTGACCACACTAACTCACCATAAACATCCACTAATAGATAATTCGACGAATAAAAATAATGACACTGCCAGACAGTGATCCTCCCTGTAGCCTTATCCGCAGTAGAAAGTCTATACGTTGTAAGAACAGGATTACCTAGGCAGTTGCAACTTGTGGCAAGATGTATTTCCGTATGACTGTTGGCTCCAACCACCTGCTCATGTGGCATATCGCTCAGCTTGCTACCGTGCGAGACAGGAAGGCCAACCACAACTAGATCGATTCCCACGGCAGGTTAATGGTCGCTGGTCTGGTAAACCGGCCAGCATCATTCATGCTACACCTTAAAAAAAAAAAAAAAAACCGGTGGAGAACAGGAATTGCAAAAAATATTGAATGCATTAACTGCTGATGTAGTATCAACTGAGACTATATTTAACTGTTTCAGGGATACGTGGTAGCAACTAGCAGGGCAACGTATAATGTAAGTGACATAGGACGTATTTTGCTGAACATAGTACATGAAATTGCGCGTAAAACTGCTATAGTCCTATTCACGAAAGATGACGGTTCGCGCGTGTCGAGGCACGGACGGTGACTGCATTGTTGACGATTCCAAGCAGCAGTTTCAGTGTGCGCAGGCGCGTGGTTTCCGCTTGAAGAGAGCTTGTTGATGTTGTTGTTGTTGTCTACAGTCCTGAGAATGGTTTGATGCAGCTCTACATGCTACTCTATCCTCTGCAAGCTTCTTCATCTCCCAGTACCTACCGCAGTCTACATCCTTGAAGAGAGATTATATCTCGCAAATTATGCTCTCGTTTGCTTTTGCAGAATTTATCACTTCCGTCACTATCAGCGGTGATAACTCGCAATAACCACTCCGTCTACAGGCCACAAGTGGCCCATTGGGACCATCCGACCGCCGTGTCATCCTCCGTGGAGGATGCAGATAGGAAGGGCGTATTATCAGCACACCACTCTCCCAGTCGTCATGATGGTAGTCTTGACCAAAGCCGCTACTATTCGGTCGAGTAGCTCCTCAATTGGCATCACGAGTATGAGTGCACCCCGAAAAATGGCAGCAGCGCATGGCGGCCTGGATGGTCACCCATCCAAGTGCCGACCACGACCGACAGAGCTTAACTTCGGTGATCTCACGGGAACCGGTGTACTCACTGCGGCAAGGCCGTTGTTAACTCGCAATAAATGGAATTAAAATTCCCTACACAACGCTCTACGATCACATTTAAGACACGAATTAGCTACAGCATTCACAGCAGAGCGATCAGAACACTACTGAACGCTCATTGGTTGTCGGAGAATACGTGACTTAGTTGGAGAACAAGCCTAAACTGGACCGCCATCGTTCGTGACTCCTACTATAGTGACTTCACTGTGTTTAAAGATGTCTATAGACCAATCAGGTAGAGATCGATCAATGGCAGATATTATGAAAATGAGCCAATATATTACGACCACTGTTTGCCGTGGGAATGAATACCGCTTGGCGGGCAAGAGACGCGGTAAGGAAAGTTCGTAAGTGGAGCAGAGAAGAACGAGGAAACATTCTAGCCACGATACAGGCCGAATATGCGGAAATCCAAGGGGATCCATAAAAAGACGAAACTGATCGGCTGTTGAAGTGATTTTGTAATGAGCATGTACGGGTAATACACAGTTATGTCACATTAATGTGACCACCGCCTATGTTCGATGTCGATGTGTAATAACCAATCACGGATTTCAGCTTCCAACTCTAGCAGTGATGGGCGTGTAATGGATCTGTTGAGAGAGAAAGAGAGGGGGGAGGGGGAGAGGGGTAACAACAACAACAGTGCAATTGTTGTCGTATTGCGGAAACAGAGTGATTTTTCTGACGTCCAAAAGGACATGAGCACTGACCTTCGATCCAAGATTGAATGTATTCGCGAAACGGCAAAGTTTGTAAATTGTTTGCGTCCTGCCGTTGTTAAAGCGTAAAGCAGATGGAAGAATTGCGCTATCTGAAACCGCCGCCGAAGCAACTGAGGTGCACCACGGGCCATGGATGAAAGGGGTGAACGCCGGCTGAATAGATACGTACGGACAACAGACGTGCAACTGTTGAGCAAGTGACCACTCAGATGAACCAAGTGGTCGCCAGCAGTGTCTCCTCAACAGCGAACGCCGCTGCATATGTGCCCTCGCAGTGGGTTCCTGGTTGATGCATCAATGGTGAGTGCTGTTCTGGCCGCGAATCTCCCCGTATTTAAACACAATCGAGAAACTGTGGGACGACAATTTTCAAATTCCAGAAAAGAGCCATAAAAACCATAAATAAAAATGGTACTCGAGCTTATTGTAAAGATCTGTTCAAAACACTTGGGATTTTAACTTCTCCGTGTGAATACATTTACCAGCCAGTTGTACATATCAAAAATAGCATTAGTAATTACTGCACAAGCAGTTCTGTCAATGACTATGGAACAAGAGCTAGACTCAACTTACATTTGCCAAGAAAAAATAAACATAAAACTCAAAACAGAATTTTCTATAAAGGAACAAAACTGTACAATAAAGAAACAAAAGAGATTAAAGAAATTGCAAAAATACACTTATTTAAAAACGTAGCCAAAAAGTACCAATTATGCAATACATTTTATATATTGAAGGTTAAGTTAGATAAAACACAGTAGAGTTTGTTAAAAAAATGTTATACAAGTACATAATAATAATGATTATAAAACATCCAACATTCCACATAACACCTTCACACTATGCTTTTTCCCTTTTCTAGAAAAACAAAACCCCAAGCTATGCATTGCACAATACTAACATCTCTTCCTCTTTCTGAGCTCAACATCTCACTCATTATAGATGGATGCTGACTCAGTTTTTCAGGATAGCAAATGGGCAGTTGCAGTGCAGAAAACTGCCCGGAGATCACCAGTGTGTGTGTGTGTGTGTGTGTGTGTGTGTGTATGTGTGTGTGTGTGTGTGTGTGTGTGTGTGTGTGTGTTTGTGTGTGTTTGCGTGTTCAGTGAGTGAAGTATTACGAAACAATGTGTGTATAGTGTGTGCAATGACTGATAGTGAGATACGAGTGAACAGTGTGACATTACATTAATTAATAAGTTATTTGTAAAAAAAAGTATTGCATACCAGGAGTAAATCTTTGATTGTCTCTAACTAGAGGTTTGTAAATGTACGAGTATACGAATTAACTTATTTTAAATTGGTCTAAACTTGTAAATACTTTGTCATGTTCTATAAACTTATAAAAAAAGATCTACAGATGAATAGCGCTACTACTGCTACTACTACTACTGCTTTTAGAAATAATAAATACCAAATAACAAATATTTGGTGGTGATCGGATTCGAACTGGCGACACTTACCCATCAACGTTAATTGCTACTTCATACTGGATATATATATATATATATATATATATATATATATATATATATATATATATATATATTAGAACTACTTAAACCTAATTAACCTAAGGACATCACAAACATCCATGCTCGAGGCAGGATTCGAACCTGCAACCGTAGCGGTCGTGCGGTTCCAGACTGAAGCGCCTAGAACCGCTCGGCCACACCGGCGTAGTAAGTCTCCCCGCATAATACATACGTGCTCGAAGTGATTTAAGTCGAGGGAAGGAGCAGATCGAATATCCCCCTATCCTACGTTGTTCGATGCTATCGCACATTGTCACCCATAAAAATGGCGTCAGGGACGAGTGCTTCCCTCAAAAGACACACATGGAAAGGGAATTCAGTGCCACAAGAATGTTGACCGTGTTCAAACACTTAGAGATCAGTACACCCATCTTACGTTATGCCTCTGAACGACCTTGTTCGATAATATGTACTTATATGGATATGGTGTCTGTTCTTTCGGACATGCCCGAAACAACAGACACAATAGAAATGACAATTAATTTTTCATACTTTCAGCTGCTGACGGGCGTTGATATATATCAACGGGGACAGGTGAAAATGTGTGCCCCGACCGTGACTCGAACCCGCGATCACCTGCTTACATGGCAGACGCTCTATCCATCTGAGCCACCGAGGGCACAGAGGACAGTGCGACTGCACGGACTACGCCAACGCTTCCCGGGAGACGCAAGTTCTCACCTTGTATGCCCACACACTACATTCGTAGTGTCCCACCCCAACACACTCATTACTCGTGGAAGACATTCTTACGAAGTCCCTTAAGAGTTCGGGGAATATGCGTGCATCCGCACAGAAGACGAAGGTCAAGGCTGGTATTTCAAGAACTATATACTGATATGGATATGGTGTCTGTTCTTTCGGACATGTCTCAGACGGATAGAGCGTCTGCCATGTAAGCAGGAGATCCCGGGTTCTAGTCTCGGTCGGAGCACACATTCTCACCTATCCCCGTTGATATGTATCATCCCCAGTCAGCTGCCGAAGGTATTACAAATTATTTCTAATTTCGTTCTAGACACCTGCAGGTTGTCAATGGTGTCTGTTCTTCGGGACATATCTGAAAGAACAGACACCATATCCACATCAGTATATAGTTACGGCTTTTCCGGCATTGACCTTCTTCTTCTGTACTGATGCACACATATTCCCAGAACTCTTACAGGACTTGGTAAGAATGTCTTCCACGAGTAATGAGTGTGTTGGGATGGAACACTACGAATGTAGTGTGTGAACATACAAGGTGAGAATGTGGGTCTCGCGGGAGGCGTGCGCGAGATAGACCCTGCAGTCGCACTATACTCTGTGCCCTTGGTGGCTCAGATGGATAGAGCGTCTCCCATGTAAGCAGGAGACCCCGGGTTCGAGTTACAGTTGGGGCACACATTTTCACCTGTCTCCGTTGATATATATCAACGTCCGTCAGCTGCCGAAGGTATTACAAATTATTTCTAATTTCATTCTAGACACCTGCAGGTCATCAATGGTGTCTGTTTTTTCGGACATGTCCGAAAGAACAGACACCATATCTGTATCAGTATATAGTTCTGGCAATGCCGGCCATAACCTTCTTGTTGTGTGCGGATGCACACATATTCCCAGAACTCTTAAGGGACTTGGTAAGAATGTCTTCCACGAGTAATTAATGTGTTGGGGTGGGACAGTACGAACGTAGTGTGTGGACATACAAGGTAAGAATGTGGGTCTCGAGGGAAGCATGGGCGTAGTCCGTGCAGTCGCACTGTCCTCTGTGACCGCGGTGGCTCAGATGGATAGAGCGTCTGCCATGTAAGCAAGAGATCCCGGGTTCGAGTTCCAGTCGGGGCACACATTTTCACTTGTCCCCGTTGATATATATCAACGCCCGTCAGCAGCTGAAGGTATTAAAAATTAATTCTAATTTTGTGCGACAGTGTTCCTGGGTGCATCGCGCGCTCCGACCGTTGGCCATATGGGGCTATGTTGTTTTGGCGATCCATGTTTTATGGTACCGGGACGTGTAATGCCGCATGAGTGTACTGACCTCTGAACCTCTGAAGCTGACAAACTCATCGGTCAATGTTATCAGTCTTTTCAGTCTGTACCTTGACTTGATTTTTGTAGATGACAATGCACGACGTTGACAGTGCAAGCGGTGGATCTCTTGCAACGAGAGAGCATTCGGCGATTTGACTGGCCTACCCGTTCCTCCGACGATCGCATTGCGCTTGTGTGGGATGCGTTTAGGATCCGTATTGCACCGACGTCCACACGAGCCAACGGCCACCTGGCAGCTGTCATCCGGTGGAGGAATGGAGCGCTCTATCAACATCGTGGCCAACAAGCGAGTACGATACAGAGCGCCCCTCTGAATTAAGAACCATGTCTCGCCTGATGTAATGTCCAGGGGACCACCAAAAATCGTGGTAAGGTGTAGTAACTGCCTTTGAACAAAAGTCTGCTTTGTGTTCGTCTCATTGCGTATTTCTTACAGTTAACTTCTGTACCAAATTGTAGCATTTCATTCTAGGCGTGGTTGAAACTTTAACGATCTATGTTACATGGCAGTGACACATCGTTGGCAAGAAAATTTCTTCCTCAGGTTTCGCACACCAGTGTATTTAAATATTTTAAGAGTTGTTCATGGTGGCACTAGATGATGTTTTTATTAATATTTAGCATTATCCTTGCGTGAAAATGTTTTGTAAGTGACGAGAATGGGGAAACGGTCGATTCAAAATACAGGGTGGTCCATTGATAATGACAGAGCCAAATATCTCACGAAATAAGCGTCAAACGAAAAAAATACAAAGCACGAAACTTGTCTAGCTTGAAGGGGAAAACCAGATGGCGCTATGGTTGGCCCGCTAGATGACGCTGCCATAGGTCAAACGGATATCAACTGCGTTTTTTAAAATAGTAACTCCCATTTTTTATTTCATATTCGTGTAGTACGGAAAGAAATATGACTGTCTTACTTGGACCACTTTTTTCGCTTTGTGATAGATGGCGCTGTAATAGTCACAAACGTATGGCTCACAATTTTTGACAAACAGTTGGTAACAGGTAGGTTCTTTAAATTAAAATGCAGAACGTAGGTACGTTTGAACATTTTATTTCAGTTGTTTCAATGTGATATATGTACCTTTGTGAACTTATCATTTCTGAGAACGTATGCTGTTACAGAGTCATTACCTTAAATGCCACATTAATGCAATAAATGCTCTAAATGGTGTCTGTCAACCTCAATGCATTTGGCATTATGTGTAACAACATTCCTCTCAACAGCGAGTAGCTCGCCTTCCGTAATGTTTGGACATGCATTGATAATGCGCTGACGCATGTTGTCAGGCGTAGTCGGTGGATCACGATAGCAAATATCGTTCAACTTTCCCCACAGAAAGAAATCCGGGGACGTCAGATCTGGTGAACGTGCGGGCCATGGTATGCTGCTTCGACGACCAATTCACCTATTCAATACAGCTTCAACGGCAAGCGAGCTACGTGCCGGACATCTATCATGTTGGAAGTACATCGCCATTCTGTCACGCAGTGAAACATCTTGTAGTAACATCGGTAAAACATTACGCAGGAAATCAGCATACGGTGCACCATTCAGATTTCCATCGATAAAATGGGGGCCAATTATCCTTCCTCCCATAATGCCGCGCCATACATAAATCCGCCAAGGTCGCTGATGTTCCACTTGTCGCAGCCATCGTGGATTTTCCGTAGCATTTTCAACACCGACGTCTTTGAGATTCCCGATTCTCGCGCAATTTGTCTGCTACTGATGTACGGATTAGCCGCGACAGCAGCTAAAACACCTACTTGGGCATCATCATTTGTTGCAGGTCGTGGTTGACGTTTCACATGTGGCTGAACACTTCCTGTTTCCTTAAATAACGTAACTATCCGGCCAAGGGTCCGGACACTTGGATGATAACGTCCAGGATGCCGAGCAACATACATAGCACATGCCGTTGGGCATTTTGATCACAATAGCCACACATCAACACAATATCGACCTTTTCCGAAATTGGTAAACGGTCAATTTTAACACGGCTAATGTACCACGAAGCAAATACCGTCCGCAGTGGCGGAAAGTTACGTGATACCACGTACTTATAATTTTGTCACTATTACAGCGCCATCTATCACAAAGCGAAAAAAGTGGTCCAACTGAAACATTCATATTTCTTTACGTACTACACGAATATAAGCAACATACATAGCACATGCCGTTGGGCATTTTGATCACAATAGCCACACATCAACACGATATCGACCTTTTCCGAAATTGGTAAACGGTCAATTTTAACACGGCTAATGTACCACGAAGCAAATACCGTCCGCAGTGGCGGAAAGTTACGTGATACCACGTACTTATAATTTTGTCACTATTACAGCGCCATCTATCACAAAGCGAAAAAAGTGGTCCAACTGAAACATTCATATTTCTTTACGTACTACACGAATATGTAATAAAAATGGGGGTTCCTACTTTAAAAAAACGCAGTTGATATCCGTTTGACCTATGGCAGCGCCATCTAGCGGGCTAACCATAGCGCCATCTGGTTTCCCTCTTCAAGCTAGACGAGTTTCGCTCTTTGTAGTTTTTTCGTTTGATGCTTATTTCGTGAGATATTTGGCCCGGTCACTACCAATGGACCACCCTGTGTTCAGTGATACGACAAACAATTTAATAAGGATTAGGGTCATTTCAGCAGGTATTGGCAGGAGTTGAATATTGTTTCCTTTGCATCTGGGCTGCAAGGCAGCTATATCGGTGATGGTGTTTGAGCAGCTCGGGCAACTTCTTCACGTTGCTTTCAAGTGCAAGTTTTTGGCACTGAAAGACTAACTTCGTGCGAGTGTTGGCTATTGTGATGAACTTTTACATAGGATGAACATTTATTGCTAACTGGCTTCAATATTAACACATAGTCGGTACATGGACCTTGGTTCTGCTTTTATCGTAACTGGAGAATCTGCGAGAACGTATTCGTCATCTAGGCTATATTAAGTGCAATTAGCTTTTTCTTTTTTTTACTTAATCTAGGAATCCATACACTTTTAATAAATTGTTGTAAGGCCAAAATTATTTTGGCTTTGAGTGAACAATATACAGTATTCAAACATTACTTCGCCACTGTTTTGATCACGTTTTTCTTTACTCCGAATTACCATTTACTTTTCTTTAACATATTTATTCTTTCATTTGTTTTTCCGAGCCGCCAGGATAGCCGAGAGCGCTAACGCGCTGCTTCCTGGACTCGGGTGGGCGCGCCGGCCCCTGATCGAATCCCCCAGGCGGATTAACGACGACGGCCGGTATTCCGGCCAGCCTGGATGTGGTTTTAGGCGGTTTTCCACATCCTACTAGGTGAATACCAGGCTGGTCCCCACGTCCCACCTCAGTTACACGACTCGCAGACATCTGAAACACATTCATACTATTTCACGATTTACACTAGACACAGACAGCTGGGGTACATTAATTCCGACCCGGGGGGTATAGGGTGGCGGCAGGAAGGGCATCTGGCCAACCCTTACAAATTAACCACGCCAACTCCATCCTTAACCCTGCCGACCATTCGCACAATGCGGGATAAAGGCAGTAGCAAAAGAAAGAACAAAAGAATTCTTTCATTTGTTTTTCCAATATAAACCACTTGATACTTGCCTCTTGAAGCCTATTATGGACAGATAGTGCTCTTATTAGGTTAACATTTATTTTTCTTTAACTCACTTATCCCTTCATTTGTTTTTCCGGTATATACCAGTCGGTTCCTGCCTGATGAAGCCTATTACAGACAAATGGTGCTCTTATTAGGATTACGAACAGTGGATGATAACCTACCCCTGTCCTTAACCTGTCCTTAAGGCTGTTCGCTAGCCCTGATCAACTTTAAATTTTGTAACTAATTTGAGAAAATTGACGCAATACGTCTTGGAATATTTTGTCCGTGTATGAGGTCTGCTTTCAGTGTTGTAAGACGTGTATATTTCTATTGCCTATTGTCAAACCACAATTTGTGAAAGATGTTTATATTTTATTAATAGGATTAAGAAGGAATAATTAATATTTGTCATGTTGGAAATAATTGTGGTAGCAGGGAATGTCTGCACCAAAGTATTGTTGGCAGGAGAGACCGCACATTGATATAATTTTAAAAAGGGCGGGAGAGACCACGTGTGGATACATTTTAAGAAAAGAGCGAGAAAGACCGCGCATTGATACATTTTGTAATGGTAGCAGCGATTGTCTGCACCATAAAGCATTGCTGGAGGGAGAGACCGCACTTTGGCGTTCGTAGGAAGTCAGTAGTAAGCGAGAACTGAAGCGAGTCGGTAGCAGGTCTGAAGCGAGAGGTTGAGAGGAGCGGTGTGCCTGCCAGCCACCAGCTGTGATTTACAAGAGATTATAAACGGATGTACAGAGACATCAGCTAACTATTATAATAAGAGGAACTAATATTATTGAGTAATTTCTTTGAGAAACTCAAGACTACTGAAGGTATGTTTGCGCGATGCTAGTTGTAAGATTATTGTAAAAAGTAAGTCCCATTTGAACTTTTGTAAAATCATTTCATTCAGAATATAATTAATTTTTGCCAGGAATATTGCATTACTGATTATAATACATTCCAAAAACCATCAACGTAAAACTTTGCAAAATTTTATTGTTGTCAAGAAAAAGTTTAACTATGAATTACGTAATGTCAGTCAAATTTATTAAAGAATAACGTCAGCTTTGGTAATAAATACAGCCACTTATTATGACGGCCCACCAGCAGCTAATAAAGTATAGTAAAACAGAGTAAGTATATTCTTGTCGCAGTTCGATGTAGCAGTCAGACGGCGATTGAGTAACAGTAAAAAAGGTAAGGAACAGTTTTGGGTTATTGCAGGTAACGACTGAGGGCCACGACGACGACACATTCTATGTTTCGTCGAAGTAATCAGAAAATCATACTATGAAAGCTTTCACGACCGGATGACATATCTTCTGGTAAACCTTCCGGGATGTAAGGTCGTGGTCCATGAAACTTTTCAGCTCCTAACGTTTCGTCCAGAGCTGCGCTGGACATCTTCAGAGGGGTGTTTCTCCTCCGGTGAGTCTTGCCGACAGAGTTTACGACAGTTGGCAAGACTCACCGGAGGAGAAACACCCCTCTGAAGATGTCCAGCGCAGCTCTGGACGAAACGTTAGGAGCTGAAGAGTTTCATGGACCACGACCTTACATCCCGGAAGGTTTACCAGAAGATATAATCAGAAAATCACTTTTAATAAGCAGCATTTAAATTTGTATGCGGAGATTGAGAAAGAGAATAAATTTCAAAGGGAAGATTTAATTTGTTATTATTAAGCAAGAGAAAGAAATCCTAAGGGAAGCTTTCGTAGGTTATTGTAGACGGGAAGGTAGCGTAACAAAAGAGATGTAGAGGAGACGGGAAGGTTTCAGGGTGAATTTATAATTGCCACCAGAAGACCCGTACATTAGAGGTCATGTGCTGGAGAGCAGCAAACGAAACGTCTGTTGGAGACGGTGCCCAGCTGCATGGCCTTATGAGCCACTACGGATGCGTCGAAGCTGCACTGCTATTCCACATAACGCGAAAATGATAAAGCCGCAAGGGGGGCGAGCGTGTTTACGACAGCGAAACACGCCATAAAAGTGACGGAGCCCCGGCGTCGCAGAGCCCTAACTGCGCCCTCCACCGCCGCATTAAGTGTGCGCTGCGGTCGTAATGAGGCGCATTAGAGGGGCGACCTAAGCCGGCGCAAAGTGCCGTGCTCCGAGCTGAGCGATGTCCGGGCCGTGGCTCTCGGCGACTGCCGCAGCTAGCGCAAACGACCGCGGCGCGGCCGCCGTCTCAAATAGGGAACCCTTCGCAGTCTCACCAGTAGTAGTGCAATCCTGCAGGCTTTCGTGGCCGTTGTCACTGAAGTTAAAATCTTCTGGGTTATTAGGCCGCGTCATGTTTCTTCTAAAATGTCCGACCTTTCGACCCCTCTTCTAGGATCTTCCTCAGGATCTTTTCGTGTCCACTACTGTTTGTGGCTTAATTGAATTATGTCTTCGTTAGAGCTATTTTAAATACAATGGTGAATTCTATGAACAGACTGACGGCCTTGTCATGGGCTCACCCATTTCGCCAGTTGCAGCTGACGTTTTTATGCAACATTTTGAGCAACAAGCGTTAAGTAGTGCTTCTTTGAAGCCTTCTTGCTGGCTCCGCTATGTGGACGATACATTTGTTATATGGCCACACGGCGAAGAAGAACTTCATGCGTTTCACAATTTCTTAAATGGAATTCACCCCAAAATCAAATTCACCTTGGAGGTTGAGAGTGAGGTCGGTCTCCCATTCCTAGATGTGATGGTATACAGAAGATCTGATAACAATCTAGGTCACAGAGTGTACAGAAAGCTGACTAACACAAAGGGTATTTAGATGCCACTTCGCACCACCATCCAGCCCAGAAGCAAGCAGTACTCAACACTCTGCCTTCACGTGCCTTCCGTATCAGTGACGACGACAACTTAGAATCGGAGTTGAATTTTTTAAACATAACACTGAAGGCAAATGGGTATGATAGTTATTCAATCGACAGGGCTTTTAGGCGGAATATTTATACCGCTAATAAGAATGACGAGGAACCGCCTTCTCACTCCGTCAGGTTACCGTCCGTTTCTGGGGTCACTGACCGCATAAACAGAATTTTAGAGAAAAATGTTATTCAAAAAATTGGCTCTGAGCACTATGGGACTTAACTTCTAAGGTCATCAGTCCCCTAGAGCTTAGTGTGGTGTCACCGCCAGACACCACACTTGCTAGGTGATAGCCTTTAAATCGGCCGCGGTCCGTTAGTATACGTCGGACCCGCGTGTCGCCACTATCAGTGATTGCAGACCGAGCTCCGCCACACGGCAGGTCTAGTCTAGAGAGATTCCCTAGCACTCGCCCCAGTTGTACAGCCGACTTTCCTAGCGATGGTTCACTGTCGACATACGCTCTCATTTGCAGAGACGACAGTTTAGCATAGCCTTCAGCTACGTCATTTGCTACGACCTAGCAACGCGCCATATTCAGTTACTGTAAGTACTATCTTCCAGAATGTATTCTGAACAGATAATATTGTCAGTCATGTACCGACAAGAGCGACGTTCATCATTAATGGATTAAAGTTAAGTATCAAACTCATTACGTCCGCTTTCTGAATTCTCATTCCTTGTCGTGTTCCAAACTTTACGTCAGTTTAGTTCTTCCCTCCTCACGCCAGCCTGCGTGAGCTAAAGCGCGCGCATTTCGGCCTCCACTCGTAACACGGTGTTGGCTCGTCTGCTAACACAGAACTACTTAAACCTAGCTAACCTAAGGACATCACACACATCCATACCCGAGGCAGGATTCGAACCTGTGACCGTAGCGGTCGCGCTGTTCCAGACTGTAGCGCCTAGAACCGCTCGGCCACCCCGGCCAGCAAAATGGTATTCAGACATATTTCTTTAGTAAAAAAAATAAAATAAAAGACTTTCTTCCGACAGGAAACGGATGCACCTGATTACCTCCAGAATGCAGGGGTCTATCAAGTGTCATGTGGCTGCGGCAAAGTGTATATAGGCGAAAAGGGAAGAACTGTTAAAGAACGCATTAAGGAACACGAACGGCACATGCGGCTAAAACAAAGTACAAAATCGGCAGCAGCGGAACATCACGAGAACTGTGGCTCTGACATCGATTTTAATAACGTACGTGTACTGGCTAAAGAAACAAACATTTATAGAAGAAAGGTCCGAGAAGCGGCTGAAATTTCTAAGAATGCATCTAATTTCAATAGAGAGGACGGCTATAGGCTTCCGGCATCGTGGCTCACCGCCATCAAGGAAGTAAGTACTCGGCCGCGGTGTGTGAGCGGCATAAACAGCGCGCTGCAAGTCACCTCGGCGGACAATAATATTTTGGGTAAACATTCCCCCTCTCTTGCTCTGTCCGTTTCGAATCTAGCCACTGTAGACGACCAACCAATAGCAGGCATTTCAACCAATAACCCTTCTCCAGCGTAAGTGTGGAACAGTGCCTTTCTATCCAACGACGACGACCGCCAATGGTATCCAAAGGAGATGAGCTACCTATAACCCTTCTCCAGCATAAGTGTGGAATAGTGCCTTTCTATCCAATGACGACGACCGGCAATGGTATCTACAAGAGATGAGCTACCAACGCCCCTTCTTCTGTATTAGCCTATGACTATCGCCCACCAATGGTAGCCATATGAATTTTAAACAATACTATCACTTCTCCAGAACGAACTCCAGAAAACTCCCCCTTTATAAGTGGACGCGACACTCGTCTCTGACAGTGTTCTAGCAGTAGTGGACACCAAAAGATCCTGAGGAACATCCCAGCAGATGGGTCGAAACGTCGAACATTTTAGAAGAAACATGATGCGGCCTAATAACCCAGAAGACTTTAACTCCAGTAGTGGCAATGTTCATTATCAGTAGTCGCTTCAGCAGTCTCTTAGGCAATGCACGTCACTCTGACACATCCCACTTCCATACCTAATATTACGAATGTATTTGTGAAGACATAGTGACGAGCAGTCATGAGCCACCCCAACCGCCCCCCCCCCCGACCCCCCAAAAAATAAATAAAATAAGTAAATAAATTTGCAGCTGAGTGCATTAGCAGCTCTTTCGAAGCAAGTCACACCTGGCGTGACTTTTGGCGCACTCTGTGGGATGTACAGCACCAGGTCGACGACTGGCCTGGAGTATTTTTCGGAGCTGGCTGCAGACGATGACAGATGCTACAAGGCTGGAGCAGGCTAGATTTATGTTTACTCATTCCATAATGTTGTGCGGGGACATCTTTTTTGACTGCGCAGACGATGGAAGCGTTTTAGTGCCAGTTACAGGCATCACGTAATCCAGCTCACCACTTCGACAGTCTGGCCCTCGTACTACGCTGTGTCGACAGTGTTCCAACCCCAGCAACAGGCAGTGACCTTAGATGTGTGGCAATCACAATGCCTTAGTGCCGTGAGAAGGCTTGTGTCAGATCAGCTCGGCCACTTCACAGCTTGTGGCCAGAGGCATGCGGCGACAGCCCTCTGTTCGCTTATCTACTGGTTACACGCCCTAACTTGTGAAGTAGGGGCGTAACAGTCCTCCCGTTTTAGCAGAACATGTCCACCAGATCGCAGACTGGCATCATTTCTGAAAAATCACTCACATTTTCACGTTCATGCACATTTCCGTTCGAGCTTCACTTGAATTGTTCCAGTCCATCTTACAATATCCAGCTACTGAGGTGTACACATAATTATTCGCTAAGCGCGACCTACTCAATCGACACATGGTGCACATGGAAATCAAGAGGGTGGTCATAAATAGGCTGAAAAGATGAGGTGGTACCTGAGGCTACATCTACATCTACATTTATACTCCGCAAGCCACCCAACAGTGTGTGGCGGAGGGCACTTTACGTGCCACTGTCATTACCTCCCTTTCCTGTTCCAGTAGCGTATGGTTCGCGGGAAGAACGACTGCCGGAAAGCCTCCGTGCGCGCTCGAATCTCTCTAATTTTACATTCTTGACCTCCTCAGGAGGTATAAGGAGGGGGAAGCAATATATTCGATACCTCATCCAGAAACGCACCCTCTCGAAACCTGGCGAGCAAGCTACACCGCGATGCAGAGCGCCTCTCTTGCAGAGTCTGCCACTTGAGTTTGCTAAACATCTCCGTAACGCTATCACGGTTACCAAATAACCCTGTGACGAAACGCGCCGCTCTTCTTTGGATCTTCTCTATCTCCTCCGTCAACCCGACCTGGCACGGAACCCACACTGATGAGCAATACTCAAGTAAAGGTCGAACGAGTGTTTTGTAAGCCACCTCCTTTGTTGATGGACTACATTTTCTAAGGACTCTACCAATGAATCTCAATCTGGCACCCGCCTTACCAACAATTAATTTTATATGATCATTCCACTTCAAATCGTTCCGTACGTATACTCCCAGATATTTTACGGAAATAACTGCTACCAGTGTTTGTCCGCTATCATATAATCATACAATAAAGGATCCTTCTTTCTATGTATTGGCAATAGATAACGTTTGTCTATGTTAAGGGTCAGCTGCCACTCCCTGCACCAAGTGCCTATCCGCTCATGATCTTCCTGCATTTCGCTGCAATTTTCTAATGCTGAAACTTCTCTGTATACTACAGACTCATCCGGAAAAGCCACATGGAACTTCCGACACTATCTACTGGGTCATTTATATATATATTGTGAAAAGCAATGATCACATAACACTCCCCTGTGGCACGCCAGAGGTTACTTCAACGTCTATAGACGTCTCCCCATTGAGAACATGCTGTGTTCTGTTTGCCAAAAACTCTTCAATCCAGCCACACAGCTGGTTTGATATTCCGTAGGCTCTAACGTCGTTATTCAGGCGACAGTGCGGAACTGTATCGAACGCCTTCCGGAATATAAGGGAAATGGCATCTACCTGGGAGCCTGTGTCTAATATTTTCCAGGTCTACATCTACATCTACATCTATATTTATACTCCGCAAGCCACCCAACGGTGTGTGGCGGAGGGCACTTTACGTGCCACTGTCATTACCTCCCTTTTCTGTTCCAGTCGCGTGTGGTTCGCGGGAAGAACGACTGCCGGAAAGCCTCCGTGCGCGCTCGAATCTCTCTAATTTTACATTCCTGATCTCCTCGGGAGTTATAAGTAGGGGGAAGCAATATATTCGATACCTCATCCAGAAACGCACCCTCTCGAAACCTGGCGAGCAAGCTACACCGCGATGCAGAGCGCCTCTCTTGCAGAGTCTGCCACTTGAGTTTGCTAAACATCTCCGTAACGCTATCACGGTAACCAAATAACCCTGTGACGAAACGCGCCGCTCTTCTTTGGATCTTCTCTATCTCCTCCGTCAACCCGATCTGGTAGGGATCCCACACTGATGAGCAACACTCAACTCTAATTAACAAATAAAGCGAATTGGGTCTCAAACGATCGCTGTTTCCGGAATCCATGTTGATTCCTACAGAGTAGATTCTGGGTTTCCAGAAATGACATGATACGCGAGCAAAAAACATGTTCTAAAATTCTACAACAAATCGATGTCAGAGATATAGTCCTATAGTTTTGCGCATCTGCTCGACGACCCTTCCTGAAAACTGGAAGTACCTGTGCTCTTTTCCAATCATTTGGTACCTTCCGTTCCTCTAGAGACTTGCGGTTCACGGCTGTTAGAACGGGGGGAGGGGGGGGGGGGAGTTCTTTCACGTATTCTGTGTGGAATCGAACTGGTATCCCGTCAGGTCCAGTGGACTTTCCTCTGTTGAGTGTTTTCAGTTGCTTATCTATTCTTTGGACAGTTATTTCGATGTCAGCCATTTTTTCGTTCGTGCGAGGATTTAGATAAGGAACTGCAGTACGGTCTTCCTCTGTGAAGGTGCTTATTGCCATAACTTGGTGGTGGTAATTTCTGCGGGTTTGTTTCATTTGCTGAAGTAACTGGTCTGCACTATAACGTCTCTTCTGCACTGCTATTAGGTTGTCCAGAGAGTTAAGGAGGATGGGTTGTAAAGTAGGCGAGAGTACCATACCTTGCAGCGTTTTACATACTTTCGCGTCTCTCTGAATGGAGTTTAGTGTACCTCCTTATTCCATTTTCAAATGATAGCAATCACGTTACGTATGCTTCAGTATTGTTACTTAAGTCTGAGTGAAGTTGCGATACCTCCCCTTTTGTTGGTGGTTCTCTTGTCCGTTAACACACTTCCAATTCCAGCACCACATCTCCCCTCAGGGTGCAGTGCTAATTAGTGACTTTAAACAACACATTTTGGATAACGTGACCTGACATAAGGAACGCTAAACACTTTTTTTCAAATTGATTCTCGTTGAATCTTTTATAATGCTTTACTGTTACTCGGGGTTTACGCTACGAAACCAGTGTTACCACGCAGGATGAAGCATTCAATTCGTAAAAAACGTAGAAGTTTGCAAGGATTGGACATTTATTATTAAAGTTGCATCCCAAATAATATATAGCAGGTTATAGTATAACTGACACTACTTGAGCGCCAAGTTCTGGAATCAGCAAGTATTTTAATCAGGTTGTGACGCAATCCTGTCGTACTTACAGAAGGGCGAAGGTGTATGGTAAGTATGCAGTGATTGCATACTAAGGAACTGACAGCCAATGAAGATAACTGTCTTACTGGGGGATAGCGACTGCTCTGCATACATCTGCTTCTATCCAAACAAACGAATTAGTGTGTCTATCGGTCCCTGGGACGCTGCTGCAGTAATATAGTCTTACCATGAGCTCTGCTGGCTGGCGTAGTAATTCGGGGTGGCTCTCCATCACTGCTGGCTCTATGTGTACTCCGCTGATGTCTCCGGCTCTGGATGTTGCTTACTCTGTCGCCTGATCCGCATATGTGTACTTCTTACTTATTTATTTGAATGAGTAGTATTTGTTCTTTCGGGAATGTGAAACACAATGTAAATTGAAGGAGGAGGGGTGAAAAAGGAAAGGGAAGGGATTATAGATATCAGCTGCATCACGGTTTTGTGCATCGATGGAAGTCAGAGTTATGAACGACAGCATAAAAACTTTGGAAATAAACTGCTGTTACACTAACACATGTTATAGCAATTTAATTTTACAGTCTTACTTAAAGCGAAACTACGTCAAACAAAGTAATTAACAATTACAGCTCAACAGTGCGAAGAGCGGATGTTAATACCTCAACGAAACATCCTAGCCAGGTTTAAAGAATAATAACTTCACTTTTTTTGTGCAGCACAGAGGGTTAATGAACAGCTGATAAAATAATGCAACACTAAGAGTTGAAATGGCTTAACATTACCGAATGAAAGTTTAGTGGTGATTGCTCTCGTAAACGTGTGGGAAATTGGATACAGGTTTGGACTTAGTATCTGAAGACTCTCGTGAAACACCAAATATTAAGACCTGAAAAGAGTTTCTGACTAATCTAGGGAGGAAAACTGGCCAGTTTTGTGACACACTGGTGAAGCTCTGAACCGGCATTTGGTAAAATGACAGTCCTAAACCCCGTATAGTAGTGTGCTTCGATTTGTATAAATGGTATAACGAAAGTATCAGGATGATTCCAGTGAAGAGGACTAGGCCGACTTCCAACTTCATACTTTTCAGTTCAAGTTTCGTCAATGCTTTTAATGACCAATTCCTCGACGATACGAGATCCTTCCTTTCTGAAATGATGCTTCTGGCCTTTTTCATTTATAACTGGAGGCAATGTAAATGTTAAGATTCACTTTCATCGTAATGTATACATCTACATCTACATCTACATCTACATTGATACTCCGCCAGCCACCCAACGGTGTGTGGCGGAGGGCACTTTACGTGCCACTGTCATTACCGCCCTTTCCTGTTCCAGTCGCGTATGGTTCGCGGGAAGAACGACTGTCTGAAAGCCTCCGTGCGCGCTCTAATCTCTCTAATTTTACAGTCGTGATCTCCTCGGGAGGTATAAGTAGGGGGAAGCAATATATTCGATACCTCATCCAGAAAAGCGCCCTCTCGAAACCTGGCGAGCAAGTTACACCGCGATGCAGAGCGCCTCTCTTGCAGAGTCTGCCACTTGAGTTTATTAAACATCTCCGTAACGCTATCACGGTTACCAAATAACCCGGTAACGAAACGCGCCGCTCTTCTTTGGATCTTCTCAATCTCTTCCGTCAACCCGACCTGGTACGGATCCCACACTGATGAGCAATACTCAAGTATAGGTCGAACGAGTGTTTTGTAAGCCACCTCCTTTGTTGATGGACTACATTTTCTAAGCACTCTCCCAATGAATCTCAACCTGGTACCCGCCTTACCAACAATTAATTTTATATGATCATTCCACTTCAAATCGTTCCGCACGCATACTCTCAGATATTTTACAGAAGTAACTGCTACCAGTGTTTGTTCCGCTATCATATAATCATACAATAAAGGATCCTTCTTTCTATGTATTCGCAATACATTACATTTGTCTATGTTAAGGGTCAGTTGCCACTCCCTGCACCAAGTGCCTATCCGCTGCAGATCTTCCTGCATTTCGCAACAATTTTCTAATGCTGCAACTTCTCTGTATACTACAGCATCATCCGCGAAAAGCCGCATGGAACTTCCGACACTATCTACTAAGTCATTTATATATATTGTGAAAAGCAATGGTCCCATAACACTCCCCTGTGGCACGCCAGAGGTTACTTTAACGTCTGTAGACGTCTCTCCATTGATACCAACATGCTGTGTTCTGTTTGCTAAAAACTCTTCAATCCAGCCACACAGCTGGTCTGATATTCCGTAGGCTCTTACTTTGTTTATCAGGCGACAGTGCGGAACTGTATCGAACGCCTTCCGGAAGTCAAGAAAAATAGCATCTACCTGGGAGCCTGTATCTAATATTTTCTGGGTCTCATGAACAAATAAGGCGAGTTGGGTCTCACACGATCGCTGTTTCCGGAATCCATGTTGATTCCTACATAGTAGATTCTGGGTTTCCAGAAATGACATGATACGCGAGCAAAAAACATGTTCTAAAATTCTACAAGAGATCGACGTAAGAGATATAGGTCTATAGTTTTGCGCATCTGCTCGACGACCCTTCTTGAAGACTGGGACTATCTGTGCTCTTTTCCAATCATTTGGAACCCTCCGTTCCTCTAGAGACTTGCGGTACACGGCTGTTAGAAGGGGGGCAAGTTCTTTCGCGTACTCTGTGTAGAATCGAATTGGTATCCCGTCAGGTCCAGTGGACTTTCCTCTATTGAGTGATTCCAGTTGCTTTTCTATTCCTTGGACACTTATTTCGATGTCAGCCATTTTTTCGTTTGTGCGAGGATTTAGAGAAGGAACTGCAGTGCGGTCTTCCTCTGTGAAACAGCTTTGGAAAAAGGTGTTTAGTATTTCAGCTTTACGCGTGTCATCCTCTGTTTCAATGCCATCATCATCCCGTAGTGTCTGCATATGCTGTTTCGAGCCACTTACTGATTTAACGTAAGACCAGAACTTCCTAGGATTTTCTGTCAAGTCGGTACATAGAATTTTACTTTCGAATTCAATGAACGCTTCACGCATAGCCCTCCTTACGCTAACTTTGACATCGTTTAGCTTCTGTTTGTCTGAGAGGTTTTGGCTGCGTTTAAACTTGGAGTGGAGCTCTCTTTGCTTTCGCAGTAGTTTCCTAACTTTGTTGTTGTACCACGGTGGGTTTTTCCCGTCCCTCACAGTTTTACTCGGCACGTACCTGTCTAAAACGCATTTTATGATTGCCTTGAACTTTTTCCATAAACACTCAACATTGTCAGTGTCGGAACAGAAATTTTCGTTTTGATCTGTTAGGTAGTCTGAAATCTGCCTTCTATTACTCTTGCTAAACAGATAAACCTTCCTCCCTTTTTTTATATTCCTATTAACTTCCATATTCAGGGATGCTGCAACGTCCTTATGATCGCTGATTCCCTGTTCTGTACATACAGAGTCGAAAAGTTCGGGTCTGTTTGTTATCAGTAGGTCCAAGATGTTATCTCCACGAGTCGGTTCTCTGTTTAATTGCTCGAGGTAATTTTCGGATAGTGCACTCAGTATAATGTCACTCGATGCTCTGTCCCTACCACCCGTCCTAAACATCTGAGTGTCCCAGTCTATATCTGGTAAATTGAAATCTCCACCTAAGACTATAACATGCTGAGAAAATTTATGTGAAATGTATTCCAAATTTTCTCTCAGTTGTTCTGCCACTAATGCTGCTAAGTCGGGAGGTCGGTAAAAGGAGCCAATTATTACCCTAGTTCGGTTGTTTAGTGTAACCTCCACCCATAATAATTCACAGGAACTATCCACTTCTACTTCACTACAGGATAAACTACTACTAACAGCGACGAACACTCCACCACCGGTTGCATGCAATCTATCCTTTCTAAACACCGTCTGTACCTTTGTAAAAATTTCGGCAGAATTTATCTCTGGCTTAAGCCAACTTTCTGTACCTATAACGATTTCAGCTTCGGTGCTTTCTATCAGCGCTTGAAGTTCCGGTACTTTACCAACGCAGCTTCGACAGTTGACAATTGCAATACCGATTGCTGCTTGGTCCCCGCATGTCCTGACTTTGCCCCGCACCCGTTGAGGCTGTTGCCCTTTCTGTACTTGCCCAAGGCCATCTAACCTAAAAAACCGCCCAGCCCACGCCACACAACCCCTGCTACCCGTGTAGCCGCTTGTTGCGTGTAGTGGACTCCTGACCTATCCAGCGGAACCCGAAAACCCACCACCCTATGGCGCAAGTCGAGGAATCCGCAGCCCACATGGTCGCAGAACCGTCTCAGCCTCTGATTCAGACCCTCCACTCGGCTCTGTACCAAAGGTCCGCAGTCAGTCCTGTCGACGATGCTGCAGATGGTGAGCTCTGCTTTCATCCCGCTAGCGAGACTGGCAGTCTTCACCAAATCAGATAGCCGCCGGAAGCCAGAGAGGATTTCCTCCGATCCATAGCGACACACATCATTGGTGCCGACATGAGCGACCACCTGCAGATGGGTGCACCCTGTACCCTTCATGGCATCCGGAAGGACCCTTTCCACATCTGGAATGACTCCCCCCGGTATGCACACGGAGTGCACATTGGTTTTCTTCCCCTCTCTTGCTGCCATTTCCCTAAGGGGCCCCATTACGCGCCTGACGTTGGAGCTCCCAACTACCAGTAAGCCCACCCTCTGCAACTGCCCGGATCTTGCAGACTGAGGGGCAACACACAAGTACCGTCCGATGCAGAGTGATCATGCTTCTCGGTCTTCCCTCCTAGCTAGAATTACTAGAGAAATTAGATTTCTCTCAGTTGCTGGAATGGAGTACATATACAACCTAATGCGGATCCGCTGCGTTCACTTGCTGGATACAGATAATTTCCTTCGTGTCCCAGCGATGAAATATTGTCGTGAAGCACGCTTCATATTAAGTGTCGAGTCCTTGTTGCCAAATGTGGAGCCTTGGCCACTCGTATCGTGTAGGGTGCCTAAAGGAAGCTGCGTTCTCGAAATGCTAACAACAATTCAAGCAAGTAACAATAGCAATTTTTATTACAAATAAGAAGAATGACAATACTTAACTTATACTTACCGTAAATGTTGCAAGCGATGGGCGACAGGCAACCAGTAATGATCTTCGTTGTAGTTAATGTCCCAACAAGCAGTGGATATGGATCACTAATAACTGTTGTCGTTGCACTCCCTGCTAGGCCGTGCTAATACTCTGCGAATCCTGTCCACTAATGTCCGGCCGAGACTCGCAGGCTCGGCGCTTTTATTCACTTGGGCTAGGTGCCGCTCCTATCGTGGTGACATCCTGGTCAGCGCGCTATTGGCCGACGTCGCCACGCCGCCTTCTCTTGTCTTGCGTTCTTCCTCTTCGTTCCGGCGCTTGTGGTTACGCTAGAACATTAAGGATATTTACGTGCACAACTTAATAACGCGGAAAACAGACTACATTTGGTCATCTGTTAGATGTTATTTAACAGAAATATTAACAAGAATTTTAAACTTCCAATCGGATTATGGCAGGTTATAATCGCACCTCTGAAATCGGCGAGAAACTTTCACCAAGGAAGTTTAAAATATCACTTTATGTGCATAACACTACTTGTCACTTTTTGCTCAATTGTAAAGACCGCATTTCGCATTTGGAAGAAAGTGAAGTATACAAAATACTTGTGATTGTGGAAAGTTCTGTGCATCTCAGTCTGTTAGAGCAATATCCACCCATTTGAAGCAACGCCAAAGAAACTGGAACCATAAGAAAGGAGACTGCTTTCTCAGACCACTTATTTAGGGAGGCTCATAGCTACATTTGTACAACACTAAGTCTTAAATCACATCCATAAATGGACTAAGGTGAAATAAAGGAAATTAATAAAGATTATTTTATCCCAAGCATAATATGAACCATCAGACATAGTTCCTTACTCGTCACTTATAGCTACAGATACTACTCGTACCCCTAGCCAGGCATTGTTGAATATTATCCCTCCTACGCATGTGCCCTATTTCTCTTTTATTTTATTTACTAATGTCTCACTTACCCTCTTACAAATGTTTACATTGTATAATCGCTGCTGCTTCAGTCATCTGCTTAGTCTACATTGTATTGTTTACCTGCTTGTAACATTGGATATGTTAAAGACACGATTATTTTGTTGAGTTAATCACTTGGATCGTTTCACGAAATTCTGTTGTCCCACTTATTTTCTTCTTGAACAATTGTTGTAAATAGTTTTAGACCTTAATCAGTCATTAATAAATGTCATCTTTGGAAGCCAACTGAGATACTCAGTAGATGCACCAGTAAAAATCCTTGATCCTACAAATATTCATGCCAACACACATTTACCTTTGTACCAGGTAATGGTATAACAGCCGGAAACCGGTTGCTAAAATAAAAAATAGACTTTTTTCGAATATTACACCAGTGTCACGTGTGCTATCATTCACAATAATCTCAGGTTTATTACACATTACATTTTTACCTGCAGCTTCGCCAACTTAAGTCAGACATGCTCCACACATACCTTCCTCCTTCCTCTGTCCGTCCATCTCTTCCTCCTCCCTCTCTCTTTCCCGATGATATGTTACGGTTTTCTGCTGAGTAGATGCTCGTTAATCAGCAGTCCATTTGAGAACCAATTGCGAAATTACCTGTGTTGCTCACACTTCAGGTAAGTGAACTGTTCGCGCCTCTTTTTCGAAAAAAAAAGAAAAAAGATAGCTGGACGTAGCATAGCGTCGAACCGTGCACGTCTGCTTACAAGGCCAGCAGATAACTCGATGCAAATAAAAACCTGAATCTGTGATCCTACAGTCAAATTATTATGCATTGCCTAGAATTGCGAAATAATAAAATAAACAGACGTATTAAATGGAGATAAGTGACCGATTAGTACAAAATGTCCTATCCTAACGTCTGTAATTCATGTAGACGACAAAGAACTATGTTGACTAATGTTAATTCGGCACAGTATAACTCAAGTAAACGGAAAGTGGTCTTAATATAATGGATTATAATACAGACAGAAATTTGCTTACTAAGAGCAGTACTTGCGTTGAAAGTGTTACGAGAATGGCAACAGAATTCCAGAGCTAAATAATCATCCAAGACACGCGAAACCCAAGTTATTTCATGATCACAATGCACATAATATTAACCAGCTCACACTAGTTCAGAATTCTACATGGCGATTTATAAATTACCACATGCGAGAACTCTAATGAGTACGATGCAACTGGAAAATGTTGGATTGTCATAGTGGCTGTTCAACACCCGGAATGAATCATCCACACGATCGAATAAATGTACTAAATCATTGGCACATCCGCATTCTTCAAGAACCGACGTTAAAGTGTCTTCTTCAAGATCTAAACGAAAATGCCTAAAATCGCTCCCGTGAGAACATCACTCGAAAAAAAGGGCTGTCTCCACTTCAATTATGTTCCGCCGCTGCCTGCTTTTCCATTCGCTGAAGGCCATCTCCATCAAAAATACGCCGTTCTCAAGCCCTACAGACATGATTTCATTCAGCGTGACCACTTCTGTGACTAAACTAATGATTACTACAACATTTAAATAAAGAAATGTTATAAGCATTCAGTCACACTCAGATTATGCACAATAAATATAAATAAAGTTTGTTCTTAAATAAATATGTCAGTAGTCTTGCACAAGAGTGCCCATGCTAAAAGACAACAGATTGTCGTCTAATATTATTTAGACAATTATTTAGGCTCGTGTGACGGAAGTGCCTTTCGACTATTCTGAAAAGCAGTGTCAGCTAACACATGCGATTGACCTGTTCCTAAATTACCATGATTTTTATTTGAAACTGTATGAAATAGTTAAATAAATAGTTATATAAATACACAAGCATGATAAGCTGTGAGGTATTCATGCTGTGCCATTATGGAGGATATTATGCTCTGACAGAAATCCGTATAATATAAAAATACAAAAGAAATCATAGTAAATAAAGTAGGTACAGATAGATACATAGCCTTTAACTACGAGAGCTATATATCGTACGCTGAAATCACATGAAGTGTTTAAATATGGTTAATTCAGAGAAAATGTAAAAATAGTCAGTCACTGAAAAATATTAACTTCTATGGTTTTAAGGATATTGGAAATACTGTTGTGTTGTTGGATGCACCTCATTTTTTTTTTTTTGAGACTGTAGATGTATTCATATTTGCTTTGTTACAAAACTGTAATTTACTGTAGAGTTTGAAAGAGCCGTAAGAAGCCATCTTTCAGCATGTCTGACACCCTGCCATAACAGATGCACAGCTGGCCATCTCAACCTTTATAGTACCAAGGATGAGGGTGGAACTTTGTGCCCATCTTTTGTAAATATTGAAGTTTAGATTGGTAATTCATATTTTACGAGTCTGATAAAAATATTTATTATTTTCCCCACAGATTTTACAATTATATGAATTGTTTTAGCTATACATAATCCATTAAATTAAGTGAAATTGCAGCTGAAGCCTACATCTTTAATAGTAGATGGGACTTGATGACAAATGTCTTATTCCATAAATTACAACATTTTTACAATGCAAACCACTTCGGAATTGAACTTCTCTTTGTGGACAGCAACAACAATCTCAGCAACGATTCATTTCTCTTTGTTCCCAATTGCTCCTTGTACCTTATTATTCGGTGCCTTTTTTTCCCGTGTTAGAGACAATTGTGACTGAAAATGTACCGTCGCAATCTTACAGAGAGAGAGGTAATAGATATTTTAGAAGAATATGGAACTGAATTTGGTGATAGTTATGAAGTGGTAAGTGGAACTGGAGAGGAAGGTGTTGAGGAATGTGTTGTGCGCGAGGATGTGGACAGTGATGGTGTACGAATAGACTCTGAAGAGAAATCTGTAGAGGATGACGCAGCTGGTGAGATTAGTCACAAGTATTCCTACAATCACCGGAAAAGCTTTTACGTCCAAACCTCTTCATATCACAAGGCGAGTAGTACAAAACATAGGGATAGAGCGACAAGGCGTAAGAAATGAAGATAAAGTAGGAACAATAAGGTAATTAGTTGAAATGATTACTTCTCCAGAAATTGTTAACATCATGGTAAAGATATCAATGAAGAACCATTGACACAGAATTTGCTCAAAACAGACACAACTGAATTCATGGCATATAAAGGATTACTTACAGGGTGACAATTATTGAACTATATGCAATGAAATCGTCATAACTTCCGAACGGTTAGCGTTAGGACGTTCACACTGCAAGGTTCACCCCGGGCATTATGGAAATTAGTATGCGCTGTATGGTTTGGTTTAGCGACGAAGCCCACATTCATTCGGATGGGCTCGTCAACAAGCGAAATTGTCTTATTTGGGAGACTGACACTCCGCAACTGGCGATCGAGATGTCTGTTCGCTCTCAACGGGTGACTGTTTGATGTGCAATGCCAAGTCACGCAGTAATCGGTGCGACATTCCTTAATGGCACGGTGACTAGCGAACGGTACGTGAAGGTTTTGGAAGATGATTTCATTTCCCTCATCCAAAGTGACACTGATTCTGGCTCAGGGGTAACCAGAGACCACTGGGATGGGCCTCAATTGGCCGCCATATCCGCCGGATGTGAACATTTGCGACTTCTCTTTGTGGGACTGTATCAAAGGCAAGGTGTACAGCAATAACCCCAAAACCATTGCTGAGCTGAAAACAGCTACTCAAGAGGTCGTCGAGAGAACCTATGTTCCAACACTTCAGTGGGTCACGAAGAAGTTTGGTATTCGTCTGCGCCACATCATCGCTGATGATGGCCGGCATTTCGAACATCTCATAACCTAAATCCGAATATCTGTAGTGACGTTTACATGTTGAAGAAAGTGTGTGCACCCTGTGGTTTGACCATTTTTCTTCTTGTAAGTCAGTAATTGTCCTCCTGTATTATTACAGGGAAGGAGGGCGATAGTAAATCAGCTATTCACGATTTATGGTCCAACATTTCAGGAAGGTTTGGGTATATATCTACTATTAGTACAACTAGATTCCGTCAGCTCACTAAAATAGTAAGATTTGATGACAGAGAGACGCGAAATCAGTTCAAGAAACGTGACAAGTTTGCTATAATACAAGAAGTATTTGATAAAATGAGTGAAATACTGCCAAGATATTAAGCTGATTCGATGCACACTATTACTGTGCCATTACAGGCATCCCTTCAAGATCTATGAATGAGAAACCTGGAAAGTATAGTATTCTTATACGAATGATCACAGACTCTAAAACCAAATACGTTCTCAGCATGGAGCCGTAAGCAAGGAAGAAGAACATAATTCATGGTGCAATGTCACCACGGACATATCTTACTTTTCTGTTGATTTGGCCAAACGTTTGTGGAGGAATCACAAGCTATCTCTCTTGGGAGAACCAAAAGATATCTCAAGTAGAGAATTGTAATCTAGAAAATTTGCTTTCAGTGATTCTAATACTGGAAATATCCCAATCACAAGTGTTTCTCGTAATCCCTGTGAAGGGGATACTGAAACTCAACAGGAAAGTCGTTTCTCTTCGGTTGAAGTCTATGGGAAAGGTGCAGAAAGTGGGAAAATGTTCTGCGTGAACTGAATTAAAAACATGGTTCAAATGGCTCTGAGCACTACGGGACTTAACGTCTATGGTCCCCTAGAACTTAGAACTAGTTAAACCTAACTAACCTAAGGACATCACACACATCCCGTCCCGCGGCAGGATTCGAACCTCCGACCGCGCGGTTCCAGACTGTAGCGCCTAGAACCGCTCGGTCACTCTGGCCGGCGAACTGAATGAAACACAACAAGCAACTCGAAAGATCACATGTGAAATGCTGCTCGCCAGATACAAGGAAAGTCGATTCTCCATCTAATAGTGACAGGTGTTAAAAAATAGAGATATTTTGTGAATCCTGAGCGTCGCAAATCATGGGTGAATCCAGGCAAACCATCCACATCCACTGTAAGACCAAATCGCTTTGGAAAGAAGACAATGCTCGCTGTTTTGTGGGATCAGGAGGGTGTCATCTATTTTGAGCTGCTAAAACCTGGTGAACCGTTAAAACCGATCTCTAAAAACAGCAAGTGATCGATTTAGACCGAGAACTACTAGAAGAACTATCAGAATATGGGAAAAGGGAACACAAAGTCATATTGCTCCATGATAACGTCCCATCACACACAGAGAAACGGCTCAGGGAAGCGATCAAGCCGTTCAGTATGGTGATACTAGGGCATGCGGCTTATTCTCCAGACTTGGCACCGTCCGATTGCCGGCCGGTGTGGCCGAGCGGTTCTAGGCGCTTCAATCTGGAACCACGTGACCACTGAGGTCGTAGGTTCGAATCCTGCCTCGAGCATGGATGTGTGTGATGTACTTAGGTTAGTTAGGTTAAGTAGTTCTAAGTTCTAGGGGATTGAACGTCAGATGTTAAGTCCCATAGTGCTCAGAGCCATTTGAACCATTTTCCGTCCGATTATTTTCTGTTTGTCACTAGGACACGATCTCGCTGAACAACGCTTCATCTCGTAAGAAAATGTACAAAAATGTCTCCCTGACCGGTTCGCTTCAAAAGAAGAAATTTTTTTTGGCGTCGCTTTCATAGCCCGCCGGAGAGATGGAAGAAATGTACCACATATATGTCGTATAAATAGCAATGGCGATTATTTTGAATAACATATTGTTCATGATTTTCAAACAACAGATGCGTAATTATTGCAACCAAATTTCCGGTTTCATACTTCTACAACTGGTATGTCGCTGTGATAAGAGGATGTTACCAGCGTGATGTTCGGTGCAGCGCAACTATTGTTCTGTGTATGTGTGGGAACACTGCGGCTGCTCCCGTTTCAATTTGTAAACCGAGTGAGATTTTGAGATTGCCTGCTTCCATATGTGTGTGTGTATGTGTGTGTGTGTGTGTGTGTGTGTGTGTGTGTGAGTGAGTGTGTAGGTGTGTGTCTGGTGTGTTAGTCTAGTGTAAATATAATGTAGTCGTTACATTGCAGGAGAAGGTCAGAAGCACTACTAGGTCTAAAAGAGCGTACTACTGTAGTTACAAGTATTATCAAATCTTTTAGAATAATATAAGGTTAAGATTGTATGCTAACTGCTTGCTTACACGCCATTGTGGCTGGAGTTGGCTATGATGACAGTAGTTATTAAGGTTTTGGAGGATTATTTAAAAGGCTTTGATACTGTGGCCACTTTACTGTAAGTGTGGCTAGTGTTTGTACTTTATTCAATTTGCGTGGGTGGTCACTGATGGTATGACAAGATATTAATACGGTTTTCTTTGCGGATGAGCATGTTGTAGAGATGTAAATTATAACTGACTTGTGTACCATCTGGATGCGCCGATGCTGTTGGCTGAAGCATATTGTATGCGAACAAAGGGACCAAGCAGAGCATATAGTGATGTTACGTAAATAACTAGGCCGCTCTTTACCAGACGGATTATTGGGCCAAACTGTTTTTAAACTATACAGATTTTTTCCAGGAATGTTAAATCACATTGCATTTGTGAAATTCTTTATGACAGATATTTTTAGATAATAAATTTATCAAACTGTGCTTATTGTACCCAAACCCTACTCCACACAGTCCAGTGGTGCACGAACACTGGCACCTGCGAGAATGTGGCTGAACAAAGGCAGAAGTTTTCAGCTTCTTACAAATCGTTTAAATTATTGAAATTGATACCGCGTAAACCACAAATATTTCTCTTGAATTTACTTGATAGATTGGTAGTGAATTTACATTTCCATTCGATCAAAAGTGCCTGGATTTTTTGTACTGTTGCGGTAGATCTTCCTTCTGCACATACATTACTTTCCATAAAAGTAAAAATTATTCGCGCATTCTTATAATGGCAACGGAAGTGACTACTAACATCCAAAAGCTAAAACAAGGATGTTAAACCGAATCAAAGCTCACTTACAAAAGATTCCAACACTTGTAACCATACGATGACAGAACGTCTACCAAAACACGGCTATCGTTGTGTAATTCAGCCAAAAGGGAGTCGGGCAGCGGGAACTGATCCGCGGTCCCCCTTTGAAGCAGTAGTCGGGATCATTATCCCTTTCCAACCTAACAGCAAATCCTGTCGGTACACGTAAACCTCTTTGCCAATCTTCCTACATCACCAGTTGGCGAAACAGTGACTGCAGACTACAGGTTTCAGTCACCCGTGAGAAACACATATTCAGATCACACCCAACCATATATTATGGGTTTAATCACAGGATTAGGACACAGGAAAAATGCAGGTATATGTGAAACAACTCTGAACAACGTCACTTTTCCTTTCGTGAGGCTAGCAACCCTTGCATACAGGAAGCTAGAGCCAACGAAACAAAGAAATATCTCAAAGTCGAGACTTAATTATAAGAAATGGATCTAGTAGAGCCGTTTCAATTTGTTTGAGTTTCGGAAGAACGTTTCGGCAACAATGAAAAATCTCAGTTGCCAACACTTGAAGACAGACGCTAAATCTCCCGTAAAAACCTGCTTTCAAACTTTCAAAGACCAACATTGAGGAATCTAGAAATACTGTGCACCCTTCTACCTATCGCTTCCTTAGAGATCGTGAAAGCCAAATTGCGCCAATTACAACACACGAATACATATTTAATCAATCATTTTTTCCGCACTCACACTAAGCTCGAAAGATGAGAAATTCTAATACGTGGTACAATGGAAAGTAGCATATGCCATGAACACCTCGCTAATATCACATGTAGTCTCAGTTATCGATATGTTTAAGGCGTATAAAGACGTAACTGTGGTTCAGAAGAAAGCTCATATAGGTTATTCGCTCTCAAAGAAGCTAGATCGGTATCGAATCTTACGCCCTTATTGAGCGGGAACAGGGCTACAGAAGTTTGCCGATCAACAGGTGATCTGTGCTTACAAATTTTAAAATCCTGAACACTATACTCGTATGATGGTTATACAATGAAGAGCCAAAGAAACGGGTAAGCCTGACTAATACCATGTAGGGTCCCCGCGAGAACGC
Organism: Schistocerca serialis cubense; assembly: GCF_023864345.2. Lineage (NCBI taxonomy): Eukaryota > Metazoa > Arthropoda > Insecta > Orthoptera > Acrididae > Schistocerca > Schistocerca serialis. The sequence continues at coordinate 1,101,276,703 of NC_064639.1, forward strand.
AGAAGTGCCGCAACACGTGGTATGGACTCGATTAATGTCTGGAGGGGACTGACACCATGAATCCTGTAGGTCTACCCATAAATCCGTAAGAATACGAGGGGGTGGAGATCTCTTCTGAACAGCACGCTGCAAGGCATGACACATATGCTCAATAATGTTCATTTTTGGGGAGTCTGGTGCCCACCAGAAGTGTTTAAACTCACAAGAGTGTTTCTGGAGCCACCCTGTAAAAATTCTGGACTTCTAGGATGTGAAATTGTCCTGTTGAAATTGCCCAAGTCCATCGGAATGCACAATGGACATGACCGAATGCAGGTGATCAAACAGGATGCTTACGTACATATCTTCAGTCAGAGTCGTATCTAGACGTATCAGGGATCCCAGATCACTCCAACTGCACACGCCCAACACCATTACAGAGCCTCCAACAGCTTGAACAGCCCCCTGCTGACATCCAGGGTCCGAGGCTCAAAATGGTTCAAAAGGCTCTGAGCACTGTGCGACTTAACTTCTGAGGTCATCAGTCGCCTAGAACTTAGAACACACAGCCATGCCCGAGGCAGGATTCGAACCTGCGACCGTAGCGGTCGCTCGGCTCCAGACTGTAGCGCCTAGAACCGCACGGCCACTCCGGCCGGCCAGAGTCCGAGGATTCATGAGGTTGTCTCCATACCCGTACACGTCCGTCTGCTCGTTACAGTTTGGAACAAGACTCGTCCGACCAGGCAACATGTTTTCAGTTATCAACAGTCCAATGTCAGTGTTGACTGGCCCAGGCGAGGCGTAAAGCATTGTGTCGTGCAGTCATCAAGGGTACACGAGTGGGCCTTCGGCTCCTAAAGCCCATATCGATGATGTTTCGTCGAATGGTTCGCACGCTGACTCTTTTTGAAATCTGCAACAGTTTGCGGAAGGGCTGCACTTCTGTCACGTTGAACGGTTCCCTTCAGTCGTCGTTGGTCCCGTTCTCGCAGGATCTTTTTCCGGCCGCAGTGATGTCGGAGATTTGATGTTTTACCGGACTCCTGATATACAGGGTACACTTGTGAAATGATCGCACGGGAAAATTCCCACTTCATCGCTACTTCAGAGATGCTGTGTCCCATCGCCGACTATAATACCACTTTCAAATTGTCTTGAATCTTAATAACCTGCCATTGTAGCAGCAGTAACCGGTTTAACAACTGCGCCAGACACTTGTCTTGTAAGGCATTGCCCACCGCAGCGCCGTATTCTGCATATTTACAAATCTCTGTGTTAGAATATGCATGCCTATACCAGTTTCTTTGCCGCTTCGTTGTAGAACGTTACATAAGCCAAAAGTATGAAGAGTGAACATTGTTACAGCTTAACCAGGTGTCTAGCCTTCAACACGCAACTAACACTTTTCGCAGTGGAAACGTGAAGCTAATGAATGAATCAATCGTTAACCTTTGTAGACAATATTCTCCAACGCAGTGTCTCATGTAAAATGGAAAGGTCGTGTGACTAGGGCCTCCCGTCGGGTAGATCGTTCGCTGGGTGCAAGTATTTCGTTTTGACGCCACTTCGGTGACGTGCGCGTCGATGGGAATGAAATGGTGATGATTAGGAGAAGACAACACCCAGTGCCTGAGCGGAGTAAATCTCCGACCGAGCCGGGAATCGAACCCGGGCCCTTACGATTGACATTCTGTTGCGCTGACCACTCAGCTACCGGGGGCAGACAGTGTCTCATGTGACAGCGTGGGGTTCAATACACGGATCTGTAATTATGTAATGTACTAATACGGACATACAATTGACCTCCGCTGCCCTTGTACGTGTACAAGTGGAGAAACGATAACGTAAAACAGAAGTGTACTCATAACTAAATTACAATATTAAATCTAATTTCAGTGTTATGATAACGAACGGGCAACGCAAAATATTCATAACACTCATAGCGGCAAAGCTAGCAGAATAAATAGACTGCAGTGTCAGTGGACGGGCTTGTTGCATAGAATGAGATGACTATGGCGCACAACGTAATCAGAGATAAGAAACACTGAAAATACAGAGTTCCTGCCGCCGCGTGGAATGGTAGAAATCGGTGTAAACCATAAGTGTATTTATTATTTGAATCACAGTAAATTTTGTGTGAGCTAAACATTTCAGCATGGGAATATCATACAGTTAGGAATTCGCTGGTAGGTAATTTACATTCCGTAGGAACTGACATAATCAGCAAGACACTGCACCTGAGTATCGCAGCCACTCCACACTCTCAAGGCAAACAGTGTCTGAAGTTATGCAGGCAATATATTATTTTATGTGTGACATGTTTCAGTGTTTGAATCTCATTGCGTCTAGAACTAATTATAGTTTAAATATAGAAGTTCACCTGACATTGTAATTAGTTTTACACTGTCAGGTGAACTTCTGTGCTTAAAGAGCGGATTACAAACGAAACTGAGCATTCACTCGGAATTTAGTAGCAGGTAAATAGGACCCAGTATAGCAGATTATTTGTTTATTGGCTGCTGAACAACAGCAAGTTGTGAAAAACCATATGGCACAGAACGACATATTTGATACATACGAAGACCACTTTCCACACAAAACACAAGGCAAAAGAACACGTTATAGAAACGCAGTATTATGAGAAACAATATAGGGTGTTAAAGTGTTCCGTCAACAGAGTACATTTCAGACTTATATAGCCATGCATGGGCATAACTTACAGTTATGGATCCATCGGTAGACCATTTACACTTCATAGACACTGACATAATCTCCAAGACAATATTCCTGAGTATCGCTTCGTTTCCCATCTCCTCCACACTCTCATGATAAACTGCGTCTGGCCTGTTTTATAAACTCTCTCTGAGACTAAAGTTTCTTTCCTGGTCATCAGCGTCACAGTTCCTAAATGTGTACATCTTAATTTTAGCAGTAATTAAGTACGCGTTTTCGAACTGCTTCGAACTGGTAATGAATTAATGTATCTCAGTGAGGCGTCTAATGTCAGTCCAGACGGCGGCATCAGGAGAAATGGGGAGTGGTACGGTACTAGAAAATTTACTGACACCACTGCTCGTTAGTTTACAAAGTAGGGAAATTTCTACAATTATAAGTAGACTGGTTCTTAATATTTACTATCAAAAACAGTCTTGATAACAAATTGTTTATGCCGGTGACTGGTTTCGACCAGACCTGTGGTCATCTTCAGACCAATGAGCAAGAACCTTCTTCAGGTGATAAATCACCAGAAGGAGGTTCTTGCTCATTGCTTTTAGTCATTGGTCACCGGAATGAATAATATGTGATCAAGATTGTTTTTGATAGTAAATATTAGTAATAACACTGATCACTGGTTGCTCCCACAATCTATTCAAAAGACTGGTTTTTGTTACAGATCAAAATGGTAGGAACAGCTGCTGTTCATAACAGTGAAACCTACGGTTTACTTCCTAGGAGGCGGACTCGCTTCATACCATCAGGAAGTTCGCAAAAACCTACGCAAATTCAGTAAATCACTTTAGCTTGAACTGGCTAAAGCATAGGTAAAATTGTTCAAGAACGGACTTAATCTACATTTATACTCCGTAAGCCACCTTACGTTACGCGGCGGGTGGTACTTTGAAACGTCCCCTTAGAAAAATTTAAAAATGACAGTGTTGAAAAACCTCTTACGTCATTTGATTTTCAAACAGCTGTGCAGAACTGAACGTACTCAGACATTTCTCTCTTTACTTATTCTGATCAACACTAAACGACGCACGATATTTCTAGCGCAACGCAATCTGACTTTCAATGATCCCTACAAAAGAATGGCCTTGACAAACAATAACATATACCTTTCATGAATCACTTACCTCACAAAAATCTTCGTTACTCGAACTTCTGCAATACAGCGAGCGCCAATACTGCCAGCTAAATAAAAGACTGTAACTACTGAAGGCAGTAACTACTGATAAGCATAGTTAGCAAATGAAAGATTTTGATAGAGAACAAAAAATGTATTTACCTTAATAGTGTTCAAAAGTGATATATATACATATATAGTTTATTGAGCATGTGCATAACCCTCTCGCGCTCGCTGTACTTGCCAGTGACAGAAAGAGCAGCTCGTAGTCAGATCTGCTTAACAGTGGTACAAGAGGTACCTTCCGCCACACCACGTCAGGTGGCTTGTGAAGTATTTACGTAGATGTAGACCTTCTTTAACCTTTCTATAATCGAACCTTATAACGGTCCCAGACTGAAAAGCGAAGTTCATGTATCGGTGCCACTACCGTTCGATGTAAGCCCCTTCCGTCGTGTGATGAATTACAAAACTTCATTGAAAGTCTATCAGTGAATCTCAGCGGAGCATCTGCTTTTCCTACAACCAGCTTTATGTGATAATTCCCCTTTAAAGCATTCCGAACGGTTAGCCCTTAATGCCCAAAAAATAACCTGCTCATAAGAATGAATATCGGGAGGATTATTTTGGACGATGAATAACCAAAAATTTATACCACTAGCCATTAAAATTGTTACACCAAGAAGAAATACAGATGATAAACGGGTATTCATTGGACAAATATATTATACTAGAACTGACGTGGTTACATTTTCACGCAACTTAGGTGCATAGATGCTGCGAAATCAGTACCCAGAACAACCACCTCTGGCCGTAATAACGGCCTTGATACGCCTGGGCATTGAGTCAAACAGAGCTTGAGTGGCATGTACAGGTACAGCTGCCCATGCAGCTTCAGCACGATACCACAGTTCATCAAGAGTAGTGACTGGCGTATTGTAACGAGCCAGCTGCTCGGCCACCATTGACCAGACGTTTTCAATTGGTGAGAGATCTGGAGAATGTGCTGGCCAGGGCAGCAGTCGAACATTATACAGAAAGGCCCGTACGGGACCTTCAACATCCAGTCGTGCTTTATCCTGCTGAAATGTAGGGTTTCGCAGGGATAGAATGAAGGGTAAAGCCACGGGTCGTAACACATCTGAAATGTAACGTTCACTGTTCAAGTGCCGTCAATGTGAACAAGAGGTGACCCCATACCATAACGCCGGGTGATATGCCAGTATGGTGATGACGAATACACGCTTCCAATGTGCGTTCACCGCTATGTCGCCAAACACGGATGCGACCATCATGATGCTGTAAACAGAACCTGGATTCATCCGAAAAAACGACGTTTCGCCATTCGTGCACCCAGGTTCGTCGTTGAGTACACCATCGCAGCCGCTACTGTGATGCAGCGTCAAGGGTAACCGCAGCCATGGTCTCCGAGCTGATAGACCATGTTGCTGCAAATGTCGTCAAACTGTTCGTGCAGATGGTTGTTGTCTTGGAGATGTCCCCATCTCTTGACTCCGGGATCGAGACGTGGCTGCACGATCCGTTAGAGCCTTGCGGATAATGTGCCTGTCATCTCGGTTGCCAGTGATACGAGGCCGTTGGGATTCAGCACGGCGTTCCGTATTACCCTACTGAGCCCACCGATTCCAAATTCTGCTAACAGTCTTTGGATCTCGACCAACGCGAGCAGCGATGTGGCGATACGATAAATTGGAATCGCGATAGGCTACAATCCGATCTTTATCAAAGTCGGAAACGTGAACGTATGCATTTCTCCTCCTTACACGAGGCATCACAACAACGTTTCACCAGGCAACGCCGGTCAACTGCTGTTTGTGTATGAGAAACCGGTTGGAAACATTCCTCATGTCAGCACGTTGTAGGTGCCGCCACCGGCGCCAATCTTGTGTGAATGCTCTGAAAAGCTAATCATTTGCATATCACACCATCTTCTTCCTGTCGCTTAAATTACGCGTCTGTATCACGTCATCTTCGTGGTGTAGCAGTTTTAATGTCCATTAGTGTATAACAAGCCAGGTGCGTTTCTGTGTTCTTATTACATATGTTAGTTCTTAGAAAGAAGCTCTGTAAGTACGAGGGTGAGTCAATAAATAAGTTGCAAACGTTAGAATAAAGCACAATCATCATAGGTCGTACCACTCGCTCCTTCCGGTTCCTGGATTTCTCCCTTACTGTCTGCACCCGTCCTGTCCGCCTCTCCCCCACCCTCACCTACCTTGGACTCACCATTGACCGTCACCTCACCTGGATCTCTCATCTCTACTCCATTCAGTCCAAAGCCCACAACCACCTCCGACTCCTCACACTCCTCTCTGGATGGACATGGGGGTTGCACCCCGCTACCATCCTCCACATCAACAAATCCTTAATCGGTCCCATCCTCTGTTATGCCAGTTTCACCTGGATATCTGCCCCCCCTCCCCCAAATTCTATAAGTCCCTCCAGATCCTTGAGCGTCATGGACTCCGCCTCACCTTCCGTATAATGCCTCCTGTCCCCCATGCGGATCCTCTACAATCTTTCCCCCATCTGCTCCTACTCCTTGAACATATCCGCATACTCTACACCTGCCGCCGCCTTGATCCCCCTCACCTCCTGGTTGCTCCTCTCCTCTCCCATCCCCTCCCCCTGCCACGTCTTCACTGTTGTGTCCCCCCTACCCTCCACCCCTACACCCTTCATCTCCTTTCACAAGGTGGCTTCCATCAACTCCCCCTCCCGGATGATGCCCTCTCACCCTCCATTTATCCCTCCTATCAACCCTGATCCCATCCTATCCTCTGTCCTTTTCCCGGGCTCCCTCTCTCCCCTTCCATCCTCTTTTATCCCCACCTCCCCTCTCTCGGCCCCCTTCTCTCCCCCGAGTCCTTTTGCATTTCCCTCCTCTGCCTGTTCTCATTCGCTCTCGTGTCTGCCATGCCCCTCTCCCCGCTTATGAGTCCTCTCCCTCCTTGGTTCCCCCCCCCCCTTTTCGTTTTTTCCCCTCCTTCCTCCTTGTTTTTCCCCCTCCTCCAGGTCCCCCCCCCCCCCCCCCCACATCTGCCTTTGGCTCGGGAGTGTCATCTTTGCGCCGCCATTTTCGTGCAGTGTTTTACAGTGAGTGTTCCGTGTTGTGTCTTTTGGGAAGTGTTGCGAACGGCCATCATACTGTCGCTGGGTGTGATTTTTCATCTCTTGCAAACAGAAACCAGACTGTCGCCATGTTTTTTAATTGTGTGTCTACTATGTTACTTGTCTGATTCCTGTGTCTTTTATTAACATTGCCAACCCCTTTTGCTTTCTGTTTTAAGTTCCCGCATTTTTCCGCCATTTTTACACTTTATGTCACCGTTTTATTGCCTGTTTTTCTTGTTTCTTTTCTTCTTCCGCTTTTAAAAAAGTCTGTAGGCTGTAGAGCAGCGTACTAAGCTGCTGCCAGCCCGCCCCCTTCGGGGGGAATTGAAAATCAACAAAGGAAAAAAAAATAGCACATTGTCTTAAATTTCGAGCCTATATGAACCCACAAGTTGGCAGCACATATTGCTTGGATGGTAGCCAATACACAGCATTCCTCTACCAATGGTTAATAATCTCCATCAGACCAAGATGGCAGGTGTGGTATTAATGTGTATCCGACTAGAACCACGCCATCTTCGGGAGCCAAGGGACAGTCCACAAAGCAAGTCGATAGAGGATTTCATAACCTATATGGCTAGAACTGTAATTCATTACTTTTTTCAATTGGATACAAGAATTCAAAAAAGAACAAGAAAACACTACAAACAAGGAACTTGCTGGCCGGCCTGGTTACTCTGTGATGGCAAATTATTTCCCCATCTATGGGTATTTCGCTGCCCCAGGACACATCAGTCTCGTGGCCTGCAGCAAATTAAGGAACCAAATAAACTTCTTACTGCCCGAGAGGTCACTCATTAGTTGCGAACTCTGCCATAAAAATTCTGTACTGGATGCTTTTAACGCCTTTTCGAGTGTCGAGTGTTAAGTGTTTACGTTTACAAGGAGAGTATATCAAAAATGAAAATAAATTTCTAGCTGGTCACACGGCCCTGATGTCTCTGCCTCAGTTTACGATTGTTTCGCCCTCTTAATTTATTTATTTAGCAACGGAAAGCAGACCTTCGTACTTCTATTTGTCAAGTACCTGCCTTTGGCGGAACTATAAACGTAGACATATTCGGCGAAGCTAGGACAGATTACTTTTATCACAGAGAGTTGGAAAATCCAAATATTTAATCTTCATATTTAAGCAAAAGGAAAACAAAACTACGAATGTAACATACTGCGCTTAGAGTTTTACAATAATTTTCTTCCAGATACCGTTACAGCAAAGTAACTAGTAGCAGTGACGCTACACAGTTATCTAACAGTGCTGCAGTGATACCTACATACATATAGCGCACCGCGAAGGATACCATCTACATCAACATCTACATGGATACACTGCAAATCACATTCAAGTGCCTGGCTGAGGGTTCATCGAACCACCTTCACAATTCTCTATTGCCGGCCGCGGTGGCCTTGCGGTTCTGGAGCTGCAGTCCGAAACCGCGGGGCTGCTACGGTCGCAGGTTCGAATCCTGCCTCGGGCATGGGTGTGTTCGATGTCCTTAGGTTAGTTAGGTTTAAGTAGTTCTAAGTTCTAGGGGACTTATGACCTAAGATGTTGAGTCCCATAGTGCTCAGAGCCAGCCAATTATTCCAATCTCGTATAGCGCGCGGAAAGAATGAACACCTATATCTTTCCGTACGAGCTCTGATTTCCCTTATTTTATCGTGGTGATCGTTCCTTCCTATGTAGGTCGGTGTCAACAAAATATTTTCGCATTCGGAGGAGAAAGTTGGTGATTGGAATTTCGTGAGAAGGTTCCGTCGCAACGAGAAACGCCTTTCTTTTAATGATGTCCAGCCCAAATCCTGTATCAGTTCTTTGACACTCTCTCCCATATTTCGCGTTAATACAAAACTTGCTGCCCTTCTTTGAACTTTTTCGATGTACTCCGTGAGTCCTATTTAGTAAGGATCCCACACCGCGCAGCAGTATTCTAAAAGAGGACGGACAATCGTAGTGTAGGCAGTCTCCTTAATAGGTCTGTTACATTTTCTAAGTGTCCTGCCAATAAAATGCAGTCTTTGGTTAGCTTTAAAAGAGGTGGAGCCCCTCCACGCCCACACCGGCATGATGGCCAACACAAAAGGTCTACTGCCATCTCTTCATAAGGGTTAGTATTCACGAAAGTGAGGTGTCGCAGGATGTGGGTACTGCGATGTTTGCGTACGTCTGGTTAGGATTAACCATTAATACGCGCTCATCTGGAGATAGATTGGTCGAAATCTGACGAAGGGTAGCGGTTTGAAGGGCAGAGGAAAAAAAGTGCCAAAGCAAGAGCCAAGGGACAAAAACCTCTGCGAAAGTTAGGTCGGGCGGCAAGAGCAGTAGCGGTTGTCTTGCTGCCTGCGATAGGTTGTGCAAGGATAGGCTTTGTTAGTAGTGGGTATCATGCATGTCGATACCTTGACGTTGTGCGTTTGTGCTGCTCGGCGGCTGGCGCTGGGTGCTGGTACAGAGTCCTCGTTCAGCGTCCTGCAACCTGCAACAGTTAGGTTTGTTATCGGTCTTGTGTCCGATATTTTCATATACCGGAGGCACAGTGTGAGGGAGTGTTGGCAGATTGTTCGTGCGTCTGTGGGCGAGCTCGTCGGTGTCCCTGCTGTGGCCTGTTGGTCGGCTCTAATAGCAGCTGGTAGTTACCAGTCAGTGTTGCTGATATGCAGGGGCTTACCGGCGTTTGTCGCTGTTTGCGTATGTTAGTTTACCATAGGTGGTTATGCCCTAGCTAGCAGTGTCTTTGGCCGCTTGTGTTTCCACCTGTGGTTGTGGTGTCTTTGGTTAGCCTTCACCACAACATTATATATGTGTTTCATCCAATTTAAGTTGTTCGTAATTGTAATACCTAGGTATTTAGTTGAATTTACGGCTTTTAGATTAGACTGATTTATCGTGTAACCGAAGTTTAACGAGTTCCTTTTAGCACTCATGTGGATGACCTCACACTTTTTGTTATTTTGGGTCAACTGCAACTTTTCGCACCATTCAGATATCTTTTCTAAATCGTTTTGCAGTTTGGTTTGATCTTCTGATGACTTTATTAGTCGATAAATGACAGCGTCATCTGCAAACAACCGAAGACAGCTGCTCAGATTGTCTCCCAAATCGTTTATATAGATAAAGAACAGCAAAGGGTCTACAACATTACCTCGATGACTTTCCGTCAATTACTACGAACTGTGACCTCTCTGACATGAAATCACAAATTCAGACACATAGTTGAGACGATAATCCATAAGCACGCAAGCAAGCAGCGCAACTACCATGTAGTCAAACCCTCTCTTGTTCCACTCTCAAATGGAGCGGGGGAAAATGCATATCTATATTCCTGTGCACGAGCCCTAATCTCACTTTATGTCTTCAAGGTCGGCATAATCGTTCTACAGTGAGCTGCAAGTGCCGGGTCTCTAAACTTTCTCAATAGCGTTTCGCAAAAAGAAATCCGTCTTCCATAACGGAGTTCCCATTTTAGTTCACGGAGCATTTCCGTAACGCTTGCTTGTTGATCAAACTTTGCAGTAACAAATCTAGCAGCACGTCTCTGAGTTGCTTACATGTCTTCTATGTGTTCCGTATGTGACCTTTACGGAACCATACTTTCCTAGAATTCTACCAATAAACCGATGTCGAAACTTCAGCTTCCCTACAACCAACCCTATGTTTTTTTCCTTTTTTTTCATTTCGTATCGCCCTGCAACGCTACTCCTAGATATTTAATCGACGTGACTGTCTCAAAGTAGCACACTGTGCTCGAACATAACAGGATTATTTTTCCTGCATATCTGGATTGAATTTTTCTACATTTAGTGCAACCTACCACTCATAACAATAAATATAAATTCTGTCTAAGTCATCCCATATCCTCCTACAGCCATTCAACGACGATACTGTCCCGTACTCTGCGGCTATATCAGCAAAGAATCGCCGACTGCTGCTCGCTCTATCAGTCAGACGGTTTATTTATATGGAGAAAAAGGTCGGTCCTATCGCACTTCCCCAAGGCACATTAGACCATACCTCCGTCTGCGATGAACACCCGCCTTCGCAGGCAACGAATTAGGTTCTATTACTTAAGAAGTCGTCATATCATTCACGTGTCTGAAACCCTGTTCCGTATTCCATTATTAACAAGCAGTTCAAAAATTTTATTTACAAAACTTATTTATACAAATATGAATAATAGAAAGGATTAACAAAGGACCCCCTGTCGCGTTGCTGAAATTAACATGCTATTATTAACGGCAATTTGTGGATCTCCGCGAGAGAGATGGGATGTGATTGACGCACAACACGTGACAGCTTAAACAATGGAAATCAAGCTCTTGTTTGGTTGACTAACTCTCTGCATAACTTGTCATATTAAAACATGAATTTTAATTTTTCCTGTCCCCTGTAAAATCTTACAATGAAATAATGTGTAATGACTTTTACAGGAGTGTAATACCAAGGGCATTCATGCTTTTTCGGGGAAAAGGTGAAATTCATAAATTTTTAGTTAGTTAAAGTTTTTGTATGAAGGTAATACCAATAAATATTATTTTCTGCAATCAGTGACACCTCTTGCCATAGGAATAATGACTCATATGGATAAAAAATTAAAGGCTGTACGCTTCAGCAGTTAAATATGTACATGCGATCGCTGGTCAATAGTGAAACATTAATTATGGACGGACGAACACTTTTACGAGGGATCATATGGATTACCGCAAATGGAACCATTGGAACAAATACTGCAGTTAATGCATACTGGTAATGGCTGTCATTAACTATGAATACGCGTTATGGGCAGTAGCTCCCAACTAAATCGAAATCAAAACTATGCCTCTCATCAAAGTCTTTTTTCCCGTAATCGACCCCATTTCAAAAAAATAATAAAGGGTGTTGGTACTGCAATAAACTGCAGCAGTTTCGACTCCCGACATGACAATTTTTATTACAATGATTACCATCAGTTTAGAAAAAAACACAAATTAAGTATAAAACGAAAGATATGTGACAAATGTGATGAAACTAGACTGAATTGTATAACCCAAGCAACGTAAAAATTTATTTTAAAAATAAGACTCCAGTAAAAGAGCTCATATTGAAACCTAGATACAGTTTTCTGACCAAGCTGGGTGTATCATTTTAGTACAGCACAAGGAACATTAAGAGGGAATAATATCGATCTAAACATAAAAGATTGATGGAATACATCGGCTAAATATACAATATGACTGAACGTCAGTCAGCTATTATTTTCTTTTGGTAGGAGACTGTGATCAAGAAATCTGACAAATCATTTGGCTTACAAATCATTTTTTTTCTTTTAATAAGAAGCCATCTTTTTGCGTAGGTACACAATGCATCTAGGAATGTGTGGTATCGATAGCTGCGATGCCACAACGTAGGTGCGCTCTGCTAGGTTGGCACTACAACACAGACACAGACGGCAGAGCCCTCTAGCCGGCACTGTGCAGCTCTACGAGCGCCGCTGAAGATTCAGCCCATTTGATTCCGAGCCGACGACCAAGCAACTTAAGTTTCTACTTCACAGGAGGATTGCCATTACAGACTTTGTTACTTCAATGATAGTTTGTCCAACTACTAGTAACTGTTAGTGTTGAATCCTGTGCGGCTTCGCACGTACGTGCTCATCTCAGCCAAAGTTAAGTAATATTATTTTTGCATGTTCATACACCAGTAAAAGAATTTTGACTTATACGCAGTACCGCAGTACTTCACCTTTTCCTGCTCCTATTCGCTTCCTATATTCGGCCTACCCTTCACTTTACAGGAGCTGACTTATGTGCCGCCTACCAGGCGGGATACAAAAGAATGGATATTTATCTGCTGACAAACTGTACGTCTATATAGAATAGTATTTTTGACAGTAAAATGACAGTTGCCGCTCCTACGATGCTGTCAAAAATAGTATTCTACACGGACGAAATTAACTGATTCACACGACTTGTTACTAGTTAAATATCGCTCCAGGAGTACGCCTATGCAGACATAAAGCATCGTAGAGAGAGAACTGTCATTTTATCTGTCAGAAATAGTATTCTATTTACTTTTCAGCAGACAAATACCGACTCCAAGATACATCATGAGCGCCACTGCACGTAGAAGCACACTTGGCAATGGCATACTAAGCGAAAGAAGCTTATAGTGAAGAAAGACGACCAGCACAATCTAAGCAAAATTTTGTAGCTACCTCGAAATCAGTTCACATTTAAATGTCATTTTGAACTTATGTATGGTGCGGGCCCCGCAGAGAAGAAATTAATTATTTAGTTTATGCTTCACATAAAGAATAAAATACGCACAGAATAAAAATATGACAATTAATATTACATCGTTTACCAGAGAAAAGCATTTTGGTTAATCTTTCGTTTATTTTTGGTATCGTGAATTAATGCCCGCTCTCGATAATGATCCTAAATCTTTTTAAAACTTCAGGCAACGTGTCTTTCACACTTATGGGTTTCAGCAATTAACGTAATGAGTGACATTTCTCATACAAATATCTTAAGACAATTATTCAAATATAAAGAAAAGACCAGGGAATAATTCATCAACATGGGAAATTATTCATGAGTCAGACGTTAAAATCCTTGTCCTTTAGTTTTGTGGAAGTAGGAGTTGGGTCCAGTTATTGAAAAACGTAATGAGACGAATAAATTTGTGTCATTACCGCTTGTGCACACTCTGGTGATGAAAAACTGACTTTAAGTTTACGTGATTGAGCTTTCAATTAAAATATGATACCATAAGAGAACAGGGACACACTTCGAGCTGACTAACTCGTAGGTGGACTGTGTCCGACAGATGCACGCAGAGCCTCCGCCGGTCATGTTCACCCGTCACTCCACTTCCGAGCGTCTCTGTCACAGTTCATGTCAACGTTTGTGTGACTCCATGCGGGACACTCGATACCAGAGACATCACTGTAGTAGTGACTCATAACAGCGCCCGTCCATCCCAAAGTAGAAGAGTTCCTCTGCTGATGATACCTGCTTTCTGACGCCTATTATAGCGGTGAGTACCGTTGAACTTGCTATGCTAAGGCTATATGTGTAGATATTGCTGTTTGCCATTTTGAACGTATATTTTCTGCTTTCGCTATGCATATGCACTAGTAACCAGTCTGTGGTGCCATCTCTTGGTCGTTTACGTAAACATGACACAAAGGAATTACAGGCATTGGCTAGGAGTGAGCATTTATTTAAAGCACTGGGGAAAGTTGATAATTTGTGCCGCACTGGGATGCGATCCCGGGTCCCCTGATTATCAGACGAATGTTCTGAAAACCATGCCATCCGGATAGAGTCCACATCGCAACTGCACGGACTACCCTAGCAAGCAGTCTCAAACTCTCATTATATCTACACGTTACTAATGTAGTGCCCCTTGCCTGCTATCCACATTGCTTGTGGCATTTCGACCATTTCTGTAAGAGTTCGAACCTGGTTTGCAAGCACACTGACATACAATAACGCAATGAAAGTTTGAATATTGCAGAACCTTTGTCAACAGCGCTTATTTTACCATGAGAAACAACGCCCTCTGGTGGAATACTCGCACAACTGAAGAGAATGGGTTCCATTAAAGTTTCAGTTTTTTGCAATGAAAATTTACCTTTGTAACTGTTTTGTTTTAACCAATGTCTGTATCATATTCACACGCCACGTGTCGGAGGGTTTGTGTAGTACATAAAATGACGAGTTGTCGTACGACTACCATGGCTGTCGAGTGCACTTTTACTTTTATTACATGTGGGTCACAGCATAGTTCTGGAAGGAGACGTCCCTTAACTGTTTTAACACACCTGAAAACATTCAAAATTTGAACAATACCCGCATTTATTGTAAAGACAATGCGGAATAGGCTCCTGTAAAACTACAGATAGTATAGATTAACTCCCGTCTGTAGCAACTGCAATAAAAGTCTTAGTACGACCAGATGCGTTTCGCTTTATTTTAAAGCACTTTCAAAGGTCACTGTAACAATGTGGGTTTTTCTCTTACAATTTTGTTTTGATCATTAACAGTCCGCATGTTTTACTTATTACTGTAAACAGTCTTTATTCTTTTCGTAACTCACGGTTTTTTGTTGTTTATTCCATTCTTCTTCGTATTCTACGTGTATGTATTGAGTGTTTGCATTTGCACAGAGCGCTTCCACTGCACTACCCGTATTCTCATTTTTGTGCGCTGTCCGCTCGTCATTTCGCGTGTTTTGTTTTGCTGTTGCAGGATGCATTCGTATTCAAGACAAACAAACACGGATGCATACCGCAATAGGAAAACGCAGTGTCAGAAGCACATTTTGACACTACTGAAGAAACTGTCTGTTGCGTGACGGAAACGCTGTAGTATGTAGGTGGCTCGCTATGAATATAAGCGGACGTGCGATGCAGCGATGAGCATCGGTCACTGAGCAACGTCAGGAGGATTATCTGTGTGTAGAAAATGCCAATAACACTGAAGACTAAGAACTCTCATGGATATGATGAAGTGCCTATCAGAGTATTAAAGTGTGTGCTGCACATGTTAGCCCTGCACTTAGCCATATTTGTAATTTTTCCTTTAGGAGTGGTCAGTTTCCTGAACGACTAAAGTACTCAGTAGTAAAGCCGCTTGATAAAAATGGAGAAAGGGTTAATGTAAACAATTTTAGACCTATTTCTATGCCATCAGTTCTTGCTAATGTCATTGGGGTTGGGTTGATTTGGGGGAAGAGACCAAACTGCGAGGTCATCGGACTCATTGGATTAGGGAAGGATTGGGAGGAAGTCGGCCGTGCCCTCTCAAAGGAACCATCCCGGCATTTGCCTGAACCGATTTAGGGAAATCACGGAAGACTTAAATCAGGATGGCCAGACGCGAGATTGAACCGTCGTCCTCCCGAATGCGAGTCCAGTGTGCTAACCACTGCGCCACCTCGCTCGGTTGCTAATGTCACTGAAAAGGCTGTGTGTGTAAGGATAAATGATCATTTTTTTAAAGATGATTTGCTATCAAATGTGCATTTCGGCTTTAGAAGTCGTTTAACAACTGAAAATACTACATTCTCTTTTCCCTGTGAGGTAGTGGATGGATTAAAGAAAAGGTTCCGAACGCTATGCATATTTTTCGATTTAACTAAGACGTTTGTTTGTGTTGATCACAAAATATTGCTCCAGAATTGGTTCACCTCTTACTTTAACAACAAACAGCAAAAGGACATTACTCACAGTGTTGACAATGGCTGTGATGTGTGGTCTGAGGTCAAATGGGGTGGTGAAGAGGGGGGTGGGGGGGGGGGGTGAGGGGGTCCCAGGGATCAGTGTTGGGGCAATTCCTGTTTCTTATTTATATAAATGATATGCCCTCCAGTATTACGGGTAATTCCAAAATATTTCTGTTTGCTGATGACACTAGCTTGGTAGTGAAGGAAGTTGTGTACAACATTGGCTTGGTTTCAAATAGTGCAGTTCATAAGTTCATCATCATCATTTAAGACTGATTATGCCTTTCAGCGTTCAGTCTGGAGCATAGCCCCCCTTATAAAATTCCTCCATGATCCCCTATTCGGTGCTATCATTGGTGCCTCTTCTGATGTTAAATAAGTTCATGGCTTGTAGAAAATAAACCAACGATAAATCACAGCTAGACTCAGTTTTCACAGTTCCTAACACACAATTCAACAAAACCGGACGTTTTAATTTCACAGAATGGGTATATCATTAGTGAAACTGAACAGTTCAGATTTCTGGGTGTTCAAAAAGATAGTAAACTGTCGTTCAGGGCCCACGTTCAGGATCATGTTCAAAGACTTAATGGTGTCATTTTTACTATTCGAATGGTATTTGAAGTAAA
Organism: Schistocerca serialis cubense; assembly: GCF_023864345.2. Lineage (NCBI taxonomy): Eukaryota > Metazoa > Arthropoda > Insecta > Orthoptera > Acrididae > Schistocerca > Schistocerca serialis. Next base: position 1,101,293,498 of record NC_064639.1, read on the forward strand.
TGATCGTTCTACACGAAAATCAGTCTACTTCGCTTACTTTCGTTCGCTGATGTCGTATGGTATTATATTTTGAGGTAACTCTTCCCATTCAAAACACATAATTTTGGCTCAGAAACGGGCATTTCGGGCAATGAATGGTGTAAGTTCACGAACTTCTTGTCGACCCCGGTTCACTAGTCTGGGTATTTTGACACTGGCCTCTCAATATATGTATTCTTTACTGTCGTTTCTTGTTAACAATGTCAGCATATTCCCAAGAATTAGCAGCTTTCACTCAATTAATACTCGGCAGAAATCCAATCTGAATTTGGATAGCACTTCCTTTAACTCTTGTGCACGAAGGGGTGCAGTATACTGCTGCATCCATTTTAAATAAGCTACTACAAAAATTCCAAAATCTTAGCAGTAGTCCACACGCTTTCAAATCGAAAGTGAATAGTTCCCTCACGAGTTACTCCTTCTATTCTATTGAGTTTGTTGGAAAATTGAGCTGATTCTCATATTATTGATTGCGGTTACTTAAAGTTATGAATTGACTTTTTTGGGTTTTTTAAACATTTTATTTTATGTGTTACTTCTTTTATGTTGTAATTTCATGTACTGACACGTTCCATGACCTTGGAGATTTTCTCCTCAATTTGGCCCTACGGAACTAGACGTGTAAATAAAAATAAAATAAAACTACTCGAGGAGGTGCAAGTGATTAATAAGGTGTGGATCGCTCACTGACAAAGCTGGAGGATCGGGCAACATCTTTCTACGTCCCAACGACTATGGTAAAATGCTGAAGAACAGCTATACCTCATTTGAGTCCAAGTCGGTTTTTTAGATTGGCTACTCAGTAACAATCGAGAATATAGTGCTATAAATAAATTTAAGCTCTGTTTTTGTCTGCATGGAATATTTTGTACTAAACTAAAATTTGTCTCTTTGTCCAAAATTGTCGTACTACTGCAGCGTTCTGAGTAAATTGGCGTTGTGTATCGGTATTACAAAGAACTGTACAGACTTAAATTACATTTTTTTACGAAAGGTGTTTACACAATTTTATCGCATTCTTTTTATTATATTTTGTCCAATATTTTGGAGACAACCATTTTCTGCTATTTTTGTTTCTTAGTGACTGATTATCTACTAATGAAACTGAGGGTCACAACCAGTCCAGGTAGTATCGAGATTGCATTTAATAATCAACACTATGGAAATGGAAGAGGATGTAGATGAAGATGAAATGGGAGATATGATACTGCGTGAAGAGTTTGACAGAGCACTGAACGACCTGAGTCGAAACAAGGCCCCGGGAGTAGATAACATTCCATTAGAACTACTGACAGCCTTGGGAGAGCCAGCCCTGACAAAACTCTACCATCTGGTGAACAAGATGTGTGAGACAGGCGAAATACCCTCAGACTTCAAGAAGAATATAATAATTCCAATCACAAAGAAAGCAGGTGTTGACAGATGTGAAAATTACCGAACTATCAGTTTAATAAGTCACGGCTGCAAAATACTAACGTGAATTCTTTACAGACGAATAGAAAAACTAGTAGAAGCCGACCTCGGGGAAGATCAGTTTGGATTCCGTAGAAATATTGGGACACGTGAGGCAATACTGACCCTACGACTTATCTTGGAAGCTAGGTTAAGGAAAGGCAAACCTACGTTTCTAGCATTTGTAGACTTAGAGAAAGCTTTTGACAATGTTTACTGGAATACGCTCTTTCAAATTCTAAAGGTGGCAGGGGTAAAATACAGGGAGCGAAAGGCTATTTACAATTTGTACAGAAACCAGATGGCAGTTATAAGAGTCGAGGGACATGAAAGGGAAGCAGTGGTTGGGAAGGAAGTGAGACAGGGTTGTAGCCTATCCCCGATGTTATTCAATCTGTATATTGAGCAAGTATTGAAGGAAACAAAAGAAAAATTCGGAGTAGGTATTAAAATCCGTGGAGAAGAAATAAAAACCTTGAGGTTCGCCGATGACATTGTAATTCTGTCAGAGACAGCAAAGGACTTGGAAGAGCAGTTGAACGGAATGGATAGCGTCTTGAAAGGAGGATATAAGATGAATATCAACAAAAGCAAAACGAGGATAATGGAATGTAGTCGAATTAAGTCGGGTGATGCTGGGGGTATTAGATTAGGAAATGAGACACTTAAAGTAGTAAAGGAGTTTTGCAATTTGGGGAGCAAAATAACTGATGATGGTCGAACTAGAGAGGATATAAAATGTAGACTGCCAATGGCAAGGAAAGCATTTCTGAAGAAGAGAAATTTGTTAACATCGAGTATAGATTTAAGTGTCAGGAAGTCATTTCTGAAAGTATTTGTATGGAGTGTACCCATGTATGGAAGTGAAACATGGACGATAAATAGTTTGGACAAGAAGAGATTAGAAGCTTTAGAAATGTGGTGCTGCAGAAGAATGCTGAAGATTAGATGCGTAGCCGTGCGGGATTAGCCGTGCGGTCTAAGGCGCTGCAGTCACGGACTGTGCGGCTGGTCCCGGCGGAGGTTCGAGTCCTCCCTCGGGCATGGGTGTATGTGTTTGTCCTTAGGATAATTTAAGTTAAGTAGTGTGTAAGCTTAGGGACTGATGACCTTAGCAGTTAAGTCCCATAAGATTTCACCCACATTTGAACATTTGAACATTAGATGCGTAGATCACATAACTAATGAGGGGGTATTGAATAGGATTGGGGAGAAGAGGAGTTTGTGGCACAACTTGACTAGAAGAAGGGATCGATTGGTAGGACATGTTCTGATGGATCACCAATTTGGCATTGGAGGGCAGCGTGGAGCGTAAAAATCGTAGAGGGAGACCAAGAGATGAATACACCAAGCAGATTCAGAAGGATGTAGGTTGCAGTAGGTACTGGGATAAGAAGCAGCTTGCACGGGATAGAGTAGCATGGATAGCTGCATCAAACCAGTCTCAGGACTGAAGACCACAACAACAACAACAACAACAACAATCAACATTTGGATGAGAAATACCGGCTTGTTATATATGAAGTGCTGCTACTCACGCAGGTGCAATGTGGGCTATAGTTATGATATGACAGCGAAACTCGATAGATTAGCTTATGCGTTATTCCTGAACCGATGCACGGTTGAAAAGAAATAGCCTCAATTTTGGCCGCCAGGTGCAAATCTAGCGCTGTACAGGAACTTGTCGAGTTCTCCAGTGCTCATAGTGAACAAACTGTGTAAGGGGCATATAATACTAAAATCAAGATTGTGACTTCCTCACATGTGTAACCTTTTTTGCCCACGTCCTGTTCTTAACCCATTACCTACCGAAAAATCTCTTTAGATCATTCTTACATTCACAGCGCCAGATTTCCAGCTGGTGGCCAAAGCTGGAACTAACTTTTTTCCAGAGTGAATCGGTTTCACATTAACGCACTAGAATATCTACCGATTTTCGCTGCCATACATTAATTGCAGTCTACACTGGAACTCTGTGAGTAGTTGCTGTTTAATTATAACCACCGCTACCCCTAGATGTGTGCCCCTGCATTCCAATAATTGGAATTTTCGGCACAACTAGAGGTATTAGCTCACAATATTTAATTTTGAGGTGGTTTAATGTTACTTTAGCGCTGTCTCACTTTTGTTATGCTAAGTGCATCTCAGCTAATTCTCAACAGATATTTCAAAATTAATTCCTATAGTACTTTACACGTTGTTCGAGAGATGTTCTGCTACCATTCTAGGCATCGACGAAGCTCGAAAGCGGAACACCAAACGCGGTACATCTTGAACTCACACATAAGCGAAAACAGAGGTTTCATCAACATTACATGTGCAAAGACCACGCAGTACACACTGGGGAACCCGAACGCTCTGTATTCAATCTACCTGCAAAAGCAAATCAAACCCGATGTTTACAGTCACTGTGATGTATGTAATAGCATGCCAATGCTTCGAAACTTGCGACGAGGAGGCTTTACAACATAGATGATAATGTTGTGGGTAGAGCAAACCAAAGGCTGCGATTCATAGGCAGAACACTTGGAAGGTGCAACAGGTCTAGTAAGGAGACTGCTTACACCACGATTGTCCGACCTATTCTGGAGTATTGCTGTGCGGTGTGGGATCCGCATCAGATGGGACTGACGGATTAAATCGAAAAAGTACAAAGAATGGCGGCTCGTTTTGTATTATCGCGAAATAGGGCAGATAGTGTCACAGACATGATACGTGAATTGGAGTGGCAATCATTAAAACAAAGGCGTTTCTCGTTGCGACTGGATGTTCTCATGAAATTTCAATCACCACTTTTCTCCTCCGAATGCGAAAACATTCTGTTGCCACCCACCTACATAACGAGAAATGATCATCACGATAAAATAAGAGAAATCAGGACTCGCACAGAAAAATTTAAGTGCTCGTTTTTCCGGTGTGCCGTTCGAGACTGGAACGGTAGACAGACAGCTCGAAGGTGGTTCATTGAACCCTCTGCCAGGTACTTTATTGTGAATAGCAGAGTAATCACGTAGATGTAGATAGATCACAGCAAATTCCATTGATCTCCACCGATAGTGGAAGATGAAACACTCGACTCTGAGCCGGCCGGAGTGGCCGAGCGGTTCTAGGCGCTTCAGTCTGGAACCGCGCGACCGCTACGGTCGCAGGTTCGAATCTTGCCTCGGGCATGGATGTGTGTGATGTCCTTAGGTTAGTTAGGTTTAAGTAGTTCTAAGTTCTAGGGGACTGATGACCTCAGCAGTTAAGTACCATAGTGCTCAGAGCCATTTGGGAGCCAAAACATATTTCAGGAATTCGGCCTTTACACTTCCTTGAAATGATTTTAACGTTCCCCAAACAATAAGAGGAAATGCCGCAACTCGACGTGGCACAGACTCGACTAATATCTGAGGTAGTGCTGGAGGGAACACACACCATGAATCCTGCAGGTCTGCCCATAAATCTGTAAGAATATGAGAGGGTGGACATCTCTTCTGAACAGCATGTTGCAGGGCATCACACATATGCTCAATATTGTTCATGTATGGGGAGTTTGGTGACCAGCGGAAGTGTTTAAACTCGGAAGAATGTTCCTGGAGCCACTCTGTAGCAATTCTGGACCTATGGGTTGTCCCATTGTCCTGCTGGAATTGTCCAAGTCCGTCGCAACGCACAAAGGACATGAATGGATGCAGATGATCTGACAGTAATACGAGTCACCTGTCATAGTCGTATTTACACGGATAAGGGGTCCAATATCACTCCAACTGCCCACGCCCCACACCAATACAGAGCCTCCACCAGCTTGAACAGACACTTGCTGACATCCATGGTCCATTTTTCCATGAGGATGTCTCCATACCCGTACACGTCCATTCGCTCGATACATTTTGGAGCAAGACTCGTCCGACCAGGCAACATTTCAGTCATTGACAGTCCAGTGTCGGTGTTGACGTGCCCAGGCGTGGCGTAAAGCATTGTGTCGAGCAATCACCAAGGGCACACGAGTGAGCCTTCGGCTCCGAAAGCCCATATCGATGATGTTTCGTTGAATGGTTCGCAGGCTGACACTTGTTGACGGCCGAGCACTGAAATCTCCAGCAATTTGCGGAAGGTGTGCACTTCTGTGACGTTAAACGGTTCTCTTCAGTCGTCGTTGGTCCCATTCTTGCACGATGATGTTTTACCGGATTCCTGATATTCAGGGTACACTCGTGAAATGATCCTACTGGAAAATCCCCATTTCATCGCTTGTGCAGCGACTATAACACCCCATTGAAACTCGCTTAAATCTTGGTAACCTGCCATAGTAGCAGTAGTAACCGATCTAACAACTGCGCCAGACCCTTGTTGTCTTATATAGGCGTTGCCGAAAGTAGATGAATGTACAAGTTACGTCACTACGAAACGAAAGACAAAAATTGATTTTTGTTATATGTTTGCACATTGTATTTATTAAACACAGGACAGCAGTCATGTTTAAAGGGGTAAATATATGTGTGTGAAAGAATTGTCAGAATGATGTTCATTAAAGATCACTGTCATCTGTGTCTGAGTCAAGATCATCAGCAGTAGCAGCAGCAACAGAATCATACCCTGAGGACGTGATACTGATTGTAAAGTAATCGATGGCCGTTTCTATTAATCCATCTCGTGACCGGTACTTTTGCTCCAGCTGCTGCTCTTACCTGCAGTAACGTTGCGATTCCTGTGCAGTAACTGAAAGGAAAGGAGAATTAACAAGATTCTGCTGCATTTCCTTCGAAATTTCTCCAGTGACATTGTTCTCCGGAAAATTGTGTTTTATTTTGACTCATGCCGATTCTATCAGATCTAGATCTCAGTCGCGAGGCAGTAAACGGTCTATTTTTCTGGCCAGTGTTCTCAGCGATTTTATTCACGATGTGCACTTTCACGGCTGGTTTGTTGTTTTCCTTTTCAGTCTTCTTCTTTGAGCAATTGCAGTTTATTTGCCTGTCTCGTAAACACTCAAACATAGTAATCCTGAAATCATTACGGATTCTGTTGAACTTCTCGCTGTGTTATGGCGCATTATTCATACAATCACAGAATTTGGTGGACTATAGGAACCGCACCGTATCTGAAAACACCTGTTGTCAACGTATGGTAATTTAGTCAACTTCAAGAAATTCGCAAATTACTGAAATTTTCTTGCCTGAAACTTTCTGACGAACTAATACTGTACGCCAGACCCGGTCCCTGGTTCGAGTCCCGGTCTGCCACACAGCTCTAATTTGGCAGGAAGTTTCAAATCAGCGCACACCACGCTGGAAGCTGAAAATACGTTCTAGTTTCTTGCTTCTTGCTCTAAGTACTTGTGAAATATGTCATTTTATGGATGTTTTTCTCAAGTTTACAGAATTTGTCTGTGTTCAGTACCGATGCGAAAATGTCAGTGTCGAAAATGCGAATGGCACGAAAACAGATGCGCCGACACAGATGTACCAGTAGATCCCCTGACCCCACCAGTAAAGGAAGTGATAAATGATTTTACCAGTCAATTTGTTTCACCAGAAGGGAAAGCGGAACGGCGCTATAGACGTCTTTAAATTTTAGCTGATTTTTGTTTATGTTACTGTAGACACAAACTTATTACATTTATGATATAAATAGTAAATACAGCTTGCAAAAATCTAAGAGCAAAGAAGATTAGAAATACAATGCTGGATTAAAGCAGATTGGCTAACTGTTCTCTTAAATGTTGTTTGAGTTGTACAATGTCCTCGAAGAAATGTGTTAGGGTTGCAATCTGCGAGTTTTCAAAATTTGGCAAACTGATGAGTTTTTCCTCCACGCTATATAGTCTCTGACCACTATGTTGCAAGAAATGCATTTTGAAATTCCTCTAGAGAAACATACTGTCCTGCTATGGTCGCATGCGTGTAGCTGGTTCACCTTCCAAAAAACTGCAAATAAACTCTAGTTGTGTGTCACTGGACAAGCTGATAGTAAAGAAAAGTTAAGCTGTTCAATCCAATCTAAAACACTTGAATGATTGATGCATTTGCAAAAAACTTTAAACTTTGTAACTGATGAAAAATGTTCGTAGTCATACCCGTCGTGGCCTGTTAAATCATTAAATTTCTGTCGGTTCAAATGCATATGTAAATGGTAGCGTTCATTTTCAGTCTATGGCGGCCAAAATGTTGTTATTGCAAGAAATATTTTTCTCGTCCGTAATGTATTTCATTAAAATAACGTGTCTCCCGTTATTGTGTCACATGGTTTTCAATAGCTAGATGAGTGCATATCCTACTGATTTCTTGTTTTTACTGTTTTTTTGCTGTTATCTGTTCTTCCTTCACACGTTGTAAAGATGGAAATTCTTGGGTTTCTTTAAACTGTATTTGTTGTGTGTCGGCTAAATAATCGTCTGTATTTATTTCTATTTGCTACATTTTATTTGAAAGTTCCTCGATCTGTACTTTTAGTGTTTCAAATTGTTCTTTAGCGCTGGTGTCAGTTTTATCTGTTTCTTTATCCAAATGCTGTATCTGCTCTGAATGCTTTTGTGATATGTGTTGCAATTTTGCGATCGCGGCACTAGGAACTACTTTGTTAGGTTTTTCAACAACTGAAGCTTTCTCTTTTCGATATGTAGCCTATCTGTTCTTTCTTAAAATTTTGTATCAACCTCAGCCGCTCTCTGCGAAAACTGCAGCTATGATTGTGGCTATGTTTTCTTGCAATTTCTTCTATTGGTGAGGAGATTTTGCTTAATCTGTTTTCATGCCTGACGTTACATTCTTTGCAACTGAATCAGCGCTTTCTTTTAGTATCTTCTTTTTTACAAGTATTTCGTTGTGTTCTTGTTCAAGGTCACTTGATAACTGATTCGATAGTTTTTTGTTACTTTTTTGTAATTTTGTCCGAGTTACTTTGTTGTGCTCTTGTAATTTTGTTTCAATGTTTCTTATAACTGATTAGCTAATATTTTGTTCCTTTCTTGTAATTTTGTTTCAGTTACTTTCTTGTTTTCTTGTAATAAGTGCTGAAGCATTAGTACAAGACCGCATTTCTGCTAAGAATTCGTGCTAACAGTTGTATGATGAAGTGATTGTTCGTCTGTGTTTTCATTTACTGCTGCGTTTTCCGAAATATCGTCTGTGTGGTGACACCATCTGACTACGTAGAGACTAAGACTTTTCGTATCAAATCTCACGTTTAACCTTCAAGGGAAAATATATAAGTTCGCAAAAATGTTGCCATCTGAAATCTGCGTAAAGTCCATATTCCTCGTAACCAGACTGTCTGGGAGGGAAGCATCTACCTGAAGAATTGTTGCGTCTTAATTGGTCTCTGCAGAATTAATAAATGACTCCTCATAAGCTAAGGTATCGTCAGATTTTGCCTGTTGAATGTCTGAGAATGATACGCGACTGACTGTTCATTGTGTTGTACGGCATGGTAATTATAATAGCAAAGAAAAATATTTAAGAAAATCAGAAATTATCCCAATGAACTCTAAGAAAACACAAATGATTAGTAAATAGTACAGGAGCAAAACAAAACTGCAAGCAAAAAGCGACCGAGATCAGTGTATTTGACTTAAAAACTTGGAAAAAGTCTCAGAAAATTCCCCGATGCCGAACCTGCAAGGAATGCCGCCAAGTGAAGTTATGTTTCGATTTAGTTTAGTGAGTGAAAATTGATCTGAAAGTGAATCAGAATCTGTAGGTAGCTTAACGCTAACTGTTGGTGCCAAAAATTCAATTGCGGGAATGCACAGATAAATTTAACTGAGAGAATCTTAAGAAAACCGTGCCCTATCTGAAACTCACTGTGATCACCAAAGCTGACTATGAACTTCGATGAAAGAAAACTGATTACTTTGAAAGTAAAGTTGGTCCGTGTGACATTTACCTAAAGGAAGAATCAGCTCTCTACATAATTTGTCTTACCTGGGTGCACACTGCTCTCGTAGCTAAACTGCGCCTCTATAACAGAGTTGCAAAATCTATTTGCAGATATTCGTAGAGGTGCAATGCATACTCTAAAAACATTGCTATCAGTCTTGGTTCATAATTTTTATAATGGTTTTTAAATACATTGAAAATTAATTCACTCTTTGGATGAGTGACTGGTTTAAATGAACTCAATTCCCATTTCATTTCCTTTGAGTTAGTAACATTTAATGAAATTCCAAAAATAGATAACCTCTCTCTGAAATCACGTAATAATAATCCAAGAATTACAAAAACTGAACTTCCCATATATAACCTATCCTTCAACAAAATTCAGAAATCAAATTCTTAATCCATTTCTCTCTCAGTGATCAATAGATCCTAACTAAAAGTCGAAAGCAATAAGATTCCTGTTCACATCTAACTTCAAAACTTAACTAACTGTCTCCTTTCCTCTCCTCGGATCAACAGAAAAATCTGGCTCAGATCTTCGCAGAGCAAAGATCACCTGTGACTCACCTCTGCACGGAGCAAAACTCTGTCGAGGTTGCGCGTATGTCTAAATAATTCACACCCTGCGAGCACGATTTGAGGCTTTCAAAACTCTTGACTCTTTGGGTGTTGACGATGGCTCTGGTTTCAATGAACTCAATTGCAATTTCCTTTGACTTAATGATACTTTAATAAATTTCGAAAATATTTAAGCTTTCTCTGAAATCACGAAATAATAATACAAGAACTACAAAAATTGAACTGTCCATGTATAATGTCTCCTTAAACCAAATTCCAATATCTAATTCAAAAATCCATTTCTCTCTCATTTTCCGATAAATCCTAACAGCAAATCAAAAGCAAAAAGATTCCTGACTGGATTGTCAAACGAACCAAAAAAGCTGCGGTATCAAACCGCTGGCGCAAATAAAACGAACGTAATCATTCTTCACAAAACAGTTCTTTTGATGAAGGTTTCTCGGGTCTCCAGCCGGGTGGTAGCGTTGACATCTCGCGACGTTTCAGGAAATGTCATACTACCCATCTTCTGGCGAAGTGTCGAGATTCTTTAATAAAGGATGGGGCCCCTCCACGCCCGCACCAACGTGGTTACCAAACCTAAAGTTCTACTGTCATCTCCGTAAACATATTAGTTTTTGAATCAGGCGTCACAGGATGGAGGCTGTGATGTTATCCATGCGTCTGGGTAAGATTACTCATTAACATGGTCCATCAGGAGATAGAAGTAGTCGAAAACGATCGAAGGGTAGCGGTTGTAAGAGCAGAGGAAAAAAAGTGGCAAGGCCAGCGCCAAGGGAAAAAAACCTCTGCGACAGTAGGACGGGTAGTAAGGGCAGTAGCGGCTTGCTAGCTGCGTCAGAGCATGCAAGGTGAGGGAAGGTTAGCATGAGGTATCGTGCATCGTTACCTATATGTTGCGTGGTCGTTAGCTGGGTCACTCCGGGTGCTGCGGCTGGGCTCGCTTGTAGTCTCCTGGGCCGACCGCAGTGGCTTCTTCCCTGTAACATAAAGAGTCCGGCGCGGCAACACATGCGTTGCTGTTTGGCCCTCTGCTGCGCCTTGTCGTCAGTGACTTGGTGCAGCTTCATCAGGCTGGTGCAGAACGGCGGTGATCGGCTACCGTTCAGCGTCCTCCTTTACTGCACGGCGCAGGACTTCTGCATTGCAGCTTCGAGCCGCTCCGCTTGTTCAGTGAGCTGCGCCGCTTCAGCGTCGGAGAAATGTATGCCGTTCGCTCTCGCTGTCGCGATGATGGACGCTCCCGCAGCGGTCGGCGTCGCCACCGGTTCCGTTGGGGCGGCGGTTTTCTTCTTTGCGCCTCTCACCTGCGGTGCTGCTGGGACAACCGCTGGGATAGGCGCGCTAGCGTCCTTCTGCGAGGTCGCAGGAGGAGTGTTCGCGGGTACGACTGCGCTGAGGCCTTGGGCGAAGACTGCTCGCAGTTGCCTCAGGGCCTCTTCCTTCTCTGCAGCCACGGCGGCCGCGAAGGCAGTCCTCTCCGCCGCCATGACGGCTTTGAAGGCTGCTGTGGCCTCCATCACGGCGGTGCCGAGTTCGAGGTCACATCTCTTCACGGGAGAGCGAGCTGCGTCCTGGCTGCCCGTTTCCGAGCGGCCGTCCCCGCCCCTGGCAGGTGGATCTGCTGCTGCGCCGTCCCTCAGCTGCGCCGGGCTGTTCTGCGCCCTACGCCGTTTCCGGCGTCGTCTTCTCTTCTGCTGCTGCGTCGGTGCGGCCGCGGCCGCTTCGCCGCCCCCGGCACGGTTGCGGCTAGAGAAAGCCACACAACCGCGCCAACTGGCGACGTGCGGGCCGCCACACCGGACACAAGTCGGCAGAGCTTTGCTGCCGCGGTCGCAGGCGCGGCTGTCGTGCTCACCTGAGCACTTGACGCACCGCGCCGCGTTGCGGCAATACTTCGCAACATGGCCCTCGCCCTGGCACCTGAAGCACTGGGGCTGAGGGTCCATGGCGGTCGGGAGAGCCTCCGTCGTATCCGGGAAGCGCAGCCACTTCCGCAAGTCGAAGATGTCGCTCCCGCCGTCGACCGTTTGCACGGTCACGGAATAGAGCGGCGCCCTCTTCCTGTTGGTCCGGTTGTGCAACCTTGCGGCTGCATTACCAAACCCGGCTCGCAGCAGCCCTTCCCGGACCGCTGCCTCACCACAGCACCAAGGTAACCCCCTGAGGAGTGCCTTAGTCTCCTTCATCCTTCCTACGGAAGGTGCCTTCTCACGCGCCGGCGGCGCGTCGACGATGTGGTCGGCCACTGCGACCTTGATCGCCCTGTGGTCGGCCACGTTTGCGGCTCGAACGCAGATCAGCGAGTCTGTATCGACAGACTCGTAGACCACCTCGTTCCGAGCGCAATTCGTCATGGTGTCGAACAGCGCTGTCCACCCGCCTTTGCACTTGACGTACAAAGGGGGGACAGGCCGCGACTCGTCTTCTCTGGAGTTCCTTGCACGGTCGGCAGACTCAGTGAGTTGCACAACCGAAGGACCCTTCGTAGCGGCAGGTTTCCTCTGCGCACCCTTCTTTCCCATGCTGCGAGGCGCGGAACACGACAATTTGCACGCGTTGTCAAAACAACGCACGACAATTTGCTATCCGCGGCGCCCATAGCACAGAAAACCTCTTCACGAGCTCTCGAGATTCGCGGAGAGCGGGCTATTTATATGCGCGGTGACCCCCCTCCACTAGCCCTCGGGTGGCTGCTGTGGACCAGCGCCGTGTGCGCGGTGGTGGGGATGGCGGTCGCCCTCAGCGGCCATGTTCGGTTCTAGGTGTAAGCATACTGTCTGCGTCCGCGGCGGAGGACGTTGACGGGGTCAACGGGGTACTTAAAAGGAAGAAGGAAGCAGTGAGAACCCCAGAAGAAGATGATGGTGAAGAAGAAGAAGACAAACGACTCGCTTTCCTTCCGTACGTGGGTCCGCTCTCGGTCAAACTTGCACGACTTTTGGGCAAATACAATATCAAAACCATTCTCCGACCACCACCGAAGACGAGGGAGCTCCTAGGTTCTGCCAAAGAGGCAATGAACTTTAACACACCATGAGTATACCGCATACCATGCGAATGCGGAAAACAATACATTGGGCAAACACAGCGCTGCATATCTAAACGCTGTGAAGAACATATCAGATATGTGCGAGTAGGTCACACAGAAAATTCAGCCATAGCAGAAAACAGCATAAATGAAGAACACACCTTCAAATTCGAAAACACGAAGGTACTGTGCCGAGCATCTGGCGTTTGGGAAAGCGTTATCAAAGAATCCATAGAAATGAGGATTCACGACCATCTGGTCAACAGAAATGAGAGATACCAACTCAGCGCAGCATGGAGCCCTGCGATAACGCAATCCGTCGGACGAAGACAGAATGCTTACACGGAGAACCGAACGCGGCCGCCGGGGACGTCCGACATCCCCACCACCGCCCCCACGCCGCTGGTCCACCGCAGCCACCTGACGTCTAGTGGAGGGGGGTAACCGCGCATGTAAATATCCCGCAGTCCGCGAATCTGGACACTTCGCCAGAAGATGGGTAGTATGACATTTCCTGAAACGTCGCGAGATGTCAACGCTACCACCCGGCTGGAGACCCGAGAAACCTTCATCAATAGTTTACGCCGGGAAAGCCTACAGTCACATAAACCTTTTTCTTTCCGGAATAAGTCTTCAGCAGATTCATAATAAGATTCTAAAAACCTCCCTTCTTACAAGGGAACCCCCCCATCGCACCCCCCTCAGATTTAGTTATAAGTTGGCACAGTGGATGGGCCTTGAAAAACTAAACACAGATCAATCGAGAAAACAGGAAGAAGTTGTGTGGAACTATGAAAAAATAAGCAAAATATACCAACTGAGTAGTCCATGGGCAAGATAGGCAACATAAAGGATACTGTGAGCTCAGGAGCGCCGTGGTCTCGTGGTTAGCGTGAGCAGCTGCGGAATGAGAGTTCCTTGGTTCAAGTCTTCCCTTGAGTGAAAAGTTTACTTTCTTTATTTTGCGCAAAGTTATGATCTGTCCGTTCGTTCATTGACGTCTCTGTTCACTGTAATAAGTTTAGTGTCTGCGTTTTGCAACCGTACCGCAAAACCGTGCGATTAGTAGACGAAAGGACGTGCCTCTCCGATAGGGAACCGAAAACATTTGATGGCAAGGTCATAGGCCAACCGATTCCGCCACAGGAAAACACGTCTGATATATTCTATACGACACTGGTGACGGCATGTGCGTCACATGACAGGCATATGTTGTCTACCCACCTAACTTGTACACTTGGGGAATGGGTAAAAAGATTCTTCTACCTTGCCCGAATTTGGTTTCCTTATGGATGTGATAATCACTCCCAAAAATTGATGAAAATATAAGCGTTTGTTACATAAACTGAAAATAAAAAGTTAAACTTTTCACCCGAGGGTAGGCTTGAACAAAGGACCTCTCGTGCCGCAGCTGCTCACGCTAACCACGGGACCACGGCGCTCCTAAGCTGACGTTAGCCTTGATGTTGCATATTATGCACATGGACTATTCAGTTTGTATATTTTGTTAATTTTTTCATAGTTCCACACAACTTCTTCCTGTTTTCTCAATTGATCTGTGTTCAGTTTCTCAAGGCCTATCCACTGTGCCAACTTATAACTAAATCTGAGGGGGGTGCAATGGGGAGGTTCCCTTGTTAGTCCCTTACTCGACTGTTCACATCCAACACCAAAGCTCCACTAACTGGTCCCCCCCCCCCCTCTCCTCACGATCAACAGAAATATCTGGCGCGCATCTTAGCAGAGGGAAGATCACCTCTGGCTCATTTCTGCATGGTGCAAAAGTATCTGTACGGGCTACGCGCGTGTCTAAGCAATTCACTCCTGACGAGAGCGGTATGAGACATCCTGAACACGAGATACCTGCAAAAACTAAGACACGTACCTCTTAGCTTAAGAGTGGCTACAGTAGTGCCAGTATGAGGATGCAAATCAGATTTGCTTCAAATACACGCTGTTACGGTCATGAACGTTAGTTACCTTATAGTAGGGGTTGCAAAGCGTGGCTCGCGACACATTCCACTCCAGCGAGTACTTCTCCCATCAACCCAATTTGGCAGGTGGCCTTCAAGGGCCCCACCACAACCAAGCCGGACAACTGCAGGAACGAGTGACAAAAGACGATATGCGTCGTGAGAGCTACTTAGTCCCATACGTAAACTTCATAATACGTATTCTACTAAGAATTTCATTTTTGCTTATTTGTCTCACATTCTTGTGCTTAGATTAATGAGATACGCGTATTTCAATATTTAGGTCAGATTTATTTAACTTGGAAAAGTAATAGAGGAGAATCTCGGCGAGGAGCAGTTTGGCTTTAGACGGAATACGGGCACCAGAGATGCAATAGGGCTCCTACGAATCTTGGGAGAAAGGTTTACTGAAAAAGGAAGAGACCTATATATGTGCTTCATCGATTTAGAAAAGGCGTTTGACAATGTGGTTTGGGACAAACTGGCGACTATTATGAGGGAAAAGAGAGTGGACTGGAAAACCAGAAGACTTATAAACTCATTGTACCTTAATCAAAAAGTTTCGGTTAAAGTGAGAGGAGAAAGTACAAACTGGATCAGACTAGGGAAAGGAGTAAGACAAGGATGCTGTTTATCACCTACTCATTTCAACCTGTACTTGGAAAATATGATTGACCAATGCTCATTAGATAACAAAGGCGTAGAAATTGGAGGAAGAAGAGTAGGGTGCTTGAGATTTGCTGATGACATGGTCCTTCTAGCCACAGGGGAAAAAGAATTACAGGATTTGGTGGACACCATTGCAACTAACGGAAAAAAATATGGAATGAAAATTAACACAAATAAAACAATAGTATTGGCAATAGGAGGAAATAAGGAAATAAAAATTGTGCTGAATGGAGAAACACTAGAACAGGTGCAAAATTTTAAGTATCTTGGAAGCAGGATAGACACCGACTGGAAGTGCGCCACAGAAATTAAAACAAGGATAGCAATGGCAAAAGAGGCGTTTTATAAGAAAAGGAGAATCTTCTGCAGCGGTATGGACAGAGAACTCAGAAAGAGACTCATAAAATGTCGTGTATGGAGTGTTCTTCTATATGGCGCTGAAACATGGACTACGAGGAAAAAAGACAGAGAAAAGCTGGAGGCTTTTGAGATCTGGACATGGCGGAAGATGGAAAGAATAAGTTGGATGGACAGAGTAAAAAATGAAGAGGTACTGAGAAGAGTGGGAGAGAAAAGGCAGTTACTAGATGTAATAAAGAGAAGAAAAAGAAATTGGATTGGGCATATATTAAGAAAGAATGACGGACTGATAAAAACAGTTTTAGAAGGTTATGTAGAAGGGAAAAGGAAGCGAGGAAGGAAGAGATTCCAGATACTGGATGACATGATGGACGGTACAACATACAGCAGCCTTAAGAAGGAAGCAGTGGATCGCAGAAAATGGAGAGGCAAAGGACCTGCTAATATAGAGGATAACTGATGATGATATTTAACTTGATGGTGACAGGTTCTGTAATATCGGTTTCAATTTGCGTTTTGGCAAAACGAAGCAGACATTCCAACAACTCACTGCATTACGCTGAGCAGATTTAACGTTCTTCATTGAAGAAAATGTACCTTCACAAATGTATGTTGATACGAAGAAAGATTTTATTTTAAGATAGCTACGGGTAACGATCTTCTGGCGTGACTCCAAAAATTGCTGCGTCTCCTTCTGTTCTGGACAACATAAACGGATCACTTTTTTAAACTGCACACTTCGGAAGATCACTTCTAACGCTTTCAAGACTAATTTTTATTGGACTGTTAAAGAACATGACACCCACGTCTAGAGGTATAAAATCTTAAAACGACTCTGAAACTCATCGGAGACTTCAGCAATAATGGAAGTAAATTTTGAAATTTTACTTCCACACATTGTTGTTCACATCACAGAAACTCTGGAAATGAACAAATTTCCCTTGTTTAGTTTCTTTATAAAGGCTGTAAATTTACATGCAAATCTGTTAACATCTGTAATCGTATCACAAGTAGTGTGCTCCTTTCCTTGCAAACCAAAATGTAGATCGTTTAAGTGACTGGTAAAACCAGTTAGAAGAGATACCTCTGATAAGAAAAGTGAATTCTTCAGCGCTTCCATTCAAATTTTCTAGTATTCGATTTTACTTCCTCATTCAAAAACTCGAAAAGTTCTTTCCTGTGTGTATAAAAACGAGCTAAGCATCTTCCTGCGCTCAACAAATGAATTTAGGAATGAAGGTGTGTATCTCCGTATACCGCCTCCACTTCTTCCAAAAATAGTTTAAATTTTAACTGAGATAGTGAGCGATTTCCTCCTCGTATTGTACACTACTGGCCATTAAAATTGCTACACCATGACGATGACGTGCTACAGACGCGAAATTTAACCGACAGGAAGAAGATGCTGTGATATGCAAATGATTAGCTTTTCAGAGCATTCACACGAGGGTGGCGCCGGTGGCGACACCTACAACGTGCTGACATGAGGAAAGTTTCCAACCGATTTCTCATACACAAACAGCAGTTGACCGGCATTTCCTGGCGAAACGTTGTTGTGATGCCTCGTGTAAGGAGGAGAAATGCGTATCATCACGTTTCCGACTTTGATAAAGGTCGGTTTGTAGGATGTCGCGATTGCGGTTTATCGTATCGCGACATTGCTGCTCGTGTTGGTCGACATCCAATGACTGTTACCAGAATATGGAATCGGTGGGTTCAGGAGGGTAATACGGAACTCGTGCTCGATCCCAACGGCCTCGTATCACCAGCAGTCGAGATGACAGGCATCTTATCCGCATGGCGTAACCATTCGTGCAGCCACGTCTCGATCCCTGAGTCAACAGATGGGGGCGTTTGCAAGACAACAACCAACTGCACGAACAGTTCGACGACGTTTTCAGTAGCATGGGCTATCAACTCGGAGACCATGGCTGCTGTTACCCTTGACGCTGCATCACAGACAGGAGCGCCTGCGATGGTGTACTCAACGACGAACCTGGGTGCACGAATGGCAAAACGTCATTTTTTCGGATGAATCCAGGTTCTGTTTACAGCATCATGATGGTCGCTTCCGTGTTTGTCGACATCGCGGTGAACGGACATTGGAAGCGTGTATTCGTCATCGCCATACTGGCTTACCACCCAGCGTGATGGTATGGAGTGCCATTGGTTACCTGTCTCGGTCGCTTCTTGTTCGCATTGACGGCACTTTGAACAGTGGACGTTACATTTCAGATGTATTACGACCCGTGGCTCTACCCTTTATTCGATCCCTGCGAAACCCTACATTTCAGCAGGATAATGCACGACCGCATGTTGCAGGTCCTGTACGAATCTTTCTGGATACAGAAAATGTTCGACTGCTGCCCTGGCCAGCACATTCTCTAGATCTCTCACCAACTGAAAACGTCTGGTCAATGGTGACCAAGCAACTGGCTCGTCACAATACGCCAGTCACTACTCTTGATGAACTGTGATATCGTGTTCGAGCTGCACGAGCAGCTGTACCTGTACACGCCATCCAAGCTCTGTTTGACTCAATGCGCAGGCGTATCACGGTCGTTATTACGGCCAGAGGTGGTTGTTCTGGGCACTGATTTATCAGGATATATGCACGCAAATTGCTTGAAAATGTAATCACATCTCAGTTCCAGTATAACATATTTGTCGAATGAATACCAGTTTATCATCTGCATTTCTTTTTGATGTAGCAGTTTTAATGGCCAGTAGTGTATAAGTAATTTTCGCTATATCTTTCTTTCTGACAGTTTCGCCAAATAGTGCTTCCTGTTGTACACTCTAATGAAGATTTATGCAGTTTATTCCGTTTTTTTTCTTGCTTGACCAAAGAAGCTATTTTTGGTTACGACGCTAGAAAGTGCACCATCGATGCAAATTGCAAAGTATTTTTTAAAATCATCAATTCGGTCAACACACATTACTAAATGCGTTAAAAATAACCAAACCCGTTGTTCTGAGTAGCTGAACTAAAGCGAGTGGCTCTTCATCTATAGGAAAATCGTTCATTATGAGACTAATAATAATTAGTTGCTGACTAATGTCTGTTCTGTCGGCACTCTCATCCGCACACAAAGAATAATTCCGACAACATGCAAATGAATTTTTCTATGTCTTTTTCATGCTGTGTCCCATATCAAGAACGCGGCTTTCTTCTGTATTATGTAAACAACTGTTTTAAAGTTCTCAGCAGCATTATCGTAGCCAAGTGTTTTTGCCATTTCTGTTTCACACTATTTCACAAGTATGCTATCGCTGAAGCATTTTTGACAGGTATACCGTCAGAACACCTTGTGTTCCTGCTGCTAATAAGGTGCATACAGCGTTCGTGTGTTACATATTTTTACGAGCTTTCAACAGGAGTGACTTATTTACAGATACCTGTGCAATTACTCGATTATTTTTGTAATTTCTTGTGTGTTTGAGTGCTTACAAAGCACAAGCTTTTATTTTAATAACGGCATAGCATACGGTACCGCTTTTGTTATCCCCGACCCTTATATCAAGCCTCGTATCGTACAGGCTTTTGTTTGTTTTGGTTAGTATAGCTCAGTGTCGGATAGATAGTCAGAGCACCTCGTGTTCCTGCTGTTAATAAGGCGAATACAGCGTTCGTTTATTACATGTTTTTACGAGCTTCAAACAGGAACGACTGCAGTAATAGATAGGAGCTGTGATGGCTGTGTACAGATGCGAGCTGAGTTGACGACCATTTGCTCACAGCTCCAGGCTGCATTGGCTTCCACCACACAGCCTGCGGCTGCATCCAAGGGGCATCACTGTAGGGGGCGGAGGGGGGGGGGAGGGGAGGTTAGGAAGCGGCGATGCGAGGGACGTCCAACTCGTCTGACGTGTCCCCCGATCGGTTCACTACTGTGGCCGCCCCAGGTAATGCCAGCACTGAGGTTGACCCCTCACCCGTGGTCGAGTGGAAGACCATTCCGAAGTCTGGCACGCCGATCGTAGCACCTCCCTGGTTCGTTTGACAAACAGGTTCCACGTGTTATCTGTGGCTGACGATGTCTCTAAGCCAAATGCAGTCGTCCACCCTGTTTCAGAGGAAGCTTCTCGGTCCGCAAGGTGTGGGCATTCACAAAGGGTGGGTTTGCTGGTAGCTGGGAGCTCCAACGTTAGGTGTGTAATGGGGCCACTGAGGAACCTGGCTGCCAGGGAGGGGAAGGAAGCCAGTGTGCATTCTGTGTGCATACTGGGGAGAGTCATTCCAGTTGTGGAAAGGGTGCGCCCAGATGCCATGAAGAGTACAGGGTGCAGCCAACAGCAGGTGGTGGTTCATGTTGGTACCAACGGAATGTGTCGCTTTCGATCGCAGAAGATTCTTTCTTGTTTCCGGCGGCTAGTGGAAATTGTAAAGACTGCCAGTCTTGCTTGCGAAAGCGGAGCTCACCATCTGCAGCATCGTCGATAGAACCGACTGTGGTCCTTTGGTGCAGAGCAGAGTGGATGGTCTGAATCAGAAGCTCAGGTGGTTCTTTGACAGTGTAGGCTGCAGTTTCCTTGACATGCGCCATCGGGTGGCGGGTTTCCGGGTTCTGCTTAATAAGTATGGAGTCCACTACACACAGGAAGCGGCTACGCGGGTAGCTGGGACTGTGTGGAAAGGACTGGGAGGTTTTTTAGGTTAGATTGTCTCAGGGAATCACAGAAAGGGCGTCCGTATACAAGGGGCAGGGGTAGTTGTAGAAACGATCGGTATTGTAGTTGTAAGTTGACGTAGCTGTGTTGGGAAAGAACCAAAGCTCAATAGAAAGCACTGAAGCTCAAACAGTTGTAGGTACAGAAAGCTGGCTAAGGCCGGAAATAAGTTAAGGATAGATAAAATACAGTGGTGGTGGAGTATTTATCGGCGTCACAAGTAGTTTGCCTTGTAGTAAAGTTGAAGTAGATAAGTCCAGAGAAATAGTACAGGTAGAGGTTATACTTGACAATTGGATTAAACTATTAATTGGACCTTTTTACCGACCCCCGACTCAGAAGATAATGTTGCTGAATAGTTCAAAGAAAACTTGAATCTCATTTCAAATACGTACCCCACTCATACACTTATAGTTGGTGGTGACTTCAGTCAACCCTCGACATGCTGGAAAAGTTATGTTTAAACCCGCCGGCAGTCATAAAACGTCATCCGAAATTGTACTGAATGCTTTCTCAGAAAATTATTTTGAACAATTAGTTCATGAGCCCACTCGCAGCGTAAACGGTTGCGAAAGCATACTTGACTTCTTAGCAACAAATAATCCTGAACAAATAGTGAGTATCGTGACGAATACAGGGATTAGCGTCCACCGTAGTACACAAAACGGGTCAGATCGCTGTTGCAGCGTACTTCATTGCGAGATGCTTTTAATAATTTCCACAAAGAAACTCTGTGTTGAAGTCTGGCCGAAAACCCAAGGAGTTTCTGGTCATAAATAAAGCACACCAGTGGCAAGACATAGAAGTAGATATCCTCGGTGTAGCAAAGCAGCTTAAATCACTTACTAAAACCAAGGCCTCCGGTTCAGATTGTATACCAGTCAGGTTCCTCTCAGAGTATGCTGATACAACAGCTCCATATTTAGCAATTAAATGCATCCGCTCACTCGCAGAAAGATCCGTACCTAAAGACTGGAAAATTGCTCAAGTCACACCAATACCCAAAAAGGGAAGTAGGAGTAATCCGCTGAAATACAGGCCCATATCACTAACGTCGATTTGCAGTAGGGTTTTGGAACATATGCTGTGCGAACATTATGAAGTACCTCGAAGAAAACGATTTATTGACAAATAGTCAGCACGGATTCCGAAAATATCGTTCTTGCGAAACACATCTAGCTTTTTATACTCACGAAGTAATGAATGCTATTTTTTTGCAAAATTTTGTATTTTTATGTGTGTTGTGACGTGTATAAATTATCTTCCACCTCTTGCTATTTTCAGTGCGGCACCTGAGGATGGACTTATGAGAGCCCGAAACCGGTCGTGGCAATAAAAGAAATTTACAACTGAAGTGGTAGTTTCAACATGTACTATAATGCTCAGTTGCGGATGTTCTCCCAAAGGGAGTGTCTGTATACCCATATTGATCGGCCAAGTACAACAGGCATGAAACTTCATCCCACAAACTGACATCGGTACCTATACAGCACAATGCGCGAACGTCTGCATACCTGCATGCAACATCCTGGCGGTTGCACCGTTTATTAATGTACCACTATTTCACATGTCAATGGCTTATCTCGTACTTACACTAACCTGTGATCTTGCAGTGTTAATCACTTAAATATGTTACCTAGACAAATGCATTTCCGAAATCTCATTGCTCTACACTAATTATTTTTCAGTGTAGTATCGATGGCGATTGAGAGACATATAAGAAATAAATTAGTAAGAGATCGTACAGATCCCCCATGGAATACAAAACAGATGAGAACACTGTTGCAGAAGCAATGAATACAGCATGCCAAATTTTAAAGGACTCAAAACCCCCAAGAATGGCGAAGTTTTAAAGAATCTCGAAATTTACCGCGAACTCCAGTGGGAGATGCTTTTCATAGTTTACTTAACGAAACGTTCTCGAAATCGACAGAAAATCCAAGTCGATTCAGGTCGTGTGTAAAGTACACCGGCCGGAAGATGCAATCAATACCTTCACTACCTCTGCAGATGACGAAGAAATTGAAGCAATGTATGATGAAATAAAAGAAATTATTCAGATAGTGAAGGGAGACGAAAATTTAATAGTCATGGGTGACTGGAATTCGGTAGTAGGAAAAGGGAGAGAAGGAAACATAGTAGGTGAATATGGATTGGGGGTAAGAAATGAAAGGGGAAGCCGCCTGGTAGAATTCTGCACAGAGCGCAACTTAATCATAGCTAACACTTGGTTCAAGAATCATAAAAGAAGGCTATAAACATGGAAGAAGCCTGGAGATACTGACAGATTTCAAATAGATTATATAATGGTAAGACAGAGATTTAGGATCCAGGTTTTAAATTGTAAGACATTTCCAGGGGCAGATGTGGACTCTAACCAATATCTATTGGTTATGAACTGTAGATTAAAACTGAAGAAACTGCAAAAAGGTGGGAATTTAAGGAGATGGGACCTGGATGAAGTGACTAAACCAGAGGTTGTGCAGAGATTCAAGGAGAGCGTAAGGGAATAAATGGCAGGAATTGGGGAAAGAAATACAGTAGAAGAAGAATGGGTAGCTTTGAGGGATGAAGTAGTGAAGGCAGCAGAGGATCAAGTAGGTAAAAACACGAGGGCTAGTAGAAATCCTTGGGTAACAGAAGAAATATTGAATTTAATTGATGAAAGGAGAAAATATAAAAATGCAGTAAATGAAGCAGGCAAAAAGGAATACAAAAATCTCAAAAATGAGATCGAAAGAAAGAGCAAAATGGCTAAGCGGGGATGACTAGAGGATAAATGTAAGGATGTAGAGGCTTATCTCACTAGGGGTAAGGTAGATACTGCCTACAGGAAAATTAAAGAGACCTTTGGAGAAAAGAGAACCACTTGTATGAACATCAAGAGCTCAGATGGAAACCCAGTTATAAGCAAAGAAGGGAAAGCAGAAGGGTGGAAGGAGTATATAGAGGGTCTATACAAGGGCGATGTACTTGAGGACAATATTATGGAAATGGAAGAGGATGTAGATGCAGACGAAATGGGAGACATGATACTGCGCGAGAAGTTTGACAGAGCACTGAAAGACCTGAGTCGAAACAAGGCCCCGGGAGTAGATAACATTCCATTAGAACCACTGACGGCCTTGGGAGAGCCAGTCCTGACAAAACTCTACCATCTGGTGAGCAAGATGAATGAGACAGGCGAAATACCCTCAGACTTCAAGAAGAATATAATAATTCCAATCCCAAAGAAAGCAGGTGTTGACAGATGTGAAAATTACCGAACTATCAGTTTAATAAGTCACGGCTGCAAAATACTAACGCGAATTCCTTACAGACGAATGGAAAAACTAGTAGAAGCCGACCTTGGAGAAGATCAGTGTGGATTCCGTAGAAATATTGGAACATGTGAGTCAATATGGACCCTACGGCTTATCTTAGAAGCTAGATTAAGGAAAGGCAAACCTACGTATCTAGCATTTGTAGACTTAGAGAAAGCTTTTGACAATGTTGACTGGAATACTCTCTTTCAAATTCTAAAGGTGGCAAGGGTAAAATATAGCGAGTGAAAGGCTATTTACAATTTGTATAAAATCCAAATGGCAGTTACAAGAGTCGAGGGACATGAAAGGGAAGCAGTGGTTGGGAAGGGAGTGAGACAGGGTTGTAGCCTCTCCCGATGTTATTCAATCTGTATATTGAGCAAGCAGTGAAGGAAACAAAACAAAAATTCGCAGTAGGTATTAAAATCCATGGAGAAGAAATAAAAACTTTGAGGCTCGCCGATGACATTGTAGTTCTGTCAGAGACAGCAAAGGACTTGGAAGAGCAGTTGAACGGAATGGAGGATATAAGATGAACATCAACAAAAGCAAAGCGAGGATAATGGAATGTAGTCGAATTAAGTCGGGTGATGTTGAGGGTATTAGATTAGGAAATGAGACATTTAAAGTAGTAAAGGAGTTTTTCTCTTTGGGGATCAAAATAATTGATGATGGTCGAAGTAGGGAGGATATAAAATGTAGACTGGCAATGGCAAGGAAAGCGTTTCTGAAGAAGAGAAATTTGTTAACATCGAGTATAGATTTAAGTGTCAGGAAGTCGTTTCTGAAAGTATTTGTATGAAGTGTAGCCATGTATGGAAGTGAAACATGGACGATAAATAGTTTGGACAAGAAGAGAATAGAAGCTTTCGAAATGTGGTGCTACAGAAGAATGCTGAAGATTAGATGGGTAGATCACATAACTAATAAGGAGGTGTTGAATAGGATTGGGGAGGTTTGTGGCCCAACTTGACTAGAAGAAGGGATCGGTTGGTAGGACATGTTCTGAGGCATCAAGGGATCACCAATTTAGTATTGGAGGGCAGCGTGGAGGGTAAAAATCGTAGAAGGAGACCAAGAGAGGAATACACCAAGCAGATTCAGAAGGATGTAGGCTGCAGTAGGTACTGGGAGATGAAGCAGCCTCCACAGGATAGAGTAGCATGGAGAGCTGCATCAAACCAGTCTCAGTACTGAAGACCACAACAACAACAACCCTCACTGCTTGATAACAGTGGTGATTTCTGATGACAGTCTCACTAAAGGGTAGTTACTAAGTTTTTCGAAATTTCTCCACCAAATAATACGAAATAAATATTACAAAATTCACATCAAGAACAACTCCCTACTTGCGTAGGTTGAAAGTAGATATCGTCGGCGCAATGAACCAACTTAAAGCATTTAATGAAGGCAAAGCCTCCGGCCCTGGACGTATACCAGTCAGGTTCCTTTCAGAGTATGCTGATACAACAGCTACATTCTTAACAATCATATACGACCGCTCACGTTTCGAAAGACACGTACAATTCACACAAGTACCTAAGAAACGAGAAATAGAATCAATCCGCAGTATTATAGAGCTATATCGCTAACGTCATTATGCAGCAGTATCTTAGAACGTATACCGCGTTCGAAGAATATAAATTACCTGTAAAAGAAAAAAATAACTATTTATTGAGTGACAGCCAACATGGATTCAGAAAATATCTTTCTTCTGAAATACGACCAGTTCTTTATTCTCAAGGAGGAATGAGTGCTACTGACAGGGGATGTCAATTAGATTCCATTGTTTTAACTTCCTGTAAGGCTTTTGAGACTGTTCCTCACAAGCGCTTTCTGATCGGCTTATGTGCCTATGGAGTATCGTCTCAGTTGTGGGACTAGATTCGTCATTCTCTATCAGAAAGGTCACAGTTCGTAGTAACTGACGGCAAGTCATCCGGTACAACAGAAATAATTCTAGCGTTCTCCAAGGAAATGTTATACGCCCTCTGCTGTTCTTGATACAAATAAACGATATAGGGGACAATATGATCAGCCTAGATTTATCCAAATGATTCCGTCATTTGTTGTTGTTGTGATCTTCAGTCCTGAGACTGGTTTGATGCAGCTCTCCATGCTACCCTATCCTGTGCAAGCTTCTTCATCTTCCAGTACTTACTGCAACCCACATCCTTCTGAATCTGCTCAGTGTATTCATCTCTTGGTCTCCCTCTACGATTTTTACCCTCCACGCTGCCCTCCAATGCTAAATTTGTGATCCCTTGATGCCTCAGAACATGTCCTACTAACCGGTCCCTTCTTTTTGTCAGGTTGTGCCACATACTCCTCTTCTCCTCAATTCTATTCAATACTTCATCATTAGTTATGTGATCTACCCATATCATCTTCAGCATTCTTCTGTAGCACCACATTTCGAAAGCTTCTATTCTCTTCTTGTCTAAACTATTTATCGTCCACGTTTCACTTCCATACATGGCTACACACCATACAAATACTTTCAGAAACGACTTCCTGACACTCAAATCTATACTCGATATTAACAAATTTCTCTTCTTCAGAAACGCTTTCCTTGCCATTGCCAGTCTACATTTTATATCTTCTCTACTTCGACCATCATCAGTTATTTTGCTCCCCAAATAGCGAAACTCCTTTACTACTTTAAATGTCTCATTTCCTAATCTAATTCCCTCAGCATCACTCGACTTAATTCGACTACATTCCATTATCCTCGCTTTGCTTTTGTTGATGTTCATCTTATATCCTCCTTTCAAGACACTGTCCATTCCGTTCAACTGCTCTTCCAAGTCCTTTGCTGTCTCTGACAGAATTACAATGTCATCGACGAACCTCAAAGTTTTAATTTCTTCTCCATGGATTTTAGTACCTATTCCGAATTTTTCTTTTGTTTCCTTTATTGCTTGCTCAATATACAGATTGAATAACATCGGGGAGAGGCTACAACCGTGTCTCACTCCCTTCCCAACCACTGCTTCCCTTTCATGCCCCTCGACTCTTATAACTGCCATCTGGTTTCTGTACAAATTGTAAATAGCCTTGTGCTGCCTGCATTTTATCCCTGCCACCTTTAGAATTTGAAAGAGAGTATTCCAGTCAACATTGTCAAAAGCTTTCTCTAAGTCTACAAATGATAGAAACGTAGGTTTGCCTTTCCTTAATCTTCCTTCTAAGATAAGTCGTAAGGTCAGTATTGCCTCACGTGTTCCAATATTTCTACAGAATCCAAACTGATCTTCCCCGAGGTCGGCTTCTACCAGTTTTTACCCCTTGTAAAGTCAGTAGATGTTCAAAACCAACTGCAAAATGATTTAGACAAGATATCTGATTGATTTTGTGGTAAAGTCTTACGGGACCAAACTAGTTAGGTCATCAGTCCCTAAGCCTACATACTACTTAATCTAATTGAAAGTAACTTACGCTATGGGCAACACACACACCCACGCCCGAGGGTGGACTCGAACCTCCGGCGGGAGGGGCCGCGCTATTCGTGACATGGTGCCTCTAACCGCGCGGCCACTCCGCGCGAAGAAAGTGATTTGATGGACGCTCTGCCAGTCACATAATTGTGAATTGTAGATTAATCATGCAAATGCAGATGTAGAAGATGGCATTCCCTCCCATCTATGAACCGACTTATACCGCCAGTTACAAGGTGACATACAATTCAACATATACTCCAAAACATATTGTAACTTGACTTAGCAATTTTCTCATTGTTAGAGATGAAAGAATCAAGAAGTAATAGAAAAAACCGTATAACGAACGGGCAATCATAACCAAAAGTTTAAAACTGAACCCACTGGGTCACAGAGTCATGTCTATATATAATTCATTAGTAAGTCATTTATCAAATAGAAAGTGCATTGCGCCAAGAAAAGAAACAATACCTACAAGAAGCAAACAAAGAAAATACAGTGGCAGCCTGCGTTATTCGTTATTGAAGTTTTCTCGAGAAGTATTTGTTTGAATGGTCTACTTATCCGAGTAGCAATACAGACAGAAATTTAGTCGATTAATTCCCATCTGCGCCTACCACTACACTCTGCGCTTCCTTCTACTTTCTGGTCATTGCAGTTAATACTATCAACTGTAACGAGTTATATTAGTTCAATTGCTCGATTTACACACAACAGCCTATAGTCTATCTGCGCTGAGCTATTTTCGTTAATTACTAACAAAGTTGTCAATTACAACATGTTGTCTCGCTCCTTAGCATAACTGCCGGCCGAAGTGGTCGTGCGGTTAAAGGCGCTGCAGTCTGGAACCGCAAGCCCGCTACGGTCGCAGGTTCGAATCCTGCCTCGGGCATGGATGTTTGTGATGTCCTTCGGTTAGTTAGGTTTAACTAGTTCTAAGTTCTAGGGGACTAATGACCTCAGCAGTTGAGTCCCATAGTGCTCAGAGCCATTTTCCTTAGCATAACTCTTTTTCTTGTTCTGTCCAAAATATCTCCCAACGCCAGCGCAATTTTAGCAGCAGAGAGAATGCGATAATAATTTCATTAGCTACTCTTTCACGCCTATTTACAGTTTCACAGCTTAATCAGTGACCTTCAATAACATTCAGTATTCGTATCACACTAAGTTTCGTTATGCATTACCACGCTCAGTCGCTGTGGTAATACTTGAATAATCTGTGTACGGTATACAGCATACACTTTCTCCATAGAAAGCCCGGGATTAGCCGAGCGGTCTGGGGCGCTGCAGTCATGGACTGTGCGGCTGGTCACGGCGGAGGTTCGAGCCCTCGCTCGGGCATGGGTCTGTGCGTTTGTCTTTAGGATAATTTAGGTTAGGTAGTGTGTAAGCTTAGCATTTAAGTCCCATAAGATTTCACACACAAATTCCCCATAGAAAACGTGGAAAATCGACAGCTGAAAGTAAATTCTATTTCTATATGCATTCGAAAGCCTACTGTACTCATTAGTGCCACCATGGTGTGACCAAGCTCTATACGGTCTATGTTTCATTCAATGAAAGAGTACCACAAAGTATATGCGCGCCGTGTAGTGCCGAGTGTGGAAACTGCCGGCAGCGTGCAAGGCGGGAAAGCGAGTGATGGCAACGAGTGCTGCTCACGCGGATGCAGCGCCCTAGTGTGTATCTGTCGCCGGGCACAGTTCTATGATACATTGGGAGAGTTTATCGTGTCAAGACTTGGGACCACAAACTCAGGTTATCGTTAAGACGAAACAGGATGATTACTGCAGCATTCTTGTGTTTAAGTGGGGCCCTTTCCTCTATATCTTCTTGATGTGTGTGGCGTGTACAATCCCGACTTACAGGAGTTGAAAAGCAGTGTCCCAAGAACTCCACCATGTACACTTCCCTGCTTTGATCAACAGGCACCATATCGCCTCGTCTGCCCCACTAAATCAATCGACCTTAATTTTAGTCCTTTTGAACAGAGGATGGAACGCAGCAGACAATATTTCCGCCGTTTGGTAGATCTGTCGCATAAAGCCACAATTTTATCTGGATGTGGTATACCTGAAGAACCTTGCAGACTGTCTTAGCCTTCTTATACGGGCTACAAGCGGTGTTACACAGTATGGGCGTGAGGACGCCAGGGGGTGACAAACATTTTGTCACCTGTAATTACATTCATCACCTTCTCCACCGCAATATATCGCATACGACATTCGTGGAAAATTTGTCCTACTTCGGCTCCATTGCCCAGTTGTAAATCCGAGAGTTTTTCGCCAAAACTTGCATCGCTCTCTGACGAGAGTTAGGTAGTGTTTTGCCAAAGCACATCTACGGGAGACCATTAAAGTGCATCACCGTTATTGCAAGGTATTATATTTCAGTAATGTCCTGAGTTTTACTGGGCCATACAGTTGTGTAATACGCTCATAAATTACGATTAATCCTGTTCAACACTCGATATTGACGCGCGACTAATGAATACGTGTATATGTATAGGGGATAGCGGTACACCTCTCCGAACTGCATAATGCTACGGCGTGTTCACACGGGCAGCACGTTGTCCGCTGTGGTGCTATGAATTGTTAACACAAAGCCGGCCCCAGCATCCGCTATATGCTGCTCTGTTAGCTGGTGATACGCGATTAGTTTTTGTGAGCGCTCCGCTGCCAGGATTTACGGTTTTTTCGTGTCGCGGCACAAAAGCGAGCTCTTCCCTCGTTCGTTTTAAATCTTTTCTTCTTTTTTCGTCAGAGACACGTGCTGTACACAGCAGCTGCATTTCCGTGAAAAAATAGACAAACTCTTCTATGCCTGCAATAACATCTACGTGTTTACCCCTAATTCCTCATAAAAAGAATTGAAGCACCCGGAAGAGGAGGAGAAAACGTAACGAGTTGAGAGGGTATGTGGCGTTATTTCAATGTTTACGCCATCGAGTAAAATTTACAGAAAACGTCGCGGTGTGAGCCCACTTACCAGTGTGTCATTACACCTCGTCTGGCCAGGATCCATGCACTGATTCGGTACGGAAACGTGTCATAACGTCGCTGCGTCCACTTCTGAGGGGAAGCTGGCCCATAACGTTCTAACTGGTCCTTTACATCCTGTATAATGTTACCGGGACGGAGTCGACTCACGGGCTGGTCCCATACGTGAAGTGTGGGGACCGATCTGGAGTCTTGCGAGCAAAGTCATGCAATCCTTGTGCGTATGACCATTGCCCTACTGAAAAAACTGTACTACGATACTATAGCACGAGAGGTAACACACGAGTGCGCAGGAAGTCCCGGTGGGGTCAGGGATTTTCTCTGTCTCGTGATGACTGGGTGTTGTGTGCTGTCCTTAGGTTAGTTAGGTTTAAGTAGTTCTAAGTTCTAGGGGACTGATGACCATAGATGTTAAGTCCCATAGTGCTCATAGCCATTTGAACCATTCTTTTGCAGGAAGTCCTCGATGAGCCCCTGTCCTGTCAGAGTTCCCACAGTCTCTACCAGCCGTTTCCTGAAGTCGTACCCGACATCTCCTCACACCATGATGCCAGGCGTAACAACGCTGTGCTTCTCCAATACAATGGAAAATGGTTTAAAAATGGATTGCAAAACAATCTAGATCGCAAAATCATTTATTTCGATGCTAACCGGTTTCGATCAGTGTTTGACCACCCTGAGCCCCTCAGACACTGTGTAAGTAGGCTGTTTACGTTTTCTCTATGTAAGTAGGCTGTTTATGTTTTCTCTATGTAAGTAGGCTGTTTATGTTTTCTCTATGTAAGTAGGCTGTTTATGTTTTCTTATTGGCAACGTTACGTAGCGCTCAATATGAAAATCACTGGCTGTGCTGTGTGCAGTCTGTGGCTGCTTTGCATTGTTGTAATACTCGCCATTGTAGTGTTAGGCAGCTGGCTGTGAACAGCGCATAGCGTTGCTCAGTTGGAGGTGAGCCGCCAGCAGTGGTGGATGTGGGGAGAGAGGTGGCGGAGTTTTGAAATTTGTCATGAACTGCTATATTTATATATGATGATATCAAGGTAAATACATTGTTTGTTCTCTATTAATATCTTTCATTTGCTAACTATCCCTATCAGTAGTTAGTGCCTTCCATAGTTTGAATCTTTTATTTAGCTGGCAGTAGTGGCACTCGCTGTATTGCAGTAGCTTGAGCAGCGAAGATTTTTGTGAGGTAAGTGATTTGTGAAAGGTATAGTTTAATGTTAGTCAGGGCCATTCTTTTGTAGGGAATTTTGAAAGTCAGATTGCGTTGCGCTAACAAAATATACGCATCCTCATCTGAGGATGACACGGCGGTTGGATGGTCCCGATGGGCCACTTGTGGTCTGATGACGGAGTGCTAGACTGACTGAGAAGAATGGAACCTTAGTGTAGGCTACCAGTGGTGAAAAGAGTGATAAGTAGGAGGTAAGAAATACAATAGATGTTGGTGATAGAAACCAAGAGCCTTGCATCCTTAGCCAAGTACTTTACCGCTCTTTTTAAATGGACCTCTTTGCGTTCCTGCAACCCAGTCTTACGCTCGCCAAATTTTTATCCCAACAGGGGCAGGGTCTTAGTCCTGCTCGTCTCGTACGGTTTTTTCCTCGAAAACTGAAAAGTCTTACGTATTGAAATTAACCCGAAAATACATTTCTGACGAAAATTTTCGGTGACAGCTAGAATATCTACCAGAGTTCATTTGTGTAGTTCATGTTTAGTGCTGTCGAGCTTTAACGGGGTTAGAACAGCGTCAGCTGTTGAGTGATCACTACGAATGACAAGGAGATGCCGTGTACTCATGTGAGACAAAGTTATCAACACATGACGAAGTTTAAAAAACAACGTCTTTTTAGGTCTTATTGAATCATCCAACATCCAGATTTGTTGGGCATTCATACGTGCCAGTGTTCTGATGTTAGACTGCACAGGTACGTGAGAACAAGCAATTCGGTCGTCAAGGTTCCAGTCAAACAAGTCTGACCACCATAAGGTCATCAGGCACATCATCATCCCATGCACATCTACGTTTGCCATCGGAGAACTCCCTGGAGTATTGTATGCCACCCCACATCATTGGTCTGGCACAAATAGCAGGCACAATAAAGAATTACTGTGCCGTGTATAGGCTGTCGTTAACACCACAATGCAAACGGGTGCATTTGGAATCCTACGGTGACTGGGAAGTAATGGCTGTTGATGAATGACGTCTAGCTGTTTCAAGAAGTTTACCGTCTTAATTTTTCTTCATAGTATCCTTCATATTTAAAAATAGTTATCTCTTTCTTGGAGGATAATATATTGTTCCTGATCCAGAAATGGACATTAACGCTACCGAAGCGTAGCAGGTCCTCGTGTTCATCTACATCTACACTCCTGGAAATTGAAATAAGAACACCGTGAAATCATTGTCCCAGGAAGGGGAAACTTTATTGACACATTCCTGGGGTCAGATACATCACATGATCACACTGACAGAACCACAGGCACATAGACACAGGCAACAGAGCATGCACAATGTCGGCACTAGTACAGTGTATATCCACCTTTCGCAGCAATGCAGGCTGCTATTCTCCCATGGAGACGATCGTAGAGATGCTGGATGTAGTCCTGTGGAACGGCTTGCCATGCCATTTCCACCTGGCGCCTCAGTTGGACCAGCGTTCGTGCTGGACGTGCAGACCGCGTGAGACGACGCTTCATCCAGTCCCAAACATGCTCAATGGGGGACAGATCCGGAGATCTTGCTGGCCAGGGTAGTTGACTTACACCTTCTAGAGCACGTTGGGTGGCACGGGATACATGCGGACGTGCATTGTCCTGTTGGAACAGCAAGTTCCCTTGCCGGTCTAGGAATGGTAGAACGATGGGTTCGATGACGGTTTGGAAGTACCGTGCACTATTCAGTGTCCCCTCGACGATCACCAGTGGTGTACGGCCAGTGTAGGAGATCGCTCCCCACACCATGATGCCGGGTGTTGGCCCTGCGTGCCTCGGTCGTATGCAGTCCTGATTGTGGCGCTCACCTGCACGGCGCCAAACACGCATACGACCATCATTGGCACCAAGGCAGAAGCGACTCTCATCGCTGAAGACGACACGTCTCCATTCGTCCCTCCATTCACGCCTGTCGCGACACCACTGGAGGCGGGCTGCACCATGTTGGGGCGTGAGCGGAAGACGACCTAACGGTGTGCGGGACCGTAGCCCAGCTTCATGAAGACGGTTGCGAATGGTCCTCGGCGATACCCCAGGAGCAACAGTGTCACTAATTTGCTGGGAAGTGGCGGTGCGGTCCCCTACGGCACTGCGTAGGATCCTACGGTCTTGGCGTGCATCCGTGCGTCGCTGCGGTCCGGTCCCAGGTCGACGGGCACGTGCACCTTCCGCCGACCACTGGCGACAACATCGATGTAGTGTGGAGACCTCACGCCCCACGTGTTAAGCAATTCGGCGGTACGTCCACCCGGCCTCCCGCATGCCCACTATACGCCCTCGCTCAAAGTCCGTCAACTGCACATACGGTTCACGTCCACGCTGTCGCGGCATGCTACCAGTGTTAAAGACTGCGATGGAGCTCCGTATGCCACGGCAAACTGGCTGACACTGACGGCGGCGGTGCACAAATGCTGCGCAGCTAGCGCCATTCGACGGCCAACACCGCGGTTCCTGGTGTGTCCGCTGTGCCGTGCGTGTGATCATTGCTTGTACAGCCCTCTCGCAGTGTCTGGAGCAAGTATGGTGGGTCTGACACATCGGTGTCAATGTGTTCTTTTTTCCATTTCCAGGAGTGTACATCTATATCTGCAAACCACTATGAAATCAAAGGCACAGTATCCTTCCCAGGCCAAGGGTTGTTCCATCCCATTCACATAAGGAGCATGGGGAGAATGAATGCTTAATCGCAACTGTGTAAGTTTAATCTACACTGAAAAGTCAAAGAAACTGGTAGACCTGCCTAATGCCGTGTAGAGCCGCCGCGAGCATGCACAAGTGCCGCGACACGACGTGCCATGGACTCGAATAATGTCCGAAGTAGTGCTGATGGGAACTGACACTATGAATCCTGCAGGGCTGTACATAAATCCGTGAGAGTATGACGGGGTGGAGGTCTCTTCTGAACAGCACGTTGCAAGGCACCCCAGACTTGCTCAATAATTTTCATGTCTAAGGAGTTTGGTGGCCAGCGGAAATGTTTCAACTCAGAGGAGTGTCCTGGAGCCACTCTGTAAAAATCCTGGACACGTAGGGTGCGAAATGTCCTGCTGGAATTGCCCTATTTCTTTGGAATGCACAATGGACATGAATGGATGCAGGTAATCAGACAGTATGCGTACGTATGTGTCACCTGTCATTTCAGAGGTCCCATATCACTCCAACTGCACACACCCCACACCATTACAGAGCATCCACCATCCTGAACAGTCTCCTGCTGACATGCAGGGTCCATGGATTCATGAGGTTGTCTCCATACCCGTACACGTCCACAATTTGAAACGAGACTCGTCCGACCAGGCAACATGTTTTTAGCCATCAACAGTTCAATGTCGGTGGTGACGGGCCCAAGCGAGGCGTAAAGCTTCCTGTCGTGCAGTCATCAAGGGTACACGAGTGGGCTGTCGACTCTGAAAGCTCATACCGATGACGTTTCGTTGAATGTTTCGTACGCTGACACTTGTTGATAGCCCAGCACTGCAATCTGCAGCAATTTGCGGAAGGATTGCACTTCTGTTACGTTGAACGATTCTCTTCGGTTGTCGTTGGTCCGTTGGTGCAGGATCTTTTTCCGGCTACAACGATGTCGGAGATTTGATGTTTTATCTGATTCCTGATATTCATATTACACTCTTGAAATGATCGCAGAGGAAATGCTGTGTGCCATTCGCTCGTGCGCCGACTATAACGCCATGTTCAAACTCACTTAAATCTTGATAACCTGACACTGTAGTAGCAGTAATCGATCTAACAATTGCTATAGACACTTTTTGTCTTACATAAGCGTTGCCGACCGCAGTGCCGTGTTCTGTCCGTTTACATATTTCTGTATTTGAATACGCACGCCTATACCAGTTTCTTTGGCGCTTCAGTGCATCTAATCTTGTCTTTGCAGTGTCTACGGGAACGACACATTGGAGATTGTAGTAGGTTCCTAGATCTTTTTTAAAGATAGTTCTTAGAATGTTGTAAGTAAGCTTCCGCGGGATGTTTTATTTCTACCTTAAAGCGTCTGATATTTTTTCCCCCTTGTCATCACCATGATGCTCCCGTGGTAAAGCAAATTTGTGATCATTCATGCCGTTCTTCTTTGCATACTTTCATACGTGCCTTGCCGTTCCTTTGTGGTACAGGTGCCACACACTTGAAATATTATAATATAGGTTACTTCAGCATTTTGCATGCAATCTCCTTTGTTGAAGGCTTGAAATTTTCAAGCAGGCTATCAATGAACCGAAGTCATGTTCCTCACCGATGGCTGCACCTATCTGAGATTTCATTTCATATCCCTAAATATGTTGCAGCCATATATTCGTATGCGTCGACCAGTTGCAACGATGTCTCAATGGGTTTGTAATCATACTGGAAGCTTACAAGCCGTCTCGATTGCTTCCTTCCATTTACTCTAACTTTATCTGCCCCTTGTCACGACTGGCGATAAGCAGGACACTATAGTTGCGTTCACTTAAAGTCTCATTACATTGATTTATAACGGGGAAATGTATTTTATAAAATTTCAGTCGTTACTGGCAAAGTTCCTTTACTTCCAGGTCTGTGAATACGTAAGAAATGCATAACCTGCACACTGCTCTAAATACAGCAGGTGTGTCATGGGTAGTCAAAGATTTATGCTGGCTTCTGCATCTCAAGTGGCAACAGACAGAAGCTCATGGAATCTACCGGTCCTTTTCACTAAGTCGGGGTTAGCGGTCTGTGGAACGACTCGTCTCTTGAGATAGCAACAATCAGTTCAAATGCTTATTGGGACTGTGGGGGAGAAGTACAATCCTTGCAATGTGGTTTGGCTTCGGCAAATTCAGAAGTGTAAAACTACACTCCGGTCTGTCCATCGCCGACTGACGACAGACGGTAATTTCTAAGAGAAACTAGTGAGGAAGATGTACTCTCAGTGGCCCGTGACTTTCTGGGGTGTAGATTTGTTAAATGCAGCGTTGACACGCTATTGGCCGAAAAGAGTAACATTTCTCCTGCTTAGTTTTTGTGGCCGGAGTGGCGCAAAGTGCCGGATCTGGATCTGGGAAAGAAAATTGCCTCGGATTTATGGTGCGTGGAGACACGACGCTGGTTCAAGATGCTGTGTCTCTAACGGGGGGGGGGGGGGGGTTATGTGTCAGAGTCCTGACGAGCGAGATTCTATATTTTCCACTATGACCATTGTCCTTTGACGTATTGCCACAGAAAACTGGTGGGAGTAGCACAGCTCACTAGATTTGGTTTAATGTTTTTTAGAGGAAGCATACCGTTGCCACAGTCCCGCTAAACACAATTCATGCCGTCGTATCTTTTGATTTGGAATTCAGTCAGTCACTGGAGTTTCTAAATTAATATTGAGTTTCTAAACATTCTGCGTGGTGTCTGTTTGTTCTATATCGTGTCTCCCTACCACTTTCGCGCAACGACGCTCTGAGTGTGTTTTTCTAGGGAATTGACTAGTTTGAACCTGGGACCTGTTGCTGGTAAGGAGACGCCAGACCACACATGACATGTAGAATTCAGAAGAGTTCAGTGAGACTAGCGGTGATATAACCAAATACTTAATGATTTCTGCGTCAGCTCCACTGCACTCCCTGTAAAAGAATCTTAATATTAACTAAATTTAGTGGAAGGGGTTCAAGACTTTCCTATTTTTAGTTACCTGGTAAAATAACGTCGAAAAAGCAGTTAGTTTACCATTGGAAATTTTATTCTACTCACAAAACATCGTTTATAAATTGCACTATTAATAAAAGGAAAAGTTTTAATACAGGGTGGTAAAAACCAACTGCGTTCAACAAAAATGTGAACGAATATTCCCTGAATGGGTTTCCAAGTTCTACAATGGATTGAAGGATGACCTATGCCATATCACATCTATAATCTAGATTTAAATTAAGTTTCACAAAAGAGCAAACTATCAAAATGGTCTACAGCGACCCTCAATTATCTTTAATTACTTATCTAACTTGTCGTAAATTACAGTGGGTGATGTGGCTTCTCAACAACTATATAACAGAAAAATCATCGCGTTTCAGATTTTTACTTCAAGTGGCAAATGTGAACACCATGAGCTTTAATTGACGATCGACACTAGTATTACGCAAAGGGGATGTAACAGATGAGACTTCTGAAGTTCTGAGTGAAGCCTCATGCGCTCAAAAATGCGGCTTCGCGTTCGTTCATTACCTTGTCGGTGTTCGTCAGGGGGCGGCGGCCGGCGCAGCTCCGTCCAGCTCGCCCTCTCGGAAGCAACTCCCCATCAACTCTCTGTCCTACCTTCTCCTTACTACAATTTACCGAAGTTGGTTTAAAAAAAACTATCTGGCTGTGTTTTGATCTGACCAATTGGGGTCTCAATGTTAACCTTAAGCTCCCCCTACAAAAATTCTGTCTATCCAATGAGAAACGTTATACTTTTCGTGATGGGGCAATGTTTTTAAAGTTTGCAACGTAACAGAGACGCGAAAAAGTCTCACGCTAAAACTTGCAGCTGGTGTGGTTCTTTTATCGTAAGATATATACTGCTCTTCTGGAGGGCTCTATCTTTTAACATGGGCTGGGGGTG
This sequence comes from Schistocerca serialis cubense, assembly GCF_023864345.2. Classification (NCBI taxonomy): domain Eukaryota; kingdom Metazoa; phylum Arthropoda; class Insecta; order Orthoptera; family Acrididae; genus Schistocerca; species Schistocerca serialis. The sequence continues at coordinate 1,101,331,649 of NC_064639.1, forward strand.
GTCCTAACGTAACAGAGATGCGAAAAAGTCTCACGCTAAAACTTGCGGGTGGTGTAGACCTTTTTATGTTATCGTAAGATCTATACTGTTCTTCTGGAGGGCTCCAGCATTTAACATGGGCTGGGGGGGTGGTCCTAACGTAACAGAGACGCGAAAAAGTCTCACGCTAAAAACTTGCGGGTGGTGTGGTCCTAGCAGTTAGCTGGCGACGTGGGTGTCCGTCCGTCCCTTATCGTAGGGCCTTCCAGCTTAACACGGTTCTGCTCTCGGCTTTTGTTCTCGTTTCTCCCCTCGGAACTGCGTCTGTCTCACGGTGGGAAGGTATGACCTGCCTTTAGGCATTCTTGTGTTAGTCTATGGTATTCAATTTGCTCACTCGTTACTCCTATTACTTTGGTTAATTTAACGTCACGATTTATTCGGAGCTATGTGACATACTACTGGATTTGCTTATCATGTCAGGGTTTTCATGGAAGGTGTTGGATTTGCCTGACACCTTACAAGTTGTACTGAATTAATGATTTAGTGTTCTACTAGGATTAGGTAGCCATCCCTCCGCTTGCCTATCTAGTTGTCGTTAGCGAACTACCTTGGTTTTTTTTGTAGAATGTTGGTGCCAATACTTTTTAATTGGTTAATACAATAAATAATCGGTTTATGTATCATTCGCATTTTTTTTAAGGAGCGCCTAGTTCACTTCAGTTCACTGACTTATTTTGTTAATTCACAGGGTAGTTATATAATAGGATGATTGCAGTTTCCCATCTTACGATTCTGTGTTAGGGCATTACGGAATAGCGATATCATTGCGTAATTTACGGTTAACATGAGGTCTTAAGGGGAATGTGGCGGAGTCTGGGTAGGTTTCACAGTCTCACACATCGTGGGCTATTGCAATACGATACTATGTTTTTCCATTTTCTGAATTGTAGAATTTCACACCAATGAGCTTTTAAAGAAATTTACAAGTCATTGCACCACTTTGACACCTTATCGGTATCTAACTAAATATACATCGTTCCGTCCAAAAAGCTGACACCCGAACAAAAATAACTACCTTGATCACCTGCTTTTGCTTGATTGAAATGGAAACCACGGATATATCTTTCTGAAAGAAAAACCATCACGGATGACGTGACTTGGTGTTAGCAACACGAACATACCACAAAACGACAAAGCGTAGAAATTTACATAAAGCTTCATCGCTTTTACGACATTTCCACATTCAAGCGAATGAGACGCTCGAGATGAGCAATATCCCAATGAAGGATTTTTCTGGCAGTTTCATGTGGCTGTATGAACGTTGTGTTTGTTGTATTCAAGTAGGGTGGGGAGTCTATGTAGAACTCTTGAAGCATTAAAACCACCATCTTACCGTTTGTCTGGTTTTTTATTAATCCAGTCTCGAAACCTCGTCATCTGTTTGAGGTTACTATTAAATTATCTGCCACCTCATCAATATAATCATAAACAGCAAGAGATCCAAGACACGTCGCTGGGAACACTTAAAATTTCTTTTACATGTGTCGATGACGCTCCTTCCAAGATAAAATGGTGCGTTGTACCTACCAAGAAGTCCTCGATGCAGTCGGTCGCTGAGCCTAGCCGCATGCATATTCATAGGTAAATATAAACCGAAGGGATTTTTAGACCCCGGCTTTTTATTTCTTCGGAAATGTTCCAGCAGTACTGACGCAAATTCGAATTTTGGTTACAATAATAAATGCGACTGAAGAGACGAAACGTTTCGTGTTCACCACACCAGATCCCACATCTGAAATGTTTGTTTCAGAGCGCGATACTGAAGCGAACAGGAAGCTGGAACCAATCCCGATGCGCTCTGCGTTTTCCCCTCCGCGCAGCGTGTCGGCGTGAGAGCCGCGTGCGGAATCGGCAGAAATAGCAGGTGCGGCGACGGCACTTGTAGGGCACAAAGTACACACGGCGTCACTTTCAAACTCAAACAACGGTAAGCGGCCTTCCTGGGAACGACCTGCAGGATTAGCCAACTTGCCAACTCCTAAAACACGAAACACGCCTCAAGGTTCGTAAACACAGACACACGTGCAGTGAGTGTGTTTGTGTTAAAGGGAGGGATGTGGTAGGCAGTTAGTGGGTAGGGGAGGACACGCATGTGCTCTTAAAACAGCTAGGCTAATGTCAACACGCCTCTTTGTGTCAGTAGCACTTTAAACGCGATGTTCTCGCGGGCGTTCTCATCCCGACACACCTCTGCCCCGGCAGTAAAAACAGGATCTGCTGCAGCGTCCAGTTTAACCGGTGCAAACCTCTGACAAATCTGCTCTGTTTCCTCTGCAGTGTTTTTGATGAATCGCAGCGTTTGTGTTTACCGTTGCCATAAATCAGCTAGTCCCGCACAAAGTCACTAAAGTAGCAACTAACATTATAGTGTGCGAAAACCATATCAAAAGCTTTCATTATAAAAGGTACGGTGCTGAACTGTTTTAAAAACAACTAATTTAGCTGTGCAATTTCAGCAGCCAGCAGAAAATTACCTGGAAAAAGCTCAAAACGTCATTGCACTGCTGCCCTTTGTTTCTGTGTAGCACGCGACGAGGCTTAAGTAGGGTGGACCACATTTAATAACGTAAACGACAAGGGGGAAAATGTAAGTTAATACAAGCAAAGCGGTGCTGCTAGACGACCGCCCAAACTGGCCTACTGTCGCTAATTAGGCGTTGGCCGGTGTGGCCGAGCGGTTCTAGGCGTTTCAGTCTGGAGCCGCGCGACCGCAATGGTCGCAGGTTCGAATCCTGCCTCGAGCATGGATGTATGTGATGTCCTTAGGCTAGTCAGGTTTAGGTAGTTCTAAGTCTACATCTACATCTACATTTATACTCCGCAAGCCACCCAACGATGTGTGGCGGAGGGCACTTTACGTGCCACTGTCATTGCCTCCCTTTCCTGTTCCAGTCGCGTATGGTTCGAGGGAAGAACGACTGCCGGAAAGCCTCCGTGCGCGCTCGAATCTCTCTGATTTTATATTCGTGATCTCCTCGGGAGGTATAAGTAGGGGGAAGCAGTATATTCGATACCTCATCCAGAAACGCACCCTCTCCAAACCAGGACAGCAAGCTATACCGCGATGCAAGCGCCTCTCTTGCTGAGTCTGCCACTTGAGTTTGATAAACATCTCCGTAACGCTCTCACGCTTACCAAATAACCCTGTGACGAAACGCGACGCTCTTCTTTGGATCTTCTCTATCTCTTCCGTCAACCCGACCTGGTACGGATCCCACACTGATGAGCAATACTCAAGTATAGGTCGAACGAGTGTTTTGTAAGCCACCTCCGTTGTTGATGGACTACATTTTCTAACGACTCTCCCAATGAATCTCAACCTGACACCCGCTTTACCAACAATTAATTTTATATGTATTCGCAATACATTACATTTGTCTATGTTAAGGGTCAATTGCCACTCCCTGCATCAAGTGCCTATCCGCTGCAGATCTTCCTGATTTTCGCTGCAATTCTCCAATGCTTCAACTTCTCTGTATGCTACAGCATCATCCGCGAAAAGCCGCATGGAACTTCCAACACTATCTAGGGGACTGCTGACCTCAGATGTTCAGTCCCATAGTGCTCAGAGCCATTTGAGATAATTAGGCGCTATTCCGCCGGCCCTGCTTTCACAGCGCTTTGGAAGACAAATCTGTATTACTGGCCAATTAATGTGTTATTGTCAAAAGGTTTTCTTGGTGCTCTCCAGCGTATCATGACCTCACCCCCACATCCCACCCAGCTCTCTCCTAATGGCTATAGCTGTCTGAAACTGTACCCCTACAGTACCTTCGAAACCTCAACAAACTGGTGTTACGAATGACGAAATTGATACATAGGTACGTAACTGTGATCCTTGAATTTTTTTACGTTGTAAAGAGTATTCTGTGAAGTTATAGGATTGCAGCGGGATAACATCAATTTCCTGTGACGATATTCCGGCTGACAACCATTCATCCACCTTCAGGTGAGTATTTTTCGCTGGAAGCTGATCGTTGATGTCGTTACCTTTATAACAAAAATAGGCGCGAAGACGCAAGGCATCTGCTACATCAACAGTATTCGGAGAGAGCACGTAAATCGACAGAGGTCTCTCATTCACCGGCTGCCTATGCGCATGCGACTTTGATATAATGTTAGCAACGTGAACTAGTAGCCTCCCGTGAAAAACACTGACCTCAAGATGGCTGAACGGCTGTCAACCAAAGTATCGTGGCAGAGAGTCGTCGTAATTCGGCTGCAATATCAAAACTTCGTGGAATCTGAACGTAGCTGTTGACGCATTGACTGACAAAAGTATGTCAGTACAACGAGAAACCAATCCAAGGTTGCAAATTTTACATTTTGGGTTCACTCGATGACAAATTTTTTCCCGAGACCCACTTTTAAATCATCGTAACTTAGTCAAAAATGGTATTTCCGCAGATGTGAAAACCACGTCAAAAATTGTGCAACGAACAGTTAAAGCACATGCAGTTATCGGTATGCACTGTAACTGTTCGTTGCACCTCCTGACGTGGTTTTCACATCTTCGGAAATACCATTTTTGACTAAGTTACGATTATTTGAAAATGGGTCTAGGCTTAAGAGTAGTCATCGAGTGAATAAAAAAAGTTAAATTTCCAACCTCGGTTTCTCATTGTACTGATTAACAGAAGTTGCTAACCCACAGCTACTACAGCATGCTGGAAGTTCGCAAAAATATGTTAACTCAGGTTCAAGTTGAAAAATAGCACAACAGGGTATTAGAAACCGACAAGATGAGCTACATACATGTAGGTGAGGTATAAACAAATCAGCTGTGTAGTAGTGTGAGCAAAGCAGACGAAATACAAAGAGCAACCTTTGGAATGCAGAGATCGATGCTAACAGGACATATTGACTAGAGTGCAGTACAAAATAGTTTCACCATAGCGATGGATAAGTCAAAATATAGTAAAAGTGGAAATTTAGAGCATATAATGTTCTGTTATTGATTATTTTAGAATTATATGTAAAAAAATTGTACAAAAACGGATTCTTTCTTATAACAATCAGTGTTTAGGTACTAGCAACATCAAATGTTGTATTCAGGGCACATAAATGTAACACACAATTGTAAGAACGAATTAACGTACTCCATACCACCATCATTAAGGATCTGCCAAAAAGTCCTTTTAGAAAAAGTCATACGATTTAATTAATGAAGAAACTAGTTACTGTTGTCAGACGAGCGCATCATCACAGATCATGTGGTCATAAATACAGCTGATATGAAACAAAAATAAAGATGTTGCTAAAGTACTTGCATCTTAGTGGTCATGATGGTTGAGTACAAAGTAAATAGCTATAGACATAATGAGGCTACACGAAATTTACAAAATAAATGAAATGCAGAACATTATCGTAAGCTATAACTTAGATCAATCTATCAAAAGTAGACGAATGCCAAATACTATAAGGAAGATAAATATAGCATTATATAACAGTAATTAAGAAGTGAAAATCGGTAATAATTCATTACTGAAGAATACAATGATAAAATAATATGAAGGTAACACAGTACCTGTCAAGGACACTGCCATTATAACTGATGAGGATACAGAAAATTCACAAAGTTAAATAAGATGGAGAACGTTATCATAAGCTACAACGTACGTGAATGTGTTAAAAATAATCTATAGGCAGATACTATGAAGATAATAAATACGTCACTGTATAAGAGTAATTAACAAACACGAGTTAGTGATAATTCATTACTAAAGAAATACAGTATCAAAATAGACATGTGTGAAGGTAACACAGTACTTCTTATAGCCATAGGAAAGCAATTCACACATCTTACGGTTGTCATATAAAGGTTAAAAAGGTACCTCTCTTATCATTTATTTCTATTTTTATGTTAACCAAAATTTAGGAAAGTAGCATCTTATAGAGATCACCCACACTGTGCTATTGTTAATATAAACGTATGCGATGATAACCAAAGGACAAAGACACATAGGCGCAGCAAAGACATTAAAGGTAAAATGTACGTTCACATTACACTCTTAATAGGGTTTATGGGAATATATGTCTTAAATTAGCACAGTGTAAAGAGGAAATTAGAGAAAGACACGTAGACCAGAATATGCATAGACAGAGTGGGATCCTAGAACCATATTTAATTGTGAGACAGGTCAGACGACTGGGTCCAAGCAAAACTTTGTAATGCTTAATAAGGTACAAATAGAAAGTTGATATAGTAGTCAGTGTCCAAATGTGAATATCTCTAACAGCCACATTCTCAAAATACTCAGCGAGGTAAAGTATCTATACTTTCAAACGATTTTATTCTGCAGCATTTCATGTAATATAATGCAACCTCACAGAACGACTCTGCTTTGATCTAGACCTCTTCCCGCCAAGTCTCTATGCAGTAGAGAAGAGCAGAGATACCATACAACCAAAAGAGTTGACATCTTTGACAGAGACATCGCTGCTACATATTTAGCAGAATTAATAGAATTTAATTTACAAAATTTTGTGTTAAGACTTTAACATTATTTTAAACACGTGGAATGTAAGTACTGAGGCGTGAAATATTTGATTTTTATAGTCACATTGTTTTTGTTAGAATTTTTCTGCAAGTGTATGAAGATGTCAATACCAGCTGCTTTCGTAGGGTTAGTAACGTATCATTGGCTTAATTACATTTCAGTATGATGTAGGATATAATACATTTTGCGCGACTCTTCCAGAAAGTATTCTCTCTGGTATTCAACAGTAAACACCTCCTCTGCCATTGGAGTTCATTGAGCAACAACTTAACCCTCTCACCCCGACTAAACGATACTATGATATAACGAGCCATTCTTCATTGGTTCTTGTCCGTCTGTAATATCAAACAAACTCAGTAAGGGTAGAAGATGGATGAGCAATAATCAAGAATCAATTAAAGAAGAGTTTTGTAAGCCAATTCCTTCGTAGATGAACTACTCGTATAAAAAAATGGAAACACGATAAACACGACACATTACCACGCCTAATACGGTGTACGAAAACCGATGGCATTCAAAAAAGTTTCCAGTCTTCCTGGAGTAAATAAATGAAGGTACTGTTTCGTTTCCGTGCCATTATTCTTGCACAATAGTGGCAAGTTCAGGCAAAGAAAATAGAGATAGATAGCGATCATGCACCCACACATTCAAAGTAGACCACATAGGTTCAATACTATTGAGATGTGTTGACTGTGGCTGCCGGGGTAAATACAGCTAACAAAACTATGAGCAGAGCTTTGTCGGCTTGGAACACAGCATCACCATTGGAGAATAAACACTGTAGTGTGGGATGTACCTGATCAGCCAAAACGCTCACGTAATGTTTAGCAGTTACGCGGCCCTGCAGAGTAACGATGAGACACATGGAATACAATATGGCTGCCCAAATAATCACGAAAACGCAGACATGTTTAACTCTTGGCAGCAGGATGTCTGCATCATACGCTTGGAACTGCGCACGTCAGATGTAAATTCGGCGAAGAGTTCCAAACAGTGTCACAGAAATCTTATGCGTACAGATGACTTTGTTCCATTGTCCAATACCCTAGTTTTATGGCTTCGTCATAATGTTTCCCTCTTACTGGCATTTACATCAGTGATGTGTGGGTTCGAATTTCTCCTCGCCCTGCAATTCCCAGTTTGTGGAACTCCCTTTGTGTTGTTTTGGTACTGGAAAGGTTCGCGTGTGTAACACTCAGTTCTGCAGTGACTTTCGCAGCTGCTATCCTCTTACGTTTCGTCATAGTCCTCTTCAATGGTCGACCGGCACTATCACTCAACACAAAGTTCCATCCGCGTTGTGACTTAGCGAATGATGTTTTTCCGCTTTCTCAGTGTCCAGCATAAATCTCCGACACGTTGCCTCTTGAAACACTAAACACTTTGGCTACCTTTGTTACAGAAACACACGTCATGCCAGGACCAACAATTCGCCCAAGCTCAAATTCACGTAGCTCCGACATAATGCAGTCACAGCGATCCAGAACACTGTTCTGGCTACGGCTGACACTTGCTACGTATTACTGGCATTGTACAGCCACCGTTCGTGGTCAAATACAAATCACAACTGGCAGGCTTCGCTAGCATCAGCTTTTACATTCAAGCGTGCATTTCTCGAGGCGTTCCCACATTTTGTCCAACCCCTGTGTATTTTCTCTTCTTCCATTGAATTTCTACCTGACAAATGCTTTTCACACAGTTTTGTTTTATGTAATCGTTCCTCTTTCGGCGGATCCAGATATTTACTTACAGGTATATCACAGTAGTTACTGTATGTAGTGGGTTGTCGCCAATATGCTCCAGTATTCTAGATTTGCTATCTTCATATAGACAACACCATTATCTGCAAAGAGCCTTATAGAGACATTATACACTAGGTCATTCATGTGTATTGTAAGGATTAATAGGCCTAATAGTCTTCTCGCGGTATTTCTGAAATCATTTTTACTAATGACGAATTCATTTGATTAAAACTAACGTGTAGAATTTATATTGAATAAACCATCGTTATCTCTGTGTAAAACAATAAATGAAAGATGACTCTGTTGAGTTGTGAAATATGTCTCTTTTACTGAATGCAGCACACTTGTTACTCGAAACACAACACAATATTCGAATTCGAGTCCCAGTGTTCTCACCTCTGACCTCTAGGTGAGTATCCAACCCGCACCGTAAATCTGCCAGAGTTCGTTGCAGTGGTTGCCTTAGAAACAACATTAGGACGTGAGCATCGATTGCTGGCACTTTTATTCCAACTCGGAAAAATATGATTACTGTTCTGCTCGTGTAAGCTGTCGCCAGCATACCGGTCGGCTAAGATGTAGCAAGAAGATCGATAGCAGGCGCTGGATCAAGAGCGTTTATCAGGAGAGGCCAAAGACGGACTCACAAGTAACATGCCTCCAACGCCCTCTCAATCGCAAGTACTTAGCTCGCGGCCGCTGATCGGAGGGCGCAGACTCGATCGCTAGCGCAGTCACTAGCTCAGTTGATACATGTTGTACAAACAGGATACCGGTCACCAAACAACATCCTCGCCCTTGATTGCTACGGTATAAGACTCTGTAACTGTGACTGCTGTAGTGTGATCCTATGTGGCGCACGGAGACATGTTCCTTGAGAGCCTTTATGGGCTTTCCTACTTTGTGGCGCCGCTAGCGCACTGTGAGTTGCGCGCAAGCAAACTTGATCACATATATTGAGATCCGAAATGCAGATACAGTAAACTGCTATGCGTGCGTTGGCAAAGTACTTATTATGAAGTGTAATGGCTTTCATATTCGAATATGATGACATTGTAAATAGTACTCACACGAGTATAAACTACTGTGTAGCCGTAAAAAACGATGGCTTTCGGATTTTTGGATGGAAGTGTGCCACATTTTAAATGAAAGATCAACAATTTAAAGAAATCGTAGTACAGCTCTGTTACATCTTAACTGGTACTTGCTAGGAATTTGTCATTACCAGAGCTTCGAAAAGTAAAATCTGATGTAACAGAAGAGTTTCTTCTTTTCGTGGTTAGTATCTCTCGTTTTGCCTGTAATGTGAATCGACCATTCCGCCAGAGCATGTAACCATAAATGAACTACAAATCCAGAATGTTCTGCTGTCCGTCTTGTTTCGGATCCTCAAACTAGATAAGAGCCACGTCTCGGACATCTTGGACTTACATCAGTATGCTTAATCATCATTCCAGTTAATCTGCTAACTGTGCTTAAGACTTTAGAAAGAAAAATAACCAGAGTGTCATCATTTTTAAACATCCAGCGAAAATTTGTTTCCAGGAAAAAATATTTGCCATAGTTACTCCTTCCGTTTGCTGTCCGCTCAGCAGCTTACCGAAGAAGAGACCACCTTATGCAAATTGTTATCTCTGCGGATTAAAGTTCCTCTGCTCCTGTCATACCGGGAGAAGTTATTTCGAAGTTAAAGCCTTAGTCTTAGGAAACCCGCAAGGACGATTTTTCAACTTTCAGTCTGATAATCTTCTCTTAAGCAAATGACTCCACAAGAGCTTCCGTTTCTACAGAAGAAAAATACGACGCTCACTGTGGATGATCTAGAGGCATTAAAAATCAAGGTACGTAGTGAAAAACTGAGACCAATTAATATCGTTTGTGGTTTATCAGTAGGTATTTATCGTATTTGCTATGCAGCGGATATGTTGTCGATCGCAAAGCATATTTAAGAGTGCATTCTGCTCAGAATTATCTGTAGTGCTTTTATTCTTTATTCAATGACTTTCGAGAAAACATGACAGAAAGAGGGATTCTATTCTTAGATTCGATAGAGATTAGACGTATTTAAAAAAACTCACCCTCTTGATTCAACTGAGAACAGCTGCATACAATTGCATTTCAAGTATTTCATGGAAAGATATTTGCTTTAATCTGTACCGAAGAATTAAGTGCAAGGAGCTTCACTGTTGTATGTATTCCACAATAAAATCCAGATAAGAGGTTGCTGGAAACGGAGCCTTCCCAGATTATTTAATTCTGTATGAAATTAAACTTAACATACGATTCGGAACATATGCAGGTTTATGGTGACGCAACCCACAACCTACACTTTGGTGCCGACTTTCTGTTAAATTTCATTAAATTGAAAATTCAACATCACCGTTATAAATCATTATTACCTATCACATTTATCGAGCGATACTCTTCCCATCTTTAGTGACACAAACTCTGTGCACTGAATTTGTAAGATTGTATTTATACACATATGGATACATATGTGTATTGCTTGGTTTTTCTCTGCGTTGAACAGTTTTCCCGCAAACTTTACAGTCTGATGTTTTCTGCCCTGTCGTCCTGCATCACTACGTAGACTATACAGGTCTGTATTGGTTAACCGTTTTGCGTCCACAGGTCCACACTTCAAAACTTGACTTGTTGCCCAGGAGGAAAGAAGCATTAATTTTTGTTCAAAAGTGTTCAGATGTGTGTGAAATCTTATGAGACTTAGCTGCTAAGGTCTGTAAGTAGTCTGTATTGTTTTTTTTATTGGTAACGCCACACAGCGCTCTGTATGAAAATCACTGGCTGTGCTGCGTGCAGTCTGCGGCTGGTTTGCATTGTTGTTGGCTATTGTAGTGTTGGGCAGTTGGCTGTTAACAGCACGTTCAGTTGGAGGTGAGCCGCCAGCAGTGGTGGATGTGGGGAGAGAGACAGTGGAATCTTGAGAATGGACGATCTGGACATGTGTCCATCAGAGACAGTAAATTTGTAATACTGGATATCCTGGACTGATCTATATATTATGACTTTTGAACACTATTAAGGTAAATACATTGTTTGTTCTCTATCAAAATCTTTCATTTGCTAACTATGCCTATCAGTAGTTAGTGCCTCCAATAGTTTGAATCTTTTATTTAGCTGGCAGTAGTGGCGCTCACTGTATTGCAGTAGTTCGAGTAAGGAAGATTTTTGTGAGGTAAGTGATTTGTAAAACATATAGGTTAATTTAGTCGGGGCTAGTCTCTTGTAGGGATTGTTGAAAGTCAGATGGCGTTGCGCTAAAAAATATTGTGTATCAGTTTAAGCACAGTCATGTATAATTTTTCTAAGGGGACATTTTGTCTGGCGACCCTGCCAGGAGGTCACTGGAATGTTCTGATTTTTTCTTGTAGTTTGTGTAATTAGTGTAGCTTTTGTTTATTGCCAGCATGTAATTGTAGAGAGAATCTCCTGTCTAGTTGCAGTCTTTCATTGTTGTACAGTAAAACAGTTGTGGCATGCATGTCGATTTGCACCAAGTATTTCGCAGCTGATATTATTTTCAGTGCTATGTTAATGTGTTCACTTTTTTTTGCTCTTCAAATTGTGTTTTTCTGTGTTATCGTGTGAAATATTGTGACAATAATGGGGTGTGAAAAACGTAACACTGGGCTCCAAAGTAAACTGAGAAATAATAGTGATGATAAGCGTAGCTTATCAGCACCACTGTATAATGAATTAACAGACATTCGAAGTAGTAATTTGGTAATTGTGCATAGGGAAATGGAGTGGGCGCAAATAATGGTGTAGACAGTGAAACAAATAGTGAGCAGGGAAGCATTATCGATCGATCACTTGGCAACAGCTCGCCTCAGAAATGACAGAATACAACATTGCAAATACTGTAGACTCAGGTTTTGGGTCCTCACTGTTTTCTCAAATGAGTCAAGACACATTTTCTGCTTGTCAAAATGTGATTGTTGCTGGTGAAAATGCACTGCCAAAAAGCATAGAGAATAGATTCCAGACACTAATACATTATTATTGCAATTAATGCAACAAATGGAACAAAGTCAGAGACAAAAACAGCAAAAGCTTCAAAAGTTAGACACAATGGAACAAAATCAGAGACAAACACAGCAAAAGCTTCAAAAGTTAGACACAATGTAACAAAATCTTCAAATGTTAGACACAATGGAACAACACCAGAGACAAACACTGTAACAGTTAGACATAATGGAACAAAATCTTCCAAAGTTAGACACCACACTTGAACAAACACGTGAAGATTTAACTACTGAGTTACATAAAATCGAATCTAAATGTCAAAAAGTCAGTAATGACGTAAAAACACAAATTTGTGAGCATTTCCAACCTATTTTTTCGCGGCATGAAAATGCATTACATAATCACGAAGCAGCCATAAAAGAACTGCAAACTATTGTTCATCAAAATCATGAGACCTTGCAAGCTAACATTGACTCAGTTGCATCTACCGATTTGGTTACGCAACTTGCAAAAACTCAGGAAAACAAGAACACAGTAGATACTCTGAAAACTGGTTCAGAAAGTAGTCGAACTTTCGGATCAGCTAAATAATTTATCTACGAAGGTAGATGATAATCTGAATGACACAAAACCGGTAGTCTTTAATCACACAGAAGAGTGCGAACAAATTAGGAAATTCAAACAAAATCAGAATCGAATTAATACGCAACACCAAAGAGAAATCCGACAAGTACAAGATCAGCTGACACAGGTAACATAAGAATTACGAATTTCAGAGGACACTCGCACTCCAATATGGGAAGAGGGACATAGAAATACGGAACAGCCACAAAATAGTAACACGGGGTACTTCGTAAATTATGAAAGAAATTGGCAAGGTACATCGAATTTTGAGATGGAACCGCCGAAACGAAGTAACAATGACTGATATGCGACTCGCCGACATGATGATTTTGACTATAAGCTGTTAATTACTACATGTAAATTCAAAACATTTAAGAATTCCGGCAACGACATTCATCCACAGGCGTGGCTTCATCAATTCTCTCATTGTTTTCCTCCCAACTGCTCATTAGAGCACAGATTAGAATTTATGTGTGGCTATTTAGAGAATGAACCAGCTGTAAGAATGCGATCGGTCATTCACGATTGCCACAGTGAAGGAGAATTTTATCATGCCTTCCTCTCAGCATATTGGTCTCAAGCTACACAAGACCAAGTAAAACATAGCATCATAATGATGAAACATTTCGAACAAACTGAATTTCCCAGTCTTGTGATATATTTTGAAGACATGTTGCACAAGAATCAGTACCTGTCAAATCCATACAGTCCCTCAGAACTCATCCGCATTTGCTTAATCAAATTTCCTGAACGTCTAAGACATATTATTTTGGCAGGACGTTGCAAAGACGACATTGAAGCTTTTCAGGGATTCTTACAAGAATTAGAAATTGACACTGACAATCGCGGAACGCGAAAACAAGAACACAACAATTACAGGTCACATCCGTCGCAATTCCGCGATGAAAGAAATAATAACTGGATACGACAAGGCTATTCTCACAACACAATTCGTGATCAAAACAGACACCACCCGTATGATAACCATTGGCAGAGTAGTAATAATTACAGGGAAAGATCACCTCTCCGTGGTAGTGACTATCACAGAGACAATCAGAGAAACAGACAATATGGGAACCAAAATAATTATTATCAAGGGAGACAGAATAACTTTAGATGCAACGGTCCAGCGTGCAGTTAAGATTCAGGGAGAAATTCTCCACCACGTGACCGACAAGAAAGAAACTATGGAATCTACCGACATGACGACAGACGATATGATTATAACGACAGACCTGAATTGCATCAGAACTGGCGGGATTCAAACAGGACAGGGCGCTCTCGACAAGGTGAATTGGTAGAAGTTAGGTCTCCAAATCCCAATAACGATGCGCGACATCAAAGATACAATAGGGAATGACTCACACCGCTGTCAGCCACAAAACGTACTTATGAAGCTGACGACATAGCTAACGTGCCTAGTAATTACGTAAAAATGGAAGACATTAGGGACATCTTACTCCAGGAACACGACGTAAAACATAACAACATTGCATATCCTGTGATTCACATTACAGTAAATGACGTACAATTTACGGCAGTACATGACTCTGGCAGTCCCATTTCAGTAATTAGTGAAACAGCCTTTAGCAAATGCAACAAATCGAACGATTGCCCCACACTTCCGTTACGTAACGTAAAATTACAAGGTGCAATCGTGGGAAAAAGTGTAGATGTACGCCAACAAACCAACTTAGAATTCTTTTGTCAAAGCCACAGCTTCTCTATGAACTTCCTTATTGTTCCATTATTGTCGACGGAAATTATATTGGGAGTAGACTTTTTGAATGAAAACAAAGCAATCTTAAACTTTCACGATGCTGAAATAAGTTTAGAGAAAGAAGGTAAGTCAATAGCTTTGAAATTTGCAGATTGGCTCTCAAACCATGATGAGGAAATTAATCGGCTTTACCTTCTGTTAGACAAAAGTTCGGAATTTTCGACGGAACTAGACACTAACAATCACTCTGCAAGTACTGACAGGGATGATATCGACGGCATATTTGATACTAATGAGTTAATTCAGAATAAAATTCAAACAATTGAGAACTGTAATGACACTGATAGACAGGACCTTTTTGAGATTTTACAAGCCCATTCCACAGTTTTTACTCACAAAACAGGAACAATCAAGGGATTTCAATACCAATTTCGTGTTCGTGAGCATTCTAAATTTTGTGTTAGACCATACGTAATTCCGGCACATTATAGGGACCGTTTTAGAACAGAAATACAATCTATGGTTGACGAGGTCATTATTGAGCCTGCAGTTAGCTCATACAACAATACATTACATGTTGTTGAGAAGAAAAATGGATCGATCAGGCTTGTCTTAGATTCGAGACAAATCAATACTATCATCATTCCTGAAACCGACAGGCCGCAAACGTTGGAAGAACTTCTTCAAAATTTTAATGGCTTAAAAGCGTTGTCTTCTATTGACCTCAGATCAAGCTTTTATCAGATCGAACTTCATCCAGAATGTAGAAAATACACAGCTTTCCTTTGTTTCGGCGTTTGTTATCAGTTTCGGAAACTTCCTTTTGGTTTGAACATTTCTTCGGTAGCATTCATTCGTGGGCTAAATTCCATATTACCTGAGTTCTTAAAACGTCACATCACCTTATATTTGGACGATATTCTGATAGCAGAAGCCTCATGGGAACAACATAATCGCATCCTCAACAGCGCGTTACATATTTTTGCAGAATCTGGAATTACAGTTAACTCGGAAAAGTCTGAATTCGGTAGGACAAAGGTGACGTTTTTGGGACATATTATTTCTTCTGAAGGCATTCAGCCGGATCCTGGCAAGTTAGAAGCAATCAGAGCCATTCCAGTTCCATCCACAAAAAAACAAGTCCGCAGTTTTCTAGTTCTCGTAAATTTTTACCGTCGTTTTCTGAATATGCAAATTCTAGTTACACCAAAACTTTGTTCTCTCACTGGAAAATGTACTATTTGGAACTGGGACGAACAAGCACTGTTGGAATTCAATTCTTTGAAAGAATCGTTATTTAACGCGCCAATACTAGCTCATCCAGATCTGTGAAGATTTCTGCCTTAGTACGGATTCTTCTAAAGTCGGTCTTGGTGCCCATTTATTTCAAGAAGCCACAGCAAATGCCACTACTGTTCAGAAAACCATTGCTTTTGCTAGCCGAGAGCTAACAAAATTTGAAAAAAATTATTCCGTTACTGAGTTAGGAGCTTTAGCTATCGTTTGGGCATTCAACAAATTCCGTTTCTTTCTTACTGGTAAGCACGTAAAAGTATACAGTGATCATCGTGCATTACAATTTTTTATGTCTTCAAAATTAAATCACGACAGGTTAAAACGTTGGGCATTGTCTCTGCAAGAATTCCACTTCACAATAGTCTACATTCCCGGCAAGGAGAACATTGTTGCGGACGCACTGTCACGTGCCCCGGCTGGGCTTGAGAAAAGTAACACAGAAGCCAACTTCGAGAAAAATTTCAGTATTCTTTACATTCAGAAAGTCGCCTTTGAAAACTTCATCACCACATCTTTAAAGGCCATTGCTCATGAACAAGATAAAGATCCGATTTGGAAAGACATCAAAAGTGAATGGCATGAAAAGACACACACTCAGATTCGGCATTATTATCTGGTTAGAAACAACATACTCTTCAAACGTTGCACTGTTGATGACAAGTTATGGTACTTTGCAATCCAGATGATTTTGTTAATAAGCTCATTTGGTACAATCATTTCAGCTACGCACATTTTGGCTCACGAAAATGTAATCATATTCTTCGGACGATTTGTTATTTTAACAATATGATAAAGAGAATTCGAAGAGTCTTGTCTATTTGTAAACTTTGTCAAAAGGCGAAACGGTCTACTATCTCACATCGTGCTCCGTTGTTTCCTGTCATTCCTTCTAAATTAAAAGAATTTGCTGCTGTTGATCTCTTGTGACCCCTTGTCAGAACATCGAATGGATTTTCGTACATTCTAGTCGCTGTTGAACTTACTTCAAAATTTGTTTCTTTCACTCCGTTACGTAAAGCCACTGGACGGTCTGTTTCCAACGCCATTGTTAAAAATTTCTTACGCGAAGTCGGCCACGTTGCTAAAGTCATTTCAGATAACGTACCGCAATTCAGATCAGCTGTTTGGTTACGCATGCTTCGGAACCATAAAATCAAACCTGTTTTTATTTCATTGTACTCACCACATTGTAACCCCTTATGAAAGAAATCAATAAGCTTTGCGGACTTTATTGTCACAGAAAGCATCAGCATTGGGACAGATATTTACACTTATCTCAAAATGTGCTGAATGAAATGCCTCATGACTCCACTGCTATACCACCTACTCTTGAACTGAAGAATGAAGAACCACCGAACAGAATCAGAGAGCTTGTACCTTTCCCAAATACACGTAAACTTCGACACGAAGACATAACTGATTTGGCTATTAAAAATATAAAATCTGCATCAGACAAAAGGAGAAAACTACACGGTAAAGCAAATGCAGTGAAAGTATATATTGGTCAGAAAGTTCTCATTAAAGCTCATTCATTGTCACATAAGAAGAAACACTTGAGTCACAAGTTCTTTCTAGTTTACAATGGACCTTACAGAATCCGACGTATACCACATGATAATTGCGTTGAAGTTGAAACTCTGCGTACTAGGAACAGTAAAGGTTATCACCACATTTCACATGCGAAGCCGTTTATTGAAAGATAATCTGCTTTTTAACTTTGTCTTTGCCATAAAACTTTTCACTTTACATTACTAGTATGCTTTGTCAGACTTAGAATCTGTTAACATGCAACAATGTTTGTAGTTAAATATCCAGTCAAGAACCAAGATAACTTATTTAAACAGAAATTACGAATGTATTGTTATAGGGAACAGACATCACAGTATTATTGTGTGTGTACATTCTTGCTTGTTAGTTGCACGATTACGTAACGACATTTCACTTCAGTGCTGTAATCTGTAACAACTGAGGGTATAATTACATTAATCCTCAGGGGGGTACACGCTTACTTTGTGTACCATGTGCCTGGCAAGCTCAAGGAGCCCTAGCTAATATGGTATTTGCTTATACAGCTTTACACATTGGTACCATATTTCTCTAACACATAATTACACAGCTATCTGATCATTTAACTGAGAGAGACAAACATGTTTTTTTACTACATCAGTGACACATGTTTACGCAATTACACAGGTGGATAACTTCACACTTATGAAATTGTATTTTCTCTGTACTTTGTGAACTGTACATATTTTTTTCGGAACCATTGTGATACTATGAGAGCTTTGAATGATATATTTGGTATAGGATCACGGTTTCTAAAGTATGATTGAGGTAGATGACACTACTGAAATGAGCAGAGAATTTTTTTAGGTTTTGAATTTATGGCAGAAAGCTACGACGTTTTTGATATTTGGCTGAGTTTTTATGATGTTATTATTACGATGACAATGTGTATTATGCTGTTGAGGTATGTTTATGATCAATAAGCTGAGAATCGTACTTTAAGAGTTATGAAATGTGTGTAAATGCGTGAATGTATCACAATGCAGGCGAAAATTTTTTGCACACTGTTATATTCAAAGGATTTGGTTTCTACACATTTGCAACACAAATTCTCGACCTGTGAAATTTTTTATATGAGACTGTCACAGTAGTGCAAACTGGTGCCGTAAATATTTCAGTAACAAAGTTTAGTGACCTACACGTAATGCGTCGTGGGCACCCAGTTGCGCAACAGTCGCCTGGAAAAAACCATGTAGTGTGTGCCTTTTAGAGGCACAGGTGGAGAAAAAAGGAGGCCATTATCCTCGCTATTGACATTTCTTTGTAGAAAGCATCGCAAATACGACATGCTCAAACTTGAAAACATATGATTATACTGTGGAGCTCTTAATTTATGATATTTACTAAAATGCTTAATGAAATGATGAGAATCATTTTACATCTATTGTCTTTCTAGTTGAGAGAATTCTTTGCCTTTGGAGACGCCATTTGCCTAGTGAATGACGTTTCATATGTTGTTTTATACATATATTTGCTCATTTTGTTTAATATCAAGTTTCTAGCTGTAGCAGCATTGGTTGAAATAAAATTTAATAGATGTACTAATATCACTATTTTCTGTCTACAGATCCAGTAAAGAACAATTTTATGATGTACGTTCGTAGAAAAGAGAGCACAAATAGACATTTCCCTTCCCAGGAATTGTAAAAATAATTTTTTAACAGTTTGGTAACTTGTCTGCTAGAGTAAGTTATGATGATGCATCACTCTAGTGTTAAGATGTGACGTAGGTATTAAACATGGCCATTTTTACTGTAATATTTTTTCTGCTTGTGGGTTTGTCATGTTTAGAGACAAGTTATTGCATTTGCTGCTCCTGTGTGCCAGGCATAGTGCTACAGAATTTCGCTTTGTATTACTCTGTTAAGCCAGTTTTACTACTGATTTAATTTTCTTGTTTGCTGCATATTGCCTTATATTAGTTGTAATATTGCAATTGCTTTGCTAATTTATATTTTTTGCTGCTTGCTTTGCCAATTTGCATTTTTTTTCATTGCTGTTTGTGTTAATTGTTTTGTGCTGCTGCATTGCCTCATCCCTTAGTTCATACATCTGAGCTCAGTAGATTTAAGTTAGCTTAAGATGGGGTAGGCTACATAAGAGAACGAGTTGCGATGAATTGGAAGAAATGCATTGAGAAGCTATAAGAAAATGGTTTGGCCAAAAAAGTATTTTGAAAGAGGATATGAATAAAAAAAGTAGGGTTTAGGGACAACAGGTTTAGGTAGGATTTTCTTGGAAATAAATGATGAGGTAAGATAATGGAAAATAAATAATGAGGTAAGAAATATGTATCAATACAGAAAGCATGCTTGGATAGGATTTTTTTGGTAGAAACAAATGTTAAAATAAGACGAAAGATCTATGGAATTAAGTTTTGGGGTGGACTGCAGTACCAAATATTACACTGAAAACAAACCCTGCCCTTTCCCCTTGTGTTATCCCACTATGTATTTGTGTACCCTTAGGTATTTGTGTTTTTCCTGTCTTTATGTGCTTAGCTGATGAGAGTTATGTTGTAGAATTTTCCTAATGCTATATTATTTACTTTGTAAAGATGTTTAGACATGATTTATTTTGTTTTGTTTTAATGCTCATGTGTGAAGTTGATGTTTCGAAAGTTATTCTGATCTTTTATGTATTTACTTATGTCATAATTCCTGTAACACTGATGTATATGTTTATTTCTATTCTTTTGTAAAGCCCCTATTACTACAAATGTTATCTGTATCGTTATGTTCTTTAATGATGTATTTTGTACCTTTGTTATTGTACTCTTATGTTATAAAATTGTAATTGACACCAATTCGTCAAATTAAGTAACTTGTAAGCTACATTTCACTGCACACGTTTCTATTGGTCATAGTATATGGACAATATGTGAGAAGTAGGGACTTATAGTGTTTGCACGTGTGTTGATAATTCAGCAAGGGACTGATTAACAGCATTGCTGGTTCTAAGGACAATTCCAACAACTTTGTGAGTGCACAAGTGGTGGTTTATGGACTTGCTATATTGTCTGCAAGACTCTTCGATGGTGATTGTGCACCTGCACAGTTGCAACTGATGGCTGCTGGCCATCTCTAAAAGAACTACAGTGGGTCTACACCTTTCATCACCCACTAGTACCATTATTTCTACAAGGAATGCAGTGGGTCTGCACCTCTGGTGGCCCACCAATACCGTAATCTCTAACAGGACTACAGTGGTCTGCTCTGTGATGACCTACCTACAAATATTCTTCAGAACTTCGACTGAGTCTATGGTGGGTTTTCTCTGTTGTTGCCCATTACCTGTCTGCATGTCAAGAGTCAGCACTGTCTTTCCGTTGGAAAGACGCTGTGCTGCGTGCAGTCTGTGGCTG
The DNA here is from genome assembly GCF_023864345.2 of Schistocerca serialis cubense. NCBI lineage: Eukaryota > Metazoa > Arthropoda > Insecta > Orthoptera > Acrididae > Schistocerca > Schistocerca serialis. The sequence goes on from NC_064639.1 coordinate 1,101,352,490, forward strand.
GTTTGCATTGTTATTGGCTATTGTAGTGTTGGGCAGTTGGCTGTTAACAGCACGTAGCGTTGCGCAGTTGGAGGTGAGCCGCCAGCAGTGGTGGATGTGGGGAGAGAGACGGCGGATTCTTGAGAGCGGACGATCTGGACGTGTGTAATATTGGATATCATGGACTGATATATATATTATGACTTTTGAACACTATTAAGCTAAATACATTGTTTGTTCTCTATCAAAATCTTTCATTTGCTAACTAAGCCTATCAGTAGTTAGTGCCTTCAATAGTTTGAATCTTTTATTTAGCTGGCATTAGTGGCGCTCAATGTATTGCAGTAGTTCGAATAACGAAGATTTTTGCGAGGTAAGTGATTTGTGAAACGTATTGGTTAATTTAGTCAGGGCCATTCTCTTGTAGGGATTATTGAAAGTCAGATGGCGTTGCGCTAAAAATATTGTGTGTCAGTTTAAGCACAGTCATGTATAATTTTTCTAAGGGGACGTTTCAGGTCATCAGTCCCTAAGCTTACACACTGCTTAACCTAAATTATCCTTAGGACAAACTCACACACCCATGCCCGAGGGAGGGCTCGAAACTCCGCCGGGACCCGCCGCACAGTCCATGACTGCAGCGCCTAATGCTGCTCGGCTAATCCCGCGCGGCATTAATTTTTGCTCTTGCACATGTGCTTGGAGGTACTAGCCAACCCGAAAATAGGAGGAGGAGCAGAAGAAGAAGGAGATGAGTGTTTAACGTGCCGTCGACAACTAGGTCATTAGAGACGGATCACAAGTTTGGATTAGGGAAGGATGGGAAAGGACATCGGCCCTGCCATTTCAAATGAACCGTCCCGGCATTTTCCTGAAGCGATTTAGGGAAGTCACGGAAAACCTAAATTATCATGGCCGGAAGCCAAACGTTATACAGATATGAACTTAAAAAATTGCAGGAGACTTGGAAAAACGGAATTTGGACATGACTAGTATCCTTCAACATAATGTATTTACTACTATTTATTTAAAAAGTTTCAGCTCATAGAATAGTATTTCTAGTTCCAAACTAGTAACTTATTTCAGTGCTGCAAAAGACAGGAATTAATTCTCACCGAATCAAACACTGAAGCACGAAAAGCATTCAAATGAATCTTACATCCATTCTGAAAGCAATAGCATTTCTGTTCTGCACAGTCTTCAGTCTTTGCAATGTATTGTATTAGATTATTGTCGTATTATGTAGTTTATTTTACACTTTAAAGAGCATCTGTCCTATTCCCGAAAAAGTCCACATTACGTGGCGAGTCATGTTATAAACACTATCATGACACACTAAAAAATGCTCATATTCTTCATGATGGCCCGGATGATCACCCATCCAACTACTGGCCACGCCCGACAGCGCTTAACTTCGGTGATCTGACGTGAACTGGTGTATCGAATGGAATCCTGAAGCTATATGTTGCATATGACGCGAGCGTAAACACGACATCTGAACAGTCTGTTACAGACAGGTGTGTAGTGAAAATGACAGCATGTCGCCAGTTACCTTACTTTGAACGTGGGGTGATAATTGGTACAAGGGCCCCCGTTCATAGCATGTCGAGGATCACACAATTCGTGCTTTCGAGGCCAGCAGTCTCCTGAAGACGAAATGTTCTCGCCGGCCGGTGTAGCCGAGAGGTTCTAGGCGCTTCAGTCTGGAACCACGCGACCGCTACGTCGCAGGTTCGAATCCTGCCTCGGGCATGGTTGTGTGTGATGTCCTTAGGTTAGTTAGGTTTAAGTAGTTCTAAGTTCTAGGCGACTGATGACCTCAGATGTTAAGTCCCGTAGTGCTCAGAGCCATTTGAACTATTTTTGAACAAAATGTTCTCACACGCCTGAGCTGTCGCACACGACGAACGCAGGTATCTGAAGAATGAACGTTATATTGTCCCGCAGAACTGTATGGGGCGATAGACACTTTACGCTGTCATATCGGCGCCGATTTGAATATATAGCGTCAGGAACCCGTTCCGGTCAGGACTTTGCGGAGACAAATGCACCGCATTGGCTTCGGCACTGGGCGAACAATACACATCCACTGCTTTCCCATGACTTTCGACCATTCAGTATCGTTCTAATGCCTGCGGTATCTTAACATATGCAGATCATCACTGATTTCCAAATTTCACCAAGGCATCTCAGGGAAAGGCATGTTCGACGCAAAAAGAGAGTTTTCCCAATCGACCGTACACAAAAAGTTTAACGTCTACTGCAGATACTGGTCGTCAGTGAGCGTCACTGTAGTCCGTAGAATAAACTATTATTTGAGAAAACTACGCACTTCTCATCTCGCCGGGAAATTTCGTGTCATAACCCACACAGTTATATGAAATTCGAACTTTGCGTTATTGTGTAGGTACTGGTGTAAAACGTCTCTTTGCAACAGGTCGTGTTTTTTATTACTTACTATCAACGTATTCTTCTGCAGGTTACGAATGGTTCATAATTATTTGATATTGTAATATGCCGTTTCTGAGAATCCCTTCTAGAATCGAGATTGAGAGATGATTTCTCTTCTTTCTGTTTTGCTGGAATTTATTGCTCGACTTTCGCTGCGTAGCTGCAGCAGCTGCGAGGAGGCAAAACGCGTAGTTCAAGTACACCATAGGCGAAAGCTGTGCAGCTGCCACGGTGCACTTCGACAATGGCTGACTTCGTGGAGTGGCCGAAGATGGTGAGATATCACAACATACACACACCAAACAATGTTTTGCATCACCCCGGTTCCCAGAACACCTGAAGATAGACGTTAACTGTGGATATTGTATCACAGACACAGTCCCTTTGACTCTTTACAGATGTCACTAAACCCGTCCAAAGGTGTAAACAACCATGCATGAGCAGCACCTATTGGACGGAGCGGTGTTCGACAGCCGATCAGTTCCAGTCATTCCACCACGAAGGAGGTACACGGCTCGTGTTTTCTGTAGTTCAACCATGCCTCCTAGACGGTCGATACCGCGTTTCGATCGCGTCCGCATTGTTACTTTGTGCCAGGAAGGGCACTCAACAAGGGAAGTGCCGGCCGAAGTGGCCGTGCGGTTAAAGGCGCTGCAGTCTGGAACCGCAAGACCGCTATGGTCGCAGGTTCGAATCCTGCCTCGGGCATGGATGTTTGTGATGTCCTTAGGTTAGTTAGGTTTAATTAGTTCTAAGTTCTAGGGGACTAATGACCTCGGAAGTTGAGTCCCATAGTGCTCAGAGCTATTTGAACAAGGGAAGTGTCCGGGCGTCTTGGAGTAAAACAGAGCGATGTTGTTCGAACAGGGAGAAGATACAGAAAGACAGGAACTGTCGATGACATGCCTCGCTCAGGCCGCCCATGGGCTACTACTGCAGTGGATGGCGGTTGCCTACGGATTATGGATCGGTGGCACCCTGACTGCAACGTCACCGCTTTGAATAATGCTTTTCTCGCAGCCACAGGACGATGTGTTACGGCTCAAACTGTGTGCAGTAGGCTGCATGATGCGCAACTTCACTTCCGACGCCCATGGCGAGATCCATCTGTGCAACCACGACACCATGCAGCGCGGTACAGATGGGCCCAACAACATGCCGAATGGACCGCCCATGATTGGAATCACGTTGTCTTCACCCATGAATGTAGTATATGCCTTCAAACAGACAATCGTCGGAGGCGTGTTTGGAGGCAACCCGGTCAGGTTGAACGCCTTTGACACACTGTCCTGCGAGTGCAGCAAGGCGGAGGTTCCCTGCCATTTTTGGGTGGTATTATGTGGAGCCGACGTACGCCGCTGATAGTCATGGAAGGCGCCGTAACGGCTGAACGATACATGAATGCCATCCTCCGACCGATAGTGCAACCATAAAGGTAGCATATTAGTGAGGCATTCGTCTTCGTGGACGACAATTTGCGCAGCCATCGTGTACATCTTGTGAATGGCTTGCTTCAGCATAACGACATCGCTCGACTACAGTGGCCAGCATGTTCTCCAGACATGAACCCTATCGAACATGACTGAGATAGATTGAAAACAGCTGTTTATGGACGACATGACCGACCAAGCACTCTGAGGGATCTACGCCGAATCGCAGTTGAGGAGTGGAACTATCTGGACCAACAGACCATTCATGAACCTGTGGCTAGTATGCCACGACAAATACAGGCATGCATCAATGCTAGACGAGGTGCTGCTGGGTATTAGAGGTACCGGTGTGTACAGCAATCTGGACCAGCACCTCTGAAGTTTCCTAGTCAAGTTGTGCCACAAAAACCTTTTCTCCCAAATTCTATCCAATACCTCGCCATTGGGTACGTGATACACCCATCTAATTTTCAATATTCTTCTTTAAGACCATATTTCAAAAACTTCTACTCTTTTTCTTGTCTGAACTGTTAATCGTCAACGTTTCGCTTCTACTTAAGGCTAAATCCCTGACAACTACCTTCAGAAAAGGCTCCTTAACATTTTAATTTACACTCGATGTCACCAATATTCTCTTCATCAGAAACCCTTTTCTTGCCATCAGCATTCTACTTTTTATATACTCGCTACTTCAGCCATCATTATTTTACTGCCCAAAAAGGAAAATTAATATACTACTTTTAGTGCCCCTTTTCTTAATCTAATACCTCAGCATCTCTTGCTTTTGTTAGTCTTATGTCCTTGCAATGCATGGTCCATTCTTTTCAACTGCTCTCCCAAGTCCTTTGCTGCCTCTGATTACGTAATTACAATGTCAGCAGAAAAAAACTCAGAGTTTTTTTCCTGAACTTTAATTTCGTCACCAAATTTTTCTCTGGTGTCATTTAGTGCTTGCTCAGTGTTCAGACTTAATGACATCGAGGATTAGCTACAACCCTGTCTTGCTCCCTTTCCAATCACTGCGTCCCTTCCAAGCTCTTCGACTATTACAACTGCCGTCCAGTTTCCGTAAAAGTTGTAAACAGCCTTTCGCTCCCTGTACTACAGCCATGCTACCTTCCGACTTTCAAAGAGTGTCTTCCAGTTGTGCCGAAATAAGCTCTGTATCATTTGAGAGTCACAGAAGCGAATAAGTGTGCCGGGACTGAGTCCAGTTGACTGCTACTGATAACGTAACTGAAATTAAAAATTGAAAGAGCTTTTCCAATCTTTGTCAGTATATGCTTCAGTATATCAATGTTAAAATTAGTAGAACGAAAAACCAGTCCTAGTTGCAAATTTCTGTGTGAACTGTAAATGTTCATTGCATATATTTGACGTCTTCGGAAATACCATTTTCGACTATGTTATGACGATTTGAAAAAAAATTGCAACGTTGACTGGTTTTTTGTTCTACTGATTAACATAAGTTGCTGACCCAAGCTACTCCACCATGCTGGAAATCCGTAAATGTTAAAATGGTTAAATCTCAGAATGATCAGATGAATAAGTTTTACTAAATATATTATTTTAAGAAAAACGTAAGTGACAGTAAATAATCCAGCTAGAAAGCTAAAAAATTGTTCAGAACGTGAAAATTTATGTTACAATAAACAGTTACAGGTTTCAACTTGTGGTGTCACCGCCAGACACCACACTTGCTAGGTGGTAGCTTAAATCGGCCGTGGTCCATTTAGTACATGTCGGACCCGCGTGTCGCCACTGTGTGATCGCAGACCGAGCGCCACCACAAGGCAGGTCTCGAGATACGGGATAGCTCTCGCCCCAGTTGTACGACGACTTTGCTAGTGACTACACTGACGAAGCCTTTCTCTCATTTGCCGAGAGACAGTTAGAATAGCCTTCAGCTAAGTCCATGGCTACGACCTAGCAAGGCGCCATTAGCCGTATCTGAAGAGAGTCTTATTTGTATTGTCAAGAGCGATGTACCACAAGGATAGAATAAAGTTAAGTATTCGAGGAGCTGCATACTTTTCTTATTAGAATTCAATACTTATCCTGTTCCAGACTTGACGCCAGTCGGCGTGTGTGTACGCGTGCCTTTCGGCTCCCTTCTCAGTGTGGCATAGCTAGCTTGTTACGCCACAACAGATTAGCGACGAGGATTAAAGGATCGTGTTCTTTCTACTTGCTTTGCTCTGATTTATTTGTGTCATGGCTTCGCCACAATCTCCAGATGTACTGTCCGAATTTTATCGCTTGCAGAATCAGCAGACGCAGGCGTTATTGGATGCCCTTGGACAGCTCGTCCGGGGTCAACGTGCCATTCAAACCGATGCGGCAGCCGCCGCTTCGCCGCTACCGCAGCCACATTTCGCAGTTGCACCGCCTTTTAGGCCCTACGTCCCTGACGTGGAATCGTGGACCGAGTGGTCCCGCCAGTTTGGATTTCATCTCGCCGCCTACAGAATTCAAGGTAACGAGCGGCAGCCTCATTTATTGTCGTGTGTAAGGGTGCAAACGTACTGTGTGATAGTGAAATTGTTTCCCCGACGCGACGTAGCAACTCTGGCCTACGAAGAAATGTTGTCGGCATTGGACGCCTATTTCAAAGCAACAGTCAATGTAGTTGCAAAGAGGTATACTTTCTTTCGTACGAAACGTACGGCCGGTCAAACTAATAGGGAGTGGGTTGCAACTTTGCAAGGCCTTACTAGGGATTGTGCATTTGAATGTGACTGTGGCCTTCCTTATTCAGATACTATGGAGCGTGATGCAATTGCACAGAACGTTTCTGATGTTCGCATACGGGAGCAAATTTTGAAACTAGTTAATCCCTCCCTTCAACAAGTGATAGACATATTGGATAGACAAGACACACTTGACTGTGCTCAGGAATCTTTTGAAACTTCGCCAGCTGTGTGTCACATTAACCGGCCCGTCGGGCGCGCAGCGCGGCCCGGTAAACTGCCCTCGCACACGTCAGCGCAGCTGCCGCCACGCTCTAAACCAGGTGTGCCGCGCCAGATTACAAATGCAGTGAAATCATGCCTGCGGCGTGCTACTAGACATTCGCGTGAACATTGTACGTCACGCCAAGCTATTTGCTTTTTCTGTAATAAGAAAGGACATGTTCAAAGTGTTTGCCAGAAAAAGCTCAGATCAGACAATCACAACCATTCCTTTGCTTCGCGCCGGAATCGAACCAAGAACACTCAGGTTCGTGGACCTTCGCCCATGGACATTCATGTAGTTAATTCCGCTTCGTCCAGTGCCACTTTCTCTAACAGTGACTGTGTTCGTCCCACAAAAAGTGTGCGTCGACGTCGCCGGAACTCGCGTCAATTAGCAAGTGATGCTGTACCTGTATCAGTTCAAATTGCACGAGACAGTCGCTCTTGTCGTCAGCAGGACAATAAACTTTTTGTAGATTTGGACTTTAATGGCAAGGTCATACCATTCCAGCTCGATACCGGAGCTGCAGTTTCATTGCTCAATCACGACACGTACAAACAACTGGGCAAACCTCCGTTGCGTGCCGCAAATGTTCAGTTAAACAGTTATTCAGGACAGCAGATCCCTGTGTTAGGACAGTGCACTCTTCTTGCAACATACAAGGGACAAACAAAACTTGTGTCATTTTACGTTTTTCGTTCTTCTACTGCAGTGAACTTGTTTGGTGTAGATTTATTTCAGTTGTTTAACATGTCTATTGTAAATCAGGTCCTATCAGTGAATCAGACTGTGCCTTCAGACAGTGTTTCTCGTCTGTGTGAAGAATTTGCAGACATTTTTGCACCGGGCCTTGGTTGCGCTAAGAATTATGAAGCACATTTGGAACTGAAAGTCAACGCGCAACCGACATTTTTCAGAGCGCGCAATGTTCCCCACGCATTGCGTGATGAGGTCGCAAGAACATTACACGATTTAGAATCACAAGGTGTAATTGAACGTGTGCAAGCTTCTCTCTGGGCCTCACCCTTAGTAATTTTGCCAAAACCTTCCAGAAAACTAAGACTTTGTGTGGACTTCAAGGCAACAGTGAATCCACAACTAGTGACTGCAGCTTTTCCCTTACCCCGCCCGGAAGATCTTTTTGATAAACTGTGCCCGGGTAAATACTTTTCCAAGTTGGACCTAGCAGATGCGTACTTGCAAATCCCAGTGGACGCCGAATCCCAGCGCGTCTTGGTGGTTAACATGCATCTTGGTTTGTACCGATTCAAAAGACTGCCATTCGGGTGTGCATCCGCCCCTGCATTGTTTCAGCAATATTTACAAACTGTTTGTGCGTCGGTCCCTACTGCTGCGAACTATCTGGACGATATTGTGATCTCCGGAAAGACGGCAGACGAGCATTTAGCACACCTACGAACATTATTTCAGGTATTGCACCAACATGGTCTTCGCTTGCGGAAGGACAAATGTGTGTTTTTTGCTTGTGACTTACCATACCTGGGCCATGTCATCAATGCCCAAGGCATACATCCGAGTCCAGAGCACCTCCGTGCCATACAAGATTTACCTTCACCACAAAATGTGAAGCAGCTACAGAGTGTGTTGGGTAAAATTAACTATTACAATAAATATGTGCGCAATGCCTCTTCCATTTCAGCTCCGCTTCATAGCTTACGCCGTAAGGGTGTTCCGTTCGTCTGGACGACGGAATGCGACCGCGCCTTTCGCCAGTTGAAATCGGCGTTGCTTTCTAATACTTGCCTCACGCCATTCGATCCCCAGAAACCCCTTTTGTTGATGGTAGATGCATCGGATTTCGGGATCGGTGCTGTGCTTGCGCACAAAGTTGGCTCGCATGATCGCCCTATTGCCTTTGCGTCAAAATTGCTCTCGTCTGCGCAAAGAAATTACTCACAGATAGAGAAAGAAGCTTTGGCTCTCGTGTTTGGTTCCATGATTTCTTGTATGGTCGTCACTTTACCATCATCACAGACCACAAACCTTTGACATCGCTTTTTCATCCGAACAAGCCTGTACCTCCGCGTACAGCGCAGAAATTCATTCGCTGGTCTATTTTCCTCTCGCAGTACCGCTACGATATCTTGTATCGGTCCACTGCTAAGCATGGAAACGCCGATGCATTGTCCCGTTTGCCTGTTGCTGAGGATAAAGCATTCAATTCTTCCGAACTTGCTTGCATGTTCATTGATGCGGAAACCGATGACGTGGTCGAATCGTTTCCGATTGATTTTCGTCGTGTAGCTACAGCCACAGACGCTGACCCGGTCCTTGCTACCGTTTTGCGTTTTGTTGCTACGCAATGGGCTTTGTCAAAGTCTCGGATCGAGGGTCCGTTGGTTCGCCGATTTTTTGCTCATAAGGAGAGACTTTTTGTACGACGTGGTGTTTTGTTGTTGCGTTCTGATAATGATCAGTCCAGGGTCGTGGTCCCACGTTCGTTACAGTCCTCTGTCTTACGGCTTCTTCACCAAGGACATTGGGGTATAGTGCGAACGAAACAACTTGCTCGTCAGCACTGTACTTGGTTCGGAATCGATGCTGCGATTACGAATATGTGCTCTTCTTGCATGGCGTGTGCCGAACAACAATCCGCACTGCCGCGGAAAGTCTTTGCATGGCCAAAAGCCACTTCCCCTTGGCAACGCTTGCACATCGATTTTGCTGGTCCATTCTGGAATGCTCGATGGTTGGTTCTGGTAGCTGCCTTCAATAATTTTACTTTTGTTGTCCGGATGTCTTCCACGACGTCCTCTGCCACCATCCAAGCGTTGTCTGCTATCTTTTGCATTGAAGGTCTTCCGCAGACGATTGTTTCCGACAATGGCCCACAATTCATGTCCGCAGAATTTCAGTCATTCTGCCAGGCCAATGGTATTCAACATCTGACATCCGCGCCGTTTTCGCCTCAGTCAAACGGTGCCGCTGAACGATTGGTCCGGACTTTCAAGTCACAGATGTTGAAGTTGAAAGAGTCGCATTCTCGGGAGGACGCCTTGTTGCTCTTTTTGTCTTCATATCACTCTCAGCCCCGAGATGGTCGCTCGCCGGCTGAGTTGCTCCACGGTCGTCCTCATCGGACCTTGATGTCTTTGCTGCATCCGCCGCATCAGGTTCCTGTGCAGCGGCAGACTCCTGCTGTTGCTCCAGGCGACGTTGTATTTTATCGCAACTATCGAGGTTCACGGCGTTGGCTCGCAGGGCGCATTCTTCGCTGCCTCGGCCGCGCGATGTATTTGGTTTTGGGGGCCTCTGGTGAGGTGCGTCGGCATCTCAATCAGCTGCGCCTCTGTCGTCGCACGGGTTCTGCCGCTCCTCGTCTGCTTTCAGCGACGGTGCCGTCTGGTCAGCGCCCTGGGGACCCATCTACTGGCTCGCCTCATCCCCAGGTGTTACCGACGATGCCTTCCATTTTGCCCCATGGCGACGCGCCGCCGCAGCCTCCGCCGCCACCGCCGCCGCCGCCTGTCCTCCAGCCGGCGCCACCCGCATTCGACGCTTCGCTGCAGCCGCCAAGCGCCTCCCTGGGTCACACGCCGCCGATCGCTTCCCGTGACCTCCGCCATGGAACTCTTGCCCGCTCCGGACCACGTGACGTCATCGCGCGTCGAGTACCCCGACGCAACGGAGGTCGACCCTTCGGCCCCTCCTGTCTCCTTACGGGCGCATACACCGCATGTTGACGTGCACCCTGGACTAGGTTTTCAGGCGTTTCCTAGCTCCCCTCGGACCGAATGGCCGGGTGCGGGTGGCACAGCCTCGCCTGTTGTTAGGCTCCCCACCTCATCGCATGCGTCAACATGGGGTCCTCCCCACGGCGGGCGGAAGCCTTATAACACGACCGTTCGCCGATTTGCGGGGGAGGAATGTGGTGTCACCGCCAGACACCACACTTGTTAGGTGGTAGCTTAAATCGGCCGCGGTCCATTTAGTACATGTCGGACCCGCGTGTCGCCACTGTGTGATCGCAGACCGAGCGCCACCACAAGGCAGGTCTCGAGATACGGGATAGCTCTCGCCCCAGTTGTACGACGACTTTGCTAGCGACTACACTGACGAAGCCTTTCTCTCATTTGCCGAGAGACAGTTAGAATAGCCTTCAGCTAAGTCCATGGCTACGACCTAGCAAGGCGCCATTAGCCGTATCTGAAGAGAGTCTTATTTGTACTATCAAGAGCGATGTACCACAAGGATAGAATAAAGCTAAGTATTCGAGGAGCTGCATACTTTTCTTATTAGAATTCAATACTTATCCTGTTCCAGACTTGACGCCAGTCGCCGTGTGTGTACGCGTGCCTTTCGGCTCCCTTCTCAGTGTGGCGTAGCTAGCTTGTTACGCCACAACACAACTAAATCAGTGCAATATTTTGGCCAAAATCGGCGTTTTTACGAAACAATTAAAGCGCTAGATGTTAGACTCAGGAAGGTGAAAATCCGTATGTAGCCTCTATTTGTTATAAAAGCATTAACTATGTGACTCTGTTAAGTTACCTCTAATAGTTTTAATGTTTTTTACTACAAACCAAGTTTGGAACAAAAACTACCCTATTCCTATTACATCAAGTGTCATTTCTAATCTTTACTGAACTTTCTAATTAAAGCACTCGGTTACATTAAGGAAATAATACATTTGTGCCAAGTTTCAAGACTTTAGTGTAAATTACAATCAATACAACGACACTTCACAAATCATGTTCTACTGTTGCTTCCGATCTAGAAATTCTAGCCGGCAAAGTTTAAATGCAGTGGAGCAGAAACCTTTTCAGTAACTGAAGCCACCTTAACTTCATTCATATAAAAATTACGAAGATTGTAAATTTTAACACAACAGAGTTAGTAAATAATACGTGTCCGAAAAGCGGCCATTTATATACTGCGACATGTGTCAACAGCGGCTGACAGCAGATTTTCCGTTCGGCTGTCCGCTGCGCCACATATAAATAGAGCCAGAGAGGCAGTGGGGAAGACACTTCGCACCAAGCTATCAATCTGTCCCCGTCAGTCAAACTCCGGCTCACGCTCTGCCTCGGATGACGTCACAGCCAGCCTGCTACAAAACGCGTTTACGGTAAAGTAGGAAGTGAAACCGTGAGAACTGTACACCGTCGTGGATCCCTTACATTTCTCGGAAGTAACTGTTTGTGTGCCGCCCGTAATGTTGACAAAAACCGCGTGGCCAGTGGTGAGATTATTTTCCACTTTTGTGGCAAGCAATTAACTTGGATGATTAGAAATCAGGGCGATATACCATTTTACTTGGAACTCATGGTAGAGGTCGCCTTTGCTAATAGTGCAGTTTATGATAGGGAAATTATTATTATTATCAGGAAAAATATTATGTTTGCTTGTGTGAAATTCTACTGAATATATTAATCAATTAGAACTCAAAGCTTTTATTTATAGTCATAATTCCTGATCCCACTGAGTAAATAGCTAGTAGGAACATTTTCGTACTGTAAGCACAAGAAGAATGTGAACTTTCAGACTGGAAATTATCGTCAGTATGTTCTCCATCGCTGTTTGGCTAACAGCAAAAATATTTTTCTGGTTCCTGTAAAAACGGCAAAGAAGATTGGTTTAACCCGACACTTCACACAGTCAACATCGTCAAAAGCTTTCTCTAATGCTTCAAGTGCTGTAAACGTAGATTTGGCTTTCCTTAATCTCTAAGATTGGTCGGAGGGTCAGTGTTGACTCGCATGTTCCAACATTTCTCCGGAACATCAGCCACAGAAACGCCGGCTGCTACTAGTTTTTATATTCTTTTGTAAGTAATTTGTGTTAGTTTTCGCAGCCATGACTCGTTAAACTCATACCTCGGTAATATTCACACCTGTCAGCACCTGCCATTTTTGGATTTGAAATTCTTACAGTCTTCTTGATGTGCGGAGGTATTTCTCCTGTATCACACACCCTGCCCACCAGGGTGAACAGTTTTGTCATATACAAAGGATTTCAGGAGTTCTGAGAATATGTAATGTACTCCAGTGGTGTTGCTTCCACTTAGGCCTTTTCATACTGTGTCAGATTCTACTTGATCCTCTGCTGCTTTCACTACTGTAACTCTCAAAGGTGCCCATTCGTCTCCTACAGTATTTCTTTCTCCTCTTTCGTCAATCTTTGCCAAATGGTTGTAATGGGAGACCATTTTCTAACATAACCTTTTTTTTGTGAGTAGCCGATACCAGCATTAATCCCGAATGTGGTATAGGTTAACATTCTCGGCTGTTTCACTAAAAGAATTTCATTTGATTTTGTATACAATGTATTACATTTTAGCCTAAAATGTGTAAAAAGGAATTTAGTTGTTATAATCGATTCAGCTAAAGTTATTCTTCTTTTAAAAGTATTTGCAATTACGAAATATCTGCCATATTTAAAATTCATATTATTAATTTCACAATCTATCATTGATTATTAAATTTATTTATAGATTCATTTACAGAATAATGATGTGGCTTAGTAAATATTCTTCTTTTGTCAATGAAGTATGTAAACTCTGTTGCATTGCAAAATCTTTGGAATATTGTGAGTACCGCAGAATGTAGCGAGTAGTGGGCAAACATCTGATTTAATCAGACGTGTTTTTGATTGCGTCACTAATAATGTAATTTGTGGTGTGATAGAAGTGGAAACTGTAAAGACTGTGTAATACTGAAAAATGAGACATAGAATAAAATTCAATAATAGTACTATCAAATTATTCAGTTATTTACTCATCAGGAACCAACAACTTTAAATCAAAATTTCAACCGCGAGAATGTACCCCTAGACGCAATAGCTGGAGCCAACAACAAGAGATAATGAAGATAAGTAAAACGTTTGTCTTTAGTATATCTAACGCCTCTCCAAGCTTCCGAAACTAATGAAGATACAAAGAAAAATTTAATAGAGACGTGTGGGAGGGTAAGATTACACGGTCCCTCTGAAACACTCAACAGCCTTTGATTCTTTCAGCTTATCCAGTTCCGGCTTCTATGGTTTTTTCCTTTTCTTCAGTTTTAATTTCGTAAATAATAAATTACGGTCAGAGTTCACACCTGCTCCTGAAAATGCCTTACAGTTTAAAATCTGGTTCTAAAATCTTGTATTAATTATCATTCCATTGGCTGTAAATTAGCGATGATTAAATTATGTTTTATGCCGGGTCCTCTTTCATTCCTGTCCCCCAGCCATATTCACCTACAATTTTTCCTTAACTTTCTTTTCTTCTATCACAATGCCCCATCACAAACTAAATTTTCTTTTCCCTTAATTATATGAGTAGTTTCTTTTGTCTCACCATAAGTTTTCTTCATCCTCTTCATCATCCGCAGAACTAGTTGACACATAAACCTCTATAACTGATGTGGATACTGGCTTCATGTCTGTTTTATATATTTATTTACCTGTCTCGTTCCGCAGGACCAAATTGAGGAGCAAATCTCCAAGGCCATAAAACATGTCAGTACACGAAATTACAACATAAAAGTAATAACAGATAAGATAAAACGTTTATGAACCCAAAAAAGTGAAGCCATAAGTTTATGTAAAAGCAGTCAACAATATAACATAAGAATCAGCTTAATTTTGCAAGGAACTGCTCAACAGAATAGAAAGAGTGACCCATGAGAAAACTCTTCAGTTTCGATTTGAAAGCGCGGGGCTTTCTGTTAAGATTTTTTTAATTATACTGAAAAAGGATGCAGCAGTAATTGCACACACTTCTGTACAAGAGTTACGGTAGTACGATCCAAATACAGATTGGTTTCTACCGAGTATCTAACTGAATGAAAGCTGCTAATTCTTGGAAATAAGCTGATATTTTTAACAAGACTAGCGAACAGGGGTCGAAAAGTGGTTCATGGACTTACACCAAATATTGTCCGAACAGCCCCTTTCTTTTAGGATGGGAAGAGTTAATTACAATACCATACAACATAAGCGAATGAAAATAAGCAAAGTATACTAATTTTTGTGTCGAACGATCATTTACTGCAGATACCCTCCGAATAGTAAAAATGACAGTATTAAGTCTGTCCTGAACGTGGACTTTCCACGATAGTTTAATATCTATCTGAAAAGCTAGAAATTTGAACCGTTCATTTTCACTAATCATATGCCCATTCTGTGGAATTGATTTGTGTATTGAAAACCGTAAAAAGTGAGTCTTCCTGTGATTTAGAGTTAGTTTATTTTCTACAGGCCATGAACTTATGTCATGAACTGCACTATTTGCATCAGAGCCAATGTTGCACACAACATCCTGTACTACCAAACCAGTGTCATCAGCAAAGAGAAATATTTTGGAATTACCCGTAGTACTAGAGGGCATATCATTTACATAAATAAGGAACAGGAGTGGACCCAATTCCGATCCCTGGGGCACTTCCCCCCCCCCCCCCCACGCCGTTTCATCCAACCCCACAAAAATCCCACGTCACAGCCATTGTCAACGTTGTGAATAATGACCTTTTGCTGTCTGTTGCTGAAGTAAGAGGTGGACCAATTGTGAGCTTCTCCCCGTGTTCCGTTATTCCGTAATGACCCAACTTCTGGAGCAATATTTTGTGATCAACACAATGAAACGCCTCAGTTAAATTAGAAAATATGCCTAGCGTTCGAAACCTTTTTTTAATCCATCCAGTAGCTAATGAAAAAAGGGAATATAGCGTTTTCAGCTGTTAAACGACTTTTAAAGCCGAACTGTAGAGTTGATAACAAATCATGTGATATAAAATGATTAATTATCATTACATACATAGCCTTTTTAATAACCTTAGCAAACACTGATGGCATAGAAATAGGCCTAAAATTGTCTGCATTATCCCTTTCTCCCTTTTTATATACCAGATTTACTACTGGGTACTTTAACCGTTCAGGAAACTGACCATTCTTAAAGGAAAAATTACAAATACGGCTATGCACGGGGCTACCATGTGCAGCACAGTACTTTAATATTCTGATAGGCACTCCATCATATCCATGAGAGTTCTTAGTCTTCAGTGAATTCATTATTGACTCAATTTCCATTTTGTCAATATCTTGGCTACGATATTGCGCTCACTGTAACTTGCCTGCCTTTCTTTTCTGTCTTTTTTCTTTTTTTCCCGTGATGACGATACGCTCCTGGTTAGTCTCCCCCCCGTAGATCCGTATGAACCAAGAGGATGAGAATGTCGTCGTCATTTAATCGTACAGAAGGGCTGCATGTCCTCAGGAAAAATAACATTTCTAGTTTCGCCTTGCTTTCAGCTGTTCGCAGTACCAACAGAGCAAGACCAGACCAGATCAGTCAATCATCCTCACTGTTGCCCGGCAACTGCTGAAAAGATTGATGTCCCTTTTCATGAACCAAAGGTTCGTGTGGGCTCTCAACAGATACCCCTCCATTGTAGTTGCGCCTATTATACGGCTACATTTTTCAGTGAAGCAAGGTCAATGGTTCGTGAAATCAGTGATTGAACTATTTGGAATATTTCAGGACAGACAGAGAAAATACGGCACATTGTGTGTAATAGTGTTTGAAGACTATATCTGAAGTGCATTACAGCAGTTCTCCCTGTTCTGTAGCTGAAGCTAGTTCTATGATAGTAACGAACCGTGGTCTTCATTTACAAAGCAATTTACAGCGCAATTTTTATTTTACGAGAACTGCTCAGAACCGTTTTTATCTGGAATTTGCGGAAACCCAGAGAGAAATGCAACTGTAGATTTCGTGCAGTCAGAACGTTAACGACAACGCAGTGAGATCATTATTTGGTTGCGTGAATAAAATAAATCATTGCACTCTAAAAGACGGCAGGCACTCCGACCTCTTCATACGCTTATTAAGGACCATCAAACCAGCCCATCTCGCATTTTTAAAATTTGATTTTGCATACATGCAGATTAATGTGACTTCGCCACCGTATTACATTGTCATGCAACGTAGGTAATTGGCTGCTATGTGCCAGCATGTGCATGATTGGGATGCATGCATATCATCATTCTGTTCATTTCAGTTGGAAATGAGTGGGAACTTTTTGGCTGGGAGGAGGTCAATTTGGCAGTAGCAGTGAACGATTGGATGGTGGTTGGGGGGAGGGGGGATATACAGTAGCTGGGAATTGCAGACAGTCTCTCTAACCGCCCGTGGCTGGCGGCTTTCTCTTTTGAAGTCGGATCTCAGAGGCCAGAGTGACAGACACTAGCTATTTTTATATTTATTTATTTATTTATTATTTATTTATGCATTTATTTTACCTGGCAAGATTAGGGCCTTTAGGCCCTCTCTTACACCTAACCAGGCATAGATTCAACAAATTTCAGTTTCTACAGAACATTAAGGACATATAACATGTCATACAGTATTAATGTTAAAGAAAAAAATAGAGATTATAAAAGTAGTACAATGATAATTATAACAATCAAAAAATAATTATAACAATCAAGAATAATAACAATAATAATAATAGTAATGACTATGTATATGAAAGTAAACATATTTTTCTTTTATGAATGTCAGTCCTATTGCTAGTTGGGAATTTTCTCGTTATTTTCTTGCAGCTTGTGAGTTATTCTCATCAAGCAGAGACATAAGACGATAGAATGGGGTGAAAGAGATATAGAAGAGGTAGATAGGTTAGAGGGAGAGAAATAGAATGGTAAAATTCGAAGGTATGATGGAGAGGAGAAAGAAAGAGATGAGAGGGGCACAACAATGGTGGCTATACCGTCCCTAATATGTAAGTCTTGAGTTTCCTCTTGAATGTTGAGTGGTTCTGGATAAGACGCAGTTCACAGGGGAGCGCGTTCCATAGTCGTATGGCTGAGATGGAGAATGACACAGAGAAAGATTTTGTGTTATGTAAAGGTACAGCCAAGATGATAGACGTATCCGATCTGGTAATGCGGTTGTGGAATGATGATAGGCGTTTAATGTGAGAAGATAAGTATTGGGGGCACCAGTGGCTAAGAAATCGATGAAGCAAGCAAATCGTGTGGAGATCGCGTGCCTTATGTGGGCGTATCCAACCTAGCTGGGAGTATGAAGGACTGATATGATCATACAACCGTATATTTCACACGTATCTAACGCAAGCATTCATCACTAGCTCGAGGCATCTCGAATTTTCACTATTTGTGCCGTGTTGAAGTACATCACAGTAGTAAAGATTAGGCAAGACTAGTGTTTGGACTAATTTTTGTTTAACATGGGTTGGAAATATTTTTCTAAATTTATGAATTGCATGTCGGGAGGAGAGCGATTTCCGGCAAGCTGTGGCTGTTTGTTCTTCCCAGTTTAGGTGCTCATCCTGGATTATTCCAAGATCTTTTACTGTTTTTTGGTATGGTAGTTGGGTACCATTGAGGAGTATTTGAGTGACTGTTTCGTGAAAGTACCGGCTGATTAACTTTGGATGAGATATAAGTATGACCTGGGATTTCTTGGGGTTTAGTTTCAGACCTAGGTTCTGTGCCCATCTAGAAACAGAGCAAAGATCTGCGTTCATACTCGCTACTGCGACAGCAATGTTCTTGGGGCTTGCACTTATGTACAGTTGGATGTCGTCGCCATATAGATGGTAGTTGCAGGAGTGAATCACTGAAGAAATATCATTAATATGCAGTGAGAAGAGTAATGGACCAAGGACGGAGCCTTGGGGAACTCCAGGGCGCACGTTTTTCCCTGATGACTTCTCCGACCCACAAATGACTTGTTGACTTCTGTTTTTGAGGTAGCTGTCGAACCAGTGTATTGCGCTGTTTGAGAAATTCAGCTGCTTCATTTTAATTAGTAATATATCAGAGTCAACTGTATCAAAAGCCTTGCTAAAGTCAAGCAGTGTTAGGATGGTAGCTTCACGTCTGTCCATAGCATGTTTAATGTCATCAGTTACTTTGATTAATGCAGTTGCTGTACTACGGTGCTTTCGAAAGCCTGACTGATATTTGTCATGGATGTTATGAGTTTTGAGGTAATCCGTCAGCGGTTCATGGACGATGTATTCTAGGGCATTAGATATTGCAGGTAGTATGCTGATCGGCCTGTAGTCACCTGGCGACTTAGGGTTGTCAGTCTTGGGTATAGGTTGAATTAAACTTTGCTTCCACTCAGTAGGATATGTACTACAGACAAGAGACAGGTTGAAGATGTCTGTGATAACTGGAGTAATAGTGTCTACGACGTTCTTAATCATGCCAATGCTCACTCCATCATTTCCTACTGCCTCGGAAGAAATTCTCATAATTGCCTTGTGTACTGTGCCAGTAGTGACATGTTTTAGGAAAAACTTGTCTCTCGAGAGATTGATATCTTGGTACTGGTAATTTGTCGCTGCGTGGCAGTTTACAGCTGGTGAGGAGAAACCGTTTAATTCTTCTGCAGACGCTTGATAAACAGCGTCAGATCTTCGCTTCCCTATACCGAAACTGCGCAGCTTTTTCCACAGTGTAGCAGGTTTTGATATGTCGCATACGACAGAGAGGACATGTCTGATTTTGGCATTCCTCACTCTTTGCTTGGTTCTATTTCGGAGTTTCCCTATAAGCTTCGTACGCCTCGGGATTTGGGTTACGCTCGAAGGCCCTATGTGCAGCATCACGTTTAATCATTAACTGGCGTAATGCAGTGGTGAGCCACGGAGCGGGAGCTCTCTTTACCTTGACTGTGCGTTGAGAAGCATGTTTATCATACAGTGCAATAATTTTGCGACATAATTCCCGAATTTTTCCGTCTAAAGTCGGTTCATTGCTTATATCATGCCAAGGGATATCTGAGCAATCCTTTTGAAGAGCGTCATGGTTAACATTTTTTAGGTTTCTGTACGTTACCAGGTGAGATTTTTCTTTGGTAGTATGCACTGAGTAATTTAAGAAAATCACGTCATGAGCAGAGAGTCCTAGAGCGGATGTCTGATTTGCGTGAATTATTTTATCTGGTAGCATTGTTGCTATTATATCTGTGAGTGTATGGCTGTGTGGCATGTGATGAGTTGGGTCCAGCGGTGTTAAACTCATATCATTGGAATGGAACAGTCTCCTTAGTTTTTCTGCAGGGGGAGATTTTAACTGTAAGTCGATGTTTGTGTCGCTCATAAAGATTATGTGTTCATACAGTGTCACGAGCGAGGACAGGGCAGACTGAAGGGAGGACATCGCACCGACGTTTGGGGGTTTATAGATTACTCCAATTAGCAGTTTCTGATTTGATGTATTTATTTCGAAAAACAAGAACTCTGCTTCTCCTTCGCCCTTTGCATCCGATGTGCGTAGTATAGTAGGTCTCAGATCAGAGCGAACATAGGCACCCACACCACCCCCGCGTCGTGTTTCACGATCTGCCCTCAGGAGAGAGTAACCAGTGATTCGGATAGCGTCGGAAGAAATGTTTGGTTTCAACCAAGTTTCAGAGATGAGGATAATATGGAACAGCGATTGGCAGAACAGGTCACAGAACTCGTCGAAGTGAGCCGTTAGCGACTGAGCGTTCGCGTGGGCCACAAAGAGCCCGCCGCCGGAACCGGTCCGTCCCATTGTGGCCGCCTGTAGGACCGAGCGCGCTCCGTTTACCTGCTGGCCGGAAGAGGGACAAAAGCTGGATTTCGCGGGGGAAGACATATTTACAGGTGTGTCCAAGGTCGTGACTGACTCAAGCGTCTGTGGGCTAAAGGTGAAAGATTTGCTGGAGGTATCGGAGACGGGAGCGAAAAGAAAGATGGAAAGTGGCAGTAGTGGTTACGGAAAAGATAATAGTAGTAGTAGTGGTAGTGACGAGGATGAAAATAACAGATATAGAAAGGCGGTTTTAAGGAGATTCCTGTTAATGGAGAATGTTAATTCCCGTTTGACTGACAATATGAATATACATGAGCACTTATGATAGGCAAATAAAGAAGCAGTATTTATGTGAAACAATTGACTGATTTTAAATAGAGTACTTATGGTACTTATAGAAATAACGAAGCAATATTTACGTAAAAAAATGAAAAGAAAGAATAAAAATTAACTTATGTTAGACAGAGTATAATATGAGACTTCCTCTCGCGCGAGATTTCGCTCAGTCTTTCAGTTCGGACATGTTCGTCACCATTTTCCTCCCTCCTTCCGTCTTGACTACGATCCTGCCATCCTGGGTCCATACATTTTGAAGGCCGAACTGTGTGATCGCAGTGTTCAAAACTTTTAGTCTTTCTCGCGTCAGATCTTCCCTCAGGGTAACCCCACTCTTGGCGAGTTTTCTTTTCTGAGCAAACACTTCAGCTCTTTTCCGGTATGACACAAATTTAATTATTATGGGCCTGGGTTTAATGGCACCTGGTATCCTGCGCCCAACACGGTGCCTTCTGTCAATATCGGCCACGTCGATCTGCACGCCAAGTTTCTCACGCACGAGGCTATCGGCCAGGTCGTCAGTGTTTTCACGATCGTTTTCAGCTACCCCGAACAAGCGCAAGCTGTTCCTTCGCCGATACTGCTCGATTTCATCGGTGGCCGCAGACTGTTTAGCTTCTAGGTCGGCGGCTTTTTTCTCTTGTGCGGCCAGGGACTTTTTAAGAGACTGGGTTTCGGTGCTGTTGCGCCCGACAGACTCTTGCAGTTTGTCCATGACCGCGGCCGTCACAGAGTCCGTGATGGACTGCACGATTACGTCTAGCGTGTCTTTACTGTGCAGCGCCGCACTCACCTGGGACCGGACGAGCTCCCCGATGTCGGGAAGCGAGGCCTCACCTGCCGCCGGAGACCGGGCGCCCGCGCTGCCTGCGCCTCTGTAGCCCCGCCTGCTGCCGCTTACTCGTGCTCTTCCCATTTTCACTCACTTATCACTTATCACTTGTGGTAATCAACGGAGAACAACACACCACGTCAAGTAACACTTGTTTAGTCGGATGCACACGTTGTGGACTGCCGCACTTCTCTGTAACACCTTCAATGAGCGGAAAAACTCGCGAGCCAAAGAAACGCGCGTCACTCAGTGGCCGCCATCTTACGCTTATAGTGGCTGGATCAGTTTTCTCGTGAAAGCCTCAAGCCTTGGGTGGAAACGCACCAGCTCGGTGCCACGGCTGTGATTTTGTTTGGGACGTGTTGGAGAAATGGCCGTCGAGCTCCAGGGGATAGGCAATAAAATGGTACCAGATGAGGTACCCCAATTATCATATTTCATTGGCGCCCGCCGCCAGAAAGCTTTCATGACAAACTACTAGTGGAGGCTATGATAGGCAGCTCGACTATTAAGTCAGCACACGTTTGCAGTCACTGTCTAGAATTGGCCGATAGAAATGGTATTGGCGCCAAGCTTGACAGAGTGAAGTAGTGGAGTCACACGAATGTGTTGTAAGGCCACAACCGGTGAAAGCTTTGTTTATCGGCGACGATTGGCCGATTTCTGACGCAAGCGGAGCGGTCACCCTGTGGACGCAGGAAAAATTTGAGGAGTAGGTTCCAAACCGCTGCACGAGTAGGTCACGTACTTTGCCGCCGCCCTTGTCGCAGCTAATTTCATTCGCAGTTGTACTTGTCTGGCCACCTAGACAAACACATGGTTTTTTTGCCCCCTCGCATTCGGTCGGTCTCCAAGCAGACTGGGAGTCGCAGCTATCATCAGTAAGCCGACTTGCGCCTTAGTTTCGGTAATACACGCAGCTCTGTCCTGTATGGTTTCAGTTGATTTTTCAGTCCAGGAAATTCGAACTGAGGTTTCTCAGCGGCGGTATCCGTAGATCCACTTTGCCCCCTTAGGTGACATCGTGGTACTGCATCCGATTATCTGCTTGTTTTTGCTGTTATACATTTCACCTGTTTTCTTTGCTCCCCCTTTTCATAAAAGAGAAGCACACAAGAATCCATGCAGTGTCATTTGTACTAGATTCTTGCGAATACCTCTATCAAGTGGAAACTATTTACATGTTTGGTTTACGTTGATACACATGATAGTTTCTTGAACAATTCTTGATCAATTTTGTGATCAATTTAAAGATGCAAATCTTCAGGACGGTATTTATCTGTTAAGCAGTCAACAGAATCCTTTTTTTTGGATGGGAATTTTGATTAATTAATTTAATGAATAAATTATTGACAGGCTAGCCATCCCAAGTAGGATTTATGTTAGCGTTGTTATAAGATTACGTTATACACAAGTAGTGGAACAGAATTTTTTTTGTCCCAAAGTACCGTTAGCCAAGATGGAGGCAATGACATCACCTGATGATGTCATCAACTGATGTCAGCTGATGACGTAATCCAATATGGCGGCTGTCATTCTTCAACTAATCTCAACAGATAATGCAAGTATCGTTATCCAAGACACCTGGAAAGTGCCCTGCCCCACTGCCCTACCCCCTGGCAGGAAGTTTGAATTTTGCAGCGAAGATAGGTCAATTAACCTAAGCAAATGGTGGGAAAGAAAGGGCAGTTTGGCTACCTCCACTAACCTAACTCACCCGACCGCCAACTCTTCATGGGAACTGGAGGGTAAAAGGACTCAACCTGCGCTGAACAGAACTCTTTATTTTCAGTCTTCATTTAAACAATTAGAGGCAGTAACTCCATCCACTGTGTCAACTACGAGGTCCAGAGTCCGACTGATCTAGAACACAGTACTGCCACCTGAGGGCGCTGTCATCCATTCCGTCATGTAATCCAAGATGGTGGTCTGAGGTGGGGGAAAATGACAGGAAACAGTGTGTTCGCGAGAAGGTCTGGGCCTAGCACACAGTTCCGCCACCAGAAGGCCCTGTCGTCCCTTCCATGACGTAATCCAAGATGGCAGTCTGGTGGTAGAAAAGAAGGGTCTCATAATAGGAAATTCAAGAGATTATTGTTTATTTATAAAAAAAATTTGTTTGTGGGGATTGGATTTATCTTGCTCATCATCCTCTGTTGTTTGGAAACATGCAGGTCTTGTAAGAAGTAATTGCATGGAGCAAACATGATGCGTAACATAGTGTTTGGCTCTGTGCTCTGGGTGTCTTAACCTAATGTATGGCCTTTTGTCAGCACTTAACCTATCGTTCTGTTAGGTGGTTACCCCTGTCAACCCCATTGCCTTTACTACTGTACCGTCTTTGATACTAAATTAAGTAATTATTTATGTCCTCCCACCATTTTCTAGGGCAATGGGCTTGCCACATTGGATACACCGTTCACATCACATCACTGAAACTAAGTGCTGTCAGGTGTGGCCATCACTTGAATGGGTGACCATCTGGGCCGCCATGCGCTGTTGCCGTTTTTCGGTGTCCCCTAAGCCTAATGATGCCAATTCAGGAGCTACTCTACCGAATAGTAGCGGCTCCGGTCACAGAAAACCATCGTAACAACTGGGAGAGCAGTGTGCTGACCACACGCCTCTCTATCCACATCCTCAGCCGAGAATGACATGGAGGTCGGATGGTCCCGATGGGCCCCTTGTGGCCTGAAGACAGAGTGCTTTTCCTACCATTTTCTGGTACACTCTTCGAATTTGACATGCTATTGAACGCCATTTCTGGTGCAGTCTTCTTTGTCACCCACCCCCTTAAACTATTGCACAGTGATTTACATAAAAATTATGCAAATTAATCTAGTATTCCGCAATTTAGCTGCTGTTCTGCTTCATGTCACCCACCCACACATGCCCTCCCTTAAGTATTGTGCCACTAACACCACGTTGATATAAAAAGCTTAATTTTTCCATGTATGGGGTAGCTCTTTTTAATTCACAGCATCCTATTGGTTGGTGAAATCGATGGAATTCAGTTTAAACAAAAGATTGCTAATTAAAAAAACATCCCTTCACCCGATGCCACCGCCACCCCTGCCGCCGTCACCGCCACTGTAGCTGCTGCCCTTAGCCCTGCCCTTATCCCTGACCCTTCCCCGGCTGTTGATGCCACAGTATCACTCTGACGTCATGGGCCAACATCCCTCAGGCTAGCAGGTTAGGGCAGCAGCAACCAGGCTGCTCACAGCAGCCTAATTCCGCATTGTCTCCTCTTCTGTCATCACGCCCTCGCCAATCACATGAGGTATAGCACATACCCCTGTCTACCTTGACAATGAACTGCAAGGTGCACTCACACCGATCCCACATGTGTAACACCTCTGGGCAGCATGTGCGTTTACCATTGCTGAAATGATACCTGTAAATACTGACATCACAAATCACTCTATATAAATCTGTTCCACAATAGCACAGGCTGCTTTCTGCATAGTGATCCTAACGGGACATATGAGCTGCATCCACCCATGCTTACCTGCCCCAGTGAGATTGACACATCGCTGTGAAACGTCCCCATGGCGACTCACCATCTAAAGGGTTCTTCATTTTATACTTACGTCACATGGCTGTGTAAAATAAGAGCCAAGTCGACCTCTCGTAAATTGTATAGTGTCCCAGAAATAGTTATCGGTTACGTTTGTAGAAGCTTTTATGATGTCTCAGCTTGTCTGCATGGAAATTCTTACCCTAACACAAAATATTTACGGATATATCGCGGAATAACGCCAAATGCATTCCTCCTGATGGTCGTAATGTGGCACCCCATCCATCACATCTTACCCTTCCTGCTTTCAAAATACACAAACATTTTCATCACTATGGAGGGACTCTTATATCCCAGTACAAAGGGTGTCTTTTGAACAAATGGGGGATTGTGAGTGGCTCTTATCGAATTTACTCGTTAAATTACTGATGCTGCTCGTGTGGAAGCACTGTCCGCCTTCTTTTTTTTCTTTCTGCAGACAGGACTTTCAGCTGCAATAAACTATTTTATACAGATAGCCATATTGCAACCACAATTAAACCTTGCAAAGTGCCATACATATCGTCAAATATGAAAAGACTCTTACTCAATTACACTGCTATCTGACTGAGGACAGGAGCTTGAATATTAGAGTGTGAAACCGATCTCCAACCCAGCAATATAACACCACATACCGTGTGGATGTAGTAAACATGCAATTTGCATTCTGCATCATTCAAAATCACCCCTTTTAGATGATTTGTATATGTATT
Organism: Schistocerca serialis cubense; assembly: GCF_023864345.2. Classification (NCBI taxonomy): domain Eukaryota; kingdom Metazoa; phylum Arthropoda; class Insecta; order Orthoptera; family Acrididae; genus Schistocerca; species Schistocerca serialis. The sequence continues at coordinate 1,101,378,284 of NC_064639.1, forward strand.
GTGAAGGCAGACAACATAAGTACGTGAACTGTAGTTAACATGTGGCACTAGATGTTTCCCACGAGATCAGGTGGCCATCCAATCCAAACATGTGACCAGAGAGCCCTCAGTTGATCGAAGTCACTTTCAGAACTGTCATGCAAAGACTGACCCGTTTCCCCCTCGGCACAAACGTGTTACTGTTTCTGGTCTGGATCTGCTTGCTTACTCGCTTTTCTACACACATCTCCAGACTCTGTGAGTACAAGAACATATCTAATATTGTATGGTCTGCTAGAATATCATACCATTCTCAAGGTAATTCTCTATATCAAACACATATCAATATCTTCCAAATAACTTCCGGGAATTCAGCCAGGTAAGTTATTTGAAAGTTGTATACGCCAGCAGAAACTCAGGTCTCACATATCAATATCACTTACACAGCATTATCACTTGCGTTATATGATTCCCAAGATACAAACTGGAAATTATTTCTCTAGAAACCCAAAACTTTAGCCAGGTGGAGCATGCCATAAACCATAGAGTAACTACAAACTTATCCTCTACGCTAAGTCATTTACATGAAAAACTTGACAAAAGAAAAATAGAGTAAAGTGATATTTTCACTAGCTAATACCGTTATCCAAGATGTAACAGATTCCAAACCATCCCTATTAATTTACATGGTCAAATAACCTGTTTCTCATTTCTAGAGTACCAGCAAACGTGCCTTCCACCTGCTAGATCAATACACCACAATCGATGTTCTCTCAACTAAATTAAGACGCGAAATGTGAATAAGCAGTCAACTGAACAATTTAATTGGGCTGGAATAATGGCCCACTACAAACTCACGTCCATATTGAATCTTCCCAAATTTCTACGCAATCATGAAAGCTGCCCAACACATACTAAGTATTAGTTCGCTTTGAGTCTTCTAGGGAACTACACGGTTATGTCAGCTACATTCCTACACTCCAACAGACCTTTCCATTCAGACAGCTCCTACCGTTCATGGGAAACGTGAATCATTCCCATCACCGGCGCTGCATGCCAAGCTCACATAGGCAGAATCATCCTATAAAACTGGTCACATATATGTTTTATCATTGTACTTACAATTAAATGTAATGATCGCAATCTCAAAAAAATGGCTCTGAGCACTATGGGACTTAACATCTGTGGTCATCAGTCCCATAGAACTTTGAACTACTTAACCCTAACTAACCTAAGGACATCACACACATCCATGCCCGAGACAGGATTCGAACCTGCGACCGTAGCGGTTACGCAGTTCCAGACTGAAGCACCTGGAACCACACAGCCACACCGGCCAGCTCATGATCTCAATTGAATGACATTCGACATTGAGTGCAGAATGGGAAATACACCGTGCTTACTGCTGTCACTCTGGAAATAGAAATATCTGTACCATTCTTATGATCTGACATACTCTTCCCTTTGGTGTCACAGTATTCCATGTCAAATCTATACCTACCTTTGTACATGACTGAACACAGACACATCTTTATAAGCCTGAGACCCAAGGAAAACCTATCACACATCCCCTACTACTAAGTATAATACCTCATCAATAACTGATTGCCGGTGATATGAAATAATACTGTTGAAAATCAAGTATTAGTGGGAGTGGTACCACTGTGTCTTAGAAAGACACAATATATCCTTGAATTCCATAATATGGGACGCTAGCTTTCCACCACCAGACTGTCATCTTGGATTATGCCAGAGAAGGGACGACAGCGCCCCATGGTGGTGGTACTGATTACTAGGTCTGGACCTTGTAGCGAACGCCATGTTTCTCGCCATTTTCCCACACCCGAGACCGTCATCTTGGATTACATTACAGAATGGATGACAGTGCCCTCTGGTGGCAGTACTGTGTACTAGGTCAGTTGGACCTCCTGGTTAACACACTGGATGGAGGTACTGCCACTAATTGTTTAAATAAAGACTGAAAATAAAGACTCATGTCCAGCAGAGGCTGAGTCCTTTTCCACTCCAGTTCCTAGGAAGATATGGTGGTCGGGTGACTTAGGTTAGTGGAGGTAGCCCAACTGCCCTTTCGTTCCCACCATTTTCTTAGGTTAGTAGACATAGCCCAATTGACCTATCTTCGCTGCAGAATTCAAACTTCCGGTCAGGTGGGCCTGGCCAGGGTGCGTGGCAGGGGGATGTGGCACTTTCCTGCCTTTTGGATAGTGCTGACATCAGTTGTTGACGTCATCAACCGACCTCAAGGCCGCCATCTTGAATGACGAAATAGCTGACGTCTGTTTATGACGTCATAGCTGACGTCACGGCTGCAGTCTCGTATTATGGTACTTTGGGACAGAATGAAGTCTGTCCCAGCACTTACACATTGTGCATACTCAATATAAACCCACTTGGGTGTGATTTGCATAACATCTTGATTCTGTCCCGTAATTTGCACGATAACAAATACGTCGCTAATTTCCAACTCGTAAGAAAATGGGAATATTAAACCTCCAAAGCCTAAGGTCTCGGCTGAGCCAAAGATTTTAGTAATTTCAGAAGTGCTCTGAACCAGGAGTGTGTGAGCAAAGAGACAGATTGAGAGCATTCGCCAATCGCTGTCCCATGCCACAAGTTTTAGTCAGGACTTCTACAGGGCCGAAGTATTGTGGTGTATGGTCACCACCTTCGAAGAACGTCGAGCAACAGTGCCCACAGACTGTCCCACCTTCAGACAGGTTAGCATTTTATTGACAAGTTGCCCAATATGTATTTTTGGGATTGATTAATAGTGAAAAATAACTCGTCATGATACATCCATAACCTGGTGCAATGGAACACAGGTGTCTGTTTTAAGGATGTCATGTCATCTGACTTGCGAGGGCACATACACCCAACAAAATAGACACAGACTAAATAATCCCACAAGCAGAAAATAAAATAAATAAGTAAGTATGCGTAAAGGCATAATATGAAAATTTTTCTTTAAATAACGTTGATGCTTCACTTAAATCTTGAACAAATGACGTGAAATTCTATACATTACTGCTCTCGTACATTATTATTGCAGACACATTACATATATTTTCTGGTCCTAAGTGTTAGCAGTATTATATTGATAAAAGAATTGTAAGCGTCAGCCCCTGCGTCACAACTGTTTACACGGAGATGCAAGCATTTGCATACAGAGAGCACCTGAAAAGCACCTGAATCGGATACACCATGTGTTTCATTGAATGGATACAGTTAATGTCAGGTACTCAAATTTGTTGAAAACAAGAGCGTCACACTGAGGAATAATCATGCAGACGCGAATCACTAGTGTGTGTGTGTGTGTGTGTGTGTGTGTGTGTTTTTGTGTGTGTGTGCGCGCGCGCGCGCGCGCGCCTCGTCAACTCTGCTCGTTCCCTCGCCTAACTGAGACGCTTTAGAATGAGGAACGGACTGCTAATTGTAGAGTTAGTCTCTGCGAGGATGTCTCCGTGGGGGCAAATGGGACAGGAATGGTGGGGGGATGACATTAACAAGTTGTTGCAACACAATGAATCCACTAAGTCAATTCATTACCGAATGTCGCGAGGCGACCGGAAATTAAGGGACCGCTTTATTTACTCTTGCCTCTCACAGGCGAACTGGTCGACAGCACGACGCTGTAAGCTTTGCCCTCACATCCAGCGACGGGGAACCATGCTTCAGAGAACTCCGTAAAGCGGAAGAGTTCCGTGAACTACTCTCATATTCCCTGGGATGCAGCTACTCCTAAAATGTCAATAGTGATAAGTTTATACTTGCAGCTTTATTGAAAACACCGTCGTATTATGAAGAAAAAATGTTGAGACAGTCATTATAACTGCAGCGATTAACATGCAGAATGTTTACAATGCAGAAACCGCTACTTATTAGTGCTCTGCTCTGAGGTGAGTTACTCAGTTAATGCATCTCAACGTTAATAGACGGTTACTTAATAAATTTCGATGATTAGATCCGCTCGCAATCCCCTTCTTACAAAGACTGCAATACCTTTGTCCATGACATATGAAAATACATGGTAAGCCTGTTATCTTTTTGCTTTCGGGCCTTTTCTCCTCCACAGTCGCAGTTATGCAAATAACACAGGTGATAAAGAGCTTGGAAGTATGAGACCAGCCATTCAACATACTTTGCACAACACCTCCTAGAGGCAAACCACAACAGAAAAAGATATGAATGTTAGCAGACTCAGAAACTAAAACCATCAACACTAAAGGAAAGGTAATCACAGCGAAGAAACACATGGCAAACGACCAAACTAACATCAGCAACCAAACGTTACAAGTAACTTGTGTGGTAGATTCATAACAACGCCTCTAGACACCACGAGATTAGTGTCACCTAAAATAGCCAAAAAAATCATTCACCACAGTATCATAGTGAATAAGGTTCAACAAAGTAATAACATGCGTGCAGAAGTTAGGCTGTATATCTCCCCTCCACACATAAACGAGGAAGCAAAGAAAAAAATTAAATAAATAAAAAATTGCCTTCGGAGACACACACACGCACACACACACACACACACACACACACACACACACACACACACACACACACGCATACAGAGAGAGAGAGAGAGAGAGAAGGAGGGAGGGGGGGGGGGAGGCAGTGATAGTGGACTCTTCCACAACGCCGAACACGTCTCGCAACACCAATACAAACTAAACAGGATGTACATTATCAAATGGCTTACATAGACAGTGTCAGTGAGATGCAATGTTCTAAAAATTGAGTACCCCTGCGTGGACGATCATTAGGAATACTTTATTAAGCAAAAATGCGTATATTTAGTATTAATACTGTAAAACATAAGATCTTGGCAAATCAGATTGTTGCAGTGACCACTGAAGATGTTTTAAAATAAAGCGAAACGCATATGGCCTAAATAAGATGTTTATTAGAGTCGTAAAACGCGGTATTAACCTATACTACTAACGTAGAAAGGGTTGAAGAAAAATTTTGACAGTAGTTTCACACAGCTCTAGATCAACTCTTCTAATTTTTGGAAAATGGCTAACACGTGCTGACATATGTAAATATTAATAAACAATCAGTTTAATAAGTCATGGTTGTACAATACCAACATAAATTAATAAGATAAGAATGGAACGTGCGGTAGAAGCCGACATGAGGGGAGAATCTATTTGGGTTCCGGAGAAATGTAGCAATATTGACCCCACCACACAAATTTGAAGAAAGGCAAATGTAGACACATGCATAGCATTTGTAATTCAAATTACATGTTTGGCAATGTTAACTGGAACACAGTATTTGGCATTCTGAACTTATCTGGGTTAAAATACAGCGAACAAAAGTCATCTCCAGCTTGTCTAGAAACCAGGCTGCAGCCATAACAGTCGGACATGAAAGGAGACCAGTTATTCAGAAGGATGTGAAACAGGGAAAGTGAAACAGGGAAAGTCATACATGTTTGATTAATCATATTCCTGATAACTCACCGTGATGTGAAACTTTTCGAAAGGTCTACTGATAAAACATATATTCCTATGAAAATAGTCTAGTTCTTATATTTTTACATAACAGGTTTTTTTAATGTAATCTACAATGAAATTTGGTAAACGTAACCCAACAACATACATAGTATTTACTCTGAAGTGCAACTACGGGCTAGAAGGTATCGTCAGGCTGATCTATTTGGATTTGTTATGTTCGTTACCTGAGAGTACCTTCGAGCAAATTCACATGACATGTAGTAAAATATTTACATGGCCGCATACTTTGCTCCAGTCTGTGTATGAGTGGATTGTATTGTGGAGCCTACTTCTGTCGCTAGCGTTATATTTACGAACTATAATGTTATTTTGATAATGTGCATAGTTCTCCACAACGAAGTTCATACATAAGAGAATTAGATGTACTATGTATCTATTGTTAATACATTTCATTTCTTAACCAGTTTCCTAGATGAAGTAAGACAGTAGAAATTGAACATTACCCTTACAACACGTTCCTAACCTGTGAATACTATTAGTAGTTGTAGATTTGTCCCAGAAAATTATTTCATATGACAGTAGTGAATGGAAGTATGCAATAAAAATTTAATTTTCTAGTATTTCGTCACGAAAACCAGCAAGTACATCAGCGGAAAAGTTGCTGGTACCAGTTATCTGGGAAGATTAATCCCCCTTCCCCTCTCCCAATGTTACGCATTCCGTAGACTGAGCGAGAGGTAAGGGAAATAAAGGATAAATTAAGACAGCGACGCACGAAGTTGAAAGGGAAGAAATACGAACATAAAGATTTTCCAAAGATACATAGTTCTGGCTGAGATGGCAAAGGAATTCGAAAACCAGTTGATCCGAGTGTATAATAAACCGAAAAAAAAGGATGTTGCTATATGAAACTCAATAAAATTAAAACAAAGGTAAAGAAATGTAATGCAATAGAATTAGGCGCAGGTGAGCGCATAAAATTAGAAAACGAAATACTAAAATTAGTAGACAACTCTTGTTACATGTCCAGCAAAATAAATACGATAGCAGAAGAGGAGATTAAATGCATACATGAAAAGTTTTTATGGAATAGACAAATGTATTAACATCCAATTCAACTTTAAATGTTCGGAAATCTTTTCCAAAAGTAGTTGTCTATAGCAGAGTTTTGCGCTGGAGTGAAAAAATGAGAGCTAAACGGCACAGACAACAACAGTGCCGGAAATATTGAAATGTGATGTTACAAAGGAATGCTGAAGTTAGGTGTGGTCGGTAAATAATAGAATCAATGTAGAGGTACTGAATCGATTCGTGGTGAAGAGATCTTTAAGACGCAACTTCGCTAAAACAAAGGATACATTGACAGGATTCGTACACAGTAACCAGTTGGGTGATGGAAGGAAGTGATTCTAAACATTATAGAAGGAGACCAAGACTCTTCCATAGTAAGCAGGTTTAGATGGATGTAGGCTGGTGATGCATTGATGCAGAGATTGTGCAGGACAGAATAGCATTGAGTGCTGCATCAAATCAATCTTTGGACTGTGGACAACAAGAACAACAACAACAATTACATTATAAATAATCATTTTCCTGGTTAGGTTACGTGTTTTGCACAAATAAGATTCACTTCATTTGAAAAATGTGAATGACGTGGTCAGTGTAGATTACTATGGTAAGTAAGGTTATTTGCTTTGTAGATGTTGAATGAAGGGGATAAAGAGTACACTTACGAGGTAGCTGTGCCTACATACTGACAGGAGGCCTTTGGCTGTTGGTTGCTGATAAAGACTGGTTGTGGATTTCTCATTAACCTGTCATTTTGTGTGGCCAAACACAGTCCACTGAAAGCACCATTTTACATATAACTGACATAAACTAGTACAGCAGAAGCAGCTATGAGTTTATGGAAAATCGATGAGTGGGAGCAGATATAACAGAAATATCGCTCGTAAGTAGCAGACACATAAAAAAATAATTCATGGAGTTGGCAAATTATAACAGCCAACTTCTATCAGACTACCATGGAATTCGATAGCTGAGTAGAAATGTTTTCTGTAGAGTCGTTAGCAAAAGACAATCGTTCAAACCATTCTAACAACCAGAAATTGAGCCTTCGTTCATTAAAATATAACAAAACACAGTTCACAACTCACTGTACATTATAATATACTTTATGATTCATAATTGTGGTAACCAAAAATATTCAAATACATTAGTTTCCTGTATATTTGTAAAAGGAATATCAATATTTCTTTCTAAAAACTAAAATTAAAGTAGAAAAGGTTTCAAACTATCTACCACATAAGAACCGTGTGTACCAATACAACATGTTTTCTGAATTGAAATGTGGGCACTCGTGGACATGTCGGTCCAGGAGCTCAAAAGAATACCAAAAAAGGTGGAATACAGGAAGAATTGTATAGTCGCTAAATTTTGTACCATAGTAAGATTGAGTGTCATGAACAACATACTAAAAGTCTCCACCAGTGGGTTTCCTGTATATTTGTAAAAGGAGTAACAATATTTCTTTCTAAAAACTAAAATTAAAGTAGAAAAGGTTTCAAAATATCTATCACATAAGAACTGTGTGTCTTAATACAACATGTTTTCTGAATTGAAATGTGGGCACCCATGGACATGTCGGTCCAGGAGCTCAAAAGAAGACCAAAAAAGGTGGAATACAGGAAGAATTGTATAGTCGCTAAATTTTGTACCATGGTAAGATTGAGTGTCATGAACAACATACTAAAAGTCTCCACCAGTGGGTTTCCTGTATATTTGTAAAAGGAGTAACAATATTTCTTTCTAAAAACTAAAATTAAAGTAGAAAAAGTTTCAAAATATCTATCACATAAGAACTGTGTGTCTTAATACAACATGTTTTCTGAATTGAAATGTGGGCACCCATGGACATGTCGGTCCAGGAGCTCAAAAGAAGACCAAAAAAGGTGGAATACAGGAAGAATTGTATAGTCGCTGAATTTTGTACCATGGTAAGATTGAGTGTCATGAACAACATACTAAAAGTCTCCACCGGTGGGGTATGAGCGTGGGGCTACAGGGGCGTCTAAAGGTAACTTTCTATGTTTTCTTCAATTACCCGAAATCCGCAGCTTCTAGCTAAAATGCTTCCCAGAACAAAATTAAACAACATTAAATTTCAAACAAACAAAGTGATATTATTATTTTCCTTGTGCTAATACTTTCCATGTCGCAGGGGATTTAATACTTACAGATTAATAAAAAGTAGTGTTTACATGGTACGAAATTACTGTTTACTGTTAAATGAAATGAGTTTAGAACAAGTATTAAATGTGTGTACTACATACAAGTGCAATAGAGCCGTATTAACGGATAGATTGTGTTACCAGTGATGTAATAGGGTGGATAAAGTCGTGATGGGTGGAAGCGAGAGGGAAGGTAGTAACTGTAAATACTCATACACATTGAAAATAACACACAAGCTCAATGCAGTTATTTTGTATACTTCCAAAAGAGAGCAACAAAGGAAACACTAGGGAGGTATAGTCTGTCTGCAAAATGAAAAGCAAGCAGTGGTCGTGGTAGGGTACACGACCTCTCCCAGAAAAAGGTCACAGTTGCCATACAGGACGACTAACTCAATTTCCCCTCTGGTACTGTAGAACAGTGTGCAGAAATTTATGTAGATTCTGTCGATATATTTTTCTTGACTTATTATTATTATTATTATTATTATTATTATTAACCCATATCTGTATTCCACTTCATACGAAATAAACTCGCCCTGGGCATGTCGCCAGTGATTTGTAAGCCGTGCTGTGGACTGTCACTACAACTTTGTGAGTTGTTTCTTGTGACGTAGTGTACGGTGGGGAACTATCTGCTTGCTCTTTCGTGACGGAAAGAAGTGCTTGACCACAATCTGGTGACCTAACTTCCCCTCACTCTACTGCCCCCTCCATCCTGTTGGACCCCTCCAAGCACAACTGATCCATTAATACTGCTGTTTTGTACTTAGACGTGGAACAGACGTTCAATATTTCATGAAGCGTTTATTCACAAATCTGTCACATTTGTGGTACATACGTTTGGCGATTAGTTTCGAACCAACTGGTTCATTCTTCAGCCTAACATATTTAGGTTACAAAATATAGTGCATAATTGTCAGCGAATGTAAATGTAGAATTAAAATATAAACAGCTGAAATGCAACAGAAATTAGTTATGTGAATTCAGACATGCTTTCATTGGAAGTGCCTGGTCTTAATAACAAATATCAAAATGGCAATATCTGCTTCACAAAGAAATTACAGATGACTGTCACAGTCAACATGTTCCTACTTAGAAAGTGAGAGTGAAACTCGAGGCAAACACAGTCAACAGTATTAGGCAACATCTAATGGTGCTAGTGTCACACCTCATGTACAAGCCCTTGTCTACAGGCAGTGGGCATTCTGCATTTTTAATGTGAATGTCCCGAATAACATTTATTGATTTTTCATCAATGTAGTAGATGACAATGCCAAATGTACATGTATTACACGTATACAGATAATACTGTCATGCATATATGTTTACATACTTGCACATAAGATAATCGTTCCAAGTTCAGGTGCCAATAGGCGCATCATGTTAAATAAGAGGCACTGCAGCGCCTTTTTCATACAGTCACAGAGATTATAAAACACAATAAAAAATAAATGAATAAAACCACATTTGTTCTTCCATTACAGGTTTGGAGTCATATGTGCAATGACTGCCATCTAGAAGTTTACATACCTAAAAGGTTTATGTAAATCAAACATTCAAAAACAATACTTATTGTTTGTCTTCTCAATAAGTTTTGAAAAAGAGACCAGTTACACAATTGTAATGAAACGTTGTCTCATGGCACAGAACTATTAGACTACAACATCTCGTTATATGTGGCCACATTGAGATTGTCTAAGTCTGTAATCATAGTATGCATCCATTTTTTTGTGAAGCTTATTGTGGTAAATGACAGAGGACGGACACTGAAATATGGATATTTAGAAAGTTTACATAATTTTGAAAAATTATGCGTCACTGGCCATACTTGCTGTATTGCTGTGTGGACAACCTTTTTAATATAGTGCCTCCATGAATTGTAGCATCTGTTCAATCCAAACATCATGAAGTGACAAATTTACTAACTACACATGCTAATCTAATTACAGACGTACTTAAATGCTATTAAATCCACTACAGAGCACTCTCCAACAAAACATTGTATCGGATCCAAACAACATGATGTAACATATTTACTGGTTTGACATGCATATATATTTACATATTACATTCCATTCACATAATGTCTGTTGCAAAGCACTCTCATATGAAGCACTGTGCTTGTGTCATACAGTGAACAGTGTTTCTTATTTATTCACTGTGCGGTCATCATACACTATTTTTGGTGCCTAATGTAGTAACTAAAAATTGAAAAAGGCCATTACTTGTAGCCTACATGTGGAAACATAATCAAGACAGGCACCAATAAGTATTCAGCATCAAATCACTCCCAAAACATACATGCACAGAAACTCACCTGTTTGTTCAGTAACTTCAAACCCTTGAAAATGATATAGCTGTGAGGAGGAAAATTCATTCGAAGCAATTCAGTTTACCACTCACCAATTACTTAGAATGACTTTCTTATCTTGGGTCCAAAACATCATGTTCACTCACTAACATATGTGGATAAAGAAAGAAAAAGAATATCTGCACTGTTACCTTTAGATTCAGGTTTCAGCTCCTTATACATTTCAAAATAAAGTTCTAATTATTGCTACGATACCTGCGCTCCATACTTCATCAATTCCTCTTTAACTGTTCAGGATAAATACAATGCACCTTCGTGCTGCAAAATGAATCTCAAGTAGTTTTCAACCAAACTTATAGGTGCACATAAACTTGGAATCCTATTGCAGTTTAAATGAAAGAAGGGGGTTATTTCACACTAATATAATCACTAGTACTCTCCCTGGTTTCCTCTTTTACGTAACCACTAGGCTATCTTACATCTCAGTCTAGTAAAGTACTTTAACAGTCCTTTGTTTGATCCTATTTTGTTCAGTTACCAGCATAACAAAAATCATCCCAAATTCACAACTAGGCTACAGGGCTCCTGACACCAGCAAATATTTCTTTTCATGCCGTTGTAACCTCAAGAACAGAGTTAAGTAATCTTCCAGACTTTCATCCAAATTCAACCAAGAATCATAAAAAATACATTACATGACATAACCTCTTTTCAGTGGGAAGTCAACAAATACCATATATTCAGTATTAGAATAAATCTAAATGCCATAGCTTCACATCAACTTCTCTATGGAGGGAATTCATAACTACACAAAAATTCACTTCAAGTAACCTCATACTCATAGTATCCAGTACAGCCTCAAACAAAGGAATCACATCTCCATCTCAGACACTATTTATTCACCATCAGCGTATGGAGATATCACTAGTTTTCCGATATAATCAACCTTTACTGGGCAGAACCCAGCTTATAATGTCATTGAATAAACTTCATTCTCTGACGTGACTTGTACTTGGTTCACCATCTGACTCATAACCATTTATTTCTTATTAACCAACAACACACTAAAATTCATTAATTCATTCTTTTCAAAGTTTATTCCTGAATGAATGGCAGCAGTTCAAACAATAACAAATTCTTCATGATGGAACCACTTTCATACCAAGCACTGTATGGTGGCTTGCAAAGTATATATGTATATAAATGTTGATTAAATATTGGCTTAAATGCATTTATATATCACCCTCACTTCACAACGTATTCACAGTCATCTACACAGTATGATCATAATAATTCATAACGTGAGACAGGCAAAAACTTCTTAACATCACATACAAATGTCACATAAGAAACATCCAGGCCTAGTACCAACATTCACTTAGAAAAAAACACAAGAACAGAAACAACATCTCACCTACAAAGATCAACAACACTGTATTCATATCAAGAAAACCGTAAACCTTGACAGTATATCACTCCATGCTTACACAACATTCACACCAAGTAATAAGTCACACTATATAGAAAAATACCCATTCGTAGCCATATGTTATAGAAGAAACCCACAAACAATCTACAACTAACCTCATATATCTGTTCACAAAATTTCATCCAACATTCAAAAACATTGATTGCTAGTGCACTGAACCATTTATCGAATCCACAAGTCAGCAGAAAAATCACTCTCCTGTATCACTCCACCAAGCTTCAAGAGCATTCATTCACATCAGTAACACAGCATCATGAATACTGATGAGATAAGGCACACAAAGAGACGAATTGTGGTAAAGTGCACACAACAATGACTATATGGAAAGCATTATTTACTTCTCATACAATGTTACATCTGCACACTGGAACATGATGTGAATCACACAGAAAATTACATCACCAACGTAACAGACGTCAATCCAAGAAAAATACGCAAAATTCAGATATATGGTAAATCACGTTTAACCATCATCTAAAATCACTGTGCATCTTGACTTCGCAGGCCGTCCACAACAGAAAAATTTTACATTAAATACGTGGTTGATGTGTCATTATTCCAGAAAGTCCTACGAAAAGCTAAAATAAACGCTATTAAATATGGTTTCTGCTTGGTTCTTTACACATGAAAGGGAACAATTCATTAAAACACAGTATAAGAACATTGGATCCTCCCTTCCGAACATAAAATTCAAGTGCTTCTGGGCGCTACCACAGTGAACATCACTCTGTCTTCAGTGTGAAGAACCAGAGATTTGTACCTTACCTTCTTCCACTTTGGTTCCACACGCTCCCTAGACAGCATCCAGCTATTTAACACACGTTTCCTTCATGATTACTTCATGTACCTAGGTGGAAAACGCCGAAGTTACATTTCTTCAGTCCTCTGCCTTCGGCCCTTGTGGAGACTTGTTGGCAGGCTTGCAAACAAAGGAAAAAGATTTATAAGTAGAGTCCATACAAGGCATAAACGTCTAATTGTCCATGAAAACTTAATCTTGTGTTTGAACGCCTTTATTTTAGTCTTCTCAAATACAGCAAGGGCCAGACGGCTGTACTGAGAACCTGGAACAAGAAGGTAATCAAACGAATTACCAAAGACTGCCCCCCAAGGTTCAATCTCTGTCCAATTCCTGGGATTTGCTAGATGAACCCGTCTTAGAACGATGGACAGGGACAAAGAAGATGAATATGTAGTTTCATATGCTGATGATATACTTTTAGTGGTGTTGGAAGGCTCTGCTGGAAAGAAACATGTATGGAATGCTAACATGCTTGCATTGGTAGTCCAATGAGTTAAAAATAGCTGGCCATAAAACCATATACATAATGCTCAAGGGTTGTAACATTACGCCAACGTAGACGAGTTAATCGACCGCCTGGAGTTGGCAAGAGTTGAGATGAATTTGCTAGTACAGCTAAACGCTAGCTGGAGGCCAGTCCAGCTAAGAGACCACTACGGGCCAGCCAAGTACGAAGATGAGTAGCATGGCCGGAAATAGAGAAAATCTCAGAGGAGGGGACCTGTACAGTAGTCACTCACTTAACAGAATGAGCAAAGCTCCAGCGATGGTTTACTTTGAGGCAATCTGAAAGATGGCTAAGTTACAATTCTTAGAAATTCGACAGTAAATCCGTTACATAACATAGCAAATCTGAATGCGCCAGTGAACTCAGTATCTGTAAAACTACGGAAATTAATATTTCGCAGTGATTAAAAACTTTTACAAGTAACCTCTGATTCAGTAACTTTTAAATGGTTCATGCGATTTCAACGAATTGTGTCTCTGTTGATAGCATTGCGCTGTAGCTATCATCTCTGAAAGATATTTATCTGTATATATTTCTTTTATTGATTTATTATGTTTTATATACTTTTATTATGCAAATATTTGTCAGAACATCACATTCTCCACAGTAAAACATCGAATGAATATAGCATGAACACATCATATCTTGTCATAGTTGTGTATCGGTTTAATAGATATTTTACTATTTTGCAGTAACTTTGTTTAAGTATTGATTACAGTTGGTAATCATGGCAATATAAGAAGAGGTCAGTTGCGTTGTGTTAGGTGACACCACTATCGAAAAGACAACGAAAACACTTCTATCAAGAGGATGTAAATAATTTTCTGGACAATGTTTAATGACAATGCGTTTGACTATATAGCTTGTGTATCAAAAGTATCCGGACGACCCCAAAACATACGATTTTAGAATAAGATGCATTGTGCTGCAACCTACTGCCAGGTACTCCATATCAGCGACCTCTGTAGTCATTAGACACCGTGAGAGAGCAGAATGGGGCGCTCTGTGGGACTCACGGATTTCGAACGTGGTCAGGTGTGTGGGTGTCACTTGTGTTATACATCTGTACACGAGATTTCCACATTCCTCAACATCCCTAGGCCCACTGTTTCCGATGTGATTGTGAAGTGGAAACGTGAAGGGACACGTGCAGCACAAAAGCGTACAAGCCGACCTCGTCTAATGATGACACAGACCGATGACAGCTGAAGAGGGTCGTAAAGTGTAATATGCAGACATCTATCCAGACCATCACACAGGAATTCCAAGCTCCATCAGGGTCCACTGCAAGTACTATGACCCTTAGGCGGAAGGTGAGAATACTTGGATTAAAGGGTCGAGCGGCTGCTCACAAGCCATAGATCAAGCCCGTGAATGCCAAGCAACGCCTCGCTTGGTGTAAGGAGCGTAAACATTAGACAATTGAACAGTGGAAAAACGTTGTGTGGAGTGACGAATCACGGTACACAATGTCGCGATCCGCTGGCAGGGTGTGGGTATGGCGAATGCCCGGTGAACGTCATCTGCCAGCGTGCTTAGTGCCAACAGTAAAGTTCGGAGGCAGTGGTCGTGTTCTTCATGGAGGCGGTTTGCACTTCTTGTTGTTTTGCCTGGCACTATTACAGCACAGGCCTATGATGATGTTTTAAGCGCCTTCTTGCTTCCCACTAACAAAGAGCAATCCCAGGATGGCGATTGCATCTTTCAACACGATCGAGCAACTGTTCATAACGCACGGCCTGTGTCGGAGTGGTTACACGACAATAACATCCCTGTAACGGACTTTCCTGTCCAGAGTCCTGACATGAATCCTATAGAACACCTTTGGCATGTTTTGGAACGCCGACTTCATGCCAGCCCTCACCGACTGACGTGTACACCTCTCCTCAGTGCAGCACTCGGTGAATTATGAGCTGCCGTTCCCAAAGAAACCTTCCAGCACCAGATTGAACGTATACCAGTGAGATTGGAAGCTGTCATCAAGGCTAAGGGTGGACAGAAACCGTTTTTAATTCCAGCATTAGCGATGGAGGGTGCCACGAACTTGCAAGTCATTTTCAGCCAGGTGTCCGGATGTTTTTGATCGTTCCTACAACGCTCTCAACGTAACTTTACTGTACTTGATACAGTTATTTTCCGTTTGGGTGCCACGAACTTGCAAGTCATTTTCAGTCAAGTGTCCGGATATTTTTGATCACATAGTGTACCATTCCTACAACGCTCTCAACATAACTTTACTGTAATTGATACAGTTATTTTCCGTTTGTATGTTAACTGAATATCGTAGGACCACTTTCCATTGATTTGAATTCTACTTTCTTGGATAAATATTATGCACAAGATTCACGGGTAGGCCATTGCATGTACACTGAAGCGCCAAAGAAACTGGTATAGGCATGAGTATTCAAACACACAGATAAGTAAACAGGAAGCATACAGTGCCTATGTCAGACAACAAGTCTTTGGCGCAGTTGTTACATCGGTTACTGCTGCTACAATGGCAGGTTATCAACACCGAAGTGAGTTTGAACGTGTTGTTATAGTCGGCGCGTAAACTATGGGACGCAGTATCTCCGAGGTAGCGATGAAGTGGGGATTTTCCCGCACGACCGTTTCACGAATGTACCATGAATATCAGGAATTAGGTAAAACATAAAATCTCCGACATCGCTGCGCCGGCAAGGGTCCTGCAAGAACGGGACCAACGACGACTGAAGAGAATCGTTAGAAATGACGGAAGTGCAACCCTTCCGCAAATTTTTGCAGATATTTAATGCTGGGCCATCGACAAGTGTAAGCGTGTGTGAAATTCAACAAAATATCATCTTTAAGGGCCTTCGAAGCCGAAGGCCCACTCGTGTATCCTTGATGACTGCACAGCATAAAGCTTTACACCTCGCCTGGACCAGTCAACGACGACACTGGACTGTTGAATTAACTAGCATTTCGTTCTCATTTAAATATACGGCCGAAAGAGACAGCCTTCCAGGAATTGTGAAACGAATCCTGTCGTCCAGAACCGAGCGTCACAAAAAGCGCAGATTCGCCACGAGATGGGAAATTCACAGGCGTCTATTGTCCTGAACGAGGCCAGGCTGATCAGGCCTAAGCGCTGTAGTGTGTGAGTGAGACAGACGAGAACCTTCGTCATAGGGAAACCCCATAGGAGCTGTTTGTGCCCAGGGAGGTGCAGCAGTGTTAAATATGGCGGACCTAAGATCGGCCATAAAGGGCTACATTCTTTAAAACTATTTAATTCTGTAGTAATTCAGGCAACTAAGCCACAGTAATTGTAATGTACCATCTTTCTAAAATTTTCATGCTGACCCCAATAAAACTTGAATATTGATCATACATACATATATATATATATATATATATATATATATATATATTTATATTTATAATAATTTAGGATTTGCTGTTAAAGTGAAATTAACAAGACTTGAATGTTAAAGACTGAACGCTTTGGTCGATCTTAACGGTCGACATTTCAAATACAAGCACATCATTAAAATGAGAAATGATGTAAATATGAACTCTGTAACTCTATTTCTTTAAAAGATATATAAATTTAAATTATCGGTATTCCCAGTTAAACATCAGATCATCATTTCCTCCACACAAAACACATTGAACGATGACAGCATGACACCTTGTTGAATCACTAGATAGTAGAATATTTGTTGTAAAATTTAGTGCATAATAATTACTTTTGTTCTTTATTTATTTATCAGAAAGCACATTGGTGCAAGGCTTCTGGCCGTGACATTCAAAGTCAGGAAGGAAATTGTATTGGTTTTATGAAAAGAATTTAACGTTTATTATGTAATGGATATTATTGTTACTTCATTTAGAAA
Organism: Schistocerca serialis cubense; assembly: GCF_023864345.2. Classification (NCBI taxonomy): domain Eukaryota; kingdom Metazoa; phylum Arthropoda; class Insecta; order Orthoptera; family Acrididae; genus Schistocerca; species Schistocerca serialis. Next base: position 1,101,395,952 of record NC_064639.1, read on the forward strand.
GTGAAAGTGGTCAAGCTTTGATTATTTGAATGTGTTAAAATGTAAAATAATGTAGAATAAGCTGTAGTCAATCTGATGGACAGCTTCAGGGAAGGGAACTGCACTAGTCACTTGAGCGAAGATTTTTTTTTATCTGTTTTGCTCGTTGTATATGTTCTGAGCCGACGTCTCATGACACCCGTTCAGGTTGTTCGTTGATCCGCTCACTCATTTTTTTTTTTTTTTAAATATAGAGGGTAGCTAACCCTCTGACCGAACACGCTGAGCTACCGTGCCGGCCGCGTGTGTGATATCGCGGGACTTAGGCTCTGAGCGGTCAGCAGCAGCGGGTCTGGTGTGAACTCGTGACTTCTCGCGTAGATAACAAGGTGGAGTATTGGACTCGTATTTCGCGATGAGGATGTGAATGATCGAACTGTGCCAAATGAATATGCGCTCGAGTGCAACAGTAACTCTAAATACGACCACCTTCGCTATTAGTTTGCTTCTTGAATAAACATTAGCCGGCCGGAGTGGCCGAACCGTTCTAGGCGCTACAGTCTGAAACCACGCGACCACTACGGTTGCAGGTTTGAATCCTCCCTCGGGCATGGATGTGTGTGATGTCCTTAGGTTAGTTTTGTTTTAGTACCGGGTGATCTAAAAGTCCGTATAAATTTGAAAACTTAATAAACCGTGGAATATTGTAGATAGAGAGGTAAAAATTGACAAACGTGTTTGGAATGACATGGGGTTTTATTAGAGCCACCCCATATTGCTAGACGCGTGAAAGATCTCTTGCGCGCGTCGTTTGGTGATGATCGTGTGCTCAGCCACCACTTTCGTCATGCTTGGCCTCCCAGGTCCGCAGACCTCAGTCCGTGCGATTATTGGCTTTGGGGTTACCTGAAGTCGCAAGTGTATCGTGATCGACCGACACATCTCTAGGGATGCTGAAAGACAACATCCGACGCCAATGCCTCACCATAACTCCGGACATGCTTTACAGTGCTGTTCACAACTTTATTCCTCGACTACATCCATTGTTGAGGAATGATGGTGGACATATTGAGCATTTCCTGTAAAGAACATCATCTTTGCTTTGTCTTATTTTGTTATGCTAATTATTGCTATTCTGATCAGATGAAGCACTATGTGTCAGACATTTTTTGAACTTTTGTATTTTTTTGGTTTTAATGAAACCCAATGTCATTCCAAGCATGTGTGTCAATTTGTACCTCTCTATCTACATTATTCCGTGATTTATTCAGTTTTCAAATTTATGCTGACTTTTTGATCACCCGGCACTTATAAGTCCTAGGGGATTGATGACCTCAGAAGTTAAGTCCCATAGTGCTCAGAGCCATCTGAACAATTTTGAGCCAATAAACATTATTCTAACCGAATCGCAATTGTGTGGCCTACATCATTTATGGGTCATTAATTTAGTTCCCGATATTATTATTACTGTTATCATATGTTATATTAGCTTTGTATGTTTCATATAATTTCGCAAAATTGCCATCAGCCAGACAATTTAACAAGCGGGTCACAAGTGTCTAATTTAGGTCGTGTAATGCGACAGGTGCGGCTCAACCCCCCGATGTGTTTGAGTCAAGACATTTGGACGAAGAGGAACCGCATGTGAGCACGAACATTTCTGCGATGTTAGCTCGCAACTGGAAACATGTTGCCTGGTCGGACGAGTCTCGTTTCAAATTGTATAGAGCGAATGGGGTGTACGGATATGGAGACCTCCTCATGAATCCATAGACACACAAATTTATTCACTTATTGTGTGCGTATTGTGTTCTCTGCCTTACTGTCAAAGCTTGAAAGTATATTCAAGTAACCAGAATGAGATTTTCACTCTGCAGCGGAGTGTGCGCTGATATGAAACTTCCTGGCAGATTAAAACTGTGTGCCCGACCGAGACTCGAACTCGGGACCTTCGCCTTTCGCGGGCAAGTGCTCTACCAACTGAGCTACCGAAGCACGACTCACGTCCGGTACTCACAGCTTTACTTCTGCCAGTACCTCGTCTCCTACCTTCCAAACTTTACAGAAGCTCTCCTGCGAAACATGCAGAACTAGCACTCCTGAAAGAAAGGATATTGCGGAGACATGGCTTAGCCACAGCCTGGGGGATGTTTCCAGAATGAGATTTTCACTCTGCAGCGGAGTGTGCGCTGATATGAAACTTCCTGGCAGATTAAAACTGTGTGCCCGACCGAGACTCGAACTCGGGACCTTCGCCTTTCGCGGGCAAGTGCTCTACCAACTGAGCTACCGAAGCACGACTCACTTCCGGTACTCACAGCTTTACTTCTGCCAGTACCTCGTCTCCTACCTTCCAAACTTTACAGAAGCTCTCCTGCGAAACATGCAGAACTAGCACTCCTGAAAGAAAGGATATTGCGGAGACATGGCTTAGCCACAGCCTGGGGGATGTTTCCAGAATGAGATTTTCACTCTGCAGCGGAGTGTGCGCTGATATGAAACTTCCTGGCAGATTAAAACTGTGTGCCCGACTGAGACTCGAACTCGGGACCTTTGCCTTTCGCGGGCAAGTGCTCTACCAACTGAGCTACCGAAGCACGACTCACGTCCGGTACTCACAGCTTTACTTCTGCCAGTACCTCGTCTCCTACCTTCCAAACTTTACAGAAGCTCTCCTGCGAAACATGCAGAACTAGCACTCCTGAAAGAAAGGATATTGCGGAGACATGCCTTAGCCACAGCCTGGGGGATGTTTCCAGAATGAGATTTTCACTCTGCAGCGGAGTGTGCGCTGATATGAAACTTCCTGGCAGATTAAAACTGTGTGCCCGACCGAGACTCGAACTCGGGACCTTTGCCTTTCGCGGGCAAGTGCTCTACCAACTGAGCTACCGAAGCACGACTCACGTCCGGTACTCACAGCTTTACTTCTGCCAGTACCTCGTCTCCTACCTTCCAAACTTTACAGAAGCTCTCCTGCGAAACATGCAGAACTAGCACTCCTGAAAGAAAAGATATTGCGGAGACATGGCTTAGCCACAGCCTGGAGGATGTTTCCAGAATGAGATTTTCACTCTGCAGCGGAGTGTGCGCTGATATGAAACTTCCTGGCAGATTAAAACTGTGTGCCCGTCCGAGACTCGAACCCGGGACCTTTGCCTTTCGCGGGCAAGTGCTCTACCAACTGAGCTACCGAAGCACGACTCACGTCCGGTACTCACAGCTTTACTTCTGCCAGTACCTCGTCTCCTACCTTCCAAACTTTACAGAAGCTCTCCTGCGAAACATGCAGAACTAGCACTCCTTAAAGAAAGGATATTGCGGAGACATGGCTTAGCCACAGTCTGGGGGATGTTTCCAGAATGAGATTTTCACTCTGCAGCGGAGTGTGTGCTGATATGAAACTTCCTGGCAGATTAAAACTGTGTGCCCGACCGAGACTCGAACTCGGGACCTTTGCCTTTCGCGGGCAAGTGCTCTACCAACTGAGCTACCGAAGCACGACTCACGTCCGGTACTCACAGCTTTACTTCTGCCAGTACCTCGTCTCCTACCTTCCAAACTTTACAGAAGCTCTCCTGCGAAACATGCAGAGCTAGCACTCCTGAAAGAAAGGATATTGCGGAGACATGGCTTAGCCACAGCCTGGGGGATGTTTCCAGAATGAGATTTTCACTCTGCAGCGGAGTGTGCGCTGATATGAAACTTCCTGGCAGATTAAAACTGTGTGCCCGACCGAGACTCGAACTCGGGACCTTTGCCTTTCGCGGGTAAGTGCTCTACCAACTGAGCTACCGAAGCACGACTCACGTCCGGTACTCACAGCTTTAGTTCTGCCAGTACCTCGTCTCCTACCTTCCAAACTTTACAGAAGCTCTCCTGCGAAACATGCAGAACTAGCACTCCTGAAAGAAAGGATATGGCGGAGACATGGCTTAGCCACAGCCTGGGGGATGTTTCCAGAATGAGATTTTCACTCTGCAGCGGAGTGTGCGCTGATATGAAACTTCCTGGCAGATTAAAACTGTGTGCCCGACTGAGACTCGAACTCGGGACCTTTGCCTTTCGCGGGCAAGTGCTCTACCAACTGAGCTACCGAAGCACGACTCACTTCCGGTACTCACAGCTTTACTTCTGCCAGTCCCTCGTCTTCTACCTTCCAAACTTTACAGAAGCTCTCCTGCGAAACATGCAGAACTAGCACTCCTGAAAGAAAGGATATTGCGGAGACATGGCTTAGCCACAGCCTGGGGGATGTTTCCAGAATGAGATTTTCACTCTGCAGCGGAGTGTGCGCTGATATGAAACTTCCTGGCAGATTAAAACTGTGTGCCCGACCGAGACTCGAACTCGGGACCTTTGCCTTTCGCGGGCAAGTGCTCTACCAACTGAGCTACCGAAGCACGACTCACGCCCGGTACTCACTGCTTTACTTCCGCCAGTACCTCGTCTCCTACCTTCCAAACTTTAAAGAAGCTCTCCTGCGAAACATGCAGTACTAGCACTCCTGAAAGAAAGGATATTGCGGAGACATGGCTTAGCCACAGCCTGGGGGATGTTTCCAGAATGAGATTTTCACTCTGCAGCGGAGTGTGCGCTGATATGAAACTTCCTGGCAGATTAAAACTGTGTGCCCGACCGAGACTCGAACTCGGGACCTTTGCCTTTCGCGGGCAAGTGCTCTACCAACTGAGCTACCGAAGCACGACTCACGTCCGGTACTCACAGCTTTACTTCTGCCAGTACCTCGTCTCCTACCTTCCAAACTTTACAGAAGCTCTCCTGCGAAACATGCAGAACTAGCACTCCTGAAAGAAAGGATATTGCGGAGACATGCCTTAGCCACAGCCTGGGGGATGTTTCCAGAATGAGATTTTCACTCTGCAGCGGAGTGTGCGCTGATATGAAACTTCCTGGCAGATTAAAACTGTGTGCCCGACCGAGACTCGAACTCGGGACCTTTGCCTTTCGCGGGCAAGTGCTCTACCAACTGAGCTACCGAAGCACGACTCACGTCCGGTACTCACAGCTTTACTTCTGCCAGTACCTCGTCTCCTACCTTCCAAACTTTACAGAAGCTCTCCTGCGAAACATGCAGAACTAGCACTCCTGAAAGAAAAGATATTGCGGAGACATGGCTTAGCCACAGCCTGGAGGATGTTTCCAGAATGAGATTTTCACTCTGCAGCGGAGTGTGCGCTGATATGAAACTTCCTGGCAGATTAAAACTGTGTGCCCGACCGAGACTCGAACTCGGGACCTTTGCCTTTCGCGGGCAAGTGCTCTACCAACTGAGCTACCGAAGCACGACTCACGTCCGGTACTCACAGCTTTACTTCTGCCAGTACCTCGTCTCCTACCTTCCAAACTTTACAGAAGCTCTCCTGCGAAACATGCAGAACTAGCACTCCTGAAAGAAAGGATATTGCGGAGACATGCCTTAGCCACAGCCTGGGGGATGTTTCCAGAATGAGATTTTCACTCTGCAGCGGAGTGTGCGCTTATATGAAACTTCCTGGCAGATTAAAACTGTGTGCCCGACCGAGACTCAAACTCGGGACCTTTGCCTTTCGCGGGCAAGTCCTCTACCAACTGAGCTACCGAAGCACGACTCACGTCCGGCACTCACAGCTTTACTTCTGCCAGTACCTCGTCTCCTACCTTCCAAACTTTACAGAAGCTCTCCTGCGAAACATGCAGAACTAGCACTCCTGAAAGAAAGGATATTGCGGAGACATGGCTTAGCCACAGCCTGGGGGATGTTTCCAGAATGAGATTTTCACTCTGCAGCGGAGTGTGCGCTGATATGAAACTTCCTGGCAGATTAAAACTGTGTGCCCGACCGAGACTCGAACTCGGGACCTTTGCCTTTCGCGGGCAAGTGCTCTACCAACTGAGCTACCGAAGCACGACTCACGTCCGGTACTCACAGCTTTACTTCTGCCAATACCTCGTCTCCTACCTTCCAAACTTGACAGAAGCTCTCCTGCTCAACATGCAGAACTAGCACTCCTGAAAGAAAGGATATTGCGGAGACATGGCTTAGCCACAGCCTGGGGGATGTTTCCAGAATGAGATTTTCACTCTGCAGCGGAGTGTGCGCTGATATGAAACTTCCTGGCAGATTAAAACTGTGTGCCCGACCGAGACTCGAACTCGGGACCTTTGCCTTTCGCGGGCAAGTGCTCTACCAACTGAGCTACCGAAGCACGACTCACGTCCGGTACTCACAGCTTTACTTCCGCCAGTACCTCGTCTCCTACCTTCCAAACTTTACAGAAGCTCTCCTGCGAAACATGCAGTACTAGCACTCCTGAAAGAAAGGATATTGCGGAGACATGGCTTAGCCACAGCCTGGGGGATGTTTCCAGAATGAGATTTTCACTCTGCAGCGGAGTGTGCGCTGATATGAAACTTCCTGGCAGATTAAAACTGTGTGCCCGACCGAGACTCGAACTCGGGACCTTTGCCTTTCGCGGGCAAGTGCTCTACCAACTGAGCTACCGAAGCACGACTCACGTCCGGTACTCACAGCTTTACTTCTGCCAGTACCTCGTCTCCTACCTTCCAAACTTTACAGAAGCTCTCCTGCGAAACATGCAGAACTAGCACTCCTGAAAGAAAGGATATTGCGGAGACATGCCTTAGCCACAGCCTGGGGGATGTTTCCAGAATGAGATTTTCACTCTGCAGCGGAGTGTGCGCTGATATGAAACTTCCTGGCAGATTAAAACTGTGTGCCCGTCCGAGACTCGAACCCGGGACCTTTGCCTTTCGCGGGCAAGTGCTCTACCAACTGAGCTACCGAAGCACGACTCACGTCCGGTACTCACAGCTCTACTTCTGCCAGTACCTCGTCTCCTACCTTCCAAACTTTACAGAAGCTCTCCTGCGAAACATGCAGAACTAGCACTCCTTAAAGAAAGGATATTGCGGAGACATGGCTTAGCCACAGTCTGGGGGATGTTTCCAGAATGAGATTTTCACTCTGCAGCGGAGTGTGTGCTGATATGAAACTTCCTGGCAGATTAAAACTGTGTGCCCGACCGAGACTCGAACTCGGGACCTTTGCCTTTCGCGGGCAAGTGCTCTACCAACTGAGCTACCGAAGCACGACTCACGTCCGGTACTCACAGCTTTACTTCTGCCAGTACCTCGTCTCCTACCTTCCAAACTTTACAGAAGCTCTCCTGCGAAACATGCAGAACTAGCACTCCTGAAAGAAAGGATACTGCGGAGACATGCCTTAGCCACAGCCTGGGGGATGTTTCCAGAATGAGATTTTCACTCTGCAGCGGAGTGTGCGCTGATATGAAACTTCCTGGCAGATTAAAACTGTGTGCCCGACCGAGACTCGAACTCGGGACCTTTGCCTTTCGCGGGCAAGTGCTCTACCAACTGAGCTACCGAAGCACGACTCACGTCCGGTACTCACAGCTTTACTTCTGCCAGTACCTCGTCTCCTACCTTCCAAACTTTACAGAAGCTCTCCTGCGAAACATGCAGAACTAGCACTCCTGAAAGAAAGGATATTGCGGAGACATGGCTTAGCCACAGCCTGGGGGATGTTTCCAGAATGAGATTTTCACTCTGCAGCGGAGTGTGCGCTGATATGAAACTTCCTGGCAGATTAAAACTGTGTGCCCGACCGAGACTCGAACTCGGGACCTTTGCCTTTTGCGGGCAAGTGCTCTAGCAACTGAGCTACCGAAGCACGACTCACGTCCGGTACTCACAGCTTTACTTCTGCCAGTACCTCGTCTCCTACCTTCCAAACTTTACAGAAGCTCTCCTGCGAAACATGCAGAACTAGCACTCCTGAAAGAAAGGATATTGCGGAGACATGGCTTAGCCACAGCCTGGGGGATGTTTCCAGAATGAGATTTTCACTCTGCAGCGGAGTGTGCGCTGATATGAAACTTCCTGGCAGATTAAAACTGTGTGCCCGACCGAGACTCGAACTCGGGACCTTTGCCTTTCGCGGGCAAGTGCTCTACCAACTGAGCTACCGAAGCACGACTCACGTCCGGTACTCACAGCTTTACTTCTGCCAGTACCTCGTCTCCTACCTTCCAAACTTTACAGAAGCTCTCCTGCGAAACATGCAGAACTAGCACTCCTGAAAGAAAGGATATTGCGGAGACATGGCTTAGCCACAGCCTGGGGGATGTTTCCAGAATGAGATTTTCACTCTGCAGCGGAGTGTGCGCTGATATGAAACTTCCTGGCAGATTAAAACTGTGTGCCCGACCGAGACTCGAACTCGGGACCTTTGCCTTTCGCGGGCAAGTGCTCTAGCAATTGAGCTACCGAAGCACTACTGACGTCCGGTACTCACAGCTTTACTTCTGCCAGTACCTCGTCTCCAACCTTCCAAACTTGACAGAAGCTCTCCTGCGAAACATGCAGAACTAGCACTCCTGAAAGAAAGGATATTGCGGAGACATGGCTTAGCCACAGCCTGGGGGATGTTTCCAGAATGAGATTTTCACTCTGCAGTGGAGTGTGCGCTGATATGAAACTTCCTGGCAGATTAAAACTGTGTGCCCGACCGAGACTCGAACTCGGGACCTTTGCCTTTCGCGGGCAAGTGCTCTACCAACTGAGCTACCGAAGAACGACTCACGTCCGGTACTCACAGCTTTACTTCTGCCAGTACCTCGTCTCCTACCTTCCAAACTTTACAGAAGCTCTCCTGCGAAACATGCAGAACTAGCACTCCTGAAAGAAGTACTCCTGGCAGAAGTAAAGCTGTGAGTACCGGACGTGAGTCGTGCTTCGGTAGCTCAGTTGGTAGAGCACTTGCCCGCGAAAGGCAAAGGTCCCGAGTTCGAGTCTCGGTCGGGCTCACAGTTTTAATCTGCCAGGAAGTTTCATATCAGCGCACACTCCGCTGCAGAGTGAAAATCTCATTCTGGAAACATCCCCCAGGCTGTGGCTAAGCCATGTCTCCGCAATATCCTTTCTTTCAGGAGTGCTAGTTCTGCATGTATTGCAGGAGAGCTTCTGTAAAGTTTGGAAGGTAGGAGACGAGGTACTGGCAGAAGTAAAGCTGTGAGTACCGGACGTGAGTCGTGCTTCGGTAGCTCAGTTGGTAGATCACTTGCCCGCGAAAGGCAAAGGTCCCGAGTTCGAGTCTCGGTCGGGCGCACAGTTTTAATCTGCCAGGAAGTTTCATGTCAGCGCACACTCCATTGCAGAGTGAAAATCTCATTCTGGAAACATCCCCCAGGCTGTGGCTAAGCCATGTCTCCGCAATATCCTTTCTTTCAGGAGTGCTAGTTCTGCATGTTTCGCAGGAGAGCTTCTGTAAAGTTTGGAAGGTAGGAGACGAGGTACTGGCAGAAGTAAAGCTGAGAGTACCGGACGTGAGTCGTGCTTCGGTAGCTCAGTTGGTAGAGCACTTGCCCGCGAAAGGAAGAGGTCCCGAGTTCGAGTCTCGGTCGGGCACACAGTTTTAATCTGCCAGGAAGTTTCATATCAGCGCACACTCCGCTGCAGAGTGAAAATCTCATTCTGGATACATCCCCCAGACTGTGGCTAAGCCATGTCTCCACAATATCCTTTCTTTCAGGAGTGCTAGTTCTGCATGTTTCGCAGGAGAGCTTCTGTAAAGTTTGGAAGGTAGGAGACGAGGTACTGGCAGAAGTAAAGCTGTGAGTACCGGACGTGAGTCGTGCTTCGGTAGCTCAGTTGGTAGAGCACTTGCCCGCGAAAGGCAAAGGTCACGAGTTCGAGTCTCGGTCGGGCACACAGTTTTAATCTGCCAGGAAGTTTCATATCAGCGCACACTCCGCTGCAGAGTGAAAATCTCATTCTGGAAACATCCCCCAGGCTGTGGCTAAGCCATGTCTCCGCAATATCCTTTCTTTCAGGAGTGCTAGTTCTGCATGTTTCGCAGGAGAGCTTCTGTAAAGTTTGGAAGGTAGGAGACGAGGTACTGGCAGAAGTAAAGCTGTGAGTACCGGACGTGAGTCGTGCTTTAGTAGCTCAGTTGGTAGAGCACTTGCCCGCGAAAGGCAAACCTGCTCGTTTGTTCTTCTACGACAGTATGACTGCAGAAATCCACGCACGGCGTTAGAGGTTTTATCTCCTACTTCTCAGTAAGAAGCAGAGAGGCTCCCCGATAAGAATGTATCTTACTTCAAATGCTACAGGCTGATGTTATTAGTGTCATGGGTTTCTATAGCACATTTCTGGCCGCCCCCAATGAATAGCATAAATGTCTACTAACGTGTTCTGTCGTTCATTTGTTTATGCTATCTTAAACTTTCATTTTGTTTTCAGTGAAGTTTAAACATCTGCTCATAACACCGTCCTTTTTTAGAGGATTACATTTAAGAACTTAAACACTGAAGCAAAACTGCATTGGAAGTCTTAGCCCAAAAAATTCCACAATTCGCCATGTGCCGAATAATAAACGCGCGAAAGTGACAAACCTTAAAAACGCGGTCCAATGTAGCTTCGAAAGTATCGAAAAAAGCATTTCTGTATATGATGTATACTTTTTCAGAAACAAAACATCACGAACGATTTCATTTTCATATGACGTCATTTCACTGCCGACATATCTATTATGGAGGTTAATTGAACCTGATTTAATTAATTAATGAACGAGAGTTGTACCATATGCACAAATTCATTGTTTGCCTGAGGCACTGGCTAATTAAAGTAGTATTAGCTCAAGGTAGTTTGTTGTCCATATAACAGTGAGTTAATTAGCTACTCTTCTCATTTATTGGACGGCATTCAGTATATCTATAGCACATACTACTGCAACAAACTGAGTCCTGTTTGTAACAGCTGTCATAATAAATCCTTTATAATGTTACATAGGTGAACGGCCACTACACAAGTATAAAAAATTTAAACTATTAGATAAAAAAATTGTAATTACTGCCCAAATGCAACAAATCTCACAATATCTGATGGAGATTAGATTAAATTAGATTAGTTTTTCGTTCCATAGATCCGTGCTGAGGAGATTCTCGTGGATGTGGAACATGTCAATTTTTTTTTTTTTAAGCTGAAACAACAATACTAATAGTATGAATATATACAATACATCATTTGTTTCTATTAAAAAATTCGTCAGTGGAGTAGAAGGAGTTGGCCACTAGTAAGTCTTTCAGGCTCCTTTTAAACTGATCTTTATTTGTAACTAAATTTTTTATGTTTACTGGCAAATTATTGAAGATGTGTGTTCCTGAGTAGTGGACCCCTTTTTGAACTAAAGTAAGTGCTTTTAAGTCCTTGTGCAGATCATTTTTGTTCCTGGTATTGTATGGTATGTATGAACTGAGCTGTTTGTTGGAAAAAGAGATATATTATTTAGGACAAATTTCATTAATGAGTAAATATACTGAGAGGCAGTAGTTAGTATACCCAGTTCTTTGAAGAGGTTTCTACAGGACGTCCGTGAATTTACTCCACAAATAATACGTATTACACGCTTTTGGACTCTGAAAACTTTTGTTTGACTTGAAGAGTTACCCCAAAATATTATACCATATGACATTATGGAATGAAAGTAGTCAAAGTATGCAAGCTTTTTCATTTTTATGTCGCCTGTGTCTGCTGACACTCGAATTGCAAATACAGATTTGTTAAGGCGTTTCTGCAGTTCTATGGTGTGCTCAATGCAAACTGCAGCGGCACACACGGTTGCGGCGATAAATAAGATGACAGAATGATTAACACGCTTTCAAGAGCTATAGATGAGATCTACAATGAAAATAAGTTGATTCGTGATTGTAAAAATAACGCTTGAAGCCTGTAAATTTGTTTTGTAGCAGTATAAGTTAAAAATGCAATTGATAGAAAGGCCTTATCTGCTTCTATATGTATATGGTTGCCAAATTCATCGCTCGATGCTGAACAACTTTTCCTCTATTCGGAAAAGATGTGTCTGTTTTTTCAATATGTTTAGTTCTCTATTACAAAACGTCCCTTTTATTAAAATTGTCTTTGATATTTCTAATGCTGGAGTTACTTTGCCTTGGAGGATGAAAACTTATTACCTATCGACTTTTGCCTGACAGTAGTCAAAGCAAAGAGGTTCCGAAAGAGTGCAGGAAGATGATCGCTGGTCATGATGTGTATTTTCGTTGGATGTCTAAAGTGTATACCAGGATGTTTCGAATAAGGACATCCGAGCGAGATGTAATTCTTGATTGTTTGTGTTCCACGGCACTGAAATAGTTAATTTTGTGTTTTATTTTGCATATTATCGGTAAGGACTGCGAAATGGTTTACAAGAAATACTACTGATTTCTGCACTAAGGAAACTGCAGATAATGCTTTTTGATGTGGACTTTGCCGCAATGAAGAAAAATAATTATTTTTCAAGAATATCAGGTAACTTCCAAAAAGCGTTGCCTGCCCTCGACCAATAAACAGTGAGTCCCAAAAAAACTACCGACAAACTTTAGAGACAGGTTCCTTACACAGAACTAAGTATAAAAGTGTAGTAAACCTGGAATCTAAAATGCGTACTTTAAGATATATAAGCAGTTATTCGTCTTCGATACTAGAAACAAATGTGTTCTGTTGCAAGGTCTTTTACTTTCCATATTTTGGGAGGAGGAAGTATTGACCTGGACAAGAAAAAAATCTCTATTAAACACGGGGTCTAAAATACATACTTTAATAGCTAAGAGCAATTGTTCCTCTTCGCTAGTGTGAAACACATCCCCTCTACCGATCAAGTGCTCATAGCTTTTAAGATGTGCATTTTAGAGCCCATATTTACTGGACTTTTTTCTTGTTTTGGTCCGTACTACCTCCTCCCAAAATATGAAACGGAAAGAGCTCGCAGTAGAAGAACTGTGTTTCGTAGTGTCGAAGGTGAACAAGTGCTCATACCTCTCAACCCCTTACCCCCCATCAGGCCTCAGAGGCCTGTGCGTGATATTTAATGTCCTATCTATTAGTAACTGTACATTTTATTTCAATGAAATTTTATGGCTTTCCATAATTTGTCAGGTTAGTCATAATTTTGGGACAAAATTATAAAAATTTGCGTATGGATTTGTGTTGAAGTGTTGGTGCACGTTTCCTCCCATACGGGTGTCACAGGCCTGTGCGGTTAGGAGCAATTTTTCGCCAGTCATATGTCTGTCTGCTCAGCGCCTGTTACATCATTTGCCATAGGGAACCCGCGCTGTTATTCTTTCAGTGTTTCAACAGTCCCTATTTTGACAGGCACATGTTTACTTTGGAGCACTATTTCATAATAGTTGTCTGTTCTACAAACTGTAAAAGTTAAGGAGAAGAGAATTATCAGATGAGGAGATAAGGGCATTGATGGAGCTGTCTTCTGATTCTGAAAACCCACCTAGTGAATGTGAATCTAGCAGTGATGACGAGAGTGAGGTATATCTCACTGAAAACTCAGAACGATGATGATCATGAGGAATCCCTTTACGAAGATGGAGAATAAAAATTCACTGCAAATTCTGTTGAGTGTGATTTATTGTTTTCTTGTTATGGGAATGAGATATAGGCAACAGCTCCTCAGGCTGGAATTTCTGGTAGGCGGTGCAGAAAGGGTGTATTCAAAGACTAGGTATCTACAAGTTATTCGATTAGGAACTGTACCCCTCATTAACAAAGTGTATGTGGACTAAAAAAGAAAGTCGAATCGCTTACGGGGACTGAAGTTTACAAATCAAGAAATGAATGTATGAGTCAGCTTTGTAGTGTTGACTATGGCCGACCACTGTTCAATGAAATTGTGCCTCGCAACCGCTTCCACGCTACTGCGATTAGGTTGCGCTTTGACATTGCAGCAGCCCAAAGTGAACATAACCCAAGTGACAAACTGGAACCAATCAGAGAAGTTTATGAAATGCGTCAATTTACACTTGGGGATGCCTACTTTCAAGGATTTTGCATGGCCGTGGATGAACTGTTGGCCACATTTCGCGGTCGCTGTCTTTTTCGACAGTACATCCCATCAAAACCTGGTAGATACGGAATAAAGTTGTGGGCAATTTGCGGCAGTGCAACAAGCTACCGTTGGAAGATGAAAGTGTATTTGGAGAAGGAGGAGGAAACCAGAGCCGTGCGATTTGTAGAGAATATTGTGAAAGCCCTGGTGACTGAATTTGAGAAGTCATAATATTTTTACATCTCGCGATTTAGCTCATTACTTGTTCTCAAAAAAATCTGACAACAGTCGTTGTTATCCGAAAAAAGTTAAATTATTGCCTATTTTTTTACACCTAAAGGACGTGAAGTAAACTCTACATTATTTTTCGTCGTACATCCATAGTTGAAATGGAGGACAGTGGGACGTTAGCTGCCGTTAATTTATATTAAAAATGGAGAAATTCCTCCAGCTGTATTTAAGGTATTTTGGCAACTAATTTCAACGTTGTAACAACGTCATCTTCAGGCCCATACACTTGTTGACGTCAACTGCGTCGGCTGTACTAGACGTCAGTGGTGAGATTCGGACGTGCTCCGTGTGGAAGGTGGTTAGTAACTAGTTAGTAGTTAGTTAGTAACATTATTTGGTTTTCATCCAGATATGATAGTCTCTTATCCTCCTAAGAAAAGCAAAGTTGTAGCCGTCTTTAGCTCTCTTCATGAGCGACCAACTGTGTCATCACCACAAGCAATGACGCTTGAAGTTTTAATGACATAGAGCGCCACCAAGGGCTACATTGACACCATGGACCAGAAAGCGCGATGCTGCAGAGTGAAGAGAAAAACAAGGCGCTGGTCGTTGCCGGTGTTCTGCAACAAGATCAACATGAGTGTAATGAATGCATACATAATCTGAACGATGGTGACTATCAATAAAAAACTGGATGTTGAATTTTCATTATCTATTTGGGAATGCAGCTAGCAGGGGTAAAGAAGTCAATGAATTCAATAGTGGCGCCGGATTCAGGAAGGACAGTGAAACCGCAAGATAAGAAAAGGAGAAGATGTTCACATTGTGTAGAGGAGAAAGACAGAAAAAGTCAAATTATATGTTATAAGAGCACTAAACCTGTATGTTCGGAATATTCTAGTAATGTCTGTAGACCCTGCGCATATTTGCAATAATAATAAAAGCCACGGTAAAAGTATAAAAGTTGTGTTGTTTCTTTAAATGTAAACTTTAAAGAAAAAATTATATTAAAAGTATTTATACCTCAAAAATCGTTCACATCGTAAGTAGTCAAAGTAGTGTCAGTTCATGTCCATTTAAATAACAGGGACCCGAGAAGCCCAATCGGTTGGTAACGCTACACAGATTTTCTGGTAAGCAGAGGGTTAGGGCACGTGCGTTAGAGCCCTTGTTTACTAAATATTCTTTTATAGTACTGGCAAGAACGACAACAAATGACGACGTTTTTTTACCTTCAGTTATTTACAAAGGGAACAAGTACTTTCACTTACTTTAGTCGTCAGTAAGTTGGAAGTACGTAGCTGGACTTGTAAATAAAGAGAACATTCGTTACGGTTAAATGTCTTAATGAATTATGTAATGTCATCCGATGTTTGTTTTCGTATTCTATAAAGCAACACGCAGCGGTAATCAGTACACTGAAATGTAACAAGATACGACATGAAGTATTTGAAACAAAATACTTTGTGTATCAAAAATATTCATCCGATTTTTAAAAAATCATAGCTATTATGTTATTTGAGATACGTGCGTGAACAACGCACTGGTAGAAAGAGCAAACTCTCGAGTTTTACATGGTGCAACACGAGAAGGGCTCTCCAAAATTTAATGTTTTATTTATTTATTTATTACCTTTTTCGGGAGTTCACAGGAAATAGTGTATGGTCCATTTTTCTTTGCTGAGATCACTGTTACACGAAGCATATATCTCGATATGCTCGAGAACTTTCTTTTCCCACATTTGGAGACTGGTTCGAATATATTCATTTACCAACAGTGTGGGGCACCGCCACATTGGAATCTGGAAGTGCAGGAAATTGTAAATCCAAGGATTACTGAACGATTGATCGGTCGCACTGGACCAAATGATTCAGCCTTATATTACTAGGCTACAAGGTCACTGGATCTAGCTGTTTGTGATTATTTCTTTTGAGTTTTTATAAAAGACTCTATTTATGTGCCTCCGTTACCAACAGCAATGAATGAACTGAGACATCGCATAATAGTATCTGTGGAAGCTGTAACTCTGGTCATGCTCGCTGCATAACTCTGGTCATGCTCGCTGCAGTGTGGTAACAATTTGAATACCGCATTGACATATGAAACGCATCGCAAGGGGAGCATATTGAACAGTGATGAAAAGGTACGAAAGAAACTTTTTGAGTTTCCCGCTCAGCAGAAAACAAAATTCATTATATATGCTTATTAGTTTCAGAAATATAGAGGTGCCAAATCGGATGATTCTTTTTGATCCACCCTGTATTTTACGAATGACATCTATGCGGTTTTATCACGATGTTGCCTATCGCCCATTGTTAACTGATTGAAAGCAGACTTGCTATTAAATCAATTTTCTTACTTACGGTACATTATATTACGTGATGGTACAGATTAAGAATAAATGCCAGCCATTTCAGACCACAAAAGTAATTATTCAACGACGCCATTTCTCTGTATGTTTCGTTCTGTTTTCTTGCGGTATAAAATAAATATTTTATTTTATACTGTGTCTTATTTTTCTTTCAAAAATACTTTACCACGTAGTCTGTCTTCCGATATTAATTATCTACTGGAGTAAATATTTTTTCTTTTAAATATCGGTTATCCTTTTCATCGAAATTCTACTCAGATATTATCACAAGCTAGACGTAATGCGAACTTTCTGGTATAATATCTTCGTCTTAATTCATTTTCCCTTGCGAGCTCTTTTAAAAATTTCATTTACTTTAACTTAATCTCATATACAGATAATCATGGTAACCTTTTACCAGTTAGGACATCTTCGTACCACTTGAAATTTCTTTTTCAAATAGCTGGTGTTTCACGTACTGACATTTTTTTGTTCTAAAAGTAACAGAGGTAATAAAGCTGTTACATTTAGAGCAAAACAATGTCAGTATGTTAGAGATCATCTGATTGAAACAAAAGCTGTAAATGGTATAAGGATAGCCTGACGTAAAAAGTTACCCTGACTGACAGTAAAGCCCTTTTTTTCATTCTTTGGGGATTAAAATAGTACGGTTTGGGGACAATTATTCTTTTTATTTTAATAACAGTCCAAACTTCTTTTCTTCCTTTACTCTCACCATAAGTTATTTAAGCTTCCACACACCTACGAAGTCGACGATAGTGGAGGAGTGCACGGCTTTACGCCCTGTATTTATATAATCAAAGCAAAATAAAAGCCTCTCCAGGTGATGGCAACTCGTTACCCACCATTCTTACATAAGTGAATGGGTCACTCGCCACGTAAGCAAACGAAAGTAATGATAATGCAGCAATGTGCCTGTAGAAATGGTCCCAAGGCATTGCTCTTTGTAGTTACGGGAAAGATATCAACAGTTTATGACAATCAGCACTGTACGATCAATTAACAGTTACCTATCCACACACACACACACACACACACACACACACACACATACACACACACACGCACGCACGCACGCAAACACATGGTATATGCGGCTCAGAACTCCCGCCCAGAAAACGTTCAGTTCTTCAGCTGTCCCCGATATTGTTTCTGTAATTTGTAAACGGTGACAGTGAAAGTTATTTAAAGTTCTTTAGTGCTGGTCTCCACAGTGAAGATAACAAGAAAACTACAATAAGTAGGTGAAACATATTGTAAAAAAGCACACACACACAATCCTCGACACTGAATTATTTAATGTTACGCACAACCATAACATTCCCAGTCGTAAAATTTTGAAGTAAATAACTGTTCTACGTAAGTTTTATATGCATGCATATGACAAAAACTGAATGAAAAAATCTGCAATAAAGAAACATGAAACCCAGAAAAATCACAGCATGTGGTAACACAATAACATACAAAACTTTGTCTGTGTTTCAGATTTGTAAACCATTGTCTTAAAAACTCAAATTTATACGTGTACAAGTAGTAAAGCGCATTGTTCCTCGTTTACAAAAACTTCGGTGAGACATGTCTGGGAAGTAAAAGACAAGATGTGGGTTTTCCTCTAGGCGATCCCTGTCCAAAAACAAACCTATTTTTAAGCAAAAACGAACAGAAGAGCTTCAGCTTCAAGATGATA
This sequence comes from Schistocerca serialis cubense, assembly GCF_023864345.2. Lineage (NCBI taxonomy): Eukaryota > Metazoa > Arthropoda > Insecta > Orthoptera > Acrididae > Schistocerca > Schistocerca serialis. The sequence continues at coordinate 1,101,414,111 of NC_064639.1, forward strand.
ATTAATACGCTCATGTTCAGAAAAAAAGGAACACCCTGAAAGCGATAGAATGATCATTTTCACAGGACGTGTACATTAGTATGTCCTGATGAAATAGTGAGCACTTGGGAAATGTCGGCCCTCAGGTTCAAGCTCAATCTCGATATCGCGTCGCAACACCATTTACCAGTAAAACGTGTCTGTCGCTATTGTTGTCGCTATAAACCGAAGATAATACACTGAAGAGCCAAAGAGACTGGTACACATGCCTAATTTCGTGTAGGGCCCAAGCAAGCAAGTAGAAGTGACGCAACACGAGGTGGCATGGACTCGACTAATGTCTGAAGTAGTGCTGGAGAGAACTGACACCTCCAGGGCTGTCCATAAAACTGTAAGAGTACTAGGGGGTGGAGATTTCTTCTGAACAGCATGCTGCAAGGCATCCCAGATGTGCTCAATAATGTTCATTACTGGGGAGCTTCGTGGGCAGCGGATGTGTTTAAACTCAGAAGAGTGTCCTGGAGGTAATTCTCGACGTGTGGGGTGTCGCATTTTCCTGCTGGAATTGCCCAAGTCCTTTGGACACTAATGAATGCAGGTGATCAGACAAGATCCTTACGTACGTATCACCGGTGAGAGTTTTGTCTAGACGTATCAGGGGTCACATATCACTCCAACTGCAGACGCCCCACACCATTACAGAGCCTCCACCAACTTGAACAGTCCCCTGCTGACATGCAGGGTCCTTGGGTTCAACAGGTTGCCTCCGTACACTCCTATCCTCTCGATACAATCTTAAACGAGAGCCGTCCGACCAAGTAACATGATTCCAGTCATCAACAGTCCAATGTCGGTGTTAATGGGCCCAGGCAAGGCATAAAACTTTGTGTCGTGCAGTCATCAAGGGCACATGAGTGGACATTCGGCTCCGAAAAAACATATCGATGATGTTTCATTGAATGGTTCGCACGCTTACACTTGTCGATGGCCCAGCATTGAAATCTATACGAATTTTCGGAAGAGTTGCACAACGAGATAGATCTACATATACAACTACATGGATACTCTGCGAATCACGTTTAAGTGCCTGGCAGTGGGTTCATCGAAGCACCTTCACCGATTTCTATTATTCCAATCTCGTATAGCGAGCGGAAAGAACACCTATATCATTCCGTACGAGCTCTGATTTCCCTTATTTTGTCGTGGTGATCATTTCTTCCTACACTACTGGCCATTAAAATTGCTACACCAAGAAGAAATGTAGATGGTTCAAATGGCTCTGAGCACTATGGGACTCAACTGCTGAGGTCATTAGTCCCCTAGAACTTAGAACTAGTTAAACCTAACTAACCTAAGGACATCACAAACATCCATGCCCGAGGCAGGATTCGAACCTGCGACCGTAGTGGTCTTGCGGTTCCAGACTGTAGCGCCTTTAACCGCACGGCCGCTTCGGCCGGCTAAATGTAGATGATAATTGGACAAATATATTATACTGTAACTGACATGTGATTACATTTTGCACACAATTTGGGTGCATAGATCCTGAGGAATCAGTACCCAGAACAACCACCTCCGGCCGTAATAACGACCTTGATACGCCTGGGTTATTTAGTAAAACAGAGCTTGGATGGCGTGTACAGGTACAGCTCTCCATGCAGCTTCAACACGATAACACAGTTCATCAAGAGTAGTGACTGGCGTATTTTGAAGAGCCAGTTGCTCGGCCACCATTAACCAGACGTTTTCAGTTGGTGAGAGATCTAGAGAATGTGCTAGCCAGAGCAGCAGTCGAACATTTTCTGTATCCAGAAAGGCCCGTACAGGACCTGCAACATGCGGTCGTGCATTATCCTGCAGAAATGTAGGGTTTCGCAGAGATCTAATGAACGGGTAGAGCCACGGGTCGTAACACATCTGAAATGTAACGTCCACTGTTCAAAGTGCCGTCAATGCGAACAAGAGGTGATCGAGATGTGTAACCAATGGCACCCCATTCCATCACGCCGGGTGATACGCCAGTATGGCGATGACGAATACACGCTTGCAACGTACGTTCACCGCGATGTCGCCAAACACGGATGCAACCATCATGATGCTGTAGACAGAACCTGGATTCATCCGAAAAAATGTTTTGCCATTCGTGCACCCATGTTCGTCGTTGAGTACACCATCGCAGGCGCTCTTGTCTGTGATGCAGTGTCAAGGGTAACCGCAGCCATGGTCTTGAAGCTGATACTCCAGCACGGCGTTCCGTAGTACCCTCCTGAACCCACCGATTCTGTTGACAGTCTGTTGACAGTCATTGGATCTCGACCAACGCGAGCAGCAATGTCGCGATACGATAAACCGCAGTCGCGATAGGCTACAATCCGACCTTTATCAGAGCCGGAAACGTGATGGTACGCATTTCTCCTCCTCATACGAGGCATCACAACAACGTTTCACTAAACAACGCCGATCAATTGCTGTTTGTGTATGAGAATTGATTGGAAACTTTCCTCATGTCAGCACGTTGTAGGTGTCGCCACCGGCGCCAACCTTGTGTGAATGCTCTGAAAAGCTAATCTTTTGCATATCACAGCATCTTCTTCCTGTCCGTTAAATTTCGCGTCTGTAGCACGTCATCCTCTTGGTGTAGCAATTTTAATGGCCAGTAGTGTATGTAAGTCGGTGACAGAAAAATATTTTCGCATTCGGAGGAGAAAGTTGGCGATTGGAATTTTGTGGGAAGATTCCGCCGCAACGAAAAACGCCTTTCTTTTAATGATGTCCAGCTCAAATCCTGTATCATTTCAGTGACACTTTCTTCCATATTTCGCGAGAATACAAAACGAGTTGCCCTTCTTTGAACTTTTCTCATGTACTCCGTCAGTCCTATTTGGTAAGGATCCCACACCCCGCAGCAATATTCTAAAAGTAGACGTACAAGCAAAGTGTAGGCAGTCTCCTTAGTAGCTCTGTTCTATTTTCTAAGTGTCCTACCAATAAAATGCAGTCTTTGGTTAGCCTTGCCCACAACATGTTCTATGTGTTCCCTCCGAGAGTTGTTCGTAATTGTAATTCCTAGGTATTTAGTTGATTTGTCGTGTAACCGCTTCATCCATGTGTTCCCTTTTCTCATGTGTGTTGTGGACACCTAACAAGTAAATGAAATTCATAATAGAAGCAATTTTCTGTGTGACCCACTTCATGGCAGAACTCGAATTTTTTATGTGTACGTAATTAATCGAAATCAGCATAAATTTCGCTCTAAACAGATCATCTTGTACTGTCATTACGAAAATATAAGATGCTGCAAAGAAACATTGCAACTGCCTCCGAACGGTAAGTACAGAAAAACTGTTACTGGATGTCTAGAGCTCGTTGTTCAACATTCAGCTTACCCAAGTACCAATGTGAAGTTCATCTATTCTCTATACTTTTTATGAATGATTTTGATATACTACGATTAAGAAATCACTTCTTGTCTGACAAAATTATTGATTAAAAGGTAGACAAGTAACATATTGAGATCAATAGCCACCTCGCCGCAGTGAGGTGGACTGCCTCCCTCGTCGTTACCGATAGTTCTACGGTAGGTGCAATATAACAGTGGGCTGTCTGTAGAAAGGCCAGACTAGTATATGATTCCTGATGAGGTGGAGTCTTTTCAGTAGTTGCAGAGTATACCATCTTGGTAACTGCTCTGACTTTATAACATAAGCCAACATGGCCACGCTATACTCCTAATGTGATCAAACGAAACTAAGGGGAAATTACAGCCACTACGTTTCCCGAGGATACCCAGCTCTACTGCATGGTTTAGTGGTGACGACACACTCTTGGATAAAAATTACAAAGATAAAATAGTCCCCCATTCAGATCTCCTGGCAGAAACGTTTGAGGAAGAAGAAAACTGATGTTCTTCTGGTAGGGGTATGTAACGTTAGATCTCTTAGCTGGTTAGGTGTAGCGGGAATGAGTGAAGTTTGGTGGCGAGAAGAATAGAATTTTTGATCTAGTACTGGGCTATTCAAAAATGGTTCAAATGGCTCTGACCACCATAGGACTTAACTTCTAAGGTCATCAGTCACCTAGAACTTAGAACTAATTAAACCTTACTAACATAAGGACATCACACACATCCATGCCCGAGGCAGGATTCGAACCTGCGACCGTAGCGGTCGCGCGGTTCCAGGCTGTAGCGCCTAGAACCGCTCGGCCACCCCGACCGGCTACTGGGTTATTAACACGAGCTCAAACACGGATAGGAGTAATAACGAATAAGAAAATAGCGACGCAAGTGAGCTGCCGTGAATCATAGCAAACGCATTATCGTAGCCAAGACATATATGCACCAACATCCACTACGTTAGTGAAACTTTATTTGTCTACTAAATGAATAAACTGGAGGAACGAGGGGAAGCCACTTGGTAGAATCTTGCACAGAGCACAATTTATCAGCGCAAACACTTGGTCTTAGATTGATGACAGAAAGCTGAATACGTGTAAGAAATCAGGAAACACCAGAAGGTTCCAGGTATGTAATCTGATGGGCAAGCAGAGATCTAGAAACCAGATTTTGAACGGCGTAACATTTCCATGGCAGATAAAGACTCTGATCAATGTTTGTTGGCTATTAATCGCAGATTAAAACTGAAGGAGTTGCAGAAAAGTAAGAAATTGTGGAAATACGGCTTTTAGAATTCCATAGACGTAGTGATTGAGGACTGTTCCAAGTGGACGATTAGATAAAGATTGTTAGATGCCGCTATAGGAAAACTGAAGAGATTTTGTAGAAACCAGAAGTAGCTGTACGAATATCATGAGCTCTGGCGGAAAGACAGTACTAAGTAAATAAAAGAAAGTCGATAGGAATAGCGGAGGAACTGTGGAAACAAACTTCAAGAACGACAATATTAAGGAAAGGGAAAGGAAGTAAATGAAAACGAGAAGGGGATGCGCTACTGTTAACTGCACTATATAGAGCACCAGAAAACATAGGACGAAACAAAGCCCCTGGAGTACATGACAGGCCCTCAGAATTATTAATATGTTGGACAAAATTAGCAATGATGGAAGTTTTCAACCAAGTGTGCAAGATACATGGGACAGTCGAAATCATCTCAGACTTCAGGAAGAAGCTAATAATTCTAGTTTCAAAATCAGGCAAGGAATCACGAATGTGAATTTTACTGAATCAGTAGTTTAATAACTCATGTTGGTGAAATACCTACATAAATTATTTACAGGAAAGTGGAAACACAGAAAGAAACCGACCTCAGGTAAGATACGTTTGGGTTTCGGTGAAATGGAAGAAAATGTTAAACAATATTGATCCTACGGCTTTTCTTGGAGGATTGACTGAAGAAGGGTAAACGTACATATATTTGTATATTAAGAGAAGGGTTTCAAAATATTGATTGGAATACACTCTTTCAAACTGAGCGTAGCAAGGATAAAATACACAAAGCGGAAAGTTATTTACAAATTGCACAGAAAGGAGACTAAATCTATAACATTAGAATGACACAGTGACAGTAGTTGAGGTGAAACTGAAACAAGGTTAATATGATGCGTTGATTAAGCAAATAGTAATAAAAACGAAGGAAATATTGGGAAATGGAATTAAAATTTATCAAGAAGAAATAAAACCTTTGGGGTTTAACAGTGAAATTGTAGTTCCATCAGAAACAGAAAATTAAGTGGAAAATCAGTTGATCGGAATGAACAAGTTCTTCAGAAGATGAATGTCAACAGAAGTGAAACAAGGGTAATAGAAATTAGTGGAATCAAATCAGGCGAGGCTGGGGAAATTAGTTTAAGAAATGAGGCCACAGAGGTACTACAAGAGTTTTGATATTTGCATGCCATAATACCAGACAAAAGAAGTACAGTGGATACAAAAGGTAGACTTGAAATAGGAAGGGAATTTCAAAATAAAGATACAGGCTGAACCCGCTGCTGTTTTATGCAACGCACAACATGAATCCTGGCCTTCACAAACCAGCGCTAGATTTTCATATTCTCTCATTTTCTAAGCGAAAACTATTAGTCCTAGAGCAGGAGATTTGCGTAGGAAGTAGCTATATTTGGATTGGTATACGTTTTGGATTTCCAACATCACAGGACAAGGCAGATGTATCAAAATATAAAAAATCGTTTGGTAAATTCAATAAAAGGGAACAGTTTATAAAGGATCAGTATGGGAAAATATTGACCAACAAAAGTAATATACAAAGCAGATGGAAGACATACTTTTCACAACCGCTCAACTGCAATGACCCACACTCTTGCTTTAAATTGGAAGAACCTGATACAATTGATACAGCTGATACAGTTACTACCCCATCAGTAAATGAAATACAGCAAGCAATAAAGAAATTAAAGAATAACAAGGCTTGTGGCGAGGACAAGAAATACGCTGAGTTATTAAAGAATGGAGGCCCACAACTGAAATTAGAAATACAGGCGTTAATAGAAACAATTTGGGAGACGGAAACCATTCCTGCAGATTGGAAAACTGCGATTGTGTGCCCCATATTTAAGAAGAATGATCCACTAGTTTGTGATAACCACAAAGGAATTGCTTTACTGGATGTCACCTACAAAATCTTATCAAGCTGCCTGTTAAACAGGCTGATACCAATAACAGAAGAACTGATTGGGGACTACCAATGCGGTTTCCGCAGAAACAGATCCACATTAGATCACTTATTCACACTAAGACAAGCAACTGCGAAGGTGTGGGAATTCAATGTAGATGTCCACATATTATTCGTAGATTTTAAAAAGGCCTACGATAGCATACACCGACAGACACTCCTAAATATAATAAAGAAATTTAAAATACCATCAAAATTAGTCACATGAGTTAAAATGTGTATCGATGAAACTTTATGTCGGATAAAGACACCGGTAGGAGAAACTGAAGATTTTAAGGTGTACACTGGACTGAGACAAGGGGATGCCATTTTACTTATTTTATTTAACCTTGTCGTAGAGAAGATTGATAGTGAATTTTCTAAAACCAGTCCACAAGGGATCCAGCTACAGGATGTGAACATTACAAGACTTGCCTATGCAGATGATGTAGCACTAATAAGTAGTTCCAAAAGAGAATTAATCAGAATGATGCAAAATTACTACAAAATTGCTGAGAAAACAGAATGATGAAAAGACAGAATACCTGCCCATAAGCAAGAAAACCAGAAAAGATGCACCTCTGACTGTAGATGGATTCAGTTTCAAGACTGTTGACTACTTCAAGTACCTAGGAAGTATTTTTAGTAATAACAACAGAACAGATATGGAAATAGATGCCCGTTTATCAACAGCAAACAAGACACTTTTTAGTTTCATCAAAATTCTAAGAAAAAGATCACTTAGCAGTAACTTCAAAATCTGCTTATATCAATCGACCATTTTACCTGTGATGTTATATGGGTGTGAAACATTAATATTTAGAAAGGAATATGAAGAAAACCTGTTAATATTCGAAAGAAAAGTACTAAGGAAAATTTTTGAACTGTATACGACGAAAATAACATGGAATGGAGAATAAGAAGAAATGAAGAATTAAGAGGGCTGTACAAACGCCGTAACATCGTCGAAGTGCTCAAGAGGAGAAGGTTGAATTGGGCAGGCCATATAGCAAGAATGACAGAGAATAGACTACCTAGAATGGCATTCAGCAGAACAATAGAAGGAACGAGAAGAGGAGGGAGACCCAGAACCAGATGGCGGGATAACATTCGGGTGGACACAACGAGGATGAACAGCAGCAGCAACTGGACAAACAGCGCATTGGACTGGCAGAAGTGGAAGAGGCTCATAGAGCAGGCGTATGGTCGATAAGGCCTTTGCCACATATAAAGTAAAGTATACTTTTCCATGCAAGCCACGGTATTCGAGCTAATCAAGAAAAACTTTCAAAAGTGATCTTCAAACGTACCTCCGTCCGACACTTATCCCTCATTAGTCAGGATTTCTGATATATTGTTCGTGGCACTCCATCCTGCCGCTGCACAAAAATTTCGACTACACCAACCATTCCCGTTATTCGACCTTTTTTTGTTCTGTATCGATTGGGATGTTTCGCCACCAGCACTCGGTGACTACGTTAAAATTACACTATGTGATCAAAAGTATCCGGACACACATAAACACATACGTTTCTCATATTAGGTGCATTGTGCTGCCACGTACTGCCAGATACTCCATATCAGCGACCTCAGTAGTCATTAGACATCGCGAGAGAGCAGAATGGGGTGCTCAGCGGAACTCACGAACGTCGAACATGGTCAGATGATTGGGTATCATTTGTGTCATTTGGGTATCACACTACTAAACATCCCTACGTCCACTGTTTCCGATGTGATAGTGAAGTGGAAACGTGAAGGGACACGTACAGCACAAAAGCGTACAGGCCGACCTCGTCTGTTGACTGACAGAGACCGCCGACAGTTGAAGAGGATCGTAATGTGTGATGGACAGACATCTATCCAGACCATCACACAGGAATTCCAAACTGCATCAAGATCCACTGCAAGTACTATGACAATCAGGCGGCAGGTATGAAAACTTGGATTTTATCGTCGAGCGGCTGCTCATAAGCTACAAATCACGCCGATAAATGCCAAACGACGCCTCGCTTGGTGTAAGGACCGTAAACATTGGAGATTGGACAGTGGAAAAACGTTGCGTGGAGTGTCGAATCACGGTACACAAATGTGACGATCGGATGGCATGGTGTGGGTATGGCGAATGCCCGGTGAACGTCATCTGCCAGCGTGTGTAGTGCCAACAGTAAAATTTGGAGGCGGTGGTGTTGTGATGTGGTCGTGTTCTTCATGGAGGCGGTTTGCACCACTTGTTGTTTTGCGTGGCACTATCACAGCACAGGCCTACAATGATGCATTAAGCACCTTCTTGCTTCCGGCTGTAGAAGAGCAATTCGGGTATGTCGATTGCATCTTTCAACTGCTGATGTGGAGTACGTGTTCGTAATGCACGGCCTGTGACGGAGTGGTTACACGACAATAACATCCCTGTAATGGACTGTCCTGCACAGAGTCCTGACCTGAATCCTACAGAACACCTTTGGAATGTTTTGGAGAGCCGACATCGTGCCAGGCCTCACCGACAGACATCGATACCTCTCCTCAGTGCAGCATTCCGCGAAGAATGGGCTGCCATTTCGCAAGAAACCTTCCAGCACCTGACTGAACGTATGTCTGCGAGAGTGGAAGCTGTCATCGAGGCCTAATGGTGGGCAAACACCATGTTGAATTCCAGCATTACCAATGGAGGGCACCACGAACTTGTAAGTCATTTTCAGCCAGTTGTCCGGATACTTTTGATCACATAATGTATTTATTAAAGCATGATCGTGAAGGTAAGGAACGATAAACGACTTTTGTAAATGTTACGCTAAAATTAATTAAGTGACCCTTACAAGTACAGTAGTTCCAGAGTAAGAAAGCCTGACGAATACAGCGATGTAATTGTTTGTTGCATAGTGTTAAAATTAACAAAATTATTAGGTAAAATTTAAACGCAAGTCAATATTAGAATCTGTAAATGCTCGACTAAGCCGTTGGTGTAATAAAACCAATCAGTGAAGACCAAAAATGGTCGAATGTACAGCCGCAAATATTCGTACAGTGATAGGAGCGAGTTCCATGAACAACATACTAAAAATCCTGACCGGTGGGGGTTGAGTGCGGTTTATGACGGCCAGCTATTACACTGAGGGTTGCACAAAACGACAGTGGGAGGGGCAGCTAAATCATCCTGTATATATTAATATCCAACATAAGATTAAGTATAGGGAGACTTTTATGACAGTATTTGTCCGGCGCGTACCCTTATGTGGAAGTGAAACACTTCAGACACGAATAAAAAAGAAACTTTTGAGATGTAGTGATACAGAAGAATGCTGAAGATTACAAGGGTAGCTAATGACAAGACGCTGAATCGAACTGGTGAGAAATGAAATTCATCGCATAGATTGAGTAGGAGAAGTGATCGGTTGATGGGTTCCTAGCGAAAGGCAGATTCCGATTGTCATATAAAGTAACCGATTCATTTTTTACTTGATCAGTTTAATGTCCAAGCAATAATAGCAGACGTTTTCGGCGTAGCGTGGTCTTTGGGATTCCTCTACTTTTTGCGCCGATATTTGCAATATTAACAAGTCTGATACACCTCGTTGTCTCCCCAGGGATAACAGTGTAAATGCAACGGTTTCGCTGCCACTTCGTCTCTGCAGAATAGCCTTACTGGGAAGTAGATTAGAAACAAATGGTGGTGTTACTTGTAGCAATGCGGGCGGTGATGTATCACGCCGCTATCTGCCGTTGGATCGCCCCCACGTCGCCGAACGGCTCTCGCCAGAGACTACTGCAGCGGGACTTGAGAGAGGTGGAGATATACCTGCACTGGTTGTAATTTAAATCGGATGGGCATTAGATCAGAGATAGAGTAACGTAAATTTTAAGATACAATCCGCCGCGTTCTTCGAACTGACATTATTCATTCGACGTCCATAAACAAATTCATCTTGTACTTCACCGGAAATTTTTCTCCGATATGTATTTACGTGCTATATCTTACAGCAAAACATATAATATTAATAAATTGTAAGATGCGGTTCTTTAGATTTATTATACGAGAATACTGATCAAAACACTGCAGTGACAGCCTTATTTCCTCTCTGATATTATGGGTTTATCCTTCCGTCTCGTTACCTGTCTAAGTTCCTATTCCATACATAGGTTCTTAGCTATTGTCATAGCTAGAACACTGGGTGTTTCATATCAGCGCACACTCCGCTGCAGAGTGAAAATCTCATTCTGGAAACATCCCCCAGGCTGTGGCTAAGCCATGTCTCCGCAATATCCTTTCTTTCAGGAGTGCTAGTTCTGCAAGGTTCGCAGGAGAGCTTCTGTAAAGTTTGGAAGGTAGGAGACGAGGTACTGGCAGAAGTGAAGCTGTGAGTACCGGGCGTGAGTCGTGCTTCGGTAGCTCAGTTGGTAGAGCACTTGCCCGAGAAAGGCAAAGGTCCCGAGTTCGAGACTCGGTCGGGCACACAGTTTTAATCTGCCAGGAAGTTTCATATCAGCGCACACTCCGCTGCAGAGTGAAAGTCTCATTGTGGAAACATCCCCCAGGCTGTGGCTAAGCCATGTCTCCGCAATATCCTTTCTTTCAGGAGTGCTAGTTCTGCAAGGTTCGCAGGAGAGCTTCTGTAAAGTTTGGAAGGTAGGAGACGAGGTACTGGCAGAAGTGAAGCTGTGAGTACCGGGCGTGAGTCGTGCTTCGGTAGCTCAGTTGGTAGAGCACTTGCCCGCGAAAGGCAAAGGTCCCGAGTTCGAGTCTCGGTCGGGCACACAGTTTTAATCTGCCAGGAAGTTTCATATCAGCGCACACTCCGCTGCAGAGTGAAAATCTCATTCTGGAAACATCCCCCAGGCTGTGGCTAAGCCATGTCTCCGCAATATCCTTTCTTTCAGGAGTGCTAGTTCTGCAAGGTTCGCAGGAGAGCTTCTGTAAAGTTTGGAAGGTAGGAGACGAGGTACTGGCAGAAGTGAAGCTGTGAGTACCGGGCGTGAGTCGTGCTTCGGTAGCTCAGTTGGTAGAGCACTTGCCCGCGAAAGGCAAGGGTCCCGAGTTCGAGTCTCGGTCGGGCACACAGTTTTAATCTGCCAGGAAGTTTCATATCAGCGCACACTCCGCTGCAGAGTGAAAATCTCATTCTGGAAACATCCCCCAGGCTGTGGCTAAGCCATGTCTCCGCAATATCCTTTCTTTCAGGAGTGCTAGTTCTGCAAGGTTCGCAGGAGAGCTTCTGTCAAGTTTGGAAGGTAGGAGACGAGGTACTGGCAGAAGTGAAGCTGTGAGTACCGGGCGTGAGTCGTGCTTCGGTAGCTCAGTTGGTAGAGCACTTGCCCGCGAAAGGCAAAGGTCCCGAGTTCGAGTCTCGGTCGGGCACACAGTTTTAATCTGCCAGGAAGTTTCATATCAGCGCACACTCCGCTGCAGAGTGAAAATCTCATTCTGGAAACATCCCCCAGGCTGTGGCTAAGCCATGTCTCCGCAATATCCTTTCTTTCAGGAGTGCTAGTTCTGCAAGGTTCGCAGGAGAGCTTCTGTAAAGTTTGGAAGGTAGGAGACGAGGTACTGGCAGAAGTGAAGCTGTGAGTACCGGGCGTGAGTCGTGCTTCGGTAGCTCAGTTGGTAGAGCACTTGCCCGCGAAAGGCAAAGGTCCCGAGTTCGAGTCTCGGTCGGGCACACAGTTTTAATCTGCCAGGAAGTTTCATATCAGCGCACACTCCGCTGCAGAGTGAAAATCTCATTCTGGTAACATCCCCCAGGCTGTGGCTAAGCCATGTCTCCGCAATATCCTTTCTTTCAGGAGTGCTAGTTCTGCAAGGTTCGCAGGAGAGCTTCTGTAAAGTTTGGAAGGTAGGAGACGAGGTACTGGCAGAAGTGAAGCTGTGAGTACCGGGCGTGAGTCGTGCTTCGGTAGCTCAGTTGGTAGAGCACTTGCCCGCGAAAGGCAAAGGTCCCGAGTTCGAGTCTCGGTCGGGCACACAGTTTTAATCTGCCAGGAAGTTTCATATCAGCGCACACTCCGCTGCAGAGTGAAAATCTCATTGTGGAAACATCCCCCAGGCTGTGGCTAAGCCATGTCTCCGCAATATCCTTTCTTTCAGGAGTGCTAGTTCTGCAAGGTTCGCAGGAGAGCTTCTGTAAAGTTTGGAAGGTAGGAGACGAGGTACTGGCAGAAGTGAAGCTGTGAGTACCGGGCGTGAGTCGTGCTTCGGTAGCTCAGTTGGTAGAGCACTTGCCCGCGAAAGGCAAAGGTCCCGAGTTCGAGTCTCGGTCGGGCACACAGTTTTAATCTGCCAGGAAGTTTCATATCAGCGCACACTCCGCTGCAGAGTGAAAATCTCATTCTGGAAACATCCCCCAGACTGTGGCTAAGCCATGTCTCCGCAATATCCTTTCTTTCAGGAGTGCTAGTTCTGCAAGGTTCGCAGGAGAGCTTCTGTAAAGTTTGGAAGGTAGGAGACGAGGTACTGGCAGAAGTGAAGCTGTGAGTACCGGGCGTGAGTCGTGCTTCGGTAGCTCAGTTGGTAGAGCACTTGCCCGCGAAAGGCAAAGGTCCCGAGTTCGAGTCTCGGTCGGGCACACAGTTTTAATCTGCCAGGAAGTTTCATATCAGCGCACACTCCGCTGCAGAGTGAAAATCTCATTCTGGAAACATCCCCCAGGCTGTGGCTAAGCCATGTCTCCGCAATATCCTTTCTTTCAGGAGTGCTAGTTCTGCAAGGTTCGCAGGAGAGCTTCTGTAAAGTTTGGAAGGTAGGAGACGAGGTACTGGCAGAAGTGAAGCTGTGAGTACCGGGCGTGAGTCGTGCTTCGGTAGCTCAGTTGGTAGAGCACTTGCCCGCGAAAGGCAAAGGTCCCGAGTTCGAGTCTCGGTCGGGCACACAGTTTTAATCTGCCAGGAAGTTTCATATCAGCGCACACTCCGCTGCAGAGTGAAAATCTCATTCTGGTAACATCCCCCAGGCTGTGGCTAAGCCATGTCTCCGCAATATCCTTTCTTTCAGGAGTGCTAGTTCTGCAAGGTTCGCAGGAGAGCTTCTGTAAAGTTTGGAAGGTAGGAGACGAGGTACTGGCAGAAGTGAAGCTGTGAGTACCGGGCGTGAGTCGTGCTTCGGTAGCTCAGTTGGTAGAGCACTTGCCCGCGAAAGGCAAAGGTCCCGAGTTCGAGTCTCGGTCGGGCACACAGTTTTAATCTGCCAGGAAGTTTCATATCAGCGCACACTCCGCTGCAGAGTGAAAATCTCATTCTGGAAACATCCCCCAGGCTGTGGCTAAGCCATGTCTCCGCAATATCCTTTCTTTCAGGAGTGCTAGGTCTGCAAGGTTCGCAGGAGAGCTTCTGTAAAGTTTGGAAGGTAGGAGACGAGGTACTGGCAGAAGTGAAGCTGTGAGTACCGGGCGTGAGTCGTGCTTCGGTAGCTCAGTTGGTAGAGCACTTGCCCGCGAAAGGCAAAGGTCACGAGTTCGAGTCTCGGTCGGGCACACAGTTTTAATCTGCCAGGAAGTTTCACTGGGTGTTTTTATTAATCCATCAATGAATATTATTTCTAGCAAAAGAAAGTCAATATTAGGTGTTTCCAAGTGAGTGTTTCCGGAATTGCTACATATATTATAGATACTATCTTCGCTGTGCACATGGTTATTCTCTGTGTCAGGTTACTAGTCTCCTTCATGTGTTGCCTCATTAATAAACTTCCATTTCATATGTCTGTTAACGAAAATCAACACATTCAACTTTTCGTCCATATCTTCAAAAAAAGTAGCACCACGCAAGGAAACATCGGTTATCCTTTTTAGAAGTAAAGTTTCGATTTCAAAATCGAGTCGCCATCGAGATCAGTAGAAAAGAAGCTCTACCTCAGATATGACAAAGATTGGACAGGATACTTTGTTGTGAGGGAACCTTACCGACTTTTGTTTTCAGAGCGAGATACGCGACGCCGTAGTTAGTACACAGGGCTCACATTTGAGACGGTGGTGGTTCTAATACTCATTCTGACCTCCCAAATATAAGTTTTCCATGGTTTCAGTAAACGTCTCGATGACACTTCTGAAAGTGTGACAGTCAGTTTCCTTTCCCTTCCTTCCCTGCTGAAATCGAAACATATGTTCAGAGTATTCATAGATTTAGAAGCTGGTAACAGGGATAAAATACAGGAAGCGAAATCTTATTTGTAACTTGTAGGGAAACCAGACTGAAGGAAAAAGAGTTAATGGACGTGAAAGGGAACTAGCTGTAGAAAAGGAAGCGAGACGGGGTTGTAATCTCTACATTGTCGTGAAGGAAACCAAGAGACAATTCGGAGAAGGTATTAAAATTCAGCGAGAAGAAATAAAATCATTTAGATTCACCTATGACAGTGTAATTCTGTCAGAAACAGCATAGGAGTTGGCAGAGCAGCTGATATGAATGGACAGCGTCTAAAAAGAAGTTGCGAGATAACTGTTAACATAAGTAAAAGAAATGTAATGGGACGTAGCCACATTAAATTAGGCTACGCTCAGGGTATTAGATAAATAAATTGGCCACTAAAAGTAGGAGCTGAGGTTTGCTATTCGGGTAGAAGAAAAAAAATGGCGGTGGCCGAGGTAGAGAGGATATAAATTCATACTCGCAATAGCAACAAAATACTCCTGAGAAAGAGAAATTTGTTAATTTCTATTATAAATTTAAGCGTTAGGGAGTCTTTTCTGAATTGTAGCCTAGTACACAGATGAAACGTAGACAATAAACAGTTCAGACAAGAAGAGAAGCTTTAGTATTGTTGTGCTACAGAACAATGTTGAAGACAGAGTGAGTAGATCGAGTAACTGATGAAAAGGCAACCAAATGTATGGCATAGTTTAACCAGAAGAGGGGGACGATTGACAGGGCAAATCATGAGGCATCAGGAAATCGTCAGTTTCATAATGGAGATCAGGGTAGTGAAGGGGGTGAGGGGGGGGGGGGAGGGAGTAAAAATTGTAGAGAAAAACCAAGGTTAAAATTCAGTAAGACATTTTAGATGGCTGTAGGCTGCGGTAGGTATTCAAAGACGGAGAGATTTACACGTTCCAGACTAGCATGAAGAGCTGCATCAAACTGGTCTTCGGACTGAAGACCACAAGAACAGAATCCTTCCCTGCATGTAAGCTAGAGATCCATCTCTAACGACGGTATCATCGACGTGTGAGATGAAGAAAGTGTCGCTCACTAGGTGGGTGCATACAGTTACGAGAATCAGGCAAAACAGATGCTCGAAAGAGAGTGGAAGGCCCTGGGTAAACGAGTGTTTCTTTCGAAAGTGGCCAACGTGTTCGACCTGAACATGAGTTACAGAGCCAATTGTATGTGTTTTATTTAATAACTAAGCTGACAAACCCGGCACTGCCAAGGTATTAATTTTGCCAATTTTCTATTAGAAACTAAAATAAAATGTGACCCGTTTATGTAGTGAAGTATTGAAAAATATTCAGTTTCGTGAATGTACCTTCGAATTTATGAAGCAGTCGTACAAACAAATATGCATAATGTATACATGTATAAGTACAGCATCCAAATTAAGAAGCATGATTCCGGACAGTTTCTGTACACCGAGAGCAGCTGCTTTGCGTGCCTGCTACTCGATTTTGTAATCACCTCTGTGGCAACGCCTCTTCATAGCTCTATGGATGGCTGTGGTTTTCACCTACAGACGCTTGAACTTCGCGGGTGGAAGCTGCCAAGCGCTGGTAGGTGTCAAGGATTTGCGTAAGTGGACTCGGCTGTAGGAGTGTCTTAGCTACGACGCATTGAAACTGCATGTATGATACAACATTTTTTCTCGTATCTCATTGTTTATGACGTCATATCTCCTGAGTTATGTGTGGTACCGTGGTTTACTGATATAGGCATAGTTAGCGGAATATGTGGATACTGCCTGTGAAATTTGTTGAGAATACACTCAGCAGAAGAGAAGTAATACATTTAAACGTCAGGCACGATGCGGCAGTTTTTCACACATCTCATTGTTTGTGAAGTCACGTGGCCCAAATCATGATAAGTAGGTGATCCTTACCCCCACAGCGATTGTTTCCTGATAGTAAGAGACATGTGTACCAAGTTTGGTTGCAATCGGTCTAATTGTTTTGGAGATGATGTGCAACACACACACACACACACACACACACACACACACACACACACACACACACATTTTTATAATATATGAAGGTCTCATTTCAATAGTGGTACAAGTCCATTTTTGTTCAGTCTGAGATACAGAGTCCTAAATTTAAATATATACTTGGATACTTCCGGTGTCTCAACTGCAGATTTTTCAGCGCTCATTTAACTTTAGGACTCTGTATGTCAGAATGAACAAAAATAGAGTTGTACCACTACTGAAATAAGCCCTTCCTGTATGGACATCTATTACGCACCGCATCTTACAAACACGTGCCGGGGAAACCAGACACACTATCCGAAAGAAGGCAAAGAAAGGGCCATGAAGAAGACTCGGGACAAATCTCTACGACTCAAACTGAGAACACAATTATGCAAAACGCTTTACGTAATAGTATTTTACAATAACATTAACTACAGCTCGTAGGCTTAAGATTCAATTGCCATGAATAACACTTACCAGCTGAGTAGGAGGTCTTTTAATACGTTTAGTCGTGCACTATACTACTGTCTAATTGGGTGATTTAGATTTATTTGTCTATATTTCAAATAATCATTAATTCATGTACACAGTAGTTCACCATTATTTCAATTTAATAAAAGTGACACAAAACATAAGTGTTCGACCTTTCCTTAACAGTGTTGAGTCACTTGAATTTGAAAAGCATATTTTAGCAACAGTCCACACAATCGGCTTTGTGGCTTATTAATTTTTCTTGAATTACAGCTGAAAAAATGCGCGCAGAAACTTGTACTAAAGGCCTCCTACATCAGGACGGCAACGCGCTTCTTCTAATATAACCGAAGTTCATATGACCCAGATACTTTAAAAATGTGAAGTGTGGTCTACGGACGGTTGACGAAAGCGAGAGCCCTAGACCGATAACTATGACACAATCGGAGACCGGTGTAAACACAACGATGGTACACGGCTAGAGGTAGGGTTTTTGCAGTATTTTACCATGGGATTTTGTCAGTTTGTGGCGCGATTAGGCTGCTCTTTTACGCTGTGGACTTGAGATGCCCTCTTCAGTTTGCAGCGTCGTGCACTCGCAACGGTTCTGGTATTTATGCCTGAATGATTGGGTTTAACTTTCAGAATTCCAACCACCAGTTCCAGAGCGCCAAATTCCCTTAATAATATCAGATGTGGCTCGAGTGAATCGAACTTAATACGAACCTAACACGAAGTCACCAAAACATTGTTATTATTCCAATAAAATAGAGTACTGGTGCTCTAAATTTGAGATCTGAATTACTTTCATGTCGACACCGCACGACCATAAACGTTCCGCTGCTTAGCGTGTGGAACAATTTTAAGCGGTGGGATCTAGTGTCAGGTAATTCAAGGAAACGAACGACTCTTGCCTTTGAACTTTACGAATCAGGCAGAAAAATCAAAGAAACTGCAATCCACTTGATTATAATTGAAGAAAACTAAGTCGTCACACTATTACTCATATCCTCTCGTCATGCAAAACAAAAGAATGAAATCCAGAACAATAATACAGTCACGGGTATTCTTCTATTGACTGCACCCAGTAATATCTTTTTTTAAGTGAAAACCATATAATATCAATGCCTGTTATCCCGGTCAGGGGCAAGTAAAAGAATTATATCAATCAATACAGAACACGAAACAAACTCTAGCGTTGTATACAGTTCTATCTCAGGAGCAGCAGTAACTGTAGACTCCGTGTTGTCCAGCGCATTATTTTCTCGTCTCCATCGCCCATGTATCCTCATTCCGATATCAGTCCCCTAAATTGTAACACTGCGTTGTGGCTCGTGAACTTCCCATGTAATAAATCTTGCAAAACAATTAATAATAGTATTCAGCCCTTATCCCATTACTCAGCAACCCAGAATTTTTATTTTGATTTACTACTTTAGAGGGGGAAATGAAAATGCGAATGTAGGGGCGAATGTAGTCGGGCCGTTACATACTTATAAAATTGCTCTGTCAGTCGCAACTTAGAAATTCTTCCGTGAATTTGGGAGATAGCTTCCGTGAATTTGGGAGATAGCCCATTTAACGCTTATAGTTTACGTTAGACTTACTGAAATTTAGTGTGGTGTTTCCTGCGAGACTGGATGTAGCCGTGTTTTAGATTAATGGTACCCACCACTAAAACTCAGAATTTTTCAGTGCGTGGTTCGATATACCGACTCTTCAGTGTTTAGAGTGTAAATGCGCTCACTATGCACTATTTTTTTTATTATGGTCTCACGACTTAATCGTTGCATTTTGTCTGAGATGTTGGCATTTTCTTTGCAAATTTTCGAGCTTCAACATGGAACCGTGCTTACAGTGGAGGAGCTCACACCTGTGCTACAGCCTACAATTTTGATAGTAAACAAATATTCACTATATTGAAGAACTTTGTCTTTCTTCACTAGCAAATGTCTACTCAAATATTAGTCTGACATTAACTCCACTGGAACTACAATAAACATTAACAGCATCAGAAATGGGACGGTGAGACCGCGATTCTGCCACATACGAACCATAAACATTTGAAAAGCAACACTACTGAAAATTGACGAATCACATTAAGCCAAGTATTGTAACGCTCTTTTATAAAGAAATCTTTATGATTACGTTGAATGAATGTCGGAACTGTGAAATGGATACTAAACTCGCACAATCGTGTAGCTTATTGTAACTGCAAGTAGTGTACTTACTCTGTGTTATTGTTAGCAAAAAGTTTTATACGAACTGATTGGGCACTGCAACTCCCAATACCAATAAAGAGATACACTCACTTTAAAAACATATTCAGACCCTTAGGCACTGAATCCTCTGGCCCTTTTCAAAACTGATAAGTGATAACGTTGGTTCCTGTGCACATAACAAATAAATTAAACTGACTTACCTCAAAAGCAGTAACGGTGGAACGCGATATATTCTGGTCTCTCATGACAAAAAAATATAAATGTGCTAGCTACAGGCTCAGCGGTGTACAATGGTGATCATAATACTTTGGAATGTACACGAAATTCTTTTGGCCGATAAATGAAAGCACTTAAGAAAACTCCAACTTCTTTGAAAAACATTTGACCTGGACAGGGACGCGGTACTGATTGTGGTGAATTACTTACACTGAGTCTTTTAGCAAAAATTATATTCCAAATTAAGCCTGGCTTTTCGAAAACCTTTGAAAGTTTAAATTACACTGGTAAAACAAACAATCAGATTTATACAGCAAGTATTATCTAACCTCATGAAACGAGCATAAATGCAAATCATCAAATTCCATATAGCTCTGTTAAAAAATCTTAAACATTATGAAAGTGAAATATCTAACTAGTCTTTTTATCAAATCAGTTTACGTACGTTCTGGGGTTACTCAGCAATTACAAATTATCAGCCAACTCATCTATACTAACGCAGAAACAAAAATAATAATTATTTCACGCTTTTACCTTGCTTGTGAGAAGACTTCTGCTTCCATGTTCATCACTACTGACATATCTACTTCAACCTAACGCTTGGTGGCTTCACAGAGCACACCACAAAAACTACTTACTCCAACGTCTTTCCCTCACAGACAGCTACCTACAATGTGCGCTAAGCCCTCGCTTTCTTACTCCAACACTACAATCTAGACCAGAAACAGTATCTTCGGCTCAGTGATCATGCACAGTCAGCGATCCGCATTATAAAGCCTATCAGAGACATACATCATTTATCATATTCGGATGCCACATGCAAATGTGCCCATTAGTTTCAACATATTACGTAAAAATGGCCTCAACCTCAGCTGATAAGTTACCACCTGGAAGTCAAAAAATTGACCTGTCCTTAAAAACATTGGCCTCATATCACGTAATTGTTAGACTGCATTTTACGTATGAAACCGCATTTGTTGGTAAACACAAAAAAGGTTCTATAAAATGCAAAACTAATCGAAAAGGCACAAATTGTAAGTAATTAAAGCAACCAGAGAGAAACGATCGAAAGAGTAAGAGTTTACTGTTACTGTTAAATCGATGCATATAATCTGTTTTTTTAGTAAACTAACTTCATTCTCCTTCTGTGGTACTAACATGTTATGTAGCCTACACAGAATATTATTTTATTACCTTTTCGGCCAACATTCGCATCCGTCAGATATTTCATCTGAAATACAACCGTATAATTTTGAAATCAATAACATAGAAAGAAAATCTGTAATTTATAAAAAGCCGCTGTAGCTGTAGGGCTAAAATGTTTAGGCATTAGTGCATTAGTTTGTGTTATAAAGCATCTATTGTTAATATAGAGTTACCAAGCAAGTTGACTTCCTTAAATGTGATGGCCCCATAGAATATGGCACTTAGTTGAGAGCTATTTGCCAAAGTACCCCCTTACTGTAGAACCTTGTACTTCCTCCCACTCCTTCACACCCACGTCCCCTCGAAATATCTATATAAACTATTAACATATTTTTCCATATACTTTCTACCATGGTAATGACCAAATTCAGTTTGATGGAGAGAAGAAAAATATCAGGAGCAAAAGTTTTAGAACAGAAATAGCAAACTGCATGAAGACAAAAAATAGAAGGAATGTTAGAGTTTTCGATGTCTTCAGTGACTAAATGAAGAACAGCCGGTATAAAGTAATAAATTCATGACAAACTAGTCAGAATGAAAACAGTCGCTCTAGAACATTTGAGCAGATTAAATGATGAGAGATTTATCTCTATAAATGAAAGTACTGATATTAGAGATTCTGAATCCAATGTAATGTCTCAGATGAAAATCATATCCAACTGTATATCCCCTAATTACAAACTTCTAAGACTAGCACATCCGCTTGATACGTAATTATTTGAATAAATTCTTATGCCATAGTACAGGAGTAAATATTTAGCACAGTGGCTTCGATATCCCTCGTTAGCATATTACATATCTAATCATAATATATTCTAAAAATTAAGATAGGATTTTCTTTGAAGAGACTATACAGTGGACTAGAAAGAGTTACCTAACAGAAATTTAAAGAGATGATCGGTGATAAAATACATGACATTAATCTAAAACACACAGCATGCTCTGGGAAACTATTGATTTCTATGCGTAATTATCTTAAACTCTGGACGCCTATGAATAAGTTTTCTTCGTCACAGTATTCCACTTATGCTTTTCACTAATTTTTGAGAAAATTGACAGTTGATAACGGTAAGAGGTATTAACGAGAACGTACATTTTCAGACAGGGTTTTTTAAGAGGTTGCAACGTACATAGCTACTTTTGGCATGCAAACGCGAATTTACCTATACGATTTCAAATGTATCCACTGTAGCTGTAAACGGCAGTGACAGCGTAACGCCAAATGAAATCTTTTCGCACTTGTATTGCTATTTCATTCGCAATGGTAGAGAGTAGTTCATTAAAATGGAAGATCTTTATAACTTTTACTCTGAATGATGTCAAAAGAAGGGTCACCATTCCGTAAGGACACACGGTGTTTTGAACTGGTATGTCATCGTTCAATATAGTAATCAGCTTTAAAAGCTTACAAGTGTATGCTGATGGCTTTACAGGGATACGTAAATAATAAGTAGGATGGCTTGTTTTTTTTTTTTTTTTTTTTCCTTTTTGGAAGGCGCTTTTGGCCAGTGCTACTCTTCTCTAAATTTTCCTCCCATATCCTACCCAGACCGTGAAATTCAGTTTTTTCTCAAGTTGTTCATTTGTATTACGTTATCCGATATTAATTAATACCTCATGGTACACATTCGTAACAATTATTCAACAATATGGAAGTTTTCATCATTAATTTTATTTTTCAAAACTTAGGCACTGATATTTATCTGGTAAGAACTACAGAAATTATGTCACAATGCCCTGACAACTACGTTTCAAAGGAAATAATACGTACTTTAACTCACATTAACGAACGCAGTAAAAAATCGCAGCTGGGCAGCAAATATGGTGCAGCATGAAATTAAATAAATTATTGAAAGAATACGAATTATACTTTGCAAGATGCGTTAATGAGAGGTGATGAAAACTTCTAAATGAAATTCATTGTGCTAGCTACGTTAGCGATGCAACATCGATACTTTACACAACAGGTGCAGGATCAAAATAATGATGGCGTTTGTACTATCGTCAACTTAATCACACATAATGTAGTTTTTGTCTTGAGATTGCTTGTGCACGAACCTTACTACTGAATCAACTGAGATTTTTTTTTGCCCCAATTAGGGGTGCTGACAATCCTGTAGGGATATTTATTACAAGTATACATAAAGCTGCTCGATTAGGCAGCTCGTAAGAGATTTCTCTCAGTTTCTCATGATTCGCTTACTAGCCTCATTCTGCGAGTTACTCTAAGTTAGATGCTGCCCCGACTAAGGTTTTTATATCAGTTGATTTTTTGTCTTTATGTTGCACCGTTATTATGTAAACTAACTCGAGAACAGGAATCAGTGATCATACAGGGTTTATGTACTTGATTGTTGGGATGAAAGTCATTACAAACGTGATAAACGGTGATTACAACGAAAATAAAAAGAAATAACGATTTACAGCTTTAATGATAACTGAACTGTAACTCGTGAAAGCTATAAACGAGACTTGGAACAAGAAGTGCAGTGCCGGGTCGGAGCGAGGTCACATCAGAGTCGAGCGCTGGAAAGTGAACTACATGTTTAGCAGCTTTGCAAGGCCTCTGTGTTGACAGACTACACCAAAACAGCCTGCAGGAGGCATAACACCTAATTAAAAATATTTTTTTTATCTTTATCAGGTTACCTTCCATCCGGAAAGCGGTTGCACTCAGCGACTGTTATCTTTGTTAAGTTGTTTGCTGCCATTTACGAATGACCTGCCTCCTTGTTACTAACAGGTAGTATTTTCAGTATATGAAATTGTACACATAATTCAATGTGAAACTCGTTTGATTTCTTGATATTCTGAACAATATTTAACAATATTACAGCTTTAATTACTTTAAATACTTTTAAGTCTATTTAAAAGTAATTAAGAAACGGAAACAAAGAACTAAAAAACTTACTTATAGAAGACAGGAATGTAGGAAGACAGAAAAGGAGTTATGACACATTATAACTTTATCACATATTATAAATTCGCAAAAAATTTTATAACAACAACATTCGGAAATTTAAAAAGAAGAAATAAAATATAATAGGGATGTACATAGATTTTTATCAGAGGTCCCACTACCTAGAAATCTTGGGTGTGAGGCCTCAGTACATCATCAAACCTGTCAAATTCAAGGTAGTGTACAAAATATATTTTCCGTATTTATTTGATAAATTTATGAGTACAAATATGTATTTGAATTACTCTTGTAGTTCATTTGTTGCAGATTGTATGTGCTTTACACAGAGGGTAATCGATACATCATTTGTGTATCTTTGGCTTCCTTATTTACAGGTCTTCTATGCGTGATCTTTGTTTTGTGTATAATCTTTGTACCGTCTCTAAAGTAAAAGTTTATGTAAGCTTAATAACTAAATATACTGTTTTCATTATACATACTACTTTTATCTAAGCTTAATAAACAATTATATAATTGACATTAAAAGTATTACAAAGGATATTACAAAAGACATTTCTACACATATTGAAATATTTTTATGATAGGTGATACGTTTCTGTCTTTCCTTAATTTTGTCTTGTATTAGATATGGATCTGTACATTAATCTCACTGTCTGTACCTGTTTAACAATCTTTGTTTCTGTTTTTCTGTCTACATTTGTGTCTGTGTCATTGGAAGTATCCTGTTCCTGTATTTGTCTGCTCTTATTTGTGCATTCGATTGTTCTTCTTCTATGCTTTGTGTAAGGTATGGGAAACATTATCCATTATGTCATTCAGTACACACCAGTCGTCCAGCTGTCGTAGAATTTTTTCTGCATTGTCACAGTGTAAATTGACATGATCAGGAGTTCCAGTCCTCCGCAAGAGCACATGGATGTTCAACTGAGATCAAGCCGTCCGAGGTGTACTGAGTAGGGACTACTCCTGAGGAAATGTACGACACCGTGTGTGCGAACTATACGACACGATGCCCCTTTTCTGTCGAATCCCATTCTCTCTGCCAGATATCGTTTCGCCGACGGTCGTTCCCCGGCCTGAACAATCGGCGCGACACAGAGACGCCGCTGTTACAGAGAATTCAAAGGCGAACAGCAGTATTTAACAGCTTGTCATCGTTGGGCCAATTGGGCAGCATGTGAAATCCTGTCTGTGTCAATCGGAGCCATCGCGGCAGCTCTGCCGCCATCGATCCGCAGACGAAGTATCTCTGTAAATCTGTCCCGCCAGAGCAGCCAACACTGTGGAGGCCGCCCGTACCTACTCCTCAGCGTCATGAACACTTCGACTCCGGGTAACGCTATCGCCTTGTAGCTGGGGCACCGCGCCCTCCCGCAGAGGAGAAGACGCAGATGAGCGCTTCGTATCTGTAGCGCCTGTTGCCGCGTGCTGCCGCCTCAGCCGGTGTACGGGAGGCGGCAGCTCAGCACACCACACACCGCTCGCCGTACCCCATCACCTCCAGCTAAAGCGCTGAATATTACGAGACAATACTGGCTGCGCCAGTAGGCAGAGCACATCCAGAAGATAGTTGGAGCTGAATCTTCAAGAAATACACTACTGACCATTAAAACAGCTACAACACGAAAATTACGTGTTACAGACGCGAAATTTAACCGATGCTGTGACATGCAAATGATTAGCTTTTCAGAGCATTCGCACAAGGTTGGCACCGGTGGCGACACCTACAACGTGCTGACATGAGGAAAGTTACCAACCGATTACTCATACACAAACAGCAGTTGACCGGCTTTGGCTGGTGAAACGTTGTTGTGATGCCTCGTGTAAGGAGGAGAAATGCGTACCATCACGTTTCCGACTTTGATAAAGGTCGGATTGTAGCCTATCGCGATTGTGGTTTGTCGTATCTCGACATTGCTGCTCGCGTTGGTCGAGATCCAATGACTGTTAGCAGAATATGGAATCGGTGGGTTCAGGAGGGTAATACGGAACGCCGTGCTGGATCTCAACGTCCTCGTATCACTAGCAGTCGAGATGACAGGCATCTTATCTGCATGGCTGTAACGGATCGCGCAGCCACTTCTCGATCCCTGAGTCAACAGATGGGAACGTTTGCAAGACAACAACCATTTGCACGAATAGTTCGACAATCTTTGCAGCAGCATTGACTATCAGCTCGGAGACCATGGCTGCGGTTACCCTTGACGCTGCATCACAGACAGGAGCGCCTGCGATGGTGTACTCAACGACGAACCTGGGTGCACGAATGACAAAACGTAATTTTTTCGGATGAATCCAGGTTCTTTCTACAGCATCATGATGGTCGTATCCGTGTTTGGCATCATCGCGGTGAACGCACATTGGAAGCGTGTATTCGTCATCGCCATACTGGCGTATCACTCGGCTTATTGGCTACACGTCTCCGTCACCTCTTGTTCGCATTGACGGCACTTTGAACAGTGGACGTTACATTTCAGCTATGTTACGATCCGTGGCTCTACGCTTCATTCGATCCCTGCGAAACCCTACATTTCAGCAGGATAATGCACGACCGCGTGTTGCAGGTCCTGTACGGGCCTTTCTGGATACAAAAAATGTTCGACTGCTGCCCTGGGCAGCACATTCTCCAGATCTCTCACCAACTGAAAACGTCTGCTCAATGTTGAGCGAGCAACTGGCTCGTCACAATACACCAGTCACTACTCTTGATGAACTGTGGTATCGTATTGAAGCCGATTGGGCAGCTGTACCTGTACACGCCATCCAAGCTCTGTTTGACTCAATGCCCAGGCGTATCAAGGCCGTTATTACGGCCAGAGGTGGTTGTTCTGGGTATTGATTTCTCAGGATATATCCACCCAAATTGCGTGAAAATGTAATGACATGTCAGTTCTAGTATAATATATTTGTCCAATAAATACCCGTTTATCATCTGCATTTCTTCTTGGTGTAGCAATTTTAATGACCAGTGTGTAGTTCAGGTAACTGCTTTCGATAAGCAGAAAATTTGGGGTCAAATCTTGATGAACTGCAAATTATTCAGTTGTCATTGGATATTGGTTATTAGCACTGGCAAGATTTTCATAGGAGATGCTAGAGTTCAAAGGATTCCACACCTCTGCAGAGGTTGATTTTCCAGCAAGAATATTCAGTTCAAGGAAGATAACTTCCGCAGAAGGCCCTTAGATCACAGCGAAGAAATAAGAAAATAAAAAAAAATTAAAGATAAAACATGATAGTTAAGGTGGCTACTCATGAGAACAAATCTGGGTGCGAGTCCTTTCACAGCGCAATCAATTTTTGAAGAGAATCGTATCTGACAACCATTGAGAGATGAGTATGAAAAATGTTACCCACTACCATTTTTAATCACTCACTCATCGTTGCGTTTCATAAAAGAATTTTAATTTGTTTGGATTTAGTATTTAATAAAGTCTGCAGTAAAACGCATTTTACTACTGACCGTAGATTGAGCGACAAAGGAGGGAAGTTTATTTTATTTTACCGAAACCATGATACTGTTCAGGCTTGTATAAACAGTATTTTTATGCCTAATGGTGATCGGTTGATCGAAACTGATAGCAAATAAGCTTAATTTCTGTAGCGGCTGTTGGTCACTGCTTCAGTCAGTGCAGTTTTTTTCAGCATCCCCGTGTCGCTCTCCCATGAGTGAAACTAACCCGTGACCATTCGTCCGCAGTTCTGAGTATACCCTCAAGGTCCAAGCAAAACAAGCGGTCGCTATAGGCACCACGCTAAGAGTGGCACCAAGTTGAGAGGGGCCAAGGGCTAAATTTGCAGATAAGGTGCATCATACTTAGTAGTGCAAACTCACACGTGTCAAAGTTTACGATAATTATTGCAACATTCAAGTAATTGTCGGCTAAAAAGAGATCGGTTTGCGAGATGTGGGGGGACAAAAATATGGAAAGGTCAAAGGAACAACACCCTGCTGAGCCGTGCTGGGGCTCGCGTTGATGCCGTTGCTACGTTGGCCCCATTTAGTTGGTATAGTTACGGTTGTCGTCTTCTTCTTGTGTTCATTGGCGCCACTCCGTTTGCAAGCGTTGTCTGTCCGTTAGTGGCAGCAGCGGCTGTTATCGATATCTAGGAACGGTGGTACTATCTTTGGGGCGACGTTGTGGTGTTTCCGTGTCGTGTGAGTCGGCAGTTCGGTTGGCGTCGGACGAGCAGCCAGGTCCTCAGAGCGCGAGAACACGCCGGGACCACTGGGGGCACACATGCGCTGCCGGATGGAAGGCGTGTAGTCGCGAGGGGTACAGCGTCGTTGTCAACCAGACCCTGGAAGTTTAACTTGAGTGGACCTTAATTCAAGTAGTGAAACCTCCACCATTGTGAGATCTCGCCATTTGCTTGCGTGTTGCTGCTCGCAGTGTCGCCGAGACGAAGAGCAGCGAGTGGAGCGTTTGGGGAAGGCGAATCTACACTCCTGGAAATGGAAAAAAGAACACATTGACACCGGTGTGTCAGACCCACCATACTTGCTCCGGACACTGCGAGAGGGCTGTACAAGCAATGATCACACGCACGGCACACCGGACACACTGGGAACCGCGGTGTTGGCCGTCGAATGGCGCTAGCTGCGCAGCATTTGTGCACCGCCGCCATCAGTGTCAGCCAGTATGCCGTGGCATACGGAGCTCCATCGCAGTCTTTAACACTGGTAGCATGCCGCGACAGCGTGGACGTGAACCGTATGTGCAGTTGACGGACTTTGAGCGAGGGCGTATAGTGGGCATGCGGGAGGCCGGGTGGACGTACCGCCAAATTGCTCAACACGTGGGGCGTGAGGTCTCCACAGTACATCGATGTTGTCGCCAGTGGTCGGCGGAAGGTGCACGTGCCCGTCGACCTGGGACCGGACCGCAGCGACGCACGGATGCACGCCAAGACCGTAGGATCCTACGCAGTGCCGTAGGGGACCGCACCGCCACTTCCCAGCAAATTAGGGACACTGTTGCTCCTGGGGTATCGGCGAGGACCATTCGCAACCGTCTCCATGAAGCTGGGCTACGGTCCCGCACACCGTTAGGCCGTCTTCCGCTCACGCCCCAACATCGTGCAGCCCGCCTCCAGTGGTGTCGCGACAGGCGTGAATGGAGGGACGAATGGAGACGTGTCGTCTTCAGCGATGAGAGTCGCTTCTGCCTTGGTGCCAATGATGGTCGTATGCGTGTTTGGCGCCGTGCAGGTGAGCGCCACAATCAGGACTGCATACGACCGAGGCACACAGGGCCAACACCCGGCATCATGGTGTGGGGAGCGATCTCCTACACTGGCCGTACACCACTGGTGATCGTCGAGGAGACACTGAATAGTGCACGGTACATCCAAACCGTCATCGAACCCATCGTTCTACCATTCCTAGACCGGCAAGGGAACTTGCTGTTCCAACAGGACAATGCACGTCCGCATGTATCCCGTGCCACCCAACGTGCTCTAGAAGGTGTAAGTCAACTACCCTGGCCAGCAAGATCTCCGGATCTGTCCCCCATTGAGCATGTTTGGGACTGGATGAAGCGTCGTCTCACGCGGTCTGCACGTCCAGCACGAACGCTGGTCCAACTGAGGCGCCAGGTGGAAATGGCATGGCAAGCCGTTCCACAGGACTACATCCAGCATCTCTAAGATCGTCTCCATGGGAGAATAGCAGCCTGCATTGCTGCGAAAGGTGGATATACACTGTACTAGTGCCGACATTGTGCATGCTCTGTTGCCTGTGTCTATGTGCCTGTGGTTCTGTCAGTGTGATCATGTGATGTATCTGACCCCAGGAATGTGTCAATAAAGTTTCCCCTTCCTGGGACAATGAATTCACGGTGTTCTTATTTCAATTTCCAGGAGTGTAATTAGCCTGCCTCCACTTCTTATTATTAATTGTTCCATTCCATATGTTATAATTTGTGAAGTTCAACCGGTGGTATTTTTCCTGCCTAGTGGCCGCTAACGCCCCAGTTACCTGCCCTGGAGCTTAGTGTATGTTACGGCAGTGTACTTTCCTCACCTTGCCGCTGCTGTCCGGTAAGGCGTGTAGTTCGATAGCTTCCTTGATTTGTGGGCCGGGTGGTGATTTTATTTTTCCCTACTCAAGAAGTAGTGGTTCCTTTCTGCTTCTGTATGCTCTAAACACCGGAGTCTGAAGACGTAGTGCTGACCGCCGATTCTGGCTTGGGTGTGTTATTCCATCCATGCATTGGACATCGCACGTTAGGTAGATTCGGCAAATGCTTATTGGCCATTCGTTTAAACTGCCACTACTCTGAGTTACCATCTCGTGAAGTGAATGCAACTCTTGGCTGCCTGTCTCATCGCTTGCGAAGTTTTGGGGGACTTTCCCAGGTCGATTCTTGGAGCAACGTCTGCCACCCCCCCCCCCCCCCCGCCACGCCCCCCTACTTTCCCCCTTGGTTTGGTCAGATTTACTGACTGTTTTTCCAACAAAAAATATTTTAATGACTGTAATTTCAAGTTTGAAGATGTTTAACTGGTTCTTAAAAGGATTGTTAGTCAGGCCTTGAGCCGTGAAACAGTTTTAAATTCTTACAATTGGAGCCTTCAGCCATGGAACACTTACTAATTTATTGTCACGTTTTATTTGTTGTTGTTTCCAAATAAAGTGTAGTTGAGTGAAAAATAAACTAACCAACAGTAATTGATTACGGCCCCGTCCACAATCGCAACCCAATCCTGCCTTCCTTGGTGCCTAATACGCTGTAGGAAAATTATTTGCATTCAAAACAGCTTCTAGCAATCTTCGAATGTACAAATGCAGGTCCCGTATGCTATTCAAGGGGATCTTGCAGCATTCTTCCAGCAAAGTGGTGGCGAGTTCAGGTGCGATGGGGGATGTGGATAGCGATCGAGCACACATTTTCCCAAAGCAGACCAGAAAGCATCGACATTATTGATCTCTGGTGACTGTGGCGGTCGGGTGAAGGACGAAAATTCGTCGTCGGCCTTACAAAACCAGTCAAGTCGTGTGAACAGGGGCCTTGCCATAGCACACAGCTTCACCATTTGGGAACAAACATTGTACGGTGGGAAGGACCGGATCAGCCATACAGGTGACATAATCCACGGCAGTAATGTGTCGTTATCGAGTAACCACAGAGTCCTTAGAATACCACGATGTCGCTGCCCAAACATCACTACACAATTGCCATGTTTCACTATTAGAACGTAAGCTCGGCCGTAGACGGGAACAGATTGCTCTGCTACATCAGGGAATAGGAGTGTGTGTGTGTGTGTGTGTGTGTGTGTGTGTGTGTGTGTGTGTGTGTGTGTGTGTGTGGAAGGGGGGGGGGGATCTTGCCCCCTCGTCTCGTATAGGGTGCCTAAAGGATGCTGCGTTCTCGGATTACTATACAAGAAATCAAACAAATAATATTAATAGTTTTTATTAGAAATAAGAAGATTGAAAATACATAACTCGTAATTTAGTCTAAAACTGACATTGTGGGACCGTGGCTGTGTGCAATTAATGTAGGTTAATTCTTACAAAGAAGAAAACAGCAACCAGCCACTATTAATACTGCTATTTATTTAGGGTATATAAATAGCAGTATTAATAGTGGCTGGTTGCTGTTTTCTTCTTTGTACGAATTAACCTACATTAATACTTAAATTGGTATATACACTACTGGCCATTAAAATTGCTACACCACGAAGATGACGTGCTACAGTCGCGAAATTTAACCGACAGGAAGAAGATGCTGTGATATGCAAATGATTAGCTTTTCAGAACGTTCACACAAGGTTGGCGCCGGTGGCGACACCTACAACGTGCTGACACGAGGAAAGTTTCCAACCGATTTCTCATACACAAACAGCAGTTGACCGGCGTTGCTTGGTGAAACGTTGTTGTGATGCCTCGTGTAAGGAGGAGAAATGCGTACCATCACGTTTCCGACTTTGATAAAGGTCGGATTGGAGCCTATCGCGATTGCGGTTTAGCGTATCGCGACATTGCTGCTCACGTTGGTCCACATCCAATGACTGTAAGCAAAATATGGAATCGGTGGGTTCAGGAGGGTAATACAGAACGCCGTGCTGGATCCCAACGGCCTCGTATCACTAGCAGTCGAGATGACAGGCATCTTATCCACATGGCTGTAACGGATCATGCAGCCACGTCTCGATCCCTGAGTCAACAGATGGTGATGTTTGCAAGACAACAACCATCCGCATGAACAGTTCGACGACGTTTGCTGCAGCATGGACTATCAGCTCGGAGACAATGGCAGCGATTACCCTAGACGCTGCATCACAGACAGGAGCGCCTGTGATGGTGTACTCAATGACGAACCTGGTTGCACGAATGGCAAAACGTCATTTTTTCGGATGAATCCTGGTTCTGTTTACAGCATCATGATGCTCGCATCCGTGTTTGGTGACATCACGGTGAACGCACATTGGAAGCATGTATTCGTCATCGCCATACTGGGGTATCACCCGGCGTGATGGTGTAGGATGCCATTGGTTACACGTCTCGGCCACCTCTTATTGGCATTGACGGCACTTTGAACAGTGGTCGTTACATTTCAGATGTGTTACGACCCGTGGCTCTACCCTTCATTCGATCCCTGCGAAACCCTACATTTCAGCAAGATAATGCACGACCGCGTGTTGCAGGTCCTGTACGGGCCTTTCTCGATACAAAAAATGTTCGAGTGCTGCCCTGGCCAGCACATTCTCCAGATCTCTCACCAATTGAAAACGTCTGCTGAATGTTGGCCGAGCAACTGGCTCGTCACAATACGCCAGTCACTACTCTTGATGAACTGTGGTATCGTGTTGAAGCTGCATGGGCAGCTCTGTTTGACTCAATGCCCAGTGATTGGCGACATGCAAAATAAATCTGAGTCCTTTGCTAGCTATATACAATGTTCATGCGAGTCTGACATATAGTTTGTGGATCACTAATAACTGCTACTGTTGTGTTCTCTGCTGCACCTGTCCGTATACTGTCCGAGTACTGAGCCGATACTGAGCGCCTGAGGCTGGCAGGAGCGGCGATCACATTCTCCTCTTGTAGACGCTGCACCTGTCGTGGTGCGGTCCTAACCAGCACACCATTGGCCGACGTCGTTTCACCGCCTTCTCTTCTCCTGCGTTCTTCAACTTCGTTCCGGCGCTTGTGGTTACGCCAGAGCAAGGAGGATATCAGCGTACATGTCTGAATCAAGAAGAAACTGATGAAGTGGCTAGGTGGAAGAGCCGCCTGCGGAAAAGAATACGACAGGAAGCTATAGTTCAATTAAACAGGGTCGATTGACGGTGGATGAGTCACAGGGAAGCCAAGAGGTATCTTGCAATAACAGGGTGCAAAGAGGAAATCTTCGTCATGTTACATGGCGGTTCATGCCCAGACAGTTATGTAACCAGTTTTTATAAAGTGATATTCAGATTTTAATAGTCAGAATAGTCAGCTCTTTAACACTGCATGAAAACTGCAGCCAGTATTCACTGGTGCCAATGACTGCACTCCTAATTACTAATTAATGCTTCTGCTTTCTTTGGCTGGCTTGTTACGGGGAACTTAGAAGTGTTGCAATATCATATACTTCTTTTGTTCTGGAAGCTGTCTCCGAGCAGGTGTAGAACAGCGAAATGGTAGTCTCCCGTGTCCGCGCAGGAACGTAGGAGAGGGCAGATTGCATTCCATAAAAACTGCATTGTCCAAGATGCTAAAAGGAATCCTTTTTGGACCGTGAGAGGTGGTGCAGTGGTTAGTACACTGGACTTACATTCGCGATACTAAGGTTCAAATACCAGTCCGGACAACCAGGTTAAGATTTTTTGTGATTTCCTTAAATCTCTTATAGGCAAATGCTGGGATGGCTGGTGGTAAATCTTTCGGAATGTGAGGGCGTGGTCCAAGAAACCATTCTGTTCCTGACGTTTCGTCCAGAACTGCGCTGGACACAACATCAGGAACAGAAGAGTTTCTTGGACCACGACCCCACATCTCGAAAGGTTTACCATGTCATCCGGTCGTGAAAGCCTTCAATCTAAAATGCTGGGATGGTTCCTTTTAAAAAGACGCGTACTATTTCCTCCCCCATCCTTTCTTAATCCAAACTTGAGCTCTAATGACCTCATTGTCGATGAGACTCTACTATTCCTCTTCCTCCTTCGAATCTTTCTTGGCTAGATAAAGTCCGGGTAAAAACATAGAGCTTCATACCGTGGAACCAGCCATACGACGCTGCTGCCCTCAGGAATGCTAGTTTATATCTGAGTCTGAGGTTCTGGGATTTTCACAGAGTAATTATTACGGTCGGAAGTGCTATTTTCCACTGTACCTACATGCAAGGCTTCTGATTTTCCAAAGCTTAGAGATATGTCATGTAGTGGGGTAGATTTCCTGCCTTCTGTCCAACGCCTCACCATCACTGGTTAACAAAGACAAAATTTGCTAGCCTTGGAATATGTTAAACCTTTTTATATAATTACTAGTTTGGATACTCGGCTTCGCTAAGAGAGTAGATATGAGATTTTGTGTTAACTGGAACAAAAGGATAAACTTCAACATTTAGGAGATAAAAAATTTTACTTAAATCGTGTTCTAACTATTAACAATACTTGTTTATCTACATCTACATGGATACTCTGCAAATCACATTTAAGTGCCAGGCAGAGGGTTCGTCGAACCACCTTCAAAATTCTCTATTATTCCAATCTCGTACAGCGCGCAGACAACGAACACCAATATCTATCCGTACGAGCCCTGATTTCCCTTATTTTATCGTGGTGATCGTTTCTCCCTATGTAGGTTGGCGTCGACAAAATATTTTCGCATTCTGACGAAGAAGTTGGTGACTGGAATTTCGCGAGAAGATTCCATCGCAAAGAAAAACACCTTTCTTTTAATTATGTCCAGCCCAAATCCTGTACCATTTCAGTGACAACCTCGTCCATTATTTCGCGATAATACGAAACGCGGTGCCCTTCTTTGAATTTTTTTGATGTACTCCGTCAGCAGTATTCTAAAAGAGGACGGACAAGCGTAGTGTAGGGAGTCTCCTTAGTAGGTTGTAACTCTACCTCCCTGCTCGGACGTACATTATCTCTATAAAGCCTGTACTGTAATAAGTTCACGGGCTTCACCTTATAAACAAGGATTTTAGTACATTAGTTGACCGCGTGTACCTAATAGAAGCAAGATCGGACTTATACTCAGTCAATAACTACAGTGAGGGATCAAGCAAATGTAAAGTATAACTACTCTTTCGCATGGACAAGAAGTACACACAGTAGATACTACCTATAATTAATAATTCGGTCGCCAGCCTACTTAGGCAATGAGTGAGTTTTTCCTTGGACAAGTGGGTGCATGTACAAGCATAGTAACACGTAGTAATGATGCGTTATATGGCAAAGTTTGGAACCAGAAAAATCCACTGAACTAAAGTTTTCTACTTTTGTACTAATTTGGACGAGCTAAATTTACACGACACCACACAGCAATGATTACTACGAACGGCATTTTGTATATTGATCAGACTGAAATCGGGCATAGATTGTCCTAGAATGAGCAGTTTTGAAAGCACACATACAATGTCACTATTAAAATTGGAAAACAACACTAATACACTTAGGTTTAATATAGAACTTAACTCAAATCTGATCAGCACATTTCAAGGTTTGAAAGAATGGAC
The DNA here is from genome assembly GCF_023864345.2 of Schistocerca serialis cubense. Taxonomy (NCBI): domain Eukaryota; kingdom Metazoa; phylum Arthropoda; class Insecta; order Orthoptera; family Acrididae; genus Schistocerca; species Schistocerca serialis. Next base: position 1,101,449,534 of record NC_064639.1, read on the forward strand.
AAGAGAAGGGGGGGGGGGGCCTGAAACTGTTATAGTCGTTATACTGAAACTATTAAGTACTGAAGGCAAATTAACACTCAAAATTATCAATCTATGGATAACTACTCTTTTGTCTTACTTCTGAATAATTTATTTGCAATAACACACAGAACTTTAGGCTCCTTTATTGCATAGATTAATCTGCTGATAATTTTCATTAACACTAACATTAAACTTTCAGTTCAGGATACTCGGGTTGCACAATACGAGGTAAGGATCCTGTCTAGGTCAGTGATCAGGATAAGTCATGGCTAAGGCAATTCTGGTAAAAGTCACGTTATTATTGAACAGTTAGAAACACTTTCGACACTGGTCCACACAAATACACTTCTAAAGATGAAATAAATGTTTGACCTGTGCTAGTCGGTGCGGCAGTTGGCGGGCTGCGAGATAGCGGGCAGCACGGCACACATACAAGCACGGCTAAGGCTCACACAACATCGGCACTTTCCATCTTCTTAGCGTCGTAATCTTTCCAATTTTGTGCCTCAGAATATAGCCATTCCAAGTAGTCGTCGGAATCGGTTCATCCGAGGTTCAATGGAATCCACTTTTCCTGGGTAGCCGCCTCGGTACAGTACGTGATCCTCTGACCGATTCACAACTCCGACTGTTGCTCGCCTCCGACTGTCTTACTGAGCCCGTTGTGCCGAACCGCGCCAGTGTGCGTTTTCCCACGCTCGCCTTTTCCCGCTCCCCTACAGGTAGGGTATTCACCACAGGTTTTCTACTTCACATATCCTAATGCATTACCTACGTATGGACCAAGTGTATAAATTACAATTTTCACATCTTACAATAGTTTTAACATTAAATACACTTCCTTTTGATTATCATATTGCTTGAAATCTAACATAAATAATAATATTCATTTCAAAAGTTGCTCACAGTCTCTTTAACATAACGATACAAACCGAAAAAGAAGTTCAAAACATTGCTTACATTAATTTATCTAAATTCATAAAGAAAAAAAATTATTATATGTACAGTTGTCGTTACAAGGTCTGTTACATTTTCTAAGTGTCTTGCCAACCGCAGTCTATGGTTAGCATTCCCCACAACATTTTCTATGTGTTCCTTCCAATTTAAGTTGTTCGTAGTTGTAATTCCTACGTATTTATAGCCTTTATATTTGACTGATTTATCATGTAACCGAAGTTTAAAGGATTCCTTTTAGAACTCATGTGGATGACCTCATACCTTTCGTTATTTAGGGTCATTTGCCAATTTTCGCACCATTCAGATATCTTTCCTAAATCGTTTTGCAATTTGTTTTGATATTCTCATGATGTTATTAGTCGATAAACGACAACGTCATCTCAAATAAACCTAAGACGGCTGTTCAGATTATCTCCAGATTGTTTATATACATAAGGAAAAGTAAAGGGCCTATAACACTACCTTGGGGAACGCCAGAAATCACTTCTGTTTTACTCGAAGACTTTCTGTCAATCACCACGAACTGTGACCTCTCTGAAAGTCACAAATCCAGTCACATAACTGAGACGATATTCCATAAGCACGCAATTTCACTATAAGCCGCTTGTGTGGTACAGTGTCAAAAGCCTTCTGGAAATCCAGAAACACGGAATCGATCTGAAATCCATTGTCAATAGCACACAACACTTCATGCAAATAAAGAGTTAGCTGTGTTTCACAAGAACGATGTTTCCTAAGCCCATGTTGACTGTTTGTCAATAGACAGTTTTCTTCGAGGTAATTCATAATGTTCGAACACAATATATGTTCTAGAATCCTGCCGCATATCGACGTTAATGATATGGACGTGTAATTAAGTGGATTACTTCTATTGCCTTTCTTGAATATTTGTGTGACCTTTACAACTTTCCAGTCTTTGGGAGCGGATCTTTCGTCGAGCAAATGGTTGTGTACGATTGTCAAGTATGAACTAATGCATCAGCATACTCTGAAAGGAACCTAATTGGTATACAGTGTGGGGCAGAAGACTTGTTTTTATGAAGTGATTCAAGTTGCTTCACTACTCCGAGGGTATTTACTTCTACGATACTCCTGTTGGCAGCTGTTCTTGATTCGAATTCTACAATAACTACTTCTTCTTTTGTGAAGGCATTTCGGAAGGCTGTGTTTAGTAACTCTGCTTCGTCAGCACTGTCTTAGGTAGTATCTCCACTGCTGCCGCGCAGCTGAATTTCACATGAGTGGTGCTTTCTGAAACCTTTCTGATTCGTGGACATAAGATTCACAGTATCAATAAAATTTATCATATTCGAATTGAGAATGTTGAAATCTGGTTTCGTAGGACAGAGTGGATCAGGTTGTGGAAAGGGGCCAAGATCAGTTACTGTTAGTTACACAACAACAAAGAATTTTATTCCTCGAAAACACAATGCATAGTTTTCTCTTTAAAACAACAAGGATATATTCACGGCTCAGGGCCGAAGTAACTTCTCAATAATAAGGTTTAAATACTTCCTCTTAAGACACAAGGATTTAGAAATACAGAGCAAACAAGAATTTTAAATAAAACACGGCTGAAGGGCTAATCTTAAAATACTTCACATAAGGCTGAAGGCCATATAATGAACATAGAACAGACAAAATTAATACACTGCTGAAGGTTTGGCATAGTACTTGCGGCAAAAGAAAATCACAATCACAAACAACAGAACAGAGGTGCTCGGAAGTGTTCCAAGGGTCGGCCTGGGGAGGAAACTCTAACAACAGTTTAGGTGAGACAGGCAGCCAAGAGTAACACCAAATAATCGGGTGGCAGCACGGCCTAGGGACGGCTGACGAACCAACCAACAACCTAATCAATTCCTACTCCAGTATGCAGACAGCATTCATCTGCTCAGCGGAAATCACAGAAGTTACACACAGTTCCGACTAACCACTTGCACCAAGAACTCCGACAATCCTAAAACCAATCACCGTGGAACAACAAGGAGAAATGACAAGTCACACACACAGAGAGTTTCCAAAAGCGGTCGGCGAACAAATACACGTCATCCGATGAGACGACGGACCGCACGAGCAACAAAAGTCGTCCCCACTCGAGTTGTGACTGTCGGAAATTGTCGGAAGAGTCTTGGCTGTCCGGAGCTCACTGCAGCTCCAACCCGACTCAACTCGATGTCCGTTCGGAATTTGGAGACAAGGCGACCCGGGCACACTGGCTCGGACCAAATCATGCGGAGGTAACTCTTGCCCATCGGCCACGACATCTCTGTACAAGGAAGGAACCGAGCCACGTCCGGCAAGATGACGAACTGACGAGGCCCAGACGGTCAAAAGACCAAATACCTGTCGCCCGAAGAGACGACCAACCGAACGACCAACCGGCGGTTTTTATCACTCCAATCTCCTTCCGTCGGCCAGTTCATGTGTGTTTCAAGCGGTCGGCAAGTACTGGCTGTCCACGCCTCACTGGCTCTCCGTCCCCGACTCACTACTGCTGCGCCCCGACTGAGTTCCCAACTGCTGGTCCTTCCGCCACTGAACTCCAGACACACTACCACACTAAAACCCGGAAATACTATCGGTCGCTACAGAGATGGTACGGAAGTGCACTTTTCGATAAGAGCTGCTGCTGCCACTCACGGGCAGGTAAGGCAGGAAGTTAGTGACGCCAGTAAATGGAGTAAGAAAACGAGGCGGCAGTACCGTAAGAGAAAATGACAAACAATAAACGGCATATTGGTCTGCAATTTTGCCGGTCCGTTATTTTATCCTTGTTATACACAAGTCACCTGCGCTTTTACCCAGTCTCTTGGGACTTTGCGCCAGGCTTGGGATTCGTGATAAATCCAAGCTAGGTAAGGAACCAAGGCCGCAGAGTACCCTTTGAAATACGGAACTTGGATTCCATCAGGACCTGATGACTTATTTCTTTTCCAGTTGTTTCTCTACGCCTGCGATGCTTGGTAATATGTCGTTCATTCGGAATCTGTTGGATGGTAAGTTTGTACGATTCTCCTGCGTGAATGATTTCTTGAACGTGAAATTTCAAACTTTGGCTTTCGTTTTGCTATCTTCAACACTAATTGAGAGTGCTTGGGGCGTTATTAGCAGGGCCTTCCAACTGTTTCGGGATTTTGACCATCTAACGCACAGTTTGGACAGATTTTGGGATAACATCCCTCAGGACGACATCCAACAGGTGTCTCAATCCATTCCAATGCAAATACCTGCTTTCATAAGGGCCAGAGGTGGACGGAAACATTATTGACTTGTTCAATTTGTGATGTCTCTTCAATAAATGATCCAATTTTTATGAGATTGTAATGTCTTGTTTCTCTGTACATGCGGAGTAAATCTGTCGACTTCTGTCCCATTCTGGTAATTTCTTCTCGGTGCATCGTTTTTTCTTTCCTCCCTCTCCTCTCTCTCTCTCTCTCTCTCTCTCTCTCTCTCTCTTTCTCTCTCCCCCTTAGAGTGTATACAACACGAACCGGAAGCCTCCAAACATACCTCCCTGGGGCACGCCTGATGATTTTTCTACATCTGCCAAGGACTGGAGATTAGATTTCATTAGATTAGATTAGTTTTTCGTACCATAGATCCGTGTTGAGGAGATCCTTGTGGATATGGAACATGTCAATTTTTTTTAAAGCTGAAATAACAATACTAAAAGTATGAATATATACAATACATCATTTGTTTCTATTAAAAAATTCGTCAGTGGAGTAGAAGGAGTTGGCCACTAGTACGTCTTTCAGGCTCCTTTTAAACTGATCTTTATTTGTAACTAAAGTTTTTATGTTTGCTGGCAAATTATTGAAGATGAGTGTCACTGAGTAGTGAACCCCTTTTTGAACTACAGTAAGTGCTTTTAAGTCCTTGTGCAGATCAGTTTTGCTCCTGGTATTGTATGTATGAACTGAGCTGTTTGTTGGGAAAAGAGATATATTATTTAGGACAAATTTCATTGAGGAGTAAATATACTGAGAGGCAGTAGTTAGTATACCCAGTTATTTGAAGTGGTTTCTACATGACGTCCGTGAATGTACTCCACAAATAATACGTATTACACGCTTTTGGACTGTGAAAACTTTTGTTTGACTTGAAGAGTTACCCCAAAATATTATATCATATGACATGAAATGAAAGTAGGCAAAGTATGCAAGCTTTTCATTTTTATGTCGCCTATGTCAGCTAACACTCGAATTGCAAATACAGATTTGTTAAGGCCCTTCTGCAGTTCTGTGGTGTGCTCCTCTCAACTGAATTTATTATCAAGTTGTAATCCCAGGAACGTAAGACTGTCAACCTGTTCTATCTGGTCTTCTTCATACTTTATGCATATGCTGGGTGTAAACCTCCTACAGGTTCTGAATTGCATTTAGTGAGTCTTTTCGTAGATTAATGTCAGTGAATTGGCTTTAAACCATTCATTAATATCCATGAAAATATCATTAACAGATCTTTCTAGAACTACACTCGACATACTATTTATTGCAATACTTGTGTCATCTGCAAACAAAACGAACTCTGGTTCTGGCAGTGTATCTGATGAGAGATCATTAATGTACACAAGAAAAAGCAATGGCCCTAAGATGGATCCTTGTGGGACACCACATGTAATTTCTTCCCATTCTGATGATGACTGATGACTGAATTCACTAGTCTCTTGCACTGACACCCTTTGTTTCCTGTTAGCAGGGTATGACTAGAAGTATTTTGCAGCACTGCCTGTGACACCATAGAATTCTAATTTATTTAAAAGGATGTTGTGGTTCACACAATCAAATGCCTTTGACAAATCACAGAAAATACCTGCTGCTTGTAATTTGTTATTTAATGAATTAAGTTCACCCAATATATCTTGCTGCGTCCTCCATACCAAGAAAGCCTCATGTAGTCACGAATTTCTCTCGATACGTGAATGGCTAACTTTCAGTAACGCAGGTGTGGTACTTACTGGAATGCTTTCCGGAAGGAATGCTGCACTTACCTGACTTCCTTTATGGTGCCTGCACCTTCGGGCACTGGGGTTTTTGGGACAACTAATAGCGCGATAAACAACTACGGACTTGTCGGTGTCACGCTGCGAACCTTGGCCAATCAGCCCGCAGAACAGTGCGACTCCAGCGTATCTCGGCGGGCACACGGCGGCGCGGCACCGCTGCAGCTCGCGCCGCATCGATTGCGCCGCCTCATTACGTGTGCATTAATTGGGGGCGCAGCGGCGAGTGCCGGCCGGCGCGGCGGCAGCTGGCCGACACGGCGCGCCCGTGTTCCGGCCGCAGTCATTAGTCATTGCGGCAATCAATAGGGCCGCGGGTGATTCGTTACAATTAGCGGGCACTCGCTGCCTGTCAGCCCCGGCCGCCACAGATCTGTTTGGCCGCGCCGCGCTCTATACGACCCGCCCCGGCCTGTCCGTCTGGCCAGCCGACGATTTGCCGCCCCAATAAAAATGTCCCCCGAAATCGCTCGAAACTGTTGCGGACGACGGATTGCAGACCATCCATACCAGCAGGGCAGAGCGTGCTTGTTGAGAGGCGAGCGGCACCAATGGCACACGGGTCAACGCCCCCGCAGTTTTTTTGCTTTCGTTAGTCACATGTCACTAGGGGAAATCCTGCCGATCGTTTAAGGGAATCGATCAGTGGCACACTTTCTATTTAATATATTACTCCATACATTCAAATAAATATACTACCAGATCCACTAAATTCTTTACAGATGGAAAAATTCCGCCATTTAACTGTATACATCATTTACTTACTCCACAAAAATGATTCCGGCCTCAGCCGTGCATGGCTCGCCGTCCCACCATTTGGTATTTTACACCCTGTTTTAACGTATTTCCATCTCACCACGTTGATTTAAATTACTGGCGTTACTGAGTTGCTGTTTTGCCTGACCGTCATCGGCGCTAGTAGCGGGTATCGATGTATCCCCTCTGATAGCATCTGTGCTCGGTTGCTATAACTACCCGGTTGTCATCTGTCGTGGCTCCATCCTTACCGGACGCATCCACCAGCATCTCCGCCAGCACCGCCTCCTTCCCGTTACCCAGTGTGGCTTTCGACCATCCCTCTCTGCCGATGACCTTCTCCTTCATCTCACTCATCTCCTCTACGAACAGTTAAACTCTCGTCGCTCTGCCATCTTCCTCTCCATCGACCTAGAACGCGCCTACTTCCATGTGTGGCATTCCAGTCTCCTCTTCAAGCTCCAAACCTTCGCCCTACCTATCGACTATGTCTATCTGATTGGGTCTTCCCCAACGTCTTTCCTATGTCACCATCCATAACACGGATTCCTACACCTTCTACCCCTCCGTCGGTGTGCCCCAAGGTTCTGTCCTCTCCCCTCTTCTCTACCTTCTGTATACGGCGGACGTGCTGCAGCCTTCATCCCCCGAACAACTTCTCCAGTACGCCGATGACACCGCCTTCCTTGCCCTCGCCCCACCCTGCAACGCTCCCAACACCATCTCCAATCCCATCTTGACTGGTTCGCCACTTGGTGTAACCAGTGGTTGCTCAATGTCAATTCTTCTAAGACCCAGGCCATCATTGTAGACAAAACCTCCCCATTCTTCCGTCTCCTCGATGTCTATATCACCATCTATGGCTGTCCTATCGCCCTCACCCCCACCCTCAAGTACCTTGGCGTCACCCTTGACCGTCGCCTCTCCTGGACCCCCATCTCCGCACAATCCAAGCCAAGGCACACTCCCGACTCTGTCTCCTCAAGCTCCTTTCCGGCCGCACATGGGGTCCAGACCCGTTCACCATCCTCCATACCTATAAATCCCTCATCCGCCCTATCCTCTGATACGCCCACCCTGCCTGGATCTCCGCCCCTCCTACCTTTTACAAATCCCTTCAAATCCTAGAACACCATGCTCTCCGCCTCGCCTATCACATCCGTCTCCCCTCCCCCATGCGGATCCTGTATGACCTTATTCCGTTCCCACACCTCCTACTTTTCCTCAAACGGATATGGATCCTGTACACCTCCCGTAAACTTGATCCCCCTCGCCTACTTGTCTCTCCCATCCTCTCCCAACCCCATCTGCTGCCGCGCCTGTATTCCCACGTCCCACCTGCTCTCCCTCTCTCCACTCTCCATACAATCGCCCAGGGTGGCGTCCACCAACTCCCCCTCCCTGATGATGCCATCATCCCCTCCATCTATCCCTCCTACCAACTTTGATCCTCGCCTTCCACACCTTGTGTTTTTTCCTTAGGGCACAATCTCTACCTCCTCCTCCCTTCCTTCCCCCTCCTCCCACCAGGCTTCCCCTAACCCCCGCTACCTTCTTTCCTCCCCCTCCCATCTCCTCTGCCACTGGCATCTACACTCTCCCTTCTCCCACCTCCCCCACCTTTTCCCCTTTTGGGGAACATTCTCGCACTGGAGATACTTGCCATCGGTTCTGTGTGTGTGCCGACGTGTTAGTGCTTTAGTGTTTTCACCGCCCATGCTCCATCGTTCACATGTGTCATCTCAGTCATCAGTGTTCGTGTACAGTGCTGACCGTTTTTTATTTTTCTCCACCTGTGAACGGCTCCGTGTGTTTTACTCATGTGCCTACTGTTTTTTGTCCACCATTTGTAAGTAGGTTGTTTAGGTTTTCATATTGGTAACGCCACGTAGCGCTCTGTATGAAAATCACTGGCAGTGCTGTGTGAAGTCTGTGGCTGGTTTGCATTGCTGGAACATTCACTATTCTAGTGTTGGGCAGTTGGATGTGAACAGCACGTAGCGTTAGGCAGTTGGAGGTGAGCCGCCAGCAGTAGTGGATGTGGGGAGAGAGATGGCAGAATTTTGAGAGCGGACGATATGGTCGTGTGTCCATCAGAAAGAGTAAATTTGTAATACTGGATATCATGAACAGATATATTTACATGATGACTTTTGAACATTATTAAGGTAAATACATTTTTTGTTCACTATCAAAATCTTTCTATTGCTAACTATGTCTATCAGTAGTTAGTGCTTTCAGTAGTTACAATCTTTTATTTAGCTGGTAGTATTGGTGCTCGCTGTATTGCAGTAGTTCGAGTAACGAAGATTTTTGTGAGGTAAGTGATTCACGAAAGGTATAGGTTATTATTCTTTTGTAGGGATTATTGAAAGTCAGATAGCGTTGCGCTAAAAATATTGTGTCAGTTTAGTGATGATCAGAATAAGGAAAGAGAGAAATGTCTGAGTACGTTCAGTTTTGCTCAGCTGTTTGAAAACGAAATAACGTAAGGGGTTTACAAGCACAGTAATTCATTAATTTTTCTAAGGGGACGTTTCATGTGTCAACCCTTAGCCGAGGATACCGCACTGGAATCTTCTGGTAATTTCTTGTAGTTTGTGTAAATAGTGCAGCTATTGTTTATTGCTAGCGCGTAATTGTAGAGAGAATCTTCTTTGTAATTGTAGTTTTTCATTGTTGTACAGTAAAACAGATGTGGCATGCACGTAGATTTCCACCAAGTATTTCGCAGCTGTGCTTGCAATTAATTAGATATTATTTTCAATGCTATGTTGATGTGTTTTCTTATTTTGCTCTTCGAATTGTGCTTTTCTGTGTTATCGTGTGAAATATTGTGACAATAATGGCATGTGAAAGACGTAAAACTAGGCTCCAAAGTAAACTGAGAAATGACAGTGAAGACGAAAGCAGTGTGTTAGCGCCACCGTGTAATGAATTAACTAATGTTCAACATAGTAATTTGGTAATTGTACATAGGGGAATGGATCAGGAAATAATAATCGCGTAGACAGTGAAACAGCCAGTGAAGAGGGTAGTATTGTCGATCGGTGGGTCGGCAACAACTCACCACAGAGATCCGAAATGACAGGACACAATTTTGCAAATACCGTAGATTCAGGTTTTGCGTCATTACCCGTTTCTCAATCAAGTCAAGACACATTTTCTACTTTTCAAAATGCGAATATTGGCTTTCAAATGCACTGCCGAATAGCACTGAGGAACTTGTTTCAGGCACCAGTGCATTGTTGTTACAATTAATGCAACAAATGGGACAAAATCTTCAAAAGTTAGACACAATGGAACAAAATCCGAGACAAACACAGCACTAGTTAGACACGATGCAACAAAATCAGAGACAAACACAGCAACAGCTTCAAAAGCTAGACTCAATGGAACAAACGCTTGAACAAACACGTGAAGGTTTAACTGCTGAGTTACTTAAAATCGAATCGAAATGTCAAAAAGTCTGTAATGACGTAAAAATACAAATTTGTGAGCATTTTCAGCATATTTTTTCGCGTCATGAAAATGCATTACAGAATTAAAAAGCTCCCATAAAAGAACTGCAAACTACTGTTCATGAAAATCACGACACCTTGCAAGCTAAAACTGACTCAGTTGCATCTACCGATTCGGTTATGTGACTTGCAAAAACTCAGGAAAACTTAAAGGACACAGTAGATAAGATTTCAACACAAATGGACACTCAGAAACTTGGTTCAGAAAAACACACTGAGGAAATCAGTTCACTATCGGAGAAAGTTGCCGAACTTTCGGATCAGTTGTAATGTGTGTGAAATCTTATGGGACTTAACTTCTAAGGTCATCAGTCCCTAAGCTTACACACTACTTAACCTAAATTATCCTAAGGACAAACACACTCACCCATGCCCGAGGGAGGATTCAAACCTCCGCCGGGAAAAGCCGCACAGTCCACGACTGCAGCGCCATAGACCGCTCGGCTAATCCCGCGCGGCTTCGGGTCAGTTCACTAACTTATCTACAAAGGTAGATGATGATCTGAATAACATAAGACCCGTAGCCTTCACTGACACAGAAGGGTATGAACAAATTAGAAAATTCAAACAAAACCAAAATCAAATCAATACACAGTACAAAAGAGAAATCCGGAAAGTACAAGATCAGTTGGCACAAGTAATACAAGAATCTCATATTTCAGAGGAGACTTGCTCTCCAACAAGGGAAGAGAGACTTAGAAATAAGGAAAAGTCACAAAATAATAACACAGGGCATTTCGGAAATTGTGAAGGAAATTGGCAAGATTGCACCGAATTTTGAGATGGAACCGCCGACACGATGTAACAATGACCGATGTGCGACTCGCCGACACGATGACTTTGACTACAAGCTGTTTATTACTACACGTAAATTCAAAATGTTTAAGAATTCTGGCAACGACATTCATCCACAAGCATGGCTTCATCAATTCTCTCATTGTTTTCCTCCCAACTGGTCATTACAGCACAGATTAAAATTTATGTGTGGCTACTTAGAGAATGACCCAGCTGTAAGAATGCGATCGGTCATTCACGATTGTCACAGTGAAGGAGAAAATTATGCCTTCCTCTCAGGACATTGGTCTCAAACTACTCAAGACCGAGTAAAACATAGCATCATAATGATGGAAAATTTTGAACAATCTGAATTTTCCAGTCTTGTCAAATATTTTGAAGATATGTTGCATAAGAAACAGTATCTTACAAACCCATACAGCCCCTCAGAACTCATCCGCATTTGCTTAATCAAATTGCCTTAACATTTACGACATATTATTTTGGCAGGACGTTGCAAAGACGACATTGACGTTTTTCAGGGACTGTTACAAGAATTGGAAATTGACACTGACAATCGCGGAACGCGAAAACAGGAACACAACAATTACATCCGTCACAATTCTGCGATGACAGAAATAATAACTAGACACGACAAGGTCATTATCACAACGCAATGTTGTTCTTGTGGTCTTTAGTCCTGAGGCTGGTTTAAAGCAGCTCTCCATGCTACTCTATCCTGTGCAAGCTACTTCATTTCCCAGTACCTACTGCAACCCATAGCCTTCTGAATCTGCTTAGTGTCTTCATCTTTTGGTCTCCCTCTACAATTTCTACCCTCCACGCTGCCCCCCAGTACTAAACTGGTGATTCCTTGATGCCTCAGAACATGTCCTACCAACCGATTTCTTCTTCTAGTCACGTTGTGCCACAAACTTCTCTTCTCCCCAATCCTGTTCAGTACCTCCTCATTAGTTATGTGATCTACCCATCTAATCTTGAGCATTTTTCTGTAACACCACATTTCGAAAACTTCTATTCTCTTCTTGTCTAAACTATTTTTCGTCCACGTTTCACTTCCATACATGGCTACACTCCATACAAATATTTTCAGAAACGACTTCCTGACACTTAAATCTGTACTCGATGTTAACAAATTTCTGTTCTTCATAAACGCTTTCCTTGCCATTGCCAGTCTACATTTTATATCCTCTCTACTTCGACCATCATCAGTTATTTTTCTTCCCAAATAGCAAAACTCCTTTACTACTTTAAGTGTCTCATTTTCAAATCTAATTCCCTCAGCATCGCCCGATTTAATTCGCCTACACTCCATTATCCTCGTTTTGCTTTTGTTGATGTTCATCTTATATCCTCCTTTCAAGACACTGTCCATTCCGTTCAACTGCTCTTCCAAGTCCTTTGCTGTCTCTGACGGAATTACAGTGTCATCGGCGAACCTCAAAGTCTTTATATCTACCCCATGGATTTTAATACCTACTCCGAATTTTTATTTTGTTTCCTTCACTGCCTGCTCAATATCCAGACTGAATAACATCGGGGAGAGGTTACACCCCCGTCTCACTCCCTTCCCAACCAATGCCTCCCTTTCACGTCCTTCGACTCTTATAACTGCCATCTGGTTTCTGTACAAATTGTAAGTTGCCTTTCCTCCTTGTATTTTACCCCTGCCACCATCAGAATTTGAAAGAGAGTATTCCAGTCAACATTTTCGAAAGCTTTCTCTAAGTCTTCAAATGCTAGAAACGTAGGTTTGCCTTTCCTCAACCAGTTTTCTAAGATAAGTCGTAGGGTCAGAATTGCCTCACGTGTTCCAGTATTTCTACTGAATCCAAACTGATCTTCCCAGAGGTCAGCTTCTAGTTTTTCCATTCGTCTGTAACGTATTTGCGTTAGTATTTTGCAGCTGTGACTTATTAAACTGGTACTTCGGTAATTTTCACATCTGTCAACACCTGCCTTCTTTGGGATTGGAATTATTATATTCTTCTTGAAGTCTGAGGGTATTTCGCCTGTCGCATACATCTTGCTCACCAGATGGCAGAGTTTTGTCAGGACTAGCTCTCCCAATTCTGTCAGTAGCTCTAATGGAATGTTGTCTACTCCCGGGACCTTATTTCGACTCAGGTCTTTAAGTGCTCTGTCAAACTCTTCTCGTAGTATCATATCTCCCATTTTATCTTCATCTACAGTCTCTTCCATTTCCATAATATTGTCCCCACGTACATCGCCCTTGTATAGACCCTCTATATACGCCTTCCAGCTTTCTGCTTTCCCTTCTTTGCTTACAACTGGGTTTCCATCTGAGCTCTTGATATTCATACAAGTGGTTCTCTTTTCTCCCAAGGTCTCTTTAATTTTCCTGTAGGTAGTATCTATTTTACCCCTAGTGCGATAAGCTTCTACATACTTACATTTGTCCTCTAGCCATCCCTGCTTAGCCATTTTGCACTTCCTGTCGATCTCATTTTTGAGACGTTTGTATTCCTTTTTGGTTGCTTCATTAACTGCATTTTCATATTTTCTCCTTTCATCAATTAAATTCAATATTTCTTCTGTCACCCAAGGATTTCTACTATCCCTCGTCTTTTTACCTACTTGATCCTCTGCTGCCTTCACTACTTCATCCCTCAAAGCTACCCATTCTTCTTCTACTGTATTTCTTTCCCCCATTCCTGTCAATTGTTCCCTTATGCTCTCCCTGAAACTCTGTACAACCTCTGGTTTAGTCAGTTTATCCAGGTCCCATCTCCTTAAATTCCCACCTTTTTGCAGTTTCTTCAGTTTTAATCTACAGTTCATAACCAATTGGTTACGAGTTGCGTTGTGAGTCCATATTGGTTATGAACTCACAACGCAAATCGTGACCAAAACAGACACTACCCGTATGACAACTGTTGGCAGAATAATAGTTACAGAGAAAGATCGCATTGCCATAGTAATGACTATGACAGGGATAAGCATGGAATCAGACAATATGGGAACCACAACGATTATTATCAGGGGAGACAGAATAACTTCAGACGCAACGGTCCACCGCGCAGTTACGATTCTGGGAGAAATTCTCCACCACATGACCGACAAAAGAGAAACTATGGAAACTACCGACACGACGACAGACCTGAATTTCATCAGAATTGGCGAGATTCAAACAGGGCAAGGCCCTCTAGGCAAAGGGAATTTGTAGACGTTAGGTCTCCAAATCCTAATAACGACAGGCGCCAACAAAGAGACAGATAATGACTCACACCGCAGGCACCCACGTGCGCCGGCTGGCTCAGAGAAAAATAACATAGACGCTCGCCAACCTTGAGAATATTTTTAGCATTCCTTACCGATGTTTACCACATGATAAATGCGTTGGAGTTGAAACTCTGCGTACTAGGATGAGCAAAGGATTACACCGCATTTCACATGTAAAACCGTTTATTGAGAAATAATCTGCTTTTTAACTTAGTCTCTGCCATAAAATTTTTCACTTCACGTTACTAGTAAGCTTTGTCACACTTAGAAACTGTTAACATGCAACAATGTTTTGAAATTAACTATCCAGTCTCGAACCTAGGGAACATATTTAGACAGTAATTACGAATACATTGTCATAGTGATCCGACGACACAGTGCTATTGTGTGTGTACATTTTTGCTTGTTAGTTGCACGATTACGTAACGACTATAAAGCTGACCTACTTAGAACATATACCGATACTGCTAACGAGATTTTAATGCAACATTTTGGTTTGCTTGAAAATACATTCTGGATTTAAAGTACTTCTTGAGAGATACCAGATGACACAGTGATTAGTTTATTTGACAGCTACACAATTATATCACGACGCAACTAATAACTGACAATTTATATTATTGCTTTTGCACTGTAACTGTTTCATATCTGCACAGTTTTTCTGAATTCTTCTGGAAAGTAAAACATGTTTTAGTAGTAACTTTTGTGGTATAGCTACAAAGAGACAACCTTTTCCGTAGCACAACAATACGTTACAGTACAGTACTTTCTTCATGACAGTAACGTACGTAATAACTACGATATTTATACGCATAGCATTTCACTTTTGCTTATTACGAGGTAAGTACATTGACTTACACAGAACTTTGCTTACGGACGACGATAATTACGACACTTGTCACATTTTTTACCCTTAAGTAATGACAGAGATTATCTTACAACAAGAAGCGCAGTTTAGCGCTACAGTACATGTATTTGAGTGATTAATTTTGTACTAAAATATTTATTTTTAAAGATTTTTGAAGTACAGGGGGTACATGCCTACTTTGTGTACTAAGCGTGATGAGTGCTAGGAGCCCTAGCTAATATGGTAATATGGTATTTGCTTATACAACTTTACACATCAGTACCATATTTCTGTAACACAGAATTACACAGCTACTTGATCATTTAAATGAGAGAGACAATTTTTTTTTTTTTTTTTTTTTTTTTTTTTACTGCGTCAGTGACACATGTTTACGCAATTACACAGTCGGATGAATTCACACTTATGAAATTGTATTTTGTCTGTACTTCGTGAACTCTTCATATTTTTTTGGAACCATTGTGATACTATGAGGGCTTTAAATGATGTATTTGGTATGGGATCATGATTTTTAAAGTACGTTTGAGGTAGATGACACTACTGAAATGAGCAGAGAATTTTTTTAGGTTTTGAAATTACTGCAGAAAGCTACAACGTTTTTGAGATTTGGCTGAGGTTTTATGATGTTATTGTTACGATGACGATGTGTATTATGCTGTTGAGGTATGTTTATGATCAATAAGATGATGCTACCGTATATGAGGAATGGGATTACGTGTTAGTATGTATATGAACAATGAATAGAAGTGAGGGACTCTGGTTTGTGAAAAAGGATGTTGGAAACCAAGAATCGTACTTTAAGAGTTATGACTTGTGTGTCCATGCGTGAATGTATCACAACACTGCTAGTCATGAGATTTAGTTTCTACGCATTTCTACTGTAATTTTTCGATATGTGAAATTTTTTTATATGACACCGTCACTCTGTCACTATAGTGCAAACTACTGTCGTAAATATTTCGGTAAGATAGCTAAGTGACCTTGATGTAATGTATTGTGGGCGCCCTGCTGCGCCAGAAGCCTGCAGAAAAAGCCATTAGGTGGAGGAAAAAGAGGCCATTAACCTCGCTATTGAGATTCCTTTGTAGAAAGCATCGCAAATATGACACGCTATTACTTGGAAACATATGATTACATTGTGGAGCACATACTTTGTGCTACATACTGAAATGCTTATGAATTGATGGGAAATATTCTTACATATGCATACGTGATTATGACAAGTATCTTCCTTTGAGAGTACAGAGAATTTCTACTGAATTATGAAATGCCACATGGCTATTGAACGATGTTTTTATGCTTTACTTTGTACATAGTTGCTTAGCTTATTTCATTTGATATCTGGTTTCCAACTGTGTTGCAGCATTGGTTTTATAAAATAAAATTAAATGCATTTGCTAATGTGAACGCTTTCTGTCAATAGATCTATTAAATGATAATTTTATGATCCACATTCTTCGAAAAAGGAGCACTTGGAAAGGAAAGAACATTAAGAAAAGACTAATAACAGTAACTGCATACATAATTTTCTTTTCAAGTACTTGGTAATTTTTTTTTCTTTTTTTGTAGCTTAAGTTGTTGTGGTGCACCACTTTAATGACATACACCCCAAGATGTGAATAGACATCTTCCTTATCTACACTGTTGTCTTTACTGTGCTACTTTTTCTGCTTGAGCTATGTCATATTTAGGTATAAGTTATTGCATTTGCTGCTGCCATTTGCCAGGCATAGTGCTACTGAATTTCACTTTGTATTACTCTGTTAAGCCAGTTTTACTACTGATTTATTTTCCTTGTTGCTGCACA
The DNA here is from genome assembly GCF_023864345.2 of Schistocerca serialis cubense. NCBI lineage: Eukaryota > Metazoa > Arthropoda > Insecta > Orthoptera > Acrididae > Schistocerca > Schistocerca serialis. The sequence goes on from NC_064639.1 coordinate 1,101,466,507, forward strand.
TTGGCTCATGTTAGTTGTAATCTTGCATTTGCTTTCCTAATTTATTTTTATTGCTGCTAGCTTTGCCAATTTGCATTTTTTTCATTGCTGTTCGTGTTAATTGTTTTGTGCTGCTGCATTTCCTCGTCCCTTCGTTTTTGCATCTGAGCTCAGTAGATTTAAGTTAGTTTAGGAGGGGGTAGGCTATATAAGAGAATGAGCTGTGATGAATTGGAAGAAATGCATTCAGAAGTTTTACGAAAAAAGTTTGTAAGAGAAAAAAAGGTACTGTACAATGAAGAATAATTAATTTGAAGGAGGATATGAATAGAATGCAGAAAGCTAGTATAGATAGGACTTTTTGGGAGTAATGATGAACGAAGGGAGATCTCCAAGAAGTAAAGAAAGTTTTGTTTGCAAAAAACTGCAGTAAAACAAATCCTGCCCTTTCCTTTTGTGTAATCGCGCTATGTGTTTGTGTACCCTTGTGTATTTGTGTTGTTCCTGTCTTTATATGTTTATCTGACACGAGTTATGTTGTAGAATTTTTCTAATACTACGTTATTTACTTCGTAAAGATGTTTAGACATTATTAATTCTGTTCTGTTTTAATGCTCATGTGTGAAGTTGACGTTTCGAAAGTTATTCTGATCTTTTATGTATTTACTTATGTCATAATTCCTGTAACACTGATGTATATGTTATTTCGATTCTTTTCTAAAGCCTGTATTACTACAAATGTTATCTGTATTATTATCTTTTTAATGATTTTTTCTGCACCTTTGTAATTGTATTCTCATTTATAAAATTCTAATTGACACCAGTTCATCAAATTGAGTAACTTGTAAGCATTCATTTCAGTGCACACATTTCTGTTGGTCATAGTATATGCACAATATGTGAGAAGTTTGGACTGTTAGTGTTTGCACATGTGTTAATAATTCAGCAAGGGACTGGTTAACAGCATTGCTGGTTCTAAGGACAAATCCAAAAACTTTGTGAATGCACTAGTGGTGGTTTATGGACTTGCTATACTGTCCGCAAGACTCTTTGATCGTGATTGTGCACCTGCACAGTCGCAACAGATGGCTGCTGGCCATCTCTACAAGGACTGCAGTGGGTCTGCACTTTTGATGGCCCACCACCACCATACTCTCTACCAGGACTACAGTGGGTCTGCTCTGTGATGACCTACCTACCAATATTCTTCAAAACTTCGACTGACCCTGCTGTAGGTTTGCGGTGTTGTGGCCCATTACCCGTCTGCATGTCAAGAGTCAGCAGTGCCTTTCCGTTGGAAGGACACCACTACTTCTTCAAGACTGCATGGAAATCCACTACTTCCGTGTGCATTTTCTTTTATTGCTCAGCCTTTGAGAAAAAAACTGCAATTACTACTGCGATGAATGATCAGGACTGTCTTTACGAGAACAGTTTTTGCTTTTGACCAACATTGCATCAATAAGTGTATGCATTTGATTTCTTTGTTATTGTAATTATGAAATTTTTTTTGAAATCTGTATTGGCCAGTGCCCAAAACAATTTTTAAATTTTTTTGTGGGGAGCATGGGGGATATGTAAGTAGGCTGTTTAGGTTTTTATATTGGTAACGCCATGTAGCGCTATGTATGAAAATCACTGGCTGTGCTGTGTGAAGTTTGTCGCTGGTTTGCATTGTTAGAATATTCACTATTGTAGTGTTGGGCAGTTGGACGTGAACAGCGCTTAGCATTGCGCAGTTGGAGGTGAGCCGCCTGCAGTGGTGGATGTGGGGATAGAGATGGCAGAATTTTGAGAGCGGACGATCTGGAGTGTGTCCATCAGAAAGAGTAAATTTGTAATACTGGATATCATGAACTGATATATTTATATGATGACTTTTGAACATTATTAAGGTAAGTACATTGTTTGTTCTCTGTCAAAATCTTTCAATTGCTAACTATGCCTATCAGTAGCTAGAGCCTACAGTAGTTAGAATCTTTTATTCAGCTGACACAATTGGAGCTTGGTGTATTGCAGTAGTTCGAGTAACGAAGATTTTTGTGAGGTAAGTCACTCGTGAAAGGTATAGGTTATTGTTAGTCAGGGCCATTCTTCATAGGGATTTTTGAAAGTCAGATTGCGTTGCGCTAAAAATATTTTGTGTCGGTTTAGTGTTGATCAGAATAAGTAAAGAGAGTAATGTCTGAGTACGTTCAGTTTCGCTCAGCTGTTTGAAAATCAAATAACGTAGAGGTTTATCAGCACAGTAATTCATATATTTTTCTAAGGGGACGTTTCAAATTATGTTTTGTTTTTCTGTGTCTTCCTTGATTCTATTTGTGGCCGAAGAGCGACGTAATATTGCCGATGCTGGTCCACCTTTTGTGTAAGGTGTTAAAATAACGATAAAGAAAAAAACCTGTCGTGGAGTGAGTCGGAACGTGCTAGGAGGAGAGTTTACCGGCCCGCATCTCGTGGTCGTGCGGTAGCGTTCTCGCTTCCCACGCCCGGGTTCCCGGTTCGATTCCCGGCGGGGTCAGGGATTTTCTCTGCCTCGTGATGGCTGGGTGTTGTGTGCTGTCCTTAGGTTAGTTAGGTTTAATTAGTTCTAAGTTCTATGGGACTGATGACCATAGATGTTAAGTCCCATAGTGCTCAGAGCCATTTGAACCATTTTTTAGAGTTTACGGTGGCAGTTCGGGTCTTGAGTTGGGCCCTGGCAGTCAGTTGCAAACGTATCTGGAGCGCAGCCCGAGGCAGCCAGTCGCCGGCTTGCAGCAGCAGTGAGCCCTGCGTGGACATCGCCCGCCTGACCGTTGCCGCCGCGCATCACTTAAGGCGGGCCTGACTTTGGTGGATTGTTGGTCGGTCGGTTGGTCCGAGGACATCTCTGTGCGGCTTAGTCGACTGTGCCCGATGGCGGTCTCTGCTCAGTGTCGGAGTCTGTCTGGAGCTGTCCGATCGGTACGAGCATCGTCGTTCACCGACACAGGACGTGAAGGTTGAGTGGTTTTCAGCATTACGTTGTTGGTTCCGGTGTTGCTGTTGTGGAGATTTTCCTGTGAGCAACAACGAGTGAAGTGTTCGAGATAGCCGCCGTCAGGTGGAATTGATCAAATTCATTTACCCATAGTCAACGACGCTCTGAACGTGTTTTTTAGGGAATTGACTAGTTTGAACCTGTGACCTGTTGCTGGTAAGGAGACGCCAGACCACACATGACATGTGGAGTTCAGAAGAGTTCAGTGAGACTAGCGATGATATAATCAAATACTTAATGATTTCAGCGTCAGCTCCACTACACTCCCTGTAAAAGAATCTTAATACTAAATAAATTTAGTGGAAGGGGTTCAAGGCTTTCCTATTTTTAGTTAACTGGTAAAATGTCGAAAAAGCAGTTAAGTTTACCATTGGAATTTTTATTCTACTCACAAAACATTGTTTATAAATTGCACTATTGATAAAAGGAAATGTTTTAATACATGGTGATAAAAACCAACTGCGTTCAACAAAAATGTGAACGAACATTCCCTGAGTGGGTTTCCAAGTTCCACAATGGATCGAAGGATGACCTATGCCATATCACATCTATAATCTAGGTTTAAATTAAGTTTCACAAGAGAGAAAACTACCAAAATGGTCTACAGTGACCCTCAATTATCTTTAATTATTTATTTAACTTGTCGTAAATTACAGTGGCTGATGTGGCTTCTCAATAATTATATAACAGAAAAATCATCGCGTTTCAGATTTTAACTTACGTAGCAAATGTGAATACCATGAGCTTTAACTGACGATCGACACTAGTATTACGCAAAAAGGGGATGTAACAGAAGAGACTTCTGCAGTTCTGAGTGAAGCCTTATGTGCTCTTATGCGGCATCGCATGTGTTCATTACCTTGTTGGTGTTTAGGCAGCGTCAGGGGGCGGCGGGCGGCGGGGCTCCACACACCTTACCGCCTTGGTAGCAACTCTCTCGAATTTCTCTTTACTACAATTTACGGAAGTGGGTTTAAGAAAAAGGTATCTGGCTGTGTTTTCAACTGACCAATCAGGGTCTCAATGTTAACTTTAAGCTCCACCTACAAAAATTCTGTCTATCCAATGAAAAACGTTATACAGGGTGATTCAAAAAGAATACCACAACTTTAAAAACGTGTATTTAATGAAAGAAACATAATATTACCTTCTGTTATACATCATTACAAAGAGTATTTAAAAAGGTTTTTTTTCACTCAAAAACAAGTTCAGAGATGTTCAATATGGCCCCCTCCAGACACACGAGCAATATCAACCCGATACTCCAACTCGATCCACACTCTCTGTAGCATATCAGGCGTAACAGTTTGGATAGCTGCTGTTATTTCTCGTTTCAAATCATCAATGGTGGCTGGGAGAGGTGGCCGAAACACCATATCCTTAACATACCCCCATAAGAAAAAATCGCAGGGGGTAAGATCAGGGCTTCTTGGAGGCCAGTGATGAAGTGCTCTGTCACGGGCTGCCTGGCGGCCGATCCATCGCCTCGGGTAGTTGACGTTCAGGTAGTTACGGACAGAAAAGTGCCAATGTGGTGGCGCTCCATCCTGCTGAAATATGAATTGTTGTGCTTCTTGTTCGAGTTGAGGGAACAGCGAATTCTCTAACATCTCCAGATACTGTAGTCCAGTTACAGTAGCACCTTCGAAGAAAAAGGGACCAAAAACTTTATTGGCTGAAATGGCACAGAAAACGTTCTCCTTAGGCGAGTACGTTCATACTGAGTTGTTTCCCGCGGATTCTCAGTGCCCCATATACAGACACTGTGACGGTTGACTTTCCCGTTAGTGTGGAAAGTTGCTTCATCACTAAACACAATCTTTGAAACAAAAGATTCATCTGTTTCCATTTGAGCAAGGATAAAATCACAGAAATCGATTCTTTTAATCTTATCAGCTGCAGACAGTGCTTGAACCAACTTCAGACGATAAGGTTTCATAACTAACCTTTTTCGTAGGGCTCTCAATACAGTTGATTGTGGAATTTGCAGCTCTCTGCTAGCTCTGCGAGTCGATTTTCCTGGGCTGCGAACAAATGCTTGCTGGATGCGTGCTACATTTTCATCAATCGTTCTCGGCCGTCCAGAACTTTTCCCTTTGTACAAACACCCATTCTCTGTAAACTGTTTATACCAACGTTTAATACACCACCTATCAGGAGGTTTAACACCATACTTCGTTCGAAATGCACGCTGAACAACTGTCGTCGATTCACTTCTGCCGTACTCAATAACACAAAAAGCTTTCTGTTGAGCGGTCGCCATCTTAGCATCAACTGACGCTGACGCCTAGTCAACAGCGCCTCAAGCGAACAAATGTACAACTAAATGAAACTTTATAGCTCCCTTAATTCGCCGACAGATAGTGTTTAGCTCTGCCTTTTGTCGTTGCAGAGTTTTAAATTCCTAAAGTTGTGGTATTCTTTTTGAATCACCCTGTACTTTTCGTGGTGGGGCAATGTTTTTAATATTTGCTAAGTAACAGAGACGCATATAGTCTTTACCGTTTCCTACCGTAGCGCCACTTATAAACAAGACTGCATACATGGTAGTCTCACGCTAAAACTTGCAGCTGGTGTTCATTTTAGTGTTATCGTAAGATCTATACTGTTCTTCTGGTGGGCTCTATCTTTTAACATTGGCTGGGGGGGGGGGGGGTGGTCTTGGCGGTCGGCCGGCGATGTGGGTGTCCGTCCCTTATCGTAAGGCCTTCTAGCTTACACGACTCTGCTCTTGGCTTCTGTTCTCGTTTCTCCCCTCGGAACTGCGTCTGTGTCACGGTGGGAAGGTATGACACGCATTTAGCCGTTCTTGTGTTAGTCTGTGGTATTCCATTTGCTCACTCGTTGATCGTATTACTTTGGTTAATTTAATGCCAGGATTTATTCGGAGCTATGTGGCATACTGCCGGATTTGCTATCATGTCAGGGTTTTCATGGAAGGCGTTGGATTTGCCTGACACCTTATAAATGCACTAGCAAATAAAAGTATAATAGGATTAAGTCTGGACAGCGTGAAGGCTAGGGAATCAGACCATCTCTTCCTATCCATCTGTCATGGAATTCTTTATTTAGAAGCGACTGGCATTAACACTGAAATGGGGAGTGGCTATCTTGGTTAAGAATATGTCGGAGTGTTTTCTAAGAAAGAATTGTAAGTCTCTCCGTTGAGCCTGAGTGAGAGAACATGAGGGGAACACGGAAATCATAGTAATGCCTAGAACGTAAATCACTTTAAGGAAGAAACAGTTCGGAAGTTCCATACATCAAATACAAGTCAGGCCGAGTCTAATACGAAGCTGAGATTCCCGACGGCAGAGTCAAATTACTTTGAGAAAACGTAATAACAGACGAAGGCCGTGTGAATTCCGCTCTGAGGATTAAGTCAGGTATATTGCTTATGAGTCCTCGAGACGGCGCAGTCCCTCGACTGCACACGCCAACCCCGATGCGGTGCTGCATTCAATGTTTGATTGTGCCGCCGCCTCTCAGGCAGACTTGAGGTTCCAGGTGGTACCCAGTGGCTTCACAACCTCTACACAATATAAATAGGAAAAGGTACACGTGCCTACCTTAGTAGGCCTACCTTAATCTTGTACAGACTGCAGTGGTGCACACTTGTCCAATGCTCCGATGACGCTCCAGCCCCAAGACAATATGATACGTGCCGCGACAGTTTCCAACAAACAGTGAATCTGACAACGAAACATACTTCAAATACTGTCGCAGAAGAAGCCGAGTAGTGCAATTGCCGTAGTGTAATGTTTACGATATTAGATTGTTGCATGGAGAATCCTTAGTTCAGAACTCACCTGAACTGAAAAATTTTAATTAATATATTCGGTTCGATTACATTCTAGAAGTATCCACAAATGGTAAGAATCATTGTACTGGAATGTTCTTCAGCTATATATATATCGGAGGCAGTTCGCTCCGCGCTCTTGTATGTGCAAGTGCCGAATAAACCTTCGTTAAGTGAACTTAGTGTTCGTCAGTCATCTACTTACACCTTCCTCTACGTGACAATATTGTCTGCATGATCTGTTCAATATATGACACCGATCATGCCCAGTTGTCCGAATAAAATAAGATGGATAGCACCCGAGAGAGTATGATTCACATTATTAGCCGGTGTAATGACGTAAATCGACTTAAAATTGAACTACTGCCGATATTATCCGAAATTGACTACAAAATTTTCTTCCCGTGGCTCCACTCCTGTGAATGTGTCTCCTACTACCTTAATGGCATAGTTAAAGAGTTTAAATGTATTTGTGGATGCATATTTGCCCATTTTTAGTGGAAGGTCATTCTTCTAACATGCTGCAGTGCTACAAGATAAAAGTGGGTCCCTCATAATTGAAATTATCCTATGAACTATTAACTGCACAATAGTCATCTGGTGTTTCTATAGAACTCTGGGGGAGCTGTTGAGGATTATGAATGTAATTTTTTTTTCGAGAATTGGTAAATAATTTTTTACGAGATTAAAATTTTCCCGACTACTATTTTTTCGCGAAATGCTGCGAACTATTCAAATTTTGCACAGTAATGGGTATCCATCAGTAACTCTGACAAAAATGTATATTTCTCGAAGATCGGGAGTTAACTCACAATATTCTGAGGTATTGCCCAATGCCGAAATCAATCACCACAGTTTTGACGCACGGATATGCCGTAATCGAAGCTGCTCCGTTGCCAATTTGTCGGCTGCCTGAAGACGTGGAGAAAGCTCGGAGTAAGGATACCTAGCATTACCGAGTGGATTTTACAAACATCTATACCCGTGAAAAGACGATGCACGACATATTCTGTCGGCTTCTGACATCTTAGGCTCCACACATCTCGAATTCTCATCTAGAATTCCAGAAAATAACAGAAAAAGATAAACAAATGCTACTTGAGGCATGTTTTGTCGCGAATCACAGTAGAGCAGCGATTAGCAGTCTAACAACACTTTATTACATAGTCACAGAACACACAATACAACAAGTCAAAGATACACTGTCCTAAGAGTAAACAAACAGTGTCTCACTTGCCAGAAGTACATCACTCTGTGACACCCTCCCCACCCTGGTCGACCTCCAAAGGTACGGTCAGCTGCACAGGACGACTAATGATGTGACCTTCTGGTGTCCGGAGTGTTATCGTCCTTACCCCACCGTCTCTTCCTGGTAGTACCTTCTCTATCCTGGCCTTCTTCCACATATGTCGCGGACGGAGGTCCTCTTGGATCAGCACGATGTCGCCAGGGCGAAAGGGGATGACTCGTCCCGATGGGCGTTTAACTTCATGGTAGTTCCTGAGCTCCAATAGGTATTCTTTAACCCAACGGTTCCAAAAACTGTCACAGAGTTGCTGTCTCAGTCGGAATTCCTTCGTTAACTTCGTGCTCGCTGAAGGCTCTGGTCCGTCATAATAGTCGTAAGTTTTTCTCCCGTCAGAAAATGGTAAGGTGTGAGTGCATCACAAACATCTCCTGGTGTGATGGGCCTGGAGTTCACCGCGGCTTCAATACTGATCAAGGTGGTGTTCAGTTGTTCCTCAGTGAGCTTTGCGAGCCCCAATATCTTCCGTAGGCAACGCTTTATAGTGCCCACCATTCTTTCCCACCATCCTCCCCACCACGGCGCCCGGGAGACAATGAATTTCCAAGTAATACCGTGGTGGGCGAGGAACTGATAAGTTTTTGTGGTAGTTAATGCCTTCCAAAGTTGGGCTAGTTCCATATTCGTGGCGTGGAATGTTTTCGCGTTATCTGTATATATCGTGTGGGGTAGTCCGCGTCTTCCGGCGAATCGCTGAAGTGCCATAAGAAACTTGTCCGTTGACAAGTCTGTACAGAGTTCGAGGTGTACAGCTCGTGTGGTAGCACATGTGAAAAGAGTGATATATGACTTGTGCGTTCCCTTCCCCACTTTGATGAATAGTGGGCCAGCAAAGTCTATTCCGGTTACAGCAAATGGTTTGGCAGGTGAAACTCGTTCAGGTGGCAGCGGTGCTTCGATCTGTTGCCCTCGTCGATCGCATGAGTGTAGGATTCTTTCGATGGCCTGACGAGCTCTAAGGATCCAAAATTCGGTTCGCAGTTCGGATAGTACAGAATGAACACCAAAGTGATGAAGGCGGATGTGTGTCTCTCGAATAACCAATTGTGTGAAGTGGTGGGAACCGTCAAGGAGGAGGAGGAGGAGGAGGAGATTAGTGTTTAACGTCCCGTCGACAACGAGGTCATTAGAGACGGAGCGCAAGCTCGGGTTAGGGAAGGATGGGGAAGGAAATCGGCCGTGCCCTTTCAAAGGAACCATCCCGGCATTTGCCTGAAGCGATTTAGGGAAATCGCGGAAAACCTAAATCAGGATGGCCGGAGACGGGATTGAACCGTCGTCCTCCCGAATGCGAGTCCAGTGTGCTAACCACTGCGCCACCTCGCTCGGTAACCGTCAAGGAGTACAGGATGTTTTTGTTCCCTATTTAGGCTAGTGCACTGCAGTCGACCTCCTAGACGTATCAGTCCATCTTCTAGGAAAGGATTGTATCGTGTGATTTTTGACTCTTTTGGCAGTGGTAAGTTATTCTGAAGTGCATGTAATTCGCTGGCGGAGGAATCTCTCTGGCCCACTCGAATCCAATCCATTTTGGCAGCTGATAATTCGGTGGCTGTAAGTTCTCCTGAAGATTTATTCTTCTGACGATAGTTGTGTAGGAAGCGGAGAGTCCATGCTGTGATACGAATGAGCTTCCAGTAAGAGCTGGTTGGCGTAGATATCGACAAGACTTGGCTCTGGGTTTTCTTCCTCTTTTCTTCGGGAGGAAGTCGTACCATCGTTTTAGCATCCGCATTCAGCGGATTATAAATATTACAATGACAGATTCGGAAGCGTTCTAGACAGCCTCATTAAATTAGATAGGGATATTCACGAGTTGTTAGGCGATGACAAATACGAAAAAGATGTTGTTAAATGCGAAGATTATAGAGACACCGCGAAACTCACAATTTCCCGATTGTCTCACGAGATAGAGAAACAGCTTGTGAAATCGGTAGCAGACATAAAGATTCCCGACAATCCGCCGGTACAATCTGTAACAATGAGTGTTCCCACAGCTTCAGCAAAACTTCCGCCGATCAAGCTAGAGCCTTTTTCAGGCGATATCGAGACATGGGCGCGATTCTGGGAGCAGTTTGAGCAGTCGGTTGACAACGATTCGACGGTAACTACAATTAATAAACACATTTTTCTTCGCGGCTATCTCTCGGGAGAACCAAAGCATTTAGTGGACGGTATTGCGGTGACGGCCGAGACGTACGCAGAAACGAAGAGGATTCTCCGAGAGCGATATGGCAACAAGGATCGAATAATTCAAGCCCACTTAGATTACCTCGAAGCCATAAAACCAATTAAGCTGTCCACCCCAGAGGAACTTAATTCAACATTCATTGAATGCCAGCGACGTATTCAAGCTCTCCGGGCACTTGGGGAAGACGTGAACGGATACGGCCAAGTCCTCGCGCCGAAAATTTTACGCGCTTTTCCGGATGACATATGCCGCCGCTGGATAATTCACGCCAAGCGTACAGGAATATCCGAAGGGGACATGTTGCAACTGATGGAGTTTCTGAACGAGGAAGTCGGCGGGGCGCTTACCACGCAGAAGATACGCGGTGAATTTTTCAGCACTTCTAGTAACCTTCCCACAGCGTCCGCACTTCACGTACACGCGAAATCTAAAAGATAGACTCCGAAGGATACCAGCGTAAAGGAACCATTCTGCGTCTTTTGCGAATCTTGCGGTCACTGGGCGCAAGACTGTAAGAAGATCGTACGCGTTAATGATCGAATAGATAAGTTGAAACTAGCAAACAGATGCTTTCTTTGTCTTCAACGTGGGCATAAAGTGTCAAATTGCAAAAAGAAAGAAAAGGCTCGGTGTGTTAACTGTAAAAGACTGCATCATAAGTTCATTTGGGAGGAACGAAAGGATATTAGGGGTCCTGCAGGTCAGACAAACGTTACTTCCGTGGGAAAGGTATCTGTCGCTCCCCACGGATATACGTACCTTCAGACAGCTCAAGTATGCGTCTCAGGAGCTACAGGATTGAGCAGGACAACGCGATGTCTACTGGAGGCAGGTAGTCAGTCCAGCTTCATAGCAAAATCGCTGATTGATGGTCTGAAACTGCAAACGGTAGACCGACAAGAACTAACCGTTTGTTCCTTTGAATCAAACCCTACACGCCCACGCCACCGCAGGCTTGTTCAGTTTAATATGAAGGGGCTTGGGCAGAATTCTTCAGTGCCACTTCCTGCCTTCGAAAGTACTCACGTTATTTCTCACCAGCCTTCGGTTCCACAACATATAAAGAGTTTACCAGATGGCCGTAAGATTACGCTAGCAGATCCGAAAACCGAATCAACAGAAGATGTAGGAGGCGATTTCTATTGGAAGATAGTGAAGCACAGTTCGTCAATACGCATCTCTGAAACCTTAGTGTTAGTTCCTTCTCTGTTTGGCTGGATACTTAGTGGTAACAAGTCACAAGCCTGTGTGCATGCAACCGTGGTAAATTTTGCTCAGACTGACCGATCTCATCTGCACTCGGACAATGATTTCAGACGTTTTTGGGACTTGGAAACTATAGGGATTTCTGCCGATCAGGGTCTACCTGTGAACAACAAGGATACGAGACTTCTTGAAGAGTTTAGAGCATCTTTCTCTATAAAGGATCATCGAGCAGTGGTTACACTTCCCAAAAGGCAACATACAGTGCTTTCGAGTAACAGACCGATCACGGAAAAACGATTCAAGCACCTTAGGGAAAGATTTCAACGTCAAGAGACCTTTATGCAAATGTATTTCGATCTTATGCTAGACTACATTACGAAGGGGCAAGTAGAGGTCGCTCCCACCCCACTCTCAGGAAAGCAGGTATTTTATCTCCCTCATCATGCAGTGAGGAAGGAGAAATACGGAACCACTAAGTGGAGAATAGTCTTTGACGCTTCATCTCACGAAAACAATGCACCTTCTCTCAATGAGGTATTAGAAGTAGGACCGAACCTATTACCAGAGATTCTGAAAATTTTACTGCGTTTCAGACTATATTCTAAGGCTATCGTCGCGGACATCACACAAGCTTTCCTTCAATTATCCTTGAACGAAAAGGACAAAGACTTGATCAGATTCTTCTGGTTCAAAATTAGCCAGGATCAAACAGGAAATCTTCAAACGACGGACGAACTAACAGAATACTGTTTTAACAGACTCCCATTCGGCCTGACTTGCAGCCCATTTTTAAATTTCTGCAACACTAAGAGAACTTGCCGACAAGTGTATGACAGCATTTCCCACCGTAGCGCCACTTATAAACAAGACTGCATACATGGACGACTTTGTGATCTCAGTAGAAGGTGACAATTTGGTTATAACTATATACTATGAACTTGTAGACATAATGAAATTGATCAGTCTCCCCTTATCAAAACGGGCTACCAACTGTGAACAACTCCACACTATCTGGAGGGCAGAAGGGCGAGAACTAGACACCCAGACTCAAGTTTTAGGCGTAGACTGGAACACTGCAGGTGACTACTTCTGTATCGATCCTAGCGAAATCATCAGAAGGTCGTCAGAAGAGCCAGCCACCAAACGACTCATTTTACAATGTACGGATAAATTCTATCACCCATTCGGACTGTTTTCCCCTGTTTCTCTTGTTGGTAAATTCCTATTCCAGGACACTGGCTGGGATGAACTTATGCCCTGGGACTTAGGGGCACGATGGCGCACTTGGATATCTAGCTTACCTTCATTGTCATATATACGTGTCCCTAGATGGATAGCTACAGCTCATGGAAGAGATTCTCAGCTGCACGTATTCTGTGACGCCTCGGAAAAGGCATATGGAGCAGCTTTGTACATTCGTACTGTCTTAGATGATGACGTCGTAACCCATTTAGTCTGTAGCAAGAACAGACTTGCTCCTATTAAGAAGGTGACATTGCCTCGACTCGAACTTTTAGCGGCAGTAGTTCGGACCAGACTATTGTGTTACTTTTGCCGCGCAACAGACTTTAAAATTGCCCATGCGACATTGTGGACGGATTCTACAATAACACAAAGCTGGATTCGCTGTGATGCTAAGAGATGGAAGACCTTCGTTTGCAATCGCGTAACTGAGATACAAACGCACACGACTCCCACGCAATGGAAACACTGCCCAGGACCAGACAATCCTGCTGACCACCTCTCACGTAGATTCATCGGCTACCAAATGAATTCTCTGGATATTTGGTCGCATGGGCCGCTTGGCTTACACGTCCTCCTGAGATACGTTGTCCTAAGAGTAAACAAACAGTCTCTCACTTGCCCGAGGTACATCACTCTGTGACAAGGCAAAAGCTATCCTTTCTGATCTATCTCCCAGTGGACAGCCCGACAGCGGCCTTTCTGAAACTGAAAATGACATGCGACTAATGTGACTACGATTTCTATTGAATAATGTAAATTACCGCATAAAACATTTCAGTGCGGTACCTTCGGCCACTAATTCGTTATCAGAGACCTCGAATACAATATACGCGAAGTTTTACTCGAGTCCGCGAAAACTATAGTGATTGTAATTTCAACGTTGGATTCCTAGCCAGCGACCGAAAGAATGCAAAAATAACACAGCTATGTATTTTTTCTGTTATGTCGAGTTTTGAAGGGAATTGGCCCATTACTGAGTCAGTGCGGGCGAGTTGAAAATTGCCGGTTCGCCGCGTCACCTCGCGCCCTGGTATGCTAGAGGCATATAACAACCTCTTCATCTCAGAGTAGTACTTTCAGCCTATGTCCTCAGTTATTTACTGGATGTATGGCAATCTCTGTTTTTCTCTACAGTTCTTACCACTTACAACTCTCTCTAGTACCATGGAAATTTTTCGCTGATGTCTTAACGGACGCCTTATCATCCTGTCCCTTCTTCTTGTCAATGATTTCCATATATTCCTTTCCTCGCCAATTCTGCAGAGAAACTCCTCATTCCTCATCTTTCAGTCCAACTAAATTTCAATATTCTTCTATTGCATTACATCTCAGATGATTCGATTCTCTTCTTTTCCGGTTTTCTTACATTTCATTTTCCACTACTGTACAATGCTGTGCTTCAGCAGTACGTTCTCGTAATTTTCTTCCGCAAATTGAGACTTATGTTTGATACTAGCAGAATTCTCTTGGTCAGGAAAGCCCTTTCTGTTAGCGCTAGTCTGCTTTTTATGTCCTCCTTGCGCCATCCCTTATGGGTTACATTTCAGCCTAATTAGCAGAATTCCTTAACTTCATTTACTTCGTTATAACGAATTCTGATGTTATGTTACTCACTGTTCTCGTTTCTGCTACTTCTGATTACTTTCGTATTTCTTCGATTTACTCTCAGTCCATATTCTGCACTTATTACACTCTTCCATCCAGCATGTCATGTAGTTGTTCTCCACTTTCACTGAGGATAGCATTTCTTCCACGAATCTCATCATTGATCTCCTTTCATTTTGAATTTTAATTCCACTCTTGAACCTATATTTTACTTCTGTCTTTGCTTCTTCGATGTTTTGCTATGTAGGGGCGAGAACTACATCCTGTTTTACACCCTTTTTATCCCAGCACTTCGTTCTCGGTGTTCTGCTCTTATTGTTCCCTCTTGTTTGTCGTACATATTGTACGTTAACTGTCTCTCCCTAAGACTTACCTTTCTCTTTCTCGGAATTTCGAGCATTTTGCACAATTTGATACCGTCGAACGCTTTTTCCAGGTTGACAGATTCTATGAACACGTCCTGATTTTTCTTTAGTCACTTCCATTATCAACCGCAATGTCAGAATTGAATCCCTGGTTCCCTCACCTTTAATGAAGCCAAAGCGATCGTTACCTAACGCTTCGACAATTTCCTTTTCTATTTTATGCATACTGCTCTCGTCACAAACTCGGATGCATGAGCTGTTAAGGTGATTGTGTGGTAATTAACGCACTTGTCGGCTTTTGCATTCTACGGATCTGTGTGGATGATATTATTCCGAAAGTCAGACTCATACATTTTACGCGCCAACGTGAAAAATGGTTTAGTTGCCTCTTACCCAATGTTTTTAGAAATTCTGATGGAATATTATCTATCTCTTCTTCCTTATCTGATCTTAAGTCTTCCAAAGCTCTTTTGAATTCTGATTTTAATACTCGATTCCCACTTTCTTCTATAGACCCCTGCTATCTATTCTGTTACGTCATCAGACAAATCTTCACCCTCAAACAGGCCTTCAGTGTACTCTTTCCACCTATCTGCGCCCTCGTCTGCACTAACATCCATCCAAGTCTTGTCCACTTCCTGTAACTAATGTGGAAGGGGTGGAATAAGTTTTACCGTCTCGATTTCATACAATAACAGAGAATGTTGCGTCTATATAATTTATGCTATACATGGGCCCTACTTACACGAATAACAAAGCATATATATAAGTGAAACTATATAGCTAATGAAACTGTTCAATAACAAGTTCTTCGTTTTTGAATCGTCGTTCCAAGTCGACAATCAGCTTTCAGAGAACAGTGTGTGCTGAAACTGGATCTAGATGGCACGCCAGAAATGGCGGACACCTTTAATTTGCACGCTAGAATTACAGGCATCAGATGAGACAGCCTTGTAACTACGCTGAACATGCGGACTCTGTGGGACCTCTAATTTTAGCGAGCCTCCGGTACTATTCTTCAATTCCCCGTCGCCATCAAAGGTCGCCGAGGACCGACAAATTAGCTAAATCGCTCTTGTTCGCAATGTTTTCACTTCAAACAGGCAGCTGGGGCATTTTATTGCAAAGTTGTCGCTACGCTCGTAGAGAAAGCTACTAAAATGAGATACGGTGAGGGTCAGGGTTTGTTTGGAAAATAATGTGTGAAGTTTCCCACGGAAATTTTTTCCATAACGTTATTATGCGACATTTTCTTCGTAAGAAACTGGAAACACTTTTACTCGCATAGGGTATCTCTACTCTCTCATACGAGTGGCAAAATTTTGCAACAAACGCGCATGTCCACTTTTCAGCAAAATCAATTAATTTTTCCGAAACTCGTTTTTATTTTAATCGGAAACCAGTAAATATCAATCCTTAGACTTTATACGTTTGACAAAACTAGCTGCAAATTATTTATATCTTGTCGATTACATAGGTTCACGATGAGCTTGTTTCGGCATTTGTGTCAGTTTCTAGTATTCTTGTTTACAGTAAATTTGTATATCATTTTATTCTACGTCAATGTAATAGTAGTATGGGATTTTACCTTATACCATAGTTAAGTCTGGATAGAGTGACGTCCATAAAACATCTTGGAACGTAATTTCTATTTTGTACTATTTTGTTATCGTAGGTCAACTATCTACTTTCTACAGAAAAATAATTGAGGAATTTCATATTATCTATTTGAGAGTTATTAGTTATAGATCGTTCCGGTTTCAATGTACTAGTATTATGAGATTTTATCTTATACTGTACTTACGTAAGTATAGTGTCAGATAAAAATCTCGAGTACAGTTACTTTCACATAAAAAACAAGGATCTGGCTGCTATACGGGTTAAAGTGGATGTGGCTTGCAACAGACATGCAGAAATGAAGAGACCCAGATAGGATGAAAAACCATGAAGAAATGCATCAAAACGAGTCTTCGCACTGAAATCCCCAATAAAAACCGCAACTGGATGACACAGTCCTAAGATCTTTTCAAACTGTGGGTAAACGTTTCCCCATAATATGCGAAAATAAATCAGAATCTAGAAAGAAACACGCTCTTCAGTGTGTCAGTTGTAAATGTAGAATCTTTGCTTTATTTAATAATAGAGATATGTATTAGATTAAATTAAGAACGAGCTCAGCAATCTATTGTTAGATAATGCAGGCAATACACACAAGGATGAGGAAACTCTGATTTTGAGCATCTCATAGTGTAAAGCTGTGTACCACATTATCTAATGTTGCTGTTAGTAAATCTGTTTGTCCGCTCCATTTCTGGCATGGTTCGGCAACAGTAACCCAATTTTCAGATGAAAAGACAGTCTCTGTTGCAGGTATTTATTTAAAACTTGAGGAATTTCGCGCTAGTGATGCGTCGTCAAAATTACGTGTGTATTACATAAAGTTGTGACCACCAGCCTATTCCAATCCCTGCTACGTAGCTATTGACTTAAGTAACACATGAAAAGAAATTTCCGTAGACAACGCAAACCACACTAGTCAAGAAGTAAACACTGAATGGAGCGTAGCCACAATCATCAAAAATGAAACTGGAAGCCTGAAAACGTAAATAAATTTTTTATAAAAAAAATTTTCTAAAGCAGCCAACTATAAGAATGGACTTCCTGTATCTATGGGGACGAGCAGCCTATGCGGAAACTATTAAACAGTCATGGAAAAAGCTTGCTGTGGACAGGGATATCGCACAGTAGTAAATAATAACTGCGTTATGGAGTGTGTTGGCTGCGACAGCCAGCCGTGCACTGAACTAACGTGAATGAACAAGTCGATTGTAAGTCTCTTTATTTGAAACCTGGATTACAGTTGCTGAACAAGGCCAGAAATGGAGTGGAGAAACATATTAAGAAACTTGCCTCGTTGGATACCGTCTTCAGAAAAATAAATTTAAAATAATGAAAAAAATCTTAAATATTGCTTTTAATAAACATTGTTTCAGTGACAAGTAGTACCAGTATATTTACAGGGTGTTACAAAAAGGTACGGCGAAACTTTCAGGAAACATTCCTCACACACAAATAAAGAAAAGATGTTATGTGGACATATGTCCAGAAACGCTTAATTTCCATGTTAGAGCTCATTTTAGTTTCGTCAGTATGTACTGTACTTCCTCGATTCACCGCCAGTTGGCCCAATTGAAGGAAGGTAATGTTGACTTCGGCGCTTGTGTTGAAATGCGACTCATTGCTCTACAGTACTATCATCAAGCACATCAGTACGTAGCATCAACAGGTTAGTGTTCATCACGAACGTGGCTTTGCAGTCAGCCCAATGTTTACAAATGCGGAGTTGGCAGATGCCCATTTGATGTACCTGTGCTGCTAGAACATGTGCCTTTACAAGTACGACACAACATGTAGTTCATGCACGATGGAGCTCCTGCACATTTCACTCTAAGTGTTCGTACGCTTCTCAATAACAGATTCGGTGACCGATGGATTGGTAGAGGTGGACCAATTCCATGGCCTCCACGCTCTCCTGACCGCAACCCTCTTGACTTTCATTTATGGGGGCATTTGAAAGCTCTTGTCTACGCAACCCCGGTACCAAATGTAGAGTCTCTTCGTGCTCGTATTGTGGCCGGCTGTGATACAATACGCCATTCTCCAGGGCTGCATCAGCGCATCAGGGATTCCATGCGACGGAGGGTGGATTCATGTATCCTCGCTAACGGAGGACATTTTGAACATTTCCTGTAACCAAGAGTATGAAGTCACGCTGGTACGTTCTGTTGCTGTGTGTTTCCATTGAAACATCCCCTTTGAACAATTATACATGACTGTGCTTAACCTGACACACAATATTTTTTAGCGCAACGCAATCTGTCTTCCAAAAATCCCTACAAAAGAATGGCCCTGACTAACATTAACCTATACCTTTCACAAATCTCTTACCTCACCAAAAATCTTCGTTACTCGAACTACTGCAAAACAGCGAGCGCCACTACTGCCAGCTAAATGAAAGATTCAAACTACGGAAGGCACTAACTACTGACAGACATAGTTAGCAAATGAAAGATTTTAGTAGAGAACAAACAATGTATTTACCTTAATAGTCATCAAAAGTCATAATATATACAGCAGTTCATGACATCCATTTTTACAAATTTCAAAACTCCGCCATTTCTCTACCCCCATCCACCACTGCTGGCGGCTCACCTCCAACTGCGCAACGCTACGCGCTTTTCACATCCAGCTGCCGCTGCCCAACACTACAATGGCAGACAACAATGCAAACTAGCCACAGACTGCACACAGCACAGCCAGTGATTTTCATACAGAGCGCTACGTGGCGTTACCAATAAGAAAACCTAAACAGCCTACTTACATAGCCCCCATCCTCCCCACAAAAAATTTTACAAATTGTTTTGGGCAGTGGCCAACAATGATTTGATAAAATTTTTCATAATTACAATAACAAGGATATCAAATGCACACACTTATTGATACAATGTTGGTCAACAGCTAAAATTTTCTCACAATCCATAAAGACAGTCCAGATTGTTCATCACAGTAAAATTGCAGTGTTTTTCTCAAAGTCTGAGCAGTAAAAGAAAATGCACATGGAAGTAATGGATTTCCGTGCAGTCTTGAAGAAGTAGTGTTGTCCTTCCAACAGAAAGACAATACTGACTCTTGACATGCAGACAGGTAATGGGCCACAACAGAGCAAACCCACAGCAGAGTCATTCGACGTTTTGAAGAATATTGGTAGGTAGGTCATCACAGAGTAGACCCACTGTAGTCCTGGTAGAGAGTATGGTATTGGTGGGCCACCAGAGGTGCAGACCCACTGTAGTCCTTCTAGAAATAATGGCATTGGTGAGTCATCAAAGGTACAGACCCACTGTAGTCGTTGTAGAAATAACGGTATTGGTGGGTCATTAAAGATGCAGACCCACTGTAGTCCTTGTAGAGACGGCCAGCAGCCATCTGTTGCAAATGTGCAGGTGCACAATCACCATCGAAGAGTCTTGCGGACAATATAGCAAGTCCACAAACCACCACTTTTGCACTCACAAAGTTTCTGGAATAGTCCTTAGAACCAGCAATGCTGTTATCCAGTCCCTTGCTGAATTACCAACACACGTGCAAACACTATCAGTCCCTACTTCTCACATATTGTCCATATACTATGACCAACAGAAATGTGTGCAGTGAAATGAATGCCTACAAGTTACTTAATTTGATGAACTGGTGTCGATTACAATTTTATAACATGAGAATACAATAACAAAGGTACAAAATACATCATTAAAAACATAACAATACAGATAACATTTGTAGTAAAACAGGCTATACAAAAGAATAGAAATAAACATCAGTGTTACAGGAATTATGACATGAGTACATACATAAAAGCTCAGAATAACTTTCGAAACATCAACTTCACACATGAGCATTAAAACAAAACAAAATAAATAATGTCTAAACATCTTTACAAAGAAAATAACATAGTATTTGAAAAATTCTACAACATATCTCGTATCAGATAAACACATAAAGACAGGAAAAACACAAATACACAAGAGTGCACAAACACATACCAGAATAACACAGGAGGAAAGGACAGGGTTTGTTTTCAGTGTAGCATTTGGTACTGCAGTCCAACCCAAAACTTCATTCCATAGACCTTTCGTCTTATTTCAACATTTGTTTTCACCAAAACATCCTATCCAAGCATGCTTTCTGTATTTATATGTTCACATATTTCTTACCTCATTATTTATTTTCCATTATCTTACATCATTTATTTCCAAGAAAATCCTACCTAAACCTTTTGTCTCTAAACCCTACTTTTTTGTTCATATCCTCTTTTAAATACTTTTTTCGCCAACCATTTTCTTATAACTTCTCAATGCATTTCTTTCCATTCATCACAACTCATTCTCTTATATAGCCGATGCCATTTTAAGCTAACTTAAATCTACTGAACTCAGATGCTAAACTAAGGGACGAGGCAATGCAGCAGCACAAAACAACACAAACATCAATGACAAAAAATTCAAATTGGCAAAGCAATTGCAATATTACAACTAATATGAGGCAATGCGCAGCAAACAAGAAAAATAAATCATTAGTAAATTGGCTTAGAAGAGTAACACAAAGTCAAATTCAGTAACACTATGCCTGGCAAACAGCAGCAGCAAATGAAATAACTTATATCTAAATATGACATAGCCCAAGCAGAAAAAAACATTACACTAAAGTAAACAATCAGACAAGGGAAATGTATATTTACATCGTAATGTCTATGTAATTAAAGTGGTGCACCACAAAAACTAATTCTACAAAAAATTACCAAGTACTTGAAAAGAAAATTATATATGCAGTAACTGTTATTAGCCCCTTCTTATTGTTCTTTCCATTCCAAGAGCTCCTTTTTCGAAGAATGTGGATCATAAAATAATTATTTAATAAATCTGTTGACAGAAAGTGTTCATATTAGCAAATGCATTTAATTTTATTTTATGAAACCAATGCTGCAACACAGCTGGAAACCAGATATCAAATGAAATAAGCAACTCTGTACAAAGTAAAGCATAAAATAGTCATTCAGTAGTCATGAGGCATTTCATAAGTTAGTAGAAATTCTCTCAATTCTCGTAGATAGACACTTGTCCTAATCAGGTGTGCAGATGTAAGAATGTTTCCAAGTAATGAGCGTGTCATATTTGCGATGTTTTCTACAAAGGTATGTCAATAGCGAGGATAATGGTCTCATTTTTTTCTCCACCTAATGGCTTTCTTTTGTCAGACGACTACATCTCAGCTGGGCGCCCAAAACGCATTATGTCAAGGTCACTTACCTTTCTTACTGAAAGATTTACGACAGCAGTTTCCGCTATAGTGGCAGTCTCATATAAAAAATTTCACAGGTCAAGAATTTGCGTTACAAATCTGTAGAAACAAACTCCTATTGATATAACAGTGTCCAAAAATTTTCGGCGGCATTGTAATACATTCACGTATTTACATACATTTCATAATTCTAAAATACGATTCTTGGTTTCCAACATCCTTTTCCACAAAGCAGAGTCCCTAACCACTACTTATTATTCCTTATCGTATTATACATATAAATATTCGTCAACACTTCTTCAATATTTCATCATAAGAAATACGTAGCATAATCAAACTCCTCATATACGGTATCATCATCTTATTGATCATAAACATCCCTCAACAGCATAATACACATCGTCGTCATAATAATATCATAACATCTCAGTCAATTCTCAAAATCGTCGTAGCTTCCTCCAATAATTTCAAAACCTAAAAAAAATTCTCTGCTCATTTCAATAGTGTCATCTACCTCAAACGTACTTTAAAATCATGCTCCCTTACCAAATACATCATTCAAAGCTCTTATAGTATCACAATGGTTCCAAAAAAATGTGAAGAGTTCACACAGTACAGACAAAATACAATTTCATAAGTGTGAAGTTACCCAACTGTGTAATTACGTAAACATCTGTCACTGATGCAGTAAAATAAATATTTGTCTCTCTCAGTTAAATGATCAGATAGCTGTGTAATTCTGTGTTGGAGAAATATGGTACCGATGTGTAAAGTTGTATAAGCAAATACCATATTAGCTAGGGATCCTTGTGCTTGCCACACACATGGTACACAAAGTAAGTGTGTACCCCCCTGAGGATTAATGTAATTATACCCTCAGGTGTTTCAGATTACAACAATGGAATGAAATTAGTATGGAAAACCGTTGTATCATTGTACTTCAAATATCTTTAAAAATAAATGTTTTAAGTATAAAATTAATCACTCAAATACGTGTCCTGTAGCGCTAAATGTGCGTCTTGCTGTAAGATAATCTCTGTGGAAGTGTCGTAGTTATCGTCCTCCGAAAGCTAAGTTCTGCAGAAGCCAATGTACTTACCTCATGATACACCAAATTTCAAGTAAACCACAATGTTGCATTAAAATCTCATTAGCAGTACTGGTAAATGTTCTAAGTATGTGAGCCTTATAGTCGTTACGTAATCGTGCAACTAACAAGCAAGAATGCACACACACAATAACACTGTGTCGTCTCTTCACAATAACAATGCATTCGTAATCTCTGTTTAAATAAGTTCTCTTGGTTCTTGACTGGATATTTAACTTCAAACATTGTTGCATGTTAACAGATTCTAAGTCTGACTAAGCATACTAGTAATGTAAAGTGAAAAATTTTATAGCAAAGACTAAGTTAAAAAGCAGATTATCTTTCAATAAACGGTTTTACATGAGAAACGTGGTGCAGTCCTTTACTCTTCCTAGTACTCTGAGTTTCAACTTGAACGGAATTATCATGCGGTATACGTCGGTGAGGAGTGCTAAAATTTTTCTCAAGGTTAGCGTCAGTGTTATTTTTTCTCGGAGCCAGCGGGCGCACGCGGCTGCCTGCTGTGCGAGTCATTGTCTGTCTCTTTGTTGGCGCGCGCCGTTATTGGGATTAGGAGACCTAACTTCTACAAATTCACCATGACGAGAGGGCCCTGCCCTGTTTAAATCCCGCCAGTTCTGATGCAATTCAGTTCTGTCCTTACGATCACATCGTCTGTCGTCATGGCGGTAGTTCCTGTAGTTTCTTTCTTGTCGGTTAAGTGGAGGAGAATTTCTCCCTGAATTGTAACTGCGCGCTGGACTGTTGCGTCTAAAGTTATTCTGTCTCCCGTAATAATAATTATTTTGGTTCCCATATTGTCTGTTTCTCTGATTGTCTCTGTAATAGTCATTACCACGGAGAGGTGATCTTTCCCTGTAGTTATTACTACTCTGCCAACAGTTGTCATATGGGTGGTGGCTGTTTTGGTCACGATTTACGTTATAAGAATAGCCTTGTCGTGTATTATTTCTGTCATCGCGGAATTGTGACAGATGTGACCTGTAATTGTTGTACTCCTGTTTTCGCGTTCCACGATTGTCAGTGTCAATTTCCAGTTCTTGTAACAGTCCCTGAAAAGCTTCATTGTCGTCTTTGCAACGTCCTGCTAAAATAATATGTCGTAAATGTTCAGGTAATTTGATTAAGCAAATGCGGATGAGTTCTTAGGGGCTGTATGGGTTTGAAAGATACTGATTCTTATGCAACATGTCTTCAAAATATTTGACAAGACTGGAAAATTCAGATTGTTCAAAGTGTTTCATCATCATGATGCTATGTTTTACTCGGTCTTGTGTAGCTTGAGACCAATATGCTGAGAGGAAGGCATGATAAAGTTCTCCTTCACTGTGACAATCGTGAATGACTGATCGCAGTCTTACAGCTGGTTCATTCTCCAAGTAGCCACACATAAATTCTAACCTGTGCTCCAATGACCAGTTGGGAGGAAAACAATGAGAGAATTGATGGAGCCACGCTTGTGGATGAATGTCGTTGGCAGAATTCTTAAACGTTTTGAATTTACATGTAGTAATGAACAGCTTACAGTCAAAATCATCGTGTCGGCGAGTAGCATATCGGTCATTGTTACGTCGTGTCGGCGGTTCCATCTCAAAATCCAATGCGCCTTTCCAATTTCTTTCATAATTTCCGAAGTGTCCTGTGTTGTTATTTTGTGGTTGTTCCGTATTTCTATGTCCCTCTTCCCATACTGGAGCGCGAGTGTCCTCTGAAATATGTAATTCTTGTATTACCTGCATCAACTGATCTTGTACTTCCCGGATTTCTCTTTTGTACTGTGTATTAATTTGATTCTGATTTTGTTTGAATTTCTTAATTTGTTCATACTCTTCTGTGTCAGTGATGGCTACCGGTCTTGTGTCATTCAGATCATCATCTACCTTTGCAGATAAGTTAGTGAAGTGATCCGAAAGTTCGGCTACTTTCTCCGATAGTGTATTTATTTCCTCAGTGTGTTTTTCTGAGCCAAGTTTCAGAGTATCTACTGTGTCCTTTAAGTTTTCCTGAGTTTTTGCAAGTTGTGTAACCAAATCGTTAGATGCAACTGAGTCAATTTTAGCCCACAAGGTCTCATGATTTTCATGAACAATGGTTTGCAGTTCTTTTATGCCTGCTTCGTGATTCTGTAATGCATTTTCATGCCGCGAAAAAATAGGTTGAAAATGCTCACAAATTTGTGTTTTTACGTCATTACAGACTTTTTGACATTTAAATTCAATGTCATGTAACTCAGTAGTTAAATCTTCACGTGTTTGTTCAAGACTTTGTTCCATTGAGTCTAACTTTTGAAGCTCTTGCTGTGTTTGTCTCTGATTTTGTTCCAAGGTGTCTAACTTTTGAAGCTTTTGCTGTGTTTGTCCCATTTGTTGTATTAATTGTAATAACAATGCATTGGTGTCTGAAACATGTTCCTGAGTGCTTTTCGGCAGTGAATTTGCACCGGCAACATTCACATTTTGACAAGCGGAAAACGTGTCTTGACTCATTTGAGAAAACGGTGAGAACCCAAAACCTGAGTCTACAGTATTTGCAATAATGTGTTCTGTCATTCCCGATTCCTGAGGCGAGCTGTTGCCGACCGATCGATCGATAATGCTTCCCTGTTCACTACCTGTTTCACTGTCTACACCATTATTTGACGCCTGCTCCATTTCCCTATGCACAGTTACCAAATTACTACTTTGAACATTAGTAAATTCATTACTCGGCGGCGCTGATAAGCTACGCTCGTCGTCACTATTATTTCTCAGTTTACTTCGGTGCCTAGTGTTACATTTTTCACACGCCATTATTGTCACAATATTTCACACGATAACACAGAAAAGCACAATTTGAAGAGCATAATAAGATAACACATTAACATAGAAATGGAAATAATGTCTACTTAAATACTTGGTGCAAATCTACATGCATGTCACAACTGTTTTACTGTACAACAATGAAAGACTGCAACTACAAAGGAGATTCTCTCTACAATTACGCGCTAGCAATAAACAAAATCTACGCTAATTACACAAACTACAAGGAAAAAATCAGAAGATTCCAGTGAGGTATCCTCGGCTAAGGGTCGACATATGAAACGTCCCCTTTGAACAATTATACATGACTGTGCCTAACCTGACACACAATATTTTTTAGCGCCACGCAATCTGACTTTCAAAAATCCCTACAAAAGAATGGCCCTGACTAACATTAACCTATACCTTTCACAAATCACTTACCTCACCAAAAATCTTCGTTACTCGAACTACTGCAAAACAGCGAGCGCCACTATTGCCAGCTAAATGAAAGATTCAAACTACGGTAGGCACTAACTACTGATAGGCATAGTTAGCAAATGAAAGATTTTAATAGAGAACAAACAATGTATTTACCTTAATAGTCATCAAAAGTCATAATATATACAGCAGTTCATGACATCCATTTTTACAAATTTCAAAACTCCGCCATTTCTCTCCCCACATCCACCACTGCTGGCGGCTCACCTCCAACTGCGCAACGCTACGCGCTTTTCACATCCAGCTGCCGCTGCCCAACACTACAATGGCAGACAACAATGCAAACTAGCCACAGACTGCACACAGCACAGCCAGTGATTTTCATACAGAGCGCTACGTGGCGTTACCAATAAGAAAACCTAAACAGCCTACTTACACCATTCCATGATTAATGTGATTTGAAGAGAAGTAACAAAATGAGCTCTAACATGGAAAGCACATAACTTATATTCTTTCTTCGTGTACGAGCAATGTTTCCTGAAAGTTTGGCACTACCTTTTTGTAACACCATGTATATACAGGTGAGTCGATTGCACGTATCGGCATGCGGTTTTCGGCGAATCATAGCGGGCTATGGGGACATACGTTGGTACATGCACAATAATCACAACGTTTATATTGACCGAGATAATGAGGTAAGTACATGTTTTTTAAATGAGACTCTATACTTTTTTTACCACCATTCGAACGCTCTGGAAAATACGCGTATAGCGATGTAACGTATGTTGCTATTGTGATTCAAACTTTGCTTAAAAGAGGGCAGATGAGGATTTACCTACGTAGCGCAGGCCGTGCATGCTGCAGAGAGCACGGCAACTCGGTCCGCGGGTCGCGCGAGGCGTGTTTACAGTCTGGAGGCCGCTTCCGACCGCCTCGACCTTCAGTCGTACAATATTTCCCAGCGTCTTTTAAGCGAAGTTTCAGTCACAATAGCAACATGTGTTACATCACTATACGCGTCTTTTCAAGAGCGTTCGAATGATGATAAAAAAGTACAGCATTCCGTTTAAAAAACATGTACTTGCCTCATTATCTCGGTCAATATAAACGTTGTGATTATTGTGCATGTACCAAATTATGTGCCTCATAGTCGGCTATGATTCACCGAACACCGCTTGTCGATACGTGAAATCGCCCCGGAATAATGGGTGTGTTACGTCTTACGCGACTCACCCTGTATTTGCAAAAAGATGCGTTAACCAAGAGGAATTAGTTACTTGGATACATATCGGACATTTTCGTCAATAGTCCCCCCTTTGCACAGTAAGTACATAAATCGATGATCTTTTTATGAATTTTAATGGTCCTGGTGAAGATAAAAATATACTTGCGGAGGAATTTTTTTACTAGCATCCTCAACTATCTTTTACTCGTATGTAAAAATTAATGGCGCCCAATCAATCATTGAAATATTCGGATATGAACCTCCAGTTAGCATGAGGGCGTATGGCATTTCTCGCTAACCGACAACAAGTGATGCTGTTATCCATCTATCCTCGTGTCGTTGTGTAGTTACAGTTTCTTTTGTCCATGACTGACGAAGCGAATAGTACTCCGCCAAGTGAAGAATCTTTAAAACTTGAAACGGATAATTTGATATATATAGCACGCTCTTATGGCTACAACCGTAGTCTTGTAGATAGAATGCAGTACTCGAAATTACGCAGTACCAATAATAAGCTCCATAATTCTAATAATATGTCTGAGCGTATTTAGATCACTTGATCGTTTGTGCGTAAGATATCACGAAGGCTTGCACATCGCCTTAAGAAGGGTGGCGGCAGACTGTTATTCCTCCCGGGATCGGATTCAGTATAAGATTATCAGTAACGAACTAAATGGTAGAGATCGCTTTGCTAATTCTGAGGTCTACAAATTGACGTGCACCCAATGCCTTCGTGAATACATGGGACAGATGGGACGTCAGGTTAGAACGCGTTTTCGTGAGCACCTACTTACTACGAGGGAGACTGTGGAAAACAATTCTTCGTTTGCGGAGCATGTAAATGTTAGGAAGCACGTCGACCCAACAACAGATTTTTTACTTATCTTTTACGATGCAACCAAGGGTAAAAAGTTAACTTTGCAAGAGGCGTTTGGAATTATGAAGATTTGAGTCTCAGTGAGGAACTTGTCAATAAGAATAAAGTTTTTTATGGAACTATGATGACAGCTTAACAAAAGATCTCGTTAGCCGGTTCCTCTGTGTCTAAGTAACATCCAGCACCTGTTCCTCTATGTCTTAAGTAACACTAAGTAGGATTTGCCGTTTCTCTCCTGCCACTATGAACTCGCGTTTATTCCATTGATTTTCAACTACTTCTAAGGCATTATTTAATAGCTATTAATTTATTTAAGTTATTTTCTCCATGTACTATCTTGCATTCCTTTCAATTATCCTTCAGCATGTAAATGATGGCCACTAGCGCCAATCGCTGGGAGCTTACAGTCATCTGTTCATTCACGCAGCTCGCTGTCACAGCCAACACGCTGCACAGTGCAGTTATGTATTACAACTATGCGATATCCCTATCTACCGCTAGTGTATCTACACATCGGCTTTCTCCGTGATTTAGTGAATATGACTGTCTAATACACATATCAAAAAAACGTTTTACATCAGCCCTGTTCCCAGAACTCCTGAAGATAGACGTTGACTGTGCATATTGTATCACAGACACAGTCCCTTTGACTGTTCAGACCCGCCCAAAGATATAAACAACCATGCATGAGCAGCGCCTGTTAGACGGAGGGAGTCCGACAACCCATCAGTTCCAGTCCTTCCATCAGGAAGAAGGTACACGGCTCTTGTTGTCTGTAGTTCAACCACGCATAGACGGTCAGTACCGCGGTTCGATCGCGTCCGCATTGTTACTTTGTGCCAGGAAGGGCTCCCAGCAAGGGAGGTGTCCAGGTGTCTCGGAGTGAACCAAAGTGATGTTGTTATGACATAGAGGAGATATAGAGAGACAGGAACTGTCGATTATATTCCTCGTTCAGGCCGCCCAAGGGCTACTACTGCAGTGGATGGCCGCTACCTACGGATTAAGGCTCGGTGGATCCCTAACAGCAACGCCACCATGTTAAATCATGCTTTTCGTGCAGCTACAGAACGTCGTGTTACGACTCACACTGTGCGCAATAGGCTGCATGATGTGCAACTTCACTCCCGACGTCCAAGGCGAGGTCCATCTTTGCAACCACGACACCATGCAACGCGGCACAAATGGTCCCGACAACATTCCGAATGGACCGCTCAGGATTCGCATCACGTTCTCTTCACCGATGAGTGTCGCATATGCCTTCAACCAGACAATCGTCGAAGACGTGTTTAGAGGCAACCTGGTCAGGTTGAACGGCTTAGACACAATGTCCAGCGAGTGTAGCAAGTTGGAGGGTCCTTGCTGTTTTGGGGTGGCATTATGTTGGGCCGACGTATGCCACTTGTGGTCATGGAAGGCGCCGTAACGGCTGTACGATACGTGAATGCCATCCTCCGACCGATAATGCAACCATATCGGCAACATACTGGCGAGGCAATCGTCTTCATTGGCAACAATTCGCGCAACCACCGTGCACATCCATTGAATGACTTCCTTCAGGATAACGACATCGCTCGACTAGAGTGGCCAGCATGTTCTCCAGACAAACCTATCGATCATGCCTGGGATAGATTGAAAAGGGCTGTTTATGGACGACGTGACCCACCAACCACTCTGAGGGATCTACGCCGAATTGCCATTGAGGAGTGGGACAATCCCTGCCAACAGTGCCTTAGTGAACTTGTGGATAGTATGCCACGACAAATAAAGGCATGCACAATGCTACTGGGTATTAGATGTACCGGTGTGTACAGCAATCTGGACCACCACCTCTGAAGGTCACGCTGTATGATGGTACAAGACGCAATGTGTGTTTTTCATGAGTAATAAAAAGGACGGAAATGATGTTTATGTTAATCTCTATTCCATTTTTCTGAACAGGTTCCAGAACTCTTGGAACTGAGAAGATGCAAAACTTTTTTGATGTGTGTAGTTCCCGCGTAGGTTCTTCGCGCCCGTAGATACAGGAAGTCCGTTCTTATAGTTATTTGCTTTAGAAGAATTTTTTTAAAAATTTATTTACCATTCCCAGCTTCCAGTTTCATAATTGACTACTGTAGTTACGCTTCATTCAATGTATACTTTTTGACTAGCGTGGTTTATGCTGTCCAAGGCAAGTTCTTTTCATTAGTAACTTAATGTCAGTAGTTACTTAGAAAGGGTTGTAAAGGCACTTGGTCACAACTTTATGTAATCATATGTTATTGTTAATTTCCAGAAATTCTGAAGATGCGAGACTAGCTCTTACCGCGGCAATTTGGAAATAAATACTTGCAAAAGAGACTGCTTTTTTATTTGAAAAGTTGATGTTATTAGTTATCGTAGTATCTGTCTCGGGGCACGACTGATCATATTTTGAGGCTGTATTCAGTAACAGGTGATTTAGTTGGCCAAGGTAGGATGCAACACTCATGTATTTAACACCTTCGTTCAACAGTGTTTGTGGCCTGTCCAACAGGTAATATGTCTTGTTGGTACGGCATGTGATATGTAAACTGTTTTCAGCGTCTTATACTGTCTTGCAGACAGCGTGATGCGAATTTTAATTCCGTTACTTATTGTCCACACACAACAAAGCAAAAAATTACTACGTATGTTGTACTTACTATTTCATACTAGGAACAACATTTAAATTATTTATTAAGGGCAGAAACATTGTATACGCAGAGCAGTAGTACGTATCTTGCCGGTCGCGGTGGCCGAGCGGTTCTAGGCGCTACAGTCTGGAACCGCGCGACCGCTACGGTCGCAGGTTCGAATCCTGCCTCGGGCATGGATGTGTGTGATGTCCTTAGGTTGGTTAGGTTGCAGTAGTTCTAAGTTCTAGGGGACTGATGACCTCAGAAGTTAAGTCCCATACTGCTCAGAGCCATTTGAACCATTTAGTACTTATCTTGCAAATTCGGTCTCAGTGCCTGTGCTGGGACCCTTGTTCCTATATCAACTATAAGAACATTTTGTTCAGGTTATGTGATATGAGAAGTAGTTGGAACATTATGTTGCTCTTAATTATTTTCTCCATTTATTTATATATTCTGGCACATATTTTACATTTTGATACCTAAACAGTGTTTCGCTATGTGACACAAACCTGACTTGCCTGGCGCCAGAAAGACATCATACACTCCTGGAAATTGAAATAAGAACACCGTGAATTCATTGTCCCAGGAAGGGGAAACTTTATTGACACATTCCTGGGGTCAGATACATCACATGATCACACTGACAGAACCACAGGCACATAGACACAGGCAACAGAGCATGCACAATGTCGGCACTAGTACAGTGTATATCCACCTTTCGCAGCAATGCAGGCTGCTATTCTCCCATGGAGACGATCGTAGAGATGCTGGATGTAGTCCTCTGGAACGGCTTGCCATGCCATTTCCACCTGGCGCCTCAGTTGGACCAGCGTTCGTGCTGGACGTGCAGACCGCGTGAGACGACGCTTCATCCAGTCCCAAACATGCTCAATGCGGGACAGATCCGGAGATCTTGCTGGCCAGGGTAGTTGACGTACACCTTCTAGAGCACGTTGGGTGGCACGGGATACATGCGGACGTGCATTGTCCTGTTGGAACAGCAAGTTCCCTTGCCGGTCTAGGAATGGTAGAACGATGGGTTCGATGACGGTTTGGATGTACCGTGCACTATTCAGTGTCCTCTCGACGATCACCAGTGGTGTACGGCCAGTGTAGGAGATCGCTCCCCACACCATGATGCCGGGTGTTGGCCCTGTGTGCCTCGGTCGTATGCAGTCCTGATTGTGGCGCTCACCTGCACGGCGCCAAACACGCATACGACCATCATTGGCACCAAGGCATAAGCGACTCTCATCGCTGAAGACGACACGTCTCCATTCGTCCCTCCATTCACGCCTGTCGCGACACCATTGGAGGCGGGCTGCACGATGTTGGGGCGTGAGCGGAAGACGGCCTAACGGTGTGAGGGACCGTAGCCCAGCTTCATGGAGACGGTTGCGAATGGTCCTCGCCGATACCCCAGGAGCAACAGTGTCCCTAATTTTCTGGGAAGTGGCGGTGCGGTCCCCTACGGCACTGCGTAGGATCCTACGGTCTTGGCGTGCATCCGTGCGTCGCTGCGGTCCGGTCCCAGGTCGACGAGCACGTGCACCTTCCGCCGACCACTGGCGACAACATCGATGTACTGTGGAGACCTCACGCCCCACGTGTTGAGCAATTCGGCGGTACGTCCACCCGGCCTCCCGCATGCCCACTATACGCCCTCGCTCAAAGTCCGTCAACTGCACATACGGTTCACGTCCACGCTGTCGCGGCATGCTACCAGTGTTAAAGACTGCGATGGAGCTCCGTATGCCACGGCAAACTGGCTGACACTGACGGGGGCGGTGCACAAATGCTGCGCAGCTAGCGCCATTCGACGGCCAACACCGCGGTTCCTGGTGTGTCCGCTGTGCCGTGCGTGTGATAATTGCTTGTACAGCCCTCTCGCAGTGTCCGGAGCAAGTATGGTGGGTCTGACACACCGGTGTCAATGTGTTCTTTTTTCCATTTCCAGGAGTGTATATAATATGAGTCCTGCTTTCGGTACATTCTAGAACAGGATAAAATTCAAAATGTTACTAATATGGTTATCTTAATTAAAACACTGTTTTCGAATTTTATTTACATAATGTTTTCCGGAAGTAATTATTTTTGTGATGATTTCTGCTATAATGATTAATCAACGGTTGAAAACTCTGACAGTAAGAAAAATAGCAGTTTCTTATTATTTTATAAAATCAGTTTCATTATCGACAGTAAAATTAAAAGAATTTGAAACACGAACAGCTGCTAGCATGAGTTTCTTAGAAGTAGATACCTTAGGGATTGCGAAGCAACTCAAATCGCTTGATACGGGCAAGTCTTCAGGTCCAGATTGTATACCTGTTAGGTTATTTTCAGATTACGCTGATACAATAGCTCCCTACTTATCAATCATATACAACCGCTCGCTCACCGATAGATCTGTACCTACAGATTGGAAAATTGCGCAGGTCGCACCAGTGTTTAATATGGGTAGTAGGAATAATTCATCGAACTACAGACCTATATCATTGACGTCGGTTTGCAGTACGGTTTTGGAGTATATACTGTATTCAAACATTATGAATCACATCGAAGGGAACGATCTATTGATACGTAATCAGCATGGCTTCAGATAACATCGTTTTTGTGCAACGCAGCTAGCTCTTTATTCGCACGAAGTAATGGCAGCTATCGACAGGGGATCTGAAGTTGATTCCGTATTTCTAGATTTCCGGAAAGCTTTTGACACCGTTCCGCACAAGCGACTACTAATCAAGCTGCGGGCGCCTATGGGGTATCGTCTCAGTTGTGTGACTGGATTCGTGATTTTCTGTCAGGAAGGTCGCAGTTCGTAGTAATAGACGGCAAATCATCGAGTAAAATTGAAGTGATATCAGGTGTTCTCCAGGGAAGCGTTCTGGGACCTCTGCTGTTCCTGATCTATACAGGGTGTTACAAAAAGGTACTGCCAAACTTTCAGGAAACATTCCTCACACACAAATAGAGAAAAGATGTTATGTGGACATGTGTCCGGAAACACTTAATTTCCATGCTAGAGCTCATTTTAGTTTCGTCAGTATGTACTGTACTTCATCGATTCACCGCCAGTTGGCCCA
This sequence comes from Schistocerca serialis cubense, assembly GCF_023864345.2. NCBI lineage: Eukaryota > Metazoa > Arthropoda > Insecta > Orthoptera > Acrididae > Schistocerca > Schistocerca serialis. The sequence continues at coordinate 1,101,500,233 of NC_064639.1, forward strand.
ATTGAAGGAAGGTAATGCTGACTTCGGTGCTTGTGTTGACATGCGACTCATTGCTCTACAGTACTAGCATTACGCACAGTACTAGCATTACGCACATCAGTACGTAGCATCAACAGGTTAGTCTTCATCACGAACGTGGTTTTGAAGTCATTGCAATGTTTACAATTTCGGAGTTGGCAGATGCCCATTTGATGTATGGATTAGCACGGGGCAATAGCCGTGGCGTGGTACGTTTGTATCGAGACAGATTTCCAGAACGAAGGTGCCCGACAGGAAGACGTTCGAAGCAATTGATCGGCGTCTTAGGGAGCACGGAACCTTCCAGCCTATGACTCGCGACTGGGGAAGACCTAGAACGACGAGGAGACCTGCAATGGACGAGGCAATTCTTCATGCAGTTGATGATAACCCTAATGTCAGCGTCAGAGAAGTTGCTGCTGTACAAGGTAACGTTGACCACGTCACTGTATGTAGAGTGCTACGGGAGAACCAGTTGTTTCCGTGCTATGTACAGCGTGTGCAGGCACTATCAGCAGCTGATTGGCCTCCACGGGTACACTTGTGCGAATGGTTCATCCAACAATGTGTCAATCCTCATTTCAGTGCAAATGTTCTCTTTACGGATTACGCTTCATTCCAACGTGATCAAATTGTAAATTTTCACAATCAACATATGTGGGCTGACAAGAATCCGCACGCAATTGTGCAATCACGTCATCAACACAGATTTTCTGTGAACGTTTGGGCAGGCATTGTTGGTGATGTTGAAACGTCCCCTTTTAACAATTATACATGACTGTGCTTAAACTGACACACAACATTTTGTTAGCGCAACGCAATCTGACTTTCAAAATTCCCTACAAAAGAATGGCCCTGACTAACATTAAACTATACCTTTCACAAATCACTTACCTCACAAAAATCTTCACTGCTCAAGCTACTGCAATACAGAGAGCGCCACTACTGCCAGCTAAATAAAAGATTCAAACTATGGAAGGCACTAACTACTGATAGGGATAGTTAGCAAATGAAAGATATTAATAGAGAACAAACAATGTATTTACCTTGATATCATCATATAAAAAAACCTAAACAGCCTACTTACAATGTCTTGGTTGGGCCCTATGTTCTTCCACCTACGCTGAATGGAGGAACTTATGATTTCATACGGGATACTCTACTTGTGCTGCTAGAACATGTGCCTTTACAAGTACGACACAACAAGTGGTTCGTGCACGATGGAGCTCTTGCACATGTCACTCGAAGTGTTCGTACGCTTTTCAACAACAGATTCGGTGATCGATGGATTGGTAGAGGTGGACCAATTCCATGGCCATCACGCTCTCCTGACCTCAACCCTCTTGACTACGCAACCCCGGTACCAAATGTAGAGACTCTTCGTGTTCGTATTGTGGACGGCTGTGATACAATACGCCATTCTCCAGGGCTGCATCAGCGCATCATGGATTCCATGCGAATGGATGCATATATCCTCGCTAACGGAGGACATTTTGAACATTTCCTGTAACAAAGTGTTTGAAGTCACGCTGGTACGTTCTGTTGTTGTGTGTTTCCATTCCATGATTAATGTGATTTGAAGAGAAGTAATAAAATGACCTCTAACATGGAAAGTAAGCGTTTCCGGACACATGTCCACATAACATATTTTCTTTCTTTGTGTGTTAGGAATGTTTCCTGAAAGTTTGGCCGTACCTTTTTGTAACAGCCTGTATAAATGACCTGGGTGACAATCTGAGCAGTTCTCTTAAGTTGTTCGCAGATGATGCTGTAATTTACCATCTAGTAAGGTCATCCGAAGACCAGTATGAGTTGCAAAGCGATTTAGAAAAGATTGCTGTATGGTGTGGCAGGTGCCAGTTGACGCTAAATAACGAAAAGTGTGAGGTGATTCACATGAGTTCCAAAAGAAATCCGTTGGAATTCGATTACTCGATAAATAGTACAATTCTCAAAGCTGTCAATTCAACTAATTACCTGCGTGTAAAAATTACGAACTGCTTCAGTTGGAAAGACCACACAGATAATATTGTGGGGAAGTTGAACCAAAGGTTGCGTTTCATTGGCAGGACACTTAGAAGATGCAACAAGTCCACTAAAGAGACAGCTTACACTACACTCGTTCGTCCTCTGTTAGAATATTGCTGCGCGGTGTGGGATCCTTACCAGGTGGGATTGACGGAGGATATCGAAAGGATGCAAAAAAGGGCAGCTCGTTTTGTATTATTACGTAATAGGGGAGAGTACGTAGCAGATATGAAACGCGAGTTGGGATGGAAGTCATTAAAGCAAAGACGTTTTTCAGTCACCAACTTTCTTTTCCGAATGCGAAAATATTTTGTTGAGCCCAACCTACATAGGTAGGAATGATCCTCAAAATAAAATAAGAGAAATCAGATCTCGGAGAGAAAGGTTTAGATGTTCGTTTTTCCCGCGCGCTGTTCGGGAGTGGAATTGTAGGGAGATAGTATGATTGTGGTTCGATGAACCCTCTGCCAAGCTTTTAAATGTGAATTGCAGATTAATCATGTAGATGTAGATGTAGACGTATAAATGAAGATTTTGTTTTCAGGAAAGCTGAAACATAACAGTGCTATGTTTACTGTAAATTTGATTCTAGATCTTTTAAGTTGACATTTCTGATAAGTCATTTTGGTGGTACAAGATCAGTGTTACGAAATGGATCGACATGAATAATAAAAAATATATTTTAAGAAAAACAGTTTTTTGGTTGCCAAGAATGTTCAAGGATATCTTCAGATGAGAAATATATGACGTAAGTGGGAGAATGAACCCAATTCTGGCTACAATTTATACGTTATCGAACGTTTCATGTGAAAGTTCCGAGGAGGTAAGGTTCAGCGCAAGTCCTCTAAATCAGCTGCCACTGAACCCTTCTCCTCCTGTCCGTATGTAATGGAGTACGGAGATAACAGGATTATAGTTCATGCTGCGAATTCATGTGCTGGTATTTTAAAGGAGGCAGTAGTGATTAGAACGCAGTATAATTTTATCAGCGGGGACAGACACTTTACCGTAAGTAGAGCGTAGGATCCGGCACAATTTACATCTATATCTACTTTTACATCTCAGTTAGTCCACTTTCGAACAGCGAGCTTGTAAAACGAATACATAAATCTTTCAGTGCTGCCTCTAATTTCTCTTATTTCATTACGACGATCAACTAAATAGTTTGGCTTTCGGAGGAAAAAGTTGGTGACTGAAATTTCGTAAAAAGATCTCGCCGCAAGGGAAAACGCCTTTGTTTTAATGACTGCCACCCCATCTTTCGTATTGCAGGACACTCTCCCACCTATTTCAAGATAATACAGAACGAGCTTCCTTTTTTTAAATTTTTCGAAGATCTTCGTCAATAGACCTGGGAAGGCTCCCATATTGCGCAGGTACACAACTGGCCAAAAAAAATTCTACACAACGAAGATGACGAGCTACAGACGCGAAATTTAACCGACAGGAAGAAGATGCTGTGACATGCAAGTGATTAACTTTTCAGAGCATTCACACAATGTTGGCGCCGTTGGCGACACCTACAACGTGCTGACATGAGGAAAGTTTCCAACCGATTTCTCATACATAAACAACAGTTGATCGGCGTTGCCTGGTGAAACGTAGTTGTGAAGCCTCGTGTAAGGAGGAGAAATGCGTATCCTAACGTTTCCGACTTTGATGAATGTCGGATTGTAGCCTATCGCGATTACGGTTTATCGTATCGCGAAATTGCTGGTCGCGTTGATCGAGATCCAATGACTTATCAGAAAATGGAATAGTTGGGTTCAGGAGGGTAATACGGAACGCCGTTCTGGATCCCAACGGCCTCGTATCACTAGCAGTCGAGATGACAGGCATCTTACCCGCATGGCTGTAACGGATCGTGCAGCCAATACTCGATCCCTGAGTCAACAGATGGGGACTTTTGCAAGACAACAACCATCCGCACGAACAGTTCGACGACGTTTGCAGCAGCATGGAATATCAGGTCGGAGATCATGGTTGCGGTTACCCTTGACGCTGCATCACAGTAGTGCCTTTGATGGTGTACTCAACGACGAACCTGGGTGCACGAATGGCAAAACGTCATTCTTTCGGATGAATCCAGGTTCTGTTTACACCATCATGATGTTCGCATCCGTGTTTGACGACATCTCGGTGAACGCACATTGGAAGCGTGTGTTCGTCATCGCCATACTGGCGTATCGGCCGGCCTGATGGTATGGGGTGCCATTGGTTACACGTCTCGGTCACCTCTTGTTCGCACTGACGGCACGTTGAACAGTGGACGTTACATTTCACATGTGTTACGACTCGTGGCTCTACCATTGACTCGATCCCTGCGAAACCCTACATTTCAGCAGGATAATGCACGACCGCATGTTGCAGGTCCTGTACGTGCCTTTCTGGATACAGAAAATCTTCGACTGCTTCCCTTTCCAGCACATTCTCCAGATCTCTCATAAATTGAAAACGTCTGGTCATTGGTGGCCGAGCAGCTGGCTGGTCACAATACTCCAGTCACTATTCTTGATGAACTGTGGTATCCTGTTGAAGCTGCATGTGCAGCTGTACCTGTACACGCCATCCAAGCTCTGTTTGACTCAATGTCCAGGCGTATCAAGGCCGTTATTACGGCCAGAGGTGGTTGTTCTGGGTACTGATTTCTCAGGATCTATGCACCCAAATTGCGTGAAAATGTAATCACATGTCAGTTCTAGTATAATATATTTGTCCACTGAATACCCGTTTACCATCTGCATTTCTTCATGATGTAGCAATTTTAATGGCCCGTAGTGTAGTTTCTTTACTAGATATGTAGTATGTTCTAAGTATTCTCCCAACAAATGTTTTTGATTAGCCTTCCCCACAATATTTTCTTTGCGATTGTTCCGGTGTAAGTTGTTTTGTCATTGTAATCGTTAGGTATTTAATTGAATTGGCAGCCATTAGATTTGCGTGGTTTATTGTGCAACTTAAATTTCATGTATTCCTTTTAGTACCCATGTGGATGACATCACAGTTTTTGTATACAGTCACTTGCAACTACAATCAGTTGCAACTTTTCGCACCATACAAATAAAATGTGTTCATCATTTTTTCATTTGGTATCGACTAGTTTTTGACTTCACAAGACAACAGATGACAGCATCATCTGAAAGAATCTAAGAGGTCTGGCCAGATTGTCTCCTAAATCGTTTATGTAAATATGTAACAGTAGACGGCCTATAACACTTCCTTGGCAAACAGCAGATATTACTTGTTTTATTCGGTAACTTTCTCTCGTTTACTACGTACCGTAACCTTCCTGACGCGAATCCACTCTTACAACTGAAGTGCTACACCACAGGTTCATAATTTGATTAGAAGTCTCTGATGAGGGACAGTGTCAGGTATAGAATCAATATGAGATCCCCTGTCGATAGCAGTAATTATTTCGGGCGAGTAAAGTGCTACTTGCGTTTCACAATAACGGTGTTTCCTGAATCCGTGCTATTACCTTTTAGGAAATTCTTAAAATTCGAACACACTGTATGTTCCAAAACCCTACTGCAAATCGACGTTAGCGATATGAGTCTTTGATTCAACGGATTACTCCCTTTTTTTCTCGAGTGTGACCCGTGCAACTTCGCAGTCCTTAGATACAGATCTTTCGTCGAGCGTACTGATATTTATGGTTGCTATCTATGGAGGTTCTGTATCAGCATACTCTGAAAGGAAGCTACTTGATATAAAACTTCGAACGGAAGATACACCTTAATTAAGTTGCTTCGCTACACCGAAGATATCTACTTCTAAGTCAATCAAGTTGGTAGCTGTTCTTGATTCCAGGTCTGGAATATTAACTTCGTCTTCTTGGGTGAAGGAATTTCAGAGAACCGTAGTTAGTAACTGCGTTTGCGTGCCGCTCTCATCGTGAACATTGTTATTGCTGTCTTATAGTGAAGATAGTGACTGCGTCTTGCCACAGGTGACCTTTAGATATGACAGAATCTCTCTGGCTTTTCTACCAAATTTCGAGTCAGCGATTACTTATGAAAACGGTTACAAGCATCTGGTATTAAAATCCGTGCTATATTTCTAGCGTTTATAAAACATCGCCAACCATGAAAATTTTGCGTGCTTTTAAATTTAGAATCGTTTTTCGTTGCTTCTGCAACAGTAATCTGGCCTTTTTTGTGTTCCACTGGCGATCAGTTGTGTCTCTTATCAATTTATTTGCTTTGAACTTATCAATTTCCGACGGTATTATTTCTTTGAATGTAAGCCACATCTGGTCTCCGCTTTCATTGTTACAGAGGAATGGCGACTGTCTTTCAGGAAGGCTCCATTCCTCTCTCCCTTTCTCTCTCTCTCTGTCTCTCTCTCACACACACACACACACACACACACACTCTCTCTCTCTCTCTCACTCACTCGCTCTGCTCATAGATAAAACCGTATTACAAGACTTTCTAGTGAAACGTAACTTAAGCATTTCTGTACATTTTGTCGTAGCCTTCATAGTCTGTTTGAATTTCAGTCGAATTTTATTGTTTAACAGCGACAGGAAACAATCACAAAGACAGCGCTCAGCGTGTACCGTCCATAGTTCGGTTGGAACCCAAGAAGCCAACGACGAAATCTGCGCTCGACATCTAATGAAGACCTCTAGGGAAATTGTCGAAATAAAACTGTAAAACACAGTTCGGTTAAGTTTCAAAATGTGCTCTTCTGACTGATCATTACTCCATGAATTTTCCGTTCTTCAACCCTCTCCGTATAGTTACAGGCTCACTGTACTTGTGCACTATCCAGCACTTCAGCTCTCCAAGCCAGATGAGTCAGCCTTCGTTGCTGTGCCATTGCGCAGCTGTTTTCAAGGGAATTCTATTTTTAAACGTGGTTTCAGTGTTGTTAAGAGCCGTGGGTTCACTGCGAAGCTTACGTCACCAAGCCGCAGATACCAACACAGTCGGCGGAGCTGCAAAGCGAACAAGTCACGATCTCATGTGAAACCTATCGTGCACCGATCAGGGAAAGGGACGCAGTCCTCACCTTTTTCCTCTTCCATTTCAAAGCCTGTCTTCCTACTAAGTTATTTTGTTGTTCATTGACTATATATCCTTGGGGTCTGTCTTCCAGAACTTGTATTTGTATTCTCAGCCTGGAAGCCTCCATTCGTTCCTTACGTTGTCCTTAGAATGAAAGATATCTAACTGTTGTCTTATATCTGTAATGCAGATATGATCTCCGAAAATATGACCTGTGATACCTTTTATAAATCGCCGGCCGCGGTGGTCTAGCGGTTTTAGGAGCGCAGTCCGGAACCGCGCAACTGCTACGGTCGCAGGTTCGAATCCTGCCTCGGGCATGGATGTGTGTGATGTCCTTAGGTCAGTTAGGTTTAAGTAGTTCTAAGTTCTAGGGGACTGATGACCACAGTAGTTAAGTCCCATAGTGCTCAGAGCCATTTGAACCATTTTGAAACTTTTATAAAACTCATCTCTGCTGTTTCACTGTTTCATTCTCTTTCATTGTTGAGTGTTCAGCTATCACCTTGCGGCATGAGAAAAGACGCAGCTGATATTTTGTAATATCATAGAATATATTCCTTTTTTTTTTTTGCTTTCTTAAGAATTCAATAAACAGTCCCAAAGACGTTCTTTCTCTTAGGAAATTGTTATTCTACATCGCCTTCTTCGTTGTGGAAAATAGGAGGGTTTGGGAGTACCAAGGAAAGCAAAATAGTAGCTCCCATCCATTCGATCAGTTACAAAAACGGTTTTCCAAGTCTTGAAATATTTGCAAAGTGACACTGACAGGCAGCACATAAGGACACCACGCAGTACCGTTTCATGGCTGCATGGTGTAAGGAGAATAAAGTACAGTTTCTCTCTCTCTCTCTCTTTGTATACGGATTGGTATATTCACGCAATCGCGATTGTGATGAAACCGAGCGATGTGGCACAGTGCAGGAGACGGCTAGTGTTTCGGAAGCAAGCAGGCTCGGCTTCGTGATTTAGGTTTCCCCTGCATTTCGCACTCATATTCAGGTGAATTCTTGGATGGAAATGGAAATGAGCGTTTGGCGTCATTGGCCGGGAGGCCCCTTGCGGGGCAGGTCCGGCCGCCTTGGTACAGCTCTTATTACATTCGACGCCACATTGGGCGACTTGCGCGTTGGATGGGGATGAAATGATGATGAAGACAACACAACACCCAGTCCCTGAGCGGAGAAAATCTCCGAGCCAGCCGGGATCGAACCCGGGCCCGCAGGACGGCAGTCCATCACGCTGACCACTCAGCTATCGGGGCGGCAATTCTGGGATTAATGACCTTCATCAGAGTCTCTAATGAAATAATCAACTTGTGCTAGGTAAAGGGACTTTCTCGAGATTGAAGATGGTTAGGTTCATCTCAGCACGGTCAGCAGCAACTTGCCTGATAAGAGTTAACAGCTGAGAGACATGCACATTGCCAGGGTCCAGAGTATTCTCTCTGAAGAGTATGTGTACCTCAACATAAAAACGCTCATCCTCAAATAACTACGTGGCGACACCGAGTGTGAAGTGTGATGCAGCCGCTGCTACCCGTAAGTGTAAATGTTGCAGTACAAGGTTACAGGTCCCAAACTGGCGAACTCCTCCACTTTCAAATGCCTCTGAGCACTATGGGACTTAACTGCTAAGGTCATCAGTCCCCTAGAACTTAGAACTACGTAAATCTACCTAACCTAAGGACATCACACACATCCATGCCCGAGGCAGGATTCGAACCTGCGACCGTAGCAGTCGTGCGGTTCCAGACTGTAGCGCCTACGACCGATCGGCCACGCCGGCCGGGGAACTCCTCCACGCAAAAATGTTTTACGAAAGTGTAAAACTGCTATCCAGCTGACTATTAGGATGGGACAAACAGTGCTTCTGCACTACAACCAGTCGGTTGTAAGTAACAAAGAAAAAAAAAGGCTAGTGAAATGCGACAACCCAAAACCCGTATAGTATCCACACTGTGTCTGACATGTCAGTAGCCGATCTTCGAAAGCAGTCTATGGAAGTAGCAGTCAATCTGAGACACAACAGATTACTTTTCTTGCCTTATCTTTACAAACTTACAAAACACAAAACAATGCTTGTACTAGCTAGTAATGCATTTTCAACTCTTTTGACACTATTCAGCAAACGGTTTCGCCACCAGAAGGACGACCCATCTGGGAACTGGATAAAAGAAATTAAACAGTCTAGCAAGAAACCACGATGTATCATAAGACATTGCAAAAGGCGTCATGTACAAACCTCCATAAGGAGCGCCTGTGGTCTAGCGGTGCCGGCACGGTAACTAAGCGTGTTCAGTCAGGGGGCCGCCCGCCCTCTGTAATAAAAAAAATAAAAATAAAAAAATAAAAAAAATAAAAAATAAAACTGAGTAAAGGAATCAACTTGAATTGATGTCTTGTGACGTCCGCCCAGACCAAAACGCAACGAACAATACCGAACAAAATGATGAAAAAAACGGTGTAGCGTCTTCGATTAGTAACATAACGTTCTCTGTCCCAGGTTCTAAACCCGCCACAGGGTGGCCTAAATTTTGGTTATCAGCACTGGCAGCCGAAGACCTCCGGCATAAGATGTCACCCTCATTATGGTTCAAATAGCTCTGAGCACTATGGGACTTAACATCTGAGGTCATCAGTCCCCTAGAACGTAGAACTAGTTATACCTAACTAACCTAGGGACATCACACACATCCATGCCAGAGGCAGGATTCGAACCTGCGACCGTAGCAGTCGCGCGGTGCCGGACTGAAGCGCCTAGAACCGCACGGCCACTAACGGCCGGCACCCTCATTATGCCAACGGCCTTGCCAAAGAGGGTGGCAAAGCGGACAGAGCTTAAGGGCACTCTCTTGTCCATCGAGTGGGAAAATGTCCCTAAAGGCGATAGAATCAGCAATGATCAACGGCCTGAGTATGCAGAATCTAATGGAAACCATTGCATTAAAGACGCGTAACATGTATCCACATGATGTAACTGAAAATGTGTCCTGAAGATCTCTCCATTGGCAAAAGATTCTGGAATAGTCCCAAATTCGGATCTCTGGGAGGGAACTGCCAAAAGGGAGGTGACCGTGAGAAGGATATTGAATAACTAACGAAAGGAAACGTTCTAAGTGTCAGGACGTGGAATGTCAGAAGCCTGAACGTGGTAGAGAAGCTAGAAAATATGAAAAGGGGCTCAGTGTAGATACAGTAAGGGTCTTTGAAGTGAAATGGGAAGAAGATAAGGTTTTCTGGTCAGAGGAGTGTAAAGTAATATCAACAGCAGCAGAAAATGGCGTAACGGTTCAAAAATGGTTCAAATGGCTCTGAGCACTATGGGACTTAACATCTGTGGTCATCAGTCCCCTAGAACTTAGAACTACTTAAACCTAACTAACCTAAGGACATCACACACATCCATGCCCGAGGCAGGATTCGAACCTGCGACCGTAGCAGCCGCGCGGTTCCGGACTGCGCGCCTAGAACCACTAGACCACCGCGGCCGGCAGGTGTAACGGTAGTAGGATTCAATATCAGTAGGGTAGAGAGTGTGTTACAGTGAAGAGTTCAATGATAGGGTTGTTCTTATCAGAACCGACAGCAAACCAACGCCGACAATGATAGTTCAGGTATACGTGACGATGTCACAAGCTGGAAATAAAGAGATAGAGAAAGTATACGAAAATATTGAAAGGGTAATATAGTACATAAAGAGAGATGAAAATCTAACAGTCATGGCTGACTGGAATGCAGTTGTAGGGGAAGGAGTAGAAGAAACGGTTACAGGAGAATAAGGGTCTTGCACAAGCAATGAGAAAAGGTGAAGAAAAATTGAGTTCTGTAATAAATTTCAGCTACTAATAACGAATACTCTGTTCAAGAATCACAAGAAGAGGAGCTATAACTTAAAAAGGCCGGCTGATAAGGGAAGATTTCAGGTAGATTACATCATGGTCAGACAGAGATTCCGAAATCAGGTATTGGATTTTAGGCGTACTCAGGAGCAGATATAGACTCAAATTACAATGTAGTACTGATGAAGAGTAGGCTGAAGTTCAAGAGAATAGTCAGGAAGAATCAGTATCCAAAGAAGCGGGATATGGAAGTGCTAAGGAATGACGAGATAAGCTTGAAGTTCCCTAAGGCTATAGATTCAGCAATGTCGAATAGCTTAGTAGGCATTATAGTTGAAGAGAAATTGACATATCTAAAAAGGGTTATTACAGAAGCTGGAAAGAAACACATAGGTACAAAGAAGGCAACTGCGAGGAAACCGTGGGTTACAAAAGAAATACTCAGTTGATCTATGAAAGAAGAAAGTACAAACATGTTCAGGGAAACTCAGGAGTACAGAAATACAAGACGCTGAGGAATGAAATAAATAGGAAGTGAAAGGAAGCTAAGACGAAGTAGCTCCATGAGACATTTGAGGAAATCGATAAAGATATGATTGTCGGAAGACTGATTCAGCGTACAGTAAAGTCAAAATAATCTTCGGTGAAATGAAAAACGAGGGTGCTAAGATTAAGAGTGCGACGGAGATTCCTCTGCTAAATGCAGAGCAGAGAACGGATAGGTGGAAAGAGTACACTGAAGGCCTCTATTAGATGGAAAATTTGTCTAATGTGATAGAAGAAGAAACAAGAGTCCATTTAGAATATATAGGGGATCCAGTATTAGAATCAGAATTTAAAAGAGCTTTTGAAGACGTACGACAAAGTAAGGCAGAAGGGATGGATAACATTCCATCGGAATCGTTGGGGGAAGCGGGAACAAAACAACTATTCACGTTGGTGTGTAGATGTATGAGTGGCGACATACTATCTCACTTTCGGAAAAATATCATCCACGCAATTCGGAAGACTGCAAGAGCTGACAAGTGCAAGAATTATCGCGCAATCAGGTTAACAGCTCATGCATCCAAGTTTCTGACAAGAATAATATACGGCAGAGTGTAAAAGAAAATTGAGGATGTCTTAGATGACGATTAGTTTCGCTTTAGGAAATGTAAAGGCACTAAAAAGGCAACTCTGACGTTGCGGTTGATAATCGAAACAAGACTAAAGAAAAATCAAAACACGTTCATAGGATTTGCCGGCCTCCAAAAAGCATTCGACAATGACGAATAGTACAAGATGTTCGAAATTCTGAGAAAAATAAAGGTAAGCTATAGGAAGAGATGGCTAATACACAATATGTACAAGAGCGAACAAGGAATAATAGGAGTGGACGAGCATGAACTAAGTGCTCAGTTTAAAAAGTGTATAAGATAGTGATGTAGTCTTTCACAGCTATTGTTCAGTCTGTACATAAAAAAAGCAATGATGGAAATGAAAGAAAGGTTGAGGAGTGGAATTAAAATTCAAGGTGAAAGAATATCAATGATCCGATTCGCTGATGACATTAGTATCCTGAGTGATAGTGAAGAAGAATTACATGATCTGCTGGATGGAATGAACAATCTAATGAGTACAGTACAGAATATGGATTGAGAATAAATCGAAGAAAGTGATGAGAAGCAGGAGAAACGAGAACAGCGAGAAACTTAACGATGGGATTGTTGGTCAGGAAGTAGATGAAATTCAGGAATTCTGCTACCAAGACAGCCAAATAACCAATGATGGAGAGAGCAAGGATGACATCAAAAGCAGATTAGCTCTGACAAAAAGATAATTCCTGACCAAGAAAAATCTAGTAGTATCAAACATAAGTCTTAATTACAGGAAGAAATTTCTTAGAATGTACGTTTGGAGCACAGAGTTGTATGGCAGAGAAACATGGACTGTGGGAAAACCGGAATAGAAGAGAATCGAAGCATTTGAGATGTGGTGCTACAGACGAACGTTGAAAATTAAGTGGATTCATAAGGAATGAAGAAGTTCTGGGGAGGAAAGGAACATGTGGAAAACGTTGTCAAGGAGAAGGAACAGGATGACAGGATGACAGGACATCTATTACAACATGAGGGAATGACTTCTATGGTTGTAGAGGGAGTTTTAGACGGCATAAACTGTACGGGATGACAGGGATTGGAATTCATGCAGAAAATAATTGAGGACGTAGGTTCCAAGTGCTACTCTGAGAAGAAGAGGTTCGCACAGGAGAGAAATTCGGGAATTCGTGCCGGACCGCATCAAATCATCCTGAAGACTGATAACTTAAAAAAGAAGTGTTTTAGTTTAGCTTATGAGACTATAAAGAATTCTGTCAACCACTGCAAGAACGCCACGGTTGAGCATATGTTCAGATGCTAGCCAATCTGTTGCACCTTACTACGAACGGCACCCCTACAATGTCCCCTATACATCGCAAGTGCCAGTCTTGGTCAGAACTGTGTTTTGTATAGCTGTGAGTCGAATACATCGGAGCTAAGTGAATTCGGAAGTGGGCGAATTGTTGGTGTTGATATGGTGGGTGCTCCCAACAGAGGGAGCTGACGTGTCTGGGGATGGAAAATATCGAAGATTTATACCGCAGTAGGGAATGCGGATGGAACATCACGCGTTAAGTCACAACGTGGACAAAAGTTTCTTTGAGTGATCGTGATAGCCAATCATTGAAGAGCATTGTGAAGAAAAAATAAGAGAACGACAGATGCAAAAGGCATAAGTAACTGCAGAAATGAATGTTACTGTCACGAAGCAGAAGAACAACACGAAGAGCGCTGGACAAGATGGAATTCCAAAACCGCTTTTCAGTGGTGCAAATGTTCGTAACAGATCAGCGTGGCGCCAGAACTATAAAATCTGGGGTATGGGGCAACGTAAGAAGTCCATTGGTTGGATGAGTCTTGTTTCACACTGTTTCCAACTGTCGGCCGAGTTTACGTCCAAGAGTGAAACATGGCTGGGGTTCAATGACGATCTGGGCAGGCATATCATGCTATTCTACACACCAAAGTGAATAACCGTTTTGAAGTGACAACGAAACAAACGGCACGTTAGTGTGTAGAATGTATCAGCATGGCGATATACCATTTGACTTTCGGAGAAACATAATCCACAATTTCGAAGCTTGCAAGACCCGACAAGTGCGAGAAATGTCGCACAGTCAACTGAACAGCTCATGTAACCAAGATACTGAAAAGATCCCTTGACTACCGGGTTTGAACTGGGTGCTGGGTCCATAATTCAGAGGTCCCTGGATCGAAACCACGCTCTGCTACCAGCCGAAACCCAGTAGTCAAGGGACGGCAGGATTCGGTTACGATTGTGGACGGGGCCGTAATCAGTTACTATCGGTTGCCTTTACAGTTACACACAATTTATTTTAAACCAGTAATTCCAGACTCAACAATAAATAAAGAAATACCACACGTTATTAGTGAAGGAATAAATAATTGTGTAAATAATAGTGTTTTCAGTGCATTACAATTTAGCAGATCACCATAAAATACAGATACAGATATGTTTAAAAAGAACAAGCCATTGTGATCACGGCTGAAGGCCTTACACGCCAAGAATGGCAATAAATTAAGAATGTTTAAGAACTCGCTGCAATTACAACTTATAGGTATTGAAATATTAAAACGTAAGTGGCCACAAAAACAGCAGAAGGTATCACACGCCAGGAATGGCAGTAAATAAGCTTTTAAGGCTTACTGTTAAAATACAAATATCGATTTTTTTTTCAAAGCAGATGCCCACAATCACTGGTGAAGGGCTTACAGGCCAGCAACGGCAATCATATAAAAAAATTTAGAAACCTGCTGTAAAACAGCAAACACAAACAAAGGTTAATTAAAAGAAACAAGCAACTGACCAACAAACGAGTTATTTAAGATGACGGTAACCTTGTAACACAACCCTTACACTGCTAGATTTATTCCAGAAGGTGACCATAACTGTTAACTAGACATACATAACCCTTAATGTAGGCATTACAAGGTATGGTAATAAATAATACAATGATAAAACACAAGGACCAGTCACAGACGGTGCTCCAGGAATCGACTTCCGTGAAGGTCCGGCAACAAACACTTTCGCGAGCGATGAGATAGGCAGCCAAGAGTTGCATCCACTTCACAAGATGGTAACTCAGACTAGTCGCAGTCTAACGAATGACTAATGATAATCTTGCTGAAGGTACCTGACGTCCGATAAACGAAATGCAACGATGGAACAATACGCCAAAGCCGGAACCGGCGATCTGCACTACGTCCCCAGAACACTATGTTTAGAGCGCCCGGAACGAGAAAGGAACCACTACCAGATTTCCGTCCGATTCCACAAACCCTATGATCTGACAAAACAAGTCACAGTACAGAACTCCAGACAAACTAGCAGTAACTAAAACCCCACTCGATTTGTGTGCGAGGCAAAACCGAAATGTAACCAACCAGAGTCAGCAACCACAATAGCAAAGCGAGCCAAAACCAAGTACCAAATGAGTGACATCAAATTCATTAGGCATTGAAACGCACACTGAACTCACTGTCACAACTCTGACGATGGTTGGCAGAATGAAACAAATCTCTTCACTACCGCCGGCCGGGGTGGCCGAGCGGTTCTAGGCGCTACAGTCTGGAACCGTGCAACCGCTACGGTCGCAGGTTCGAATTCCTCCTCGGGCATGGATGTGTGTGGTGTCCTTAGGTTAGTTAGGTTTAAGTAGTTCTAAGTTCTAGGGGACTGATGACCTCAGAAGTTAAGTTCCATAGTGCTCAGAGCCATTTGATTTCTTCACTGCCTTATTAATTCACAGTTGAGTAACCACACCGTGTAATCATTGAGCCAAGTACTTTTAACACAGTAGGGTCTTCAAGTACTAAGCACTACGCAGATCCACCAAACTCCACGTGACGGCGCTATGATAATCTGTCACAACATCACATACGTACTACAGGGCCCCCATGGTGACTGACTCCTCTCTTCTTAGATTGAAATGCACTCACCCGGTTTACAACGAGGTCGTGCACCCTCGTGACCGCAGCCCTTCCATCCGGCAGTCCATGCGTGCCGCCAGCAGTCCCGGCGTGTTCTCACACTGTGTGGACCTGGCTCCTCCTCAGTACCCAACCGAAGTGCCACACTCACACGACGTGGAAAAACAACGACGTCGCCCCAGAGATAGGGCAATAGTTTTTACATATCGATAACCGCCACTGCTGCCACTTGCGGACAGGCAACGCTTGCGGAAAGAGTGGTGCCATTCAAGACGAGAAGAAGACAAGCAACTGCAACCACGCCAACTAAAGGATACGGTCTGGTCTCCAGTAGGGGGCGGAAACTTACAAACAGCAACAACGCGAGCTGCAGCACAGCTCAACAACGGTAAGGAGAGATGGGCTAAATAGTGGTGCAGCAGCTGTCGTCCTAGGAAAGGTGGACTGGATCAGAAATTATACGTGAAGAAGCAATTACAGTAAACAAAAGCTTTACTTCAGTAGTACCTTTTTCCAGCCAGTCGTTACAAATTAACATGCAGCATTAAAGTCCAGCTGAGACAATAGCAACAAGAGCACTGTAGGGTGGAGCTCCCTCAGCTAATGTACGAGGGATAGCGAGGGCCTCGAGTGGGCTTTGCGACGACGCCGTTGCAACTGGGCCTCGCCTCGTTGCGAAGAGGGCTCTGTAGCTGCCGCTGACCATCCTACATTGTGGCAGCAGAGGGCACTCGCGGTTCGGAGATGCTGGAAGTGTGGTTGAGTGGGTCACCCAGCGGAGGCCATCTCTAGGCTGTCTTCGTCTGGCACTATGGGCCACCTCAACAGCCTTGTGTTTGTGGCAGGGCGTCTGCCCACCTGTACTGTTGTTCAGAGCTGTCACTGTGTATTATGCCGGCTGCCTGGTGATGTCTTCATTGTGTGAGTGAGGTCATGCCTCCAGCCACTGCCCCTTTGCTGAGGCAACCACTCGCTGCGTGATGTTCACATCTGTTGCCGTGGGGCCGAGCAAACAGCTGTCAGTTATACCGAGGCAGTACTTCGCTGGCTGGATGACCACATCCTGCTGGGATGCCGACATCGACCTCCCGTACGGATGTCTTGCTGAATGGAAAGTGTGTATACTGAATGAGGTCTTCTGTTTCCGACCTCGCCGTGATACTGGTAGAATGCAACCCACTGTTCCCGCATATACCCACTGTTCCCGCAACAGTAGCGACATTTCTGACTAACAATGATTTCTGCATTGCCGATACCAGTACATTTTGTTTCAGAAGGAGATTCAGTAACAACGAGCCACAGCGACTGACACCATCATTTCAGTGTGGTGAGTGGAAATAAACTTTCTTTCGTCAGATTGCATTGGTCTAATAATGGAGGTGCTGAAATGGAGAGACAAGAAATTTGTGGCAAAACTTGAAAAAAGAAGGGCTAGATTGGTATTTGTTATTTGGGGAGCAAAATAACTCATGATGGTCGAAGTAGAGAGGGTATAAAATGTGGACTGACAATGGCAAGGAAAGCGTTTCTGAAGAAGAGAAATTGGTTAACATCGAGTATAGATTTAAGTATCAGGAAGTCGTTTCTGAAAGTATTTGTATCGAGTGTAGCCATGTATGGAAGTGAAACATGGACGATAAATAGTTTAGACAAGAAGAGAATAGAAGCTTTCGAAATGTGGTGCTGCAGAAGAATGCTCAAGATTAGATGGGTAGATCACATAACTAATGAGGAGGTATTGAATAGGATTGAGGAGAAGAGGAGTTTGTGGGACAACTTGACGAGAAGAAGGGACCGGTTGGTAGGACATGTTCTGAGGCATCAAGGGATCACAAATTTAGCATTGGAGGGCAGCATGGAAGGTAAAAATTGTAGAAGGAGACCAAGAGATGAATGCACTAAGCAGACTCAGAAGGATGTAGGTTGCAGTAAGTACTGGGAGATGAAGAAGCTTGCACAGGACAGAGTAGCATGGATAGCTGCATCAAACCAGTCTCAGGACTGAAGACCACAACAACAACAACAACAACAACAGATTGGTAGGACACATTGTGAGACATAAAAGGATCAGCAGCTTAGCACTGGATGTGTGGCAGGTGGCTGGTAAAAACGGTAGAGGGAGGCCAAGAGATGAGTACAGCCATCAGATTCAGAAGGACGTATGTTGCAAAAGTTATTCAAAGACAGAGGGCCTTGCACGGGATAGAGTAGCATGGGAGCTGCATCTCGTCAGCCACACTGTAGGACACAGGGGATGAGATTACAGTCGAAAGACAGGTTGGAAACAGCT
Organism: Schistocerca serialis cubense; assembly: GCF_023864345.2. Lineage (NCBI taxonomy): Eukaryota > Metazoa > Arthropoda > Insecta > Orthoptera > Acrididae > Schistocerca > Schistocerca serialis. Next base: position 1,101,518,455 of record NC_064639.1, read on the forward strand.
GTTGTTGTTGTGGTCTTCAGTCCGAAGACTGGTTAAGGAGGAGAGAATAGGTCTTCATGCAGTATATCAGTACCCACTCTTCATGCTAGTACCAGTAGCGTAGTTTCTCCTTTTCTCAGTAGGGTAAATGAGGATTTGTTAACAGCCACTAAGCTGGCATGTTGCCTGGAGGATCAGCAGTCGCGTGCGGTGAAGTAACGTTCGGTGTGAGATAATAAAGTATACGTGGTGTGTCACGAGGAGTTGAGAAACACTCAGACATTTGAAACTCTGCGAGCGATGAAGCAGGACGAGTCGCTGTATTACTGGGAGCAAATGAATGATTTTTCGCAAAAACAGGATGAATCCATCGAAAATTTCATGGATAGGGATGGAAAGTTTAATGTCAAAATGTGTAGATTGATGTAAATTGATGATACCAGTAGGGTCCAGCAGCAAGAGGCATAACAGAAATAACGTTGGACACATTTGTGCAGAGGTTGCCAGCCGATTTATCAAGAAATGTATGGGTAGTGTTTCCTAGTAACTTATCCTCAGCCACAGGAACTACAACACCGTTGGAATAAATAGTCTCAGCGACCCACATCTAGTATAAAAGAATAATTTTTTCTGGAGACGTCAAGCATTACCACTCTACTCAATCAGGCCACATGCAGTTGTTGTTGTGGTCTTCAGTCCGAAGACTGGTTTGATTCAGCTCTCCGTGCTACTCTATCCTATGCAAGTTTCTTAATCTCCGAGTAACTACTACAACTTACATCCTTCTGGATCTGATGACTGCATTCATCCTTTGGTCTAAAAAAGGTATATGTGGCACATGATTATAGACACTTATCCCAAATATGACTGAAATTTTCGATTACCTGGGGCAGTGCAGGTATTTTTCTACCACAGATTTGAAAATCGGCTATTATCAAATGTAAGTAGTGCCAAAGGATCAACCGAAAATAGCATTTATGATTATTGCAGAACGTTATAAATATGACCGTATGCTGTATGGACTGAAGAATGTGCCAGGTCTTTTCAGCGTTTGTTAGAGTTTTTCGAGGGTTAAAACCAAGACGATCTATCATGTATTTGGATGACATAACTGTCTTTGCAAAAGGCATGGAAATATACGTACTTTGAATAAGGGCGGTGTCTAAGCGGTACAGGGATATGTCACTTTAGACAAGAGGTAGAACAATATTTAGGGCGTGTAATTAGTGATACGTGAGTCCAGATGGACCCTAGGTTATTAAAAGAAAGTCATACATCGAGTACAAAGAAGAAGTAGTAATAATGCCTAGGCCTACCAATTTATAACAGAAAGTTTGTACCGAAATTCATCTATTGAAAAAAGAATGGAAGTTTCGTTGGTCAATGAAATGAAAGACGCAGTCAGTAAATTCAACGCACGGTTGACAAATTAACCAGTGTTGGTATTATGGTATTACCAAACCAGGAAACGGAATTCGTATTATCACGCATTGCAAGCAGTCATGTGCTTGGCTGTGTATTGAGTAAAGAAGTGGGTGGAGAACAGCTACCGCTTTCATTACCTGACATCCATCAAATTAAGCAGAACAAAATTGCTCTACAAGAGAGAGGGAATGCTGAGACTTATATATGGCATAAAATACTTTCGGTGTTATGGTAAGAAATTTAAAATGATAATTGATTATGCAACTGTAAAACAACTGTTAGGTTTCAAAGGAACATCGAGCAGGGTTGTGCAATGGCCACTGAAACTCATTAAGTTCGGAGGTAATCAACCGACACATAGAAATGTAGACGGCCTCAGACGGACGATTAACGCATTGCAAAAGGTAGGTTTCACCAAAGCGAAGTTCAGAAAGTGCAAGCAGCTGCATAGACTGCTATTAGCAATGTAACCATAATTGATTATGCATGACCAAAATGTTGTGAAGCAAACAAAAGTTGGAACTTGTGGTTCCAGCCATCCTGTGGGACTAAATATTGAGACAGGCACAAAATCATGTGTCAACAGACCATGGCGTCAAAGAACCATAGAATGACGTATGGCCAAACGATGTTGGTGGCAAACACATAAGCAGGACATACAACATTATGTAAAGAACTGTGAACCTTGTGCACGACAAGCTGAATTGTGTCTTCAGAGTATTACATTGCAGAGACTATAAGAGACCAGTAAATCTTTTTGAGTGATCGGTTTTGACATCTTAAGTCCTCTTAGACAAACTCCCACAGGGAATGCCAGGATACAATTCTAAGACTCATGAGAGTATGGGTCTATCACGGCACAAAGTAGAGTATGGCTGGAAGATACCATTACCAATGAAGGTAGTAGGTCCTCAAGTAGGGGAAAATGAGGCATCAGTATGGACTTGAGTGAGATCTTTAAGAGGGTGTGGAGGCAAATACAGCAAATATAAAGGCCATGGATATCAAGCATGCATGGGGCAACAGAATGCTAAGTTACGCAAATACCATGGAGGGGAGTATGTGATGTTAATGAGCTCTTACACACCAAGGCGAAGACTAAAAGTTTCTTTACTAGTTATCAGAGTCCATACAAAGTAGTCGCGATGACCTCGACAGTAAACTGGAGACTAAAACTTCCTGCTAGAAAATGGTTCTCCACTTTGGGCACATTTGACCTATTCAGGACGTGCCAGAATCTTTGCCACCATTACTGGCATCAGCTCCAAAAGGGGGGGGGGGGGGGCGGGGGATAAGAAAGGGAAGCTGGCACAACAAACTTAGTAAACTGCTGCTGTACAGTCTAAAAGTATGTTTCCTAATGCATTAAGACCTAGAATTAAGCCAATGTAGAGGAAGGGGTAGTGTACTAAAAATTTTGTTGTGTACGTTAGTTAAATATCTCATGTTATGTACCAAGATAATGTGAATATATGAATTGAATGATGTATAAAAGATCCAGGCTATGTTTTTGTTTATATTTATATCTCTTGTGTTTGAGAGTGTACCAAATTATTTTCTTGTTGAAGGGGGTGGCTACACCATTGTATGGTTGGAGACTGACAACAAGGAGATGATTGCAGATGGCAAGTAGCAATGTCAATTTTGAGGTTATGATGTGTGGATAGTTGTCATTCTTGTGATTTGCTAGCAGTTATTTGGGGGATCACCATATTGCTTACTTGAATTAGGGAATTTGTTTTTGTTTCACGTTGCTTTTGTCTTGCAATGAATTTCATATAACAGGAGCTGCTATTCAGTAATTTTGTTGTATGATTATAGCGCGAGTGATGTATGAGTATGTTAAGCTTATAGATTTCGAGAGAACATTGACAGAGGGTGTAGGTTAGAGTGTTCCTTGCCACGGTGGTTCAAACTGTCTTGGAAACATGCGAGAAAGAGTTATTTCTTAGGGGTACAGACGTGCGAGTATGCCCACGCGACATTCTTAAAAACCAACCATATTTTCAGAAGACAGGACATCACTGTATGTACTCAGTGAAACAGTTGTGGCTATCACTACCCATTATAAACAAAGACGCTCAAGGGGAGCAGAACGTTTGGAAGTATGGAAAGCGAGATTCCAGTGAAGAGAACCCAATGTGTCATCATGGGAGCAACATTTCGAGTTACAGTAACAATAACGGGGTATATGGCTCTGATCTATAGTAACGTAAGCTGTATTTACCCAACAACCCTTTAAAACTACTGCCAGCTGGAAACATGACCTATCTAAATATTACCCTAAATACTATCATATTTAGTTCTCTCAACAGCTTCATAGCTGCACAGAATGGGCACCTTGAGTATTAAAAATTACTCAAGCATGTATCAGCACAGTGTCGTGCTAAAGGAATTTTATCCTTGGATATCATTTTCATCCTAGTCCTCTGCCATCAATGGTAGAGAGTTGTCCGCCCACCATAACTTCCAGTACATTATTTGCCACAATAATAAAACAAGCACAAGCGCAACAGTCATCATGCACCATGTGATGATGTTAATATAGAAGGACAGTCAGTGTGGAAAGAAAGTAATAGAAGCTACATCACAGGAGCAAGGAAAAATGCAAAACCGTAGTACTATATTGTTTTAATTCATGTGTAGCAAAATCCTGAGATTTGAAGGATCAAATCCCCCTAAAGGGAAAGGAAACGTTCCGCCATCAGTTGGAGACAGGACTTTGTAATATGACGAGGGGCAACCAGGCAAACAGCCTTTGAAAACCCATTACCGAGCATTAGAATACTGTTGGCGTAGCATGCTTTCATACAGCAGTCTACTGTTGTAGTGCGCTGGACTATCACATACCACTGCACCACTCTGCACTTCTGTAGACACCTACAGGATAAGATAGGGGTTCAGGTCAGAGCGGCTACAGATGTTCGCCACTAACCATCGGCAGCACTTCTCCTTCGATTGGTTTCTAGACTTCCGACACTGTGACAGTCTCCACGCCTGCAATCGGTGTAATGTGGTGTTGAGCAACTTCAACACCGCCAAGTGACGTCATCAGTTAGCCATTGGTCTCTGAGCCGTCACTACACCAGGCACGTCCTGGAGTCCAGCCGGCACCACAGATTAAGGGCACTTCTAGGGCTACTGCGAGGGTTCCACGTTCATACCACTTCGTCTGGACTGCTGTTCAAAGCTGACGTAGCATAAACTCTCCGGCTACCGGGCGATGCCTTCCCTGTGTCCAAAAAGCCGTTCCACCAGCCACAGACCTCCCGCTGAGGCAGCGAGCCACTTCCTAATATAAACACTTGCTGCCATGGGGCCACCCACGCCACCTAGGGAATTGTGCTGAGATAGCACTGCACTTATGGACGACCACACACACTTCCTGGACGCCGACTTCGACGTCTTGAACGGGTCACGCTAAATGAAAAATGTGTGTATTGAATTGTTGTTGTTGTGGTCTTCAGTCCTGAGACTGGTTTGATGCAGCTCCTCATGCTACTCTATCCCGTGCATGCTTCTTCATCTCCCCTACTGCAGCCTACATCCTTCTGAATCTGCTTAGTGTATTCATCTCTTGGTCTCCCTCTACGACCATCCAAGCTGCCCTCCAATACTAAATTGGTGATCCTTTGATGCCTCAGAATATGCCCTACCAATCGATCCCTTCTTCTAGTCAGGTTGTGCCACAAACTCCTCCTCAATTCTATTCAATACCTCCTCATTAGTTATGTGATCTACCCATCTAATCTTCAGCATTCTTCCGTAGCACCACATTTCGAAACCTTCTCTTCTCTTCTTGTCCAAACTATTTACCGTCCACGGTTCACTTCCATACATGGCTACACTTCATACAAATACTTTCAGAAACGAATTCCTGACACTTAAATCAATACTCGATGTTAACAAATTTCTCTTCTTCAGAAACGCTTTCCTTGCCATTGCCAGTCTACATTTTATATCCTCTCTACTTCGACCATCATCAGTTATTTTGCTCCCCCAACAGCAAAACTCCTTTACTACTTTAAGTGTCTCATTTCCTAATCTAATTCCCTCAGTATCACCCGACTTAATTCGACTACATTTCATTATCCTCGTTTTACTTTTGTTGAAGTTCATCTTATACCCTCCTTTCAAGACACTGTCCATTCCGTTCAACTGCTCTTCCAAGTTCTTTGCTGTCTCTGACAGAATTACAATGTCATCGGCGAACCTCAAACTATATAGAATGTGCTCTCCTGACGGTGCTTCGCTGTTCTAGTGATAGGATGCAACTCACAGTTCCTGGACACGCCATTCTGGGGAAAAAGCCACTTTTCTAGCAAAGAGCTAGACACCACCACTCAGCAATGGCTGCAAGTTGATCAGTACTGTTACACAATTATATTTATGGGTCACTCATTCTGTTGAAATGAAATCACAGTACGCTCAGGGAGAATTCAATGTAGTTTTTTGTGACTAGTTAACAGTCTCTGACAGTATTACGCCAAGTTTTCTTCACAAGGGAGCCACTGAGATGAGTGATCAGCTGAGTATGTTGCCGCTCATAGATATCAGAGACGTCGCCATGCAGTGACAATAATCAGGTGTAATATGGTGCTGGCTGTGTGATATAAACAACAAAAACAATTTAAAAAAGTCAACAGCGCGTGAAAAATAGCCAAATTAATGCGGCTCATTTTAATAAGACCATAGAAACCGCCAGTCTAACATTTCATACTCACCACGCTATTATGGTTCGGCCTTCACGTATAACAGCGATACAGTGGCGGCCACACTTCCAGTGTGAGTCATACAGTGCTTATGACGTTGTGCCCTCAACAAGATTACGACAGACTCCAGTAAAACATGTTGTGACATCGTTGTAACGAAGGAATGGAAAATTTCCGAAAATAAGTTTCAGTTGCTTGAATCTTATGTGTTTCTCGTACTGTACACATATGTAAATGACGATAGTCTTAGTTGTAGATGCACACATTACGTCTGGCCGGCCGGATGGCCGAGCGGTTCTAGGCGCTACAGTCTGGAACCGCGCGACCGCTACGGTCCCAGGTTCGAATCCTACCTCGGGCATGGATGTGTGTGATGTCCTTAGGTTAGTTAGGTTTAATTAGTTCTAAGTTCTAGGGGACTGATGACCACAGATGTTAAGTCCCATAATGCTCAGAGCCATTTGAACCACACATTACGTCTGAAACTTTTCTAAATCTAGCTTTGAATAATAATGTACAAGTCGTGACATTTGTTTCTTCTAAAGCCAATGCACCTTGCCGCACTGAAGCCTGAAAAGCACGTCCCTTTTGACTACGCGCAAACTGTTCGCACAACCGTCATAACGAATGACAACAAGTACCAGAGGGGCATCGCTAACGTGGCATCTTATATAGATGATCTCGTAGACCGTTGTCACGTTTCACAGAGAGGGCGTATGGTGTTGAGTCGAGCGCTGGAAGAAACAAACACCATAATGTGGAAATTGAATGCTGGTATAAAGTAAGTTCGATCTTTTGAGATCTCATGTGCTTATATTGGCCAAAAAGGCACCACAATCCAAAATGGTTCCCAATTAAACTTTTTTTCGAGTTAGATCGACGTGACAACGATTCAAACAAAATCAGCTTGAACATTTAACTACCTTTCGACATAAACACCATTTCTGCCGATGCATTTTTGAAGACGCTGTGGTAGTTTTTGTATGCCCATGTCATACCAGCTCACCGCCATGCTGTTCAGAAAGTTATGAACCTCTTCTTTCACCTCGTTGTCGGAGCTGAATCGATTTCCGGCCAAATCTTCTTTTAAGCTAGGGAACAGGTGATAGTCACTGGGCGCCAACTGAGGACTATAGTGTGGGTGGGTGATTATGTTCCACTGAAACTGTTGCAGGAGAGCAACGGTTTGCCGAGCGATGTGTGAGTGAGCGTTGTCATGGAGAATGTGTACGCCCTTGCTCAACGTTCCTCTTCTCCGGTTCTGAACTGCCGTTTGAGATTTTTCCGTCTGTCACAGTATCTGTCAGCGTTAATTGTGGTCCCAGCGAATCCGCTCCGACGCCGAGGTGAAAGAAGAGGTTCACAAATTTCTGGACAACATGGCGGCGAGCTGGTATGACATGGGCATACAAAAACTGCCACATCGTCTACAAAAATGCATCGACAGAAAAGGTAGTTATGTCGAAAAGTAATTAAATGTTCAAGCTGTAAACTGATGTAAACTATTGTAGAAATAAACGGGTCTATGTACTTATAAAAAAAATAGGAGACCTTACATTTGGGATTACCCTCGCATAATTACAGACCACACTGGACCTCAGTGAGTAGCTGCATTTTAAACACCTGGTTCTTTTAATGTCATGTGAGATGCGTATCGATTTTTATTGTCCCGTTTCAAGTGACCCAAAATGTTTCTAAGAAACTTGTATCGTGACATAATCATTAATTAAAATACAGATATGCGATATTATCTTTAAAGCGTATGGTGTAAAATATCTGCCTGTGAAATATTTGCAATTAAATGAAATACACTGAAGATCTTTGATGGTACAAGAGCTATTGCTTGACTGTCGCGTACTATAACTTGAGCTATAATTTACATAGTTAACTTAAACATATGGTGCAAACTATACTACAATCAGTAATGATCCAACGGTCAGTCAGTTTCTATAGATTTTGGAAATAATATTACTTCAATAAAGAATATATCAGAAATGACATTAATGCTACCATTGATCTAAACAGCTTTGAAACTTTCCTAATTTACAAACTGGGTACATATACATGTCAGTCGTAGTTGCTCCATTTAATAACTGCCCCAGTCCCGTGAGGTTTCAGCTTAACAAATTCCTCAGTGACAGTCCTTCAACTAGTTGTACATGTCTTCATGCAAAGAATGAGGATTTTTTTTCTGGTTTTCCAATTTGTATGTATGTATGTGTGTGTGTGTGTGTGTGTGTGTGTGTGTGTGTTTGGGAGGTGGTAGGAGGTGGGGACAAACGTATAATTTTCGGATGAATAATATAAAGTTTTGTAGTATTATGTCCTCATACATCGTATACAGATGCATCTGCATCGTACTTCGTTTGTTTTCATGACAAAATTAATCGTATATTGTTAGGGATTTTGCTTTGTTATGCAGCTACATGATCAATGATCATGATTTGTGTTATCAAAAGCGGTAGTCTATAAAAAGTAGGAACTTACCCTGATGACTACGGCGTTCCTTCGGCAAGTACTATCAGCTGAAGTTCTCAGCATCCAGATAATTGAATTCCTCCCGGATTCTCTTCCCGAATTTCCTTGGAAATGGAACAATATGAAATTCAGTGACATGTGGTAAAAGTAGGCTTTCTGCCATATTCTTTGCTCTGCGTTTGCAGCAAGCGAGGCGGTGCAGTGGTTAGTACAATGGACTCTGTGAAGATATTGCTAGTTGCGACAAATTTCTTTTCTTCTGCTTCATTTGGTCTCTTACATAAATCTTTGATGATGTAGATTTTTGTTTTCGTTCTGTAATACGAATGGTTGGCAACGGCCTTGCCGTAGTGGTAACACCGGTTCCCGTCGTATCAACGAAGTTAAGCGCGGCCGGACTTGACTAACACTTGGATGGGTGACCGTCCGGTCTGCCGAGCGCTTTTGGCAATTGAGGTGCACTGAGTCCTTGTGAGGCAAACTGAGCAGCTACTTGACTTGGAAGTAGCAGCTCCGGTCACGAAAACTGACAACGGCCAGGAAAGTGGTGCGCTAAAATCACGCCTCTCCATAATCAGTGACGCCTATAGACTGAGGATGACACGGAGGTCGGTCAGTGTGTTTCGGCTTCGTCTTCCGAGACCTGTCCGAACAGAGTAATATGAATGGTTACTACAGTTTGCTTTACTGATATTGTTACAAGAATCTGTTATAATTGACCACGCAAAAGCGTCAATGTATGTTTGATTTTCTTTGCAGTGTTTTCATGAAAGGCTCTGTGTGTAAACAAGTGCAATATGCAGCGCTATTTTACGAGCTGTGACGCGAAAGTAATAACGATAGTACCAGCTGGACAGTGAAGGTAAGTCAGAGATGCGCAATGTTCCGAAGCACGAGCGGTTTAAAATGTGTAAACGTGCTAGACAGAATCATACAAAAATTCTTGACCTCGTTCATAGGTTTTTCGGTCACGGCGTAGACTAAACTTCAACTTGAACATTAGTGCACAAAATTTTAGATTGTGGATATCGCGAGTTTTGTGGACTACTATAAACAGCTGTGACAATGTTTCCCCGAGTGAAATGTGATTGTCGTCAGGAGTGTTAACGGAACTGTTTGCAGCTAAACACACTGCACAAACTTTCAATTTACTATCTAACTCCTTTGCGCCTTAATGAACTGCCGCGCGCTAAAATATTAAAATATTAACTGCCGCCGTGGAGACTTGCAAAATGATTGTGAAGTGTGGCACTGTTTCGCCAGAACTGTAAATTCGCGATCGAGATTGGCTCAAAAAAAATGGTTCAAATGGCTCTGAGCACTATGGGACTTAACATCTGAGGTCATCAGTCCCCTAGAACTTAGAACTACTTAAACCTAACTAACCTAAGGACACCACAGACATCCATGCCCCAGGCAGGATTCGCGCGGTTCCAGACTGAAGCGCCAGAACCGCTCGGCCACATCGGCCGGCGATCGTGATTGCTAAAAGTCTACGGACTCTAATATCGTGATCACCGGTTGCAAATGAATACAGTACTATTTTATAATTGCCTACGGAACGTTATGAAATAAAAAGTGTGCGTTTCGAACTTTGTAATCAAGCACATAGGAAGTTGAGTGAGTCTACACAAAAATTACTTCCGACCAGCCTATGACTGAATAAACGTCAGTGAGAATAATATTATTTCGTGGAGAATCATATACTAATCAAGAGGTTGTATCCACGGCATTTTCATGGCTAACGGAGCCTTAATAATTAAGCCGTCAGCACTTACGAGCTGCCCCTGACGTCACGATGCTTCAGCTACAGATAAGCTGCAACGTCAAACATTGTCCCCCTGTAAAGACTCAAAGCGCATCAAACTGTTTCAGTGGTAATTTCTTTTTCTTTTGTAATGTTTCCATAAGGTGAGATTCAGCAGCCATAAGGTACTTTATAAAATGCATTTTAGCCATCAGCTGCTTATTGTCACATTAGTCACCAACCGGTTTCCGTTATTAAGCATCAGCCAGGATGTAGGGTACAACAGATTACTTATTTAACTAATCTGTTGTAACCTACATCCTGGACAAGTGTGTAGATAACTAATGAGACACTAAACAGCTGATGGTTACGATGCATTTTATAGAATTATTCTCTTGTAGCTAACTTTCCTCAGTATTTACTTGCCTAGAAAATAAAGGTAGTTTCTATAAAGCGTGTTGTAAATTAGTGTTTACTATGTTCAGGCCACCCATAATAGTTATTACTACCAATTTTCTCTGTTTTGATCATTAGTTTTGTTGTAGTTGTTACTGTATGGGTATTACGTATTCCTTTGGAGGGCTTGTTTTCATACATGTGTGCAGCGTTTTGTTACACTTATTTTCGTGTATTGTTGTGGTATACGTCAACCCGCGTAAGTAGCGATGTCTGCCATTAAATTCCGAGAGACGACCAATCACAGCAAAGCTGCTCGCTCGCTGTTGGTGCAAGGCGCGCCACCGGCGGAAAGTTTGATTTTGACAGCTGTTAACTACGCGAATTGTGTGTACATTCAGTAAGAAGGAATATTACGGCATTCTCATAAACAACTGCGAGTTTATTTGCCTTTTACTGTCATAACTACACAAAATTAGAGCCGTTTCCTTAATTAGTTACGAATTTATTTACGGGACTTTTTGTTTTATATTTTCTTCTGACGCTTGTTGCCAAACTCTGACGTGGTTGATTCTGTTAAATTTGGGAAGTAAAACGGGTTGCTTTCGACCTGAAATAATCGAAATTCACAATCAAAATTTCGCACAATATATCTCTGAGAATCTTTCTCTTCCCAACTCACAATCTAGAAGACGACGTAAATACCCATCTGGCCACGCCGATTTAGGTTTCCTGTGATTTACTTAAATCGCTTGAGGTAAATATCGGGATGGTTCTTCCGAAAGATGAAGCCACATTCCCTGCCCTTTCTTCTCTAATGTGAACTTACGTTCCGTCTCTGATGACATCGTTGTGGACTGGATGTTAAACACAAATCTTCCTCCCTTTCCTCTTTCCATATTTGCCACTTGGCCTAGGTGCCATTTCTTTTAATTACTCGCGATGTAATCAGAAAAACAGCATGCCTAACTGCTTCAGAGATGTTATTTGATGCTGCATTTTAACCTATAATTTTGGCATTCCAGACATTCCGAGTTTGTCAAACATAGGCCTACACCTTTTTAGAGCTACTGAAAAGGCTTCCTCCGAACGACTGCACACTGCTCACATTAGCTTGGGTATCGACAGCTGCAGAAACAAATTTCACAGAAATGTCAGTTTCTGTAGGACTTTTGTGTATGAATACGTTCCTGTCTTCTACAGTAAACCGCTACGGAACTCGCTAGCAATTCTCCTCTTTGCCGAGAGATTTTAGCTACCTTTCAGGGAAAGCATGCATGAAATGTTCTGCACTCTAATGAAAACGAGGTATAATTACCTGGATTTGTTTAGCATTTGCCTTATGTCTCTAAATTAGAGCGTTCATTGTAATGCAGCCGCTGTAATCAACCAGTTCCGCGCACACAAAGGAACTGCGTTTCTCTTAACGTATGACAATTATAACAATTTAAACACTCCCGCCCGTCTCGGTTGTCTCATGAGCAAAGCTTTCTGTTGTGTTCCCTATCTCACAGCGGAATACGTACATACTGCGCTATGTCGCACTTTGATGTTTGCCATAGCTACTTTCAGCTAAAAATGTAATTCAGTGCCGGCCGAAATGGCCGTGCGGTTAAAGGCGCTGCAGTCTGGAACCGCAAGACCGCTACGGTCGCAGGTTCGAATCCTGCCTCGGGCATGGATGTTTGTGATGTCCTTAGATTAGTTAGGTTTAACTAGTTCTAAGTTCTAGGGGACTAATGACCTCAGCAGTTGAGTCCCATAGTGCTCAGAGCCATTTTGTAATTCAGTTTTGCGTAATTTTGAAGCTGAGTGTTTGCCAAAGAAGAAACTGCATTGAAATGAAGGTGACATACTAATGAGAATTATGCATCAAGAAATCGATGAAAATTATATGTGAGTACGAAATGCCAATTATGCTAACGGAATGAAGAGTTAGTGACATATTGTTGGTATTTTTTGGCGCAACTGAAAAATATAATTAATCGCAAGCTTTTCTCAACTGAAGGCCCTAATATTGTTTGCGATTAATGGCGTACCATTGAGCAGTAATTGTAAACCACTGGCACAGTAAATCATTGACATAAAATTATGTGTATTTTCGAATTTTCCGTTAAGTTACATTTTCAGTGTTAGTAATTAGCACAAGAGTCTTATTTGCATATTCCGATCCACTCTGGACTTTTGTACACTATTATAGTTGGTGCGACACTATTGTCGAAACAGATTATTTGCTCTACATTGATAACAAAAGTCCTCAAAAAATCTTTTCTTGATATACCATCACGTCGAACAACGTGCGAACCCCTTCAATACTGCAGGACAACCGGAATATTTACACTGTCTCACAGCTATTAGTTTGGTGGTAAGCTCTTTCTCGTCAATACCGATGTCGTCCAAATTTATATTGCAGGGCTTGGCCAGAAATGAAAATCACGTAAGCTGGCCGTGGTAGCCGAGCGGTTCTAGGCGCTCAGTCCGGAACCGCGCGACTGCTACTGTCGCAGGTTCGAATCCTGCCTCGGGCATGGATGTGTGTGATGTCCTTAGGTTAGTTAGGTTTAAGTAGTTGTAAGTTCTAGGGGACTGATGACCTCAGATGTTAAGTCCCACAGTGCTCAGAGTCATTTAAAAATCACGTAAGTGAGAGCTCGAGATGCCCGAACGTTTAAATAAAATAGCATTTTTAGCGCGAGTCGGGCAAAGCATCAGCCATTTTTATCATCCTGCGTTCCAGGTAGTGGTTGGCACGACGGAAAGAGTGTAGAGACATAAAGCGGAACTCGTGGGGTCGAATCCTTATGCGGCAACATTTTTCTCTTTTTCATTTTCAATTTTGCGTTATTACACTGAAAACAGAGCTAAATAATGCTCAGTGTTATTACCTTATTTTTCACCGGTCATTTTGTGTTTTGTAGTGTTGTGTATGTTTAGCATATGCCTAGCAAGGGAGTGTATGGGTGATTTTCTGTAACTATACAGCTTTTTTGGTCTCATTTGAAGTAGGAAGCATGTATTTCTCACTCCCAGTCAAAGAAATTATCAAGTTATTAGAACAAAACCTAGATACTTACAATCTGTTATCAAAAGAAAACACCAAAAGCAGAAGTACACTCCTGCACCTCATCAATGACCAAAATCACTTTGATTTCAACAAATAATTCTACCTATAAGAAGATAGATTGCTAATGGTATCCACAATTTCAGGAAAGTTAGCAAATATCTTCATGTACAAAATAGAAGAAAGAAGTTTCCAGAAAACACTACCAGGAAAACACACTATACAGTATTGTGGTGATACATGGATGACATGTGCTTCACAGATGAACCAGAAATCAAAGCAAAACACCTACATGCAGGGATAAAATTCACCTTACAGACAGAAAGAAAAAAAGCAACATTCATTGAGCATTTACAGGAAAAATACCGTAATATTACATCAATCATCTAAACATGCATAGACCTTAAAAGAATCCTCCCCCAGGTATATGATCCACAGATTAAATTCAATACCGCTCTACAAACGAAACTATAATAGTGAGTTGCACGTAATTATTCAGATAGCAAAAAATAATTTCCTCCAAGGATCTTTAACAAGAAAACTGAACAAAAACACAGAAATAACACACAAATATAAAAACAAAGCACCACACAAATGCAGACACGCACATCACCCACGAGAAACACACACAACAACGTCGCCGTCACTACGCAACAAGAGAACAACATAGAAACTCAACAGACACACTGGTACATCCATATGTAAACAAACTGACACATAGAACTGGGAACATACTTAAGAAACAAGAGAAAAATAGCATACCAAAGCAACAACTTTATACAGAAATGCTTAAAGAAGAAAGATCAAACATGCAGCCAACAAAAAGCTGGCACACACCAACTCCAGTGTAGCAACTGTGAAGCACTAAAAGTAGGACAGACACGCAGAACTTTTGAAATAAGGTATAAAGAATACAAAAGAGCCTCGCAATATGGCACCAGCTACTCAACATTCCCAGACCATCTGTGGCAAGAAAACCACCACCCTACCACAATAGGAAATGGCATGAACATCGTCAGATTCAGCAACAAGAAAACTTCCAAATTCAAAAAGCAATATAGAGAATAAATACATAATAAATGACCAGAAAAATATCAGCAACGAGGCACTATTTAATAAAACATATTGTTGAGAAAGAACAGCCCCCCAGAGAAACCACAAAATAATATCACAAACCAGGCAATATCCCACCCGAGGTTAACCCTCACTGTGCCATAATAAAGCAATAACTTACATACACTATAGCTATACCAAGTTAGCTCCCTTTTCGAGAATGCGCGGACACGCATGTACGCAGTCACGCATGCACACACACACGCACACACACACACACACACACACACACACACACACACAGAAAACAACAAGGATAATTACCTCCACTTAAGGAAAGGCAATCCTACGTTTCTAGCATTTGTAGACTTGCAGAAAGCGTTTGACAATGTTGACTGGAATATTCTCTTTCAAATTCTGAAGGTGGCAGGGATAAAACATAGGGAGCGAAAGGCTATTTACATTTTGTGCAGAAACCAGATACCAGTTATAAGAGTCGAGGGATATGAAAGGGAAGCAGTGGTTGGGAAAGGAGTGAGGCAAGGTTGCCGCCTAACCCCCATTTTATTCAATCTCTATATTGAACAAGCAGCAAAGGAAACAAAAGAAAAATTCGGAGTAGGAACTAAAACACCATGGAGAAGAAATAAAAACTTTGTAGTTCGCCCATGATACTGTAATTCTGTCGGAGACAACAAAGGACTTGGAAGAGCAGTTGAACAGAATGGACAGTGTCTTGAAAGGAGGATATAAGATGAACTTCAACAAAAGCAAAACGAGGATAATGGAATGTAGTCGAATTAAATCGGGTGATGCTGAGGGAATTAGATTAGGATATTAGAGACTTAAAGTAGTAAATGAGGTTTGCTATTTCGGGAGCAAAATAACTGATGATGGTTGAAGTAGAGAGGATATAAAATGTAGAAGGAAAGCGTTTCTGAAGAAGAGAAGTATGTTGAGTATAGATATAACTGTCAGGAAGTCGTTTCTGAAAGTGTTTGTATGCAGTGTAGCCATGTATGTTCAAAAACCAAATGTGTGTGAAATCTTATGGGACTTAACTGCTTAGGTCATCCCTTAGCTTACACGCTACTTAACCTAAATTATCCTAAGGACAACACATACACCCATGTCCCAGGGAGGACTCCAACCTCCGCTGGGACGTAGCCATATATGGAGGTGAAACATGGACGATAAATAGTTTAGACAAGAATAGAATAGAAGTTTTCGGAATGTGATGCTACAGAAGAATGCTGAAGATCAGATGGGTAGATCACATAACTAATGAGGAGGTATTGAACAGAATTGGGGAGAAGAGAAATTTGTGGCACAACTTGACTAGAAGAAGGGATCGGTTGGTAGGGCATGTTCTGAGGTATCAAGGGATCACCAATTTAGTGCTGGAGGGCAGCGCGGAGGGTAAAAGTCGTAGAGCGAGACCAAGATATGAATACACTAAGCTAATTCAGAAGAATGTAGGTTGCCGTAGGTACTGGGAGATAAAGCAGCTTGCACAGGATAGAGTAGCATGGAGAGCTGCATCAAACCAGTCTCTGAACTGAAGACCAAAACAACAAGAAACAAACAAAATTAAAAAAATAACTAAAATGATAAAAAAGTAAATAAAAAATTCAGCAAACGAATTAGCACTTGCGAATAAGGACAACCATCAGCTGTAGAATGGAATGACGACATTGATAATTTGTCCCGGACTAGTACTCGAACCTGTATTTCCCGATAAGCCCGAGCGGTCGCCTTACCATTATTTTTCTTTTTGCGTTTTGTTCGTTTTATTTAGTCGAAGCGGGCGTCACATGACATCCATTGAAGTTCGTTGTTAATCTTTTCCCTTCGATTTTTCTATTACAGAGACAAGCCAGGTCTCTGACCGAACACGCTGAGCTACCGTGCCGGCAGCCATTTGGCTACCCGTGCATGTCTCACGGTCAGACCTAAACTTCCATATGTCGTCAACCATGCGCCTACGGCCTGTAGTCGTACATCCATTCACGTTGTATGCGGAAGTCGCTTGCCGGGTATCGGCAGATAAATACCATATTGCAGTGCCTGTGTTATTTCTAACTACGATGCAGAGTTCCTTTGGACATGCATCCAATATCGTAAATAAAAAATTACTTTACAGAGGGTAAAAGGAAAGCACACACAAAAGTAAACGACACCTCTTTAAAAACAAACATAAATAAATAAATAATGAAAATGTGAGTTCTTTCTCTCTCTCTCTATCTCTCTCTCTCTCTCTCTCTCTCTCTCTCTCGCTCTCTGTCTCTCATCTCATTCCCTAGTCGGAAAATTTAATCACTCACAGAGTGACAGCGACAGCAGATGCCTCCACCTCAATTAAAGCAAACAAAAGACGAACGCATCCCGCAGCAGCAAAACGAAACATTCAGAATTATGAGAGGACAATCATACTTCCCAACACTGAAGCCTAAATGTGATAGGAGCAGTTAAATGCAGTGAAAGTGTTGTGTGCAAATACTCGACACATACAACTGGAAAACGAAGAAAAATGCAATAACTATCAATAAACCGTGACTAAGAAGATGATGACGATGATGATGATGTCTGGATTGTCCGGCCCTCAACTGCGTGGTTATCAGCGCCCGTACAAATTCCCAACCTTTACTCAGTCCAATCTCGCCACTTTCAGGAGTGATGAAGTAACGAAGAGACTAATAAGTGAAGCATGCGAACTGTTAATTGTCATAACTAACAAAATTGTAACAGAAAAAATCCATGTTGTCACAGAGACCTCTGAAGACTTCAAAATAAATTGAAACGCTTGTGGTCTTAATAAGAATTTTATTACAAAAAAAATGGTTCAAATGGCTCTGAGCACTATGGGACTCAACTTCTGAGGTCATCAGTCCCCTAGAACTTAGAACTACTTAAACCTAACTAACCTAAGGACATCACACACATCCATGCCCGAGGCAGGATTCGAACCTGCGACCGTAGAGGTCGCGCGGTTCCATACTGTAGCGCCTAGAACCGCTCGGCCACCAAGGCCGGCAATTTATTACAGTTCCTAAAGACGGCAATTAACCTATACAACTGGTATATGTGCAACTTCGGAAGAAAAGAGGCCCAAAAACATAGAAGACAACATGTACATCCATCTATCAATCTGTGTTTACAGTAATCACCTATAATGTCTACATTTTTGCACATATCGTGGTATTGTGCTCCTATGAAGAAGGTATTGCATCTGCCAAACCAATACTAAGTAACTTTCTGTAATCTACTTCTTATGCTTTACACAAATGTGTAGCCAAGATCTAAAAATATATTAGGTCTACAACTTTGCATCTGCCGTTTTGCAATAGACGGCAGTAGCGGCAAGTGGGGTTCGGGTGGTAGGTCTTAGGGGTAATAAAATAAGCTTAGGCATCTGTAAACATAATGCCATAAAAATATTAGTCGATTTGTGATTGCATCATAAGGTTATTCTCGATTAACTACGTCAACTGTCGTACCAATTTCTCGTCATTTGCGGACAGCTTTAATTTTCTGCTTTAACACGAAGAAATCTGCGGCTGTGGCTCTTAAAATGCTGGGTAAAACCAATGGTGAGGGAACTGTTAGTGGAAGAACGTGCAGAGAATGTTTTCAACGCCTTAAGAACGGTGATTTTGATGTCGAAGACCGGCGTGGCGGTGGAAGACAGAGCGTTTTCGTAGCTACTGAAAAAGACGAATACAGTCACAGTACATCATTATCGAAAGCAGTTGATGCGTTCGAGCCCAGCATTGAAACACAAACGGCCACAATTCAGCGATAGACACGTAGAGGTAATTTTGCAGCAGGTCAGTGCTCGACCCCATGTCACAAAACCCGTCAAAATATACAAGGTAATGTTGAAATGAGAAGTCCTATCCCTCCCACCGTATTCTCCATACGTTGCTCTCACTGGCTACCAACTTTGTCGATCAGTGGCATACAGTTTGGCTGACCAGCACTTCCGATCACATGAACAAGTGTAAAATTGAATCGATTCATGGATCTCCACAAATGACGCCCAGTTCTTCCGCCACAGGATTCGTATGCTATTCAAAAGACTAGAGAATGTACTGGCCAGGGATGGTCAATATTATGAATCATAATTTTTTTTGTAAGTTTTTCACAATAAAGCCCTGAACTTTGAGAAAAAACTGCGGAAGCAAAGTTGTAGACCTAGTAAAATATCCCTCATTTTGTAGGCTTCTAAAGATGAAAACTTAACTTGTCGAAATCGGTAAAGCGAAACAAAAATATTTGCAACTGACGTATGAATTTCATTCTGAAATATTTACTACAGTTGCTGAAAATTAGAGTTATTAATGAAGTAACAGAAGTTAACATTTCTGCATTTCTCTTTGCAATTGTGTATCACATCCGCACAATCCACGAGCAGGGCAGAGAGCTGCACCTGAAGGATGGTGTACCTAACTACACGTGATATTTCTTGGCCGATGTTTCGATCTAGTGTCCGATTTTAGAATGACAATAAGGACTATGCACTAGAGATCACCATAAGCAGTTTTCAGTATTTCCTACTGCTTTTGTTCTTATCCGACATGGTCCTGTGTTTTGTGTACGAGGGCTGCTTGCTTAAGTGCTGCATAAAATTGTGTGCGATATCATGGCAGTTGCATGATAAGTATTTGGAAGGGGATCAGGTTCCCAAGGAACGGGAAAATTCTGTTATTACTTAATCTATAAGCAGGAGAATAGGCTGGACTGTGGAAATTACCGGGGCATAAATGCGATGCCCTCACAGTGCTATTATGCGGAAGAATCTTAAAAGAAAGAATACAGATGGAGGCTGTAACATCTGCACAACAGAAAAGCATTAATTGAATATTCACGCTATAGAATCTAACATAGAAGAGAAATGACATAAGCTGAGAGGCCCGTTTAGTCTTCCTCAATTAGCAAAAGGCCTATGATACGGCGCCATAAAACAGTCTGTTGACAAATATGAAGAGCAATGGCGTGTCAACTATTTACATCAGGCAGTTAAACATTTCTAGACAGACTGTGTGAGTGCCATCAAAGTAGGAAACCCTGTCACGGAAGTTTCATATTACGAAAAGCTACGCCATTGATATGCTATAACACTGACGCTATTTAAAATTTATATGGAGGGAGTAGTTAAAGCCTGGAGGAGCGAATGTGGAGGCAGAGTAGTCCCTGGTGGAGATAAAATCTTGCACACGCTCCTCTTCCCTGATGACCAGATCACCAAAGCAGGAGACCAGGTTGATGCACAGTGCATGCTTCGGAAGTTAAAAGAAGAGTACGAAATATAGGGGCCTCACAATAAACACAACAAAAACCGAACGCCTGAATATTGGCACAATACCATACAGGGCTTAGTGATAGGAACCTGTAGGATCCGGGGATTTGTTTTAAGTATCTGGGATAATGGCACCAAACGCAAAATGTGAAGATGACATAAATAATAAAATAGGGAATGGCAGGAGGGTCGTCCGACAAATGAACTCGGTCCTTTGGAGTAACAAGGTAACAAAAAGGACCAAACAGCTGATATGTCCTTCAGCTATTGCTAAAATCATTACTTACGGAGCAGACATTTGGGTAATAAACAAGTGTCAGAGAAACAAGTTGCTTGCACTAGAGATGGTCTTCTGCAGACGAGAGTGTGTCATCTCCAAGCTGGACCGTGTACCAAATACCAGCGGAAGAGCGGCCACTGGTATCGGTAGCTCAGTAATAAATGCCTAGAGATGAATCGTCTAAACTGGTATGGATACCTAGAGAGAATGGACGATAGTCGATGGCCAAAATTGTATGGCAGCGGACCCCAGCGAAAAGAAGAAGGCGTGGACGACCTAGGAGAAGCCGGATTCGATAGGTCCAGGACGCGATGGATGCCAGAGGACTACAAGTGACATGACTAGAGAAAGTGGAAAGCGGGAAGCGAGATGTGGTGCCATGATGATGATGAAATTTAGTTACATAACAGGTGCTCGGTTAAGCAACACATCGTTAGTATTGCTCCAACTTGTAACTTGAAACTGAAAATCTTCTACCACAGAAAACGAGATATTAGCAAGTGCGGGAATAGCACCTTGACCGCACAGACGGAGACTAAAGCAACCTGTAACAATGTCTAAGGTCGAATGGTATTGATTTGTTTCAGATAATTGAAATTTTAACAACAAGAAGAACAGAATTGTAATAAAACTTAATATTTTTCTCATTGCAATCCAAAAACGAGGTGAAACCAAAAGTCGTTTTCTCATTGGTGAATTTTTCCCCATTAAAAAATATAATATGGTTTAGCATGGAACGTATTATTTACTAATTATGTACGGCTCAGTAAAATGTTAATTTAGTACTTTCGTTAAATATCTCCCAGCCAGAATATAGCAAGAACCTTCGTAAGTAGTACTTCTGTCCCTGACAGAAATATTCCAAGCAATTTCATCTGCCTCGAGAATTTACTGCGGAAGAGAGGTTCTCAACTCCGGTGACCATGTTAAGATCCATACCCTGCTGGCAGTAGAAGACTCACAAGCCGTATTGCAGTCACCTGAAAGCGTGTAGTGAAGCAGTAAAGTGAACATGAAATACTGGAAATTAATGCGAGAATCGTTGCAAAATGTACGAAGAGGTAGGAGAATCACCTTCCTATGGGACACAGGTCATTTAGGACTCGTTTACAATAACAAGGTCACACCAACTGACCTTGTAGTGAACGCCACTCTGTCATCCTCCAAGTTACGGTTACTTAATACGGCCGAGGAAAAATGGGCAGAGTTGAAGATCAAAATTATGTTGCGACCCAGTCAGTAATTAGAAGCTCCCCTGGCTTCGAAATTTCAGGCGAGCTGGATGCTGGAAACTATCATGGTACAAATACTTATCGACCATAGTTCAACTTCTTCTTATGTCAGGCTGGCATCAAGGATAACCCCTTCTACAATAATCAGAGAAAAGAAGAAGGAGATGAGACCATTGTTTTCCTGCAGATTCTCAGAAGCACAGCAAAACCGCTTAGTGCAGGACGTTGTGCAATTAGAGGATCTCCTCCTGGCAAGTGCTCCTGTTTTGTTGTGCCATGAAGCTATTCTAATGTGTGAAGCCCTTTTTGTCTTTATATTCGTTACTAAGGTTCGTATATGAAAGTTGGCGAGCACTAAAATCTCAATGTATATGCTAACCTATCTCTGCTGAGTTCTTTTTTTATATTATGTTTCATCTGTAGTTGATATCACATCAAGATACTTTGGTTATAAATATTATGCCTATTTGTACAATGTAAAATAATCTTAAATCGTTGCTCGAATTATTTCTGTTGCGATTTTTCCGTATGTATAATACTGTGCAAAAGTGAAAGTTAAATATAGGAGATTATAAACTGCGTCGTCATGCTGTAGAGTGACCTAGGAGAAAGGAGGAGTTGGAAAAGTTGGATACAAAGTTAAAAATATTGATACAAACAGTATTATGTACATCAGAACCTAGAACCATGTACTTGTGAGTCGTTGCTTCTCTTGTAATTAACACTCTACAGGTCCCATTTAGGAAAATTCCACCTATTTATGAGACTGTTATTGAGTTAGCTGTCACATAAGGAAAAAAATTGAACATCTTGTGAAGACTACAGGGAAGATTTCTTAAAAGAACTAGACTCGTTATTTGGGTGTTTCAGTCTAATTTAAATGGTTTATTTTCAGCTCAGCTGGGTTGTAGGACCCTGATCGATAACATTTTTATAGATAGTGACGAGATTGAAACAACTTTAGCAAATGCACTATTTGTCATGACATGCAAGTAATGTAAATAAACAATACACCCTGCTCCCCATCTGCTGGTTCATACAAAGCAGTGAGGCTTGTTAATGAGAACAGGATACAGTGTTTTAAGAGTATGTTAAAGCAGGTAGTATAGGATGACGTATATATAGAAAGAGATTCTAATGTCAGATTCAATCTATTCCATAGTAAATTTGTGTGACTAGCTTTCCTAAATAGTTACACAGAAAATTCGTTAAAAAGAGCAGGTAAGCCGTAGATAACCAAGGGAATTAAAATCTCAGCTTAGAGGAAGAGAGAAATTCATATAAAGGCCAGAAATCGGCAACATCCGACATTTCTTGTATTCTAATAATATACTGTTGTATTTTAAACAAAGTCATTAAAATATTCAGAAGCATAAAGAAACTGATAGAAATTAATAATGCAGACAAGATGATTAAAATATAAGATAAAAATTGAAAGGATTAGTTGCATTAATAACTAATAATTAATTTATTAATAAGACTCAGACTATATGGTATAATTTCAAACAGGAGACAGGACATCAAGTCAGTGAACAAATTATCGTAACAATTAAGCAAACATTTTAAGCAAAAATTAACAACTAAAATAACTGATACGGTTGTGACTGATAACTCACAAGTTGCAAATACCTTTAACAGCGACTTTCTAAGTAGCTCCAAAACTAGGATGAAATGCTGCAGTGGAAGTAGCAAGATAATATACTAAAAGTTTCATTCCACGAAACTTTAAGCAACTAGAAGGGGCGCCAACTTCCATCGCCGAAAGTAATAGAATAGGGTATTTGACTGTTTACTATAAATCGTCTTACATGGTCAGTTATGTCATTTAGCGCTCATAACATGCTTTTTTCCTTCTTTAATTTCAGTATTCTTTCATAAAAACGGACATGAAATTAAAATAATTTGAAAGCCCGCTAAAACGCTCCATTCGATTCATGTAATGCCTGTGGCGTCAATGGCTAGCTCGCTGTACCTACTGTCAAAGCTAATTCACAGTGATGTTTTGGAATTTACGTTTCGGAAAACGGATTACAAATGGTCTATAGTACCACAATGTACGAATACCTCCATGAAAACTCTTGAAAAATTGTTTTCGAGTGTTTCACAGAATGAGAGGGTGCATAAAAATTGGTTACGCTGTACCGGAAAAATGGCACCAGGTCGATGCCCAAGTTCCCTTACTTAAGGGGACCACACCATGGTTCAGGTCGAAAAAAATTGATTTTCGGTTTTCATCATATTTCGATAGATTAACGTACTCTGAAAAGGATTTTGCTGCAAAAAAAGTTTTTAAGCATTTAAAAAGCATTTTCCTACCACGTGTGTTTAAGTGTCATGCCCACTTTTCTGCATATATTTTCGATCTTTATATCCCTTACATTACACGTTGGGCATTTTTTTTTACTCACGATCGTTTTGGCTATCCTTAGAATGCAACGTTCGGTATTCTTTTGTTCCTGCTGTTTGTAAATAACACGCTTTCAAGCGCGCGGTTAGTTTTGTTCAAGTGTGATTGCGAGTAGTTGTTATAGAAAACTTGCAGGTATACTATGGGCAGGCAATTAGGAGAAATAAAGAAAATCTGGAGGTAATGAAGAGAGGTGTTTGGGCCATATCCTTCCATAAGTCCCCTACTGATGATAACCCATGTCATGGATTGTGTCCATCAGGATAAAATTCGTGGTGCAAATACAATAGGGCTCAGGCAACTGGAGAATCTTATTCTCACCAGCATTCTCCTCCTGCTGCTGTTATTACAGCAATGAAACCTATTTTTCAGAGACTAGGCTCATCCTGACCTTCTAAGGAAATGTCTGCATGGGCAGACACAGAACCGAAATAAATGTTTCAACAGCATAATTTGGAACCGCCTTCCTAAAACTGTAATTGTAGGCATGCATACAATGAAACTAGGAGTTCATGATGCTGTTAATGCATTCAATTGTAGTAATACTGGAAAGTGCTGGGTACTGAAAAAGCTGGGAATTAATCCCGGTGAAAATATGATCACTGGGCTGCAACACTGCGATAAAATGAGGATAGCCAATGCAAACAGGTCTCAATCTAACGTGGCCAAGAAAGCAAGACAAACATCCAGGAAGGAAGGCCTGCTAGAGGCCAAAGAAGGGACATCATATACAGCAGGGCAGTTTTAATTAACTGTAAGTAACAAATTTCAAAAGTGTTTTCTTTAAAGTTAATATCCCACAAACTAAAAGTTTCAGTACATGTTGTTTTTGTGGTCTTCAGGCCTGTCGAAGTGGCTGTGCGGTTCTAGGCGCTGCAGGCTGGAACCGCGAGACCGCTACGGTCGCAGGTTCGAATCCTGCCTCGGGAATGGATGTGTGTGTGATGTCCTTAGGTTAGTTAGGTTTAACTAGTTCTAAGTTCTATGAGACTACCGACCTCAGAAGTTGAGTCCCATAGTGCTCATTTGTGGTCTTCAGTCGAGAGACTGGTTTGATGCAGCTCTTCATGCTACTCTATGCTGTGCAAGCTTCTTCATCTCCCAGTACCTACTGCAACCTACATCCTTCTGAATCTGCTTAATCTATTCATCTCTTGGTCTACCTGTACGATTTTTACCCTCGACGGTGCCCTCCAATACTAAATTGGTGATCCCTTGATGCCTCAGAACATGTCCTACCAACCGATCCCTTCTTCTAGTCAAGTTGTGCCACAAGTTTCTCTTCTCTCCACTTTATTCTATTCGATACCTCCTTATTATTTATGTGATCTGCCCATCTAATCTTCAGAATTCTTCTGTAGCACCCCATTTCGAAAGCTTCTAGTCACTTCTTGTGTAAACTATATATCGTCCGCGTTTCACTTCCATACATGGCTACACTCCATACAAATACTTTCAGAAACGACTTCCTGACAGTTACATCTACACTCGATGTTAACAAATTTCTCTTCTTCAGATACACTTTCCTTGCCATTGCCAGTCTACATTTTATATCCTCTCTACTTCGACCATCGTCAGTTATTTTGCTCCCCAAGTAGCAAAACTCCTTTACTACTTCAAGTGTCTCATTTCCTAATCTAATTCCCTCAGCATCACCCGACATAATTCGGCTATATTCCATTATCTTCGTTTTGCTTTTGTTGATGTCCATCTGATATCCTCCTTTCAAGACACTGTCCATTCCGTCAGCTGCTCTTCTAGGTCCTTTGCTGTCTCTTGACAGAATTACAATGTCACTGGCGAACCTCAAAGTCTTTACTTCTTCTCCATGAATTTTAATTCCTACTCGGAATTTTTATTTTGTTTCCTTTACTGCTTGATCAATATACAGATTGAATAACATCGTGGATAGGCTACAACCCTGTCTCACTCTTTTCCCAAGCACTACTTCCCTTTCATGCTCCTCGACTCTTATAACTGCCATCTGTTTTCTGTACAGATTGTAAATAGCCTTTCGCTCCCTGTATTTTACCCCTGCCACCTTCAGAATTTGAATCAGAGTATTCCCGTCAATATTGTCAAAAGCTTTCTCTAAGTCTACAGATGCTAGAAACGTAGGTTTGCCTTTCCTTAACCTATTTTCTAAGATAAGTCGTGGGGTCAGTATTGCCTCACGGGATCCAAACTGATCTCCCCCGAGGTCGGCATCTACCAGTTTTTCCATTCGTCTGTATAGAATTCGTGTTAGTATTTTGCAGGCGTGGCTTATTAAACTGATAGTTCTGTAATTTTTACATCTGCCAACCCCTGCTTTCTTCGGAATTGGAATTATTACATCCTTTTTGAAGTCTGAGGGCATTTCGCCTGTCTCATAGATCTTACTCACCAGATGGTAGATTTTTGTGTCAGGGCTGGCTCTCCCAAGGCTGTCAGTAGTTCTAATGGAATGCTGTCTACTCCCTGGGCCTTGTTTCGACATAGGTCTTTCAGTGCTCTGTCAAACTCTTCACGCAGTATCATATCTCCCATTTCATCTTCATCTACATCCTCTTCCCTTTCCGTAATATTGTCCTCAAGAACATCCCCCTGGAATAGACCCTCTGTATAGTCCTTCCACCTTTCTGCTTTCCCTTCTTTGCTTAGGACTGGGTTTCCGTCTGAGCTCTTGATATTCATGTAAGTGGTTCTCTTTTCTCCAAAGGACCTTCTTTTATGATTCTTGAACCAAGTGTTAGCTATAATTAAGTTATGCCCTGTGCAAAATTCTACCAGGCGGCTTCCTCTTTCATTCCTCACCCCCATTTCGTATTCACTTACTACGTTTCCTTCTCTTCTTTTTCCTACTATAGAATACCAGTCACCCATGACTATTAAACTTTCGTCTCCCTCCACTATCTGAATAATTTCTTTATCTCATCATACATTTCATCAATCTCTTCATCATCTGTTGTGCTAGTCGGCATATAAACTTGTACTACTGTGATAGGCGTGGGTTTCGTATCTATCTTGGCCACTATAACGCGTTCATTATGCACTTTATATTAGCTTACCCGCATTCCTATTTTTTTATTCATTATTAAAGCCACTCCTGCATTACCCCTCTTTGATTTTGTATTTATAATAATGTATTCACCTGACCAGAAGTCTTGTTCCTCCTGCCACCGAACTTCACTAATTCCCACTATATCTAACTTTAACCTATCCATTTCCCTTTTTAAATTTTCTAATCTACCTGCCCGATTAAGGGATCTTACATTCCACGCTCCGACTCGTAGAACGCCAGTTTTATTTCTCCTGATAACGACGTCCTCTTGAGTAGTCCCCGGCCGGAGATCCGAATGGGGGACTATTTTACCTCCGGAATATTTTATCCAAGAGGACGTCATCATCATTTAACCATACAGTAAAGTTGCATGCCCTCGGGAAAAATTGCGGCTGTAATTTCCCCTTGCTTTCAGCCGTTCACAGTACCAGCACAGCAAGGCCGTTTTGGTTAGTGTTACAAGGCCAGATCAGTCAATCATCCAGACTGTTGTCCCTGCAACTACTGAAAAGGCTGCTGCCCCTCTTCAGGAACCACACGTTTGTCTGGCCTCTCAACAGATACCCCACCGTTGTGGTTGCACCTACGGTACGGCTATCTGTATCGTTGAGGCACACAAGCCTCCCCACCAACGGCGAGGTCCATGGTTCATGGCCCATTATATCAGAAACTGTCATAGATAAATGAATGAAATTATCAGAGACTCTACATAACATAAAAAGCCACCTCTGATACTACATTCATTAATATTCCCCCATTAGGAGGTTCACAAAAAAATATTTTCTCCATACAAAACTTAATATTTCTTGTTAATAAATTTAAAAAAGTATTTCTTAAACACTATAAAATGGATAAAGTAGATTTTAGTACAGTTGGATCTATTAGCATCATGTAACATACAGTAAAAATATTAAGGTCCTGCATCAAATAGTTTTTTTCAGAAATGGGTCAAATACTTGCCCAAATTAACATAGGTTAGTATGTGTGTGTGAAATCTTATGGGACATAACTACTAAGGTCATCACTCCCTATGCTTACACACTACTTAAACATAGGTTAGATAGGCAGGGTGTGGTCCTCTTAATTAAAAAAGTATTGCTCTCTGAACTTAACATTAACTTACCTCCGAGATACGCTTTTCCACTGTTACAAGGAAGAATACCAACAGTTCGCGGAATTAAACTCTTGGTAAAAATTATCGTTGTACCCGCTTCCTGGCACACCATTGCTAGCTCGGTTCGTAGAGCGGTGAACTGTAGACTATTAAAAGATGATATTCATAGTACATTGGTTTGAAGGCAGACTCCAACACAATTTTAACTAAATTAGAAAACAAATCGACAGTCCTTTCATATGAAAACCAAACCACAATTACAAAACTTCACGACTATGTGAAACTTCCTGGCAGATTAAAACTGTGTGCCCGACCGAGACTCGAACTCGGGACCTTTGCCTTTCGCGGGCAAGCGCTCTACCATCTGAGCTACCGAAACACGACTCACGACCGGTACTCACAGCTTTACTTCTGCCAGTATCTCGTCTCCTACCTTCCAAACTTTACAGAAGCTCTCCTGCGAACCTAGCAGAACTAGCACTCCTGAAAGAAAGGATATAGCGGAGACATGGCTTAGCCACAGCCTGGGGGAGGTTTCCAGAATGAGATTTTCACTCTGCATTCTGGAAACCTCCCCCAAGCTGTGGCTAAGCCATGTCTCCGCTATATCCTTTCTTTCAGGAGTGCTAGTTCTGCTAGGTTCGCAGGAGAGCTTCTGTAAAGTTTAGAAGGTAGGAGACGAGATACTGGCAGAAGTAAAGCTGTGAGTACCGGGCGTGAGTCGTGCTTCGGTAGCTCAGATGGTAGAGCACTTGCCCGCGAAAGGCAAAGGTCCCGAGTTCGAGTCTCGGTCGGGCACACAGTTTTAATCTGCCAGGAAGCTTCATATCAGCGCACACTCCGCTGCAGAGTGAAAATCTCATTCTGGTTCACGACTAGCTGTTCACACACGTCACATTCAAAAAGATATTTTGTAGTTAATGTGACCATACACTTTTTACTTAATTCGAAATAGTGGGCTTTTTATCTTCATACTGTCCATCTAGGATCCTTACTGTTTAAGCTTTTCAAGTTTCATGATCTAACATTAGATGAAGTTAAGTCTGCTTCAGACGATGACGTTAGTTTACACTCGCAAACAACACAGCCCTTAATTTTGTGTTAACTGAATGTTGTACATGCTTTAATATATATCTGCATACAAAGCCTCATCGTCCTGCACTTCGTTGACTGTGGCAGTATGGTGATATCGTCACTATTAACTATGCCTTCCAAAAACGGTAACTGTTTTTAAGAAAAATAGATGCATTTATCCTCAGTTGTCCATTTCTGAGACTGAGATGTGAAGCTATCCAAAGTACATCCCACTATAAGAAAACTGCTGCAATGAAATCTTGTTAACGCTATTTTCATATTTCGTGTAAAAGTTCTAAAAAATATATGACCCTCCCAGGATTCGAACCAGCGTTCTCTATAGCCATAGTCACATGCGCTATCCATTGAGGTACGGGGGGGGGAATTCTTCCTTAAAATCTCATTTTGTTCTTTATTATCAGTTGAATTTGTTCGCGGCAGACGTCCAGTAACACCGGTTTTAAGTTCAGCGTTGATCCATTCACTCAATTACAGAAGACAGCTGACGGTCTGACTGAACACGTTGGCCTACCGTGGCGGCAACCATAGAGCACGCGTTTGTGGCAGCATTTTTGCTGAGTGTCTTGTATAGCGGAAATCAGCGCTAATATTTTCCAGAATAATATTATTGTGCTTTGTGTCGTATTTCATGGCAGTCTGTACTTAGGATAAGGGCCCATTTGCAAATGTTCCACTATTCCTTAGTTATGAGCGGGTTTAATAATGTTACAGAAAGCTTGGAAAAGAATGTCCGTTTACACATATCGCCGATCTCAATGAGTGGAGAATAAACGCATCAACGTTCGTACGAGTTCCACCATCAGCGATCACAAAATTATTTGCATTGTTACTTAAAAGTTGTAAATGAGTTTTACATCACTAAATAGCTAAACTACTTGCAGAAAAATACCTGGTAACTTCTTCTAATACTCTTGTAACATATGTAACATACTCCTACTCTGTGACGTCACCAGACCTTCAGCCAACAACAGATCGTTGTCGATCACGTGACCAAATCTTGATATTAATTTATTAAATTACATAAAGTTAAGAGATATTTTATGACAATATCGACCGTAAATGCGATTTGAATATTACAATCACTTCGAATAACAACAATCCGAACGATATTTTTAGCATGGGAAAAGAGCCTATTACAAAAATGCTAGGCAAAGGCTCATACACACTTGATGGAATTTCAGAGAGAACTCTGGAAAGTCGTTCAAGCTTAATAAGTAATGTCCTTGGTAACATATGTAATACATCATTGGTGCAGTGAACTTCACCAGACAGATTAAAACATACTCTGTCGTGAAGCCTCTGTATAAGAAAGGTGACAAGAGAGAATTAAACAGCTATCCTCCAGTTTCCCCACTGACATCTTTTTCCAAAACATTAGAAAAAGCGATACACTCAAGAATAGTCTCACATTTAAGTAGACACAGTTTACTTAGCATATCGCACTTTGTTTTCCAGAAGAATTTCAGATGCTGTTCACACATTCACCCACCAAATATTAAAAGCTTTTAATATCGCAAGATGGTATTTTTGTCTTCTTACCAAGTATTTTATTGTGTAGCTCACATATCACGTTACAATAAGAAACACTTGATTTTTCATTTGATAGTAGCTTTCCTGACATACGTAATAGACCAAATGCAAAAATGTTGTGCTGAGTAATTCAGACAACGTTCGAAAAATAGATAATTTTAGTAACTGGGAAGAAATCATTAACGGAATCCTATGGATTCAGTTTTGAGATCGCTAATATTCCTTATGCAATGGAATTATCTTCCACTTACAATTTAACTAGCAGGATCAACGACTGCTAATGATGTTTTACAAAAATTATCGAGTGGTCCTCTGACAATGGATTATCCCTAAATTTTAAAGAAATACGCTATATTCAGTTCTGTTCAACATTCAGATTCATACCAACAATTGATGTATCACATGAACAATAAACAGAATAGATTGCACCAACCTTTTTGGTGTACATATAGAGGGAACCTTGAACGGGAAGAAGCATATTACTGGCTTCAAACAGATAAATTGAGCTGCTTTGGTCTTCGAATAATTGCGAGTCTTGGGAACAAACGGATCAGCCTCCAGACATATTTTACATATTTCAACTCAGTAATGTCTTATGGAATAATTTTCTGTATGTACTCTACTTATAAAGAAAGTACTGATTGTACAAACATGAGCAGAAAGATTAATATGAGGTGTACACCCATGGACATCATGTAGTTTGCTTTACAAGGAGTTGGACATTTTAACTGTTCCATTACAGTACACATATCCGCTAATGAAATTTGTCATAAATAATTCATCACAATTTTAGAAGAACAATGATATCCATACCTACATCACTAGAAGAGAAACACCCTTCATTTCCAGTTATTAAAGCTATCTGTAACTCAGAAAGGTGTTTAATATAAAGCAACAAAAACTTATCCTTAAAATGTCTGATAGGTAGCACTTTAAAATCTAACCTAAAATCATTTTTCTTGGACAACAATAGTGGGTCACTACCGGCATGGGTCCTAGCGTTGCTGCCACCAGCAAAAGCTTTCCTGGAAATCTGACATCATCAAATCCAGACTATTGCACTAACACCATGTCACTGCCCTGTGAAGGCCATTCCCACCCCATGTATCGCCCCCTTCCACTCTCGTACACACATCTGCAAATGGATAAGTTGACATTAAAGTTCGGTCCGAATCCCTTGAATAAAGCTTATAACTCGACTGTATGAATGCCATCATTTCTTTGCTGTCTGTACATAAGCCTCATGTATTTAACTGATGAGACACTTGCATTGAGCAAAGAAGACATTAACAAACCTGTTTGTTGTAAATATCTGTCAAAGAAATTTACATCCAGTTTTCCACATCAAGAATGAAAAGGCATGATAATGGAGTAGCATATGACTGTAGACAAGAGGAATACTGTTCAACAAATAATGGGTGGCAATGCAACAGAAACTCAAGATGATTCATTACCTGACTTGGTCCACCAACCCAACATATTGAATTTGCTGAAACTGCATACACTTTGTAAAACGTCTAGTCAGTCTACCATCACACAAGAATTGATAAAAAGTTGTACAGTAATTTTATTGAAACTTCCTGGCAGATTAAAACTGTGTGCCCGACCGGTCGGGCACACAGTTTTAATCTGCCAGGAAGTTTCATATCAGCGCACACTCCGCTGCAGAGTGAAAATCTCATTCTGGAGTAATTTTATTTCTCAGTAATATGCACATCTGCCACTTTAACTGGACATGATGCACAAAATCAGCATGCTGCTTCACTGCACACAAAAGCCGCTAGAATACTTTCTTGCCTTAAAAGAAAGACTTGAATGTCTATCACCAATGAAAATGCACAGTTTCCTACAAAAATGTTTAGCCACTCACGCATTTCATAAACAGTGGGTAATTAGCCTCAGAATAATGACATTCCAGTGTCAAGAATTAATGAATGTACTCAAATACTTTTCAGTGATCTTAGATTGTAATATAGATTAGTTAACAACCAACACCATCGCTCTGCATTTAGTATCAAAGATAATGTTGGGATGGTCCACAAGTTTGTAGCGTTTCTCAGGAAGTTTAAATACAACAGACACATAACAGAGACTTTAGTCATCAGCATTACATTCTCCTTTGCTATGGACAACATTCTGCCAATACTGGTGTAACTTTTCGATTCTATGATTGTAGAAATCATGTAGTACTGAGCGCATTTTCATCCAGAAAGGACGTACCTTGAAGGTGGTTCGGCAGAGAGCGGAAAAGGCGAAAATATAAGGGTCCAAGGTCAGGTGAATAAGACGGGTACAGAATGACTTCCCAATACAACTCCTGTATAGTACTTTTTGTCTGTGGGCGGATGTTATCATGGAATAGCATCACTTCATGCAGTCGTCCCGGTCAGAGCTCTTGGACTGATGTTAGTAAGACGTCTCTGTTGCTGAAACGAAATGTCGTTAGTGATGGCTACACCTCAGGGAAGCAATTAATAGTGCACCACACCATTGCTATTCAGCTGGATGCATGACATTTTTTGTGGATGCCTACAGGTCTTTGGACAGGGATTTACCACTTTGTTTGTGCTTAATGATTCGTTTCTGTTCATTATATTAGAATAAAGACACTATTCCTCATCACCAATAACGACACAGGGTAGGAATGGTCAGTGTAGTGCATGAGTCTATGGTAATGAGCAGGCAGAGATGCACATACAGCCACCTACTGATTTTTGTGATACTGTCTTTGATCATGCAGTACGTATACATCCCATTTTTTAGTCTTCAATGTTGCCAAAAAATGATGTACGATGGTGCAATGATCACAATTACTCACATTTGCCAGTTCTCGAATACACTGACGTGGATCATTGTGGATTAATGCATTTAAACGATCTTCATCAAACACCGAATGTCTTCTTGAATGTAGACAGTGACTAATTGAAAACGATCGTTCCTTAAAACGAGGAAATCATTTTCTGGCTTTGCTCTGTCCAGTGGTATTGTCCCCACACACGGCGCAAATATTTGTTGTTACCCCAACTGCTGTCACCAATCTGTTGAACTCAAACAGAAGAATATGTCGTAAATGTTCCGATTTTCCACTTTGAACTCCATTTTCTAGCGTCCACATCGCCGCTCACTACCTCCAAGTGAGAAAATGGTGATATGTAAACTCAAATGGCAACAGTGAACTGCAAATAAAAAAGTCACTATCGGTGCATCAGATGGCAATCGGAATACCAACATACAAATTAAAAACGTTACGAAATTATGCACTGACCTAATAACAACCTGTAAGTGTTAGCAATTAAATATTAATGCTGATGGCGATAAATGAGAGTGTCTCCAGTCATCAACAGTCCAATGTCGTGCAGTCATCAAGGGTACACGGGTGGGCTTCGACTCCGAAATCCCGTATCGATGATGTTTCGTTGAATGGATCGCACGCTGACACTTGTTGATGGCCCAGCACTGAAATCTGCAGCAATTTGCGGAAGGGTTGCAGTTTGTCACAATTCTCTTCAATCGTCGTTGGTTCTGTTCTTGCATGATCTTTTTCCGGCCCCATCGACGTCGAAGATTTGATGTTTTACCGGATTCCTGATGTTCACGGGAAACTCGTGAAATAGTTGTACGGGAAGATCCCCACTTCATCGCTAGCTTGGAGATGCTGTGTCCTATCGCTGGTGCGCCGAATATAACACCACATTCAGACTCACTTAAATCTTGATAACCTGCCGTTGTACCAGCAGTACTGCGCCAGACACTTGTTACCTGATATAGGCGTTGCCGACCGCAGGGCTGTATTCTGCCTGTTTACGTATCTCTGTATGGCAATGCGCATACCTATACCAGTTTCTTTGGCGCTTCAATGTAGCAGTCCAGTGTACCTCGCAGTGACTGGTCAGACATTAGACCATGTCAAGCAGAATCTCACAGATCATAATAGGAAGCTAGTCTGTTTTTACAGAGAGGAAACTGTAATTTCTTCATCTGAATTAGCATGTTTGTTAGGCATAAAACCTATGAATACACTCGTCGGCCACAGCTTCACAGCGGAAGCTGTATGTGTTAACATGCGAGAATTTGGAGTTTCTTAAACCAGTAGGACTGAAATCTCACAATAACATCACTCAGTATAACAACTACAGTTCAATATGACAAGTGTATCATTAGTCAGAAATATTTGTTCCACACCTATATCTACTGCTTCAGAAACTTTAATAATAATGATAAGATAAGCTGATCGTTTAACAATTAAAACCAAGAGCTTCCTGTGCTTAAAAGGGATATTTACATCTAAGAAGAAGACTAGAAGAAATGGTGTCGTGATATCTTACACGTAACGCACTGACCTTTCTGTTTCAGGAAATAAGATGCAAACATACTGAAGTCGAAATAGATTACACCATAACCATTGGGATCACAATGCAACTCATAACGTATGTCTCTTCATCAACATTTGATCTTGAATGCCTTACAAACGTTGGATTGTTCATAAATGGATGATAGATTGCTTCTTTAGTGTGTACATCACACTCAGAAATGTTAATGGGGTTCTTTGTGTGTAATAATTGCATCATTACGAACGTTATTTCGAAGTGTTACTCTTAATACCTTGTACATTCTATGGGAAGCAGGACAGCATAAAATTATGCTGGGTGCAATAGCGTGAAAAGTGTCACATATACCTCTGTCAGATGAAGGGAATCCTAAATTTTATCTTTACTGACGAGGTAACTTTCTGTTCTACATCAACATCGATTGCACCCATACCATATTTCTATGCACCAGGAATTGCATGGTGACGACTTTGAACGCCGTGTACAATTCTGCCCCTGGGCACAAGAGAAATTACGGGACGATGACAGATTTTTTGCCCGCGTTCTATTTAGTGGCGAAGCGTCATTCACCAATCGCGGTAACGTATACCAGCATAATATGCACTATTGGGCAACGGAAAATCCACAATGGCTGCGACAAGTGGAACATCAGCAACCTTGGCGGGTTTATGTATGATGCGGCATTATGGGAGGAAGGATAATTGGCCGCCATTTTATCGATGGCAATTTAAATTGTGCAATGTATGCTGATTTCCTACGTAATGTTCTACCGATGTTACTACAAGATATTTCACTGCATGACAGAATGACGATGTACTTCCAACATGATGGATGTCCTGCACATAGCTCGCGTGCGATTGAAGCGGTATTGAATAGCATATTTCATGAGAGGTGGATTGGTCGTCGAAGCACCATACTATGGCCCGCACGTTCGCCGGATCTGACGTCCCCTGATTTCTTTCTGTGGGGAAAGTTGAAGGATATTTGCTATTGTGATCCACCGACAACGCCTGACAACATGCGTCAGCGCATTGTCAATGTATGTGCGAACATTACAGAAGGCGAACTGTGGTGTCACCGCCAGACACCACACTTGCTAGGTGGTAGCTTTAAATCGGCCGCGGTCCGTTAGTACATGTCGGACCCGCGTGTCGCCACTGTCAGTGATCGCAGACCGAGCGCCACCACACGGCAGGTCTCGAGAGACTTGCTAGCACTCGCCCCAGTTGTACGGACGACGTAGCTAGCGATGCACACTGACGAAGCCTCGCTCATTTGCAGAGCAGATAGTTAGAATAGCCTTCAGCTAAGTCAATGGCTACGACCTAGCAGGGCGCCATTAGTAACATTGCATCTATCTACAGAGTCTCACTTGTATCGTCAAGAGCGATGTACAACAATGATAGATTAAAGTTAAGTATTCCAGCAGCTACGTACTTTTCTTTATAGCATTCATTACGTATCCTGCTTCAGACCTATCTCTAGCCTGCGTGAGTTAACGCGTGCCTTTCGGCTACTTCCGAGTGGCGTGGCTGTCTTGTTACGCCACAACACGAATTACTCGCTGTTGAGAGGAATGTCGTTACACGTATTGCCAAATGCATTGAGGTCGACGGACATCATTTTGAACATTTATTGCATTAATCTAGTATTTACAGGTAATCACATTGTAACAGCATGTGTTGTCAGAAACGATAAGTTCACAAAGGTACATGTATCACATTGGAACGACCGAAATAAAATTTTCAAACGTACCTACGTTCTGTATTTTAATTTAAAAAGCCTACCTGTTACCAACTGCTCGTCTAAAATTGTGAGCCGTATGTTTGTGACTATTACAGCGACATCTATCACAAAGCGAAAAAAGGAGTCCAACTAAAACATTCATATTTCTTTAGGTACTACACGAATATGCAATAAAAATGGGGGTTCCTATTTTAAAAAAAACGCAGTTGGCATCCGTTTGACCTATGGCAGCGCCATCCAGCGGGCCAACCATAGCGCCATCTGGCTTCCCCCTTCAAGCTAGACAAGTTTCGTTCTTTGTAGTTTTTTCGTTTGACGCTTATTTCGTGAGATATTTGGCCCGGTCACGATCAATGGAGCACAGTTGAGGACTCATCTGTTTACATGTCAATGTTGCGAGGAGTACGTGGTGGGTTGTATTCAGTCATCACCTTTCTTTCTGAGTGCACTCTCATGCTACACATATAGTCTCATTCACGCTATGCATACTGCACGTTATTACCAAGACACTGAACATTCTCTATCTCAATTACCACTTCAAAGTAACAGCGAGCCGCTAGATCTACATACCCATGTTTAGATCAGGTTGCATGCATATTGTATGTGTTGCTGGATAGCAGCATTCTACTAGCACTTAGATGAAACTCAAGTTCTGGTAGCTGCTGTGGCTGTGCTACAGCATAGTCCAGCAACACCAGGTTTGAAAAGTTGGCCAGACACCCTGTGAACAGTGACTGTTGTGGCCATTGGTGTGATGCTTCTAGCAATAAAACATGACTGAACCTCTGGGTATCCTTATCCAGCAATGGATCATAATGTGCAACAATAACGAAACCCAAGTATAACAAAATACCCACCATACATGCAAAGACAAACACACACACACAACAATAATAATAATAATAATAGTAGTAATTAGAGTGGAATGGCAGGATTCTTACTGATGGTCTTCTTTTTCCCAGCTCATTACGTCATTCTGAACAAAGCACAGATGGAACCTGTTTATGCACATGCAACTGAATCATAAAAATCAAAATTGCTGGAGGGGTAGAGAGAGGGCGAGCTTATGTGCCTTTGTCAGGCAGAATGATGATGTTAATGAGTGATCCCATGACACATGGATGCACAGACTGCAATGTAGGGATGGCCATTGCGGGGCAGTGAGATTCTGGTGTCACGGCCTTGGTGAATTCTTCTGTATGTGATGACTCTGAATTCCAGGAGTGCTGATGCCGATATCAACAACCTTTTGGCCTCTACAGCCAGTGACCCTCTACAGGCAGGTTTTTCCAAACTGTAGACGAATTTGTATTTAAAAGTGGATGCCCATGGAAAAGAAAAACAGAACATCAACTCGTTTTTAATTGTTGTTACTTGAGTAACACTAAAAAGAGAGCGTGTACTTTCTTATTAACGCTAATCAAGTACCTAGTATACATGCAAACTGACTCATTCCACACCATTCCCATAAAGGCGATGTTCAAATAATCTATGGAATAAGTAAGTAACTGCCTCTCGCACCATAACAGTTGGAGCATCAGAACAATCATGTTATTCAACATTCCTGGGTACACTTTGTATTTCTATTTTCCGCTATTTCTGTGGCTATGTGCGACAAATCGAAAGACTTGCACCCGGCGAACCGTCTACCTGACGGGAGGCCCTAGTCACACCCCATTTACATTTTTACTGCGTAGAACTGCACAAGTTCAGATGCTCTAAGAACGAGAGGACATTTGGCAAATGGTGTGGCAGGATGCTGTAGGGGCACATTGTACAGCACATCCACACGCACGAACGTCCATCCACCAGTTGTCAACTGTGCTGGTGGAGAAATGGAATGCTCTAGCACACCAGGTCACCAGCATTGTGAAGCCTAATGCAGGATTGGCTCAGGTGACTTTTAACATAGGGGGTTATGTAGGGATTTTACTAAAGAGGATCAGGTAGTGATTGTGGGTGGGGCTGGTAATAGTATTGATAGGGATGGAGAGTATGACATAGATGGTGACCTGGAAAAGATAGCCACTCAGACTGGCAACACGAATGTGCATTTCGTGGAACTGTTTCAGCGTCACGATCGGCCTCATCTTAATACAGCCGTCAGGCGTAATAACATGAGACTTGGGGGTGCGCTGATGACAGAAGGCATGAGTCACATTTCAGTGGTGTCGGTGGAGTCTATCAGTAGGATGGGTTTCACTAGACATGGCCTGCACCTCAACAGGTATGGGAAAGGGGAGGTTGGCAATACGTATAGGTGACAGCATAGGTGGGGGTGGTGGGATCACTCATGGGAAAATTCCGGTAGTTGTGGGTGTTAGAGCTGTACCTTTTTTAGATTGAAGTCAGCTGATAGGTATTCCTGCTTAAGGGAAGTCTCTCTAACAAAGAAACCACTTTCTACAAAGCTTGGGTATCCGATTAATGAGGGAATTAGTATATTTCATCAAAATATACAAGGTATTAGAGATAAAGTTAGTGAACTGCTTATAGATGTTGACTCTGAAATTATTGGTATATCTGAACACTTCTTAAATAAGGAGATAATTCAGAGGCTTCCTTTACCAGGATACAGGTTGGCTGGCAGCTTTTCTAGGAGCTCTTTGCGGTGTGGGGGAGTAGCCATGTATGTGAAAAACGGTATCCCATTTGAGTCAATTGATGTTTCAAAGTACTGCACTGAAAAGGTGTTTGAATGTTGTGCAGGTGTGGTTAAATTTAGTGGAGCTAAACTTCTTACTGTTGTTATTTATAGATCCCCAGACTCCGATTTCACAACATTTTTGCTAAAGCTAGAGGAGGTTCTTGGTTCACTTTATAGGAAATACAAAACGTTAGTTATTAATATTAATTGTATAAGTGATTGTGCAAGGAAGAGGATGCTGGTAGACCTCCTTAATTCATATAATCTTAGGCAAACCGTATTCTTTCCAACGAGAGTGCTAGGGAACAGTAGAACAACCATAGACAATATTTTTGTTCATTCGTCATTATTAGAAGGGCATTCTGTTAGCAAAAAGGTGAATGGCCTTTCAGATCATGATGCACAAATTTTAAGTCTAAAAGATTTTTGTGCTGCAACACATGTTAAATATAGTTACCAACTTTTTAGGAAAGCTGATCCAGTTGCTGTACAGACTTTTGTAACCCTTATCAAGGAACAAGAGTGGCAAGATGTTTATAGTGCTGATACAGTAGACGATAAATATAATGCTTTCCTCAAGACTTTTCTCGTGCTCTTTGAAAGTTGCTTTCCGTTAGAACGTTCAAAACAGGGTACTAGCACAAACAGGCAGCCTGGGTGGCTGACTAAAGGGATAAGAATATCTTGTAGAACAAAGTGGCAATTATATCAAAACGTTGGAAACAGTCAAAACCTAAATGCAGCAGCCCATTACAAACAGTATTGTAAGGTGCTTAAAAAAGTTATTAGGAAGGCAAAAAGTATGTGGTATGCAGATAGAATAGCTAAGTCTCAGGATAAAATTAAAACCATATGGTCAGTCGTAAAGGAAGTGGCTGGTCTGCAGAGACAGGTCGAGAATATAGAATCAGTGCGTAGTGGGGATGTCCGTGTTACTGATAAGTCGCATATATGTACAGTACTTAATAATCACTTTCTGAGTATAGCAGGTGAACTAAATAGAAACCTAGTCCCAACAGGGAATCATATAGCGCTCTTAGAAAAAAGTGTTCCGAGACTGTTACCTGAAATGCTCCTCCATGATACTGACAAGAGGGAGATTGAGTTAATAATTAAATCACTAAAAACCAAGAACTCTCATGGATATGACGGGGTATCTAGCAGAATACTGAAGTATTGTTCCACGTATGTTAGCTCAGTACTTAGCCAAATCTGTAACTTTTCCTTTAGGAGTGGTCGGTTTCCTGACCGATTAAAGTACTCGGTAGTGAAGCCACTTTATAAAAAGGGAGACAGGGATAATGTTGACAATTATAGACCTATTTCTATGCCATCGGTGTTTGCTAAAGTTATCGAGAGGCTTGTATATACAAGGTTACTGCAGCATTTAAATTCACATAATTTGCTGTCAAATGTACAGTTTGGTTTTAGAAATGGCTTAACAACTGAAAATGCTATAGTCTCTTTTCTCTGTGAGGTTTTGGACGGATTAAATAAAAGGTTGCGAACGTTAGGTGTTTTCTTTGATTTAATGAAAGCTTTTGACTGTGTTGACCACAAAATATTACTGCAGAAGTTGGACCATTATGGAGTAAGGGGAGTAGCTTACAATTGGTTCGCCTCTTACTTTAAGAACAGAAAGCATAGGGTAATTCTCCGCAATATTGAGAGTGGTAATGATGTTCAGTCCCAATGGGGCACTGTTTAGTGGGGTGTTGCCCAAGGGTCGGTGCTGGGGCCACTGCTGTTTCTAATTTATGCAAATGATATG
This sequence comes from Schistocerca serialis cubense, assembly GCF_023864345.2. Lineage (NCBI taxonomy): Eukaryota > Metazoa > Arthropoda > Insecta > Orthoptera > Acrididae > Schistocerca > Schistocerca serialis. The sequence goes on from NC_064639.1 coordinate 1,101,559,798, forward strand.
CCTTCTAGTATTACAGGTGATTCAAAAATATTTCTGTTTGCTGATGACACCACCTTGGTAGTGAAGGATCTTGTGTGTAATATTGAAACATTATCAAATAATGTAGTTCATGATATAAGTTCGTGCCTTGTGGAAAATATTTGATGCTAAGTCACAGTAAGACTCAGTTTTTACAGTTTCTAACCCACAATTCAACAAGAACTGACATTTTAATCAGACAGAATGGGTATGTTATAAGCGAGACGGAACAGTTCAAGTTCCTAGGCGTACGGATAGATAGTAAGCTGTTGTGGAAAGCCCATGTTCAGGATCTTGTTCAGAAACTAAATGCCGCTTTATTTACCATTAGAACAGTATCTGAAATAAGTGACATTTCAACACGAAAAGTAGTATACTTCGCATATTTTCATACGCTTATGTCATATGGTATTATTTTTTGGGGTAATTCTTCTGATTCAAAAAGGGTATTTTTGGCTCAAAAACGGGCTGTTCGAGCTATGTATGGTGTAAGTTCGAAAACGTCTTGTCGACCCCTATTCAATAGTCTGGGAATTTTGACATTGCCCTCACAGTATGTATTTTCTTTAACGTCGTTTGTTGTTAGCAATATTAGCTTATTCCCAAGAGTTAGCAGCTTTCACTCAGTTAATACTAGGCAGAAATCAAATCTGCATGTGGAATGCACTTCCTTTACTCTTGTGCAGAAAGGAGTGCAGTATTCTGCTGCATCCATTTTCAATAAGCTACCACAAGAACTCAAAAATCTTAGCAGTAGCCCAAACACTTTTAAGTCTAAACTGAAGAGTTTCCTCATGGCTCACTCCTATTCTGTCGAGGAGCTCCTGGAAGAGCTAAAAAATTAAGCAAATTCCAGTGTTACGTTCTTGATTTTCTTTATTTAAACTAACGACTTGTCGCCTGAATATGTTTCTTATATTTCATTTTATCTGTTTCTACAATCGTGTTATAATTTCATGTATTGACTCGTTCCATAACCATGGAGACTTCTCCTAAATGTGGTCCCACGGAACAATAAATAAATAAATAAAAACAACAACTCCTTAACAACCTTGCGGTCAGTACGAGAGAACATCACAGAGCATGCATTGCCGTCCCCAGTCTTCATATGCCCTATTAACGATCACATTCGCCTTTTATAATGTATAAGGGAACATCATAAATCACAGTGACTTTGTTGTATTTATCACCTCTGTTCATCTCATTGCGTATTTGTTAAAGGTTACCTTCAGCACAACACCGTAGCAGTTCTTTATATGTATGGTCCAAACTTCATCGAGCTATGCTGGCAGTGACACATCATGTCAAACTTATATTTTTCCTTAACCTTCGAACACCAGTGTATGATTTTTCTACACTGACAGGAAAAAAAACGTCTGTAACCCCTAGATATAATTAATGTGGGGTAATGAAATTTCGCGAGTAGATTTGTCTGCCTAACATATTTAAGTGGTTAACATTTCTGAATCACAGGTCAATGTAAGCATAAGGTAAGCCACTGAAAATATGAAAACTGGTATATTAATAACTGGTATAACTGCCAGGATGTTGAATGTAACATGCAGAAATATATGGATTGTGTTGTACAGGTACCAGATGTCAGTTTGTGGGATAGACTTCCATGCCTTTTCCACTTGGTCACTCACTCCCGGGACTGTTAATGCTGTTTGTGGATGATACTTGAGATGTCATCTGTTGTGGGTTGGGTGCCAGGAGTGCTCCGTTCACCTCGGTCCACGTCGCAGGGTCCTGCAATGCTGAGGCCACTGCCCCAGCCAGCCAGTGTAACGTGCTGCTGTGTGTCGGCCTTGTAGGACCACATTGTCAGGGCTGCTCCTGCAGCCGGCTCAGCTTTCTTCTTCCCCGTTGACTCAGCGCTGCTCCGCCGGGGGCCGCCGAGCGGCGTGCTGCTTTCTACCTCCCTGCGTAGCTGGGATCGCGGCGTCAAACAACTGCCCGTGATCCGATGTCCAAATCTGTGGCCGTCGCCTCGGGAAGTCTCAGGAGTGTGTCGGCAGCCGAGATGACTGCCTGCTGTAGTGAGCCGTATCCGCCTCAGAGGTTCGAACCAACGACCCGCCATGGGCTGCGTTGCTGCTGTTGCTGCGTGTAGCCGGCAGTGCGACATGCCTCGCTGTCCAGGAGAGCTGTCACACTTCAAAGAATCTCGTTAGAAAACGGCACCTATTTATACTCGGCTGTGTGCCTCTGTTTTGCCAAGCACGCTACTTCGCATCACATATGCATTACACTTAGGCTGGCCAGTGGCCCTCTTTTGTCTGTGACTTGCGCCGTGGAAACTGCTGTGTGCGGCCTCTCTGACAGTTCTACGCCCCTGTGGCCTATATTTGCCTTCGGAACTGCTGGTATGCGTAACTTACTGCAATCCGGCCCACACCTGGCTGAAGCACAAAATTAACTTTCTCTATCCTAAATGGTGGTGCCGCTACACATTCAATGATCTCCCATATGTGCTCGATTGGAGACTGATCTCATGATCGAGCAGTTCAAGGCACCATTGTGGGGTGGCTGGTGGAAAATTATTTGTTTTTATAAATAAATGATTGTTTTTCCCGGTCGATGCACCATATGTGGGGCAGCGGGTGGAAAATTTACTGTTGTATAAAATGTTCCTGTTATTTATGCTGTTGTTTTGCCGTTCTCAACACTGTCTCTCTAACTACAATTTTGGCAAGCAGAAAGTGATTAGCAAAACGTGAAGCCTGTAATTAGAATTCCTAGTGCCCACTTCATCTGAGAAATACACTTATAGCTACAGCTTATAGCTCTGAGGAATTAGGAGATTGTCTGGGATTCATAATCAAAAACGATCGTGAAAAAAAAAAACGTTCGATATATTCTTAAAGTCACAGATGAAAAAAAAGAATCCACACAATTTGACTAACAGAGCAGTTCAGAGTCTAATGCGCTGATGCAACTATAACTGTCCAAATTAAATGTTTAAGTGAACGCTCGCCATAATTTGATGATTAGGTTCACCAAACGCCACGCTAAATAATGGTAGAATGTCTGTCCCGCGGCGGCACGTGAAAATACGACATACGCAAACTGAAAGTAGGTCATTAAAGTCATCCCACAATTAATACTTCACTCGAAAATGATTTCATGGTTACGCGTATCCCGAGTAACTTAATACGGCATCCGAGGCTGTTTATAGCAATGATACCGACGCGACTCGACTCCCGGCACAGATGGTGTGCTATTCAGCGTCTGGAGAGAACTGGGGCCTCCCTCTCTCGCGCAGCTTTCTTATATATAAAGCCGCGGTGGGGACGGCTAAGGGAACGCCTGATCAAATCGGCTCTCCCGACTAGCCGCTGGACTAGTAATGCACCACATTAAGTTATTGAATAAATCATAGCTTCTTTTGCTGATGGCCGATGAAACTCACAATTTAAATGTGCATTCAACGCACAGGTAAGTAATCATAATAAAAGTTTGACGTGGCTAAGTTAAATATTTTGGGCGAGAGAATTAATTTAATTACACTACACGCAGTAGACGAGCTCTGAACTTGCCCTTAGGAGATACGCTATCGCTATAGTTTTATAGTTATTCAAATGAAACTTCTCACATCTTTATGGTTATAGCGGATCTCCATTCTACTTAAATATAAATATCCTAGCCTTATTTATTAGCCTACTTAATCTATCTTGCTTGCTTAAGTTTTAAGACTCAAACCAGAAAATTATGAATTTCAACTAAAATCTTTATTTGTGAGATCCAAAGTACTGTTTCTATTAAATTATTATTGAAGAGGAATCTAAGTATAAATTTTTAAATCTCTAGCTCTTTTCTGTTGCGCCAACGATTTTTACAGAAAAACGTCCAAATTTCGAAAATTGTTAAAGTTCTCGAACTGATATTCAACACATATTAATTTAGTATTACTCCTGACATGCTAGAAACATTTTAGGTTATTTACTTGATTTTTAAAGTATTGCGCAACATTTATGACGTCAGAGCTAGTTACAGCGGACTGGCTGGCACACAATGGAAAGACTGATGTGAATTTACTATGGCGTGAGTAGGCTGCTTCCCTACACCATGTCGATCTTCTATAGCGCATGTTGTGTTACAGATGTATGTGGCTACCGTTATACAGTTGGAAAACGCTCCCTGGAATGCTGTTCATGGATAGCAGCACACACAACAGGTCGAATCACTAGACTCACATACAAATTTGCAGTCAGGATATGGGTGTAACCATTAGAGTGCTCCTGCTGTCATACGAAATCGCTCCCTCGACCATAACTCCAGGTATATGTCCCGTGTGCCTAGCACGAAGACAGGTTGGTTGCCGCCCTCAGCTGGTCTCCTTCTAACCAACCCATGGCCATCACTGGCACCGAGGGAGGATCAGCTTTTATCCGAAAACGTAAAAGACCTCCGCCCTGCCCTATAATGAGCGCTCGCTTACACCACTGAAGTCCCAAACGGCGGTGGTTTGGGCTAAGTGGAATGCACACTGTAGGGTGATTGTCTCGGAGCTGTCCTTGGAGTAACAGATTTGTAAGAGTTCATTGAGTTACTGTGATGCCAACTGCTGCTAAAAATTACACCTCCAGATGCAGAACTACGTGCTGGGGCTACATGCCAAACACGATGTTCTTTTATCTTGGTACTGCCACGTTGCCACATGGAGTAATGTCTTCATATGAATGTACTTCTCGTGCACTCTGCTGCCAGTAATCACGTACAGTGGTTACATTTCTGTCTAGTCCTTCTGCAATATTCCAGCAGGAACATCCAGCCTCTTGTACCCTTATTACGCCAGTTCGTACAAATTCAGTGAGGCATTGATCATGGTGTCTTTGCCACCTAAAGGAATTCTTCACTAACGTGGACTCAACACGTGCAATCCCTAATGTAACTAACACTCACGACCGTTACAGTGTGTAATTAGAGAAAACTTAATTTTCATCCATATAGGGTGCTGCTAGCTCCACTTTTATGCGACTTGTGCGAAATCTGAATAGACATCGTATTTCAGATTTAGAAGCACACCTACCAACTTTCGCTCATGTCGCACAGATCTACATCTACCTCATCTACCTCTACATGGATACTCTGCAAATCACATTTAAGTGCCTGGCAGAGGGTTCATCGAACCACCTTCACAATTCTCTATTATTCCAAAGTATAGCGCTCGAAAAGAATGAACACCTATATCTTTCCGTACGAGCTCTGATATCCCATATTTTATCTTGGTGATCGTTCCTCCCAACGTAAGTCGGTGTCAACAAAATATTTTCGCATTCGGAAGAGAAAGTTGGTGATTGGAATTTCGTGACAAGATTCTGTCGCAACGAAAAACACCTTTCTTGTAATGATGTCCATCCCAAATCCTGTATCATTTCTGTGACACTCTCTCCCATATTTCGCGATAATACAAAACGTGCTGTCTTTCTTTCAACTTTTTCGATGTACTCCGTCAGTCCTATCTGGTAAGGATCCGACAGCGCGCAACAGAATTCTAAAGAGTACGGACAAGCGTAATGTAGGTCTGTTACATTTTCTAAGTGTCCTGCCAATTAAATGCAGTCTTTGGTTAGCCTTCCCCACAACATTTTCTGTGTGTTCCTTCCAATTTAAATTGTTCGTAAGTGTAATACCTAGGTATTTAGTTGAATTTACGGTTTGTAGATTTGACTGATTTATGGTGTAATCGAATTTTAACGCCTTCCTTTTAGCACTCATGTGGATGACCTCACACTTTTCGTTATTTAAGGTCAACTGCCACTTTTCGCACCATTCAGGTATTTCTTCTAAATCGTTTTGCCGTTTATTTTGATCTTCTGATGACTTTATTATTCGACAAACGACAGCGTCATCTGCAAACAACCCAAGAAGACTGCTGAGATTGTCTCCCAAATCGTTTATATAGATAAGGAACAGCAAAGGGCCTATAACACTACCTTGGGGAACGGCAGAAATCACTTTTGTTTTGCTCGATGGCTTTCCGTCAGTTACAACGAACTGTGACCACTCTGACAGGAAATCACAGATCCAGTCACGTAACTGAGACGATATTCCATAAGCACGCAATATCACTACGAGCAGCTTATGTGGTACACTTATCAAAAGCCTTCCGGAAATTCAAAAATACGGAATCGATCTGAAATCCCTTGTCAATAGCATTCAACACTTCATGTGAATAAAGAGCTAGTTATGTTTCACAGGAACAATGTTTTCTAAACCCACGTTGACTGTGTGTCGATAGACCGTTTTCTTCGAGGTAATTCATACTGTTCGAACACAATATATGGCCTAAAATCCTGCTGCATATTGACGTTAACGATATGAGCCTGTAATTTAGTGGATTACTTCTACTACCTTTCTTGAATATTGGTGTGACCTGTGCTACTTTCCAGTCTTTGGGAACGGATCTTTCGTCGAGCGAACGGTTGTATATCATTGTTAAGTATGGAGCTAATGCATCAGCATACTCCGAAAGGAACCTAATTGGTATACAGTCTGGACAAGAGGACTTGCTTTTATTAAGTGATTTGAGTTGCTTCACTACTCCAAGTATATTTACTTCTACGTTACTCATGTTGGCAGCTGTTCTCGATTCGAATTTTGGAATATTTACTTCGTCTTCTTTTGTGAAGGCATTGCGGAAGGCTGTGTCTAGTAACTCTGCTTTGGTAGCACTGTCTTCGATGGTATGTCCATTGCTATCGTGCAGAGAAGGCATTGATTGTTTCCAGCCGCTAACCTACTTCACATACGACCAGAATCTCTTTGGATTTTCTGGCAGGTTTCGAGACAAAGTTTCATTGTGGAAACTGTTACAAGCATCTCGCACTGAAGTCCGCGCTAAACTACGAGATTCCGTAAACGATCGCCAATCTTGGGGATTTTGCGTCTGTTTAAATTTGGCTTGTTTGTTTCGTTGTTTCTGCAACAGTGTTCTAACCCGTTTTGTGTACCAAGGAGGATCAGCTCCGTCGTTTGTTAATTTATTTGGTATAAATTTCTCAATTGCTGCCGATACTATTTCTTTGAATTTAAGCCACATCTAGTCTACACTTATATTATTATTTTGGAATGAGTGGAGATTGTCTCTTAGGAAGGCGTCGAGTGAATTTTTATCTGATTTTTTGAGTAGGTATTTTTTTCGCTTATTTTTAGAGGACTTGGGATTACAATATGCAGTTTTGCTACGACAGCCCTGTGTTCACTAATCCCTGAATCGGTTTTCATGCTCGTTAGAAACTCAGGATTATTTGTTGCTAAGAGGTCAAGTGTGTTTTCACAACCGTTTACTATTCGCGTGGGCTCATGAACTAACTGCTCGAGATAATTTTCAGCGAAGGCGTTTAGCACAATTTCGGATGATATTTTATGGGTACCTCCGGAATCATATTTTCGCCAACATATCGAGGGTAAATTAAAGTCACCACCAACTATTATCGTACGATTCGGTTACGTGTTTGAAATGAAACTAAAGTTTTCTTTGAACCTTTGAGCAAGTGTATCATATGAATTGGGAGGTCGGTAAAAGGATCCAATTATTACTTTATTTTATTCATTTTTGATGTTGTGATTTTTTTCCGTCAGTGTATTTATACCAATCTACCCCCTATGCTGCTCGGAGTATGGGGCCTCATGATCATCATTGGCAGTACGGTTAAATATACCCAAACAATTTTTTAAATAAAATGCCGCCCCTTCCTGCTGGCACGCCTCGTGTTGCAGAGCGACCTGCTACGACAGGACAGGCGGCGGCGCCGCAGCTGTGGCGTGAGCACCGTGTGAGCCGTCCCTCTGACAGCCACACCTGCCGCCTCCCGCACTGTGCGCGCCGCCGGCTTATCTCGGGCCCGCGGATTACCTGGTGGCGCTGCGGGTGGCAGGGTGGGGCAGCGAGGAACAGCCGCACTGCTGCCCGCTAATAATTAATCCGCCGTAATCGGCACTGCCGCCCGACTAATGGGCCCGCATGAGACTGTGTGCGGCCCGCACCTCCTGCCAGCCGTACACCCTGCCGCTGCACCCCTCCACGGCGACTGCCTTCACGATTGTTTATTACAAAATAGATTTTAAACCAAAACCTGGTCACTTGGCTGCACCCGCAATAACGGAAAATGCGTTTTGTAAGCCGTAGACTTGTCCCACAAACAATATTAAGGCTGTACGAATGGCGTGTTGTGGAAAACGTAAAAACTTGTTGGCGCAGTCTGTTATTGAGCAGATCATAGCATCTAGCGAATAAGATGCTTGTGAACTGGTACACAGCTACATTTTCGATCGCTATTACACACTGGACCTGTGGGATCCTACCCACTCGTCTCGTATAGGGTGCCTAAAGTATAATACGTATAAATTCAAGGAAAACATTAATACGAGGGCAGTTCAATAAGTAATGCAACACATTTTTTTTCTGAAACAGGGGTTGATTTATTCAGCATTGAAATACACCACGTTATTCCCCAATCTTTTAGCTACACAACACTATTTTTCAACGTAATCTCCATTCAATGCTACGGCCTTACGCCACCTTGAAATGAGGGCCTGTATGCCTGCACGGTACCATTCCACTGGTCGATGTCGGAGCCAACGTCGTACTGCATCAATAACTTCTTCATCATCCGCGTAGTGCCTCCCACGGATTGCGTCCTTCATTGGGCCAAACATATGGAAATCCGACGGTGCGAGATCGGGGCTGTAGGGTGCATGCGGAAGAACGGTCCACTGAAGTTTTGTGAGCTCCTCTCGGGTGCGAAGACTTGTGTGAGGTCTTGCGTTGTCATGAAGAAGGAGAAATTCGTTCAGATTTTTGTGCCTACGAACACGCTGAAGTCGTTTCTTCAATTTCTGAAGAGTAGCACAATACACTTCAGAGTTGATCGTTTGACCATGGGGAAGGACATCGAACAGAATAACCCCTTCAGCGTCCCAGAAGACTGTAACCATGACTTTACCGGCTGAGGGTATGGCTTTAAACTTTTTCTTGGTAGGGGAGTGGGTGTGGCGCCACTCCATTGATTGCCGTTTTGTTTCAGGTTCGAAGTGATGAACCCATGTTTCATCGCCTGTAACAATCTATGACAAGAAATTGTCACCCTCAGCCACATGACGAGCAAGCAATTCCGCACAGATGGTTCTCCTTTGCTCTTTATGGTGTTCGGTTGGACAACGGGGGACCCAGCGGGAACAAACCTTTGAATATCCCAACTGGTGAACAATTGTGACAGCACTACCAACAGAGATGTCAAGTTGGGCACTGAGTTGTTTGATGGTGATCCGTCGATCATCTCGAACGAGTGTGTTCGCACGTTCCGCCATTGCAGGAGTCATAGCTGTGCACGGCCGGCCCGCACGCGGGAGATCAGACAGTCTTGCTTGACCTTGCGGCGATGATGACACACGCTTTGCCCAACCACTCACCGTGCTTTTGTCCACTGCCAGATCACCGTAGATATTCTGCAAGCGCCTATGAATATCTGAGATGCCCTGGTTTTCCGCCAAAAGAAACTCGATCACTGCCTGTTGTTTGCAAGGCACATCCGTTACAGACGCCATTTTAACAGCTCCGTACAGCGCTGCCACCTGTCGGAAGTCAATGAAACTATACGAGACGAAGCGGGAATGTTTGAAAATATTCCACAAGAAATTTCCGGTTTTTTAAACCAAAATTGGCCGAGAAAAAAATGTGTTGCATTACTTATTGAACTGCCCTCGTAGTTTTTATTATAAGTAAAGAGATCGACAATCCTTAACTTGGAATTAACAATGGTTCCGTCAGCGATGAGCGACATGCAACATAAATCCGAGTCCTTTGCTATATACACTCCTGGAAATGGAAAAAAGAACACATTGACACCGGTGTGTCAGACCCACCATACTTGCTCCGGACACTGCGAGAGGGCTGTACAAGCAATGATCACACGCACGGCACAGCGGACACACCAGGAACTGCGGTGTTGGCCGTCGAATGGCGCTAGCTGCGCAGCATTTGTGCACCGCCGCCGTCAGTGTCAGCCAGTTTGCCGTGGCATACGGAGCTCCATCGCAGTCTTTAACACTGGTCGCATGCCGCGACAGCGTGGACGTGAACCGTATATGCAGTTGACGGACTTTGAGCGAGGGCGTATAGTGGGCATGCGGGAGGCCGGGTGGACGTACCGCCGAATTGCTCAACACGTGGGGCGTGAGGTCTCCACAGTACATCGATGTTGTCGCCAGTGGTCGGCGGAAGGTGCACGTGCCCGTCGACCTGGGACCGGACCGCAGCGACGCACGGATGCACGCCAAGACCGTAGGATCCTACGCAGTGCCGTAGGGGACCGCACCGCCACTTCCCAGCAAATTAGGGACACTGTTGCTCCTGGGGTATCGGCGAGGACCATTCGCAACCGTCTCCATGAAGCTGGGCTACGGTCCCGCACACCGTTCGGCCGTCTTCCGCTCACGCCCCAACATCGTGCAGCCCGCCTCCAGTGGTGTCGCGACAGGCGTGAATGGAGGGACGAATGGAGACGTGTCGTCTTCAGCGATGAGAGTCGCTTCTGCCTTGGTGCCAATGATGGTCGTATGCGTGTTTGGCGCCGTGCAGGTGAGCGCCACAATCAGGACTGCATACGACCGAGGCACACAGGGCCAACACCCGGCATCATGGTGTGGGGAGCGATCTCCTACACTGGCCGTACACCACTGGTGATCGTCGAGGGGACACTGAATAGTGCACGGTACATCCAAACCGTCATCGGACCCATCGTTCTACCATTCCTAGACCGGCAAGGGAACTTGCTGTTCCAACAGGACAATGCACGTCCGCATGTATCCCGTGCCACCCAACGTGCTCTAGAAGGTGTAAGTCAACTACCCTGGCCAGCAAGATCCCCGGATCTGTCCCCCATTGAGCATGTTTGGGACTGGATGAAGCGGCGTCTCACGCGGTCTGCACGTCCAGCACAAACGCTGGTCCAACTGAGGCGCCAGGTGGAAATGGCATGGCAAGCCGTTCCACAGGACTACATCCAGCATCTCTGCGATCGTCTCCATGGGAGAATAGCAGCCTGCATTGCTGCGAAAGGTGGATATACACTGTACTAGTGCCGACATTGTGCATGCTCTGTTGCCTGTGTCTATGTGCCTGTGGTTCTGTCAGTGTGATCATGTGATGTATCTGACCCCAAGAATGTGTCAATAAAGTTTCCCCTTCCTGGGACAATGAATTCACGGTGTTCTTATTTCAATTTCCAGGAGTGTACAATGTTCATGCAACTTTGACACACAGTTTGTGGATCTCTAATAACTGCTATTGTAGTGTTCCCAGCTAGGCGCGTCCGTGTACTGTCCGAATACAGAACTAAAACTGTCTGAACACTGAGCGGCCGAGGTTGGCAGGAGCGGAGTTTATACTCTCCTCTCGCAGAGGAGAATATAAGTGCGGTCCTAATCAGGGCACCATTGGCCGACGTCGTTTCACTGCCATCTCTTCTCTTGTGTTCTTCATCTTCGTTCCGGCGCTTTGGTTACGCCACAACAGGACCCATCTTCCATTGCCAAACAAGAAATTATACTGATAGCAAAATAAAAAAAAAAGAAATAGAAACACGGCGAGTGTGAGCTAAACATCCCAAAGATGTTCGTGCTCACATGCGGTTCCTATTCGTCGAAATGTCTTGGTTCAAACACGTCGCATTAGACGTGTCCCATTACACGCCCTAAATTACACACTTGTGACCATTTGGTTAAATTTTCTAGATGTTGGCAAGTTTGCGAAACACAAAGTTAACATAACATATAATAACAGTAATAATAATATCGGGAACGAAATTAACGACCTATAAATGATGCAGGCAACACAGTTGCGATTTGGTTAGTATAATGTTTGTTCAGAAAGCAAACTACTAGCGAAAGTGGTTGTATTTAGGTTTACTGTTACACTCGAGCGCATATCCATATAACACAGTACACAATCTCATAGCGAAATACTAGTCCAATACTCCACCTCGTTATCCATGCGAAAAGTTACGAGTTCACACCAAGGCGCGCGGCTACTCAACGCTCAGACACTAAGTTCCGCGATACCACACATCGCGAAATTTTCTTAGTTGTTTCACTTCCTAGCAACCTAAAGACCGACCGTCCGCTTTCGCGTCGCCACCAGCATTGTCCCTCTGCCCGTCTCCGGCCGCGTCCCCCACGTGCCGAATATCCTCGCTCAACTGACTAGGGCAGCTCCCTTCCCTGAAGCCGTCCATCTGATTGGCTACAGCTTATTCTACACTGTTTTACATTTTAACGTATTTGAATAATCAAAACTTGACCACGTACGTTCTAAATAAAGTAACAATAATATCCATTACATAATAAACGTTAAATTCTTTTCCATAGAACCAATACAATTTCCTTCCTAAATTTGAATGTCACGGCCATTAGCCTCAGCAATATGCTTTCTCATCAATGAATAAAGAACAAAAGTAACTACTATGCACTAAATTTTACAACAAATTTCTATTACCTAATCATTCAATAAGGTGCCATGCTGTCATCTTTCACTGTGTTTTGTGTGGAAGAAATGATGATCTGATACTTAACTGAAAATGTTGATAATTTAAATTTACTATATCTTTTAAAGAAATAAAGTTACAGAGGTGATATTTACATCTGTCATTTTTATGATGCGCTTTTATATGAAATATTGATCGTTAAGATCGGCCAAAGCGTTCAGATTTCAGAATTCACGTCGTTGTTACAAAACTTGTTAATTTCACTTTTACAGTAAATCCTGAATATTATAGATACAGTATCTGGTCAAAAGTATACGGACACCCCCAAAAACATAGGTTTTTCATATTAGGTGCATTGTGTTGCCACCTACTGCCAAGTACTCCATATCAGCGACCTCAGCAGTCAATAGAGATCGTGAGAGAGCAGAATCGGGCGCTCTGTGGAACTCACGGACTTCGAATGTGGTCAGGTGACTAGGGGTCACATGTGCCATATGTCTGTCCGCGAGATTTGAACACTCCTAAACATCCCTAGGTCCACTGTTCCCGATGTGATAGTGAAATGGAAAAGCGAAGGGACACTTACAACCCAAAAGCGTACAGGCCGACCTCGGCAGTTGAATGACAGAACGCCGACGGTTGAAGAGGGTCGTAATGTGTAATAGGCATACATCTATCCGGACCATCACACAGGAATTCCAAACTGCATCAGGATCCACTGCAACTACTACGACAGTTAGGCGGGAGATGAGAAAACTGGGATTTCATGGTCGAGCGGCTGCTCATAAGCCACACACCACGCCGGTAAATGCCAAACGACGACTCGCTTGGTGTAAGGAGCGTAAACGTTGGAAGACTGAACAGTGGAAAACCTTTGTGTGGAGTGACGAATGACGGTATACAATCTGGCGATCCGATGGCAGGCTGTGGGTGTGGCGAATGCCCGGTGAACGTCGTCTGCCATCGTGTGTAGTGGCAACAGTAAAATTCGTAGGCGGTGGTGTTATGATGAGGTCGTGTATTTCATGTACGGGGCTTGCATCCCTTGTTTTTTTGCGTGGCACCATCACAGAACGGGTCTACATTGATGTTTTAAGCAACTTCTCGCTTCCCACTGTTGAAGAAAAATACGGGGATGGCGACCGCATCTTTCAGCACTATCAAGCACTTGTTCAAATGCACGGCCTATGGCGGAGTGGTTACACGACAATAACATCCCTTTAATGGACTGGCCTGCACAGAGTCCTGACCTGAATCCTACAGGACACCTTTGCTATGTTTTGGAACGCCGACTTCGTGTCAGGCGTTACCGACCGACATCGATACCTCTCCTCAGTGCAGCACTCCGTGAAGAATCGGCTGCCAGTCCCCAAGAAACCTTCCGGCACCTGATTAAACGTATGCGTGTGAGAGTGAAAGCTGTCATCAAGGCTAAAGCTGGGGCAACGCCGTACTGAATTCCATCATTACCGAAGCAGGGCACCACGAACTTGTAAGTCATTTTCAGCCAAGTGTCTGGATACTTTTGATCACATAGCGTATGAACAATATTCAAGTATTATTGGGATCACCATGAAAATTTATGGAGGATGGAAGATTAAATTTACTCTGGCTTGATTACCCGCATTACTACAGAATTAAATACGAGGCCAGTTCAATAAGTAATGCAACACATTTTCTTTCTGAAACAGGGGTTGTTTTATTCAGCATTGAAATACACCAGGTTATTCCCCAATCTTTTAGCTACACAACACTATTTTTCAACGTAATCTCCATTCAATGCTACGGCCTTACGCCACCTTGAAATGAGGGCCTGTATGCCTGCACGGTACCATTCCACTGGTCGATTTCGGAGCCAACGTCGTACTGCATCAATAACTTCTTCATCATCCGCGTAGTGCCTCCCACGGATTGCGTCCTTCATTGGGCCAAACATATGGAAATCCGACGGTGCGAGATCGGGGCTGTAGGGTGCATGAGGAAGAACAGTCCACTGAAGTTTTGTGAGCTCCTCTCGGCTGCGAAGACTTGTGTGAGGTCTTGCGTTGTCATGAAGAAGGAGAAATTCGTTGAGATTTTTGTGCCTACGAACACGCTGAAGTCGTTTCTTCAATTTCTGAAGAGTAGCACAATACACTTCAGAGTTGATCGTTTGACCATGGGGAAGGACATCGAACAGAATAACCCCTTCAGCGTCCCAGAAGACTGTAACCATGACTTTACCGGCTGAGGGTGTGGCTTTAAACTTTTTCTTGGTAGGGGAGTGGGTGTGGCTCCACTCCATTGATTGCCGTTTTGTTTCAGGTTCGAAGTGATGAATCCATGTTTCATCGCCTGTAACAATCTTTGACAAGAAATTGTCACCCTCAGCCACATGACGAGCAAGCAATTCCGCACAGATGGTTCTCCTTTGCTCTTTATGGTGTTCGGTTAGACAACGAGGGACCCAGCGGGAACAAACCTTTGAATATCCCAACTGGTGAATAATTGTGACAGCACTACCAACAGAGATGTCAAGTTGAGCACTGAGTTGTTTGATGGTGATCCATCGATCATCTCGAACGAGTGTGTTCGCACGCTCCACCATTGCAGGGGTCACAGCTGTGCACGGCCGGCCCGCACGCGGGAGATCAGACAGTCTTGCTTGACCTTGCGGCGATGATGACACACGCTTTGCCCAACGACTCACCGTGCTTTTGCCCACTGCCAGATCACCGTAGACATTCTGCAAGCGCCTATGAATATCTGAGATGCCCTGGTTTTCCGCCAAAAGAAACTCGATCACTGCCCGTTGTTTGCAACGCACATCCGTTACAGACGCCATATTAACAGCTCCGTACAGCGCTGCCACCTGTCGGAAGTCAATGAAACTATACGAGACGAAGCGGGAATGTTTGAAAATATTCCACAAGAAATTTCCGGTTTTTTCAACCAAAATTGGCCGAGAAAAAAAATATGTTGCATTACTTATTGAACTACCCTCTTAGTTTTCACAAATGTTTTCCTTTATGGCCGATCTTAGGTCCGTCATATTTAACACTGTTACGTCTCCTTGGCCACAAACGGCTTCTCCTGGGTTTCCCTATGACGTGGGTTCTCGTCTGTCTCACTCGAACACCACATGGCTTAGGCCTCAATAGACGATAGACGCCTGCGAGTTTCGCCATCTCGTGGTGAATCTACGCCTTTTGAGGCACGCGGTCCTGAACGACAGGGTTCGTTTCACAATTCCTGTAGGCTGACTCTTTTGGCCTTATATGTAAATGAGAACGCAATGCGCTTTAACTCACAAGAGGGAGTTGTGCGTCATAAACGAAAGTTGGTTGGTGTATGTCAACATCTGAAGCATGATGTCTATTCAGATTTCGTGCCAGTCGCATAAGAGTGGCGCTAGCAGCTCCACTATGGGCATAGAAATCCGGTTTGCTTTAAATACATATTGTAATCATCATGACTGTCAATTAGCTTAGAGATCAGACGTGTCGAGTTGATGTTAGTCAAGATCGCCTTTAAGGTGTCAAAGATGCCATTACCTGCACCTCACTATGTTTGCATAAGGTCACGAAATAATGCTACTAGAAGCTAGACGTTCCATCTGCGATATTGTAGAAAGACTTGGCAGTAATGTAGCCACTGTACATGACTGCTGGCGGTGGCGGTCACGAGAATGTAAGGTTGCAAGGAGATCATGCTCCGGACGATCACACGGCGCTACCAAGGCTGAAAATCACTGTATTTGGTGTACGGCTCTGGCACATCGTACTGCATCTGCAGTAGCAATTTGAGCAGAAGTCGACACCGCAGTGACACAACCGTTAAAAATCGGTTACTGCAAGGACAGCTCCGAGACAGACAGCCTGTAGCGTGCATTCTAACGACCCCAAACCACCGCCATTTGTGGTTTCTGTGGCGTCCAGCGAGAGCTCATTGGAAGAAGGTTGGAGGCTTGTTGTGTTTTGTAATGAAAGCTGATTCTACCTCAATGTCATTGAGGGCCATGTGTTGGCTAGAATGTGGTCAGTTGAGGACCTGTAACCAACCTGGCTGCGTGCTAGATACTGGACCTATGCCTGGAGCTATCATCTGCAGTGCGATTTCGTATGACAGCAGGAGCACTCTCGCGGTTATCTAAAAAAAAAATGGTTCAAATGGCTCTGAGCACTATGGGACTTAACATCTATGGTCATCAGTCCCCTAGAACTTAGAACTACTTAAACCTAACTAACCTAAGGACAACACACAACACCCAGCCATCACGAGGCAGAGAAAATCCCTGACCCCGCCCGGGAATCGAACCCGGGAACCCGAGCGTAGGAAGCGAGAACGCTACCGCACGACCACGAGATGCGGGCGCGGTTATCTCACGCACTCTGCAAATTTGTACGTCGGTCTGGTGATACGATGTGTTGTTCTGCTGTTCATGAACAGTATTCCATGGCATGTTTTCCAACAGGGTAAACCTCTCCCACTTACCGCTGTTGTAACCCAACTTGCTCTACAGAGCGTCGACATGTTTCGTCCACCTGCTCGATCACCAGAACTGCCTCCAATCGAGCACACATGAGACATCATCGAGCGACATATCCAGTATCATTCACATCCAGCATTAACCGTCTGTGCATTGACCGTCCAACTGCAACAGGCATGGAACTCCATCCGACTATCTTCCATCCGTCACCCGTCCAGCATACTTGCTTTTAATACTCTGGCTACTAAATCGTTGTTAATGTACCAGCATTTCGCATTTCCAATGGCTTATCTCGCACTTACATTAACCTGTGCTCTTGCAATGTTAATCACTATAATCACTTGCAATGTTACTCACTGTGATATGCTACATAGACAAATGTTGTACCGAGATTCCATTACTCTACATTTTTATTTTTTTTTTTTTTTTTTTTTTTTTTTTTTTTTTTTTTTTTTTTTTTTTTTGGGATGTCTTTTCCGTCAGTGCATAACATTTCTCGCTCTTGCAGTCACTTACTTTAACATTAGTCTGAGTGTCCTCTGTGCTATAACAAGCAGTTGATATTGTTGGAATGTATTGACGGGGGTATACTATCTCGAATCGCAACACGTATCTTTTTCACACGGTACCTTAGTTTGGTTGGCTCTTTTATTTAGGTAGCGTGGGGGGCAGTAAACGCAGCACAGTCTTGCAGGCTGTTTAAATTCATGAGTGTTGTCGTTTTCACTAACTTACGTTAGTGAAGTTAGTGATTTGCACATCAAAATGTTTTGAGTGTGTGCAAGCAATGCCAGTAACTATTGCTATTGGCTGTAATTTGGCTCTGGGCACTATGGGACTCAACTGCTGTGGTCATTAGTCCCCTAGAACTTACAACTACTTAAACCTAACTAACCTAAGGACATCACACACATCCATGCCCGAGGCAGGATTCGAACCCGCGACCGTAGCGGTCGCTCGGCTCCAGACTGTAGCGCCCAGAACCGCACGGCCACTCCGGCCGGCTGGCTGTAATTCTAACAATCGTTACACTAAAGTGACTGAAGCAGTGCTTCATGCTGTCCCTCACCACAAGTCTGCAAAAGATTTGGCTGTCAAAATCCTGTAGAAAAGAGGCTGTGAATGTTGGAAATGCTGTAATATACTCTGGTCCTTACACAAAAGCTTGCTACCTTACAGATTTGCTTTCGGAACTGCGAAACTAACCGCGGAAATAAGTGCTTAATAGCGATGCATTTCTATAGTGTATTTAATCTCGTAGTTATCTGCGCCACTCCAAGTGGAGCAGAAGAAGGAAAGGAATTTTTGTAATGATTCATAAAAAGCCAGTTCACAGAATTCCATTGCGAACAGAGCGCATACACTCGTCTGAGAAATATGGACGTGAAATTGCTGAAACGTCCCCTTAGAAAAATTATGCAAGACTGTGCTTATCCTGACACACAATATTTTTTTTAGCGCAAAGCAATCTGACTTTCAAAAATCCCTACAAAAGAATGGCCCTGACTAACATTAACCTATAACTTTCACATATCACTTACCTCACAAAAATCTTCGTTACTCAAGCTACAGCAATACAGCGAGCGCCACTACTGCCAGCTAAATAAAATATTCAAACTACCGAAGGCACTAACTACTAATAGGCATAGTTAGCAAATGAAAGATTTTAATAGAGAACAAACAATGTATTTACCTTAATAATGTTGAAAACTCATAATATACATAGCAGTTCATGACACAACTCCGCCATTTCTCTCCCCACATCCACCACTGCTGGCGGCTCACCTCCAACTGCGCAACGCTACGCGCTGTTCACGTCCAGCTGCCCAACACTACAAGGGCAGACAACAATGCAAACTAGCCACAGACTGCACACAGCACAGCCAGTGATTTTCATACAAAGCGCTACGTAAAGTTGCCAATAAGAAAATATAAACAGCCTGCTTACATTGCAACCACTTAATAACGATCTTCGAAGTCTGTCGTCATCTAGGGAACGACGTCTGAACGTTGAAGAAAGTAATAAAAATGCACTTGTGCTCCTTGAAAGTAATCGAATACTAGATAGAATATATTCACCCAGCCAAACTGGAAACCTGTTATAAGGGTGAAAATGGGTTCGATGCTTCAGAGAGGGTACTGCCAAGTCGATTATCTTGCGCGGTTTCGTAGAAAAATTACAATTTTCTCAGGGAATAAATCGGATATCCTCTACCAGCAGTGTTGACCTCGCATTCTTGGATAAACCGCACTTTCCGTTGCCGCCTAAGTACTGTGAAGGATGTTTCAGTCAGATTTTTGAATTCAAATTCCTTCTACAAATAATGCAATTGTATAATTTCTTGAGTGAAAATGGCTGTATTAACCTATTAGATTAACTTCTTTTAAACGTATTACGAAAAAAAATAGAAAAGAGTATCATACAGATCTTCTTTGCTCGTTAAATCTTTCCTCAGCGCCGACTTAGAAAACTGCATGTTCATTTCGATCACTTACTTTGACACGAACTGCAAATAGAGACCTATAATTTGGGCATTTTCATTTCGAACATTTAGTTTGACACAAACCGCAAATACAGACCTATAATTTTTTAACTGATGCATTAATTCTTTTTATTGTTTCGATTCAACACATCCCTGAAGCTTTTTTAAAAAAATCAATAGTACTTGTTCAAAAGCTGGACGAGTTTCAGAATGAACCAGTAGATTTCATCGTTCCAGTAGCGACTAAAATATGACACAAATACATTTCATTAGACGCACAGTCCACATGTTCCCGAGGCAGACACTGTTCCATAATGACATGACAGTGTCAACCAGTAGCAGCACAGAACGTTTACTGCTCAGTCTTATTTTCCTACAGACCTCGATTCAGCTGACATAACAGCAGATGGTACCTGTGGTCTAGGGGTAGCGTCTTCGATTACTACTCAGAACGTCCTCGGTCCTTCGTTCGAACCCGGCGACAGCTTATTTTTTGAGTAAAGACCAACAGCGGCCGAAGACTCGTGACGTAAGTCACCCTCGTTCTGCCGAGGGCCTTGTCAAAGAGGGCGGAGGAGAGCACAAAGGTTCAGGGTACTCTCTTGCTCTTGGAGTGGGAAACTGCCCTTAAAGCAGAAAGAATCGGCAATGACCAAAGGCAACAGAAGGCAGTGAAGACCACTGCATTAAAGAAGCGTAATGTGCTTCCACAGGAGATGGGGCCTGTTATTAAAAAGTATCATGCTGATCTCTCCACTGGCAAAAGATTCCGGAATAGTCCTCCATTCGGATCTCCGGGAGGTGACTGCCAAGGGATAAGTGACTGTGATAAAAAGATTGAATAACCAACGAAAGGATGACTACGAGTCGTGGCGTGGAATGTCTGAAGCCTGAACGTGATAGTGGAGCTATAAAATCTGAGAAGGAAAATGCAAAGGCTCAGTCTAGTGGTAGTCGGGGTCCGTGAAGTGAAATGGAAAGAAGACAAGGATCCCTGGCCAGATGAGTATAGGGTGATATCAACAACAAAATTCAAATGGCTCTGAGCACTATGGGACTCAACATGTTATGTCGTAAGTCCCCTAGAACTTAGAACTACTTAAACCTAACTAATCTAAGCACATCACACACGTCCATGCCCGAGGCAGGAGTCGAACCTGCGACCGTAGCAGTCCCGCGGTTCCGGACAAGCGCCTAGAACCGCACGGCCACCGTGGCCGGCTGATATCAACAGCAACAAAAAATGGTATAGCGGTAGTGGAGTTCGTTATGAATAGGAAGATAGGGCAGAGAGTGTGTTACTGTGAACAGTTCAGCGGCAGGGTTGTTCTTATCAGAACGACAGCAAACCAACACCGACGATAGTTCAGATATACATGCCGGCGCGCAGGCTAAAGATGAAGAGACAGAGAAAGTACACAGTGACATTGAAAAGCGAGATGAAAATTGGGGAGACTGGAATCCTGTTGTAGGGGACGGAGTTGAGGGTTACGGGAGAATATGGGCTCGGTACTAGGAATAAGGGAGGAGAGAGAGTAATTAAGTTCTGTAATAAATAATAATAGCGAATATTGTGTTCAATAATCACAAGCGTATTAGATACACTTGGAAAAGGCCGGGAGATACGGGAGGATTTCAATTAAATTACATCATGGTCAGGAAGAGATTTCGGAATCAGGTACTGGATTGTAAGGCGTACCCAGAAGTAAATATAGACTCAGATCACAATTTAATAGTGATGAAGAGTAGGTGGAAGCTTAAGAGACAAGTCAGGAAGAATCAATACGCAAAGAAGTGGAATACTGAAGTACTAAGGAAGGAAAATGTACGCTTGAATTTCTCTGGTGCTGTAAGGAACAGCTCAGTAGGCAGTACAGTTGAAGAGGAATGGACGTCTCTAAGAACGGCAATCACAGGAGTTGGAAAGAATAAAACAGGTACAAAGAAGGTAACTGCGAAGAAGTCACGGGTAACAGAAGAAATACTTCAGTTGATCGATGAAAGAAGAAGGTAGAGAAATGTTCAGGGAAACTCAGAAATACAGGAATACAGGTAGCTTAAGAATGAATAAGTACGAAGTTCAGGGAAGCTAAGGCGAAAAACGACATGATGGTCGGAAGGACTGACTCGCCATATAGAAAAGTTAAAACAACCTTCTGTGAAATTAAAAGCAATGGTGATAACATTAATGAGAATTCCACAACTAAACGGAGAGGAGCATGCGGATAGGTAGAAAGAGTACACTGATTGCCTTTATGGAGCGGCAGATTTGTCTGATGTGATAGAAGAAGAAACAGGAGTCGATTTACAATAGGTAGGGGATCCGGTATTACAATCAGAATTTAGAAGAGCTTTGGAAGACTAAAGATCAAATAAGGCAGAAGGTATAGATAACAGTCCATCAGAATTTCTAAAATCATTAGTGAAAGTGGCAACAAAACGTCTATTCGCGTTGGTGTGAACAACGTATAAATGTGGCGATATACCAGCGGACTTTCGGAAAAACATCGTCCACACAATTCCAAAGTTTGTAAGAGCAGTTTGCCTTTAGCAAAGGTAAAGGTACGAGAGAGGCAGTTCTGACGTTGCGGTTGATGATGGAAGCAAGGTTAAAGAAAAATCAAGACAAGTTCGTAGGATTTATTAACCTGGATTAAGCGTTCGATGATGTCAAATGGTGCACGGTGTTCGAAATTCTGCGGACCATAGGGATAAGCTACAGGGAGAGACGGGTAATGTACTTCGCGGACAAGATCAAAGAGGGAGGGAGTAATGAGATTGAAAGACCAACAATGAAGTGACCGGATTAAAATGGTGCACGACAGGAATGTAGACTTTTCCCCCAATGCTCAATCTATACATAGAAGAAGCAATCACGGAAATAAAAGAAACTTTGAAGACTGGAATTAAAATTCAAGGTTAAAGCGATTTGAATGATAAGATTCCCTGATGATACTGCTATCCTCATGGCGAGTGAATAAGAATTACAGGATCTGCTGAATAGAATGCATAATCTAATGTGTACAGAATATCGACTGAGGGTAAATGGAAAAAAACACGAAATTAATGAGTAGTACAAGAAGTGAAAACAGCAAGATACTTAACACCAGATTTGATGGTCACGAATTTTATGAAGTTAATCAACTGTATTGCGTAATCAGCAAAATAACACATGACAAATGGGGCAAGTAGGACATCAAAAGCAGACTAGCACTGGCAAAAACGGCATTACAGGACCAGGATGTTAGAATCTAACATAGGCCTTCATTTGAGGAGAAAATTTCTAAGAATGTACACTACTGGCCATTAAAATTGCTGCATCACGGAGGTAACGTGCTACAGACGCGAAATTTGACCGACACGAAGAAGATGCTGTGATTTGCAAATGATTAGCTTCTCAGAGCATTCACACAAGGTTGGCGCCGGTGACGACACCGACAACGTGCTGACGTGCGGAAAGTTTCCAACCGATTTCTCATACACAAACAGCAGTTGATCGGCGTTGCCTGGTGAAACGTTGTTGTGATGCCTCGTGTAAGAAATGCGTACCATAACGTTTCCGACTTTGATAAATGTCGGATTGTAGCCTATCGCGATTACGGTTCATCGTATCTCGACATTGCTGCTTGCGTTGGTCGAGATCCAATGACTGTTAGCATAATATGGAATCGGTGGTTCAGGAGGATAATACGGAACGCGGTGCTGGATTCCAACGGCCTCGTATCACTAGAAGTCGAGGTGACAGGCATCATATCCGCATGGCTGTAACGGATCGTGCAGCCACGTCTCGATTCCTGAGTCAACTGATGGGTACGTTTGCAAGACAACAACCATCTGCACCAACAGTTCGACATCGTTTGCAGCAGCATGGACTATCAGCTCGGAGACCATGGCTGCGGTTATCCTTGACGCTGCATCACAGACAGGAGCGCCTGCGATGGTGTACTCAACGACGAACCTGGGTGCACGAATGGCAAAACGTCATTTTTTCGGATGAATACAGGTTCTGTTTACAGCATCATGATGGTCGCATCCGTGTTTGGTGACAACGCGGTGAACGCACATTGGAAGCGTGTATTCGTCATCGCCATACTGGCGTATCACCCGGCGTGAAGATATGGGGTGCCATTGGTTACACGTCTCGGTCACCTCTTGTTCGCATTAACGGTACCTTGAACAGCGGACGCTGCATTTCAGATGGGTTACGACCCGTGGCTCTACCCTTCATTCGATCCCTGCGAAACCCTACATTTCAGCAGGATAATGCACGACTGTATGTTGCAGGCCCTGTACGGGCCTTTCTGGATACAGAAAATGTTCGACAGCTGCCCTGGCCAGCACATTCTCCAGATCTCTCACCAATTGTAAACGTATGGTGAATGGTGGCCGAGCAACTGACTCGTCACAATACACCAGTCAGTACTCTTGCTGAACTGTGGTATCGTGTTGAAGCTGCATGGGCAGCTGTACCTGTACACGCCATCCAAACTCTGACTCATTGTCCGGGCGTATTAAGGCCGTTATTACGGCCAGTGGTGGTTGTTCTGGGTACTGATATCTCAGGATCTATGCACCCAAATTGCGTGAAAATGTAATCACATGTCAGTTCTAGTATAATATATTTGTCCAATGAATACCCGTTTATCATGTGAATTTCTTCTTGGTGTAGCAATTTTAATGGCCAGTAGTGTACTTTTGGAGTACAACAACGTATGGTAGTGAAATATGAACTGTGGGAAAACCAGAACAGAAGGGAATTGAAACATATGAGATGTTTTGCTACAGACGAATGTTGAAAATTAGGTACACTGATAAGGAATGAGGAGGTTCTACGCAGGATGAGAGACGAAAGGAATAGATGGAAAACACTGACAGTAGGACGGCACAGGATGATAGGGCATTTAGGAAAGCTGTAGAGAATAAAAACTGTAGAGAAAGACAGAGATTGGAATACAACCAGAAAATAATTGACGATGTACGTTGCAAATGGTACTATGTGAGGAAGAGGTTGGCACAGGAGAGGAACTGGTGGCAGGTCGGCTGGCCGGGAGGGTGCATCAAACCGGTCAGAAGACTGATGACTCAAAAAAAGAAAAAAATGACAGCGGATCTATGGTATTAGATGACTCGCTACTGGCTTGCTGCATGCGCGGCACAACTTATAACTTAATTGTCTACCTTTCTTAATTAAAGGTCAGATAGTAATTTGTAGAAGTCTAAAAGGTCTTTCGTAAATGAAGTCATTACAAAGTTCTAATAAGAATAATATGACAGAAACATTTTCAAAAATAAACATTGTCATGTTGAAGATACTGCACCTTGCCTGCCGTGAAACTACTACTTGGGGTGCAAACAAGAGGTCAGCACAAAATAAAAAAATTCACGATCTTTTCTGACGCGTTAGGATCCAATTCTGAACGCCACACGGGCTTCACTTGCAGTAAAAATTAGGCTATTACTGTGGACCTAGTGGAAACATTATAACAGGTCACGCTATTGTTAGCGATAGAAAGCCATTGCACGAGAATTTCTATGTTACTACTAGAAGTTTCTTGGTAGCTCTTACTGAACAACCATTGCCTTACTTTTTCTCTTAAAATGACAACTTACTTCGAAACAACCTTTACAATATGATCATACAGGGTATTTTGTAATAGAACGGATCACATAACTAAGAAAACAAGGAGCTTAATGTTAGGTATTGTGGTTACACTCAAACTGGTGAAAGGTTATAAGCCGTCTGCCTTGCCTCGTTCCATTTGCGTGCAAAATTCATCTGCCACTTGTCACGACTCGCGATAGGCAGGACACTTTAATTTCATCATGCTAAACTTCATGCGAACTTCTCAGTTCGCACAAAAAACTGAATGCGACAGGGGAGACCACACGGCATTCAGAGGCATTGTTTCAGCTTACACGTGTCAGGGAACCACCTGGGAGGGCTCACCGAACTACCCTGTCAATCAGTCTAAGACGGAGTTCTACATCTACATGGTTACTCCGCAATTCACACTTAAGTGCCTGTCAGAGGGTTCATCGAGCAATTTTCATACTACTGAGATTAAAGTACATCTGTCAGTCGCTTACGTTTGAGGTGCTTAAAGAAGATAGTGCTAGGAACAGAAACTCGGTCGAAACCGGAAGCGGACAGCAAGGAAATCATAAGTTGAGACTGGAATATGTATTACAAGGATAGATAATTCGCCAATGGTGGTGGCGTATTTGTTCAATAATATCTAGCGAAGTTACCACGGACTCCTAGTGTGGATTAATCTGGATGAACGTCAAAACTGGTCAAAAATGGTAATCGGACTCTTTTATACAGCCCTTGGGTCAGAAGCTCTAGTGGTAGAGCCCTTCAGAGAGAAGTTGCAGAATATTTCTAATAACCTTCCTCATCATGCCATTGTAATAGGTGGTGGCTTCAACTTTCCAGGTGCAGATTGCTATCATTATATCAGTACTGGTACCAGAGACGAGTATTCTTTTGGCATTGTTTTGAATGTCTTTTACAAAAATTGCTTCGTGTAGATAATTAAAGAATCATCACGAGAAGGAAACGTCTTAGATCTCCTAGCTACATGCAGACCTGAACTTATCAAACAGCTAACGTAGAGGTATGTGTCAGTGACCATAAGGCTGTGATGCAAAAGTTGAACGAAGCGAAAATGAGGGTAAGGAAAGCAGTAAGACAAGTGTTCAACCAGCTTGAGTAAAAACCCTAAGAGGTTTAGGTCTTCCCTAAAATCGGTAAGCAGTTCTAAATCATCTAGTGAGGCACTCAGTGACGGAATATTTGTAATTTCGCACAAATGGTGTGTTGGAGTGAAATGCGGTTGACATCCCCGCACAAGCCAGTGTTTAATGTGCAACTGCCGGAAATTTTATTGTTGTATGTCTGTTCAGTGGTGTGTTGAGTAAAACGTTGTGTCACACAGTTTGTGAATTTCGAGACGGCGGAGTTAGAGGAGCAACTCGTCTGCATTAAATTTTTGCGTGAAACTCACGAAAACCTTTACAGAGGCACACTACACGATGCAGGAAGCCTACGGCGATGAGTGTTTAAGCCGCACTTGGTGTTACGAGCGCTTCACGTGGTTTAAAACTGGCCGGACGGAAGCTAAAGATGACACTCGTTCAGGACGCCCTTCGACGCCTACCGACGATTCTCATGCCAGGAATGTCAACGAAATTGTGCGTGCCAATCGAAAATTGACTGTCCGAGAGATTGCAGATGAATGTAACATTTCAGCTGGATCATGTCATGAAATCCTGACACATCATCTTGGAATACATCGTGTTGCCATCAAGTTCGACCCTCGGTTCATGATTCAAGCCCAAAAAGACCATCGCCTCACAATCTGTGAAGAGCTTCTTGATCTCCTCATTCTCTGTACTCTCCAGACTTGGCTCCCGCTGACTTTTTTTTTATTTTCAGAGCTGAAAACCCCGTTGAAAGGACAAAGATTTGAAACTACACATAAGATAAAAGAAAATTCGCAGACGGTACTTCGCACGATCCAGCAAGAAGCATACGAAGACTGCTTCCGGAAGTGGAAACGGTATTGGGAGCGATGTATCAATTGTGGAGGAGAATATTTCGAAGGAAACCATGCAAAATAAGTAAAAGGTAAGCGTAGAAAAATTCTAACAGCTATGGGTTTGACAAAAACAATGGTAAGTCTACTTAATACAATGGAAACAAAAAGTACCTTAAATGAAACGTTGCGCTTCAAATTCGGTCTAACAGTTCTAGCAAAAGCTAGCTGCATACCTACCTTCCCAATGAGCTACTACAATACTATAACTCGTTATAGCAAATAATGTATAGTTCCGCTATACCACAGTCACCTGCCAGTTTGGAAATAATGTTTTCGGTATCTTTCTCTTTTTTTTTTTTTTTGCATTCATATGCTCCTTATCATTAATGGCGATATATGTCTTCATCTAGGGATTTTGATAGATGATAATTTCCGGTGAATTTAGTTTAGAGTGAGACTATTGTTCAGATATGGTTGCAGTGAATCACATAATTCTTTTATTGTATAATGTGGAAATAAGCTTGTTTGGAACTCGTCACCTGTTGGCGCTTTGTGATGCTTTCATTATTGCTGAGCATAATGGTAGATTTCAATCATTCTGAAGGAAGGTCGTTTCCTCCAAGGACTATGTTTCCATTAGATTTTTCAGTACTCTGCCAAATTCTTCACTTTCTTATCTCCAGCTCATCTAGTTACTCTTCCCTTACAACAACTCTATCTTCATTTCCCTTGTAGAGCCCCTTTCATCTTTCAGTTTTCCTTCCTTCGCTTCGTACTGACTTGCTATCTGAAGTTTTGATGACGTAACCTCTCATATACCATTATTTACATAATCAAGGTGTTTGCACATATGTAGTTGATACTATTTTAACTTGTAACCACCACAAGCCTGCTAAAACCATTAGAGTTTTGCGACTAGTTGGAACAGTAAGTGATCATCTATCAGATATTTGAATTTTAAACTGGTGTATATCACATATCAATAGCTTTATAAATACGCTTATCTCCGAGGGTAAACCCAAAAGTAAGGTCTCCTACTCTTTTATAAGTACATAGACCTGTTTATTTCTACAATGGTTTACATCTGTTTACAGCTTGAACATTTAGCTATTTTTAGACATCATCAATATTTCTGTCGATGCATTTTTGTAGACGCTGTGGCAGTTTTTGTATGCCCATGTCATACCAGCTCGCCGCCATGCTGTTCAGAAAGCTATGAACCTCTTCTTTCACCTCGTCGTCGGAGCTGAATCGCTTTCCGGCCAAATGTTCTTTTAACCTAGGGAACAGGTGATAGTCACTGGGCGCCAAGTCAGGACTATAGTAGGGTGGGTGGGTGATTATGTTCCACTGAAACTGTTGCAGGAGAGCAACGGTTTGCCGAACGATGTGTGGGCGAGCGCTGTCATGGAGGATGTGTACGCCCTTGCTCAACATTCCTATTCTACGCTTCTGAATTGCCCCTTTGAGTTTCTTCAGAGTCTCACAGTACCTGTCAGCGTTAATCAATGCTTTGCTGAACCTTCAACACTGTCTCCTCAGAAACTGACGGTCTCCCGCTCCTTTGTTCGTCGTGAATTTCGGTTCCATCAGCTGCAAACTCTACACCACTTACGAACATTTTTGACATCCATTCACGACTCACCAAACACTTCCGTCAATTGGCGATGGATTTCAATCGGCGCAGTACCCTTTGCGTTCAAAAACCGAATAACTGCGCGCAATTCGTACTTGGAGGTAACATCAAATGGGAGCTCCATTCTCGATGGCTGCCAAGCCAAGACTGAGCGCCTCAGCGCGGCGTGCGCATGTTTACACACAGTGTTACCAACTGCCACAAAAACAGAGTTCTGATAGGAGACCTTACTTTTGGTGGCCGAGCAGTGTTAGGCGCTACAGTCTGGGAGCGCGCGACCGCTACGGTCGAAGGTTCGAATCCTGCCTCGGGCGTGGATGTGTGTGATGTCCTTAGGCCGGTATTACACTATCAAATTTCTTTGTCCAATATCTTTGTCAAATATATTTGATAGTGTAATAGGGACTTTGTGAAATGTCGTCCAATATTTGATCAAATCTAGGGCCTCGCTGTATATTTGATCAAAGAAACCGCTTGTCTTCTGTTCACTGCAATGTGACATGTTAGCACATGGAGCGCTAGCATCGCTGCAGCGTTCTGTCGTCTGTAGTGTTTTTATAACCATTGCCGGTAAATACAATTGGTACAGCCATCATACTGTCGCTGGGTGTGCTTTTTATCACTTGCGAACAGAAACCAGACTGTCGCCATGTTTTTTAATTGTGTGTCCACTATGTTACTTGTCTGATTCCTGTGTTTTTTATTTACATTGCCAACCCCTTTTGATTTCTGTTTTAACTTTCCGCCATTTTACGCCCTTTTACACTTTAAATCGTCATTTTATCGCCTGTTTTTCCTTGTTTCTTTCTTCTTCCTTTATTTAAAAAAAGTCTGTAGGCTGTAGAGCAGCGTAGTAAGCTGCTGCCGGCCCGCCCCCTTCGGGGGGAATTGAAAATCAATAAAGAAAAGAAAATACAATTGGTGTGTGCCGACAACTACAAAATTAATAGAGATGTCTGAAGCTGATGAGGCGCTTTACAACGTTAGGCACCCTGAATACAAAAATAGGTTAAGAAGATTGGAGACCTAACCTGACCTAACCTAACCTAACATAACCCTCTCCTGTAGCAAGGAGTCGGAGTGTTATAGTGAGCCTGTCGTCTGAAGATGTAGCAGTTCTTAAGTGAATATTGTGCTTTGTGATATGAGGATACACTTCATTGAGCACATACAGAAATGTATGCTCATCCATTCTTAAGTAATTGATGTACGACTTGACGTCTTCCACTGTAAGCTCACGTAACAAGTTTTGTTGAATGCTTTTATCGTGTCGTCGTAAAACCCACGGCTTCACCCAGATTAAATTAGTTTTTCGTTCCATAGATCCGTGCTGAGGAGATCCTCGTGGATGTGGAACATGTCGATTTTTTTAAAGCTGAAATAACAATACTAATAGTATGAATAAATACAATACATCATTTGTTTCTATTAAAAATTTCGCCAATGGAGTAGAAGGAGTTGGCCAGTAGTAAGTCTTTCAGGCTCCTTTTAAACTGATCTTTATTTCTAACTAAATTTTTTATGTTTCCTGGCAAATTATTGAAGATGAGTGTTCCTGAGTAGTGGACCCCTTTTTGAACAAAAGTAAGTGCTTTTAAGTCCTTGTGCAGATCATTTTTGTTCCTGGTATTGTATGTATGAACTGAGTTGTTTGTTGGAAAAAGAGATATATTATTTAGGACAAATTTCATTAAGAAGTAAATATGCTGAGAGGCAGTTCTTTCAAGAGGTTTCTACAGGACACCCGTGAATTTACTCCACAAATAATACGTATTACACGCTTTTGGACCTTGAAAACTTTTGTTTGACTTCAAGATTTACCCCAAAATATTATCCCATATGACATTATGGAATGAAAGTATGCAAGCTTTTTCATTTTTATGTTTCCTGGTCTGCTAACACTCGAATTGCAAACACAGATTTGTTAAGGCCTTTCTGCAGTTTTGTGGTGTGCTCCTCCCAACTGAATTTATTATCAAGTTGTAATCCCAGGACTTTTAAGACCGTCAACCTCGTATGTATGGTTCCATTTTTCCCCCCACTTCTTTTCCGCATGTGCACACAATCCAATTGGAGTACGTAGAACTGCTGTGGTTAATAACAAGTTGTTGTCAGCCATCTTGAACTTTGACGAAAAATTTGATGGCAGTGTAATACCCCTTCTAGCGCTACGTCAAAGATCTTTGTCAAATATATTGGACGGAATATGGGATCACATCTTTGATCAAATCTTACATATGGGATTACCCTCGTAATTACTGCTGCCAAAGTAAGTGCGCATTGAGTTTGACACATATTACAGCCCCATAAGAGTTCGTCAGTTCTAAAATTAAGAAAAAATGTTCAAATGTGTGTGAAATCTTAAGGGACTTAACTGCTACGGTCATCAGTCCCTAAGCTTACACACTACTTAACCTAAATTATCCTAAGGACAAACACACACACCCATGCCTGAGGGAGGACTCGAACTTCCGCCGGGACCAGCTGCACAGTCCATGGATGCAACGCCTGAGACCGCTCGGCTTATCCCGCGCGGGTCTAGAATTAAGACCCAGTGGTAATAATGTTTGTAGTGTCGTATGAAATTTTGAAAACTACGTCGGATTTGGTACGGTAGACCAGACGTAATCATTCGGAAATATGCTGAATGTTTTGTAAACTTTAGGTGGCCATTGGGCAAAATGCTTCACAATACATGAAGTAAAGCCTCGCTGGAAGTTGTCAGATACTTAATTTGTAAACATTCGGCAAATGTAGTGTAACATAAATGGAATAAATATTGTTTATACTTGATCTGTTAATTTCTAAAACTCACAATACATCACGGGGCACCTGTTGCTGATGCTTGCCAACAAGCCATAACGTTCGGTAGCATACTTCAGAGGAGATTACGTCTTTTTTTATTATTTATTTGGTTAATAACTGTATTATGTTTCACTGTGGAAAATGAGATGAAGACTGCGACTGACTAACTAAAGATGATTTTTTAGATGCTATCTGTGAGAAATGCGCTCTGCACAGTAGTTAGCAAAGTATGAAACAAAGTGCAGCGTCACTCACTAACGCTGCGTTAACGTGTCATTCATAAAGCGTCGCACCCCATCTTCTTCCAGGTATCCGCGCTAATTAGTCTCTTCTTGTAAGAGCTTGTTTTGAGAGACATTATCTGCATCTCGCGAAAAAAATTTTTGTCACGACTACCGAACAAAGCTCCTCTCTGGAGAACTCTCCAGACACTTTTAAGGCTGAGAAAACTACGCAAGTTTTTATGCGGGCGCAAATAATAGAGCATCCCTCTTGCGAGTAAATAACTCCTCTGGATGTATTAACGTCTGAAGCATCGTCAGGAAACTCCTCGGGAGAGAGGAACAGGCCGCTTACATACAAATGCCTGCTTTTCACTCCCTCGCTGCAACTTCTGCATAGCAATACGCTGCAGGAAATGTGTGTCTCCCGGGCACAGTCTCTGGGAAATAAAGGATCACAGCCCGTGGCGCGACTTGTCCGTTCCTCAGACTCCATGCAGTAATGTTTCACAGGGTTGACACTGTGCTCTGCAGTTTCAAACATTACTGCTCAACGACGTGTCTATTTTCTTATCGTATTCCTAATCGTTTTCCTTGGTTCATGAAAGAATCTTAAGAACATGTCCAATTGTTACAAAATTTCTTACGTACGACACTTGAAACCAAATTTCCCATTTTGGAAGAGACGAAGGGAATTTGTGGAACAAAAATAAAATCTACTGCTGATAGACATGTTAACAGTTTTACAAAACAACACAACCGATGCTTTTGTACGCAGCCACTTGGTCACTTAGTGCAGCACTCAATATCTCGGAAATTTTCTAGACTGTTGAACGTCTTATTTTGTAAACCAATCTACTACCTCACAGCAATAGTCCGTTTAACAACATTACGTGACCTATAACATATACGAATTTTATGGAAACTGACTCAGTCCGAAGAAGCCTGCGCTCTTAACAAGTATTCTGTCACTTGATGCGAGTGACTTTCTCGTTAGCGAACAGTTAACCATTGAACATCATCCTTCGGCACTCGTACCTGTTTCATTAGCTTTTATCCTAGCCATCATCTGACTATAAATTTCAGATATAATGCATTTACTTTTAAATTGCTTAAAATTACTTTAGTACTGAACAACAGTCACAAAAATATTTCAGGGATCAATCAGTCTGAGCTAAACCATAGAACAGTTACCGCATATTACGAGTTTCACGGAAGCTCGAAATTGAGTGTGGACGTCAATGCGAGATGCTTTTAATAGTTTCCACAATGAAACATTGTCTCAAAATATGGTATAAAACCCAAAGAGATTCTGGTCGTATGTGAAGTACACCAGTGGCAACCGCCACTGCGCGATAGCGATGGAAGTGTTACCGATGGTGGTGCCACTAAAGTGAAGTTACTAAATACAGTTTTCCGTAATTCCTTCACGAAAGAAGACGAAGCAAATATTCCAAAATCCGAAACCAGAACAGCTGTTAGCATGAGTGACATAAAAGTAGATATATTAAGTGTTGCGAAACAACTAAAATCACTTAAGAATGGCAAGTCTTCCGGTCAAGATGGTATACCAGTCAGGTTCCTTTCAGAGTGTGCAGACACAATAGCGCATTTCTTAGCAATCGTATACAACCGCTCACTTGGCGAAAGATCTGTTCCTAAAGACTGGAAAGTAGCACAAGACACACCAATATTCAAGAAAGCAAATAGGAGTAACCCATTGAATTACAGACCCATACCACTGACCTCAATTTGCAGTAGGATTTTGGAGCATGTACTGTACTCGAATATTATGGATCACCTTAAAGAAAATGACTTATTGACACATAACCAACACAGATTCAGAAGATATCGTTCTTGTGCAACACAGCTAGCTCTTTATTCCCATGAAGTAATGAGTGCTGTCGACAAGGGATCTCAATCGATTCGATATTCCTAAGCCTGCCGTTGTGGCCGAGCGTTTCTAGGCGCTTCAGTCTGGAACCGCACGACCGCTACGGTCGCGGTTCGAATCCTGCCTCGGGCATGGATGTGTGTGATGTCCTTAGGTTAGTTAGGTTTAAATTGTCCTATGTTCTAGGGGACTGATGATCTCGGCTGTTAAGTCCCATAGTGCTGAGAGCGATTTGAACCATTTTTTGAACCATATTCCTAGATTTCCAGGCTTTTGATACCGTTCCTCACCAGCGACTATTAATCAAATTGTGTGCATATGGAGTATCGTCTCACTTGTGTGACCGAATTCGTGATTTCCTCTCAGAGAGGTCACAGTTCGTAGTGATGGACGGTAAATCATCGAGTAGAACAGAAGTGATATCTGGCGTTCCGCAAGGTAGTGTCATAGGCCCTCTGCTGTTCCTGATTTATATAAATGATCTAATTGATAATCTGATCAGCCCTCTTAGATTGTTTGCAGATGACGCTGTAATTTACTGTCTAGTAAAATCATCAGACGATCAATTCCAATTACAAAATGATCTAGAGAGAATTTCTGTATGGTGCGGAAAGTGGCAATTGGCACTAAACAAAGAAAAGTGCGAGGTTATCCACATGGGTACTAAAAGAAATCCGATAAATTTTGGGTATACGATAAATGGGACAAATCTAAGGGCTGTCAATTCGACTAAATACCTAGGAATTACAATTACGAGCAACTTATATTGAAAAGGCGATGTAGTGCCGTGGCAAGACAGCCAAGCCACTCGGAAGTAGCCGAAAGGCACGCGTTCAGCTCATGCAGAATGGCGTGAGGTCTGGAACAGTTAAGGGAATTAATAGTAGCAAATAAAGTACGTAGTTGATGTAATAATTAACTTTAATCCACAAGTGGTGTACATCGGTCTGACGGTACAGGCATCACAACTTATATATCTATTGATAAGGCGCCTTGCTAGGTCGTAGCAAATGACGTAGCTGACGGCTATGCTAACTGTCGTCTCGGCAAATGAGAGCGTATTTGTCAGTGAACCATTGCTATTAACGTCGGCTGTACAACTGGGGCGAGTGCTAGTAAGTCTCTCTAGACCTGCCGTGTGGTGGCGCTCGGTCTGCAATCACTGACAGTGGCGACAATGGCTCTGAGCACTATGGGACTTAACATCTATGGTCATCAGTCCCCTAGAACTTAGAACTATTTAAACCTAACTAACCTAAGGACAGCACACAACACCCAGCCATCACGAGGCAGAGAAAATCCCTGACCCCGCCGGGAACCGAACCCGGGAACCCGGGCGTGGGAAGCGAGAACGCTACCGCACGACCACGAGATGCGGGCACAGTGGCGACACGCGGGTCTCATGTATACTAACGAACCGCGGCCGATTTAAAGGCTACCACCTAGCAAGTGTGGTGTCTGGCGGTGACACCACATTCCTCCGCCGCAAATCGGCGTACGGTTGTGTTATAAGGCTTCCGCCCGCCGTGCGGAGGACCCCATGTTGACGTATGCGACGAGGTGGGGAGCCTAACAACAGGCGAGGCTGTGCCACCCGCACCCGGCCATTCGGTCCGAGGGGAGCTAGGAAACGCCTGAAAACCTAGTCCAGGGTGCACGCCAACATGCGGTGTATGCGCCCGTAGATAGACAGGAGGGGCCGAAGGGTCGACCTCCATCGCGTCGGGGACCCGACGGGCGAAGACGACATCTGGTCTGGAGCGGCAAGAGTTCCATGTCGGAGGACAGCTGGTCACGGGAAGCGATCGGCGGCGTGTGACCCAGGGAGGCGCTTGGCGGCTGCAGCGAAGCGTCCACTGCGGGCGTCGCCGGCGGGAGAACAGGCGGCGGCGGCGGCGGCGCGTCGCCATGGGGCAAAATGGAAGGCAGCGTCGGTAACACCTGGGGATGAGGCGAGCCAGTAGATGGGTCCCCAGGGCGCTGACCGGACGGCACCGTCGCTGAAAGCAGACGGGGAGCGGCAGAACCCGGGCGACGACAGAGGCGCAGCTGATTGAGATGCCGACGCACCTCACCGGAGGCCCCCAAAACCAGATACATAGCGCGGCCGAGGCAGCGAAGAATGCGCCCTGCGAGCCAACGCCGTGAACCTCGATAATTGCGATAATGTACAACGTCGCCTGGAGCAAAAGCAGGTGGCTGCCGCTGCACAGGAGCCTGATGCGGCGGATGTAGCAAAGACATCAAGGTCCGGTGAGGACGACCATGGAGCAACTCAGCCGGCGAGCGACCATCTCGGGGCTGAGAGCCATACGAAGACAAGAAGAGCAATAACGCGTCCTCCCGAGAATGCGACTCTTTCAACTTCAACATCTGTGACTTGAAAGTCCGGACCAATCTTTCAGCGGCACCGTTTGACTGAGGTGAAAACGGCGCGGATGTCAGATGTTGAATACCATTGGCCTTGCAGAATGACTGAAATCCTGCGGACATGTATTGTGGGCCATTGTCGGAAACAATAGTCTGTGGAAGGCCTTCAATGCAAAAGATAGCGGATAACGCTTGGATGGTGGCAGATGACGTCGTGGAAGACATCCGGACAACAAAAGGAAAATTACTGAAGGAATCGACCAGAACCAACCATTGAGCATTCCAGAATGGACCAGCAAAATCGATGTGCAAGCTTTGCCAAGGGGAAGTGGCTTTCGGCCATGCAAAGAACTTCCGCGGCGGTGCGGATTGTTGTTTGGCACACGCCATGCAAGAAGAGCACATTTTCGTAATTGCAGCATCGATTCCGAACCAAGTACAGTGCTGACGAGCAAGTTGTTTCGTTCGCACTATACCTCAATGTCCGTGGTGGAGAAGCCGTAAGACAGAGGACTGTAACGAACGTGGGACCAAGACCCTGGACAGATCATTATCAGAACGCAACAGCAAAACACCACGTCGAAAAAAAGTCTCTCCTAGTGAGCAAAAAATCGGCGAACCAACGGATCCTCGATCCGTGACTTTGACAAGGACCATTGCGTAGCAACAAGACGCAGAACGGTAGCAAGGACAGGGTCAGCAGCTGTGGCTTTAGCTACACGACGAAAATCAATCGGAAACGATTCGACCACTTCATCGGTTTCCGCACCAATGAACATGCAAGCAAGTTCGGAGGAATCGAATGCTCTATCCTCAACAACAGGCAAACAGGACAACGCATCGGCGTTTCCGTGCTTAGCAGTGGACCGATACAAGATATCGTAGCGGTACTGCGAGAGGAAAATAGACCAGCGAATGAATTTCTGCGCTGTACGTGGAGGTACAGGCTTGTTCGGATGAAAAAGCGATGTCAAAGGTTTGTGGTCTGTGAAGATGGTAAAGTGACGACCGTACAAGAAATCATGAAACTTAGTAACACCAAATACGAGAGCCAAAGCTTCCTTCTCTATCTGTGAAGAATTTCTTTGCGCAGACGAGAGCAATTTGTACGCAAAGGCAATAGGGCGATCATGCGATGCATCTTTGTGCGCAAGCACAGCACTGATCCCGAAATCCGATGCATCGACCACCAACAAAAGGGGTTTCTGGGGATCGAATGGCGTAAGGCAAGTAGTTGACAGCAACGCCGATTTCAACTGGCGAAAGGCGCGTTCGCATTCCGTCGTCCAGACGAACGGAACACCTTTACGGCGTAAGCGATGAAGCGGAGCTGAAATAGAAGTGGCGTGGCGCACATATTTGTTATAGTAACTTATTTTTCCCAGCACACTCTGTAGCTGCTTCAAATTCTGCGGCGAAGGCAAGTCTTGTATGGCACGGAGGTGTTCTGGACTGGGATGTATGCCTTGGGCATTGAGTACATGGCCCAGATATGGTAAGTCACGAGCAAACAACACACATTTTTCCTTCCGCAAGCGAAGACCATTTTGTCGCAAGACCTGAAATAATGTTCTGAGATTGGCTAAATGTTCTTCTTCTGTCTTTCCGGAGATCACAATATCGTCCAGATAGTTTGCTGCAGTAGGGACCGACGCACAAACAGTTTGCAGATACTGCTGAAACAATGCAGGGGAGGATGCACACCCAAATGGCAGTCTTTTGAACCGATACAAACCAAGATGCGTGTTAACCACCAAGACGTGCTGGGATTCGTCGTCCACTGGTATTTGCAAGTACGCATCTGCTAGGTCCAACTTCGAAAAATATTTACCCGGGCACAGTTTGTCAAAAAGATCTTCCGGGCGGGGTAAAGGAAAAGTTGCAATCACTAGTTGTGGATTCACCGTTGCCTAGAAGTCCACACAAAGTCTCAATTTTCCGGAAGGTTTTGGCAAAATTACTAAGGGTGATGCCCAGAGAGAAGCCTGTACACGTTCAATTACACCTTGTGATTCCAAATCGTGTAATGTTCTTGCGACCTCATCACGCAATGCGTGGGAAACATTGCGCGCTCGGAAAAATTTCGGCTGCGTGTTTACTTTCAGTTCCAAATGTGCTTTATAGTTCTTAGCGCAACCAAGGCCCGGCACAAAAATGTCTGCAAATTCTTCACAGAGACGAGAAACACTGGCTGAAGGCACAGTCTGGTTCACTGATAGGACCTGATTTACTATAGACAAGTTAAACAACTGAAATAAATCTAAACCAAACAAGTTCACTGCAGAAGAAGAACGAAGAACATAAAAAGACACAAGTTTTGTTTGTCCCTTGTATGTTGCAAGAAGGCTGCAGTGTCTTAACACAGGGATATCCTGACCGGAATAGCTAGTTAACTTAACATTTGCAGCACGCAACGGAGGTGTGCCCAGTTGTTTGCACGTGTCGTGATTGATCAGAGAAACTGCAGCTCCGGTATCGAGCTGGAATGGGAACACGTTGCCATGAATGTCCAAATCTACAAAAAGTTTATTGTCCTGCCGACGACAAGAGCGACTGTGGGACGAACACAGTCACTTTTAGAGAGATTGGCACTGGGTGGAGTGGAATTAACTACATGAATTTCCATGGGCGAAGGTTCATGAGCCTGAGTATTCTTGGTTCGATTCCGATTCCAGCGTGAAGCAAAGGGCCTGGAATGGTTGTGTGTGTCCGTTCTGAGCTTTTTCTGGCAAACACTTTGAACATGTCCTTTTTTATTACAGAAAAAGCAAATAGCTTGGCGTGACGGGCAGTTCTCACGCGAATGTCTAGTTGCATACCGCGGGCATGATTTTAGCACTGCATTTGCGTGCTTGTGCGGCACACGTAGCGGAGGGCGTGACGGCAGCGCGGACGGGCGCGAGGGCTGTTTACTGTTCCGTGCAGCTCGCACGGCGGACCAGTTAACGTGACACACGGCTGGCGAAGTTTCAAATGATTCCTGAGCAAAGTCAAGTGTGTCCTGCCGATCCAGTATGTCTATCACTTGTTGAAGGGAGGGATTGACTAGTTCCAAAATCTGGTCCCTTATACGAACATCAGAAACGTTCTGTGCAATTGCATCACGCACCATAGTATCTGAATAAGGGAGTCCACATTCACTCTCAAAAGCACAATCCCTAGTAAGGCCTTGCAAAGTTGCAACCCACACCCGATTAGTTTGACCTGCCGTACGTTTTGTACGAAAGAAAGTGTACCTTTTTGCAACTACATTGACTGATTCTTTGAAATATGCATCTAATGCAGACAAAATTTCGTCGTAGAACAGAGTTGCTACGTCGCGTCTGGGAAATAATTTCACTATCACTCGGTACGTGTGCACCCCGACGGATGCTAACAAAAACGGCTGCCGCTCGTCACCTTGAATTCTGTAGGCGGCGAGATGAAATCCAAATTGGCGTGACCACTCCGTCCAGCTTTCCAGTGCCGCATCAAAAGGATGAAAAGGTGGTGCAACTGCGTGTCGTGGCTGCGCTAGCGGTGGAGCGGCGGCTGCCGCATCGTTTTGCAGTGCACGTTGACCCCTGACGAGCTGTCCAAGGGTATCCAATAAGGCCTGCGTCTGCTGATTCTGCAAGCGATAAAATTCGGACAGTACATCTGGAGATTATGGCGAAGCCATGACACAAGTAAATTAAGGCAAGATCAATTGGTACAAATGCGATTTAGCTCGTCGCCAACTGTAGTGGCGTGGCAAGACAGCCAAGCCACTCGGAGGTAGCCGAAAGGCACACTTTCAGCTCACGCAGAATGGCGTGAGATCTGGAACAGTTAATAGTAGCAAATAAAGTACGTAGTTGATGTAATATTTAACTTTAATCCATATGTGGTGTACATCGGTCTGACGGTACAGGCATCACAACTTATATATCTATTGATAATGGCGCCTTGCTAGGTCGTAGCAAATGACGTAGCTGAAGGCTATGCTATCGTCTCGGCAAATGAGAGCGTATTTGTCGGTGAACCATTGCTATTAACGTCGGCTGTACAACTGGGGCGAGTGCTAGTAAGTCTCTCTAGACCTGCCGTGTGGTGGCGCTCGGTCTGCAATCACTGACAGTGGCGACACGCGGGTCCGACGTATACTAACGGACCGCGGCCGATTTAAGGGCTACCACCTAGCAAGTGTGGTGTCTGACGGTGACACCACAGGCGACATGGGTAATATTGTGGGGAAGGCGAAACAAAGACTGCGCTTTGTTGGCAGAACACTTAGGAGATGCGACAAACCCACTAAAGAGACAGCCTTCATTACACTTGACCGTCCTCTGCTGGAATATTGCTGCGCGGTATGGGATCCTTACCAGGTAGGATTGACGGAGGAAAAAGTGCAAAGAAGGGCAGCCCTTTTCGTGTTATCGCGCAATAGGGGTGAGAGTGTGACTGATATGATGTGCGAGTTGGGGTGGCAGGCACTGAAACAAAGCCGGTTTTCTTTGCGGTGAGATCTATTTACGAAATTTCAATCATCAATTTTCTCTTCCGAATGCGAAAATATTTTGTTGACACCCACCTATGTAGGGAGAAATGATCAATAAAA
Source organism: Schistocerca serialis cubense (assembly GCF_023864345.2). Taxonomy (NCBI): domain Eukaryota; kingdom Metazoa; phylum Arthropoda; class Insecta; order Orthoptera; family Acrididae; genus Schistocerca; species Schistocerca serialis. The sequence goes on from NC_064639.1 coordinate 1,101,600,301, forward strand.
TAAGAGAAATCAGAGCTCGAACGAATAGATTTAAGTGTCCCTTTTTCACACGCGCCATTCGAGAGTGGAATGGTAGAGAAGTAGTAAAAAACTGGCTCAATGAACCCTCAGCCAGGCACTTAAGTGTGAATTGCAGAGTAACCATGGAGATGTAGTTGTAGATGTTTACCCAATCAATTGATACTGCTAACGTACTCTCTGCTATGCAGTAAAAGTCTCAATGAATAGAATTCCGTACCAGAAGAGTGACATGTACAGAGTGAAACATGTGTCTCTTGTAGTTACTAACCCAAATAACACTCATTAATTGGAACTATGGTGGTGCTCAAGAAACAGTTCGATAACAGCAACTACATTCGGGTTGCAGATGTAGGTGTAGTGATAGTACCGCCGTAGTTGTTTCTGAGGAATACAGTTACTGCAAAGCACTACTTAGACAAGTCACTCGTTCTGCACCACTTCTCACTACACAGTTACATACATTTCCCTAGACCACATACAAAAACGGTATTAATTCTCAGGAAAGGTCAAAATACAGTTTCCTATGAAAACAATTGTCTTTCATTTGAGTCGAATTAAGTATTTTAAAGGAATGGTAGATGTGTTGCCACAAGTCCAAAATGTGGACTCGAGATGGGCGGGAAAAGCTAGGAGTAATCGGAAGCGTATACCAGTAACCAGCCAGGATACGTATAGCGTCCCTTACGTGTTAATACGATACTGCAGTGTCTGTGTTATTCTGAATTACTACGCCATTTCATCTTAATTCATAATAACACAGACACTGCAGTATCGTATTTACCTGCCGATTCCGCGCAAACGACTTTCAAATAAAATGTCTCATCTGCACAGGAATATACATAACGGATCTACGAGTATAGGTTGTAGACACACGGTTGCCGACATACGGAATTTTGGATGTGTCTGTGAGTAGTGCACGGATAGCCAAATGAAAGGGACGGAATAGGGGGGAACCCCTACCAACAGAAGATAAGACGGCAGTTGTAAAAATAAATAAACCAATAGAAACAGATAAACCTGTTGAATCCTCACGTTGCGTGGGTGTGACGATGGGATGGCCAGGCCTCGGATGCCGAACCCTGCCCTACTCGTCGTCCTGCTCCCGCAGCGGTTCCTCAGACAAAAATAAAAAAAATAAAAATAAAAAATAAAATTTAGAGCAACCGCTCGTAATAAGCGGATATCTGGGTTCGAGTCCCGGTCCGGCGCAAATATTCATTGTTCAGAAGTCAAAAATGTGTTCAAATGTGCGTGAAATCTTATGGGACTTAACTGCTAAGGTCATCAGTCCCTAAGCTTACACACTACTTAACCTACATTATCCTAAGGACAAACACACACACCCATGCGCAAGGGAGGACTCGAACCTCCGCCGGGACAGGCCGCACAGTTATTCATTGCTATCGTTCCATTCTACAGCTGATGGTTGCCCATATTCGCAATGGCGAATACATTTCATTCACTTCCCCATTAAAGTCACGTGACAGATAGTAGTATTTAAGTCTAGTTGTGTTATTAATATGTATTTGTATTCACTATTGTACTGCTGGTCATTACGTTTCCCTGATAGTCGTGTCTTATCCCTTACTTTTTGCATATTCCAGTTTTTTTCGAAGGAAGGAGAGGAAGATGGAAGTTCCCTTCCTTAGGTGGCTAATCTCCAGGAGAGGCAATTTATGACAGGGTTGCGACTAGCAGGGAAAGAATTCCCGGAGGAGCTACGGCACATAGCAAAGGTGTCAGACGAAAATATAACCTTGTTTTACCGGCTAGCAAATGTGGAAGTAATAACGAACGGTACGAAATTATACATGTTAATTCGACTACCAGTGGTAGTGACGGTGCACGGATCACCGTTATCCCGTAAAATGGACAGCGGTAGGGAAATGGGTTCAATAAAGACGCGAGAAGTGCTAATCATTTCGGGGCATGGGGAAGCTCACCATCTGATATCACTCAGCGACCTGGAGGAGTCTGTGAGGGAGAAGATCAATATTTGTCCAGGCAAGGAGGTGCAGACAGTCGTACAGACATGAGAGACTCAACTAGTGAAAACGGGGGCAACGGAGTTCCAGGAGGAAGTATTAGCACTACGACCACATTTCCAAAGGACCGCATTGGCTATATTCAGTTTTTTCGACAGGAACTGTAATTATTGACTGTCTCAAGGAGCCACAGGGCTCGATAAAATTCGAGTTACGTGGCAGTAGTGTTTTTATTAATGGTACGACATGCGAGGTACCCGAGAGAGACTGCCGTGCCACAGCTACACTCACAGGTACCACTGCACTCCATTTCACTGATTCGACATTGCACTGGCCAGAAGAACCTTTCGAGGTGCCGTTGTAATTTGACGTACCTTAATAACACCCTGTATTTAGATCTCATACATTCGTCAGACACACTGACGGCAACTGAGCAGCGCAAAACTTCATGGGGCAAATGTTGTTACATATTCCACAATACCAGAAGTGCCGAAGACAAAATTTAGTAACGTATGTTAGCCCACCCGGCTAGCCCTGCGGTCTAAAGCACGGCTTTCCGGATTGGGAAGGAGCGCCTGGGTGCCTATTCTGTATCTTTCCGCCATTGTGCCGATCGTTTTGGTACTCAGGAGCACCGAACGGTCTAGTACTCGAATTAGAGTCCCATCTTTATTCAGCATGCATTTCGGTAGCGATACCATTCGGGTCTAGAGAACCGAAGCGCTGTTGTCGGTTCGCGTCGCGCAAGCCAATCAAAAGCAAGCGGCCGCACATCCGCGCATGCGCACTGCAGCGCGCACAGCGCCAAGAACACAAAGCGGCTAGCAGACGACACAGGCGCGCTATTCTTCGCAGTACCGAACTTGCGTTTTTGCAGTACCAAGTGTTGCTAAAATACCAGCGGAAATGTCGGTCGAAAATGATGTTACTAGGTTCACAGTTCAGTGACACTGAAAGAGTGTTTAGGATTGCTATTGTTATTGTCATTTATGGGTATTTTATTTGAAACAAAACCCTGGGTATGGAGAGGCACTTATTATTGAACACTTTTGGCCAGTATTTGTGTGTAGTATCACACTGCACTGATACATCTATAAAAACAGCCCAAATATTGATTGAGAGTTTCAAAGAATAAGAGTCGGCGGGAGTGGCCGCGAGGTTCTAGGCGCTACAGTCTGGAACCGCGAGACCGCTTCGGTCGCAGGTTCAAATCCTGCCTCGGGCATGGATGTGTGTGATGTCCTTAGGTTAGTTAGGTTTAAGTTCTAGGGGACTGATGACCTTAGAAGTTAAGCCCCATAGTGCTCAGAGCCATTTTTTCAAAGAATAAGAAGATAAACAGAATGTGGTTATAACTCGCTCCTAGAGATCCAAATGATTAAGTACCCCATTTCCCTATATGATATGTCAAAGATTTCGGTCTTAAAAACAAAATTGAAAAAACGCGTTTCCGAGAGATCCTGCAGTTCGTCGAAGTTTATAACATGCATTTCATGAATGAAAATGTTTCGTATACGGTGCTACGGTCTAAAAATATTACAGCAGAGGTCTTTCATCTCTGCCTACTGTTGTTGAGGATTCGATCGCAGATAAATACTTGTGACAAGCAAGACTATGAAGATGACTGCAGCTAGTTACATTCCCAGTAATTTAAGTTGTCCTCTTATATTCCTGTCTAACCACATACTCGTAAATTGCTACATATTCGGAAAAGATTGTGAATTATTTCTGACAAGAAAAAATATAAAGGTCACTATCGGTTGTTCCACTCACAGAAATTTCATGTTTCGTGTTTTAAACACACAGAAATCACGAAATCATTACTGAGGAAGTGCGCTTTTACATGTAAGTAATGACGAATATTACAGAAAAATCTTAACTCACATGAATATCAATGTCTCAGAACGTGTTGCGTATGTGATGAGGAAAAAAATTGCACCCATCCGTGCTTCAACCTGTGTCCTTACGTGTAGCAATCCCACGTGCTAACCAGCTGGCTGCGCTAAACAACAACTAAGTGTGGCTTAATTCTTGTACTATTGCGTAGGAACATAGGCTGAGTTCGTTGCCAAACGATGCTGCGTAAGTCAGAAAAGCGTTATAGTTTTTAAGGTTTCTAATATCAGGCTTCACATACTTGCTTGCCATTGTTACTTGAAAGTTCTTAACAAGTTTCGAAAGTTACTAACTGAACCATTTGTGGGAAAAAGTAGAAAAAGTCACTAGTAACGTCAGTTCACACTCATGCAATATACATAAGCAGAGCCGATGTCTTGCTATTTAATGATCTTTAAACTCTTATTTGCATTAAAATAACACGTATTTTGAGAGAATATTGACCGAAAACTTTTTCTTTTAGGATGTAATCATCCACAGTAACAACCTAACCTAACCATATTTCTAACAAAGGAAAATAGTCTATTATGAACTCACTTTCCAACCCGATGCATCCCCTGGTGATTCTTTAGTAACACAATCACTAAATCCAAAGCTAAATCCGCTAAATATGTTTAAAATAACAAATTATAGATGTACATAAACCACAGCTCACCGATCGACAGGGCCACATCGAAATCCAAAACCTCTCGGTACAATTGTCGTAAAATCGGTGGCAGGACCGTTCGGTAACAGGTCTCAGAAGCTTACTGAATAGGATATTTCGATAAAGAACCGAAAATGACGTCACTACCGAAACGAACCAACTACACCGATCGATATGAACGATACAGAATAGGGCCCCTGGTCCCTGGCACGACTCCACCCAGCGGGCTTGTGTCGAGGTCCGGTGAGCTGGCCAGTCTGTAGATGGTTTTAGGCGGTTTTCCATCTGCCTCAGCGAATGCGAGCTGGTTCCCCTTATTCCGCCTCAGTTACACTTTGTCGGCGATTGCTGCGCAAACAAGTTCTCCACGTACACGTACACCACCATTACGCGACCAAGCGAACATAGGGGTTACACTCGTCTGGTGTGAGACGTTCCCTGAGGGGGGGGGGGGGGGTCCACTGGGGGCCGAACCTCACAGTAACCCTGAAAGAGTGGTTCCGTGTGGGGCGGCGGAGGGTTGAAGTGGACTGCGGTAGTCATCGTGGGGTTGTGGACCACTGTGGCTGGGGCAGGGACGGAGCCTCTCCGTCGTTTCTAGGCCCCCGGTTAACGTACAATACAATACAATACAATACGACTGTATATTAATCATAAGTGTTACATGAACGCGTGGTGTCTTGTTCATACGAACGTGCGCAAAAGAACAGACACCAAGTGGAATCCGCAACTGTGATACAAATAATGCAATTCAAGGTGGGAGGCGGTGGTGGAGAAACAAAAGTTGTGCAGAATCTGAGGCGACTAATGAGAATGCGTGCCGGATTGGGACTCGAACCCGGGATCTGCTAACTGCACCATCCGAACACAATTTTTACGCAAACACGCATGCTAACTCGGTATGCTCCGTGGCCGACACCCACTCCCATTTAGCGCCACCTGTCCGTAGTCCCCTTCCATGTCCTTCATGCTCGTTAACTTTATATTCCCGCTGGAGGTCTAACATAAACGTGCATCCGCACTGAAGGTAACGGATTGATGTGAATTCATTATATGAATGAGTGGTGTCTATCTTTACAGATACGTGTCTGGCTGGTGCAGTGATTAATGCGACTGCCTACTAAGAAAGAGATCATTGATTCGAGACCCTGTCTATCACACGTTTTACCCATCGCCGCTTATTTCGCATAAAGTCCTAATGCAGCTGATGTCATTAGTTTCTTCGCCTTCCATTCCATTCTCCTCCCTCCACCTACAGTAAAATAAAATCGTAATTGTGGGGACGACTGCTAGTTTCAGTATGCTAATGATGCGTCGTTTTACCTTCTACTGCTCTCTTTAGTACCGTGGAAATTATACCCAGGTATTATCCTGTCCCTTATTCTTTACCACATATTCGTTACCCCACCGTTTCTTCAGAGAACCTCCACATTCCTTACCAGTCGACCTAATTGTCAGTATTCTTCTGTAGCACCAGGTCTCAAATGCTTCTATTCTCTCCTATCCTGGTTCACCACAGTTCTTGTCTCATTGCCATACAAATCTGTGCTTCTCAGAAATTTATTCCTCACATTAAGACCTGTATTTGATACTAGTAGACTTCTCTTGGCCAGGAGTGCCCTTTATTGTGGCGCTAGTCTGCTTTCGATGTCTTTCTTGTTCCGTTCGTCATGGGTTATTTTGCTGCCTATGTCGCATAGCTCCACTTCAACTGCTTCGTGATCACCAAATTATGATGTTAAGTTTATCGCTGTTCTCATTTCCGTTACTTCTCATTAAATTCGTCATTATTCGATCTACTCTCAATCCATGTCCTGTACTCATTAGACTGATCATTCCGTTCAACAGATCCCGTAATTCTTTTTCACTTTCACTGAGAATAGCAACGTCATCACTGCATCTTAACAGTGATATCGTTTCACCCTGAATTTTAATCCAACTCGTGAACCTTCCTTTTATTCCCGTCATTGCTTCTTGGATGTATAGACTGAACAGCAGGGGCGAAAGACTACATCCTCGTCTTGCAGCCTTTTTAATTGTTGCACTTTATTCTCGATCATCACTCTTCATTAAACTAGAGAAGGAATGGCCCTTTTCGCCGTTCACAATAATGCCAGACATTGTTTCAAGCCGGCCGGCGTGGACGAGCGGTTCTAGGCGCTTCAGTCTGGAACTGCGCGACCGCTACAGTCGCAGGTTCGAATCCTGCCTCGGGCATGGATGTGTGTGATGTCCTTAGGTTAGTTAGGTTTAATTAGTTCTAAGTTCTAGGGTACTGATGACCTCAAATGTTAAGTCCCATAGTGCTCAGAGCCATATGAGCCATTGTTTCATACACATAAACCGTTCCCTTTTAGTGGACAGCCTTATTAAATTTTTCCTAGCAAGCTGGTGTAGTTTCTTGATATCATCGCTTATGTACCACAAAGTAACGAAATAATTACGTATTTATATAAACATAACCGATATTCATGCTTTGTGCATTTTCTTTTCAATGTTAATCCGGCTGGCGCAAACGAAGCAGTGGTGGGGGTCTTACAAAGCAGAACAGGATTAGACGGGACACTACACGCTTTACCGAACTTCAGCGGCAAACGCAATACAGAAATCTCCAATGAGTCTGCTGCTGCTGAAAACAAATTTAGGGAATAAGCAAAAGAGCTTTTTGGAGCCGGCACGTTTCCTACTGGGACTCAGTAGTAAAATGCTATGGACGTTAAAATGCTTGTTAACAGCATTCCTGGCTTTCCTGATGACCACGATGATTCATATTGTAGTTAGCACCAATGATCATAGAGAATTACAGCAACAAGTGCACCGAGAAAACTGAATACAACAGAATCGTCGCATTACACTTTTTGCGGTTATACATTGAAGTGCCAAAGAAAATGGTATAGGCATGCATATTCAAATACAGAGATATGTAAACAGGCAGAACACGGCGCTACGGTCGGCAATGACTGTATACCACAACAAGTGTCTGGTGCAGTCCTTAGATCTGTCACTGCATCTACAATGGCAGGTTATGAAGATTTAAGTGAGTTTCAACGTGGTGCTATAGTCGGCCACGAGTGATGGGACACAGCATCTCCGAGGTAACGATGAAGTGGGGACCTTCCCGTACCTCCGTTTCATGAGCGTACCCTGAATATCAGATTCCGGTAAAACATCAAATCTCCGACATCACTGCGGCCGGAAAAGGAACCTGCAAGAACGGAACTATCGACGACTGAAGAGAATCGTTCAACATGACAGAGGTGCAACCCTTCCGCAAATTGCTGCAGATTTCAGTCCTGGGCCACCAACAAGTGTCAGCGTGCGAACCATTCAACAAGACATCATCGATACGGGCTTTCCAAGCCGAAGGCCCACTCGTGCACCTTTGATGACCGCACGACACAAAGCTTTTCGCCTCGTCTGGACCCGTCACCACCGGCATTGGAGTGTTGATGACTGATAACATGTTGCCTGGGCGGACGAGCCTCGTTCAAATTGCATCGAGCGGATGGACGTGTACGGGTACGTAGACAACTTCATGAACCCATGGACTCTGCATGCCAGCAGGCGACGTTTCAAGATGGTAGGGACTCTTTTATGGTTTGGGGCAGTTGGAGTGATATTGAACCTCTGATACGTCCATATACGACTCTCACAGGTGACACGTACGTAAGCATCCTGTCTGATCACCTGTATCATTTCATGTCCATTGTGCATTCCGACGGACTTGGGCAATTCCAGCAGCACAATGCGACATTTCACACGTCCAGAATTGCTGCAGACTGGCTCCAGGGACACTCTTCTGAGTTTAAACTTTTCCGCTGGCCACAAAACTCGCCAGACATGAACATTATTGAACATATCTGAGATGCCTTGCAACGTGCTGTTCATAAGAGATCTCCGCCCCCTCGTACTCTTACGGATTTGTGGACAGCCCTGCAGGGTTCATGGTGTCAGTTCCCTCTAGCGTTACTTCAGACATTAGTCGAGTCCATGCCACATCGTGCTACGGCACTTTTGCATGCTTGCGGGGCCCTGCACTATATTAGGCAGTTGTGTCAGTTCCTTTGGCTCTTCAGTGTATGTTGATGGAAGATATAACTTCCTGGAATAGCTCTCATGCCGTTGGTATACTGCATAACTTTCAACGTGGCGTGTGCCAGTGCATTATTTCAGATTTCTTGAACTTCTAGACACACTGGTTATTATTTAATTTTTACTTTTTAATTTTTTTGGGTCATCAGTCATCTGACTGGCTTAAGGTGGCCCGCCACAAATTCCTCTCCTGTGCTATCGTTTTCATCTCCGAGCAGCACTTGCAAACTACGTCCTCAATTAATGTCATTTGTTAAAATGTAAAAACCCTATTTTTAAATTTTTTAATTGCCTAGATTACGTACATATATAAAATTAAAATATGGTGGCTAGGCTAGTTCCACTTGTCAATGCAACTACCCTCAGGTCTGCGAACAAGCATATAACAGAAAATTGCCTTCAAATATCTTTAACATAAAATGGTCGTATTAGATGTAGGTTGAACAAAACAACTGGATATGCCTGTAATAATCATATCATGCAACACCTTGCACTTGTATAAATGGCACGTTAAATAGGAAATTTAGTGGTGACAGGAACAACAAAAATGAAACGGTCTCTACACCCATAGGAACGCACAAATTCACAGAATAATTTTTTTCAGAATCATGAAGTTTAAAATGTCAGAATAAAAGGCATAGACAATGCTAATAACTAAGCACTTATGGTACATTTTCAGTACGCCTTTAATTAATTTTTTTACTGTGTTGATGTTCATCCCGTACGATAGATGCTGACATTTTAAACTTGAGTAGTAGGTTAATACCCTTGTCTTTTTTATCTTTCAAATATTTTAAACTTCGATGGTTACTTCTATAGCCGACGTTATCCGCCGTAAGGTATTCTGTCTGCGTCGCAGGAGCAGCTAATAAATGTTTTGCTGATTTGTGTGACAATTCGTTGGTAACTTAACTGTTGAAAAGGTACTGTTTGAATATATATGAAAAGTAAATTAGAGGGAGTTTCGAAGTCCAGAAATTGAACTGGAAGGAAATAACCTTGTCTATATATGACTATGCAGATATGATAAACAACCTTGTCTATAGATGACTATGCAGGTTTGATACGGTTTAATGCCCTGAATGAGGAGGTTATTACCTCCCGAAAGTGACTAACTAAAACAGGCACAATAACGGCAATATTTTGCCAGAGTACCGTACGGCGTCTCATTAGTTAACGTAGAAGATGTACTGGGATATTCACTGTTGGACATTTTATGCGATTTCGTCTACTTCACAACAGGACTAATAGCTCTCCTCTATTCATTGTCTAGCGTTTTAAGCAAATCCCCCAGGGCAGTAAAACACTTCTCTTCCTCCGTTGCTCGAACTTCGAAACACAGCGCAAACAAAACTCCATCAACGGCGCCTTCATTTATATTCATTAAAACATTTCCACGTTGGCGCAACTTCAACTAATTTTCCTGTGCGAAGTAGACGAACAGAAAAAAAGGGAAAGGAAAGAATGTAGAGAAGCGTTAAGGACCTGGAGAGCGAAGCACTGGTTCACGTATTTCGGCCTGAGTTTACCCGGAAGTTTACGAAGACGGCCTAGTTGACGTTCGCCAGCGATGGTGCTGCCTCTACAGTGCTAATTACGAAACAACGCACCTGCGCGGACCCGGTGAGAACACGCCACGGGCGGAGCTTAAATGCTGGCTGGCTACAAATTCCGAAAGACGAGGAAATTGATACGGATTTCATTCTAAAGTTTATTAAGCTTTTCCGGCACCCAGGTTCCTTCGCAGGTGCGGGTAATGAGATTTGCGACTGACGCCAAGACTGGAAACAGTCGTTAGCCAACTTCATCCGCATGCGAAAGCCTGTTCGTTCCACTTCTGCACGCTGTAACTTGTACAACGCTCCTTGCCGTCAGAAGGGGATCTAGCTGCACTTCTCTTGTCCGAAGGCTTCGAGTACTGGTGAGTCGACAGACAAGTAACATCAGTGATGAAATACGCACTAACTTTAATACCCGTGCGAAACAGTCGTACTTTTTAATGTTTCAAATAATGAAAATATTTGGAAAAACTGTAGTCGTTGGAATAAGGGTAGTGTGGTGTCCGTACTGTAAGACCTTCAGTACACACACCATCAGGTTATTTGACTTGTCTCTCTAACGAAGTAGGCGAGTGTCAGCAATATGTCTCGTGGTCTTATCGTGGCGTGTTTATCTTCTGCCGTTAGGTCAGACGATAGAAATGCCACTTGCATGCTTAGAGTAGCAGATTGATGGTGACCAACTTTAAACAGAACTTGATTAATTTTCACACACATTTATTAAAATAATAACAAGCACAAAAATTACTTAACTTGGTTCTGGATGCTATTTACAATTGACAACCTGAAGTTCCTTTGGTATTGGTACGTTAATCTTATTCTCACATATATCTCTGATGCTTGACGAAAGTGTCTATACCTTCATCTTCATGGTTATGTACAGGAATATGGTAATCTTACTAGACGCAGACTGAAACTTGACTATAGACTGGTACAGACAAATGTAGAACTCGTACAGACTTGTACAGACTAATACAGACTGGTACAGACTGGTGCAGACAAATGCAGACTGACTAATCAGAGGTCTGTACACTCGTTATAATACCTCTCGCATTCATGTATCACTGCGCTAGTGTGATCCACGAGGAGAAAAGGTTCTACGTTAGCAGCAATCTCATTGGCTGCATTACATATTAATACGCGGATCAGCGGAAGTTGAATTTGGTCCGTCTCTATGGCAGCGCCATCTCGTAGTGCGGAGACGGACGAGTGCTGCGCCTGCGCTGTTGTGCTTAGCGGGACGCGCTCTAGTGGGAAAGTTGTGTACGCGCTGACTACGCAGAACTATGTATACAACAGGTAGTTTTTGCGAATGAACAGAAAAAATCTTTAAAAATGAACCGAATGGTGTTAAATAATAATCAGGATTATAAATTCATCCTTTTTTATACGTTTCCACGTACCCAAAAATGTGTTTTGCATTCAGAATGTCGGTCCCGGCATGTACGACGGGTAGAGAACAGGGACTGTCACTAAACCCACATAATCTACATCTTTAACTCCACAAACATTTTCGATCACAGTAAGCACATTAGGCTGTATTAGTAATAGGTAAATCACAATTCAAGAGGACAATGACAAATACACGTGTGTCGTTTTGGAAAATATATTTGTTTGGAAATGTCAACTTGTACAACAGTCAGAGATAATGGACTACAACAGTGGTCATGGTTATTATTTATGCCTATGCTGTATACAAAATATCCAGTTAATAAGTAAATTAAAACAAATAAAATTGTACTTGTAATAAGATAATACGAACAGTCAGTCTCTTACTCGTGATTAATAAGTTAGCTTCGTAAAATATATGTATGAAGGTGGCAATCTATGATGCCCTTTTGCCTACAATAGTTGAAAGTCTCTTTTATGTCAAAATTCTCCACAAATACTAAGTTTTTCCGCAAAATCTCTATGCAGTATCAGGATCGGTTGGAAAACCTTTCTAATGATACCTCATTCATCCCTGTACGATTAGTATGTGTACAGAAAAAGGGATGTTGACTTGAGAAATAATACGTATGACAAATCACTAGCAAAAATAAATCACAGGAATTGTCACATTACGTGGTTCAGAACAAGTGTTTAATGCCTGTTTTTATCATACAGGGTGTCTTTACATGCTTGAGTCACAAATAAAGAAGTCTCACTGAGGTCTGAATGGAGTACTCGAGGTACGTAGCCAAAACCCGTTGCCAGCTGATTACGGCTCAGACTACTAACTATGGATGAATAGTGTAGCTGGATGGTTGTATTGTTCGTGATGATAAAACCTTTAGACTCTCCGTCGGATATTACTGGAATAAAAAATGACTGTCATCATATAAAAAGTGGAGGAAACCTGATACTTCCTCCATGATTTCTCATGTATGTAAGTTATGAGTTAACAGAAACCAAGAATATTTAACTTTTCCCAGGATTAACTGAATGATATGCTCACACATGCAAGGTAGGCTCATAAAACTATAACCTGATGCGTATTCATACTTTTGTGAAAATTAAAACAAAATATTTTATTTAACGTACTTCACAAGATGTGGTGGCGTACAGTCTGCTACAGTAATGATGGACGCTGTATGAAGCTCGTGTTTGAGTATCTCAGGACAATAATCCACACGAAAATTATCATAAAAACAATAAAACACGCAAATGCAGATAAACACTCACCAGCAACACAGTTAAATATGCATAAACGATTAAAAAGCGAACGAAAATTGACTGAATAGCTATGGTCCCATTAGTAATATTAACAATTCGAAGGGCTTATTTCAATAGTGGTACAAGTCCATTTTTGTTCATTCTGAGATACAGAGGCCTAAAGTTAAATGACCGCTGACAAATCTGCAGTTGAGATACCAGGAATATTCAAGTACAGGATATATTCAAGTATATATACTTGAATATTTCTGTCATCTGCAGTTGAGATACCAGAAATATTCAAGTATATATACTTGAATATATCCTGTACTTGAATATTCCTGGTATCTCAACTGCAGATTTGTCAGCGGTCATTTAACTTTAGGCCTCTGTATCTCAGAATGAACAAAAATGGACTTGTACCACTATTGAAATAAGCCCTTCAATTATTTGCAATAATAAGGACAGTGTCAGAGAGTAATGCGTCTATAGGTTTATATCGTTTGAAGTAAAAAAAATGTTTCAATGAATGAAACCAAACCACTTTTATTATAACTGAATTACAAATGTTACTGACACGGAAAAAAATGCATTTCATTTTAAACATTGCAGCAACGTAAAATCAGTGATAATGAGAAACTGCCATTGTTCTTGTAAAAAGTCTTTACAGCATTATTTAGAGAGACAGTCCACGAAAGTTGAGCTACTTATCAATGTTTTCAAAGTCAGTCTTCACTTAGCTGGTACTTTCGGCGAGTCGTCGACGTCCAAGTGGTTGGTCCATAATTCCTGAGCGCGCAGTGCAGTAATTATCGTCGTCTTACTGGTTCTCTTGATCGAAGCAGCCCGTTATGAACGCCACAGGAACGGGCAACGTTTGTGAATTACCTTAACTGGCGCATCTACGTCCACCGACGAAAGAGAGACACGCATCATTGAAGTAACACGTGACGTATCCCGACATCATAATGTTAATTTAGCCGTTACTAGTGACAGCATCAGATTTATGGGTTTTAGTTCGATTGCGGCTCAGCACATTTCACAGTACAACCGGTCGCAATAAGAAAGAACATTATTACATCAGTCCGCAGTATGCATCGAACAATCCTTAACGCGCACAAATCTCACTACATGAGGAAATTCTTCAGATTGGACTTAATTGAGCGAGGATTACTGCTAAGATTTTGTAATTCCTGTGGTAATCTACTGAAAACCGTTGCAGGAGAGAATAATGCATGCCTTCTGCGCAAGAGTCAACGAAGTGCGATCTAAATACAGATTCGATTTCTGCCTAGTATTAACTGAGTGGAAACTACTAATTCTTGGGAACAAACTCGTATTGTTAACAAGAAACGAGATTGAGGGTAATAAATATTGAAAGGCCAATGTCAGAACTGCCGTACTACTGAACGGGGGTTGATCAGAGGTTCGCGAACTCATTCCATATATTGTTCTAACTGCCCTTTGATGAGCCAGGAGTACCCTTTGTGCATGGCAAGACTTACCCCAGCATGTAGTGCCATTGTCGGAAGCGAATAAAACTCAGGAAAGTAGGCTAATTTTCGCGCAAGACATTCACTTATTGCTGAGGCTGCTCTAGAGGTAAATATAAAAGCATTCAGTTTCTGAAAAAGATCCTGAGCGTAGGGTTTCTACGACAGCATCTATCCGGACATTTGGAATTTGAGCTTCTGAGACTAACTAATCATATTGCCATTCTGTGTAGTCAGAATGTCAGCATTAATTGAACTGTGTGTCATAAACTGTAAAAACTGAGTCTCATTGTGATTTAGAATCGACTTACTCTGCAAGCTATGAACTTACGTCTTCAGCTGCAGTATTCTATACAATGCCAGTGTTGCACTCAACATCCTTCGCTACCCAGCTAGTTTCATCGACAAACAAAATATTTTCGATCAACTCTCTTATTAGAGGGCATGTATAAAACAAATAGCAGCGGTCCCAGTACCGACGCCTCAAGCACCCCCTCCCCCAGCCGTTCCACAATCAGATGCCACCTCCTAGTGCGGCAGAACTCCACATGTATTAATTAAAAATTATGCATAATTCGTCATGTGAAGCTAGAAGTGTTAAAGTGCGTTGTGTTTCGTGCAACGAACATTAACATTTGGAACAAAAAGAAATTATTTTAAAAAAAATGAAGACAGTGATATTGAACCTTCTTTATTTTATCTCTTTTGGTCAACGGAAAAGATGGAAGACATTGTATCAGCTTACTCAGTCTCTTGTCTTCGATTCTTGTATGGATGACAGGCAGCATTGAACGCTGGATATAATTGTGTGTAAGTTCTGTAAAACCATTCAGAATATAAATATTTCCATGTAACAACACTTATTTTTTGTACAGCTCGAACTTCTCATATGAGTGGATCAATACTTCGAATAAATTTGTTTTTTTGGCGTGTGCTCCGGAGGAGACTACCATTTCTCTTGCCGCATAGGTCGGCCATTACGCCTGAAAAACAGCTATTCTTGTTAAATTATTTATTAAATACAAATTTAAATGCAGGACAGTTCTCTGTTTTTCTCATTCAGTATCCTTAAGTCAGTAAAATTAAATATTTTCGTTGCATTGAGTAGGGTAAATTTTCAATTGGCCGCTTAACGGCGGATGACGAGAATCTCCTTAGCTTTGCCTTGCTGAACAATTTATTACCTTTCATGAAAACAGAAATATCTCAGGTATTAATGGTCGTTTTAAAACTGGTAACATAATTAAACATGTTGCCATCAGGCCCCCTGAGAACTAATTTTTATTACAACATTCCGTGTAATATACGCAGATTTTTATTAATAATAGCAGCCGCTCGTGCAAACTTGACCGTAGAAGGCGGTGAGTCGCGCCCTATGTTTCAAAAATTGTTTCGCACACACCTCGGAAAATCCAGTCTACGTAAATGCTTGTGGTGTTACTGAGTTTGCTTAATAGTCTCATGCTAGCCAAAATCATAACCCAATGCTGATGATGACCATTTCTGTTTAAATCAAGTATCACAACAGAACGAGGAAATTAAAATTTTACTTTATATTTCACCCACACAACAAAATAAAAATGTATTATTATATTTTTTTTATAAATACTGCCATACTACCCATTCTCATTACCGTGTAGAATGACCTTTTGCTGTGTGCTTCTTAAAGTATGGCAGTCACCAATTGTGATGTATTCCTCATAGTCCATATTGGTCCAACTTGTAATATTTTGTGATCCATATAATCAAACACCTTTGTAAAATCAAAGAACATTCCTAATGTTGAAACTTTCAGTTTAATCAGTCCAGTGCATCACCAAGAAAAGAGAATATAGCGTTTTCAGCTTCAGAAACCAAATTGTACATCTGACAGCAAATTATTTCAACTACAGTGATCAGTTATCCTTACATATACACATCCTTTTAAACGACTTTTGCAGAAATCGATGGCATAGAAATAGTTCTACAATTGTCTGCCTCATGCTTTGCTCCTTTTTTATGAAGTCATTTTACTATTGAGTTCTTTCATCGTTAAGGAATCTGACCATTCCTAAAGGAAAAAATATGCATCTGGATAAGTGCTGGGCTAACACACACATCATAGTATTTTAATATCTTGTTAGATACTACATCATATCTGTGAGAATCCATAGTCTTCATCGACTGATTGACTTAGTCTCCTCCTTGTCAGTAACAAGAGATGTATTTCGAATAGAGGTCTTGGAAACCCATTTTCTACAAGTGTCATATGGTTCCGTGATTCTTTCCGAAACAACACACACACACACACACACACACACACACACACACACACTTGAGAAATTCAGTGTGGCTGGAGACTTACTAGGGTACTCGTGCAGTCGCACTGACCAATGTTTCTAGATGGCGCAGTAGTCAGCTTATCTTATTAGTAAGCAGGGGACCTGGGTTCGAGTACCGGTCCGGCGCAAACTTTAAACTTTCCCCATCGATTTAGATCAATGCCCGCTCGCGGCCAGTGTACGCATTTTCTTTTTGTGTTAATTCACAGAGGCTGCTGGATCAAAATGATGTCTGTTTTTTCAGTCGTATGTGAAAAAACATCCACCAGATATATTATAATGCCCTTATAAATTTACCGAATTTTGAACGAAAGGGTTTTTGTTCATCTTAGTGTAGAAAGGCAGTAACGAGTACAAAAGGAGGCCGAAGCAGTAAAGCAACGGTACATATAACAGTGATCTGGAGATGGATTTGTAACAAATCAGAAACCAGTATGGATCATTCCGGTTTGTGTCTCTACTGACTATTCCACGAATTTGTATCACATGACTCATTCTGCTCATACTTAAGTTATTACGTAGTCGAAGAAAGACATATAAATTTAGTTGGGAACACGACTTACATTGCTGCACATTAAGTGGTAATTGGTCTTAATATGTAACTGGATATTAATACAACTTTCATTAGACGTAAATACCTCGTAGATATAAATTCAGTTCCTTGGAAAATGCCTGAGTTGCTATTAATATTGTCCGCCAGGTATATTACTTTTATATATGGTTGTGATAATTCGATAGTATCATATTTAAACAGTTTTCTGTTGTTCAGAAGTCTATAGAACTCTTCCTAGTCATTATTACATTGTCGAAGTCTGCTGGACTATATCCACCGTCTATGCAAAACAAAGTGGACAATCGTCAGCCCAGACGTCAGAGTTCTTTTGTAGAGAGAGACCACGTTGCCAATTTAAAAAGTATTTAATTCGTTGGAACCAGCACGGGTATTCGAATGTGAGTGACTTTAACTCTAAACTAAATTAGTTCCCAACTCAAAGACATTACAGCGGAGAAGGAAACGGGAACGCCAGCGACAGTGAAGAGTAGGGTAGTGGAAACTGCGCAATGCCAGACGGAAAGAAGGGAAGTTCTGTTTGCTGCTTAATCTAACTTTGAGCTTTTTCCCTTCCCTCCAAATTTGTGTTTCCCCTGAAAGCCGCTTACAGAAAGAGGAGAATAATGTCGATGAGATTTACAGTAGCAGAACTTCGTCTCGGTAGTTACACAGTGAGTCTCTGTCGAATACACGCATATTTCGGTGTGCTCTTTAACGAAGTTCCCCCATCTCCGCCCCTTCCTTCTTACTGTCATGCCTCTCCTAAGCATGATTATCATACATACGTTTCGAATTCCTTGTCGTCGTGCTAGTGATTAAAACTGAATTTGTAACACCTCAAGATACTATGTACTGATGAAGTGTAATTGGAAAATGGAAATACGTAAATACTAAATCCGAGAGTCCGTAAAATATCTAATCTATCCAGAAGATGCCATTATCTAAACCGTAACACGACATATGTTTTATATGAAGATGGTATCTGTTCTTTCGGATATGTCTGAAAGAACAGATGCCCTCTTCATATAGTTAAGGCTAACCGGCCATTGACCTACTTCTTCTGTGCTGGATGCACACGCATTGCCCAAACTCTTACTTGACCTGGTACGATTGTCTCCCACGAGTAATGAGTGTAATGGACAGGGGCACTACGAATGTAGTGTGCGGACATTAAGCTGGGAATGTGAGTCTCACGGGGAGCGTGCAAGGGATAAATCCCTGCAGTCGCACTATCCTCTGTGCCCTCGGCGGCTCAGATGAATGCTGCTGCAACGGTCGCAGGTTCGAATCCTGCCTCCTCGGGCATGGATGTGTGTGATGTCCTTATGTTTGAGCGTGTTCGGTCAGAGGGTTGTCGCCTTCTGTAATAAAAACACAGAGTGAACGGATTAACGAATAACATGAACGGAAGTCATCGGTCGTCCGTCCCGCACAAATTCAACGAACCATATAGAGCAATATGAGATTAAAAAAAAAAAAAGATGGCTAGAGCCTCTGTCATGCAAGCAGGAGATCTCGGGTTCGAGTCCCGATCGAGGCACGCATTTTCAACTGTCCCCGCTGATGTATATCAGCACCTGTCAACAGCTTAGGGTAGTGACTTAATTATCATTTCACATATGTTTTAGGTTCCTCGCCTTTTCTCTATATCGCTTCGGTTTCGGCGCTCCATTTTGCCACTCTTGTCCATCTAAGCTAGCACACCCTCAGGGATATCGATATCGACATGTTTTTTTGTTTATTTATTTATTTGTAAGAAGCTCCATTACAACCTTTTATAATGGTACATGTAAGTATTATGTGTGTGTGTGTATGTGTGTGTGTGTGTGTGTGTGTGTCTGTTTGTGTGTGTGTGTGTGTGTGTGTGTATGTATGTATGTATGTGTGTGTTTGTGTGTGTGTGTGTGTGATAATGACGACGACATGATGACGTTAACGACGATGATAACGAGAGAAGGAAGAGAGTGAAACCCGGTGGCGGCACATTACCTACTCCTCGCGAATAGGGCCATGGAAGCAGTCGAGCGTAATGTCCTCATCCTACGGACGGAGCACCATCAACAGTCTCTCATGCCCTGACTTCGCGAGACACTGCAGAGAGTTTGGCATTTAAACCAGGACGCTGGCGCAAACTCTGGTGATCAGGAACTTGCGCCACACCTCTCCTCCCCCTGTTGACCAAGTACTGGCAGTGAAAATTTTTTCCACTATCAGGATTCGAGCCGGCTTACCCCCGGATCGAGCACCATCGTACAAACGTACGTTAGCGACGGAGGCGTATCGCATCAACGTGTTTATTAATCTGCAACGTGTTTTACCAATTTCCACTGTAAACATAGTATGCGATGCAGTTCTCTTCTGTATCTGTGCACCCAAGGTCACAGAGAACTTCAACGATTTCAACGTTTGCTTTCTTCACTCCCCAGCGGATGACTATTGTCAGTTTTAATGTCAGCACAACCTCAAAACAATAATTGCGAAACGGCTAATGTAATTACACTACTGGCCATTAAAATTGCTACACCACGAAGATGACGTGCTGCAGATGCGAAATTTAACCGACAGGAAGAAGATGCTGTGCTATGCAAATGATTAGCTTTTCAGAGCATTCACACAAGGTTGGCGCCGGCGGTAACACCTACAACGTGCTCACATGAGGAAAGTTTCCAACCGATTTCTCATACACAAACAGCAGTTGACCGGCGTTGCCTGGTGATACGTTGTTGTGATGCCTCGCGTAAGGAGAAATGCGTACTATCACGTTTCCGACTTTGGTAAAGGTTGGATTGTAGCCTATCGCGATTGCGGTTTATCGTATCGCGACATTGCTGCTCACGTTGGTCGAGATCCAATGACTGTTAGCAGAATATGGAATCGGTGGGTTCAGGAGGGTAATACGGAACGCCGTGCTGGATCCCAACGGCCGCGTATCACTAACAGTCAAGATGACAGGCATCTTATCCGCATGGCTGTAACGGATCGTGCAGTCACGTCTCGATCTCTGAGTCAACAGATGGGGACGTTTGCAAGACAACAACCATCTGCACGAACAGTTCGACGACGTTTGCAGCAGCATGGACTATTAAATCGGAAACCATGGCTGCGGTTGCTCTTGACGCTGCATCACAGGCAGGAGCGCCTGCGATGGTGTACTCAACGACGAACCTGAATGCACGAATGGCAAAACGTCATGTTTTCGGATGAATCCAGGTTCGGTTTACAGCATCATGATGGTCGCATCCGTGTTTGGCGACATCGTGGTGAACGCACATTGGAAACGTGTATTCAGCATCGCCATACTGGCGTATCACCCGGCGTGATAGTATGGGGCGCCATTGGGTACACGTCTCGGTCACCTCTTGTTCACATTGACGGCGCTTTGAACAGTGGACGTTACATTTCAGATGTGTTACGCCCCTTGGCTCTACCCTTCATTCGATCCCTGCGAAACCCTACATTTCAGCAGGATAATGCACGACCGCATTATGCAGGCCCTGTACGGGCCTTTCTGGATACAGAAAATGTTCGACTGCTGCCCTGGCCATCACATTCTCCAGATCTCTCACCAACTGAAAACGTGTGGTCTATGGCGGCCGAGCAACTGGCTCGTCACAATACGCCAGTCCCTACTCTTGATGAACTGTGGTATCGTGTTGAAGCTGCATGGGCAGCTGTACCTGTAAACGCCATCCGAGCTCTGTTTGACTCAATGCCCAGGCATATCAAGGCCGTTATTACGGCCTGAGGTGGTTGTTCTGGGTACTGATTTCTCAGGATCAATGGAACCAAATTGCGTGAAAATGTAACCACATGTCAGTTCTAGTATAATAAATTTGTCCAATGAATACCCGTTTATCATCTGCATTTCTTGTTGGTGTAGCAATTTTAATGGCCAGTACCGTATATATGTGGCATTAGCAACACAGTCTGAGGACTTCCTACGAATGCAAACAACAATAAATGACCAATATACATCATCACCACTGAGAGCTGACGGTTCTCGGCAAAAGTATAATTTCACACTGAAGTCAGTGGCGACCGGTAACCACAAATTCACATGTTTCTGGAATCTTTTACTTCTGTTTCCACATACATTCACCCGTATCATTTTCCGCTATTAAATAGATTACACTTCATGTAGTTCCACATTAACCCAAGTGTTCTCTTGTCTCGTTGTCCACTTGGTACGGTTACACCATACAGTAGTCTTGAGATACGTAGGTATTATCGACACGTAATCAATGAATGTAGTGTAGAGTATTCGTTCCTTCTCAGACAACTATCAGAATGAGGTGTGGAGACGAACGACGATGGACTCGTACTCACCTCATTAACTTCAGTTAGCAGTTAAATGACTAAATTAGTAAGAAACTATTTTATGAACAAGCTAATACATCAATAACGTCCAACGTATAATAACTGCGATACAACAGAGTTAAGGAAACATTCCCATTCAGAAGTTTGATTTCAATGTGCGTTATTTGTGAGTGGATCGCGTTGTGCCTATTGTAAGGAGAAACGTGTACCACCAGCTGTAAGCCTGTGATTTGTTGAGACTGAAGTTGATCATTCCACGATAATGCTGATCGTTTTGATACGGATCCCACACTGACGTGGGAATATGGGATGTATAGTTTCAGGCAGACCATGCCGAACAGCATGGAGGATCTCAACAGGCCCCTGCGATTAGCACTCGAGAGGGCAGGCATACCTTACGCATGGCTGTGCACTATCTTAAATGTAGACTTTCACGGCCGGAAATATCATGTCCATTATAATTATCCGGGCTGTTATGCCGTGGTCTGGTGATGAATTCTGTGTCGATTCCCAACGTTTCGTCTCCGCTCTGTATCCCTCCTCTGTTGGTTCTTTGTAAGGATTACTGCTATATGCTCATATATAATACAGTTCCAGTTTCAAAACGCTGTTCAAAGAGATCCTCTGCTTAGAATGACGTCAAATCTGAATAGCATCTTATTGTCGCAGGGGAAACGTAATGAACAAAAGTAAGTTAGTGAAAATATGAGCCAGTAGTCCTGCAGAAGTTCCCGATTCTCAAGGGTATGAAAACGGGTATTGGTCCGATGTCTGATAAGGGTCTGGAGAAAATAATCACAAAATTTAAAGAGTCAGGTTCTTTTGAAATGCAGTATGGCAGAGGGAGGAAAGCAGTTGATCCAACGTCTATCGAAGATATGGCCACAGCATAGCAGGAGGAATCGAGCGGTGGTGTCCAAACATAAAGTGCACGGGAATTGCCAGAATGTTGGACATGCTTACGAGCACAGTCATAAAATCTTACGAAATATCCTGCCGTTCTATCCATACAAAATTGCCCGTGTTCAGAAGCTGCTTCATGCTGACCTGCCAGCAAGATGAAAGTTCGCCCTGGAATTTCTTGCTCGCACGGAAGTGGATAGTCAATGGTCACAGAACATTCTGTAGACAGGCGAACCCTATTTCCAAGGACATGTTAATACGCAGAACTGCAGAATATGGGCAATGGAAAACCTGCGTGCACATCAACCGGTAACAGTTCAGTAAGCGTGGAGTGACTATGTAGTGCGGGTTGACGGCATCGCTTTTCGTAGGGCCGTATTTTTTCGAGGAGATGAGTCCTGCGGATCTTGTTGCCTGAATCGTCACTGGTAAACGCCTTGAGAGTATTTTGCGCACGAATGTCATTCCAGCCCTTCAAAAGTGTCGACGTGCGGGTAGGATCATTTTTGTGGACATTGGACCGACAGTGAAGTAGCTGCTCCATAGGCATTTCCGAAATGCTGGAATTACCAGCCGTCATTTAACTACAGCCTGGACGTCCAGACCACTTCATCTAAATCTGTATGACGTCTGGCTATAGGTTATATGAAACATGTGTTCAGTGCGCCAATTAAGAATGGCTGAATTGAAGTCACGCATACATTCTGAACGTGATGCCTGAAACACTCAGACCTTTTGTGGAATAAGCTGTTTCTCGATTTCAAAGTGTCAGAAAACGTTGAACAGTATATCGAACATGTCTTGCGCCAGTCTCAAAACAAGTAAAAGCGTTATCATTTTGCTTTTTATGTGCCTTTTAGCCTCATGATAATTAAAAACCAAGTCTTTCCATTCGATGTGGTACGACCTGTCTGCCGAGCTTGGGTAGTCATGCACAATGAACAGTACGGCTCGTAGTAATGTGCAGCTCAAACCATAGCTGTCGTATTGGGATTCATCTGCCATTTGTAGCCGACCGAATCTACGTTAAGACCTTACAGCCCCAATTAACGGTAATCTTTTTTTCATCAAGTTTCCTCCTGCTTCAATAACATGCTGTTGAAATTTAACGTTTCTAAAACGTTTTGAAACTCGAAATTTAATTCTCGACACACAGTATATGTCTCCTGTGTGTGTCTCACTTCCGCTGGTTCTTTGTAAGGATTACTGGTAACAGATTTATTACGCAAAATCCTCTCTTATTTCGTTACACCTTCTTGTCGATAACGTGTACAAAGGCTCTCCTGAAGTAGTTGTGTGACAATGCTGAGTATCTTAACGCTCACAGTTTTTCTATTGCATTCCATTGCTCCTAACAACTACGAATAGGTCACATAATTCTTGAAATATTAAGCAGAGTCATTAATCTACATAGAAGAGAATAGATTGCGTCAGAAAGTTAATGCGTCGCCACGGAAGCGTCGCCTTAAAAACAATGACTTGTCGCCTCAGCAGTCGATAATGCACATGTGGGAGTCGCCAGAAGAACCTCTGTGAATGCACAGTGAAGCGCTGCATTATTCTGTGGCGACGAGCGCACGGTCAGTCTGCTTAACTCTTTGATTTTTATGAGTATTCTTTGTATTGACTAATATTTTTCAGTTGACTGGTATTCAAGCTTTAAGCAATAAAAAGTTATTGCGTGACTACTTCGATGGATCTCTTTAGCAGACAAACTGTAGTTGGCTAAAGTGGTGACCCCTTACCCTGAATTCCGTTGTAGACGAGCAAATGCAGCACCAGTCAGTATCGTCTCCGGCTGAGTCGGCGCGTCCGTGCAACACACAGAGTGCTATGGATCGGCGCGACGCTTTGTTAAAGCACATCGAACATTTACAATGTGATATTGAAAACCCGGAAAATGACGCGTTGAACTTTTCTATTGCGCCAGGGAACTGCCGTTCAGCGGATAACAGTAGCAAGATGAAGATACGCAAACGTAGTTCATTCCTGATAAACCTGAATTATGACTGGCAGTGCTCGATCTGACTTTCCAGCACCACGGCATTGTAAACTAAGTTAAGATACCTAATTTATGATCGCCGCTAGTGCGCTCGACAATAAAATAGCAGCGATCAGCTCATATACACTACTGGCCATTAAAATTGCTACAACACGATGACGTGCTACAGACGCGAAATTTAGCCGGCAGGAAGAAGATGCTGTGTTATGCAAACGATTAGCTTTTCAGAGCATTCAAACAAGGTTGGCGCCGATGGCGACACCTACAACGTGCTGACGTAAGGAAAGTTTCTAGTCGATTTCTCATACACAAACACCAGTTGACCGGCGTTGCCTGGGGAAACATTGTGATGTTTCGTGTAGGGAGGAGAAATGCGTACCATCACGTTTCCGACTTTGATAAAGATCGGATTGTAGCCTATCGCCATTGCGGTTTACCGATCGCGACATTGCTGGTCGCGTTGGTCAAGATCCAATGACTGTTAGGAGAATATGGAATCGGTGGGTTCAGGAAGATAACACGGAACGCCGTGCTGGATCCCAACAGCCTCCTATCACAAGCAGTCGAGAAGACAGGCATCTTATCCGCATGGCTGTAGCGGATCGTGCAGCCACGTCTCGATCCCTGAGTCAACAGATGCGGACGTTTACAAGACAACAACCATCTGCAAGAACAGTTCGACGACGTTTGCAGCAGCATGGACTATGAGCTCGGAGACCATGGCTGCGGGACGTCGAACAGATGTGCAGAACTATAGACCTATATCTCTAACGTCGATCAGTTGCAGAATTTTGGAACACGTATTGTGTTCGAGTATAATGACTTTTCTGGAGACTAGAAATCTACTCTGTAGGAATCAGCATGGGTTTCGAAAAAGACGGTCATGTGAAACCCAGCTCGCGCTATTCGTCCACGAGACTCAGAGGGCCATAGACACGGGTTCACAGGTAGATGCCGTGTTTCTTGACTTCCGCAAGGCGTTCGATACAGTTCCCCACAGTCGTTTAATGAACAAAGTAAGAGCATATGGACTATCAGACCAATTGTGTGATTGGATTGAGGAGTTCCTAGATAACAGGACGCAGCATGTTATTCTCAATGGAGAGAAGTCTTCCGAAGTAAGAGTAATTTCAGGTGTGCCGCAGGGGAGTGTCATAGGACCGTTGCTATTCACAATATACATAAATGACCTGGTGGATGACATCGGAAGTTCACTGAGGCTTTTTGCAGATGATGCTGTGGTGTACCGAGAGGTTGTAACAATGGAAAATTGTATTGAAATGCAGGAGGATCTGCAGCGAATTGACGCATGGTGCAGGGAATGGCAATTGAATCTCAATGTAGACAAGTGTAATGTGCTGCGAATATACAGAAAGATAGATCCTTTATCATTTAGCTACAAAATAGGTCAGCAACTGGAAGCAGTTAGTACCATAAATTATCTGGGAGTACGCATTAGGAGTGATTTAAAATGGAATGATCATATAATGTTGATCGTCGGTAAAGCAGATGCCAGACTAAGATTCATTGGAAGAATCCCAAGGAAATGCAATCCGAAAACAAAGGAAGTAGGTTACAGTAAGCTTGTTCGCCCACTGCTTGAATACTGCTCAGCAGTGTGGGATCCGTACCAGATAGGGTTGATAGAAGAGATAGAGAAGATCCAACGGAGAGCAGCGCGCTTCGTTACAGGATCATTTAGTAATCGCGAAAGCGTTACGGAGATGATAGATAAACTCCAGTGGAAGACTCTGCAGGAGAGACGCTCAGTAGCTCGGTACGGGCTTTTATTGAAGTTTCGAGAACATACCTTCACCGAAGAGTCAAGCAGTATATTGCTCCCTCCTACGTATATCTCGCGAAGAGACCATGAGGATAAAACCAGAGAGATTAGAGCCCACACAGAGGCATACCGACAGTCCTTCTTTCCACGAACAATACGAGACTGGAATAGAAGGGAGAACCGATAGAGGTACTGAAGGTACCCTCCGCCACACACCGTCAGGTGGCTTGCGGAGTATGGACGTAGATGTAGATGTAGATGTAGACGCTGCATCAAGGACAGGAGCGCCTGCGATGGTGTACTCAACGACGAACCTGGGTGCACGAATGGCAAAACGTCATTTTTTCGGATGAATACAGGTTCTGTTTACAGCATCATGATGGTCGCAACCGTGTTTGGCGACATCGCGGTGAACGCACATTGGAAGCGAGTATTCGTCATCACCATACTGGCGTATCACTCGGCGTTATGGTATGGGGTGCTATTGGTTACACGTCTCGGTCACCTCTTGTTCGCATTGACGACCCTTTGAACAGTGAACGTTACATTTCAGATGTGTTACGATCCGTGGCTCTACCGTGCGAAACACTACATTTCAGCAGGATAATGCACGACCGCATGTTGCAGGTCCTGTACGGGCCTTTCTGGATACGGAAAATGTTCGACTGCTGCCCTGGCCATCACATTCTCCAGATCTCTCAACAATTGAAAACTTCTGGTCAATAGTGGCCGAGCAACTGGCTCGTCACAATACGCCAGTCACTACTCTTGATGGACTGCGGTATCGTGTTGAAGCTGCATGGACAGCTGTACCTGTACACGCCATCCAAGCTCTGTTTGACTCAATGGCCAGACGTATCAAGGCCGTTATTACGGCCAGAGGTAATTGTTCTGGGTACTGATTTCTCAGGATCTATGCACCCAAATTGCGTGAAAATGTAATCACATGTCAGTTCTAGTATATTATATTCGTCCAGTGAATACCCGTTTATCATCTGCATTTCTTCTTGGTGTAGCAATTTTAATGGCCAGTAGTGTATAATATTCCGCCCGCCCGCCACGCAGAAGTATACGCATTATAGACAGTTACTCCTTGAGCGGCTACGTCGGTCGGTGGAACAAGCGCTACATGGTGAAAAGAGAGAACATAAGTCACCTTCGGAATTTTTGTGACACCTGCGATGGTTAATCGACGACACCCAGTTGCCAGATACGACAAATATGGCGCGTACAGTTGCCAGAGGCAGTTGGAACGGCTGTGGCGCTTTCCGACGCACGCGGTATTTTATCGTTGCTCTCACTGCCAACAAGGTCTATGCCTCGTTAGATGGGAGGCATACGTCGTCTGTGACGTTCGAACGCAGCGGTACAGACCTTTAGAAAGCTGTAGCGATACAACGACGCCAAGAAACGGACATTACTCAACAAGTGGATGACGTATGAAATAACATTGACGAATTGATGCGACACATATCGACATCCTCGGAGGCAAGGCAGCCACATACAAGAAGAGCAAGGAAGATGGCAACGTGTTTAAGGAGCGTTGTCTGCTGGTACCACCGTCGCTTCGGAAACAAAGCGACGTGGCGCACATCACCCTGGAGTCACCCACATTGCGGCGGCGGCCGGTCGCGAGTTCGAGCACCAGCGCCTACCAATGCGAGGTGAGAGCGTTGATGGGCAACCTTTCTTCTTTACCCTCGCTGTCTCATCGACTTTTTGTCACAGACGCTAAATCCGGCAGCGCTTATGTAATGCTCTCAGCTTCGGACGTCAGTGCATTGCCTCATAGAAGTTCCGATGTGAAACTTCCTGTGGTGTCACCGCCAGACACCACACTTGCTAGGTGGTAGCCTTTAAATCGGCCGCGGTCCGGTAGTATACGTCGAACCCGCGTGTCGCCACTATCAGTGATTGCAGACCGAGCGCCCCCACACGGCAGGTCTAGAGAGACTTCCTAGCACTCGCCCCAGTTGTATAGCCGACTTTGCTAGCGATGGTTCACTGACAAATTACGCTCTCATTTGCCGAGACGATAGTTGGCATAGCCTTCAGCTACGTCATTTGCTACGACCTAGCAAGGCGCCATTATCATTTGCTATTTATCTTGTGATGCATGTACCGTCAGACCGATGTTCACCAATTGTGGATTAAAGTTAAGTATTCCAGAAGCTACGTACTTTATTACTAGACTCAATTCCTTGTCCTGTTCCAGACCTCACGCCAGCCTGCGTGAGCTTAAACGCGTGCCTTTCGGCTTCCTGTCATAGTGGATTGGCTGTCTTGCCAGTCCACAACACTTCCTCCATCTCAATCAAAGCTCACAGCAGCAAAGCAGAGTTCAATAATCACTTACGGAAAATGCCAGACAAACGTTGACCTCGCTTTCCAAGAACGTTTACCACGAACTTTCGTGATTGCCGATGTGTCACATGCAATACTGTGCGTGGATTCCATGTTTCGCTACGTAGTTGAAGTAGATGTGGGCTCGTCGAGCATTCGCTGGGGTACTCAGTGCATTAAAGGTACCCTAGGACGAAGTTCTCTGCCTACGTTCGCTGACAGACGGGGAGCGACGCCACGCTTAGCAATCTGCAAATACATGCCGGGTGTGCACACAGTTAAGGGCAACAACACAGTCCACCACATCAGCCCCACACCCGGTCAGCCAGTGTCTTAGTGACAGCGCCAATTAGCTCGTGATCGTTTCTCCGCAGGTAAGGCAGAATTCTAAAAACTATGGCGCTCGGGAGTCGTCCGTACATCCGACAGCCCGCAGTCATCACCACTTCATCTACTAAAGAAGAAAGACGAGATCTGCAGACCATGTGGAAACCATCGGGCACTCAATACCCGTACCATTCCAGATCACTGTTCGATACCCCATATTATAGATTTTACGCACGCGCTGGCAGGCGCGACCATTTCTAGTGTCAATGATTGCCTGCGGATATACCGAAGACGGCTGCGCGACACCATTATTTGAATATCACCGTAAGCCGTTTAGTTTGAAGAATAGGCCACAAACTTGGCAACGGTTTTTCGATGAAGTACTAAGAGGTTTACCGTACTGCTTCGCATACCTCAATGGTTTTCTGGTCTTTTCGGCGTGCGACAAATCGCACGAAATGCATCTAAAGACTGTTTACTAAAGCATTGACGCATACGGTATTTCGGTCAATCAAAGAGTTTACTTCGACAATATCCGGTGCCATTCTTGGGCATTAGCCCACAGCAAGATAAACTTGCCACTATCGCTGGCTCCGTGGAGCAGTAAATTTCTGCAGAAAACATTTGCCTAATGCGGCGGTGGTCCAGGCACCTTTGACGTCAGCGTTAGCCGGCAAGGACGCAGTGGAGAAACAACATTTGCAGTGGACATTTGATAAGACCAAGGAGTGAGTGCCTGTGTCAGGCAGCCGTGTTGGCACACCCGGTTCCTCAGTTGGCAGTTGTGGATGGCTAGAGAGCAAGCCACTGACACACCTCTATGCCAGCATGTCGAAGGACACTGGTAGCCCCATGACTCCTCTCCCATAAGCTTACGTCATCACTAGTTACATGGAGCGCTTACGATAGGGAATTGCTGGCAGTTTATGAAGCTGTCAGACACTTCCGGGCACAAGTGAAAGCCAAGCCATTCACGGTTCCCACAGACCACAAGCCGATTACTTTCGACTTCAGCAGGAACAAGGATGGCTGCTCACCGCGACAATTTAGACAACTTGAATTCATGGCCCTATTCGCGACAGAGCTGCAGCAAATAAAAGGAGCTGAAAACTTCGTGGCGGGTTTCTTGTCTTGGTTGGAATCGATCTCTCAGACTGTTGACTACAAGGAGTCAGCTGCTGCCAGAGACAGACCAACAACTCGCCGAATTCCGTTGGGACGCTACATCCGGGTTACGTCTGCGACAAGCACGAACCGCTGGTGAACATTTCCGAGTTTGGTGCGACATAGCCGCGCGGGATTAGCCGAGCGGTCTC
Source organism: Schistocerca serialis cubense (assembly GCF_023864345.2). Taxonomy (NCBI): domain Eukaryota; kingdom Metazoa; phylum Arthropoda; class Insecta; order Orthoptera; family Acrididae; genus Schistocerca; species Schistocerca serialis. The sequence goes on from NC_064639.1 coordinate 1,101,630,492, forward strand.
AGGCGCTGCAGTCATGGACTGTGCGGCTGGTCCCGTCGGAGGTTCGAGTCCTCCCTCGGGCATGGGTGTGTGTGTGTTTGTCCTTAGGATAATTTAGGTTAAGTAGTGTGTAAGCTTAGGGACTGATGACCTTAGCAGTTAAGTCCCATAAAATTTCACACACATTTGAACATGTTGAACATTTGGTGCGACATATCACGGTGAAAACCGAGACCTTTGTACCTGAGGTATTGCGACGGCAATTCTTTGACTCATCCGGAAATGGACGCCAGCGTCAGACTAATGACGGACAGATTCGTGCGTCCCACTATAAATAACGACTGCCTTAGTTGGCCTTAAACGTGCTTAGATTATCAGAGGGCCAAGGTTGGGCAATATGTGCACAAAGCGATAGGAAACTTTCCACTTACGACACAACGTTTCACACAAGTGCGTGGGGCCTCTGTTATCGTCGAAAGAGTACCATTATCTCCTCACTGCAGTGGATCGCTTCACCAAATGGAAGGAGTCGATTCCATTAACGGATATTTTCGCGGAAACCGTGGCAAGGGTATTTCTTTCATCGTGGATCGCCCGTTTCGGCTGCCCTTTACGTGTCACCACAGACTAGGGGCGTCAATTCGAATCGACGCTGTTCTCAGTATTGGCCAAATTCTGCGATTTCCGCCATCATCATACCACTGCTTATCACCCAAAATTCAATGGAATGGTGGAACTCTGGCACAGCACGTTAAAAGCCGCGTTAATGTCCCAAGCGTAGTGTTGGTCGTCAGCCACTGGCTTTGTTGGGCCTCCGTACAGCGTAAAAAGCAGATTTAAGAGAATCCACTCCAGAATTGGTTAATGGTGAACCCTTAGGACTGTCCGCAGAATTCTTCGCTGATCAAACCCGGGCACGATAGGCCGAATTGCCTTACGTCCTGCAAACGATGCGCGAGCATATGGCCAGATTTCGCCCGTCCGCTGTCTCGAGACATGGGGCGGTAACTCGTTCGTTCACGAATATCTATGGACATGTACACATTTGATGCTAAGGATAGACGCTGTCAAGTCGCCGCCGCCCTACAGGGTTCTCCCCAGTGATGAACATACCATGCATATAGGTCAAAATGGGAAGGACCAAGTGGTCAACGAGTTATCGACAGAAGAGAACATACACACTGGAAGTGTCCCCTTCCACACTACTGGACACAGTCGACACAGTCTCGGCGCCGCAAGAGGTTGTACCGCCACTGCCAGCACCGGAGGCTGAACAAGTTCAAGGAACGCCTTCAGTACACAAGAGAGTTGGACGTCGGATGAAATATAAATATCCCTACATCATTCCCGGAACTCCGCTCTACAGTGTGGGAGTCGCCAGAACATCTATCGATGCACAGTGAAGCGCAGCATTATTCTGTGGCGGCGAGCGCACGGACAATCTGCTCTTTGTATTGTCTCAGATTTTTCAGTTGATTGGTGTTCGAGCTTTAAGAAATAAAAAGTTAGGTGCCTGACTACTTCATTGGATCTCTTTACGAGACAGAGATAAGGTGTGAAATTACAGTGAAATCCAGACGATTAGCTGCTTACAGGTGTTATTAAATATTAACGGTTCAAAAATGGTTCAAATGGCTCTGAACACTATGGGACTTAACATCTGTGGTCATTAGTCCCCTAGAAGTTAGAACTACTTAAACCTAACTAACCTAAGGACATCACGCACATCCACACCCGAGGTAGGATTCGAACCTGCGACCGTAGTAGTCGCGCGGTTCCGGACTGAGCGCCTGAACCGCTAGACCACCGCGGCCGGCAAATATTAACGGGGACAGTTTAAAATGTGTGCCCCGACCGGGGCTTGAACCCGGGATCTCCTGCTTGCATGGCAGACGTTTTATCCCACTTTTTTTACTTTAGCTACCTCTTTTCCTTCTCTCTCTCTCGCTCGTGTTTTTTCTTTTTTTTTTTTTTTTTTTTTTTTTACCCAGGTTCGCAAAATTGCTGATTCATATTCTAGACCACAGTTTTTCATATAGTTTTTTTTGTTAAATAAAAGGGAGAGAGCTTTTATTTCAAAAATGGTTCAAATGGCTCTGAGCACTATGGGACTTAACATCTGTGGTCTTCAGTCCCCTAGAACTTAGAACTACTTAAACCTAACTAACCTAAGGACATCACACACATCAATGCCCGAGGCAGGATTCGAACCTGCGACCGTGGCAGTCACGCGAGAGCTTTGGTTTGCTTGACCGCACAAATAATTACTTCATTTCTTCTATCTCTTGTATGCGGAAACTGAACAGTAAATTAAAAACAAATGCATCGTCCGGGAATCGAATCCAGACCGCCTATGAAGGTTTTTACTTTTGTTTTGTTTTGAGGATCACAGTCAGTGGCAGGCAGGCAGGAGGAGGCAAGGCACGCAGGGGTCAAATTCCGAAGCTTGGCCACGATGTTTCCCACCATCACACTTTTTTTTAATATAATAAGCAACAAAAGCAAGGGAGCCATACCCCATAAGTTAAGGCGGTAACGTGAACTAAAAAGGGCCATCTTGCCCGCTGGGATGATCTTCTCGAAGCTGGCGGCAAGCAAGAGGCGGTCATCATTACAATGGGCATCACCAGTCATCAACATCGGAGAGTCCGGGGCCGCTGCACGCAGTCAGAGACTGTTCATGTTACCGTAGGAGTATCGTGGAAATATCAAGCTTGCAAGTCAACTTCTTCTCACAGCCGGTACACCCCAGCTGGGCGGTGGGTCGATAAATGACTACCCCAAATAGTTAGCAAAACGGTTCCGGTATTGCGTTCTGTTAATTAAGACCAGGAACTCGTCGATCATGTATTGCCACAAACCGAAGACTTCCTTTTCGCCGTCGCGGTACATTCAGTGTATTAGTGTATCGCTATTCCTTGTACCCAATTGACCGCATTCATCCGGGTCATCGGGAAATCGACGGTGTCGGGAAGAAAGAGATCCAGGGGCACAATCGAAACATAGGGGCGGCTTAGGAGGGAAGCCAGTATCTGGCGGATCAGTTTCCAGCACTCACGTCCGGGCCCACAGTTCAGTCTGTGTTCGTCCGTGTCTGTCGTGGCGCAAGGGGGCCACATGGGGTCGTCAGTTAGGTGAATGGCATGTAGCCTTCGTCGGGTGGGAAATTTCTCGTTAGTGACCACACACTACGTCGATCGCATTAAAGTGGACAGGAAGGGCGCCAAACCTCGTCCAGTCGACCGTGGGGTAGCGTCGTGCAAAGTCGTTAGCTGGATTCCAGCGTTGGAGAACACTATAATAAATCTTTGCTGACGGATTCCGTGTCTCCGGTATAATCCCAAACATATAGCCGTGTTCCACGTAAAAGTCCTAATATGTGATAACGAGGGCGATAAATGTCCAATGGGTACCGGTGGGCACAGTGTGTGTGGGGCCACCTGTGCTATCGCGACCCCAGGAAGACTGCCTGTTGGTGAAAGCCAGAGTCTTCGCATTGAGCGAAGGTACAGCGCCTAAGCTCTTTGCCTGACATGAGTGAATCCAACACCTCCTTTGTGGAAGAGTAAAGTAAGAGTAGCACAACGGATCTTAAAAACTGCACCAGCGCTCACCAGGTGTCCGAACACTGCCTGTATCCTGTCATCGGCAATACGTGGTCGTAATGGTTAAGCTGAGGAGCCATGTACACATTGACGTACTGAGGCCGTTGCAAAATGTCCAACGATCTAAATTTGTTGAGGTGAGCCTCTATACGGAGTCGTCGCAAGACCTTACGATACGTAAAGGCCACCGTAGCTTATATCTGTAGTTGGAGCGATATCCATAAACATTTGAGCATTGAGACTTTTGTCAGGGGTACATATTGTTCTGCAGGCATCCCTCGTACCACCTCCATGTAGTGTGACTTCCGGAGGTTGTTCAGACTGCCTGCCATCGCCCCATACAGTTGGAGTCAGGAAAGCACGGTTTGTATTTCGTCACCAGTCCGTGCTAAGAACATCACATCTTCGGCGTATGCGCCACGTCGAAAGGTCACGGAGCGGAGGCTAAGACCTTCCAAGCGTCTCCACAGTCCGTGAAGTGCTGGTTCGAGGGCAATGGCGAATAACGTGGCAGAAAGAGGACAATCCTGTCTGACGGACCTGTTGATACCGACGGGCGCGGACAAATATCCGTTTACCATAATTCTCGAGACCGCCCCATGGATCAAACGAAGCACAACAGATGTCGTCATGCGTGGGATACTGATGTGTTCCATAACTGCACGCAGAAAACCATGTTCGACGCAATCGAAAGCGTCGCCAAATCCAACGCAACAAGAGCACCATGTTGGCGGCATGTTTGCATCAGTGCCACCATGTCTCTATACGTGCTCGAAGTCGTAAACACATTAGTGAGAGGCAGGTTTGATCAGTGTGAATGGCAGCCTTTACCGTATATCTGAGTCCCTTACGGAGGATGTGTGACAACAGGTTGTAGTTGGTGTCTATCACTGTCAGTTGTCGAAAATTAAGTGCGCGACAGCCTCCTCCGGGTTTGGGCACCGGAATCAAGAGGCCCGCAGTGAATTCAGATGATACTTGAAAATCGGGGTTCAGGAGTTCTCTGTACATCATAACCCACATTGGTCCCATAAGATCAAAAAACCTTTTGTAAAATTCAAGAGGGAATCCGTCAGGGCCTGGCGTTTTGTTGGGAGCACCACGCAACATAGCCTCTCGTACTTCTTTCACAGTCACCTCCGACAAGAGCATAGCATCATCTTGCGGGTGCCGAGAGACAGGTAGGTCGAATAGGACGTCCCTGGCTCGTACATCCATGTTGTACTCTCGCTCGTAGAGAAGAGTCTATGACTGTGTGAACGCTCGGACGATGTCCATTTGCGTTTCAGCTCGTCGTCCATCCTCCGTCTCGACCTCCGTAACGAGCTGCCTCTTGCGTCTTCTCGTATCTTTAATGATCTGGTGGAGGGAAGGTCGTTCCCCTCTAACATCGTCAGTTGTCCTCGCCCGCACCCGCACACCTGCGAGACGTACAGCGGTGAGACGTAGCAGTTGTGCCTTGACATGGTGTTCTGCCGACTGTCGTTCCGGCGACGGCGGTTGCTCAGCCAGTTCGCGGAGCGTAGTGTAGTAGAAATCAGTTGCCGCAGTATACCAGTGCGCTCTATCTCGGCCATATCTGGCTAGTGTTCGGCACCAGTCAGGCTTGACACATCGTAACCAGCATTGAGGTATGGAACCGTAGGCGGGTAATCGCCGGTGGCATCTGCTCCATGTGGACTCAACTTCGCTCCTGCAATTTACCTCATCGAGAAGGGCCACACTGAGGCGCCACGGACCTCTACTCCGTCGGACCCGTTGTCGGGGGAGGGTGACAGTACACACATACGCTAGGTGGTCCATGAACGCTGCCGGCCACATCTCAGCGTCGTCAACTGCCGATCGCAGGCCGCGTGTGACGTAAACTCGATCCAAACGGCTCGCGGAATGACTAGTAAAGTAGGTGTATGACTTTCTATCGCTGTGTTGTATGACGATTGTGTCCAACAAAGCCAAGTCTTTTACAAGCCCCTGATGTGCTGGGCAGGTGGTACAGTGCGACACCTGGCCGGATGGTCTGAGCACACAATTGAAATCTCCACCTACTACCAAGTGTTCGGCATTGCCCTGGAAGAGTAGTTGTATGTCTTCGGCAAAAAAGGTGCGGCGTTCTCTCCTTCTGTGGGTGCCGCAAGGAGCATACAGTGATGTGTCAGCACAGCAAGGAATTCAACCTTTTACACAACGATACAAGCTCAGCCCAATAGATTGTGGGGTGGTAGGACTGGACCAAGAGACACATCAGTCAATCACCATCGACAGTTGCACTGAACATTTATTTGGCGCATTTAAAAAAGACAAACAACAAATAAAATCATCAACAGATTTTTTAAAATTACCGCACATCTTTACATTTACCATTTAGACGAGAGCAAGTTACTTCAAAATTTAAACATTCATAAACCACGGCACTTTGGCCTATTACACATTTAGTGAAATGAGTTAAAATTATTTACTCAAAACTATGAACAACCTGAAGAACAATTTACTAAGATTTAACGAGTCATAGGTATTACCAAAGTAATTTAGAGTACAGGCAACAACAAATCAGATACCATGGCACACAACCACGTTACTCAAATGGCAGGCACCCTACAATATAGGGTATAAAATATAAAATTTCATGTGACCAAGCAACCTCGTGGGATTCAACAAACTACGTCCAGAAGCGGACGCCCGCCTACTCAGCTGTTTCCAATACAGGCTCGGCATGGACCCCCAAACGGGAGCACCAACGGTCACGAATAGGCACGAACAATCACAGAACTAGTGGTTATCTACAACAGACTGTCATCTGCCATAAGTAACTAGAAACACAATAATTCATTACAGAACATCATCTGTAGTATTAATCAGCCTATTAATAAACATCACCTAAGCAGTACAAATCAGTTATCTTACGTGCGTGAGGCCAATTATACATTAAGCCGCGAGCAAACTGGATACACGGCCAGCCGGCACGCGCGGGCAGAGGGGGCGGAAAATACACAACAGCACAAACAGGACACAACCCAGGACCCCACACCCGCTACCAAGACAAACAGCAGAAATCCCGATGAAACGACATCAAAATGCATGTAACTAGCGTGCAGGCTAACGGTATATCGAGACCCCCGCCCCAATGCAAAATACAAAGCGACTTACAGCAAATAGCCACACTTAAATTTGTGATTAAATCAGAATTAATTACAATATCCACATACCGTCATTGAAGGAATTCTTGTACTTTCATTAATAGCATCACTTTCAAACTTTTTTAAATACACAATAACAACTGGTAAGAATTTATGAAACTACCCATTTAGAGTTAGACACATGTCTCTCAGACACACTATCATTTCATATAGAAACGTAATGGTAATGTTATTGCAATTCGCAGCAAAATATATCCAGGAAAAGTATTGTTCATATATATGTATAGCAATTTGGCCAGCTTAACCCCGTCGTGTGATATAAATACAATAACCATGCAGCACGTAGACAAGGACCAGCCAAACTGTTTTTAATGGTGGTTAACACTGACAGTAGCAGTCTACAAACAGAATGTATCATCACTCCAGGCCCTAGTAAATGTTAATCATCGCATCACATACAGCTCTCACTGGAACATTGCGTACCAAGCAAGTTGACGTTAAACACATTCGAGGACAGACTCAGTAGGAGTAGCAACGGCCGGCCAAGAAAATGAAGTCAACAGCACAGAACCCACTAGTCGATTCCGGCCACAATTTACAACACAAGCAAGCCCCTTACCCTCTTGCTTGTTCGCCGAAGCCAGCTACCGCAGATCCCGGTGCCAGGAGACATATAGCAATGGAAATACACCAACGGCTTCCCAGTAACGTGACTGCTTCCACGCCGGCGATATTTCCTACGGCGCCGTCGCCAGGGTAAACAGCCCCTTTTACATGTGCTCTTCCTGCTGCACGGCACATTTACTGTCCGTCAGACCTCCCAAACGAGTTACTCCTAGGCGTCCCAAAGCAAAATCCTCGCTACTTGCTAGAGCTTACCCTTCGCTCCCCGATTGGCCCGGTAGGTGGCGCCACGGCGTGCTCTGAGCACACCACCCGAAAGATGGCCCATACCGGCGACGGGAATATCGCTGATCGAGCCAAACGGCTCATACAGGTTCACCAGACGAACTGTGCCAACCGTGAGTACGACCCCCCGGGACGACGGTAAATAGGGTACATCAGTTGCCATAATCCCTTCCCTCAGCAGAATAGCCATACCTCCTCCGCCCACACATGAAGGGATAGCGTAGGCGTCATATCTGTAGGTATCGATACAGAATCCTGATCGGACTTCTTGATGGAAAACAACATCCAGAACCGGAGCTCGTAACGTATCTTTCAACATACGGGTTTTGAGAGCGGAAATAACGCCGTTGACCTTGATCGTGGAGTGGCGGTATGCCTGTTCCATCAAGTCGTGGGGGCTGTCCTTGGTTTACAGGTGGGCGGTAGTCGCGGTGTGGAGCGTCTTCAGGGCGTAGAGACAGGAAGCGAAGGGTGTGGGTCATGTTGACCTAGGCGTCTGTCGCCGTCAACGTAGACGTTGCCAGCAGTACATCAGTGTATCGTCAGGGTCCCAAAATGCATCCTGCACCTCCATCTCCTGCGCCCACTCTCCCACGGAGGTCGATACCACTGGATCTCGAGAGGCAGACGTAGTCTTGAGTGCATCCCCGGGGGCGGGGCTACGCTGATCTCCTGCATCCCCAGAGTGCGCGGACCCGCCGGTAGCGGGAGAAGACAGCGCGAACCGTGTGATACGTCAGTATCGACCGTGTCGGACCGGTTTATCGGCTGACGCATCTCATCATCCATCGCCGCTTCCTCGGGCCGTTATACTACGTCAGTCCTTGTGCGCCGTTTCTTATGGCACTTCGGCGATTTCTGTTTACGCTGTCTCGCCTCTGTGTCCAGCGCAGGGCAGGGGGTGGACGCGCCATCCAGTCCTTCAGTTACCACCGCACTGTCAGCTTGTCGTTGTCGGGCGATACGCCTGGGCTCGACGAGAGAGCGACAGAGGCATCGGCGCTGGAAGACGCAGGGGGCTCCTCGAGAACTATTGCACGGGCCTTCAACACTTGCACCAATATAGAAGGGTCGTCATAAACAGCCGGTGACTCCCGTCTCGCCGACGCAACATACGTAATCGGCATAGAGGTCGCTACCGACGGTCGAATCTGATCGGCTGAGGCGTCTGCACGAGACAGCGTTGCAGGCATTCGGTACCCACACGTCCTACCTTACTGTATGATTAAATGATGATGGCGTCCTCTTGGGTAAAATATTCCGGAGGTAAAATAGTCCCCCATTCGGATCTCCGGGCGGGGACTACTCAAGAGGACGTCGTTATCAGGAGAAAGAAAACTGGCGTTCTATGGATCGGAGCGTGGAATGTCAGATCCCTTAATCGGGCAGGTAGGTTAGAAAATTTAAGAAGATACATGGACAGGTTAAAGTTAGATATAGTGGGAATTAGTGAAGTTCGGTGGCGGGAGGAACAAGACTTTTGGTCAGGTGATTACAGGGTTATAAATACAAAATCAAATAGGGGTAATGCAGGAGTAGGTTTAATAATGAATAAAAAAATAGGAGTGCGGGTAAGCTACTACAAACAGCATAGTGAACGCATTATTGTGGCCAAGATAGACACAAAGCCCATGCCTACTACAGTAGTACAAGTTTATATGCCAACTAGCTCTGCAGATGATGAAGAAATTGATGAAATGTATGACGAGATAAAAGAAATTATTCAGGTAGTGAAGGGAGACGAAAATTTAATAGTCATGGGTGACTGGAATTCGTCAGTAGGAAAAGGGAGAGAAGGAAACATAGTAGGTGAATATGGATTGGGGGGAAGAAATGAAAGAGGAAGCCGCCTTGTAGAATTTTGCACAGAGCATAACTTAATCATAGCTAACACTTGGTTCAAGAATCATAAAAGAAGGTTGTATACCTGGAAGAATCCTGGACATACTAAAAGGTATCATATAGATTATATAATGGTAAGACAGAGATTTAGGAACCAGGTTTTAAATTGTAAGACATTTCCAGGGGCAGATGTGGATTCTGACCACAATCTATTGGTTACGAACTGCAGATTGAAACTCAAGAAACTGCAAAAAGGTGGGAATTTAAGGAGATGGGACCTGGATAAACTGACTAAACCAAAGGTTGTAGAGAGTTTGAGGGAGAGCATAAGGGAACAATTTACAGGAATGGGGGAAAGAAATACAGTAGAAGAAGAATGGGTAGCTCTGAAGGTTGAAGTAGTGAAGGCAGGAGACGATCAAGTAGGTAAAAAGACGAGGGCTAATAGAAATCCTTGGGTAACAGAAGAAATATTGAATTTAATTGATGAAAGGAGAAAATATAAAAATGCAGTAAATGAAGCAGGCAAAAAGGAATACAAACGTCTCAAAAATGAGATCGACAGGAAGTGCAAAATGGCTAAGCAGGGATGGGTAGAGGACAAATGTAAGAATGTAGAGGCTTGTCTCACTAGGGGTAAGAGAGATACTGCCTACAGGAAATTAAAGAGACCTTTGGAGAGAAGAGAACCACTTGTATGAATATCAAGAGCTCAGATGGCAAACCCAGTTCTAAGCAAAGAAGGGAAGGCAGAAAGGTGGAAGGAGTATATAGAGGGTTTATACAAGGGCGATGTACTTTAGGACAATATTATGGAAATGGAAGAGGATGTAGATGAAGACGAAATGGGAGATAAGATACTGCGTGAAGAGTTTGACAGAGCACTGAAAGACCTGAGTCGAAACAAGGCCCCGGGAATACACAACATTCCATTAGAACTACTGATGGCCTTGGGAGAGCCAGTCCTGACAAAACTCTACCATCTGGTGAGCAAGATGTATGAGACAGGCGAAATACCCTCAGACTTCAAGAAGAATATAATAATTCCAATCCCAAAGAAAGCAAGTGTTGACAGATGTGAAAATTACCGAACTATCAGTTTAATAAGTCACAGCTGCAAAATACTAACGCGAATTCTTTACAGACGAATGGAAAAACTGGTAGAAGTTGACCTCGGGGAAGATCAGTTTGGATTCCGTAGAAATGTTGGAACACGTGAGACAATACTAACCTTACGAGTTATCTTAGAAGAAAGATTAAGAAAAGGCAAACCTACGTTTCTAGCATTTGTAGACTTAGAGAAAGCTTTTGACAATGTTCATTGGAATACTCTCGTTCAAATTCTGAAGGTGGCAGGGGTAAAATACAGGGAGCGAAAGGCTATTTACAATTTGTACAGAAACCAGATGGCAGTTATAAGAGTCGAGGGGCATGAAAGGGAAGCAGTGGTTGGGAAAGGAGTGAGACAGGGTTGTAGCCTGTCCCCGATGTTATTCAATCTGTATATTTAGCAAGCAGTAAAGGAAACAAAAGAAAAATTCGGAGTAGGTATTAAAATTAATGGAGAAGAAGTAAAAACTTTGAGGTTCGCCGATGACATTGTAATTCTGACAGAGACAGCAAAGGACTTGGAAGAGCAGTTGAATGGAATGGACAGTGTCTTGAAAGGAGGATATAAGATGAACATCAACAAAAGAAAAACAAAGATAATGGAATGTAGTCAAATTAAATCGGGTGATGCTGAGGGAATTAGATTAGGAAATGAGACACTTAAAGTAGTAAAGGAATTTTGCTATTTAGGGAGTAAAATAACTGATGATGGTCGAAGTAGAGAGGATATAAAATGTAGACTGGCAATGGCAAGGAAATCGTTTCTGAAGAAGATAAATTTTTTAACATCGAGTATAGATTTAAGTGTCAGGAAGTCGTTTCTGAAAATATTTGTGTGGAGTGTAGCCATGTATGGAAGTGAAACATGGACGATAACTAGTTTGGACAAGAAGAGAATAGAAGCTTTCGAAATGTGGTGCTACACAAGAATGCTGAAGATAAGGTGGGTAGATCACGTAACTAATGAGGAGGTATTGAATAGAATTGGGGTGAAGAGAAGTTTGCGGCACAACTTGACTAGAAGAAGGGATCGGTTGGTAGGACATGTTTTGAGGCATCAAGGGATCACAAATTTAGCATTGGAGGGCAGCGTGGAGGGTAAAAATCGTAGAGGGAGACCAAGAGATGAATACACTAAGCAGATTCAGAAGGATGTAGGTTGCAGTAGGTACTGGTAGATGAAGAAGCTTGCGCAGGATAGAGTAGCATGGAGAGTTGCATCAAACCAGTCTCAGGACTGAAGACCACAACAACAACGTCCTACATGTCCACATACGAAGCAGATCCTCGGCTGACCGTCGTTAATAATTATCACCCGGCTACCAGCGATCGTGAGATACGAAGGTATACGGAGGTGCAATTCTATATGGACCTGCCGCACTCCGTCAAGTACAGAGTAAATTTCGATGGTCTTCCATTTTTCGGCCGTATGGCAGAGGACTGTGCCATAGGGTAGAAGAGCAAGGGTGACCAAATCTGCTGAAACTTCAAATGGTAGCCACATTTTGTATTCCCAGTCCAACACGTTCGAGCATTACCACACCGTCAGTGTTGCAGAACCTATAACCTTCTGTCGAGTGTCGAAGAAGTTTGTCACAGAGCTCATCGTCAGTGAACTTAACGTAGACAACGCTGGAGACGATAGATAAGTGGATACCTCGCAGCTCTTTCGGGTCAACATGTATCAAAAATAGTTCAAATGGCTATGAGCACTATGGGACTTAACATCTGAGGTCATCAGTCCCCTAGAACTTAGAACCACTTAAACCTAACTAACCTAAGGGCATCACTCACATCCATGCCCGAGGCAGGATTCGAACCTGTGACCGTAGCGGTCGCGCGGTTCCAGACTGAAGCGCCTAGAACCGCTCGGCCACACTGGCCGGCAACATGTATCACATCGCGTAAAAGTCTCTCTACTTTGTGGGCCTTGGGTCTAGAATAGGTAGTGCCAAATTGCAGCTTGATCGTGGCTTTCCGATACGAAAAAGCCATCGGATGTCAGGAACGTAACTACACACATCAAAAAATGTTTTGCATCACCTCGGTTCCGAGAGTTCCGGAACCTTTACAGATAATTGGTATAGAGAACAACATAGACATCATTTCCGCCCTTTTTATTGCTCGTGAAAACCACACACTGCATCTTGTACCACCAAACAGCGAGAACTTCAGAGGTGGTGGTGCAGATTTCTGTACACACCGGCACCTCTAATATCCAGTAGCACGTCCTCTCGCATTGATGCATGCCTGTATTCCTCGTGTCATACTATCTACAAGTTCATCAGGGCACTGTTGTTCCAGATTGTCCCACTCCTCAACGGCCATTCGGCGTAAATCCCTCAGAGTGGTTGGTGGGTCACGTTGTCCATAAACATACCTTTTATTCTATCCCAGGCATGTCAGATAGGGTTCATGTCTGGAGAACATGCTGGCCACTCTAGTCGATCGATGTCATTATCCTGAAGGAAGTCGTTCAGAAGATGTGCACGATAGGCGCGTGAATTGTCGTTCACGAAGACAAATGCCTCACCAATATGCTGCCGATATGGTTGCATTATCGGTCGGAGGTGGCATTCACATATCGTACATCGGTTACGGCGCTTTCCATTACCAACAGCGGCGTACGTCGGCCCTCCATAATGCCACCCGAAAACACCAGGGAACCTCCACCTTGCTGCACTCGCTAGACAGTGTGTCTAAGGCGTTCAGCCTGACCGGGTGGCCTCCAATCACGTCTCCGACGATTGTCTGGTTGAAGGCACATGCGACACTCATCGGTGAAGAGAAAGTGATGCCAATCCCGAGCGGTCCATACGGCATGTTGTTGGGCCCATCTGTACCGCGCTGCATGGTGTCGTGGTTGCAAAGATGGACCTCGCCGTGGACGTCGGGGGCGAAGTTGAATATCATGCAGCCTGTTCCACACGGTTTGAGTCGCAACACCGCGTCCTGTGGCTGCACGAAATGCGTTATTCAGCATGATGGCGTTGCTGTCGGGGTTCCTCCGAGCCACAATCCGTAGGTAGCGGTCATTCACTGCAGTAGTAACCCTTGGGCGGCCTGAGCGATTCCCGTAAGAGTTTGAGCAATATGAGTGCTTTCTAACTGAAGAAGATCATTGGCCATTAAGACTTCTAAATGGTTCAAATGGCTCTAAGCACTGTGGGTGGTTCCGGACTGAAGCGCCTAGAACCGCTCTGCCACAGCGGCCAGCAGTAAGCCTTCTCTATGTGAAGATGGTATATATATGAAGATGGTATAGAGATAAGGTGTAGTTGGCTAAACACAGATTATGTTTACCTAAAGTGCTCTGTATTACTTCAATATATCGTTTCAAACAGTTTCACTACTGCCGCGCACGGCAGCCGCACTGCCTCAGGCACCTTGTTAGGTTCGTGCGGCTTTCGCCGTCGGAGGTTCGAGTCCTCCCTCGGGCAAGGGTGCGTGTTTTGTCCGTAGTGTACGTTACTTTAAGTTACATTAATTAGTGAGCAAGCCTAGGGATCAGTGACCTCAGCAGTTTGGTCCCATAGGAACTTACCACAAATTTCCAAAGTTTCACTACTAGATTTTCTTCTACCTTTCTCTGCACAATCTAATATCTGATAAATTTCTCTGTTCTTTCCAGTTAATAGGCTTCAGAACGCCTTTTAGCATGAAGTCAGTTATCAGTCGCCATCCATAAATGTTACGATTTGTTGAAAACGTAATGTACACATACTATTCTAATATCAGTTAGTTTGTGTATAACTGGTTTCGAATTCTAATCTGACGCATTGACTGAATTGTTTTCATGTATTTCTTCCCTCTATGACATTAAAAAAAAATTTATCACTGTTGGAAACGTCAGTGTTGGTACTAAACCACTTCTCTCAATGTAATGAGTTATGAGTCACTTTCCAAAGATCAGTACATTCAACAGTACTATTTGAAGTTCTTAATGTCACAAGTCGATACACCCTACTACATCATAAGGTGGCAACAGAGTGGCAAGTTCCCGTCAGTCGCCAGTAGTGGTCGCATGGGATCTGGCAGACCCAGTGGTGTGTGCTCCCGTTCAACCACTCCTCCAGCAGCTCTGTATACGGGCGGGTTCTGCCGCCGCGATAGAGGATGGCCGGCGGCAGCCACATAGCCCACTTGCGCTTGGAGCCTCTATGCTACACAGACGCCGCCTATTCGCGGTTCCAACACCATCGTTCGTACTTCAGTTCAGAGAGCCTCATCCTTGTTATTATTATATTAGCTGATCTGTGTTGTTAGGTAATAATTCCTGCTCAGTCCAGCTTTCCGACGACGGCAGTTGCCCACCTCTCCTTACCGTTGTGTACAACGTCATACACAAAATTAATAGTTCACAAATTATTATTTTCTCAATAATGGTTTTTGAATGTTGATTGCCTGTACAAAATAAGTTCATTAATAAATTCCTTTCTAAGATCACTCACTAGTAGACTTATCGGTGGGGTCAAAGGTCACGCGCTCAGAGAGCTGACGTAACATGCTGTTGCATACTCTATGTCGACAGATCCTAGATGTACCCTTGTCCGTTTTTAAGCTGCGCTACAGATCACTTTATTTGTGAAAATACAATGTACAATCTCCAACAAATTTAACATATTCACAGGTACCTTTACCTTTAATCCATATAAAAACAGTTTCATTAACTGATATCTTACGTCTACTACGTGTATACAAGGAAAAGGGTGAGGGTGACATATATGTTGATTTGCCAAAGTCTTTATTTGCATTTTCGGTGACATGATATGTTCGATAGGCTATGATGTCACGATCAACGAAGCTTTCCAGTCCGGAAACATTGGGTACGCCTGTACCACCACGTACAACAGCGACTGTTAACCATCCGTTACCGTGGGTAAACGAATCATTGATGTCAATGCTGAAGTTCAGTCTGCAACCACAAAACACTGCAGGTCCGTCCAGTAGAGAGTGTGCAGCGACAGATTTGATGGTATTCTTTTTCTTGTCGGCGACAGATGTGGTCATTTCGACGTCTTCAATAGTTTTATATATTGTCTGTCTTGCACGACGACGGGATCTTCTTTTCTTGCCATTGTAGGTGTACTACTCTACACAAAAGACGTTCTCGACAGAAATGAACGAAGAAACACTCTATTTTAATCACACTCTGATATTTTTTTACGTAGATAATTAAACATGAAAGACTTTTTCAAGAGTGATACAAGATTGATACATAAGTCATAGCGTTTTTTGAACATCGTGTTAATGAGAGACAGCAAGGCGGTTCTATGCCATCCCTATTTAAGGCTTATATGTGCCACGGTGATAAAATAGTAAACAGTCTCGTGTTGTGAAAATATGGTGAAGTGTGGAATGAAAGAGAATACAGTGCGTCCAAAACATATAAAATATCTAAGGAAATTCCGATGAACAATGTTTGTTTCGAATAAACTCATCAACCTCAGTGGCGTAATAAATATACAAAGCGCCGCCAGAGTGAAAATTGACTAACTCTCTTTTGTCTCGCTGTACAAGAAGGAAGTTTTTGTGTAATAGCACCTCTGACGCTTACTGCTTGTGCAACGAAAAAGTATGCATTGTAAGTGTATTACATTGTGCTTAATTTCAGAGTATAAGTCAGTAGTTAATATATTAACTTACTTTGTTCCTTTCTGAAAAGCTCCTCTCCTTGAACTATTAAGTAATACGTAAGAGTCTACTAGCGGCGATAAGCCATTGCAGAGCACTGCTGGATTGCCGTCATAAACCGCTAATAGTTTCATTTTCATGTAATAATTTGCGAGCTTCAGCTGCCCTCTTGAATAATATTATGGGAACACAAATCAGAATAATATTTAATTTTTTAATTATAGTATAAAACATGAGTTCTCAGGAGTTTCTTTTTTCTCTTTGTTTTTGCTTACTTAATAAAATTCTCTAATTTTATCGATTTCGCTTCACGGAATCTGATAACAGAGAATGTTTTATTAAGGAATGAATTTGAAAACAAATACTGATCACTTAAAGGAAGTCGAGTTTTTGTCGTTGAGGATGCTCAAAGAATAAGAATTACTTCATTATAATAATTTTTCGTTACCTGAGTGTTTGTTTTGGTAATCGCTCTTGGTAGTGTACGTTTAAGTCTGGCAAACCCCAAAAAATTCCTACTACTGACGTCATACAAGCGAAGCTTTAGCAGACATATTGGTTCGGAAGATTAATTTTAACATCATTTCAAAACCTTTAGCTCACGTAATGTCAGATCATTAACAGTGACAAACGCAAGGCAATTGTCTGTGCTATCGCTGTATTCATTTCATTATTGTCACACTCGGAGCAGCTGCGGCGCGCGTGTATGTAAATCGTTACAGGCAATTCCCGTCTCGTAACCACCGACCAAGTAATATCAATACGATCATTCATTCTTAAAAATTATGTATGAAATTATATACAAAATGAATTCAAATAAAAATATACAATAAAATATGGAAGGTAACTGCAGTTCTTTAGAGTGATCTATAGCTGTTCTCTCTGTTGCGAACCTTCGGTGCCCTTCGTTCAGTGGCCTGCACTACCGATCCCTCCGTTGGTGGAACACCACTGGATCACCTTACCAGAAACTTGCCCATTCGACAGGAAACCGACAAATAGAAAAAAAAATATTTTTAGTTTACAGATAGCACATAATGTATGTAAATGAACAGTTAATGCTGTTTACTTACCTGGCATCGCTCAAGTGGAAATTATGGACGGTGTGTCTTCTGAAAATCAGACCATTACAACGTAGGCCACAAACATTGTGGAACAGATAAGAGTGGCCCTGAGTACACAGTTCGGTGGTACAAAGAAACGCAGCAGAGGAAAGAAAATATAGTACTACCCTGACTATAGTAGATGTTGAAAGTGCCCACCATTAATTTCTTGGCACTTTTGGGCCCACGTCAGAGAGCTGCTTAAAGTGGATCGAAGTTTGACTGCTGGAATTCCTGCAATCTCATCCGAAATGTTCTGCTGCAGTTCTTGAAAACTATGAGGGTTGTTGCAATACACCTTAGACACGGTTGCTGGAATGAATGAGCTAATCCAAAATGGGGCCATGTAGATTGTACTGGAGTCTGTAAGCAGACAAAAAAAATATGCGGGTTGTGTCGATAAGATAGCGATCTTCTCATTTTTTGAATTGGGAAGTTCTAGAATAGAGCAGTAGTGAAATTTAAAATATGACTGTCAGCTTTTATGTACCTAGAGGAAATGTCATAAGTTCTTTTCTTTCAATTCTAATTTTTGAATTGGGAAGTTCTGGATATAGCAGTAGTGAAATTTAAAATGTGTCACCTTTTATGTACCTAGAGGAAATGTCATAAGTTCTTTCTTTCAGTTATTATCTATCTTCGTGCTACTGATTTCATCGTAAAAAAAGAATGTGTCTGCTCAGAGAAAAGATGTGTCATTTTATCCCAGCATGTACCAGAAACCCGAAACGACATTGGATACACGTTTTTGAATTTCAGAATTTATGGAGAAACTATTTTATGATGAATTTTTTATGCAAATGCTACTCTGGATATTAACATGATGTACAATAGCACTTACACAATTTTAAGCGACCTACGTCAGTAATGAAAGATAAAAGAATATTAAGTAGGTACATGGATATCAGCCATTTTCCCCTAGGCATTTTTTCCTACTGTCCCTGTTTGCAAAATACTTCAATGAATTTTGTAGGCCATGCGAGGCGCGTCGACTTAATTTTGATCTTATTTATTGAATTATATTTTTGTGCTCACCGCGCTCTCAGTTTGTGATTTCCGAATTAATATCTTTTTAATGGAAACATGTTTTTGGTGGCTGTAGGATATAGTTTAGGTCCTTTATATGCTGCAAAGCAAGCCATTTACTCAGATGTGCCCGTGAACAATTCAGTAAACAAGAAATGTAGACGAGAATCGCGGACTGTGCTTCATTTGCAGTGTGGCGCTCCTACTGGCGTTTCCACGCACTACATAAGCGGAAACTTCGTGCGCTTGCCCAGAGCTGCCATCTCCTGGCGAATCTGTGCACTATTTAACCCACAAGGTTGGCTGGATGGTGTCAACAGTATATGATTTCGTCACACGTTCTTATCTGCGCGCTCGCTATCTTATTTGATTATCACAATGCATGTTTACCTTCAAAAGATACTGGACGCTGTGTAGAGGTAGAGTAATTACCACACGCTGCATTATGTCGCAATCTATACTTAAGCGGTAATTCAAAGGTCATCAGTCCCTAAGCTTACACACTACTTAACCTAAACTATCCTAAGGACAAACACACACACCCATTCCCGAGGGAGGACTCGAACCTCTGCCGGGACAAGCCGCATAGTCCATGACTGCAGCACATTAGACCGCTCGGCTAATCCCGCGCGACCACCCCTCATAAAGATCAACACTTCATTCTGGCGCAACATTTAAAGAGTGTAACAGGTTATACATTATCAGGGGTGACAGTTCGTCGCCTTTTATTACGGCATGGGTTACGTGCGCGTCGTCCACTTCTGAGTCTACCTTTGATTGTGCTGAAACATGCTAGGTGGCAGTGATGTTTGGAACGACGTCACTGGAAACGGGAATGGCATCAAATAGAGTTTTCGGACGAATCCATGTTCTGTTTCTTTGGAAATAATGGCCTCGTTTTGGTTAGCTATAGACAGAGGTTCAAAAATGGCTCAGAGCGCTATGGGACTTAACGTCTGAGGTCATCAGTCCTCTAGACTTAGAACTTATTAAACCTAACTAACTTAAGAACAGCACACTCATCCATGCCCGAGGCAGGATTCGAACCTGCGACCGTAGCAGCAGCGCTGTTCCGGACTGAAGCGCCTAGAACCGCTCGACCACAGCGGCCGGCCGTAGACAGAGCGAAAGGCATTACAGTGACTGCACTTGCACAAGACATGCAGCGCCAACTGATGGCCTTAAGGTGTGAGGTGCTATTTTGTACAATCACAAATCACAGTTGGTGCACGTCCAGGGTACTGTCATCAGAGCCACCTACGTGAGTGACTTCCTGCGACCCGTAGCCATACCCTTTCTGCACAACACCACAGACGCCATTTTTCAACAAGATAATGCGCGACCACATGTTACTGCACGAACACGTACGTTCCTGGCGTCACAAAATGTCAGCCCTTCATCCTGGACCACCAGAATTGTCGATAATCTAAAATTTGCGAGACATGGTGAAATTACGGGTACAGAGCAGTGATCCAATGCCAACCACCACGGATGAACTTTGTAACCAGGTGAATGCAGCGTGGGCGGCTATACCACAGGACGGCATTCGTGCCTTCTACCCGTCGATGCCACGACGCAAGTTATCAGGGCCCATGGCGGACCCTGTGCCTACCAGGCAACAGGACACATGCTGAACCGAAGTGACTGAAATGCTAATCATTTCTGCAGAACATACTAATGTACATGTTCTGTGAATATGAATGTCCTATCTCTTGTCGTTCGAGGTATTCTGTTTCTTCTGAATGTGAGTGTATTAATAAATCTGCAACTGCATGCAGTGCCGGTGTTAATGTGGTGCTTTTTATGTAAGTGAATATTGCTTTCGTGCATAACATGGATAAAGCAAAGGCACAAAACAGTATACCCACATATTTTGTGCTCGGCAGTAACGGCCATCCTGATTTAGGTTTTCTGTGATTTCCCTAAAATCGCTTCAGGCAAATGCCGGGATGGTCCCTTTGAAAGGGCACGGCCGATTTCCTTCCCCATCCTTCCCTCACCCGAGCTTATGCTCCGTCTCTAATGACCTCGTTGTCGACGGGACGTTAAACACTAATCTCCTCCTCCTCCTCGGCAGTAAAACGTTAGAAAAATTTGTAAACTGGCCGGAAAGAATTCAAGGCGATGACACAAGAGCAAATCGTAAATTTTGTCGTAGTACCTCGTTGCACGTTACGCTGACATATTAAATCACAGTGATACAAAATTGTCCAGCGTGAGACAAACAGAAATAACTTTCAAAACCATGAAATAATCGTTAGAATTGAATGAAGCTGAGGTTTCCTTACTTTTTTCTAACCATTGCGCGATAATGTCATGTGATCACGTAAGTGAATTGTGCAAGAAGAATTTCACAGACACTGATGTTGCCAGAAAACTTTTAATGCGTAGAACAAAGAGTAGTGCAGTTATTAAACATGTGCTGCGCCACTATTTTGTGGAAAATTTGTCGTAAGATGTGACAGTATGCACAACATTCTAATCGATGAATCAAGAGATCAAGAGACATAAGAGTGACAAAATTTTTAGGAATAACAATAATGTACCACAATTCTGCCACCAATACACTTATTTGAGCATTTCTGAAATAAGCCGACCTCGAGTATTGTATTGCACAGTCAATTGTTATAGCAAGAATTCAAATTGTATCCAAACAAGCTGCAGAGTATAGAAACAGACGATGCGAATATAATGGTAGGCGTGAACAATGTTGTCCATCAAATTTAGAAAAAAGACATTCCACGTTCAATCCTTATAAAACGTGTATGCAGTTCAATTCAACATGCTTCTTATGCTGCTAGTGAAACGCTGTCAAAACCTCTTGGCCTCTTAGTTAGGGACACACAAAATTGGTTTTTGCATTCTTCAACTTGCCAACAGCTCTATCACAATATTTATCAGAAAATTAATGGAGCAGGGCGCCTCCAAATTCGACGCTCGTGAAAGATGACTGTCCAATTTGCCATGTCGATTTTCAGGTAGTTTTGGCCACAAATGTGAATGGAGTTGCGAATTTGATAAATGTACTCAACCTCTGAAATACTACATATTTTGGTCAGAGAGCTTACATCATTTCAAGAGGATAGCAGCGTGTGTTGGACAGTTTAGCTATGTATTTCGTTTCAAAGGAAAGGAAGATGGCCAGCCATGTAGTGGAGGCCGAATTATTTAAAAAGGATTTTTTTACTGGCATATTTTGAGGAGAGAAAATGATATTATATTAATGGAATTCTGAGTAAAACCTACACAATTCTCTTGGTTCAAATGGCTCTGAGCACTATGGGACTTAACTTCTGAGGTCATCAGTCCCCTAGAACTTAGAACTACTTGAACCTAACTAACCTAAGGACATCACACACATCCACGCCCGAGGCAGGATTCGAACCTGCGACCGTAGCGGTCGCGCGGTTGCAGACTGTAGCGCCCAGAACCGCTCGGCCACCCCAACCGGCCTACCCATTTCTGTGCTTACCATATCAAAATTTTCTTCTTTTGCCAAAATACAGCGGAGTTTACACTGTCTCACCTCCTTTGTGCATTCACAATTGCGAGAGAAATGTGAAACAGTGATTTATTAAGTGAGGAACTGAGGAAAAGTAAAGTCACTAGCTTACGATAAAGCACATTCTTGGCACAAAGAAACGTGTAGTGTCTTCATGTATGTTGCTCTAAAAGCCATAGCATTTCTCGTTATACCAGCTACCGATGGACTTTAAAAATTACAGTCTTTCATTGAAAAAGTCTGCAGTTATTGGAGTAGAACAGTAGATAATGAAGTTTTACATAATAATGATATGGTAAAATACTCTCCTCTTTGTGTGCTATCATCTGCCAAAAACTCATTTCGGTATCTGAAACTGTATGAAATATGAGGAATGTTGTTTTCACTCTGGCTTTGTCGCTTGCGCGGCGCGATCGCAAGTGTGTGTGCTACATCAGATCAGTTTTTTCGAGATTGGTGATAGATAGGTACCTCTATCCATGTGTAAAGAAAAATTTAATATGTTAGCAGTAAGGTATTATGTAATATGCACCAAATGCAAAATCATAGCGGCTCTATTTTTCATTGTACATTTTTCCGAATTTCGCGCAGTGTCTTACCTTCACGTAAATATGACAATAGCTATGACCGTTAACGAAATGATAGGCATATCATCATGAACCTAACATATAAAGCTATAAGTAAAACAAAAATGAAATTTTTTTACGGAATAGCTCTGCAAATCGTTTGAGAACGAATGCGTGTGCGCGCCTCGATTCTGTCGTCGCTGAGCGGCTGAAAGGTGAAAAACACTTATCGGCCTCCCATTCCAAACAAACGAACGAACTCGCCCAACGCATTGGACGAATGTCACTGCGTATCGGTTACCGATTCTGCATGAGCTATACACCTACATTGTATATCACGAGATGTGTACTGAGTAACATTTAATGAAAATTGATAAGATACTATCTTGCATTGCACATTGTAAGTACAGCAAATGAAATTTGATTTTTGACAGTCTCACCATTATACTAATAGTGACAGGTTGTAGTGATTGTTTGCGAGAGTAAATATAAAGATTTGCAATTTCATGGCCAACATTTTAATCTGAGTCACTTGTTTAATAGTCATGTGGTATATGAAAATTTCATTGAAAACATATTGCTTTCTCGTAGACGAATTGTTTGATGCACCGGCTAGCCAGGATTTCACATCGTCTAATGTGAACATCTTTCTGTTCAAAAATAAATTTTCATATAATTGTGTTGCTGTGGACTGATTTCGATATCAAAATAAGTTTTTCCAATTTCTCAGATACCAACCGCACGTGTGCAAAGACGAGTTTAAGTGCAACAAGACATATAACAAGGAAATTTTATCTGTCGACCTTTTTTGTCACGATGGTTAATTACATGGCAGTCTGCTGATTTTTGCACTCAGATAAAGTTTTGTTTTGCAAACATAAACATATTAATGTTTCAATTACGGTCATTGACTTACCAATTACTTCCAAGATTTATGATGCAACAATTGATGTGATTATGCACTGAATGCCATTACAGCAACGCAGTTTGTTTTGTACGTTTATTATCAGTGAAAAATACAGACCAATTTTCTGGAGAACAGTTGAAGTTTCCTTGTGAAGAAACAGAAGTTCTGTGTATTTTCTGCAATTCTGAACACCGATTTGTCACAAGTATTTTACGGACTGTAGTGCAAATCAGATTCTTTCATTTTATGCATTACAGTCATATATTGTGCTTAGCATAAGTGGTTGTTGCCATTGATCTTTACTATTGCTGATGACATACTCCTTGTTAAAAGTATTCTTTTTTACTGAATCTTGAATAGTTGTACGGTTAGAAAGACAGTGACATTCTATCGTATATACTACTTTGTGTCCTTTACTGAAGTGTAGATACCTCATTCCATGGTTATATTACAACAAGCTCGGATTTGCATTTATTCGGTGAATTCTATCCGCGGTAATTTAATTTTTTTTCTGTCTTCATTAACAATTACAGGAAGTGATTTTTAGTAGTTATCGGTGTAGTGTTGATCATCAGTGTGCGCGATATTTCCTTTTTGCTTACTGTACTACCGTAATTGCATTAAAATCCCAAAAGCTACCAGAGCTGTCAGAGACAGCAAAGGACGTGGAAGAGCAGTTGAACGGAATGGACAGTGTCTTGAAAGGACGATATAAGATGAACATCAACAAAAGCAAAACTAGGGTAATGGAATGTAGTCGAATTAAGTCGGGTGATGCTGAAGGAATTAGATTAGGAAATGAGACACTTAAAGTAGTAAAGGAGTTTTGCTCTTTGGGGAGCAAAATAACTGATGAGTGTCGAAGTAGAGAGGATATAAAATGTAGACTGGCAATGGCAAGGAAAGCGTTTCTGAAGAAGAGAAATTTGTTAACATCGAGTATAGATTTAAGTGTCAGGAAGTCGTTTCTGAAAGCATTTGTATGGTGTGTAGCCATGTATGGAAGTGAAATACAGACAATAAATAGTTTGGACAAGAAGAGAATAGAAGCTTTCGAAATGTGGTGCTACAGAAGAATGTTGAAGATTAGGTGGGTAGATCATGTAACTAATGAGGAGTTATTGAATAGGATTGGGGAGAAGAGAAGTTTGTGGCACAACTTGACTAGAAGAAGGGATCGATTAGTAGGACATGTCCTGAGGCATCAAGGGATCACAAATTTAGCATTAGAGGGCAAAAATCGTAGAGGGAGACCAAGAGATGAATACAATAAGCAGATTCAGAAGGATGTAGGTTGTAGTAGGTACTGGGAGATGAAGGAGCTTGCACAGGATAGATTAGAATGGAGAGCTGCAACAAACCAGTCTCAGGACTGAAGACCACAACAACAACAACCAGAGCTAGTTACAAATGTTAGAGTAGGTGGGAGTAGCATTGTGTATTGGACAGTCTGCCTATGTATTGAAAAGGAAGGAACTAGATGGATTCTAATAATTGGAACACTGCATGGTTAACATGTGCTGTAGAAATGTTACGGTGAAGCTCATGGACTTGCCTAATATTTGGAACAAGTGCCAAGGAAGGTGACTGTACGTAAGAGAGTTATTAAGAAACATTTTTGCTACTCTGTCTTGGTGTGAGTAATTTTTGGAAAGGTGTATTGTTGTCATGGCATAATGAACCCTAGTTATACTTGGAATCTTTGTTATTATTTATTAGTCATTAAGTTTAGTTCCCAATTTAATTTTTGCTCACATGACTCCTTCTGTACACTAGCATTGCGCATCGTGAATTGTGTACTGAGAAGCATTTTTATGAAACTTGGTGATCTACCGTCGTGCCATGCAAATCGCAAGTACGGCATATGAAATTTGATTTTTGACACTCTCATCATAATCCTAGTCAGGTACGGTTGCAGAGCAGACGGGTGTTCCGTGCACCCAGGTATGCCAATAAATTTAATTACCAGCAAGGTTCATGTCCATTGTAAGACACAGTGATTGTCAGTATGTATTTGTGAAAATACTATCATATCAGTTCAGAGGCTTAATATCAGTAGAAGATTTCAGTGAAGTGCTATCTTGTAGATTTTCAACCAGTTTTATCTGAAAGTCAGATGCATTAATTTTTGTATCTATTTGCTGTGTAAGTACAATAGTAGCTTTGATATAGTGTTTGTTTGTGAGACTAAAGAGAGCTATATTGGGGGCCAACACTTTAATCTGAGTCATTTTTTTGCAGTCATATGGTGTACATCAGTTTCATTGAAACCGGATTGCTTTCTCGCAGACGAACTGTTTCATTTACCGGCTAGACCGGATTTCGTATCGTTTAGCGTGAGCTTCACATATTTCTATTCAGAAATAAATTTTCACATAGTTCTTTTACCGAGGACTGGGTTTTACGTATTTCGACATCAAAATAAATTTTTTCAGTCTCTCAGATACCAATCATACACTTCCAAAGACGAGTTTAGATGTGTAACAAGCAACTTATCACATGTGATAAGTGATGACTGTCCATAGAGCCTGCGGTGGCAGCTTAGCACGCACTTTGAAACAACGCGAATCAAAGACACGTGTTACACTGCAGAAATGTTTTGTGTAATGTTTTCTGATGAATGAAATGTGGCGTGTTCAATATTTTTAAAACCTATTGCTTCAGATTTTCAGATGATTAATAAACATTTTGGATTCAAAGCAGGGGACCACTCAGACTGTTCAAATGGTTCAAATGGCTCTGAGCACTATGGGACTTAACTTCTGTGGTCATCAGTCCCCTAGAACTTAGAACTACTTAAAACTAACTAACCTAAGGACATCACACACACCCATGCCCGAGGCAGGATTCGAACCTGCGACCGTAGCAGTCGCGCGGTTCCGGACTGAGCGCCTTAACCGCACTCAGACTGTTAAATGACCTCATTGTGTTAATAGTCATTAATGAAAAAACATGTTATCATGTATCTTCTAAAATGAAATTTAATTTTTGAATTTTGCAAATCACGTATATTCCAAGTCATATCATGGATACCAATTCTAAAACAGGATTGATGGAATGAGAAAATCTCAGTCACATGCAAAACAAGAACACGTCCTACATCAGAGATGAATACAGTTTGTGTGCCAATTGATAATTCAGTAGGTGCAATGACTTCCAGACAACACTGAAATTTTGAGGAGAAGCGCTTGAGGTCGTTAAAGTGCCATTGATTACTTTCCTTCAGTGGTGTAATAATGACCGTGGCTCACTAACTGATTTTGATATTCAATGGAAAAATTTAACTATCGTTAAATAGTGTGAATCCAAAGGCAATACAAATATCTGTTGTGACGTTCTTAGTTCCACGAATTGACGACGTTCCCACTTTTTGCGACTAGTGTTACCATGGTCGAATGCGAGAATGGAAAGAGTTCTTAACCACATTAATGTTATTAAAACTAAATCGAGAAATAGGACGAAATTCAAAATGATGAATTCGATTTATCGATTCGAGCAGGACTGAGAAAGAAGAAATAATTTAGTCCCAGTTATGAACTGCGAGCACAAGTGCTGGAGCAGATAGGAAATGTTATAGCATATAAAACATCTGAATGTACAGTCGTTGACAGTATTCACGAGATCCCTCGCTTCATCGTTATGCTGCAGTGCACACCCTTACTGTTTTAAAACAGCATAACATGCAACGAGATGAAGCGCTATCAACATAATTAGTCCATAGGCCTAAAGTGGAATAACTATAAAAACTTTGTGAGGCTGTTTTAGGTAGTGCGTGAGACTATATTGCAGCTGATTTATTTAGCTCTGATGATAAATTCATGTATTCAACAAACTAACGAAAGCACGCTATTTAGTATACGCACTGTACTAATACAAATGAATTACAATTTCTCTGTTTCAATAAAACAAAGTATTCTAAATTGTCACGAATCAGCAGGATAATATGCACTTTCGGCTTCGAGACGGTCTGTGTCTACATTTAGTCCACTGTCATTCTGACGTAGAGTAACATGACTACCACTAAAGTATGACAATGTAGCAATAACCATGAACCATGGACCTTGCCGTCGGTGGGAAGGCTTGCGTGCCTCAGCGATACAGATGGCTGTACCGTAGGTGCAACAACAATGGAGGGATATCTGTTGAGAGGCCAGACAAACGTGTGGTTCCTGAATGGTTAAACGATGATGGCGTCCTCATGGGTAAAATATTCCGGAGGTAAAATAGTCCCCCATTCGGATCTCCGGGCGGGGACTACTCAAGAGGACGTCGTTATCAGGAGAAAGGAAACCGGCGTTCTGCGGATCGGAGCGTGGAATGTCAGATCCCTTAATCGGTCAGGTAGGTTAGAAAATTTAAGAAGGGAAATGGATAGGTTAAAGTTAGATATAGTGGGAATTAGTGAAATTTGGTGGGAGGAGGAACAAGACTTTTGGTCACGTGAATACAGGATTATAAATACAAAATCAAATAGGGGTAATGCAGGAGTAGGTTTAATAATGACTAAAAAAATAGGAGTGCGGGTAAGCTACTACAAACAGCATAGGGAACGCATTATTGTGGCCAAGATAGACCCGAAGCCCATGCCTACTATAGTAGTACAAGTTTATATGCCAACTAGCTCTGCATATGACGAAGGAACTAATGAAATGTATGATGAGATAAAATAAATTATTCAGGTAGTGAAGGGAGACGAAAATTTAATAGTCATGGGTGACTGGAATTCGAGAGTAGGAAAAGGGAGAGAAGGAAACATAGTAGGTGAATGTGGATTGGGGCTAAGAAATGAAAGAGGTAGCCGCCTGGTAGAATTTTGCACAGAGCATAACTTAATCATAGCTAACACTTGATTCAAGAATCATGAAAGAAGGCTGTATACATGGAAGAACCCTGGAGATACTAGAAGGTTTCAGATAGATTATATAAGGGTAAGACAGAGATTTAGTAACCAGGTTTTAAATTCTAAGACTTTTCCAGGGGCAGATGTGGACTCTGACCACAATCTACTGGCTAAGAATTGTAGATTAAAACTGAAGAAATTGCAAAAAGGTGGTAATTTAAGGATAAACTGACTAAACCAGGGGTTGAACAGAGTTTCAGGCAGAGCATAAGGGAACAATTAACAGGAATGAGGGAAAGAAACACAGTAGAAGAAGAATGGGTAGCTCTGAGGGATGAAGTAGTGAGGGCAGCAGAGGACCAAGTAGGGAAAAAGACGAGGGCTAGTAGAAATCCTTGGGTAACAGGAGAAACATTGAATTTAATTGATGAAAGAAGAAACTATAAAAATGCAGTAAATGAAGCAGGCAAAAAGGAATACAAACGTCTCAAAAATGAGATCAACAGGAAGTGCAAAATGGCTAAGCAGTGATGGATAGAGGACAAATGTAAGGATGTAGAGGCTTACCTCAGTCGGGGCAAGATAGACACTGCCTACAGGAAAATTAAAGAGACCCTTGGAGAAAAGAGAGCCACTTGTATGAATATCAAGAGCTCAGATGGAAACCTAGTTCTAAGCAAACAAGGGAAAGCAGAAAGGTGGAAGGATTATGTAGAGTGTCTATACAAGGGCGATGTACTTGAGGGCAATATTATGGAAATGGGAGAGGATGTAGATGAAGATGAAATGGGAGATACGATACTGCGTGAAGAGTTTGATAAAGCACTGAAAGACCTGCGTCGAAACAAGGCTACAGGAGTGGACAACATTCCATTAGAACTACTGATGGCCTTGGGAGAGCCAGCCCTGACAAAACTCTACCATCTGGTGAGTAAGATGTATGAGACAGGCGAAATACCCTCAGACTTCAATAAGAATATAATAATTCCAATCCCAAAGAAAGCAGGTGTTGACAGATGTGAAAATTACCGAACTATCAGTTTAATAAGTCACAGCTGCAAAATACTGACGCGAATTCTTTACAGATGAATTGAAAAACTGGTAGAAGCCGACCTTGGGGAAGATCAGTTTGGATTCCGTAGAAATGTCGGAACACGTGAGGCAATACTGACCCTGCGACTTACCTTAGAAGAAAGATTATGGATAGGCAAACCTACGTTTCTAGAATTTGTAGACTTAGAGAAAGCTTTTGACAATGTTGACTGGAATACTCTCTTTCAAATTCTAAAGGTGGCAGGGGTAAAATACAGGGAGCGAAAGGCTATTTACAATTTGCACAGAAACCAGATGGCAGTTATAAGAGTCGAGGGACATGAAAGGGAAGCAGTGGTTGGGAAGGGAGTGAGACAGGGTTGTAGCCTATCCCCGATGTTATTCAATCTGTATATTGAGCAAGCAGTAAAGGAAACAAAAGAAAAATTCGGAGTAGGTATTAAAATCCATGGAGAAGAAATAAAAACTTTGAGGTTCACCGATGACATTGTAATTCTGTCAGAGACAGCAAAGGATATTGGAAGAGCAGTTGAATGGAATGGAAAGTATCTTTAAAGGAGGATGTAAGATGAACATCAACCAAAGCAAAACGAGGATAATGGAATGTAGTCGAATTAAATCGTGTGATGCTGAGGGAATTGGATTAGGAAATGAGACACTTAAAGTAGTAAAGGAGTTTTGCTATTTGGGGACCAAAGTAACTGATGATGGTCGAAGTAGAGAGGATATAAAATGTAGACTGGCAATAGCAAGGAAAGCGTTTGTGAAGAAGACAAATTTGTTAAGATCGAGTATCGATCTAAGTGTCAGGAAATCGTTTCTGAAAGTATTTGTGTCTAGTGTAGCAATGTATGGAAGTGAAACATGAACGATAAATAGTTTGGACATGAAGAGAATAGAAGCTTTCGAAATGTGGTGCTACAGAAGAATGCCGAAGATTAGATGGGTGGATCACATAACTAATGAGGTGATATTGAATAGAATTGGGGAGGAGAGGAGTTTGTGGCACAACTTGACAAGAAGAAGGGCCCGCTTGGTAGGACATGTTCTGAGGCAGCAGGGGATCACAAATTTAGCATTGGCGGCAGCGTGGAGGGTAAAAATCGTAGAGGGAGACCAAGAGATGAATACACTAAGCAGATTTAGAAGGATGCAGGTTGCAGTACGTACTGGGAGATGAAGAAGCTTGCACAGCATAGAGTAGCATGGAGAGCTGCATCAAACCAGTCTCAGGACTGAAGTCCACAACAACAACAACAGCTATAAAGGTAGATACATAACAGAATCCAGTTAACAAGTAATTTAGCCCCACTATTAAGTCAACACAACTGACAGACACAGAAGAAGCAGGTACTAAAAGGTATGCAATTCAGGAAGTTTTCACAGGGTACAGAACCAAGGCAGTGACAAAATTTACAGGAGAGAAGTTGTGTGGGATTTCTTTACCTATTGTCGATCTGCCTGTAAGGAGCCCTTTGACAGAAGAGGTAAAAATCTTGTCTCCATCGAGATTAGAACTGAAAACTAATGCACTTATCCATTTATAGGGTGAACCCTTTACCACTGTACTAGTGTAGAATCACATCAAACAGTATTCGCTTGTTATCTCAATGTTTGCTAAAACAGAGAAATCACAACGTAAATGCCGTAGTTACATGCTGTTACTCTTGGAATGAGCTTCCTGGTTTCGAAACCACAGGTTTGCTACCTTTGTGTTGTCCCTCAAAGGAGAATAATTCAGAATATAAACCGAAAAGAGAAAAAATTATCGAGTGGCTTTCCCACGATGACTCAGAACCAAACCAGCAAGTAAATCGACGCTCACATAGGATGGCAAACGTATTCTACAGTGTTGCCAATTCTCCACTGGACTATCGGCAGGCAGAATACAAATGCCTAGGCGATGTGTATCTGGAATTGATTAGCACAGGGGAAGCTCACTCTTTGAGAAGCACTGTAGCTGGCTGGCACTACATTGATTGGGAGAAGAGACACCTAGTGTAGGCCTATGAGTTTCATCCGCTTTTCTGTAACTATGATTTTGTCCTAAAATGTAGTTACGATGTCCAGATACGCCGATGGAAACTAGAATATTATAACTAAAGAGCAGGGAAAACTATTTTGACGGTTCTCCTCTTCTTTAGCTGTTGTAGACACTTTTGTTTATGTGCTTTAAGCGTTGGCTGCGATTCACTTTTTAGCAGTATCAGATGCTGTTAACACTGTGCATAATTAAGATTCATTTTGATGTTATTATATGCTTGAAAACAGTTTTCCTTAAACTGGCACTACCTCTAATACATAATAAGACAGATAAAAAGACAACATACTAATGATTGACCGTGTTCACGTATGTTAATCGAATTTCATATGCTAGAAGTAACAGATAGTTTCAAATGACTAAAGCAACGTTTGGAAGTTAAGTTTCGCATTGACATAGAAGTTGAAGTCAAAAGCCACGAATTTAATTAAACAAAAGTATCATACCGATGCAAGTTCGATTCGAGTTTCTGATAATTTGAAAGGAGAAGTAGTTGTGAAGAGAACATGAAACAAAGAACAAAAAGTTGTTCCAGTAATGTGTCGAAGATGTCATTCTTAAACAAAACAGTAATTCATTGTGTAAAAACTAAAGAGAGGAAAAGTATCATCTAATCGTTACAATTAATATACAAATACCGGTGATGCTTTTTCAATAACAGTGAAAAGAGCCTGATGAATGGGCTACTCACTTTTCAGACAGCTTAAGACACAGAGGTTCAAATGGCTCCAAGCACTATAGGACTTAACATCTGAGGTCATCAGTCCCCCAGACTTAGAACTACTTAAACCTAACTGACCTAAGGACATCACACACATCCATGCCTGAGGCAGGATTCGAACCTGCGACCGTAGCAGCAGCAAGGTTCCGAACACAGAGGAACCAGAAAACAACAAGAGATTATCCTAGATAAGAGTAGGGATGGAATTTCTATGCAGTATCTCGCAGTTCTCGCACTTTTATCGTAAATTATTTCTCGATTGTTTCAGACAAACGACCCCTCTAAGCAATCACAACATTCATTTTTGAACTAGCGAGGTGTGATTGTTAACACAGATTACTATTTTAAATATTACGGCACTTGTGGCCAAATCTGACTCATATTACTGCTAAAAAGAGAATCGCTCCCAGTGAATGAGGGTTTTAAGTAGAAATTCGATTAAGGAAGAAAAACAAAAATATCTACAACAGCTACAGAAGTGGAATACCGTCTAAATAATTTCCGCTCCCCTTTAGTTATGATATTCGAGTTTCAGTCGGTGTATCTTGGTATCGTAACTACGTTTCAGGCCAGAATCATAGTTACAGAAAAGCGAATAAAATTCATTGGCCTACACTAGGTGTCTCTTCTCCCAATCAATGTAGTGTCAGCCAGCATCTCAAAGAGTGAGCTTCCCCGGTGCTAATCAATTCAAGAATCACATCACCTGGGCATTTGTATTCTGCCTGTCGCTAGTCTAATGGAGAATTGGCAACGCTGTAAAATACGTTTGGCGTCCTATGTGAGTGTCGATTTACTTGCTAGTTTGGTTCTGAGTCATCCTAGGAAAGCCACTCGATATTTTTTTGTCTTTTCGGTTTATATTCTGAATTATTCTCCTTTAAGGGACAACACAATGGTAGCAAACCTATGGTTTCGAAA
Organism: Schistocerca serialis cubense; assembly: GCF_023864345.2. Lineage (NCBI taxonomy): Eukaryota > Metazoa > Arthropoda > Insecta > Orthoptera > Acrididae > Schistocerca > Schistocerca serialis. The sequence goes on from NC_064639.1 coordinate 1,101,663,385, forward strand.
CCAGGAAGCTCATTCCAAGAGTAACAGCATCTAACTTCGGCATTTATGTTGCGAATTCTCTGTCGTAACAAACATTATGATAACAAGCGAATAGTATCCGATGTAAAGGATTCACCCTATAAGTGAAGAAGTTCTAATCTCGCTGGAGACTAGATTTTTACCACTTCTGTGAAAGGGGCCGCTAACGGGGAGATCGACAATCAGTAAAGAAATAACACAACTTCTCCCCATAAGTTTTGTTGCTGCCTTGATTCTGTACCCTGCAGATCTAAAAGTGAAAACTTGTTGAATTGCATACTTGTTAGTATCTGCGTTTTCTGCTTCTGTCTCTTGTGTTGACTTAATTGTGGCGCTGAATGATTTTTTTACTGGATTTTATTATGTATTTGCCCCAACTGTTACATTTGCACAATTCCTTGATAGACCTGTAACGCTATGACTGACCGTTTCAATACCGAAAGTGCGTATTATCCTGCTAGTTCGTAACGATTTCGGATACTTTGCTTTATTGAAACAGTCTTTTTTCCTAACGTTATCATGATAGGGCGTAATTCTCAGGTGTTAGTACTGTGCGTATACTAAATTTCGTGTTTTCGTTTATTTGTTGAACCCAGCAAGTTAACGTAAGAGATAAATAAATCAGCAGCAATATAGTTTTCCACATTATTTAAAACAGTTTCACAACGTTCATCCAGTCGCATCACTTTACACCGGTAGACAACAATTACGTTCGTAGCGTTTCGTCTCCTTGCATGTTATGCTGTTTTAAGACAGTAAGGCTGTGCAATTCAGCACAATGAGGCGAGGGATCTCACGAATTCTGTCACCAACTTTGCTTTATCCGTTACTACCACTGCCCCTGGTGTTGAACCTTCTGTCGAGGAAGACGTTGATAATCCAGAGCTGTTGAGTTTCTCTTGTGTAAGTTCACTGTGACAGATTTCGTCTAGGTTTATACACAACAAATTTAATTGTTTCATATTTTTGATTACTCAAATTAGTCACTGCTTCGAAAAATAACGATCTAATGGTTTTGTTAAACACACTAAAAAATCTAGTTGTTTCTGGTGGGTTTGAATAATCATTTTAGTAAGAAATCACATTTCACTTTTGGCAACACTGGAGTGAACTTCAACATGGACTGAACACACAACTGTAACATAAACACTGAGAGTGTTGTTTTGTAAAGTGAAGATGTGTTACTTGCAAATGAAGTTCCACAAGTGCATGTACCGTGTCTGTGTGTGTGAATTTCAACAAGAGATGGGAATGTCGATGAGTACAGATATTTCGACACTAACTGTAAGTCATCGCAAAATTTAGTCATGAGATATGTTCGCACAACAAAATTACGTTTATAAAAAACCGCCTACGAAACTCACCGTAAGGTCATTTATGGATATGAACGAAAGAACAGACACCACTGATGACCTGCAGCCGTCTAGAACGAAATTAGAATAATATTAATACCTTCAGCTGCTGACGGGCGTTGATATACACTCCTGGAAATTGAAATAAGAACACCGTGAATTCATTGTCCCAGGAAGGGGAAACTTTATTGACACATTCCTGGGGTCAGATACATCACATGATCACACTGACAGAACCACAGGCACATAGACACAGGCAACAGAGCATGCACAATGTCGGCACTAGTACAGTGTATATCCACCTTTCGCAGCAATGCAGGCTGCTATTCTCCCATGGAGACGATCATAGAGATGCTGGATGTAGTCCTGTGGAACGGCTTGCCATGCCATTTCCACCTGGCGCCTCAGTTGGACCAGCGTTCGTGCTGGACGTGCAGACCGCGTGAGACGACGCTTCATCCAGTCCCAAACATGCTCAATGGGGGACAGATCCGGAGATCTTGCTGGCCAGGGTAGTTGACTTACACCTTCTAGAGCACGTTGGGTGGCACGGGATACATGCGGACGTGCATTGTCCTGTTGGAACAGCAAGTTCCCTTGCCGGTCTAGGAATGGTAGAACGATGGGTTCGATGACGGTTTGGATGTACCGTGCACTATTCAGCGTCCCCTCGACGATCACCAGTGGTGTACGGCCAGTTTAGGAGATCGCTCCCCACACCATGATGCCGCGTGTTGGCCCTGTGTGCCTCGGTCGTATGCAGTCCTGATTGTGGCGCTCACCTGCACGGCGCCAAACACGCATACGACCATCATTGGCACCAAGGCAGAAGCGACTCGCATCGCTGAAGACGACACGTCTCCATTCGTCCCTCCATTCACGCCTGTCGCGACACCACTGGAGGCGGGCTGCACGATGTTGGGGCGTGAGCGGAAGACGGCCTAACGGTGTGCGGGACCGTAGCCCAGCTTCATGGAGACGGTTGCGAATGGTCCTCGCCGATACCCCAGGAGCAACAGTGTCCCTAATTTGCTGGGAAGTGGCGGTGCGGTCCCCTACGGCACTGCGTAGGATCCTACGGTCTTGGCGTGCATCCGTGCGTCGCTGCGGTCCGGTCCCAGGTCGACGGGAACGTGCACCTTCCGCCGACCACTGGCGGCAACATCGATGTACTGAGGAGACCTCACGCCTCACGTGTTGAGCAATTCGGCGGTACGTCCACCAGGCCTCCCGCATGCCCACTATACGCCCTCGCTCAAAGTCCGTCAACTGCACATACGGTTCACGTCCACGCTGTCGCGGCATGCTGCCAGTGTTAAAGACTGCGATGGAGCTCCGTATGCCACGGCAAACTGGCTGACACTGACGGCGGCGGTGGACAAATGCTGCGCAGCTAGCGCCATTCGACGGCCAACACCGCGGTTCCTGGTGTGTCCGCTGTGCCGTGCGTGTGATCATTGCTTGTACAGCCCTCTCGCAGTGTCCGGAGCAAGTATGGTGGGTCTGACACACCAGTGTCAATGTGTTCTTTTTTCCATTTCCAGGAGTGTATATCCATATAAGTATATAGTTCTGGCAATAACGGCCATGACCTTCTCCTTATGTGAGGATGCACACATATTCCCCGAACTCTTATGGGAGTTGGTAAGAATGTCCTCCACGAGTAACGAGAGTGTTGGGGTGGGACACTAAGAATGTAGTGTGTGGACATACAAGGTGAAACGTGGGTCTCGCGGGAGATGTGCGCGAGATATTCCCTGCAGTTGCGCCCTCCTCTGTACCCTAGGTGGCTCAGATGGATAGGGCGTCTACCATGTGAGCAGGAGATCCCGAATTCGAGTCCCGGTAGAGGCACAAACTTTCCCCTGTCCCCGTTGATATATATCAACGCCCGTCAGCAGCTGAAGGTAATAATATAATTCTAATTTAGTATTTGTATTTATTTAACAAACACTGGTACTTTCACGCTTTGTCTCCCGCATGCCTGAAACGTACTAGCTACGCATATACAAGCAATATCCAAGCACAACAATATTCACTGCTGGACGGAACAGACTGGGCACTCCACTCCTCGAAGTGAGTCTTACAACATAGAAACGCTCATTTGAGCTCACAAAACCTTTTTTCGTTTTCTGCTGTTCAAACTGCTTTGTACACAAATTTTTATGCTGCGTACATGAAATGTATTCGCAGTTGAAGATACGAATAAACATGAGCTGTATAAATGAGTGATGACTGTGGAAATATTTTTGCCCGCCGTAACCGCTCTGGCTATCTGTGCACGGCCCACAACCATACCCAAACTTCGACATGCCGTCGTTCCTGCGTCATAACCTGTACTCATACACATATTAAAATGGCTCTGAGAACTATGGGACTTAACTACGGAGGTCTTCAGTCCCCTAGAACTTAGAACTACTTAAACCTAACTAACCTAAGGACGTCACACACATCCATGTCCGAGGCAGGATTCGAACCTGCGACCATAGGGGTCGCGCGACTCCAGACTGTAGCGACTAGAACCGCTCGGCCACCCCGGCCGACTCGTACACATATTACGTAATTCCCATAGTGAGGAGGACATTTTAATTTTCATGTCGTCATTTCCATACACAGCTGATGCTTATCCATATTCGTAACAGTGAATAAATTTCATATATTTCATAACAGCTATAGTAGCCACAGTTCCTGGTCTTCTTAACAACATAGGCAATGCAATATTGTATTCTCCGCTGCAGATAAATTGTATAAATTATTCTATATTCCTTTATTTCGCAACCACTCAGCATAAAATAAAGGTTCCGTCATAACTGACGAAGCGACTCGGATCGCATAAACCGAATGGTTTTAGTGGTCGGTGTCAACTCAGTGAGCATCACAAATCCCGTGGTTGATGATGATGATGATGATGATGACTGAGCATCACAAATCGCATTATTGATGATGATGATGTTGAAGCAAGCATTAATCAATATACGCTACTGACCATTAAAATTGCTACACCATGAACATGACGTGCTACAGACGCGAAATTTAACTGACAGGAAGAAGATGCTGTGATATGCAAATGATTAGCTTTTCAGAGCATTCACACAAGGTTGGCGCCGGTGGCGACACCTACAACGTGCTGACACGAGGGAAGTTTCAACCGATTTCTCATGCACAAACAGCAGGTGAGCGGCGTTGCCTGGTGAAACGTTGTTGTGATGCATCGTGTAAGGAGGAGAAATGCGTACCATCACTTCCGACTTTGATAAAGGTCGGATTGTAGCCTATCGCGATTGCGGTTTATCGTGTCGAGATCCAATGACTGTTAGCAGAATATGGAATCGGTGGGTTCAGGAGGATAATACGGAACGCCGTGCTGGATCCGAACGGCCTCGTATCACTAGAAGTCGAGATAACAGCGATCTTATCCGCATGGCTGTAACGGATCGTGCAGCCACGTCTCGATCCCCGAGTCAACAGATGGGGACGTTTGAAAGACAACAACCATCTGCACGAACAGATCGACGACGTTTGCAGCAGCATGGATTATCATTTCGGAGACCATGGCTGCGATTACCCTTGACGATGCGTCACAGACAGGAGCGCCTGCGATGGTGTACTCAACGACGAACCTGGGTGCACGAATGGCAAAACGTCGGATGAATCCATTACAGCGTCATGATGGTTGTATCCGTGTTTGGCGACATCGCGGTGAACGTACATTGGAAGCGTGTATTCGTCATCGCCATACTGGCGTATCACCTGGCGTGATGGTATGGGGTGCCATTGGTTACACGTCTCGGTCACCTCATGTTCGCCTTGACGGCACTTTGAACAGTGGACGTTACATTTCAGATGTGTAACGACCCGTGGCTCTACCCTTCATTCGATCCCTGCGAAACCCTACATTTCAGCAGGATAATGCACCACCGCATGTTGCAGGTCCTGTACGGTCCTTTCTGAATACAGAAAATGTTCAACTGCTGCTGTAGCCAGCACATTCTCCAGATCTCTCACCAACTGAAAACGTCTGGTCAATGGTAGCCGAGCAACTGGCTCGTCACAATACGCCAGTCACTACTCTTGATGAACTGTGGTATCGTGTTGAAGTTGCATGAGCAGCTGTACCGGTATACGCCTTGCAAGCTCCGTTTGACTCAATGCCCAGGCGCATCAAGGCCGTTATTACGGCCAGAGGTGGTTGTTCTGGGCACTGATTTCTCAGGATCTATGTCCTCAAATTGCGTGAAAATGTCATCACATGTCAGTTCTAGTATAATATATTTGTCCAATGAATACCCATTTATCATCTGCATTTCTTCTTGGTGTAGCAATTTTAATGGCCAGTAGTGTACTTTCATAAAGGATCCATCCTTCAGTGTTACAGTGTAGGAATTTTGGTAAACTGTATCAAGCATTTTACTGTGAACTGTACAATACATTCGTTTATTGATGGCAATGACTCACGATGGATTTTATTTGAAGCTGCAGTAAAAATATTGCCACTCAGTTTGTTATGAGAAACTTTACAATACATTACGCAGATCAAACGATTGAAGTCGTTAGTTACAAAAGGTCTATTTAGCATTAGTTCTTGGTGGTTCTCAAATAAGTTAGTTTTTAAATACTTACGAGCCATGGCACACCCCAGCACGAATGTATTTTGGTACTGGTAGTGATTATTCATACAGTTTCTAGAATGTGCCTCTTTCCCGCCATTCTCTGTGTTCAAAAGATGACATTAGTGTGGTATCTCATAATGAATTCCTGTTCAAAAATCGGGGTCTCTTTTTGCGTGAGCGTCCCAGCTTATTTCCTGGTCCTTTTGGGTCATGCTGTTCCTATCCTAATGACAACTGACACCTAACCAAAAATAGTCGCCAGTTTACAACTGGTTAAGGCGACTCAGCGACGCTCGACTTGGGACATCACATCACAGATTACTGTACTTGCTCTCACCGTTGCTGAAATGATAACTCTCTCTTGTTTTCCTGTATATATCGTATCCTACTGACCTTGGTCTTTTATGTTTATATGCACAATCCACACTAAATCATAACCAATTGATGGTCCCGCGACACGTATGGCGGTGACAAACTGCTGGGTATCAATGAAGCAACAGTTCCATCCGATATGTTAAGTATCACAATTTAAAAAAAATATATTTCACTAAGTTAAGCAGAAAAATCCAGTTTTTCAGTACCTTCGCTCCACAAACTGGCCAAGCAACTTTCATCAAGGTTGCCTTTTTAGGGGCGCTTGATGCAAAGATTGCTGAAATGACCTTAGAAGGTTACATCATCAGAGCATCACCGTGCCTATCTTTAAGAAGAAGGGAAATCCCGGTGAGTGCACCAACCACCGTCCGATTCGACTTTTCTGCCACGAAAATCTTTGAGCGTGTTCTATACCAAAGGACCCCTGAGATCACACTTAGTCGAGAAACATCATGAGAAAGCCAAGCCGCTGCATCTAGCATTCCTGGACCTCGAAAAGGCCTTTTATCGGGTGCCACACAGTCTCATCTGGCTAGCACTTCGACAGCATGATTTGCCGAAGCAGCTCATTGACTGGGTGCAGTTACTTTATGCACAGCCGAGAAGTTATGTCCTTACAACCTCAGGACTATCCAAGGACTTCCCCACCAGATCTGACTCGTGTGAGTAAGTTTAAGTACCTTGGTTCCACGATTACCGTTGACAGCCGACTCAAAACAGAACTCAGGCAGCCTGGATGAAGAGGCGAACAACAGCCGGAGTCACTTGCGTCCGCAGGATGAACGATAATTTAAAATAAAAAATCCATCGCCCTGTCATCCGACCAGTCGGCTTGTATGGTTGTGAGTGCAGGCTGACTACAGTTGAGACAGAACGCCGCCTAAGTGTAATGGAAACGAAGATGCTAAGGTGGACAGAGGGCCTCACTAAGTTATATCACGTTTCAAATGACAGCATTAGGAAACAGTTTGTGTTCCACCGATCCAAGACAAGATGCGTGAGAGTCGTCCTCGATTGTTTGGGTGTGTTCTACGGGTCGGTGATGACTCTATTGCCAAGGCGGTTTACACACTTGAAGTCATCGGCACTAGACCCAAAGGACGACCTAGGCAACGGTGGGCCGATGCAATTCATAAAGACCTTAAATGCGTGACCATCCACCCAGGTACAGCCGGTGATAGAGCGAAATGGAGATAACGGATCCTTGTATCGGACCCCGCAGGCACGCGGGACAAACGCTGAAGGAAAAGAAGAAAGAAGAAGATTTCACTAACTTAAGCTTCCGAGATGCTCTGCACCGTGAACTCGGAGCCATTATCTGAACAACATAATAAGAATTACTCAAGATGCTACAATAGCTCGTCGCTCGTCCGTTCACATAGTAAGGATAATGCACTGTTCATCAATAACTATATCATGATATAATTTAAATAAAAAATATTGACTACTACCTGCTTAGGCCGTGCTTATACTGATAGTGACCGAGTGACCAAGATGTCTTAATCTTATATTAATTAAGTAGTAAGATTAGATTAAACTCTGTACCAGATTTTTACTGCCGCTAAAATCACCAGCAAACATCTACATCTACATGGGTACTCTGCAAATCACATTTAAGTGCCTGGTAGAGGGATCATCGAATCACCTTCACAATTCTCTATTATTCCAATCTCGTATATCGCCCTGAAAGAATGAACACCTATATCTTTCCGTACGAGCTCTGATTTTCCTAATTTTATCTTTGTGACCGTTCCTCTCTATGTAAGTCGGTCTCAACAAAATATTTTCGCATTCGCAGGAGAAAGTTGGTGGTCGCAATTTCATGAGAAGATTCCGTCGCAACTAAAAACGCCTTTCTTTTAATGATGGCCATCTCAAATCCCGTATCATTTCTGTGACACTCTGTCCCTTATTTCACGACAATACAAAACAATAAAACAAATTTACATTTTCCTGTCTTGCAGGAGAAAACTTCAGCAGATTGTGCCTAAGCTGATTTTTTATAGTAAACAGTAAAATATGTCCTTTTATAAACTTATATTGCCTAGAATTTGGACACAGTAAAGTTTCTCAGTTTACTTCATACTCCTGAGTCACAACGTAAAACGTCGCCACATACCGTTTGCTGCTTTCTTTTCCTTTTGTTCCTTCTTCTTGTCAGTATTTTCCACACATACCTTTCAGACTTTGCGGTGAACCTCCTTATTCCTTTCCTTATCAGTCCACCTAGTTTTCAACATTCATCTGTAGCAGCACATCTCAAATGCTTCGATTTTTCTCTGTTCCGGTTTTCCATCAATCCATGTTTCACTAACACACAATGCTGTTCTCGAAACATTCATTCTCAGAAATTACTTACTCAAATTAAGTCCTATGTTTGATATAGTACACTGCTCTTGGCCAGGAATGCCCTTTTTACCAGTGCTAGTTTGTTTTTGACGTCCTCCTTGCTCCGTCCGTCGTTAGTTATTTTGCTGTCTAGGTAGCAGAATTCCTTAAGTTCATCTACTTCATGACCAACAATCCTGAAGTTAAGTTTCTCGCTGTTCTCGTTTCTGTCACGTCTCTTATTTTCGTCCTTCTTCGATTTACTCTCAACCCATATTCTCTACGCATTACACTGTTCATTCTACTCAGCAGATCAAGTACTTCTTCTTCACTTTCAATCAGGATAGTAATGTCATCAGCGAATTCTATCACTGATATCCTTACCCCTTGAATTTTAATTCCACTACTGAACGTTTCTCTTATCTCCATCACCGAGCGAGGTAGCGCAGTGGTTAGCACACTGGACTCGCATTCGGGAGGTCGACGGTTCAATCCCGCGTCCGGCCATCCAGATTTAGGTTTTCCGTGATTTCCCTAAATCGCTCCAGGCAAATGCTGGGATGGTTCCTTTGAAAGGGCACGGCCGACTTCCTTCCCCGTCGTTCCCTAATCTGATGAGACCGATGACCTCGCTGTTTGGTCTCTTCCCCAAAACAATCCAATCCAATCTTATCTCCATCATTGATTTTTCGATGTGTAGATTGAACAGTAAGGACGAAAGACTACATTCCCATCTTAGCACTTTTTAATCCGAGTACTTCGTTTTCGGTCTTCCACTCTTATTACTATCCCCTCTTGGCTCTTATACATGTTGTATATTACCCGTCTCTGCCTATAGCTTACCCCTATTTTTTTTTTCAGAATTTAATATTTGACATTGTCGAACGCTTTTTCCAGGTCGATAAATCGTATCTCTTCTAAATTGACTCTTGTTTCTTCTTTTATCACTTCATCAGACAAGTCTTCCCCTTCATAGAGACCTTCAATGTACTCTTTTCGGCTATCCGCTCTCTCCTCTGCATTTATCAGCGGCATTCCCATTGAACTGTTAACGTTATTACCGTTGCTTTTAATTTCACTGAAGGTTATTTTGACTTTTCTGCATGCTGAGTCATTCTTTCAGACAATCATTTTTTTCTCGAGTCCTTTATATTTTTCATCAGCCATTTCGTCTTAGCTTCCCTGTACTTCTGAGTAAATCATTCCTAAGTGACTTGTATTTCTATGTTCTTGAATTTCGCTGAACCTTTTTGTACTTCCTTCTTTCATTGATCAGCTGAAGTACGAGGGTCACTCCAAAAGAAATGCACATTATTTTTGTAAAAATACAGTTTTCATCCTGCATGTTTGAAAGTCTTAAAGTGTGTAGATACATCATTCCCGCTTGTTTTCAAACTTAGTTCAAACTGTTCCCGTGAGTGGCGCCGTCACAGCATGTCTTCAAGATGGCTGCTACACTTGACGTTCGCCAGAAGCAACGTGCTGTCATAGAATTCCTGTGCTGTGAAAACGAGACAGTGGGAAACATTCACAAGAGGTTGCAAAAGGTGTATGGAGATCCTGCTGTCGACCGCAGTACAGTTAGTCGGTGGACAAGCAGGTTACGTGATGGAAGTGGGCACGGCAATATTGAGGATTGTCCTCGCAGCGGCAGGCCTCGTACTGCTCGCACTCCACACAATGTGCAGAGAGTTAACGAATTGGTGACTGCTGACAGACGCATCATAATGAACGAATTGTCACGCTAAGTTGGTATAGGGGAAGAAAGTGTTTACAGAATACTGAAAGTGTTGGCGTTAAAAAAGATTTGTGCCAGGTGGGTTCCCAGGATGTTGACAGAGGCTCACAAAGAAACAAGAAAAACGGTATGCAGCGAACTTTTGGAACAGTACGAGAACGGTGGAGATGAATTTCTTGAAAGAATTGTGACAGGTGATGAAACATGGCTGCATCATTTTTCACCAGAGACAGAGAGGCAATCAATGGAGTGGCATCACGCAGATTCACCCAAGAAAAAAAAATTGAAAACCACACCTTCTGCTGGAAAAGTTATGGCTACCGTGTTTTTCGATTCCGAAGGACTCTTGCTTGTGGACATCATACCAAGTGGAACTACCATAAATTCTGATGATTATGTGACGACACTGAAGAAACTTCAGGCTCGACTGAGTCGTGTTTGACCACATCAGCAAAAGCAGGATGTTTTTCTGTTGCACGACAATGTGCGGCCACATGTCAGTCAATAATCCATGGAAGCGATCACAAAACTCGGATGGACAACACCCAGACTGGCAAAACGAATGTGCATTTCGTGGAACTGTTTCAGCGTCACGATCGGCCTCATCTTAATACAGCCGTCAGGCGTAATTACATGAGACTTTGGGGTGCGCAGAAAGCATGGGTCACATTTCAGTGGTGTCGGTGGAGTCTATCAGCAGGACGGGTTTCACTAGACATGGCCTGCACCTCAACAGTTATGGGAAGGGGAGGTTGGCAAAGCTTATAGGTGACAGCATAGGTGGGGTTGGTGGGATCACTCATGGGAAAATTCCTGCAGTAGTGAGTGGTAGAGCTGCACCCTTTTTAGACTGAAGTCAGCTTGTAACGTGCGCGTAGGGCACACGATACTCCTTAAAGCCTGTACTATGGTAAGTGAGTGGGGTTTACCTTACGAGACAGGATTTTTGTATATATATATATTGACCGCGTGTACCTGAATGGAGGCAAATCTGACTTACACCCACTCTGTAATAACAATGATACGTCAAATAAGTCCGAAATGCAACTACACGTCAGGATGGACAAAAAGCATCACATAAGATGCTACCAGTTGTTAATAATACGGTCGCCAGCCTAATTAGGCATTAACTGAGTTTCTTCCCTGTACTAGTTGGCAGATATTCGTGCAAAGCAACAAGTAGTAACACTGCATAATATAGTAGAATTTTAGAACCAGAAAATCTACTGAACTGATAGTTTCATGTTCTGTACTGGAATGGAAAAAACCATAAATACATAACACTACACTATAATGTATATTACAAAACTTCGTACTGTCTATTGATCCGATTAAAATCGGGCATAGGTTACCCTAGAAATAGCACTTTTGAGTCACACATACAATGCCAATTTTGATAAAGATAAAACACTGATAAATTTTGGCTTTTATATTGACTTTAACTTTGCTGGTCAAATCAGTTTAAAACAATTCACAATTAAAATGAATAGAAAGGGGGGGGGGGGGGGGTGGACCCTGAAACTGTTATGATCACTGTATTAAAAATAATTTGATTACTGAATTCATTATGCGCTCAAGATTTCCAGTATATGAGTTACTACTCTTTTTCTCTTATTTCCTGCTTATTTAAATACCTTTTTATCTGTCTCGAAATAATTAAACTTCATTACTAAATCAACATTAAAGTTATCTTCCAACTTTGTCAGACCTTCGTTATTCATTTACTGGTTCAATAACAAAACAGTTTTTTAAACACCATTCTAACATAGCTAGGTCTGTGGGTAATTATTATTAACACAAACTTTAATTTTTCATCTCGAGACACTCGGATTGCACAACATTTGGAAAGGACCCTATCTAGGTTAGTTGCGAGGATAATTAAATGATAGGGAAGTTCTGGTAAAATTTAAGTTATTATTGCATAAGTCATTCTCTGGTCCATGCGAATACAGTACTAAAAGTTTCAACTTGTTTGTATCGATGCGGCGGTTGGCGGGCGGCGAGATGGCGAGGCACAGAGCACACATACAACCACAGCTATGGCTCTTGATGTATCGGCACTTTAATTCTTCTTAGCGTCGCAATACTTTTCCATTTAGTGCCTATTGAATTTTGCCATGCTGTATGGGCGTTGGAACGGCATACTCGAGGCTCAATGAAACTACGTCTTCCAGGAGAACCTCCTCGCTCCAGAACGTGTTGCTCAGACCAATGCCAAACTCCAACTACTACTGCTGAGCCCGTTATGCCGTGCAGTGCCCGCGTGCATTTTCCCGCGTACGCCTGCCATCCACCTTTTACCGCTCCCTTACAGACAGGGTATTCACCCGAGGTTTTACATTCTACATATTCTAACACACTGCCTACGTATGGACCAGACGCACAGTTACAATTTTAAACATGTTGCAACAGTTTCAACATTTGTTACGTTTCAATTCCATTACAATATTGCTTGACATTTGACATAAACATTAATATTCACATTGAAACTTATGTACAATTTTCTTAACACAATGACATTAAACAAAAAAAAAAAAAAGAAATGAAATCAGAACATCAATTACACTAATTTATCGAAAAATCTGCTGGAAAAAAAATTTACTTATATGTACAATAGTACAGCGTCGTTGTTGTTACAAGCTGATAGGTATTCCTGCTTAAGGGAAGTCTCTCTAACAAGGGAATCACTTTTGACAAAGCTTAGGTATCCGAGGGAATTAGTATATGAGGGAATGAGGGAATTAGTATATTTCATCAAAATATACAAGGTATTAGAGATAAAGTTAGTGAACTGCTTATAGATGTTGACTCTGAAATTATTGGTATATCTGAACACTTCTTAAATAAGGAGATAATTCAGAGGCTTCCTTTACCAGGATACAGGTTGGCTATCAGCTTTTCGAGAAGCTCTTTGCGGTGTGGGGGAGTAGCCATGTATGTGAAAAACGGCATCCCATTTGAGTCAATTGATGTTTCAAAGTACTGCACTGAAAAGGTGTTTGAATGTTGTGCAGGTGTGGTTAAATGTAACGGAGCTAAACTTCTAACTGTTGTTATTTGTAGATCCGCAGACTCCAATTTCACAACATTTTTGCTAAAGCTACAGGAGGTTCTTGGTTCACTTTATAGGAAATACAAAAAGTTAGTTATATGTGGTGACTTCAATATTAATTGTATAAGTGATTGTGCAAGGAAGAGGATGCTGGTAGACCTCTCTAATTCATATAATCTTATGCAAACCGTGTTCTTTCCAACGAGAGTGCAGGGAACAGTAGAACAACCATGGACAACATTTTTATTCCTTCCTCATTACTAGAAGGGCATTCTGTTAGCAAAAAGGTGAATGGCCTTTCAGATCATGATGCACAAATTTTAACTTTAAAAGATTTTTGTGCTGCAACACGTGTTAAATATAGTCATCAGCTCTTCAGGAAAGCTGATCCAGTTGCTGTAGAGACCTTTGTAAACCTTATAAAGGAACAAGAGTGGCAAGATGTGTATAGCGCTGATACAGTAGACGATAAATATAATGCTTTTCTCAACACTTTTCTCATGCTCTTTGAAAGTTGCTTTCCGTTAGAACGTTCAAAACAGGGTACTAGCACAAACAGGCAGCCTGGGTGGCTGACTAGAGGGATAAGAATATCTTGTAGAACAAAGTAGCAATTATATCAAACCGTTAGAAACAGTCAAAATCTAAATGCAGCAGCCCACTACAAACAGTATTGTAAGGTGCTTAAAAATGTTATTATGAAGGCAAAAAGTATGTGGTATGCAGATAGAATAGCTAAGTCTCAGGATAAAATGAAAACCATATGGTCAGTCGTAAAGGAAGTTGCTGGTCTGCAGAGACAGGTCGAGGATATAGAATCAGTGCGTATAGGGAATGTCCGTGTTACTGATAAGTCGCATATATGTACAGTATTTAATAATCATTTTCTGAATATAGCAGGTGAACTAAATAGAAACCTAGTCCCAACAGGGAATCATATAGCGCTCTTAGAAAAAAGTGTTCTGAGACTGTTACCTGAAATGCTCCTCCATGATACTGACAAGAGGGAGATTGAGCTAATAATTAAATCACTAAAGACAAAGAACTCTCATGGATATGACGGGGTATCTAGCAGAATACTGAAGTATTGTTCTATGTATGTTAGCCCAGTTCTCAGCCATATCTGTAACTTTTCCTTTAGGAGTAGTCGGTTTCCTGACCAATTAAAGTACTCGGTAGTGAAGCCACTTTATAAAAAGGGAGACATTGATAATGTTGACAATTTTAGACCTATTTCTATGCCATCGGTGTTTGCTAAAGTTATCGAGAAGGTTGTATATACAAGGTTACTGGAGCATTTAAATTCACATAATTTGCTGTCAAATGTTCAGTTTGGTTTTAGAAATGGTTTAACAATTGAAAATGCTATATTCTCTTTTCTCTGTGAGGTTTTGGACGGATTAAATAAAAGGTTGCGAAAGCTAGGTGTTTTCTTTGATTTAACGAAGGCTTTTGACTGTGTTGACCACAAAATATTACTGCAGAAGTTGGACCATTATGGAGTAAGGGGAGTAGCTTACAATTGGTTCGCCTCTTACTTTAAGAACAGAAAGCATAGGGTAATTCTCCGCAATATGGAGAGTGGTAATGATGTTCAGTCCCAATGGGGTACTGTTACGTGGGGCGTTGCCCAAGGGTCGGTGCTGGGGCCACTGCTGTTTCTTATTTATATAAATGATATGCCTTCTAGTATTACAGGTGATTCAAAAATATTTCTGTTTGCTGATGACACCAGCTTGATAGTGAAGGGTCTTGTGTGTAATATTGAAACAGTAACAAATAATGTAGTTCATGAAATAAGTTCGTGGCTTGTGGGAAATAATTTGATGCTAAATCACAGTAAGACTCAGTTTTTACAGTTTCTAAATCACAATTCAACAAGAACCGATATTTTGATCAGACAGAATAGGCATATTATAAGCGAGACGGAACAGTTCAAGTTCCTAGGCGTTCGGGTAGAAAGTAAGTTGTTGTGGAAAGCCCATGTCCAGGATCTTCTTCAGAAGCTAAATGCTGCTTTATTTACCATTAGAACAGTATCTGATATAAGTGACACTTCAACACGAAAAGTAGTCTACTTCGCATATTTTCATTCGCTTATGTCGTATGGTATTACTTTTTGGGGTAATTCTTCTGATTCAAAAAGGGTATTTTTGGCTCAAAAACGGGCTGTTCGTGCTGTACGTGGTGTAAGTTCGAGAACCTCTTGTCGACCCCTATTCAAAAATCTGTGAATTCTGACATTGCCCTCACAGTATATATTTTCTTTAATGTCGTTTGTTGTTAGCAGTATTAGCCTATTCCCAAGAGTTAGCAGCTTTCACTCAGTTAATACTAGGCAGAAATCAAATCTGCATGTAGAATGCACTTCCTTGATTCTTGTGCAGAAAGGAGTGCAGTATTCTGCTGCATCCATTTTCAATAAGCTACCACAAGAACTCAAAAATCTTAGCAGTAGCCCAAACACTTTTAAGTCTAAACTGAAGAGTTTCCTCATGGCTCACTCCTTCTATTCTGTCGAGGAGCTCCTGGAAGAGCTAAAAAATTAAGCAAATTCCAGTGTTACATTGTTGATTTTCTTCATTTAAACTTACGACTTGTCACCTGAATGTGTTATTTTATATTTCATTTTATTTGTTTCTAATATCGTGTTATAATTTCATGTATTGACTCGTTCCATGACCATGGAGACTTCTCCTTAATTTGGTCCCACGGAACAATAAATAAATAAATAAATACTCGCCTTAGAGTTCTGACCTGGCTCCATGTGACTATCATCTCTTTGGGAAACTGAAAGATTCTCTTCGTGAAACAAGGTTTGAAGATGATGACTCCCTTGTGCACGCTGCCAAACAGTGGCCCAACTGGTTGGTCCAGAATTTTATCGTGCGGGTATACAGGCGCTGGTTCCAAAATGGCGTAAGGCAGTTGAGAGGGATGGAAATTATGTGGAGAAATTAAAATATTGTTCCTAAAGGATGTATCTACGCACTATAAAACTTTCAAACATGTAGAATAAAAGATGGATTTCTAAAAAAATAGTGTGCATTTATTTGGAGTGACCCTCGTATTTCTCCTGTTGCCCATGATTTCTTCACAGTTACTTCTTTGTAGCTACGTTTTAATTTTCATCTTCTGTGATTTCCCTTTTTTGGCTGTCCAATTCTCTTCAACTGAACCGTCTACTGAGCTATTCATTATAGTAGTGTCTATAACCTTAGAGAACTTCAAGACTATCTCTTCATTCCTTAGTACTTCTGTATTCCACTTCTTTGTGTATTGTTTCCTCCTGACTAATCTCTTTAACTTCAGCTTACTCTTCGTCACTGCTACATTGTGATCTTAGTCTATATCTGCTCCTGTGTACGCCATACAATGCAGTATCTGATCATGATGTAATCTAACTGAAATCTTGCCTTATCCCCAGCCTTTTACAAATAGATCTCCTCCTGTTGTGATTTTTGAACAGAGTATTCGCTGTTAGTAGCTGAAATTGCTAGTACCAAGCCTATATCCTCCCACAACACTTTCTTCTAGTCCTTCCCCTACAAGCGCATTGTAGTCCTCCATGACAATCTCCCTTTATATACTACGTTATCTGTTTAATATCCTCAAGTACTGTTTCTGTCATCTTCAACTCCCGATGTTGAAAGATGTGACTGAAGATGTCGATGCTGTGGACATGCCATCTTCCACCTGTTGTTAATTACGTAGTCACTGCAGAGACATATCAGCCCTCTCAGCTATATATCAAGTCATCAGGTCAAGTAATTGTAGGTAAGTCAGGAAATTACAGAGTTTGTTTTCAACTATTAACGATAGTTGTGGCACTAGATTTTTTCTGTGTCGGTAAGGACGACAGCCACACGTGGTCAGGGCTGCAGACGTCAAAGATACAGCCAAAGGCTGTTGAAGAGAAATATTTCATTCAGAACCCCATTCATCCTGACCACTGGACTTATAATAAATTTTTGTGAGCTGTGGGTACGTAATAAGGATAGGAAACCTTACAATGTCCGAATGTATACCTGAAATACCATTGTCGGTGTTGGCCCGCCCGGCTAGCTGCATGCTCTAACGCGCTACTTCCCGAGCAAGAAGGCATGCCGGTCCCCTGCACGAATCCGCCCGGCGGATTAGTGTCGAGGTCCGGTGTGCCGGCCAGCCTGTCGATGGCTTTTAAGGCGATTTTCCATCTGCCTCGGTGAATGCGGGCTGGTTCCCCTTATTCTGCGTCAGCTACACAATGTGGCTGATTGCTGCATAAACACTTTGTCCACATACGCGTGCACCATAATTACTAAACCACGCAAATATTGACTTTACACTCGTCTGGTATGAGACGTTCCCTGGGGGGGGGATTCCACTGGGAGGCCGAATCGCAAAATACCCCTGGGTTCTGTGTGGGGCGGCAGTGAGGTGGGTGGACTGCAGTGTCCTGTTGTGGGGTTGTGAACCACTGAGGGCTTGAGGGCCAAGGCGGGACGCAGCCTCTCCGTCGTTCCTTGGTCCCCAGTTCAATACACAACACAACTGTCGGTGTTGGTTTGCTCTCGATTCTGATGAGAAAACCGTATCACTGGATTCTTCACAGTAACACACACTCTGCTCTCCTTCCTATTCAAAACGAATCCTACTCCCGTTATACCATTTTCTGACCAGAAATTCTTGTCTTCTTTCCATTCCACTCCACGGAACCCCCGCCCCCCACTATATCTAGATTGAACCTTGGCATTTCCTTTCTCTATTTTCTAGCATCCCTGCCACGTTAAAGTTTCTGATATTCCACTCCCCAACTCGTAGAACTTTATCGTTGGTTGTTAAATCGTTTTCTCATGTCACCTTCCCCTTGGCAGTCCTCTCATGGAGGTCCGAACGGGGGATTATTCCGGAATCTTTTGCATTATTCCGGAATTTTTGGCCAATGAAGAGATTATTTGTCCTGTGGATACACATTATGTGCCTTCTGCGTCCTCATGCTGTTGATCATTGTTGATTCCTCCGCCTCTAGGAGCAGTTTCCCACCCCAAGGGCAAGAGAGTGTGCTGAACCTCTGTGTGGTCCTCCACCCTCTTTGACAATGCCTTTGGCAGAATGGAAGTCTCGGCCGCCAATGCTATGTCGATAATAATGTGATGAAAACACCTACTGACGCACAGCAAATCATAGTGCAACGGAAATTGGAAATAAAACTGTTGTACGGATTTTGATTGCATACAGTGTATTTAATAAAACAGAATTACCTCGAATGTATTCTCCAAACATTCTAAATTGCACAATTATACGAAAATGAACTGTTATTTCCAGTGGTTAGCAATACTGCACATTTATGCACAGATAAACCTAAATAGCGTTACTTTTTTAATTAAAAACTGTTAATTGTCTCCTGAAAAAGTAATCAAAGTTGCACGGAAAGCGCAGAAACCCGTAGCCTGTGCTATGTTGATAAACCGCTTTGCATTAAAATACCCTGTCTAAATGTTTTACAGATGGAACACCTTCATTTCACAATTTCACGAACACCTGTGCTATATCTCATTCTGCAGTACCGAAGTAAGTCTCAACAGCCACCCACCGCATACAGAAGAGCACGACTAGGAGAATGGAGAACACATCTGCCAGACACCTGTATTGATAATACAGAAACACGTGTCGTCTGAATGAGTGTTTATGTAGCAGGTGCAGACTAGATAAAGACCCTTTCAGATGATTAGAAAACTTTCCCTGATACCGAAGATTTTACGAACAGTCGCTGAGTTTCTCACTGGATTCCCTAGAACGCTTTCATGTGTTTGGTGAAATTGATGGCTATGCTTCTTTGGTTGTATTCTTCAATGATGATTTTTAAGACCAGTATATAGTAATTTACCATACATTAGTCTTCGTTGCTTCTTCTTTACGGACTCGTATATCAACTAGATATTGCCTATAAAACATTTTCACTACTGGCACTAGCGAAATATCGCTGTACTTATGATATAGTTAATGCTATTGTTATATATGGAATATTGATGATTACTTCATCTCACCAGGTTTGTTGTGCCTGCTTCTATTGCCAAAATTGCCAACATCTGATCGGGAACATAGTTAAATACTAATTCCCTTCCACTATATTCCGTATGCTCTTCGCGAGTTGACATATACAAAGTGCATTCTTTTCCAACAAAGACTTCGCACACCAGTATTCGTTATTAGCCCCGCAAGTTCCGTCGATATAGACTGTTGTACAATGCTCGTCAGTAGTACGTCACACCTCGATCAGTTTGTTCACTGGAAATAGTATTCAGTATACGTGCATTACTTTTATTCTAATAAATGAATATTCCTCTTGTTGTCACTGATAGAATACTTAGGAGTCCGACCAAAAGTCATGATCATCGATTTATGTCCATGTCACACTTGACTATAGCTGAATTTCCTGAGCGTTACATCTTGTCTCATGTACTGGCGACTAACTGATCTTACAGCTGACAGACTTGAGCGAAACAAATAATCATTAGACACAGTGCGAAAATATTACCATTTACAGAGTGTGCGATTGTTGAGTTTAGTTCAAAAGTAAATATTCATCGCCTTGGACAGAATGCTTGTGACGTTGACAGATGTACCTGAACTGCGGTTGTCGGTGTTGGTTTGCTGTTGATTCCGGTAACCCTACCATTGAACTAGGCTTACAGTAATTCACTCTCTGCCTTGGAAATGGAAATGAAGTCCCATGCTTCTTTACAGAGCGTAGGGGAACGATGCGGGAGACCCTCATCGCCTTACTAGGCAAGGTCCTAATGGAGGTGGTTTGCCGTTGCCTTCCTCCGACCGTAATGGGGATGAATGATGATGATGAAGACGACACAACAACACCAAGTCATCTCGAGGCAGGAAAAATTCCTAACCACGCCGGGAATCGAACCCGGGACCCCGTGCTCGGGAAGCGAGAACGCTACCGTGAGACCACGAGGGGCGGACACTCTCTGCCATACCTTCCTATTAATAACGAATCCTACTCCTGTTATATCATTTTCTGCTGCTGTTGATATTACCGTATACTCATCTGACCAGAAATCCTTGTCTTCTTTCCATTTCACTTCACTACTACAGGGTGTTACAAAAAGGTATGCCCAAACTTTCAGGAAACATTCCTCACACACAAATGAAGAAAATATGTTATGTGGACATGTGTCCGGAAAAGCTTAATTTCCATGTTAGAGCTCATTTCAGTTTCGTCAGTATGTACTGTATTTCGTCGATTCACCGCCAGTTGGCCCAATTGAAGGAACTTCGGTGCTTGTGTCGACATGCGACTCATTTCTCTACAGTACTAGCATCAAGCACATCAGTACGTAGCATCAATAGGTTAGTGTTCATCACGAACGTGGTTTTGCAGTCAGTGCAATGATTACAAATGCGGAGTTGGCAGATGCCCATTTGATGTATGGATTAGCACGGGGCAATAGCTGTGGCGCGGTACGTTTGTATCGAGACAGATTTCCAGAACGAAGGTGTCCCGACAGGAAAACGTTCGAAGCAATTGATCGGCGTCTTAGGGAGCACGGAACATTCCAGCCTATGACTCGCGACTGGGGAAGACCTAGAACGACGAGGACACCTGCAATGGACGAGGCAATTCATCGTGCAGTTGACGATAACCCTAATGTCAGCGTCAGAGAAGTTGCTGCTGTACAAGTAACGTTGACCACGTCACTGTATGGAGAGTGCTACGTGAGAACCAGTTGTTTCCGTAACATGTACAGCGCGTGCAGGCACTATCAGCAGCTGATTGGCCTCCACGGGTACACTTCTGCGAATTGTTCATCCAACAATGTGTCAATCCTCATTTCAGTGCAAATGTTCTCTTTACGGATGAGGCTTCATTCCAACGTGATCAAATTGTAAATTTTCACAATCAACATCTGTGGACTGACGAGAATCCGCACGCAATTGTGCAATCACGTCATCAACACAGCAATTTTCTGTGAACGTTTGGGCAGGCATTGTTGGTGATGTCTTGATTGGGCCCCATGTTCTTCCACCTACGCTCAATGGAGCACGTTATCATGATTTCATACGGGATACTTTACCTGTGCTGCTAGAACATGTGCCTTTACAAGTACGACACAACATGTGGTTCATGCACGATGGAGCTCCTGCACATTTCAGTCGAAGTGTTCATACGCTTCTCAACAACAGATTCGGTGACCGATGGATTGGTAGAGGTGGACCAATTCCATGGCCTCCACGCTCTCCTGACCTCAACCCTCTTGACTTTCATTTATGGGGGCATTTGAAAGCTCTTGTCTACGCAACCCCGGTACCAAATGTAGAGAGTCTTCGTGCTCGTATTGGGGACAGCTGTGATACAATACGCCATTCTCCAGGGCTGCATCAGCGCATAAGGGATTCCATGTGACAGAGGGTGGATGCATGTATCCTCGCTAACGGGGGACATTTTGAACATTTCCTGTAACAAAGTGTTTGAAGTCACGCTGGTACGTTCTGCTGCTGTGTGTTTCCATTCCATGATAAATGTGATTTGAAGAGAAGTACTAAAATGAGCTCTAACATGGAAAGTAAGCGTTTCCGGACACATGTCCACATAACATATTTTCTTTCTTTGTGTGTGAGGAATGTTTCCTGAAAGTTTGGCCGTACCTTTTTGTAACACCCTGTACATCTAGGTTCAGCCTTAGCATTTCCCTTTTCAGATTTTCTAGCTTTCCTACGACTTTCATGCTTCTTACATTCCATCGCCCCCTTTTCTCTCCTCCCCCCCCCCCCCCCGACGCTCACGGTCACCACCCCTTGGCAGCCCCCTCCCGGAGATCTCAATAGGTGACTATTCCGGAATCTTCTACCAATGGAGGGATCATCATGACACTTTTTCAATTACAGGCCACATGTCCTGTGGATACACGTCGTTGTTGTGGTCTTCAGTCCTGAGACTGGTTTGATGCAGCTCTCCATGCTACTCTATCCTGTGTAAGCTCCTTCATCTCCCAGTACTTACTGCAACCTACATCCTTCTGAATCTGCTTAATGTATTCATCTCTTGGTCTCCCTATACGATTTTTAGCCTCCACACTGCCCTCCAATGCTAAATTTGTAATCCCTTGATGCCTCAGAACATGCCCTACCAACCGGTCCCTTCTTCTTGTCAAGTTGTGCCACAAACTCCTCTTCTCCCCTATTCTATACTATACCTCCTCATTAGTTACGTGATCTACCCATCTAATCTTCAGCTTTCTTCTGTAGGATACACATTATGTGTCTATAATGCAGTGGTTTCCATTGAATGCTGCATCCTCATGGCGTTGATCATGCTGATTCTTCCACGTTTATGGGCAGTTTTCCATACCAAGAACAAGAGAGTGTCCTAAAACTCTGTCCGTTCTTCCGCCCTCTTTGACTAGGCTGTTGGCAGAATGACGGTGACTTGTTACGTCGGAAGTCTTCGGCTGCCAATGCGACTCGGAACCGAGGACGTTTTGATTTCTAGTTAAAGACGGTAACCCTACACCACAGGTGCTACACCCATCTGCTTTTCTGTTGGTGTATTTCTCGCGGTGTTTCCTTATTTTTGTGCAATCCTTGGAAATAAATTGGACCTGGATCATGCATAGGCCGTCCTATCTCTGCTACCATGGACTAGAACTGGAAAGTCTGATTGAAGTAGTTAAGGAAAATAGGTGTACCAGGTGGTTTCAAAAGAAATTAAAACTGTAGCATGGGTTAAATACAGGGAGCAAAAGGCTATTTACTGCGCGTACAGAAACGAGACGACAATGATATGAGTCGAAGGGCATGGAAGAGAATAGTGGCTGAGAAGGCGGAGAGACAGGGTTGTAGCCTATCCGAGATGTTGTTCACTCTGTACATTGAGCAAGCAGTAAAGGAAACCAATGAGAAATTGGAATAGGAATTAAAGTTCCGGGAGAAGAATTATAAACTTTGAGCTTTGCCGATGAGACACTTAAAGTAGAATATGAGTTTTGCTATTTGGGTAACAAAAAAACTGATGCTGGCCGAAATACTGAGGATATCAAATGTGGACAAGCAATGGTAAGAAAATCGTTTCCGAAGAAGAGAAATTTATTAACATCGAACGTAGATTTAAGTGTTAGGAAATCTTTTGTGAACATTTTTGTATGGAGTGTTACCTCGTATGGAAGTGAAACATTGACGATAAACAATGTAGACAAGAAGAGAATATAAACTTTTGAAATGCGATGCTACAGGAGAATTTTAAAGATTAGATGGGTAGATCACATAGCTGATGAGAAAGTACTGAATAGAATTAGGGAAAAAAGAAATTTGTGGTACGACCTGATTAAAGGAAGGGATCAGTTGCTAGGAGACATTCTGAGACATCAAGGGATCACCAATTTAATACTGGGTTGAAGTGTGTGAGGGGAGGGACGGGGGATAAAAATCGTAGAGGAAGACTTAAGAGATGAATACAATAAGCAAATTCAGAAGGATCTAGGTTGCAGTAGTTTTTCGGAGATGAAGAGTCTTACACAGGATGGAGTAAGATGCAGGGCTGCATCAAATCAGTTTTCGGACTGAAGACCGCAATAACAACTTCAGCAACAACAACATATCAACTTCGATTTGCACTGAAATATGGCTCATGGAATGATAAAGAAACTCATACCTTTCACCCTACAACGTTTGAGAGGGTTGAATACAATCTGGCTCATACTGGTAATATAAATTCAGTGGATAGCTGGGCTCTATATGTGGTAATATTACCTGATATGCATTGATTAATCGACACTGCAACCGCTGCTGCCCTGTTTGTAAAGTCGAGTTGTCAACCATTGGTGAAAACAAAAATGAGCGATCTGCTATAAGCATCCACGTGAAGTTTGTGTAAGTTCGTAGACTTGCGCAGCCCGAATCTCTAAACGGAAAAATGTCTGGATATGCTTCTGTGCCATGTTTTAGAATAACCGTCACTGACAAAATGGACGTTTCGGCTACGGTTTCTGTCGCCTTTCTTTGATTCCACTGACAAACAAAATGTTGTGTTAAGATCCTTGTGTCTACAGATTCTATGAATATCGAGGCAATTTCAAGCACTTTCTGACATTTGGTCTCTTCCGGCCGATATAGCCGTTGCAGAACATCATTTAACCAATCATGTACAGAGAAGATAAAGAACGTTTCATGGAATTGCCGCTGGGAAAGACATTTGAAACATTTAGTTTTTGGACGTCTCATTTGTTCAATATAATCTCTTGGTGATATCTGACTAGCAGATGCGCCGTGTGTGAGTATTTGTATTTCCATCAATATGAACTGTTGAGTCATCGTTGGTGACTGCAAGATCTACAGATTTCACAGCGAGTGAGTGGCGTAGTTCAGATTCACTTACGGCCATGCGTATTTACGTTTTTCTTGGTTTCCTTAACTCGTTTTACACAAATACCGGAATGACTTACGGCGAAACAATACGAGGGAACGCTAATGCATGAAATTTATTAATTTTTGCAAATAAGAGTCAATGTTCAGAGCAACTAGTTTCCTGTTTATTCCCTGCTCTGTGGTACTACAGATAACACGTGCCTGTCCACCCTCCAGGTGTCTTCTGTAGATGTCCTGCCCAGAGGCAGATTACGTAGGCCGCCGCTTGGTGTTTCTCCATGTGTGGCTGTAAGAAACAAAGGCTTGCTGAAATGTACTGGCTCCGAACCTTTTATCTGAAAACCCTTAAAGCTTTTTAAGTAAGACAAACGTTTGTTAAATTCTAGGTCTTTATTCTTCTTCTCTACATATTTGCAGACTTGTGATCTACCAGTTCAGTTGGTAAAGCACTTGCGCGCGAACGGCAGAGGTCCTGAGTTCGAGTCTCGGTCCTTGCACACAGTTTTAATCTCTCAGGGAGTTTCATATCAGCACACACTCCGCTGCAGAGTGAAGATCTCATTCTGGATACGAGGTATTACTTGAGGATACGGCTGCTAGTGACTGAGTGAACTCTGACGTCACAATGCTACGTCACGCACATCCTGTGTCCTCATGTATTCCTTCTCATGCAACATTATCATGGTACCATGGTACAATTCTTTGGCAGAGGAGTGCTCCCCTCTATGAACTTTCTGCGTGATGCTGAGATGCTTCCGAGACCAACAAGATCCACAGATGTGTCCCCTTTACAATATGTGTTGGACTAACTGTGCCATCAACTCCGTCCCAGTGCTGATATCCTGTCTATCACGTACATTTGTGTATCATACTGATATCTTCAAGAGAGGATACAGCGGCTTTGTTACCAAATCGCTGCGTGCATCCAGGATAGAAGTGGTGCAACTGTCTTTCTACGGCCGGCCTGAGTGGCCGTGCGGTTCTAGGCGCTACAATCTGGAACCGAGCGACCGCTGCGGTCGCAGGTTCGAATCCTGCCTCGGGCGTGGATGTGTGTGATGTCCTTAGGTTAGTTAGGTTTAATTAGTTCTAAGTTCTAGGCGACTGATGACATCAGAAGTTAAGTCGCATAGTGCTCAGAGCCATTTGAACCATTTGTCTTTCTACATTTGATTCGATCCTGTAGTCACTGAAGTTACATCACTTACCATCTCAACCTCTTAAACTTCATTCCTTTCCTTCCCCTCTCATGGGTGCTTCAGTTTTTGTGTCAGGTAGTGCATATGATCAATGTCGCAGTTAATTGATTTTCAGGCACGAATTACGCTCTACATTGTGTAGCGGAGAATACTTACCTATATTATCGTAATGGTTTTCTGCCATACTGCATTCTTGTACGAACCAGCGAATACGATTGTATTTTATCCTATCTCAGAGGATTTGGTACTGAAAAACGTTACGGAGCTTCCTCAGACGCGTAATCCACAACATATCCCCACTTATTTCGATATCATCTGCTAATTAGTCAGTTCCTCCTGTCACCGACGTGAGCAAAAAAGTTCGTACTAAAATACTAACAGAACGTTTTTCCACAAGAGTTCGATTTTGATTTTTCCAGTTTCAATGAGTCTTTATAAAAATAAAGAACATAATTTTGGTAACGGTAACTCGTAATCCGTCGTAATCAACGTATTATTCTTTAGTAGTTTCGCCTGAAATTTAGTACAGTAGATTGTAAGTTACAGTTTCAACTAATTACTTTTCCAGTGTCGAATTAAAACATTGGCTTGAAGGAAAGGCGTTGATAATTTTTCATTTAAATATCTTCTGTTTTGAAGATTCATTGTTATATCCTCGTCGAACTCCTCCAATTTAATAATTTACTAAAAATATTTCCTTTAAAAAAGCCATTCTTTCTAACAACGTGACATTCACTCAGTAAGTGCTTTAACATACTTTTGCAGTCCAATTACAGCATCTGAACCTTAAA
Source organism: Schistocerca serialis cubense (assembly GCF_023864345.2). Taxonomy (NCBI): domain Eukaryota; kingdom Metazoa; phylum Arthropoda; class Insecta; order Orthoptera; family Acrididae; genus Schistocerca; species Schistocerca serialis. The sequence continues at coordinate 1,101,690,209 of NC_064639.1, forward strand.
TCAGAAACTATGTACCCATCTCCAAGACACGAAAACAACCTGTATCCACTTCAAAGTCAACACGTGAACTGTTTTCAAACGTAGATCAAATAATAATTCTTGTTTTTACAACTAAACAACAATGCGCAACGACCTCAGGCTCGAGATGCGCATTCATCTATGGGACAGTTCCTCGGATTGCCTGTTATTAGCATCGCATGGACTTCGCTCGGCCTTATCGTTCGTTGAACAATGAAATGTAGAAAAACACATAGCGAGAAATCCCATATTATGCTCTGAAAATTAATGATAGTACAACACAAAGAAGGGCAGCTCGTTTTGTATTATCGCGAAATAGGCGAGATAGTGTTACAGACATGATACGTGAATTGGAGTGTCAGTCATTAAAACAAAGGCGTTTTTCGTTGCGACGGGATCTTCTCATGAAATTTCAACCACCAGTTATCTCCTCCGATTGCGAAAACATTCTCTTGGCACCCACCTACATAGGGAGAAATGATCATCACGATAAAATAAGAGAAATCAGGGCTCTCACAGAAAAATTTAAGTGCTCGTTTTCCCCGCGTGCCGTTCGAGAGTGAAACGGTAGAGAGACAGCTTGCAGGTGGTTCACTGAACTCTCTGCCAGGCACTTTATTTTGAATAGCAGAGTAATCACGTAGGTGTAGATGCAGATGTTTACTCTCCTTATCACGTTACTGAAGCGATAAAAACACGAATGCCGTGAATGACTTTTCTGACACTACAACGGTTACAAAAGGAACGATAGACGCGGCAATCCAATCTGAATATTTATAGGCATTTATGTAACGAAACTTCCTTCACACAACTGTTACGTTTTTGGTAGTGTGAATGTAAACGACGCAGAACGGCAGCGCGCTAGTCCTTCGCCGTATTTCGTGTAGTGTCTGTTTAATGAGCAGCAGCAGCAGTCTATTGCAAAATCAATCTCTGCCGGCCGTTAGGCACCTCTGATTGTTGCGGCGCAATTAGAGTTCTTTCAGACGGAGCGACTAATGGTCTCCGCCCACTGCCTCTACCCTCGGCAACAACAGTGCGCTTTCAGAGAGCAGCACGCATTGTCCGCTATCTTCGTATCGTCACGGAAGCCCGCATCTGTCCATCTTCGCACTATCGCACCCATTTGCATCTACCACGTTCACCAATGCGGCTCAAGATCTGGCGGGAGTGACAAGCAAGTTTCAGTGGTCAACGTAATGATCGAGCCGTCAAAACGCCCTCAGAAAAAAATCGTCACACGCAGTAATTCAGATATTCGAGAACTCTGCAAGTTGAAATACGACGTAGTGCATCTACATAATTGCTCTGAAATAAACACCTCACTATTTGGCAGAGGGTTAAGAGAATCACCTTCACATTATTTCTCTACCGTTCCACTCTCGAATAGTTCGTGGGAAAAACATCTACGTCCTTCCATGCGAGCGCTCATCTCTCTTATTTTATCATGAGGATCAGTTCTCCCTATGTACTTGAGAGTCAACAAAAAATTTTGGCATTAGTAAGAGAAAGTTGTTTTTGTGATTTCATAAAAAATTTCATCACTACGAAAAATGATCTTGTTACAAGGACTGCCAACCCAACCCGGTTATCACATCCATGACACCCTGGCCCCAATTTCGTAACAAGATAAAACTAGCTCCCACTGTGTAAACATTTTCGATGTCCTTCGTCAGTCCTACCTGTTAAGCATCCCATATCGTGCAGCAGTACTGCAGGCGACTACTGAACGGTGAATTATAAGTCATCTCAGTAGTAAGTAAGTTGCTTGTTCAAAGAGTTCTAACAATTAAATGCAGTCTTTGGTCTGTCTTTCCCACAATATTTTTCGTATGATGCTTCCAACTGACGCGAGCTCAGATCTTTCCTCTAGCAATCTGAACTATTTGTTACCATCTACATTGATTTTACGCATTGTCTTTCTTCCCATGATAAAAACAAACACACAATAGTCAACAACGTTCTTTTCTAAAAGTATTCATACCCGAGTAATGTGTAGTTTGTCTACAGGGTGTCCCAGCTATCTTGTCCATCCAGAATATCTCTGGAACAATAACAGCTATTGGAAAACGACTTCCACCGGTATCAATGTAGGGCTGGGGCCCATGAATGTACATATTTGGAAACATTCTAAAACGAAAGAATATATGTTTTTTAATACAAACTTATGTTGTTTTAAATGGACCTCCTATATTTTTTCTTCAGCAATCCATAGCATGACAAAGCACACACACAATGGCGTTGATTGCATCGCAATATTCCCATTACATCCCGAGATATTAAGACGCGAAGTTGACGCTTGAAACACCCGACATGCGCTGCTAGCGCACGTCCTGAGGTTCAGGCGTGAACCCCATGCTGCCCGTAATCGCGATGTGATTGACATGTGTAATCACACCTCCATACTTATCAAGAGTTCCGAAACGAATAATACGGTCTGCTGCCATCAACTCTCATAAGCACATAATGGTTTCCCTCTTGCACGTTTTACGTATCTACGTACACAATATGAACCGGTACCGATCGGTGTACACCCGTCAGGTTGTCTTATTTATCCTGCACACCCAAAATAAGGTTTATCTAATGCGTTATATGACCCATTGTGCCTGTCGCGCAGGGCCTGGTTCCACCTAGTCAAGTGTCCAACGTAGTTCCCACTACTGCCACAGTTACCACTTCGCCTTGTTTATGATTTGCGACCCATGCAAACTCCTGTACTCCACCACCCTCCGCGCATCCCATTTGTTGTTGCTTTGGCGTGCAGTACACCGCTTTCCAGTGTAGTCGTTCATTAGAGTAATCTAGTGACGGCACGGAGGTAGTACACATTGTGAATAAACGTTGTGTTGTGTAACGTATACTGTACAGTATAATGTACAGACAGGAAGATATGGTAGAAATGCTGCTGATCTATGGAGAATGTACGTTGACGGGAAATACGTTATGAGATTGCTTGTTTGTTGATAATACTGTTAGCAAACATTGTGATTATTAAGTTAATATGTCTGTTTTCTACCCTACTCTACATACCTGTACTGTACCCTGTTGTAGGTGGACGAAATGCTGTTCAGGCAGAACGACTGTACAGAAGACGATTCCCTGACAAGCCATCGCCTTCGCGCCGGATGTTTGGTCGTCTCACATCTCGTCTACGTGAAACGAGAAGCTTAAATCCAAGACCTCGACATCGTCCTAGAACATGCACAGATGAACGTGCTGAAGTTGCTGTGCTCGCTACCATAGCTGTGAATCCTCAAATCAGCATACGTCAAATTGAACGTGAAGTTGATGTGTCGAAATCAAGTGCACAGCGTATTCTTAAACGTCATAAATTGCATCGTTACCATGTTCATTTGCACCAGGATCTTCATGGAAATTATTTCCGCAATAGGGTAACATTTTGTCGGTGGGCTCAGCAAAAACTTCTGACTAATCCAAATTTTTTTGCAGATGTTCTCTCTACCGACGAGGCATCATTCTCCAACAAAGGAATTGTCGTAGAGCATCAACGTCCGTGGAAAGTTAATGTTTGGTGTGGGATTATTGGAGATGCCATTATCGGCCCTTTCTTTATAAATGGCATTCAAAATGGCAGACAATACTCCAGCTTTATACGACACAATCTTCCTGTTCTCTTGGACACCGTACCTCTGAACCGGAGAATGGTCATGTTGTATCAGCATGACGGGTGCCCTGCACATAACGCCTTACGAGCACGACGACTTCTGAACCGTAAGTTCCCTGGTAGGTGGATTGGACGAGGTGGCCTAGTTAGGTGGCCTGCCCGATCTCCGGACCTTACACCGCTGGATTATTTTCTTTGGGGAGCAATGAAGGATGCTGTTTACCAACATGAACCAGCAACACCAGAGGACATGAAGTAACGCGTTATTGATGCTTGTACAGCCATCAAAGAGGAAACAGTAGCACGAAGTAGGGCATCCTTCATCCGCAGAGTGACCCTATGTATGCAAGCCAATGGGCATCACTTTGAGCATGAGATGTGAACGCTATGTTTAGTATGTAGTGCTGGTATCACAGTGGAAGCTTCTACAAAGGGCCATTTTACCCAGTGATATTAAGAAACATTTGTTTGCAACAATTTGTCACTTAACGCATTAGATAAACATAACTTTGATAATTATGTGATAATAAAACTAATTGGTTAAACATGTTTACATTCATCTTCTATGTCCTACCTGAACGTCCCAAATCAAAACATTTTTACCTAAACAACGGTAAAACTTTTAGTCCACTTGCTCGTTTCACTAAAACCATCAGCATTAATTTTACTATTACTAGTGAATGATTAACTGTCACTTGCGCTAGATCTACAGTAAAGTAAAGTTTTAACGTTGAACGGCGTTACCTTTTAGTAACGGATTAACGATAAGCGAAGTTAACTTTGTGACTAACGTTGCGGTACACAGATATGTTACAGAACCGCATCACCCCTAGCCTATGGGATAAATACCTGCTGGAATGTACGACGTTAATGCAGGATGGCAGCAGGCCGTATTATTCGTTTCGGACCTCTTGATAAGTCTGGAAGTGTGATTACGCATGTCAATCACATCGCGATTACGGGCAGCATGGGGTTCACGCCTGAACCTCAGGACGTGCGCTAGCAGCGCATGTCGGGTGTTTCAAGCGTCAACTTCGCGTCTTAATATCTCGGGATGTAATGGGAATATTGCGATGCAATCAACGCCATTGTGTGTGTGCTTTGTCATGCTATGGATTGCTGAAGAAAAAATATAGGAGGTCCATTTAAAAAACATAAGTTTGTGTTAAAAAACACATATGATTTTGTTTTAGAATGTTTCCAAATATGTATATTCATGGGCCCCAGCCCTACATTGATACCGGTGAAAGTGTTTTTCCAATAGCTGTTATTGTTCCAGAGATATTTTGGGTGGACAAGATAGCTGGGACACCCTGTATATCAATTGAAATCATCCACATTCATGTTGTGTCAAGCAAATATTGCAAGGTGCCTCGTCGAAGACAGCCAGCACGCATTGCCAAAACATCGATCACGTGAAACGAAACTCGCGCTATTCGCACATGACATCCTGGAAGCCAAAGAGCAAAGCAGTACGGTGGATGCAACATTTCTTGACTTCCAAAATTCATTTGACTCAATAGGGCATCAAGGTGACTTAGCATCATTACGATCATCCGAAGTACCAAATGAATTTTGTGACTTGTTTCAGGATATCGTAAGAGGGAGGACGTATCTTTCCATCTTGAATGAAGAATTATCGACAGATGGAGAAGTAACTTCAGACGTATCTAAGGCAAGAGTTTTGGGGTCTCCCTGTCACGCTGTGTAATAAGGATCTGACAGACAATATTAACAGGAATCTCAGTCTTTTTACAGATGACTCAGCTACTTGCTATTTGAAAAAAAGCTGCACAAATATCCACACAGGTGTTGATGAAATTTCGAGTGGAGCAAAGATTTTCAATTACATTTAAATCAACAGAAGCGTAAATTGTGCACTTCTAAAACCCAGGAAGGTGGTTATAATTTCAATATGTCATTCAAATTTGTGAATTAATATAAATACTTATTTGTATCAGTTTAAACGATAAGAAATAGAATGAACAAATGACAGACCTTGGCTCAATGGTAGGGCGGTGATAAAATGCGGTGTCTACAAAGATGACTACATATAATACACTTGTGGATCGCAGTTTTGAATACTGGTCTAGTAAGTTGGGCTCATCCCCAAAAGGACTAACATGGGATATTTGAACATAAACAAAGAAGGCCAACATGGAAAACCGACTGTCTCAAAAGAGTGTCTAACGGAAATGCTGAAAAATCTGAATTCATGTAAGTTGAAAACGGCCGCCAATTGCCCTGCGACATTTCAAGAACCAGTATGAAGGGAAGAATCTAAGAATACACTTGAGACACCTACGTATTACTCTTACGGGCACCGTGAATGCCAAATCAGAATGATTACAGTGCACGCACCCATCGTACTCCCTGCATACATGGATGGAAAGAAATATTAACGTTTGGTTAAATGATCTGTGTCCTTCGACATGCAAGTAAAGTGGTTTGCTAAATCATTATACTCACATCACTATTATGCAACATAGTAGGAGTGTAGGCCAACAATTAGCCTTAAGTTAAGTAATTACGTCCTCAAATGTGTGCCAACAAGAGCTCTTCAGAAGGCATTTTCCTCATAAATGTCTGTCAAACCTTTCCCCCTGGCTCTTCAAGTGCCCTTCGTAGTGACGTATTACGATCTTCAAACTAATTTCATTCATATCATTGCTGCTAAGATAAATTCTCTGTAAAAGCTGGTTCTGGAATCTGCCATAGCACATGTCCGTTGATATGTTATGAACAACATGTATGTTCCTTCTACTGTGATGTCACGATGTCCAACAAGTACAAATGTGAAACAGGAAATAACAGTAAACAATGTGACCCTGATAATTTGCGTTGAGGAACTCGAGTCAAAATATTGGAATAAAATCGAGGTAATATGAGCTACGATGGAAGATGACGTGGACAGCTGTTATCATTGCCTCCCTCAAGTACACGACAAATGCAAATAAAAATCAATGAAAAAGTAAACAATAATTCTGTTATACTTATATACATTTTTATTGTAAAGACGTTTTATGTATGTTATATCAGGACGCTGCTACTTTTTGAAGCTTTATTCAAGAGTTATACAGTTAGGCAAAAAGCTTATACCGTCCTGATGGCAGCTGTTACGCGCTAGTGAGAAGGATTGAGTGTTCGCATACTGTGTGTACAGTGCAATGTTGCGTGGTGTAAGAGCTTGTAGGGCTCTGGTACATACTGATAACGAATGATAGACGACACAGTGTACAGAGAACACAACACACTTTATTTGATAGACACTGAATACATACAAGAAAGAATACAAGACGTAACACACTCGAGTCACAGGATGAACTGAACTGCTATCATTAACCATCAGAGATAAGTCTGCGAGTCCTTTTCTCTGGCCAGTGATGCTAATGTTCCCATAGAGCATCCCCCTGGCAGTGTGGAGCACGGTGTAGAGGCGACGACCAGGGACAGGGTCGAGGGTGGCCTGGTGCGGGATACGGAGATGATAGTCACGGAAATGCGCGGGTGTGTAGATGGTGCAGCCGATGGGGGTGGGCAAGGGAGGGGGAGGTGGGGAAGACAGATCCTCTGTTATGTGTGCGTTGGGTGGGTCCATGTGGAACTTGCTGTCTGGAGGGGTGGGCGATTAGTGGAGATGGCCAGACAGCTACCATCAGTGAAATGTGCATGCACAGTGGCGTGGTTGATGTTATCAGGTAACATAAGAACTTCCCAGATATGGTATACTGGGCTCAGATGAGACCGAGAAGCCACGATGGGTCAATGTGACTACCAGCTTCTTCTCTGTAACATTGGGACTAAGATCCTCCAGCTGGAAGCGGCAGACGTCGAGTAGTGTCTGGAAAGGAGGGGCCCAGTAGCAGTAGCAGTAGGGAAGCTACTGCTAGGCTAGAGTCGCTATCAAAGGCCTCATCGATGAGATACCAAGCAGCTTTCAATTGATTGATGGAGAACGTGGCTGGATTGCCATTAAGCAAAATGTCATAGGCATTGTGGATGTATCAGATGTAGCCCTGAGAATAGCGCCTAGAATGTAGCATGGACGGTACCATCATACAGAATGAGGTGATGACACATGTCTGGGTCATTGCAAACCTATTTTATGCAGGGGAATTGGGAAACATGCAGGTTTGCAATGTTACATCGTACCCAATCAAACAAGGTGGGAAGCGAGGTTGGTGTAGAGGGCAGTCAGAAGAGATGAAATCACTGAGGACAGATAGGGTCTCACCATATAAAGTTTCAGGTAGTGAGACATTGAGGTCTTGCTTACACACTGTGATGCACTGTGTGGGCACCAGCAACACCCACAGGAGTGCGCTGGACCAGCCACCACTATGGCACATAAGAGTGACCTTTAGGATGCAATGCCGCCTTTTGGCAAGCCCATTAGCTAGAAAGTGGTAGGCAGCGGTTCCGCAACAGATAACACCACATAGTTTACACAGTTCAGCAGACAATGAAGATTCGCATTGCCTAACTTGGTCTAAGGTTATAGAGGCCAGCCAGCCAAAATGTGCAAACAAGGTGGACACGAGAGCTATGGAAATTGTTTCACCAATTATGTCTTGGATGGGGCAGCCTCTATTCATAGAGTGTTACCAGGTAAACAATGGAGAGAAGGTAGCAGTAGTTTCTGCATGGGTAAGGGGGCTGACCAAATCCACATGAATGTTTTGAAGCATCCCTTCAGTATCTGAAATGCATCTAGTGGGGGCCAAGAGTGCTGGGTGGCTATACATCGCTGGCACAATATACAGGCCCTAGTCTACAACTTGCAGTCTCGCTTAACATGGCACCAAACGTACCGCTCAGTTATAAGGCGAGTTACAGGTTTTACATCACGTGGGCAAGATTGTGAAACAGATTGTAAATAATTCTGTGAAACCGTCCTGGGACGAACAGGCATGTATATCACTGGGACGTATCATGGAGAACAGCTTTGGCTCAACGATGAGGGTGGAGAAGGTATAATTTAAAAGGTCCTGTATCTGAGGATCTTCCTGCTGAGCCTGAATGAGCCTGTAAAATTCGATTGTGGCTGAGGTGGCGCTGATGTGTAACAAGTTGTCAGCGACTGCGTTGTCTGTACCTTTCATATAACGGACATCTGTAGTGAACTGCGTGGTACAGTAAATGCCCATGTAAATGACAAGACGGTGTCTTCTGCATCCTCTCTGAAGTACCTCTCGATCTCATAAATTGCCAGTAGCTCCTGGTTGCAAGCTGACCACGTATTCTGTGCCTTGGTCGCCTTACAGGAGAAGAAGTGCAAAAGTTGAATTGACCCGCTGACCTCATGCTGAATGACGGCTCCTGTCACTAAATCGCTAACGTCAGTCGTGGTGGACAGGGGTGCTTCTGGAATCAGGGGCGCTAAGTTGGCTTCCTGAATCAGATCCAACTTGATCGCTTGGAAGGCGCACTGCATGTCCATGGAACTTCCTGTGACCTGTGGCATTTTTACCTTCGAGGGTCTCTGTTAAGGGAACCTGCAGGGCATCGGCATGGGGCAAGTGATGACGGTGCGAGATAGACCATGCTGACGAAACGGCGGAGTTTGTGGTAGTCGGATGGTGGCAGTAGGTTACAAATCAGCTCGGTGCACTCTGTTGCTGGGTGGATACTGGAAGCATTGTTACAAGCTTGCATCGTTAGCCCATTAGAGAGCAATTGAGCCTCACCCATCCGCCTCTTCCCGAGGTAGAGGAGAGCCGTTAGCAGCTGTCGTGTTAGTGTTCAGATGTAGGCAAAGCAGAGGTGTGAGGTGCCTTGCTGATCTAAGATCCGGAGTCGACCAGGGAACTTAGCCTGTAGATGCAGTCGAGGATATACAGACAGTTGTTCAGAGGAACATTGGATGGCAGCGGGCAGGTGGCGACTTTGTATGTCGTGGCAGCTTACACATCGTTCATGACTTGGGATGCTTCAAATATTGCTAAAATACAGATCTGGACCTTCTAGCAGTCAAAGTGGAATCACCCTAGAATCAACAAAATGAGCCATAACGATTTCGATGAAATCTGCGTGGGAATCCATTCAAGATAAGTGCCAAATTAATGACTTTTTTACGGTGACCTCATTATTTCCATTCTGACGATAAAATCCACAGTCAATAACTTTGTTGTTGCCCGATAAAGCGAACATATGCTGCGTGAGCAACATTATTAAATTGATTTCTAATCTACTTTGCAAGTGGTGGTATTTTTAGAGGCTGCATTGCCATTTTGAAGCGATTTGCAATTAGAGCGCTATTAATGTACACAGTTTTTACGGCATATATCTGATTGATTTCGTAACGGTGTGTCAAGTAAGTACTTTCATATCTCATCGCTGACATTGTAGCCGTCAAATATTTCTGCGTGTTATACAGATTCAGATCACAGTGTAGTAGTGATGAAGAAGATTGGTCAGGAAGAATTAATATGAAAAGAAATGGGATACGGAAGTACTACGGAATCACGAGGTACACTTTTAGTTCTGTAAGTTATTGATATAACTTCCAGCGGCCTTGCCTCAGTAGATACACCTGTTCCCGCCAGATCACCGAAGTTTAGCGCTGTCGGGCTGGGCTATCACTCGGGTGGGTGACCATCCGGTCTTCCGTGCTCTATTGGCAAGTTTGAGCAGTCAGCTTTTGTGAGGCAAGCTGAGGAGCTACTTGACTGGGAAGCAACGGCTCTTGTAAACTGACATATGGCCGGGAGAGCGGTGTGCTGACCACATGTCCCTCTGTATCTGCATCCAGTGACTTCTGTGAGCCGAAGATGACACGGCGGCCTGTCGGTACCGTGTGGTCTTCATGACCTGTTCCGACAGAGTTTCGTTTTTTTAAGACACAGCAATAAATAATAGCTCAGTAGGCAGGAAGTTGAAAAGGAACTGACGTCTCTAAAAAGGGTAATAACAGAAGTTGGAAAGAAAAACACAACTGCAAGGAAGATAACTGCAAAGAAACCACGGGTAACAGAAGAAATACTTTAGTTGATCGATGAAAGAAGGAAGTGCAAAAATTTTAGAGAAATTCAGGGATAAGAAATACAAGTCACTGAGGAATGAAAAAAATAGACGTGCACGGAAGCTAAGACGAAATGGCTGAACAAAAATCGAAAAAAGAGATGATGGTCGTAAGGACTGACTCAGCATATAGGAAACTCAAAACAGCCTTCGGTGAAATTACAAGCAAGTGTGGTTCCATTAAGAGTGCAACGGGGATTCCACTATTAAGTGCAGAGGGGAGAACGATAGGTGGAAAGAGTACGCTGAAGGCCTCTTTGAGGAGGAAGATTTGTCTGATGTAATAGAGGAAGAAACAGGAGTCGATTTAGAAGAAATAGGGCATTTTATTAGAGTCAGAAAAGAGCTTTCGAGGACTTAAGATCAAATGAATCAGAAGGGATAGACAAAATTCCATCAGAATTCCTAAAATCATTGGGGGGAAGTGGCAACAAAAACACTATGCACGTTGATGTGTAGAGTGTATGAGTCTGGTGGCATACCATATAACTTTCGGAAAAACATCATCTACACAATTCCGAAGACTGCAATAGCTAACAAGTGCGAGAACTATCGCACAATCAGGATGTGTTAGATGGCGGTCAGTTTAGCTTTAGGAAAGGAGAAGTCACCAGAGAGGCAATTCTGACGTTGCTGTTGATAATGGAAGCAGAGTAAAGAAAAATCAAGGGACCTTCGCAGGATTTGTCGACCTGGAAAAAGCATTCGACAATGTAAAACGGCGCAAGATGTCCGAAATTCTCAGAAAAGTGGGGTTAAGCCATAGGGAGAGACGAGTAATGTACAATATTACAACAGTCAAGAAGGAATAATAAGAGTGGACGAGCAAGGACGAAGAGTTCGAATTAAAAAGAGTATCAGACAAGGATGTAGTCTTTCGCCCGTACTGTTCAATCTGTTCATTGAGAAAGCAATGATGGAAATAAAAGAAAGGTTCAGGAGTGGAATTTAATTTCCAGATGAAGGGATATCAATGATACGATTCGCTGATGACATTGCTATCCTGGGTGAAAGTGAAAAAGAAGTAAATGATCTGCTGAATGGCACGAACCGTCTAATGAGTACAGAATACGGACTGTCCCCGTCCGTAGCGTAGTGGTAGCGTAACCGCCTACCACGCAGGGGCCCGGGTTCGATTCCCGGCAGGGGACTGGGTGTTGTGTGTCCTTCATCATCATTTTCATTATCATTGACTCGCAAGTCGCCAAAGTGGCGTCAACTGAAAAGGACTTGCAATACGGCGGCCGAACTCCCTCGAATGGGGGACTCCCGGCCAACAATGCCGTACGATCATTTCATTTTTTAGATTACGGACTGAGAGTAAATCGAAGAAAGACGGAGGTAATGAGAAGTATTAGAAATCTAACAGCGAGAAACGTAACATCAGGATTGATGCTCACGAAATAGATGATGTTATGGAATTCTACTGTCTAGGCAGCAAAATAACCAATGACTGACGGAGTAAGGAGGACATCAAAAGCAGACTAGCACTGGCAAAAGTTACATACCTGGTCAAGACAAGTCTACTAGAGTCAAACATAGGACTTAATTAAGGTTTCCGTCAAGAGTGGGCCGTAACCTTTCAGTACCTGCTATTCCAGATGCATATTTTATTTGTAAGGTGGGGTTGGTTCCACGGTGGAGTAAGGAAAGATTTTATTTTGAATTTGATCGCCAAAATGTTTTTAAATTCTTTAAACATGTAGTGCATGGTTTTCTGGTGCGCCAGAAGTATGTAACTAAGTCAGTGGACACGCATGTTGCCGTGTACAATCTTCGACCATCGTCTTCCGAACAGAGATGTCTGATTGTTAAATGATATGAAGATTTTTGTGATGTGCTCAGTGATAGGTTAGGTGAAGTGAAAGAAGCAGAGAATAAGATCGGCTTGACAATAACATTCCCGTGAGGCGGCCACCATACGGTTGGGGAATTACTACAAAAAGGAGTTATTAGGTCCTATGAATCCCCGTATTCCTCTCCTATGCTCCAAGAGACAGACCGGCGTTCGTCCCGTTGTTGATTATCGGGTCCTTCAGAAAAGAGTAGACCTCCAATCTATACCACTTCCTGATTTTCATTCATGTTTCCCATGGTCTTGGTCTTTACGACCTTTGGTCTTAACCTGGCCTATTACCAAATCCCTCTGGCCAAGGAGTCCAAACCCGTCACGGCATTTTCTACTGATTGGGCACTTTATGAGTATAACAGGGTTCCCTTCGGACTGTCTACGGCGTCACTGGTCCTGTCAGTTATCCTGTATAGGGGATTCTCTGATCTTAAATTTGAGTATTTGTACGATTGCATTCATGATTTAGTAATTTTTAGTGAGAATTTACAGGAGCATATTGGTCATGTTAGAGAAGTGATCAGACGGTCGAGAAAAGCGGTTTTACGGTCAAACCTTCGAACGTAAAATTTGCTTAAAAAAATGGCTTGGAGTACTATGGGACTTAACTTCTGAGGTCATCAGTCCCCTAGAACTTAGAACTACTTAAACCTAACTAACCTAAGGACATCACACACATCCATGCCCGAGGCAGGATTCGAACCTGCGACCATAGCGAAAATTTGCTCAGCCTGAATTATCCTTCCTGGGCCATATTGTTTCTGGACAGGGGGCTAGGAAATCAGGGTCGTACTGAGCCGATCCATTCGTGTCCCACACCTAAAAGTTTCAAAGCAGTGGCTCGTTTTATCGGAATGGTCAGTTATTTCCGAAAACTTGTGTCAAATTTCGCCCAACTAGTGGCACCATTAAACGATCCCCGAAAGGAAGGAAAAAATTTCGAGTGGGGCCCATTCCAACAAGTTACTTTTGACGCCTTAAATAAGGCTCTAGCCACCTTCCCTGTGTTACCTACGGCTGATTTCAACAAGGAATTTATCGACCAAACAGACGCCTCCACGTCAGGAGTTACGGCTATCCTTTTGCGGAAGAAGAGTCTGGGAGACGTTCTACAGCTCATGCTTCATGTAGTCTATCGCCATTAGAAGTCAAATATTCAGTATACGAACTGGAGGCCTTAGCAGTCTTATTCGCCCCTGAAAAAATTAAGCTGTGTTTGGAACACCAACCTCTTTATATATATATATATATATATATATATATATATATATATATATATATATATATATATATATCCTGATATCGGTTTATATATATATATATATATATATATATATATATATGTATGTATGTTGTGGGCGATGACCTGAGCCAAATGTTCGAGCAGGGCTCGGAGGATTAGCCGGATGATGAAGAAACTCCATGGGAGGTTACTCCGGAGGCACTGGTCAATCAAAGTTGCGCCACTCTTAGTGGGCTTCCACTTCTTTTAAAGGACATGCAACAGGATGGAGAATCGGTGATAAGTAGCATTAAGGAAAGGATAAGGAAAGGAGACAGTGTCAGGCTGTAGGCTGTATTACTTAAAGGGAAATGAATTGTGTTTGGCAGTGGGAAACGAGGTTGCAGGGTCACCTGGTTTCCTTCGTCTTTAAGTATTATCATGAAACTAGGGTGGGAGATCATTTGGGAGAGTTCAAAATGCGCATGAAGGTTAGGGAAAACTTTGCTTGGAAGGACATGGATAAACAGATCAAGGAGGTGGTGTTCGATTGTAAAACTTGTTGGATCATTAAACTGGTCTTGAATACCCGACAGTGCTTTTTGTCGTCCGAGGTTGCGACTGAACCTATGGAAAAATTGTGTGTTGATGTCGTGGGGCCTTTCCCACATTACAGAGAGGGAACCGGTATGTCTTCGTTTGTGTAGATGCGTTCACGCGTTTCAGCTGGTGCTGCCCACTCGTAATATTAACCCTCAAACGTCTATAAAGTGTTTGAAGGAAATTTTGGTATCTTTGGGCCTTGTCGCACACTGGTTTCTGATAACGCTACATCCTTTTAATCGGCCGCATCCCATCATTTTTGCTTCGTAATAGGGGTGGCTCACAGTACAACCACATCCTACTGTCTCAATCCTTCCCCGACGCAACGGTTGAATCGCAAGTTGAGGGTGGCTTTGATCGCTTTCCATCATAGTGGTGGGATAGATCCTTATCTTGGTTAGGGTACGCTCTCAATACGGCCATGCACGAGGCCAGCTAGCTTGATGTTTGCGTTCAAACCTAATTCGCCACTCACGAATTTGTGGTCACACAATGATTTTCATCCGGAGAGGGAGGACGCTGCTCATATCCTCGCTAACTGGAAGTGTGCCCGTGATATCTTGAGTATAGCCCATGGATAAATGGAAAATCGTTATAATGCTGGAAGACGGCCGATATCGCTGAGCCCGGGGCATCAGATGTGGGCGAAGAACTTTGGGGCGACAAGTCGTGGGGCAGATAAAATTATTTGAAAGCTTTTGCCCAGATTTGTGGGACCTGCCCGAATTTGGCACTTCCTCATCTCGGTCACCTTGCTTGACAGGAACCCCCAAAATAGGAGGATTTTTAGAACCCATATATTTCGAGTAAAACCATATGTGCTGGTGGATGCAACAAAATAAGAATAAGAATGTGTTCTTCTGCTGATGGAACTAGTGTTATAACTATTTGTTGCTCAGCGTAGTAGTTGGATGTAGTGCCGTGCTCCAACTGTTCAGGCCATCATGTTGCTTTTTTTTTTTCTTTATTGTTATTGTAAACCTGTACAACAGGCAGGCTGTCAGCAGCATTCTACGCCGCTCTTCAGCCAGAGGATACACAAAGAGAAGAAACACTGAGAAGACACATAAGTGACAGAACGGTGGGCAATAAAACAGTAGACACATAAAGACAAACACGGAGCCGTTCACACTCGACGATAATCCACTCTGCAAACTGTTGATACGACGCACAAACACTGAAGAAGACGATGGCACTGGTGAACGATGGAGTGTGACAGTGAATACTGAACACTAAACATGACGGCACACACGAAACACTGATGGCGGTGATCTCTAGCGCGCGAATGTCCACTTAGCGTGTGCGAGTCCGGGGACCTGCCAAGAGGGGAAGAGGGGTGAGGTGGGGGAGAGGGGAGAAAAAGGATTCCAATGGCTGAGGAGACGGGGGCAGGAGGAGAGGGACGGGGGAGGGGTGGCCTGGGGGAGGAGGGGGGAGAAAAGGAGGAGGGAGGGAAAAGGGAGAGAAGGGAGGGAGGGTGCCCAGAGGAGCAAGCACAGGAGGAGGGCGGGAGGATCAAAGTTGGTAGGAGGGGTAGATGGAGAGGAGGAGGGCATCATCAGGGAGGGGGAGCTGGCGGAAGCCACCTCGGGAGGGGGTAAGGAGGGTGGAGAGATGGAGACCGGGCGGGACGTGCGAATACAGGCGCGGCAGCGGGCGGGGGTGGGAGCCATCATGTTGCTTTCCCTCGTTGAAGATAACACCTTATAATTTACAGGCCAAGGTGAGCTGTTTTCTCGCTACTTACTATTGTAAGATGGAGTGAAGAATTGTATCTAATTCGCAAGTGCGAATTTCAACCAGGTTACGTTCCCCGTGAGCTTCAGTTTGGCGGGGGAGAATGCGCCGACATTGAAACGTCAGCAGTTGCGGCGACTCGAATTCCCGCACCGCCTCGTCTGCACTTGCTGTGATGCGGCGCCAGGAGCGGTGTGAGTGTGGCGCCGTCTGCTGGCAGCCGGTCCTTGCCGGCCACATCGCGACGTCTCTTGTGATCCAGATGTCCGTCTGCAAGTGTCGACGAGTCGGCTCGCCTTCCTGCAGCACGCCGCTCGCCGCATCCCCGTGTTAACATTTTGGTCGGTATCGGAGTCAGTGCCGCTGTCACAGAAATTTTTTTTGCAAGTGGTTCCTGCTGGTAGTGGAAAATGTTGGGCGTTGCTGAAAGACTTGGCCGATGTAGTTTAGCGGGACCTGGGTCTGGTTGCAATACCGGCGCTATTTAATGCAAGAAGATTTGTTCTTTTGGTAAACAGACACATAGTGTGGGAATAGAGCTTTTGTGGCTGTCTTGTTCATGAATGGAGTGTTAAGTTTTTCGTGATTTAAGGTGGCGCACTCTCAAAATCATTTATCTGTGTACTGATTCAAATGGTTCAAATGGCTCTGAGCACTATGCGACTTAACTTCTGAGGTCATCAGTCGCCTAGAACTTAGAACTAATTAAACCTAACTAACCCAAGGACATCACACACATCCATGCCCGAGGCAGGATTCGAACCTGCGACCGTAGCTATCTGTGTACTAGTTGGGCCGTTCAACTCATTCAATTATACGTTCAGCTGACCCAGTTATAGCCATATCGTATTGAACCCTTTCTTTGAATTGTTAAGGCCGTACGCCTGGTTGGTTAGAAAGGAGTTGAAGTTTGTGATGTCTGAAGATGGTGAAACGGAACTTGTTGTACCGTTCCAATGTTTTAATAAATTGCTAGCACGCAGAAATTATTAGCAAGAGTTTCTTCTCTTGCAGGTAATACCTCAGCTGGTGTCCAAAAGGAGAGAATGGACTAAACAGGGTTATTTATTGAATTTTATTCTGTTATGTACCACGTTTCCCATTTTCCTTTCCTTTGTGCGGCCTGGACGGTATAAATGAGTGAGTGTGTGAACTAGCAGAATGCTTTAGGCACAGATTGTAACACTGCAGGAATTGTCGTTCTGGGGTAGGGCAGTACCAACCCCCCAAGCGTGAGCAAGTTTAGCAGAGACCAAGTTTGCAGGTCAGGGCGAAGATGACACGTAGGCGCGCGTATTGGCTCTGTCAGGTTGGCGCGCCACCCCCACCACGTTTGTAAGCGGAACAGTTAGGCGAATTCGGTTAGAGGAGCGCTTGTTCCTGGGTCGTGGTGCTGGACAGACATGGAGACGCAGCTCTCGTTTTGGTAATGTTAACATAGGTATTAGATTGTCTGAAATCTGCTCTGTAATGAATTACAGATGTTGAAATCAGGTGCGAAATTACCACTGAACCCCATAAGGGAATTGATTTTCTTAATTTACTCGAATTTCAGTAGACCTTGCGTTAGTGCCTTGTTCAGGCAACGCACCATGTGCCTTAAGAGCACGGTCACTTTAATACTCTGTGCTTAACGGAAATTCACTCATTCAATGTATTTTAATCTGCTCCTCCACTTACAGTAATATTTAGGGGTTTTTATTTATTTTCCATATGTTTTCTTTGTGAACTTGCTTTCGCGCCACGTGGTCGGTTGGAGCAACCGCCGCATTGATAAATTGTAGTTTCGGCCTGAAAATATATTGTACACGATGAATAATCGTACGATAGTGAGCGAGTGTAAAATAGGGAAGGAATAATCCTGTATGTCCATATTTTTCTAGGTTTCTGTTGGCTACTAAAACTTGCCCATGTGGGTTGAACAGCATTGAAGTGATGTTTCTTGTGCACCCCCATAACGAGTTGATCTGTTGGCGATGTTGTGCGTTAAGTAAAATACTCGTGTCACTAGGAAAAGTATCGTATTTTAATGCCCACTGATTTGATAAAGATTTGCGAAATACTCTTCCACCCTGACCTAGTTTTGCTTGTATTGTCTTTGCGGAACTTGTTCTGAGTAATCTATAATAACTGAATGTAATAACCGAGGGTTTAGGTATAATTGTGCGGTTGTATAGAATTACATTGAAGCCAGGTCTGCGCTCCTCTGTCCCATTCCATAATTACGTGGCGAAACTGAACCATGTTAACTAGAGACCGGTTTTGGTGATGTACATTGCAAGAGAAACACAACTAGTCTAAACATGCTGCGTGGTTTCTGTTTGTTCTATATCGTGTCTCCCTACCACTTTCGCGCAACGACGCTCTGAGCGTGTTTTTTAGGGAATTGACTAGTTTGAACCTGGGACCTGTTGCTGGTAAGGAGACGCCAGACCACACATGTCATGTAGAATTCAGAAGAGTTCAGTGAGACTAGCGATGATATAACCAAATACTTAATGGTTTCAGCGTCAGCTCCACTGCCCTCCCTGTAAAAGAATCTTAATACTATCTAAATTTAGTGGAAGGGGTTCAAGGCTTTCCTATTTTTAGTTAGCTGGTAAAATAACGTCGAAAAAGCAGTTAAGTTTACCATTGGAAATTTTATTCTACTTACGAAACATCGTTTATAAATTGCACTATTGATAAAAGGAAATGTTTTAATACAGGATGGTAAAAACCAACCGCGTTCAACAAAAATGTGAACGAATATTCCCTGAATGGGTTTCCAAGTTCTACAATGGATCGAAGGATGACCTATGCCATATCACATCTATAATCTAGTTTTAATTTAAGTTTCACAAAAGAGAAAACTATAAAAATGGTCTACAGTGACCCTCAATTATCTTTAATTACTTATCTAACTTGTCGTAAATTACAGTGGCTGATGTGGCTTCTCAATAACTATATAACAGAGAAATCATCGCGTTTCAGATTTTTACTTCAAGTGGCAAATGTGAACACCATGAGCTTTAATTGACGATCTACACTAGTATTACGTGAAAAAGGGGATGTAACAGATGAGACTTCTGCAGTTCTGAGTGAAGCCTTATGCGCTCAAAAATGCGGCATCGCGTGCGTTCATTACCTTGTTGGTGTTCGTCAGGGGACGGCAGCCGGCGCAGCTCCGTCCAGCTCGCCCTCTCGGAAACAACTCTCTCTTAACTTCTCCTTACTACAATTTACCGAATTTGGTTTAAAAAAAAACTATCTGGCTGTGTTTTCATCTGACCAATCAGGGTCTCAATGTTAACCTTAAGCTCTGCCTACAAAAATTCTATCTATCCAATGAGAAACGTTATACTTTTCGTGGTGGGGCAATGTTTTTTAAAGTTTGCAACGTAACAGAGACGCGAAAAAGTCTCACGCTAAAACTTGCAGCTGGTGTGGTCCTAGCAGTTAGCTGGCGACGTGGGTGTCCGTCCGTCCCTTATCGTAGGGCCATCCAGCTTAACGCGGTTCTGCTCTCGGCTTCTGTTCTCGTTTCTCCCCTCGGAACTGCGTCTGTCTCACGGTGGGAAGGTATGACATGCATTTAGGCATTCTTGTGTTGGTCTGTGGTATTCCATTTGCTCACTCGTTACTCGTATTACTTTGGTTAACTTAATGCCACGATTTATTTGGAGCTATGTGACATACTACTGGATTTGCTTATCATGTCAGGGTTTTCATGGAAGGTGTTGGATTTGCCTGACACCTTACACTAGTTCTTGAAATACCATAGGTACTGAATAAATATCAATTAATCTCTACCCTCGACTGATTATTTACTCATTCCATCATAAAGAATAGGTGGCAGTCAGTACCACAGTCGAATTCTAGGTCATGCAAGCAAATAAAAGCTATATACTGCCTATTAAGCCCTGTATAGGTGCCTTCTGTAGTGGTTCAAAATAAATGCGTTATCCGTTGCATTCAAATTTCTACCGGTTCGTTAAAACCTTCTGCTAGAAATTATTAATACCCAGCAATAACTCGCAGGGTCCAGTAATTTCGTGGACCACACGAATTTAAGAAGCCATTTACTACAGACGGTAGCTTTCAGGAGCGGTAGGACATGTCAAAGCGACGGTAATTTACCTACTTAGGTGGACTCATACCACCGCCAGTGCTGGAAGGCTACGTTGCAATGGGTGTACTCCCGAAACGCGTGACATGTTCTAATAAAAGAGTCAATGAAACATCTCATGACTTTATTGCGATTGTACAGCGTTGGTTCCCAGCTATTAACATAAAAATGATCGCAGGCCTCAGGCGAGATTTTATGTCCTCTATATCAACTGACCCAAATCACTGGAATCAACTGTTTGAAATTCTGTATTAATATTAGTATCATTATCATTTATTGTGTCTAGGATTATATTAACGATTTCCCTTACTCATAATCTTGGGATTTTAAAATGTTGCTGTGTTTACAGTTGTAATAAATAGAAGTTGTTCAGAAGAATGTCACACCCACTTCCTCACAGCCCTTCCACTCACTAGTCCTGTTATAAGAATATTAATAAAGATTTGAATTTTTTTTTTAAATTTTGTGTTGCAAAACTTCTGGCTCACCCATATTTGGTGTCAGTGTCAGCCCTAAGAGTCATCAGGCGCATTTTCTCTGGTGCTTCATCAGATTTTTGCAATTTCGTTTTTGCATTGTGTAGCTGGAGGGAGTTCAAACAGTTACTGCTCATCACATTTTTCATGTAACAACCACTGATGAAGGAAAGCGTCGATTTGTTTCCCACTACAAACGAAATGATCTTTAAAGTGGGATCTTATGTGCCCATTTGATAGAGAGGTCCCTGATTACTTTATTCCGATATTCGTTTAATCAGTATGTATTAAAAGGGACAATAAAAGACGAAGTACAACCTATATTCCTGCAGCCAGAGCACTGCCCTGGCCCACACTGACTGCTACCACCAAATGTGCAGTGCTACTAAACTGAATTGCCGTTTCTTCTTAGAGTTTCTAATACACATCGATAAAACGAATATCAGACTAGACTAATTTTGGAACACTCTATTAAGTGTGCACGTAAAATTCCGATTTAAAAGTAATTTTGTTTGTAACAGGAAACAAATCACCGGTTTTCCTTGACATTTCGGACGACATGAAAGTCCTAACTAGAAGTAAATTTTTAGGCTATGTAAAAACAGAATAGCAATTATCTGCCAAAATACCAGAAAAAGGCACCTGTATATATATATATATATATATATATATATATATATATATATATACCCTCCTGGAAATTGAAATAAGAACACCGTGAATTCATTGTCCCAGGAAGGGGAAACTTTATTGACACATTCCTGGGGTCAGATACATCACATGATCACACTGACAGAACCACAGGCACATTGACACAGGCAACAGAGCATGCACAATGTCGGCACTAGTACAGTGTATATCCACCTTTCGCAGCAATGCAAGCTGCTATTCTCCCATGGAGACGATCGTAGAGATGCTGGATGTAGTCCTGTGGAACGGCTTGCCATGCCATTTCCACCTGGCGCCTCAGTTGGACCAGCGTTCGTGCTGGACGTGCAGACCGCGTGAGACGACGCTTCATCCAGTCCCAAACATGCTCAATGGGGGACAGATCCAGAGATCTTGCTGGCCAGGGTAGTTGACTTACACCTTCTAGAGCACGTTGGGTGGCACGGGATACATGCGGACGTGCATTGTCCTGTTGGAACAGCAAGTTCCCTTGCCGGTCTAGGAATGGTAGAACGATGGGTTCGATGACGGTTTGGATGTACCGTGCACTATTCAGTGTCCCCTCGACGATCACCAGTGGTGTACGGCCAGTGTAGGAGATCGCTCCCCACACCATGATGCCGGGTGTTGGCCCTGTGTGCCTCGGTCGTATGCAGTCCTGATTGTGGCGCTCACCTGCACGGTGCCAAACACGCATACGACCATCATTGGCACCAAGGCAGAAGCGACTCTCATCGCTGAAGACGACACGTCTCCATTCGTCCCTCCATTCACGCCTGTCGCGACACCACTGGAGGCGGGCTGCACGATGTTGGGGCGTGAGCGGAAGACGGCCTAACGGTGTGCGGGACCGTAGCCCAGCTTCATGGAGACGGTTGCGAATGGTCCTCGCCGATACCCCAGGAGCAACAGTGTCCCTAATTTCCTGGGAAGTGGCGGTGCGGTCCCCTACGGCACTGCGTAGGATCCTACGGTCTTGGCGTGCATCCGTGCGTCGCTGCGGTCCGGTCCCAGGTCGACGGGCACGTGCACCTTCCGCCGACCACTGGCGACAACATCGATGTACTGTGGAGACCTCACGCCTCACGTGTTGAGCAATTTGGCGGTACGTCCACCCGGCCTCCCGCATGCCCACTATATGCCCTCGCTCAAAGTCCGTCTACTGCACATACGGTTCACGTCCACGCTGTCGCGGCATGCTACCAGTGTTAAAGACTGCGATGGAGCTCCGTATGCCACGGCAAACTGGCTGACACTGACGGCGGCGGTGCACAAATGCTGCGCAGCTAGCGCCATTCGACGGCCAACACCGCGGTTCCTGGTGTGTCCGCTGTGCCGTGTGTGTGATCATTGCTTGTACAGCCCTCTCGCAGTGTCCGGAGCAAGTATGGTGGGTCTGACATACCGGTGTCAATGTGTTCTTTTTTCCATTTCCAGGAGTGTATATATATATATATATATATATATATATATATATATATATATATATATATATATATATATATCCGTGTGTGTGTGTGTGTGTGTGTGTTAGATAAATGTATATCACAGAATATGTGTGTACCCCTGTACTAATTTTAAGCAAATTTGACACAGAAACAGCAGATCCCACAGGTATTGTTGGGTTTATAATCTCTTTGCTGCCATATGAACATAGATATATGGAAAAACGTGGTTTCCAGCTACTGGCGTATAGACTATCCTACATGACAGAAATGGTGAATGGGAACAGTATCGGCCCACCAAACCATGCTGCACTGCAGGGCAGCCTACTTGTCAGGGGCAAGAAACCGTTTTTTCGAGTGTGCAATGTAGGCTGCCCTGCATGACAGGCATGTTGTGGGAGTAGTATTGACCTGATTTATGTATCAGCATTGTGGAGGTTACACATACTGAAGAGCATGCTTGGAGACAGGTTGAGATGGGCAGAGGAGGAGATAGACAGAGGTAATGGACAGTGACAGGAAAGGACGGTAAGATGCATGAGTCAGGTGGAAGGTGTAGAGGGGTGGTGGGTTGGTGGGAAGGGAAGTGCTCGAGACAGAGATGGAAACATGAGGGAAAGGATGATATGATCATAAGGAGAGGTGAGAAAAATATGGTCAGATAGAGAAGGGGTGTACAAAATGGACAAAGAAGGGGAGGAGGTGATGAAGAAACAAAGAGTGAGGAGGAGAAGATAGATAGATGAGGAAGGATGAAGTGGACAGACAGAGGGAAGAAGAGGTGTACACAGAGACTAGGGGGAGGAGATGTTTCAGTATATGTGTTGAATGTGTATGTGGATGATGCCATGGGGAAAATTTTTGTAATTTCGGAAATGAAAACCTGTTGCACTACAGAATTTCTGCACATTGTTTTATTTTTGTTGTTTATAGTAGGCTAGTATTTTAACTATCTATTGCTTATACACATTTTACAGAAAAAAAATATGAAAAAATGTCTGTATCAGAACAATGTAAACAACATTTGGTCTGTTTTACTTCTGGTAACTTCAGTTGCTGTGCTGTACAACCTGTTTTATTTGTGCTGTTGAACCCCTTCGACACTGCTTCACTTTTGCAGCTTTTCTGTAACCTATAGTTTAAATCACACTTGTGGACCAAGAATTTCTACATTGATTCGCTAGTAATATCCACACATGATGCATGATCTATTCCACTACTGTGTGCATTCCGAAACACTTCAGTAACAGTTTGAGTTATTCGTGTCAGGTTTCTTGAGGCCGGCTCTCGGCAGCGGCAGTAGGGCCCACGCCAGCTTGGAGCCGTGCCGCAGGCGCCCACAGCCGACCCGCCGAGCGGCCACCTCTGCCAGCAGCGCGGCGCAGCTGAGCAGTAGCGCGGCGCCGTACAGCCGCAGCAGCGCGGCGTAGTGCGCCCAGGGCACGCCCGACCGCTGCACGCTGCCGCCGGCCCCCACCAGCTGCAGCCCGCCCACCCACCGGCTCTGCAGCAGCCGCAGCACGCCCGCCTCGTGCATGCGCAGGATCCTGGCCCACACACCGCCAGTCTAGTCGTTACAGACTACTAAAAAAAGTTGTGTCACCCTCCTGACTCATAGACCATCTACTCACTGCTCCTTTTACATTTAAATTACGGTAACACTCAGAAGAAAAAAGAATAGGGCTACTGCAGCCCGTCGACATGGAAGTTTATTGAAAGGCTGATAGTAAACTTCATACTCCCAGCTAGGTTGGATACGCCCACATAAGGTACGCGATCTCCACACGATGTGCTTACTTCATCGATTTCTTCGTCACTGGTGCCCCCAAAACTTATCTTCTCACATTAAACACCTATCATCATTCCTCAACCGCAATACCAGATCGGATACGTCTAGCATCTTGGCTGTACCTTTGCATAACACAAAATCTTTTTCCTTGTCATTCTCCATCTCAGCCATACGACTATGGAACGTGCTCCCCTGTGATCTGCGTCTTATCCAGAACCACTCAACAGTCAAGAGGGAACTGAAGACTTACATATTAGGGACGGTATAGCCACCATTGTTGTACCCCTCTCATCTCTATCTTTCTCCTCTCCATCATAGCTTCGAATTTTACCATTCTATTTCTCTTCCTCTAACCTAGCTACCTCTTCTATATCTCTTTCACCCCATTCTATCGTCTTATATCTCTGCTCGATGTGAATAACTCACAACCTGCAAGAACTTAACGAGAAAACTCCCAACTAGCAATAGGACTGATATTCATAAAAGAAAAATATGTTTATTAAAATCAAGAATAAAACACCTTCAGTCACAAGTTGCGTTTATTTACTGCAATATGCATTTCGAGCCCTGGAGGCTCAACTTCAGGTGCTTTTTAGTGATTTACATCAGGGTTTTTAGTTGTTTGCCTGTTTATATTACCTTTTTGTGTTACAACATAGTATATTGTAGATATAAGTTTAACAGCGTTAATAAATATCTACGACATACCATGTTGTAACACAAAAATGTAATATCAACAGGCAAACAACTAAAAAACCTGATGTAAATCACTAAAAAGCACCTGAAGATGAGCCTCCAAGGCTCGAAATGCATAGCGCAGTAAATAAACGCAATTTGTGACTGAAGGCGGTTTATTCTTCATTTTACGAAAATAAAACAGTCGCAGACGAAACACTGAAAAGCAATGGGTAAAATTAAAAAATATGTTTACTGTAATATACATAGTCATTACTATTATTATTATTATTCTTGACTGTTATAATTATTTTTTGATTGTTAAATTATTCTTGTACTATTGTTATAACCACTATTTTTTTCTTTAACATTAATACTGTATAACACTTGGTATGTCCATAATGTTCTGTACAAACTGAAATTCGTTCAATCTGAGTATGCCCAGTTAGGTGTAAGAGAGGGCCTCAAGGCCCTAATCTTGCCAGGTAAAACAAATGCATAATTAAATAAAATAAAAATAAACTCAGCCACAGGTTACACAGGTTGATTCAGCTGCCTGTAGTGGGAACGGTATCCAGACGCGTGACAGGCACGTAAGCAATACAATTTCCCTGTTAGAGCTTTGGGTGACTGTTAACAAATGGAATCATACGATAAGAAATACAAGTGAGTAATCGTGAGAAATGGCCATGAGTTACATGGTATTTTGGATCAAGATATTCCTTGTATTGTAGTGTATTGTATTGAACCGGGAACCTAGAAACGACGGAGACGCTTCGTCCCTGCCGTAGCCCTCAGTGGTACGCAACCCCACAACAGGCTACAGCCGTCCACTCACCCCACCGCCGCCCCACACCGAACCCAGCGTTACTGTACGGTTCGGCCCCCAGTGGACCCCCCTCTGAAAGTCTCACACCACACGAGTGTAACCCCAATGTCTGCTTCGTAGAGTAATTATGGTGTACACGTAAGTGGAGACAGTGTTTGCGCAGCAATCGCCGACATAGTGTAACTGAGGCGGAATAAGGGGAACCAGCTCGCATTCGCTGAGGCAGATGGAAAACCGCCTTAAAAACCATCCACAGATTGGTCAGCACGCAGGACCTCAACACTAATCCGCCGGACGGATTCGTGCCGGGGACCGGCACGCCTTACCGCCCGGAAAGCAGTGCGTTTGGCTGCACAGCTAACCAGGTGGGCTAAGATATACCTTACTTCTCCCATACTTATCCAAGTATCTCCAAACTTTCTTGGTGTGATTAGCGGTGTAGTCACATGGCTCGAATAAATATTATTCGAACCTGTAAACCACCTACTGGTTTACAAAGAAGAGTGATCTGTGAGTCTTTGTGTCAGCACATGAAAGAATACCACTTCACATCACAATTCACTACAAATTCTGCTCGTGGAATGGGTGCGAAAAAATTGTGGAAGTTTTTTAAAACCAGCCGAAAAATGGTTCTGTCAGAGCACAAAAAATAACGAACATGGTTCAAATGTTTCAAATGGCTCTAAGCGCTATGCGACTTAACATCTGCTGTCATCAGTCCCCTAGACTTAAAACTACTTAAACCTAATTAACCTAAGGACATCACACACATCCATGCCCGAGGCAGGATTTGAACCTGAGACCGAAGCATCTACTTCTACATCTACATTGATACTCCGCAAGCCACCCAACGGTGTGTGGCGGAGGGCACTTTACGTGCCACTGTCATTACCTCCCTTTCCTGTTCCAGTCGCGTATGGTTCGCGGGAAGAACGACTGTCTGAAAGCCTCCGTGCGCGCTCTAATCTCTCTAATTTTACATTCGTGATCTCCTCGGGAAGTATAAGTAGGGGGAAGCAATATATTCGATACCTCATCCAGAAACGCACCCTCTCGAAACCTGGCGAGCAAGCTACACCGCGATGCAGAGCGCCTCTCTTGCAGAGTCTGCCACTTGAGTTTATTAAACATCTCCGTAACGCTATCACGGTTACCAAATAACCCAGTGACGAAACGCGCCGCTCTTCTTTGGATCTTCTCTATCTCCTCCGTCAACCCGACCTGGTACGGATCCCACACTGATGAGCAATACTCAAGTATAGGTCGAACGAGTGTTTTGTAAGCCACCTCCTTTGTTGATGGACTACATTTTCTAAGCACTCTCCCAATGAATCTCAACCTGGTACCCGCCTTACCAACAATTAGTTTTATATGATCATTCCACTTCAAATCGTTCCGTACGCATACTCCCAGATATTTTACAGAAGTAACTGCTACCAGTGTTTGTTCCGCTATCATATAATCATACAATAAAGGATCCTTCTTTCTATGTATTCGCAATACATTACATTTGTCTATGTTAAGGGTCAGTTGCCACTCCCTGCACCAAGTGCCTATCCGCTGCAGATCTTCCTGTATTTCGCTACAATTTTCTAATGCAGCAACTTCTCTGTATACTACAGCATCATCCGCGAAAAGCCGCATGGAACTTCCGACACTATCTACTAAGTCATTTATATATATTGTGAAAAGCAATGGTCCCATAACACTCCCCTGTGGCACGCCAGAGGTTACTTTAACGTCTGTAGACGTCTCTCCATTGATAACAACATGCTGTGTTCTGTTTGCTAAAAACTCTTCAATCCAGCCACACAGCTGGTCTGATATTCCGTAGGCTCTTACTTTGTTTATCAGGCGACAGTGCGGAACTGTATCGAACGCCTTCCGGAAGTCAAGAAAAATAGCATCTACCTGGGAGCCTGTATCTAATATTTTCTGGGTCTCATGAACAAATAAGGCGAGTTGGGTCTCACACGATCGCTGTTTCCGGAATCCATGTTGATTCCTACATAGTAGATTCTGGGTTTCCAGAAATGACATGATACGCGAGCAAAAAACATGTTCTAAAATTCTACAAGAGATCGACGTAAGAGATATAGGTCTATAGTTTTGCGCATCTGCTCGACGACCCTTCTTGAAGACTGGGACTATCTGTGCTCTTTTCCAATCATTTGGAACCCTCCGTTCCTCTAGAGACTTGCGGTACACGGCTGTTAGAAGGGGGGCTAGTTCTTTCGCGTACTCTGTGTAGAATCGAATTGGTATCCCGTCAGGTCCAGTGGACTTTCCTCTATTGAGTGATTCCAGTTGCTTTTCTATTCCTTGGACACTTATTTCGATGTCAGCCATTTTTTCGTTTGTGCGAGGATTTAGAGAAGGAACTGCAGTGCGGTCTTCCTCTGTGAAACAGCTTTGGAAAAAGGTGTTTAGTATTTCAGCTTTACGCGAGTCATCCTCTGTTTCAATGCCATCATCATCCCGTAGTGTCTGGATATGCTGTTTCGAGCCACTTACTGATTTAACGTAAGACCAGAACTTCCTAGGATTTTCTGTCAAGTCGGTACATAGAATTTTACTTTCGAATTCAATGAACGCTTCACGCATAGCCCTCCTTACGCTAACTTTGACATCGTTTAGCTTCTGTTTGTCTGAGAGGTTTTGGCTGCGTTTAAACTTGGAGTGGAGCTCTCTTTGCTTTCGCAGTAGTTTCCTAACTTTGTTGTTGTACCACAGTGGGTTTTTCCCGTCCCTCACAGTTTTACTCGGCACGTACCTGTCTAAAACGCATTTTACGATTGCCTTGAACTTTTTCCATAAACACTCAACATTGTCAGTGTCGGAACAGAAATTTTCGTTTTGATCTGTTAGGTAGTCTGAAATCTGCCTTCTATTACTCTTGCTAAACAGATAAACCTTCCTCCCTTTTTTTATATTCCTATTTACTTCCATATTCAGGGATGCTGCAACGGCCTTATGATCACTGATTCCCTGCTCTGTACATACAGATTCGAAAAGTTCGGGTCTGTTTGTTATCAGTAGGTCCAATATGTTATCTCCACGAGTCGGTTCTCTGTTTAATTGCTCGAGGTAATTTTCGGATAGTGCACTCAGTATAATGTCACTCGATGCTCTGTCCCTACCACCCGTCCTAAACATCTGAGTGTCCCAGTCTATATCTGGTAAATTGAAATCTCCACCTAAGACTATAACATGCTGAGAAAATTTATGTGAAATGTATTCCAAATTTTCTCTCAGTTGTTCTGCCACTAATGCTGCTGAGTCGGGAGGTCGGTAAAAGGAGCCAATTATTAACCTAGTTCGGTTGTTTAGTGTAACCTCCACCCATAATAATTCACAGGAACTATCCACTTCTACTTCACTACAGGATAAACTACTACTAACAGCGATGAACACTCCACCACCGGTTGCATGCAATCTATCCTTTCTAAACACCGTCTGTACCTTTGTAAAAATTTCGGCAGAATTTATCTCTGGCTTAAGCCAGCTTTCTGTACCTATAACGATTTCAGTTTCGGTGCTTTCTATCAGCGCTTGAAGTTCCGGTACTTTACCAACGCAGCTTCGACAGTTGACAATTAGAATACCGATTGCTGCTTGTTCCCCGCATGTCCTGACTTTGCCCCGCACCCGGTGAGGCTGTTGCCCTTTCTGTACTTGCCCAAGGCCATCTAACCTAAAAAACCGCCCAGCCCACGCCACACAACCCCTGCTACCCGTGTAGCCGCTTGTTGCGTGTAGTGGACTCCTGACCTATCCAGCGGAACCCGAAACCCCACCACCCTATGGCGCAAGTCGAGGAATCTGCAGCCCACACGGTCGCAGAACCGTCTCAGCCTCTGATTCAGACCCTCCACTCGGCTCTGTACCAAAGGTCCGCAGTCAGTCCTGTCGACGATGCTGCAGATGGTGAGCTCAGCTTTCATCCCGCTAGCGAGACTGGCAGTCTTCACCAAATCAGATAGCCTCCGGAAGCCAGAGAGGATTTCCTCGGATCCATAGCGACACACATCATTGGTGCCGACATGAGCGACCACCTGCAGATGGGTGCACCCTGTACCCTTCATGGCATCCGGAAGGACCCTTTCCACATCTGGAATGACTCCCCCCGGTATGCACACGGAGTGCACATTGGTTTTCTTCCCCTCTCTTGCTGCCATTTCCCTAAGGGGCCCCATTACGCGCCTGACGTTGGAGCTCCCAACTACCAGTAAGCCCACCCTCTGCGACTGCCCGGATCTTGCAGACTGAGGGGCAACCTCTGGAACAGGACAAGCAGCCATGTCAGGCCGAAGATCAGTATCAGCCTGAGACAGAGCCTGAAACCGGTTCGTCAGACAAACTGGAGAGGCTTTCCGTTCAGCCCTCCGGAATGTCTTTCGCCCCCTGCCACACCTTGAAACGACCTCCCACTCTACCACAGGTGAGGGATCAGCCTCAATGCGGGCAGTATCCCGGGCAACCACAGTCGTAGTCCGATCAGGGGATGCGTGGGACGAGCTGGCCGTCCCCGACAAACCCCCACCCCGACCCCCACAGTGATTCCCATTGGCAACAGCCTCAAGCT
This sequence comes from Schistocerca serialis cubense, assembly GCF_023864345.2. Taxonomy (NCBI): domain Eukaryota; kingdom Metazoa; phylum Arthropoda; class Insecta; order Orthoptera; family Acrididae; genus Schistocerca; species Schistocerca serialis. The sequence continues at coordinate 1,101,720,859 of NC_064639.1, forward strand.
GTGTGACCGAAGCCAACACTGCCTGAAGCTGGGAGCGAAGGGATGCCAACTCAGCCTGCATCCGAACACAGCAGTTGCAGTCCCTATCCATCCTAAGAACTGTTTTGCTAAGAACGTCTGAACTAATCTACAGAGAGCGCAAACAAATCGACAAAATTTAAACGGTTATTAAAATACAAGATTGCCTAGTAAATGCAGTAATGCTGCTACTTGCGCACTGCTGACACTGCTCGGCGGCAGAAGGAGACTAAGCGAAATTACACTATTCAGGTACTAAAACACGATGCTACACTCTCAAATACTATAATACGCCCGAAATTTATGAATTAAACAATGCAAGAACCAAAAACACGCAAAGAAATTAAGAATTAAACTATGTAACAAATGAGTGAGCTAGGAGTAAACGACTTGCTGCTCAGCTGCTTATCCAACGGCGGCAGGGAGCACACTGACTGCGACCAACCGACACTGGCCGTTCAAAACAAAACAGTAGACAAACGACTACGCGAATTTACACTATTCAGGTACTAAAAACGCGATGCTACAACTTTCAAATACTATAATATGCTCGAAATTTATGAATTAAACAATGCAAGTACCAAAAACACGCAAAGAAATTAAGAATTAAACTATGTAACAAATGAGTGAGCTAGGAGTATACGACTTGCTGCTGCAGCTGCTTATCCAACGGCGGCAGGGAGCACACTGACTGCGACCAACCGACACTGGCCGTTCAAAACAAAACAGTAGACAAACGACTACGCGAATTTACACTATTCAGGTACTAAAACGCGATGCTACAACTCTCAAATACTATAATACGCTCGAAATTTATGAATTAAACAATGCAAGTACCAAAAACACGCAAAGAAATTAAGAATTAAACTAAGTAATATGAGTGAGCTAGGAGTATACGACTTGCTGCTGCAGCTGCTTATCCAACGGCGGCAGGGAGCACACTGACTGCGACCAACCGACACTGGCCGTTCAAAACAAAACAGTAGACAAACGACTACGCGAATTTACACTATTCAGGTACTAAAACGCGATGCTACAACTCTCAAGCAGCAGTGTGGATCCGAACTGAAGCGCCTAAAACCGCTCTTCCAAAGCGGCCGGCTTGACGAATATGCTTCTCTTTAAAAAAGTCTGACAGAAAACGTGGGGAGCCAGCTGCCTTAATCCTCTCTGGGCCTTCCTCACCAAAAATTTAGGCATGCAAACATATCTGCACTTTTTTAACACTGAATATTCTAAACCCTTTCACTCTGTCTTTCTTTGTGAAAAAGCCTTCATATTCCAGCATCTCCCTTTCAGGCTGTCTCACTGTCTCCTTTTTCTCTCGCTGTCTTTCCCACTGTCACTGTCTTGATTTCTTTCTCTCGCTCTTGTTTGTCATTGTCTGCTACTCTGCCACTTTCACTTCACTCTGCCCAACTGCCATTGTCTTTGTCCTATTATTTTTCTGTTCCAGTGGTACTGTCTTTCTCACTTATAGTCAACTGACTTTCTCTTCACCCATCACTATCTCCTCTCCACACATATCCCTGGGCATAGTTTTCTCAGATTTTTGAAAATTAGACTGTGAAACTTTAACAAGTGGTTATAGCGGATGGGCAAAAACGGGCAATTTTTTTCGTTTAAAAATTTGCCAATACAGACTCAGCCTGTCCCAAGCCATTGTACGGTCTCTATTCATCTCTCTTTCACGTTTCCACTGCCTCCCCTTTCTCTCGCTTCCACTGCTGAAATCTCCATCCATCTCTCTCTTTGACTGTCACTTTCTGTCGCCAATCACTTTCTACTCTCTCATTTTCTGCTACAGGCATCGTCGCCTCTGTCATGCACTGTCGATGTCTCTCTGCTACACTCTTTCAGCACAAGACGTGCGAATATGTTCGCAAGCAAAAATTTTTGGTCGGGGTGGCGGAATGAGGATTGAAGCAGCTGGTTGCCTACTTTTCTGTCAGAGTCTTCCAAAGAGAAGCGTGTTCGCCTTTTAGTGCTCCGGCAAGAATATTTTTCACCTGGTTCCCTTTCATTTCCCTGTTTAACCAGGGTGTACTGTTAATATAAAGCTGATTCTTTAGGTAAGAAATGTTTTGACAGTATATTTACATAATTAGAAACATTTACATACGTTGATACATATAACCAACAAATAAGTATGCATACTATAGTACAAAAGCGTCTCGTATCCAGCCCAAGTTCACATCACACTACTTCACATAAAAATGCAAACGTTTTATGGTGCACCCACACTATACAGAAAAACGCAGTGTTTAACTTGCAAGTACAAAACTTTTTTTGATAAAATACTTTTTGTAGGGTTCTTACGCCACCAGTGGCACCATTGAATAATTTCCGAGCCCAGACAGCATGTATAGACGTGAAGTGCCCGCTATACAGAGGCAGCGGGTCATAAAGTTTTATTGGTGAAGAAATGGCACCTAAAATCATAGTTTGGTGATGTCAGAATCGTTCAGATCACTCCAGAATCTTTACCATGTGTTCACAACATCAGTTAAAACTACATTTACACCTTAGATTGGATATTACGTGCTTATTTTACGTGCAGCAGTACGGTAACTGTGAACCTCTGGATGTCGGTAACGGATAATGATATCGAAAAAGGTCTTAATATTCCTCGAGAACTTCGTATTAAGATCTATGGTAAAAATTTCGACAAGCTACCATGAACATAAATTACAGAAGTGACCGTACTCACAGTCGGTAAATTTGATACTCAAAAATCAAGTTTTTTTCGGGGTTTTCTCAGGAGTCTCCCGTGAAAAAATTGTGGTTTTAGACGCCATCTAAGACCCACCCTAGACCACACCTAACACCGAACAACCAACCGGTTTGTTCAATTTGCTTGGGTAATATTTAAGTTTTGACTCTTAGTCTAAGTAACAGTATGCTTGTTCTTCCTATAGGCAAACAAATGATCGCTAGGCCAAGTGCTATTGAAAACACTTCACTCCCCCTATGTGTCGTGCAAGGACCGGTCACACGACTGATCTACACATAGCCTATTAAACACTATGTCAAGTAATTGTAAAGATCTAACACAAAATCTCCAATAATGCAGGACGTAGAACCGACAAGCAGAAAGTAGAACGACGAATACAGGAAACAGTATGCAGTATGCCCATTCGACGCTACTTAGCCTCATGACCAAGCAACAGCGGAAGTTTCTCATTCGTTGAAGGTCTGAGCACCACACCAAAATTACAAATACGCTCCACTGGTGTTAGAAGGAGATACCCCAAACAGTTTGGCTCTACTAATCGATCCTGATCAAAACATAATCTTTCAGAAAATCCCTAACATAAATTCGCAACTTTATAAAGTAAAAATATTGTGGACAAAAATGAAAATACATGTGAAGAGACAATTTTAAGATATTTTCATGTACTTACTTGGGCAATGAAAATCCCTTGCACCTGAATGTCTCTGGTTTAGCGAGTACCGGAGCTTCTCCATAGCATGACCACGTATTAGCTAGTACTGAAGACTACTACTTTTTTTCAGTCTACTGTTCCAGCAAAGTGCGCTCTCCTAACGAGACTACATGAAAATGAAAAAGTGTCCTTTTTCTCAGAATACACGTGATCGTGTTTCACAAACGGTTAGATACGGAACAGTTGGAGCATAAGTATGGGAGAGTTCCACACAGTCAGAAACGCTATCCGGAATTTTTTTGTTTACAATCAGATTTTGACATTCATAGTCCAGCTGGGACTATGTGCATATATAAGTCGTTTTAATGTTTTAACTTGCATTTACTGCACTGAAGATGGTGACACAATAACCTAAATCTGGGTACGCAATAAAAATTATTCGCGACTGATTACTGTACCCTTTACTACGTGGAATAAAGTCGCTTGGCACAACTGCTTCATCATGGAATAAAACCTGATAAAATGATTCGGTTGATGCAGTTGCAAAAGACGGCATCATTCCCGTACTTTTTTATGTTATTGTTGTACATTTTTTGGCGAAATTACTGATGGTATGGAAAGACACTGGGACTTACATATGACATAACAATATTTTTTCACCCAGTGTTTTAATTTATGAGAAATTCAAAGTAGGGATGCAGATGGTGGGCTAGTGGATCTACATTGTGGTGAACTAGTCTGTTAATCTTTCTTTATTGCCACCACAAGGAGCTGACGGTCTACTGAAGAAGAAACTAAATCGTCTCTAGAAGTGGTGAATCATAGGGAATATTGCTGCGATTAACTAGCATATGACGGATCTGTGTTGTGCAAGGTACAGGAATAGTGATGCTCTTCACGCACTTAATTTTTTCACTGGCAGAAATTATGTTTCGGTTACATTCCGGCTGACAGCAACCACAGTTGAAGAGTAGCGGAAGCTTGGCGTAATGAATAAGCATCATTTGGATAGTCTCCGCACATTCCAGCACTGTCTGCCCATCTGTACCATTGTATTAGTACTCTCAGTTGTCACTGTAGGGCACTGTGTGTAAACGCCACCCCAAGCTACAAGTAACACATTTTGTATACTAGCTGGGGGACCCAGCTTCGCTCTGGGACTCGATATGAAGTTGTGTGGTAGTTGGAATAAAAAGATAAACTTTAAAGTATAAGAAGTATAAAAATTTATTTAAAAAATATTCTAACCATTTACAATACTTGTTAAAGTATAAGAGGTAAAAATTTTTATTGAAATCGGATACTAACTATTTACAATACTCGTTCATAAAAAACATTTTTCATTTTGTTATCTGGGCTACATATGTATAAATTTTTCGAACTTGCTACCCCACAGCAAGTTATGTACACTTGACCGTGAGATAAGCAGGAGTCTTTGAGGTTAATCCCGCAATATTTTAAAGTTTGTCCTTCCGTTTTGTCAATTGTAAAACTGTAGGCTAACTTGATTGGAAACAGCAGTATTTTAAATGGGAATGACAGTTCAGTAGAGATCAGTGATATTCTGGGGATGAATACTGTGTGTCCTTTGTACTTTCCAGTCATAAGCTAGGCTTCGATCATGTTATTTGATAGCTGTTCGATGATCATCCTTATTCCACTACATAGTTCTTATGAGTTGAGATTTGTGAGTAGTATGATCACAGATCTAATTTTAAGTCGAAGGCAGTGTAATGGTATTCCTGGTACTTAAAAAAGAGTTAAGACATGCTGTAGAGAAGTTCACGTTCTTTTCAACGTTTACCGTCTAGTCGAACCGTCTGTATATTCTCTCTTCAACTGGAGCTTTCTTTTGAATATTAAAGCTGATATCGTCGACAATATCACTTTTAGTTGCCAAAAGTACAGCCACTCTGGAATGACACAGTCGTAAACAATGTTTGAATAAATTTGGTCAATGAGTTCGCTGTCAGCAGTGGCTATGTTTCACAACTCACTGTTGAGTTTAATGAGGCAGGTAGTCTGATCAGTAGGTCATGTGCCTTCGCCTATTTGTAAAAGCTGTTGAGCAAAATGTGGTGTTGTTTCGCCTTTCGACAGTTCAGATCTCATACTGTTTGTTCGTCGCAGTAATTGTATGTGTGGCCATAGATTTATTTTTAGTTTTATTTTTTTATTAAGCGCGCATTCATCCCGTCTGCTGGTATTGACTTGGGGATATCTGGGAGTATCTGTCGAAAATCTCCTGAGAGTGTGAGTAGAGTTTCCTCGCAAGTCTTGTGATGCTCTGTCCGTGGCTTCGAGTGGTTTCTTTATGTGCCATTGTGCATTCGTCCCAGAAGATAATTGTAGCTTGCTTTAGAAGTTAACCCCGTCCAAATGCTCCTGAGATATTACATATCGGGAATTGTTCTTCGGCTATGTTCAACGGTAGTTGTAAGGCGTAATAAGCAATTCGTCCTCCCTCCATAAGTGTTGCTGCAATGCCGGACGGTGACAGTGCTAGAGCGTTGTGTTGTCTAACAATTATTTACGCCAGCAATATATTTATTAGAAACTATTTCCCGGTACCGTCCGGTGCGTCGAAGTAAATGATTCTGTCAGTATTGTTGTCGATCCGATCCATGATCTGTGAGAAGTGGTTCGTTGATGTTGTAGCTATTTTCCTTTGTAATTTCGAAGTTTAACACAGTGATAGCATCTTTTCGTGGTGCTTGCATCCCAAGTTGTACTAAGGTCTGGTTGTTTATTGCTAAACATTTATCTTCTTGGCGGATGAGTGATTCATTGAAGATGTTGTCGTTGAAATCGATGGTCAGTTCAGGGTTACGTTGTCGAATATGGTACAGTATCTCATCACTCATACTCTCTTTGGAGGATTCCAATAGCTGTTTTGGATTGGATAGACTACATGTTGTTAAAATTACGACGAATAAGTCTCTCATTTGTTCAGCTGAGGCTGTGTGAGAAGATTCTTGTAGTATTAATTCCCTATGGTTATCGTTTTCCCGTAGCCCTGATCATTGGCATGATTATATATACGTCTAGCATAGGTAATCGTCAACAGTCTTGAGATCTATAAAACCTGTTGGTCGCCATATTTCGTGTAGCAACATCCGGAGACAGACACATTCGGCTTTGTTCGGATATACGGCGTATACTCGGCCTAAAGCGCCAGTTTTCAAGATTGCTAGATGATCTTGTGGTGTCACCGCCAGACACCACACTTGCTAGGTGGTAGCTTAAATCGGCCGCGGTCCATTTAGTACATGTCGGACCCGCGTGTCGCCACTGTGTAATCGCAGACCTAGCGCCACCACCAAGGCAGGTCTCGTGATACGAGAGAGCACTCGCCCCAGTTGTACGAGAACCTAGCTACCGCCCAGTTGTACGAGAACCTAGCTACCGACCAGATGTACGAAGCCTTTCTCTCTCATTAGCCGAGAGACAGAATAGCCATCAGCTAAGTTAATGGCTACGAACTAGCAAGGCGCCATTAGCCCTACAGTGATTGTACTTAAAGTCTTCTGTGTATCGTCAAGATCGATGTACCACAAGGATTAATTAAAGTTAAGTATTAAACCTGCTCCGTACTTTTCTTCCTAACATTAATTACGTATCCTGTTCCAGTACTTCACGCCCGTCTGCGTTAGTCTAGAGTGCCTTTTCAGCCATCTCAACTTCACGGTGTCGGCCCAGCTACCGACACAACATTGGCGACGAGATAAAAGAGTTCTTTCTGATTGCTTCCATTTAATTGTGTCATGGCTTCGCCACATTCCCCAGATGTACTGTCCGAATTTTATCGCTTGCAGAATCAGCAGACGCAGGCGTTATTGGATGCCCTTGGACAGCTCGTCCAGGGTCAACGTGCGCTGCAAACCGATGCGGCCGCCGCCGCTTCTTCGCTACCGCTGCCACTAAACGCTGTTGCACCTCCCTTTCGACCATACGTGGCAGCCGATGAGACCTGGCACGAGTGGTCTCGCCAGTTCAACTTTCATCTAGCAGCCTACAGAATTCAAGGTAAAGAGCGGCAGCCGTTTTTGCTTTCTTGTGTCGGTGTGTCCACATACCGTGTGATAGTGAAATTGTTTCCCCGACGAGACGTAGCAACTCTGTCCTACGAGGAAATTTTGTCTGCATTAGATGCCTATTTCAAAGAAACAGTTAATGTGGTTGCAAAACGGTATACGTTCTTTCGTACAAAACGTACGGCCGGTCAAACTAATAGGGAGTGGGTAGCAACATTGCAAGGACTTACTAGGGACTGTGCCTTTGAATGTGACTGTGGTCTTTCTTATTCAGATACAATGGTGCGTGATGCAATTGCACAGAACGTTTCTGATGTTCGCATACGGGAGCAAATTTTGAAACTAGTTAATCCCTCCCTTCAACAAGTGATAGACATATTGGATAGACAGGACACACTTGACTGTGCTCAGGAATCTTTTGAAACTTCGCCAGCTGTGTGTAACATTAACCGGCCCGCCGGGCGCGCTCGCGCAACGCGGCCCGGTCAACTGCCCTCGCGGCCGTCCGCACAGCTGCCGCCGCGCGCTAAGCCACGTGTGCCGCGCCAGCACACAAATGCAGTGAAATCATGCCCGCGGTGTGCTACTAGACATTCGCGTGAACATTGCCCGTCACGCCGAGCTATTTGCTTTTTCTGCAATACGAAAGGACATGTTCAAAGTGTTTGCCAGAAAAAGCTCAGATCAGACAATCACAATCATTCCAGGCCCTTTGCTTCGCGCCGGAATCGAACCAAGGACACTCAGGCTCGTGGACCTTCGCCTATGGACATTCATGTCGTTAATTCCACTTCGTCCAGTGACACTTTCTCTAACAGTGACTGTGATCGTCCCACAAAACCTGTGCGTCGACGTCGCCGGAAATCACGTCAATTAGCAAGTGATTCTGTACCAGTGTCTGTTCCAATTGCACAAAACAGTCGCTCTTGTCGTCAGCAGAACAATAAACTTTTTGTGGACTTAGACTTTGAAGGCAAAGTGATACCATTCCAGCTCGATACCGGAGCTGCAGTTTCATTGCTCAATCACGACACGTACAAACAACTGGGCGCACCTCCGTTGCGTGCCGCAAATGTTAAGCTAACTACATATTCCGGACAGAAAATTCCTGTGTTAGGTCAGTGCAGCCTTCTTGCAACATACAAGGGACAAACAAAACTTGTGTCATTTTACGTTCTTCGTTCTTCTTCTGCAGTGAACTTGTTTGGTCTAGATTTATTTCAGTTGTTTAACATGTCTATTGTAAATCAGGTCCTATCAGTGAATCAGACTGTGCCTGCAGACAGTGTTTCTCGGCTGTGTGACGAATTTGCAGACATTTTTGCACCGGGCTTAGGTTGCGCTAAAAACTATGAAGCACATTTAGAACTGAAGGTAAACGCGCAACCGAAATTTTTCAGGGCGCGCAATGTTCCCCACGCATTGCGTGATGAGGTCGCAAGAACGTTACACGATCTCGAATCACAGGGTGTAATTGAACGTGTGCAAGCTTCTCTCTGGGCCTCACCCTTAGTAATTTTGCCAAAACCTTCCGGAAAATTGAGACTTTGCGTGGACTTCAAGGCCACAGTGAATCCACAGCTAGTGACTGCTACTTTTCCTTTGCCCCGCCCGGAAGATCTTTTTGCTAAACTGTGCCCGGGAAAATATTTTTCAAAGTTGGACCTAGCCGATGCGTACTTGCAAATACCGGTGGACGACGAATCCCAGCGCGTATTGGTGGTTAACACGCATCTTGGATTGTACCGCTTCAAAAGACTGCCATTCGGGTGTGCATCCGCCCCTGCCTTGTTTCAGCAATATTTACAAACTATTTGTGCGTCGGTCCCTACTGCAGCAAACTATCTGGACGATATAGTGATCTCCGGACAGACAGAAGAAGATCATCTTGCGAATTTACGAACATTATTTCAGGTCTTGCGGCAAAATGGTCTTCGCTTGAGGAAGGACAAATGTGTGTTTTGTGCTCGTGACTTACCATACCTGGGACATGTCATTAATGCCCAAGGCATACATCCGAGCCCAGAGCACCTCCGTGCTATACAAGAATTGCCTTCCCCTCACAATGTGAAACAGCTACAGAGTGTGTTGGGTAAAATTAATTATTACAATAAATTTGTGCGCAATGCCTCTTCCATTTCAGCTCCGCTTCATCGCTTACGCCGTAAAGGTGTTCCGTTCGTCTGGACGACGGAATGCGAACGCGCCTTTCGCCAGTTGAAATCGGCGTTGCTTTCTAATACTTGCCTTACGCCATTCGATCCCCAGAAACCCCTTTTGTTGATGGTAGATGCATCGGATTTCGGGATCGGTGCTGTGCTTGCGCACAAAGTTGGCTCCCATGATCGCCCTATTGCCTTTGCGTCCAAATTGCTCTCGTCTGCGCAAAGAAATTATTCACAGATAGAGAAAGAAGCTTTGGCTCTCGTGTTTGGTGTTACTAAGTTCCATGATTTCTTGTATGGTCGTCACTTTACCATCATCACAGACCACAAACCTTTGACATCGCTTTTTCATCCGACCAAGCCTGTACCTCCACGTACAGCGCAGAAATTCATTCGCTGGTCTATTTTCCTCTCGCAGTACCGCTACGATATCTTGTATCGGTCCACTGCTAAGCACGGAAACGCCGATGCGTTGTCCCGTTTGCCTGTTGCTGAGGATAAAGCATTCGATTCTTCCGAACTTGCTTGCATGTTCATTGATTCGGAAACCGATGAAGTGGTCGAATCGTTTCCGATTGATTTTCGTCGTGTCGCTACAGCCACAGCTGCTGACCCTGTCCTTGCTACTGTTTTACGTTTTGTTGCTACGCAATGGCCTTTGTCAAAGTCTCGGATCGAGGATCCGTTGATTCGCCGATTTTTTGCTCACAAGGACAGACTTTTTGTTCGACGTGGTGTTTTGTTGTTGCGTTCTGATAATGATCAGTCCAGAGTCGTGGTCCCACGTTCGTTACAGTCCTCTGTTTTACGGCTTCTTCACCAAGGACATTGGGGTATAGTGCGAACGAAACAACTTGCTCGTCAGCACTGTACTTGGTTCGGAATCGATGCTGCGATTACGAATATGTGTTCTTCGTGCCCGGCGTGTGCCGAACAACAATCCGCACCGCCGCGGAAAGTCTTTGCATGGCCAAAAGCCACTTCCCCTTGGCAACGCTTGCACATTGATTTTGCTGGTCCATTCTGGAATGCTCGATGGTTGGTTCTGGTCGATGCCTTCAGTAATTTTCCTTTTGTTGTCCGGATGTCTTCCACGACGTCCTCCGCCACCATCCAAGCGTTGTCTGCTATCTTTTGCATTGAAGGTCTTCCGCAGACTATTGTTTCCGACAATGGCCCACAATTCATGTCCGCAGAATTTTCAGTCATTCTGCCAGGCCAATGGTATTCAACATCTGACATCCGCGCCGTTTTCGCCTCAGTCCAACGGTGCCGCTGAACGATTGGTCCGGACTTTCAAGTCACAGATGTTGAAATTGAAAGAGTCGCATTCTCGGGAGGACGCATTGTTGCTCTTGTCTTCGTATCGCTCTCAGCCCCGAGATGGTCGCTCGCCGGCTGAGTTGCTCCACGGTCGTCCTCATCGCACCTTGATGTCTTTGCTGCATCCGCCGCATCAGGTTCCTGTGCAGCGGCAGACTCCTGCTTTTGCTCCAGGCGACGTTGTATTTTATCGCAACTATCGAGGTTCACGGCGTTGGCTCGCAGGGCGCATTCTTCGCTGCCTCGGCCGCGCGATGTATTTGGTTTTGGGGGCCTCTGGTGAGGTGCGTCGGCATCTCAATCAGCTGCGCCTCTGTCGTCGCTCGGGTTCTGCCGCTCCCCGTCTGCTTTCAGCGACGGTGCCGTCCGGTCAGCGCCCTGGGGACCCATCTACTGGCTCGCCTCATCTCCAGGTGTTACCGACGATGCCTTCCATTTTGCCCCATGGCGACGCGCCACCGCCGCCGCAGCAGCAGCAGCCGCCGCCGCCGCCGCTTGTTCTCCCGCCGGCGCCGCCCGCATTCGACGCTTCGTTGCAGCCGCCAAGCGCCTCCCAGGGTCACGCGCCGCCGTTCGCTTCCCGTGACCAGCTGTCCTCCGCCATGGAACTCCCGCCCGCTCCGGACCACATGACGTCATCGCGCGTCGGCTACCCCGACGCAATGGAGGTTGATCCTTCGGTCCCTCCTGTCTCTTTACGGGCGCATACACCGCCTGTTGACGTGCACCCTGGACTAGTTTTTCAGGCGTTTCCTAGCTCCCCTCGGACCGGATGGCCGGGTGCGGGTGGCACAGCCTCGCCTGTTGTTAGGCTCCCCACCTCATCGCATACGTCAACATGTGGTCCTCCCCACGGCGGGCGGAAGCCTTATCACACGACCGTTCGCCGATTTGCGGGGGAGGAATGTGGTGTCACCGCCAGACACCACACTTGCTAGGTGGTAGCTTAAATCGGCCGCGGTCCATTTAGTACATGTCGGACCCGCGTGTCGCCACTGTGTAATCGCAGACCTAGCGCCACCACCAAGGCAGGTCTCGTGATACGAGAGAGCACTCGCCCCAGTTGTACGAGAACCTAGCTACCGCCCAGTTGTACGAGAACCTAGCTACCGACCAGATGTACGAAGCCTTTCTCTCTCATTAGCCGAGAGACAGAATAGCAATCAGCTAAGTTAATGGCTACGAACTAGCAAGGCGCCATTAGCCCTACAGTGATTGTACTTAAAGTCTTCTGTGTATCGTCAAGATCGATGTACCACAAGGATTAATTAAAGTTAAGTATTAAACCTGCTCCGTACTTTTCTTCCTAACATTAATTACGTATCCTGTTCCAGTACTTCACGCCCGTCTGCGTTAGTCTAGAGTGCCTTTTCAGCCATCTCAACTTCACGGTGTCGGCCCAGCTACCGACACAACAGATCTTCTACTGGAATTCTTTGTTTTCGTCATTGGAAGATTTTTCTTGTTGTGTTCCACGTATAATAGTTAGGGACGTACTCATATAGTAATGTTCTCGCAAATGGGTCCGTTTGGCACAGTTGGTAAAAAGCTGTCAATGTTGTGTTCCGAGGAGGTTCGTTTTCAATTATTCTGGCTGTGTCTTTTGTGAAGTAATCTCTCTGTTCATTCTCCAAATGTACTGCTAGATGTTGCAGAGTTGGCTCGTGTTCGTGTATGGGAAAACCGAAGATCCGTCACACTGCTTCGTTACTGTTGATGCATCTTCCCATTTGATACACGAGGATCTAGTCGAACTGTTCTGTTGTCGCTACCTTTGGCTGTTTGAAATACTGCCATGTCACTGCTTTTGTTCACATACGTACAGACATATTTGATGGATTTCCCTGAACTGCAGTATTCTATTGTACATTTATGTGAGCGTGGGACATTTTGGAAAGCAGTGTGTTATCTGTTACTACCCATTGGTTATCTATTTTCAGTTCGTCGCTGCCTTATATTCGATTTTTGCTGTGAAACCACCGTTTTTGGGTGATATTCTGTATTTGGGATAGCCATCAACGCCGGCTTTTATGCCGTCGAAATATGGTTTTGGGTATTTTTCTTTACATTTTTCAGCTCTCATACGTGGCGAATTGAGGTTTAATGGCCCGCATGGTCGATGAATCATGTTTTTCACTAATATATCATACAGTTCCGGATCTTCTTGTGAACTGGAAAATTCTGCTTGCATGTTTTTGTCGATATCCGTGGAGTGAATTGCGTCGTGTAGCCTTATGAGAGACTGTATGAGTCCATCCAACATCTAACGTTTCCAAAGAAGTGTTATTTTGTGATGACTTCAATATATCTTTTTTTTTGTCGGAAAACTTGGGCTATCTTGTCGTGTCGACGTGTGGGGACTTGCCCGTATCTTAGATGTTGTTTCATTTCTGGCCTCTACGAGTTACATGTGAATCTTATGAAGATGTTAGGTCGTCCACATTTTCTTATGTCGGTCATGGCACCTTGAGTGTATTCGTGCATGTGTCTTGGACTTCCTACGTTTCCGTCATTTACGATTGTGTCTCTAAGGTGAAAATATTCTTTCGTGAGTAGTTTCTTCTGATTCAGTCTTATGTAAATCAGTTACCGTTCCGCTTCTATTTATGCATACGTATTTGTCAGCAACTGTTGGAATAAACGACAAGTGTTGAGAATATGATTGTATGTTTCATTGTCTCTGATCATCAAGCGCTAAGAATAGAACTCCTTGTTCGTTTCTACGCCTGTTTCAGGTTGGCTCTGTTTCACATTAAAATGATATTTGTCCTCTTCGTCAAAAAATATTAATGGATATTGGAGGGCACCTTATAAACTGTGTGTCTCTGCATTGCGCTGTAGTCGTCTCCTCTTCGTTGTACAATTATGCCACGGCTTGAGTTTTCACTGTCTACAAATACAATGGCGACTTCGTCTATGTGAGGTTCATTAAATTGACGTTAGTGTTCTCCATGTGGTCTTTTGTCGGCTCGAACTTTATAATCATCAGAAATCATTCTGTCTAGTGCTGTTTTGAGTATGTGAATCAGTTGAGTGTATTCGTGTAAGATCCTCTGTACATCTCGGACTACTTCTCGTCTCAATGCACTGATATTTATGCATCGTTGATCAAGCATCGTCGATCTGTTTCTTCATTTCCGATTAAATGTACTTGCAGAAATTTACGATTTTCGTTGTGTAGTGGTATTAATGTCCCCATGTTGTGATACATTTGTACTTGGATGGAAAAAACACATAATCTATTTCATCTCTGTTAGTCTTGATCGAAGTGACACCGAAAAACGTTATTCGGAAGCAGGCGTTGTACGCTTCTATATTTTGAAGAAAGTGTTTCGATTATGGAGTTCCCTGGTTACGTAATGTAAAAATTTCGGCAGAGGTGTTAAGAAAGGTGGTAGTAGAATTTTTCCATTCATGGAGCAGAATCCTGCTGTTTCTCTACTGAACTTTTTCGTGTTGCAAAATCGGCAGATGTTATCCATTTCTACGAACAAGACGTCTTTGTGTTTGTTACATGCTTTTGTCGGGTCCTATTTGGATGCTTCATTTGCTATGTTGTGCTGTTTACTTGTCCTCGTCCGCGCTTCTCGGAGGGTAATATTATCACGGCTGACTTGAGTTCGCAGTCAAAATTATGGATTTTTCAAAAAATGGTTCAAATGGCTCTGAGCACTATACGACTTAACTTCTGAGGTCATCAGTCGCCTAGAACTTAGAACTAATTAAACCTACTAACCTAAGGACATCACACACATCCATGACCGAGGCAGGATTCGAACCTGCGACCGTAGCGGTCGCTCGGTTCCAGACTGTAGCGCCTAGAACCGCACGGCCACTCCGGCCAGCATGGATTCTTCAGTCCGTTTGTTCCTTCCCTATTCGGTTTCTCTGCTTCTCACGGTACCCATTCTCGTTCGTTGAGGACTTAAACGTACTTCGCGTCCTTCATCTGTTTCGTTTTCCGGCTGTTCTTTTTGTTTTCGCTGTTTTGTTTCAGAACTGGCATTGTCTAAAATATAAATCAAATCAATTTTTGTATTAACTGGCACTAAGTACACTTTACATACTCTACACACTTTGTTTTTGATTTATATTCAGTCACTGTATTACTTTCACTACTCACTTTTCACTGTTCGTCTTTATTCACTCACTGCACTACTTTTTCGCTTCCTCCCCTCGTCACTGATAAAAAAGTGATTTTCGACCCCACGACGGGGTTTTGCATTATACCCCTACCGACGGGTACTCCCATCAGTGGCAAATTCAAGAACACACCAAAAATGCTTCGAATGGTCTACAGTGTTCCAGAACATTCCACAGCATTCGAGAGTTTTATGGAAAATTGCACAACGATTTAGGATGTTCGGGGATGTTCCCAAACATTCTGGAATCTTCTCGAATGTTCCAAACTATTCCCGAACATTTTAGAACATCCCAGATCATTGTGGAATGTTTCAGAACATTCAGTATTGTGGAATGGTCTCGAATACTCTCGAATTTTCGGAATGTTGTTGAATATTGTCGAATGTTCTGGAATGTTCTAGAAATTTCTTTAGAGTGGAACTTCCCAATTCTTGTTTGTTCAAACGCACGCCCTTCAGGTGAAAACGGGAACCTTGCTCATGGATTGTGGATGGAGGGCCGCCACACCATATAACTCCCTTGATCGTACTTGATCGTACTGGGACTCGTTTCTGTGTTTTAGCGGCACGCACATTGTACACTTATTTCTATAAGAATATTGATTTAAGAATTTGCTGCCACTGAGCCTTTCAACAGAATGAACCATACATAACTTTAGTCCGTTTAAAATTACTTGATAGCCGACGGCTGTCATTTGCCACTAGGGTGTTGCGACATCGGCCGCCGATTACCTCTGGATTATAGGTAACATACAAATACGCCATTTTTTTTTTTTTTTTTTTTTTTTTTTTTTTTTTTTTTTTTTTCTTCATCAGTCTACTGACTGGTTTGATGCGGCCCTCCACGAATTCCTTTCCTGTGCTAATCTCTTCATCTCAGAGTAGTACTTGCAACCTACGTCCTCAATTATTTGCTTGACGTATTCCAATCTCTGTCTTCCTCTACAGTTTTTGCCCTCTACAGCTCCCTCTAGTACCATGGAAGTCATTCCCTCATGTCTTAGCAGATGTCCAGTCATCCTGTCCCTTCTCCTTATCAGTGTTTTCCACATATTCCTTTCCTCTCCGATTCTGCGTAGAACCTCCTCATTCCTTACCTCATCAGTCCACCTAATTTTCAACATTCGTCTATAGCACCATATCTCAAATGCTTCGATTCTTTTCTGTTCCGGTTTTCCCACAGTCCATGTTTCACTACCATACAATGCTGTACTCCAGACGTACATCCTCAGAAATTTCTTCCTCAAATTAAGGCCGGTATTTGATATTAGTAGACTTCTCTTGGCCAGAAATGCCTTTTTTGCCATAGCGAGTCTGCTTTTGATGTCCTCCTTGCTCCGTCCGTCATTGGTTATTTTACTGCCTAGGTAGCAGAATTCCTTAACTTCATTGACTTCGTGACCATCCATTCTGATGTTAAGTTTCTCGCTGTTCTCATTTCTACTACTTCTCATTACCTTCGCCTTTCTCCGATTTACTCTCAAACCATACTGTGTACTCATTAGAGTGTTCATTCCGTTCAGCAGATCATTTAATTCTTCTTCACTTTCACTCAGGATAGCAATGTCATCAGCGATTCGTATCATTGATATCCTTTCACCTTGTATTTTAATTCTACTCCTGAACCTTTCTTTTATTTCCATTATTGCTTCCTCGATGTACAGATTGAAGAGTAGGGGCGAAAGGCTACAGCCTTGTCTTACACCCTTCTTAATACGAGCACTTCGTTCTTGATCGTCCACTCTTATTATTCCCTCTTGGTTGTTGTACATACTGTATATAACCCGTCTCTCCCTATAGCTTACCCCTACTTTTTTCAGAATCTCGAACAGCTTGCACCATTTTATATTGTCGAACGCTTTTTCCAGGTCGACAAAGCCTATGAAAGTGCCTTGTTTTTCTTTAGCCTTGCTTCCATTATTAGCCGTAACGTCAGAATTGCCTCTCTCGTCCCTTTACTTTTCCTAAAGCCAAACTGATCGTCACCTAGCGCATTCTCAATTTTCTTTTCCATTCTTCTGTATATTATTCTTGTAAGCAGCTTCGATGCATGAGCTGTTAAGCTGATTGTGCGATAATTGTCGCACTTGTCATCTCTTGCCGTCTTCGGAATTGTGTGGATGATGCTTTTCCGAATGTCAGATGGTATGTCGCCAGACTCACATATTCTGCACACCAACGTGAATAGTCGTTTTGTTGCCACTTCCCCAAATGATTTTAGAAAATCTGATGGAATGTTATCCATCCCTTCTGCCTTATTTGACCGTAAGTCCTCCAAAGCTCTTTTAAATTCCGATTCTAATACTGGATCCCCTATCCCCTCTAAATCGACTCCTGTTTCTTCTTCTATCACATCAGACAAATCGTCAGCCTCATAGAGGCTTTCAGTGTATTCTTTCCACCTATCTGCTCTCTCCTCTGCATTTAACAGTGGAATTCCCGTTGCTCTCTTAATGTTAGCACCGTTGCTTTTAATGTCACCAAAGGTTGTTTTGACTTTCCTGTATGCTGAGTCTGCACTTCCGACAATCATATCTTTTTCGATGTCTTCACATTTTTCCTGCAGCCATTTCGTCTTAGCTTCCCTGCACTTCCTATTTATTTCATTCCTCAGCGACTTGTATTTCTGTATTCCTGATTTTCCCGGAACATGTTTGTACTTCCTCCTTTCATCAATCAACTGAAGTATTTCTTCCGTTACCCATGGTTTCTTCGCAACTACCTTCTTTGTACCTATGTTTTCCATCCCAACTTCTGTGATGGCCCTATCACTTCAAAAATCCTGTTAGTGTGTAAGGCGGAGCAATATTGGAAGTGGCCGCGAAAAGATATGTCGGCAAAGCGAGATGCTGTGTCGACAGCCCATTTTAACTGACCACCGACTGAACTGCGGCAGGAGACGAGTCTTGTAGCCGTGATTTAAACTCTTGTCGTAAGCTAACCACAACCTCGCGTTCTGAGAAAACGGCGATCAACAATATACGGCAGAAATAAAATCACAATAGCTTCGTTCACGGCTACTAAAGCTGACCTCTACGAGCAAACACAAGACGGAAAAGTTCAGTTTCAGCGCTAAAAAGAAACTGCAGTTTCTTGTGTTTCTTGCTATCGTTGGTTACCTGCAACTGTTCTCTCACTGGTTACACGAGCTGTCGCGTTACCAGCCGATGGCCAGTCCTCATTGGCATTTGGTTGCAGATTATAGAATACACGAGCAGACTCCCGACGGAAAAATGGCGATAGGCAGAAAAATGACAGCAAATAAAGAAGTCAGTAAGATGATGAAAATGAAATTAGAAATAAAAAATAAATTTCAATCAATTAATTAAATAAAAAGTGTAATTGAACTCTTTTAATTAGGTTTGGGAACTTAAAAATTACATGGCACGTGAAGAGATTCGAACATTCGACCATTAACATGACAATGTTATCCGCTAACCACTGCGCTAATTTTGTATTTAATATCCGTTAAGGTACAACACAGAGTGAAGTTGTTACATTTTTGACTGGTCACCCAGTCGCAATGCTGAATTGTAGCCTTCAAAAATTCAATTTCACGCAATGTCGTGCGAAGCTTATCTAATGTAAGTCGATCTCTGATTATAATCGCATACGTGAAGCTGGGTCGCGTCTCGTCGGAAGTATCCAGTAGCGTTCAGTTAGTGTTGTGTGTGAAACGTGTGTACTTCATTAGCGTCGTTATGTGTGTGTGCTATTTGCTTTATGATGTATGATGAACTACGAAACAAAAGTGCCAGACCCAAGATTCGGGATCCAGTCAAATCAAGAAAGAATGCCGGAAAAGGAACAGGAAATGAAATAACCAAATTGTTGTGGCAGTTTGGCAACGGCGGAGGCTTCGGCCGTGACGCTGAGCTCTCTGGTTGGAGGAAACCAGCTCCACCGTGTGAACTGTCGACTGTCAACTATTTTAATCAGACTATAATTGGCAGTTAACAGTGCAGTGTGATCTAACAAGTATCCCTCGATAATTCGTATTTGAATAATGTGATAACCTAGAGGCTTTGTTAATATAAAACCATCAGGTAATAAATTTAGATCAAACCTCACCAAGTGTAAGCGCTACAGTGAAAATATGCCCCACGTTCAGCTACTTACAGAATTATAATACTTGTTTCGGTCCTGAGTCAAGTAAGCGATTGTTTATGCTGTGTCTGGGAGCAGGCTCAAGAAAGAAGTGAGATGCGGTAACACATGTATTCTTCATAGTGCTAATGTAATTGGCATAATATGTTTGGCAACTCGTTAATCATTTAATTACATCCTGGGTTAACACAGAGTTATCCTGCTAAATCAACTTGATATGTTCATGTCATTTCCATTTATTAAGGTAGGTCATTTTCATTTATGACGGAGCATCGCGTAAATAAATTTTAAGCTTTTGAATCTACAACTGTTTCACTCTTACTGAAACCAAATAAACTAAACTCCTCCCGAACAGGCCATGAAGGCCCAACGGTGTCGACCGACCGCCGTGTCATCCTCAGCCCACAGGCGTCACTCGATGCGGATATGGAAGGGCACGAGGTCAGTACACCGCTCTTCTGGCCGTATGTCAGTTTCCGAGACCGGATGTTTCACTCTTACACTGCAAATTATTTGCGCCGTCAATCTACTGTATATGGCAATGAGAAAAAATGCATGCAGCACACACATGCTAGCTAAGACTGGTCACTCTGTGGAGTGGAAGCTGATATAACTGTTAGTTGCATTTTTGCAAAAATGGTTCAAATGGGTCTGGGCACTATGGGACTTAACATCTGAGGTCATCAGTCCCATAGAACTTAGAACTACTTAAACCTAACTAACCTAATGACATCACATACATCCATCACCGAGGTAGGATTCGAACCTGCGACCGTAGCGGTCGCGCGGTTCCAGACTGAAGCACCTAGAAAAGCTTGGCATATCGGCCGGCGCATTTTTGCAGAGAAGCTAGATACATAAGTAGCCCTTTGCTTTTTGCTGTCGGAACTACAAGTAGCCAGATCCAAAATCAGCAAGGCAATCTTAGCATATAATCTCCGCCGTTAGTCACCATAAATCTCTATCCCTTACGGAAAAGCCTGACGGTGGAAAAATTATGAAACTGCAAAATCACTGACGTGTTAAATTTTCTGCTTCTGCTGACATAAGTTTCAGTTTCTTGTGAACGCACAGTTTGATTGATTACTAAAGCTTGAAGTTTACGGAACGCTCATGATTTCTCTTGTCTTATTAAAATATGCTATCATCGTAAGGGTACCAACAAAATATTATACAGCAATAGTCTTACATGGCTGTGTTAATCTAGTTGGAGTTAAAGATGTTATCAAAGGATTTTCGTCCCAAAAACAATGGTAGTTCAAGAAAGCGCGAAAAATGAAAGTATTTGAGAGCGAAAGATCAAGAGAAAAATTTTGGTGAGGGGTGATCTTCCTACTTAGCAGCTGGTCAGCTATATTTTTCAAAGCAGCATTGCTCAGCGCTTGACGCACTCATCTTGATCGTTTTCCAATATACGTTTCAGTTGTTGGTAACAAAAGGCACCTGATAAGCAAACACCACTGGGGAGCATTTCCTAGTACACAACACCGATCTTAGGGCACCAGTGCAAAATATTATCTTCAGTATTCGCCCACTCCTCTTTGAATGGGGGAGTGTGATACCCCTGTAACTAACTTTTAAACCTTTCCCATTGAATACAAATGTCGCTCAATGTGGGTTACCGTTCTTCACCTTTGCCAATGACGTGGCACACTGACATTGAATAAAGGGTCTAAACGTTCTTTAACGAAGCCCGTTGGTCTTCATGAATATGGCAAATAGTTCACATCAAAAAGAAAACTATTTCTGATGGTCTTCCTTCGATGGTTGTGGCCTTATACGCTGCTTCCGCTGCCATCATTCATCTTTTAAATCACAACTGAACTTTTGCGTGTCATAGTCAGTTTTTTAAAGCTTAAATAACGCCCGACGTTTCCTTCAACTATACAACCATCAGTACGTCACTGTAAGTACAATACTATAATCTCAAATTAAAAATTTCAGTTGATACTCTCATAGCAAACTTCTTGGCAACACGTCCAACAAAAATGCCACGAACTTATGCACCAAGACGATTTTCAGTTAACTACCGGCTGCAGTAATTGTAGATTACATACTTCAGTATTTGCCACGTCGTATCCAGCATGAGCAATGAACACACCACTGTGGTTACAGCGCAATGCTCACTCTCTTATCGAAAGTATTTCATGCAGAATATTAAAGTACAATAATAAATAATTTCTTGCTCGCCAGTGCAAGTACAGAAACACGCGTCATGGGAAGGGATCGGTGAAAAGTGTCCTCTGAATCGAGAGGAAACTCTAAACCATAAATTTTCCTACCTGGACAGTTAGCCACGAGAACTTTAACTGAAATGATTTTGTATGTTTTTGCAAGTGCTGGTGACTTCGAGAGTGAAACATAGTATTTCAAATATTGCATCAAGCTGGTGACTGTGGCGTACAGGTGAAGTGATATTTAAAAATAGGGCAATGACTGGGCTTAGACTTCCGATTTTTCGTATACACTGAGCGATATTTTTCACTAAAGCTCAAGCATATACACCACCAGAACAACTCGAGCGAAAGACAACAGTTCCTCCAGTTAACTTCAACGTGCTGCAGTGTTGCCAGTTCGTGTTGATGGCTGGACTTGGAATTCTGTCGAACAGCCAGTTTTATTGCCGCCTTTAAGTGCACGGCTCCGAGTGCCTCTCCGCAGTTTCCGGCCAGTTGGCAGACTTCGTGTCAAAGACTATTATTACAAGGAGTATGAGTGAACAGGACAAAAACATGGCTTTAATTGTCATATAAGGCGTACAAATAAATAATAAATGACATGTAGATGCAGTTGGTATGGTTCCCAAATAGAGAGGCAAGACAGGAAATCGAATATCTCTCTCTCTATGGGTGGAGAATGACTCTGCAGCTGCTCTTTGACCTGATCCAATCAATCCAGATTGTCGGGAAACTTCTAGCTTCAATTACCTCTTTATCGCCTTTCTACACTCCACGGAGATTTTGTCGAATGCCTGACACTCCTGACGATCTAGGAAACACAAAATTAATCGCTAGCTCATGCCCTAGGAATTGACTGTAACCAATATAACTTGCTATGGAGGATAATGTGAACCACAACGAACTATCTATGGCAGGCAGGCAGGTGCTCAGTCGCATTTGATGACTGACATATCGAAACACGATAAGCAGTCGCACGTGATGCTACTGTAGAAGGTGCGCTCCTGGCAGACCATAGGTACTGAGATTTCTACAGTACTCTTAACCCTCCTGAAAAGGATCCTGCAGTGGTTGTAGAGAAGCTTACGAGTAGCTTAGGAAAACATGAGAGATGTCAAGGCAGCTGAGAAGATAACCACGTTGGCGGCATTTGCATGTATGCTGCTGCTGATGAATCCTTACTTATGACAAATATACATCCTCATTGTTGTTGTTGTCGTCTTAAGTCAAGAGACTGGTTTGATGCAGCTCTCCATGCTACTCTATCCTGTGCAAGATTCTTCATTTCCCAGTACCTACTGCAACCTACATCCTTCTGAATCTGTTTTGTGTATTCATGTCTTCGTCTCCCTCTACGTTTTGTACCCTTAATGCTGCCCTCCAATACTAAATTCGTGATCCCTTGATGCCTCAGAATATGCCCTACCAACCGATCCCTTCTTCTAATAAAGTTGTGCCACAAATTTCTCTTCTCTCCAATTCTATTCAGTACCTCCTCATTAGTTATGTGATCTACCCATCTAATCTTCAGCATTCTTCTGTAGCACCACATTTCGAAAGCTTCTATTCTCTTCTTGTCTAAACTATTTATCAAATGGTTCAAATGGCTCTGAGCACTATGAGACTCAACTGCTGAGGTCATTAGTCCCCTAGAACTTAGAACTATTTAAACCTAACTAACCTAAGGACATCACAAACATCCATGCCCGAGGCAGGATTCGAACCTGCGACCGTAGCCGTCTTGCGCTTTCAGACTGCAGCGCCTTTAACCGCACGGCCACTTCGGCCGGCAACTATTTATCGTCCACGTTTCACTTCCTTACATGGCTATACTCCAGACAGATAGTTTCAAAAAAGACTTCCTGACGCTTAAATCTATACTCGATGTTAACAAATTTCTCTTCTTCAGAAACGCTTTCCTTGCCATTGCCAGTCTACATTTTATATCCTCTCTACTTCGACCATCATCAGTTATTTTGCTCCCCAAATAGAAAAACTCATTTACTACTTTAAGTGTCTCATTTCTTAATCTGATTCCCGCAGCATCACCCAATTTAATTCGACTACATTCCATTACCCTCATTTTGCTTTTGTTGATGTTCATCTTATATCCTCCTTTCAAGACACTGTCCATTCCGTTCAGTCCTTTTTTGCCATAGACATTTGAACTGTAATAGCGATTCGAATGGTACAACAGATGCAAAGCAACCAGGTAACGCATCTATAGCATATTGTCACTAAAGATTATCCAGACTTTGCCACCGACGCTTCCTGTACATGTTTCGTCGTGCAGAGTCGTTTTCATAATTTTATGTGGGAGGAAAATCAAGCATGATACTAGGTGACGTCACGTGTTACTGCCCACTGTCACGACTGTTGTGAACAGCAGATACTTGTCGCATCGTTTGCAGTCCACCCGCTAGTTCTTTTCAAAAGTGACATATTCTTGGCAGCTAACGTTATGATCAGCTTCCATTCCCAATCGGTTGTTCACTTGTTTCAGACTGATGATCGTTTTGCGGCCACATGACAAATGGGGAACAAAATAAAGACGTGTTATAACACCAGTGAATAATTTGTCTTATTCTGGAGGTAGTAAGTTGAGGGAAACAGTGATTGGATGATATAGAATAAATAACTGAGGACGTTGGGCACAAGCGCTAATGTGAGTTCCAGACTTTTGGCATCAAGTTAACGAAAATATTAATGAAAGAAAAGACAATTAGGTTTGCATCAAATTTCAAAGGGACTATGCAAAGCTAGGAATACATTACCACTTGGTACTGTGTACGGTCTTCATCCTCAGACGTTCAGCTACCATTAGGTACTCTCCCCTCCCCACTTCCCCCCTCTCTCTCTCTCTAGGCGTATATGGCATGCAGCAAATACAAAGCGCCAATATCTTGTTATCCCCTTATCGCCAAACAAAACATATGATAATATCTCTCAGAATTTATACTACGGATCAGCTGACACTTGGCACTCAACAGTGACAATTAAGCATACACAATACTTCCGTAAACAGGACGCTGCTTGTGAAATAATCTGGTGACCAGCGTGCGTGAAGGCCGTATATTGCGTCATTTTATTCCACACACAGAGAAATGCGACAGACTTTTGACTTGCAGGAGAGGCCTTATACCGAGAATTTTCATCTTACTTTTTCCGTATTTTGATATAGATTCCCGGATGGTTTCTTCCATGGATCAATGGCTGTATCCTTTATCTATCGTTCCGTAATACATCTGCATCTAGATGGATACTCTGTAAATCACACTTAAGTACCTAGCAGAGTTATAGCTAATGATTACCCTCAAACAATATTAATATCACAAAGACACTAATTAATATCTTTCCTGCATTATAGGAAGCATGAAACACGGCTACAACTGTTCCTCACCAAGTCCTCGTTTGATGGCTCTGGAAGCAAAGAGTCGAGTTGTTTGCTAATTACAGGAATAAACTTCTTCCATTAACAATTGGTTTCGAGGGACATAGAACGAGGAAGAGAAACACCAAGCCACTAGTCTACAAGAATATTATTAGTTTCCCAAATTTCCGAAAATAATAATGGTCCTAATAGTTTTTTGTTGAGGGTAATCATATTTAGTAAATAAACTGCTGCAAAAAGCTAAGGAGAAAAAAGAGAACTCCAGCATTTTTTATTCCATAGCATCTTGGCCAAAGACTTGTACATAGAGAGAAGGTAGCTTATGGAAAATATGATGCTACTGGTGTATACTGCATCAGTTGAGGCAGCTGTTCTGCCAGATCTCTGGTGCAAACTGCCAGTGGGTTTTCCATTACGTTCCAAGAACACCAGAGTCTGAGGAACTGGAAATCTACTTCAAGTAACCCCTTACGTGATTCTGGCCATTCCGTAACAGATGGAGTTAAGACATTACAATATAGTATCCAACTCTGATTTTCTTTCAAGGACACAATATCACGGTTTTTCCGCTGCTGGGTTATTGGTAGTATTTCGGCCGCTAGAAAGACGCAGCGTAGTGTACAGTGTAGAGTATGTGCAATGAGTTTATTCCATGATCAATTAGTTTAATACATGGGTGGTCGATTGCTACAGCGCAGCGTCTTACGTCTCTTGTGTGCTTGCACGCTTGGTATTCCGGATGGTTTCTCTAAAAGCGAGAACGACATTGAGTTTCTTATTGATACACAGGGAGATTCATTCATTGGTATGTGCCATTGTGCAGAAGGTAATCTTGTTATTATTACAGTGTGAGCGTCACTAACTTTGTTTATGCCGTGGTATCAAAGTTATCTTGCTTTAGTTATTAGTTCGTGACGGGAGTGGTCGTAAATTCATACTTAGATAAGTGCTAATGGAAATACGTTTATTTAAATCAGAGAGTTGTCTTCCATTTTTTTGTCGTATATTTAACTAAAAGCCAACGTCCTTGCCGCAGTGGTAATACCGGTTCCCGTCACATCACCGAGTCAAGCGCTGTCGGGCTGGGCTAGCACTTTGATGGGTGACCATTCGTTCTGCTGAGCGCTGTTGGCAAGCGGAGTGTACTCAGCCATCGTAAGGCAGACTGAGGAACTACTTGATTGAGAAGTAGCGGCTCCGGTCTCGTAAACTGACATACGGCCGGGAGAACGGTGGGCTGACCACATGCCCTTCCATATCCGCATACAGTTGACACCTGTCGACGAGGGTGACACGGCGGCCGGTCGGTACCGTTGGGCCTTCATGGCCTGTTTGGACGGAGTTTAGTTTTTTATGATTAATTAAAGGAGCTAACTTGTCATTCTGTTGCCTTTGAGCCGGCCGGAGTGGCCGAGCGGTTAAAGGCGCTACAGTCTGGAACCGCACGACCGCTACGGTCGCAGGTTCGAATCCTGCCTCGGGCATGGATGTGTGTGATGCCCTTAGGTTAGTTAGGTTTAAGTAGTTCTAAGTTCTAGGGGACTTATGACCACAGCAGTTGAGTCCCATAGTGCTCACAGCCATTTTTTTGTTGCCTTTGACCACTGGCCACGTATTGTAAACTATTATTGAAACCTATTATTGATCCCCACCTATCAGCTGAGTAAAGTCGATATGAATTTCGCTTTCATTGTTTTAAATGTTTTTTATGTTGTAATTCTCTTGTTGAGTTCTTCTCTCAAGAACTGTGTTGGACTGTAAATTAAGTTCTACATGTGTTGCTTGAGGCTTTCCCAACGAACTACTTGTAAACATGGTTCTCGGGCGAGAGGTCGGATGTCACTGTGAAAATACGACAATATTTCGTCGGTGCAACTGACCCACATATTCAGATGCGCCGCATTTGAAGATGTCAGTCTTGCCCGAGAACCATATTTGTAAGTTTAGTTACGGTATCATTTCTCTGTTGCAAAGAAAAATACGCCATGCTTAAAAAATTCCCTGCAAAACGGAGTCTGCACTTGCATAACACAGAGCCGAAATCGCACTCCACCGAAACGCCGTGGAACAATAGCACCTGTGGAACTTGATGGAATAGCAACAAGCTAACAGCGCCACAAACCACTGTCCCATCATCAGGAGAAGGAGTATCACAAATGTCAGCACTATTGGATCAAAAGTAAGCGAATACTAAACTCAGATACGGTACATGTGATCATTGTTATGACTATCTTATCAAGGGTTCAAAATGATGACCTTGAGCACTGATACATGCTATCAAGCGGCTTTTGCCAGACAATACTGCGCAATGAATTTCAGCTGGTATAGTATGACATTTCATGTCGTTGGTGTTTCTTCGTAGAATCCTCATTTACAGGTTTTCCCTTTTTAACCCCTACAATGTTCAGACTTTTGACATTTCATGTTGAGGGTGCCGGCCGCAGTGGCCAAGCGGTTCTAGGCGCTTCAGTCCAGAACTGTGCTGCTGCTACAGTCGCAGGTTCGAATCTTGCCTCGGGCGTGGATGTGTGTGATGTTCTTAGGTTAGTTAGGTTTACGTAGTCTAGGGAACTGACGACCTCAGATGTTAAGTCCGATAGTGCTTAGAGCCACTTGAACCACGTCCAGGCTCGCTGAACGTAATCCTTTCATTGGTTACTCAGTATTTTTGTCATGGTCACCTCTCCCTTGGTGGTTTTCTCTGAAAATCCAAACTGGGGACTAGTCCAGAATCTTTTTGCCAATGGAGAGATCATCATCATAGTTTCTCAATTACAAGACACATGCCCAGTGGATACACATTATGTGTCTTGAATGCAATGGCTTCGATTAGCTTCTGCATCATCATTGCTGGGTATTCCACCTTTTCAGGATTAACGAATTGGTGAGAATATACGGTATTGGAAGCAATAACATTCAAGTAAACATGGATCTTTGATATTTGAGGGATAACGGTGACTGTGTGGTTGCGAGGCACCACTGACTTCAGTACGAAGTAATATCCTAGTTAGTACAAATGTGTATGAAACATCATCTTTTTCCTTTTATTCCCCATCTAATTGGGGTCAACCCCTATGAGCTACCTTAACTGGAAATACCGTAGTAGTGCAGCAGATTTGCACATTAAAATTTACTATAGATTTTTATCTGTCAAAGAAGACGTTCCATGTCTCATCAGGGAGCTGCGATCTGTTCTTCACAAAACTATATAATTTGCTGCTTCAGTTCTTCAACTACATCAAATGGAGTGCTGTATACTTTACTTTGTGTCGACCAGACTGGAAAATCCCGGCTGAGGTGAGTAAATAGTTGAGGATGTATGTCGGAACTGCTACTCGGCGATGAAAACTTTAACACAAGAGATGAATCTGTGGCGGACCATCTCAGACTTTCTGTGTAGGCCAGACTGGAAAATCCAGGCTGAGGTGAGTAAATAATTGAGGATGTATGTTGGAACTGCTACTGTGCGATGAAAACATTAGCACAGGAGATGAATTCGTGGCGGACCATCTCAGACCATTCAGAATAAAGAAAAAAAACATAAAAATCTTGGACGCTGAGACACGGGATTTGTTCTGGGCTAACTATCCAGTCTGACCAACATAGGAGCCTAAAAAGTCATCAGCAGTAAATTGCATCATGTGATAGAGCTTGGCATTCAGTGACGAGTGGTTCATCTACGAACACTGCCATTCATCCATTGGATATCCCAAAGCTATGCCTAGTGCTCTATGCAGCATCAGGGATGGTGCTCCCTAATGTGTGTGTCCTATTTCCCACCCATGCGCCATGGATGATATTTGTGCATAATTAAATTAGGATGTACCCGAGAAGTTTCCATTCAAATATACTTGTGCTAACTAGGCCTGTACTTCATACTGAAGTCTGTGTCGTGTTGTAAGAACACATTTCTGACTATCTTGAAATGCCTTACAAATGAGCCCCTAATTACTGGAAAATTCTAGCTTCTATTCTGCATAATTCGAGCTCTGTCAGTTGTCGTTATTAAATGTGATACACGGTATATATTGCAATATATTGTGAACAGTAACGACCCTACAACACTTCCTATGTGCATTACCGAAATTACTGTAGCGTTTGTTAACTTCATCCAGTTTATAACAACTTAATTCAACATTAAGGAAAGCGCTGTCCCTCTGAACGAACCTGTTGTTGATGAGCGGGGCCAGACGGAAGCCGCGTCGCATCTGAAACGCGGCACTGGACTGCGCATACCGCAGCGAGTCGACGCGCCGCAGGCGGCAGCTGGGCAGGGAGAGGGTGCGGTTGGCAGCCCTGAGCAGCATGGCGCGCGCCGCCACCGCCTCCACCTCGAGCAGCGCCACGTGCTCCTCGCACATGACCCGCGCCACGTCCTCGTCCCGCCACACGTTGGCGCAAGGACGGCGCTCCAGCACTGCACGCCACCGCGGCACCGCATGAGGAGCCAGCTCCGACTCCTGTAGACAGGCCGTAAGTGCCAGCTACAGAAAGAGCGGTGGGTAACCCTGAGCTAACTGGTGTGCACCATCACTTTCTCCACCTCCAGCAGCGCCATGTGTTCCTCATTCCCGCTCAGGCTGCGGAGAGATACGGATCGCTGTTGTCGCTGTTGCTGCTCGAGATGTCGGGACGCAGAAGGGGACGCAAAGCTGCAGCCCCAGCGGAGTTGCTGCTCACGCTAGCAGAAACGTTCGGCAACAGGAAGAAGAGGACTGCAGCGCAGTGCTTTCGCTGCCAAAAGCTTGGCCACATCGCCAAGCACTGCAGCGGTGCAGTCGCGTGTTTGAAGTGTGCGCAAGCACATGACACAAGCGACTGCAAGAAGGAGGACACCCGTTGTGCCTGCGTCAACTGTGGCGGCGCACAAGCGGCGAACGCCCGTTCCTGCGCCTACGAGAGGAATTGGCACGGATCGGACAAGAAGAAGACGCAGAAGCAAGTGATCACCACACATGAAGATGTGGTCTCCTGTACAGAAGACGTCGTCTCCAGGCGTGTAAAGGACGCTGTAGAAGAAGCCACGTCCCCCTTCAAATCCGCCATGGCGGAAGAGAGGGCGGCCATGTTGGCGGAACTGGGCGAGGCTCGGCATACGGCTGCTGTGCTGACGCAGGAACTTCCCTCAGCCAAAGAAGACTCCGCCACGAGAGAAGACACCGCCACCCAGACAACTGGTGCACGAGAGAAGGAGTTCGCAACAGTGGCCACGCAAACCGACGAACCTGCCGAAGAGCAGGCGACACAGCAAAAGAACACCGAAGCAACTGCACAAGAGGAAGAAGAGTGTGAAGAAGCCCCATTCCTCCCGCTTCCGGACTTGTACAGCACAAGTGCTGTACTGAAGAAGATTGCTAGTTCGCTTCGTCATGGTACATACCCCCACCACGAAAATCCCTATCCTTTTGGACAACCAAACCATCCAAAACCGCCACCCTGTCATCAACCAGTTAGCTATCCAGAAGGCCGTATAGGACTTTCCAGGGAGGATTATGAGCTGATTAATTCCTACCCTATCTTCACTACTCTGCAGATGCATTGTGTAACCATTTCTCTGGTTTACGGAGAACAACTGAAGACAGTATACATTACGTATCAAGCCAACACTGAGGAACAGTCCTCTGTCACCAGTAAGAAGAAAAATAAAAACCGTCACATCGACAAGAACAAGAAATAAATTATCGGCACTCCTTGCCAGTTCCAGATGTAATAAAACAGTCCAAGAAAGAAGCATCAAAAGATTTTTGGGGGAGTAAAGGCCAAATAGGCCACAAACTTCCACTTGAACTTCCTCACAGAGGAAAGTCAAAAAGGAGCAGAGAGCATGTGTTCCTCGCACATGGTTTGTATAATGTCCTCGAACAGCCACATATTTGTACAGGAACAGCCTTCCAGTAGGGTGCACCACTGTGGTTCCTCTTCAGAGGCAGTCTCCGACCCCTGCAGAACTGTATCTCCAACAAGGGAGGAAGTGGATGCTGCCATGAGAAGAATGGTGCACACTGCCACTGCTTCCACCTCCAGTAGTACCACATGTTGCTCACTGACAAGTCCCAAGCCCTCGTCAAGCCGCACGTTGGTACACAGAGGCTGTTCCATCACAGTGCGCCACTGTGGCACAACACTGAAGACTAGCTGTGCCTCCAGTGTACAAGCCACACATGGTGCCCTGTTCGAGCGTTCGCCATGCTATGATTATCACTGCAGGGATAAAAATATACAAACGAAGAACAGGCCAAGTAAACCCTAAGCCATGCGTGGCTCATGTTCCCACCATCATGTATTTTACACCCTGTTTTTAACGTACTTCCACCTCACTGCTACTACTTCCTGGTCGTTGTCTGTCATAAGGGAGTTCGGGTCGCGAGTTCGGGCTGCCAGTCAGTTGGAACGTGTCTGGAGCGGAGTCTGGACCTGCCAGTCCGGGAGTTGCATTGCGGCACTAGTGCAGGTGGGGGCCAGTGAGGTCTGTGTCGACATGGCTCACCCGACCACTGCCGCCACAAATCACTTGAGCCGGGCCACAGGTCTTGGTGGATCGTCGGTCGGTCGTCCTAGTGGACGACGCATTTTGGCTCGCCGATCGTTCATGAGTCGGCTGTGTGTGTGTGCATCGACTCCCTATTTGTCTTCGTGTGTGCTTAGTTACTGTTGGGTATCATTCAGGTCTTCGTCCAAGTGTTTGTCAGGTTGTGTGTGCAGCTGGCGTTATTTACACTGACGACTATTTTAGATGTTGTCGGTATTGTGAGAGGAGTCGGTCGATTGCTGCGGACCAAGGAAGTTATCTCCGTGCGGCGCAGTCGGTTGTGTCTGCTGGCAGCCCCTGTGCAGTGTTGGAGAGTGTATGGAGCTGTCCGATCGCTACTACTTTCGTGGTTCACCGACCCAGGACGTCAAAATTGTGTGGTGTTTTAAGTACCCAAGCCACGTCCATTCATGTTGTGTCGTTCGTTTCGGTGGTTCGCTGTTGGTGAGGTTTTCGTGAGCAACACCGAGTGTTTGTATTGCTGAAATTTAGTCGTCATGTGGCGGAATTAACTGCATTGGTTGACTACAATTCAAATGCACCAGCAGAATTTTCTGCCTTGTGGCCGTTAGTGTTCCGGTTACTTGCCCTGTCCACTAACGTAATTTCAGGCAGTGTCCTTTCCTCACCTGTTCTTACTGTCCAACACGGTGTGTAGTTTTGACAGCTTAATACATATCTGATTGTGGATAATCACGCCCATAACATTTTGTGTTTGAATTCTCATGTACCGATTGGTGGCAAGAAAGTCGTTTGTCGGTCGGTTCGTGGCTGTCCTTTGGTTGGGTTCTGAAGGATCAAGTGTAGTTGGGCTCACCACCAGTCTCACCTAAGTGAACGAGGGCAGACCAACACCCTGGAGGCTTCTGAGTGCTGTTGTCTTTACTGTACTTCTCACCGGTGTTTACTTGTCTGTTTATAATCTATCATAGCCAATGATACAAAAATTCTTGGTTTTACTGTGTTTTATGTAAGTAAGTTTGAATACCGGCAAGTGGATATTTGCTGAAATGTTATTGCTGTTGTGTTATCTTTCTTTTTTTTGTCCGGTTTCAGCTACTTAAAACTTAAGGCTTATCGTTATATTTTTTTTTAATTTTGTAGAATTAATTGTGCGCCTTCAGCCTTGGAACATTATTCTTAAAATTACCTTTCAAGCTTAAACTTTGCGGTTTAGAATCATATTCTTAAAAATTCCTTTCAAGCTTAAGGGGATACGGAATCGGATTTTGGGTTAAAAAATCGAATTTTTTTTTATTGGCGTATTATATTCTGCCATGTTTCCTCTTTAAAATGACGTATCATACATAGCTCTACTACAATTATAACTATTTTATTTTTATATATTTGTGAGATCGGGTATTGCGCTTTAGTTATACACGTCTCTCGTGGCTGACCATGAACTTTTTGGCAGTACCTTTAAAGTGACATGAATTCAAATATCCCGGTTTCCAGCGACTATTTATACACTAGTTGCCCGAAAATGTTTCTCTCTGGTTTCCTCAAGTTACTCTTTGACTTTGTGGCGGGACTGTTTTGTAAACAGTGTGATATAAGAAAGTAGTTGTTGTTGAGTTATTTCGTATTTAGTGCTTCATTTTTCGCAGTGAAAATGCCTAGAGCTAAAGCAAAAGTATTTAAAAAGCGTGTGAACTGGCAAAAGAAAAGAAATAATGATTCATTAGCAAAGCAAAGCAGTTCATCATCATCACTGTTGGAAAATGTGAATCCACTTATTACTGATTTGCCGAACGAACTTACACCAAATGAAAACAGTGCTTCTCATAAAAAACTAAGAGATTTGGAAGAGAAATATAATTTACTTGATAGAGGGAATGAAGTTTTTGAACTCATTGATACGAATATATTGTGTGAAGCTCTTGAAAACAGTTTGTGCTGCAAAAAATGTCATGGAAACGTTTCTCTGAAAGTAGAATCCCATGTTGGCCTGGCTGCCCAGTTTAATTTAATATGCAGTGTTTGTAAATACAGCTGTAAGTTTCCAAGTTCGGTTTCAGTAACTGTAAATAATGGATACAAGAAAACCGAACTTTATAGTGTAAATATTAGGTTAGTTTATGGATTGCGAGCAATTGGTAAGGGCAAAGCAGCTGGTGATATGCTATGTGGTGTTCTAAATCTTCCAAGTGCACCTTCAAAGTTTGAAGCTTACAATTATGTACTAGGATCTGCAGTTGAAGATGTAGCACAGAAGTCAATGCAGGTTGCTGTGGAAGAAGCAGTGGAAGAAAATGACGGCAGTCGTGACCTCACAGTGGCGTTTGATGGCACGTGGCAGAAAAGGGGCCACACCTCCAACAATGGTGTTGTAACAGCAACTAGTGTTGATACTGGCAAGGTTATTGATGTTGCAATAATCTCTAAATACTGTAGGTGCACAGGCAGGCTGAAAAATGAACACAGTGATGACTGTATTGCTAATTATTATGGTGGTAGTGGTGGCATGGAGGTTGCTGGGGTGAAGAAAATTTTTCATCGCTCTTCACAGTGGTATAATGTTCGCTATGTCAAATATCTGGGAGATGGTGACTCTAAAGCATTCAAAGAAGTTTTGGAAAGCAAACCATATGGGAACAGTGTAAATATAAGCAAACATGAATGTATAGGACATGTGCAGAAGAGAATGGGTGCCAGGCTGAGAAGGTTAAAATCAGTTATGAAAGGGAAAAAACTAGATGATGGGAAAACCTTGGATGGCAGAGGAAGATTGACTGATTCCATAATAGACCACATTCAGAACTGCTATGGCCTTGCAATCAGGCAAAATACAGGCAATCTTGAAGAAATGAGGAGAGCTATATGGGCTTTATATTTCCACACCGCATCCACGGATGAGCATCCACAACATGGTTTGTGCCCCAAAGGTGAAAACAGCTGGTGTAAATACAATAGGGGACTAACAACAGGAGAGAAATACATTCACCACCACAGTCTACCATCAGCCATCATGGCAGAAATAAAGCCCATTTTCAGAGATCTGGCTGACAGAAGTCTTCTGATGAAATGTCTTCACGGAAAAACGCAGAACCCCAACGAGTGCTTGAATAGTGTGATATGGCATCGTCTCCCAAAAACAGTGTTTGTCGGAATTAATACACTACATTTTGGTGTGTATGATGCTGTGGCAACCTTCAATCTTGGAAATATAAGTAAATGCCAGGTCCTTCAAAAGTTGGGTATGTGTGTTGGTTCCCGCACGGTACGTGCTATGTTCTTTTTAGATCAGCACAGACTAAGGCATGCTGATAATATAATCAAGACATTAGTGAAAAAAGCAAGACAGGTGCAGAGGGGTGCCAAAAGAAGACTTGAAGATGATTATGAAGACTGTGAAGGGGGTATTAGCTACGGATCAGGAATGTTTTAATCTTCTTTCTCCGTTTCCCGTAAGTTTACTTTTTACTTCATCTAGGAACATTATCTCAGGTACTGGTCAACCTAGAAGTCTGAAATTTTTATGACGTAGTGACATAGGTCCCTATTACATACTGAAACAACGATTTTTTAATTACTTGATTTACAAAAGACTTAGGGGTGATAGTCTAGTAAAAAGCGATGGAAAAAATTTACTTAAAAATAAATGTACAATATCTCTGTAAGAAAATACTTTGACAATAAACTGTTGTTTCAGTATTGTTGTAACATATGAATGCACATACAGTAAAATTTTTACCTCTCTGTCTCCAGTAGTTTGTGAGAAAATGTTCCCTATAGTAGGCATATATTAACATTGCGGGGATAGGTGATTCCGTATCCCCTTAAACATTGCGGCCTTCTGCCTTTGAAAGGTTATGGTAATTTATTTTAAAATTTTATTGTGGGCCTTCAGCTATTTGTATTGCATCTTGCTTATGTTTGTCTATCCACCCTAGCTCTGAGGCTTTCAGCGTAGCTGTGATATATATATATATATATATATATATATATATATATATATATATATATATATATATATTAGTTATTTTATATGTAAGTGTAATGAGTGTATTCAGTCATTTTAAATTTACTTGGTTGATTTTTAAGATTTCTTGTTGGAGGCATTCAGCCATGAAAGATTTGGAGTTTGAAACTCATAGTTGTAGAAGTTTGGCTATGTGCCACTTTGGTTGTAAGTGTGTATTACATTACAATAAATTACAGTTTTAAGATGAAACCGGCCCCTGCCTTATTTGTCCCTTCCCACAATCCTAATCACCTGTTCTGCCCAGTGGTTTACCAGATGTCTCAATGGTAGCAGAGCATGGTTACGCTTGTGCTTACCAACCTAGTTGCAGTCAGTTTCACTGTTGTCTCTATTGTTCCTGTGGCATCGTATTGTTTGCCTTGTTATTGTTTCAGGAGTTTGATAATGGCAGAGTCTAGGGATCGGCCCGCTAAGAAGCCCATCTTGTTTACAGGTTAGCAATAAGGCGCCAATCAACTGAGGGTAGTGCTCCAGAATTGGTAGCACGTTCGTGATGCCATGCTGCAACCGGTTGACGTCAGGTCGGCGGTGGTCAGAGAGACAAGAGCGGCTGTTCGGTTTCCTTTAAGGCTATTGAAGGCCTTGAAGACACTATTTGTCTTCTAGAGGGAACCCAACCTGGTGACAGTCAGCTGGACTGAGTGCAGGCTTTGATAATCCGTTA
This sequence comes from Schistocerca serialis cubense, assembly GCF_023864345.2. NCBI lineage: Eukaryota > Metazoa > Arthropoda > Insecta > Orthoptera > Acrididae > Schistocerca > Schistocerca serialis. The sequence goes on from NC_064639.1 coordinate 1,101,756,780, forward strand.
AGTTCAGACATTACCTTCAGGTCTTAAAGCTCTGGTAACTCTTTGGTTGTCAGCTTCGAATAGTCCCTTCATCTTTGGTCATCTTGTGAGGCTTAGCTCGGTGCCTTCTGCTGTGTGGGGTTGTCAGGTTGCCTGGGGCATGTTTCCTCTGCATTGTTGAAGCCCAGGCAGATAACTCGCTGTTTTCGTTGCTTAACAATGGCTGTGAATTGGTCGTCTTGCCGGACTTAGGACGGTCTCTTCCCGGGGAAGGGATGTTGGGTAGCCAATGGGCGTGTTTCCTCTGCACGGGTGGGCCCAACTGTTTCGCATGAGGCCTTTTTCAGGCACTGTCTTGTGGCTTTTTAGAAGAGGCAGTTAGTTTGTTTCGGCATATCACGCCCGGGTTCTTGTTTGAGGGGGGAGGTTGAGCTGTGCGTGGCTCGTGTTACCGCCATCATGTATTTTACACCCTGCTTTTAACGTACTTCCACCTCACTACGTTAATTTAAATGACTACTGTCACTGTGACCGGCGCTAGCATTGCATATCGATATATCCCCTCTCCTAGTATCTTTGCTCGACTGCTATTACTTCCTGGTCGTTGTATGTCATAAGGGAGTCCGGGTCGCGAGTTCGGGCTGCCAGTCAGTTGGAACATGTCTGGAGCACAGTCCGGACCTGCCAGTTGGGGAGTAGCAATGCGGCACTAGTGCAGTCGGGTTGGAGCAGTGAGGTCTGCGTAGACATGGCTCGCCCGACCATTGCCGCTACGCATTACTTGAGCCGGGCCACGGTCTTGGTGGATCGTCGGTCGGTCGTCCTACCGGACGACGCGTTTTGGCTCGCCGATCGTTCATGAGTCAGCCGTGTTTGTGTGCATCGACTCCCGATTTGTCTTCGTGTGTGCTGAGTTACTGTTGGGTATCATTCAGGTCTTCGTGCAACTGTTTGTCAGGTTGTGTGTGTAGTTGGCGTTATTTCCACTGACGACTATTTTAGATGTTGTCGGTATTGTGAGAGGAGTCAGTCGGTTGCTGCGGACCAGGGAAGTTATCTCCATACGGTGCAGTCGGCTGGGTCTGTTGGCGGAGTATTAAATTACAATAAATTACAATTTTAAGGTGAAACTGACCCCAACCTTATTTGGCCCTTTCCACAATCCTAATCACCTGTTCTGCCCAGCGGGTTTAGCGGGCATTTCAACCCATTATTTGGTTGTCAACCTGCTAGCTCTCGACTGTTTTCCCAACTCAGCTCACTACAGGTAGGATATCATTATTACAGTTTGTAAGGCAGAACTTGTAATTCTGCTGAGGATATCATCGTATGGATAAATCAGCTGTTTAAGCTGATGGACAGTCATTGACAGAAGTGGAAGTGACTAGGTCTGTCCCAGCTAATTGTGTTGGGAAACTTGCTAATCATGTTGTATGTTAATGACATAACAGATAAAAATAAGACTGGCCTCAGACCTTTGTTGATGCCGTGTAGTGACATTTTAAGAATAGCACTGAACCAGAATGCTGCTATAAATTTTATTGCTGTAGTTTATACAGCAGCAATAGAGCCTGTTTCAGTTCTGTGGCTCCCTTCAGGGTATCTTTAGACAAATACATTTTGTTAACAGTTCCAGAATTATACCTAATAACAATTTTGTGGCACTTGGTGTTGCTACTTACATCCATACCGCACTGTTGCACTGTCTCTATCTTATAACCTCATTGCTGGCAAAAGGACCTCCTATTTCAGACTAGTTTCATTAATCACTCAATTTAATTTTTACTTATGATAAGCAAAGAGTTGAACAACTGGTTTAAAAAATGTTACACATATAACAAACAATTCCCACAAAAAATTCAAGAACGCTAACCAATAGAATAACAGACATAAAAGAGGCACAGAATGGTTAATTCGTATCCTTTGACAATTCTAATTTATATACAGTCATACCAATCCAACAAACAACAACCATCATAGAACATATTACAACATAGGTAGCTGTCTATGACAGTAATACAAGAGATCACGAATATACTGAAACCGTTACTAAAATAAAAATTATTGCATTTAACAATGATATAGGCACCCCGGAAGTGGTGTTGCAATTGAAGATACCATTTTGTATCCAGTACTTTGTTCGGGATAACTTAGAATTCCAAAGAGTGTATTCTTGTCCTCACAGCTAGAATCATTTCCTAACTCAGCAGGTGTTAAGAATGTAGTTTTGCATTTTTGCCGTCTATTTTCTAAGACGACTTAAGTTCACTATTTCTCGAGTGCTGCTACATTTCTCCTAAACCTAAACTAATCTTCCCGAACGTCGGCTTTTAGCAGTCTTCCCATTCTTCTGTGAATAATAATTCGTAGCGTTTTGCAGTCATGAATTTTTAAATTCATGGTACGGTGACTCGCCCACTTACCAAGTTCTGGCATCTCTGTGATTTCGATTATTAAATTTTTCTTGTATTCTGACGGTATTTTGCCTGTCTTAGATATACTGCGTACCAAGTGAAATGCTTTTGTCATGGTTTGTACTCTAAAGGGTATTAGTAATTTTGAGGGAATGTTGTCTACTCCAGGTGCCTTGTTTAAAGGTAATTCTGACAGCACTACAACAAATAATGCTCGCTTTGATGCATCTCCCTACCTTCTCCATGATACTGACTTAAACTTTCTGCTCATTATATGTCCCTTCTGTATTCCCCCAAGCATCCTTCATTTACTGTGTTTCTATATTCTCTACTTTCATCTACATAAATTAATATATAAGTTTTAACCGTTTATCTGTTGCCTTCTCTTCTTTCCTTAGTACTGATCTTCCAACGGCAGCTTTTCTTTTCCCCAAAGGATTACTTAATTTTTTCCACATGCGACAGCTGTATTTCCTATAGTGAAGCATGGCTCTACGGTTTTCCATTTCTTCTCTAGCCTGCTTTGACATTTTCTACTTTGTGTCAATTTCAGATTTTTACAGATCTATATTCCCCTGTGGATGCTTCATTTCCTGTATTTTTATATTTTCCACTTTATCCATGTAAACCAATACATTATGTGTTATACAGGGATTTCTGCAGGGCCTTGTCATTTTGCTTAGTAGTTCCTCTCCTGTCTTTACTACTCCATTCACCGAGGGTATCCCTTCATCGTATATTTGTAGTCATTTCGCTCGTTTCGGTTAGACAATGCTTAATGCATAGTACGAGAAGGCTTCCAGTTTCGCTCTTTCCCGAAGTTACTGTTCTACAACCATTTTTTTCTATTTATTTTTCTGCTATCCCAGTTCCACATAACAATTAAATATTAATATCTTCTAGTAATTTAATAAATTATTTTACCTTATTACATACATCATCACGGAGCTAGTAGTGATATATACGTGAGCTAGCTGAAACGTAATGCTCCCGATGTTTTTTATATGAAAACTCTTAAAGCCTTTTAAATAAGACAAACTTTACTGACATTATACATCTTTACTCTTCATGTCTACATATTTATTCTTCAACAAAGTGGTCCTGGCGACGAGCACATTTCTTCCAACAAGAGACCACTTTGTTGACACCGCCGCTGTAGAATGTCTGAATTGTTGAAACAGATGAAAAAACGATGGGGCTAAACTACGACCAGACAATGAGTTTATTATTAGATCTGTATGTCGCTGTGTACACTGTTGTTGAGGGACAGAGGGGGCTCGAAAATTGAAAGACAAATCATCTTACTGGCCAAATAACCAGAGAACTTAAAAGACAGTTATGAAACTTCGCTTAAATTTGAGGAAAAATGATGGTTAGAAGAGAGTAGCCTGTGTCCGGTGCTACCTGAGGATCTACGGCTCAGTGGTGTAACATCTAGCGGAGGACGTGAACAATCAATTCTCGCTTCACTCACAAACGAGTAAGTGGCAAGGAATTCAGACTAGTCCAATAAGGAACGATACGCTGCTACTGTTTAGTTACGCTACTTTTCAGATGCCTTAGATTTCGTTTGTGCTTTTTTTTTGTTATTCTATTATTTCCATTTTCATTTGTAGATAAAACATTACGAAATATTTGATTAATCATGTTTGTGCATTCAGTATGTAGATCTTCCCGTAGCAATGAGACAGTAGTTTAAACCATTTTGATTACGACCTCACCGTTTTCTGTTACCAGTGTAGTTCACTTCCAGTGTGGTGAAGAAGGAATTTGGATAAACTCTCGGCACTATCTTATTCTCGTATATTCAGGTACACACTGAGGTGAAAAATGTCATGGGGTACCTCCTCATATCGTGTCGGACCTCATTTTGTGCAGCAGCTCGACGTGACATGGACTCAACAAGTCGTTGGAAGTCCCATGTAGAAATATTGAGCCATACTGCCTCTATAGCCGTCCATAATTGTGGAAGTCTTATCTTTAACAACATATACCGAAGCAGGATAGCAAATGAGACAGAAAACATCAGTTACTTTTGTCTATTTAAGTGCAGCATATGATACTGTTTCGAGGCATGGACTGTTTTATAAATTATTGCAACTTGTCCCATGCAAACTGAAAACAAAACTAATTGACAACATGTTAACTGGGAGGACACTCACTGTAACTACAGAAAATGACACTACCTGCCCAAAAGTGTTAAATACTGATTTACCACAGGGGTCTGTACCTTTTCCTCTCTTCTTTTAATACATGTATGTCTGCTATCCCTGCAACAGAGTCCAGAAAGTTTGGCTACGCAGACGACTGGGCAATAGCTGCCCAACACAAGACTTTTGAAAGAACTGAAGAAATACTAAATTCTGACCTATATATCTTCAGCTACCATTTCCGCAAATGGAGGTTACAACTAAACTCAAATAAAACAAACTTCATGTTTTAATCTGTTCTCTAGATTGTCACACAGAGCTGTCGATGTCCATTTTGAAGGAGACAAACTTGGTCATAACATACACCAAAAATACCTTGGAATCATATTATATAGGACAATTTCCGTTAAGGAGCACCTGACACGAACACCTGCTAAGCTCAAAACCAGAAACAACATTCTTCATGACCTGTGTGGCTCTCGCTGGGGATCGCCAGCAAACACTCTCCGGTTATCAACAGTCGGTTTGGTGTACTCAGCAGCAGAGTACTGTGCGCCTGTCTGGCTTAATAGTCCACACGTAAAAAACATAGACGTACAACTCAACGGTTGTTAGTGGGTCAATAGGATCTACTCCCACATACTGACTACCTGTCTTGAGCCACATGCCACGTCCTGATATCATACGAAAGAACGCGCTACTGCTTGAATACCAGAAGACTGCTGAGCCATGCGTGGCTCATGTTCCCTCCATCATGTATTTTACACCCCGTTTTTAACGTACTTCCACCTCAGTACGTTAATTTAAATTACTACTATCACTGAGTTGCTGCTTTGCCTGACCCTGACCAGTGCTAGCAGCGTGTATCGATATATCCCCTCTCGTGGTATCTTTGCTTGACTGCTATTACTTTCCGGTCGTTGTCTGCCGTAAGTTAGTTCAGTTCGGATAGCGAGTTCGGTTCTGCCAGTCAGCTGGGACGTGTCTGGAGCGCAGTCCAGACCTACCAGTTGGGTAGTTGCAATACGGCACTAGTGCAGTCGGGTTGGAGCAGTGAGGTCTGTGTCGACATGGCTCACCCGACCATTGCCGCCACAAATCACTTGAGCCGGGCCGTGGTCTTGGTGGATCGTCGGTCGGTCGTCCTACAGGACGACGCGTTTTGGCTCGCCGGTCGTTCATGAGTCGGCTGTGTGTTTGTGCATCGACTCCCGATTTGTCTTCGTGCGTGCTTAGCTACTGTTGCGTATCATCCAGGTCTTCGTGCAAGTGTTTGTCAGGTTGTGTGTGTAGTTAGTGTTCTTTCCACTGATGTTTGAGATGTTGTCGGCATTCTGAGAGAGTCGGTCGGTTGTTGCGGACGAGGACAGTTATGTCTGCGTGGTGCACTCGGCTGGGGCCGCTGGCAGCCCCTGCGCAGTGTCGAAGCGTGTGTGAAGTTTTTCGATCGCTACAAGCTTCATGGTTTACCGACACAGGACATCAAAGTTGAGTAGTGGTTTCAACAACCCAAGCCACGTCCATTCGTGTTGTGGTGTTTCGTTTCGGTGGTTTGCTGTTGGGGAGGTTTTCCTGTGAGCAACACAGGGTGTTTCAGCTACTGAAATTTAGCCGCCATGCGGTGCAATTAACTATTTTGGTCGACTACAATTTGAGTGCACCAGTGGAATTTTCTGTCCTCTGGCCGTTAGTGTTCTGGTTACCTGTCCTGGGCACTGACGTAAATTCAGGCAGTGTTCTTTTGAGTGAAGTTAACTATTACCGTGTTTCAAATTCAGGTGTACCAGCAGAATTTTCTGCCTATTCGCCGTTAGTGTTCCGGTTACTTGCCCTAGCCAGTAACGTAATTTCAGGCAGCGTCATTTCCTCACCTGTTGTCGCTGTCCAACATGGTGCATAATTTTGACAGCTAATACATTCTCCATTGTGGATTATCAGGTTTGTAGCCTTTCCGGTTTGAGTTCTCATGTACTGATTGACGGGAAGCAAGTCGGTACGTAGCTGTCCCCTGGTTGGGTCCCGACAGATCAAGTATAGTTGGGCCCACCACCTGTCTCGCCTAAGTGAACGAGGTCAGACCGACCTCCCTGGAGGCTTCTGAGTGCCACCGGTGTTTAATTATCTGTTGTCAGCTACTTTAAATTCAAGGCTTATGGTTGTTTTTTTTATTTTCTCAAAATTTTGCAAAATTAATTTCTAAATTTACCTTTCAAGCTGAAACATTGCGGCCTTCTGCCTTTAAAAGATTATGGTAATATATTCTAAAATTTTGCAATTTAATTGTGGCCCTCAGCCATTTGTATTGCACTTTGCTGTTTCTTTTAAATTACTTTATTGCTATCTTAATTGGATTTTTATCTTGTTTGGAGTCCTTCAGCCATGAAAGAGTTGCATTTGGTAAAGGTCTGGCTATGTGCCGCTTTGGTTGTAAAGGTTATTAAATTGCAATAAATGACAATTAGAAGGAGAAACCAATCTCATCCTTTGGCCCCTTCCACAATCCTATTACCTATTCTGCCCAGTGGGCTTAGCAAGCGTATCAACTGCTAATAACATCGACCTTTCAATAATGCGTGACGTATTCCCTGTGGAGCGAAAAAGTCTGAGATTAAGACATCCCATTCTCATCACAGCCAGGACTCTCATGGAGAGTGAATTCAATCCCATCGATGACTGGAAACGCTGCTGGCAACAAAACTGTTCCCTACAATGCCTAAAGCTGCCTTGTATCCAGAAGAAACTCGCTGGATTCGATTAGCCTCGGGATATTTGGACTATGTTGAACCACATCGAACGGGCGATGGAGGATGTGCAGACACTCTCTACAAATGGGGCAAATCTCCATTACCATCATGGTACTGTGGTGCAGAACGACAGACAGTTGTTCATGTTGTAGCGACAGGCCTGCAAATATTCTTTCAAGGATTTTCTCACAGTGACGAATGGCGTTATAAAGTGCATAAAAGAACTTGATATCCCTCTATAGCTGTTGTTACTTTATGCTGGAGAGCTACGCTTAAATGTTGACGAGTATCTTCGTATATTCATTGCCATAGGATAAAAAATAAATTGCGGAAGTGTTGTTGGTGCAAGATACTGTGCATCAACTGACCTCTCGATTATGCCCCATAAATTTTCGATTGCATTCATATCGCGTGACCTGGATGACGAAATCATTCACTCGAATCCTCCAGAATGTTCTTCAAACCAATCGCGAACGATTGTGCCCTCATGATATAGCGCATTGTCATCCATAAAAATTCCATCGTAGTTTGGAAACATGAAGTCCAAAGGGCTGAAATTGGTCTCTAAGTAGCCGAACATAAAAATTTCCAATCAGTGATCCAGTCCATTCCATGTAAACGCAGTCCACACCATTGTGGAGCGACCACGAGCCTGCACAATGTCTTGATGACAACTTGGGTCCACAGCTTCGTGGGGTCTGTGCCGTACTAGAAACCTACCATCAGCTCTTACCAATTTAAATCGGGACTCTTCTGACCAGGCCACGGTTTTACAGTCGTCTATGGTCCAACCGATACGGTCACGAGCCCAGGAGAGGCGCTGCAGTCGATGTTGTGCTGTTAGCAAAGCCACTCGCTTCGGTCGTCTGCTGCCATGGCCTATTAACGCCAGCTTTCGCGACACTGTCCTAACGGATACGTTTGTCGTGCATCCGACGTGGTTTTCTGCGGTAACCTCACGCAGCGTTACTTATCTGGTAGCACTGACAACGCTAAGGAAACGCCGCTGCTCTCGGTCGTTAAGTGAAGGCCATCGGCCACAGCGTTTTCTGTGGAGAGAGATAATACCAGAAATTTGGTATTCTCAGCACATTCTTGACACTGTGGATCTCGGAATATCGTTTTGCTTAACGATATCCGAGAAGGAATGTCCCATGCGTCTAGCTCCAACTACCATTCCGCGATCAAAGTCTTAATCCCCGTCGTGCGCCCATAATCACGTCGGACACATTCCCACACGAATCAGCTGCGTAAGAATGATGGCTCCACCAATGCACTGCCCTTTTATACCTTACTTACATGATACTACCGTCATCTGTATATCGCTACTCCATGACATTTTTCACTTCAGTGTGCATTCATGTACATGGCAGGTCTGTCTCTGTTAGTGTCCATTCATGTAAATAACAGGTCTCCGTGTTTTCCTTGCGATATATTGCTTTGTTACTGGGTGGGACACAGCTTGAAGTCTTGCACATACAGCTCGCTTATTCACATTGTATGTAAACAGAAGCTAAAGATAAGGAACGGTAATCATACTTACGCAGAACAAAGAGAGTCTTTTCCCACGTAACATGCGCAAACAATATGCCCATCGTAACACATCGTTTAGGAAATAATGGATCTGACATTTATGATATCTGCATCTATCTCTGGAACTCCGGTCTCACTTTCATTTATACCTTTTCCTGTTCCAACAGAGAATGAAGCACAGGAAGAACGATTATCGGTAAGCCTCCGTAGATTTCATGTGATTTTTCCGAAGGGGTCTGAGCCGTGGCTGGCTCATGCTATGAGCTGGATTAAACCTTCATTGCGATTCTGTGTTACGTCTCCCGCGGTTATCGCGATTATGCTGTTATCCTGGCAGCAGCGGTATGTATCGATGTGCGCACCGTGGTCTATCTTTGACCTGGCGCTTATAGTTTCTGGCTGGGCGGTATGCTACCAGTCTGTCGGTTGGCGTGGAGCAGCGAGGAATTCTCCACGGGACGTAGTTTGGTTGGGGCCGCGGGCGGTCTCTACGTGGTGTCGGAGTGTGTGCGGCTGTTCCCGTTGCTACGAGGTCCGTGACTCACCGACCCTGGACACGAAAATTGAGTTTGTATTTAATCTACCAACAAGTCAAGACTGTTCACATTGTGTCGTTTGGAGTTCGTTGTCAGCTGCTGGGATATTCCCGCGGGCAAAAACATGGTTATCAAGTTGGAAAATTCTAGCCACCCTCAGGTGGAGTTTCACTGTATTTGGTTATTTGAATTGAAGTGCACCAGCGGAATCTTCTGCCTTGTGGCCATTAACGTTCCGGTTACCTGCCCTGGCCGTTGACGTAAATTTCAGGCATTGTAGTTTCCTCATCATGTTGTTGCTGTCCAGCACGATGTGTAGTTTGACAGCTCTATGCGGGCGCCAATATCTTCTACATTGTTCCCTTGAACTACCTGTTGTGCCTGGTTGGGTGATGTGGAAGTTATCTTGATGATGGGTTCGCTGACTATCGGCCGCTTGGGTTGTCGTCGGATTGTGAATGGTTGGCCCGACTGCCTGTCTCACCTAAGCAAGCTTTAGTGTTTGAATTCCATGCCGACCCTCGAACATCTGGGCACCCTTGGGTGTACTGCCTTTTTTTTTATTTTGTTCTGGTTGGTTTTTTTTTTTTTAATAAAGGTTGTTTTGCCCTTGAGGCGTAAGATTCTTTAGACCTTCAGCCTAATTTAAAGAACTGTTTCACGTAAGACCTTTGGCATTTTAAGGTTTTAATGTTGTTGAATTTCAAGTTTTGGGCCTTCAGCCGAGTTTGAGTTGTTTTGCTCTTAAAGCCTTCAGCCTAGTTCAAAGAACTGTTTCACGTAATGCCTCTGACATTTAAAAAATTTTAATGTTGCTGAATTTTAAGTGTTGGGACTTCAGCCGATTTTGAATTTGAGTTGTTTTGCTCTTAAGGCCTTCAGCCTAAATTAAAAGAACTGTTTCATGTAAGGCCTTTGGTCTTTAAAAAAATTAATGTTATGGAGATTTATGTGTTAGGCCTTCAACCAATGTGAATTTAACTAGTTTGCTCTTGAAGTGTCTGATTCTCTGGGCCTTCAGCCTAACTAAAGAACTGGTTTAAGATAAGGCTTTGCCTTTTAAATTTCTCTTTTGGCTGAGTTTTGCCTAATTAAGAACTGTTGTATGTAAGGCCTTTTTTTTAATTTAATGTTGTTTAGCCTTAAGCGTTGGGCTTTCAGCTGATTTTGAATTCAAATTTTTGCTCTGAAAATCTCAGATTCTTTGGGCCTTCAGCCTAAATAAATAACGTTGTAAGATAAGACTTGCCTTTTAAATTTCTGATTATGCTTATTGGCCTTCAGCCGTTTTTAAATTAAAGTGGCTTTCAGCCAGTAATTAAGTGCCAAATATTAAATCTGTATGTTTAAAAAAAAGATTTTTTGGGGTTCTTGAAATGTTTGATCAAGTAATAAAGTTGTATGTTCGAGTGTAACTAACATCCCCTCATTTTGGCCCCTTTCCACGATTTAAACTACTTGTCCTGTCCTGTGGGTTAAGCCAGGCGTCTCACGATCATTTAACGACATGTACATTGGACAAATTATTGTGTTGTCAGAGTCTTCTTCGAACATAAGGCTCTTAGTGATGCAAACGCTTCTCTTATAGCAGCGTCCATCACTGTTGTTTCCTGAGCATCTGTATGACGCTCTCCAGTTTGGTAAACGAACCCCTGAAGAAACGCGCTGTTCTCCTTCGGATCTATATCTGTGTGTTGCTCCTGGCAAGGGCCCCAGATCGACGAGTGATATACAGCCATTGTCATCAAACAAGGACCTACGAAGAATCTTTGCACCACAAGTTCAGTGACATTAAGTATAAAGAATGATGTTGTCAGAATGGAACAGTTTAGCTCCACGAGTAGCGAGATGGGACACTGCTTAAGGCGGTGGAACCGTATTCGTGTAGAGAACAGTTCAAAACCCATCTATCGAATTTGATGTATTTCGTGGTTTCTGTAAATGATTTTAAGCAGCTACTTCTAAAAATTCTTCCACAAATACTTTGTCAGTTCCTTCTCTCATCCTTGGCTAACTGAAATGGTGCTTGTCTCCAACATGTAGGTGGTACATCAGACGAAAGTTGCAAGTTTTGTACTCCACACAAATTACTATCCGGAGGGCGTTATACAAATAGCCTGCCGTCATCATGCCTCTTCACGAGATTGTCATCACAGCAATTCCTATCGGGTTTGAAATCGTTGTTGACATTCGTCTCCGGTCCCGGTCGGGTAACATACACTCCTGGAAATGGAAAAAATAACACATTGACACCGGTGTGTCAGACCCACCATACTTGCTCCGGACACTGCGAGAGGGCTGTACAAGCAATGATCACACGCACAGCACAGCGGACACACCAGGAACCGCGGTGTTGGCCGTCGAATGGCGCTAGCTGCGCAGCAATTGTGCACCGCCGCCGTCAGTGTCAGCCAGTTTGCCGTGGCATACGGAGCTCCATCGCAGTCTTTAACACTGGTAGCATGCCGCGACAGCGTGGACGTGAACCGTATGTGCAGTTGACGGACTTTGAGCGAGGGCGTATAGTGGGCATGCGGGAGGCCGGGTGGACGTACCGCCGAATTGCTCAACACGTGGGGTGTGAGGTCTCCACAGTACATCGATGTTGTCGCCAGTGGTCGGCGGAAGGTGCACGTGCCCGTCGACCTGGGACCGGACCGCAGCGACGCACGGATGCACGCCAAGACCGTAGGATCCTACGCAGTGCCGTAGGGGACCGCACCGCCACTTCCCAGCAAATTAGGGACACTGTTGCTCCTGGGGTGTCGGCGAGGACCATTCGCAACCGTCTCCATGAAGCTGGGCTACGGTCACCGTTAGGCCGTCTTCCGCTCACGCCCCAACATCGTGCAGCCCGCCTCCAGTGGTGTCGCGACAGGCGTGAATGGAGGGACGAATGGAGACGTGTCGTCTTCAGCGATGAGAGTCGCTTCTGCCTTGGTGCCAATGATGGTCGTATGCGTGTTTGGCGCCGTGCAGGTGAGCGCCACAATCAGGACTGCATACGACCGAGGCACACAGGGCCAACACCCGGCATCATGGTGTGGGGAGCGATCTCCTACACTGGCCGTACACCACTGGTGATCGTCGAGGGGACACTGAATAGTGCACGGTACATCCAAACCGTCATCGAACCCATCGTTCTACCATTCCTAGACCGGCAAGGGAACTTGCTGTTCCAACAGGACAATGCACGTCCGCATGTATCCCGTGCCACCCAACGTGCTCTAGAAGGTGTAAGTCAACTACCCTGGCCAGCAAGATCTCCGGATCTGTCCCACATTGAGCATGTTTGGGACTGGATGAAGCGTCGTCTCACGCGGTCTGCACGTCCAGCACGAACGCTGGTCCAACTGAGGCGCCAGGTGGAAATGGCATGGCAAGCCGTTCCACAGGACTACATCCAGCATCTCTACGATCGTTTCCATGGGAGAATAGCAGCCTGCATTGCTGCGAATGGTGGATATACACTGTACTAGTGCCGACATTGTGGATGCTCTGTTGCCTGTGTCTATGTGCCTGTGGTTCTGTCAGTGTGATCATGTGATGTATCTGACCCCAGGAATGTGTCAATAAAGTTTCCCCTTCCTGGGACAATGAATTCACGGTGTTCTTATTTCAATTTCCAGGAGTGTATTTTGACGATCGTTCTTCTTATGCCGTGTTACACGGCTACAAGAGGTGTACTATTCCTTGGAGAGATGTTGGACATACTGCGTTGATACGTGAACAAATCGGGTAGCTTCTTTCACGGTGAGGTCATGAATACGACCAAACACGATATTTTCCTTTCTGCCATACCCTCTCGCCGACCTATCTTACTGCGCTGATTCCACACGACCATCCGGCACATACACACGTCACTGTCATATCCTACGAAACCGTGGAGGGTCACATGACAGGATGGGAGTCGTTCTTCCCCACCTAAGGTTCTCAAAAAGCGACAATAGTTCTCTCCATGAAGTCACCAGTATTGTGTCCGATTAGGTTAGTATTTCATTTATTTACCCAAGGCATGCTAAGGGACATGGCAGGCGTCTTAAAAGGGAGATGAACTTACCTTACGTTCCACATGCGTACGTGGGGTTAAGATGATGAATCACATGACAGCGAACATTGCAGCCGGTCAACGGTCAATAATGTGAGTCGCATATGCCTATCAGGATCGAGCTTACTGCATTACAGCCATTAAACTACGCGATATGGCATTGTTGCAGGTCGCTAAACGGAACGTACACAAAGAACAGAGGCAAGTTATTGGAAGCAGTATACTGTCTATTGTGTTAAGTTTTGAAGAGACCAGTTTCGTCGACTTGTTCACTCAGAACCTGCATATACCGAAAGGAGCTACGGTAAGTAACGATGAAGTCCTAGTGCAGGTGCATACTCAATAAATAAATAATTCAGATGAGTGTTTGCCTGGAAACGTAGATTATTTTCGATGGAAATTTGATAACGCTTACCTTAATAGTTATCATTGAAATCACATCAATATTTTGCGCGCTAAACTTCCTTATCGGTTTGACATTATAAGATAATAGCAGCCTGTAATCACTCTTGATGAAAGAGGGATTCTCACGCTTTCCCACTTGGGAAACCATTAACTGCTGCCATCTTGACTCCTGCGTGTCTTACTGTTCGTTTATTTGTGCAGCAGTTGATTTCGTCACAGTGTGGCTGGAATTATAGTGTCATTTCTAAGAAATACTAAACTACACCTGCAATACAGTCAATGCCCACATATTACATTCAGTCAATACGTAATGTATGTAAGGAATAAAAACTCAGAACAACTTACAATGAGTGCCTAAACAGGACGACTTTTCGCGCCATTCTCTACTAAATAAATCATGCAATTAACCTCACCCAGCAATTCAGACGTCAAATTACTTGGTACAATTCTGCTTGTGATACACTGTCCACGCACGGAAAAAGTTTTTCGGAAGTCAGTATCGGAACAAGTTGTTTGTGATAAATCTACGAGTGCTCGTGAATCACACATTTAGCCACCAATGTCCTTTTCTAAATTAGCACACTATGGCATTATGAACTTTGAAATTCCGTCTTCAGGTGCATTGCATTTTATCGCATCTCTGGGCATCTTTTTATATGACTTCTTGGGTCGTTCTATCCCTATAATCTCATTTTAAATACGTCGGTAATTCCATAATTTCGAACTGAAGAACTTAATCTAAGAGCACTGAACGATATAAAACTTTTTTTCTGACTCATCAGTCTTATGACTGGTTTGATGTGGGCCTACACGGATTTCTGACCTATGCAACCTTTTCGTCTCAGAGTAGAACTGGCAGCATAGGTCCTCGACTATTTGCTGGATCTATTCCAATCTCTGTCTTCCTCTACGGTTCTAACCCCCCACACCTCTAGTGCCACCGAGGTGATTCCCTGAAGTGCTTGGCTCTAAATGGCTCTGAGCACTATGGGACTTAACTTCTGAGGTCATCAGTCCCCTAGTACTTAGAACTACTTAAACCTAACTAACCTAAGGACATCACACACACCCATGCCCGTGGCAGGATTCGGACCTGCGGCCGCAGCGGTCGCGCGGTTCCAGACTGTAGCGCCTAGAACCGCTCGGCCAGTCCGGCCTGCACAGATTCTCAGTTTTCTGTTCTCTATTCCGTGTATTATTCTTGGTAGGCTGGAAACATGAGCTATTAAGCTAATTATGCGATCGTTATCGCACTTGTCGGTTCTTGCAATCTGGATGATTTTGTAAATGACGTTTTTCCAAAAGTCTGATGGAATATCGCCACTCTCATAGATTCTACGCAGCAAAGACAACAGTCGTTTTGTTGCGATTCCCCCAATTGATTTTAGAAATTCGCATAGAATATTATCTATTCTTGATCTTAAGTGTTCCAAAGACCTTTTAAATTCGCATGGAATATTATCTATTCTTGATCTTAAGTGTTCCAAAGATCTTTTAAATCACTTTGGCGCGTCATCAGACAAGCCCATACCCTGGTTGAGGCTACAGGTTCAATTTGTGGACTGGGTTTACAGTTTTTTACTATTGATGAAAACGTCCTCGGTCCCCGCATCGAAACTCAGCACTGCTTACTTTTTTTATTGAAAATCATCATCTTTGGTGGCCGAAGACTCCCGTCATGAGAAGACACACTTGTTCTGCCGACGCCCTTCTCAGAGAGAGTGGAGGAGCAGGCTGTGTTTCAGGGCACTCTCTTGCCCTTGGTGTCGAAACTGACCCTAACAGACGGACGAATCAGCAAGGATCAACGGCGTGAGAATGCAGTAGGCATTGTGTTAAAGACCAACGATGTGTCTACAGTACATGTGGCCTGTAATTGGAAAAAGTGTCGCGATGATCTCTTCATTGGCAAAAGGTTTCCTACTAGTCCCCTATTCGAATCTCCTGGAGGGGACTGCCAAGGGGGAGGTGAACACGAGAAAAAGATTGAATAACAACGAATAGGAAATGTTTTTCTTGTCGGGACGTGAAATATAAAGTGTTTCAATGGCATAGGGAAACTAAAAAAATCTGAAAGCGGAAATACTAATACTCAATCCTTATATAGAGGAGGTGAGTGAAGTGAACTGCCCCGCGGGATTAGCCAAGCGGTCTAAGGCTCTGCAGTCATGGACTGTGCGGCTGAGTCCAGCAGAGGTTCGAAACTTCCTTCGGGCATGGGTGTGTGTGTTTTTGTCCTTAGGATAATTTAGGTTAAGTAGTGTGTAAGCTTAGTGACTGATGACCTTAGCAGTTAAGTCCCATACGATTTCACACACATTTGAACTTTTTTTTTTTAAGCGAACTGGAAAGTAAACAAAGATTTCTGGTTAGAGGAGAATAGGATATCAATAGCCATAAACTCTTCTCCTTCTCCTCAGCGATCACAGACCCTGTAGACCACGTGCTGCATCAACTATCTGCTTCCACCGCCTTCTATCTCTCGCAGTCTCTCTCCACCCTGCGGAAATTCCTAATGCTGCGATGTCCTTCTCTATGTCATTTTTCCACCTTGTACGAGGTCGGCCCAATGGTCTTGTTGCCTGGAGAGTTCCTTCAAATGCTTTTTTGGTGATTCTGTTGTTTCCCATTCTAGCCACATGTCCAGCCCACTGCAGTCTCCTGCTTTTTAATTTCTGGATGATAGTGGGTTGCTTCATCAGCTGATAAATTTCATTGTTCTTTAGAATTCTCCATATGCCATTCTACAACACAGGTTTCCAGGTTTTTCCCATTACTTTTCTTTCGAAAAGATTGTTTTTCTTTTTCATTCTTTGTAAGTGACCAACTTTCTGAACCGTACAGTACTGTGGGGCAGATGATAGTGTTGTGTATCTTCATCTTTGTGGTGATTGAGAAAGCTTCACTTCTGAGTGGGTTGCTTAGTGAGTACAGACATTCTGGTAGAAAATCACAAATTCAGTCGCACAACTGAAGCGATACTCCAATTGCACACAATTTGATTAGAAGTCTCTTGTGAGGAATGGTGTCAAAAGCCTTTTGGAAACACAGAAATGTAAAATCAATTTGGGATACCCTGTGGGTGTCACTCATTAGTTCTTGCAAACAACAATCAATCTTTGTTTCACAAGAAAGAAAATTTCTGAATCTTTGCTATTTTTCAGCACACTCTTACCTTCGAGGTAGTTTGTAATGTATGGTAGATGTTCCAAAATTCTACCACAAACCGACGTCAGTGGCATTGGTCTGTAATTCATCAGATTACTTCTATTTTCTTTCTTGAGCTCTGATGTGACCTGCAGAACTCTCCAGCATTTCAATGTGGATCTTTCAATGAGCGAGCAGTTGCACACGACTGCTAAGTACGAGGATATTGCATCACCCTACTCCAAAGGTACATAAATGGTGTATTATGCGGACCAAAAGGCTTGCCTACTTCCAAATTACGCATGTTCACAGCTGTTCTTTATTCGAATTCTGGCATATTTACATCGTCTTCTTTGGTGAAGGAATTTCAGAGGACTGTATTCCATAACACTGTTTTAGCGGCGTTTCATGGCCAGTACTATCATTCATACTGCACAGTGAAGGTGTTGTCTTGCCACTGGTGTAGTTTACCTACACACCATAATCTCTTTAGTTTTCCTGTCACCTTTCGACACAGTTTCATTGTGGAACCCATTAAAAACGTTTCCCACTGAAGTCCTCATCCATGTTCCAAGCTTCATTTGCCCCAGTTACGAGCTTCAGTCAAACAAGAACCACTACCAGTCTTTTTTCTGTTCAAACCAACCGTTCATACCTCCTTTAAAAAGATTTATTTAATGTAATACAATGAACAAAACTAAATAAAAAAGGAAAATTATAAATTTAACTTAATATAAATTGATTTGAAAATTACTTAATTAAAATATTTTAACACAAGTAAAAGAATGACTGGATATCAATTAAATTTAAATTATATATTGAATAAAAGAATTCCAAGCACAAAAAATAAAATTTTGAGAATAAAGGGACAAAATATTTATAAATTCAAAAAATCTTCTTTTATATCAATGGATTCATTTATTAAGAAGTTCTACAATTCTAATTCTTTCAAAAAATTAATGAGTTAGAATTAAATTTTTTTGTATAACACTACTGATTTTAACATCTGAATACTAGATTTGGTGAAAATTTCTGTATGGTGCATAGTAATAAATTTACAATTATTTTGCCAAAGATAAATAATAAATCAATTAATAAAAATGATTTTGTTTAGAAGAAGGAAATATGAAACTAAACTGTAAAGGAAAGATATGAGAAAAAAGAGTTTTAGTCTATAGAATTTTTAAACTAAAAAATATAAAATCGGTTTTTCATTTTTTTAAATGTAATAAATGTATCATATTTGGTTTTTTAATATTTAAAATTTTTTTCCATTACAAATATCTTTCCCACAAATGTAATATTCAAATATTCACAACTTACGTAAAATTGACATTTCTTTTAGAAAAATCAAATAAATTTTTATATACTATATTAGCTCACCAATTAATGTAGTATTCAGATATCCACAAACTTTTTCTATTTTTAAAAATGTTATAATTTCTTTTCTTGTAAATAAGAAAAAATTAAATTTGGCTAATGTGGAGGACAAATGTAAATTTAAGAAAGAACTTTTTGTTGAAAGAAATAATAAATGAAGAGTGATATAAGTTGAATGTAATGTTTCCAAATTTTATTATCAGCTCTCTTTAACTATTGACGATTTGGGAAGTGTAATATATAATGAGGCTATTGAGATTTTTGTAGACCATTGGAGAAGAATTGTATATAAGGGATTTTTTTAGTTATGAGGAAACAGATATAGATGTTTGGGAAGCAACTAAGAAAACAAATTCTCTTTTATTATGACTGTAAAGAAATAGCAGAATGTTATAAAGAAAAAATACATATATTTTCAGAGGAATTAAAAACCAAACTCTCTATTATCTATGAGTGTAAGAAATACAGCATATTATTTTAACTATGAGGAAACATATATAGTGAAGAATTATGAATTCCATTATTTCCAAAAATATTAAAAGATTATATTTGTGCTTATATAGTATTTTAATAAGTTTCTCACTCATTAATTGAGTATTCGTAGTAGTAGGTATTCTGTGTTCTGGCAGGTCTTGCCATGGGCTAAGCATCTTCCACTCTGGTCTGTCCATAGCCACTCTTTTCATTTCTGAGTATTTGTCTCCTTGGATACTGCCCAGCATTTGATATCTCCTTTTTCCTCTTACCCTTTTTCCCTCCAGCATTCCTTCCTTCAATAAACAGTCCCTCCTCAAACAACGTCCAATCCAGTTCCATTTTGTCTTTCTAATGACTTTCAGCATGTTTCTTTCTTCTCCAACGCTTCTTAATACATCTTCATTACTTACTCAGTCTTACAATTTCACTTTCTCCATTCTTCTCCATATCCACATCTCTACTGCCTCCCATCTTCTTTCATCTTCCATTCTCAATGTCCAGGTCTCGGCACCATACAGTGCAACGCTCCAGATATAACAAGTCTTTTCCTCAGATCTTTATTTAGTAGTCCTCAAAGTAATTTCTGTTTCCTCTTGAACCCTTCTTTTGCCATTGCAATTATTTTCCTAATTGCTGTTGATTAATACATATCATTCATTGTTACATACCCCAAGCAGTTGAAGTCATTCACTGGCTCTATTTTCTTTCCCCATATTTTCATATGGCATTTTCTTCCCTTTTCTCCAATTACCCATTAATTGAAGAAGGCAAAGTTTTACTTTTGATACCATATTTTTAAAAGTTTCTCAACCAATAACTGGAGAATCTAGATATTATTTTATCAATGAAGGCATCAGATATGTTGGAGAATAAAGAAAAAAATTTGTGATTAAAAGTGGCAAATAATGTCAGAGTAGTTTTTACATTGTGACAATCTTTTTATCTTTGAGTCATAGTTCTAACACATATGTAGGATAATCTGTAGCGAAATGATATGGTTTTATTTCAATATCTCCTTTGATTTGTGTTAAACATTTAAAAATATGTAATGAATCACATACTTCTTAGAAAGTATCTCTTGAGGGAAAAGTTCATTCCTTATATTTTTTTGATAAATATTTTGTAATTTAACATTATCAAATAATGAAGAATCAATCAACTAATTATTTTAGCTTTGTTTCAGAAACAACAGGAGTTATATATGGGATACAAACTCTGCTGAATTATACTGATTTGTTACATCTAAGTGAAAATTATTTTTACTGGTCAACTGAGTGAGTTCTATACATTGTGGATCATAGAAAGGTATTGGTACTTTAGGATTTTTAAATCTTTCTCGTTCTAATTCATATTCATACTCACTTTCATATTTAGCTACATATACTATAATCTCAGTATTTGCCTAACAGTTTTTCTTCTTCATGTAGTATCTTTTATTTGGACACCAGCATCATTTTTGTCAGACCACCGAAAAATAGTATCATTTGAACTTGAGCTAAGAGTAAAAATTATGATTAAACTTCCTTTCCATGTTGCTTGTTTATAACTTTATAAACTCGTAATTCTCCTAAAGCATAAAGTAATTTGGTTCTTTCCTGTTTATTTTACTATTATTACATATATGACCTTCCATATGAGTTTCATCAGAATTATATGAGATTGCATTTAATAAAACTACCGAAGAAATGGAAGGATTGTTAATAAAATATTATTTCCTTTTTTATAATTATAAATGAAATAATTTCATAGCATTGTTGTCCATAATTTTTATTCCATTTTTCATCAAATTTGGAACAATTTGAGCCATCTACTTGAATAACGTAAAAACTCATATAATTGTTGTGCATGATTTGGATGAACTTAGTCTTTAACAATGTTTATATTGATTTCAATATTTTTCTCATTCACTGAAAAAGAATAAAGCTGGTAACCCTCAATCTTTTTCAGTTATGAAGGTTAAAAATTACAAACATTAAAGATTTAAATTATGTTATAACATAATTTTTTGATACCCAAATATTATGAACATTATTGAAAACCAACAATTAAAAATAAACATTATTTTCTTCCTTCTTTAAACCTTTTCCAACAAAATATACATCTGGATAATGTTTCCTCTAGATCTCACTCAAAAATTTCCTTTAACTTCTTTTCCATGTAAAGCTCTTCATTTTTATGTGATTAGATTAAAATTAATAATTCTTTCAGTTTCAAAAATTTCTGTTTTCCGATTATCTAAGTAGATTTCATCAAAAATTCATTGTGATTTTCTAATTAGATTTTAATATCCATTTTATATTATGATTAATTGTTATATACAGCAGAAACTTGTTAATAATTTTTTCAATTACTTGTATTGGTTTCATTTTTAGTGTTGAGTGTTTTATGTTATTATATTTATCAAATATTTTTTTATTTAAATCAACCGATTTATAATTACACTGAAAAGCAAATTTTTTCTTCTAGAAGTATTTTTAATCTTTCGAGAGCTGAACTCTGTACAGGTTGTGTAGTGAAAACTACATATTTCTTAGTAAGAACTTGGAAAGTTTTATTACAGTATTTTTTAATATTATCTGTTTGTTAATTTCTTGGCTGTCTCAGCTTTAAACCGTTTTTCAAAAGTTTATAACTTCTTTTTCCTACCAAATTTTGAAAAAACATAAATTATAGTTCACACCTACTTATATCCTTTATTTTTTTAAATGCTGTTCAATTTCCTGAATCTATTTTCTATTAAATCTGCTTGCCATGAACCATGTCTGCCAAGAGAAATAGTATTAGTTGTTTTTAAATTTTTTCTCGTTGTGTTATACAATTAAAAAATTATTTCTTCATGAATATTATTTGGCTTAGTCCAGCTCCTACAAAGTTCTTTCAACGAATTTACTGTATTTAGTTTTAAATACTGAACAAAGACCTTCAATTCCAGACACATGATATGATTCTCCAAATGAGCCTTATATGATTAATGTTATCCATTTATATAAGATTAAATTTCAATGAATAATTATAATTTTAAATCAACTGTAACAGCTTGAGCTCTGTCTTCCGTTTATTACAAAATTCGATTTACGCAATATTTTCATTGATTGGTTTGCAGCAGTTCTTTCATAAAGATTATCAGACACAATTAATGAAATATCAGAATCATTAAATGATAAATACTTACCTGCAACTTTTCTGAAAGATAAATACATAGCCACAATTGTGTGTTTATTGTTCATCATAACTCATAAATGTAAATTCAGTTATTTGTTTACCATAAACTTTATTGTCTATTTTATTGCATTTATCTACAGTGTAATTAACTGCTGAATTTATGTTATTTATCTTTTTATGATAGTCTTCTACACTCTTTTCATAAATTTTATGTCTTTTATGAAATACTGTCAGAACAGTTTTGTATTCACTCTTTGTAAGAAAGTATTTTAGCTCTTTTTCTGTACAATACTTAGTGATATATTCATTAAATTGTGTTAAAATATATGTGTGCTCAGCTGTGGTGAGAAGACTATTTAATTACTTTTCTGAATATCTTTTGTTCACTACATCTTTTTTTGTCAATGCGATCATTTACACCTGCTAATTTTTTAAATTTAAAAATGCTATGTGATTCTTTACAAAATTGTTTAATTTTATTTCTATTTCTTGATCTAATTCATAAATATTTGGTAATTCATCAACCATAAAAATACCTCAAAGTATTTGATTTTTGACTGCTTACAAGATATTATATAAAAATTTGAAAAGGCTTATTATATTTTTAAGTGTAGGAAATTTCTTTATTCTCGATATTCTTACTCCAGTTCCTTTCTTCCCCATAAATAAATTATTTCTTTTTTGTTCTTCTAATTAATTACTGCCTTTTTCTCATATATTATGTTTTTAATATTTGGCTGCTCCTCCAAGCACTGTACTGGCAGTACCTAAATAGGAAGAATTCCCCCTTCATCTTTTGGTGCTCAAGAAGCCATTTTTTTCTTTTTTGATAAGATGTTCAACAATTTTTAACAGACCAGGCATGACTAATGATATGAGTAAATTTCTAACAGTTTTCTATCTCTCTTTCTCATTTTGGCTTCAATTAAAAAAAATATCAGTACTTTGTAACTGGTCATTACTTAGTCTAATATTAATTCCTTTAGGTTTAGCTTTGCCACTAAGTTGTAAAATTATTCATTTACACAGATCAAAATTTTATGAAAATTGAATAAAATTAAAATTTAAAAATTTAATGAAATTAAGATTTTAAAAATTATAAAATTACCCTATTTAAATTTTAAAAGCTTTATAATCCCCAGCCATATTCATTGAGGTCCATACCCAGTTTATCTTACCAAACATTATTCCTCTTACAGCTGTTGCTGCTAATTTTTATCCTAAAGGAACATCTTTAGTTTATATTCTTTCTTTAGCTATCTGCTGTCATCTTTAAACTACTTCGTGTCTTTTTTTCTAGCTCTTTTTTACAAGCTTTACCTAATTTATTTATTCCTTGACCACTGCTAGCTAATGTTTCCTCCTCCTTCTTGTTTTCTACATCCATTTCTTCCCTCTTCCTATATTCCCTTACCTGCATTCTCCGACCTTTCGCATTGTTTACTGTTATTGCAAATTCCGATTCTGTACTATTTATTTTAATCATGAACCTCTATATATATATATATATATATATATATATATATATATATATATATATATATTAAAAATAATTACATAAGAAGACATACTTTTGAAATGCAATGGTGTCTCATAATTTCAAAGCTTTTGCTCAAAAACTTTTCGAGACTTGTGATTAGGAACAATTACTGTTTCTATATATGTACAAATGTAGATTTTTTTTCTTCAAAATCTCAAATCTCTAAAAAGTTCTTCCCAGATTGTTTTGAAATATTGACTCAACAGTACACTCCAATACTCATGTGTTCTTATGTATTTACTGGAATGGCATCTGGTATATATGTAATACAGATGTAATAAAAGGGGAGACATGATAAAAATGTTAATGTTGGTTTGTTCAATATCGCTAATCTCCAAAAGTTCTTCCTCGATCGTTTTGAAATTTTGACCTAATGTAGAAATCTGGTATGGGCATGTTTTAGATACTCAGTTCTTTAATATATGTATCTCTTTAATACACAGTACACATACACGCTATATATATATATATATATATATATATATATATATATATATATATATATATATGAAAGATAAATGATTAATTAATGAAAAGGGATTCATTGTAATGTCTGAAACTGATGTAGGCTACTCCTAAAGATTATGTTGATTATGTTGAATAATTGATGGTTTATGCCATCAGACAATCAGAAATATATTGAAAGTTACAATTATCTTATAAACAGTAGTAAAACCTAATTCAAACCGTTAACTGTACTAGAAAAATGGTAGCATAAACCCCAAAAGGTAAATAGTCATCGAAGATGCTTAAAAACTAAGCCCCATTCTGTGAACATAAGACACGAAATATTCGCCAGCACAAAACAATTTAGTGTTCAGTATGGTCTACATGTGTGACATAAAAAGTAGAAACTCACGCTCTGTCCATTCTTAGTTCCCTAATGGAAGCGAAAAGAAAACAAAACTTCGGGACTGGAACACATTTAGAACTCATGCAAGTTAAAGTCCCCAAAAATTAGAGTACTCAAGCAGCCGTTTACCGCAAAAAATCTGTCACCCTCACGACTGAATATCAGAAGTTACCTCAGACGTGTCTGCCTTCTTCCAGCTCTAAGTGCCCGTATTCAGCAACCTGTTCAGCGCTGTACTCCAGTCTCATTCTGGCACTACCTGATTCTCATTGGCCGCAGTATATCCCCATCAAAACACACAGCATTGTTGAGTCTCAAGGACTTGTCTTTACTTAGCTAGACCACCTTCTGTGTTAAAAACTAACGCATCGTTACAGTGTTTAGTAAATGGAGCCTTATTAACATTGAGTCCCATACAGGCCATTTACAATGTATGTAAAGAATTGTTTAGTCATAAATAAATAATACAAAATACTGAGGCGTGTGAATTTACGTTAAATGATAGCAAAACATTGATAAATATTTGTTAAACAGTAACTTTGTCCTCCTTGGTAGAAGCGTTTTTTGCGTTCTATTCACTGGTGGTGTCAGTTTGTAGATGGGATTGACCACTTCTAAAATACAATGATCTTTCATATCAGTCATAATCAAAATTTAAATAAAGTTACTGGCAAAAAGTAATAAGATATTCATTAGTTAATTACACAAGTAGGACAAGATATGAGCCACGCCATGCTGCATTCAGTTGCTGTGTTACTGTGGATAACACAATGTTCTGACCAATATTTTCATAGTGAAACAGGTTAAAAAACGTAATAAACCGATAAATAAAATAGATACGGATGTGTAGCTTTCAGGGATGGTAGCTATAGTGGGATGTTATCATTTGTGACATTGTTTGTTGAAATTATGTGTGTTTAGAAGTTACAATATTAAGCTTCATTTTGGAAATATTCAGTCAATATAAATTATTAACTTTTGTAGTTTCTAAGATATAGTAAATACTAGTGTTTCATCGGATGTACCTCAATCTCCTGATATTGCAGATGTATTTAGATTTGCTCTATCATGAAAACATCATTTATTATTGAATTTCGAAGTCGTCATTGCTGGTACATCCTCTGCACTGAAGGCATGCAAGCAACCGCCAAGTTCCCTGCTCTGGAGTTACCCCTCTCCAGCCCCATGCTGACTGCTTTGGTATCTGAGCTCACCTGGAGCAGCCGCACATCTTCCTCAGCCCACGACTCGTACCCAACCAAGTCACTGAGGTACTGTTTCATCAAAGCTAAAAAATGAAGATGTGCTCGAAACGAAGGTCAATGAATGTTTTATGTGAAAACTTTTAATGTTTGTTAAACCTAACAAACTTACCAATATTCTTCATCTTTATTCTTCATGTCTACATATTTCCAGGGCACAGCCGCTAGACGGCTCCAGTTTGTGGCCTGTGACATGGCGGTGTGTAACGTAACCATGTCAGTGCTAGAAAAAAAGTGAGCTGAAATCACGTTTCGAATTCGAAGAGTTCGTCCACACATGCAATGCCCTATCCTTCAGCATGACAATTCCTGATCAAACACGAGAGCTGCGACAGTTACAGCAACGTTGATGCCTTCGGTTCGTTGTCGTCGATCATCCTCCATACAGTCCCGACTTGGCATTATCCGATTTTCATTTGTCTCCAAAACTTAAAGAACTCTTGCGGGGGATTCACTTTGATAGTGATGAAGTGGTGTAAGCAGATGTGAGGTTCTGGCTCCGTCAACGAAGTCAAACACTCTACAGTGACGGTATTAACAAACTGATCTCTCGTTGGGAGAAATGTGTTCGCCGCCAGGGTGACTATGTTGAGAAATAAATATGTAGACGTGACGAATAAAGATGTATAATGTTAGTAAAATTTATTTTAGTTAAAAAGGCTTATCACTTTTTTCGCTTTCTAATGGCTGGCGCTGTAATAGTCGAAAACGTATAAGTACGTGGTATCACGCAACATTCCGCCAGTGCAGACGGTATTTGCTTCGTGATACATTACCCGTGTTAAAATGGACCGTTTACCAACTGCGGAAAAGGTAGATATCGTGCTGAAGTGTGGCTATTGTGATCAAAATGCCCAATGGACGTGTGCTTTGTATGCTGCTCGGTATCCTGGGTAACATCATCCAAGTGTCCGGACCGTTCGCCGGATAGTTACGTCATTTAAGGAAACAGGAAGCGTTCAGCCACATCTGAAACGTCAACCACGACCTGCAACAAATGATGATGCCCAAATAGGTGTTTTAGCTGCTGTCGCGGCTAATCCGCACATCAGTAGCAGACAAATTGCGCGAGAATGGGGAATCTCAAAAATGTCGGTGTTGAGAATGCTACATCAATATCGATTGCAGCCGTACCATATTTCTATACATCAGTAATTGCATGGCGACGACTTTGAACGTCGTGTACAGTTCTGCCACTGGGCATAAGACAAATTACGGACAATGACAGATTTTTTGCACGCGTTCTATTTAGCGACGAAGCGTCATTCACCAACAGCGGTAACGTAAACTGGCATAATATGCACTATTGGGCAACGGAAAAGCCACGATGGCTTCGACAAGTGGAACATCAGCGACCTTGGCGGGTTAATGTATGATGCGGCATTGTGGAAGGAAGAATAATTGGCCCCCATTTTATCGATGGCAATCTAAATGGTACAATGTATGCTGATTTCCTACGTAATGTTCTACCGATGTTACTACAAGATGTTTCACTGTATGACAGAATGGCGATGTACTTCCAACGTTAATTATGTCCGGCATACAGCTCGCGTGCAGTTGTAGCGTTATTGAATAGCATATTTCATGACAGGTGGATTGGTCGTCGAAGCACTATACCATGGCCCGCACGTTCACCGGATCGGACGTCGCCGGATTTCTTTCTGTGGGGAAAGTTGAAGGATATTTGCTATCGTGATCCACCGACAACGCCTGACAACACGCGACAGCGCATTGACAATGCATGTGCGAACATCACGGAAGGCGAACTACTCGCTGTTAAGAGGAATGTCGTTACACGTATTGCCAAATGCATTGAGGTTGACGGACATCATTTTGAGCATTTATTTCATTAATGTGGTATTTACAGGTAATCACGCTGTAACAACATGCGTTCTCAGAAATGATAAGTTCACAAAGGTACATGTATCACATTGGAACAACCGAAATAAAATGTTCAAACGTACCTACGTTCTGTATTTTTAAATTAAAAAACCTACATGTTACCAACTGTTCGTCTAAAATTGTGAGTCGTGTGTTGGTGACTATTACAGCGCCATCTATCACAAAGTGAAAAAAGTGGTCCAACTAAAACATTCATCTTTCTTCACGTACTACATGAATATAATAAAAAATCGGGGTTGCTATTTAAAAAAACGCAGTGGATACCCGTTTGATCTATGGCAGCGCCATCTAGCGGGCCAACCATAGCGCCATCTGGTTTCCCCCTTCAAGCTAGACAAGTTTCGTTCTTTGTAGTTTTTCGTTTGACGCTTATTTCGTCAGATATTTGGCCCGATCACGATCAATGGACCACCCTGTATATCGTCATCAAATCGGATGTTTCGTTCGAAAATGAAAGCTTTGTAGTATCAAAATCTACCCCCTGGGTAGCCATGTGTGTTAACATGCTCCGGGATTCGGAGAGTCGCACGGCCCAGGATCGAGTCAGCCCGGCACAACAACAACAAGGGTCGGTGTGGTGGATAGCTTGGATGTGGTTTTTTCACGGCTTCCCACATACCACTCTGGAAATTACGGTTTGGTACCCATCTGCTGCATCAGTTACACGATTCGCAAAAGTTTAGAAAACGTTCGCACCGACAGACATCCGAGGTGCCAAATTCGGCCTTAGTGGGATAGGGAGAGGTGGGGGGGGGAGGCAGGGTACAGAGGTTACGACAGTCACGACATACGGCCGCCCTCTATCATTTTCAAATCCACATCCCATAATAAGCATGTCGACGTTGCGGATAAGGACAAGGGAAAAAAGACAGTAAGTCCTAGTAGCAAAATTTATCCCCATTTGTATCTTGTTTCACGAAGAAGATTTAGTCTTGTGGAAACAAGTGAATCATTTCAAAAACCAGAATATCTCAGTGTTCTTCGGGTGGCGATATTACGATGTAAATGAACTTAGGAGTGATTCAGGTCTGTTCCTTCTCGGGATGAAGTTCATGAGCCGTGCTTCTGGCATGAAACACCTTCAAACGTATGAATACTTCACAAAGTAGTTAACACCCTTACCCAGATTTTCAACCAATGTGTGAGACATAGTTTGTACACAACTATATGTCGTAGAAAGATACAATTTTGCAGGTACATTCTGTGGTAAATATGTACATATTTTTCTTTTGGGGGTGGCGTAGGGGATGGTCATCAGCCTTCTGACGTGGTCCTGACGCGTAGCGCCATATACCGATCCTGCCTTCTGGGTGTTGTGTGATGTCCTTAGGTTAGTTAGGTTTAAGTAGTTCTAAGTTCTAGGGGACTGATGACCATAGATGTTAAGTCCCATGGTGCTCAGAGGCATTTGAACCATTTTTTTTTTTTTATCCTACCTTGGAGGCGGTTTAGTGGGAGATGTGTCTCAGACCTGGATAGTGACAGATGGTGACGCGAGACTGGACTCGCACGTAGTTTATGTATCAGCCGATAGAGGACAATATTGGATAGTGGGACTGTGATTTTAGTTTCGATTGTGCCCACTAAAGTGCACTAAAGTAATAGAATGTTCTTCATAAACTGTTCCAGTATTTTCATAAAGTGTTATTATGTCTTTTTGTGTATGTAAAATGTTGTAAATGTGTTTTAGCAGTATGAATGATGCGTGAGTGTGGTTTAAGGTTAATATGAAGCTAATTGTTTAATGAGTTATGTAGTAGGATTTAGTGTGGGAACATTTCGAAGAAGTATTGATATGGACAAAGGGGATTTTTGTAGAATATATTTGTAAAGTAAGTTTATGGTAAAGGGAAAGTTAATTCAGGTATAAATATCAATAGTAACTAACTTTATGCATAAACAAAACTTCAGCATATTAGATAATTACGTCGGTAAAAAGTGCAGTCGTTAGGTTTATTATTTAGCGATTGGTTATTGATGAAAAGCTCGGACTGACGCGGGAGAATGTTGTTTTGCTATTGGCTGTTGAGTAAACTGACAAATGGTAAAGCAATATTCTTCGCGCGCCTTTCTCTGCTGGTAGAAAAGACTTCGAGTATTCTAGAGAGGAGTCGAAGCCTAGCCATGAAACAGTTCGGACGTGTGTAGTAGTAGTTCCGATAGAAACGATAAGTTGCCGAACCTATCAGTGTTTCATACATCAAAAGTGCGGTAAAGTGACGGCATAATTATTTCGATGGGCGTGTAGAAATTTCGGAATTTTAAGTGACTTTTGTGACGAGAAAAGACGTATATTCCGCGTGGCGTATTGAGCAGGTCGGTGGCTAAAAACCGTGACTGCATTTGGTACCGACAGACTTACTATTTGGCGAGTATTATCAATCAAAAACTATCAGTACTTTTGTAGCTATTACGTTTTCGGGAAATGCAACACCATAAACTTACTTACGTGAGTGAGAGGGATTGTGAGTGACTGTGTTAAGACTAGCAGGGGCTTGGCGGTGATACTTGTTCACCTAAGTTTCAGAGTATATTAATTAAGGACAAATTGTTCAACCTTTCATTTGTGTGAAAACTTTCTCCCGAAACGTAGATTAGTGACTTTAATTGCAGCCTGGTTCACTTCGAAGTCCAGTAGGTTTCGCTCGGCTTTCCTACTGATGATCTGCTGAGACAATATTCACAGGTAGGAGCAGGTTCGTCGTAAAGGGACGGAAAGAACAGCGCCGCCGCAGTCCGTCACATCTACAGGACGTATTCCAGTCTCTGTGTTCGTCTGTAGTTTTTACTTTCTACAGCTCCGTCTAGTGCAATGGAACTATTCTCTGATGTCTAACAAATTTTGTTAATCTTGATTATTCTTCTTTCTTATCAACCACCTCTTTCATGCCTTTACCTTTCCTAAAGCCAAACTGACAGTCATCTGACTGAGCCTCAGTACTCTTTTCTGTTCTTGTGCATATTATTCTTGTCAGAAACTTAGATGCATCAGCTATTAAGCTGATTCTGCCATAATCCTCGCAATTGTCGGCTCTTGTAATCTCCTGAACTGTGCGGATGATGCTTTTTTTTCCGAAAATTTGATGATATATCGCTGTCTCACACATTCTATACACCAACATGGATAGTGGCTTTTTTGCGACTTCTCCCAAAGATTTAACAAATTCCGATGGTTATGTTATCCAACTGTTTTAAATTCTGATTCTAATATTGAATCCCGTATCTCTTACCTTTCGAGATCTGTTTCTTCTGTCACGTGATCAGACAAGTCTTCGCTCCCTCGTATGTAGGTACCGTCTGCAAAATGCGCTGCGTATAGAGTTCGCAGGAGCTGAGTACTAAAATAACATATTATGCGTGATGCTGGGTCTTTACTACAAGAAAACTCAGTGGAGTAAACGATAAGCTTCTCTTCTTCCTTTCATTGTTTTGTGTGGGTGTTTGATATAAACTGTTTCGAAAGGGTTTGAAATTATGTGTAGAATTTGTTGGAATCGGTAAGTATTCTCATTGTAAAGTACTGTACGGGTATAGTCTGGAAAATTGTCGCGCCAGCTTCTAACGTTAATAATTGCCTTAAAGTGTTAAACTTTTAACGTGATATATTCCTTAATGAGCACATTACCAAGCTTTAATTTGTACAATATTCTATGAAATACTCAAAATAAAACTTTTCTTGCCCGTGGAAGTTGTTAGATAGGCAACGTGCAAGTGGGACTTAGTGACAGTTTTAAGGTAAGATCGCACTGAGCTGAATTGCACAGCGGCGCAGCACTACGTGGTTCTGTTTAGTGTACCGCGTATTAACAGCAACGGTGCGACATTACTTAGCAAATTTTGTTTGTAGGTCCTCCGGCAACCTACGAGCAAAGTGGATGAAAGTCACAAGGCTGTGACAATTTCTTTGTAATGCGAGGAGGAGGAAGACTATAAATTTACGTACACTGATCGCCGGCCGGAGTGGCCGAGCGGTTCTAGGCGCTACAGTCGGGAGCCGCGCGACCGCTGCGGTCGCAGGTTCGAATCCTGCCTCATGCATGGATGTGTGTGATGTCCTTAGGTTAGTTAGGTTTAAGTAGTTCTAAGTTCTAGGGGACTGATGACCTCAGAAGTTAAGTCCCATAGTGCTCAGAGCCATTTGAATCATTTTTTTGTACACTGATCGGCGAGAACATTATGACCATCGATCTACTATCGATGTAAACCCAGCCCGGCTATAGCCTCATCACATGAGGGAGGAATGACTGATAGTCACACGCACACGCACGGTGCATATAGAATCAGTGACCGTACTGTCCGTGTGTGTATCCGTGTGTAGATCGCGCGATGGGTAGACTATGATGGCCCCGAAGCTCGGCACGAACATTTCTGAAACCACGCGACTTGTCGGGTTTTCGAGGTGTGCTGTGGTGATGCTCTTCACCACGTGGCGAATCAAAGGTGAAACTGTTGTGACTTGGCAAGAAAGCCAAGCCACTAGCAGAGGAAGCCGAAAGGCACGCGTTTAAGCTCACGCCGGCTGGCGTGATGTCTGGAACAGTTAAAGGAATAGAGACTAGCAAAAAAAGGTACGTAGCTTCTGGAATACTTAACTTTAATCCATAATTGGTGAACATCGGTCTGACGGTACGTGCATCACAAGATAAATAGCAAATGATAACGGCACCTTGCTAGGTCGTAGCAAATGACGTAGCTGAAGGCTATGCTAACTATCGTCTCGGCAAATGAGAGCGTATTTTGTCAGTGAACCATCGCTAGCAAAGTCGGCTGTACAATTGGGGCGAGTGCTAGGAAATCTCTCTAGACCTGCCGTGTGGCGGCGCTCGGTCTGCAATCACTGACAGTGGCGACACGCGGGTCCGACGTATACTAACGGACCGCGGCCGCTTTAAAGGCTACCACCTAGCAAGTGTGGTGTCTGGCGGTGACACCACAGAAACCAAGTGCAGATGTTGTGGGGTTGGGCGGCCAACCATCATTACAGACGTCGGACGACGTAGGCTGTGCAGAGTGGTAAAACAGTACAGGTGGCGAACTTTGGCGCCACTAACATCAGATTTAATGCTGGGCACAGTACATGTGTGTCTGAACACACAGTGCATCGAACACTCCTAACGATGGGCCTCCGCAGTCGACAACCCTCGCATCTGTCAATGTTGAGACCATGACGTCGGCAATTTCGACTGAAATGGGCTCATGCCCGTCGGCACTGAACGTTGGTGCAGTGGCAGAGCGTTGCATGGTCTTATGAATCCCCATACCTTCTTCATCATGCCGCCGGCAGTGCGCGAATCCGTCGTCTTCCAGGGGAACAGCTCCTTGACACCTATACTGCTGAAAGGAGACAAGCTAGCGGCAGCTCCGTTATGCTCTGAGGAACATTCACGAAGGCTTCTATGGGTCCAGCGGAGCTCGTGTAAGGCACCGTGAACGGTCAGGGAGTATCGTACACTGGTTGCCGACCACGTACACCCTTTTATGACGATCATGTCTCCCGATGGCAGTGGCATTTTTCAACAAGATAATGCGTTATGTCACAAGGCCAGGAGTGTAATGGCGTGATCCGAGGAACACAGTGGCGAGATACGATTGATGTGTTTGACCCCCAACTCGCCAGATCTGAACCCGATCCTACACATTGGAATGTGACTGAATGTGGCGTCAGAGCTAATCGCCCCCTCCCCGGAATTTATAGTAATTAGGTGACTTGTGTGTGCAGATGTGGTGCCAGCTCCCTCCAGCTACCTACCAAGGCCTCTGTGCTTCCCAAGACGAGTCGCCGGCTATGAGGTAGGTGGTTATAATGTTCTGTCTGATCAGAGTATGTGTACGTTGGTGACCTTTGTAAGAATAGCAATGCACGGATGTGTCCACGATCAGATTTATGAACGACGCGGGAAATAGATGCCTTGAATATACCAGGCGCAAAAGAATTAGCTGGCGCAGGATTTCGACTGCCTCGCGTTATTATCAGAGACGGAGCTTCCCGGTAAAAACCTATTTGATGAGAGCTGATTCTGGTACACAACTGGATGACCAGTCAAAGAAAGTAAACGGCTATAGTCATAACAGAGCCCCCGTGATTTTCAGAAGAAGCTGTTGGAATAATGTACCAAGAATTTAGAATTGACTGTCGCAAGATCCGTCTCAGTCCGCAACGCGATTCTTGCCTCAGTGTTGTCTGAGAATGAAAAGACTGAAAAGATACAGTTACGAGACCTTCCTCATACGGGAATAATGCTAGCCAGGTAAGGGATAGACACAAAGTTTGTTTCAATTCCCCAAAAAATAATTTGGTCTGGTAGAACGAAATGGTAAACAGTAAGTAGTAAAACTGTAACAATAAGCATCTAGTGATAAACAATAAAGAAAAATCGTCCTTTTCACAATATACACTCCTGGAAATTGAAATAAGAACACCGTGAATTCATTGTCCCAGGAAGGGGAAACTTTATTGACACATTCCTGGGGTCAGATACATCACATGATCACACTGACAGCACCACAGGCACATAGACACAGGCAACAGAGCATGCACAATGTCCGCACTAGTACAGTGTATATCCACCTTTCGCAGCAATGCAGGCTGCTATTCTCCCATGGAGACGATCGTAGAGATGCTGGATGTAGTCCTGTGGAACGGCTTGCCATGCCATTTCCACCTGGCGCCTCAGTTGGACCAGCGTTCGTGCTGGACGTGCAGACCGCGTGAGATGACGCTTCATCCAGTCCCAAACATGCTCAATGGGGGACAGATCCGGAGATCTTGCTGGCCAGGGTAGTTGACTTACACCTTCTAGAGCACGTTGGGTGGCACGGGATACATGCGGACGTGCATTGTCCTGTTGGAACAGCAAGTTCCCTTGCCGGTCTAGGAATGGTAGAACGATGGGTTCGATGACGGTTTGGATGTACCGTGCACTATTCAGTGTCCCCTCGACGATCACCAGTGGTGTACGGCCAGTGTAGGAGATCGCTCCCCACACCATGATGCCAGGTGTTGGCCCTGTGTGCCTCGGTCGTATGCAGTCCTGATTGTGGCGCTCACCTGCACGGCGTCAAACACGCATACGACCATCATTGGCACCAACGCAGAAGCGACTCTCATCGCTGAAGACGACACGTCTCCATTCGTCCCTCCATTCACGCCTGTCGCGACACCACTGGAGGCGGGCTGCACGATGTTGGGGCGTGATCGGAAGCCGGCCTAACGGTGTGCGGGACCGTAGCCCAGCTTCATGGAGACGGTTGCGAATGGTCATCGCCGATACCCCAGGAGCAACAGTGTCCCTAATTTGCTGGGAAGTGGCGGTTCGGTCCCCTACGGCACTGCGTAGGATCCTACGGTCTTGGCGTGCATCCGTGCGTCGCTGCGGTCCGGTCCCAGGTCGACGGGCACGTGCACCTTCCGCCGACCACTGGCGACAACATCGATGTACTGTGGAGACCTCACGCCCCACGTGTTGAGCAATTCGGCGGTACGTCCACCCGGCCTCCTGCATGCCCACTATACGCCCTCGCTCAAAGTCCGTCAACTGCACATACGGTTCACGTCCACGCTGTCGCGGCATGCTACCAGTGTTAAAGACTGCGATGGAGCTCCGTATGCCACGGCAAACTGGCTGACACTGACGGCGGCGGTGCACAAATGCTGCGCAGCTAGCGCCATTCGACGGCCAACACCGCGGTTCCTGGTGTGTCCGCTGTGCCGTGCGTGTGATCATTGCTTGTACAGCCCTCTCGCAGTGTCCGGAGCAAGTATGGTGGGTCTGACACACCGGTGTCAATGTGTTCTTTTTTCCATTTCCAGGAGTGTATATAAATGTAATTTGTAGGCATTCGTATCTTATGTTTACTTCTATTTCGTTGGTAACTTCTTTGCAAATGTTTCTTCTTCAGATACTATTCATGTAATGTTCATCTCGTAACTCGGGGTATCCACTTATACACTGAAGAGCCAAAGACACTGGTACACTTGCCTAATATCGTGTAGGGCGCCCTCGAGCACAAGGAAGTGAGGCAGCACTACGTGGCATGGACTCGACTATTGTCTGAAATAGTGGTGTGCTGCAGGGCTGTCCACAAATCCGTAAAGATTACGAAGGCGTAGAGATCTCTTCTGAACAGCACGTTGCAATGCATCCCAGATATGCCCAATTCGTTCATGTCTGGTGGGGGGGGGGGGGGGCGTTTGGTGGCCAGCTGTAGAAGAGTATTCCTGGAGACACCCAGTAGCAATTATGGAAGGGTGGGGTGTCGAATTCCCCTGCTAGAATTGTCCAAGTCCATCGGAATGCACGGTGGACGTGAATGGATGCTGGTGTCCAGACAGGATGCTTACGTACGTGTTACCTGTTAGAGTCGTATCTAGACATATCAAGAGCCCCACATCAGTCCAACTGCACACGCCCCACATCATTAGAGAGCCTCCACGAGCCTTATCGGTCCCCTGTTGACTAGCAGAGTCCATGGATTCATGAGGTTGTCTCCATACCCGTATACGTCAATCCGCTCTATACAATTTGAAACGAGATTCGTTGGACCAGGTAACATGTTTCCAGTCATCAACAGTCCAATATCAGTGCTGACGGGCCCAGGTGAGGCGTAAAGTTTTGTGTCGTGCAGCCATCAAGGGTACATGAGTGGGCCTTCTGCTTAGAAATCCCATATCGAAGATGTTTCGTTAAATGGTTCTCACGCTGACACTTGTTGATTACCCTGCATTGAAATCTGCAGTAATTTGCGGAAGGGTCGCACTTCTGTCACGCTGAATGGTTCTCTTCAGTTGTCATTGGTCCCTTTCTTGCAGGATCTTTTTCCGGCCGCAGCGATATCAGAGATTTGATATTCGCAGTAGCCGTGAAATTTTCGTACGGTAAAATCCCAACTTTATCGCTACCTCGGAAATACTGTTTCCCATCGCTTGGGCGCCGACTATAACAACACGTTGAAACTCACTTACATCTTGATAACCTGACAGTGTAGCAGCATTAACCGACGCAAGAACCCTGCCAGACACTCGTTTTCTTATACAGGGTGGTCCATTCATCGTGACCGGGCCAAATATCTCACGAAATAAGCGTCAAACGAAAAAACTACAAAGGACGAATCTTGTCTAACTTGAAGGGGGAAACCAGATGGCGCTATAGTTGACCCGCTAGATGGCGCTGCCATAGGTCAAACGGATATCAACTGCGTTTTTTTAAAAATAGGAACCCCCATTTTTATTACATATTCGTGTAGCACATAAAGAAATTTGAATGTTTTAGTTGGACCACTTTTTTCGCTTTGTGATAGATGGCGCTGTAATAGTCACAAACACACGACTCACAATTTTAGACGAACAGTTGGTAACATGTAGGTTTTTTAAATTAAAATACAGAACGTAGGTACGTTTGAACATTTTATTTCGGTTGTTCCAATGTGATAGAAGTACCTTTGTGAACTTATCATTTCTGAGAACGCGTGCTGTCACAGCGAGATTACCTGTAAATACCACATTAATGCAATAATGCTCAAAATGATGTCCGTCAACCTCAATGCATTTGGCAATACGACATTCATCTCAACAGCGAGTAGTTCGCCTTCCGTAATGTTCGCACATGCATTGCCAATGCGCTGACGCATGTTGTCAGGTGTTGTCGGTGGATCACGATAGCAAATATCCTTCAACTTTCCCCACAGAAAGAAATCCGGGGACTTCAGATCGGGTGAACGTGCGGGCCATGGTACGGTGCTTCGACGAGCATTCCAACTGTCATGAAATATACTATTCAGTACCACTTCAACCGCTCGCGGGCTATGTGCCGGACATCCATCATGTTGGAAGTACATCGCCATTCTGTCATGCAGTGAAACATCTTGTAGTAACATCGGTAGAACATTACGTCGGAAATCAGCGTACATTGCACCATTTAGATTGCCATCGATAAAATGGGGGTCAATTATCCTTCGTCCGATAATGCCGCACTATACATTAACCCGCCAAGGTCGCTGATGTTCCAGTTGCCGCAGCCATCGTGGATTTTCCGTTGGCCAATAGTGCATATTATGTCGGTTTACGTCACCGCTGTTGCTCAATGACGATTCGTCGCTAAATAGAACGTGTCCAAAAGATCTGTCTTCGTCCAGTAATTTTCTTGTGCCCAGTGGCAAAACTGTACACGACGTTCAATGTCGTCGCCATGCAATTCCTGGTGCGTAGAAATATGGTACGGGTGCAATCGATGTTGATGTAGCATTCTCAACAACGACGTTTTTGAGATTCCTGATTCTCGCGCAATTTGTCTGCTACTGATTTGCGGATTAGCCGCGACAGCAGCTAAAACACCTACTTGGGCATCATCATTTGTTGCAGGTCGTGGTTGACGTTTCACACGTGGCGAACACTTCCTGTTTCCTTAGATAACGTAGCTATCCCGCGAACGGTCCGGACACTTGGATGATGTCGCCCAGGATACCGAGCAGCATACATAGCACACGCCCGTTGGGCATTTTGATCACAATAGCCATACAGCAACACGATATCGACCTTTTCCGCAATTGGTAAACAGTCCATTTTAACACGGGGAATGTATCACGAAGCAAATACCGTCTGCACTGGCGGAATGTTACGTGATACCACGTAGTTATACGTTTGTGACTATTACAGCGCCATCTATCACAAAGCGAAAAAAGTGGTCCAACTAAAACATTCATATTTCTTTACGTACTACAGGAATATGTAACAAAAAATGGGGGTTCTTATTTTAAAAAACGCAGTTGATATCCGTTTGACTTATGGCAGCGCCATCTAGCGGGATAACCATAGCGCCATCTGGTTTCCCCCTTCAAGCCAGACGAGTTTCGTTCTCTGTAGTTTTTTCGGTTGATGCTTATTTCGTGAGATATTTGACCCGGTCACTATCAATGGACCACCTTGTGTAGGCGTTACCGACCGCAGCGCCGTATTCTGCCAGTTTACCTATCTCTGCATTTGAGTACGCATACCTATACCAGTTTCTTTGGCGCTTCAGTGTAGCTGGCCATTTGGTCAACTTTGCCTGACAGGGCCCTCTGTCTCATACGATTTCGTATAATCTGTATTTGGCATCGTCGTGTCGCGCCGCTCACCTGGAGTGCAGTATCGCACAGTGCGGTCCTACCTTCAGTCTGTCAGTAACACAGACTGGCGGAGCGGTCTGACCTTGAACATGAGGTAGGCGTAGTTGTTCTTGCGCACGCAGAGCGCGTGGCTGCCGGTCTCGGGCAGCTCGTGCAGCGAGCGGAAGGGCAGCGGCGCGACGATCACGGTGAGGCGGCTGGTGAGGACGGCCGAGTAAGCGCCGCTCAGCAGCAGGCCCGCCCCCAGCGTCAGCAGCGACAGCAGCCGCGACGCGACGCCCCCGCCGCCGCCCCCGCCGCCGCCGCCCCCGCCTCGGCCCTGCAGCCCTGCCGCCACCGTTCACAGTGCCGGTCAGAAAATCCAGCAGCCGAGGGGGCAGGCGCGCCCGCCCAGCAGCGGGACACTTGCAGGCACCTCGAACTTCATTCGTAACAAAAGCTTCAATATTTTATACAAATGACGCCTTCTGGTAAAGTAGGAGATGTAGCCACCAAGTAGAAAGCCACAGCTGGGGACCTGGGGCTTCACTTGAGTCAACGTCCTTCATGAGCGACTTGAGCTGCAAAACTACCCTAGGCTGCTGAACACTATCGTAGGTAAGCGTCGACTACACTAGTTTTCCAAGTAGCCTCGGTCGGTTATGGACAGACGTAGGGCAAAATGCATTCTTGCACTAAAACATATAAATGTCAAAAAATTACAGATAAAATAGTAACACTTGAGACTGTTAGGTATAAAGTAATGCTTGATATTCTGTGCAATTGCTGTTTGAAAATGTGCATCGACATACCTTTAACAAACATTTGAACTTTTAATTACCATTGTTTCTGTACTGTACCTTTTCTCAAGCAATAAAACTGGCTTGCCACAGTTTACACCTCTATAACAGGCTAATATAACATATTGAACAGATTTTTGATTAAGGTCATAGTTGCTTCGAAATTAATTTTTCAGTTTAGTGTCACCCAGGACTGTTATACTTTTCCCAAATTTTAAGGGAGAACTTATCTCAGAGAAAAGATAACAGAAACGTGCTACACAGGATTATTCAATTACTCAATCTTAGGAACTCTGCCACATTTCAGGATGTTAGCTCTTATAGTTCCTGAGAAAAGGTACATTACAGTTCAAAAAAGTCCATTTACGACAATTCGCATTTTAAGTTTTTATTTCTGTTTGTGACAATATTGCTATACGTCAAATGCTGTTCACATCCATAATCTCTATTCTCCTAGAATTAGATTTTCACTCTGCAGCGGAGTGTGCGCTGATATGAAACTTCCTGGCAGATTAAAACTGTGTGCCGGACCGAGACTCGAACTCCGGACCTTTGCCTTTCGTGTGAAAGTGCAGGAGAGCTTCTGTAAAGTTTGGAAGGTAGGAGACGAGATACTGGCAGAAGTAAAGCTGTGAGGACGGGGCGTGAGTCGTGGCCCGCGAAAGGCAAAGGTCCCGAGTTCGAGTTTCGGTCCGGCATATAGTTTCAGTCTGCCAGGAAGTTTCAATCTATATTCTTTTCCTCATCTCCCTGGAGTAATCGCTTCTCCTGCCTCCTTGGCTTAGAGAACTTTTGCATTTTTTTCTTCTGCTGGATGAGCTTTGTCCAGGCGGGCTTCATCAAGGCTTCTTAGTATCTTCAGTCTGAATGCACTTGGATGAAAGCCTAGTCCACGCAGGCACTTTATCCAACCTACATTTCCACTATAGAATACTAGACAGGCATCACATACAGCTACTTTACAGCAATTCAGGAAACAAATACTATTTTGGACAACGCATACACATAAGGTGATTGTAGCCTTCATTTGTATTCTGTGTTTTCCCATGTACACATTGTTTCAGCAGTTCAGGCTTGTCTAGGTACCTGAAAATTGGTTTTATAATATCTAAAACAACAATTCGCAAACTATGTTTGTTGTATTGCTTTCCACTGGCTTCCGCCTGAGGGTTTTTAGCTCCACGATATGTCTCAAAGAGAACGTTGAGGATTACCACCTGTGGAAAATTTGTTAAAAAAATATTGCCCACACGGCTTGCTACATTGTTTTCACACTATGTAAGTTATCCCTGATAGCTTTTCCGCTGTTAAGACCTGTTTCGAGCAAAACAGGTTGATATATGCAAAACTGAAATAAGTTTGTAGCACATGCTATTAAAAAAACACGTTGTAAACAAAGGAACAATCAAAGATAATCTTCCTCACAGTCGTCTAGACTCATCTACACTTCATTTTGATTGTGTGAAAGAAAAATTAACGCACAAAAAACTTCGAGCATAGAGAAGATGTGGATCGCAGCATAGAAATGAGGCGCATTGCAAACTTTTAATATATTTCTAGCGAGAACTGAGTTATGAAACTAATTCCTAAGGAATCAATCTAATACATTACGCAATAAAGGAAATTCGAATTTTTTCTCAATTTTGTCCTACATCTGCCTTTAGGAACATACTTGTGTTAGCTATACATTAGGTGTGTTGCATGCCTATCGGGCTTTACTTCATATCAGTCGCTTTGTTCACGTATGCGATCAGTGTTTCACTTGATTCCACTAGAAACTTGGAGTGATGAACCGTCTAGAAACTACGTGATGATATATAAAGAGCTGCGTAACTTGTGGAACTTTTTTATTGTACAAAGTATTCCTCCTGTCTGTTACTTAAAAATAAACTGTATTTATTGAAAAATTGAAATTTTCGATGCTTAATTCAGGTTTCATTCGAAAATCAATGATCTGTAACGTGAAACAGAGAGATATTGTAGTAAAAACAAAAACAGCTTTATCATATAGCGCTATAGAACATATTTCTGTTATTCAGAAACAACTTACGCATTTATTAATAATAACTAGGAATTCTTGTTATTGATCATGATGAAGAACGGTATGTTGACTACAAAATAAGACACGCGGAGTGACCGCGCGGTTGGAGGCGCCATGTCACGGATTGCGCTGCCCCTCCCGCCTGAGGTTGGAGTCCTGTCTCGGGCATGGGTATGTGTGTTGTCCTTAGCGTAAGTTAGTTTAAGTAGTGCGTAAATCTAGGGACCGATGACCTCAGAACTTTGGCTCCTTAGGAATTTACGCACATTTGAACATTTTCAGCTACAAAATAACAATAATAATTTCATAGATTTTCTTATGTTTGTACATTTAAAGTCTACTTGCATCAAAAGTAACGCCTTTGGTTAGATAAAAGCTCAGAATTCACGTGATCAACAACCAAACAACAACAAAAAATGAAAAATCGCCTCCCAGTTCCTCTCCCACATACATAGCTTCTTGCGACATACTCGGTTGCCCGTTGTGCTTGCAACGAACTTCCGCTGCAAGAGCCAAGAAAATGTTTCTTATAATG
Organism: Schistocerca serialis cubense; assembly: GCF_023864345.2. Taxonomy (NCBI): domain Eukaryota; kingdom Metazoa; phylum Arthropoda; class Insecta; order Orthoptera; family Acrididae; genus Schistocerca; species Schistocerca serialis. The sequence continues at coordinate 1,101,798,770 of NC_064639.1, forward strand.
TCGCCCATAAACCATAGAATGTTGTTGCTCGGCATGCGGCGGCAAAATAAGCGCGAAAAAAGAAGCATGTCCACGAAATTTGCAAAGGGAGGAATCATCATGGAGAATATAATCATTTATATCATTAACTACGAAGATCATTTGCCAAGTTCCTCGAACATTTGAGGATAAGCACTGATCCGTTTGACTGTCTCATCACTGGATTAAAGATGAGTGTTTCTTACGTGGCCGCTAAGTTATAAAATCAGTCAATGTTAATGCCAAGTAAAGTTCTTCAACTAATCTAGATTAAAAGAATCTTTTAAGACATTGGTAAAATGTTTTGTGAAACGATTTGTCTAAAAGTAAAAAATATAATCGGTTAGAGAAACATGTGATATGCCTTCTTTTCTGTGTATGATTTCGAGCATCAGTCAAGAGCGTGGCAAATGTTTCTCTAATCTGCTTTATTTTTCACTTATAGACAAATTGTTTCACAGGAAACTTAATCGTTTTTTTAAACATTTTCCTTCAAGGTTTATTCAGAAAGCATGAACTTATTGTTATTTCATTTGCCTTCCTACGGTCTTCTGCTCTCGAAATCTCCCAAACTATTTGGCTCAAAGTTTTTTTGACAATTAAATATCACATCAACATAACTTTTTATGCACAAAAAACTAGTCGTTGAAGAGATGATCTTCTTCGCATTTCATTTACATAGCAGCTGCCCATGGAATATATCAATCTTCCCTCAAATCACTAATAAACTTTATCGTAAATACCCTTAATACTTTCAGTTACTTAAATATTGTTTTGCTAAACTATACCTCACTCTGATTAATTTGATAGCTCATTTGTCTATTTCCCGCTCTCCAGTTGGCCAAAACCCTGGACAAAGAGCCATTGTGTAATTTATAGACAGTTTGGTTTTTGCAACGCTCAGACATTTGACCAAAAAATTTGAAGATATATTGAACCATTTATAGAACACAACGATTGTCATGACCAGAAGATTTCAAAGCACATGGATGGAATTATGTGAACTGCACTCAACTCATCTGACAGACATACCATCCAATATTTGGAGAGCGGAAATAGATTAAGTTCAGCTCTATCTTAAAATACAATTTCGATATTTTCTCTACATTTCATACGCAACAATGTATGAAACGAATTAAGCTCAAACTCTATGCAATGTGTATTCCATGGGAAGTGTTACTTAATCTTAATGCATCACAATAACTGTAACGAATAATGAAAAGACATTCAGTCCCTCATCAAGTAAAAATATAAAGCTGTAAGATGCAAAATAATTTTTTTTACTGCATAGTTCCTTCAACTCATACAGTAAGTATTATTTTCCAGCGACCACAAGCGCTCTAATGTTTTGTCAAGAAGCCTCATAGCCGTCTTTGTTGCAGTTGCTGTCACATGTGCTGCTGTGGTGACTTTCGAAAACTTTTGAAGTCAAACGCCATTTACGTCGGGGGAAAAACAGAGAAACTGTTGCCTTTAACATAGAACACTTACGTAGCTATACCTGCAGTCGTGTTTCGTTGGGTGAAGGTGTCACCCACTGTCAGTGGCTTCTGTTTCTAATGTAGGAAACCGTCTAACTCAGAAGAGTAGCCCTTTTAAACCCCGATACAGCAGATAATGTAGGAGATGTTTCCGTCAAGTAACAGGCCACTTGAGACAAAATAGTTCAGCTAAATCAGAAGTCAAAGTCCTTCATGCAACCGGATAGGAGAGGACTTTCAGCCTTCTTAAAAAAACACATCAATTTATTCAACAGTGATTACAAAATGTGGTAAAATGACAAATAAGTGCTCTATAATGTATACACTACTGAACATTTTGATGTTTCTTGTTGTACAAAATTGACTGATGGTGCCACAACTATCGCTTGCCGAAATAACATGCCATCTGGACTCTGACAACTGATCGTTCACCAGTGAGCAACTTTGCCCGTGCAAAACCTAAAGACCAAAGTATTTTTCGCATTGTGAGCCACTGCCAAATAATATGGATCGATAAAACTGCTACGATATAGTACATGTTGACCGCCAAAATTACCATGTTCGACAATGTTACGAGGGTACGCTTAACAGTGGAACATGATCGTTCTAGTGGGACAGGTTGTAAGTAGGCTGTTTAGGTTTTTAAGTTGGTAACGCCACGTAGCGCTCTGTATGAAAATCACTGGCTGTACTGTGTGCAGTCTGTGCCTGGTTGGCATTGTTGGAATATTCGCTATTGTAGTGTTGGGCAGTTGGATGTGAACAGCGCATAGCGTTGCGCAGTTGGAGGTGAGCCGCCAGCAGTGGTGGATGTGGGGAGAGAGATGGCAGAATTTTGGGAGCGGACGATTTGGACATGTGTCCATCAGAAAGAGTAAATTTGTAATATTAGATATCATGAACTGATATATATATATATATGATGACTTTTGAACATTATTAAGGTAAATACATTGTTTGTTGTCTATCAAAATCTTTCATTTGCTAAGTATGCCTATCAGTAGTTAGTGCCTTCAATAGTTAGAATCCTTTATTCAGCTGGCAGTATTGGCTCATACTGTATTGCAGTAGTTTGAGTAACGAAGATTTTTTTGTGAGATAAGTGATTCATGAAAGGTATAGGTTATTGTTAGTCAGGGTCATTCTTTTGTAGGGATTGTTGAAAGTCAGATTGCGTCGCGCTAAAAATATTGTGTGTCAGTTCAGTGACGATCAGAATAAGTAAAGAGAGAAATGTCTGAGTACGTTCAGTTTTGCTCAGCTGTTTGAAAATCAAGTAACGTAAGGGGTTTACCAGCACAGTAATTCATAAATTTTTCTATGGGGACGTTACAGTTACAAGGTGTTATTATGTGGGGAATTATAATCTTACAAGGACTCAATGACCTACAAATCTTTCAACACAGTACGCTCATCAATCAACGATATCGTAAGACTGTTGCATGCGGCCCTGACTGCATGTACACGGATGACAGTGCGCGACTGTATCGAACAGCGCCGGTGCAAGAGCTGTTGGAACGAGAGAATATGTGACGAATGGACTAGCCCGCACGTTGCCCCGACTTAAATCATGTCGAACACGTGTAGAATGTGTTGGGGGGACGTATTGCAGCACGTCCACATCCACCAAAGATCATCTAGCAGTTGTCAATAGTGCTGGTGGAGAAATGGAACGCCCTACCACAAAACTACTTACCACACTTGTGGCCACTTTGAGAGAGCGTTGCAGAGAACGTAGTGCCGCCCGTGGTAGTCACACATTCTATGAAGAAGCAGATCATCTCTCTGTGTGCCGACCGTTGTGGCCGAGCGGTTCTAGGCGCTTCAGTCCGGAACCGCGCGCTGCTACGGTGGTTGGTTCGAATCCTTCCTCGGGCTTGGATGTGTCTGCTGTCCTTAGGGTAGTTCGGTTTAAGTAGTTCTAAGTCTAGGGAACTGATGACCTCAGATGGCTAATGGCTCTGAGCACTAGGCGACTTAACTTCTGAGGTAAAAAAAAATGGTGCAAATGGCTCTGAGCACTATGGGACTTAACTTCTGAGGTCATCAGTCCCCTAGAACTTAGAGCTACTTAAACCTAACTAACCTAAGGACATCACGCACATCCATGCCCGAGGCAGGATTCGAACCTGCGACCGTAGCGGTCGCGCGGTTCCAGACTGTAGCGCCTAGAACCGCTTGGCTACCCAGGCCGGTGACCTGAGATGTTATGTTCCATAGTGCTCAGAGCCATTTGAACCATATGAAACATCTCTCTGTGGAGAACAGGAAATGTGAAATTCCCGGTCCTGGAAGACCAGTTCATCACAACCAACACTAAAGTGGAAAAAGGAAAAATTACTCCACAGCTCAGTTTTAGACACCTTGCACAAAATTCTGAACTTGACATGAGTCGCCCGGTCTTTGTTCTGCGACTGCTTCACACCAGTTCAAAAACTCCACCAAATGGAGGCAACAGCGGAAATTTTGCAGCTGTGTCACGACAGTCCAGATGACTTCCTAGCCGTCTCATCATCAGGGATGAGGCTGTATGTATAACAATGACCCAGAGATAAAGGAGCGGAGTTAGCAATAGAATCGCGTAGATTCACCATTAACGGAAAAAGGCCAGGACCCAACAGTCGTCAGGTAAAATTGTGAGTATTTTTTGGGGCTCCCGCGGTGTGTTGCCAACTGATCACACTCGACACAGGATCGGTCTTCTGAAAACTCATCACGAGGTTATGGAATGCTGTGAGGACGAAGAGTCACGGCAAGCTGTCCAGGGGGCGTTTTTGAATCACGACAACCTGAGGGCAAGCAAGTGCGGATTTACCCCATCCACCATCACTTTTTAGATACACAACTAACCTTTGTGTCACCAATTGGCGCCAAGAGCGTAGCGGTGACGTCACGACATGTTGTGCACCCTTTTTAAAGCCGCTAAAGAAAGGTTCTGTGCTACATATAAGGAGTATTCAAATGTAAAGGTGCCAAATGAACATCCAAACAAGTTGAAATTTGCATACGCTGCTTTGGGATACCGCAGTAAGACCTCAAGGGACACAGATCTGGTGTCTGCCGTGGTTGTGCACGTGTGCGGGCGTGTGATGCAGGAGAGAAGCAGACAGTTGCGTTTTCCGCCCATCTGACACGTCAGTGCGTGTAAGGACATCATGCAGTTCACATTCTAAATATCGACTGCTAGGCAGCTAGGTGTTATCAGACTTCCGATTGCAGAAGAGGTTAAACCGGCCGATATTCTTCGCCAGATGGTGGCCATCGTGTCGCACAAGTGGGTGAGAAAGTGAGGGCCTCTTTTTGTGGAGGCCGGGAGTGTTTGCGTGTGACCTGAGACCTGGTCAGACAAACACAGCAATCACGGCAAAATTCATCGACAAGGTGAACGACCTGGTGAGATGTGATCGGCGTGTCACAATGCCAATGTTGTCATTGATGGTGGGGGCCAGTGTTGGAACGGTATGGACAATTGTGCACGTCACGATATGTTACCGGAAAGTATACGCACACTGAGTTCCGAAGAAGCTCAGCGAACTGCAGAAGGAACTGCGAATAGGGCTAGCACTGCAACATATGATGAAAAACCTGCTTTCCTGGAGAGGATCGAGAACGGTGACGAGAGCTAGTGCCACGCCTTCGAGACAGAGGCAAAGCGGGACAGAATATAAAGGAGGAATGCATAGTCACTTCCCAATAAAAGGTTCAAAGCTGTGCCCTAAGCAGAAAAGGTGATGTTCACTGTATTTTTCGGCGCCCAAAGTTCGATACTCATCGAAATCCTCGATTACGGAAAAACCATTAACAGTGACATGTAGTGAGAGACACTTTGCACCCTAATCAAGTCCATGAAGAGCAAACAGCTTGGGGTGAACACGGAACGAGTGGTTTTGCTCCACGATAATGCTTTTCCACTCCCTCCAAGATCACACGAAGTTCAAGTGGGAATAGCTTGAGCTTCCTACAGCCCAGGCATGTCGCCCTGCGACTTCCACGTGTTTGGTCCACTACAAAACCATCTCAAAGTGAAGCTCTTCAATTAGGATGACGAACTGAAGGGGTTGGCCACGGTGGCCGAGTGGTTCTAGGTGCTTCAGTCCGGAACCGTGGGGCTGCAACTGTCGCAGGTTCGAATCCTGCCTCGGGCATGGATGTGTCTGATATCCTTAGGTTAGTTAGGTTTAAGTAGTTCTAAGTTCTAGGGGACTGATAACCTCAGATGTTAAGTTCCATAGTGCTCAGAGCCATTTGAACCATTTTTTTGAACGAACTGAAGGATACTGCATAGGACCGCCTCCAGCCACAGGAATTCTGGGAACAGGGAACGCTTCGGCTCCTGAAATAGTAGGATAGTTGTGCTCTTCCGTCTAGTGATTAGTTAAAGAATTCAATTATACCCACAGTGTTGTCTCACACCTTTTTCTTTTGAGCACGCGTCATGTGATATGGTGAACGCATAGAGAATACCAAGAAGGCGTGTTGTTGCAAAGTTTTCTTTTTTTCTAAATTAAAAATATGCTTTTGCAGATTCGATGTGTTCAAGGCCGCTAGGAAATGGTGATAATTATAAAAAACGGCTCTGAGCACTATGGGACTTAACATCTATGGTCATCAGTCCCCTAGAACTTAGAACTATTTAAACCTAACTACGCTAAGGACATCACACAACACCCAGGTGATAATTATAATTCAACAGCAACGTGTATATCATGTATAGTAAGCATTCCCCCTGCCCACGAAAGATTATCATTCAATTTCATCAAGTTATTCTGGAAATATGATTTCACTATTATGATCTGTTTGGATTAACTACCCTTCGTTTTAAGCCGCCAAGTACAGATATTTTGATATGTAACACTCTCTAGAAATTCATAGGGATTTGTGGTTTCCAAGCACTGTACAGTTACTATTCCAGCAAAAATGAATTCTTTATGATGTCTTTCAGAGCCCAGAGCCGACATGCCACATCTTTAAAACACACATCAAAAAAAGTTTTGCATCGCCCCGGTTCCCAGAACTCCTGAAGATAGGCATTGACTGTGGATATTGTATCACAGACACAGTCCCTTTGACTGTTCAGAGATGTCACTAAACCCGCCCAAAGATGTTCAGTTGAGGAGGGGGTCCGACGGCCGATCAGTACCAGTCATTCCACCAGGAAGGAGGTACACGGCTCGTGGTGTCTATAGTTTAACCATGCCTAGACGGTCAATACCGCTTTTCGATCTCGTCCGCATTGTCACTTTGTGCCAGGAAGGGCTCTCAGCGAGGGAAGCGTCCAGGCGTCTCGGAGTGAAGCAAAGCGATGATAAATTAAAAATTTTTTGAAAACACTATCAGCCATCTTATATATTATAATTAAACATATATAATTAAAAAACAATTAGTTTGGTCGCAAATTTCTTTTAATGGGAGTGACCGGTTTCAGTCCTTAAGCATCATCCTCAGACTCCAGAATGGCAGGTAGTCTTCCATGGAGCAAGCTGCGCCAGCCCAGCAGTCAGTTCAGCGTCGTGATTCGGTGCAGCTTGCTCCATGGAAACCCACCTGCCGTTCTGGAGTCTGAAGATGATCCTTAAGGACTGAAACCGGTCACTCCGATTAAAGGAATTTTGTGATCAAAACTGTTTTTTAATTACGTATATTTAATTACAAAGTGATGTTGTTCGGGCATGGAGGGGATACAAAGACAGGAACTATCGATGACATGCCTCGTTCAGGCCGCCCTAGGGCTACTACTGCAATGGATGATCGCTATCTACGAATTATGGCTAGGAGGAAACCTGACAGGATGGCCACCATGTTGAATAATGCTTTCCGTGCAGCCACAGGATGTGGTGTTACGACTCAAACTGTGCGGAGTAGGCTGCATGTTGCGCAGCTTCACTCCGGACCTCCATAGCGATGTCCATCTTTGCAACCATGACACCATGCAGCGCGGTGCAGATGGGCCCAACAACATGCCGAATGGACCGCTCAGGATTGGCATCAAGTTCTCTTCACGGATGAGTGTCACGTATGCCTTCAACCAGACAATCGTCGGAGACATGTTTGGAGGCAACCCGGTCAGGCTAAACGTCTTAAACACACTGCCCAGCGAGTACAGCAATGTGGATGTTCCCTGCTGTTTTGGGGTGGCGTTATGTGGGGCCGACGTACGCCACTGGTGGTTATGGAAGGACCCATAACGCCTGATTGGTACGTGAACGCCGTCCTCCGGGCGATAGTGCAACCATATCGGCAGCGTATTGGCGAGGCATTCGTCTTCATGGGCGACAATTGGTCCCCTCATTGTGCACATCTTGTGAATTACTTCCTTCAGGATAACGACATCGCTCTACTAGAGTAACCAGCATGTTCTCCTGACATGAACCCTGTCGAACATGCCTGGGATGGATTGAAAAGAGTTGTTTATGGACGACGTGATCCACCAACGACTCTTAGGGATCCACGCCGAATGGCCGTTGAGGAGAGGGACAATCTGGAACAACAGTGCCTTGATGAACTTGTGGATAGTATGCCACGACGAATACAGGCATGTATCAACGCAAGAGGACGTGCTACTGGGTGTTAGAGATACTGGTGAGTACAGCAATCTGGACCACCAGCTCTGAAGGCCTCGCTATATGGTGGCACAACAAGCAATTTGTGGTTTTCGTGAGCAATAAAGAATTCGAACATGAGCTATATGTTAATCTCTATTCCAATTTTCTGTACGTGTTACGGAACTCTCGGAATCGAAGTGATGGAATTTTTTTTATGTGTGTATATCGCTGTGCCCTTGTTTTGCAGACTAGGCTGATGCTTTCCGCTGGATTTCACACTGAAAAAGATAGCGGAATGTTAAAAAATTGCAAAGAGATGGCATAAACACGGATGTGAACGCTACAAGAGACCTCGTTGATTGGATGGACGGAATTTTGCTTGGGATGAAAGCTGGCACTCACTAGCGAGTTGAGGGCCGTGTGGCGACACCGTCTGACGCCCGCACCACCAGATGAATGCTGTGCCCCTCGCCGGCCAGAAGTAAGTAGTGGTGGTACAAAGGAATATCCCATCATAGCGCTAGTCTGCCTCGAAAACGTGTGTGAAGTCAGAACGTTTTTCATTCTGCTAGACGGCGGACTTAAGAAGAATTTGCTCACTCGATTTAGGATTATAAATTTTGTCGAGTAACTGGACCACTGTAAATCTTATAATCTGTTTCGTATGTAACGTCAAAGTGTACTGCCGCCTCGTGAGCGAATTCTTTTCATTTTAAGAAACTTTAATTAAACTTCTTGTTTACAGGAATCCATTTCAAGGCGAGAGATTAAAAGAATTACGTTAACATAAATTGCATCTTGCTGGTCTGTTCATACTGCTATGGTGAATGCTGGCTTTGAATGTCAATACTGTGGGTAGGACTATGTTGTGTTATCGTATGAACAACTGCTGTTTAGAATTTTAACGCGTTATACATTTTTGAAGAGTTTGTTTCAGAATATCATTTATTTTTACAGTTATTTATGTGTTGTTTAAGTCCCATTGTTGGTTGCATGCCTTCAGTATTTTACATTTTATCACTCTAAATCACATACTTTTGTGCGGATTTTTTGAACAGTACCCATAAACTGACGGGTAGAGAAGTGACGTTCACGTTCCGGAAAACTATAGCGTCGCTGTAGCAAGTATATTTTCACGTAGAAGTAAATTCCAGACCTTAAACTTGCACATAAAAAAATGCACTCAATAGGTGTAAAATAAAGTCGGCAACTCTGACATTCAATGCTGGGATTTACATTTTTCTTTACCACAACTCTGAAAATAATTGATTTGAACTAACACTAAGTCATTTATTCCAGAAACAGAAAGGCCCCCATCTCCATTGTACTACAGATTTTCGTCATACTAATCGTCTTGTTTAGTAGCAGAAGCGTTATCACTAGCTATTAAAAAATTGTAGTCTTTTTTGTCTATTTCTTGATCTCTGTCATTGTCTATATAGATCTAAGAAACATGAAAGTAATGAGAAACGGCAGAAATGAGAACAGCGAGAATCTTAACGTCAGGGTTGATGGTGACAGAGTAGATGAATTTAAGGAATTCTATTATCTAGATAGCAAAGTACCCAATATCGGAGGGAGTAGACTAACACTGGCAAAAAGGGGCATTCCTGGAGAAGAGAGGTCTACTAGTATCATATATAGGCCTTGAACTGAGGAAGAAATTTCTGAGAATGTACGGTTGGAGCATATCATTTTATGATAATGAAACATGGAGTGTGGGAAAACCGGAACAGAAGAGAATCGAAGCCTTTGAGATGTGGTGCTACAGACGAATGTCGAAAATTAGGTGAACTGATAAAGTAAGGAATGAGGAGGTTCTGTGCAGAATCAGAGAGGAAAGGGATATGTGGAAAACCCTTACACTGAGAAGGGAGATAGGACATCTGTTAGGACAACAGAGAATGACTTCCATAATACTAGAAGTAGCTGTAGAGGACAAAAACTATAGAAGATACAGACAATGGTGGACATTCAAAAAGTAATAGAGAAAGTATGTAGCAAGTGCTACTCCGAGATGAAGAGGTTGGCACAGGAGAGGAATTAGTGGCGGGCCGCGCCAAACCAGTCAGAAACCGATCACTCAAAAAAAAAATCACTAACAAATATCCTAACAATTTCATCAAACGTAGGATAGTTAAAACCGACAAATTCCTCCGAACAAATTTTTCACTACACCAATGAAAACGGGTATGTAGTTCACGAGGTGCAGTCTAGGAAACCCCAATACCTGACAAAAACACGTGTCGACAACGAACAGAGACGGTTATAATACAACAGACAGTAAAACATAGTAGGATTGTCGATTTAAGGAGGGTAAGGGGCGGTATGGAAGCATTCTGCAACAACTGATTTTGGTGAGTGAGTTCGAAAATTTTCGCACAGCCCGAGTGACTACACCTCGTGAGTTAAGAGCTAATACTCTAAAGCAGGGATGGGCAATTGTTTTGGCTCGGGGGCCACATTATAGACACAGAGGCTAGCAGAGGGCAGCACCTTATAAACCTTTCACTACTAATGCCGAATATATACTGGCGGCATATATATATATATATATATATATATATATATATATATATATATATATATGTGTGTGTGTGTGTGTGTGTGTGTGTGTGTGTGTGTGTATGTGTGTGTGCAGTATTCCCAAAATGTTTATGAAAATGCAAGTTTTCTTTATTTCTAATCACATATCACACACAGAGTTGCTATTTTGGGTGTAGCAGTGAAAGCGTTAAAATGCATTGATTAATGAGCTTTACATTTCATAAAAGGTATCATAAATATCATTAGATATAAATGAAAGAGTCAGAAACAAAGGTGTATAAGTATACTTCTTATAATTTTGATAAGACTAAAGTCACTTGTACCTCTTTCCTTCTGACATCCTCAAATTAGATAGTTGTGTTCAATTTCATTTATTTTGCTAATTTAATATCATCTCCAAGTACATTAAATTTTAAAACAAGTTTAATGGGACAAATGCATCCTATCACAATTTTGCACAATTTTTGGAAATCAGAAGTCACACTGCTAGTTGATATTCTCATCACAGCCTGTAAATTACTGTCTGTTAAACAGCTTCGGTATTTGCTCTTGTTGATTTTCAAGCAAGAAAAACTGTGTTCACAAATACACGTCGATCCAAATATGGAGAACATTTTGCCTGCAAATTTCTTGATACATGGAAATTTTTCAGCTGACAAAGATTTATAAAAGTCAACTAAAGGTACACTACTAAACATTACTTTCACTGCGTGATCTTCCTGCATGTCAATCAGTTCAAGTTGCAGCTCCTGCGGTGCAGTGTCAATATCAGCAGTGATGGGATACTATAAAACATTAAATTGAGGCTCAATTTTCTTAAAATCCTGAAATCTTGTAGTAAACTCAGCCTCTAAATCTTAGCTGAAACACTTCCAGGTACGTTCTGTTGCCCTAGTAAAAGGAAATGACAAAATTTGCCTTCATTTACTGCCTTGCAAACAGACCTAGTTTTGTTTTAAATGCTTCTGTAGCACTATTTTGAAGCGGTGTTTGCTTCGTAAATAACACTTGTTGCTTCTTCAAGCATTTCACGAACTCCGCTGCTTTTATTTTTCGTTCTTCATCTGAAAGTTTGCAGCCAAAGTTACTGTGTTTTGTTTCGTGATGTCGTTTCAGATTGTACTCCTTGAATACGGCAACTGTATCATGGCATAGTAAGCATGCGGCTTTATTTCCTGCATCAATATAGAAATATTTGGTCGTCCAGTCTTCATTAAACAGACGGGACTTACACCGACTTTATGCTTCTTCTTAGGAGTCACGATTGCACTGAAGTATATGTACACTCCTGGAAATGGAAAAAAGAACACATTGACACCGGTGTGTCAGACCCACCATACTTGCTCCGGACACTGCGAGAGGGCTGTACAAGCAATGATCACACGCACGGCACAGCGGACACACCAGGAACCGCGGTGTTGGCCGTCGAATGGCGCTAGCTGCGCAGCATTTGTGCACCGCCGCCGTCAGTGTCAGCCAGTTTGCCGTGGCATACGGAGCTCCATCGCAGTCTTTAACACTTGTAGCATGCCGCGACAGCGTGGACGTGAACCGTATGTGCAGTTGACGGACTTTGAGCGAGGGCGTATAGTGGGCATGCGGGAGGCCGGGTGGACGTACCGCCGAATTGCTCAACACGTGGGGCGTGAGGTCTCCACAGTACATCGATGTTGTCACCAGTGGTCGGCGGAAGGTGCACGTGCCCGTCGACCTGGGACCGGGCTGCAGCGACGCACGGATGCACGCCAAGACCGTAGGATCCTACGCAGTGCCGTAGGGGACCGCACCACCACTTCCCAGCAAATTAGGGACACTGTTGCTCCTGGGGTATCGGCGAGGACCATTCGCAACCGTCTCCATGAAGCTGGGCTACGGTCCCGCCCACCGTTAGGCCGTCTTCCGCTCACGCCCCAACATCGTGCAGCCCGCCTCCAGTGGTGTCGCGACAGGCGTGAATGGAGGGACGAATGGAGACGTGTCGTCTTCAGCGATGAGAGTCGCTTCTGCCTTGGTGCCAATGATGGTCGTATGCGTGTTTGGCGCCGTGCAGGTGAGCGCCACAATCAGGACTGCATACGACCGAGGCACACAGGGCCAACACCCGGCATCATGGTGTGGGGAGCGATCTCCAGCACGAACGCTGGTCCAACTGAGGCGCCAGGTGGAAATGGCATGGCAAGCCGTTCCACAGGACTACATCCAGCATCTCTACGATCGTCTCCATGGGAGAATAGCAGGCTGCATTGCTGCGAAAGGTGGATATACACTGTACTAGTGCCGACATTGTGCATGCTCTGTTGCCTGTGTCTATGTGCCTGTGGTTCTGTCAGTGTGATCATGTGATGTATCTGACCCCAGGAATGTGTCAATAAAGTTTCCCCTTCCTGGGACAATGAATTCACGGTGTTCTTATTTCAATTTCCAGGAGTGTATATATATATATTACGTTGTACTGCTGCACAGACAAAACACAAGTAAACCACTCGAAAAAGAAGAAAATTGTCCTGAACGTCGTACTATTCACTCGGCACGGGAGAAATACAGCACTCCCATCAGCCACCGCGTGGAGCATAAATTTGCGCCAATAGCTGATGGCTGATGGGAGTGCTCCCATAATCCACCGCGCCCACATGCAGCTAGGTTGGTTGGGTGACTATAGAGACATCTGTCGGTAGTACGCACTGCCAAGTAGCGCGGACGCTCGCGAATTTTTTTAGTCGCGCGGGGAAGGGAAATTTTGCTTTTCCTATGATTTTTGTAAATGTCTTGGCGCGCCACACAAAACCCCTACGCGGGTCACATGTGGCCCGCGGGCCGCTATTTGCCCACCCCTGCTCTAAAGAGTGAATTTCTCTTAGTCAGCTGCCATCCCACTAAATCTATTGTTTCTTAGGGAAAACACCTGAGGAGGCTTGCAGATGCAGAGACGACCGGAGTTACTGCAAGTTCCAAAAATTTTCAGATGACTATATCATCCATCTGAGCTGTCTGTTTAGAGTGGGATGAAGAGTTCATACTTTCATAATTAATGAGATACGAAGAAAGAACCACGTGCATTAACACAAACGTCTAACCTAATTTTGAACAGGACTCAGCCACATAAGGTGCTTCTCTTAGCTTTCAAATTTCGCCTCACTCCCATATTTCATTATATGACACCCAGTGACATTTTCTCTTTCCTTGGATGAAGAAATCATTGCATGGCAGGCATTTCGTGATTGACGACGAGGTGGTTTTCGAGATGAAACGTTTCCTGAACAGCCAAAACGCATATTTCTATGACAAAAGTCTCCGCCAAATCATATAAGGATGTAACGGGTCTAAGTGCAGACCTTTTTATATGTGGTACCTTAATATGTACACACATCAGTGAGTTGGATGTTTTTCTAACAGTCATTCCACAAACACGTCACAAACTTTACGACCTGATGGTTTTTGCGTGACTAAACCGACACCGTCTGTCGGTATAGACTAACCGTTTAGCGTGAACGCATCCACACTAGAACACCTGACCTGTCGCCCAAGGGAAAATAAGCATTAATGGCTTGCTTTTCCCACATGTACTTGGAGGAAATACCCAACCTTAACGACTTGTAATATCGATAATTATTAGCCTGAAAATGATTTAAATACTGATATAATGTTTCCAGAATGAAATTTTAACTCTGCCGTGGTGTGTGCGATGATATGAAACTTCCTGGCAGATTAAATGTGTAGTGGACCGAGATTCGAACTCGGGACCTTTGCCCTTGGCGGGAAAGCGTTCTACCTAGCGGCTACCCAAACACGACTCAGGTCTCCTCTTCACAGCTTTGCTTCCACCAGTACCTCGTCTCCTGCCTTCCGAACTTCACAGATGCTTTCCTGCGAAACTTGGAAGAATACTTCTGGAAGAAAGGATATTGCGGAGACGTGGCTTAGCCACAGCCTGGAGAATGCTTCCAGAAAGAAAATGGTCCCGAATTCGAGTTTCGATCCGGCAAACAGTCTTCCAGGAAATTTCACTGCTTTGCTGTTTATCAGTACGCTGCCCTCAGTCATCAACAGAAATATCTGCAGTTATACCCATTACGCCTTGTTCAATTGGAAACTGTGTTGCAGTGAATGGTAAAAACATAGAGAAAGACTCAGAGGGCATTACGTTTCAAGGTCGCAGTTTTGAATTTTTACAGTTGATACTTACAACTTTACTTCTCATACTCCTCTTTTAAGATACTATAGAGGCAAGAGTGATGATAGTATATTTGAGTTCCATTGCCCCAGTATTTCTTCATTCCTTCTGGGAGCCACTTCCAACAGCAACAGAAACGCTGATACATCGTTTCGCAGTATTACGCGGCCCACAATCACACGGAAAAGATGGCAGACACTGAAGAGCAAAAGAAACAGGTACACTAGCCTAATTCCGCGTAGGGCCTCCACGAGCAGCCAGAAATGTCTCAACACGACGTGGCATGGACTCGACTAATATCAGAAGTAGTGCTGGGCTGTCCATAAATCCGTAAGAATACGAGGGGGTGGAGAATCCTTCTGAACAGCACATTGTAAGGCATCACAGATATGCTCAATAGTTGTCATGTCTGGGGAATTTGGTGACCTGCAGAAGTGTTTAAACTCAGAATAGTGTTCCTGGAGCCACTCGTTAGCAGTTCTGGACATGTGTCGCGTTGTCCTGCTAGAATTGCCCACACCGCCGGAATCAATTGTGGGTATCCACAATGGATATGAGTGGAAGCAGGTGTCACCTGTCAGAGTCGTATCTAGACTTATCAGGAGTCCCATAAAACTGCACACGTCCCACACATAATACAGAGGGGTCCAAAAAAAATGTATGCACTGTTTAAAAGTTCATAAAAATGGTTCAAATGGCTTTGAGCACTATGTGACTTAACTCCTGAAGTCATTAGTTCCCTAGAACTTAGAACTACTTAAACCTAACAAACCTAAGGACATCACACACATCCATGCCCGAGGCAGGATTCGAACCTGCGACCGTAGCGGTCGCGTGGTTCCGGACTGTAGCGCCTAGAACCGCTCGGCCACTCCGGCCGGCTAAAAGTCCATAACTTGCAAACTACTTCACGGAGTTGTCTCATTTTTGGTGAAAGTGTAGCTTAAAGTCCAACTTAAAGATATCACTTTAGGTGTTCGAAATGGTCAAGATTAACATCCACACACAAACGATGCCGCCGAACTGCAGCACGAACTAATGACTGCAACGTGTTCAGTTCGGTATTTGCACATTAATGTACGATGGATTCTCGAAGTTCATCCAATATGCGTGGCTTTTGTCGATAAACGTCGTCCTTTAGTGTTCGCCTCAGGTAAAGGTCCAGAGGAGTTAGGTCTGTGGAAAGTGGTGGATACTCCACAGCACCTCTACGGCCTATCCATCTTCCTGGTAAACTTCCGTCGAGATACGACCTAACACGATTTTGGTAGTGGGCTGGGACACCATCTTGTTGAAAGTAAACTCTTCCGTCTCCATACAAGACTCGGATGGCAGGTAAAATGGATGTCTGAAGCTTCTGAAGGTACACCTCACCGACAAAGAAGAATGGCCCAATCAAGCCCCGGTAAGACAACCCACACCTCACATTTACTGCTGGCAAATTCACGGTTTTGTCTACATGGACGTTCGGATTTTCGGCGGCCCAGTAGATGCAGTTGTGGCGATTTGCTGTACCATTGAGTTTGAATTGTGCCTCATCAGACCACACAATCATCTCTGCAAACTCTTCATCGTTGCGCACCATGTCAGTAAACCACTCGCAGTACTCCATTCTACGATCTGTCGTCCTCGTTCATTGCGTGTAGCAATCGTGGGATGTAGCACTTCCACTTTGCTGTCTTCAAAATTCGCCGAACACTTGAGCGATTCACTCCAGTTTCACGGGCACACTGTCTCACAGGCTTCTGTGGTGAGCGAGTGAATTGTAACACACGACGGGAGTTAGCTGGACTATACTATCTGGCGATTGTCATCTGACAAAACAAAACAACGCCATACAACGCTTGTGTGGCGATTGTCCGAACTACAACTATTACAGTACCAAAGATGAGACAACTCCGTCAATTACTTTGCCCCTTATGAACTTTTAAACAGTGGATACATTTTTTGGACCCCTCTGTAAGGCTTCCACAAGCTTGAACAGTCCCCTGCTGGCATGCAGGGTCTATGGATTCATGATGTTGTGTCCATACCCGTACACGTCCCTCCCCTCGATAAAATCTGAAACGAAACTCGTCCCGACAGGCAACATGTTTCCAGTCATCAACACTCCACCGTCGGTGTGACAGTGAGGGACGGGAAAAACCCACCGTGGTTCAACAACAAAGTTAGGAAACTACTGCGAAAGTAAAGAGAGCTTGACTGCAAATTTAAACGCAGCCAAAAGCTCTCAGACAAACGGAAGCTAAACGATGTCAAAGTTAGCGTAAGGAGGGCTATGCGTGAAGTTCAGTGAATTCGAAAGTAAAATTCTATGTACCGACTTGACAGAAAATCCTAGGAAGTTCTAGTCTTACGTTAAATCAGTAAGTGGATCGAAACAGCGTATCCAGACACTCTGGGATAATGGCATTGAAACAGAGGATGACACGCGTAAAGCTGAAACACTAAGCACCTTTTTCCAAAGCTGTTTCACAGAGGAAGACCGCACTGCAGTTCCTTCTCTAAATCCTCGCACGAACTAAAAAATGGCTGACATCGAAATAAGTGTCCAAAGAATAGAAAAGCAACTGAAATCACTCGACAGAGGAAAGTCCACTGGACCTGACGGGATACCAATTCGATTGTACACAGAGTACATAAAAGAACTTGCCCCGCTTCTAACAGCCGTGTACCGCAAGTCTCTAGAGGAACGGAAGGTTCCAAATGATTGGAAAAGAGCGCAGGTAGTTCCACTTTTCAAGAAGAGTCGTCGAGCAGATACGCAAAACTATAGGCCAATATCTCTGACATCCATCTGTTGTAGAATTTTAGAATAAGTTTTTTGCTCGCGTATCATGTCATTTCCGGAAACCCAGAATCTACTTTGTAGGAATCAACATGGATTCCGGAAACAGCAATCGTGTGAGAGCCAACTCGCTTTATTTGTTCATGAGACCCAGAAAATATTAGATACTGGCTCCCAGGTAGGTGCCATTTTCCTTGACTTCCGGAAGGCTTTCGATACAGTTCCGCACTGTCGCCTGATACACAATGTAAGAGCCTACGGAATATCAGACCAGGTGTGTGGCTGGATTGAAGAGTTTCTGGCAAACAGAACACAGCATGTTGTTCTCAATGGAGAGACATCTACAGACGTTAAAGTAACCTCTGGCGTGGTACATAGGAGTGTCATGGGACCATTGCTTTTCACAATATATATAAATGACCTAGTAGATAGTGTCGGAAGTTCCATGCGGCTTTTCGCGGATGATGCTGTAGTGTACAGAGAAGTTGCAGCATTAGAAAATCTCAGCGAAATGCAGGAAGATCTGCAGCGGATAGGCACTTGGTGCAGGGAGTGGCAACTTACCATTAACATAGACAAATGTAATGTATTGCGAAAACATAGAAAGAAGGATCCTTTATTGTATGATTATATGATAGCGGAACAAACACTGGTAGCAGTTACTTCTGTAAAATATCTGGGAGTATGCGCGCGGAACGATGTGAAGTGGAATGATCATATAAAATTAATTGTTGATAAGGAGGGTGCCAGGCTTAGATTCATTGGGAGGGTCCTTAGAAAACGTAGTCCATCAACAAAGAAGGTGGCTTACAAAACTCTCGTTCGACCTATATTTGAGTATTGCTCATCAGTGTGGGATCCGTACCAGGTCGGGTTGACAGAGGAGATAAAGAAAATCCAAAGAAGAGCGGCGTGTTTCGTCACAGTGTTATTTGGCAAGCGTGATAGCGTTACGGAGATGTTTCGTAAACTCAAGTGGCAGTCTCTGCAAGAGAGGCGCTCTGCATCGCGGTGTAGCTTGCTGTCCAGGTATCGAGAGGGTGCGTTTCTGGATGAGGTATCGAAAATATTACTTCCCCCTACTTCTACCTCCCAAGGAGATCACGAATGCAAAATTAGAGAGATTCGAGCACGCACGGAGGCTTTCTGGCAGTCGTTCTTTCCGCGAAACATATGCGACTGGAACAGGAAAGGGAGGTAATGACAGTGGCACGTAAAGTGCCCTCCGCCACACACCAATGGGTGGCTTGCGGAGTATAAATGTAGATGTAGATGTAGGTGTTGACAGGCCCAGGCGAGGCATGAAGCTTTGTGTCGTGCAGTCATCAAGGGTACACAAGTGCGCCTCTGGCTTGGCAAGGCCATATTGATGATGTTTCTTCGAATAGTTCGCACGTTGACACTTGCTGCGAAAGGGGTGCACTTCTGTCACGTTGAAGGATTCTCTTCAGTCGTCGTCTGTCCCGTTCTTACAAGATCTTTTTCCGGCCGCAACGATGTCGGAGATTTGATGTTTTACTGGAATCCTGATATTCACGGTACACTTGTTAAGTGGTCGTATTGGAAACTCCCCACTTCATCGCTACCTCGGAGATGGTGTGTCCCATCGCTCGTGCGCCGACGATAACACCACGTTCAAACTCACTAAAATCTTGATAACCTGCCACTGTGGTAGCAGTAAACGATCTAACAATGGCGCCAGACGCTTGTCTTAAATGGGCGTTGCCGACCGCAGCGCCGTATTCTGCCTATTTAGATATCTCTGTATTTGACAGTACCAGTTTCTTTGGCTCAAATGTTTCAAATGGCTCTAAACAGTATGGGACTTCACATCTGAGGTCATCAGTCCCCTAGACTTAGTACTGCTTGAACGAACGTAAGGACATCACACACATCCATGCGCGAGGCAGGATTCGAACCTGCGACGGTAGCACCAGCGCGGTTCCGGACTGAAGCGCCTAGAACCGGTCGGCCACAGCGGCCGGCTTTCTTTGGCACTTCACTGAACAAGCACCAGCGGGCTACTGGCAAGTGAGTGAGCGAGCGGGAGACTCACCTTGCGAGGTGACGCTGCCCACGACGGAGACGAAGCAGCTGCCCAGAGAGCGGTCGCCGCCGGCCTGCGGACACAGCCGGCGAGCCAGCATCAGCAGCAGCAGAGTGGCCACCGCGGCCAGCCACGCCCCGCTGGAGCACGCCCCGACGTACGCCTGCCACGTCTCCTGGGTCTCCGCCGCCTTCACGTACAGCTCGTACCTACCACAAGAGGCGCACTCGGTGAACCAAGCGCCGCCTCCGTGCCACTCTGTCCTCGCAACAGCATGAGTAATTTGGAACTACACTACTGGCCATTAAAATTGCTATACCACGAAGATGACGTGCTACAGACGCGAAATTTAACCGTCAGGAACAAGATGCTGTGATGTGCAAATGATTTGCTTTTCAGAGCATTCACACAAGGTTGGCGCCTGTGGCCACACCTACAACGTGCTGACGTGAGGAAAGTTTCCAACCGATTTCTCATACACAAACAGCACTTGACTGGCGTTACCTGGTGAAACGTTGTTGTGATGCCTCGTGTAAGGAGGAGAAATGCGTACCATCACGTTTCCGACTTTGATAAAGGTCGGATTGCAGCCTATCGCGATTGCGGTTTAACGTATCGCGACATTGCTGCTCGCGTTGGTCGAGATCCAATGACTGTTAGCAGAATATCCAATCGGTGGGTTCAGGAGGGTAATACGGAACGCCATGCTGGATCCCAACGGCCTCGTATCACTATCAGTTGAGGTGACAGCCATCTTACCCGCATGGCTGCAACGGGTCATGCAGCCACGCCTCGATCCCTGAGTCAACAGATGGGGACGTTTGCAAGACAACAACCATCTGCACGTACAGTTCGACGACGCTTGCAGCAGCACGAACTATCAGCTCGGAGACCATGGCTGCGGTTACCTTTGACGCTGCATCACAGGCAGGAGCGCCTCTGATGGTGTACTCAACGACGAATGGCAAAACGTCATTTTTCTGGATGAATCCAGGTCCTGTTTAGAGCATCACGATGGTCGCATCCGTGTTTGGCGACATCGCGGTGAACGCACATTGGAAGCGTGTATTCGTCATCGCCATGCTGGCCTATCACCCGGCGTGAAGGTATGAGGTCCCATTGGTTACAAGTCTCGGTCGCCTCTTGTTCGCATTGACGGCACTTTGAACTGTGGACGTTACATTTCAGATGTGTTACGATCCGTGGCCCTATCCTTTATTCGATACCTGCGAAACCCTACATTCCAGCAGGATAATGCACGACGGCGTGTTGCAGGTCCTGTACGGACGTTTCTGGATACATAAAATGTTCGACTGCTGCCCTGGCCAGCACATTCTCCATATCTCTCACCAAATGAAAACGCCTCGTGAATGGTGGCCAAGCAACTGGCTCGTCACAATACGCCAGTCACTACTCTTGATGACCTGTTGTATCGTGTTGAAGCTGCATGGGCAGCTGTACCTGTGCACGCCATCCAAGCTCTGTTTGACTCAATGCCCAGGCGTATCAAGGCCGCTATTACGGCCAGAGGTGGTAGTTCTGGGTACTGATTTCTCAGGATCTATGCACCCAAACTGCGTTAAAATGTAATCACATGTCAGTCCTAGTATAATATATTTGTCCAATGAATACCCGTTTATTATCTGCATTTCTTCTTGGTGTAGCAATTTTAATGGGCAGTAGTGTACATACCTTCATTACAGCGAATCAACGTATGTCATTAATGAAGCCAAGTCCTCCACTCCAGACTGTATATAAATTACGTTCCTTTCCGAGTTCACTTAGGAGATAGGTCCATAAGTGGTACGCAACCATTCACGAAATGACATGTCCGTATCTAAAGACTGGAAATTAAATAGGTCACACAGTTACATAAGAAAGGAAATAGAAGTAATCCGCTGAATTGTACACCTATATAATTGACGTCAATTTGCAGTAGGACTTTGGGACATACACTGCTCTCAAACTTTGTGAAATACCTCGAAGAAAATGATCTACTGACACATAGCCAGTATCGGTTCAGAAAGCACAACTGGTTCCTTATTCACGTGGGCTATGAATGCTATGAACAAGGAATGTCATGCCGATTCCATATTTCTAAATTTCCAAAAGGCTTCTGACACCGTTACACAGTAAATCACACAAATCGAAATCTGTAAATTCAACTAGATACTTAGTGATGACAAACACGAATAAATTCGGGTCGATCGCATAGAGTGTGGGAAAAGCAAACCAAAGACGGCGATTTACTGCCAGAAAGGAAATGCGACAAGTCTACTAAAGAGACTGTTTACACTATTGCTGGAGTATTGCTGTGGAGCGTGGGATCTGCATCAGAGAGGACTGGAGGTGGACATCAAAAAAGTTCAAATAGGGGAGAGTGCCAATGATATGATATATGAACTGGGATAGCAATACTTAGCTAGACATGTAAAACAGGTAGCAAGAGCTAACGGTTATCACGAGAACTCCGTGGATACATTAATGCGCAAGAAATATGCTTGAATGTAAAGCAGAATACCGTGTGAAATGCTAAGAGAGTCGCAATTCCATATCTTGGTTACCTGCCTCGCAAAGTGGCTAATAATTTAAACTCTTTTGAAGTAGATGCCGTATTTAAGACCAACAATAAGGAACAAGTTACAACATTAAGACGACAAATACAAGAGGACTGGTGTCTACAAAGATCAATGTAAAAAGTGCGATGTGAGCTACGTTGGTCAAACCAGTAGGACCTGCAAGTTAAGTTGCAAAGCACAGAATGAAGCTTCTCGGCTTAACAATTTCGATAAGTTAGCCATAGCCATACACCCCATGTTGGGAATCGTTGAAGAACTCTCAATTTCGCATATACAAGTAGAAAGTAAGAAAATGGATCTACTAGGACAAGTAGAGACTACCACACACGGCGTGAGAAAACATAATACATTAAATGAAGAACTTACAGGTGACGCAAACTGTTAGCTTCATGTTCATGGTGGAATTTGAATTTCCGGACTACCCAGTATGGTTATACATCATCTCTGTTTTTTCAGTACCACTTTCATTTGTGTTTACAGTCACGAAGAGCTCACCCACGTTTTTGTGTTTGTCTGCAGAATGTGCCTTTCAGGAGGATACAGGGGCTGTGCAAGCATGAAGCTGTCATTGTGACGTTGACAATACCTATGAACAAAATATGCTATTGCATTTTAATCTGTTTATCAGTTGACGCCCATGTGGATGTACATCTTGAAAAACAAGACCCCGCTGTATGGAAAATAGCCACGTTATTTTATTATTTTTAATGCTCTTGTTTACGTTTTATATTAGTAGCTCTTAGGTATTTCTCGTAGAATAATTCTGAAAATGAAGGCTTGACCTTCAAAACGCGAATACAGTAGTCCTACTCTCTTCACAGATCAAGCCAATAACACTGAAACCTGCGATTTTGTCGAACAAAGACATGCTTGGAGACCGTGGCTGTGCTGCCCACCACCAATAATTTAATACTGAAATCGATTCAACCCATCTAAATTAAATTTCTTCTCGTCACTGAAGATCACCCAACCCCATTTTGAAGTACAGGACATACGTGTTTCAGCAAATTCCTATCTAGAATTTTATGTTTGGGTTTTAGAACACTCGTTTCTGACTGCAAGATGTTTGTCATCTGACTGAATTCGTCTTAAAAGCCTGACAGTCACTGGCAACTGTAAATCACCAACAAGCTGTGACCATTGATTTGCGTAAAATTAACTGTTTCTATGCCTCAGATAATTTTCTACCTTGCCTTTGTTTTGTGTTCTGTACATAATCTGCCAGGAAGTTTCATATCAGCGCACACTCCGCTGCAGAGTGAAAATCTCATCCTGGAAACATCCCCCAGGCTGTGGCTAAGCCATGTCTCCGCAATATCCTTTCTTTCAGGAGTGCTAGTTCTGCAAGGTTCGCAGGAGAGCTTCTGTAAAGTTTGGAAGGTAGGAGACGAGGTACTGGCAGAAGTGAAGCTGTGAGTAGCGTGCGTGAGTCGTGCTTCGGTAGCTCAGTTGGTAGAGCACTTGCCCGCGAAAGGCAAAGGTCCCGAGTTCGAGTCTCGATCGGGCACACAGTTTTAATCTGCCAGGAAGTTTCATATCAGCGCACACTCCGCTGCAGAGTGAAAATCTCATTCTGTTCTGTACATATCTTGCGTCCCGTCTACCGAAATTATCAATGGCTGTACTTGAACGGTCAAACGTCTGTGAGATTTGACGATTAGGAAGCACCATTTTCTTGCACGCAACGATTGTTGCTTTTTCACCAAAAGATAACTGTTTTCTACGTGCCATTGTCACAATCGTGGTCTACGTAGACAACACGCATTGTCACTAATGGTGTCTGTTTTCTATCTACAGTAAAAGCACGTACGCACTGGTTAACTGATTAGCACAGCAAGAACTGACTACCTTTAAACTGAGATCAACCCTCTACCACCTGAATCGTTGATGTCTTGTTATATACGGTATTAGTGACATCGAATGCGATATAGTTCGATTGCGTTTGCCGTTTACTGGATTATATACTATTGTATATACACTGTGCGCAACTGTTCTAGTCGACTATGTTAATTTCCCATGCCTTAATTTTGAGTGGACGGAGAGTAAAGTGGAAGATTGATCGCAAATCTGTACCTGAATCAGAAAGCTCGGGTACGAATAGATAATGGGATTTCTGAAGACAGCAAGACTGTGAGAGGTGTTAGACAGGGCTACTGTCTCTCGCCGATCCTATGTAACATCTATCTGGAGGAAGTACTGGAAAGCTGTTTGGATGGGACAAGAGGCGTCAGGGTAGGTGAGTGGAAAATTGAATGTACAAGATTTTCAGATGAGATGGCGATCCTCGCAGAAAATCAAGAGGCACTGACTCAAACGCTAAACGACCTGAATGAGGCCTGTGCAGTATATGGTATGAAAATTAATAAAAAGAAAAGCAAAATCATGGTCATAGGCCTAAAGAAAAGAAAAGTGCAAGTTAAGTTGGGGTCAGAAAACATAGGACAGGTAACAGCATTCAAGTATATGGGAAGTTGGATTAAAGAAGACATGGATTGCCAACAAGATATCAAAGTAAGGACAGCTCTGGCGGAAGAGGCATTTCAAAAGCAGAAAGACTAACTAGTTGTTTAAACAAGGACTTAAGGAAGCGACTGATTAAGTGCTTACTATGGAGCGTGGCCCTGTATGGAGAAGAAATGTGGACTTTGAGACAGCAGGATGAGAAGAGAATTGAAGCTTGTGAAATGTGGATATGGCGTAGAGTGGAGAAGATCAGCTGGACTGATTAAGTCAGGAATGAAGAAGTACTGAGGAGAGTTGAAAGATTCTGCTGACGGCGAAGAACTGGAAACTAAACTGGATAGGCCACAACCTAAGAAGATTTCGTTACGGGAAAAAGAGGGAAGGGCAGAAGAAGGTTCCAGATGCTGGACGATGTCAGCAGGCCACAAGAAGGGTACCAAAGACTGAAGAGGTACACAGAAGACAGAGAAGCATGGAGGGCTATATAGTCAAAACCTGCCGCAAGGCAGACCACCAAATGATGATGATGATGAATTGATTTCCACTAGTATACTGTAGTTTTTTTTACACTGTTAATAGGTAGTTGGAAGCATTTTAACACTGTAGAATTTTTATCACGTTGCTTATGCTCATTTTCAATGGTTCAGTTCATGCAGCGCGAACATAAACGTTTCATTGCCTGACGTCCCACATTTGTTTCTTTAAAGTAAGAGTATTTGTGTGTATGGAGGCGCTTCAATAGATGAATTAATCTTAGTGTCGGATAAGCTGACATATTTTTTGGCATACAGCATGGAGCGGATATAAAAAGTTTACAGAAGAACGAAACAGAAATATAGCAGTACGTCTAGTTCCGTAGAAACTACTGAGATCGAAAAATAAAATTCTCTGACAGTGGTAGTCAATTGTTCCAGCGAATTTTAGAGAAATATTCTTATCGAAATAAGCTTAGAATCACAACGTATGGTTTCAAGTTGTTGACGTTCGGTGGCAGGAGGTTGGTTGGGTTGTTTGGGGAAGGAGATCAGACAGCGAGGTCATCGGTCTCATCGGATTAGGGAAGGATGGGGAAGGAAGTCGGCCGTGCCCTTTCAGAGGAACCATCTCGGCATTTGCGTATACGAGTTGTTTCAAAGGTAGTAGCAATAGCAATATTGTCAGCCTTATAATGACAATGAAATGAGCTAATGGACGGTTCAGCTGTAGAGGACAGTTTAGGAACAAACAACAAGTAAATAAAATCATTGATATTCCCGGCAATGCGATGAAATTCGGAGATGCATTATTTTGTGGAGCAAGTAAATTATAACAGGACGGCGGAGAACGCTTTCCTTACCAGATGGAGAGAATGTGCCTGGAGAAGGTCATCTCGTTGAGGTCGGAGCTGGTGATGACGGTGGGCTGAAGCAGCACGTCAGCCTTCCCCGCGGCCACCACCTGCTGCCCCACAGGATATCGCATCACCCGGTACTCAGACCTGCAACACGACACCACCGCCTTCTATTCATTGCTAGTCGGACGAAAGTGAAGGCGAGACATCGGTGTCCTGTCCTCGGTGAGATCTCGCTCGTTCAGAGGGTGTTGTCATGGTCAGGCATTATAATGACCTCTGGTCTTCATGTAGCAAAAATTGAAGCTCTCGTTGCGATGAGACGCCCAGCCCAGTGTAGCTGAGGCGAGTTGACATTCTGGATGGAGCTGTACAATTGGCAAGTCCACTCAAGAACTTAGGTGCCAATTTTGAAAGTGTCTAATAAGGCGACACCATGTCGAAGAGCTGAGAGGTAAAGCGCTGCGAACGATGCACCTAAAGTAGAAATTTAACAGGTAGGCCACTCCTAGCTTGTGTGCCGTCTGTGGTATCAGCGTTCGATACCACACTTGTTAGGTGTTGCAGTTATCGACCGCGGTTCGTACTAGGATCGCTGGACCCGAGAGTCGAGACTGGCGTCGCTCCGCGGCTTTCAACAAGTCTCTAGCGTGCGCTCGGCCACTCCTGCTCGGGACGTCAAGTAGGAAAGTAGTATAGCCTTCAGCTGATAGCAAGCAAACTCTAACAAGGCGGTTAGTTAAAGTATGGTCTATATGATGCCTCTATAGCTCTCTGTTTGTAATTATATTCCTCCTGACTATGTAGACTCTTGTACCACCAGTTAAGTACAATATATTATTTTTTACCAACGACTTCTAATTATTTTAGTCGTTGTAGACCCAGACCCTGAAGCCAGCTCCTTATCGACGTCACTGACAAACCTGCTGTATATGCAAAGAAGATATGTGTGTGTTTCTATTTAGCATTGCCCACCAGTCATTCATATTGGCGACGATTCGTTCGTCGTCATCATAACACTGTCACTGGTCAGCACTTTATGCTGTCACTGGTCAGCACTTTATGCTGTCACTGGTCAGCACTTGCTGACGTCACTGGGGAGACAGCAGTCCCGTGGACTTCAGTTCTCCATTTCGCTAAGCAGTGACCGTGATGTTGTTTCTGGGTTATTTTTCGTACCAATCATAACCAATGATATTTTTTAGCTCTGGTACATTTTGAAACAAAGAGTGTCCTAATCATTGAATCTGGAAGTGCTGTATGACAACATAGCTGAAAACACGATGAGACTATCCAGATTAGCAGGACATTGCAGAGACAGCTTTACCGTCGCAGGTATGTTTACCGATTAAAATAATTCTCAGACCAACATAAACGTCATTTTCACCACATAAAATTCTTCACCTCTGATATTCTGAATAAAAAAACCTGTTGGTATAAACGGTATTAGAACAAGACGTTTAATCTATATGTGATAACACAGACGCAGCTCGAGTTGGTATCTTTTTGTTGCAATGTTCTTAGTAGCCACCTCCTTGGCTTTACAGTTTGCACGTGTGATTCCAATGATAGTCCTTGTCCCCACGCCTAAAACAAACTTTCTTCTGTTAATTTTCTCGAATCGAGAATGAATGTGTATTTTCAGCGCATTTTTTGCACTTCGAAATCCTTTCTCCGTAGAAAGTAGCGAAAATATGTCGGAACACAGATAGCCATCCAGGTGCCTGCGACTGTCTCAATGCAGCATCCCGCTCTGCTTGTAAAGCTGTATTACAAGAATGATGACTGTGCACACGTCGCTCTGCAAAACTTCCGGACACTGAAGGGTTTGGTCCGATGACTGTCGTGGGTCTGGAGAAAACGATTCGGAAATTCGAAATGACGGATTCTTTTGGTGTGCAACCAGATAGAGGGAGGAAACGAATTGATTCGACGCCAGTGGAAGAAGTGCCCACAGCAATACAGGAGGAGACGAGTGGTGGTGTGCAAACGCGTAGGGCGGGGAGAATTGCCCGAACACTGGACACACCGGTGAGCACGGTGAGTGAGTAAAATCCTACGAAACATCCTTCTTAGCTATCCATTCAAAATTACCCATGTGCACTAGGGCTTCCTGTTGTACTGCCAGCAAGAGAGACCTTTGCTTTAGAATTACTTGCTCGCATGGAAGTGGAAAATGATTGGCCGTGGAAGATTTTGTGGACAGGCAAAGACCACTTCCATCTGACAGGACATGTCAATGCAAAGAATTGTCGAATATGGTGTAAAGCAATTTAATAAACAATATATGTAATAGTAATTAATAAAAATAATAAAAAATATAGTAGTAATTATTATTTTGAATATTAGTAGTAGTAATTCTTTCTTTGCCAGAGAGGCTAGATGTACGAATTATCAATTAATTATATATTGTCTTTGAAATTAGGTTTGTAATGTGAATGACAGTTAACTCCCAAAGCACTTTGACTTGAAACTCTGAATATGCTGTGATAGCCTTTAATAAAGTGACGCCAAAATAGAAGAGAGATAACTCTAATAATACTATGATAATGGTTATGTTAAATAATTATGCACTCTGTCTCTCAATAACTAATAACACAACATTAGTATTAGCCCGACGCTGATCAGCAAACTAGCTCAGTTCACGGGTGGTTACAGGTTTATAAATAGCTAATTCTCTCTCTCTTGCCTTATCAAAGATATTCCTCAATATATACCAAAAGTATAGTCAAACCTCATGTGCTTATAGCATCAAATATAATTTCATAGGTTAGTTCAATGTGAAGTAATAAAACCCGTAAATCCAGATCGTGGTTTCGTCTCGAATACCAATATTAGATAACAAGCATAATCTTTCGCATACTAAAACTAGAATCCTGTGTCCAGGCCTATCTGCCTGGGTTGTTATCTTCCAACCTTGAGAAAACCTGAAAGTGAAATATATTGAACAATTCGTAGCCGCCGCATAGCTCGTGGAATCTGAAAGAAAGTTTAATGTCCTAAACGGCGGCACGACTCGAAGAGGAGCTGAAAGAAAATTACTGATTATTTTCTAGTATGGCGCCTAATAGTGGTCAATATTCCGTTAAGGCCACATCTACTCAGGACACGCAAGGTTTAGATTTATAAACAATTATGTACCATACACAAGTTTGAAGTCATGAGCAACTATATTTTTCGTTTCGTTTACAACTTACATAGACTGTTACAGCAAGATGAACCTTAGACAATCGTTCTTTCTTCTTCGAGTCCAAGAACAGGAGAATTCCACCAGAATAGTAAGTTCAGACACAAAATCTCGAATGTCCATGGAATATTCATCAAGGCATACATTGCAACATAATGCATTTGTTTACAATAAATGAAAAGCACCAGCTTGCTTCTGTTCTACAATGTTACTTTTATTGTGTTACCCGGTTTTCGGTTTACAAGGTCTTCATCAG
Organism: Schistocerca serialis cubense; assembly: GCF_023864345.2. Classification (NCBI taxonomy): domain Eukaryota; kingdom Metazoa; phylum Arthropoda; class Insecta; order Orthoptera; family Acrididae; genus Schistocerca; species Schistocerca serialis. The sequence goes on from NC_064639.1 coordinate 1,101,828,179, forward strand.
ACTCAGTAAATGTCTGAAGATGGCCGTGTAAGCCGAAAACCGGGTAACACAATAAAAGTAATATTGTAGAACAGAAGCAAGCTGGTAATTTTCATTTATTATAATGTTGTTCTACCAAGAACCGTCGGATGTTTCTGTTAGCATTTGTTTAGTCACTGGCGTACATCGGCAGCTATTCACACAATAATTATCAATACATGGCATGCAAAAACTTCAAATTCGTGACAACCCCAGAAGATACAGTACAATGGGCAACGGAAAATCCACAAGCAAATCAACCAGTTCTAGTTCATCCTGAAAAGGTCAATGTGTGGTATGATTATAATCCTTCAGTGGTTAGTGAGAGGTGCTTCCGATCATATTACCTGTACGGTCACTGGTAACCGCTATGAGTGTCTTCTGCGCAACCACGTCATTTCAGCTCTCCAACAGCATGGATGTGTGGGTGGGATCATTTTTATGCAAGATGGCGCACCTCTGCACATTGCAAATCCAGTTAAGGAACTGCTGAAGCGCCATGTCTAAAATACTCGAATTATCAGCCGCCATTTCGTTACAGCCTGGCCGTCCCGATCACCTGATTTTAATCCGTGTGACTTCTTGCTGTGGGACTATCTGAAAGGTTGTTGTGTTCAGTGTTCCGATTGCCAACTTAGTTGCACTGAAGGCACGCACTGCGCGACACTTTCTGGCGTGACCCCGAAAACACTTCGATCAGTTGTGGAACATGCTGTGTCTCCATTTCAACTTGTTGCAGAAAATGGTGGCTAGCATGTTGATCATGTTTTGCGCCAGTCACGCGGAACTTAATAATTCGATATGATATTTATTGATGCTTTTTATACGGTTTTTGGCCTCCGCACAGCTAAAAACCGAAGTGATTTATACTTCTTATGCGGCTTTTGGCCTCAGGTTAATTAAAAACCGATGTGATTGATGCTTTTTATGTGGTTTTTGGCCTCAGGACAATTAAAAACCGATTTTTCCCATCCGATGTGATATGACCTTTCCATGGGGGATGGGCTTACGTAACTGACAGTACCCCACCTGTACATCCATGCACACTGAGTAGAACAGTTTGCTTAACATCAAACGTATACCTTGGTATTATTCTATGATTCATTTGTCATTCGTAGTCGACCACTATTACATTATAATGCTTACAGCGCCATCTATTGCTCCATTTTTTCCTATTTCTCCGATAGTGTTCCGTTGCAATTTGACGTCATTCTGACCAGTGGTGTTATTTCTACTGAGGTTTGAAAGTTTAAATTTAAGTATAATCACCCTGTATGTGCTGAAGAATAGAAAGTTATTTTCGTTGACATATTAAATGACATGCGTAAGACTTAAGGTGACAAGAGGTGAGAAGAGTTTCCTGAAAAGTGGAGATGATATCAATTTGGAAACCGGAGAGAACTGTAATAACATTTTTGGTAGTTTGTCTATGATTTTAGGATTTTAGGAAGGCAAATTTGATGTGCGATTCCAATTTAGAATATGGATCATCTGACTTTGTGGTATTTGCTTGCAAATGAGGAATGCTCGGATTTTCCATGGATATAAATAGAAATTGTAGAAGTCCATAAGCGGTAACTGCCATGTTAAACAAACATAAAGTCGTTAAGGTATTTCTTCGCACAGACCTCATAACCAAATGACGCTCTATTCCTGTCATGACTTACATGTAATGGTAAATTTGCAAGGAGAGACTTATGAATTTTCAGTTACATATTATCAATAAGAAGCACATACACGTACTCACAAAAAATAGGTTTTGTAATACTTGGGCTATTCACGTATATATTATTTTTTTCTTTCGAACTACACATCGGTACTGACTATGCAGGTGCGTTATTTGACAAGTTTGTGTGGAATCGTACAACAGTTAAAGTATGCTTTATAAACAACACTTATTTTTCGAGAAGACAGTCGGACATTGTAGCATTTTTGAAGTAACTATGTATTGCGAGACGGATACGATGCAGTAGGAAGATGGCTAGTTATGAGTAAGAGCGGACGTGTGTAAATGGACAGTATCAGGAGAACTATTTATGTGTTGAAGGTGGCCATATCATTGAGGAAATATAATGCCATTAACCAAATGTAGATTTGCTCACTGACGAACGAGGAGGCTCTGGTAACATCTTCCTACGTGTCAACAGCTCCAGTAATGTGCTCAAGCACTGATTTACTTCAGTTAGGCCCCACTAAGTTTTGTAGACTGACGACTGAGCAACATAATGTCTCTGCACGCGAGTGTGACGTCAGAGTATAGCGCAAAGGAGATGGTCTCGGTAAGGAGAAACGGACGCAAGTGACGTGTACTGTCGGGCCCATGTGGTGCACAGTTATTACTAGCGAGGCATCATTAGCATGACGAGTATAGGCAGATATGAGAGGCTCCAGTCACATCGAGATCCTGCCCCGTAACTCGTCATTGTGATAACTATCAAACACTGCAGAATTTCCTCATTATTTCTAAACAATCATTGATGTAAAGAGAAAGCAAGGAATTACACTTCGAGGAAAAACATCCATGTTAAGCAATTTCTTTCTGCTTCATGGACAAACTACGTGACCTGAGAGCATCTCTTGCGTTCAAATCAGTGTCTGTAAATAAACTGGCATGCACATATGATTTACAAACACTTCAGACACATGAAAAAATATGAGAGAATAGAATCTTTCACACCATTAGCTCAGATATCGGAAGAAACACAATCATTTTATGTTCGTCAACAACAAGAGGACATTGCTGTTTTGTACACTATGTCAAGTCTGGTTTTAGCAGTGCAGTGCTAGATCAGACTGGTGGTTTGCAGAACAAATCGTGAGAGCCTGTCTTTTAATAGAACCTACTATAAGATTTTACTGTGTGTCTCTCTCTCCGTACCACTACATCAAAACCAACTACCGTCTGCATGCTTATATTTGACATTTTTGAAGCACAACTCACCTCTGCTGACATGTCTGTAAAGTTCCTATCATACAGCAGATACTTGAGTTCGAGGTTTGTAAGCAGTTTCATTATCAGAGCCTTTTTCATGAAATCTACACACATGTCGGGAAAAAACACTATAATTCCTAGGTTCCACAATGAACAATAATTCAAGTGGTGCCTACTCTATAATTAGAGGTTATGAAGTATGAAATAACACACAACTTATGGTAACATCAGTTTTGTCAACATGCAACCGTAACGGTAATAATAAAAACAGTCATCATTCCAAGAGAATAGATACTTCCATTTTCTACTTGTTTTATGAGCGAACTCGATGTAGTTTCAAGAGAACTATCTGCATGCTTTAACTTGTGATACCACTCCTTGTAACAGAACCTCCTACAGTATTGTACCAAGTCTCTCTCCTGACACATAGAAAAACAACTACTGTCTGTATGTTGATATCGAGCATATTACATATTACACTCCAATGCAGGAGGTGGCCATTGGTCAAAGTCACTTGCACAGACACGTGTAAAGTTTTGTCGACTGTGCTGGACGAAGACCATATCCAACAGACTATCAATCACAAGAGAGGGTTCCTGTATTGGTCCTTCATAAGCAATTTAATACATTGTTTATTCGGTTGTAACACATTCAGGCAGTATCACTACAACTTTGTACACCACCATACACTTCGTTTTGCTACCATGACGTCAATTTCAGTGTCAACTGCTAAACTGACATTAACATGTTTCGATCCTTTAGCTCCCACAGAAAGCTGAACGTCACATGGTGTGAACTATGCAGCTCCCACAACAAACTGGTTTGTAGAATTAAAACACAAAAACGATGTCAATCATTGACAAAAATGTGGAAGACATCACAGCATAGGGTAACTGGGGGAGTTTGTGATGTTGTAGAGCGTTTCCAACAGCTATCCAAAGTTGAAAACTGGTACAGTTACTCTCATATTCCACAGACAGGGGAGCGGGTGTTTCGGTGCCCCATTTCAAAGAGCATTGTTTTACCATTTTGCAGTCATGCGCATGATTACTGTTCCAGTGTTGTCTATCTTCGGAAGGTTCTGTTCACAACGTGTGCGAGGTAGTAGAAATAAACAGAGGTCCTGTTATATTACTGGTGGAAAAAAAATTAAAAAATGCGTAGGGCATCGCAGCTTATGTTTATAGGACGAGTCTGCAACATCTGGAAGTGATTAACTCTACATTTAACGCCACACACAGTGACAAGTAGCCGATATCCAGTGTTCTACCAAGGCTGCCTCCAACTCAACCAAGTGGTGTCGGTCAATCATTAAATAGTAATCGACAGCACGAAATGGATGGGAAAGACACTGTTGATATGGGGGGATGTACGGTAATACACACCACAGTTGATAGTGTGATAAATTTTACCAGTTGTTCATTAATTTCAACACCAGCCATTGACATAGCGGATGGCTTCCCAATTTCTGTTTCATAGCTAAATCACCCGTCCACTATTTTGCAGATACCGTATACTAGATCGCAAATGAAGAAGAAGTATTACGAAATACGTGGAATTGAGGTGTGTTCGGGGTACCCATACACTCAAGACTGAGAAAAGCTTAAAAATTATGCTCTGGCTGCATTCACGTTTAACCCTCCCCCATCCCCTGTGTACTATGTGGTGACATACGTATTACACAGAGGTGCTATATCAAAGCAGGTAAAACATATGTATTCCAATCCATAAATGTGTTCTCACACATGCAGTTGAACATGTAGTAGGTATTACCAAATTAGAGCTGGTTCTCACAAATAATGTTATTCATTAAGTATTAATGAGAATAATTAATGCGTTTATCAAAATGAAGCCATTCCCTAGGGTATGTTGTCCTTGACGGCAATGTTCATTAGAGGCATGGGTATCGTCAGGAGCGCCCAGTGAAGTGCGGTAGGATGACTGTTGTTCTCGATATATATAAATGTTTGGCGGACAGGCTGGGCAGCAGTCTGTGCTTATTTGCTGATGATGCTGTGGTGTATGGTAAGGTGACTGTAGGAAGATACAAGATGACTTGGAAAAAATTTCCAGTTGGTGTGATGAATGGCGGTTAACCCTAAATGTCGAAGAATGTAAGTTAATTTGGACGAGTAGGAAGAACAAACCTGTAATGTTCGGTTACAGTATTACCAGTGTCCAGCTTGATGCAGTCAAGGCATTTAAATATTTGGGCATAACGTTGCAAAGCGATATGAAGTGGAACTTGTATGTGACAACTGTGGTAGGGAAGGCAAATGGTCGACTTCAGTTTACTGGCAGAATTTTAGGAAAGAATGGTTCACCTGTAATGGAGAGCGCGTATAGAACGCTGGCGTGACCTATTCTTGAGTACCACTCGAGTGTTTAGGATCTGTACCAGGTCAGATTGAAGGAAGTCATGGAAGCAATTCAGAGGAGGGCTGCTGGATTTGTTACCAGTGGGTTCAAACAACATGTAAGTGTTATGTAGATGCTTTGGGAAGTCGAATGTGAGTCCCTGGAGGGAAGACGGCGTTCTTTTCAGGAAACACTATTGAGAAAATTTAGGAACCGGCATTTGAAGCTGACTGCTCTCACCAACATACATCACACATGAGGGCCATGAAGATAAGATATGAGAAATTAGGGCTCATTCGGAGATGTACAGACAGTCGTTTGTCCCTCACTCTATTTGTGAGTGGAACAGGAGGGAAATTGACAAGTAATAGTACAAGGTACCCTCCGCAACGCACCTTATGGTGGCCTGCACGGTATCTATGTAGATGTAGATGTAGAACTGATACAGGTGCACGGCAGACTGCAGTGGTCATACGTACACAGAGTGCAGGCACAGTGCAGCCTGCACCTGGCAACAAGTAAACAGAGCAATGTCACAACTACCGCCTGTTCGTAATTCGCCTGTTTCCACCAATGGCAATAAATAGTGTAAACACAGACCAAGCACGTTTTTATCCACCAAATACAGGGAATAATATAAAGACCAATGAAGGACGCCTAACACACCCCCTGCTATCTTCAAGGACTCTATCAAATTACATAAATGGCTTCCTATCTATAACCCTCTCATACAATATTCAGCTTGCAATAGTGACCAAAACGTCTGAATATTTTGACTAGGCAGTAAACAGCAGAGAAGAATTTTATTGCCAGTGACAATGGCCATGGAAACCTAGACTTAGACAAGTTGAGAAAGAGTCTGAACTTGTTTTAAGAGGTTCAATCTTCCCCCATTTCAAATGTAGGTGTAAATCAGTTTTTCAGTTAAATGTAAGTATGTGTTTCCCCGCATAAGACAGAATATCATACATACATATAAATACAGACTGGACAAAATTAATTAGTATTTGTTATATCTTTGACATTGACTGGTTGAAGAGTGTGTAAGGTGTCAAGCAAATAACACACCTTACATTGAATTCCTGAAGCAATTCTGGTTAAATCGATATGTCACATGACATAGTTATGTCAAATTGTACGAATTTTTATTGATATGCGGATAGAATAAACTAGCTGTCATTTCATGAACATAAACCACTAACACTCACACTAGTATTTTTAAGGCAAGTAATTTGCCGGACACGAACTACGAGACGCAGTTCTGAGGTAAGGAGAATTTTACAACGGAACACCCATCCCGTGTTTGGCTAAAAACTTCACAGTGACACACCCAGCAGACACAATGAGGTACCAGAGCCGCTGTGCAGACCATCGGCAATAGCTGCCCTGCTTTTAACGACGACCCTTCGGAAAGCCTTCCTACAGGAACAGGGTGGGAGATGGAAGATACACGTCCAGAGAAACCCAACTCAAAAAGACTAGTGACTCGCTGTAGCCACCCGCGTTAAAACTCACACGAAGGAAAAAGCTGTTTATCTCATTATTATGTAGCAGAAGTTAAACTCTGCCCTACGAAAGAAACAATGCCTTTGACAGGCTACAAAACCTCTAGTGGGTGGAGTTATAACAAATACGAAAGCTCTGATTGGCCAGAAAGAAAACATGTGGCCACCAACTTTGATATAGGCATATTGTAGACTGGAAACTCGCACTTTCACGTGCAGAACATTGTTGAGTGTTTGAGCAAGGCGACTCGCTCCGCGCTGAGACGATTCCGAGAGTCGTTATGCGAACACTTGTTCACAGGCTCGTCTTAACTCGTAAGGACTTAAACTGCAAAGTCTCCTACTATGGAGAATCGCACTGATAAGTGACAGTTAACACTTGTGAGCGATTTGAGGGCAATGACGTACGCACTACTCCAGCCAAATAGCATGTACCATGACAGTTAATTTAGCTAGGGATCAGCTACGAGTCGCGGCTTCACCAAAGATGTAGGAAATGTATCAGACTGGGGTTTAACAGTCGAGAGAGATTTACTACACTCAGAACTGCGGTCATCTCTATCTCTCCTTTTTTTTCGTACATTCAACCATGACCTGTAGTTATAAATATTCACGATTGTTGGGCTTAATTGAAGCAGAAATGCAAAATACCCGATCTAAGGAAAAGAGCTAATCAGCCACTGTAGAGTGCTTTATGACCTAAAGCTATTGAATTGTTTTAAATATGTACTTCTTTCTGATTGCTCTTTACCTACCCCCATCCATTAATTGGTTATTTCATTGTCCGTTTTTAGCTTAATTGCTATCTCTGTGCCCCAATTGTATATAATTTGTTTGTCTTTTTTCGACCCCCAGACATGATAATCCACCATCTTACTATTAAATAATTTTAGAATAGCTAGGAATTTCGCTTCACAGTTGCGAACACCCCATATCAATATTTTAACATCCTGTATGTATGAAACTTCCTGGCAGATTAAAACTGTGTGCCCGACCGAGACTCGAACTCGGGACCTTTGCCTTTCGCGGGCAAGTGCTCTACCATCTGAGCTACCGAAGCACGGCTCACGTTCGGTCCTCACAGCTTTACTTCTGCCAGTATCTCGTCTCCTACCTTCCAAACTTTACAGAACCTCTCCTGCGAAACTTCCAGAACTAGCACTCCTGAAAGAAAGGGTACTGCGGAGACATGGCTTAGCCACAGCCTGGGGGATGTTTCCAGAATGAGATTTTCACTCTGCAGCGGAGTGTGCGCTGATATGAAACTTCCTGGCAGATTAAAACTGTGTGCCCGACCGAGACTCGAACTCGGGACCTTTGCCTTTCGCGGGCAAGTGCTCTACAATCTGAGCTACCGAAGCACGACTCACGCCCGGTCCTCACAGCTTTACTTCTGCCAGTATCTCACGAAAGGCAAAGGTCCCGAGTTCGAGTCTCGGTCGGGCACACAGTTTTAATCTGCCAGGAAGTTTCATATCGGCGCACACTCCGTTGCAGAGTGAAAATCTCATTCTGGAATCCTGTATGCATGTTTGTTAACACTGCTAGATCATGAAGTCATGCTAAGAGTAAAAACAAACCTGAATAACGAAAATCTAAGCTTTTCATTTTTTACCAACATATAGTTACACTTGAACCCGTACACTAATTTCTGTCAGCGATAACGTTTCCTTTATGGGGAGTGTAGTGTAACTGACATTGAGATCACTGTCTGATTATATCGCTTCTGAACTCTGCATGTGTGAGAAGGTATCTTCCTACCTTGCAGGTCTCAGGTTAAACACAAGTTTCTAAAACACTCACAGAGCATCCTTGCGCAACTGTGGTAGGAAGATAGAACCAGTCTTACATGTTACAAGTGATCTCTCAGGAGATGATGTGTAATACAGGTTTTTGCAGCTTCTTGCGAACTAGTACGTACTGTACCCCTCGTAGTACCCTGAAACTGCGTTGTGTCTCTCATGTATGCCTCAGGCCCTCCTTGCACAGTGTCACTTTGTTTCCACAATTTACTCAGAATTTTCCATGCCATTCCGACAGGGAAAAGGTCGTCTTATTTAATGACCAAGTTCGATGTTATATTTTGCTAATTCCGATGATATTTTTATCAATGTCAATGTTACTTATGCCTGCTGAAGTGTCATTTATTTGCTGATTCTTTTTGGAGTTGCTTATGGTCTTGCTTTTTGTCTTATTTTATGTTTTTTGTGGTACGTGAAAAACGAAAGTATACCTATTAGCTCCATTATATTTATTGTCATTAGACATCATATTTACTTAATTGAAAACAAACTTTAAAGCTATTAAATCCAAACAGTTAAAAATATCTCTGCAGTCATTGTTTAAAGTAACTGAAAAGAAATCGCTGCTACACCTCCAGAGTTCTCTTCATAGTCATTATGCCACTGTTCGATTACACACCACAACAATGTTAAAATATTTTAATGGGAGTCAATCTTTTAACCACAGACTTCAGCAATGCAGCAGACATTATAAAATGCCCGCACTCCCTGCTGGCACAAAACGTTACTTTTCCACTACATTCTGAACGAATTTGTGCCGTTCCGAATACCTTTGTCGCTGACACCTGTCACTGCATGTGCATACAATACAGGGTGTTCGTTAATGCCAGTTACAAACTTCTAGGACTTGTAGAGGGAAGTGAGTACATACTATTTTGCACAGGTACTCATTACTAGAGACGTACCATTTCCGTTGCACGACGGTTTCAGTTCAGATATTTAACTCATCCACTTCTGCTTGAGGACTTGAATTAAGAATGACAAATCACTTCTATTAGGTAACAGTTCTAAAGGAAACATAACGAAACATCTATTTATCGCTTAAGCACATTTGTTGGTATTAACAATTAAACATTACGTGGTTACATTATCCTTAATCGAAAAAGAACAAAGAATACTGTACATACAGAACAGTACTGATGCATTACAACAGTGGCTCGATGTGACGGACACCAACGTTGCTGCAGACATTGCACTTACGAAACATGTTCTGGTACAAACTCTCCACCCCACCTGATGTATCTCAAATTTTTTGTGCAGGGGCCAGTCGTCATGCCAGCAGATCTTCTTCTGCCTCTACGGCACTCCGTCTTCAGGCCACAAGTGACCCATCGGGACCATCCGACCGCCGTGTCATCTTCAGCTGAGGATGCGGATAGGAGGGGTGTGTGGTCAGCACACCGCACTCCCGGTCGTTACGATGGTGTTCTGTGACCGGAACCGCTACTATTCGGTCGAGTAGCTCCTCAATTGGCATCACGAGGCTGGGTGCACCCCGAAAAACGGCAACAGCGTATGACGGCCAGGATGGTCACCCACCCAAGTGCCGGCCACACCCGACAGCACTTAACTTCGGTGATCTGTCGGGAACTGGTGTATCCACTGCGGCAAGGCCGTTGCTCCTCTGCCTCTACAGGAGTCTCGCAAATTAAACTTCTGACACAACCCCCATCAGAAGCAGTACACGTCATCCTGTGTGCCCTGTTGCATACCGGGTAAAGCAAATCTGAGACTTTTCTCTGTCTCTCAGCAGACGTGGATGTGTTACACATCTGAATTGAAACCGTCGTGTAACGGAATCGGTACGACCCTGGACAAGGGCAACTATTCAAAATATTATGTACTCAATGCCCCCATGAAAGTCCTAGAAATTTGTAACCGAAATTTCCGGGAACCCTGTATACCTTTAGCCATGTGACAATTAAAAGACTTCATCCTTATGACCCTAGCGTTGAGACAATAACCTTGTGCTGTGAATACAGCTTTGTACGTACAGTATTTGGGGCCATTGGAACAGTCCGACTACTTTCAAGATGGAACCAAGTGCCTTTCATAGTTTTCTTCACCTCTGTCGGAGATGTTTCCCGCACGTTTCAAAATCTTGCATGTTTCATCACCAAAAATTCCTTTTACAGGATAATGGCGCCACCTTGAAGGGCTTTCTATTTCGAACGCAGGTATCTGTTTATCAGCTGACGTCACATTTCTCGACAGCACTTCACAACAATATGTATCACAAACGATGAGCTTTGAAGAGATTTTTTAATGTATAGGTATTTTCATAGTACAGAGGTATAAATACGATAATCACCTAAATTGTCATTTTAGCTTCATAAAAACTTAAACCTGCACGATTTGCTTTAAATACCCAACCATAGCACACAACATGTGACATCACGCAAACGTGTTCCGGGCGTTATAACAGTACAATGAAGAAGTTTATTTAAATATTTAATCAATATTGCCCCTACTTTTACTATGTGGTGAATGGAGGTTGTAGTGATAGGCTGTTCTGTAGAGTTGTCCGAGGTCTGAGTTAGCCTGAAAGGTGATAATATGTTTGTGAGTTGGCGAAGCCAATGGCTGTAGCTCCATAAGAAGCTATCACACACTACTGCACCATGATTTAATTTCTTCCGTCTATCGTATGTGATGACAGTGATTTTTTGTGACCTAGGGTATCACGTTCTATGAATAGCAGTAAGAAGATAACCGAGCAAGCGCCATGTCTATTTACGTGTTTGCCAATTCTAAACTGCCACCTTTGTTTTCTTCCGTATTTATTGTTGTGTTCAACGAAAATTCAAGATTTAGTTGATGCACTGCATTAAAAATCTCTAAAAGAAACACTTCGTTTGTGGTCTGGTTTGTTGTGAAGAAGTTGAAGTAGATATGACATCGGCATATACAACTATTACCGGAATAGAGCTTGTTGGATGTAGGGAATTTTCGTTTGACGTCACATCCGGGACTTCCATTCCTTACCTGGGGAATGTGCTCTCACTTTAACGGTATTCGTGGACCGCAGCTTTGAGGAAAAGTTCAGATAAAATTTCAGCATCACATAACTATCAGTTTCCAATATTACTAAACTGCTGTCCTCAGATTAACGATGTTTTTACGTGGGGACGGGATAAATTTAGCAACAGTTTGTATAAACCGCCGATTTCGCGTTAATTTCTCAAAAACCACCGATATCGTGCTATTTTTCGCGTTATCGGTTATGCTAAATTTTCATCTCGGCAATTTTGATTGCCTTGCGGAGACCTCCAAATATTTCCCTGAGCCAGAGCTGTATTGTGCGGAATCCAGAAAGTGTTGTTACATGACAAGCTACATTCCACAAGAAACTCATAATTAGATGGAGAGAGAGAATATGGAAGAGGTGTTCCTTAAAATTATGTGAGGTAATTAATCCTTGCTTTTTAATAATTTGTGCGTATGTTAGTCATAACACTTAACGTAGAAAACACACATTCGTCGTGAGGTAACAAAAATGGTTCAAATGGCTCTGAGCACTATGGGACTTAACTTCTGTGGTCATCAGTCCCCTAGAACTTAGAACTACTTAAACCTAACTAACCTAAAGTCATCACACACATCCATGCCCGAGGCAGGATTCGAACCTGCGACCGTAGCAGTCCCGTGGTGTGAGGTAACAGATGGTGACGTAATCTCTCTTATGCTTCCAAACCATGACAGCATCAGCTACTCCTTCGCGACAGGTGGCACTAAACAGGGAGGTTACAATTTTCTGTCAATTTACAAGCAGACTGCTCGCTTACATGAAGCGTATTCCCTGTGACCTGTACGAGGTGCGTACATGGAAACATGGTCGCCGATTCTTATCGATGTCATATTAAGAAAGAGATTATGAAATTTACATACATGGTAAACGTTTCATTTTATCGTAGCTGTGCATGATTTCTTCAAGTCTGAGCTCAGCGAAAAATCAAGAACTTGCATGATTATATTTCTCTCTTTTTTTATTACATTCCATTGAAGATGATGTGGAATTTGTTTTTCCTCCTTTCAATAATTCTCACACAAAAACAGAGCCTTGAGTATCTCTCAGCTTCGGAACAATGATTGTTGCAAGAACTGAGATAAAAATCCGTTTCTGGAGTAATTTTAGCAACATGAAGGCGTCATATGAAAACAAATTATGAAGAAATTTTCCTACTCAGATGCTTCGCAAAACACTCCCATAACTCAAGAGAACCAAAAGAAAAGCTTTGCATAGCATTATAATTTGACTTTCCTGAATTACACTGGTCTTTTCACTTGAACACACACACACACACACACACACACACACACACACACACACACACACACACACACACACACACACAAAACACACAAATCATACATGTAGTTCGCACGCAGGTTGCAGGAGATTATCCCACAATTGTTTTACCTGTTCACCATCTGCGGTACTGCACCTCGCAGTAACTTCTGCTGACAACGTTTGAGCTTCGCTACTGCTTGTATCTTAAAAATATCACGCTACAGAATAACTCTACAAAAAATTAAGTTATTTGATGATGAATAAATTATATGCCACACTGTATTATCAGATTATTAAGTGAGCCAGACCAGTATTTATTTTATTTCGCACGATTCCCTCTGAATAAGCGTGTTGGTACCAATAGTTTCAGATGATATTTCCCGGAGACGATCAACATGATGGAGTGAGTGGAGGAAAAGTATCGAGACATGTATGGGATTCCTGTACGAGAATCACAACGGGTGTTTAGCTGCTATTCGCACTTAGTTATTAGTATTATCATTTTGTCTCTTAAGTTCACCATTCTAGAACAGTAAGCAATTATCAAATACTTCTAAACTGCAAACAGGTTTTTAAAAGTTTGCCGGCCGTTGTGACCGAGCGGTTCTAGGCGCTTCAGTCTGGAACCACGCGGCTGCCACGGTCGCAGGTTCGACTCCTGCCTCGGGCATGAATGTGTGTGATGTCCTTAGGTTAGTTAGGTTCACGTAGTTCAAGGTTTAGGGGACTGATGACCTCAGATGTTAAGTCCCATAGTGATTAGAGCCATTTTTTAAAAACAAGTTCAAAGTGTGATTGCCTGTTTTTATTTCACTGCAGTGGAGGCGCAACGGCTATCTCTGATACTCTTACAGTTATATTTGCACCTCGTACTTGAGCTCTCAATGGGATAATAATTTTAATCCAATGCTCCGATACTTAATGTGCCTCATGATACAACATAAGCATTCAGAAAATGTATACACACCCCCATTTAAGCATTTAAATAATATTACCGTAGTCACTGTCTGAACTAGTTCTGGTATTTTAAGAAGCACAACGTCATATCTACCACAAATACGAATAGTTTTGCACGTGTACTCCTTCTTATTCCTGGTCTAATGCCGTGTGTTCAAGTGGTCGGCCTGTTAATCTGGATTTGGCAGTGTTTAGAGGGTTGCCGAATGTCCTTCGTTCCCCCTACCCCTCCTCCTCCTCCTCCTCCTACCCCCTCCCTTCCTCCTGGACGTAATCTCCGTATTCCTTCTGTTTTCATCTACTTTTCTCACATGAACAATGTGAGAATGTTTTCGTTATGTATGCGACTCGTGTAACTGAGGCGGGAGTTGGGTACCAGCGCGGTGTTCACCTAGTCGGCTGTGGGAAACCGCCTGAAAACCACACTCAGGTTGGTCGGTACTCCGGCCCGCGTCGTTAATCCACCGGTTGGATTAGATCTGGAACAGGTGTGTCTCACCGAATCTCTGGAGTGGTGTGAGTACGAGCGCGGCTGGACTTGTATTTTGCTTATATAGGCCTCTGCCTATTTTATATAACTTACCGCGAAACTGGAACATTCATAATAGAAACCGTTACAAAGAATTTGAAGAACATCCTTTACTGCAAAAAGATATAAATATTTGTCTCTTGAATAATCAGTTTCGCTACACAGATCATCATCAGGTTCATAAAAGCGTTTACAGTATCATACTAGGCATATAAAATCAACGACATCAGATAATGAACTCCATGAATTTGTCATTGTCGCACAGTAATATAAGTTACATCGTCAATCATAATATTTGGGAGACAGTGCACTCATTCATGCTACATCAACAGCCAGCAGGAACGCTACGAACGGAGGCAGTCTACATACTCAGTGTTCTGTCACCACATGACAACTTACACTCACCGAAATTGTAGATTGTCCTGAAGAACATTCCAGGCGTCCACCAGATATCCGGTAGGTAATGTTGACCCATTCTTGACGAACACGTATGGCTCCAACTGTAGGGAAGAAGATAGAAACCTAAATGCATATAATGTATAGATTTCAGTTTAGTGTTAGACTTGTAGCATAAAGCTTTGCAGAGCACTAGAAAATTAGCAATTACCTTGCTAGCTTGCATTTTAGCCGCAGTTCTTGAGGCTGCCATATGAAGTGTTTCTGGCCATAGCAACCCAGTAACAGTATGAGGAGAAAAAACTTATTTGACAAACAGTTTTCGGTGCGAGTAAATGTGTGAAATCATTTTTGTATCGCACACGGCTTTGTTCCTGTGTAACAACCTACGTATCAGACCATAACTATACCGAGGTGAGTCCGCCTTCAAGGCAGAATCGAAAGAACTCTCTTACACTCTCCTTAAACTGATTCCCGCAATTTTTGTATACAAATTTAGCAAATTTATAATATTCTAAGCAGGTTTGGTAGGAATGGGACTTTACTACACAAATAAACAGTATTGTAAACGGTATGACAAAAACCACTTGAAACCCAATTCGAATAAATCTCAAGTGTGTGCATTCCATCTACGCGACAAGCAGGTGAGAAGAAAGCTGAACATCACCTGAACAGGACACAATTTAAATCACTGAGTTCACCCCAGATATCTCGAGTTAAAACTGGATCGTGCCTCAACTTACAAATAACACTGTATAGACACCAGACAGAAAGTACACACGAGGAACAATCTCGTCCGCCAACAAACACCAAATGGCCAGCGCAACCCAGAGCCCTTCGTAAATCCCTTCTTCCACTGTGTTTCTATGTTGGAGAGTACGCTTTTCTTGTCAGGAGGAACTCTGCAGATGCTAATCAAGTTGCCGTGGCTCTTCAAGAGCGAAGCGACATGGTCACAGTGCGTCTTTCCGCTGATGGGACTTGCACCTCCAGACGTAAGAAGACAAGTAGCGGCGGACACTGATAATAAACAGCAAGAAACTGTCTGGGACTCATGCTCATCCACTGAACCCAGAGAAGGGTTTCTCCTTACACTAACAGAATCCTGCAAAACTGAGCTGTGGAAGTCCGCTGGAGGATTATGGACAGCAAAACATAAGCTACCGTCATGCTTCAAAGTCTACTACGGGACTTGGATGACACACAACAGATCTAAAATAGGAGTGACAGGGTTCAAAATTGATTTGAAGAAGTGAGGTATCAGTGATGATGAACTTTGGTAATGTGGGATGAGGCAGCACTCTGAACACTTGTTGGTTCGCAGTGACATGAACGAACTCTGTGAAAAGGAAAATCTGTTTTCCAGCGAATGGAAATTTTTGAGCTTCCTTTCGTCGATCAACTTAAGTATTTCTCCTGTTATCCAAGATTTCTTCGCAGTTACCTTCCTCGTACCTATATTTGTACGTCCATCTCCGATTGCTCTTTTTAGACATCAGCTGAATTTCCTACTGGGGTACTCCTTATAGCAGTATCTACAACCTCAGTGAACTTCAAAAGGGGTCTCGTCATTACTAAGTACCTCAGTATCCAACTTCCTTTTACGACGGGTCTTCCGGACGATTCTCTTAAACCTCACTTAGTTCTTCATCATTGCTGAAGTGTGCTCTTAGACTATATCTGCTCCTTGGTACACCTTACAATCCCATTTTTTATTTCGAATCTCTGTCTGACTATGATATAAAGCATCTGGAATTTTCCAAACGCCATTTTCGAGTATACCTCCTCCTCTTTCGATTTTTGATCAGAGTATTCGCTATTACCAGCTGAAATTTATTGCAGAACTCAATTATTCTCTGTCCTCTCTCATTCCCACTTCCCACCACATCTTCACCCGAAACTCTATCTTCTGCTCCTTCCCCTATAACCTCATTCCAGGTCCCAAGACCACTAGCTTTTCATCTACGTAGTAATAGATGGAAAGTCATCGAGTAAAACAAAAGTAACATCCGGCGTTTCCCAAGGAAGTATTATAGGACCCCTATTGTTCCTGATCTATATTAACGACACAGGAGACAATCTGAGTAGCCTTCTTAGATTGTTTGCAGATTATGCTATTATTTACCGTCTTGTAACGTCGTCAGATGACCAAAACGAACTGCAAAATGTTTTGCATAAGATATCTGTATGGTGCCGAAAGTGGCAATTAATCCTGATTAAGAAAAGCGTGAAGTTATTCACATGAGTACTAAAACAAATCCGTTAAATTTTGATTACGAGATAAGTCACACAAATCTGAAGGCTGTAAAGCTAACTAAATACTTACGGGTTACAAATATATATAACCTAAATTGGAACGATCACATAGGTGGGTAGAGCAAACTAAAGACTGCGATTCATTGACAAAACACTTAGAAGGTGCAACAGGTCTGCTAAAGAGACTGCTTACACCACGCTTGCCCGCCCTATTCTGGAGTATTGCTGTGCGGTGTGGGATCCGCATCAGGTGGGACTGACGGATGGCATTGAAAAAGCTCAAAGAAGGGCGGCTCGTTTTGTATTATTGCGAAATAGGGGAGATAGTGCCGCAAACATGATACGTGAATTGGAGTGGCAATCATTAAAACAAAGGCGTTTTTCGTTGCAACGGGATCTTCTCATGAAATTTCAATCACCATTTTTCTCCTTCGACTGCAAAAACATTCTGTTGGAACCTATCTGGATAGGGGGAAATGATCATCACGATAAAATAAAAGAAATCAGAGCCCGCCAGGAAAATTAAAGTGCTCGTTTTCTCCACGCTTCGTTCGAGAATGGAACGGTAGACAGACAGCTTGAAGGTGGTTCACTGAATCCTCTGGCAGGAACTTTATTGTGAATAGCAGAGTGATCATGTAGATGTAGATGTGTAAATTACTCGTTCAATACCCCTACATACTTTCTTCATCTCCTCATGAGAATCTGCGCGTCGTGGGTTACACTGCTTTTTCATCCCATTCCTTAATGTTCTTACCACCACAGGAATTCTTTGTAGACAGTAAGAGATATTTAAACCAAATTTGGTTTAAAACCGTCCACTGGTTTAGGAGAAGATATGGAACATACATACCAACATATATACGTACATCCATTCTTATAGGATGTATGGATATCGCACACATCAAGACAGATTTCATTGATATACGCAGCAGGAGTATTTGAGAGGGCGTGGCAAAATTGAAAGCGCCGTTTTAACGAATTCACTGAAACTGGCACTCGTCGCTTTGAGCAGCTGTCTTGTTGGTTGTTGCAAAATGGTATAAGTTGAAACTTCCCGGCAGATTAAAATTGTGTGCTGGACCGAGACTCGAACTCGGGACCTTTGCCTTTCGCGGGCAAGTGCTCTACCAACTCCTATCACAGGAGAGCTTCTGTAAAGTTTGGAAGGTAGGAGACGAGATACTGGCAGAAGTAAAGCTGTGAGGAGGGGGCGTGAGTCGTGCTTGGGTATCTCAGTTGGTAGGGCACTTGCCCGCGAAAGACAAAGTTACCGAGTTCGAGTCTCGGTCCGCACACAGTTTTAATCTGCCAGTAAGTTTCATATCAGCGCACACTCCGTAGCAGAGTGAAAATTTCATTATGGTATAAGTTGTTTATGTCCGTAAAACATCAAAATACGCAGTTCCTACTATTAGATCCTGACCTAAAAATCCTAACTGTAGGGTTCACTGCAATCAGTGCAATTCTGACAGCACGTGTTTGGGCAACTTGTAATATATGGTGATAGTGTCTTCATACTTAAAACTTGATGGTCAGAAACATTCTGAAAAGCTTGTAAGGTTGTTGCAGGGTTAGTTGTGCTTCTTAAGAAAAAATTATATACGTTGCGCCGATTCCGAGTTAATCAGCATTGAAGATAGGTGCTAATTCAAGCGGCCTGCCAGAGGCGGTGTCGCCAAAGATGTTCGTTTGCTTTCCTAAAACCGAACAAGAGAGCGTTACAAAAATTGGACATGGGACGGTAGTATGAGTCGATCCCGAGCAAAAGGCTGATTAGAGAACTTGTATCGCTGTACAAAGGCTGTCTGTGGCTAAATGGTCTCGAGCGCTATCATTTACGCCATAAGAAAAACTGACGTTAATTCTATCTGGCGCGGTCTTGAATTTGCGAGCGCAACGGCCTCATTGGCTACTTTTGATGCTAGTTAACTCGGAAAGCACGAGGCGTATATAATTTTTTCTTTAGAACTAGTTCTCAGCACGCGCTACCCTGCAACATCCTTACAAGCTTTTTTGAGACTGTTTCCAGCGCTCTGTATGTGCTGCTCTCACCAACCTCACACACATTCCAAAATCTTTACATGTTTTTACTCCCTCTCTTGTCATATTCGATACATCTTTATCGTAATGGACGTTCCAGTGCCCTCTTGCTATTACTCCATAGTTGTAGCTGTGTCACTGCATACGTTGTCTTTTGCATGCATTATTCTGAAACGGAACTTTATCCTGTGGAGTCCTCGACTGGAGAAAGGCGTTGTGTTGAAATATGACTAATGTGTGGCATTTCTGTTCTTTTTTTCACCATAGATTTGACGGCTCTTTTTTTTTTTTTTTTTTGTATTGTCATTGGCAGATGAACAGAACACAGGCACATCATCTCAGAGTGGTGTCGTTCCACTGATCCTTAAGACGTGCTTTTACCACCATATCCATAAACAAACCAGCAACAGGACATTACGTTTATCGGCTAAGACTTCTGATGACTCAATGTTATGCCGAATTGCTCAGTAGCTAGAAAGTTAGTTAAAAAGTGGTTCAAATGGCTCTAAGCACTATGGGACTTAACATCTGAGGTCATCAATCCCCTAGACTGAGAACTACTTAAACCTAACTAACCTAAGGACGTCACACACATCCATGCCCGAGACAGGATTCGAACATGCGACCGTAGCAGCATCGCGGTTCCGGACTGAAGCGCCTAGAACCGCTCTGCCACAGCAGCCGGCTAATTAAAATTATAATAATTATAATTACTATCTGACGTACCAAGCCCATAGGAAGTTAGTTCTGTTGGCTATATCCACACACTGACTACGCTAAAGCATGTGACTGACATAATGGGCTTACAAACTTCTTAATATATACGCCAAGCGTCTATTATTAATGATCATCAACAAAGCGATATGCGTTGCATTCCATGTGCATCCGTGTGGGACAAGATAAGGAAAGGAAGAAAAGAAGGAACGAGGAGAAATGGACAAGAAATACAGTAAAGATATAAAATCAAAACATTCCAATTTCAGACCTGCAAGAGAATGATAATCAAGCCAACAACATCAAGATGCTACGCCGTACGGGGTCAAGTGAAGCGTACTGAAACGTGATGAACATTTAACTTCAGAGGCACCGTCACTAGTGTAGGAATTTAAAAAAGCAACTTTGCAAGACATGGACAGGCTACTTATCAAACACTAGGGGAAAGACAGAATTGCAAAACGAAAATCAAGTTTCATTAGATCACTGTTTTAACAAAAACAAAATTTAGTAAGTGATCCATTTGACGATGAATCTGATCTAGTACACCTTGTCGAGGAAAGTGATGAATTATTCATATAATTGTGTTGCATAAAATTAAGGTTTCTCGAAATCAAATATTCGTTTTCACACCGTTATTCACTCGTAATATATCCTAAGTGTAACATTTAACATATTTCAATAAAAATTATTGTTAGTAAACTAAATGTTCATATTTACAGAGAAATGCTACTCCAGAAGCCATTGTGTGCCTGAAAACTGCCGCAGAATTCGTTATGTTCAACATCGTTTATGCTAATAACTCGAAAAGTTAAAGTTCGAATTTTTGAAGTGGCAAGATGGAAAAACATCTTTTACCGCATTCTGCGAAGAAGGTAACTCCTTATAATTTAACATGAAGGAATGACAGTTTCTCAAACTTTCACTCATTTGGATATGACTAGTTACATAAATCAAGTTGTATCGTTACCGGTTTCGACTAATTAGCCTATGAAGAATGAGAAATAGCAAAATATCAAGAAACTAAATTACAAATAAATTTAATTCTGTACACCACCAAACGCTCTGCAGTACGTTACCGAACGAGGTGGCGCAGTGGTTAGCACACTGGACTCGCATTCGGGAGGCCGACTGTCCAAACCCGCGTCCGGCCATCCTGATTTAGGTTTCCCGTGATTTCCCTAAATCGCTTCCGGCAAATGCCGTGATGGTTCGTTTCAAAGGGCACGGCCGACTTCCATCCCTGTCCTTCCCTAATCCCATGGGACCGATGACCTGGCTGTTTGGCCCCCTCCCCCCACGTTAAGCTCAACCCAACTTCTTCAATACGTTACGTATGAAATCGTCAAATAAAGAAAATTTTCTAACCAGCATACACTAACGGGAAAATACCGCAACACCAAGAAAGTGTTTTGCGACAAAAAAAATTGGTAGGCGTGTTTCTACATCTAAAAAATAATGTTTATTCAAATGTCAAGCTAGTCGCATAAGTGTGGCGCTAGTGGCTACAGGTTTCCTTTAAATATACGGAGTAACCGTCGTGACAGCAAAGGACTTGAAAGAGCAGATGAACGAAATGGATAGTGTATTGAAAGGTGGATATCAGATGTACATCAACAAAAGTAAAACGAGGATAATGAAATGTAGTCGAATTAAGTCGGGTGATGCTGATGGAATTAGATTATGAAATGAGACACTTAAAGTAGTGAAGGAGGTTTGCTATTTGGGGAGCAAAATAACTGATGATGGTCGAAGTAGAGACTGGCAATGGAAAGGAAAGCATTACTGAAGAAGAAAAATTTGTTAACATCGAGTATAGATTTAAGTGTCAGGAAGTCGTTTCTGAAAGTATTTGTCTAGAGTGTAGCCTTGTATGGAAGTGAAACATGAACGATAAATAGTTTGGACAAGAAGAGAATAGAAGCTTTCGAAATGTGGTACTACAGAAGAATGCTGAAGATTAGATGGGTAGATCACATAACTAATGAGGAGGTATTGAATACAATCGGGGAGAAGAGGAGTTTGTGGCACAACTTGACTAGAAGAAGGGATCCGTTGGTAGGACATGTTCTGAGGCATCAAGGGATCACCAATTCAGTATTGGAGGGCAGCGTGGATGGTAAAAATCGTAGAGGGAGGCCAAGAGATGAATACACTAAGCAGATTCAGAAGGATGTAGGCTGCAGTACGTACTGGGAGATGAAGAAGCTAGCACAGGGTAGAGTAGCATGGAGAGCTGCATCAAACCAGTCTCAGGACTGAATACAACAACAACCGTCGTGACCTTTAATTGCTATTGAGATTGCACATGATGAGTTAATGTTAGTCAAAAATGCCTTTAAGGTGACAAAGACACCATTATTAATACCTCGCTGAGTTTGAACAAATTCGTGTAATCCGAATATTTCTTGTGAGATATTGCAGAAGGAGCAGAAGGACTTGGCAGTAACGTGGCCACAGTATATGACTGCTGGCACAGAAGTGGTCTCCAGAATGTACGGGCCCAAGAAGTGAGGTCTCCGTACGGCGACAGAGCACTACCGACAAGAAAGATTGTCTTGTTCCGCGTATAGCTCTGGCACATCGTATCGCAAATGCTGCAGCAATTTGAGCAGATGTTAGCACCACAGGACACAACGAACCGTTACTAATTGGTCATTTCAAAGACAGCTCTGAGCCAGACGCCCTGTTGCGTGTGCTCCACTGACCTCAAACCACCGCCATTAGCAATTTCAGTGGTTTCAAGTGGGAACTCATTGGAGGGGAGAGTGGAGGTTTGTCGTTTTTTATGATAAAATCTGGTCCTGCATCGGCGGGAGTGATGGTCGAGTGTTGCTTAGAAAGAAGTCAATTGAGGGCCTGCAGTTAACCTGTCTGCGTGCTAGACACACTGGACCTACACCTGGAGTTATGGTCTGGCCTGTGATTTCGTACCACATCTGGAGCACTCTCGTGGTTATCCTATGCATCCTGACTGCAAATTTGCACGTCAGTCTGGTGAACCGACCTGTTGTGCTGCTATTCATGAACAGCATTCCAGGAGGTATTTTCCAGCAGCACAACCCTCACCCACATACCAGTGTCATGACCCAACATCTTTCTCTGGCCTGCTCGATCAGCAGATCTGTCTCCAACGTAGCACATATGGGACATCAGCGGACGACATCAGCGCCATCCACAACCAGCATTAACCACCCCTACAGGGACGACTAAATGCAACACGGATGGAACTCCATCCCACAAACTTACTTCCGGCACCTGCACAACACAATGCGTGCACGTTTGCATTCTTCCATTAAACATTCTGGCGGTTACCTCGGTTGAACCAGCATTTCACGTTAGCAGTGATCTATCTCGCGATTATATTAACCTGTGATCTTGCTGTGTTAATCACTTAAATGTAGTACCTAGACAAATTTGTTCCCGAAATTTCATTACCCCCGAAATTTCATTACCCGACATTAATTATTCTGTGGCGCTACGATTTTTTTCGGGCAGTGTTGTTATTGGTAGTTGTAAATTCTCCCATCCATAACATACACTACGTGACAAAAAGGTGGAGACTACTAGAAGGGGAAAAAGAAACTAAATGAAACTTTACGGGTTAAGAGGATACGTGGTCCAGAAGGAGATTTTCACTCTTCAGCGGAGTGTGCGCTTATATGAAACTTGCTGGTAGATTAAAACTGTGTGTTGGACCGAGACTAGATCTCGGGTACTTTGCCTTTCGCAGGCAAGTGCTCTACCATCTGAGCTACCCAAGTACGACTCACGCCCCGTTCTCACAGCTTTACTTCTGCCAGTACCTCGACTCCTACCTTCCAAACTTAACAGAAGCTCTCCTGCAGACCTTGCAGAACTAGCGCTCCTGAAAGAAAGGCTCAAAAATGTCTCTGAGCACTATGGGACATAACATCTATGGTCGTCAGTCCCCTAGAACTTAGAACTACTTAAACCTAACTATCCTAAGGACATCACACAACACCCAGTCATCACGAGGCAGGGAGAATCCCTGACCCCGCCGGAAATCGAACCTGGGAATCTGGGCGCGGGAATCGAGAACTGAAAGAAAGGATATTGCGGAGACATGGCTTAGCCACAGCCTGGGGGATGTTTACAGAATGAGATTTTCACTCTGCAGCGGAGTGTGAGCTGATATGAAACTTCCTGGCAGATTAAAACTGTGTGCCGGAGATGGCTAAGCCATGTCTCCACAATATCGTTTCTTTCAGGAGTTCTAGTTCTGCAAGGTCTGCAGGAGAGCTTCTGTTAAGTTTGGAAGGTAGGAGACGAGGTACTGGCGGAAGTAAGGCTGTGCGACGGGGCGTGAGTCGTGCTTGGGTAGCTCAGTTGGTAGAGCACTTGCCCGCGAAAGGCAACGGTCCCGAGATCGAGTCTCGGTCCGGCACACAGTTTTAATATGCCAGGAAGTTTCAGGATATGTGGTGTGGTTTCAGTGATTATCAAAATATCGCCAAATTTAGAAAGAGCTTAGTAGTTTGAGCCAACATATAATCATGACGTTACACCTCCTCTGGTGTTGATATGCAGTAGTTCGGTCGGAATAGATGTGTCGTTGTATCCTCTCCCGAGGTAAGCTAGCCGATAACTTTTGTTGATGGTCTTTGATACAGTGTATATTGGGACTGGAATGGAGCTGACGTCAGAGCTAGCCTCACACATATCCTGTCGGGACTAGGAAGGATGGAACGAAGATTAGAGTTTAATGTTCCGTCGGCAGCAACGTCATTAGGGATGAAGCTCAAGCTCCGATTACCATAACATGGAGAAGGAATCCGGCCGTGCCCTTTTCAAAGGAATAACGCCGGCATTTGATTGCAGCAATTTAGGGAAAATCACGGAAAACCCAACTGTGAATGGCCAGCCGGGGATTTGAACTGTCATCGTCACGAGTGCGAGCGCGGATTGCTAACTACTGCGCCACCTAGCGCGGTTTCTGTTGGGAACACATCTGAGTGATCTGTCCGGCCGCAGGAGTTCCTCACCGCAGACAGATCACAGAGATACAAGAGATCTGTGGACGAGCGTTGTCCTGTTGAAAAATGTATGGGCCACGATAGTGGTGTATGAGAGGTGACGCACCAGGACGCAGAATGTCTGTGACGTCAGAGTTCCCTCAGTCACTCTCATCTTTGACCAGAAATGAAACGTGTTGGCTCCCCACAGCAGGACGACAGGTGTAGCAGCGGCTGTTTTTTGAGGCAGTGTAACTTGCATGTAAACATGAAAACCATAATCTGTCTTGGAGGGAATAATTTAAGATTTAGATCATTCGCCCTTTGTACGGCCATGACCACATCACACTTCTTAAGATACAGGAGAACATCTGCTGTGCTTTTTTCTGTTTGACATCAAACTAGGAGAATGGGTTGCAACTTTCAAGCTATTTTCCCGAAGCAAAAACACTACTCTCTCTCTTGCTGTACTTACCAATAGCTGCACTTCAATAGCATATTCGAAATAAACTTTTATTGCGGTACAGATACAAAAGTATTCATGTGAAAGGAAACAGTAATTAACTCATTTGTTGTAACTACAGTCTGGTAACAGTATCAAGTACTAAGGACGCGGGTTAACAATTAGTGATTTTCTTCTATGATGCCTACATTACGGTCCACTGCTGCAACAATGGTTAATATCACACTGCAAATGTGAATATTACCAGAGCCACCTTAACTATTAGGTTGATGCATAAATTGATAGCGCTTTTGTTTTACGTGTTATATTCCGGTTGCTATAGGTTTATTTATGGAGTGTCTTTTTTTATTTTTAGTTCACTGTTGCTACTTGAATTTACATGTTGTCATTTTGTCATTTGGAGATACTGAGTGGAGCTGTGGACGCCAGAAACTGGAGTGCCAAGTGAGAAATCGGAACATTTTCGACATATTCTTTTTGAGATCAAAAGATGGGTGACAGCAGCGGAAACAGCCAGCCGTGTGTGGGGATAACGCCATTGGACAGTGCACGGGAAAGAGAGTGGTTTTTCCGTTTGAAGGAGGATAGTTTGGATATTATTGACTCTCCACGTTCAGAAAGACCTTCGGGGTGTACTCGAGAAGTGGAAAATGTGATTAACTGTCACCGTTCCATCATCGTGCGACATTTACATGAAATGGGGAAGGTTAAAAAAATTGAGTGTATTGGTACATCACTAAATAAAAATCGCAAAAATCAGTTGGTGACCATTGAGAGCTGGCTTCTCAGGATGGGGCAGGATAAGGTTACGACTGTGGAAAGGGGCCGTAATCAGTTACTGTCGGTTGCACAACGAACACGTAAACTTTATTTAAAGAAATTAAAATTTTAAAACAATCTCTTAAAAAAAAGCACAATTGACTGTATGACGGCTGAAGGCCTTATCACAGAAAAAAATTCCTCAATTTTAGGGCTGAAGGCCTTATCACAGAAAAAAATCCTCAATTTTAGGGCCGAAGGCCACCAACAATAACCTCAAACAACAAACGGCTGAAGGCCTGAATTAGAAGCTAGGAAAACAATTCCAAACAGCACACATCTCAACAAATACCTTGCTTTTAAGACAAGTTTGCTTTAAAACAACTTATTGTAACACGGCTGAAGGCCTTATTATGAAAGAAGTGAAATTATTGCTCGGCTGAAGGCCACACACAACTCCAAATCACAAACGGCTGAAGGCCTGAATTAGAAGTCAGAAGAAAAATTCCAAATAGCACTTTTAAAATAAATACCTTGCTTTTAAAACAAGTTTGCTTAAAAAAAACTTATTTTAACACGGATGAAGGCCTTATCACGAAAGAAGTGAAGTTATTGGTCGGCTAAAGGTCACACCAACAATAATTAGAAAATTACAAATGGTTCAAATGGCTCTGAGCACTATGGGACCTAACTGCCGAGGTCATCATTCCCCTAGAACTTAGAACTACTTAAACCTAACTAAGGACATCATACACATCCATGCCCGAGGCAGGATTCGAACCTGCGACCGTAGCGGTCGCGCGGTTCCAGACTGTAGCGCCTAGAACCGCTCGGCCACCAGCGGCCGGTCAGGGGAAAGATCCCAGTATAAGTCGACTGACAACTTATTGCTATGAGGTCAATTCGACAGGCGGACACACACGCACACACACACACACAAACACACACACAGGTGAAAGTTGCACTACTCGAATATCACGGTCCATTCAACTAAAACTCGCTGAACCCGGTCCTTGACGTAGTTCGTGCACTCTCACGACCACATCCTTCCATCGGACGGTGCATGTGTGTCGCCAGAGGTCGGGCGAATACTGGCTGTCCAGACCTCACTGCTGCTCCGTCCCAACTCCCCACTCTCGACACGCGACGACCCAGAAATACTAGAGGCCGCTCCAAAGAGGGTACCACAGTACGCGCTATCGATAAGTGCTGCTGCTGCCACTCACGGAAAGACAAGGCGAGCAAACGTAGTGGTGCCAGTGAACAGACGCCACTATCGCTATTACGAGATGACAAGCTATGAACGGCATCAACGCGAGCTGCACAGGCTGGTGGCCATATGCATCTCTGCTTCATCGTCATCAAATAGACAGTGAAAAACACCGAATGCAGAGTTACTGGAGACGAGAAATGGAAAAGATAGAAATGGTTGAACCCAAAAAAGCTGCACCTACACGTACAAAGACTTGGCACATCCACAAAAGATAATTTATTCATCTGGTGGAATAGTGACGGACTGATATACCGCAAATTGCTTCCACGAGGTGTAACCATCACTGCTGTCATTTATTATCAACAACTGAGACGTCTAGCAGGGCAAGAGCGACGACTAGGTGAAGTGATGCCACTCCACGATAACGCCACCCCGCATAACGACAAAAAACATTGTACAAAGTACTTGATTCGGCAGTAAATATACAAGGAATTGGGTTAGGAAGCCATTCCGAACCCACCTCATTCACCTGATCTTGCGCCCACGGATTTTCACTTTTTTCTCTCTCTATCGAGCAACCTTCAAGGAACTTTATGAAGATGGTATCTGTTCTTTCGGACATGTCCGAAAGAACAGATACCATCGGTGACCAAGCAGCTCTCTAAGAATGAAATGATGATTAAATCAAGACCCTAAGCTGTCAACAGGCGTTGATGTACATCAACGGGCACAGTTGAAAAAGTGTGCCCCGACCGGGACTCGAACCCCGGATCTCCAGGTTACATGGCAGACGCTCTATCCATCTGAGCCACCCAGGGCACAGAGGATAGTGCGACTGCAGGGGCACAAATTTTCAATAGTCCCCGTTCATGTATATCAACGCCTGTCGACAGCTTAGGGTCTTGATTTAATTATCATTTCATTTTAAGAGAGCTGCATGGTCACCTATGGTATCTGTTCTTTCGGACATGTCATATAGTTCAAGGCTAACCAGCCATTGACCATCTTCCTTTGTGCTGGATGCACACGCATTGCCCGAACTCTTACGGGACTTGGTAAGATTGTCTGCCGCTAGTTATGAGTGTAATGGGCAGGGGCACTACGAATGTGGGTCTCACGGGGAGCGTGCAAGGGATAAATCCCTGCAGGCGCACTATTCTCTGTCACCTCGGTGGCTCAGAAAGTCAGCCTTTGGCGGCGCAGCGGTTCGGACGGTGTTTACGTCCCTGCCGCACGTCTGCGCGAGAGGTGTTTACGTTAAGTGTGTAGCGGTGTGTCGCGGTATACATAGAACGAATCATGGCCTTGTCGTTCCGCAAATCGACACTGAAATTTAGTTTTGTTAAGGAATACGCTCGACCGAAGGCTTACGAGATCGAACGTTATTTACGGGACGAGGTGCAAATCGAACCTGACGTTCTAGTTGGAATACACTTATCTATAGTCAGCAGCGTGGTCTATGTCAAGCTCATCAATGAAGCGGCATGTGACGAACTACTACTTCGACACCGACAAGGACTTCGTTTCTGTCATTCGGACGGGAATGTTGGAGCGGTAACAGTTGAACACGCCGGCATGGGCCTCCGAACGATCCGCGTCTTTGAGCTTCCATTCGAAGTGCCAGAAGAATTGGTGACAGACGCCCTGCGTCCCTACGGAACGGTCCTATCCCACGTGGCTGAAAAATGGGCGAGTTTCAAGACGTATCCTGTCCTCAATGGTGTCAGACAAATACGGACCGAACTCCGAAAACACGTCCCGTCATACTTGTACATCGCCGGTTGTAGGGCGATTGCCATTTACGACGGACAACCAAGGACGTGTTCTGGATGTGGGAAGGAGGGCCACATACGTTCTGAGTGTGCTCAACGAAGGTTGTTACAGCTGCCACGGGATGATCCACCCCTCACGCCGCATCCGACTGTGGTCCCCATGACTTACGTCGCCGCATTACGCGATGACGTGGGCCGCAAGACAGACTCGTACCAGAACACACAGACAGCGGCGGATCGTGGCGAGCCACAGAAAGACGACGTTGCGCTGGACCGCCTGCAGCAGTCACAGGACGCCCTCTCTTCGGTTCCGCTTGCGGCCCCTTCAGATAAGGCACTTGGAGACGTCGATAATACGACGGCGCACGATTCCGACGCCCCCCACGAACAACTGGAGACCATGTTGACCTCTGATTCCGAGGCCCGGCAACGTAAACAGCGATCACCAAAACGCCGGAAGAAGCGCCGCCTCACGGTGGAGAACGACCAATCTGATCTAGCAGACAATTCTGAGAAGTTTACGGGTACAGAACAGACGACCATGGATACAGAAGGACTGCCTAGCGTGGATGCAACGGTGGCCAGCGGGACGGCGGCACGACCTACCGCTGACGATGCTCCAGACACAGCGAAGGAGCTCGATAGACGGCAACAGGCTACTGAGGAGGCTACGGCGCCTGCACCGCACGACAACGATGGGACACTAGGGGACTGGTCAGAAGAGCCACCCCCGTGGGGAACGGATGATGCCGGAGGAACTGCTCCCATGAACTCTCCCGGTGTAAGACCGGCAGATTGCACGGACTAAAGACAGACCATATGAGGGGACGGCGGGGGACGTTAGTCCGACAACAGCCTATGTACGGCAAAATTAGCGACCGTACGGTACCCTATCTACGTTGACCGCCATGCAACAAGCTTATCGGATAGGGTCTGTTAACATCAATAGCATTGGGACGCCGGTAAAAATCAAGATGCTCAGTGACATGATAAAGGCTGCGGATTTAGACATAGCACTATTACAAGAAGTTCGGGTACTTCCCCCCTCGGACTTTTACGGTTACGACATTTACTGTTCCCCGTGTGACGAGAGAGGCGTTGGCACAGCTATACTATTAAAGGAAGGGATACGTGCAGACGAAGTGGAGTATTTGCCTTCTGCCCGTGGTACGGCCGTGACCATAGGTGGAATACGTTTGATCAACATATACGCACCGTCAGGCTCGTGTAAGAGAAGGGACAGAGCAGATTTTTACGCCCATGAGGTTACACCATTGTTCCAGGGACGATACGATGGTTGCATACTCGGCGGAGATTTTAATTGTGTGCTCGACAGAAAGGACCAACAACCTAACTATACAACTAGCCAAGAACTTAGAGAGCTAATCAACGGGATGGAATTAGTCGATACATGGGACCTGAAGTATCGCAACCAACCAGGATATACATTTTTTACTAGCCACTCCGCGGGCCGTTTGGACCGAATCTACGTTTCTAGGGCGTTAGCAATGTCGACGGTGGACGCAGAAATATGGCCGACAGCGTTTACAGACCACGAGGCATATATTTGTACCGTTAACCTTGATAGACAGCAGGTGTGGAAACGGAGGGGTAATTGGAAGATGAACGTCTCCCACCTGCGAGATGCAGAATGCCGATGCATGGTGGAGGACGCGTGGCATGGCTGCCACCGTCGACGAAATTCTTTCGGTTCTGTCCTGCAGTGGTGGATCGAGTGCGCGAAGCCAGCTTTACGGAGGACGTTAATAGGTTATGGGAAGGAGGTTTCTCAATGGCAGCGCACGACCACTGAGTTTTACTTTACGGTTCTCCGGGAACTGTTAGCTCAACCACCTACACCAGAACGCCAGACGGCCGTCCACCGAGTTAAGGCGAAGCTGGTACAACTTGCGACGCAGAGGATGGCAGGTACGATGATACGCGCGAGGTCGCAGGATTTCCTGCCCAACGAGGTTCCCTCGATGCATTATGTGATAAAGGAAAGACGAAGACGACGCAGGAATTTAATACATGAGATCGATCTCGGCGATGGCCGTCGTTTCACAACACAAAGGGGCATAGCACAGGCGTTCACGGATCATTTTAGCAGATTCTATGCGAGCAGCGGGGAGGGTCAGAGGGAGCTGGGGAACGTCCTGGAAGAGATCCCAGACGCGACGAGTGTGAACGTGGAAGCGGACGGGTTATCTGAAATTACGTGTGAAGAGCTGGAGGAAGCGATTACACGAGGTGCTTGCAACAAGTCCCCAGGTCCAGACGGATTCCCGTTGGAATTTTACCGTGCCTTTGTGACCATTATGACACCGATGTGGCTATGTATGTTTAATGAGCTTCTGCGGCAAGAAGTACCGGTTCACATTCAATTCACGGAAGGGCTCATGATACCGATACCGAAGCCCCGTGGTGGCAAACGGCCTTGTGATTATCGCCCCTTGACCCTCCTTAATAGTGACTACAAGATCTTCATGCGCATCCTGGGAAGTCGTATCAAGAAGTCGCTGGAGAATCGAATACATGCCGATCAGACTTGTCTTGGCGGCATCAGTAATATCCACACCTCCTTGGGAGACTATCGTGACGTCGTCGCCCTCGTGGCTGCATGCCGCCTCCGGGGGGCGATGGTTGCAGTAGATTTCGATCATGCTTTTGATCGCGTGGATCATGTGTACCTTACGGCGGTGATGAACAGGATGGGTGTCTCGCCATTATTGACCAATACTGTGATGCGACTGTTGCACGGCGCCAGATCAGCGATGGTGGTCAACGGAGGGAGAACTGAGTATTTTAAGATCTTAAGATCAGTGAGACAGGGTTGCCCCTCGTCGATCCTCCTTTATGCGATCGCCTTAGAACCGTGCCTCGCAGGCCTTCGCCGCCGTCTTACCGGGATCTCCCTACGCCATTTGTCATTCAAATGCAGAGCATACGCGGATGATATTGTGTTCCTCGTACGGAATGGGAGGGAGACTCAAACAGCACTGGATTGGCTACAGACGTATGGGATGGCAGCTGGCAGTGTGGTCAACTACCGAAAATCACAATTCATGCATGTGGGGCGTGGACTAGAACCAGGAACGGAAGGACCCTTACATGCGGTGGAAACCCTCCGCTGTTTGGGTATCACCTTTCATAAAGAGACAGCGAGAGCGGCTGTGGACAACTACCGAAGACTGTTACTCAGAGTCCGCACGGCAGTACGACTAAACGCCCTACGGTCGATGGATATGCTGCAGCGAGTGTTACTCGTCAACCTTTATCTCGCGCCCATGATGTGCCACCTGACACACCTTCTCCCCTTGACGCGCACGATGGCTATGAGGATTCAGGCGGCTTTTGGGTATTATGTGCGCCTGGGACAACTCTTTAAGGTACAGTACAACACGCTTAAACTCCCAGCGCGAGAGGGGGGCGTTGGTTTAGTGAACGTGCACGAGAAGGCGCGTGCCATGTATATTAATACTATGCTCAAACGGCGGCGCAACAGGAATCACTCGCTTACGGGGACGATCATCGAAGAACTCGTACCAACATCGCATCTTCCTCCAGTCAGTGTCGGCCATATATCGCCCCCTTTAACGTATGTGCGCACGTTCATCGTGGAACACAGTTATGTTCGAGAGCGTTTACCGACGACCCGACAGTCGACATCGAAGGACGTGTACCATCTGCTTCTTCGACAGATCGCCCGGAATAGGGTGGAACGCAAACATCCAGCTGTTAATTGGCACGTGGTGTGGCGCACGGTCCACCACCCCGACCTACCTACATCAGTCAGATCAACATGGTACATTGTCGTCAACCGAAAATACCCTACAAATGATAAAAAGAACGCAATACATTTGGCGGATTCGCCCTTGTGTCACCAATGCGGCGTGCTGGATACGGACGACCATCGGCTGGTCTGCGGCGAGGCATTGGCTGTCTGGACTCTCGCAATAAAGATAATAGCGTTCATGCGGCGCACTATCTATACAGCAGTCTGTTCTGACATAGTCTTTTTTCCAGAGGAAACGTACTTTCCGCGTCATAAGACGAACGCAGTGGCGTGGATCACAGGTATGATGGTCCATTACATCTATAGAGACACACGTACGACCTTACTGAACGTCCTAGATTACTGGCAATACTTGCAAGATGGACACACAAAACTATTACGGCTACAAAAGTACAAGGATTGGTATGCCAATTTCCTAGTAACGGTTTTTGCGGACCCGCCATATACTTGGGGTGTGCCGGGTGCGCAAAGATGAGCGGCGGTGCTTTCGTTGTGAAACCGACCAAGTAATGTGATCGACTAAGAACACTATGCGAGTATGCGACCTACGAAAAACACAGGCTTGAACAGTTAGCAAATGGATGTACTTCAAATTTTGTTTTTATATCCATAAATACTTTTCTTTAGGTGCCGGAGGTGGCCCCACTTTGATTTTGTTGTTATTTCATGCTGCATGGTAGGACGGCAGCGAGGTTCCTTCCAGGACAGTTATCATGTGTCAGGACGTACTATGTTTATTTTGTGAATAATAAAGTTTTCTGTTTCTCCTACCTTCCTTCATATAAAATAAATAAATACATACATAAAAACTCCTCACTCCAAAAAAAAAAAAAAATCTGGAACCGCGTGACCGCTACGGTCGCAGGTAAAAAAAAAAAAGAAAAAGTTGCGTCACTGTCCTAGTGGGAGTAATTTTGTTGGGGCGGTGGTTCGCGTCTTGACATAGCCAAATTTTTTTCCTAACATTCGCGTTTTTATTGGGTTCTGATACTTTATTATTAGTTTAATACAAGTATATACTATAATATTTGATGTTATTTAAATACAAGTTTACCTTTTTTTGAGGGGTGACTTTGTTCGATTGAAAATAAAAAAATAAAAAATAAAAAAAAAAGATTGATAGAGCGTCTGCCATGTAAGCAGGATTTCCCGGGTTCGAATCCCGGTCGGGGCACACATTTTCACCTGTCCCCATTGATGTATATCAACGCCTCTCGACAGCTTAGGGTCTTGATTTAATTATCATTTCATTCAAGGAACTTCGTTTCCGGATGAAAACGCGCTTCGTAAATTGCATCACGCGCTCTTCGCCTCAAAATCGCGTGATTTCTACAGTTGCTGAATCGAAAAGTTACCCGAGCGTTGGTAGACTGTCGTAAATACTGAAAAAGAATATATTATGGATGACTAAAGTCTCTGTTATGTGTACTACTGTGTTTATTAAACTTATGGAAAACTCTACGAACTTATGAGCCAACCCAATAAAATCGATCTTCCATCCAGCAGATGCGGAAGTATGGACGCACTTTTTACTATAGTACGGAAACACTTGGGCTTGCTTCCCACGCCCGGGTTCCCGGGTTCGATTCCCGGCGGGGTCAGGGATTTTCTCTGCCTCGTGATGGCTGGGTGTTGTGTGCTGTCCTTAGGTTAGTTAGGTTTAAGTAGTTCTAAGTTCTAGGGGACTGATGACCATAGATGTTAAGTCCCATAGTGCTCAGAGCCATTTGAACCATTTGAACTTGGGCTTGCCTCGTTGTTAACAGAAATGGTTAGAAGGGGATTCCTGAGATTACAAGACTGACGAGTCAACAGTTTTGGAAGAGAATATTCGTAGCTGGTACTCACTGAATCTAGGATGACGATGACAGTGGTGTTGGCAGCGTTCTGGGAGTCAGCGCCGTGGTAGCTCAGGAACTCTCTCAAAGGCATGAGGGAGTGTCGGCGACGAGCATCCGTCATCATCGACATCAGGCAGCGCTGCAAGACCAGCCGAACATAAGTTGAGTAATTTACAATGATAAGCTGTTACCCTGCCCTCCGCAGCTGAGAGGTTAGAGTGTAAGAAATGTGACAGCTACAAGGTCAGAAAGCAGACAATGACTTTGAAAATGTATACTGACCACAAGAATGTCCGTGTCGCAACCAGTTAGCCAACGATAGAGAATAAAACGGCGACTGTGACAACCGCATAAAGTTGTCTCCAGAGGCGTCACCAATGCCTGAAGCTGTGTCATCATTCTATAGTCTTCTGCATTGCCGCAAACAAGATCACTATCGCTTGTGTCTTACACTGAAGCCGGCCGTTGTGACCGAGCGGTTCTAGGCGCTTCAGTCCGGAACCGCGCTGCTGCTACGGTCGCAGGTTCGAATCCTGCCTCGGGCATGGATGTGTGTGATGTCCTTAGGGTAGTTAGGTACAAGTAGTTCTAAGTCTAGGGGACTGATGGAATGGTTCAAATGGCTCTGACCACTATGGGACTTAACTTCTGAGGTCATCAGTCCCCTCGAACTTAGAACTACTTAAACCTAACTAACCTAAGCACATCACACATCCATTCCTGAGGCAGGATTCGAACCTGCGACCGTATCGGCCGCTCGGTTCCACATTGTAGCGCCTAGGACCGCTCGGCCACCCCGGCCGGCGGGACCGATGACCTCAGATGTTAAGTCCCATAGTGCTTAGAGCCATTTGAACCATTTTTTCTTACACTGAACTGACAAAAATCATGGGATACCGATATGCACACACACAGATGGTGGTAATATCATGGACACAAAGCATAAAAGGGCAGTGCATTGGTGGAGATCTCATTTGTACTCAGGTGATTCATGTGAAAAGGTTTCCGACCAAATGATGGCCGCAAGACGGGAATTAACAGACTCTGAACGCCGAATGGTAGTTGTAGCTAGATGCATATGACATTCCATTTCGAAAATAGCTAGGAAATTCAACAGTCCGATATCTACAGTGCCAATAGAGCGTTACCGCTCACCACTGGAAACGCAGTGGCCGACGGCCTTCGCTTAACGACATAGAGCGGTGGCATTTGCGTACCGTTGTCAGTATTAGAAGACAAGCAACACTGCAGGAAACAGCTGCAGAAATCAGTGTGCAGAGTACGCGTCAAGACAGAGCGGCAAAATTTGGCGTTAATGGCTTGAGGCAGTAGATGACTGATGCGAATGCCTCTGTTAACAGCACATCTCCTGCAGCGCCTCTGCTGGGCTCGTGACCATACCGGTTGGACCGCAGATAACTGAAAAACCGTGAGCTGGCCGTACGAGTTCCGATTTCAGTTGGTAAGAGCTGATTGTAGGGTTCGAGTGTGGCGCAGACACCACGAAGCTATGGTGGACCCAAGTTGTCAACAAAGCACCGTGCAAGCTGGTGGTCACTCCATAGTGGTTTGGACCGTGTTTACATAGAATGGACTGGGCTCTCTGGTCCAACTGAACCGTTCATAGACTGGAGACAGTCATGTTCGGTTACATGGAAACCATTTGAAGCCATTCATGGACTTCATGTTCGCAAACTACGATAGAACTTTTATGGATGACAATGGGCCAGTGTCAGCGGACTACAGTTGTTCGTGACTGGTTAGAAGAACATTCTGGACAATTCGAGTCAATGATTTTGCCAAACACATCCCCTGTCATGAGTCCCATTGAAAATTTATTTTCCATAATTGGAAAGTCAGTCTGTGCACAGAACCATGCACCGGCAACACCTTCGCAATTATGAACGGCTATAGAGGCACCATGGCTCAGTATTTCTACAGAAAACTTTCAACGACTTGTTGAATCCATGAGTTGCTGAACTACGCCGGGAAAAGGGAGGTCCGGCACAGTATTAGGAGATATCCCAAGGCTTTTGTCAGCTCAGTATATGTGTAACTTTCTGCTTTTCTTCGCTTCCATCGCCGTAGTTTTGCCTCAGTCACATAGACCCACTGCATTTCTGCTCCTGACTAGCACTTATCGTACCACCACCACAATCACCTTTACGATAGTACTGAGTAAAACGCCAGTACGCCTCTCCAACATTAACAAATATCCGCCCTTCTTCCCTTACTGTCCATTTTCCCTGCCTCTTCTACCCACTTTTGCTCCTGTACGATGACAAGAGCGACTCCTTCAATACAGTTACATAACTTACTGATTCCTCGTTTACCAAACACAACAGCACCATTCAAGCCAACACCATACTCATCACTACCACTACGACCATTAGTTGCAACATCAGCAGCAATGTCTCTGTCCATATCAACATATCATGATCACTGTCGCACTCGCCTGCGTCAGCAGCTGCACCAGTTCTATATTCCGCAAAACATTCCCCAAAAGCATTTTATAAAAGGCCGTCATCCTATCTAACGAAGAAACCGATCGAGGTGGCGCAGTGGTTAGCACTGGACTCACATTCGGTATAACGACGGTTCAAATCTCCGTCCAGCTATCCACTTTTAGTTTCTCCGTGATATCTCTAAATCGGTCAACGCAGACGCTCGGATGGCTCGTTTGGAAGGGGTACGGCTCATTTCCTTCCCCACCCTTTTCTGATCCGAGCTAGAGCTTCGTCTCTAATGACCGTGCTGTCGACTAGGCTTTAAACCGTAATTTTCCTTCCTTCCTTCCAACTAAGAAGACAGAAAACCATGTACAATCTCAATGACACCAAACCAATGAAATCCGCTCTTACCACATGTCAAACTCTTACTCAAACTCATATTTTTTTACCAAAATTCCTTCTTCCAGAGACCCAGTCATTTGGTGTTAGAAACACTGTATTTTCTGTAGTGATCCTGCCTTCATCGCTGCTCTTGCTCGGCAAATTCCCTTCCAAAACGTTTAACCTTCACGCATCCTCGCTTTCTCTTGATCTCCCACGTTCCATGCAACCTTAACCTCCACGCTGACTACTGACCCTCAGTGGAGCAGATCACAACCCACAATCGAGTAAGTCGAACGAAATCGTAAATCGCAACCGAAGTCCCACATCCTAAATATCCTCCGCATCTACTGCAATGCTAGCCCCACTTTTCCTTGCCTGTGTATCTTCTGCATCCTGATTAAGAATTTACTACCTGTTTACCCATCGCTCTCTTATTTTACAAGTTTCCATTTCGAAGGTATATATTTGCCAAAAATTCCTTTCTACGCTGACCACAAAATCCGAAATTGTAAAAGCACGTCCACCCAATTCAATAGGTTACCCAGTCACCTCCCAGATCAACTGCACGACCTTCAATTCCCTCTCAATGTAATACCTGCAGCTTATCCCACCTGACTTACTCCAACAAGTGCAAGGACAAGTGTCCTTCCACAAAACCTGAAGTGGTTGTCGCTACACCCCTTCCCCCCCTTTCCACTCCCTCTTACATCGAACTCCGACCACAGCAAATGTAATTAATTTTCTTATAAGTGTCGTCCGAGACGGGAATTCCTTCGAGTGATTCAATACCCTTAATCAAACAACACTATCTACGCGTTTCATATTTCACCTAAACGCCACTCTCAAATTATTCTAAAAATGTCGCTTCTCCCACCTTCGCGCCCTTATTTTGTCCGTCTCTCATCCTACCATGTGCACCATCTCCAACCCTACTGCAATAAATTCTCATCACAGTCATAAGCAAGTTCCGTTTCAGTATCATAGCAGCTGGAATGAAACATGATAATTTCCATTCTCCAACAACGTACATCAGCTCCGCACCTGCACCCACTATCTTTTCCCTATTTTTGAATTATTTCTGTTGTTTCTAAGCATATTTCATTTTAAGAAACTGTACGTCTGAATACTCAGCTTCTAGTGCTAGCCCATCCTATTTTGGGTAAACGAAATCACAATACAAAATCTAGCAGTTGAGAAGGTGTTTGAGATTATTCTCGAAAGCTCAAATGTTACACTACGCTGGCGCTGCAAAACGACCGAGAATATTTCACACAGGATCGTAGTCGCCAGAAAATTTCATTCCCATTTAAGTTAGTGTTTACTGGAAAGATTAACTATATATATATATATAATGGTTCAAATGGCTCTGAGCACTATGGGACTCAACTGCTGTGGTCATAAGTCCCCTAGAACTTAGAACTACTTAAACGTAACTAACCTAAGGACATCACACACATCCATGCCCGAGGCAGGCTTCGAACCTGCGACCGTAGTGGCCGTGCGGTTCCAGACTGTAGCGCCTTTAACCGCTCGGCCACTCCGGCCTGCATATATATATATATATATATATATATATATATATATATATATATATATATATATATATATATATATATATATACTGTTCAGTTAGAATTATTCGTAAGGGATACACGAGTTGCAGCGACGATACGTATGCTTTGTCAACAAAGTTTGAAATACGCTTAACGTGACCACTTGTCAAAATCTTAAATAACCACAATCTGTGATGCGGACTGCTTCCAGAGGTGCAGGAAGAGAATCAGTGAAGTTCTGGAACGTATCGACAGAGATGTGAAATGAAACCATG
This sequence comes from Schistocerca serialis cubense, assembly GCF_023864345.2. Classification (NCBI taxonomy): domain Eukaryota; kingdom Metazoa; phylum Arthropoda; class Insecta; order Orthoptera; family Acrididae; genus Schistocerca; species Schistocerca serialis. The sequence goes on from NC_064639.1 coordinate 1,101,867,462, forward strand.
CCGACTCCAGGCCCGTCGCCAGCTGCGCTAGTTTTCTCCATTGAGGATCTTTGGCGTGTACAACCCAATCGAGGTGGTGCCAAAGACTCCCAATAGAGTTTAAATCCAGGAAGTCTGGGGGCCAGTAGGCAAAGTCATTCTAGTGCTCTCCGAAGCAGGAACTTACAATACGAGCTCTTTGACATGTTGCATTGTCCTGCTGGAAGATGCCATTGTGCCGAGGCAAAACAAACTACACTACTGGCCATTAAAATTGCTACACCACGAAGATGAACTGCGACAGACGCGAAATTTAACCGACGGGAAGAAGATACTGTGATATGCAAATGATTAGCTTTTCAGAGCATTCACACAAGGTTGGCACCAGTGGCGAGACCTACAACGTGCTGACATGAGGAAAGTTTCCAACCGATTTCTCATACAAAAACAGGAGTTGACCGGCGTTGCCTGGTGAAACGTTGTTGTGATGCCTCGTGTAAGGAAGAGAAATGCGTACCATCACGTTTCCGACTTTGATAAAGGTCGGATTGTAACCTATCGCGACTGTGGTTTATCGTATGGCGACGTTGCTGCTCGCGTTGGTCGACATCCAATGACTGCTAGCAGAATATGGAATCGGTGGTTTCAGGAGGGTAATACGCAACGCCGTGCTGGATCCCAACGGTCTCGTATCACTAGCAGTCGAAAAGACAGGGATCTTATCCGCATGGCTGTAACGGATCGTGCAGCCACGTCTCGACCCCTGAGTCAACAGATGGGGACGTTTGCAAGACAACAACCACGTGCACGAACAGTTCGACGACGTTTGCAGCAGCATGGACTATCAGCTCGGAGACCATGGCTGCGGTTACCCTTGACGCTGCATCACAGACAGGAGCGCCTGCAATGGTGTACTCAACGACGAACCTGGGTGCACGAATGGCAAAACGTCATTTTTTCGGATGAATCCAGGTTCTGTTTACAGTATCATGATGGTCGCAACCGTGTTTGGCGACATCGCGGTGAACGCACATTGCAAGCGTGTATTCGTCATCGCCATACTGGCGTATCACCCAGCGTGATGGTATGGGGTGCCATTGGTTACACGTCTCGGTAACCTCTTGTTCGCAATGACGGCACTTTGAACAGTGGACGTTACATTTCAGATATGCTACGACCCGTGGCTCTACCCTTCATTCGATCCCTGCGAAACCCTACATTTCAGCAGGATAATGCACGTCCGCATATTGCAGGTCTTGTACGGGCCTTTCTGGACTCAGAAAATGTTCGACTGCTGCCCTGGCCAGCACATTCTCCAGATCTCTCACCAATTGAAAACGTCTGGTCAATGGTGGCCGAGGAGCTGACTCATCACAATACGGCAGTGACTACTCTTGATGAACTGTGCTATCGTCTTGAAGCTGCGTGGGCAGCTGTACCTGTACACGCCATTCAAGCTGTGTTTGACTCAATTCCCCGGCGTATCAAGGCTGTTATTACGGTCAGAGGGGGTTGTTCTGGGTACTCATTTCTAAGGATCTATGCACCCAGATTGCGTGAAAATGTAATTACATGTTAGTTCTAGTATAATATATTTGCCCAAAGATTACCCGTTTATCATCTGCATTTCTTCTTGGTGTAGCAATTTTAATGGCCAGTAGTGTATATCTGGTAGTGGATATGGTCCCCAAGGACAGATGCATATCTTGGTGATTCATTATGCCTACCAAAATCATGAGATAGTCCAAGGAATTCCACGAAAACATTCCCTCTGGCCTGGCCCCCTCTCGATGATAGTTACAGGGTATTCACTTTCAACCGCCACCTGTCCTATGGAGCATAAAACATGATTCATCTGGAAAGGTCACCTGTCGCCTCTCAGTTAACGACTAGTTACGGTAATGGTGTGTTAATTCCAGTCTTCGTGGCCTATGAACAGCAGTCAGCATGGGTGCACGAACCAGGCACCTGCTGCAGAAGTCCACACACAGTAAGTAACGTTCGGTGAACAGTTGTAGAGGAGACACTGTTGGTAGCCCTTTGGTTCATTTGGGGAGTCAGTTGCTCAATATTTATACGTCTATTTGCCCGCAGACGTCTTCACAGCCTTTGTTCAGGTCTGTCATCTATGGCCGTGGTGCACCATAGTTTCCACGACGCTGGATTTAGATAACACCATTTTGCCGTGCACGGTGTACGTTAACCACTGTGACGCACGAACAGTTTACAAACTTGACCCTTCCTGAAATGCTTCCACCCTTGACTCGAAAGTGTAATCATCATGTGCTTTTTGGACATCAGATAAATCGCTCCTTTTACGCATTGCCCTGTTCTCCACGTTCCCCGTCACTCTTAATATACCCCCACTCTTACTGCATCCACATGCGTCTGTGACTGGTTATTTCACGTTGACTCCCAACACAGTCGGTGGTCACAGTAATGTGACTCGACCGTGTAGGATACACCAGTGTGCCCCACCCCTCTCACACTTGTCACTATTCTTTTGTCAAGAGGAAACTGCGCGCCCACTGCTCAGCGGTAACAAGGCGTAAGGTGTGTTATACAAAGCGACAATCACATTAACGAAGCCCGCCGTTGTGACCGAGCGGTTCTAGGCGCTACCGTCTGGAACCGCGCGACCGCTGCGGTCGCAGGTTCGAATCCGGCCTCGGGCATGGATGTGTGTGATGTCCTTAGGTTAGTTAGGTTTAAGTAGATCTAAGTCCTAGGGGACTGATGACCTCAGACGTTAAGTCCCATAGTGCTCAGAGCCATTTGATTTGAACATAAACAAATAGACAATACTTAGTAACGGTCGTAATGGTCTACAATACCGAATACATTGCCAACTTAGTCATTACTTTTACATTACAGCAACGACCCCCTTTTTGCAGCGGTGTACCGTAGGTCTCTAGAAGAGCGTAGCGTTCCAAAGGATTGGAAAAGGGCACAGGTCTTCCCCGTTTTCAAGAAGGGACGTCGAACAGATGTGCAGAACTATAGACCTATATCTCTGACGCCGATCAGTTGTAGAATTTTGGAACACGTACTATGTTCGAGTATAATGACTTTTCTGGAGACTAGAAATCTACTCCGTAGGAATCAGCATGGGTTTCGTAAAAGACGATCGTGTGAAACCCAGCTCGCGCTATTCGTCCACGAGACTCAGAGGGCCATAGACACGGGTTCACAGGTAGATGCCGTGTTTCTTGACTTCCGCAAGTCGTTCGATACAGTTCCCCACAGTCGTTTAATGAACAAAGTAAGAGTATATGGACTATCAGACCAATTGTGCGATTGGATTGAAGAGTTCCTAGATAACAGAACGCATCATGTCATTCTCAATGGAGAGAAGTCTTCCGAAGTAATAGTGATTTCAGGTGTGCCGCAGGGGAGTGTCGTAGGACCGTTGCTATTCACAACATACATAAATGACCTTGTGGATGACATCGGAAGTTCACTGAGGCTTTTTGCGGATGATGCAGTGGTATATCGAGAGGTTGTAACAATGGGAAATTGCACTGAAATGCAGGAGGATCTGCAGCGAATTGACGCACGGTGCAGGGAATGGCAATTGAATCTCAATGTAGAAAAGTGTAATGTGCTGCGAATACATAGAAAGAAAGATCCCTTATCATTTAGCTACAATATAGCAGGTCAGCAACTGGAAGCAGTTAATTCCACAAATTATCTGGGAGTACGCATTAGGAGTAATCTGAAATGGAATGATCGTATAAAGCTGATCGTCGGTAAAGCAGATGCCAGACTGAGATTCATTGGAAGAATCCTAAGGAAATGCAATCCGAAAACAAAGGAACTAGGTTACAGTACGCTTGGTCGCCCACTGCTTGAATACTGCTCAGCAGTGTGGGATCCGTACCAGATTGGGTTGATAGAAGAGATAGAGAAGATCCAATGGAGAGCAGCGCGCTTCATTACAGGATCATTTAGTTATCGCGAAAGCGTTACGGAGATGATAGATAAACTCCAGTGGAAGACTCTGCAGGAGAGACGCTCAGTAGCTCGGTACGGGCTTTTGTTGAAGTTTCGAGAACATACCTTCACCGAGGAGTCAAACAGTATATTGCTCCCTCCTACGTATATCTCGCGAAGAGACCATGAGGATAAAATGAGAGAGATTAGAGCCCACACAGAGGCATACCGACAATCCTTCTTTCCACGAACAATACGAGACTGGAATAGAAGGGAGAACCGATAGAGATACTCAAGGTACCCTCCGCCACACACCGTCAGGTGGCTTGCGGAGTATGGATGTAGATGTAGATGTAGTAAGTCTGGGATAGACCACATTGTATCTCTACCTTGCACTAAAACTTCTATAGTTAACTAAGGGTATCAGATCGGTTACTTCGACATGTGTCTGTTACATCTGTTTTGGATACTTGCTCACCTACAGATACTAACAAAGGGACGAAACATGCCATTATGATAAAATGATTCAAATGGCTCTTAGCACTATGGGACTTAACTTCTGAGGTCATCAAGAACTTAGAACTACTTAAAGGACATCACACACATGCATGCCCGATGCAGGATTCGAAACTGCGACCGTAGCGGTCGCGCGGTTCCAGACTGAAGCGCCTAGAACCACTCGGCCACCCCGGCCGGCATGCCATTATGTGTCTTGTCTATTAGAGATACACCTCTCTCTTCTCACTCTCTCTCTTCTCACTCTCTCTCTCTCTCTCTCTCTCTCTTTCCTTCACTCTTCCTCGTTGTATCTATCCTATGTCCTCCGACATGCGTGGCTGTTTCACACTGTTCTTCGGACGACTACTCATACACCATAAACTTTGCAACCGACCTAATGGATGATTCCTGTGCCTTGGTACACAAACATATGGACGAGGAAGACTGCTCATGCACCGCTACCTGTGCTACCTACCTAGTGGCAGATCCCCGCGCCGCGATGCGCTGACTTACGGACGCGCTTGGGCAGACAGCCGACGGGAAGGTGCCGTTCGCCTCGGCCGCTGGGAGGGGTGAGCCAGCGACTGCAGCGCCTCCACGCCGCGCCCCGGCCAGCCCCATTAAACGTCGTCGATAACACTGATTTCGTTACACTGATTGCGCTGCTGCAGCACTTAGTGGGCGTACCGAGGTGCGAGTGCTTCGTCCGGTTTCGTACTAATGGAACGACGACACCTCCCGTAATTGCGGGTACACAATGCCTGCTTGCATGAAAACGTCAAGGACTGCATAAAAACTCAGCAAAACAAAGCGCTTCGTAAGTCGAAGTCACCCACAAGGCATAATCGGCGTCAGCGGCCGCAAACCATTAGGTTCTAGCGATGCTGGGGTCGCCATACAAATTACGTAACCTATCTGTATTACTTCGCTGATCGATAAGGAAGGGTTTATCGGCAGTTCCGGAGCAATTACCAACGTAAAACAGTCTTAGTACAGGTGGCCAATCTCGGTCTGACTCTGACTTAGTCACTACACTATTGTTTTCTCCGCCATTAATCTTCTGACTGATTTGATCCTTCTCGTCATGACTTCCCCTGTCCACCCCAATAGCTGAACAGTCAGCGCGTTGGAAGACCACGCATGGCGGCCCGGGTTCGATTCCCGGTTGGGATGGGTGATTTTTCTCCCCTCAGGGACTGTGTCTTGTGCTGTTATCAACATTTCATCCCCTTTGTCGACGTGCAAATCACCCAATGTGGCGTCGCACTCAATAAGACCTGCACTTGGCGGCTGAACATCCCCCATGGGAACTCTCGGCCACTGACGCCATACGATCATTTCCATTTCCATGACTTCCTCTTCTGTGCAAACGTTTCACGCCAAATGTCGTCCTTATTCCGTGGATATACGGGGTGAAAGTTATTCAACCAACGAACTCTGAGAGGCTTCACGGTACACAAAAACAAATATTTTTCTCTAATGTCATATTGTATTGTGAGGATTTTTTAAATCAGTAGAGCGAGTTTTCTCTGGAAGAAAATTAATTAAATGAACAGACCCTGGGTAGTCATGTCCTAGTTCATGAACCACGGTCAACGTATGAGTGGCCAAGTAAGTGGTCCCGACAGTCGGGATACCATTTACTTTGGAATAAGGCTGGGCATCTCGGACATATTCTGAGTCGTTGTCACCTTTGTGCTCATACGGCAAAGACTACCAAATCCACCGGTTAGTCCCTCAGCCGTTAGAGGTAAAACCCTATGGGACTCGGGTCAAGTAAGGCTAGCAACCTGCTTCCCTGGTACTTTAAATATGATGCTGGCAACAATCAGAGCAAAATGCCTCGGACCTTTAGAGGTGACGGAGTCCCACCTCTAACTGACAAACCAGGGACTCCTAAGATACGACTTGGCAAACAAATGGTAATGAGATGGGGAGCTATTAATATCAATGGGGGCTACTCTGGGAAGAAGGTAGGGCTGGCAGAGGCTGCAAGTAAGATGGGGCTGGACGTTTTAGCTGTTAGTGACATTCAGGTAAGGGGTGAGAGAGAAGAGGAAGTGGGAGAATACAAAGTCTACCTGTCAGGAGTCAAAGCAGGAATTACACAATGGGGTGTAGGGCTTTACATCAGGAAAGAAATGGAACCCAGCGTAGTTGCAATAAGCTATGTAAACGAACGACTGATGTGGATAGATTTGACAGTGTCTAGCAAGAAAATTAGGATTGTGTCAGTATATTCGCATTGTGAAGGATCAAGATAAGATGGATAGTTTTTATGAGGCACTCTGTGATGTAGTTGTTAGAGTAAAGGAGAAGGACAGTGTTCTGCACATGGGTGATTTTAACGCCAGGATTGGAAATCGAACAGAAGGGTATGAAAAGGTTATGGGTAAATTTGGAGAGGATATGGAGGCCAACAGGAACGGGAAACAACTCTTGGATTTCTGTGCCAGTATGGGCTTAGTAATCACAAACTCCTTTTTTAAACATAAGAACATTCACCGGTATACTTGGGAAGGCAGGGGAACCAGATCTGTCATTGACTATATAATAACAGATCAGGAATTCAGGAAGGCTGTGAGGGGCACACGTGTATTCAGGGGATTCTTTGATGACACTGATCATTATTTAATCTGCAGTGAAATTGGGATTGTGAGGCCGAAAGTGCAGGAGGTCAGGTCCATACGTAGGAGGATAAGAGTGGAGAAACTTTAGGATAAGGAAATCAGGCACAAGTACATAACAGCGATCTCAGAAATGTCCTAGTTAGTTGAATGTAGTCAATTGCAGTCATTGGAAAAGAAATGGACAAAGTACAGGGACATAGTACCAGAAGTGGCTAAAGAATGTCTTGGAACAGTAGTGTGTAAAAGTAGGATGAAGCAAACAGCTTGGTGGAGTGACACAGTCAAGGCAGCCTGCAAAAGGAAAAAGAAGGCGTATCAAAAATGGCTACATACTAGAACTCAGGTAGACAGAGAAAGTTATGTTGAAGAAAGAAACAAAGCCAAACAGATAATTGCAGCATCCAAGAAGAAATCTTGGGAAGACTTTGGAAACAGGCTGGAGACTATGAGTCAAGCTGCTGGAAAACCATTCTGGAGTGTAATTAGCAGTCTTAGAAAGGGAGGTAAGAAGGAAATGACAAGTATTTTGGACAGATCAGGAAAACTGCTGGTGAATCCTGTGGATGCCTTGGGCATATGGAGGGAATATTTTGAAGAGTTGCTCAATGTAGGCGAAAATACGATCAGTAATGTTTCAGATTTCGAGGTAGAATGGGATAGGAATGATGATGGAAATAGGATCACATTTGAGGAAGTGGAGAAAATGGTCAATAGATTGCAGTGCAATAAAGCAGCTGGGGTGGATGAAATTAAGTCGGAACTCATGAAATACAGTGGAATGTCAGGTCTTAAATGGCTACACAGGATAACTGAAATAGCCTGGGAGTCGGGACAGGTTCCATCAGACTGGACAAAAGCAGTAATCTTTAAACATGGAAACAGAAAAGACTGTAACAACGACAGAGGTATCTCTTTAATCAGCGTTTTTGGGTAAAATCTTCTCAGGTATTGTTGAAAGGAAAGTGCGAGTATTAGTTGAGGACCAATTGGATGAAAATCAGTGTGGGTTTAGGCGTCTTAGAGGTTGTCAGGACCAGATCTTTAGCTTACGGGAAATAATGGAGAAGTGTTATGAGTGGAACAGGGAATTGTATCTATGCTTTATAGATCTAGAAAAGGCATATGACCGGGTTCCTAGGAGGAAGTTATTGTCTGTTCTACGAGATTATGGAATAGGAGGAAAACTTTTGCAAGCAATTAAAGGTCTTTACATGGATAGTCAGGCAGCAGTTAGAGTTGACGGTAAATTGAGTTCATGGTTCAGAGTAGTTTCAGGGGTAAGACAAGGCTGCAACCTGTCTCCACTGTTGTTCGTATTATTTATGGACCATATGTTGAAAACAATAGACTGGCTGGGTGGGATTAAGATATGTGAACACAAAATAAGCTTGCATATGTGGATGACTTAGTTGTGATGGCAGATTCGATTGAAAGTTTGCAGAGTAATATTTCAGAGCTAGATCAGAAATGTAAGGACTATGGTATGAAGATTAGCATCTCCAAACCGAAAGCAGTGTCAGTGGGAAAGAAATATAAACGGATTGAGTGCCAAATAGGAGGAACAAAGTTAGAACAGGTGGACGGTTTCAAGTACTTAGGATGCATATTCTCACAGGATGGTAGTGAAAGAACTGGAAGCGAGGTGTAGCAAAGCTAATGCAGTGAGCGCTCAGCTACGATCTACTCTCTTCTGCAAGAAGGAAGTCAGTTTCAAGACTAAGTTATCTGTGCACCGTTCAATCTTTCGACCAACTTTGTTGTATGGGAGCGAAAGCTGGGTGGATTCAGGTTACCTTATGAACAAGGTTGAGGTTACGGATATGAAAGTAGCTAGGATGATTGCAGGTACTGGTAGATGGGAACAATGGCAGGAGGGTGTCCACAATGAGGAAATCAAAGAAAAACTGGGAATTAACTCTATAGGTGTAGCAGTCAGGGCGAATAGGCTTAGATGGTGGGGTCATGTTACACGCGTGGGAGAAGCAAGGTTACCCAAGAGACTCATGGGTTCAGCAGTAGAGGGTAGGAGGAGTCGGGGCAGACCAAGGAGAAGGTACCTGGATTCGGTTAAGAATGATTTTGAAGTAATAGGTTTAACATCACAAGAGGCACCAATGTTAGCACTGAATAGGGGATCATGGAGGAATTTTATAAGGGGGGCTATGCTCCAGACTGAACGCTGAAAGGCATTATCAGTCTTAAATGATGATGATGATGATGATTATGATGATTATGATGATGATGACCAATAGATAACAACATTCGTACAACACAAGTACTTCAATGACAGTAGAGGTTCCAAAATGTCTCCACTGACTTGAAAACACAGATTACACTGGCGGGTCACGTGCTAGCTAACGAGGTCAGAGACTTCACTAGTGTCCTTAGCTGCTGCTACAATCTGGGCAACTAGATACCCTTCTGATTCAACAGGACTTGTGTAAGCAGCGCATGGGACTGTCGGATGCATTGGACACTCTTCCAGGTACCACTGCGAAAACTGTGCTCTGAGTGGATAATCACATGGTTCCAAGTTGTGTGCGCGCTGTATACGAAATGGATGAAACGGTTGCTCAAGATGGACGTTTCTATTATTAGTGTGATTCGCCCTCAGATTAATCGCTTTTGCACGAGTGCTGATGGACGGATCTTGCTCCACACGCTGCAGGGCACCTTCCTCAAATTGTAGCGTTTGTACTGTGTGGATTTGTCCCTGTCCAGTAATCTGCTAAATGATCTGGTCTCACATAGACATTGGTACACAGCAGTAAACGTCGAATCATGCGGGATACTGTGATTAGGATACTGTTCTTGATAAACCCGCTGTCCTAATCGTGCATTGTTCAAATGGTTCAAATGGCTCTGAGCACTATGGGACTTGACTTCTGAGGTCATCAGTCCCCTAGAACTTAGAACTACTTAACCCTAACTAACCTAAGGACATCACACACATCCATGCCAGAGGCAGGATTCCGACCTGCGACCGTAGCGGTCACGCTGTTCCAGACTGTAGCGCCTAGAACCGCTCGGTCACCTCGTCCATTGTGCTCCGCTACTAACTCTGTAGTAACCACCAGCTACATTAGTGTAATCACTCCAGGCATATCGCTCCATTAGTAAATGGGCACTGTACTGGGTCAAGAGGTGTAACGAAATGCCATTGTGAAAGAGATATTACAACCGAAGAGTGAAGCATACCCTCTGTCGCTGCAACAGGAACCGCTACAACAACAGATCAGTCACTACAACTGAAGAGCCGGATTAAATAATGCTCACAAAAAATTACGATAGTCTCGTGCAATCTCCCAGAGTTTATCGGTTTAAACAGTTTTCACCCCATATTCTAACAGTAGTCTTCCGCTACAGTTTTTGTCTTCTATGTACGTCTCTCCCTCTCTCTCTCCAGCACTATGAAAGCTATTCTCTATTGTGTTAACAAATTCCTATGTTTGTCACATTTTCTCGACAGTATTTTCCACATATTGCTTTCCTCGCCGATTATTAGAAGAACCTCCTCATCTCTAACATCAGACCACCTAATTTTCAACGTGATTTTCTAACATCTCTTCTCAAAGTCCTCAGTCCTTAATCAGTGCTCACTGGGCTTCATAATGTACAATCCATTCTCTAATTCTTCCGTATTTACAATGAGGATAGAAATCTCATCATTGAATTTTATTATTTGTGTTATTTTCACGCTGAATTTTAGTCCCGCTCCTGAACCTTCACTTTCTGTTCAGCATTGTTTTTTCGATGTGCAGATGAAACATTAGCAGAGAAAGACTGCATTTCTTCCTTAAGAGCTATTTATTCAGCTCACTTACCTCTTGGTTTTCAATCGCATTCTTCCTAATGGTTCTTGAACTTATTTTACATTAAGTGTCTCCTCCTGTCTCTTTTACCATTGTTTCTGAGAATTTTAAATATCTGAAAGAATCTTACTTCGTCGAATACTCTTTTCACGTCAGCTACTGTTGCGAGAGTGCCTTGATTTTTCTTAAGTCTTAACTCGATTACGAAGTGCAAAGTCAGAACTAACTTTCTGGTGCCTTTACGCTTCCTAACGTTTCTTTACCATTTGTGTGGATATTACTTTTATGAGCAACTTGTATGCTTGGTTTATTGACCAGAGCGTGTGACAGATACCGAATTTATCTACCTTTGACATCTTCACAGTTGTGTGGATCATAGTCTAAGAAGACTGATACTGATTCTCTAAACTCCTTAACTATAACACTAACTTGAATAAAACTTTGATCGCAACTTTCAGCAACGATTTTAGGAATTCCGAAGGAATATTGAGTAAGCCTTTTGCGTTGTTTGATTGCGGGTGTTTCAAAACTCTTTCAAATTGACAAATGATCGATTTCCTAAAAAAATTGTATAACGTTACAGTTGCGGTTTGTGTCCCACTCTTCATACTGTCACACTCACAGACGAAAATTTTGAATATCTCCCGCTAATAGGGTTGACGCTATTAACTGAATTCATTGTTGTAGCCGCGTCTGAGAAACGGCCTCCAGATTTCTCTGGAGTGGTTTGGGAATTAGCGGATATTCTGAGCCAAGGCAACTGGTGGGGATGTGTGTCACTATGAAAGGCAGCTGGCTTTTGTCAGCCACCTTTCACACTTATTTCATAGTTTGTTAAAAAGTTTTCTCTTCGCTTATTGTTGAGCGTCTTTTGTGTTCTTTGAGTTATGGACTTGGTTTAGAAGTAGCGAGTACAATGGATCAGGTGGTGGCAGCATCTGAATTTCGATGCATGTGAGTAGCGTGAACGGAGCCCAGGCTGATGTTGCCTGCCTGGGGAACAAGCGGTAAAACTTGCTGGGAGCCACTTTTCAACGCGAGCGGGGGGATAGTGGGAGGCGGACGGATATCCCGTAGGTGCTTGAAAAGCATCATGCCGGTCCATTGTGCATTGAGCTAACGAGGCGATTTCTTGGGTCCAGGCCATGGTGACATGACGGGAGACACCGAGTTGACCTGCAGAAAGCAGGACTGATCAAGCAGCTGGGCGAAAAAAGCACTGAGGGACTGAAAACGGCTGAGTAGCCTTGAACCCAGAGCGTTGACCTCTATAAGGAAAGGCCTCGACGAGAAGCTAAAAAGTTTAACTAAGGAAAGGGAACCATTGGCACAGAGCTAGTGATGTCAAAGACTTCAGTACGGGCGCATTTAGTTTTTGTAGTGGGAGAGAATGTACACTACTGGCCATTAAATTTGCTACACCACGAAGATGACGTGCTACAGACGCGAAATTTAACCGACAGGAAGAAGATGCAGTGATATGCAAATGATTAGCTTTTCAGAGCATTCACGCTAGGTTGGCGCCGGTGGCGACACCTACAACGTACTCACATGAGGAAAGTTTACAAGCTATTTCTCATACACAAACAGCAGTTGACCGGCGTTGCCTGGTGAAACGTTGTTGTGATGCCTCGTGTAAGGAGGAGAAATGCGTACCAACACGTTTCCGACTTTGATAAAGGTCGGATTGTCGCCTATCGCGATTGCGGTTTATCGTATCGCGACATTGCTGCTCGCGTTGGTCGAGATCCAATGACTGTTAGCAGAATATGGAATCGGTGGATCCCAAAGGCCTCGTATAACTAGCAGTCGAGGTGACAGGCATCTTACCCGCATGGCTGTAACGGATCTTGCAGCCACGTCTCGACCCCTGAGTCAACAGATGGGGACGTTTGCAAGATAACAACCATCTGCACGAACATTTCGACGACGTTTGCAGCAGCATGGACTATCGGCTGGGATACTAAGGCTGCGGTTGCCCTTGACGCTGCATCGCAGACAGGAGCGCCTGCGATTGTGTACTCAGCGACGAACCTGGGTGCACGAATGGCAAAACGTCATTTTTTCGGATGAATCCAGGTTCTGTTTACAGCATCATGATGGTCGCATCCGTGTCTGCCGACATCGCGGTGAACGCACATTGGAAGTGTGTATTCGTCATCGCCATACAGGCGTATCACCCGGCGTGATGGTATTGGGTGCCATTGGTTACGCGTATCGGTCACCTCTTGTTCGCATTGACGGCACTTTGAACAGTGGACGTTACATTTCAAGTGTGTTACGACCCGTGGCTCCACCCTTCATTCGATCCCTTCGAAACTCTACATTTCAGCAGGATAATGCACGACCGCATGTTGCAGGTCCTGTACGGACCTTTCTGGATACAGAAAATGTTCGACTGCTGCCCTGGCCAGCACATTCTCCAGATCTCTCACCAATTGAAAACGTCTGGTCAATGGTGGCCGAGCAACTGGGTTGTCACAATACGGCAGTGACTACTCTTGATGAACTGTGGCGTCGTTTTGAAGCTGACTGGGCAGCTGTACCTGTACACGCCATCTAAGCTCTGTTTGACTCAATGCCCAGGCATATCAAGGCCGTTATTACGGCCAGAGGTGGTTGTTCTGGGTACTGATTTCTCAGGATCTATGCACCCAAATTGCGTTAAAATGTAATCACATGTCAGTTCTAGTATAATATATTTGTCCAATGAATACCCGTTCATCATCTGCACTTCTTCTTGGTGTAGGAGTTTTAATGCAGTAGTGTGACTGTACGATCGGATTTGAGCAGAGACGCGCGTTTCTGGCCGGAAGTTTTGTCGGAGAAGAAACCGATTTACTGGCCGGAATCACGTTCCTATTGGTACCTGAAACATGGTGGCACGAAAATATCGTAAGAAAAAAAGAGGCTGAATTTTTGGTGCAGTGCTGGGGGAGACGCGATTGATGGTAGTCGACGTGGTGCATTGAGACGAGTGCTCCCGTACAGTACTTGAGATTGCGCGATTTTTTCTAAGCGATAACACTAAGTTTTCGATGCAAGTGGTTAGAATTCAGACGGAACACCAGAGTTAGTATTATGTGGATATATTTGATAGCTGAGTATGAAATCCAGTGGTGATGTGCTATATTGTGCATACTCAAGGTGGGATCACAGAGTCTGGAGTCACGATCACGTATTCTTATTTCAGAGCATGCATGCAAGTACAGCCAGTGGGCGGTGAAATTTTAACTGGCTGCGATTCACTGGACTGGCGGCGCACTATCGGCGGAGATTGAGTGTTCACAGCAGCACACCTTTGGCAGCATCTTGCAGGCAGAAGATCATGGTAACGTGTGACAGCTCCATGTTTAATAGTTAAAATGCAAACTTCCAGCATACCCTCTTGCAGGTGGTTTGTACCGGCTCTGGTTTATTTAGCTGTTGGCTGCATGTTAAAAAAAAAAAAAAAAAAAAAATTGTTAGCCAATGACAACCGCCGGTACGAGTATGAAAATCACGAGAGCAGAGAAGGCTGTAAAATTACGTTAGCCAATGGCTCGCTGACTGGGACCGGATCATGAGTAGAGCGGCCTCTAGCCGAAGAGAATGCAAGAGCCGCACCCACCCCCGGGCCGGACATTAGAAGACGGACACTAGTAGCCACGGACTAGAACAGTGCACCAGAAGCACTACTACTCGTGTTCCATATCCATTACTTGCATGGACATCCTATATAGCGAAAGACACTGAATATTTGCATGTCGCCAATTGCTTGCGACACGACAGTGTAAACCGTGGTTAACAATTGTCTACCTGCTTTATTGTAACCGTTAATGTGATTTGCTTTAATTTTGTACAGCTATCCGAGAAACTAGCATTCTTTACGCATCCTATAAGAGACGAGCGGGCAAGACACCACAGTATCATTACTAGACATAGCTAGAAAGAAGGTATGTAGTTACTATGTGGAGATAATGAATTGAGCCAAGAAACGTCACTCTAACGCATTTCTGATAATTATTCTTCAAGTATCTCAAGCTGGTATAATTTATTCACCTGCTAGCTTCAACTGATAATTTTTTCAAGGTAAACTTGATCACAGATTAAATTATTTGATCAAGGAGGGTACAATCTTGTCAGTTCAAAGTATACTTAACACTCACAGCGTCAGTTCAATTTCTAATCTCAGTCAGCATTATTCGAAACTCTTCACCTACATTAAGTCAGTAAATAAAAACAGTAATTTTTTGAGTCACTGGGCATATTTTTAAATGAGAGTTATGTGTTATTATTACACCCATTATAGATGACCTAGGTTTAAGGAAGAAATATAACAATTACAACACAAGTAAGTGATAAAACTAATCATTATTGGTATGGCCACAATCTCTCTCTCCTCGCTATAATGTAAATATAAATTTACACTGTCGCTATAAAATAACAACCTCCACCACCATTCCTCTTTTATATCCCTCCCCAACTACGTTTCAAATCTGAGTTTACCGTCTTTCGATAGTTCAGATAGCAACTGCATGCTTATGC
The DNA here is from genome assembly GCF_023864345.2 of Schistocerca serialis cubense. Lineage (NCBI taxonomy): Eukaryota > Metazoa > Arthropoda > Insecta > Orthoptera > Acrididae > Schistocerca > Schistocerca serialis. The sequence continues at coordinate 1,101,882,841 of NC_064639.1, forward strand.
TCCTTACGTCTGATTCTTAAATACAGAACAGTATAAGGAACATATTTAAGAAGGTGAAACTGTTATTTAATGAAATGGAATACACAAGATTCAAAGTTCCCATTCTCCTGTAGTGGGTATATTGTAGAAGGTGAGAATCTTTCTAAAAAATTCCAAATGCGTGTGTACTGTATTATTTGTGGTGTCGTATTGTACCCGAGACTCAGATGAGCCTGTGACGACACCAGAGGCAACAGGTAGATAGAGAGGCTGGCACGTGGTCTTGGGGGAGTGGTCTACTAATTGACAGCACAACAGGACTGAAGATGGGGACTTGGTTCAAAGGAAGCGGTTACCCGAATTGAAATTTTGACATCTGTGAGCAAAGCTGGGAGGAGGATTTTATAGAAGAAAGTCCGTCTATCTTCAGTAGGGCGGCTGCAGCTAGTGAAAGGTCGTTATATTCAGTGAGAATCAAATGTGTTTAATCCATTTATGTTAAGAAACTTCTAAGCCCATATCTTTGTATGAACAAAAGCAGCGCATCGGCATTTCGCAACAGTCTGTACAACAAAAGCTATGAAAGTCATGGCGTGCAGACGAAATGCACCATTACACCAGTGAAAAATATTTTAAGTACTGTTACTTCTGTGTAGCGGCATGAACGTACCACACTAACAAGGGGAGGCCGCCAGTTGTGAAATTCAGATTCGATTCATACTGCGCATAATAAAAGCTCATGGCCAGAGGTGTAATGTGGCAAAGCACCAAGATGCACTTCTCAGCCGTTGTCGAGAAAATCGACAGTTGAAAGAAACCGTTGCGGTGAAATACTCTCTACGATAAATAATTTTCCACAGCGTCGTGGCGCAGCGGTAAGCGCTCGGGTTCGCAATCCGAAGGTCGCCGAATCGAATCTCACGCCATACAACCTTTTTTTTAGTATTTGTTTCTTGTAATTCAAATATATATATATATATATAATTCCCGGCAATCAGTTGCAACAATTATGCATATAATAAGTTGTTGAAAGTCGTTTGTCGTGCAAAAACTGGCGACTTCGAACATCATTATGTTTTCCGCATACAAAGTTGTATTTCACAAATGTTATTAATTGTCTTCATAATGTTAACCACGTATAGTTAACGGAAGACGTAGAAACGATATTCCGAAACGAATACGTGTAGCATAAGCCAAACGTTCGAATTAGAATAGAGACCCCACAAACACAAATTTGCTGCGGCATGTATGAAATATAAACTCCGTTACTCGCTCGTTACACTTGAAGGACAGATGTTGAATGGGCCGAAACGAGCCGCCGCATAACAGCGTAGTTGCCTGCTAACTTCGAAAGAAGGTAGATGCGGTCCCTAGCGCAACTTATAACATCGTCGAAAATCAGTACGGACGGGAGAGCTTTGGTACACCCTGAGAAAAAAACGGAAAAATGGAGGCGGTACAATTGGAGAGCGATCTGCCTTCACCAGTATGCATAAGCAATTCATTAATAGTGTATATATATATATATATATATATATATATATATATATATATATATATATTTGAATTACAAAAAACTAATAATAAAAAAAATTGCATGGCGCGAGATTCGATCCGGCGACCTTCGGATTACGAACCCCAGCGCTTACCGCTGCGCCACGACGCTGTAGAAAATTATTAGTCGTAGAGAGTATTTCGCCGCAACGGTTTCTTTTAACTGTCGATTTTCTCGACAACGGCTGAGAAGTGCATCTTGGTGCTTTGCCACATTACACCTCTGGCCATGAGCTTTTCTTATGCGCAGTATGAATCGAATCTGAATTTCACAATTGGCGGCCTCCCCTTGTAAGTGAAACAATAGCCACTGTCAACAGCTACATCTGAGTAAAATATCTCGGTGATTCGGTTAGCAGCTCTAAAGGTCCAACATCCATTAAAAGTAAGCAATACACAAATTCAGCCACAGTACCACATGTACACATACATAGATGAAAACACAAACATACATACTAACAAGCTTAATATGTAGAAATGGTGTGGATATAAGATGGATCTCTCGGTAAAATTATCATGTAATTGAAACCGCAATTAATAAAACTGAATGCAGTTCAAATGTAGTTCATAATGACACGCCAGTTCAATCACTTGAATGATGATCTAAATATGTTTTCTTTGTTTAATCTATTTTGGTATACTGATTTTCGTGACTGAAAGGGATCTAGCATATGTAGAACCCTACTCTAAGATCTCAAAATGAGTGAAGTGGAAAGACGAAAAAACGGTAGTGCCTTAATGTAATTATTGGCTAAATTCAAATGAATTGCCTTTTTTTGCGTATCACAATGGTCAGTTAAAGCAAGTCAGTAGTAGGAAGGAAGAGGAGCCTATTTAAATCGGTAACTTCTGTGTTTTGGGGTCCGTTTTTGCATTTAGAGGAGACCAGACAGTGTCCAGGGCACAGGCACAGAGATTTTCCCTGCAGTGGGCGACACGCAGTAGAACTGCGTTTTTGAGCTGATCACTGTGTTTTCAGGCTTTGAATTTTTGTGAGTGGCGGAGCTGGACTTAGGATCGTACATGAATGCTTGACTCTGAAATGTTTCAAAAAATGTTCAAATGTCTGTGAAATCTTATGGGACTTAACTGCTAAGGTCATCAGTCCCTACTGAAATTTTTCTCTAGAGATGAATTTTATGTAGGCAGCAGGGAGCATCGCATGTGAATGCTGGACTCTGAAATTTTTCTCTACAGATGAATTTTGTGTAGGCAGCAGACATACTGTTGGGGAGAATTTGGTATTCTGAAGGGCCGACTTAGTCTTCACCACACTAGCAGCGTGATATTTCAACACCTCGCTTTGGGTTAAAAACTAACTAGACCTGTTAGGTGCAAGTATACTACGTGACATAGCTGGAACAGAGTACTGCTTGAGCTCTTGCAAATGGGTGTAGTGATGACATTTGTACAGCTCCTGCAGATAATGAATAAATCGCATTATTCACCGGGTTTGGACTATCGTTTATGGATTGCATTTCATGAACATTAATTTGTATAATACGCAGATCTACTGATAAGAAGGGCGATACATGTCCGATGATCCAGTCAAACAATATCAGTGATAGGCCCTGTCTATTCATTTAAGGTCACACTTGTTAGCCCAGCAGACTATAGGAGAATGTTTTACAAGATGCATATAACAACTTAATGTGTTTTAAAATAACTGTAATAAAGAAAGAAAAACCTACTTATCTCTTTTCGATCCTGTGTCAATGAAGCTCAATGCATTTGCCGTGCTAAGTTCAAAAAAATCTTCCGTTTTCCAAACACTAACACATATTTTCAGATATAGAAATATGTAGTGGGTGGGTGCCATTAGTTGCCATATTAAAACTCGGCGAGAACTTTCCAAATGCTTTATTTGCTTCCACGACAGTGCTCCGTTCACCTCAGTCTGCATCACAGGCCCCGCAATGCTGAGGAAGCACCCCAGCGGCCTGTGCGATGCAACGCTGTGTCATGCCAGGCTTGGCCGGCCCGCTGAGTTCCAATGATGTCAGGATGGCTGCGCCAGCAACTGACTCAGCGCTGTTCGGTGTGAGCTGCAGGTGGCCAGCTGTGTCCTTCTCCTCACCGGCTTGGCTGAGATGGCGGCGACCAACAAGTGCCCACAATCCAGTGTCCGTATCTGCGGCCCTCGCCTCAAAAGCCTCCAGCGTGTGTCGGGAGCCGAGACGACTGCCCGTGGTAATGAGCTGAAGAGTGGCCTGCAGCTGGCTGGCTGTGGACCTTGTGTCAGCCTCAGAGGGTCGAACCAATGACCTGCTTTGGACTGGGATGCTGTCGCCCTATCTGTTGCTGTGTGTAGCCCAGCAGTGTGACACGCCCCACTGTCCAGGAGAGCTGCCACACTTGAATGAATCTCATTAGAAAACAGCACCTATTTATACTTGGCTGTGCACCTCTGTTTTACCAATAGCGCTGGTTCGCGTCATTTACGCATAACACTTATGCTGGCCAGCGGCCCCCTTCTGCCTGTGACTTGCGCCATGGAAACTGCTGTGTGCGCCCTCACTGGCAGTTTTACGCCCCTGTGGCCTCTATTTGCCTTCGAATCTGCTGGTATGTGTAACTTACTGCAATCCAGCCCACACCCAGCTGTAACTCGAGCTCCGAATATCGCACAAAACTAACTTTCCCTATCCTAAACGGTGGTACCGCTACAAATATGTTGACTAGTACACTACATCAACATTTTAGTTACTGCCATATGAGAAAGAGCATGCTATATGTTGTCATCTTCTCGACTACCCAAGAAACTGATACACTGATAATTCGATTTAATGAGAGTTTATCAACGTGCTGCTACAGCAATCGGCCACACCATGGAAGAATAAAGGGAAACACTGTAATTCCTGCCGTATTTTCTCATAACAATATCGTAGCCTGTATTGATTTTCACAAATACTGGGCGGCGCACGAAATGTGTTACCAATTGTTTCTTTCACAATTTACGACGCCCGTTAGATATCCCGCTGGGATTTCTACAGCAGTACCAGCAGAGCTTGGAAAAACAAATGAGTTACGAAATGACGTGTAATTCACGATACTGCCGCTAGGAAACTAGTAAGCAGCAATGGCTGACAATGGAAGACTGGCGACAAAGCAACGATCGGCAATTGTGTTACTTTTTCATGAAACGAAAAGCTTTGTTGTGACTCAGAGGCGTTTTCCGACAACAGTTTAACACATGATGGGTCCCTTGCAAGAAGACCATCCACAGGTTGTATGATAAATTTGTACAGGAAGGAACAGTACTGGAAGCGAAGCGACCTCGGCCTAAGCCTGTTTGTTCGCCGAAGAATATTGAAGCGGTACGAGTTGCTGTACAGAAAAGTCCCGGGAAATCGTGTAGAAAGGCGGCAGTGCAACTGGGAATATCCAGACGCTCCGTTCAACGCATTCTTGAAAGGGACCTCCATATGTTCCCATACAAGATGACCTGTGCACAGAAGCTCTCTGAAGAACACAAGCAGCAGAGACTACTGTTTACTCAGTGGGCGGAGGATAGGGAAGAAACTCTCGACAACGTTTGGTGTTCAGAAGAGGCGCATTTTCATTTAGATGGTGTGGTTAACAAACAAAATGTACGCTTTTGGACCACTGAAAACCCACAAGTGCTTCATGAACAACAACATTATGCTCCGAGGATTACAGCGTGGGTAGCAATTTCCAGTCACGGACTTATTGGACCCTTTTTCTTTGAAGAAACTGTGAACAGCTAGCGTTATTTGAGCATGCTTCGCAATAGCTTCATTCCACAGTTTCTTTCCACTGCCTTGCCCTTCAACACTCAGTGGTTCGTGCAAGAGGGAGCAAGGCCACATACTGCAAAACACTGTTTTGGAGTTTTTACACGAGCATTTCGACATGCGGATCATTTCCCTCAGGTTTCCAGGTCGCTTCAATGACGGACAAAATTGTCCCCCAATAGTCCAGACCTCAATCCATGTGACTTTTAAAGGAAAAAATTTTCCCGAAACGTCCGAGTCATTTAATGGAGCTCAGAAGACTTATTCTTCAAGCTTGCAGTGAAATTACGGAAGACATGTGCCGTAGGGTAATCACTAACTTCAATATTCGTTTGAAGGAAGTTAGGAAACGAAATGGTGGACATATTGAGCAAGTGCTGAGTTAGAACAAATCTCCATGGACGGCTCTTCATTGTAGTATATGTTGCTTTCCGATTGTATTGACAATAAAGTTTATATTCAAAAACAAAGTGGTAACACATTTCGTGCGCCACCCTGTACTTGTGAAAAGCAACTAACAGTAGAATTTAAATTAAAATATCTCGAAGTAATTACTTTATTCATGAAAAGTTGTGCTGTAAGTTCTTAAAATTTTAAAAAGGTGTGAGTAGAGATAAGCGTAAACGTACTGAGCAGGCGCACAGCTTTCAAAGCGAGGAAGCCTGTTATATTTGTAGCTCCCGTAGCCTCGCCTTTCGTTTGACAGCTGCTGCAGGGTTCCAGATTTATCGCAGTTTCTTCGTCCGTAATTGCTGCTGCCAGCTGCTCCAATATTCCGTAACATGCCAGAATACACACCACTCGCACAAGACCTTTCTCGGCCAATTACACCTATCTCCACGTTTCCCTTGTCGGAAAGATGCTATCGCCGACGTGTTCTGGATGTAAGCATCGTCAGAGGGCTGCAACGTACTCGAGATAAGGTTATCCGGAACGGGATTCCCTGACCGAGCACAACAGCAGCTGACCTACGTTGAGCAATTTCCGATAACGTCACTGTCTGTCGGAAATGGGGGACAGTAAATGTTCCATTCTGTGTACTTCTCGCACTGTACGTTGTTAGTATTTGCGTTCTTTTTCCAAAAACAACTAGTTACTGAACTGACTGGAAGGCTACTTGTTTAGACATCAGTCAAAGACGGCGGAAGAATAACTGAGTGCCGGAAATTCTGGTTTCCTCGTCAATTCACTTCCAAGCGACATGCAACGTATGTGAGGCAAACGAGCGGTTATTCCTAAGCTATCTACAATCCAGTCAGTTTCAAATCTCCAGAATGCGGAACATGTGTGTCGCAAGCCATTTCATAGAGGTAAAGGAGGAAGATATCCCTTTAGTAGGATATCAATAGAAGTTCGTTTTAAAAGTGAGTGTGGCGCGATGTACCTGATGTGCCCACAAATGAGAAAAAGCAATGAATATGATTTATCAGTATGTCGAAATTAGGGATTTCGAGGCTACTGTTGAATACTTTTCGACAAAATCTGTAATAAACTGTTAGGAAACAAGAATTAGAATCTACGTACATGAAGTTATTAAACAACATTTACGTTATATGCATATCTACAATTTTATTACGTCAGAATAATAGAATATTCTGACGTAAATCGATTTTCCGGAAAGGGAGGTAAAGGATAACGTATCGATAGATACCATCCGGTACCATTACAACTTTGTGACGATAAATTTTTGTTCACTTAGACTACAGTAGAGCGTTAAAAATAAACGGATAATCGCAAAGGGTCATGAACGAGAAGCAGAATCGGTATTAACTACAGTAATGCCTTAGTAATCACTAAGGTCAGTGAAAGTGAAGCAGTTAAACCAGCAGACGTATTCGTACTTAATACAATTGGAAACGACAGCGAATGCACGAACATTGAAACAGATAAAGAGTAGCAAAAAAAAAGATTTCGTCTCTATTTGAGGAGTTGAACACATTATTCTACACTTAATTTCCGAAGTCGGCAACGAGTGTGTACTGTCAATTCTAAAGCACAGTGGAGACTCACTAAATGATCGAGAACTGTATGTCCTCAGTGCTTGCGTTTTTTTTCCAAAAAGGAGCTTCACAAATACTAATAGTAGTAGTAACTAAACTGGAAGACCACCGTAGAACTGTCAAACGAACAATGGAAAACTTCATTCTCAGAATTACAAGAGCAGGTAGCAAAACAAGCAAGTTGACGATGTAAACGAAAGTAGTACAGGTCATCATTTGCAAAAGTCTGTCCTCAGTGTGGTTGTTGAATTCAAAACCCAAAATCCCATAAGGCTTTCTATGGATTTTAGCTTCGATAACCTAAGAAAGGAACCAACCAAGGTGCTGCACAGTTCGTTTCCTGGCTTTTTGGGGTGATAGACAACAGAAATCAGAAATACATCAATGTAAGACAGTTATAAAAATCGAAGTGGTTCATGGTTGTTAAACAGTTATTTACGTTGACTCTTTCAAAGAAGAGGAAAGCACCAGCTACTACTGATAACTCTATTTATTTATCTAAATAAAGCACTAACCGGTTTAGATCCTACGAGTTCACATCAAGATGCATATTCACATAAGTTTTTAGCTCATTATTCAGCCTTACGGTGAAAGACTTTTGGGATTCTGGTGTCTTATGGTAAAAAATGATGTTGATGGTGATCAGTTTAAACACAACCGAGCTTCATGACAATCGAACACAATGTAAGCAAATATTTAAGACAGTAGTTGTAGTTACGTTACTTATGTGCTCAGATTCACAAGGAACAATGTTCACAATAGCCGGTGAAAGTGGTGTCGTCCGGTTTTTATGCAGGCATGACACCAATGCACAAGACCACCGTTGTATCCTCTCGAATTACCCAGGTTGTTCGAACGATGACTCGGGCAGAGACTATTCTTGACAGCCGACTCTGTTCACTCTTGACAGCTGTTCAAATGGCTCTGAGCACTATGGGACTTAGCATCTATGGTCATCAATCCCCTAGAACTTAGAACTACTTAAACCTAACTAACCTAAGGACATCACACAACACCCAGTCATCACGAGGCAGAGAAAATCCCTGACCCAGCCGGGAATCGAACCCGGGAACCCGGGCGCGGGAAGCGAGAACGCTACCGCACGACCACGAGCTGCGGACTCTCAACAGCCTTCTCCTCCACGAGTCTTCTACACGACCCAAGAAGAAGAAACGAAGACGTCAGATTTCGTGAACGTGTTGAATACGAATCTGGACATTCATGTTGACATTCAACTTTCAGGGAACATCTGAAGCATGTGTTCAATACGAAGTTGCGCAAAGTGAAACGGCGCTCCATCGTGTTGTAACCACGTACCCTGATCAGTCAGACCATTGTGACCACCTACCTAATAGACGATATATTCACCTTTGGCACGAATAACACCGGCTACGCGTCGTAGCGTGGAAGTAATGAGGCCTTGGTTTGTCGCTGGAGGGAGTTGGCACCGTATCACACCATACCATACAGCTCACCTAATTCCCATAAATTCCGGGGAGGGGGCCGATGAGCTCTGGTGCCACGTTCAGTCACATCCCACATATGTTCGATTGGGTTCATTTCGGGAGAGATGGGGGAGGGGAGCAGCTCATCAATTGGAATTCGCCACGTGTTCCCCGATCCAATCCATCACACGTCTGGCCTTGTGATGTGCCACTGCCGTCGGGAAACGGGGAAGGGGTTTATTTCAATAAATGAAGAAATCCTCCTAGGGATGCTAGGAGGGTCCGCCAAATGTCGGGGGGTTTTTAACAAGAATGCTTTTACATGTTCACTCTCCCTACTGGATCGGGTCGTTGGCTCTGGCTGAAGGCCTGTTATGAGACCCAACCTGTTGATTAAAACTGCCCCTTTACTAATTTTGATTAATATTTAATAACTAAATAGTGTTCAGGGAACTGGTCACTACTAAACAAACAAGGATAGCATTGAAAATATTTATTGAACAGTAATATTCCTAACATCAAACTGAACAATGACATACATTCGTAAGTGATAAAATCAAGCTAGTAATGGCGTGGTGTGACAGCCAGACACCACACTTGCTAGGTGGTAGCCTTTAAATCGGCCGCGGTCCGTTAGTATGCGTCGGACCCACGTGTCGCCACTATCAGTGATTGCAGACCGAGCGCCGCCACACGGCAGGTCTACAGAGACTTCCTAGCACTCGCCCCAGTTGTACAGCCGACGTTCATAGCAATGGTTCACTGACAAATTACGTTCTCATTTGCCGAGACGATAGTTAGCATAGCCTTCAGTTACGTCATTTGCTACGACCTAGCAAGGCGCCATTATCAGTTGCTGTTTATCTTGTGATACATGTACCGTCAGACCGATGTTCACCAATTATGAATTAAAGTTAAGTATTCCAGTAGTTAATTACGTTCTTTGCTACTATTAATTCCCTTACCTGTTCCAGACCTCACGCCAGCGTGCGTGAGCTCAAACGCGTGCCTTTCGGCTTCCTCTCCTAGTGGCTTGGCTGTCTTGCCAAGTCACAACAAATGGCAATGGACCTTAAATTCCAAAACTAATTCTTAAGGAGGTCGGATAACGCATCTGTACTTGTTATTTTCTTCTCTCTCCCCTTATCAGATGGCATAAAATAAGTCAGACAAACCTACTTCAATTACCAGATTCTCAATAATTGAGTGGCTGGAAAACTGAGCACTGGTAATCACAGGCGTGCGTAATATCGGATTAAATGCCGCAGCTGAGCATCACAGTACCAAATGCAGCGTCCTGGACAGGTCAGCAAGCTGACGATGGCGTCTGCGTCGTCGAGGAGCCTCAATTGTAACAAAAATGAATTTATTTTCGCGAACAGGCTTCCTGTTCGTAAACTCCTATTCAAAAGCTAATTCTGCTTTCTTTCCAATCATCTCGCACTCGTTAAGACGCGACTCTGCAGCCCAAAGGCGGACTCCAGTAACGTCTTGAATAAAGTGTGGCTCAAGGAAATTGCTCTGCTCCTGTCTGCTTCCTGTGAGACAGTATTCCCAACCTTAATTAGCGGAATCAGCCTGTCTCTAAGAGTAAAATATCACAGTACCCCTAACTGAATACTAGTTTCAGTTGCAGCTGGCAGACTTATTCAAAGTTCTGCACAGCACACTGAAAAGAATTTACTCTCCTACAGCAGAGCCGAAAGCACGACGTCCGCTCGCTACAGGAGCTAAGACGCTTCTCTCTGATAACAGCTCCAAAAGCTCCCCTCTGCAAAAATCAGCAACCCCACGCTATTTTTAGAGCTGGCCAATCCCGTGGCTCTAGATCAGCACACTTCGCTCCCCCTATTACTTCCTGGCTTATTCCAGTCAATCAAAATATTCCGCGCCTTACTGCGCCTAGAATGTTCTGGAACAAACTGAAACTCCGTTCAAAATTAAACCCACCAATCGTGTCTCTCTGTTCGCCCTCGCGCGGGAAAAGCTCATTGCACTAGCTTAACCGCGTTTCTTAGAAAGAATCCAGAAAACGTTAATAGACGTGGGAAGGCTCCCTTAGGCGCCAGCTCATCTCGACATAGTGGCGTCGGCGTATCGCCCGGCGCCAACGAGGCGCCGTCCCTCGAACGCCTGCCTCAGTTGTGCGCGCAATGGGTGCCTACCTGGTCCGGCGGCGCGTCTCCCCCAGTGGGACGCTTTCGCATGCCGACTCGTAATGGTCGGTTGTAAACTTCCGCACCCCTCTGCCCTGCCTTTGAGCAGTGCCGCTCGTCCGCTCCAGCCAAACTCCGTGAAAATATCACCTGAAACCCGCCTTCATGCAACATGCGAATTTCTTAAAGTTAATACGCGTCTCATGCCGTCTGATACTCCCTATATTAATTTCAATAGACTGATTGCCTGATAAATAACATAATAACCGATATCTAACTCGTCTTTGCAACAATTATTATATTACAGTAAGGTGCAAAATATGGCTACCTTACAAACGTAATCGTTATGAGGGGGTGCACGTGGCCTGCAACCAGTGTACGATACTCCTTGGCCATCATGGTGCCTTGCACGAGCTCTACTGCACCCAAGCATGCCCACGTGAATGTTCCCCATAGCGTAATGAAGCCGCCACCAGCTCGTCTCCGGCCTGCAGTATAGGTGTCACGGAGCTGTTACCTTGAGAGACGACGGATTCGCACCCTCCCGTTGGTATACTAGAAACTACTAGAATTCATCAGACCATGCAAAGCTCTGCCACTGCGCCAAAGTCCAGTGTCGACGGTCACGTATCCATTTCAGTCGTTGTTGCTATAGCGTCCCCAGTGCTACATTACGAAAAGACTTAAAAAACGGTATTTATAAAGAAGAGAAATTTAAAATTCTAATAATAAGTGGACACTAAAGTGCGCGTCATAAATGTTGTCGGCCGAGTTTAGGTTTGTTCTGCGCATCTGACGTCACAAAACACAGTCAGCCAATGAACAGAGAACGACGTTGCCAGATCTCGACTGCAGAGCAGAGCATGGACGAGTGTCTTCAGTTTTAGAAACGTTCAGTCATAAATAAGGTAATAGAACAAAAGCAATGTCTTGATAGCAGATTTTCTTTGATAGAAAGTTTGGAAAAAGCATTCTTTATACCAATTGCTTCATATTCTATTAATTAATTAAACCAAACAAGCAATAAGTCTTCTAATTCAGGCGATAGCAAGGAAAGGTGTTTGTATCAATCTCACGAACCGCTTTTTCGCAATAAAGAACAGCGGTAATTGTTTATTTCCTATTGTACTTCGACGAAGTGTGAGTAATTCATAATCATACCAACAGTGTTTGTCAGTATTTTGTGTGACCCATTAGATACTTCATGGTGTTACAATTTGGGATGAGTTGCGCTAGCGTAACGGTTAAGGCGTAGGGTTGGTAAGCAAGAAGTGTTGAGTTCAAACCTTGTCTGGTGCTTATTATTTTCTTAATTTAAAAACAATATCGAAGTGTCTTACTTCACGAATTTTATTCGTTTGAATGCAATTTTTTGAAATTTCTAGTGCTTTGTCTCTTCATTAACCCTTTCGCTGCTGTAGACAAGTGCTCCCCGTATTCCGCGCTGTGCGCGATTTTGTCATCACTGCACTGCTCGCCTGTGCAGACACATGGTGTTCTCACTGCTTTGACACACTTATCATTCGATTTCACATAAACTATTTGGCCCAAAAATTAGATTTTTACACATCTTCTTGACTGATACCTTCCCCCCACGAATGACTTAATTTTGTTTCGATGTTCAACCCAGTTATTGTGCAGCATTAAATATAGTAAACCATTGCACGAAATTTTGAAGAGTTTGCACAGGTAAATGTCCATAGAGTATACTTTCCGTATGGTCGATTTTAGTTGCCACAATGTTGAGAATGAAATGTGGACAAGATACCTAAATTTCATATAAAATTTACTGTGTAACAATATCTCATTTAATTTAAGTACCACATAGGTGTCGTATGTAATATTGAGAAATATTCCATCTTTCGCGACTGCAACAAAAGTGTGTCTGCACAGGCGAGCAGTGCAGTGACAAAATCGCGCACAGCGCGGAATGCGGGGAGCACGTCTCTGTAGCAGCGAAAGGCTTAATGCGGCCGTGGTGGCTTTGCTTCATGTACTGCGCGCTTCCCCCTAAACGTAAGCTTGCGAACTATGCTATACTATGGCGCTGCTTCTATTGGCGCGTGCGTCGTGTGCAACTGGCAACGCAGCAATCTCCCGCGTCTGGGCGGGCACGCGCGAGCCACCAAGATAAAAGAATTGAACTATAGTCGTTCAGGGGAACATACATTTTTCTCTATATTATAATAATTTCTCTATGTAAGTTTCGAGGGCAAAGAAATATAACAAAATAATCTAAAGAGACGACAAGATACGCTCTTTTATTAATTTTTTAGCGGTCTTCACTTCTTCTCTTGTCTTGGTTGCGTGTAGACGGACATCTTGCGAGTGCTGGTAAATGTAAGCATATTTGTATGAATTAAGCAGATAATATACTGATTTAACATTATTGTGCACTTTTAATTTGTAAGAGGTGATCCCGATTTAATGTCCGCCTTCCTCGAATTAACCTGTATTCAAGTAATTTACAGTTCAACAATTGCAGCGGCCGATGCAGCCAACGACGCCATTACGTGGCGATATTAACTTATAAAAAATTAGCGGAAGCGAAATACTCGCACGCTATTAACGTAATATTCATTTTTCTCCACAGCCGCACGAAGTTGCAGAAAATACGTAGCTTTAAGATTCTAATTTTCAGTACCATAGCCGACAGCCAGAGCCAGGACTCCGACTACGAGGCAACGGTTAACGGAGGTAAGAAAAAATACTCTCGCGCGTGTGTGGGCCGCAATTGTAATTAATAACTAAAGATTTTTTGCTTTAAAGTGGACTATCCGAGGAAGTTAATATGAAAAGTTTATTCCATTGTTCAACTTATATGCTCATGTTTTAAGATTCAGTGAGTCTAACGTTCATTAACGTAGCAAATAATTTAAGATTAATATTGTTAAAAAGGAGAACTTCAGGAAAGCATTTAATCGTAAATCAAATTTGAATGAAATATCATTTTTATTAAGGCCCACCACGTAAGTCGGCAACAATCAAAATAATAATAATAATAATAACAATATATTAAATTACGACGGCCGACGGACGCGAGATTGCCGATGTCATGATGTTAACATTGTCACATGCGAAGAGCATCGGCTGCGGAGGCCCATCGTTAGGAGTGTTCGGTGCACTGTGTGTTCAGACACACTTGTGCTCTACCCAGCATAAAAGTCTGATTTTAGTTCCACCAGAGTTCCCAACGTGTCTTGTTTTGCCAACCTGCCCAACCTACGATGTCCGACATCTCCAATGAGGGGTGGCCGCCCAGTTTCACCACGTCTGGACGCGGTTTCACCTTGGTTTCGCCGCGTGTTGAAGACACTCACGACAGCACTCCTCGAACATCCGACGGGCCGTGAAGTTCCCGAAATCCTCGTGCGGAACCTCCGGGCCATCAGAGTCTGGCCTGGATCAAACTCAGATAGATCGAGTCCCTCCCTCATTATACACACGGACAACAGGCTCACTGATACCACATGCTCTGTGCATGTGTCTGACCAGCAATCATTCCTTACCAGGTGAGGCTGCTATTGCCTGGGCGGGTTTATACTGATAGTACGTCGGTGGTTATAAAGTTCTGGTTGAACAGTGTACATGCACGAAGATCAGTTGCGGTATCTCCCAACTAGTGATGAGCTACTGCAGTAATTTAGAATATAAGCTCAGAACATTAAAGTTCCAACACGAGGGAAAGTTCCCCGCCACCGGTTAATTACTCAAAAGGCTCCATTTATGCCGTGAGTAAAGTTAAACCAGCGGAATAGTTCATAAGAGTGTAGCACTTTTTCAGTGAATTGATAGACTTACGGCTGGATTCCTTCAGTCCAGACTTTTTCTCCTGTTGCTGATAGTCGTATAAAACATAATGTTTGACCACCACTCTTGCAGTATGTAATTTTCTTACGGCCAAAGCGACCGTTATATCTAGCATGTGCAAAAAAAAAGAAAATAAGCCTGCTATTAATAGACCCACCCATCACAAATTCAAACAGCTCATGACATTTTGAATCGAATGGTTGCTATCACGGTTCGATTATAAGCTTATGAGCTTCCTGGGTTGATCTAGCAGCCGCGAAACCGAGTAGGTGGCGAATTTCGTCATGTTCAAAATGTCGTGCATGATATCAAACACTGTTTTTCACTTCTTTCACTTTCTCCTCGACTGTGATGCGACGGTCATCGAGCACCAGCGCCTCCACTTCTCTTACGATCGATTGTTCTATTCAGAGAGATGGTCTGTCGTTTCGTTTTCCATCTTTCAGACTTGTTTCACTACACCGGAATCGTCTCCTACACCCATCCACTATTAATTCTTGCCAAACACTCCCGTCAACTAAGCATTTCACTAACGGAATGCGCCATTTTGTTTTGCCTCCTCTTCTGTCGTGCCAGAGAAACAATTGTTGCCTACGACCCCAATTATTTGCTGAATGTATCCCAATCTCTGTCTTCCTCTACAGTTTTTACCCTCTACAGCTCCCTGTAGTTCCACAGCAGTTATTCCCTGGTATCTTAATATATGTCGTATTGTCTTATCGCTTCCTCTTGTAAATATTTTCCTTATCTTCCTTTTCTCACCGATTCTGTGGAGAACCTCCTCATTCTTTACCTTAACAGTTCACCTACTTTTCAACATTTAGCACCACATCTCAAACGTTTCAACTCCTTCTGTTCAATTTTCTCACTGTCTCTGAGTCACCGTACAATACTGTGCTCAAAAGGTACGTTTTCAGAAACTTTTTACTCAAATTATTGCCTATGTCTGCCTTGGGACGCCCTCTTTGCCTGTGCTGTGCTAGTCTGCTTTTTATGTCCTCTTTACTTCGTCAGTCATGAGTTATTTTTCTGTCAGAGTAGCAGAATCCTCAACTTCGTGACCACTAGTTTCGCTATTAAGTTTCTCTCTGTTCCTATTTCTGCTACTCCTCATTACCTTTGTCATTTTACAGTTCACTCTCAATACATATTCCTTACTCATTAGTCTGTTCATTCCATCCGAGAGATCTTATAACACTTCTTCACATTCCCTGAGAATAGCATTGATACACTTTCATCCTGATTTTTCATCCCACTCTTCACATTCTTTCCGTCGTTATTTTTTCCATGTATAGACTGAACACTTGGCGCGAAAGCCTGCCTCTCTGTCTTACACCTTGTTTAATCCGAGACTTCTTTCAAGATCTCACAATCTTAGTGACATTCTTGGTTCTTGACCATAATGCATATTACCCGTCGTTCCCAGTAGCTTGAAGCTGTTCTTCTCAGAATGCCAAACATCTTGCACCATTTTACACTGTCAAATGCTTTTTCTAGGTCGACGAATAAAATTAGCGGCTCTAGATTTTGCTTCAACCTTGCTTCCATTGATAAGCACAATGTGAGAACTGCCTCTATGCTGCCTTTACCTTTCCTAAGGCCAATCTAAATGATTATCAATTTTCTTCTCCGTTCTTCTTTATATTATTCTTATTGTAACAAGCCCGGGAGGAAAGAGGATAGATATGCAGTACTAATAAAAGCTAGTCTGTAGCACTCGAGACCGTATAACACTCCCTAGACACAAGAACGGGGATAGATATTTAACGATTGTGTGCCGAAGCGTACCTGCTCCTTCCCGTGGCGGTTGATTTGCTGTTCACTGCACTGCACTGCCTGAACACAGGGGACGCTCTCAGGTCGTGTAATTTATTCAACAAGCTGGAAGAAATTACTTAATACAGATTTTTTAAATTTAAATTCTAGCTTTTTCTTTATTCTGATGAGGGTTTCAAAATTACGAGGTCATTCTGTGGTGATCGGTAGTTCTCGCATCGAAATAGTCAAAGTTTTTACCCTGCTTTTACACTGGGTGGAATGTCTCTGTTGATCATTTGTGATCGGTGGCGGTACGCTTCGCTGGACGTCACAAAATAATGAGATGCGGTTGCAGTCGAACGTAAAAACTATACCGAGTTTGCTCATAAAACTGAAAGAACATGGACTTTGCCTATTTTCGTGGAAGGAGGACATTTATTATGGTCGCAAATGTGTTTTTCTTTGTTTAATACACGCTTGATTATAGATGCGTTGACGTCAAATGAAAGTGTTTTCTATCGCAGAACGGGAGGCCTATTGGAGGTGTTGGGGGCCTGCCTAGTCTGTGTCAGGTGCGCTCCCTAACCATTTGGGGCGGCTGTTTCACTATACTTTAGACGAACAAGTTGCACTTGATGCAGCCATCCCTTTATCTCCTATTGTTTAGTTGACTATACACGCTACTTTGTTGTTGTCGGAGCATCGCCATAGGGCGGCTGCCAGATGGTGGAAAGCCGAGTGCTGCGAGCCTTCTGGACCACTCTTAGGATGGGTGGGATTATGCCTGTAAATTTTCCTTTTGTGTTGTCTATATTAGGACTGTCGCTTTATGACGGCGGCCACATGGTGGAAAGCCGAGTGCGGATAGCTGCCTGCCCGTGCCGCAAGTTCGTAGGCAGAGCAGCTGCCTTTTCCAAGATGCCTCCCCTCCCCCCTTAAGTGGATGTAGGGAGGGGGGTGGTGAGAGGGAAGATGAGGGCCTCAATTTTCGGCAATCTGTGGACGCCTATTGCGGAGAACGCACATTCAACTACCGCCCCCTTTGCAGTCTGACAGTTTTCCCCAGTGATGCGTTATGACCCGTCATTATGAGTGCTGGTTTTTTGACGAAAATTTCGAAGTGTAATTAAATCTGTGACGAATTTTTATTCCATCAGTTGTGGTATAGTGTACTGGCTTCGGTTTCCTAGGCCGCACCATGGTTTCTGAGCAGGCATCAGTAGCGAACTCTGACATCAAAAAGCGATAGATACTGTATGCTTACAGGTAATACACTTATTAATCTCCTCTCTGTCCAACACCAGCATCTCCTCAGTTGAACGTATTTCCCACAAAAAAGAATATAGGTAGTACCTTACACCCATGCCTTCTTCCCGCCAGCTTGTAGGTGAAGGGTAATGTTTGAGTGTGTCTGTCGCCAGTTTCGAGTGGTATTCCGACACTTTTTTCCCAGCTGCATAACACCGGTTATACTGTATCGTCAGTTTTTTATTTGTATTACTATTTTATGCCCTCCTTGTGTAGCACTATGCATATGGTTGTGTAATTAGACCGGATCATACGATCGATATTTGCTTCATTTCTCGACCAAAATAAAGGAAGTACACTAATCTAACCTTCCTCTCCCGCATCTGGACAGTTTCCGTATGTTAGGGGGTGCACTTGGGCTTTCCATCCAGTAGAATCAGGCTTCGAGTCCCAGAAATGGCACCACCATTTTTAATTTCCCATCATTTCCAAGCGCCTCTGTGGTGTAATTGCTTTGGGAGGGTGCAATTCGGCTTTCCGTCCAACAGCACCAGGGTTTGAGTCCCCAATTTCAATTTCCTGTCAATTCACGGGTGGGGTGGGGTGGGATGCCAGCGTAGCATGAGGGGAGACTTTTAGACTTAGTCTCCCCTGTATTCGTGCTTAAAAAAGAATATGCAATATACAATATTAATTCATAAAAAAATAGAAACAATTTGTAATGAGAGCTCTAAATGTGCAAATACACCAGTTTTGTAGCCCGCACCGCACCCTGAGTATTGGTGTATTTGCCTGCTTGAGACTCAACGGCTCTCAGTCTCTCTCTCCGTTCCCTTACCTGGCTGTGTGCGCCTGCGCTTTAGTGACATTCTTGGCTCCCCTCCTCTTCTACGAAGGCTGGTGCACTGCATTTGCCAGCAGGTATCGAGACTAGTCTCTGCCGCTTCTGTGCTGGCTTTTAACATGGAAGTGAACAGTCGCGCGGTTTGTGTTCGTAGTCATTCTTTGTGTGATTTTAGGGCATATTTTCGTTACGTTTTATTAAAATCGCCTTTTTCTACATTAACATAAAAAAATTGAAGGACAAACGACTTATTCCTATACTCAGTGTAATTTTAAGTGAAGCCACACAAAAACGTACTATTCAGACAGCATGGTACGAAAAGTATACTTGGATGACTGCGAATGCTGTTAATAACAGATTATATTGTCATATATGTCTTCTTTTTGGTCTTGAAAAGGAATGTTGCAGTGAGGGAATTTGTACAATAAAGAACTTTGACAGGAAAGCACAAAAGCATCAGATACTAAAACGTCACCTGTAGAACGAAGAATCATTTCAATTATTGGGCAAAAGTAGAATTGAGCAAGCCCTATCTGAAGCCGCTCGTCTGACAGCAATAAAATACAACGAACAAGTGGCATCCAACAGGAGAGTATTGGCTCGTTTTGTTCAGGCAATTACATTTCTTTGTAAACAAGAACCAGCCTTTCGCGCCCATCCAGAAGACGAATCCTCCAGCAAAAAAGGTAACTATCTCGAATTGTTGGATTTATGAGCTCTAGGAGAGCAGTTAATCCGAGACTATCTGTCATAGTCTTCAACCTTTAAAGGAACTTCTCCTGATATACAGAATGATGTAACAGAAATGACAACTCTGGCAGTTAATGAGAAAATAAAAGCTGAAATTCAGAAGTTCAATTTCATTTTGATTCAGGCTGATGAAACATTGGCTGTGTCATGCAAGAGTCAAATGAGTACGATATTCAGATACTGTATTGCAGTCAAAATTGAGGAAAGATTCGTTGGATTTTACGATGTTACTGGAGATAAAACTGCTGAAGGTTTGTCAAACATTATTCATGCACTATTGAAAGAATGGAATGCTGAAGGAAAAGCGATTTGTAAAACATATGATGGAGCTTCTGTAATGGCGGGCAGAGAAAGAGGACTACAACAATTGGTGAAGCGGTTCTGTCCCTATGCGCTGTTTATTCATTTTTACGAACACCAACTGAATTAGGCTATGTTACAAGTACGCATGTTTATAAGTGATCTTAGTGCATTCAATTCGTTTTTTAGCCTATCATCAAAATGAACTGTATTGCTAACTGAGAAAGGATTTAAACTGCCACATGCAAGCAATACTCGCTGGAACTTTCGTTCCAGGGCAATTTCAACAATGTCTAGTCATGTCTCTGAGTGTTTTTAATTAGATAACTGATGACACAGACTCTCAGTGGGACCCATAATCTTTGAGCTTTGCTGTGGCAATGAAACGACGGATGGATGATCCTACGTTTGTCTACTTGTTTTGCTTTGCCGAGCGTGGTTTGTTTATGTTGATCATCTCTTCAATGTTCTTCAGTCAAAAGCTGTCAGTATAACTGCTTTCCACGACGAAATAATAACTGTTTTGAGAAGCTTACCACAGTTAAAAAGGGAAACATTCGTTGATGAATGCATTAAATGTGGCTTGTGTTTGAATGGCTACTTATCATTCTGTTACTGTCAAAAGACATCTCTGAGGGCACTAACTTACGAGATACTGGATTTGCAAATTGTTCAGATGGAAAGAGGGTTTCAAAACTTTCCACAGATTCAGTTTGTTGAACTTTTGAACGAAAAGTGTTTCCTGAACTATCAAAAAGAATTCAGTTATTAGAACAGTACAATTTTCCAAACAAGGACAACTTGAAAATAAACTGTATGAACTGTGTAACATATACACTGATAAGGAAAAACCCTTATCTCCAAGGATCCTCTTAAAGTACATTGTCAACAGTGATTCAGACTCTGTTTATGAAGAAACAACGAAGTTCCGGCGTTTGGTTTTGAACCTCCCCGCAACTACAGCAAGCAGTGAACGAAGCATGGGCACTCATAAATGAGTGAAGAATTATTTAAGGAATTCAATGTCAAACACCTGGCTGTCTTGTTTGAGCAGGTTAGCAATAGAAGAGACACTACTTGGAGAGCTATCCATTGATCAGATCTGTGCAGACCGAGTTATAGACTTATTTGTAGAAAGAAAAGACAGGAGCATTGCACTTGTGTACAAGAAAATATAAGTGCTTCTTCTCTTGCTGCTAGAGTTCTCCAAATTTGTCATAGTTTCTTGAACATGTTAGTTATTATTATTATTATTATTAGTGGTGGTGGTAGTGTTAGAAGTAGTAGTAGTAGTAGTAGTAGTTGTTGTTGTTGTTGTTGTTGTTTTGTTTGATCCATTTGTTCCGTTTGTTTAAATTACTGTTTATTGTATTATTTTGTCTCCCTATAATAACTTCAGAGTCTCCCCAATCTTTACAACCACGCCACGCCACTAGCCCTGGGGCAAATAAATTCCCATCAAAATTCGAAATTCCCACCAAAATTCAAATTTCCTGCCAATAGGATAGGTTGGGGCATGGGGAGGGGTGGGAAGCGGATGGGGAGGGGCTGGGGCACACGTGCAGGCTGAGAAAAAGATATGACGTCATTCAGGGGCGAGGGTGGGCCTGGTCAGAGGCGAGGGTGGGCGGGGGTGGGTGGAGGCGGGGTTGATTAATTAATCAATTTAATTAATTTACATATCAATTTGATATCAAAAGTGTACCGAGGCTGTCATCTCCCTACTATTGCCATCATGATATGGTTTTCAATTACAAGCCGCATGTTGTGTGGATACAGATTTTGTGCCTCTTACACAGTGGTTTCCACTGCCTTCTGCATCGTCATGCCATTGATCATTGATGATCTCACAGCAAGAGCAAGATAATGCCTGAATCTCTGTCCGCTTCCCTGCCAGTTATAACAAGACCGTTGGCAGAATAAGTGTAACTTCTGACGCCGAAACTCTACAGTCACTGTCGCTGATGATTTTTATTCAGAATTTAAGCAGTGGCTGGATCGAACCCGGTTAATAGACGCTATACCTAAGGCCCCGAGTGAACATTGTGGACCACTGGAATTTTCCAAGAAACCTCACTCAATGCTGGATTTGAAAATTTTTGAGAAGCATTTTGTGGAATAGTTTATGTCTGTCTTCGGACGTATATCCATCTTCAAGGGTCTACCAGTTCCGATTTTTCAGCATTTCCACGATGCGCTCCTATGAATCAGACAATCCTCTTTGTTTCTGAGGCGTCCAATGCGTGACATATTCTTGTGAGTGGACAGTGGTAAATGTCAGAGGCGAATCTGCCCTGTCCTTTGTCAGACGAGCAGTGAGTGGATGATTTGCTTGCCAAAATTATATCCATTTTCAGAAGCCTAGTTTAAAATATTAGGTACGGGGTATTAGTGTATTGGGTACTAGCCGGCTCTTATTTCTCTCGTTTAGTGACCAGCCATTAAATAGTCCTTACTGTAGAATTATGGTCATATCATTTTTGATTTCACTTATGTTGATAAAAAAATGAAAGTAAAGAGAAACCTCCATAGCGACCTTGAAGGGGCAAATGGTTCAAAAGGCTCTGAGCACTATGGGACTTAACTGCTGTGGGCATCAGTCCCCTAGAACTTAGAACTACTTAAACCTAACTAACCTAAGGACATCACACACATCCATGCCCGAGGCAGGATTCGAACCTGCGACCGTAGTCGTCTCACGGTTCCAGACTGTAGCGCCTAGAACCGCTCGGCCACTTAGGCCGGCTTGAAGGGGCAATACATTGAAAGTTCTCGCCGCAAAGAACGTACAAGAAATGACTGTGACATTACTTACGGCTCTGATATATAACGAAATTATGGTCAGTCGAACGAATGAATATATAAACAAAGAACTTCAATGAGTGAAACAAATTGGTTCACTGAAAGACAGAATTTTATTGTTAAATATCTGCAGAAGAGTTAAGATGCTAAATGTAAAGGAAACTGACCCTGAGGCGTTTCACAACTTCCAAAACTGCCGCTCCCCCATAAGAGTGAAAATTTCATTCTGGAAACATTCCCAGGCTGTGGCTAAGCCATCCTTTCTTCCAGAAGTGCTAGTTCTGTAAGGTATGCAGGAGAGCTTCTATGAATTTTGGAAGGTAGGAGACAAGGTACTAGTGGAATTAAAGCCGTGAGAGGGGGTAGTGAGTCTTGCTTGGGTAGCTCAGATGGTTTGGCAGTTGCCTGCAAAAGACAATGGTCCTGAGTTCGAGTCTCGGTCCGGCACACAGTTTTAATCTGCCAGGAAGCTTCATATCAACACACACTCCGCTAAAGAGTGAAAATTTCATTCTATATATTTTATATTTGTGAACCATATGGAAAAGCGTTCTTTAAGAGTTGTGAAATTATTTCAAAAACTTAACAACAAAGTGAAAACAGAATACGGGGACTCTCATCAGGGATGAAATGAAAATCATGTATCTATGATAGTAAAAAAATACTTTTCACACTATGTGGTTGTTGATATTCTCTCCTCATAATATGAAAAAATATATGTTATTCCAACTTGAAGGAGGATTTAATTCGAAAGATGAATACCAAGAAGAATGAACTGGAATAAACAATCATCAGCAATGTCAGAGAAGACAGTAGAAATTTGAATATAAAAGGAAATTTATTTATTTTTTATCTTTTTTGTCTCGTGATCAACAGATGCGAAAATGACTATTTTACGGTGTAAAGAAATTGCAGAACTGGGAGGGAGGGGGAGGCAGTGAATTATATAACAACAGGGACAGTGAAAAGTTTAATAACAGGGACATAGGTACAACAGTGACAGACGAAAATTTATCATTTGTGGAATCTGAATTTGTTGAGAAAGTCGGTTTAACAGAGATATTTGAACAACTGGAATATGGTAGTAGCGAGATAGCCGATTTAAAGAAATGAATGCTAGATATAGGCTGGTCGTTAACACTGAGCAATCAGAAGATGGAAGATAATAATGAAAAATTGAATCAAAAGTTAGTTCCGATATCTACTAAACTGTACACAGTTGAGGTATGAGTGGGTGCCGTTGAAACGCAAGTGGAGTTGATAAGGGCCTTACCAAAAATACACAACAATTAACAGATGCACCAAAGTGCTAGGGAGAAAAATAAAAGTGCCTTTCATAAAGTGCATTTGAAAATCACTACTGTCATTGTAAATCTAGAGAAATGTATTAACATTGCTAAGGAAAATGTAACTGTGAAGCTAGATATTATTACAAGTAGCCCAGAGCACAGATTAAGGTCGGTAGACAAGAAAGTTGAACTTAAAATGTAATCGGCAAAAATGACGTAACCAACTTAGAAAGTAATTTTTCTGACACAGCTAAAAAAGTAGAAAGCCTCAATCAGATCCTGTCAGTAAAGACCTAATTAATAACACTGGTACTATGTGTAATACACAAGTGAAAAAGTTTTCTGATGAGGTTACCATGCATACTGTAGATTTTATGCAGCACTGTAAAGATAATTTTCTGCCAAACATGACCGATTGCATGAAAATTAAGTTGTAACGCCGGAAATGCATATCCTCCTAATTCCATCTATTGTACTATTATTTTTTTTCCTTGTTTTGTTACCTGAAGGTATATGGTAATTGTTCTACTATATATATATATATATATATATA
This sequence comes from Schistocerca serialis cubense, assembly GCF_023864345.2. NCBI lineage: Eukaryota > Metazoa > Arthropoda > Insecta > Orthoptera > Acrididae > Schistocerca > Schistocerca serialis. Next base: position 1,101,907,084 of record NC_064639.1, read on the forward strand.
TATATATATATATATATATATATATATATATATATATATATATACAGGGTGTTTCAAAAATGACCGGTATATTTGAAACGGCAATAAAAACTAAACGATAGAAATACACCGTTTGTTGCAATATGCTTGGGACAACAGTACATTTTCAGGCAGACAAACTTTCGAAATTACAGTAGTTACATTTTTCAACAACAGATGGCGCTGCGGTCTGGGAAACTCTATAGTACGATATTTTCCACATATCCACCATGCGTAGCAATAATATGGCGTAGTCTCTGAATGAAATTACCCGAAACCTTTGACAACGTGTCTGGCGGAATGGCTTCACATGCAGATGAGATGTACTGCTTCAGCTGTTCAATTGTTTCTGGATTCTGGCGGTACACCTGGTCTTGCACGTGTCCCCACGGAAAGAAGTCACAGGGGTTCATGTCTGGCGAATAGGGAGGCCAATCCACGCCGCCTCCTGTATGTTTCGGATAGCCCAAAGCAATCATGCGATCATCGAAATATTCATTCAGGAAATTAAAGACTTCGGATGTGCGATGTGGCTGGGCACCATCTTGCATAAACCACGACGTGTTCGCAGTGTCGTCTAAGGCAGTTTGTACCGCCACAAATTCACGAAGAATGTCCAGATAGCGTGATGCAGTAATCGTTTCGGATCTGAAAAATGGGCCAATGATTCCTTTGGAAGAAATGGCGGCCCAGACCAGTACTTTTTGAGGATGCAGGGACGATGGGACTGCAACATGGGGCTTTTCGGTTCCCCATATGCGCCAGTTCTGTTTATTGACGAAGCCGTCCAGGTAAAAATAAGCTTCGTCAGTAAACCAAATGCTGCCCACATGCATATCGCCGTCATCAATCCTGTGCACTATATCGTTAGCGAATGTCTCTCGTGCAGCAATGGTAGCGGCGCTGAGGGGTTGCCGCGTTTGAATTTTGTATGGATAGAGGTGTAAACTCTGGCGCATGAGACGATACATGGACGTTGGCGTCATTTGGACCGCAGCTGCAACACGGTGAACGGAAACCCGAGGCCGCTGTTGGATCACCTGCTGCACTAGCTGCGCGTTGCCCTCTGTGGTTGCCGTACGCGGTCACCCTACCTTTCCAGCACGTTCATCTGTCACGTTCCCAGTCCGTTGAAATTTTTCAAACAGATCCTTTATTGTATCGCTTTTCGGTCCTTTGGTTACATTAAACCTCCGTTGAAAACTTCGTCTTGCTGCAACAACATTGTGTTCTAGGCGGTGGAATTCCAACACCAGAAAAATCCTCTGTTCTAAGGAATAAACCATGTTGTCTACAGCACACTTGCACGTTGTGAACAGCACACGCTTACAGCAGAAAGACGACGTACAGAATGGCGCACCCACAGACTGCGTTGTCTTCTATATCGTTCACATCACTTGCACCGCCATCTGTTGTTGAAAATTGTAACTGCTGTAATTTCGAAAGTTCGTCCACCTGAAAATGTACTGTTGTCCCAAGCATATTGCAACAAACAGTGTATTTCTATCGCTGCTCGTTTAGTTTTTATTGCCGTTTCAAATATATCGGTCATTTTTGAAACACCTTATATATATATATATATATATATATATATATATATATATATATGTGTGTGTGTGTGTGTGTGTGTGTGTGTGTGCATCTATATCGATGTATAATTGGTTTGTTTTGTAAATATTATTTGTATTTTTACGCTGAGTCTGGCCTAGGGAAAACTATGCCATCTAACGATTACATCGATAGGTCGCGTGGAGAACCAAAGTGTTTAGGATCTTTGGTAGTCTTAACTCTGCCGCATGGAGTGCGGGCAGAGGGGGTCTGGCTGGGGTAGGGCGGTGGAGCAGGTGTGTTGTGTGACGCCCCGAGAGTTGCCGCGCTTTCGGGGTTTGGCAGCATGTAATTCCGCTCGACTTGCTATGATAGTTTCTGACACAGTGTCGCGGACGGGAAGCATTAGCTGGCGCACATCAAGAGCCCGTTTCGTCTGGTGACCGTGTCGAGAAAAAGGCGCGCCAACTTCCAGCTTGTGCAACAGCGACGGCCGATAATGAGTAAGTGTCGCCACCTCCCCGATCGACTACTGCAAACCTTCGATCAACCAACAAGGAAGACTAAAAGCACGTAAAGTTTTAGAACTGTATGGCAGACCTCAGCTTTTCAAACTGTTGCATCACAAAAATACAGCAACTTAGCATGAACCTTTGTTGCTCATTGTCCCAATTGCATTACCAAGCAGGGTCCCTTCCTTTTCCGGAATGAACCCGAGTGTCGTTGAAATTCAAACGCCAGCATTAAAGTAATATCACTCCATGTCACTGCTTTAATTTCAAAGTTCAGTTAGAGTATTCATAGCTGGCTACAATATTTAGATTACACAAGCAGAAATTAAGAGTGCGAGTTTTGTTACCATGTTTTAGCTTACCCTGTGACTACAGCTCAGCTTGGTATGTACTAAATTTTACTATTGTTAATTGTTCAGAATCATTTCATTCAAGTTCAAAGTTAAATTTCTTATTTCTAAATTGCATACATTCAAGTAGCTTTTGAAATGATTGTTGAGGTGGCCCAAGACTAATCTAATTTTACTGAATTTCGTAGTGCTTCAGAAACAAAGTTCACTATTAATTTCAGTCACTAAATTAACTTTCAATTTCCGGTTTTATCAATTCTTTTGCTAAATTAAGTCAGAGTGTAGCGAAATTCATTACGCCCGACAAACATTCAGTTTCCACACAACACGTGTGAACCTCCAGTTGCCACGCTTTTAGTGCTAATTATATGTGCATTAATCCTTCATTTTCAGTTATTATAGTAGTTGTCCATAGGACTAGCGACCGTAATTTTCCCCAAATCTCAAATATCTAATTAACGCCAATTAATTGTTAACATAACGACCGCACATTTACATTCTTTATTAATTTTACCGTTTTCTCAAAATTATTTTCCACCAATTTCATTGCATTTTTCCTTTCATTTAGATGTAACCCTTTCCTCCCTCTTTACCGACAAATTAACTTCGGTGATGATTGCTTTTCCCAAATTTCCATTAGGTGCATGCAGTGTAATTTTTCACTGTCATTAAGGTCGATAAGTGTGGGGGCGGTTACAAAGTTAGTTAAAAAGTTTTTAGAGGATGAACCATTGTCGTGAGCAAACCAAAATTTTTGTTCTGACGTATCATTTGAAGCTTTGGAAAGAAACTTTTAGAGAAATTTGAGCCAGGAACAAAGCGACCACGTATCAAGAGTGAATTTCTGAATGGAGCTAGGTACAGGGAGGGGAGAGACAATATGAAACAATTTTGTAGGGAACAGATACGGTAATTAGCATACATTAGTGAACCTTTTGATGAACTCACATGACTTCTGCTTCAAAACGTAGATTATCAGCTGAAATTCAGTGGGATCTAGTTTATGGACTAGATGACACACTTGAACAGTTTTTAATGTATGTTGGCAAGATGGATAGCACTTTGAAAAAAAAAGAAAAGAAAAAGAAAACAGGAAAACAGCGCCACGTTTACCACAACTTCACAGACAACAATGGGAATCAAAATTGGAGAAATAATAATTATCACAAAGAAGAACACAAAGACTATCACCACCACAACAACGTTCCACCAAAGAATCACAGTATTTATGCTGAAAACAATCAGTATCAGTGGAATGGTTATCACACCACAATTTGGCAAAGGAATGAAAATAATAGTTTCGAACACCGAAACAGACACTGGGAAGTTCAACACATATCTAGAGAATACCAGGTACATGAAGCAAAAAAAAACAATGCAGGGTCCATTGTTGGTCTGAAGCTATGAGCAGACAAATGCAACAGAAATGGACCGACCAACCCAACTATCCACAGCAAACGAAGTTTTTGATGTTATGAGTAATTATTTTAATTAAGTGTGTTATCGACTATGCAGCACTACAGTAGAGAATAATGAATGCCATGCACCAAAACCAAAAGGCACAATTGACAATGTACATGATAACACTGAACATGAAGTAGAAATGAATTTAGTAGATTTTTATGAATGGGGAGAGAACAATACTTTATCAGAACAGGTAACCGAAGTATGTAATTATTTTGGGAGCAGTCAATTTACGCCAGAACCAGGCAAGTCAGAAGCACACACTGTGTTACGTGAAAGTGACTCTCATAAATCTGAATATGAAAATGATGCTATGTTTAAGACTAATTTGATAGGTAATGACTTTTGTAGTTGTGTTTGTTTTAGTTGATGTGAATGTGATGATGATCTTATGTGGTAAACTGAGGAAGAGAAGTTTCTTGTACGTTTTAAGCAAGAAGTTGAAGTGTATGGTAAGAAGGAGGAGAATGATGTTAATGATTGTATTGTATAAATATTAGACATATCCGAAGACATAGTTGAGAAAATGAGTAATTTTAGTTATAGTGTTAAAGCTACTGAGTTCCTGAGTTTATTTTATAGGAACAATTATGTCCCAATCGTGAAGATACTTCATTTAGCAGTTGTGAGAGTAATTATAAATTTTTGACTGAGATGACTAGTGCAAATGGTTCAAATGGCTCTAAGCACTATGGGACTTAACATCTGAGGTCATCAACCCTGCAGACTTAGAACTACTGAAACCAAATTAACCTAAGGACATCACAGACATCCATGCCTGAGGTTCGATTCGAACCTGCGACTGTAGCAACAGCGCGGTTCCGGACTGAAGCGCCTAGAACTGCTCCACCACAGCGGCCAGCTGAGATGACTAGTTATGAAATGTTGTTTTATAACTTGTGGTTAAATAGTGAGGCAGCTCAGATTGATGAAAATTTTAGAAAAATGATAATCAGTGGATGTTCAACTTTCTATCCAAACTGGTAGCACAAAAATTAATATATCTGTAAACAACCGACAGGTAAGTACATGCATGAAGAGCAATGTCAGTCGAGTGAAATGTCTTGGGTAAGTGATATTCTTGGTGTTGGTACTAGAGGTAATGGTTTTTCTGTTAGTATGTTGAAACTTTGTAATCCAGATGAGGCCAGTACAAGTAAGATACAAACCACAGATCACAGTCTGAAAGAAATTAAAAATGATTTGTTATATGAATATGTTGACCACAGTGATTTTGATGCAATTTGTAGTCCTTTCATTAATGTAAAGGTGGGATTGTGGGAAGGCAGGGAGCCAGGTGTCAAGAATTTCTGAGACCTTAAGCAAGAGAATAAAGGGAGGAAGTAATTACGCTGACCTAACAGTAACTGGAGTTAAAATCAGAGGAGCCACAGACAGACACAGTGAAACAGTGAAGAATTAGGCTGTGGATACTTTTAGTACTGAAGGAGTACTCCTTACTGAAGAATGTCCTATAATTGCATAACTTTCAGAGGATTTTATACTGAGGCTAAACTGGATAGGAGAAGTTGGTGTAGGTTTTGATTTGGAAGAACAAAAACTTTGAATTGTAAGACCAGAAGGAAGCTGCGCTGTAACCAATTTTCTCAAGCCAGATTTCATCAGTAGGAGAAAAGTTGATAACATGCAGTTTTGATAGAAGGAGGAGGTGTGAACCATTACTCTCTTGCTATAGACAAAAATGAGGCATAGCTAAAATCATAAAAACATAAAATATAAAATAGTAAGAACCAAAATCAAACAACAATGGAAAATATAAAGTGCTAGAAAAATCATAAACCCTAAATAAAACTAACGGTAAAGGTAATGTAGCAACTAAAGTATAAAAAATCTAGGGATTGATGACCTTAGCAGTTAAGTCCCATAAGATTTCACACATTTTTATAAAAAATGAAATAAACATGTGAAGAACTTGTTAACACTAAAGCAGGAGAAGCTAGTAGGCTCAGTAAACATCAAAAACATTACTTTGGGAGTGCAGTAATGTCTTTAGTAATGTGCTGGGAATAGTAAAAGCTTACCAGTGTACTTTATAGTTGAAACCTCATTTTACATTACATTACATTTATCGTTTTCCATGCAACGGCCTCACCACAGTGGATACACCGGTTCCCGTGAGATCACCGAAGTTAAGAGCTGTCGGGCGTGGCCGGCACCTGGATGGGTCAACATGTGCTGTTGCCATTTTTCGGGGTGCACTCAGCCTCATGATGCCAATTGAGGAGCTACTCGACCGAATAGTTGCGGCTCCGATCAAAGGAAACCATCGTAACGACCAGGAGAGCGGTGTGCTGACCACACGCCCCTCCTATCCACATCCTCACCTGAGGATGACACGGCGGTCGGATGGTCCCGATGAGCCACTTGTGGCCTGAAGACGGAGTGCTTTTTTTGTCGTTTCCCATGGATCCCTTGGAGAGGAGTCTCTGGGATGTGGAATGAGTCAAAGTTTTTTTTGTATTTTTTACTGAGATACATGGATATTGTACAATTCTAATGCAGACAGATTTATGAGCTATAATTTTTGTAAAGATATTCATCTATGGAGCAGAAGATGTTGGCCAACAGGAAGTTCTTTAACTCACTCTGAAACCGATCTTTATCACTTACAAGATCTTTGATATGCTGTGGTAAGTTATTGAATGTATGAGTGCCCATGATTTTGTCTCCTTTTTGTACTAACATTAAGCTTTTATAGTCCTCACAAGATTGTTTTTGGTTCTGGTATTATAATCATGTTTTGCACTGTTTTGTGTAAAAGGAGACATATTGGAAATGACAAAGGACATCAATGAGTATATTTACTGAGAAGTAGTAGTTAAAATACCAACTTTCTTAGAGAGGTCTCTGCATGATGATCTAATACTGACACCAGATATAAATCTAATGATTCATTTCTGAATTTTGAAAATATTACCTTTGTGAGAGGAGTTTCCCCAAAAGATGATTCTATAACTCATTAGTGAATGGAAGTAGGCCGAATAAACTAACTTTTTCATTTTTAAATCACCTATTTCTGCTATCATGGGTACTGAAAAACTAGCTGAACTAAGGCATTCCATTAAGTCTAGAGCATGAGTTTTCCAATTTAATTTGTGGTCAATTTGTAGCCCTAAAAATTGTCTACAGCTTTAATTTCATGAACCATGTTTTACAAACCTTATACTGTACCAGTTGCCAGAAGACCAGCAGTGGAGAAGAAATTACACAAAATGTACCATGTTTTACAAGACCTTATAGAGTACCACTTGCCAGAAGACCAGCAGCGGAGAGGAAATTACATAAAATGTAAGTATGCAATGTTATTCAAAGAAGTACTAGTTCTTACAATAACCAACTTGTTGTATTTACGTGAAGAGATTGAATTCCAGACAGTTAAACAATTTTTTACACAGAGGAGCAGACCACCCTTTAATCACTGATGAGCTTTACACAAATTTAGGAACATATAATTTATGCCAAGCCTCAATTTGACTTCAGTAAACTATTTGCCTTTTTATACAGTGGCCGTTATTATCAATATTGTGTTCTACCATTTGGTTTGGTTTCATCAGTTGCAGAATTTATTAGTGCTTTGAATCAAGCACTTGGTAGAAAACGTGTATCACAAGTGACAATCTATGCAGATGACATTTTAGTAACTGGAGAAGATTAGAATGAACACTTTCAACTTTTGAAAGAAGTATGCAATAAACTTAGACAAAGGGCAATGACACTTAAATTAAAGAAATGTAAATTTGCTGTACCAGAACTTAAATTTTTCGGTCATGTTGTTACTAAAGATGGGATTCTTGTTGACCATGAGAAAATACAATCCATTTCCAAATATCCAGCATCATGTAACAGAAAGCAGTTTAAGTCTTTTTTGGTTTATGTGGAGTCTATCGAAAATTTGTTAGTAGTTGAAACACTGAATGCACCATGTTCGAGAAATTTACTTAAGAGGAATACTGTGTGGAATTGGAGTGATGAATGTCAGAAAGATTTTGAATGTATTAAGAAAGAGTTGAACAACCAACGCTTATCACAGAGACCTGATTTCAATTTGCCTTCTGCTAATACACTGTCACCAGTAATTATGGACTAGGTGTCGAGTTCTTTCAGGAAAAGGAAATTGATGGTAAAATTACACGTTGTCCAATTGCTTTTGGAAGCGGAATGTTTCTAAAACATGAAAAATCTAACAGCATTACTGAAAAAAAGCTATTGGCTATTCACTGACCATTTGACAAGTTTCGATATTATGTGTTATGTCATAAAATCTAAATATACTGAGATCACGAAGTATTCATTAAGTTATATCCAAGAGCACAGATTACACGTTAAAGACTTGCAAGGTTGGGTATGTTTTTACAGCAATTTGATCATGAGGTAGAATACACCAAAGGTACTGACTATGTTGTTGAAGATGATTTATCTAGATTATCCTTATGTGGGATTAATAAATTACTGGATCAGGAAGAGGAAAAGAAATTTAAGATGAGATATATCAAGGATGTTTGTGGTGAGAAAGACATTACACTTATGTGTGACAGAATCACAACAAATCAAAATCATGATCCAAACTGGAGGTTCGTCAAAAGCTGTTTAGGTAAGACAGGCTATGAAAACCAGAATAAATTTTGCAAAATACGTAAAGTAACATTGGTAGGAGGACAGATTCTGACACTGATAACTGGAAGTTCAGTTGGAGGGGGAAGATGAAAAATTAATCAGGTACACTCATCAATCCTATGGACACTATGACATTCAGAAATGCATTCAAAAGTTACAAATCATTGTTTATTTTTACAATACTCCTAAAAAAGTAAGGAACAAGTCGTCATCCTACGATAGATTTCAAAAAGTAAATGTAAGTATTAGGACTTCTCAAGCTGAAATGCTGAACATTAGTCCTGAAAAACTTATCGACCTGTTAGCCATCGACTTCTATGGTTCATTGTCAAAGAGTAGAGGGGGTCACAGTTAAATTTTTGCTATGATTGACATTTTCTCCAAATTTATAAAATTGTGTCCTGTCGGAAATGCCAAAAGTAAAAGGTTGTTTCTAAGGCTGAGATGGACTACTTTAAAAATCAGATAATGGATCACACTTCATATCCAAAAACTGGAATGCACTTGTTGAAAGAATAACAAATAGACACATTGTGATTTCAGTGTATAATCTGTCAACAAACCCTGCAGGAAGATACATCTAAGAGATCGGTCACCTATGTTGTAAACATTGAAGTCATAAGCACCCTACTTGATTTGAACGCATTACTTATTTTGGAGACATCATGAATAGTTTATAACACAGTTCTCCTGGATTTACATCTTTTGAGATTATGTTTCGTAAGAAAGCTGCAAACATTCTATCAGATTTGATTAAATACTCACCCTGTACAATTTTGCCTACACTGGTAAGATAGGAGACTGTCACAGAAAACATGAAGAAACAGCAAGATGAACGAAAAAGGAGACGTGACAGTAATTTAAAAGAAACATTATTTAAGTCTGGGGATTATGTACTTGTAAAATCACATATAGGATCCAAAATATTAGCAGCAGAAGGAAAGAGATTCTTTCCCATATACATTGGTCCATTGAAGATTGTTGAAAATTTGCAGTTCTGTTGCATACTGTTTATCTGAAATCTAGAAAACTTCTTTGGTTGAGGAATATTACCTCGTTAAAACTTAACAAATAAAAGAAGTCGTTTATTTGGAGTCTTGTGTTACATAATGAACTTGTTCAGCAAAAAAAGGTTTTTCACTGGTAAATAGAAATTTAAATCCTAAACTAGAAACTTTGTATGAACTGAGATCATATTCAACTATATTTATACTGGAGTATATGGAAATAAGTTGTCTTGAAGTCACAATTTTAAACATCAGAGGGATGTACACTTCTTTGTACATTACGTGCTTGGTGAGCACAAGGGACTTAGCTGCTGTAGTACTGTTTCCTGGTTGTTTCAGTACTACAGCTTCTCCTACTATCTTTGAACCTATCAATGTTTTCTTCTACTTTAAATCCTATCTTTTCTTTTTAAAAATACCAATCATAAAGTAACACATGTTTATATGGATAATGTTTGGATACAAAATGCTGCATAGTACATAATTTATCGACTGTGATACAAAGCTCTAATCTATGCTTTGAACTGTGACATGTACCATGCTCATAAATAAACTTTTTTGCAAAATGAAACGTAGGACATTTCTTCACTACGATGATAAAGTAGCTCGTCTCAGACTGAAATGCTGAGAACCTATCTTTAAATTGAAATGAATATGTTAATGATAATCGTTATGAATGTATATTAGTTTTCAATGCACAAAATCACCATTTAAAGTCTCAGATATTACTGCATGAGCCTAGTGCCACAAATCAAAAAGTCTCAGATGTCTCCTTGGAGCAAATTCTCTTTATTGTTCTTTACTAACTGGTTTTGCTAGTCTGTACCTGAAGAAACCTTTAAAGCCTCAGAACTATTTTCTGAACATATATTCTAGTTCATATAAATACTCTTAAGAAGTCTCTGAATTGGGCCCTGAGCAAGTCTTTATCATTTATGCATCTGATCTCAAAACAGGTAACTTACACTATACACTGAACACCATGTACTTGTATAGACATTTACCCATTTGAAAGGATTTTCATTGTTTAGTAATACAATTTCTATCTCATTTGTGAAAACATTTATTGTTAGTTATGTACATATTTCTTTTTCGTGTATATTGGTAAATAATGTTGAATGAACATTTTGAATATCTGAGAAACTCCCAGCGCCATGTAACTAGTTATTAAGTTTGTCTTCACTACTACACTTTTGGTGGGCTATTAACGAAAAGCCATTTCTTTTATATTTCTCTTACTATAATATTATGATATTTTGATTGTTGTGTTTTCTCTTGTTTAACTAATGTTCCAACAAAACACATTCCCTTTTATTCATAAGCAATGAAAAATACATTATTTGTCTTATTATGTAGGCCCTACAACATAACATGCTTTCACTTTAATATTGTTGTAAATGACACACATTCGTTCCATGCACTCAGTAAGATATTTAATACACTGGAAAACCCCTGCAAAAATCAGGTTTCATGGTAAGGAATAAATATAAGGAACAGCTGCTTACTGTAAAACTGGCAGTTTCATCAGTGAGCAGAGAGGTCATTCTGCATGGCAATGAACTTGTAACTAAATACACTTGGGAGGAGGAGAAGCAGAGACAATGTAATGGAAAAGAAAGTAATATTTTTCAAACCTGTGTATACTCTAGAGTAAAGTGAGACTAAAACTTCTGAGGAAACTTGAATAACTTGTTGTTAATTAATGGGTTTACTGTAATGTGGAAAAAGTAAGAAATATGTTATTAGCCTGAATTGTAGATAAAGATCATATACTGGAGTATTATAGTGAAGAAAAATTGTATTGAGGTATTCAGAAAGCTGATGATGTCTTTATGAGATGAGATAATGTGTGATGGATGGGGAGTAGTTTTGTGGTGAAGAGAATGAAGCTTAAGTAAAGTATGAAAAACTGATTTTCCATCACGGTACAATATGTAGTTAGAACAAAGAAAGAGAGGTCAGACTTAAAAATACGAGTGTTAATAAAGTTTTCTTAAAGAAAATGATGAGTTGAAGAATAAAATGAGCTGCTCGGGGGAACACAATGGTAAGTGCCATCGCCGTGTATTTTGCGGTAGATGGCTAATGACACCACCTGTGGGATGCACAATGCAGTAAACTTACTAGTAGTTCCAAATTCACTCAACAGATGTCAGGAAGGAGCTTAATGGTAAGCGCCACTGCCCGTCTGTTGCGGAAACATAATGGTAAGTGACAGAGAGAATGGCAGCAAGTAAAAACATCTCCGAGATTATGGCAACAGTGAACATGGCAGAAGACGAGGGATATACTTCCAATGATACTAATATCTTCGAGAGGGATCCAGAATACATTCCTAACGATTCAGATGACTCAGAGGTATGTTATTTTGTAAATATACTGTCTTTAGTACATTTCACGAACATAATGGTAAGTGCATGTACTTACCATCATGTTCCTGAAGTACAATTGAAAATTACGTTCGCCGACAAGTACAAGATGTATACAGTCCAGATCAGTGGCGCGAGATCATCAAGAAGTAGGCTTGTACATAATATGAAAAGAGAGGATTTCTATCAAATACGACACTCTAAAGAAGCCTTTGTCTTCAGAAAGAAGACAGTTGATGATTGAGATGTCAACCTAAGGAAAATATGTAGGTGGAAGGTGACCTCCGAGTATCCATCATCTTTATTCATCAGCGAGACATTTTGTCATGACATTTGGCATGAAATAAACTTCAGGAAATGTGGAAAGCAAGGACCAGTTCCTACGCTTCGACTTAAATACAATGGGCAAAGGCTTATGAAAAGAAGAACGTTGCTGACGTCCTGTCGTTCCTAAATTACATACCTTCTGTCCACAATGGATTTTTCCTGTCACTAAGGCTACAGGTTTAGATGAAAAAGATATTAGTAATGAGAGTCATGAATGATTTTGCAGTTTCAGTAAAGTGTTGAAGACTTACTGTAAAATTTAATATGTAGTGCTCTATCACTATGTGTTGTTAATGGTGTATGGTAACGCAATAATTTTTGTATATTTCATTTGTTTTAGTCAGTTCTGAGTTTCATTTATGTCTGTGTGGTAGAAGATAGATTTCAGAATCACTACAGAGTAAAAGGACTGTTCAAAAAAAATTATTCAGGTTTGCAGATCAATTGAAACTTTAGTTGCGCTGTATCTCGAAACTGTTATTTTTGCGCTTACCATTTTGTTCTCGCGACCAGCTCAAATAATAGGTTCCAGGTAGTTACTAGTAGTCCACATGCTGACTAAATTTAAAAGGTAGACTGAATAATGAAGCAAAACTAACAAGGGAATATGTTTTTTCTTACAATGAAAAAACATTTAACCAAGTAGTTAATGAAACACACGTATGATACAGTTTCTCGTTTTTTATGGTAGTAATTGTTATTTTAATATTTTATTATGTGTTTTGTGCTATATAATTTTATATTATTGTAATTGATGTACTATCCATAGTTCTGTGACAATTCCCTTCATGTTTTACAATCCACTGTGTCTCACGTTGTCATCCCATTTTGAAACACTTTTGTAATGTCACTTGTGTCCTCATCAGTTAGTGGCAAAGTGCCGTACACTGAACAGCCAAAGAAACTGGTACACCTGCCTAATATCGTGCATGGCCCAAGTGAGCAAGCAGAAGTGCCTCAAAATGACGTGGCATGGACTCGACTAGAAGTGCTGCAGGGAACTGACACCATGAATTTTGCAGGACTGTTTATAAATCCGTAAAAGTAAGAGGGGGTGGAGATCTCTTCTGAACAGCATGTTGCAAGGCATCCCAGATATGCTCAATAATGTGCATGTCTGTGATCAGCGGAAGCGTTTAAACTCAGAATAGTGTTCCTAGAGCCACTTTGTAGCAATTCTGGACGTGTGGATGGTCCCATTGTCCTGCTGGAATTTCTCAAGTCCGTTGTAATGAACAATGGGCATGGATGGATGCAGGTGATCAAACAGGATGCTTACATATGTGTCACTCGTAAGAGTCTTATCTAGACATGTCAACGGTCCCATATCACTCCAACTGCACAAGGCCCACGCCATCACAGATTCTCCACCAGTTTGAACAGTTCCCTGCTGGCATTCAAAAATGGTTCAACTGGCTCTGAGCACTATGGGACTTAACATCTTAGGTCATCAGTCACCTAGAACTTATAACTACTTAAACCTAACTAACCTAAGAACATCACACACATCCATGCCAGAGGCAGGATTCGAACCTGCGACCATAGCAGTCCCCCGATTCCGAACTGCAGCGCCTAGAACCGCACGGCCACCACGGCTGGTTAGGCATTCAAGGACCATGGATTCATGAGGTTGTCTCCATGCCAGTACACGTCCATGAGCTTGATACAACTTGAAACGTGACTCATCTGACCAGACAACATGTTTCCAGTCATCAACAGTCCAATTTCTGTGTTGACGGACCCAGGCGAGGCGTAAAGCTTTCTGTCGTGTAGTCAACAAGGGCACATGAGTGGTCCTTCGGCTCTTAAACGATGACGTTTCGCTGAATGGTTCGCACGCTGACACTTGTTTATGGTCCGGCATTGAAATCGGCAGCAGTTTGCGGAGGATTGCACTTCGGTGACGTTGAACGATTCTCTTCAGTCGTCGTTGTTCCCGTTCTTGCTGGATCTTTTTCTGCCGCAGCGATGTCGGAGATTTGAGGTTTTACCGGATTCCTGATATTCACGCTACACTCGTGAAGTTATTCTACCGGAAAATACCCACTTCATCGCTGCTTCGGAGATGCTGTGTCCCGTTGCTTGTGCACCCACTGTAACACCACCTTTAAACTCACTTATATCTTGATAACGTGTCATTGTAGCAGCAGTAACCGATCTAATAAGTGTGTCAGACATTTGTCGGCTTATATAGGCGTTGCCGACCGCAGTGCAGTATTCTGCCTGTTCACATATCTCTGCATTTGAATAAGCATTCCTATACGAGTTTCTTTAGCGCTTCAGTGTATATGTTGTAGCTATCTCCAGAAACATGTAATGTGAAGCCTTGTGGGAATGTGTCATACCACCAGTCATACTAAAGAATTGCAGCAGGAAAAACTCGCAATGCCATGGTCAAGAAGTCAAATGAGCCTTACATGAAGAAAAATAAAACATACTATTTTGTACTATTCAAAGTGTATCATTGTAGTCAAACCAGTTCCCTTTATGTTTTCATCAACCTCTTATCATTTTCATGATCACATTCTGACTGGTGGGCTTGTGTAACGAATACTGTCTGACTACCACATGTTCTATGTACCAAGTGTAATTTCCGATGCAAGATGTTTTAACACACATTTCAGCAATACACTTCCTTAATTGTCATAAATTTTGTAAATATTTTTTTATAAATATTATCTTAACTCTTTTGACGAATTTAAGAGTCATACAGATGTGTGCACATGGAGGAATTTAATAATCTTTGACCAATCTGTTGCTATCTTTGTATTTAATGATCTATGGACTATCAGTGAGTAAATTTAGTTCCTGTGCACTAGTTCTCCAAGACAAGTTGTGTATATTCAAATGTAGTCGAAGTTGGGTGAGTGTTGCCCATTATGTCTAAATAACAATGCTCAAACGTATGTTTTTATAATTGTGAACCACAAAGAGAAAGCGTTATTTAAAATCTGTAAAATGATTTCATAAAAATAACAACAAAGCGAAAACTTAAATTTTTTCAATGTTTTGATTAGAACTGATACAAGAAGATCATACACGACAACTCCCACAAATGCAAATATTTTGTCAATATTTGTCAAGCGAGAAAAAAGACCACTAGACGTGAACCAAACAATGGAGAAGAATTTTACCATCTACTTACTGTTATTTTGATCAACCAACATTTCTGAACTTTCCACCCTGATTGCTCAATGCGCTGTTACGAAGGACGAAATATATGTCCTGAAAATTACTGGAGACAAAACTTAGATAATTAAATTGAATCAGTAATTCTACGTTGTGGGGGGGGGGGGCGGGAGTCAGAACAGATTACAGATTTAAGAAATTTTATAACTTATAAGTAGGTTTGACAAAACAATGAAATATTATTCACAAACATCATCCAAATTCACTATATTAATCAAAAATGTTTTGCACAACAAATAAAATGTCGTTGCAGTATATAAATCACACTGCATAAACTTCCTAGAAGGTATGAGAGTGAAACAAATTTATAGTAACTAGTCTGCATTGGCTTTAGAATTACATACAATAAAGAACAAATTTTATTCCCTCCTTGGGTTATTAACATTATATAAATTATTAATCAGAAATAAGAAATGGATATAATTAAGAGCTAAGAAAATATCTCTTTTAGAGAGTGGTGTTTTTATTTTAATTTTAATTTGCGCTTCATTGCTCTGACTGAAGCACTAAACGGGTTAAACTTTTAGCACACTAAGCAAATAAATTTAACACTTTCGATGCTGTAGCGTGTAGCAGAGTTCCATTCGTGCTAGAATAAGAATAAAATATTTAATACGTGAACGTTTAATAAGGCCTACTTCCAGTGACATTACAATATCAGACGCTTTAGCAATGCAGGTGATGATAAAAGACAGAGCACAATTTCATTGACATGTTACATGAGCAGAATATTCCTATCTATTGGTGCAACGATTAACAACACCCATAATATTATTAATCAGCCAAAGGGGGGAGGGGGAGGGGGTATTACTCTTGAATTCCTTTCTATTTGTACAACTGATCGTACCAACCGATACTTGGGAGGAGTAATAGTAATGGCTGGGGAAGCAATTAAATTTCATATCCCATCCGCATATATTGCTTGTTCCACTCTCACGTCTCGCTAAAGTCCTCACTCGATAGGGCTGGCAGTAATCAGTAATCTTTGGTGAAATGGTACATTTGAGAGAGCATAACTAGTGGAAGCTCCGACATTTGGTAGGGAGACAATGATAACACTAACATGTCTGAAACGGTTAAACAGTACGGCATGCATGAAAATTTTACCGAGAAGCTTTCAAAGACAAACATAGCGTGAGGGTAGAATGTGGCTGAATTCGTGAAACTAACATAAAACAGGGTAGCAAAAGCAACACTAAGTGAGTTAGATTTTATTCATTAACATTCATTCAAAAGGGAAAGGTCTCAGACACTGGAAATATTCTGGTTGCGTGACTGCTTCGCTGAGCCATTGCTGAGCAGGAGTGTCAACACACAAATTTCTGTGAGGTTTGTCAGCAATGTAAAGTAAATAATCTCTGCAGACAATACTGCGCCGCACATTCGGTGTAACAGAACAAGCATATAACACTTTAATGCCACTGCGTAAAGTATGATTTAATAAGACAGAATTACTTCGAATGTAGACTTCAAACGTTGAAAAATTCACACAATTTATTACTTTGATAGTTTTAAAAATACTGCAAACCACGCGCAAATAATCCTGAACGGTATTTGTTTTCATTCTAAAACTGACAACGGGTAACTTTCCGTTGGGAAAATTGGTGGTGCGAAACACGTAGCTTGCGCTGTGAGTATTGCATAAACCAGCTCTATTAATAACACCTCTATGAGAGGCAAAGCAAAACTAACTCCACTCCAGCACGCCGGACAACGCTGTATGTTTCCTCACACTATTCCTGACACTTACATGACTGACTCCTTGGACCACAATAACTGAAGTCCATTCTGGGTCGCTCCGCAATGTTCCGAGTGTCTCCCCGAAGATTGCTAGCTATTGCAAGGAAACAGTTCAGCTTCACTTCAGAAGCCTCTTGTGGACAACCATATCATAGCAAACGCTTATAACAAACAACCTGCTTTCTGCGTTGTTGGAGAAACAAAAGGTAACGATGCGAGATAATAAGGCGTTTGTATCAATAGATAGTTCCAGCAGGACAACTGTGTAGTTATAAAACTCATTAAAGTATATTGCCGTGAACATTAATTTGATATGAACAGAATCTGATAACAATAACCTTGGAGAATTTGCCCCAGAGACCAGAAATTTTACGCGTTGAGTGTTTTGTCCACCCAATCAGAGCTTATCGCTTATCGTGTAGCTTGTTATCATCGGCCATATATTTTGCCGACATGACAATACGACAGCCTTCAGCGCTCCGAGTATTAACGAAATCAGGTAAGCTCTATGGCAGCTGTAATCCGGTTTCTAATTCATCCTTTTATTATTAGCGCTTAACGCCCACCGTCAGTAATTGTTGATGGAAAATAACAAACAAGCAAAGTTTCTTTGTTTCTCACTATTTTTAATGAGCCTGTTTTAAAGAATCAGTGAATGTCAATTGTCTCTAAGAAGCTGTCCCCTTTCGCAATCGACTTACCGGTGTCTGTCAGAGAGGTGGAAGCTTTACGAAATAGTGTAAGTAATGACGCCGGGATATATCTAATTAAGAACCAGAGATGTGTACAGAAGTGACCAGTATTTTTACGCGAAAACACGAAAAGTGCAATACTTGGACTGCCTACTGCTCCGATAATTGTGGCCTTGTTTTAAATGCCAAACCAATACCTCCCGTATTGACCGTCTATAAGCCGTGTCCGCTCAGTGAGAGGACTAAAATCATGGACTTCCCCCTTTTTCCATTAACGAATGTAATTCTGTCTAGTGGCGTTTTCATTTGTTATGGGAAAGTGCACCTGTAAATTTAGAGATGCGCAATAAATCCACTGAGCTCCGAACACAGTTCACTGGTACAGGAAACGGTTGATCCTGAAGAAAATTACTCTCTTTACTTCAATACCGGTGGTGCAATTGCTTGACTGTCTTACATAACAGCATTTAACAAGAATAGACAAACCGATGAAACTACGTTACTGTTTCCTGGCGGATTGGCATAAATGGTTTTGAGCTTGTTCCCAATTCTACTATTATAAAGATGGAAACTAAGTGTTACCCCAAGAAGCACCAGTCAGATATTTATCAAATTTGTGCTAAATAAATGTCGTGTGACTAGGACCTCCCGCCGGGTAGACCGTTCGCCGGGTGCAAGTCTTTCGATTTGACGCCACTTCCGCGACTCGCGCGTCGATGGGGATGAAATTATGATGATTAGGACAACAAAACATCCGGTCCCTGAGCAGAGAATAATCTCCGACCCAGCAAGGACTCGAATCCGTGACCTTAGGATTGACATTCTGTCGTGCTGACCACTCAGCTACCGGGGGCGGACGCTTTGTGCTCATGTTCATTACATAACGTTTATTAAATGATTAAACTTTAATTTCAGTCATAACTGATGTCTGTCCATATCTCAATGGCGTGTGTGACCTCTACGAGAGCGAATACACTCTTGTATTAGTTATGGAATGGGAACAAACGCCCGCCGAAAGTCAGCATCATGAATTTCTTGCCATGGCTGAAGAACGTGTCGTGTCATTTCAGAAAGACTACGGGGTGAAGGCTGATGTGTAAGAGTATGTCTCCCCAGTGTATTCCTGACATCCTATATGGGTGAGCAATCAAGAGACTGGGAGACCAGTCAAGACCCCGTAAATTCCTTAAAGCGATAGTGGTGTGAACTTTGATGTGGTTTCTACAACTACATCTACACCCCAAAAGTCGCCTTACGATGTATAGCCGAGAGTACTTCTGATACCACTGACTGATACCCTCCTTCACTGTTCCTTGCGGGAATGGAGCGTGCGTAGAATGATCGTATTAGCTCTGATTTCTCAGATATTTTCGTTGTAGTCGTTTCGCTAAGTACAAACACCTCCCTTCCTGGGTCGAGCATTGAAGTTTGTTCAGGACGTCCATGCGCCGACTAAGCGATTCCGTGACGAAATGAACCCCTTTCGTTGGCTTTCGTCTATCTCTTCTATTAACCAAACCTGTCAAGAGTCCCAGTGCCCTGAACAATACTCAGCAATCGGTCGAAAAAGTATTTTGGAAGACATTTATTTAACTTTCTTCCAAAGAATTCCAGCGTGGCATCTGATTATCCTACGGTTTGTGCTATGTGATCATCCAAATTTAGGTGGCTCCAGATGGGTACAGTTTCCAATGATTTGTCGCCAGTAGTGTACAATAGTGTATTATCTTTGTTACCCTGGTCATGGAAGGATTGAGCATTCATCCTCCTCTCAACAGTTACCAAAGCAATCCTGTTATCGTATCCAATAAATGTCCACTCCTCGATTCTGAGAGCTGCAGAAGTATATGTAATTGAGAATCGTTGCTTCCCGTAACCTTTGACCCGCTGGAGAAGTACTAGGAGATAATAATTGAACTGATGGTGTCGCGAGTGCTTCAGTGTGGGCTGTATACATACCAGTACACTGAAAAATCGTAGCTACCTTCATTAATCAGTGCGCTTGTAGAGTATGCTAAAAAAATAAAAGCTGTTTGTTAGTATTCATTAGTTTATGGTCACAAGTTACAATACGTGTTCAGTATGGTCTCCTGACAGCAACATACTGCATCTGTAACACAACATGATCGACAGTTGCTCGCTGCGCATCCGATGTAATTAGAGCGATGTCCTATGTTATCCTTCAGAGCAGGAGGAGACTGGATACACCCTGATAGACACGATCTCTCAGATATCCCCACAACCAGAAGTCACGTGCACATAGGTAGGGGGATCTCAGAGACCACACATCTTGAACCTGTATAGAGATGGTGTCGTTACCGAAAGTTTCTCGAAGAAAATCTGTCACCTGGCAAGAGACATGTGCTGTCGCCCCGTCTTATATGAAAGTTGTGATGTGGACACAAATGCGTTCTCTCACAGCTAGAATCATGTGTTCCAAAGGAGTCCTTACAACGTGCTGATGTCATTGAACACGTAACGTGCCTGTAAGGTGCCATCTCTTCGAAGAAAAACGAACCGAGAATGAAGGAGCTTCACTCGCAGTCGCATAAGCTGAGTGCAATGGATGCTCCTGTACAACACTTGGCCGAGAGCTCCATATGCGACAGTTCTGTGCAGCATTCACTGCACCGTGCAGAGTAAAATGTTTCTCACCATTAAAGAATATTCCCCAGCCACATGCCAACAATTTCTATGCGTGTCAAAAAGCGAAGGGCAAATTCAAGGATTCACATCCTATCTGGGTGCTGTATTTGACCAGTATTCTGGATCTTTTAGGGATATCAGTGTAAAATGCACCGAAAATCTTTGTAACTATTGACCAGGGGAGAGAAAAACCGTGTGACACAGCTCGAGCACTGTCTGTAGAATTTGTCTGATGTCTTCACCGTCGGCTATAGCTACAGCAACTCCATCAACAAACACTATGGGAATGGGCCGCCTACCTCTCCCTATTGCACCGCCTAACTCACTTGTTTCTTTAAATTTCTTGATCGTACTCTTTAGCCCCTTCATTCACATAGGGCCTCTTTGCAGTTGTGGCTGCTGGCGATATTTCAAGAATAGAGCGCTGTTACTGCTGCCGTCCTGACAAGACAACTCGACGAGCAGTGTACGGTCTTTCTTCTCAATACGTATTGAGTTTGGAACGGAAACCTCTATCCTTCTGAACCCCTTGCGCCAACAGTCGCTTCACAGAAGAAATCAACTGGTATTGCCAAGCGACAAACAACATAGTGACGTCAAAATTGGAAACATATTTCATTGTGACCGGTTACAGCGTCATATTTTCGCCTGGGGGCAAAAAGTGGAAAACTTTTTTTTGCCTACTCTGCGAGTTCATCATTTAATGAACATACCTATAACGTTTCAGCGTCCGAAAATGTAAACTACCCGCGCTGCAGCACTCAAAACACCGTCAATTTAATTATAGCCCCCCCAGTATGTGTCACTCAGAATTGTTGCTTCTTGTGATCTTTCACCATTTCATCTACAGACAGGTTGGGATCGATTTGACTACAATAAACAGAAGTGAGACTCGTCTCTAGATGCAACAGAATGTCACTCTATATCCCCAGTGACTCTACTCCATTCACTTCTCTGTTGTCTATTTTGTCTATGACATGGGTTCAGCGTTAAACAATCGATGGCAAGTCGAGTAATCTGTTCTTGACAGTTCGTGGTGACACTCTGCCTGTAGCCTCTGCCCGGATTTCAACTGTTTCCATTCGTCGGAGCCAGTCCAACGTCCCTAAAATTTTCGCGGTGTAATCTTTTCTTTTGGAAGATCCCATGCCTACTCGTCATGTCACACACTTTAACTGAGTCCATCTCACTACCACTCTATTTGCAGTTACTGCAGGCTGTCGGTTGATGCTCCCATGTTACCCGTGATAACAATTCGACCTTACTCAAAATCCGAGAGCTAAGCTGGACTTGCGAAGACCACTGACCATGCTGTGTTGTGATCTACACCTGAGGCGTCCCAGTAACGTTAGACACACCCAACTTCCATTACGTACTGACTCCATTTTCCATATGTAGAACTGCTGTTTTCTGTACTCAAAATCAGCTCGTACAACTATGAGATTTTAACCAAACAAGGCCGCAGGCAATGGAATACTGGAGTATGAGTTGGTATGTGCAATCGAGGTGTTCATAGTGTAGCATTTCCCATTTTCAGACCGTGTAGTATGCTGTATACCAGTGACTTTGTTGTGACTTAGCAAGACAGCCAAGTCACAACGAGAGGAAGCCGAAATGCACGCGTTTAATTACACGCTGACTGGCGTGAGGTCTGGAACAGGACAATACCTTGAGAATTGCAAATAAAGTACGTAGTTGATACAATACTTAACTTTAATCCACAATTGTAGAACATCGCTCTTGATATTACATGCTTCACATAATAAATATCAATTGAATACGGCGCCTTGCTAGGTCGTAGCAATTGTAGCTGAAGGCTATGCTAACTATCGTCTCGGCAAATGAGAGCGTATTTGTCAGTGAACCTTTCCTTGCAAAGTCGACTGTACAACTGGGGCGAGTGCTGGTACGTCTCTCTAGACCTGCCGTGTGGTGGCGCTCGGTCTGCGATCACTGACAGTGGCGACACGCGGGTCCGACGAATACTAATGGACCGCGGCCGATTTAAAGGCTACCACCTAGCAAGTGTGGTGTCTGGCGGTAACACCACAGACTTTCTGTTAAATTAAATTTCATGAAGAATGGCAACATTGTTACCGGACAACCACACTTATAAATCATTTTTTGTACATTTATACCTGCACGCCACAAATCACCGAACGAGTGTGGCTGATGGTAAGTAATGCTTTTTATCCTTTCTTATTAGACTAGCCGCGGGATTAGGACAGTCGGTGCCCACCTGGAAGGGCCCAAACTTTTCTAATTTTTCTAATTAAATGTTGGTCATTTGGTGTACTAGGAAGCAGAGTGCGTCTCACTCGATTTGGGATGTGAATTCTCAGACTTTTGCAACCAGCACTTCCCGCGATGCACAACGTTTTTCTTGTAGGGTCTCCCAGTCATGCTAACGATAGAAATCTTTGGCTAGTAGTGCACCTCTTCTTTGAATCTTTTTCTAAATCTTTTGTTAATCCACACTATTAAGAGTCCGAAGCGGACGAACAGACACTGTACCTGTCGTGGATGAAAAGCGTTCGAAGAGGTACAAAGGGGAGCACACATCCCCAACGCGACAATACCTTACCGTCTGCTTTAATGGAATCGTGCAGGCAAGAACCTCGTGTGGATCACCGACGAAGTCTTACCCTCCGTCGGCGTCTGCAAACATATACAGTTCGTCATCATGCCTGGCGA
The DNA here is from genome assembly GCF_023864345.2 of Schistocerca serialis cubense. Classification (NCBI taxonomy): domain Eukaryota; kingdom Metazoa; phylum Arthropoda; class Insecta; order Orthoptera; family Acrididae; genus Schistocerca; species Schistocerca serialis. The sequence continues at coordinate 1,101,930,275 of NC_064639.1, forward strand.
TCTTACCTCCATGCTCCGAGCACTCAGCAGCGGTGTTTCTCTGATCTGGACCAGGCTGACGGTGACTTCCACACACACCACTGCGTGGAAGTCTCTGTGGATTCTATGACTGATCACCGTTTAATGTTGTCCAGCACTGAATCTGCAAGCAATTTGCTGCGCTGCGGTCCGTCTAACCACTATTACAATCCGGGATATCTGGACAGTTCCCAGCGACCCGGGCCATGAATATGCTGTTACCCATGGCCGTCGACACTGTTGTCGTCGGATTTCCTAGCATTGAGATACTCACAGAGCACATCTGGCACGTTTGTACGTGTATAGACCAGCGCCTACCAAACATCAGAGATGGCAGAACCCATGCTTCAGGCAAACACAATTTGTTTCAAATTAATAGTCCGATATGGATCAAACTATCACTGATGGACAGTACAACTATTTAAGACTTTGCAGTCACCTCACAAGCACGAGAATCACATTATGTACAACTACAGGAGCGTAATATTTCTGTACACTATTTTATGTATTTAGTGCATCATCTGACACTAATGAGAGCTCTGCTAGTCCGTATACATTATTTACCTAATTGACGGAATTGCCTACAAAATGCCATTCGAGGCGGAGGCGCCAGAATAACAGGAGGCAGGGAGTAGAGAAGCACTAACAGGAGGATGGGACAGTCAAGAGACCTCAGCTGGATTAGTCACTGGATGATGTCAAGGAAGTAATAAATATACCAGCGACATTTCAACACTTCTAAAGCAGCCCATGTCGACTATCGGCTGACGTGATCTTGAAGGTAAAACACTAACTACTAACGATAACCAATCCAACACCAGGGAGACCTTACCTACTGATGGAGAGGGACCATCGTTCACTGAAGAAGATGTTTGTAAAAAAATGCTTGAAATCAGCGGAAGAAATCACTCGTGAGTTACAAACTACAAAGTGCTTCCAGAAGACCTGCTACCACAATAATGGTGGCGTGGGAGTTAGACAGAGTGGGGTACAGTGATCGAGCAGCTCTTCACAGGCCACACATTTCTGTAGTGAACGCTAAGGTACGCTTGAGGTGGTGTGTAGAGCGACGCTAGTGGACAGTTAATAACTAGAAACATGTTCCCTTATCGCGCTTAGTGACTGGAAACATGTTCCCTTACCGCGCTTACGAAAACTGTAAACGTAGGAGGACATTAACACGTTTCGTGGCATTGTATACTGCGTACAGTAGAGAAACGATTCATAGGCGATGACTGTGTGTAACACGATGACAGTGCACGCCATCGTAAAGCAGTGTCTGTCAGGCAGTGGTCTGTGGACAAAAGCATTCGAGAAACGAACCGACCTGCCAAGAGTCACAACTTGAACCTAACGGAACATCTTTATTATGGGTCATAACGTCGAATTCGCTCCAGATTTCAGCGACCAACATCACATCCTTCTCTAGTTTCGACTCTTGATGAAGAATGGGCTGACATTCCCCTACACACCCTCAGATACCCCTTTAAAATGTCTCTCCCCTCCCCACCCCATCACCGTCAGTGTTCAAGTTGTCATAAAGGCGAATGAGGCAGACACCTCATATTAACTTCCTGTAATAAGTGTTCAGATAATTTTGATCAGATAGTGAGCACTTCGAAAGCAGGAGTATCATATCAGTACTAAATTTAAAGACTGAAATAAAAGACTGGCCATTTTATCGAGAACAGTACAGTTTATTAACATTGTAGATGAGTTGTGACGCGTAATAGTTCATCCTCAATAAAATTTCGGCTGCAGTAACTAGATCGGTGTCCATGTGAACATCTTAATTATGTCGTTACGACTTGACACACTAAAATTACGTGCGATCATGGTAGGGCAATGGACTCGCATTCGGTAAGCCGGCGGTCCACACCGCCGTCCATCCGTCCAGAGCTAGGTACCCGATGGTCTCCCTGGACCGCGTAACGCAAATGTCTGGGCGGTTCTTTTGGAAAGGGCACGGCCGATTCCCTTTTCCATCCTTCGCCAGTTCTAGTTTGTGCGCCGACTCTAATCTCGTCGTGAGTTGGTCGATAAACCTCAACATCAATTGTTTTCATCCAAACATTACGACGCACAGCATCAGTCTAGACTATCTAACACTTCAGTTGAAATAGTTCAGGACCCAGGAAAAGATTTTAATCATTTTATCCAAGCATACAAGGGAGAACCGATATAGGTACTCAAGGTACCCTCCGCCACACACCGTCAGGTGGCTTGCGGAGTATGGATGTAGATGTAGATGTAGAAATGAGGTAGTCTAAGAAAATAATCGTATTTGCACACAGTATTTTATGCTGCAAGAGGTGCGTTCTCAAAATTACGGAAAATTTATGGTTTCGCTTGTTTATTAGTCGGATTCGCGTGATTTAGCTCATTGTTGTGTTGCTAAATTTATCTGAAAATTAACTTTACAGTGTTAGCCATATCTGATATTTAGTCTGCCGTCTGCTGTCAAAATGGATACTAGTGTTTCTGTAGCATCGGCGATTGTTTATTTTGTGCATAAGTAGGTCAGTGAATTTGCATTATTTTTTTCTGTCAGAACGGAATAACGTGAAACAGGGTTTTACAAATGTTAAATACAGATTTTGTTGAATGTGTAGTGAATAAAATAAGGGCTTACAAGTGGCATAAGCGCTACTGAAACGGCCGTTGAAACGTTGAAGATGACGAGACCCTGGGCGCACCAGTACACGCCCAACCGATGAAACAGTGGAAAAAGTGAAAAAATTCTTTGGATGTTGTGAATGTGAAACTGTGACGACAAAATTTATCATACATTGTTGATTTTAGAAGAAAGGAATCGCTACAAAAAGTCAGTAACGCAGTACTGAGATGCATTATAAGAGGTTTACGAAACAGGAGTTTTCATGGAAACGAAGCCTTAATCGTCACAGTGAAAGCATTTTGGGTAGTAAAGAGCGCAGAAAGCTCCACCGATGCAGTGAAATGTGGAGGTTATACTGTGTGTTTTCTTTGATTTTAAAGGTGAAGTGCACCTTGAGCTCGTGCAGTGAGATCCAATGACTAATGAGCTTTCCTTACAAGTTTAGCGTAGTTTTCGTGAGGCAGTCCGCCAAAAGCGTCGTGATTTTTGGCCAACAATTTAAGGCTTATAAAGCACGGTAATGCACTTGCCCATAATACTCTAATGGTGCCCTAGATTTCATCTTCGCCAGAGATGACCCCCAAGCGACTTTATCTCTGTTCCCAAAATTAAAGGTCGTCGTCTTACAAGCATACAAGAGACAGAAAATGAATGGACGAGAGAGCTGAAAATTACCACAGTGATCGATTCCCTGAAGTGTTTCGTTTATTGGAAAATTCGCTGACTTAATTTTATATTATGAATAAATAAAATTCTTTCCAAATAACAAATATTCGGGTTATTTTATGAACACACTTCATATCATGCGCCAACACCTGACCAACAGAGCCGCGCGGGATCAGTCGAGCGGTCCAAGGCGCTGCAGTCATGGACTGTGCGCCTTGTCCCGGCGGAGGTTCGAGTCCTCCCTCGGGCATGGGCGTGTGTGTTTGTCCTTAGGATAATTTAGGTTAAGTAGGGTGTAGGCTCAGGGACTGATGACCTTAGCAGTTAAGTCCCATGAGATTTCACAATCATTTGAACATTTTTGAAATGACCAACAGAATAACACAGCTACGATTCCTTGCTGCTGACTCAACTTTTTATTTCTTTCAATATCTTCTGCTGCTTTTTACAAACATTGCTGCTACCAATATTTCTTCATTCACCGTGTTCTTCGTTGTCTGCAGCGGCGCCAAGATGTGGAAGCTGTCGTTCGTGATGTTGCTGCTGGCGGTTGCGGCCGCCCAGGCCGGCCACATAGACGAAGACAGGCTGAGCAAAGTGAAGGCCGCTGTCAGCAAGCTGCGTGCCACGAGGAGCAGCGGCCATCACACAGGTACCCGCTCACAAACTGCACTAACATGTTTTGGCTCATCTCAAACGCACGTTATGGTATGTTAGTAGGTTTGATCCACTCGTAAAGAAATGGTGCTGGAAAGAACTTTTTTTCTGTTGGGGGGGGGGGGGGGGGCGGTGGGAGGGTGGTCATCAGTCTTCTGACTGGTTTGAGGCGGACCGCCAAGAATACCTCTCTTGTGCCAACCTCTTCATCTCAGAGTAGCACCTGCCACCTACGTCCTCAATTATTTGCTGTATGTATTCCAATCTCTGTCTTCCTCTACAGATTTTGCCCTCTACAGCTCCCTCCAGTACCGTGGAACTCGTTCCCCGATGCCTTAAGGGTGGTAGGACGTCAAACGGGCCGACTTGGAGCAGGAGAGGCATCACAGGACATTTTAATTTCCAGTGTCTATACTTTTACAAATAAATTCATAAAACTTTGTCATCATCACCACGAAGGATTCAGGATTCACAACCATTGCAGTGAAAGTTCGAAAACATAACAAAATAACTTTTTTACGTGTGAAATTTCATCATTTTTTTTCACTTACTAATGGCTGCATTTGTTGCTATGGGTACACTTTTCTTCATAAGTTAGAGAGATTCTTCCATGAATTTTGCACAGCGTACATACAGGTGTATGAAACTCTAGAATTTATTTAATTTATGAAAAAGCGAATGATCTGTTGTATTTTAAACTTGATGTTTAGGACAAACACAAATTTTGTAGTTAATTACCTCAATTTTTAACACAGTTTTTAATAGATTTGGAATATTCTAGAGTTTAAGTATGGTTTGTATGCTATGCAAAATTCATCGAGCCAACTCTCTTGCTTATGAAGAAAAGTGTACCTATAGCAACAAATGCTGCCGTTAGTAAGTGAAAAAAATGAGGAAATTTCACATGTAAAAAAATTACTTCGTTATGTTTTCGAACTTCCACTGCAATGAGCGTGAATTCTGAATCCTTCCTGGTCATGCTGACAAAGTTTTATGAATTTATTTGTAAAAGTATAGACAGTGGAAATTAAAACGTCCTGTGGTACCTCTCCTGCTCCAAACGGCCCGTTTGACGTCCTAACCCCCTTAACAGATGTCCTAACATTCTGTCCCTTCTCCTTGTCAGTGTTTTCCATACATTCCTTTCCTCTCCGATTCTGCGCTGAACCTCCTCATTCCATCCGTTATCAATCCACTTAATTTTAAACATTCGCCTGTAGCACTACATATCAAATGCTTCGATACTCTTGTGTTCCGGTTTTCCCACAGTCCGTGTTTCACTACCACACAATGCTGTGCTCCAGACGTACAATCTAAGAAATTTCTTCCTCAAATTAAGAACTACTAGTAGAATTCCCTTGACCAGAAATGCCCTTTTTGCCAGGTTAGCCTGCTTTTGATGTTCTCCTTGCTTCGTCCGTCATTGGTTATTTAGCTGCCTAGATAGCGGAATTCCTTAACTTCATATACTTCGTGACCATCAACCCTGATGTTAAGTTCCTCGCTGTTCTCATTTCTGCTACTTCTTATTACTTCAGTGTTTCTTCGACTTACTCTCAGACCATATCGTGTACTCATTTGATTCATTCCATTCAGATATCATGTAATTCTCCTTCACTTTCACGCAGGACAGCAATATCATCAGCGAATAGTATCATTGATATCCTTTCACTTTGAATTTTCATTTCAGTCCTGAAGCTTTATTGTACTTCCATAATTGCTTCTACGATGTACAGATTGGACAATAGTGGGGAAAGACTACATGCCTGTCTTACACACATTTTAATCCGAGCGCTTCGTTCTTGATCGTCCATCCTTATTATTCCCCCTTCGCTCTTGTACATATTGTATATTACCCGTTTGTCCCTATAGCTTACCCCTATTTTTCTCATAATTTCGAACATCTTGCACCATTTTACATTCTCGAACGCTTTTTCCAGGTCGAGAAATCCTATGAACGTGTCTTAATTTTTCTTTAGTCTTTCTTCCATTATCAACCGCAACGCCAGAATTGCCTCTCTGCTGCCTTTACCTTTTCTAAAACCAAACTGATCGTCATCTAGCACTTCCTCAATTTCCTTTTCCAGTCTTCTGTACATCATTACGGTCAGCAACTTGGTTGCATGAGCTGTTAAGCTGATTGTGCGATATTTCTCGCTCTTTTCAACTCTTTCAGTCTTCGGAATTGTGTGGATGATGTTTTTCCGAGTCAGGTGGTATATAGCCAGACGCATACATTCTAAACACCAACTTAAATACACGTTCCGTTGCCATTTCTCCCAATGATTTTAGAAGTTGTAATGGCATGTTATCTATCCCTTCTGCCTCATTAGATCTTAAGTCCTCCAAAGCTCTCTTAAATTCTGATTCTAATACTGGATCCCGTATCTCTTCCAAATCGAATCCTGTTGTTCTATCACATACGACAAATCTTCACCCTCTTAGAGGACTTCAATGTACTCTTTCCGTCTATCCCCTCTCTCCTCTACATTTAACAGTGGAATTTCCTTTGCACTCTTAATGTTACCACCCCTGCTTTTTGTGTCACCGAAGACTGTTTTGACTTTCCGGTATGCTGAGTCAGTCCTTCCGACATTCATTTCTTTTTCGAATTCTAACTGGAATCTCGTGTCAACGGGTCTTTTCCAAGTATATCTCCTCCTCTTGTGATTCTTGAACACAATATTCGCTATTACTAGCTGAAAAATATTACAGAACTCAATTAGTCTTTCTCATCTCTCATTTCTTGTCCCAAACCCGTACTCTCCTGTACCTTTCCTTCTATTCTTTCTCCTACAACTGCATACCAGTGTCCCATGACTATTAGATTTTCATCTCCCTTTATGTACTGTATTATCCTTTCAATATTCTCATATACTTTGCCTATCTGTTCGTCTTCATCTTGCGGTGCCGGAATGCATACCTCGACTATCGTTGTCCGTATTGGTTTGCTGTCGATTCTGAAAAGAAAAACTGTATCATGAACTTTTCACTCTAAAACACTCTCTGCCCTACCTTCGTATTCATAATGAATCCTACACTGTTACACCATTTTCTGCTCGTGTTGATATTAGCCTACACTCATCTGACCAGAAATCAATTTCTTCTTTCCATTTAACTTCACTGACCCATGCCATATCTAGATAGAGCCGTTGCATTTCGCTTTTCAGATTTTCTAGCTTCCCTGTCACATTCGAGCTTCTGACATTCTATGCCCCGACTCGTAGAACGTTGTCCTTTCGTTGATAATTCAATTTTTTTCTCGTGGTCACCTCCCTCTTGGCAGTCCCCTTCCGGAGATCCGAAAGGGAGACTTTTTCGGAATCTTTAGCCAACGGAGATGTCATCATGACACTTTTTCAATTATAGGCCACCTGTATCTTTAATGTAGTGATTTCCATTGCCTTCTGCATCTTCATGCCGTTGATCATTGCTGATTCTTCCGCGTTTAGGGACAGTTTCCCAACCCAAGGTCAACAGAGTCCCCTGAACTTCTGTCTCCTCCTCCGCCCTCCTTGACAAGACCGTTGATAGAACGAGGGTCACTTCTTATGCCGGAAGTCTTCGGCCACCAAATGCTGATTATTAATCAGAATTATTAACCAAGACGCTACCTCTAGACCACGGTAGTGAACACTAGCGAATATTCGGTGCATACTCGTTTCTTGTGTCCGCTTCTATTAGCTCCGGTGTAAACCAAGCTGAACACTTTGGTTTGCACGTCCATGTTAAGAAGTGTTGAGAAAAGTACTAAGTAGTACTAACTTCGATGCTAGTAATGAACTTGTATTATTTCTAACTACACTCCTGGAAATTGAAATAAGAACACCGTGAATTCATTGCCCCAGGAAGGGGAAACTTTATTGCCACATTCCTGGGGTCAGATACATCACATGATCACGCTGACAGAACCACAGGCACATAGACACAGGCAACAGAGCTTGCACAATGTCGGCACTAGTACAGTGTATATCCACCTTAAGCAGCAATGCAGGCTGCTATTCTCCCATGGAGACGATCGTAGAGATGCTGGATGTAGTCCTGTGGAACGGCTTGCCATGCCATTTCCACCTGGCGCCTCAGTTGGACCAGCGTTCGTGCTGGACGTGCAGACCGCGTGAGACGACGCTTCATCCAGTCCCAAACATGCTCAATGGGGGACAGATCCGGAGATCTTGCTGGCCAGGGTAGTTGACTTACACCTTCTAGAGCACGTTGGGTGGCACGGGATACATGCGGACGTGCATTGTCCTGTTGGAACAGCAAGTTCCCTTGCCGGTCTAGGAATGGTAGAACGATGGGTTCGATGACGGTTTGGATGTACCGTGCACTATTCAGTGTCCCCTCGACGATCACCAGTGGTGTACGGCCAGTGTAGGAGATCGCTCCCCACACCATGATGCCGGGTGTTGGCCCTGTGTGCCTCGGTCGTATGCAGTCCTGATTGTGGCGCTCACCTGCACGGCGCCAAACACGCATACGACCATCATTGGCACCAAGGCAGAAGCGACTCTCATCGCTGAAGACGACACGTCTCCATTCGTCCCTCCATTCACGCCTGTCGCGACACCACTGGAGGCGGGCTGCACAATGTTGGGGCGTGAGCGGAAGACGGCCTAACGGTGTGCGGGACCGTAGCCCAGCTTCATGGAGACGGTTGCGAATGGTCCTCGCCGATACCCCAGGAGCAACAGTGTCCCTAATTTGCTGGGAAGTGGCGGTGCGGTCCCCTACGGCACTGCGTAGGATCCTACGGTCTTGGCGTGCATCCGTGCGTCGCTGCGGTCCGGTCCCAGGTCGACGGGCACGTGCACCTTCCGCCGACCACTGGCGACAACATCGATGTACTGTGGAGACCTCACGCCCCACGTGTTGAGCAATTCGGCGGTACGTCCACCCGGCCTCCCGCATGCCCACTATACGCTCTCGCTCAAAGTCCGTCAACTGCACATACGGTTCACGTCCACGCTGTCGCGGCATGCTACCAGTGTTAAAGACTGCGATGGAGCTCCGTATGCCACGGCAAACTGGCTGACACTGACGGCGGCGGTGCACAAATGCTGCGCAGCTAGCGCCATTCGACGGCCAACACCGCGGTTCCTGGTGTGTCCGCTGTGCCGTGCGTGTGATCATTGCTTGTACAGCCCTCTCGCAGTGTCCGGAGCAAGTATGGTGGGTCTGACACACCGGTGTCAATGTGTTCTTTTTTCCATTCCCAGGAGTGTATGTTTTAACACCATGTCGAGAGTTTAGAATTAATTCTGAACAGCTGTCGATAATAGATGCGGGTAAATGCACAACGCTAATCCTTTGGTCAGGCAGTGAGTTTTGTGTGGTGAATGAGTATAAATTTGTGCATATATTGAAAGCAACCGAAGTTCAGATATCTTTATTATGAAACGGAAACTATGAGATGTATAAGTCAGCTTACTTTTGGCTTCAGTTTTGTCAGTTTTCCGCTTTACATGAATGCTTCAAACGCCGATAGCCTATGGGCTGCGTGGTTGAATTGAGATTTGCATTGTCTTAGTACTTCCAGAATATGCAAATAGCCAAAACTTGTAATAATAAACATTTTCTCGTGTTCCATTTCGTTGGACTGATAGTAAACTCAGTGTCTAAGTTTCAGGTCTCAAGTTTCATTTCAAATTATTTGAAATACATACATCTACGAAGTGAAAATGTGGTACTGATTCACAACAGACTCGCCTTCTCGATTCTTGTTTTTGCGTCTTGACGCTGCACTGTATTATGTATATATTTATCTTCTTTGTAACATTGCCTGCTATATAGGAAAATATCAGTGATGAAATATCTGATTTTCATCTGTGTGGAAGCTTTATCTCGAACCTTTCAGTACATTTTCTATTCGTCATCTTCAGAAACAGTGACGGGGATCCGTGGAATCTGAAGCCGAGTAGCAGCGTTGTCCTAAAGCGACGTTTCAACCAGCTTTACAGTCATCATCCTCAAAAGAGTGTAGAATGTGATATCTCCGTTTCACAGGAAAGCGATATTTCTTTTAAAGATGAGTACGAAACTCGTTGAAACGTTGCTTCATTGCAATACTGCCACTCACGTGCTAACCCGAGAAAAGTTCACTTGCGAAATTCGCCAATAAGTCCTGTATATACATAATTTTGATACCATCAGTCACACATTTCACCTACCACTGTTCGGCTGGATTATTGTCAAGTTCAAATACGTTCATGTCGCTTAAGTGTGCACCATATACCTCACATTATCAGACTATGAGAGATAAGTCTAATTTATTGAGAAGAAATTGAGAAAACATTTTTGATTTCCTTGGAAACCAGTGGAGTAACAGGCTTCCGTTTCAGGTATTGTGCGCCGCGACGCGGAACTGACCCCCATGGCCTACGAAGAGCAGATCGAGGCATTCCTGGAGCAGCTGAAGCAGATGATGCGGGAACCCATGGCACTCCTTGGTAACAGAACACTGGACCCGCTGGAGGTTGCTGGGCCCATCAACATCAACATCGATAACGACATGATCGCGTACGTTCGTAATGAAACTGCTACCTACAAGTTACGAAATATGTAGCTCTACAGACAACTTGAAATGACGTATACATAGATAGTACCGTTGTGATTTGACAGCAGGCGTGTGAGGATACATACTGCATTTTCATGAAGGTTCATTTGTTGAGTTGGGTTGTTTGGAGGAGAAGACCAGACAGTGAGGTTATCGGTCTCATTGGATTAGGGAAGGATGAGGAAGGAAGTCGGCCGTGGCCTTTCAAAGGAACCAACCCGGTATTTACCTGGAGCGATTTAGGGAAATCACGGAAAACCTAAATCAGGATGGCCGGAAGTGGGATTGAACCGTCGTCCTCCCGTACGGGAGTCCAGTGTGCTAACCACTGCGCCACCTCGCTCGGTCAAGGTTCATTTGTATTCTCATCGGTGGTACATAGTCTATTGTGGACCGACTGTATTTAAACTTTGAGCAAGTCTAAAGCCCAGTTCCTTCTGGCAATTCTGTTGTTCTTAAGCCTTGTACCTGAAAAGTGAATTAACAGCATAACTTAATAACTGTTCAATTAATCAATCGGCTCACTGGACCTGTTAGTAGTAACCTTACCCAAATGGCTTCAGTCTTAACAGTATTCTGATCTTGCAGAACTTTATACAGTAGAGTAATAGACGATATCTGTGATCAGAATCTACAAACTAGGGCTACAATGAGATAGAACGTCACGACATACACTACAGCTATCTGAAAATAAGTAAAACACTGAAATATATGAAGGAAATTCATTAGTAAAATCTTGAAACGAGACTGTACTACTCCTCTACATAAACAAATTCTTCCGTAAGACGTTATCATATCTTTTAACGAACTGACAAATTCCTTCTACACAGTATTTTCCGCTTGACTTTTGGAACACAACGACCAGAGGTCTAGCTGATAATTCATGATATCGTGCAAAACACTCCGAGAAATCTGCGGAAAATTTCCCGACAGTTTAGATATCGAGTATATCAGTTTTCACGGTTATTTTTTCATCACTTTTCTGTACTACTTGGTTGTAACAGATAACCACACCTGCATCAACATGGACATTTATCTTTCCTCTCTTCGAAGTGCAACACCTCAGTTCATGTTATTTGGTCTTAAAATTTGTACCGCTTAATGGACTGAACATTTGGCTGGATTTTTCAATGTGCCCTTTTCGCTGTCGTAGCTCTAAGCACACAGACCTACAGCTTGAGTCAATGCAGCGGCTTCTCGTCTCATGCCACTACTTCCCATGCTACATAAAAATGAACGTTGTTTTCTACTTAGAACTCGTACGTCTATACGTCGTATAAGAGGTTCTTGTTTATTTCCTTACTCAAAGACAAATTATTTTCATAGCTGAAATATTAAATTGCAGCGATGCTATAGAGCTTGACTCAGTTGACACTAGTCTAAACCTTGTAAACAGTTTTCATCACGTTAACTGTCTTGGTGTAAGAGAAGAAGTGGCGGCCTGTGACCCCTAGTCTCTGAAAAAATCTTAGCATTTGTGCTGATATGTCTTGGACTGAGGGCATGTAACACTTAAAAGTTGTTTCTCCGTCGGATTATACATTAATATCATCAGCCCTTTTCCTGTTGTCGTGAGTGAAAAGCGCTGTGTGACAGCGCTCTTTCTTTTCTTACCCCTTCCTTTTATTTCAGTCTTCATTAATACTCAAATATGCCATTAATTTGCAAGACACTCATTACATTTATCCCCACGATACAACCAAACATCTCTACCACCACGATTCAGAGGAAGACAACAACAAATCATGTGGAATTACACCACACGAGGTATAAGTATGGCCGGACGCTGTGGCCGAGTGGTTCTAGGAGCTTCAGTCTGGAACCGCGCTGCTGCTACGGTCGCAGGTTCGAATCCTGCCTCGGGCATGGATGTGTGTGATGTTCTTAAGTTAGTTAGGTTTAAGTAGTTCTAAGTATAGGGGACTGATGACCTCAGGTGTTAAGTCCCATAGTGCATAGAGCCATATGAGTCAATAAATTAGTCGCAAACTGGGGTCTCTGTCCAGAGCCGCGTGTTGTACGAACCTGAAATTTATTTTCCTTTTCAAAATATTCCCCTTGCAATCTTAAACTCTTATCTCACCGCTCGACAACGCGTTAAAAACCTGCACCATAGACTGCTTGTGGCAGCGTTCGCATCTAACGAGTGACCTCTGGCATACATCAAGAGTATTTGGTTCCTTACCTTGTTGCAGTCCACAAGAGCGATGTATCCTGCGGGTAGCGAGATACCCCTAGACGCGGAAACAATGTGCCATAGCTGGATAAGGTTCAAATGGTTCAAATGGCTCTGAGCACTATGGGACTTAACATCTATGGTCAATAGTCCCCTAGAACTTAGAACTGCTTAAACCTAACTAACCTAAGGACATCACACAACACCCAGTCATCATGAGGCAGAGAAAATCCCTGACCCCGCCGGGAATCGAACCCGGGAACCCGGGCGCGGGAAGCGAGAACGCTACCGCACGACCACGAGCTGCGGACGCTGGATAAGGGCAGCACGATAGTGTTTGGTGACTTTTTTTCGTCATTTGCTGAATTTCTGTATGCAATTGAACACAGATTTCGATCAAATACAGTTCTAACCATATGCGGGACAAATTTTGCTATGGACGTTCTAACAATACCACCACTTGCAAAGTAGGATAGAAATCAGATTAATAATGTTGCTCACGCAGCATATGTTCGCTTTATCGGGCAACAACAAAGTTATTGACTGTGGATGGTATCGTCAGACTGGAAATAATGAGGTCACTGTAAAAAAGTCATTAATTTGGCACTTATCTTGAATGGATTCCCACGTAGATTTCGTCGAAATCGTTATGCCTCATCTTGTTGATTCGGGGTGATTCCACTTTGACTGCTAGAAGGTCCAGATCCGTATTTTAGCAATATTTGAAGACCCAACAAGTGCGTTTTTCAGGAAATTCTTAATGACCAAACAATCCCAGATCAGAACAATGGTATGGTAGAAGTAATTTTGACTTGGAGCTGACGATCCACATTTTTATTAAACTTCATGTACATTCACATATACTTTTTCTTAATTGTCACATCATCAAGAAAACAGTTCTGTATCAATCTTCATATATTTAATTTCCATTTTAACCAAACACAAGACTTGACTGTTCTTTTACTAAGCGAAATAACAACCTCTGCCAAAGTGAAACAAAGACCGCTCTGTGCGCATTCGCGCCTAAGCGGTTACAATTAAGACAAGGATTATGACAGTCTCACAGAAATGAATACACACAAGAACCATATCACTGTAATATATCGATACATCGGAGTACCTATACATTAATAAAACCAAATGTGAATATTGTCACGAAAATATGTCTGTTACTTCGCAGAAAAGTAGTACGATATTACTGGCATCGAGAACTGGGGTTGGAGTGCCGTAATAGTCACGTAAATAGAGAACCATTACAACGTTCTCCATGGACAGTCAGTCCCTCGGCTGACTAACGTAGTGTTGTTCTAGTCAGGTTGTTGTTGTTGTTGTGGTCTTCAGTCCTGAGACTGGTTTGATGCAGCTCTCCATGCTACTCTATCCTGTGCAAGCTTCTTCATCTCCCAGTATCTACTGCAACCTACATCCTTCTGAATCTGCTTGGTGTATTCATCTCTTTGTCTCCCTTTACGATTTCTACCCTCTACGCTGCCCTCCAATACTATATTGGTGATCCCTTGATGCCTTAGAACATGTCCTACCAACCGATCCCTTCTTCTAGTCATGTTGTGCCACAAACGTCTCTTCTCCCCAATCCTATTCAACACCTCCTCATTAGTTATGTGATCTACCCATCTGATCATCAGCATTCTTCTGTAGCACCACATTTCGAAAGCTTCTATTCTTTTCTTGTCTAAACTATCTATCGTCCATGTTTCACTTCCATACATGGCTACACTCCATACAAATACTTTCAGAAACGACTTCCTGACACTTAAATCTATACTTGATGTTAACAAATTTCTCTTCTTCAGAAACGCTTTCCTTCCCATTGCCAGTCTACATTTTATATCCTCTCTACTTCGACCATGGTCAGTTATTTTGCTCCCCAAATAGCAGAACTCCTTTACTACTTTAAGTGTCTCATTTCCTAATCTAATTCCCTCAGCATCACCCGACTTATTTCGACTACATTCCATTAGTCGAATTAAGTCGGTTGATACTGAGGGAATTAGTCTAGTCAGGTACACATTCACAACACACCTGTCATCTTGGTTTGACCGCAAATCATGAACTGTGTATAGGCTACCTTTCACGTGACACATGCCACTACCTTCTAGATATGTATAATTGCCAAATTCAAAACGATGTATGGTATTCTGGCGTTTGCGATTTATTTATTGACTAACTCTCGTAAAAACTTGCGTGACTCTTATTTTCCAATAGCTTGTATAGTAAACGGAACAACGTTCCATCGCAAGCATAACTACATTAATCTTAAGAGAATCGCACTAGGCCCCGACCCTCTTTAATGACGTCATGACCTCTTTTTGTGCAGGCTGGCTGGTAACGTCTCCAACATCAGAGTGGACAAACTGTCCACCTTCGAAACTATCAGCGGCTCGTTCAGCATCGTCGGCTTCAAGCTGTCCGTCGTAGTCCACTTCGAGGAGATCTTCGCGTCCGGCGAGTACAACCTGGACGGTGCCTTACTGTCCGGTCTGCTGCTCGTCTACGGACAGGGACCCTTCACGTGAGTCGTACAGTCCCTCAGTCTGTAACACGGGCAGCTGGGCGCTCCTATTACCCCTCTACCTGTACCCGGAATTACAAGGTTTGTCCAGAAAGTAAGTCCCAATTGTGCTGTTTAAGACTTCCACGACGCAGTAAATACTTCATCGCTTAAGGGGCGTCTCGTCGGAAAATGTTGTGAAACCTGCACAGTATTTCGACGAGACAGCTGCTCGTCATCTTCAGGTGCTTATTGAGGTGTTGCAATGGCTCGCCAATATACAGGGTGGTTCACTGATCCAGACCGGGCCAAATATCTCACGAAATAACCGCCAAACGAAAAAACTACAAAGAACGAAACTTGTCTAGCTTGAAGGGGGAAACCAGATGGTGCTATGGATGGCCCGCTGGATGGTGCTGCCATAGGTCAAAGAGATATCAACTGCATTTATTTAAATAGAAACCCCCATTTTTATTACATGTTCGTGTAGTACGTAAAGAAATAAGAATGTTTTAGTTGGAACACTTATTTCACTTTGTGATAGATAGCGCTGTAGTAGTCACAAACAAATGGCTCACAATTTTTGACGAACAGTTGGTAACAGGTAGGTTTTTAAAATTAAAATACAGAACGTAGATACGATGGAACATTTTATTTCGGTTGTTCCAATGTGATACATGTACCTTCGTAAACTTATCATTTGTGAGAACGCATGCTGTTACAGCGTGATTACCTGTAAATACCACGTTAATGCAGTAAATGCTCAAAAAATTGTCCGTCAGCCTCAGTGCATTTGGCAATACGTGTAACGACATTCCTCTCAACAGCGAGTAGTTCGCCTTCCGTAATGTTTGCACATGCATTGACAGTGCGCTGACGCATGTTGTCAGGGGTTGTCGGTGGATCACGATAGCAAATATCCTTCGAATTCCCCCAGAGAAAGAAATCCGGTTACGTCAGATCCGGTGAACGTGCGGGCCATGGTATGGTGCTTCGACGACCAATCCACCTGTCATGAAATACGCTATTCAAAACCGCTTCAACCGCACGCGAGCTATGTGCCGGACATCCATCATGTTGAAAGTACATCGCCATTCTGTCATGCAGTGAAACATCTTGTAGTAACATCGGTAGAACATTACGTCGGAAATCAGCGTACATTGCACCATTTAGATTGCCAAGGATAAAATGGGGGCCAATTATCCTTCGTTCCATAATGCCGCACCATACATTCACCCGCCAAGGTCGCTGATGTTCCACTTATCGCAGCCATCGTGGATTTTCGCTTGCCCAATAGTGCATATTATGCCGGTTTACGTTACCGCTGTTGGTGAATGACCCTTCGTCGCTAAATAGAACGCGTGCAAAAAATCTGGCATCGTCCCGTAATTTCCCTTGTGCCCAGTGGCAGGACTGTACACGACGTTCAAAGTCGCCGCCATGCAATTCCTGGTGCATAGAAATACGGTACGGGTGCAATCGATGTTGATGTAGCATTCTCAACAACGACGTTTTTGAAATTCCCGATTCTCGCGCAGTTTATCTGCTACTGATGTGAGGATTAGCCGCGACAGCAGCTAAAACACCTACTTGGGCATCATCATTTGTTGCAGTTCGTGATTGACGTTTCACATGTAGCTGAACACTTCCTGTTTTATTAAATAACGTAGCTATCCGGCGAACGGTCCAGACACTTGGATGATGTCGTCCAGGATGCCGAGCAGCATAATAGCACACGCCCGTTGTGCATTTTGATCATGATAGCCATACACCAACACGATATCGACCTTTTCCGCAATTGGTAAACGGTCCATTTTAACACGGGTAATGTATCACGAAGCAAATACCGTCCGCTCTGGCGGAATGTTACGTGATACCACGTACTTAAACGTTTGTGACTATTACAGTGCCATCTATCACAAAGCGAAAAGAGTGGTCCAACTAAAACATTCATCTTTCTTTACGTACTACACGAATATGTAATAAAAAATGGGGGTTCCTATTTTTAAAAACGGAGTTGATATCCGTTTCACCTACTGGTAGCGCCATCTAGCGGGCCAGCCATAGCGCCATCTGGTTTCCCCCTTCAAGCTAGTCGAGTTTCCTTCGTTGTAGTTTTTTCCGTTTGATGCTTATTTCGTGAGATATTTGGCCCGGTCACTATCAATGGACCACCTTGCCCTATACGCTGACTTGCTAGAGAAACTTCCGAGTGAGACTGCTGAAGGCGAGAGGCTTGCGTGGCCATAACTATGACGCCTGTACCGAAGCAGAACATCAACACTGAAGAAAAGAAAGGTCTCCGTTCCTTAAGAGGACACACAGAAATAGTCACTTCACCTGCTGACAAGGGAAACGCTACTGTTCTTTTGCCTGCAACATCTTATGTCGGCAAGATGACGCACTGCAGGACTCAGCTTATCGCCGTCTCCAGAACGACCCAATTGACGCTTCTCAAATCCAGCCAGTTTCCTGAATATTTTGAAAAGAGCTTAAGAGTACAAGCGCCAGTTCCACCACGTCTTCATGGGCTGCCTAAGATTCATAAGGAAGGGATTCCTCTTCGTCCCATCGTGAGCAATACTGGAACCCCAACTTATCTCCTGCTAAACATCTGGCTTCTCTTCTCAGCCCACTGTTAAGAAAATGTGAACATCGCGTTCGAAACTAAGAAGATTTTATACAACGACTGAAGACTTTGCGTCTGGAACCAGCTGACGTATTAGTGAGTTTCATTGTGGTCTCTTTGTTCACACGAGTACCTTTGGTTGATTCATTACAACTTGCAGGAGCTAAGTTGGAAGAGGACATCTTACATCTGTTCAAACATATGCCTAACTCGACTTACTTTTTATTTGAAGAACAGTATTTTGAGCAGACTGACGGTGTTGCTATCGGTAGCCCTTTGAATCCCACAGTAGCTAACCTTTTTATGGAAGACTTCGAGGAAAAAGCGCTTCAGCCAGCGGTGTTGGAACCTAAATGTTTCTGGAGATATGTGGACGACACTTACATAGTTTGGCCACGCGAAGCACCAATGCTGGCTGCATTTCTGGAATTTCTTAGCTCACTCCATCCCAGCATTTGCTACACTATGGAAGTGAAGAAAAATGGAGACTTCCCGTTTCTTGATGTCTTGGTCCGCAGATAAGAAGATGGTTCCTTGGATCACAGTGTGTTTCGCAAACTGACTCGCACTGACCTATATCTACGAGCTTCCATCACGCATTTCAACGCAGTCGCGTGTTGCGGACTCTCTCTCATATGGCTAGAATTATCTCAGATGCAGGGAGCTTATCAGCAGAGCTTAGCCATGTTCTCTCTGTTTTTGTATTAAACGGGTACTCTGATAAACAGATACGTAATGTATTTAAACCTGCACGCACTGAAGCTCGAGAATAGCCAGAAGAAACAGAGATCTCCCCGAGGATGGTTTTTCTACCGGATGTTGGTGTCGTGTCGTTTAAGATTGGAGGGCTGTTCAGAAAACATCAAATAAAATGTGTCTTCCGCCCTCCAGCGCGAGTGCAAACTATGCTGGCTTCTGTTAATGACAACCTAGGTCTAAGAAGACCAGGGGGATATAAAATGCCGTGCCAGTGTGTGAAATCATACATTGGCCTGACGTGTCGCACTGTTGAGGATAGATGTGCTGAACATAGACGTCACACCAGACTGGGTCAGCCAGAAAAGTCTGCTTTGGCCGAACACTGTATTGACACGGGACACAGCATGAACTACGGAGAGCCAAAGATCCTTTCATCCGCTTCCAAGGACTCGGACTCCATCATTAAAGAAGCAGTCGAAACTCGCACAAGTAACGACCTGACCAATGCATACACTGGATTTCAACTCAATAAGGCATGGGATTCAGCAGTGGCGGTACTAAGGCATCGTCGGCCGCAAACGAACAAATACGAGTCAACACAGACGGCGTATCAATGTCCACACACTTAAACTGGGTGCCAATACTCTGCCCACGGACGCGCTGGGACGCTATTTGCTGCCGCGCTTATCCCGCGTCGCGAATGAAAAGCCCGCTGCCCGTTCGCCGGGCAGGGGGCACTGGATGTCGTCGTGCTCTATGATTGTCTACGATGACATTACAGCGTCAACCCTTGGCGCCTGCGCTTTTCTAGCAAGTCAGCGTGTGTATTGGCGAGCCATTGCAGCAACACATCACCTCTTTTCCCAACGTAGCTTCCAACGTCCACCCCTCCCGGATGATGAGTTTCGCTCTGACGTCTACTCTTCCTACCAACTCTAACCCTACTAACCCTACCGTCCCCTGCCTACTCTTCAGGGCTCCTTCACCTCCTCCTCCCTACTCCTGAGTGGCTTTCCCGCTCCTATGCCCCCTCTCTTCCCTGTTCTCCCTTCAGTGTCTCTGCACTCCCTCCTGCCTTGTCTTCCCTCTGCATCCCCCACCCTGCCCGTCTCCTGCCTCTTGGTGCGCCCCCTGCTCCCCTCTTTTCCTCTTCCTCCCTCCCCCCCATCCCCCTCCCCCCTTGTTTCCTCCTCTTGGACCTACAGTCCTTCAACAGGTCCCTACCAGCGGTTTTTATTCTTTGTGAGTGTTCCGTCGTTTCCAGTAGATTAGATTAGATTAGATTAGATTAGATTAGTTTTTCGTTCCATAGATTCGTGCTGAGGAGATCCTCGTGGATGTGGAACATCTCAGTTTTATTTTATTTTATTTTTTTTAAGCTGAAATAACAATACTAATAGTATGAATATATACAATACATCATTTGTTTCTATTAAAAAATTCGCCAGTGGAGTAGAAGGAGCTGGCCACTAGTAAGTCTTTCAGGCTCCTTTTAAACTGATCTTTATTTGTAACAAAATTTTTTATGTTTGCTGGCAAATTATTGAAGATGAATGTTTCTGAGTAGTGGAACCCTTTTTGAACTAAAGTAAGTGCTTCTAAGTCCTTGTGCAGATCTGAGCTGTTTGTTGGAAAAAGAGATATATTATTTAGGACAAATTTCATTAAGGAGTAAATATACTGAGAGGCAGTAGTCAGTATACCCAGTTCTTTGAAGAGGTTTCTACAGGACGTCCGTGAATTTACCCCATAAATAATACATATTACACGCTTTTGGACTCTGAAAACTTTTGTTTGACTTGAAGAGTTACCCCAAAATATTATACCATACGACATTATGGAATGAAAGTAGGCAAAGTATGCAAGCTTTTTCATTTTTATGTCGCCTATGTCTGCTAACACTCGAATTGCAAGTACAGATTTCTTAAGGCGTTTCTGCAGTTCTCTGGTTAGCTCCTCCCAACTGAATTTATTATCAAGTTGTAATCCCAGGAATTTAAGACTGTCAACCTCTTCTATCTGCTCTTCTTCATACTTTATGCATATGCTGGGTGGAAACCTCTTACAGGCTCTGAATTGCATATAGTGCGTCTTTTCGAAGTTTAATGTCCGTGAGTTGGCTTTAAACCATGTGTTAATATCCATGAAAATATCATTAGCAGATCTTTCTAGAACTACACTTGACATGCTATTTATTGCAATACTTGTGTCGTCTGCAAACAAAACGAACTCTGCTTCTGGCAGTGTAACTGATTAGAGATCATTAATGTACACAAGAAAAAGCAATGGCCCTAAGATGCATCCTCGTGGGACACCATATGTAATTTCTTCCCATTCTGATGGTTTTGTTTTTTAAGTGTCTCGCTCTGTGTGACTTTTATACTGTGGTCAGCTTTTAACTTGTTTGACTCCAGTGGTTTTAAGTACGCAACGAATTGCCAGCTGTGTTCTTTTAACTTTGTGTCGACTTTTTAATTGTCCCCCAATGTCCCCGTATTAGTGTATATTTTAACTCCCATCATCTCCATTTACTGTATTTTTATGTCCCCCTCTTTATCCCCATTTTTTTATGCGAGAGCTCCCCTTGTATTTTTGTTAAAGCCTTTTGGCTGAAGAGCAGCAGATTGTGCCGCTGCCAGTCCTCCCCTGCCCATATGGGGCAGGGGAATGAAATTACAATAAAGGAAAAAAAACAGCAACATATCAGTAAGCACCTGAAGATGATGAGCAGCTGTCTCGTCGAAATACTGTGCAGCTTCCACAACATTATCCTACGCGACGCCCGTGAACCGATGAAGCAAGTTCCAATTGGTCCCGAAACGGTAAACACTGTGAAAAACAGAAAGGTTTTGTTTGCAAAGTTAGCTACACCTTGCAGGTAATTCTCTAAACACTCGAAGCTCCGACTTAGACATCTGTCGTAGCGTCATAACAACTTTCCCATACCCTTCTCGTAGAAGGCAGCTGCATGTCCTGTCCACCAATTCTCTACACTGGTCTGCAGCTTGTTATCTATGCCAAAAAGTTGTCTTTATAGCCAGCGGTTCATACGACCAGATATGAAAATCAGAGGTAGACACGTCCGGTTTGTTTGGTAGGCAATCACATACTTCCCATCCAAAATGCTGCGACGTCTTCATTGCCCCTGCAGTGTGCAAACGAGCATTGTCATGAAGAAGGAATTACATGACAGTTACTGTTATGAATGTCGTCGTCAGTTGTTATGATGACACGTGGCCAATGGTAAACAGAAACATATATTGGAGGTCTGGCAGTGAAGTCGGTAAGGAGCTGCCTGCATAGTCTTTATCTGCAACGACTGAAATAATTAGTAGTCGTCGGTAAAAAATAGTATATATTGTATTTAACTTGTGTTACAGGCTTGTTTATATGCTGCATACATATAATTACAAACATATCTAGAGACGCATTACTTATGCCATACTTGACTAAGCGCCTTGTTAGAGGTTGCCTCCTATCAGCTGAAGGCTATGCTACATTCCTAGTTGACGTCCCGAGCAAGAGTGGACGAGAGCTCGCTAGACACTTGTCATAAGCGCTAGTCGCCACTTGTGGGTCCAGTGATATCTATAACGGACCGCGGTCGATATGTGCCACCCGTAACAAGTGTAGTATCGAGCGTTGATACCACAGTTACGATATGTGGGGTTTCATGAAATCGGGCGAAATCTGTGTGCAGGCACCCATCCTTGGCGATAAATACTGTCTTCTAGGCATCTTCACGTGCTCACTGCGCGCTCAGAACTTCAAAGTGCAACGTGATGCGATCGACGGGCCTACTAAAGACACTGCCGAACATGTCTGTGCAAAGCTTCTTCAGATTCTCATTGAGGTTTCCATTTCACGGCCGATCGGAACTTACTTTCTGGAAACCTCTCGTACATATCACTGCACTGGGAGTAAACACGAAGCGAAACACTTCTAGGGATGCGACGTCGAAAAATAGAAACTGCTCAAAAAAAATTGCACCAACACCATTGGTCACGGAGTTCATGCGTTCGGTTGCGTTAACTGATGAATATCTTTTTCAGTTCAGTTTTGTGGACAGCATATCGTTATGTACAGCCATCTGCGTAATGGAGACAATTGAAGACTGCATTCTCTTAGCGCTTAGATATCGCTGCTAAACGTGACAATGTAGCTTGTGCGGACCACATTTCACCGTTCGCCTCTAGCCAGCTGTTTAACAGAAATATAACATATTTCCTGATTCCTTTTTGAAATGATAGCACTCAGTTTATGTGTGCTGTTATATTTTACTGAAATTACAAAATTCACTCCGGAAAAATAAGGTTTTTACAAATGTTAAATCAGGTTCTAAGCTACAATGTATGCCCAGAAATTCTTTTCAAATTTAAAAGTGTTGCAGTCCATAAATTCTCGTTACTGTCGTGTGTAACAGTCTATGATTACAAGGTTACACTGCTATACTCCATAATCAGTAAGTGAAATCAAAGTAAGGGGAAGTATTGTCAGAAAACAGTTACAAGTTTAAAAAATCTTAAAATAGAAGCTGTTACCAGCTAGCACAAATTTCCATTTTAAAGACAAGAGAGATTATTTAGATATCAAAGAAACTCAGTTCATCTACAAATATCACGTGGTCCATGGTGGAAGACCTTCTATTTCGAGGTACAAGATGAAGCACGGCTTAACCGTCCACAGGTTATGTAACTGGTTTTAAAAATATACTGAGTTTTACTCACCGTAAAACTCTGTTACTGAAGAAACAATAACACCCTCCAAATAGCCAATATATATCGTATACCACTTAAGTATGTAAAACTCCTGATACTTACAAACGCTGCAGAAAACATATCATGTCTCATAACAAAATAAACTGTAGAAAATTCTAGGTGTCCCTTGTCCGTCTCCGGCCTGCAACACATTGCCGCCGGTCTTTCCCTACTGTTCGTATATGACAGTACCTACACACCACGGCTCATAGGTACTCAGAGCAGAATGCGACGAAAAAGAACGCTGCCCTTTTTGGGGCAACTCGGAGGACTGTGTCCATCCAGAAATTACGGAACCACACGATATACTTCCCTTTAAAATGTGTTCACATCCTTCTGCCGTACAGCACGATAAGAGGATTACACACTAGCCAAGAACACAAACATCTACTGCAACACCACTGCACTATTGCCACAAGACATGATGGCAGGTAGTGTTCTCCAGACACATGAGACTGGCCCAAAACATGACTGATCCACTTCCTTCACTGAATCCGTGAGACAGCACGCCTGAGACGTATATGTCTAGCTGTCTGTCTCAACATGTTTTCCCGAAACACATCAGGCCTCAGACGAATGGTGCAGTTCTCGATGAACAGGACCCCACAATGTTGATGGCTTTGGCAAATTCGTTCTTGGTCTTCCATTCATGTTCCTCTCTGTTGGTTCTTGTACATATTGCAGCCGCCCGTTGTGGCCGAGCGGTTCTAGCCGCTTCAGTCCTGAACCGCGCTGCTGCTACGGTCGCAGGTTCGAATCCTGCCTCGGGCATGGCTGTGTGTGACCTCCTTAGGTTAGTTCGGTTTCAGTAGTTCTACGTCTAGGGGACTGATGACCTCAGATGTAAAGTCCCATAGCGCTTAGAGCCATTTGAACATACTGCATGTTACTCGTCATCTCCTAAACCTTACATCAGTTTCGCTGACAATTACGAACGTCCTGCATCATTTTAAATTGTCAAACGCTTTTTCTGTGTCGAGAAATGATATAAAACTGTCATGACATTTCGTAATTCTTGCCTGCATTGTTAAGGGCAACGAAGGAACTGCCTTTCTGATGTCCTTATTTTTTCTAAAGTCGAACTGACTGATGCCTAATTTTCCTTCACGTTCTCTGTGTGTTATTCGTCTCAGGAAACTGTTTACATGAGCTACTATGCTGACTGTCTTCAAGATTCTGTGAAAGATGTTTTCAGAAAGTCCGACGATATGAGTCCAACCTCAAAGATTCTACACACTTACTTGAATAATGGTTTTGTTGGCTCTTTGCATCAACAATTTTAGAAATTCTCAAGGGCTTCAACTTCACGTGCTGATTTGTTTCTTCGCAAATGTTCCAAAGCTCTGTCAAACTATAACTGTAATAATGTATTCTTGTTCTCTTGTATCAGCAGACTCCTCGTAGAGTCCAGTAAATGCACTTTTCCCATCTGTCCGCTCTGTCTTGTGCGGTTAACAATGTAACTCTCTTTTTAATACTAATGCTGAGGTCTTTGATTTTACTTTTACTGTTCTTGGTCGTCCACTCTTATTATTCCCTCTTGGCTCTTGTACATTTGTGTATTACCCATCTCCCGTATAACTAACCCCTATTTTTCTCAGAATTTTGAACGTCTTGCACCACTTTAAACTGTCAAACCATTTTTCTAGGTCGACAAATCCTATCAACATGTATTTATTTTTCTTTAGTCTTGCTTCCATTATCAACCGTAAAGTCAGAATTGCCTCTCTGGTGCCTTTACTTTTCCTAGAGCCGAACTGATCGTCATCTAACATATCCTCAATTTTCTTTGCCATTCTTCTTATATTATTCTTTTCACCACCTTGGATGCATTAGCTGTTAAGCTGATTGTGAAATAATTCTCGCACTTTTCAACTCTTGCAATCTTGGAAATGATTTGGATGGTATTTTTAAAAATTCAGACGGTATGTGGCCAAACTCATACGTTCCACCAACCAACGTGAATAGTTATTTTGTTGCCACTTCCCCTATTTTAGCAATTATGATGGAATGTTATCGATCCCCTCTGCCTTATTTGATCTTATGTCCTCAAAAGCTCTCTTAAATTCTGAGTCCCCTATCTCTTCTAAATCGACTCCTATTTCTTCTTCTAGCACATCAGGTCTTTCCCCGCATAGAAGCCATCAATATACTGTTTCCACCTATCCGCTCTCCCCTCTACATTTAACAATGCAATTTCGATTGCATTCTTATAATGTTACCACCCTCGCTTGTAATTTCCCGAACGTTGTTTCTACCACACTGAGTCAGTCCTTCCGACAAACAATTCGTTTTCGTGTTCTTCACATTTAGTCCTAGATTCTCTGCACTTCCCACTTGTTGCATTCCTCAGAGACTTCTATTTCCCTGAACATTTTTGTACTTCCTTATTTCATCAATCAGCTGAAGTATTTCTTCTGTTACCCACGGTTTCTTTACACTTACTTTCTTTGTTCCTATGTTTTTCTTTCCTGCTTCTGTGATCGCCCGTTTTATAGATGTCCATTCCTCTTGAACTGTACTGCTTACGGGACTATTCTTCATTATCTACAGCCTTAGAAAACCCCAAGCACATATCGTCATTCCATAGTACTTCTCTATCCCACATCTTTGCGTATTCATTCTTCCATACTAATCTCATCACTACTACTTTGTGATCTGAGGCTACATCTGCTCCTGGGTGCGCCTTACAATCTAGTATCTGTTTTCGGAATTTCTGTCCGACCATGATGTAATGTGATATCTTCTCGTATAGTCCGACCTTTTCCAAGTATACCTTTTGTGATTCTTGAACATAATATTCGCTATTACTAGCTGAAATTTATTACAGAGCTCAATAAGTCTTTCTCCTCTCTCCTTCCTTGCTCCAAGCCCATATTCTCCAGCAACCTTTTCTTCCACTCCTTCGCCCACAACTGCATTCCAGTCCTCCATGACTATTAGATTTTCATCTCCCTTTGCGTATTGTATTACCCTCTCAATATCCTCATATACTTTCTCTATCTCTTCATCTTACAGCTTGCGATGTCGGCATGTATACCTGAACTATCGGTGTCGGTTTGCTGACGATTCTGATAAGAATAACCCTATCACTGAACTGTTCACTGTAACACACTCCTTATTAAAACGATTCCTACTCCCTTTCTACCATTTTTCGCTGCTGTTGGTTTTACCTATCCTTATCTGATCAGACATCCTTGTCTTCTTTCCATTTAACTTCAATGGCCCCCAATATATATAGATTTACCCCTTGCATTTCCCATTTCCCTTCTCATATTTTCAAGCTTCCCTAACACATACAAGCTTTTGACATTCTAGACCCCGATCCATAGAACGTTGTCCTTTCGTTGGTTATTCAATCTTTTTCTCATGGTCACCTTCCACTTCGCAGTCCCCTCTCAGAGATCCGAATGGGGGACTATTCTGGAATCATTTGCCAATGGAGAGATCACCATGACACTTCTTCAATTACAGGCCACATGTCCTGCGGATACATGTTATGTGCCTTTACTGTAGTGGTTTCCATTGCCTTCTGCATCCTCATGCCGTTGATAATTGCTGATTCTTCCGCCTTTTAGGGCGGTTTCCCGCCCCATTGACAGGACAGTGCCCTGAACCTCTGTCTGCTCCTCCACTCTCTTTGACAAGGCATGACTTCTTATGCTGGAAGTGTTTGGCGACCATGCTGCTTACTAATCAAAATCCAAGGGGCGGCGGGTTTCGAACTCGGGACTGAGGACGTTTTTATTATGAATCAAAGTCGCTACCCCTACACCACGGGTGTCTAGCGGTGTCATGGGATAGGCATTTAATATTACGGGGAGCCTCCCCTAGCCCTGCGGACTGCAGTGAGACGCCGTGGAAATGAGTCTACAAACAGCTGGTACTTCTCTGGAAGCAGCTGACACCAAATTGTTTGCAGAGTGGCAGCCAATTATGGTCTGTTAGCGGTTGCAGAATCCATTGCACTGAGCCTGCGTCCCGTGACATTCCAGATACGCTCAGGGGGGTTCAAATCTAAGCTCCAGAGAGGCCATCTCAGTCTTTGGGCTTCCTCCGTATATTCCTGGAACCATCCCCAGGCGACGTGGGAGGAAGTGGCGGCACGTTATCATTTTGTAACACTGCACTACGGACAGGGTTTTGGAAGGCCAAGAATGGGTGGAGATGGTACCTGAGCAGCTCAACATACCGCGGGCCATTCAAAGTTTCTTCAAGAACAACTAGGGAACCCATTCCATACCAGGAAAATGGACCCAGACCATAATACAGACACCACCGCCTTGAACACCACCTTCTTGGCAGATGGGATCTATCGATTCTTGTGGTCCGCGCCACATATTGTGCCTCCCATTGGTATGATACAGTTTAATTAGTCCGATCATACCACATTACGCCATTTTCCCAGTGTCCATTCCTGTGATTGGCGACAAAATGCAAGCCGTTGTTCCTCATAAGGTTGAAACCCATGCTCCTGCGAATTGTCCATTGGGAGACGTGTCTAGCACGTCCTGTGTTGAAATGGACCGTGATTTGTTGATTTGTTGCACTGTTCTTCTTCTACCACTGTTGACAATCCGTCTTAAATGTCACCGGTCACGAAGTTGGCTGGACGGCCAGTAGTAAGTCTGTTGTGGACTGTGACACTTTCAGTCAACCATTCACGATAAATCCTTGACACGGTTGAACGTGTGAAGCCGAATTCCTGCACCCCTACCGAAACTGAACTTCCCAGCCGTCGGTCACCGACCAGCACACCCCATTCGAACGGCGTTAGCTCACGATGACGTGGCATTTTACTCATATCACTTGCACAACCACTTCTGAGAACGCTTTCTATGAAACTGCAATTGGCACAGAAGAGCAGGGTAAATGTAGTGCGCATATAACACACCTGTAGTACCACCTGTGCCCCACTATCCCGTGAGATTTGAAAAGTCAGTGTTTAACAGCCAATATTCCTTATTAATTGCGATTACAGGAGAAGGTTGCACCGAGAAATGTCTCCCACAGTGATGGTGCCAAAACAAACAACTTTTTCTGCCGAAGTGATGAAACGGCCTATCACTTGACTAAATATAGTCTTAGTGCTACCTTGGTTGTCTCGTTATTAAGGGACACTATGAACGTTCTGACACTACAGCTCCGACATTTCTCGTAACCGACCAACAGGAGATACACACGCCCGAGTTGAACACAAGATTTTCTACCTACGGGATTCGTCGTGTTTTAACCTAAAGTTCATGCGGCAAGTCAACTGGGTTTCAATAGCGTCTCTTAAACACTTACGAAAAATGTTGGAGGCGTTCAATTTGAAAAAAAAAATTAGATTTTCGTATTCTATGGTAATATATGAGAGCGAAGTACATCCAGAATTATAAAATTTGGGCACAAACGCGTAGAGCACGTGCGTGCAGTTAGAATGACACTGGGAAACAGGAGTCGCATGCGAAATGTAGAAATCATAAGTAAGAGCGCTCTGAGAGTTTATCCAGTATCTCACGATTCATGAATCAAGTCTTCGGCTAATTAACGTTGCACCAGAGGAACGTATTCCATTCTAATCCCGTTGTCGAGTTCGATCATTCTTATGAAAGATTTTTATGCATCCTCTTCTACTATTAATGGACAATTTTTCTACCTTTCTCTAAAGCAACCCTATAAATATAAGCAAATGTATGGTATGTCATTTATTTTTTGCAGCATATCTGTGCAGAATTCTACGTTCAGCATCGACATTGCTCTGAAGTCAACTTCAGAGAACGTTCCATACATCGACCAGCTCATCATCGACTACGACATTCCCATTGTTCAGGTAAGCTGACATGCAGTGAATTGCATCACTGTTAAATCTACTTGTTTTTCTTATTAGTTTCTAGGTGTTGTCTGCACCTCCACATTTCCAGTTTCATTTCGTTAATGACGGTGTAGCCTTACATGGGAATTGTAATAACCACCTTAAATCAGAAATACTTGTACTTTATTATACTAAAAAATACATTTCTGTCCCTGTAGACCATTCACAGACAATCTTTTGTGAAGCGCGAAGACAAGTAAAACAATTCCCTCTAACACTACAAGAGGGGGGTTCCGTTGATTTTAATCCTTTGGAAGTAACTTAAAATGTGTGCTAATGGTTAAGGCATCGGACACAGTTTCATTACCCGAACGATTACTTTTGATAGAGATCAGTAGCTGAGCTAGTGGGACTCAAGAAAAGGTTACGATAGTTATAATGTAAATTGTAGTTAGAGGAAAGAAATACGGTGGCCATTCTAATTACACAAGATGGTACCAAGAGATTATACGGTCCATTAAGAAAATTAACTACTCTGTATGACTTTACTAGGAACTAAAATCTATTTTTGCAGATAGGACACGAAACAGTAACACAGTCTAGCAAGTCTAGGTAAATTAGCTAATAACATGAAATACAAATGAAAGCTCAGATTGTTCTGGCAACAAACTGCCTCTCACTAACATACACCGTCTGTATTCAAAGCAAAAAAACTTACGTTCATTACACGAAATCAGCTAATAAGGGGGAAGCACAACTAATTTGAACATGAGGAGATTTTACCACTTCGCTATTGAAAAACTTTGACATATAAATGATCTTTAAATTGTTGTATTGACTGGTACGATTACTACAGGGCTATTACAAATGATTGAAGCGATTTCATAAATTCACTGTAGCTCCATTCATTGACATATGGTCACGACACACCACAGATACGTAGAAGAACTCATAAAGTTTCGTTCGGCTGAAGCCGCACTTCAGGTTGCTGCCGCCAGAGCGCTCGAGAGCGCAGTGAGACAAAATGCCGACAGGAGCCGAGAAAGCGTATGTCGTGCTTGAAATGCACTCACATCAGTCAGTCATAACAGTGCAACGACACTTCAGGACGAAGTTCAACAAAGATCCACCAACTGCTAACTCCATTCGGCGATGGTATGCGCAGTTTAAAGCTTCTGGATGCCTCTGTAAGGGGAAATCAACGGGTCGGCCTGCAGTGAGCGAAGAAGCGGTTGAACGCGTGCGGGCAAGTTTCACGCGTAGCCCGCGGAAGTCGACGAATAAAGCAAGCAGGGAGCTAAACGTACCACAGCCGACGGTTTGGAAAATCTTATGGAAAAGGCTAAAGCAGAAGCCTTACCGTTTACAATTGCTACAAGCCCTGACACCCGATGACAAAGTCAAACGCTTTGAATTTTCGGTGCGGTTGCAACAGCTCATGGAAGAGGATGCGTTCAGTGCGAAACTTGTTTTCAGTGATGAAGCAACATTTTTTCTTAATGGTGAAGTGAACAGACACAATGTGCGAATCTGGGCAGTAGAGAATCCTCACGCATTCGTACAGCAAATTCGCAATTCACCAAAAGTTAACGTGTTTTGTGCAATCTCACGGTTTAAAGTTTATGGCCCCTTTTTCTTCTGCGAAAAAAACGTTACAGGACACGTGTATCTGGACATGCTGGAAAATTGGCTCATGCGACAACTGGAGACCGACAGCGCCGACTTCATCTTTCAACAGGATGGTGCTCCACCGCACTTCCACCACGATGTTCGGCATTTCTTAAACAGGAGATTGGAAAACCGATGGATCGGTCGTGGTGGAGATCATGATCAGCAGTTCATGTCATGGCCTCCACGCTCTCCCGACTTAACCCCATGCGATTTCTTTCTGTGGGGTTATGTGAAAGATTCAGTGTTTAAACCTCCTCTACCAAGAAACGTGCCAGAACTGCGAGCTCGCATCAACGATGCTTTCGAACTCATTGATGGGGACATGCTGCGCCGAGTGTGGGAGGAACTTGATTATCGGCTTGATGTCTGCCGAATCACTAAAGGGGCACATATCGAACATTTGTGAATGCCTAAAAAAACTTTTGGAGTTTTTGTATGTGTGTGCAAAGCATTGTGAAAATATCTAAAATAATAAAGTTATTGTAGAGCTGTGAAATCGCTTCAATCATTTGTAATAACCCTGTATATGTATTCAAAGGGAGCCTATATTTCTTTGCATGAAGCAGAGCATAAGTGAAACAAGGGAGTCTTCAATCTATTAGGGTCAGAGCAAGTTGCAGCCAGTTAATCTTTCAACAACACAAAATCTTTTAAAATGATTACTGCACTTCATAAACACTTTCGGTGTAGTAATGCTTGTGGTACTGGCTGAACATTTAAAATGGGGGACACAGAAACTTTTGTCTGGGGTGAGAACAAGTGCTTCTGGCAAATCGTAATAAGGACACATATATAAACATAAATATACAAATAAAACGACATTTTTATAAGCCTTTGAAGCAGGTGTAAAACTGTATTGGCCAGTAATCACTTTTAATGATCACTGTTTTATTCAGTTACTTTTAACATTGAACTAAGATTTTAGCAAGAATGAAGCTTAAGCAAAGTAATTAGTCATTTTCTTTGCATTCACAGCCGGCCGGAGTGGCCGAGCGGTTCTAGGCGCTACAGTCTGGAACCGCGGGACCGCTACGGTCGCAGGTTCGAATCCTGCCTCGGGCATGGAT
Source organism: Schistocerca serialis cubense (assembly GCF_023864345.2). Lineage (NCBI taxonomy): Eukaryota > Metazoa > Arthropoda > Insecta > Orthoptera > Acrididae > Schistocerca > Schistocerca serialis. The sequence goes on from NC_064639.1 coordinate 1,101,962,097, forward strand.
GTGTGTTATGTCCTTAGGTTAGTTAGGTTTAAGTAGTTCTAATTTCTAGCGGGCTGATGACCTCAGAAGTTAAGTCCCATAGTGCTCAGAGCAATTTCAATCTTTTTTTTTTTTTTTTCCACTTAAGCAACTCAAGCTGTGTATTTCAGAGACAAAACTAACTGAATACTTAGGAAATATACTACTTCACCAAAGTTAATGGTGCACTGCAGTTCAATAAAATACGACACTCGGCTGTATTACGTCACTAGGAAAAGGATCCTGTCTGTGTGAAATGACTCAGGAGTGATTCAAGGTTCTCGAGACAAAATTGAAAGTAAGGTGCTAATTATTTGCATCTGAAGCAAATTACTGGTCCTTGCAAACAAACACAGTACTAAACTTTTACTTGAACTAAAGGTGATTGTTGTGGCGATCTTCCGTGGCTGAAACAAAGGTGGCCAACGTAATCACGGCTCTTACAACGTAATTGCTCCGAAAGTTATTTTCTTCGCACCGGATTATTATGATTCAGAGGCAACAAATAAATATCATGAACTACTACCTAGTAAATTTCCACATCTGAGGCATTATTATTTAATCTTTCTACTTTCCTTGCCTCCTTCAGCATACAAGATACGAACAGTCTCAATGCTACCGATTTTTTTGTGCTACAAAGATTCCTTACCATTCTACCGCCAGTCACCACTTCTACACTTTCTTCCGTGTTTCGTAGTGCATACTTCCCTCCAGGTTTTACGTAAGTACAGGCCGACGTACGTTATGCGCGAACCAACGAATAAATGAACAAATACTATTTTAAGACAGTAGAATTTTAACAAAACATGGTTTTTAAAGTTACATGCTTATATTAATTCTTGTGACATAAGTTTGCAGAAAATATGAACAAACATTTAAGTAGAGGTTGAACCAAAGAACATAATGATACAGATATCACACTAAGCATAAGAAGGCAAAGAAGGTAAATGACATAGTTATAGTCGATATCGACTATAAGTTTACACATGGATCTGATTCACATACTTACTTAACCTCACGGGCCGTCTTGTCGTGCGATGCGACAGCATTGCTCCTAGCGCATAAAGTCAAATCTATAGCGTCTGTGATGTTACTCTTTATGGAGTGAAGCACCGATGGGAATGACACCCCTCTCCCGATACACCACTCCAACAAATTATGCCTCAAAACGTGCATTCTCACCCCATCTTCAGAAGTTTCCGGTTATTTACGCGTCGTGAACATTGTTTCTATATTCACAACATTTTACAATATCAGTCTTAAAAATAATGTTCACGACACGAAAATGAATGTATACATCTGAAGATTAGATATCAGATATCTTAAAATTTTGATCACGGAATAAAAAGCGCCAGTAAAGGCAACTGGTTGCAGCTAATTCATTATAACTTACGTTCAATTTCAACAGTTTGTGTGTTATAATGCTTCCACAACGGACAACAATTATTTACTAATGTTATACGAGAAAGAAAACTGTTTGTTCAAATGTGTGTTAATTCCTAAGGGACCAAACTGCTGAGGTCATCGGTCCCTAGACTTACACACTACTTAAACTAACTTACAATAAGAACAACACACACACCCATGCCCGAGGGAGGATTCGAGCCTCCGGCGGGAGTGTCCGCGCAATCCGTGACATGGCGCCTCTGACCGCAAGGCCACTACGCGCGGCAAACTGTTTGAAATTTAGTGTATTAGTAACCACAAACACTATTAGCATGCGTATTTAAATATTTGTCCGAAAATACTTTTGTTGACGGACAGCGTAGGCATGGGTTGTTTCTGCATATAAATTAAGCCGTTATTTCTGTCTTCGTTTTAAAAAGTTTAAAACTCTAAAGCGCTCGAACGATAGCATATATCGGCTGGACGGTACAGAATCAAAACTGGAAAAATGCTAACAACCGACTGGACAATTGTCAAACTGATGATACACGCCTCTACTCACTCAGAATGTATTGGCCATGCTGATAATGTTTTCATAGGCACCAGTATTGTTCGTCAGTATTCCTTGTGTTGGCAGTACGACAATACTCGCCCTCAGGTGGTCATTATAGTGATGTAACAACAATAATACTGAACGGGCGAGAGTCCCTTATGTAAGACATTTCTACTATAGCGAGCCGAGCGGTGGCGGAAATTTCCCGAAATGGGTCCCGGGCGTAGTACAGTGCGAGTACCTTGCTCGCTCTTCCAGAAATTTCTTCCATGCGCCCGACCGAAATCAGTCACCAGTGGCTCACCCCTGCTGTAGACCCACAGTCACGTCCATTTTGATCCTTATATCATTTACCTTCCTCTTGCACACTACATGGACTGAAGTGCGTTGTGTGCAGTGGTAAAGAAAAAATACTCATTAATGCAGTTGTTTGGTTGTTATAGTTCACCTCTGGTGAATACTACAGTTCGTAACTGTGGGCTATGGATAACATTATTTCAATGGATAATTTTCATCTACCTGAGGGCACTTCTGCTACCACTACCATTTTGGTTCCTTTTCTGTTCCATTATCGAATGGAGCGTGGAATAACCCACCATATAAATTACGATTTCTCTGACTTTTCCGTTTTTATCAGTTCACAGGATTTAATTAAATAACGGAACGCCCCCTCCTGCGCCCCTCCCCCACCAGTTTTATCGGGCAATAACAATATTTACGTCAGAAAAACTAAAATAGCAGGACGAATTAAAGTATGGTATTTAGAATCCCCAGAAAAATGGTTTTATGGTTTGTAGAAAAGATCCACGTCACGTGTGGAAAACGCTGATTGAAACCATCGGAGAATGAAAATAAGAGACCGTTGGAATATTTACCGCCCATTGAGGCAATCTCCAGCAAGGTCAGTCTGGTTTCAAGCAAGTGTGGAGTTGAACTTGAAATTAGACCCAGCAGTCTGCAGCGTATGTGATTCAAATTATATGCTGCAAGTCACAAAAAGTATTAACTAGCGATCTAAGGACCACTCCTGGATCACAAAAGCACTGCTGTTTAAGAAGACGGCTCTTGCGTGACTCTGTCTACCGATAGACATAAAAGATCGTTTCATAGTTTGATGTTAGTCTCTTGGCACACGCCACACACTAATAGTAGTTTAAGCCTAAAATGATTCAGGTCGAGGCCTCGTTCCTGCCTCACTGTGACTACCCAGCCTGAGATGGGTGCAGTCGCGGCTTTTTTAGAGAACGTCTTCAGTCAGCCATAGCGAACATTGAGGTCTCTAGCAAATAACAACGGGGATACAGGAGCTGGACTGAAACTGGCAGTCGGAATTTTTTTGTACTAACGGTGATAAACCTTGGAAGCCTTAGTTCTGAAATATTTCATTCAGCTTACCGGCGGAGAATTTAATGTTTAATACAGGGTTATTACAAATGATTGAAGCGATTTCACAGCTCTACAATAACTTTATTATTTGAGATATTTTCACAATGCTTTGCACACACATACAAAAACTCAAAAAGTTTTTTTAGGCATTCACAAATGTTCGATATGTGCCCCTTTAGTGATTCGGCAGACATCAAGCCGATAATCAAGTTTCTCCCACACTCGGCGCAGCACGTCCCCATCAATGAGTTCGAAAGCATCGTTGATGCGAGCTCGCAGTTCTAGCACGTTTCTTGGTAGAGGAGGTTTAAACGCTGAATCTTTCACATAACCCCACAGAAAGAAATCGCATGGGGTTAAGTCGAGAGAGCGTGGAGGCCATGACATGAATTGCTGATCATGATCTCCACCACGACCGATCCATCGGTTTTCCAATCTCCTGTTTAAGAAATGCCGAACATCGTGATGGAAGTGCGGTGGAGCACCATCCTGTTGAAAGATGAAGTCGGCGCTGTCGGTTGGCATGAGCCAATTTTCCAGCATGTCCAGATACACGTGTCCTGTAACGTTTTTTTCGCAGAAGAAAAAGGGGCTGTAAACTTTAAACCGTCAGATTGTACAAAACACATTAACTTTTGGTGAATTGCGAATTTGCTGCACGAATGCGTGAGGATTCTCTACCACCCAGATTCGCACATTGTGTCTGTTCACTTCACCATTAAGAAAAAATGTTGCTTCATCACTGAAAACAAGTTTCGCACTGAACGCATCCTCTTCCATGAGCTGTTGCAATCGCGCCGAAAATTCAAAGCATTTGACTTTTTCATCGGGTGTCAGGGCTTGTAGCAATTGTAAACGGTAAGGCTTCTGCTTTAGCCTTTTCCGTAAGATTTTCCAAACCGTCGGCTGTGGTACGTTTAGCTCCCTGCTTGCTTTATTCGTCGACTTCCGCGGGCTACGTGTGAAACTTGCCCGCACGCGTTCAACCGTTTCTTCGCTCACTGCAGGCCGACCCGTTGATTTCCCCTTACAGAGGCATCCAGAAGCTTTAAACTGCGCATACCACCGCCGAATGGAGTTAGCAGTCAGTGGATCTTTGTTGAACTTCGTCCTGAAGTGTCGTTGCACTGTTATGACTGACTGATGTGAGTGCATTTCAAACGCGACATACGCTTTCTCGGCTCCTGTCGCCATTTTGTCTCACTGCGCTGTCGAGCGCTCTGGCGGCAGAAACCTGAAGTGCGGCTTCAGCCGAACAAAATATGAGTTTTTCTACGTATCTGTAGTGTGTCGTGACCATATGTCAATGAATGGAGGTACAGTGAATTTATGAAATCGCTTCAATCATTTGTAATAGCCCTGTATTATTATATCCTAACAGTGTTCATAGAAACTCTTCGATAAAAGGGAGAAGCGATCAGGTTCGTGTCTTGTTCCCAGCACTGGGATGCACGATACCACTTACAAGTCCCCAGTGAGCTGCAGAACATAACTGACGTGTCTAGGTGATAATTTTCAGATTCATGCGAGTTTAGATTATGGGAAAACATTGCTGCCATATCGAAGCTCTAATTTAGGTCGTATAAACATTACGTGTTTCAGGATGAGCTCTATCGAACTGTCACTGACTCGTCTGCAATCCGCACGAGCAAACGTGATCTACCATTCACCATTCTGTGCAAGTCTTCGTGCTTCAACATTGCGTTGGCGTTTTTATTGCCCCCTACGTTTTGCGCGAAGAGAATTAATTTTGCACGGGATGGTTCTAGAAGTTGTCCAGCAGAGTTATCACTATCTGTTGCATTGTCACTAGCTTGTCAGCTATTAAAACAACAGAAATGGCATGATCAGGGCTGAGGTGATATGGCTGTGATCAAATTCACTGAAACATCCAGGTGCTGAGCTAACCGTCAGTCGACCACTGCAATATCTAGCAAAACCATACGTACACCTCTTTTTTTGACAAAAGAAGTGTAGTAGTGCCATAACTATGTCTTCATTTGACAAAGGAAAATCTGAGCATAACTTCAGCACATAATTGTATAGATGTAAACTATGGTCGCTAAGAAAACCAGAAAAGAGTAGTAGAACTCGAACGTTTCATATGTGTTGTAGAAGGATGTTGAAAATTAGGTGTACTCATAAGCTTTGGAGTGAAGAGGCCCTTTATTACAGCACCGGCGAGGACAGGAATACCAAGAAAACACTTATTAGAAGAAGGAATAGGGTAATGGGCTCGGTAAAACAGGTAATATTATTAATAGTGTATTCCCCGTCGCTACGATGACCTCATATTGGTTACTATGTCCTGGACCATTATCGATTAATATCAACCCCACCCGAGAGTTTATTGTGTGTATTGGGCCATCATCATTATCTTCATCACATTTGGATTACTTTGTGATGGAGCATCGTGAAAAGTGAATACAATATTCTTTGTGGTGTTGGTGTGTCTCGGGTACCAAAGATCATTTAATCCATTAAAAATAAGCAGTATCTATGAGTGTTAGTTGTAAAGAACAAACTCTTAACTTACTCCATGAAACTTCCGGACCATTTCGTCAATAAGACAAATGACTATTACCGCCTGAAAAAAATTACTAAATGAATAATAGCCCCAGGTACACAAATCTGTTATGCCTGCTTATAATTGTGTCGCTCAGGAATATCCTGCAGTTGTATTTGTGCGAAAATTTGAAAGTGTTACTGTTAAGAGCGACTGTCATGAACTATATCCTTTCAATGCGAGAGCTGCACCACTCCCAAATTTTTCTACAGCAATGTGACGTTGGTATAAAACGGTAAGTAACATTTAGAAATTATGAAATTGTTTGACCATTCTATTGAGCACAAAACTCAGTTAATGACGCGGTGAGGAATTATAGAAGTAGTGAAGACAACACGAACATGAATCAAGCATTAAGAAATATAAACTCAGAAACATGCGATAAAGGGAGGATTTGACGTCGTATCTGCAAAACAGACTGGGAGTGTCCGATTCAATACGTCTTCGGTAGTTACAGTACAGTATTTTGTGCAAAATTGATGTGACCTGTCAAAAAAGAGCAACAGAGAATGCTAAAATAGTTTGACATACTTGGTTATTTTAAGACTTTTCGAGAATTCACATCACTTCTCTGCAAACACTGTACTCCGTGCCGGGCGGGATTAGCCGAGCGGTCTGAGGCGCTGCATCCTGGACTGTGCGGTTGGTCCCGGCGGAGGTTCGAATCCTCCCTCGGGCATGGGTGTGTGTGTTTGTCCTTAGGATAATTTAGATCAAGTAGTGTGTAAGCTTAGGGACTGATGACCTTTGCAGTTAAGTCCCATAAAATTTCACACACATTTGAACATTTTGAACTGTACTCCGTATTTGATAGTTACCAAGCGAAGTGGGGGTGAAATAGGCAAGAAGTTAATGAGAAACACTGTGCTAAACGAAGAGAGACGTGGGATTATTACTGCTAACAAACCTACTTATGTATAAAGCAGAAAGGAAGGAATCTGTGTGGAACACATATCTGAGTTAGCTAGACCTACAGACACGCGAACATGAGGATAAAGTAGATGCTGACGATAAACGTAAAGTTCACGTCAAGCGACGCGGATTAGGGTGTAAATTAGATTTTAAGGGACGCAAAATGTCCGACACAAATTTTGGAAGCAAGTGATGTACGTGTGTTAGTTTCTTGTGTCGACTAAGCCGGCCGATGTGGCCGAGAGGTTCTAGGCGCTTCAGTCTGGAACCGCGCGACCGCTACGGTCGCAGGTTCGAATCCTGCCGTGGGCATGGATGTGTGCGATGTCCTTAGATTAGTTAGGTTTAAGTAGTTCTAAGTTCTAGGGGACTGATGACCTCAGATGTTAAGTCCCATAGTGCTCAGTGCCATTTGAACCACTTTGTGACGACTAATAGTACGACTTTCCTTATACGCTTGTTCCAGACGAACTTCACGGGTCTGCTAGGTGGAGGAGACCTGAGCGACGTGACGAATGAGATCATCAGCGACCTGGTGCCGCAGATCCTCGACAACCAGAAGGACAATCTCCTGGGTGCCATCGTGCCCGTCATTGTTGACGCAGCTAATGAGGCAATTTCCGCCTATACCTTGAACGACATCATCTGCATAGTGGTGGGAGTCTTCTGCTAAAGACTCATCTCCAGACCACTCCAAAAGCATTGTTATAAATAAAATAATTACTTTTTATTACAATAGTGTCAAACTTATTTCTCGACAAACCTTAAAACTTTATCGTCATCCGTGCTCATAAGACATGATGGCCTGGGGCGACTTACCGTGCATCGTTTGATTTATGAGTTCTCCTTCTGGTGCAGCTAACCAGTGAAGGTGATCATCTTAATCACTGCTCTGCTCGTAACTTCGGGAATAACCAGACGGTGTTCAAATAACGTTATATAATTTAGTCAACAAAGGGAGTATCCAGTGGCACAGCAGGTCATTATGAGCGCGCTCACATGCGCGCGTGCGTGCTTGTGTGTGTGTGTGCGCGCGCGCGTGCGCGCGCGCGCGCGCGCGTGTGTGTGTGTGTGTGTGTGTGTGTGTGTGCAGTTAGGGCTCTCGAAAGCTGTGTTATTAGCGCTCTTGCTAAAACTTCGAGAGGAATGAGGCGGAAGAAGCTATAACTAAAAGTGTACAAAATAAACTTTCACTTAAAATCACATTCTCTACCATTTTCGCTTTCACCTATTCAGGTCCACCCACCCACAAAGCCTGCAGTATGTAAACGCGGAATTAAAATTATAACTCAGAAATAGAATAAAGGCTAGAAAACATCGCAGGAAAGTAAGGCTGGCTGATCAGTTACAGCAAAATAAGTTGAGCCAGACACTCTGGCAAAACATTAAAACGTTCTCCCTTATAGTTAAGGGTCCAAGTGAGAAATCTCAGAAAAGCAGGCCCCTCCAACTGTTATTAAGTCGTAGTGCGTATTTTTTCAGATATGTAGATGATACTTTTGTTATTTGGCCCCATTACAGTGAGAATTTGAGCGACTTTTTAGAATACCTGAATTCAATTCATCGAAACATTTGTTTCACGATGGGGATGGAAAAGGATTGCTGCCTTCCCTTTCTTGATGCGTTGGTCAGGAGGAAGGTTGGTGGTACATTGGAACCTGCCGTTAATAGGGAGCCTACTCACACTGACGTATACCTGATAGTTGTCACAATCCGGCTCTACGTGTCATCTCGGACCCTAAGTGTTTTCCAGGTGGGTTACCCCGTCTCAGATTCACCTGTCGTCAGAATGGTTATAGTGAAAGAAGATCAGACGTACATCGCACTGTCGACCAGATGTACACAGGTGGGTGATGATAATGCGTGTTTCGGTTTATAAGAACAATCTTAAAATCTTTTTTTTAAAAAAATGTCCTAATATACTGGAGCCATAGTGACATCTACATCTACATCTACATCTATACTCCGCGAGCCACCTTACGGTGTGTGGCGGAGGGTACTTATTGTACCACTATCTGATCCCCCCTTCCCTGTTCCATTCACGAATTGTGCGTGGGAAGAACGACTGCTTGTAAGTCTCCGTATTTGCTCTAATTTCTCGGATCTTTTCGTTGTGATCATTACGCGAGATATATGTGGGCGGTAGTAATATGTTGCCCATCTCTTCCCGGAATGTGCTCTCTCGTAATTTCGTAAATAAACCTCTCCGTATTGCGTAACGCCTTTCTTGAAGTGTCCGCCACTGGAGCTTGTTCAGCATCTCCGTAACGCTCTCGCGCTGACTAAATGTCCCCATGACGAATCGCGCTGCTTTTCGCTGGATCATGTCTATCTCTTCTATTAATCCAACCTGGTAAGGGTCCCATACTGATGAGCAATACTCAAGAATCGGACGAACAAGCGTTTTGTAAGCTACTTCTTTCGTCGATGAGTCACATTTTCTTAGAATTCTTCCTATGAATCTCAACCTGGCGCCTGCTTTTCCCACTATTTGTTTTATGTGATCCTTCCACTTCAGATCGCTCCGGATAGTAACTCCTAAGTATTTTACGGTCGTTACCGCTTCCAATGATTTACCACCTATAGCATAATCGTACTGGAATGGATTTCTGCCCCTATGTATGCGCATTATATTACATTTATCTACGTTTAGGGAAAGCTGCCAGCTGTCGCACCATGCATTAATCCTCTGCAGGTCCTCCTGGAGTACGTACGAGTCTTCTGATTTTGCTACTTTCTTGTAGACAACCGTGTCATCTGCAAATAGCCTCACGGAGCTACCGGTGTTGTCAACTAAGTCATTTATGTATATTGTAAACAATAAAGGTCCTATCACGCTTCCCTGCGGTACTCCCGAAATTACCTCTACATCTGCAGATTTTGAACCGTTAAGAATGACATGTTGTGTTCTTTCTTCTAGGAAATCCTGAATCCAATCACAAACCTGGTCCGATATTCCGTAAGCTCGTATTTTTTTCACTAAACGTAAGTGCGGAACCGTATCAAATGCCTTCCTGAAGTCCAGGAATACGGCATCAATCTGCTCGCCAGTGTCTACGGCACTGTGAATTTCTTGGGCAAATAGGGCGAGCTGAGTTTCACATGATCTCTGTTTGCGGAATCCATGTTGGTTATGATGAAGCAGATTTGTATTATCTAAGAACGTCATAATACGAGAACACAAAACATGTTCCATTATTCTACAACAGATTGACGTAAGCGAAATAGGCCTATAATTATTCGCATCTGATTTATGACCCTTCTTGAAAATGGGAACGACCTGCGCTTTTTTCCAGTCGCTAGGTACTTTACGTTCTTCCAGCGATCTACGATAAATTGCTGATAGAAAGGGGGCAAGTTCTTTAGCATAATCACTGTAGAATCTTAAGGGTATCTCGTCTGGTCCGGATGCTTTTCCGCTACTAAGTGATAGCAGTTGTTTTTCAATTCCGATATCGTTTATTTCAATATTTTCCATTTTGGCGTCCGTGCGACGGCTGAAGTCAGGGACCGTGTTACGATTTTCCGCAGTGAAACAGTTTCGGAACACTGAATTCAGTATTTCTGCCTTTCTTCGGTCGTCCTCTGTTTCGGTGCCATCGTGGTCAACGAGTGACTGAATAGGGGATTTAGATCCGCTTACCGATTTTACATATGACCAAAACTTTTTAGGGTTCTTGTTTAGATTGTTTGCCAATGTTTTATGTTCGAATTCGTTGAATGCTTCTCTCATTGCTCTCTTTACGCTCTTTTTCGCTTCGTTCAGCTTTTCCTTATCAGCTATTATTCGACTACTCTTAAACCTATGATGAAGCTTTCTTTGTTTCCGTAGTACCTTTCGTACATGATTGTTATACCACGGTGGATCTTTCCCCTCGCTTTGGACCTTAGTCGGTACGAACTTATCTAAGGCGTACTGGACGATGTTCCTGAATTTTTTCCATTTTTGTTCCACATCCTCTTCCTCAGAAATGAACGTTTGATGGTGGTCACTCAGATATTCTGCGATTTGTGCCCTATCACTCTTGTTAAGCAAATATATTTTCCTTCCTTTCTTGGCATTTCTTATTACACTTGTAGTCATTGATGCAACCACTGACTTATGATCACTGATACCCTCTTCTACATTCACGGAGTCGAAAAGTTCCGGTCTATTTGTTGCTATGAGGTCTAAAACGTTAGCTTCACGAGTTGGTTCTCTAACTATCTGCTCGAAGTAATGCTAAACACAAAATCAGCGCCAGCATCGTAAAATAAATATAAACAATAGTATACACAAGCAATCTTGTCGTAGGAACATCCGCAACTGAGCAATATAGCAGAGATTGAAAATACCGCTACAGTTGTAAGCTTCGTTTATTTAACACACGACCGGTTTCGGGCTCTTATCCGCTCATCTCCAGGTCTCGTGCTGAAAACAGCAAGAAACGGGAGATAAATCTTACACGCTGCACTACACATAAAAACAAAATGGTTCAAATGGCTCTGAGCACTATGGGACTTAACATCTTAGGTCATCAGTCCCCTAGAACTTAGAACTACTTAAACCTAACCAACCTAAGGACATCACACACATCCATACCCGAGGCAGGATTCGAACCTGCGACCGTAGCAGTCCCGCGGTCCCGGACTGCAGCGCCTAGAACCGCACGACCACCGCGGCCGGCTCATAAAAACAAAAATCCATAAAAAGTGTAAGTAGGCTGTTTAGGTTTTTATATTGGTGACGCCAAGTAGCGCTCTGTATGAAAATCACTGGCTGTGCTGTGTGCAGTCTGTGTCTGGTTTGCATTGTTGAAAAATTCTCTATTGTAGTGGGCAGTTAAATGTGAACAGCGCGTAGCGTTGCGCAGTTGGAGGTGAGCTGCCAGCAATGGTGGATATGGGGAGAGAAATGGCGGAGTTTTGAGAGTGGATGATCTGGACGTGTGTCCATCAGCGACAGTAAATTTGTAAGACTGTGTGTCATGAACTGATATATATATATATATATATAAAATGACTTTTGAACACTATTAAGGTAAATAAATTGTTTGTTCTTTATCAAAATCTTTCATTTGCTAACTATGCCTATCAGTAGTTAGTCCCTTCAGTAGTTTGAATCTTTTATTTAGCTGGCAGTAGTGGCGCTCGCTGTATTGCAGTAGTTCGAGTAACGAAGATTTTTGTGAGGTAAGTGATTTGTGAAAGGTATAGTTTAATGTTAGTCAGGGCCATTCTTTTGTAGAGATATTGAAAGTCGGATTGCGTTGTGCTAAAAATATTGTGTGTCAGTTTAGTGTTGATCAGAATAGGTAAAGAGCGAAATGTCTGAGTACGTTCAGTTCTGCTCAGCTGTGTGAAAATCAATTAATGTAAGAGGTTTATCAGCTCAGTCATTCATAAAGTTTTCTAAGGGGACGTTTCAAAAGATTTAGAAACGTTTAAAAACTGCCGGTAGGGCTAGGTGCTGTGAAACCTAAGTCACGGTCAAAGTGACACCAGACAGTACTAACGACGACTGCCGGGCAAAGAAATGTGCAAAGAGTACCAGGACACTTGCCACTTACGCTTGGTGCTGTGACCCTGAGCGCCGTGGTGGACAATTGGAAGACGCGGTGTGCTAGCAAGGAGCGCAGAGCGTGGAGTATCGGACGGGAAGGAGGAAGCAAGCTGGTAAACCACGGTCTCAAAGGTGCTGCCATCTGCTGACTGGAAGAAGAACGCAAGGCCACTAGTCCGGTCGTTCACAGTTTGAATTGGTGATTAGGTTTCACAACACCTAGACCGGCCGGCAGTTTTTCAATGTTTTTTTTTTTAATTTTTATAGGGGTTTTTCTTTTCTATGTGCATTACAGCATGTAAAAATCATCTCCCACTTCTTGCTATTTTCAGTACGACACCTGTAGTCGAGCGTTTAAGAGCCCGAAGCCTGTCGTGTGTTAAATAAAAGAACCTTACAACTACAGCGGAGTTTTCAATCTCTAGTATATACAAGGGTCATCTCGCAGCAGCACTTCTGTTCACTGTTGTTCTGAACAACAGAGCTGCTGAAAAGATGACTCTTATACGTACTTTTATTTATATATATTTTTTATTTTTTATTTGTTTATTTACGCGTCAAGTTCCGTACGACCAGATTGAGGACCAAATCTCCAAGGTCATGGAACGCGTCAGTACATGAACTTGTAACCCCCCCCCCCCCCCCCCGCCCTCACTTATCCACTTATCGACCTTAATGACTGTGAAAAATTAAACCGCGTGTACCTAATGGAAATTTGGGAAAAGCAATCGTCACCGAAGTTAATCAGTCGGTAAAGAGGGAGGAAAGGGTTACATCTAAATGAAAGGAAAAATGCAAATGAAACTGGTGGAAATTAATTTTGAAAAGAGGTAAAGTTAATAAATAAAGTAAATGTGCGGCCGTTACGTTAACAATTAACTAGCGGTAATTAGATATTTGAGATTTGGGGGAAATTACGGTCGCAAGTCCTATGGACAATTACTACAGTAACTGAAAAAGAAAGGTTATTACACATATAATTAGCACTAGAAGCGTGGCAACTGAAGGTTGACACGTGTAGTGTGAAAACTGAAAGTTTGTCAGAATTAATAAATTTCGCTACACTCTGACTTAATTTAGCAAAAGAATTAATAAAACCAGAAAATTGAAAGTTAAGTTGGTGACTGAAATTAATAGTGAGCTTTGTTTCTGAAGCACATCGAAATTCAGTAAAATACGGTTAGTCTTGGGCTACCTCAACAATCATTTCAAAAGCTACTAATTGTCACCTTCGTTGATTCCTCTTTGGCCAGACTGATCTCGTCTGCCAATCTACCTGAAGGAATGTGCCCAGTAGTATCTGAAATTACTTCCTTTGGATCTGCGCAACCCACACTGCTACCGTCTGACCGTATAACGTCAGCTCTAACCTCATACACGCTGTAACCTACGTGCTTTTCTACCAATCGTGTCCGGCTATCACTAAAATTTTCGCAATCCTTCTCCTTAACACTCTCGCAATGTTTAAACTGGAGGTCTGCGTCGAATGGGTCGGCTACTTCTACCACTATAACTTTCGGTAAGGGCTGCCGGTTAGCGCCAGAACTGCGGGACGAAACACGACGAATCTTGCTCGTGCTCCCCATTAACATCAACTATTTCTGGTAAAGTCTGTCGGTGAGGGCCAGAACTTTCTATCATTTCACAAACGCTATCTTCCTGCGGGACGAGACGCGGAAAATCCTGCACGCGCTCCCCATAAACACTTCTCCCATACAGGCCCCTATAATCTCTTAGTTCGTCGTATAAGCGACCGAACTGCCTTAACCAGACCTCATCCCTCTCTGCATCCCCTCGCTCGATGACGGACGTTTTATCCGACATCTGATCTTCTCTCAACACTTGCGAATCATTCTTAAACTCAATCTCCAGTTCCGCTGTGGATGTTACAGCTGCCACTTTATAATCGATTTCCGGAACACTGCTTAAATTGTTCTCACTGGCAGTGAATGTATTTTCTGCTGCCGTGTCTACAGCCGATGTACTACTCGTGGGCGCACTCCTTTCTCCTAACACTGGCACACTCTCCCGCCGTTGATTATTCCACACGGAATTTTCATAACGACGACACCTGGGTTTTCTACTGCTACTGGGCCGCCAAAATTTCTCCATGCCCGGTCGGCCCCTCACCGGCGCGGCTAATGGTTTCCCTGTCTCGTCCCAGCAGATACGCTCCCCGGATGCTGCTGAGGCGGCTGATCACACCCTCTGTCCGCCCCAGTAGCTGAGTGGTCAGCGTGACGGATTGCCGTCCTCTGGGCCCGGGTTCGATTCCCGGCTGGGTCGGAGATTTTCTCCGCTCAGGGACTGGGTGTTGTGTTGTGTTCATCATCATTTCATCCCCATCCGGCGTGCAGGTCGCCCAATGTGGCGCCGACTGTAATAAGACCTGCGATATGGCGGCCGGACCTGCCCCGCGAGGGGCCTCCCGGCCAATGACGCCAAACGCTCATTTCCATTTCCATTTCCATCACACCCTCTGGCGTTATTACTATTCTGCGAAGCCCTTATCACGCTGGTATGATACTGGTTTCCGTCATTCCTGTTATTATTTGCATTGTACCGATTGTCATTACGGCCCGAACCACTATTGTTATTGCTGCCAAGATTGCAGTATGCATTATTCCCAAAGCTATCATTGTTGTGGTTGCTGTGGTACCCGTTGTTGTTACCACAGGCTCTACCACTGTCGCGATTATTGCGCAAACCGTCCTCGTGTTCAACTCTTTCTAGGAAATCATTGATTGTCCTGTAATTGCTTCCTACGTAGCTTTTTGTATCATCTGGAAGCTTCTTGTAGAGTTCCCAGACTATTTCGAATTCCGTGCGGCGATCACGCAAATATTCCAACTTACGGATCCAGCCCTCACAAAACTTCCTCATCGAGCCGCGCGAATTCGCATCGAAAGGCCTCGATACGACAAATTCGCGCCAGACACTTTGTTGTTTTTGCTCTGACCAGTATTCAGCCAGAAACAAATTTTTAAACTCGTCAAAAGTCAGGTTCGTAATGTTGAGGTTTAGGCCCCAACGCTTGGCATGACCAGCCAACACATCAATAACCGCATTAATTTTTCTCTCATTAGTCCATGATCTGGGTAAAACTCTATCACAATTTTTAATGAAATCTGTCGCGTGTATACCGCCATTTTTCAAGGGGTCGAACCGCTCCTCTTTCGTCAACAATTCCGAACTGTGTGCACAGATTGGCACATAGCTCTGTTTTTCGTCAAGATTCTTTTCTAATTCCGACACTCTCGTAATTACTTGGCAAGTGGTTGTCGCAAGCGTTTCCACTTCCATCTTTTTCTCTTCGCAGGTATTAGCCTGCTTCCTCACTTTAATATCTACTTCGGGCACTAAAGCCTTTAAAGTTTCCACCTTCTGTTGATCCTCTTTTTTCACTAACTGAATTTGTTCCGTCACCTTATTCTCGATGATCGGAGCAACTGCTTCTCCTACACTTTTCTCGATTCTGCTAATTTCGGAATTAAAACGAGTATTTATGCTCGTAATTTCCGCCTGAACGCCTATCATTTCCTGTTTAAGATTACCGATTTCGGTATTAATTACAACAATATCTTCTTTGATTTTATCAACTTTTGTGTTAACAACTCCCACATTGTTGTTAACAACATTAATAGCTTTGTTCTGATTGTCTAGCTTCCGTTTAATTTTTTCAGACTGAGCTTCTTCCTTGGCAGACTGAGCTTCTTGCTTGGCAGCCTGAGCTTTAATTTCTGGCGATTGACTCTTGATTACGTTAATCAAAACATTCAATAAATCAGTTAAATTCCCGGAAACTACCGGGTTTACTTCCGTAGCGGCTTCCTCTGTAATTGTCCCCCCGTATTCGCCATCAAGGGGTTCAGATTTGATTTTCACTTCCGATTCCGAAACATTTTCTAAAGTTTGGAATTCCATTTCTGCTCTTCGTTGCGTTTCGGCGGTCGCGTCTTTCATGCTAGCCGCCTGCCCCTGAACAATGGGTACCGCGGTGCGCGTTTCCCACTGTTCGACCGATTGTTCCGTATCCAAGTCTACCAAATTTTGGTAATTGTTGCCTTCATTCATTTTAATAATTTTCAATATAAATGACAAATCTCAAATCTAATTAGGATTCCTCCCACTACTTAATCTCGCTGACGTAACGACCTGTTCGTAACCAATACTTTGTTACGAGATTTGCACCATACAAAATTCGTGCCCAGAACAACCTCAGATCTGAAGATTGTCCTGTCACCAGGTCGCCACGTGTAACCTCCCCCTCACTTATCGACCTTAATGACAGTGAAAAATTGAACGGCGTGTACCTAATGGAAATTTGGGAAAGCAATGGTCAATTACTATGGTAACTGAAAAAGAAAGGTTATTACACATATAATTAGCACTAGAAGTGTGGCAACTGAAGGTTGACACGTGTAGTGTGAAAACTGAAAGTTTGTCAGAATTAATAAATTTCGCTACACTCTGACTTAATTTAGCAAAAGAATTAATAAAACCGGAAAGTTGAAAGTTAAGTTAGTGACTGAAATTAATAGTGAGCTTTGTTTCTGAAGCACATCGAAATTCAGTAAAATACGGTTAGTCTTGGACTACCTCAACAATCATTTCAAAAGCTACTTGCATCTACGCAATTTAGAAATAAGAGATTTAACTTTGAACTTGAATTAAATGATTCTGAACAATTAACAATAGTAAAATTTAGTACGTACCAAGCTGAGCTGCAGTCGCAGGTAAGCTAAAATATGGTAACAAAACTCGCACTCATAATGTGTGCTTGTGTAATCTAAATACTGTAGCCAGCTATGAATACTTTAACTGAACTTTGAAATTAAAGCAGTGAAATGGAATAATATTACTTTAATGCTGGCGTTTGAATTTCAACGACACTCGGGTTCATTCCGGAAAAGGAAGGGACCTTGCTTGGCAATGCAATTGGGACAATGAGCAACAAATGTTCATGCTAAGTTGCTGTAATTTTAGTTATGAAAACGGAACAGTTTGAAAAGCTGAGGTCTGCCATACAGTTCTATAACTTTATGTGCTTCCAGTCTTCCTTGTTGGTTGAGTGAAGGTTTGAAGCAGTCGATCGAGGAGGTGGCAACAGCCACTCATTGTCGGCCGTCGCTGTTGCAGAAGCTGGATGTTGGCGCGCCTCCTTCTCGGCACGGTCACCAGGCGAAACGGGCTCTTGATGTGCGCCAGCTAATGCTTCCCGTCCGCGACACCGTGTCAGAAACTATCATAGCAAGTCGAGCGCAATTACATGCTGCCAAACCCCGAAAGTGCGGCAATTCGCGGAAGCGTCACACAACACACCTGCTCCACTGCACTACCCCAACCAGACTCTCCTCTGCCCGTGCTCCACGCGACAGAGTTAACACTACCAAAGATCCTAAACACTTTGGTTCTCCACACGACATATCGATGTATTCGTTCGATAGCATAGTTTTCCCTAGGCCAGACCCATCGTATAAATACAAATAATATTCACAAAACAAACCAATTATACATCGACATAAATGCATATATATACAAATAGCAAAACAATTACAGTATACAAAGACACAGAAATGTTATATCTTCAGGTAACAAAATAAGAAAAAATATTTGCAGTGCAATAGATGGAAATAGGAGGATATGCATTTCCGGCATTACAAAGTTACAACATAAAAGTAATGACAGATAAAAGTAAATGTTCATGAACCTGAAAAAAAAGTCAGTCCATCAGTTTAAATAAACGCTATCAGCAATACAATAAGAATCAGCTTAATTTTTCAAGGAACTCCTCAACAGAATAGAAGGAGTGACCAATGATTAAACTCATCAGTTTCGATTTGAAAGCGCGTGGATTACTGCTAAGGTTTTTGAATTCGAGTGGCAGCTTATTGGAAATGGATGCAGCAGTATACTGCACACCTTTTTGTACAAGAGTTAAGGAAGTCCGATCCAAATGGAGGTTTGATTTCTGCCGAGTATTAACCGAGTGAAAGCTGCTTATTCTTGGTAATAAACTAATATTGGTAACAAGAAACGACAATAAGGAATATACATATTGAGAGGCCAAAGTCAAAATACCCAGACTCGTGAACAGAGATCGACAAGAGGTTCGTGAACTCACACCACTCATTGCCCGAACCGCCTGTTTCTGAGCCAAAAATATCCTTCTGGAATGGAAAGAGTTACCCCAAAATATAATACCATACGACATAAGTGAATGAAAATAAGCAAAATAGACTAATTTACGTGTCGAAGTATCACTTACTTTTGATACTGTTCGAATAGTGAAAATGGCAGTATTAAGTCTTTCAACAAGATTCTGACCGTGGGCTTTCCACGACAGTTTAATATCTATCTGAGCACCTAGAAATTTGTACTGTTCCGTTTCACTAATCATATGCTCGTTCTGTGAGATTAATACGTCAGGTTTAGTTGAATTGTATATTAGAAACTGTAAAAACTGAGTCTTACTGTGATTTAACGTTAGTTAACTGCCATGAACTGCGGTCATGTACTGCACTACTTGAAACCGAGTCAATGTTGCACACAACATCCTTTACTACCAAGATAGTGTCATCAGCAAACTGAAATATTTTAGAGTTACCCATAATACTATAGAGCATATCATTTATATAAATAAGGAATAGGAGTGGCCCCATACTGATCCCTGGGGCACCCCCCACTTGGCAGTACCCCACTCAGATCCCACATCACAGCCGTTATCAACATTGTGAATAATGACGTTTTGCTGCCTGTTGCTAAAGTAAGAGGCGTACCAATTGTGAGCTACTCCCCTTATTCCGTAATGGTCCAACTTCTGGAGCAATATTGTGCGATCAACACAGTCAAATGTCTTAGTTAAATCAAAAAATACGCCAAGCGTTCGAAACTTTTTGTTTAGCCCATCCAGTACCTCACAGAGAAAAGAGGATATAGCATTTTCAATTGTCAAACGATTTCTAAAGCCGAACTGTACATTTGATAGCAAATCGTGTGATATAAAACGATCAATTAACCTTACATTCACAGCCTTTTCCATAACTTTTGCAACCACTGATGGGATAGAAATAGGTCTAAAATCATCTACATTATCCCTTTCTCCCTTTTTATACAGCGGCTTTTACTACTGAGTACTTTAATAGGTCAGGAAACTGACCATTCCTAAAGGAAAAAATTACAAATACGGCTAAATACAGGGCTAACATGTGCAGCACAGTACTTTAATATTCTGCTAGACACTCCATCATAACCATGAGAGTCCTTAGGCTTCAGTGATTTAATTATTGACTCAATCTCTCTCTTGTCTGTATCACAGAGGAGTATTTCAGAGGTCAATCTCGGAAAGGCATTTGCTAAGAAATTTATATATTTGACGATGCTGGCGCTGATTTCGTGTTAAGCATTTGATGATGCCACTACGGCTACAGTATATCAGGACACGTTTTCATGAAATAGATCTGACGATGGTCGTTATAGACCGAAACAGATAGCCTGATGACAAAAAATCTGTGTGACCTTAGACATGAACTAAAGGAAATTTATTCTATATTCAGGTCACTGTACAATTCGCGACCATGTCGCACCTTGTGACTGTCGTGGCATCAGAGTCTACGGCCTTTTTGGTTTACGTAGGGAACGTTATGAACAAGATATGTCGTATTTTGCGGAAATATGATGTGAAGTGGAATGAGGGTAAAGAATGAAAGAAGTAGAATTTTGCACAGAGCACATAATCGTAGCTAACACTTGGTTCAAGAATCATGAAAGACAGTTGTATACGTGGAAGAGGCCTGGAGACACTGGAAGGTTTCAGATAAAGACACAGATTTAGAAACCAGGTTTTAAATTATAAGACATTTCCAGGGGCAGATGTGGACTCTGACCACAAGCTATTGGTTATGAACTGTAGATTAAAACTGAAGAAACTGCAAAAACGCGGGAATTTGAGGTGATGGGACTTGGATAATCTGAAAGAACCAGAGCATTAGGGAAAGATTGACAAGAACTAGTTAGCAAAGGAAAGATTTTGATAGAGAACAAACAATGTATTTACCTTAACAATGTTCAAAAGTCATCATACATATCTATCAATTCATGACAACCATCTTGTGTTTCTGGCGGACACACTTCCAGATCGTCCGCTTATAGTAACCTCTCAAAACTCTGGCATCTCTCTTTCCACATCCACCACTGCTGGCGGCTCACCTCCAACTGCACAACGCTACGTGCTGTTCACATCCAGCTGCCCAACACTACAATAGCGAATATTCCAACAATGCCAACCAGCCACAGACTGCACACAGCACAGTCAGTGATTTTCATACAGAGTGCTACGTGGCGTTACCAACATAAAAACCTAAACAGCCTCCTTACATAGCCCCCACGCTCCCCACAAAAAATTTTACAAATTGTTTTGGGCAGTACCCAATACTGATTTGAAAAATTTTTTTGTAATTACAAAACAAAGATATCAAATGAACACACTTATTGATACACTGTTGGTCAAAAGCAAAAATTGTCCTCACAGTCCATAAAGACAGTCGTGATCATTCATCACAGTAGTATAAAGTCTTAGCAGTAAAAGAAAATGCACATGGAAGTAGTGGATTCCCATGCAGTCTTGAAGAAGTAGTGTTGTCCTTCCAACGGAAAGACAGTGCTGACTCTTGACATGCAGATAGATAATGGGCCACAACAGAGCAAACCCACAGCAGAGTCAGTCGAAGTTTCGAAGAATATTGGTAGGTAGGCCATCACAGAGCAGACCCACTGTAGTCCTGGTAGAGATTATGGTATTGGTGGGTCACCAAAGGTGCAGACCCATTGTAGTCCTTGTAGAGATAGTGGTATTGGTGGGCCATCAAATGTGCAGGCCCAAAGTAGTCCCTGTAGTAATGGCCAGTAGCCATCTGTTCCGACTGTGCAGCTGCACAATCACAATCTTATAGTCTTGCAGGTAATATGGCAATTCCATAAACCACCACTTGTGCAATAAAAAAATTTTTTTTTCAAATGTCCTTAAAAGCAGCAATGTTGTTGAACAGTCCCTTGCTGAATTATAAACACATGTGCGAGCACTAACAGTCCTTCTTTTTTAACTTCTCACATATTGTGCATATACTATGACCAAACAGAAACATGTGCAGTGAAATGTAACTTAATTTGAAGAACGGGTATCTATACAATTATAAATTTACAACATAAGAATACAATTACAAAGGTACAAAATATATCATTAAAGAGCATAATAATATAGATAACATTTGTAGTAATATGGGATTTAAAAAAGAATAGAAATAAACATATACATCAGTGCTACAGGAATTATAACATAAGTAAATAAATGAGAATATTCAAACATTAATTTGACATATGATCATTAAAGGAAAACATATCAGAGTAAATAATACCGAAACATTTTTCCAAAGTATATGAGGATAACAGTATTCCTCATTATAGTGAATGTAGCTTAGAATAACACAAAAGGAAAGGACAGGGTTTGTTTTCAGTATAACATTTGGTACTGCAGTCCAACCCAAAACTTCATTCCATAGATCTTTCCTCTTATTTCAACATTTATTCCTGCAATAAAAAATCCAATCGAAGCATGCTTTCTGTATTTATATGTTCACGTAATTCTTCCCTCATTATTTATTTTCCGTTTACTTACCTCACCATTTGTTTCCAAGAAAATCCTACCTAAATTGTTGTCCCTAAACCATACTTTTTTGTTCACATTCTCTTTCAAAATAATTATTCTTCATTGTACACTACTTCGTTGGCCAAACCTTTTTCTTATAGCTTGTAAATGGATTTCTTCAAATTCATCACAACTCATTCTCTTATATAGCTTACCCCCTCTTGAGCTAATATGAATCTGCTGAGCTCAGATGCATAAACTAAGGGACGAGGCAATACAGCAGCACAAAACAATTAACACAAACAGCAGTGACAAAAAAATCCAAATTGGCAAAGCAAACAGCAGTATATCTAAATTAGCAAAGCAAATGCAACATTACAACTAATATAAGGCAATGTCCAGCAATAAGAAAAATAAATCAGTAGTAAAACTGGCTTTAAAAAAGTAATGCAACGTGAAATTCAGTAGCACTATGTCTGGCAAGCAGCAGCAGCAAATACTATACTTATACATAAATATGACAAAGCTCAAGTAGAAAAAATATTACAGTAACAATACGAAATGTCTGATACCTATATCACATCATAACACTAGAGTGATGCATCATGATAACTTACTCTACAAAACAGTGATGCATCATGATAACTTACTCTACAAAACAAGTTACCAAACCGGTGAAAAAATTATGTATGGAATATGCAATTCCTGTGAAGGGAAATGTCTATTTGCGCTCCATTTTTTTTAAGAAAGTAGATCATAAAATTATTATTTACTGGATCTGTAGGTATAAAATAGTGATATTAGTACATCTATTAAATTTTATTTTAACCAGTGCTGCAGTGCAACTAGAAACTAGATATTAAACAAAATGAGCAAATATATACAAGGCAAAGAATACAGATTTCATTCGCTAGCCATATGGATTTCATTAGGCAGTAAAAAAGTCTCTCTACAAGAAAGACAGTAGTCATAGTCAGATTTGTAGACGTAAAATACTTCTCATGATTTCATAGGCATTTCAGTAAATATCAGAAATTACAAGCTCCAAAGTGTAATCATATGTTTTCATGTATGAGAGGCTCGTATTTGCGATGCTTTCTACAAAAAAATGTCAATATCTAGGTTAATGGCCTCTTTTTTTACATCTGTGCCTCTAAAAGGCCCACACTAATGGTTTTCTTCTAGGTGACTGTCACACAGCTGGGAACCCACGACACAGTACGTCAAGGTCATTTAGCTTCTTTACCTAAATATTTACGACAGCAGTTTCTGCTATAGTGACAGTCTCATATAAAAAATTTTACAGGTTGAAAATTTACGTTACATATGTGTAGAAATAAAATCCGATAAATATAACAGTGTCCAAAAATTTCTGCCGTCATTGTGCTACAATGTACACCCATGTACACACATTTCATAACTCTTAAAGTACAATTCTTGGTTTCCAGCATGCTTTTCACAAACCAGTGTCCCTAATCTCTTCTCATTATTCATATGCATATAAACACTTAATCACATTCCTCATATAGCATCATCTTATTGGTAATAAACATATCTCAACAGCATAATACACATCGTAGTCACAATATTAACATCATAATACCGCAGTCAAATCTCAAAAACGTTGTAGCTTTCTTTAATAATTTCAAAACCAAAAAAAAAAAAATTCTCTGCTCATTTCAATAGTGTCATCTACCTAAAACATACTTTAAAAATCATGATCCCATACCATATATATCATCCAAAGCTCTCATAGTATCACAATGGCACCAAAAAAATATGAAAAGTTCACAAAGTACAGACACAATACAATTTAGTAAGTGTGAATTCATTGATGTAGTAAAAAAAGTGTTTGTCTCTCTTAAATGATCCGGTAGCTGTGTAATTCTGTGTTAGAGAGATATGGTACCGATGTGTAAAGTTGTATAAGCAAATACCATATTAGCTAGGGCTTCTAGAGCTTGCCACACGCTTAGTACACAAAGTAGGCGTGTACCCCATAAGGTTAATGCAATTATACACTCAGATGTTACAGATTACAGCAATCGAATGAAATGTATCACCGAAAACCTTCTTCGTATCATTGTAATTAAAAAGCCTTTCCAAAAAAAAATGTTCCAAGTACAAAAATTAATCACTCAAATGCGTGTACTGTAGAGCTATACTGTGCATCTTGTTGTAAGATAATCTCTGTCATTACTTAATGGTAAAAATGTGTCAAGTGTCGTAATTGTCATCGTTCATAAGCAAAGTTCTACAGAAATCAATGTACGTACCTCATAATAAACAAAGTGAAATGCTATACGTATAGATATTGTAGTTATTACGTACATTACCTTGATCAAGAAAGTACTATACTGTAACGTATTGTTGTGCTACGGAAAAGGCTGCCTCATTGTAACTATACCAAAAAAGTTACTACTAAAACATGTTTTACTTTCCAGAATAATACAGAAAAACTGTACAGATATAAAACAGATACAGCCCAAAAGCAACAATGTAAATTGTATTACTCGTTAATAGTCGACTTGATATAATAATGTAGCTGTCAAACAAACCAAATACTAAGTCATCTGCAATCTCTCAGAAAATACTTTAAATCCAGAATGTATTTTCAAGTAAACCAATATGTTGCATTAAAATCTCATTAGCAGTATATGTTCTAAGTATATACGCCTTATAGTCGTTATGTAATCGTGCAACTAACAAGCAAGAACACTGTGTCGTCTGTTCACTATAACAGTGCATTCACAATTACTGTCTAAATAAGTTCCCTAGGTTCTTGACTGGATAGTTAACTTCAAAACATTGTTGCATGTTAACAGTTTCTAAGTGTGACAAAGCATACTAGTAACGTGAAGTAGAAATCTTATAGCAACGACTAATTCAGAAAGCAAATTATCTTTCAGTAAACGGTTTTACATGTGAAATGTGGTGTAAACCTTTACTCTTCCTAGTACGCAGAGTTTCAACTTCAACGCAATTATCACATGATATACGTCGGATTCCGAAGGTCCATTGTAAATCAGAAAGAATTTGTGACTCAAGTGTTTCTTCTTATGTGACAATGAATGAGCTTTAATGAGAACTTTCTGACCAATATATAGTTTCTTTGCATTTGCTTTACTATGTAGTTTTCTCCTTTGGTCTGCAGCAGAATTTATATTTTTAATAGCCAAATAAATTATGTCTTTGTGTCAAAGTTTACGTGTATTCGGAAAAGGTACAAGCTCTCTGATTCTGTTTGGTGGTTCTTCATTCTTCAGTACAAGAATAGGTGGTAAATCAGTGGAGTCATGAGGCATTTCATTCAGCATGTTTTGAAATAAGTGCAAAGTCTGTCCCAATACTGATGCTTTCTGTGACAATAAAGTCTACAAAGCTTATTGATTTCTTTCATAATCCGTTCAGACAGGTTACAATGTGATGAGCACAATGAAATAAAAATAGGTTTGATTTTATGATTCCGAAGCATGCGTGACCAAACAGCAGATCTGAATTGCGGTCCATTATCTGAAATGACTTTAGCAACGTGTCCAACTTCACGTAAGAAATTTTTAACAAAGGGGTTGGATACAGACCGTCCAGTGGCTTTAAGTAACGGAGTGAAAGAAACAAATTTTGAAGTTAGTTCAACAGCTACTAGAATGTACGAAAATCCATCGATGTTCTGACACAGGTCCACAAGAGATCAACAGCAGCAAATTCTTTTAATTTAGAAGGAATGATAGGAAACAACGGAGCACAATGTGAGATGGTAGATGGTTTAGCTTTTTGAGGAAGTTTACAAATAGACAAGACTCTCTGAATTCTCTTTTTCATATTGTTAAAGTAACAAGTCGTTCGAAGAATATGATAACATTTTCGTGGACCAAAATGTGCGTGTAGCTGAAATTAATTTACCAGATGAGCTTATTAACAAAGTTCCGATAGTCTGTCATCAACAGTGCAGCATTTGAAGTGTATGTTGTTTCTTACCAGATAATAATGCCGAATCTGTGTGTGTCTTTTTATGCCATTTGCTTTTGATGTCTTTCCAAATCGGATCTTTATCTTCTTCATGAGCAATGTCCTTTAAAGATGTGGTGATGAAGTTTTCAAAGGCGACTTCCTGAATGTAAAGAATACTGAAACTTTTTCAAAGGTTGCCTTCTGTGTTACTTTTCTCAAGCCCAGCCGGTGCGCGTGACAGTGCGTCCGCAACAATGTTCTCCTTGCCGGGAATGTAGACTACTGTGAAGTGGAATTCTTGCAGAAACAATGCCCAACGTTTTGACCTGTCATGATTTAATTTTGAAGACATAAGAAATTGTAATGCCCGATGATCACTGTATACTTTTACTTGTTTACCAGAAAGAAAGAAGCGGAATATGTTAAATGCCCAAACGATAGCTAAAACTTCTAATTCAGTAACGGAATAGATTTTTTCAGATTTTTTTAGCAAGCGGCTAGCAAAATCAATGTTTTCTGAACAGCAGTGTTATTTTCTATGACTTCTGGAGATAAATGGCACCAAGACCTACTTTAGAAGAATCCGTCCTAAGGCAGAACTCTTGTGACAGATGTGCTAGTATTGGCGCGTTAAGTAGCGCTTCTTTCAAAGAATTGAATTCCAACTGTGCCTGTTCGTCCCAGTTCCATACAGTATTTTTTCCAGTGAGAGAACAAAGTTTTAGTGTTACTAGAATTTGCATATTCAGAATACGACGGTAAACATTTACGAGACCTAGAAAACTGCGTTTTTTTTTTCTTTTTTTTTTTGTGGGTGGCACTGGAATGGCTCTGATTGCTTGTAACTTTTCAGTGTCCGGCTGAATGCCTTCAGAAGAAATAATGTGTCCCAAAACTTCACCTTTGACCTACCGAATTCAGACATTTCCAAGTTAACAGTAATTCCAGATCCTGCAAAAATACGTAACACACTGCTGAGTATGCGATTATGTTGCTCCCATGAGACTTCTGCTGCTAGAATATCGTCCACATATAAGGTAATATGACGTTTTAAGAACTCAGTTAATACAGAATTTACCCCGCTAGAGATGCTGCCGAAGAAATATTCGAACCAAAAGGAAGTTTCCGAAACTGATAACAAACGTCGAAACAAAGAAAAGCTGTGTATTTTCTACATTCTGGATGAAGTTCGATCTGATAAAAGCTGGATCTGAGATCAATAGAAGACAACACTTTTACACCATTAAAATTTTGAAGAAGTTTTTCCAACGTTTGCAGTCTGTCTGTTTCAGGAACGATGATAGTATTGATTTGTCTCGAATCTAAGACAAGCCTTATCGATCCATTTTTCTTCTCAACAACACGTAATGGATTGTTGTATGAGCTTACTGCAGGTTCAATAATGCCCTCGTCAAGCATGGATTGTATTTCTGTTCTATCACGGTCCCTATAATGTGCCGGAATTACGTATGGTCTAACACAAAATGTAGTATGTTCACGAACACGAAACTGGCAGTGAAATGCCTTGATTGTTCCTGTTTTGTGAGTAAAATCTGTGGAATGTGCTTGTAAAATGTCAAAAAGATCCTGCCTATCAGTGTCATTATGGTTCTCAGTTGTTTGAATTTTATTCTGAATTAAGTCATTAGCACCAAATACATCGTCGATATCATCCCCGTCAATACTTGCAAAGTGATTGTTAGTGTCAAGTTCCGTCGAAAATTCCGAACTGTTGTCTAACAAGAGGTAAAGCCGATTAATTTCCTCGTCATGGTTTGAGAGCCAATCCACAAATTTTAAAGCTATTGACTTACCTTCTTTCTTTGTAGTTATTTCAGGATCGTGAAAGTTTAAGATTGCTTCATATTCATTCAAAACGTCTACTCCCAATACAATTTCTGTCGACAATAATGCAGCGATAAGAAAGTTCATAGAGAAACTGTGGCTTTGACAAAAGAATTCTAAGTTGGTTTGTTGGCGTACATCTACACTTTGCACCTTGTAATTTAATCTTACGTAACGGTAGTGTGGGGCAGTTGTTCGTTTTGTTGCATTTGCTAAAGGCTGTTTCACTAATTACTGAAATGGGACTGCCAGAGTCAAGTACTGTAATAAATTTTACGTCATTTACTGTAATGTGAATTACAGGATATGCAATGCTGTTCTGTTTTACATCGTGTTCCTGGAGTAGGATTTCCCTAATGTCTTCCATTTTTACGTAATTATTAGCTACGGCAGCTGCGTCGTCAGCTTCATAAGTATGTTTTGTGGCTGCCAACGGTGTGAGTCATTGTCTACTGTCTCTTTGTTGTCACACATCGACGTGGGTGACTAGGTTGTAAGGAAGATACTTCTTGAAATGGAATTCGTTGTAGCTGTCGAAGTGAAGGTATTGCTGGTGGTTAGTAGGTTTGATATGGACGAAGGTACTGATGTAGCCATCTTTGAGATGGAGGTCAACATCTAGGAAGGTGGCTTTTTGGGTTCGGTAGGACCACGTGAAGCAATTGGGGGAGTAGTTGTTGATGTTCTAAAGTAATGTGGATAATAGGGTGTCCTCACCCTCGATCCTGATCACAAAGATGTCATTGATGAATCTCAACCAGGTGAAGGGTTTAGGTTTCTGAGTTTTTAGGAAGAATTCTTCTAGGTGGTCTAGGAGTAGATTGGCGTATGATGGTGTCATGTGGGTGCCCATAGCCGTACCCCAGATTTGTTTGTAGGTAATGCCTTCAAATGGGAAGTAATTGTGGCTGATGATGCATGCAAATTAACCTTACCTCTGCAGAAAGAACTGCAGTCCACCATCTAAAAACTGGTCCTGACCTTATAATCCTACCTGTAGACAAAGGCTCCACCACTGATGTCTGAACTGCAAGGATTACCTGGCAGCAGGACTCCATCAACTGTCAGATACTTCCACCTACAAACCTTGCCACAATGACCCAATTCAAGAATTACAGCACGATCTCCAGTCACTAGCCAAATCCTTAGGCCCCTCCTGGACCGCTACCTGGAGTCAATCTCTCTACTCACCCCTACCACCCCCCACACTGCTACTTTCTACATGCTTCCTAAAGTCGATAAACCTAACCATCCAGGATGCCTCATTGTGTTGGTTACTGTGCTCCCACTGAGAGAATCTCTGCTGTTGTAGAGCAGCACCTTCAACATATTATCTGGAACCGACCCTGCTATATAAAAGATTCGAACCATTTCCTCCACTGACTCTCCACAGTTCCTGTCCCTTTACCACACGATGCCCTTCTTCTCACTATTGATGCCACCTCCCTTTGCACTAACATTCCTAATGTCATGGCCTTACCACTATTGAACACTACCTTTCCTAACGCCTGACGGATTCCAAACCAACAACCTCCTTCCCTGTCGTCATGACTAGCTACATCCTCACCCACAATTGCTTTACCTTTGAAGGCTACAAACAAATCCAGGGTATGTCTATGGGCACCCACATGGCACCATCCTATGCCTACTTATTCTTGGGCAATCTAGAGGAAGCCTCCCTAAAAACGCAGAATCCTAAACCTCTCACCTGGTTAAGATTCAATGATGATATCTTTGTGATCTGGATCGAGGTTGAGAACACCCTATCCACATTCCTCCAGAACCTCAACAACTTCTCCCCCATTTGCTTCACATGGTCCCGCTCAACCCAACAAGCCACGTTCCTGGAAGTTGTCCTCCATCTCAAAGATGGCCACATCAGTACCTCCATCCATATCAGCGTTATTAAGCACCAGAAATACCTTCACTTTGACAGCTGCCACCCATTCCATACCAATAAGTCCCTTCCGTACAGTCCAGCCACCCATGGTCACCACATCTGCAGTATGAGTGGTCCCTCTCAAAATATACTGAAGCTCTCACTGAAGCCTTCACAGGCTGTAACTATCCTCCCAACGTTTCCAGTCTCTCACCACATCCCCAAGTCTCACTACTCAGTACCACCCAGGACTGGAGCAACCGAATAACATTCTCTGCCAGGGTTTAAACAACCTTTCATCATGTCCTGATATGAAAAATGCCCTGCCCACTATCCTTCCTACCCCACCCACAGTGGTATTCCATCGTTCACTGAACCTACACACATACCCTTCCTTCCTTACACAACCCCTGCTCCCAACGCCTTACCTCACGGCTCATACCCCTGTAATGGACCTACATGCAAGACCTGTCCCATACATCCTCCCACCACCAACTACTCTAGTCTGGTCACAAATGTTACCTATCCCAACAAAGGCAGGCCTACCTGTGAAACCAGTCGTCTGATCTACAAGCTAAGCTGAGAACACTGTGCTGCAATGTATGTGGGCATGACAACCAACAAGCTGTCTGTCCACAAGAATGGCCACTGACAAACAATGGCCAAGAAACAAGTGGACCACCCTGTTTCTGACCAGGCTGCCAAACACGATGTCCTTCATTTAATTTTCTACTTCACAGCCTGTGCCGTATTTATCCTTCCCACCAATACCAGCTTTTCTGAATTGCACAGGTGGGAAATTTCCCTGCAATACATCCTACACTCCCACAACCCTCCTAGCCTCAACCTTCGTTAGTCACTGTCCTCATCCATCCAGCCACTTCCGTGTTCCCATTCTTGCGCTACACAGCCATCATTCCACCACCACACTCGGTCTTTTTACTTCTCTCCATTTCCGTAACTTCCCCTCTCCCCATCTCTTCCCTGCCCTGCATCTAACATGCAGCACCTCACTGTCTGCCACTCCCACCATACTATCCCTCCCCCTCCCCACTCCAGCTTCCTCCTTACCCCTACCCAGTCGCCACTCCCATCATGCACTTGTGCTACTGCTTGCAGTATGGCTTCAGTTGCCTAAGACTGTAGTCGATAACACTGATGCAAAGCTACTGGCCGTGGCATTCAAAGCTAAGAAGCAAACTGTATTGGTTTTATGTAAAAGAATTTAACGTTTATTATGTAATGGACATTATTGTTACTTTATTTAGAACGTGAAAGTCGTCAAGCTTTGATTATTTAAATATGTTCAAATGTAAAATAATGTAGAATAAGCTGTAGCCAATCATATGGACGGCTTCAGAGAAGGGAACTGCGTTAGTTGGTTGAGCGAAAATGTTCGGCGCGCGGGAAACGCGGTCAGAGACGGGCAGAGGGTAGTTCTGGTGTAGACACCAAAGACTACAGTGCGGCTGGAGACACCAAAGTGTATAATTCGGATTGAGACGCGAAAGCGGACAGTCGGTCTTTACGCAGCTAGGAAGTGTAACGACTTAGAAAATTTCGCATTGTGTGGTATGGCGGGTCTTAGTCTCTGAGCAGTGAGCAGCTGCGCGTCTGGTGTGAACTCTAACTCTTCCCGTAGATAACTTGTATTTCGCTATGAGATTGCGAATGATCGAACTGTGTCAAATGGACATGCGCTCGAGTGTAACAGTAACTTTAAATACGACCACTTTCGCTATTAGTTTGCTTTCTGAATAAACATTATTCTAACCAAATCGCAACTGTGTAGTCTACATCATTTATGGGTCGTTAATTTAGTTCCCGACATTATTACTACTGTTATTATATGGTATATTGACTTTGTATTTCGCAAACTTGCCATCAGCCAGACAATTTAACTAAAGGGTCACAAGTGTCTAATTTAGGGCGTGTAATGCGACACCTGCGATTCAATCCCTAGACAAGTTTGAGCCAAGACATTTCGACGAAGGGGAACCGCATGTGAGACCGAACATCTATGGGATGTTAGCTTGCAACTTCAAGTAGCCTGAAATATCCTTTTTGGGTTTCTGCACGCCCCAGCGTTCTACGTTGATCTCCAGCTCCTATTTAAGACCGATACTGTCTTCTGCGCCCGTGTCAATTACACAAAGAAGCATTCTACTACGAAGCATGAAACACTGCGTTATAGAACAGTTACTGTCACAACATTATGTTACATCTAGATGACTTGCAACAGATTTGGAGTGGTTAACTGACGTGCGTTTTCCCACCGCCATCGATAACGGATGATCGATAACCTGATGAAAGCGATCTGATCTCAAGGGTACGATAACATCCAGCGATCCGCACGTATAGCAAATATAAGGCTTACAGATACACTGCGTGCAAGCCTCTTTGTATGACTACTACAGCGTACCTCCTTTCTGTATTCAAGTCTTGGCCAGCCCTTACAATTTCTACCCCTCCACGCTTCCTTCCATTTCGAAACTGTCAGTTCCTTGACGCCTCAGGATATGTCACTACAATCCATCCCTTCTTTTAGTCAAGTTGTGTCACAAATTTCTCTTTTCTCCATTTCTATTCAGCACCTCCTTATTTGTTATTCGATCCACCTATCTAATCTTCAGCATTCTTCTATACATAACATTTAAAAAAACTTCTCTTTTCTTCTTGTCTCAGTTGCGTTTCACTCTTACGTAAGGCTACACTCCAGACAAATATCTTCAGCGAAGACTTTCTAACACTAAATTTATATTAGATATTAATAAATCCCTCTTTTCCAGAAATGCTTTTCTTGCTATTGCCAGTCTGTATTTTATATATTCCTTACTTCGGCCATTATCAGTTATTTTTCTGCACAGAAGACAAAACTCATTTTCAGAATCGCTAATTTACTTGAACTACATTCCATTATCCTACGTTTATTTTTATTAATATTCATATTATAGTCTCTTTTGAAAATATTAGGTCTATCTCTCAACTTCTCTTCCCAGTTCTTAGAAGGGAATATTGGCATGTGTCAATAAACGATCTTGATTAAACTTGACAGGTGCGTACAGGCGACTAAATAATGCAATGTGTGTTTCATTTGTGCGTATCCAATTTAACTTTCAAGGAATAAAACCCAAAACGTAATATGGACCATTCAGGTTTGGAGGGAAATCTTCGAAATGATGGTACATAAAAAATGGTTCTAATATGAAAGTTGAAATGTAATTAACGGGGCCGGCCGCGGTGGCCGAGTGGCTCTAGGCGCTTCAGTTCGGAACCGCACTGCTGCTACGGTCGCAGGTTCGAATCCTGCCTCGGGCATGGATGTGTGTGATGTCTTTAGGTTAGTTAGGTTTAAGTAGTTCTAAGTTCTAGGGGACTGATGACCTCAGATGTTAAGTCCCATAGTGCTCAGAGCCATTTGAACCATTTTTTTTAATTAACGTCCGTGAAAACTGAATTATCGAATTTCGTAATAATTTGAAATTCTGCAAAATACCCTACCAGCATTAATTAATTTTGAAAATTGAAAACATTTATTACAACATATATTGGAGAAGCTTTCAAGCTACGTTCATTCACATGTAATAAAACTGGTTTCTGAAATACCATTTTGGGAAAATAAGCTGTATGCAGTGTGCTGGCAGAGTATTTTCAGCATACTCAACTAAAATATTTAAATATTCTTTATTGGTATTGCTATTTATTTCACTTATATTTATTTCGTTTTTACATTGTTATTTTACGTTTTACATTTATTTTTGTTTTTATTTTTTAGTTTACTGTTTCGCATACGTGTATTCTGTTAACTAAAAATGACAAGTAACTCATTATTATGACACAAAATTATTACAATAATGATAATGAGTACATAAATCCTTAAAACATGATCTTTTCTGAAATCATGCACATAAAGTGAACGAAATTGCTTCATATAATATACGTAACAGAGAACACAATATAAAACAACATTCAGTAGGATTTCAAATGAAATTTGAATGAATATTCAAAGGAAATTAGCAATTACTGTTCATTTGCACTACATAACACGTACTTATTTTTGACATGATTATTGTATTTTCCAAAACACCATTTTGACTGCTGTTACGATGATTTCAAAATGGGTTGTGGCCCGAAACTAGTCATCGAGCAAATAAAAAATTGAAATTAGCAACTTGGGTTGTTTTTTCGTTGTATTGTCCTATCATTGTCAACAATCACATTGCTGTTTCTCTGGCAGTCTCTTTCCACTCTGAAGTCGTGGTCAGATATTAGATAGTCACACATCTCCATTTCATTAAAACTTCCTGCGAAATCTTGTGCTATGCCCAAATCTAAAAGGTAATATACGTCCACACGAAGCTGGTGCTACATTCCAGGTAGCTCTTTCATCAAACTCTCAATGTAACGTCACGCAACTGCACATTATATGAAACAGCCAGAGTGTGTTTATATTTGAAGTTAAAATCTTCTGGGTTATTAGGTCACTTCATATTTCCTCAGAATGGTTTCCAGTGCTTTCTTAAGACTTTTTTCCAGTATTCCTCTTGTTGTCACACTGTTATTCCTGTGTAGGAGAAAATGTAGGTTTGCCTTGACACCATCTGTCACAGTGACGAACTTGGAGAATTTACTGTGTACATGATAGTTAAATGATCCACACATCCGCTTGCTAAACATTGCAGACTTCCCCTTCTGTAATTGCTCCTGACAGTCCATTAAGATAACAAATTTTAGCAACCATAATGTTATCGCGAAAACTGTTCTGTATTGGCCATAGGCACACTGAAATTCTTATGCTAAGAAGCGTTCCATTTATGGTGTAATTTATACTACCAATATCAAGTTCTCCAGTAATAATAACATAACAAAGCTTTCATAGGTTGGTCTCACCCTCCACCCTAACTGGTGAGGGATGTTTAGTACGTCGGATGAAGGCATGTTGATAATCTCCACTGCCGAGAAGACTGCTCAGTTTCAACTCTCAAACCTCCTTTTACACTCTAAAAATCAAAACCAATGTACGTATTGCACAAGTTCCATACTAAATCAGGGGAAACATATTCCTCTCAATCCAGGACATTGTTCTCCACAAAACCATCAGATATAGATATCGCCGAATTAGGACTGGCAATCACACACAATATTATCCCGTAAGTCCCAAGAAAAAGAGTAATTGCGTCGCATTGTCATTAATGGTTTCTCATTATAGAAATTACTCCTCCAAGTTCAGTTACTATAGTGCGTGTACGGAAAAGGAAACGGAAATGGAAGACATCGAAGTGGAAAAACGAATACTGAAGTATATGGAGAAGGCAGTTACCATAAGGGATGAATATAAACTGCAGTTGGAAAAAGCAAATGTTATTTCAGATGCGCAGACAATGCTTACAAATGGCCTTAAACACTTTGTATGGAGAAATCTCGCAACGAGCGGGGAATATTAAATACTTGCAATTACTGTTAATAGCACTGGTAACGACCATATGTTAGAATCTTAACCGAGAATTATGGATTCGAGCATGTTTACTAAGATAGAGGACACAAGAAAAATATGTTTATAAAGCTTCAGTCACACATGGATGTGCATACAAAGTATTGTTACACTGAATTTAAAAGTTGTGGACTGGATATTGTGCACCTAACAACGGAACAACAATTTGCAGAACTTAGAAACAACATAATAACAAATTTCAATCTCTGCTCGTCTGCAAACCTTGCAAATATAAATTTCTGTACGGAAATTATACAAGACTCTTCACCAGAAGAGCTGGTAGCGTACACCCAGGAAGATGTGGAGTGTTATAGCAACAGTGTTATGCAAAAAATGCTAGGTAACATTGAAACCTCGAATGCTCTCGTCTGGAAGAATATTGCTGGTACTAACAGAGATAACTGTCAAAGCCATAAAAGAGGTCGTTTATAGGAAAAGCTGAGGTATGTATTGGAAATTTGGAACTTATTTTCCTCATACCTGTCAAGTTAGTGGCTGGAGAAAGAATGAGAAGAGTTCAATATAGATTTAAATTATAAGCTAAACATTAAGCTGGTCGTCATTAAATCTGCACCAAATAAAAATAAAGAGCGTGTCAATGTACATGCAATAATTAATAAATTTAGAGAATATATTATACTTTCTTCTTTGTTGTTCCGTCAAAATCCTAAAAAGGCTGCCTTTTACAACGATCTGTGTGTATGGGATGTGGGTTGTTGTATGACCTTGATAAGTTGTTAAAGCAGGGTAGCTGAAAGCGTAGCGACAGCCTATGTGAGTTTAATGTCCTACTCCTCTGGTTTTCGTTTCTTTCTTATACATAACATACATGACATTTAGGGTTACAGAATCCAACAAGGCAGTTGGGCTATAATGTTTAATGTGGATGCTCTGCAATGGTAGAGTAAAACCTATACAATATACATATGTGTCAAATCACAATCCCAAGAGTGAGGAAAGTTATTGGTGACCACCTTACAGATTTTATAATGTGTCCAAACATGCATCTACAAGAAACATTTATGTCTTTCTTAGCTAAAGAACCTGGTATTACTAGGCTGGAGACCATTACACAATGTGTTGTTTGTTTGGTCCCTGTGCAAGACTGTGTGAGTATATATGTGGTATGACGTACATCGGCCAGACGATCAGGACCGTTGACATCAAGTACAAAGAGCACCAAAGGCGCACCAGACTGAGACAGGGAACCAAGTCAGCGATTGCCGAGCATTGTTTATAACTCAATCATTGTATGAAGTATAATGATACCAAGATTTTAACACGAACGTCGAGATACTAGGGCAGCGTCATCAAAGAATTTGTTGAGATTAAAGTTGTGGAGAATCTCATTAACCGGGATACCGGTTTCCAGCCGAGCTCGGCTAGGAACCCAGCACTCGATCTTTTGAATACGTAACGTAGGCAACATCCAGACCCCAAGGGACACAAGCGTAAAGATGGAATTAGAGACAAACAGCCCAGTACATGTAACAATGTACGTAAGGGAAATGGCACCTCAGACAACATACTCGGTATCTGAGGAGGTTCTTCCGAGTCTCGAGCGACAGTTTGAACGCAATCGGACTGAAACTAACACCGCAGACGCTCCTGGGGTGCAAGAACTTCGAACGGAACGCCTAACACGATGAGCGGTGCGCGACTCGCGGACATGCCGTTTATTGCTCGTCATCTTGTTTTTATGGTTCTGTCGAATCGTTTTTCTTTTAATACGATTTACTGGTGTCACTAGTTTGCTGGTTTGCTTGCCCGTGAGTGGCAGCAGCAGCGCTTACCGATAAGTGCACCAGCATTCTGAGGCGTCGCAGCAAGGGCGCGATCGCCAGTTTGTCTATTGAAGCTTTCTTGTATGAATGTATGTGGACTCCAGTGCAAGTAGTCAGAATCTTATACAATCTGCAACGGGCGAGCTGTGTCCTGCAGACGTGCGTCATGACCATATGACGTGACTGCAGCGTGCGAAAGTAGCGGAGAGGCGCTTACAGAGTAGTTACATTCTCTAAAACTATAAAAATTAGTGACTATAAATAGCCTGAGGAACTTCATATTAGGTACATAACGTTCTGTTGTGTAAAGGAACAATCTTTCAAAATCTGAAGTCAATAACTACCATAATTTGGAAGTTACTAAGAAAAAGTCAGTAAAAAACGTATT
The DNA here is from genome assembly GCF_023864345.2 of Schistocerca serialis cubense. Taxonomy (NCBI): domain Eukaryota; kingdom Metazoa; phylum Arthropoda; class Insecta; order Orthoptera; family Acrididae; genus Schistocerca; species Schistocerca serialis. Next base: position 1,101,999,441 of record NC_064639.1, read on the forward strand.
TATCCAACACTTAAAAAACTAAATCAGTATATATATGTTCATAGTTCACCAACTGAGACTGTTTGAAAAAAAAATTGTTCGAATGGCTCTGAGCACTATGGGACTTAACATCTGAGGTCATCAGTCCCCTAGAACTTAGAACTACTTAAACCTAACTAACCTAAGGACATCACAAACATCCATGCCCGAGGCACGATCCGAACCTGCGACCGTAGTGTGGGACATTCGCCAATACTAAATTTTCAGTTTGTAATTCTCTATAGGAACTTGCAAGTGTTCCAGCTTTGTATCGTGGGAACGAATCCACCAGTGGTTCCCCTACTTGTGGATGACAGATGTCCAAGCATGTTTGAATATGTAAGAGACAGCCAAAACGTTCGCGACTATATAGTTAAATTCCAAACGTAAAGTACAGCTTAAAGTTTATTTCATTTTATTTAATTTGTTTAACAAGAGAATTTTGAGTTGATTATGTTAATTACATCAATGAGCTAAGAGCAGTGGCTGGTTCTTGCTAGGTTTTGGTGCGTGACTCTCCCTGAAAGTCAGTTCTGATTGGCCGTAATTCTGTGCAGCCAATAAGAAGTCAGACTGTTTGCTACCTAAAGCATAAGATAGAGGGGATAGTAGATGCAGAGAGAGAAGAAGGAAGTGGTGGACTAGCTTTCGAAGGAGCCGGTCATGCTGAAAGTGTCCGAACGCATTATGTGTAAAATGAAGTGATATTGTGACTTCCGCGTTTCGGTACAGTGATAAAGGCAGCTGGTGTTTACCATTAACTATTTGTGAAATTTGAAGAGTCGAGAGATATTTTTCTCTGGAGAAAATCGCGTGTGTAAACTTTGAACTGAAAGCCTGGCGGTACTAAGTAAATTTTTTTTGCTGAGTATTTATGGCGAGCAAAAACTTTATTTAAAGACAACCACTGAATGCCGAGTGCAAAAATAAATAGTAGTTTACTGACTGTGGTACTCTCGTAAATGATTGTGGAATTGGATAGAAAACGTTCTGGCTATTTGAGTGTGACGGGGACTGTGAACAGGAATTTTAATGATTTGAACACATGTGGGCTGATGATCTTGCTTAATAGCAACAAAAAAAATCCTAATGTAAGTTTAAAAGGACCTTTGAACTTAGAAATTTGAACAGCAACCTATTTCCTATTTATTCTTGAGAGTTCACAAGACTATTTTCAGCTTTTTGTACTTATAGCTGCCTTCGACGTGTAGTTATGAAATCTCAGTTTCTTCAACACTGATTTTCTGAGATATATTAAGTAGCTGCAGTCAGGAGTTACGTGTGCAGATCTGCAGCAGTATCGAGGTAGGTGGACAATTTATGTAGCAGAACCGCCGTAGATGTGCGAAAGAGAGCGTTACGTCACAGTACTATCTCTGGAGCGACCACTAGTATTTCTGGGTAGTGGTGTGTCTGGAATGGAGTAAGGGACGGAGCGCCAGTGAGGTCTGGACAGCCAGTACTCGGCGACCGCTGGACACACACATGAACTGCCCGACGAAAGGAGACTGGAGCGGGAACGACCGCTGGTTGGTCGCTCGGTTGGTCCTCTTATTGGGTGACGTGTATTTGGTCTTTTGACCGTTTCTGGGCCTCGTCAGATGGTAATCTTACCGGAAGTGGGTCGGTTCCTTCCTCTACATCTACATCTACATTGATACTCCGCAAGCCACCCAACGGTGTGTGGCGGAGGGCACTTTACGTGCCACTGTCATTACCTCCCTTTCCTGTTCCAGTCGCGTATGGTTCGCGGGAAGAACGACTGTCTGAAAGCCTCCGTGCGCGCTCTAATCTCTCTAATTTTACATTCGTGATCTCCTCGGAAACTATAAGTAGGGGGAAGCCATATATTCGATACCTCATCCAGAAACGCACCCTCTCGAAACCTGGCGAGCAAGCTACACCGCGATGCAGAGCGCCTCTCTTGCAGAGTCTGCCACTTGAGTTTATTAAACATCTCCGTAACGCTATCACGGTTACCAAATAACCCAGTGACGAAACGCGCCGCTCTTCTTTGGATCTTCTCTATCTCCTCCGTCAACCCGACCTGGTACGGATCCCACACTGATGAGCAATACTCAAGTATAGGTCGAACGAGTGTTTTGTAAGCCACCTCCTTTGTTGATGGACTACATTTTCTAAGCACTCTCCCAATGAATCTCAACCTGGTACCCGCCTTACCAACAATTAGTTTTATATGATCATTCCACTTCAAATCGTTCCGTACGCATACTCCCAGATATTTTACAGAAGTAACTGCTACCAGTGTTTGTTCCGCTATCATATAATCACACAATAAAGGATCCTTCTTTCTATGTATTCGCAATACATTACATTTGTCTATGTTAAGGGTCAGTTGCCACTCCCTGCACCAAGTGCCTATCCGCTGCAGATCTTCCTGCATTTCGCTACAATTTTCTAATGCAGCAACTTCTCTGTATACTGCAGCATCATCCGCGAAAAGCCGCATGGAACTTCCGACACTATCTACTAAGTCATTTATATATATTGTGAAAAGCAATGGTCCCATAACACTCCCCTGTGGCACGCCAGAGGTTACTTTAACGTCTGTAGATGTCTCTCCATTGATAACAACATGCTGTGTGCAGAGATGTCGTCGCTGATGGGAAAGAGTTACCTCTGCGTGGGTGGGTCCGAGCCAGTGTGCCCGGGTCGCCGTGTCTCCGAGTTCCGAACGGACATCAAGGGAGTCGGGTTGGAGCTGCAGTGAGCTCCGGACAGCCAAGACTCACCCGACCGTTGCCGACACTCATAACTTTGACTGGGGACAACCTTGGTTGGTCGTTCAGGCGGTCGCCTCGTCGGACGACGTGTATTTGGTCGCGACCGCTTATGGAAACTCTGTGTGTGCGTGACTTGTCATTTCTCCTTGTTGTTCCACAGTGGCTGGTTTTAGAATTGTCGGAGTTCTTGGTGCAAGTGTTTGCGTGGAACTTTGTGGAGCTTCTGTGACTTGCGCTGAGCAGACGAATGCTGTCTGGATACTGGAGTAGCCAGTCAATCGGTTGTGAAAGAGCAGCGAGGAAGTCTCCGCGGCGTGAGGTCAGGCCGGGGCTGCTGGAAGCGTGCACGTGCGCGCAGAGTTTTGACGCACTAGCTGCGAGAGCTGCGAAGTTCGTCGCCCACCAAACCCGGATACTGGAGTTGAGTAATCAGTTAACCTGTTAGGAAATGTCAACTGCCGTGACATCTCTTCGTTCACTGCCTGTTGTTGCTTCCTGGACCGTTCCCGCAGGCAGCAGTGTACGGTGTACTGGAGTTGGCAAATTTTGCAGACGTCTTTCTGTGTGGAGTTTAACTATTGAAATGATTGTAACATATTAGTGAAGTGCACCAGCAGTGAAGTGCACCAGCAGATGGCCTTGTGGCCATCAACATTCCCGTTACCTGCCCTGGTTGTTAACGTGGTTTTCCGGCAGTGTGTTTTCTTCAGTGTGTTGATGCTGTCTGGCGTGGCATGTAGTTCGATAGCTTTGGTGTTTTTCATTTTTTTTTTTTTTGTCTTTGAGTGGGTATTGTATCTTGCCTGTGTTAAGATGCCGATTGTCAAGACGTAGTGCTGCTGGCATCTTCGTCCTTGTTGATATTTTCGGTTGTTGTGCCGTTGGTCGGGTGGAACGGAATTTATTAGGTTGCTGGTTGGCTCGTCACCTGTCCCTACGTCGTGCTGCCACCCAGTTATTTAGTGTTACGCTTGGCTATCTTTCTTACCTAAACTGTTGTAAGAATTTCCTCCCCCGGCCGACCCTTGGAACTGTTCTGAACACCTTTGTTCTGTTGTTTGGGATTGTGATTTTCTTTAGCCTCAAGTACTGTGTGAGGCCCTCAGCCGTGTACTAATTTAGTTCATTTTAATGTTCAGTACATAGCCTTCAGCCGAATCTTATGTGAAATACACTCCTGGAAATTGAAATAAGAACACCGTGAATTCATTGTCCCAGGAAGGGGAAACTTTATTGACACATTCCTGGGGTCAGATACATCACATGATCACACTGACAGAACCACAGGCACATAGACACAGGCAACAGAGCATGCACAATGTCGGCACTAGTACAGTGTATATCCACCTTTCGCAGCAATGCAGGCTGCTATTCTCCCATGGAGACGATCGTAGAGATGCTGGATGTAGTCCTGTGGAACGGCTTGCCATGCCATTTCCACCTGGCGCCTCAGCTGGACCAGCGTTCGTGCTGGACGTGCAGACCGCGTGAGACGACGCTTCATCCAGTCCCAAACATGCTCAATGGGGGACAGATCCGGAGATCTTGCTGGCCAGGGTAGTTGACTTACACCTTCTAGAGCATGTTGGGTGGCACGGGATACATGCGGACGTGCATCGTCCTGTTGGAACAGCAAGTTCCCTTGCCGGTCTAGGAATGGTAGAACGATGGGTTCGATGACGGTTTGGATGTATCGTGCACTATTCAGTGTCCCCTCGACGATCACCAGTGGTGTACAGCCAGTGTAGGAGATCGCTCCCCACACCATGATGCCGGGTGTTGGCCCTGTGTGCCTCGGTCGTATGCAGTCCTGATTGTGGCGCTCACCTGCACGGCGCCAAACACTCATACGACCATCATTGGCACCAAGGCAGAAGCGACTCTCATCACTGAAGACGACACGTCTCCATTCGTCCCTCCATTCACGCCTGTCGCGACATCACTGGAGGCGGGCTGCACGATGTTGGGGCGTGAGCGGAAGACGGCCTAACGGTGTGCGGGACCGTAGCCCAGCTTCATGGAGACGGTTGCGAATGGTCCTCGCCGATACCCCAGGAGCAACAGTGTCCCTAATTTGCTGGGAAGTGGCGGTGCGGTCCCCTACGGCACTGCGTAGGATCCTACGATCTTGGCGTGCATCCGTGCGTCGCTGCGGTCCGGTCCCAGGTCAACGGGCACGTGCACCTTCCGCCGACCACTGGCGACAACATCGATGTACTGTGGAGACCTCACGCCCCACGTGTGAGCAATTCAGCGGTATGTCCACCCAGCCTCCCGCATGCCCACTATACGCCCTCGCTCAAAGTCCGTCAACTGCACATACGGTTCACGTCCACGCTGTCACTGCATGCTACCAGTGTTAAAGACTGCCATGGAGCTCCGTATGCCACGGCAAACTGGCTGACACTGACGGCGGCGGTGCACAAATGCTGCGCAGCTAGCGCCATTTGACGGCCAACACCGCGGTTCCTGGTGTGTCCGCTGTGCCGTGCGTGTGATCATTGCTTGTACAGCCCTCTCGCAGTGTCCGGAGCAAGTATGGTGGGTCTGACACACCGGTGTCAATGTGTTCTTTTTTCCATTTCCAGGAGTGTATTTTAAGATACGGCCTCCAGCCGTCTGAAGTAAAAAAAAAATCTTTTGAAGGTTTAAAAATTTTGTCTTCTATCTTAATTTTGTTACCCAGGCCTTAAGCCTTGAGTTGTTCTATGTTCAGTATGTGGGCTTCAACCGAATTTATGTGAAATATTTTAAGCCCTCTTCTATCTTGTAACTAAGGCCTTCAGCCGTGCGTATTCCTTAACGCAATTTTAATAACTTGCGTTCTGGCCTTCAGCATTATTGTTTCTAAATTCTTTTAAAGGCACGTGTGATTAAGTGTTTTTAGCAAATAAAGTTTGTATCTCTGAGCAACTAGCAGCAACTGATTTGGGCCCCTTTCCACAACCTGATCCGCTCTTTCCTGGGAAACGAGATTTCAACGCCACAGCACGGTAACAGAACGACCTAATTCACAGAAGGACTCAAGTGACGCCAATCGGAAGATAAAACGTCTAGCACAGCTTGGACGCCATTCATAACTTAATTCAGCTATACTGACAACGGATAATAACCACAAAGTACACGCACAGCGTTCGGAACAGCCGCGGCTAGAAGAAAACGCTACAGGCGTTGCTATTGGTCGGCGCACACCACGGACAGAGTGTCAGAAGCGGCGCGGACCGCAGAGAGAACGCCTGGCACAACGTAGGCATAAATACCGTACTCGTTCCACACTGGAATTAGTATCGGACAGCACCTGAAGAAGAGTCACGTAGTTGAAATATCGTGCGGGAAAGACGCGAATAACTGGCAGAAACCCGATTAATCAACATGACAACTTACTGAATGTTTCAAGAGCAACTGTTTCAACAGTCACGACAGCCTACACAAAATATGGAAAGACATAATCGTGTAAACATAGCAGTGGGCGCAAATCAGAAGTAAATGACAAAGATCGTCGTACGCTAACACGGATTGTATCAAAACAACACAGAACTACGGCGAGTGAAGTGACTGTAAAGCTCAATAGCCGTCTTCAGTTCCCCGTATCTATCGACACTGTCCGTCGAGAATTCCATAAAACGAATATTCATTGACAAGCTGCTATACCGAAACCATTAGTGACGACAACCAACGCAAAGAAGCGTAAAACATGGTGTCAGGAGCATAGATCCTGGGCTGCTGATCAGTGGGAACACGTCATACGGTCCGACGAGTCAACGTTTTCGTTATTTCCAACATCAGGCTGGGCTTACGTCAGAAGAACGCCAAAACAGCCTACAATTCTGACTGCTTGCATGGAGGCGGAAGTGTGATGGTGTGGGCAGCCATATCATGGTATTCCGCTGGTCCCATCATTACTCTCAAAAGCCGTGCTACAGCCAAAGATTATGGGAACATTGTAGGTGATCAGGTGCACCCCATGATTCAAATGTTGTTCCCCAACAATGATGCCATATTTCAGGACGATAATCCACCCATTCACGTAGCCAGGTCAGTACAATATCCTCAGCCGGCAGAGTCTCCGGACTTGAACATTATCGAACCCTTGACGGCGGTACTGGAGCGCCGAATACGAAGCAGATTTCCGCCTCCCTCGTTACTACAGGAGATAGAAGAGATTCTGATCGAACATGGCATAACATTCCATTGGAGACTATACAATCATTATATGTCAGTCTTCCAAGATGAATCGCAGCTGCATTACGAGCAAATGGTGGTCCAACCCCCTATCAGTAAACCATTCCCAAGCAAGTACAGGTATTCACATTATTTTGCCTATCCCCTGTATATCTGCCAACAGACCTGCTCATGGAACTAAGAGCTACTCTAGGAATCTTCAATAGCGACGTAGGAGTGGAGTCATACAACAAGCAGCCATATTTATTCTTGCTTCTATTTAACAGTATGTACCGGTATGTGTGGGTCCTAGAGTTGGCTTGCGACGGTGCGGTGTTAAAAAGTTCGCTAGCACTGAGTGAATAAAGCTGCAAATTAATGTACACCTACCTCAGTACAGCGTTCGTTCACCATCCGTTGCTGTGCATTCGTAGGTACTATGTAGACGATGTTAAAAGCAGCATTGAAGAAAACCATCGTCCATACTTACGATTGCATAGTCTGTGTAACTCAGGTAACAAAATAAACCCGTAAATCTCTAGTAATAACGGGCAAAAGTGGATACTTCCTTCCTTCATTGAAAATTTCCGCTTCCCAATACTAATTTTTTTTATTGGCTTTTAGTTATGGTGTCAACAGCCCACATTTACGTTGGTAGCACATCCACTACTAGTTCATGAAGCTTATATCACACGCAATACAGCCAGAAATGTATTAAGTCCAACCCGAAATATTACGAGATTAATGCTGTCAATACACTGCGACGAAATGAGTTTCACACTCGGTCCTTTTCAGTGGATTCTTCAAAGGAAGATGCTCGCCAAAAAATGTTCTGTAAATGCATACTTAACAGGCCACGCAGAATTCTTCACAAAGGCCGATAGTTTCACATGTGGTTTTCTCTACAACAAACACTCCAGAATCTCCCAAACTTCACAGAACTGTCCATAAATGTATCTGCTTGCACGACGATATAAACCGAATGCGAAATAACAGTAACTTCTTCATTTTACAAAAAGCTTTTTCGGACACGCCTAACGTGACCATCTCGTCCGGCAGCTAGTCCACTACTCCTGAATGCCGTTGCTTTCAGGGCATATGACTCATTCCAATGCGCGGGAAAGACTTTACTCTGAGTGGTAAATCAAAACGAACAGCCAATCAGATCAATCTTTCAAGATCATATTCATGCTTAAACTGTTTTACTCCAATCAACACTCGCAGACGCATTTACGCATTTCATGCTGCAAATATTAACAAAACGTTACTGCCTCACCAACACAGTTAGACCTCAATAGACCGGTGATGCTGTAATGTAACATATATGCTTTAGAACTGATTATCCTCTTATGACCTTTCTGGCTGCCTTATTACAAAAGCAAACACTCGTAGACATACGTCATCCACCAGTTAGAGGGATTTACAGTTTTCATGACACCCTGGTGGCGTAACACTTGCGAGTTACGTAAGGTGTAACACAATATAGTCTTGAAATTTGACGTATGTCCCGCATACACAAGCATATTCACTCTCTTTTACTCTCAACGTAATACAAAATATAAATATTAACTTTTAAACTGTTATTTTCATTACAAAAGAAAAATTATCGAAAGTTTAAAATTGAAAATCTTTATAAAATAAATCAGCACAATGAGAGTGCTGTTACTGTTTTTAAATAACAAAATAAGTGTAAACTACTATTGTTCCTATTTCTATTTACTTTCTTAAGTGTCGGTTAAGTACTTTTTAATGGGTTTTTATAGGTAGCGATATCAAATTTTGACACAAAGTTCGTTTGAGTAACAAAAGGTCATGTACCAAATTTAGAATAAAACAAATAATATTTAACATAGTTATTTAGTTTCTTAGGTGACGTGAGTAAGTGATTTTAGTACGCGCCACAGTGAGCATTCTCAGGGTCCGCTTTAGCGAGAGGTGTGGCTATGACACCTACGGCAGGCCACAAGTCGGCTGCCGCCGAATGCTACTATACTGCAGGCTTCCAAAACAGCTTGCCATAACGTAACAAAACTTACTGCAAAATCTTCAGTCGCGTAATACCTGCGGCGCTACAGGCTCCCCAGTCAGTGCAAGACAAAGCTTTAAGGATGTTAATTCTCTTCTGTACTTTAGGCTGAAGTTCATTGGTATGTTTCTACCATGTCAGTCGAATGTCTAGCCGCATACCCAGAAATTTAACTTGAGTAGTTGCTAAAATAGTATGGTTTTAATTAGCAAGAAAATGATTCTTCATCTGCCCCGTGTCTTGCGAAGACTGTCGGATGGCATTTCTTAGGCATCATACCCGTTGCTATCTCGAGTAACCCAGTTACCATATACTGACACTTCTTCGCAGGTAATTCAAGTATGGTTCTGATCCTGGTGCTTGGCGTCAATCAATAAGTCGTCTTCATACTGTGGAAAGGTGACAGGATAACGTAATCGCCTATCAGTATCCCTGGTTTATATATAAAAAAGTAAAGGACTTAATGAATCCCCTTCGAGTCAGTTGTCTGTCCGACGTGCTTAAACGTAAGACCCTATTTTGTAGTAAATGCGAGTACTAGCTGACTATTTTCGGCGGTAAATCCAAATCACGTTTGTCGTAATACAGGAATCAGAGGCATTCAGTTGCACATTTGCAACCAAGGTACTTAGCGAATCTAACGTGGTGACATTTTTTCAGAAATCAAACATCTTATAGTGAAGTCCTGTCGTATTCTCTACAAACCATTCAAATCTTTTCCTCACCATCTTATTCATAATCTTGTAGATACAAGAAATTGCAGATATTGGACGGAAAGAGCAAACAGACACTGGATCTCCTCCAGTTTTGGGAACTGGTATCATTTTGATTATCGTCCCTTACTCAGGGACATAGGTACTTTGAAATAAATCGTCGATAATTTCGAGAAGAACGATCTTTATTTCGTAGGGAAGATTAAAAACCATAGAATACGAATTTCGTCTGAGCCTGCCGAACAGTGTTTCTGCTTCATATAGTGCTGCATCTCATTTATACTGAAAGGTTTATACAGTTGTGATGTTTAGTCAGGCACATATCCTTGCCGGCAGATCGACAGCACAAGGGCACTTCGAGGTGGATAGACTGGAGCTAACAGGTCCGTGAATGACTCTGCGCAGTCCGTATCTTCCCGGACGGTATTCTTATTGACATTTGCTCCTTTAACAACTCCTATCCTTCTCCAGAGTGTTTGTACTTTGTACTGAAATATCCAGTCCAAGTTCGGAACAAAATTTAATCCAGCCTTTCTTTTTTGCGTTACGGGTGACACCTTTTACCAGAGCCGTTTTCTTCTTCTTATCTACAAAATTATCATAATTCTGATTTATTTTAAATATCAGGTTTACAAGCCGTCGTTTGGGGACGGCACGAAAATATCACAGATACTTTATATCACTGGTCACTGCCTAGAGCGTCAGTGACGGGCCCCGCGTCATTTTGAGAATATATATTCTGGTTGGTTGTTTAGTATATCGTAAAACTAGGTCTTACTGACCGATAAAGTTTACTGGTTCATTATTGCTGAAATCAATTACCTGGACGTCCCACGTGCGATTGTTTGTGTTGAAACTTCCTCCAAATACGCGTTCCTTCGGAAGCTGGTTGAAATATGTCACCACGTGGCTGCGGAGACATGGGCATGAAGAGGACAGTATATAGTCTTAATATTCGAAACGTGCTGCAAGTTCACTATGACGACAAATTACATATGGACATTATGGTTACCGGACATAGTCAGCAGGAAACTGATCTCTTATTATGAAAAATATAATCTTCTTATTACAGGAGATTTATTTTCCGAGATAGAAGTAATTACACATATGGTCTACTAGCTTCGACAAATTTTAAATGCTACCTTCTGAGCATCTACTTGTAACGCCGGAAATGCATATCCTCCTATTTTCATCTATTGTACTATTATTTTTTTCCCTTGTTTTGTTACCTCAAGATATGACGTTTCTGTCTCTTTATATATTGTAATTGTTTTACAGTTTGTATATATATATTTATGCACTCATGTCGATGTATAATTGGTTTGTTTCGTAAATATTATTTGTATTTTTACGCTGGGTCTTGCCTAGGGAAAACTGCTATCGAACGATTGCATCGATGGGTCGTGTGAAGAATCAAAGTGTGTAGGATCTTTGGTAGTGTTAACTCTGCCGCGTGGAGCGCGGGCAGGGTAGTGAGAGTCTGGCGGGAGTAGCGAGTGGAGCAGGTGTTGTGTGACGCTCCCGCGAGTTGCCGCGCTTTCGGGGTTTGGCAGCATGTAATTGCGCTCGACTCGCGATGATAGTTTCTGACATGGTGTCGCGGACGGGAAGCATTAGCTGGCGCACATCAAGAGCCCGTTTCGCCTGGTGACCGTGTCGAGAAGAAGGCGCGCCAACATCCAGCTTCTGCAACAGCGACGGCCGACAATGAGTGACTGTCGCCACCTCCTCGATCGACGGCTTCAAACCTTCAATCAACCAACAAGGAAGACTAAAAGCACGTAAAGTTTCAGAACTGTATGGCAGACCTCAGCTTTTCAAATTGTTCCATTTGCCTCGCAAAATTACAGCAACTTAGCATGAACCTTTGTTGCTCATTGTCCCAATTGCATTGCCAAGCAGGGTCCCTTCCTTTTCCGAAATGAACCCGAGTGTCGTTGAAATTCAAACGCCAGCATTAAAATAATATGATTAGATTTCACTGCTTTAATTTCAAAGTTCAGTAGCTGGCTACAATATTTAGGTTACACGAGCACAAATTTAGAGTGCGAGTTTTGTTAGCATATTTTAGCTTACCTGTGACTGCAGCTCAGCTTGGTACGTACTAAATTTTACTATTGTTAATAGTTCAGAATCATTTAATTCAAGTTCAAAGTTAAATCTCTTGTTTCTAAATTGCGTAGAGTCAAGTTGCTTTTGAAATGATTGTTGAGGTAGTCCAAGACTAACCGTATTTTACTGGATTTCGATGTGCTTCAGAAAGAAAGCTCACTATTAACTTCAGTCACTAAATTAACTTTCGATTTTCCGGTTTTATTAATTCTTTTGCTAAATTAAGTCAGAGTGTAGCGAAATTTATTACTTCTGACAAACTTTCAGTTTTCACACTACACGTGTCAACCTTCAGTTGCCACGCTTCTAGTGTTAATTATACGTGTAATAACCTTTCTTTTTCAGTTACTATAGTAATTGTCCTTAGGACTGGCGACCGTGATTTCCCCCAAATCTCAAATATCTAATTACCGCTAGTTAATTGTTAACGTAACGGCCGCACATTTACTTTCTTTATTTACTTTACCCCTTTTCAAAATTAATTTCCACCAGTTTCATTTGCGTTTTTCCTTTCATTTAGATGTAACCCTTTCCTCCCTCTTTACCGATAGATTAACTTCGGTGACGATTGCTTTTCCCAAATTTCCATTAGGTACACGCGGTTTAATTTTTCACTGTCATTAAGGTCGATAAGTGAGGGGGGAGGTTACACGTGGCGACCGTGACAGGACAATCTTCGGATTTGAGGTTGTTCTGGACACGAATTTTGTATGTTGCAAATCTCGTAACAAAGTACTGGTTACGTACAGGCCGTTACGTCAGCGAGAATAAGTAGTGGGAGTAATCCTAATTATATTTGAGATTTGGCAGTTATATTGAAAATTATTAAAATGAGTGAAGGCAACAATTGCCAAAATTTGGTAGACTTGGATACGGAACAATCGGTCGAACAGTGGGAAACGCGCGCCGCGGTACCCATTGTTCAGGGGCAGGCGGCTAGCATGAAAGACGCGACCGCCGAAACGCAACAAAGAGCAGAAATGGAATTCCAAAGTTTAGTAAATGTTTTGGAATCAGAAGTGAAAATCAAATCTGAATCCCTTGATGACGAATACGGGGGGACAATTAAAGAAGAAGCCGCTGCGGAATTAAAACCGGTAGTTTCCGGGAATTTAACTGATTTATTGAATGTTTTGATTAACGAAATCAAGAGTCAATCGGCCAAGCAAGAAGATCAGGCTGCCAAACAAGAAGCTCAGGCTGCCAAGCAAGTAGCTCAGTCTGAAAAAATTGTACGAATGCTAGACAATCAGAACAAAGCTATTAACGTTGTTATCAACAATGTTGGAGTTGTTAACACAAAAGTTGATAAAATCAAAGAAGATATTGTTGTAATTAATACCGAAATCGGTAATCTTAAACAGGAAATGATAGGCGTTCAGGCGGAAATTACGAGCATAAATACTCGTTTTGATTCCGAAATTAGCAGAATCGAGAAAAGTGTAGGAGACGCAGTTGCTCCGATCATCGAGAATAAGGTGACGGAACAAATTCAATTAGTGAGAAAAGAGGATCATCAGAAGGTGGAAACTTTAAAGGCTTTAGTATCCGAAGTAGATACCAAAGTGACGAAGCAGGCTAATTCCTGCGAAGAGAAAAAGAGGGAAGTGGAAACGCTTGCGACAACCACTTGCCAAGTGATTACGAGGGTGTCGGAATTAGAAAGGAAACTTGACGAAAAACAGAGCTATGTGCCAATGTGTGCACATAGTTCGGAGTTGTTGACGAAAGAGGAGCGGTTCGACCCCTTGAAAAAAGGCGGTATACACCCGACGGATTTCATTAAAAATTGTGAAAGAGTTTTACCCAGATCATGGACTAATGAGAGAAAAATTAATGCGGTTATTGATGTGTTGGCTGGTGATGCCAAGCGTTGGGGCTTAAACCTCAACATTACGAACCTGACTTTTGACGAGTATAAAAATTTGTTTCTGGCTGAATACTGGTCAGAGCAAAAACAGCAAAGTGTCTGGCGCGAATTTGTCGTATCGAGGCCTTTTGATGCGAATTCGCGCGGTTCGATGAAGGAGTTTTGTGAGGGCTGGATCCGCAAGTTGGAATACTTGCGTGATCGCCGCACGGAATCCGAAATAGTCTGGGAACTCTACAAAAAGCTTCCAGATGACACAAAACGCTACGTAGGAAGCAATTACAGGACAATAAATGATTTCGTGGAAAGAGTGGAGGACGAGGACAATTGGCGCAATAATCGCGACAGTGGTAGAGGCCGTGGTAACAACAACGGGTACCACAGCAACCACAACAACGATAACCATGGGAATAATGCATACCGCAACCATGGTAGCAACAACAATAATGGTTCGGACCGTAATAACAATCGGTACAATGCAAATAATAACAGGAATGACGGAAACCAGTATCATACTAACGTGATACGGGCTTCACAGAATAGTAATAACGCCAGAGGGTGTGATCAGCCGCCTCAGCAACATCCGAGGAGCGTATCTGCTGGGACGAGACAGGGAAACCATTAGCCGCGCCGGTGAGGGGCCGACCGGGCGTGGAGAAATTTTGGCGGCCCAATAACAAGAGAAAACCAAGGTGTCGTCGTTATGAAAATTCCGTATGGTCTAATCAACGGCGGGAGAGTGTGCCAGTGTTAGGAGAAAGGAGTGCGTCCACAAGTAGTAGATCAACTGTATACACGGCAGTAGAAAATACATTCACTGTCAGTGACAACAATTTAAGTAGTGTTCTGGAAATCTATTATAAAGGGGCAGCTGTAATACCCACAGCGGAACTGGAGATTGAGTTTAAGAATAATTCGCAATTGTTGAGGGAAGATCAGATGTCGGATAACACGTCCGTCATTGAGCGAGGGGATGCAGAGAGGGATGAGGTCTGGTTAAGGCAGTTCGGTCGCTTATACGACGAACTAAGAGATTATAGGGGCCTGTACGGGAGAAGCATTTATGGAGAGCGCGGGCAAAATTTGCCGCGTCTCGTCCCACAGGAAGATAGTATTTGTGAAGTGATGGAAAGTTCTGGCCCTAACCGGCAGACTTTACCAGAAATAGTTGATGTTAATGGGGAGCACGAGCAAGATTCGCCGTGTTTCGTCCCTCAGGAGTTAGATGTTGAAGTAGTAACGGAAAGTTCTGGCCCTAACCGGCAGACTTTACCGAAAGTTATAGTGATAGAAGTAGCCGACCCATCCGACGCAAACCTCCAGTTTAAACGTTGCGAGAGTATTAAGGAGAAAGATTACGAAAATTTTAGTGATAGCCGGACACGATTGGTAGAAAAGCACGTAGATTACAGCGTGTATGAGGTTAGAGCTGACGTTATACGGTCAGACGGTAGCAGTGTGGGTTGCGCAGATCCAGAGGAAGTAATTTCAGATGCTACTGGGCACATTCTTCCAGGTAGATTGGCAGATGAGATCAATCTGACCAAAGAGGAATCAACGAAGGTGACAATTAGTGAAGTGATAGCAAAGCAGCACTCACTAGTTGACGAGTTACAGGAAAAGGTTTCGGTATTGGAGGCGAAGCTACAGACTAAGCCTCAGGACAGACGTGTTGAAATTAAAACTGTATGTGAACAGAGGCTGAAAAAGCCGCCAGATAAACCGGATTTAGGATCAAAGCCGGATGGTTTTTTCTGGAATGACCTGGATATAGACGAGGATTTACTGCGGGAAAATAAAGAAACAGTCGAGGACAAGTGTAGACAGATAGTAGTGTCTGTTAATATGCACGACCTACAACTAAACGTGTTGATTGACACCGGTGCAGAATTGAGTGCTGTATCTGGGAAAATATTTGAGTTACTGAAAGACAGACCTGGCATCGTAGTTATGCCAGTAACAGGAGTGAAAATTATCGGTGCTACTGGGAAGGCCAGTAAACCGGTCACAAAACAGATTTTTGTCAACTTCGAGATATGTGGGGCACGATTTGAACAAGAGTTTGTCGTCGTGCCAGACTTAACTACGGAAGTAATTATCGGGTTAGATTGGCTATTAAAGTACCGTGCAGTGATTAACTGCGAAAGCAAAACTTTGACATGTATGTCACTAGATAAAACAATGATAGTTAGTTTTGACGAGGCAGGAGACGGTGTGCATAGGCAATACCAGCCTATACACATTGTTAACTGGCCGGATGACATTGACGTAGGAATGAGTTTGAACTGCCGTAATGTGAGGAAGTTCGGCATTGACAAAAGTGTAGAAAGTGAATTGGAAGAGATAATCAAATTCCCTCCACGGATTGACATTAGTATTGGTGTGAAAAAAGATCGTTTGCGAGAAGTAATGAAGCTAAAAGCTGATGCTCGCATACGTCGTCATGACGCTAAAGCGCGTTTTGCTAAGTTTGCAATCGGAGACTTAGTACTAGTAAAAGCTCACGAGAAATCGAGCGAGATAGAAAATGAAATCTCGAAATTTAAGTTTGTTTATAAAGGACCATATAAAGTCATTGGTATACCTCACACAAATGCTTATTGCTTAGAGTATCCAAGCTCTGGAAAGCTATTAGGTATACGAAACATAGTAGACCTGAAATTGTACCAACCAAGGATTGATTAGTACCACAGATAGGGTAATTTGTGCAGTATGTAAATATAGAGTGTAAGATTTAAGGTTTGCTAGATTGCCATGCTTTTGCCTGACCAAGAGGACATTAAAGAAGTTGTAATTAATAAGTAATTAATTTTGACTAAATGATTTAAGAGAGAGTGATTATTTATCAATTGAAAAATCCAAGCTGCTAGTCTAAGTTTTCAGCTGAGTCACAGTAGATTAAGCAATGTAAATATGATATTGTAACTAGCTGTAAGATTTCATGAATATGTGTTTTACTAGTCATTGCCGATGTACTTAGACGTTGTTTTAAGTTTCAGGCTAGTACATGCGTGTGATGATAGACAGTGTTGAGTCAACCACTGTGATATAATTAATGGACTCCTTGAGATTACTCGGGAGTGAGTTTTTCCGAAAGAATTCAGTGAAGCGGACGTTCTGGAAATGCCGTTACACAGGCGAGTGAGATCAAGCGTGCCGCAGAGGCGGGCGCAACAATACTGGCGAGGCGGAGCCGCTGTCGGCTCTTGTGCCGCTGTCGGCTCATGTGCCGCTGTCGGCATTCTTTGCACTTGCGAGTACGAAAGGCGGAATAGTTTTTCTTCCCGGACAGCTGATGTGAAAGAATTCTGCTCTCAATATTTATGTTTTTTTTTTTCGATCTGATGTGTGTTATTTTCTTGTTTAGCGTTTAATGGACTCCCATGACGGGAATATTAATTGTGAAAGGGTTATGTAAAAATGTGTAGTCTATGTAATTAATTATTAATTTGCGTATTTTGATCTACCTGTTTTTATGACCATGTACTCTGATTAATTTTGTAAATAGTATTCCATTTCTTGATACTGTTAGGAATTTTGACGATTTTGGAATAGCTAAACCATTTTCTATATCTTCTATGAATTTTAATATGTTGTCAACCTGTTTTATTTTGTGCAAGATGACAGAGTGGAATAAGATTAGGAGTGTCTCCACTCAGTTATTATGGTCTAAAAATTGATTTATGGTTAATTAGACGAATGCTCAATTTTGTTGATGTTTTGAGCATATGCATTTCCGCTGTTTCTTTTTTGGGACATTTTCTGAGTCTGTTTACGTTACACGAACATCCTCAGACAATGTGGGGCACGTGTAACGCCGGAAATTCACATCCTCCTATTTTCATCTATTGTACTATTATTTTTTTTCCTTGTTTTGTTACCTCAAGATATGACATTTCTGTCTCTTTATATACTGTAATTGTTTTACAGTTTGTATATATATATATTTATGCACTCATGTCGATGTATAAGTGGTTTGTTTCGTAAATATTATTTGTATTTTTACGCTGGGTCTTGCCTAGGGAAAACTGCTATCGAACGATTACATCGATGGGTCGTGTGAAGAATCAAAGTGTGTAGGATCTTTGGTAGTGTTAACTCTGCCGCGTGGAGCGCGGGCAGGGTAGTGAGAGTCTGGCGGGAGTAGCGAGTGGAGCAGGTGTTGTGTGACGCTCCCGCGAGTTGCCGCGCTTTCGGGGTTTGGCAGCATGTAATTGCGCTCGACTCGCGATGATAGTTTCTGACATGGTGTCGCGGACGGGAAGCATTAGCTGGCGCACATCAAGAGCCCGTTTCGCCTGGTGACCGTGTCGAGAAGAAGGCGCGCCAACATCCAGCTTCTGCAACAGCGACGGCCGACAATGAGTGACTGTCGCCACCTCCTCGATCGACGGCTTCAAACCTTCAGTCAACCAACAAGGAAGACTAAAAGCACGTAAAGTTTCAGAACTGTATGGCAGACCTCAGCTTTTCAAAATGTTCCATTTGCCTCGCAAAATTACAGCAACTTAGCATGAACCTTTGTTGCTCATTGTCCCAATTGCATTGCCAAGCAGGGTCCCTTCCTTTTCCGAAATGAACCCGAGTGTCGTTGAAATTCAAACGCCAGCATTAAAATAATATGATTAGATTTCACTGCTTCAATTTCAAAGTTCAGTAGCTGGCTACAATATTTAGGTTACACGAGCACAAATTTAGAGTGCGAGTTTTGTTAGCATATTTTAGCTTACCTGTGACTGCAGCTCAGCTTGGTACGTACTAAATTTTACTATTGTTAATAGTTCAGAATCATTTAATTCAAGTTCAAAGTTAAATCTCTTGTTTCTAAATTGCGTAGAGTCAAGTTGCTTTTGAAATGATTGTTGAGGTAGTCCAAGACTAACCGTATTTTACTGGATTTCGATGTGCTTCAGAAAGAAAGCTCACTATTAACTTCAGTCACTAAATTAACTTTCGATTTTCCGGTTTTATTAATTCTTTTGCTAAATTAAGTCAGAGTGTAGCGAAATTTATTACTTCTGACAAACTTTCAGTTTTCACACTACACGTGTCAACCTTCAGTTGCCACGCTTCTAGTGTTAATTATACGTGTAATAACCTTTCTTTTTCAGTTACTATAGTAATTGTCCTTAGGACTGGCGACCGTGATTTCCCCCAAATCTCAAATATCTAATTACCGCTAGCTAATTGTTAACGTAACGGCCGCACATTTACTTTCTTTATTTACTTTACCCCTTTTCAAAATTAATTTCCACCAGTTTCATTTGCATTTTTCCTTTCATTTAGATGTAACCCTTTCCTCCCTCTTTACCGATAGATTAACTTCGGTGACGATTGCTTTTCCCAAATTTCCATTAGGTACACGCGGTTTAATTTTTCACTGTCATTAAGGTCGATAAGTGAGGGGGGAGGTTACATACTTACATCAAACATTATGCCGCTGTATGTAGTGAACACTCATCTAGTCATGAACCAACACGAGGTCAACTACCTGGAGCAGAGGCACCAGTGTACCGTCATAACATAAGTAATAAAAACATAATTGTAGTAAACAATAACCGAAGTTACTAACAAAATACATTTGGTACATAAGGTATTACTTGCCCTTTCGGTGTTGACAGCTGACGACATGCGGCCATATCTCGGCAATGTCCTTTTCTCCAGGAGTGCTAATGCTTTAAGTCTAGCACGAACACTTTTGTGGAGTTTTGAAGGTAGAAGATGAGGTACTGGAGGAAGTAAAGTTGTGAGTCGTACTTGAGTAGCTTACTCGGTAGAGCACTTTCCCACGAAACACAAATGTAATGAGTTCGAGTTTGCGTCTGCCGCAGACTTTTAATTTGCCACGAAATTTCAAATCATTGCGCTGCGAAATGAAAACTTCTTTCTCGCTCTCTCTTGAACGTCCGATTATTTCAATTCATCTATACGTTATCTCGTTAATTTTGTTATTTCTTCAGTTTTAGTCTGCAGTTCTTAATCAATCAGTTGTGAGGAAAGCCCACATCTGCCCATGGGAAGTCTTACAGTGGTTTTCAAATCTCTGTCTGACCAACATGTAACCAATATGAAACATTCCAGTGTCTCTAGGTCTCTTCCACGTATACGACCTCGTTTCAGAAATCTCCAACCAAGTGTTAGCGATAATTATATTAGGGAGTTGTGAGCAAAATTCTAGCAGGTGGCTTCCTCCACCATTATTTTTCCCCAATCAATGTTATCCAACTGTTTTTCCTTCTCTTTCTTTTCTTTCTACCAAATTGCAGTCACACATCACAAATAAAATTTCCATTTTGTTTGATTATCTAAATTATTTCCTTCATCTCATCATATATTCTTTCAGTCTACTGCCACCACTGAAGAGGCTGCTGCCTTTCTTCAGGAAAAACGTTGATGAAAAGTATCCTGACACCTGGCTGAAAACGACTTACAAATTCGTGGCACCTTCCATCGATAATTCCGGAATTCAGTATGGTGTTGGCCCACCCTTAGCCTTGATGACAGGTTCCACTACCGCAGGCATA
Organism: Schistocerca serialis cubense; assembly: GCF_023864345.2. Lineage (NCBI taxonomy): Eukaryota > Metazoa > Arthropoda > Insecta > Orthoptera > Acrididae > Schistocerca > Schistocerca serialis. The sequence goes on from NC_064639.1 coordinate 1,102,019,609, forward strand.
CGGTCAGTCAGGTGCTGGAAGGTTTCTTGGGGGAATGGCAGCCCATTCTTCACGGAGTGCTGCACTGAGGAGAGGTATCGATGCCGGTCGGTGAGGCCTGGCACGAAGTCGGAGTTCCAAAACATCCCAACGGTGTTGTATAAGACTCAAGTCAGAACTCTGTGCAGGCCAGTCCATTACAGGGATGTCATTGTCGTGTAACCACTCCGCCACAGACCGTGCATTGTGAACAGGTGCTCGATCGTGTTGAAAGATACAATCGCCATCCCCGAATCGCCCTTCAACAGTGGGAAGCAAGAAGGTGCTTAAAACATCAGTGTAGGCCTGTGCTGCGATGGTTCCACGCAAAACAGCAAGGAATGCAAGCCCCCTTCATGAAGAACACGACCACACCATCACACCACCGCCTCCGAAATTTACTGTTGGCACTAAACACGCTGGCAGACGATGTTCACTGGGCATTGGCCATACCCACGTCCTGTCATCGGATCACCACATTGTGCACCGTGATTCGTCACTCGACACAACGTTTTTCCACTGTTAAATCGTCCAATGTTTACGCTCCTTACACCAAGCGAGGCGTCGTTTGGCATTTACTGGCATGATATGTGGCTTATGAGCAGCCGCTCGATCATGAAATCCAAGTTTTCTCACCTCCCGCCTAAATGTCATAGACTTGCAGCGGATCCTGATACAGTTTGGAATTCCTGTGTGGTAGCCTGGATAGATGTCTGCCTATTACACGTTACGACCCTCTTCAACTGTCGGCGGTCTCTGTCAGTCAACAGACGAGGTCGACCTGTACGCTTTTGTGCTGTACGTGTCCCTTCACGTTTCCACTTCACTATCACATCGGAAACAGTGGACCTAGGGATGTTTAGGAGTGTGGAAATATCGCGTACAGACGTATGACACAAGTGACACCCAATCACCTGTCCACGTTCGAAGTCTGTGAGTTCGGCGGAGCACCCCTTTCTGCTCTCTCACGATGACTATTGAGGTCGCTGATATGGAGTAGTTGGCAGTAGGTGGCAGCACATTGCATCTAATATGAAGAACGTCTGTTTTTGGGGGTGTCCGGATACTTTTGATCACATGGGAGATGAAGAACTTTGCACAGGACAGAGCAGCATGGAGAGCTGCATCAAACAAGTATCTGGACTGAAGACCACATCAACAACAGTGTATCTCTATCACTGAGGCACGCAAGCCAGCCAGCGTCGGCACGGCCTGTGGCTCGTGGACATAGAAGAAAGGCTACGTTTAAGACTTCGAAGTACACCTGGATTACAACCTTACTTGGAAAATCCTCAGCTTAGTATTAATGAAGCGCCTTAGTTGAATTACACGTGTAATATTCATGATTACAGCTGTCGGTCATTTAAAAGTATTCTGAAATCCTCGATTCGTTAATGATTTAATGAATTATTTGTTAGGGAACTCAACACATAGAGATAACATTTTCATAGTACCAAAGCATGTTTTAAGACTTGCATCTTGTGTGGACTCTGGAACATTTTGTACAAATTTTTCGCGTTTGGACAATTTATACACGATACAATTGTTCATTAAAGCACTTTGTTGTTTCAGATATTCACACTTCGTTAAAATTTGTGAGAAAGCATAGATATGACACCATGATCAAAAATAACTGGTATTACGACTTCATGGATTTGTTGTTAGTACAGAAAGGAGTCAAATTTATGTTTGTGCCTGTTAAGAACGACCTGCTGGCACATATTAATGACTTGTGGGAAATGTGTGGGGTCTGTAACGCGTCTTCTTACGTTATTATGTTTTGCTATTGTTGTTGTCACCCCCCATGAGCCATGGATCTTGCCGTTGGTGGGGAGGCTTGCGTGCCTCAACGATACAGATAGCCGTACCGTAGGTGTAACCACAACGGAGGGGTATCTGTTGAGAGGCCAGACAAACGTGTGGTTCCTGGAGAGGGGCAGCAGCCTTTTCAGTAGTTGCAGGGGCAACAGTCTCGATGATTGACTGATCTGGCCTTGTAACACTAACCAAAATGGCCTTGCTGTGCTGGTACTGCGAATGGCTGAAAGCAAGGGGCAACTACAGCCGTAATTTTTCCCGAGGATATGCAGCTTTACTGTATGATTAAATTATGATGGCGTCCTCTTGGGTAAAATATTCCGAAGGTAAAATAGTCCCCCATTTGGATCTCCGGGCGGAGAATACTCAAGAGGACGTCATTATCGGAGAAAGAAAACTGGCGTTCTAAGGATCGGAGCTTGGAATGTCAGATTCCTTAATCGGGCAGGTAGGTTAGAAAATTTAAAAAGGAAAATGGATAGGTTGAAGTTAGATATAGTGGGAATTAGTGAAGTTCGGTGGAAGGAGGAACAAGACTTTTGGTCAGGTGAATACAGGGTTATAAATACAAAATCAAATAGCGGTAATGCAGGTGTAGGTTCAATAATGAATAAAAAAATAGGAGTACGGGTAAGCTACTACAAACAGCATAGTGAACGCATTATTGTGGCCAAGATAGATACGAAGCCCACGCCTACCACAGTAGTACAAGTTTATATGCCAACTAGCTCTGTAGATGACGAAGAAATTGATTAAATGTATGATGAGATAAAAGAAAATATTCAGGTAGTGAAGGGAGGCGAAAATTTAATAATCATGGGTGACTGGAATTCGTCAGTAGGAAAAGGTAGACAAGGAAACATAGTAGGTGAATACGGATTGGGGCTAACAAATGAAAGAGGAAGCCGCCTGGTAGAATTTTGCGCAGAGCATAACTTAGTTATAGCTAACACTTGGTTCAAGAATCATGAAAGAAGGTTGTATATATGGAAGAACCCTGGAGATACTAAAAGGTATCAGATAGATTATATAATGGTAAGACAGAGATTTAGGAACCAAGTTTTAAATTGTAAGACATTTCCATGGGCAGATGTGGACTCTGACCACAATCTATTGGTTATGAACTGTAGATTGAAACTGAAGAAACCGCAAAAAGGTGGGAATTTAAGGAGATGGGACCTGGATAAACTGAAAGAACCAGAGGTTGTACAGAGTTTCAGGGAGAGCATGAGAGAACAATTGACAGTAATGGGGGAAAGAAATACAGTAGAAGAAGAATGGGTAGCTTTGAGGGACGAAATAGTGAAGGCAGCAGAGGATCAAATAGGTAAAAAGACGAGGGCTGATAGAAACCCATGGGTAACAGAAGAAATGTTGAATTTAACTGATGAAAGGAGAAAATATACTAATGCAGTAAATGAAGCAGGCAAAAAGGAATACAAACGTCTCAAAAATGAGATCGACAGGAAGTGCAAAATGGCTAAGCAGGGATGGCTAGAGGACAAATGTAAGGATGTAGAGGCTTATCTCACTAGGGGTAAGATAGATATTGCTTACAGCAAAATTAAAGAGACCTTTGGAGAAAAGAGAACCACTTGCATGAATATCAAGAGCTTTGATGGAAACCCAGTTCTAACCAAAGATGGGAAAGCAGAAAGGTGGAAGAAATATATAGAGGGTCTATACAAGGGCAACGTACATGAGGACAATATTATGCAAATGGAAGAAGATGTAGATAAAGATAAAATGGGAGATATGATACTGCGTGCGCGAAGAGTTTGACAGAGCACTGAAAGACCTGAGTCGAAACAACGCCCCAGGAGTAGACAACATTCCATTAGAACTACTGCCAGCCTTGGGAGATCCAGTCCTGACAAAACTCTACTATCTGATGAGCAAGATGTATGAGGCAGGCGAAATACCCTCAGACTTCAAGAAGAATACAATAATTCCAATCCCAAAGAAAGCAGGTGTTGACAGATGTGAAAACTAACGAACTATCAGTTTAATAAGTCACAGCTGCAAAATACTAGCGCGAATTCTTTACAGACGAATGGAAAAACTGATAGAAACCGACCTCGGGGAAGATCAGTCTGGATTCCATAGAATTGTTGGAACACGTGATGCAATACTGACCCTACGACTTATATTAGAAGAAAGGTTAAGGAAAGGCAAACCTACGTTTCTAGCATTTGTAGACTTAGAGAAAGCTTTTGACAATGTTGATTGGAATACTCTATTTCAAATTCTGAAGGTGGCAGGGGTAAAATACAGGGACCGAAAGGCTATTTACTATTTGTACAGAAAGCAGATGGCAGTTACAAGAGTCGAGGGGTATGAAATGGAAGCAGTTGTTGGGAAGGGAGTGAGACAGGGTTGTAGCCTATCCCCGATGTTATTCAATCTATATATTGAGCAAGCAATAAAGGAAACAAAAGAAAAGTTCTGAGTAGGTATTAAAATCCATGGAGAAGAAATAAAAACTTTGAGGTTTGACACTGTAATACTGTCAGAGACAGCAAAGGACTTGGAAGAACAGCTGAAAGAAATGGACAGTGTCTTGAAAGGAAGGTACAAGATGAACATCAACAAAAGGAAAACGAGGATAATGGAATGTAGTGGAATCAAGTCGGGTGATGCTGAGGGAAATAGATTATGAAATGAGACACTTAAAGTAGTAAAGGAGTTTTGCTATTTGGGAGCAAAATAACTGACGATGGTCGAAGTAGAGAGGATATAAAATGTAGACTGGCAATGGCAAGGAAAGCGTTTCTGAAGAAGAAAAATTTGTTAACATCGAGTATAGATTTACGTGTCAGGAAGTCGTTTCTAAAAGTATTTGTATGGAATGTAGCCATGTATGGAAGTGAAACGTGGACGATAAATAGTTTAGACAAGAAGAGAATAGAAACTTTCGAAATGTGGTGCTACAGAAGAATGCTGACGATTAGATGGGTAGATCACATAACTAATGAGGAAGTATTGAATAGAATTGGGGAGAAGAGGAGCTTGTGGCACATCTTGACTAGAAGAAGGGATCGGTTGGTAGGACATGTTCTGAGACATCGAGGGATCACCAATTTAGTATTGGAGGGCAGTGTGGAGGGTAAAAATCGTAGAGGGAGACCAAGAGATGAATACACTAAGCATATACAGAAGGATGTAGGCTGCGATAGGTACTGAGAGATGGAGAAGCTTGCACAGGATAGAGTAGCATGGAGAACTGCATCAAACCAGTCTCAGGACTGAAGACCACAACAAAAACATTGTTGTTGTTAGAAAAATCTTTATTTAGTCGGTTGTCGAAATTTTGAAATAAAAGTTATTGCGGATGTCAAGTAATAAATAATTCGCGTGAAGCGCTGTTGCGACACAGGCAAAGACCAATTGTGTAAACTAAGCCACTGAATATGACAAATAATGTTATTAAAGAATACGGCTGGTTGACTACATCAAATAAGAGGGCACATACATTCGCGAATGAGCGGTTAAAAAAAAAAAAAAAAGAAAAAAGTCCTTAATACTATGTAGGAAATATAGTTACGCTTGTACACATTCAAATATACAAATGTGTGCGAACATACGAACGGGATAGGGGCACGTATATTTTGAGTGTAATCATCCCCCGTGGCCTGGATAGAAAGAATTACAGTTCAATGCATTTATTCATCTTAGAACGTAAATGCGTGGACTTCGAAATTAAATGAGAAGAAAGACTGCAGGTTCTGAATGTCGCGGCAAGTATACTGAAATTGACGGTAGCGGCCACGAAAGGAAAAAGATAAACACATTCAGGTACCTCTATTGATGAGCAGCGGCCCAGTGAAGATCGTCGCCTCCATCTAAATTCTCTGCATAACATTAAAATAATGGTAACAATTTTCCAGAAAATCGGAGCAGAGACCCATGGTATCACAAAAGACGAAATCGCTCTGCTTCAAAATCACTTTCATTATTTAACCCAATTTCATCAGTAAGAAAAGGCACAACACGTCTTAGCACTAGGACAGGATAACAGCGAAAGATAACTTATTCCAAAACTAATAAACGAAGAGCGTAAAGCTTCTTTTGTTCAGCAAATGCTTTATGCATTACTCTCTGGTAGTTGAAAAATGGTTCAAATGGCTCTGAGCACTATGCAACATAACTTCTGAGGTCATCAGTCGCGTAGAACTTAGAACTAATTAAACCTAACTAACCTAAGGACATTACTCACATCCATGCCCGAGGCAGGATTCGAATCTGCGACCGTAGCGGTCGCTCGGTCCAGACTGTAGCGCCCAGAACCGCACGGTCACTCCGGCTGGCTCTGGTAGTTGATCTAGTGTCTATATATTCATAAAAAAAATTTATATAATTCCTTTACAGGTCTGAAGGCTCTTTTGTTAAATTCTGATACCGTACATTCTGACATCACGAGGGCACCCAGTGGCCGTAGTCCGGTAATATTGACCACCAGGCTGGCATTTGCTACGTCCGGCAGGAGCTGCTACAGTTCAATTCTTTTATCTTGGCAGCTCGCGTATGCCCGCCCAGACGCGGGAGATTGCTGCGTTGCCAGTTGCAAACGACGCACGCGCCAAGAGAAGCAGCGCCATAGTATAGTATAGTTCGCAAACTTACGTTTAGGGGGGAGCGCGCAGTTTATGAAGTAAAGCGACCACGGCCGCCTTAACGCTTTCACTGCTACAGCACTGTGCTCCATTTTGTCATCACTGCCTTTCTCGCCTGTTATGACACATGGTGTTCCGATTGCTTTGACATACTTACATTCGATTTCACAAAAACTATTTGGCCAAAAAATTTGATTTTTACACATATTCTTGACTGATACCACCCCCCACCCCCTAAATTACTTAATTGTGTTTCGATGTTCAACGCAGTTATTGTGCAGCATTAAATGTAGTAAACCATTGCACGAAATTTTGAAGAGTTTGCAGAGGTAAAAGTCCATAGTGTATACTTTCCGTATGGTCGATTTTAGTTGCCACAATGTTGAGAATGAAATATGGACAAGATAATTTCATATAAAAATTACTGTATAACAATAACTCATTTAATTTAAGTACCAGTCGTATGTAATATTGAGAAATATTCCGTTTTTTGCGACTGTAATAAAAGTTTTATTTATACCCGAGTCATTTCGCTTTTCTATAAAAAGGTCTGATTAAAACAAAATTGGCGAAGTACACAAAACTGAATTGTGGATGTAATAAAACATAGAAACTGAAATATATTGTCAGTGAGGCGCAGTGTGTAAACAATTTGCGTTTGTCACAATGGACAGCAAGTACTTGCCAAAACATAGATCAGTTGACGAAAACATTGAATATGATGATGTTGCCAAAGCAGCGAAGCAAAGAATTGCGTCAGACAGTCAAGCAGTTCGGCTATGTACGAGTCTAAATTCTGCTCTAAATAATACTTTTAATACTGTCGCAAAGAATATATCTCAATATGAATAGTAAAACAGTGACTGTGGAAGAGAAGATATACAAACAAAACAGATAACATGAATATTGTATGTGTGCCTTTTCATTGTTTTTAACTGCTGTGGAAAGAAATATTGGAGGACAAAATTAGAAAAACCGAAAACTTATTATGATTATAACGAAGAGACAAAGCACTAGAAATTTCAAGAAATTACATTCAAACGAATAAAATTCATGAAGTAAGACACTTCGATATTGCTTTTAAATAAAGAAAATATTAAGCACTGAACAAGGTTTGAATTCAGAATCTTTGGCTTAGCAGCCAAACGCCTTAACCATTGCACTAACACAGCTCGCCATTTGGAGGACTCTAAAATATCACACAAAATTCCGACAAACACTGTCGGTATGACTATGAATTACTCACATTTTGTCGAAGTACAATATGAAATAAACAATTACCGCTGTTCTTTATTGCGAAAAAGTGGGTCGTGAGAATTATACACCACCTTTCCTTGCTATCGCCTGAATTAGGAGGCTTATTGCTTGTTATTATCGGAGAAAGAAAATTGGCGTTCTAAGGATCGGAGCGTGGAATGTCAGATTCCTTAATCAGGCAGGTAGATTAGAAAATTTAAAAAGGGAAATGGATATGTTAAAGTTAGATATACTGGGAATTAGTGAAGTTCGGTGGAAGGAGGAACAAGACTTTTGGTCACGTGAATACAGGGTTATAAATACAAAATCAAATAAGGGTAATGCAGGTGTAGGTTCAATAATGAATAAAAAATAGGAGTACGGGTAAGCTACTACAAACAGCATAGTGAACGCATTATTGTGGCCAAAATAGATACGAAGCCCACGCCTACTACATTAGTACAAGTTTATATGCCAACTAGCTCTGTAGATGACGAAGAAATTGATTAAATGTATGATGAAATAAAAGAAATTATTCAGGTAGTGAAGGGAGACGAAATTTTAATAGTCGTGGGTGACTGGAATTCGTCAGTAGGAAAAGGGAGACAAGGAAACATAGTAGGTAAATACGGATTGGGGCTAACAAATGAAAGAGGAAGCCACCTGGTAGAATTTTGCGCAGAGCATAACTTAATCATAGCTAACACTTGGTTCAAGAATCATGAAAGAAGGTTGTATACATGGAAGAACCCTGGAGATACTAAAAGGTATCAGATAGATTATATAATGGTAAGACAGAGATTTAGGAACCAGGTTTTAAATTGTAAGACATTTCCATGGGCAGATGTAGATTGAAACTGAAGAAACCACAAAAAGGTGGGAATTTAAGGAGATGGGACTGGATAAACTGAAAGAACCAAAGGTAGTACAGAGTTTCAGGGAGAGCATGAGAGAACAATTGAGAAGAATGGGGGAAAGAAATACAGTAGAAGAAGAATGGGTAGCTTTGAGGGACGAAATAGTGTAGGCAGCAGAGCATCAAATAGGTAAAAAAAAGAGGGCTAGTAGAAACCCTTGAATAACAGAAGAAATGTTGAATTTAACTGATGAAAGGAGAAAATATACTAATGCAGTAAATGAAGCAGGCAAAAAGGAATACAAACGTCTCAAAAATGAGATCGACAGGAAGTGCAAAATGGCTAAGCAGGGATGGCTAGAGGACAAATGTAAGGATGTAGAGGCTTATCTCACTAGGGGTAAGATAGATATTGCTTACAGCAAAATTAAAGAGACCTTTGGAGAAAAGAGAACCACTTGCATGAATATCAAGAGCTTTGATGGAAACCCAGTTCTAACCAAAGATGGGAAAGCAGAAAGGTGGAAGAAGTATATAGAGGGTCTATACAAGGGCAACGTACTTGAGGACAATATTATGCAAATGGAAGAAGATGTAGATAAAGATAAAATGGGAGATATGATACTGCGTGCACGAAGAGTTTGACAGAGCACTGAAAGACCTGAGTCGAAACAACGCCCCAGGAGTAGACAACATTCCATTAGAACTACTGCCAGCCTTGGGAGATCCAGTCCTGACAAAACTCTACCATCTGGTGAGCAAGATGTATGAGACAGGCGAAATACCCTCAGACTTCAAGAAGAATACAATAATTCCAATCCCAAAGAAAGCAGTTGTTGACAGATGTGAAAACTAACGAACTATCAGTTTAATAAGTCACAGCTGCAAAATACTAGCACGAATTCTTTACAGACGGATGGAAAAACTGATAGAAATCGACCTCGGGGAAGATCAGTCTGGATTCCATAGAATTGTTGGGACACGTGATGCAATACTGACCCTACGACTTATATTAGAAGAAAGATTAAGGAAAGGCAAACCTACGTTTCTAGCATTTGTAGACTTAGAGAAAGCTTTTGACAATGTTGATTGGAATACTCTATTACAAATTCTGAAGGTGGTAGGGGTAAAATACAGGGTCCGAAAGGCTATTTACAATTTGTACAGAAAGCAGATAGCAGTTATAAGAGTCGAGGGGTATGAAATGGAAGCAGTGGTTGGGAAGGCAGTGAGACAGGGTTGTAGCCTATCCCCGATGTTATTCAATCTGTATATTGAGCAAGCAATCAAGGAAACAAAAGAAAAGTTCTGAGTAGGTATTAAAATCCATCGAGAAGAAATAAAAACTTTGAGGTTCGCCGATGACATTGTAATTCTGTCAGAGACAGCAAAGGAATGGACAGTGTCTTGAAAGGAGGGTACAAGATGAACATCAACAGAAGCAAAACGAGGATAATGGAATGTAGTGGAATTAAGTCGGGTGATGCTGAGGGAATTATATTATGAAATGAGACACTTAAAGTAGTAAAGGAGTTTTGCTATTTGGGGAGCAAAATAACTGACGATGGTCGAAGTAGAGAGGATATAAAATGTAGACTGGCAATGGCAAGGAAAGCGTTTCTGAAGTATAGATTTAAATGTCAGGAAGTCGTTTGTGAAAGTATTTGTATGGAGTGTAGCCATGTATGGAAGTGAAACGTGGACGATAAATAGTTTCCACAAGAAGAGAATAGAAACTTTCGAAATGTGGTGCTACAGAAGAATGCTGACGATTAGATGGGTAGATCACATAACTAATGAGGAGGTATTGAATAGAATTGGGGAGAAGAGGAGCTTGTGGCACAACTTGACTAGAAGAAGGGATCGGTTGGTAGGACATGTTCTGAGACATCGAGGGATCACCAATTTAGTATTGGAGGGCAGTGTGGAGGGTAAAAATCGTAGAGGGAGACCAAAAGATGAATACACTAAGCATATTCAGACGGATGTAGGCTGCAGTAGGTACTGGGAGAAGAAGAAGCTTGCACAGGATAGAGTAGCATTGAGAGTTGCATCAAACCAGTCTCAGGACTGAAGACCACAACAAAAACATTGTTGTTGTTAGAAAAATCTTTATTTAGTCGGTCGTCGAAAATTTGAAAGAAAAGTTATTGCAGACGTCGCGTAGTAAATATTTCGCGTGAAGCGATGTTGTGACACAGGCAAAGATCAATTGTGGAAACTAAGCTACTGAATATGACAAATAATGTTGTTAAAGAATTCGGCTGATTGACTACATCAAATAAGAGGACACATACATTCGCGAATGACCGGTTAAAAAAAAAAAAAAAAAAAAGCATTAATACTGTGTAGGTAATATAGTTACGCTTGTACACACTCAAATGTTGCGAACATACGAACGGGATAGAGGCACGTACATTTTGAGTGTAATCATCCCCCGTGGCCTGGATAGAAAGAATTACAGTTCAATGCATTTATTCATCTTAAAACGTAAATGCGTGGACTTCGAAATTAATTGAAAAGAAAGACTGCAGGTTCTGAATGTCGTGGCAAATATATTGAAATTGATGGTAGCGGCCACGAAAGGAAAAAGATGAACTCATTCAGGTACCCCTATTGTTGAGCAGCGTCGCAGTGAAGATCGTCGCCTCCATCTAAATTCTCTGCATAACATTAAAATAATGATAATAATTTTCCAGAAAATCGGAGCTGAGACCCATGTTATCACAAAAGACGAAATCGCTCTGCTTCAAAATCACTTTCATTATTTAACCCAATTTCATCAGTAAGAAAAGGCACAACACGTCTTAGCACTAGGACAGGATAACAGCGAAAGATAACTTATTCTAAAACTAATAAACGAAGAGCGTAAAGCTTCTTTTGTTCAGCAAATACTTTATGCATTACTCTCTGGTAGTTGAAAAATGGTTCAAATGGCTCTGAGCACTATGCGACATAACTTCTGAGGTCATCAGTCGCGTAGAACTTAGAACTAATTAAACCTAACTAACCTAAGGACATTACACACATCCATGCCCGAGGCAGAATTCGAACCTGCGACCGTAGCGGTCGCTCGGTTCCAGACTGTAGCGCCCAGAACCGCACGGCCACTCCAGCCAGCTCTGGTAGTTGATCTAGTGTCTATATATTCATTAAAAAAAATTTATATAATTCCTTTACAGGTCTGAAGGCTCTTTTGTTAAATTCTGATACCGTACGTTCTGACATCACGAGGGCACCCAGCGGCCGTAGTCCGGTAATATTGATCACCAGGCTGGCATTTGCTACGTCCGGCAGGAGCTGCAACAGTTCAATTCTTAGTATCTTGGCAGCTCGCGTATGCCCGCCCAGACGCGGGAGATTGCTGTGTTGCCAGTTCCAAACGACGCACGCGCCAAGAGAAGCAGCGCCATAGTATAGTATAGTTCGCAAACTTACGTTTAGGGGGGAGCGCGCAGTTTATGAAGTAAAGTGACCACAGGCGCCTTAACCCTTTCATTGCTACAGCACTGTGCTCGATTTTGTCATCTCTGCGTTGCTCGCCTGTTATGACACATGGTGTTCCGATTGCTTTGACATACTTATCATCCGATTTCACAAAAACTATTTGGCCAAAAAATTTGGTTTTTACACATATTCTTGACTGATACCATTTCCCCCCCCCCCCCCCCCCCCATAAATTACTTAATTTTGTTTCGATGTTCAACGCAGTTATTGTGCAGCATTAAATGTAGTAAACCATTGCACGAAATTTTGAAGAGTTTGCATAGGTAAAAGTCCATAGCGTATACTTTCCGTATGGTTGATCTTAGTTGCCACAATGTTGAGAATGAAATATGGACAAGATAATTTCATATAAAAATTACTGTATAACAGTATCTCATTTAATTTAAGTACCAGTCGTATGTAATATTGAGAAATATTCCGTTTTTTGCGACTGTAATAAAAGTTTTATTTATACCCGAGTCATTTCGCTTTTCTATAAAAAGGTCTGATTAAAACAAAATTGGCGAAGTACACAAAACTGAATTGTGGATGTAATAAAACATAGAAACTAAAATATATTGTCAGTGAGGCGCAGTGTGTAAACAATTTGCGTTTGTCACAATGGACAGCAAGTACTTGCCAAAACATAGATCAGTTGACGAAAACATTGAATATGATGATGTTGCCAAAGCAGCGAAGCAAAGAATTGCGTCAGACAGTCAAGCAGTTCAGCTATGTACGAGTCTAAATTCTGCTCTAAATAATACTTTTAATACTGTCACAAAGAATATATCTCAATATGAATAGTAAAACAGTGACTGTGGAAGAGAAGATATACAAACAAAACAGATAACATGAATATTGTATGTGTGCCTTTTCATTGTTTTTAACTGCTGTGGAAAGAAATATTGGAGGACAAAATTAGAAAAACCGAAAACTTATTATGATTATAACGAAGAGACAAAGCACTAGAAATTTCAAGAAATTACATTCAAACGAATAAAATTCATGAAGTAAGACACTTCGATATTGCTTTTAAATAAAGAAAATATTAAGCACTGAACAAGGTTTGAATTCAGAATCTTTGGCTTAGCAGCCAAACGCCTTAACCATTGCACTAACACAGCTCGCCATTTGGAGGACTCTAAAATATCACACAAAATTCCGACAAACACTGTCGGTATGACTATGAATTACTCACATTTTGTCGAAGTACAATATGAAATAAACAATTACCGCTGTTCTTTATTGCGAAAAAGCGGGTCGTGAGAATTATACACCACCTTTCCTTGCTATCGCCTGAATTAGGAGGCTTATTGCTTGTTATTATCGGAGAAAGAAAATTGGCGTTCTAAGGATCGGAGCGTGGAATGTCAGATTCCTTAATCAGGCAGGTAGATTAGAAAATTTAAAAAGGGAAATGGATATGTTAAAGTTAGATATACTGGGAATTAGTGAAGTTCGGTGGAAGGAGGAACAAGACTTTTGGTCACGTGAATACAGGGTTATAAATACAAAATCAAATAAGGGTAATGCAGGTGTAGGTTCAATAATGAATAAAAAATAGGAGTACGGGTAAGCTACTACAAACAGCATAGTGAACGCATTATTGTGGCCAAAATAGATACGAAGCCCACGCCTACTACATTAGTACAAGTTTATATGCCAACTAGCTCTGTAGATGACGAAGAAATTGATTAAATGTATGATGAAATAAAAGAAATTATTCAGGTAGTGAAGGGAGACGAAATTTTAATAGTCGTGGGTGACTGGAATTCGTCAGTAGGAAAAGGGAGACAAGGAAACATAGTAGGTAAATACGGATTGGGGCTAACAAATGAAAGAGGAAGCCACCTGGTAGAATTTTGCGCAGAGCATAACTTAATCATAGCTAACACTTGGTTCAAGAATCATGAAAGAAGGTTGTATACATGGAAGAACCCTGGAGATACTAAAAGGTATCAGATAGATTATATAATGGTAAGACAGAGATTTAGGAACCAGGTTTTAAATTGTAAGACATTTCCATGGGCAGATGTAGATTGAAACTGAAGAAACCACAAAAAGGTGGGAATTTAAGGAGATGGGACTGGATAAACTGAAAGAACCAAAGGTAGTACAGAGTTTCAGGGAGAGCATGAGAGAACAATTGAGAAGAATGGGGGAAAGAAATACAGTAGAAGAAGAATGGGTAGCTTTGAGGGACGAAATAGTGTAGGCAGCAGAGCATCAAATAGGTAAAAAAAGAGGGCTAGTAGAAACCCTTGAATAACAGAAGAAATGTTGAATTTAACTGATGAAAGGAGAAAATATACTAATGCAGTAAATGAAGCAGGCAAAAAGGAATACAAACGTCTCAAAAATGAGATCGACAGGAAGTGCAAAATGGCTAAGCAGGGATGGCTAGAGGACAAATGTAAGGATGTAGAGGCTTATCTCACTAGGGGTAAGATAGATATTGCTTACAGCAAAATTAAAGAGACCTTTGGAGAAAAGAGAACCACTTGCATGAATATCAAGAGCTTTGATGGAAACCCAGTTCTAAGCAAAGATGGGAAAGCAGAAAGGTGGAAGAAGTATATAGAGGGTCTATACAAGGGCAACGTACTTGAGGACAATATTATGCAAATGGAAGAAGATGTAGATAAAGATAAAATGGGAGATATGATACTGCGTGCGCGAAGAGTTTGACAGAGCACTGAAAGACCTGAGTCGAAACAAGGCCCCAGGAGTAGACAACATTCCATTAGAACTACTGCCAGCCTTGGGAGATCCAGTCCTGACAAAACTCTACCATCTGGTGAGCAAGATGTATGAGACAGGCGAAATACCCTCAGACTTCAAGAAGAATACAATAATTCCAATCCCAAAGAAAGCAGTTGTTGACAGATGTGAAAACTAACGAACTATCAGTTTAATAAGTCACAGCTGCAAAATACTAGCGCGAATTCTTTACAGACGGATGGAAAAACTGATAGAAATCGACCTCGGGGAAGATCAGTCTGGATTCCATAGAATTGTTGGGACACGTGATGCAATACTGACCCTACGACTTATATTAGAAGAAAGATTAAGGAAAGGCAAACCTACGTTTCTAGCATTTGTAGACTTAGAGAAAGCTTTTGACAATGTTGATTGGAATACTCTATTACAAATTCTGAAGGTGGTAGGGGTAAAATACAGGGTCCGAAAGGCTATTTACAATTTGTACAGAAAGCAGATAGCAGTTATAAGAGTCGAGGGGTATGAAATGGAAGCAGTGGTTGGGAAGGCAGTGAGACAGGGTTGTAGCCTATCCCCGATGTTATTCAATCTGTATATTGAGCAAGCAATCAAGGAAACAAAAGAAAAGTTCTGAGTAGGTATTAAAATCCATCGAGAAGAAATAAAAACTTTGAGGTTCGCCGATGACATTGTAATTCTGTCAGAGACAGCAAAGGAATGGACAGTGTCTTGAAAGGAGGGTACAAGATGAACATCAACAGAAGCAAAACGAGGATAATGGAATGTAGTGGAATTAAGTCGGGTGATGCTGAGGGAATTATATTATGAAATGAGACACTTAAAGTAGTAAAGGAGTTTTGCTATTTGGGGAGCAAAATAACTGACGATGGTCGAAGTAGAGAGGATATAAAATGTAGACTGGCAATGGCAAGGAAAGCGTTTCTGAAGTATAGATTTAAATGTCAGGAAGTCGTTTGTGAAAGTATTTGTATGGAGTGTAGCCATGTATGGAAGTGAAACGTGGACGATAAATAGTTTCCACAAGAAGAGAATAGAAACTTTCGAAATGTGGTGCTACAGAAGAATGCTGACGATTAGATGGGTAGATCACATAACTAATGAGGAGGTATTGAATAGAATTGGGGAGAAGAGGAGCTTGTGGCACAACTTGACTAGAAGAAGGGATCGGTTGGTAGGACATGTTCTGAGACATCGAGGGATCACCAATTTAGTATTGGAGGGCAGTGTGGAGGGTAAAAATCGTAGAGGGAGACCAAAAGATGAATACACTAAGCATATTCAGACGGATGTAGGCTGCAGTAGGTACTGGGAGAAGAAGAAGCTTGCACAGGATAGAGTAGCATTGAGAGTTGCATCAAACCAGTCTCAGGACTGAAGACCACAACAAAAACATTGTTGTTGTTAGAAAAATCTTTATTTAGTCGGTCGTCGAAAATTTGAAAGAAAAGTTATTGCAGACGTCGCATAGTAAATATTTCGCGTGAAGCGATGTTGTGACACAGGCAAAGATCAATTGTGGAAACTAAGCTACTGAAAATGACAAATAATGTTGTTAAAGAATTCGGCTGATTGACTACATCAAATAAGAGGACACATACATTCGCGAATGACCGGTTAAAAAAAAAAAAAAAAAAAGCATTAATACTGTGTAGGTAATATAGTTACGCTTGTACACACTCAAATGTTGCGAACATACGAACGGGATAGAGGCACGTACATTTTGAGTGTAATCATCCCCCGTGGCCTGGATAGAAAGAATTACAGTTCAATGCATTTATTCATCTTAAAACGTAAATGCGTGGACTTCGAAATTAATTGAAAAGAAAGACTGCAGGTTCTGAATGTCGTGGCAAATATATTGAAATTGATGGTAGCGGCCACGAAAGGAAAAAGATGAACTCATTCAGGTACCCCTATTGTTGAGCAGCGTCGCAGTGAAGATCGTCGCCTCCATCTAAATTCTCTGCATAACATTAAAATAATGATAATAATTTTCCAGAAAATCGGAGCTGAGACCCATGTTATCACAAAAGACGAAATCGCTCTGCTTCAAAATCACTTTCATTATTTAACCCAATTTCATCAGTAAGAAAAGGCACAACACGTCTTAGCACTAGGACAGGATAACAGCGAAAGATAACTTATTCTAAAACTAATAAACGAAGAGCGTAAAGCTTCTTTTGTTCAGCAAATACTTTATGCATTACTCTCTGGTAGTTGAAAAATGGTTCAAATGGCTCTGAGCACTATGCAACATAACTTCTGAGGTCATCAGTCGCGTAGAACTTAGAACTAATTAAACCTAACTAACCTAAGGACATTACACACATCCATGCCCGAGGCAGAATTCGAACCTGCGACCGTAGCGGTCGCTCGGTTCCAGACTGTAGCGCCCAGAACCGCACGGCCACTCCAGCCAGCTCTGGTAGTTGATCTAGTGTCTATATATTCATTAAAAAAAATTTATATAATTCCTTTACAGGTCTGAAGGCTCTTTTGTTAAATTCTGATACCGTACGTTCTGACATCACGAGGGCACCCAGTGGCCGTAGTCCGGTAATATTGATCACCAGGCTGGCATTTGCTACGTCCGGCAGGAGCTGCAACAGTTCAATTCTTTTATCTTGGTAGCTCTCGTATGCCCGCCCAGACGCGGGAGATTGCTGTGTTGCCAGTTCCAAACAACGCACGCGCCAAGAGAAGCAGCGCCATAGTATAGTATAGTTCGCAAACTTACGTTTAGGGGGGAGCGCGCAGTTTATGAAGTAAAGTGACCACAGGCGCCTTAACCCTTTCATTGCTACAGCACTGTGCTCGATTTTGTCATCTCTGCGTTGCTCGCCTGTTATGACACATGGTGTTCCGATTGCTTTGACATACTTATCATCCGATTTCACAAAAACTATTTGGCCAAAAAATTTGGTTTTTACACATATTCTTGACTGATACCATTTCCCCCCCCCCCCCATAAATTACTTAATTTTGTTTCGATGTTCAACGCAGTTATTGTGCAGCATTAAATGTAGTAAACCATTGCACGAAATTTTGAAGAGTTTGCAGAGGTAAAAGTTCATAGCGTATACTTTCCGTATGGTTGATCTTAGTTGCCACAATGTTGAGAATGAAATAAGGACAAGATAATTTCATATAAAAATTACTGTATAACAGTATCTCATTTAATTTAAGTACCAGTTGTATGTAATATTGAGAAATATTCCGTTTTTTGCGACTGTAATAAAAGTTTTATTTATACCCGAGTCATTTCGCTTTTATATAAAAAGGTCTGATTAAAACAAAATTGGCGAAGTACACAAAACTGAATTGTGGATGTAATAAAACATAGAAACTAAAATATATTGTCAGTGAGGCGCAGTGTGTAAACAATTTGCGTTTGTCACAATGGACAGCAAGTACTTGCCAAAACATAGATCAGTTGACGAAAACATTGAATATGATGATGTTGCCAAAGCAGCGAAGCAAAGAATTGCGTCAGACAGTCAAGCAGTTCGGCTATGTACGAGTCTAAATTCTGCTCTAAATAATACTTTTAATACTGTCGCAAAGAATATATCTCAATATGAATAGTAAAACAGTGACTGTGGAAGAGAAGATATACAAACAAAACAGATAACATGAATATTGTATGTGTGCCTTTTCATTGTTTTTAACTGCTGTGGAAAGAAATATTGGAGGACAAAATTAGAAAAACCGAAAACTTATTATGATTATAACGAAGAGACAAAGCACTAGAAATTTCAAGAAATTACATTCAAACGAATAAAATTCATGAAGTAAGACACTTCGATATTGCTTTTAAATAAAGAAAATATTAAGCACTGAACAAGGTTTGAATTCAGAATCTTTGGCTTAGTAGCCAAACATCTTAACCATTGCACTAACACAGCTCGCCGTTTGGAGGACTCTAAAATATCACACAAAACTCACATTTGGTCGAAGTACAATATGAAATAAACAATTACCGCTGTTCTTTATTGCAAAAAAGCGGTTCGGGAGAATTATACACCACCTTTCCTTGCTATCGCCTGAATTCAAAATGGTTCAAATGGCTCTGAGCACTATGGGACTTAACAGCTGTGGTCATCAGTCCCCTAGAACTTAGAACTACTTAAACCTAACTAACCTAAGGACATAACACACATCCATGCCCGAGGTATCGCCTGAATTAGGAGTCTTATTGCTTGTTTGGTTTAATTAGTTAATAGAATATGAAGCAATGGTATAAAGAATGCTTTTTCCAAACTTCCTATAAAAGAAAGTCTACTATCAAGACATTGCTTTTGTTCAATTACTTTATTGATAACTGAACGTTTCTAAAACTGAAGCCACTCGTCCGTGCTCTGCACTGCAGTCGAGCTCTGGCAACGTCGTTCTCTGTTCATTGTCTGAGTGTGTTTAGTGACGTCAGATGCGCAGAACGAACTTAAACTCGGCCGCCGTCGTAAATGACGTGCACCATAGTCGGCTAGCAAATCAGCGCTTATAACTGCTTCGGCCACGTTCGCTACAGTATAATCCTATGTGAACTGACGGCGGAGTCCTAAAATCAGCCCTTCACGCCACGTGCTGTGCATCGCAACTGCAGAATAATTTGCGGCGGACAGTCTAAAAGTAGTGGGTGGTCTGTGACAGCACAGTGGCGCTCTGGCAGGATACTGAAGTCTCTATTATATGCTTCCGGCCTGATACCCTTTCGGTAAAGAATAGGCGCCGTGGTTAGTTGGGCAGTTGGTAGTGCCTGCGACCAGCCACAGTTTGGTTCAAATGGCTCTGAGCACTATGGGACTCAACTGCTGAGGTCATTAGTCACCTAGAACTTAGAACTAGTTAAACCTAACTAACCTAAGGACATCACAAACATCCATGCCCGAGGCAGGATTCGAACCTGCGACCGTAGCGGTCTTGCGGTTCCAGACTGCAGCGCCTTTAACCGCACGGCCACTTCGGCCGGCCAGCCACAGTTTGCATTTGGATCGGAGCAGACGCCAGTGAACTTTGTAGCCTGCTTTCCGAATCTTCTGTGGTACCAGCAAGTAGGCGGACCGGGTTCTGTTGCGGAATGAATCGAGGAACCGGTGCTAGATCGCTTGAGGTTACGTCTTGTTTAGCGACCAGTACCTTCTTTCGCATCAGTGTGGAAATCTGAAGGCTGAATGCATCAATTTTGGCGGACAGACCATCGTAATCCGCGCGTGAGACGAGAAGTGTCATGGACGCACCACTACCATTGCCACAGCACTAACCTGTTCTTTCGGAGCGGTCGGCTGGTTCTGTAATAGCGCCCAGGGGCATCTCTGTCTGCGACGTGATGATCGCCTTTACCCGCGGCGACAGCCGGCTGCTCCATAGAGCGCGCAAGAGATGGTCAGACACCATTCCGGTGTCCACCTCCCTACGAAGGTGATGCAGATACTGGGACGATTTTCTGCCGCCCTTGTTTTCCTGAGTCAGCGCTTGCCTGATATGGTCTTCCTGTGACACTGCGACTCTACGAATAAGCTAGGTCTTCAATCTTTGGTAGGCGTTCTCTGCCGGTGGAGCCGTGATTATATACTGAACTCCAGAAACTTAGCGTTGATGGAGCTGACTCAATGTCAACGAAAATTGGTCGCATCCGCTGCAATTCTGGCACAGCAAAAGCTGACCTCGACCTGGAGAAACGAGAGAACTGGATTATGCGGCCAAAACGGCAGGAGGCGAACGGCCAGTCACCATACTGCAGATCGTTCCATCTTGTAATCAGTATTACTGCGGACCAGTCTTTTCAGCGATAATCACGTCGTGTCACAACTGACCGGAACATTATATAGTATATAGCGCTACCTGTACTTAATACTTATTCAGTCACACACTCAGAAAATACTTGAAAGTTTCATAAGTCGAAGTAACAGAACAGAAAGTGTCAGTTACTATGGGCGACAAGTCAATATACAGCAAGAAGCACTCCGACTTCAGGCCACAAGTGGCCCATCGGGACCATCCGACCGCCGTGTCATCCTCAGCTAAGGATACGGATAGGAGGGGCGTGTGGTCAGCACACCGCTCTCCCGGTCGTTGTGATGGTTTTCTTTGACCGGAGCCGCTACTATTCGGTCGAGTAGCTCCTCAATTGGCATCACGAGTCTGAGTGCACCCCGAAAAATGGCAATAGCACATGGCGGTCTATGTGGTCACCCATCCAAGTGCCGGTCACGCCTGACAGCGCATAACTTCGGTGATCTCACGGGAACCGGTGTATTCACTGCGGCAAGGCCGGTATAGAGCAAGAAGAGCACAGAATAAACATAAAGTGAAAGAGTTATAACTCCAAGGAGTGAGTAATTAACGCCAATACAGTGCTCCATGCGGCGGACACAAACTTGGCGGTTGATGCCACTCATTGGTCACCGCAAAGTAACTTAACTCACGTTCCAACTGTGTATCTGGATGACGCGAGGCGAGCTGACGCGCGTGACCACAACAATCGACGTGTGTAGCGCTCGCTACAAGATAATTCACACTCACGACATTATTTCCGGTCCTAAAGTTGCGTTGTTCCTTTTGACTCATTAATTTCTGATGTTTCTACAAATCGGGCAGTCCCAGTTTTAGTGAATATCTTGTACGTCGTACGCATGATGCTGATAGATCTATAGGTTTTCATGTCTTATTCTGTCTCCATTCATTTGAAGTAAAACAAACACGGAATGGTTTCAGTTGTGGGGAATTAGCTTCAATCACAGACTTTCTATAAATAATTTTACATATTCCTTCTGTATATCTCTTTGGTTCCAACTTTAGACTTCTTACTCAAACATAATCGCCTTCAAGCACTCTTCTTCTTCCATAGTTACAGCTGTTTTATACATCTCATCGGGAATTATTTCATGCATGCCATCATTTTCATTATAAACTTCCTGTGTTTCTGATTCGTCTTATGAACGATAAACGTATCCAACGAAAACATAGACAACACATACATGTATGTCTCTGGGGTTTAATCTGCCACCTCATTTGAGAAAATCATGTCTCATTTACATAAATTTCTGTTTGGTCATGCTCTAATTGTTTTCAACGGTATCATTTTACTACATTTTCATCGTGTTTTTCCACATTCTCTAGAAGACATTTCGAATAATTTTGTTTGATTCAGTACATTGTTTTACATTTCTACTATCTTTTGCGTGAATCTATTGTCTGGTCTTTAAACGATACCTTGTTACAAACTAGATGTTCTTGTCTCTTTCTTTTCTACATTTAACGTCCTGTGCTGTTTATATGACTGCCCGTCTCGCCTGCGCATATACAATCGTCATTATCAAGACGCTGAACTTATTACTTAATTTAATTTAAGCTCACGTACCTACCTGAACAACGTAATGGATTTAGCCTACACTGAACTCTACCACGCTATCATTCTACATGACATGATCTTATCAACCAATAGATGTCTCAGGCTCTGCCTTAGGTTTCACTGGGTGGCAGGTCTGTAACTGCGTAATGTCAGCACCAATCTCAACCGGCAACGCCGTGTTTCCAATACGTATCTACATCTGCATCTTCATCCATACTCCGCAAGCCACCTGACGGCGTGTGGCGGAGGGTACTTTGAGTGCCTCTATCGGTTCTCCCTCCTATTCCAGTCTCGTATTGTTCGTGGTAAGAAGGATTGTCGGTATGCTTCTGTGTGGGCTCTGATCTCTCTGATTTTATCCTCATGGTCTCTTCGCGAGATATACGTAGGAGGAAGCAATATACTGCTTGACTCCTCGGTGAAGGTATGTTCTCGAAACTTCAACAAAAGCCCGTACCGAGCTACTGAGCTTCTCTCCTGCAGAGTCTTCCACTGGAGTTTATCTATCATCTCCGCAACGCTTTCGCGATTACTAAATGATCCTGTAACGAAGCGCGCTGCTCTCCGTTGGATCTTCTCTATCTCTTCTATCAACCCTATCTGGCACGGATCCCACACTGCTTAGCAATATTCAAGCATTGGGCGAACAAGCGTACTGTAACCTACTTCCTTTGTTTTCGGATTGCATTTCCTTAGGATTCTTCCAATGAATCTCAGTCTGGCATCTGCTTTACCGACGATCAACTTTATATGATCATTCAATTTTAAATCACTCCTAATGCTTACTCCCAGATAATTTATGGAATTAACTGCTTCCAGTTGCTGACCTGCTATATTGTAGCTAAATGATAAACGATCTTTCTTTCTATGTATTCGCAGCACATTACACTTGTCTACATTGAGATTCAATTGCCATTCCCTGCACCATACGTCATTTCGTTGAAATTCCTCCCGCATTTCAGTACGAGTTTCCATTGTTACAACCTCTCGATATACTACAGCATCATCCGCAAAAAACCTCAGTGAACTTCCGATGTTATCCATAAGGTCATTTATATATATTGTGAATAGCTACCCTCCTACGACACTCCCCTGCGGCACACCTGAAATCACACTTACTTCGGAAGACTTCTCTCCGTTGAGAATGACATGCTGCGTTCTGTTATCTAGGAACTCTTCAATACAATCACACAATTGGTCTGATAGTCCATATGCTCTTACTTTGTTCATTAAACGACTGTGGGGAACTTTATCAAACGCCTTGCGGAAGTCAAGAAACACGGCATCTACCTGGTAACCCGTGTCTATGGCCCTCTGAGTCTCGTGGACGAATAGCGCGAGCTGGGTTCCACACGATCGTCTTTTTCGAAACCCATGCTGATTCCTATAGAGTAGATTTCTAGTCTCCAGAAAAGTCATTATACTCGAACATAATACGTGTTCCAAAATTCTACAACTCCTCACCCAAGCAACTCCGGACACGGCCTCAAGGAGCCGTCTGAAACTTGTTCTTCTCCTTACGCCAGCAAAAAATCACTGACGGTGCCATTGGCTAATTTGGCCCTTTCGGCAGATCGTGTGATGTTTGCGTACTTTTGAAATTATTGTAGTGCCATAGTGCCTAAGCCTGTAATAAATGAAATCTTATTACATGTTGGGGATTTAGTCGTGCATTAAACAATGTTTCCGTGATGTGATTCCTATTAGCGCCTTGAGGTTTTATCTTCTCTGAGAAATACCCTATTCCCAGTGAGGTACCCGGCCCATTCGTGTAGTATAGGGTACCTAGGAAGATGGAATTTGAGATGGGACCTAGATAAACTGAAAGAACCGGAGATTGTAGAGAGCTTCAGGGAGAGCATTAGGGAACGACTGACAAGAATGGGGAAAAGAAATACAGTAGAAGAAGAATGGGTAGCTTTGAGAGACGAAATGGTGAAGGCAGCAGAGGATCAAGTAGGTAAAAATCCTTGGGTAACAGAGAGATACTGAACTAAATTGATGAAAGGAGAAAATATAAAAATGCAATAAATGAAGCAGGCAAAAATAAATACAAACGTCTCAAGAATGAGATCGACAGGAAATGCAAAATGGCTAAGCAGCGATGGATAGAGGACAAATGTAAGGATGTAGAGGCCTACAAGAAAATTAAAGACACCTTTGGAGAAAAGACAACCACTTGCATGAATATCAAGAGCTCAGATGGAAACCTAGTTCTAAGCAAAGTAGGGAAACCAGAAAGGTGGAAGGAGTATATAGAGGGTCTATGCAAGGTCGATGTTCTTGAGGACAATATTATAGAAATGGAAGAGAATGTAGATGAAAATGAAATAGGAGATATGATACTGCGTGAAGAGTTTGACAGAGCACTGAAAGACCTAAGTCGAAACAAGGCCCAGGGAGTAGACAACATTCCATTAGAACTACAGACGGCCTTGGGAGTGCCAGGCCTAACAAAACTCTACCATCCAGTGAGCAAGATGTATGAGACAGGCGAAATACCCTCAGACTTCAAAAAGAATACAATAATTCCAATCCCAAAGAAAACAGGTGTTGACAGATGTGAAAATTACCGAACTATCAGTTTAATAAGCCACGGCTGCAAAATACTAACACGAATTCCTTGCCTACGAATGGAAAAACTGGTAGAAGCCGACCTCGGGGAAGATCAGTTTGGATTCCGTAGAAATGTTGGAACACATGAGGCAATACTCACCCAACGACGTATCTTAGAAAATAGATAAAGGAAAGGCAAACCCATGTTTTTAGCATTTGTAAACTTAGAGAAAGCTTTCGACAATGCTGACTGGAATACTCTCTTTCAAAGGTGGTAGGGATAAAATACCGGGAGCGACAGGCTATTTACAATTTGTACAGAAAACAGATGGCAGTTATAAGAGTAGAGGTGCATGAAAGGGAAGCAGTGGTTGGGAAGGGAGTGAGACAGGGTTGTAGCCTCTCCCCGATGTTATTCAATCTGTATGTCGAACAAGCAGTAAAGGAAACAAAAGAAATATTCGGAGTAGGAATTAAAATCCATGGAGAAGAAATAAAAACTTTGAGGTTCGCCTATGACATTGTAATTCTGTCAGAGACAGCGAAGGACCTGGAAGAGCAGCTGAACGGAATGGACAGTGTCTTGAAAGGAGGATATAAGATGAACATCAACAAAAGCAAAACGAAGATAATGGAATGTAGTCGAATTAAATCGGGTGATGCTGCGGGAATTAGATTAGGAAATGAGACGCTTAACGTAGTAAATGGGTTTTGCTATTAGGGGAGCAAAATAAATGATGATGGTCGAAGTAGAGAGGATATGAAATGTAGACAGCCAATGGCAAGGAAAGCGTTTCTGAAGAAGAGAAATTTGTTAACATCGAGTATAGATTTACGTGCCAGGAAGTCGTTTCTGAAAGTATTTGTATGGAGTGCAGCCATGTATGGAAGTCAAATGTGGACAATAAATAATATGGACACGAAGAGAGTAGAAGCTACAAAAGAATGCTGAAGATTAGATAGGTAGGCCACATAACTAATGAGGAGGTATTGAATAGAATTGGAGAGAGTAGAAATTTGTGGCACAACTTGACTAGAAGAACGGATCGGGTGGTAGGATATATTTTTTTTCTGAGTTATCAAGCGATCACCAATTTAGTATTGGAGGGCAGCGTGGAGAGTAAAAATCGTAGAGGGAGACCAAAAGTTGAATACACTAAGTAGATTCTGAAGGATGTCGGTTGCAGTAGGTACTTGGAGATGAAGAAGCTTGCACAGGATAGAGTAGCAATGAGAGCTGGATCAAACTAGTCTCAGAACTGAAGACCACAACAACAACAACAGGAAGATGCTTTCTCGGATTGCTATACAACATACAAGCAAATCATATTAATGGAGTTTATTACAGTAACTGAATTGACAATATTGAACTTGCGTACGTAAAAGGTGGGTCGCAATCAGTTGGCGACATGCATTTAATCAATGTCTTTCGATAGGTACAAATTCCGTGCAAGCTGACCACAAGATTTCACAAGTCACGGCTCTTATAGTGCCCGCCTTCTCTTCGTGTAGAGGCCGCCCCTGTCGTGGTGACGTCCTAGTCAACGTGCTATTGGCTGTCGTCGTCTCACAGCCCCCTCTGCTGTCTCGTTCTTGATCTTCGTGCCGGCGTTTGTTGTTACGCCGGAACACCCAGTATCCAATCATTGTCAACAGTGTATGGTTGCAGTTAAGTGAGCTCTTTTTCGATGTGGACCTGCCCACATTGTTTTACACGACTAGTAATGTTCAGTTATTGCTAGGACAATGTTGGTATCAATTTCCGGCCGAATTTCGCTAGCCTGTCTTTCAATGCTGCGTGACACTTGTAGGTTGAGGCTGAATGTTTCGGACCGATCCTAAAGAAGAACCGCCGTCTCCAAGCTCCTAACTGAAAACTAGCGGATATGGAGATGGCAGACAGCAAATTTGGAGCTGTGAACGAGCATCCATATTCCTAGACGACCATGATCTTTCAGTGATATCACTTGCATATTGTGTTCTGATTTTGATTTGCTTGATGGTCTGTGACATTTTAAATACTTACGAGTGGTATTACACTTTTCCTGGGTAAGGAGAATAATGACGTGGCCGCACGTTGCGAACGTCTGTTAATCCAGAAGTGATTGCAAAACCAAAAGACGTTATCTAACATCAATCGTGACAATTGTCTGTTCTCCGGTGAGATACCAGCTGCTCCTTGGAGATACTGACGACAGTGTGATAAAAAGATACAAGGAGCTGACGACTTAAGCATCAGCAAGAAGCAGCACTCCTGGACCCATTCAGTAACCAGCAGCATACATCATGTAAGTCTCACACGCTTTCCGCTCATTATTACCCTGTAAAATTACGTGTGATCTCCTTGCTTGACTTCCGTAATAGATTAAATAGATTTGGAAAATAGCTCCAGATTTCTTTCTTAAGAGTTCTGAGTTTCGAGAAAGGTATACCGCTGTTACTACGAGTGGATAGGATGTAAAATATTTAACTGTGGTAAGTGCCACCTTTTGTTGTTAACAACATCTTGGAACATTTGGCACTGGTGCAGTCACGCACACACAGAACACTATGCTTAAGCAAACATTCCTACAGATTTTAAAATGATAGTTAAACTGGAAGGGCGTACCTGTATCGCTCGGTTTGGAAAAAAGAAAAATTCAATCTTTGTTTTGAGTCTTCAGTTGCACATTGACGAAGGTGCACTTCCAGTATTATACGTGTAGTAGACATGAATTTTAAGGATGCCAAATTTTCATGTGAGAAAATACTGTAAGCTCGAAACTTACGTGGCAGAAAAGCACTATGGGCCTAACCGAGATCGAAGCTGAGATCTTAGTCTTTCGCGGCCAGATTCTCTACCAACACAGCTATCTGCTTTCTATTTTTCTGTTTCTGAAAAAAAAAATTCGGTGGACAACATGGGACAGAACAATTCTTTTAGAATTCTTGTCTGGAATCTGTTCACTTTTTTTTTTTTTTTAACTGAATTTCCCCTCACTTGCAAATGTAGTTATACGGATCTATCTTTTTCATTTTGTGGAAATGGAAAAAATATTGATATGGTAAAGTTATTTTTGAAGACTATACAGGTTGGTCAGAAAGGGCATGAAAAGCTTGTACAGGTGTTACAGGGTAGGCTGTACTAAGAAATAGTAGTTAAGAAAGAAGTTCGATACGTTGCTCCGTTTCGGAGTTAATTAGCACTGAAATTAGCCAATCAATTCGTTGCACGAGCAGATTCAATCTTGCCGTTGTATACAACTAGCGTAGATTGTAGCATACGAAACTGCTCAGCCGTTGGCTCGTATTCGATCCTTAGTAGCGTGCTATATAAAATTATTGTATCCCTGTCCTGTTCAGTTTTAGGAGATCAAAAGAAGAACACATTTGCCGGTACTGTCTCTGGCGGATCACTTGAATACAGGCAGCGCAATAGCCTAAGTGTCTAACCCAATGCTAATTACCTCAGAAACAGAGCCAAGTTTCGTCTTTTTTCTCAACAGTTATGTAGCAGTACAAACTGCCCTGCAACATACTTATAAGCCTTTTCAGACTGGTGCTGTTCTGTACATGCTTTCACTCTTATAACGTAATTTCTTGTTCCGAAATCTTTGTCTCTCTTTGAATGAATGAATTCTGATATTTTGTTGAAATCCCATCTATGAAACTGAAGATCTTGTTTCTTTGGAGCTGGCTCAAAATGGCTCTGAGCACTATGGGACTTTTAACATCTATGGTCATCAGTCCCCTTGAACTTAGAACTACTTAAACCTAACACATCTAAGGACATCACACAACACCCAGTCATCACGAGGCAGAAAAAATCCCTGACCCCGCCGGGAATCGAACCCGGGAACCCGGGCGTGGGAAGCGAGAACGCTACCGCACGACCACGAACTGCGGACTCTTTGGAGCTTCCAGCCGCTTCAATTGGTTTGAAGTCCACGAGCTTTCGGCCGAGTACTTCTCGGCCATTGTCAAGTGATGCCACTCTTTTGGTCGCTCCCTTCTGTGATGTCACTGGTTCTCCCTCCAGCGCCATATGAAGTGGTGTTTTCGTTGCGCGTCCTCCGCGCCCGCTTCAGCCGTCCAACGGTCGGGTCCAAAGCTGTGCCTAGCTACAATCTTTATTGAGAGTGTTGTCACAACTCTTTATCCTGGTCCCTTCTTTTATGACGCTATCCCAGAATCTGTAATAGATGTCTCGTCAAATGCAATGCGATGCCCATTTTCTAGCTCATGCTCTACTGCCGTTGATTTCTCAGCGTACAGAAGGCGAAAACGTGTCTCATGTACTAAACTGAGTTGTTCAGTAGTACGCACAGCCTGTCCAACATAAAACTGACCATACCAACAGGGTATTTTATAATCTTATGGTGTTCGGAGACCTACATCGTTTTTCACACGCCTCATGCGTTGTCGAATTTTTGCTGGAACCATGAAGACCGAATCCATTTTAGCCGCTTTCAGAGGCAGCTGATCTTACCTCTCACAGAGCCATAGAACGGCAAAAGCGCAAGCTCGTTCGTGTCCTTCACGGAGTCCTTCTACTTACGTCTTTTGGGAAGGATGGCTTGCGAAATTTGGCTATCGTTGTAGCCGTTTTCCATGACTACTTTGTCTAAGTGGCTGAGTTCCTTCGGTAGAT
The DNA here is from genome assembly GCF_023864345.2 of Schistocerca serialis cubense. Lineage (NCBI taxonomy): Eukaryota > Metazoa > Arthropoda > Insecta > Orthoptera > Acrididae > Schistocerca > Schistocerca serialis. Next base: position 1,102,048,918 of record NC_064639.1, read on the forward strand.
TTCGAGCGTCTGAGACAGCTTCCGCTCAATGCACCAAGGTTCTGAGAACAGAAAGTTTCGGCGACGGATAGTGGCCACTGTCAGTATTTTAAGCGACTTGATGCGGCTGAAAGTTCGAGAGAATTTGATCAGTACATATCGCCGTGAAACCATGCATTTATATACTATGTGCCTCTAAGGCGATGAAACACGGCGCCCGCGCCCGGGTTCCCGGGTTCGATTCCCGGCAGGGTCAGGGATTTTCTCTGCCTCGTGATGACTGGGTGTTGTGTGATGTCCTTAGGTTAGTTAGGTTTAAGTAGTTCAAAGTTCTAGGGGACTGATGACCATACATGTTAAGTCCCGTAGTGCTCAGAGCCATTTGAACCATTTTGAAACACGACGCAGCATTTCAAGCGCCTGCGGAAGGTGTTAAGAAGGCTAGTTTATTAGGCTCTCTAGCTTTCCTAGAAGACGTTCCCACGTTTGGCCCTCGTAAACCATCATAACAACATTGCAGAGGCCAAGGAAATATTTCGTCGTGCCAGCTTTTCCCTGCTGCGAGAGAGGATACATCTCACTAGAACGCAGTTGGATACAAACGGTCCCGAGCTAACTACCATCCACCTGCGGCTGACGGAGCCGCTCTCAGATTTGGATTGGGACTAGAAGGATACACTACAGTAGTACAATAAATGTCGTCACACTTGACGGCCATCGCATGGCAGAAAGGCAAATTAAGTCCATTTTCACAGAAATAGTCCAGGGTGCCAGGTTGAGATTCATTGGGAGAGTCCTTAGAAAATGTAGTCCATCAACAAAGGAGGTGGCTTATAAAACACTCGTTCGACCTACACTTGAGTATTGCCCATCAGTGTGGGATCCGTACCAGGTCGGGTTGACAGAGGAGATAGAGAAGATCCAAAGAAGAGCGGCGCGTTTCGTCACAGGGTTATTTGGTAAGCGTGGTAGCGTTACGGAGATGTTTAGCAAACTCAAGTAACAGACTCTGCAAGAGAGGTGCTCTGCATCGCGGTGTAGCTTGCTGTCCAGGTTTCGAGAGGGTGCGTTTCTGGATGAGGTATCGAAAATATTGCTTCCCCCTACTTATACCTCCCGAGGAGATCACGAATGTAAAATTAGAGAGATTCGAGCGCGCACGGAGGCTTTCCGGCAGTCGTTCTTCCCGCGACCCATACGTGACTAGAACAGGAAAGGAAGGCAATGACGGTGGCACGTAAAGTGCCCTCTGCCACACACCGTTGGGTGGCTTGTGGAGTATAAATGTAGATGTAGATGTAGAAATAGCATTGGGCAGAATAGGAAACAACAGAACGTGCCGCTATCAACACGACGACAGAAACATCGAAGCAGGTGTCATGTCGGCTCTTAGTGGGACCTAATTTTACACGATTGCCGCTATATATCTCTTTCCTAACATAGTAAGTGGTGTGGAATAAGCAGAAAAAATTCCTAGAGAAACGAGAAGCATTCTTTCAAAAGCCAAGCTGCCGACTTCTAACATGACCTAACGGCCGTAACGAACTCTTCAGCGATCCTCTCCTCATAGTCCTGCTAGCTGACAAGGGCAATGCAGTCGTCATCATGGAACAAGCCGACTATGACGTGAAGATTCCATTGATGCTGGAGATGGAGACATATTAAAAATTATCAACGGACCCAACATCCAGTATTATGAGGAAAACGTCGGAGTTTCTCAAGAGGTCTTCAGTGGATGTGAATGTCATTAAAAATTTGCTCCCTCCGGCTCATCGACCACCCTACATTGTATGCCCAAATGTTCAAATGTGCGTGAGTTCTGGACCAAACTGCAGTGGACATCGGTCCCTAGACTGATACACTACTTAAAACTAACTTAAACTAACCTATGCTAAGAACAACACACACACCCATGCCCGAGGGAGGACTCGAACCTCTGGCGGGAGTCGCCGTGCATTCAGTGACATGTCGCCTCTAACCCCGCGGCCACTCCGCGCAGCCCTTAACTGTATGGCCCGCCAAAGGTTCACGAGGAGAACACACGTGTATGTACCAATGTGAGCAAAGAATACACCTCTACGTACCATAGTGAGCAACACTGGATCACCGACTTCCCTACTCGCGAAACATCTGGCTAGCCTCGTTACTTCTCAAGTTGGTCTCTGTGTGCACCACATCAAGAGTACGACCGTTTTCATCAGGCGAATCAAATGTCTGCGTCTTGCAGAAGAAGATATTATGGTCAGTTTTGTAGTGTCATTATTCACACGCGTTCCCATCAAAGATTCTATAGATCTGCTCTCCCAATTATTTGACGAAAATGTTGTCGATTTATTTAAGCACACTCTGAACACCATCGTATTTTTTTAATTATCGAGAATATTTTAACCAGGTGGAACGCGTCGCGATGGGGAGCCCATTAGCTCCAGTTATAGCCAAACTGTTTATGGAGTACTTTGAGGACATTGCCCTGGACACGACTCCTGGAAAGCATTTTCGTTAAGTAGGCCATACGTTCGTTGTCTGGTTACATGCACGTGGGAGAATTCTTGGACCACTGGAGCAATATCCACGACAACCTCAAGTTCACGATGGAGGTAAAAACAGATGGTACCTTGCCGTTCCTTGACGACCTCGTCCGCCGTAAAGCAGATGGGTGCCTTAGCGACAGTGTTTGTCGAAAACCCACCCATACGAACTGATATCTGCACACGGACAGCTATCACCGTCCGTCGCAGACGTTTCTATTCTGATGAACTTGGTGCATCGAGCGGAAGCCGTCTCAGACGCTGAAAACCTGCGGAAGGAAGTCAGACAATTACGCGAAGTATTCAAGGAAAACAGCCACAACAACAGCCAGATTTCTCAAACCATCTTTCCGAAAATACGGAAGCATTAAGACAGGGAGAACTCGAAGAAGCTTGCGTTGTTGTTGTTCTGTAGCTCAGTAACAGAAAAGGTTTGCCGGCTCCTAAAGAGACATGAAATCGATTCGATCTTCTGGGCTCCAGAAAATTTCGACAACTCTTGAGGTCAATGGAAGACAATGCACGCCTCAGAATTCCAGGAGTATGTAATGTACTGTGCGGAGGGACAGTTTTATGTCAGACTACTGTCCGAACATTTGCACAACGCTGTGTGGAAGACGAGAGATGTTGACGCCTTCTGTATCCCGAGAAATCAGCGTTAGCAAAGAACGCTCTAGAAAATGACCGTCGTATTGCAATCGATGAGAAATCTGTAATTACATGGCCTAATAGTTTCTGGAACAGCTTCATTATGGAAGTTATCTATACAGAAATTCGTGACAAGGCCCCCATCAATGACAGTGGCCTGCAGCTCAGCATCGTTTGGGACCTGGCCACCGTAAGGTTGAAGCGGCCGCGGCCGGCGCTTGACGTAAACAATGCCTTATAGGACGATGGAGCGAGAGCCAGTGACGTCATAGAAGGCAGCAACCAAAAGACGATCACCTCCTGACAACGGATGAGTAGTACTCGGCTGAAAGCTCGTGGATTTTAAACCACTTGACACTGCTGGTAGCTCGAGAGAGTGTTATCAGTACATACTGCTGCATTACAGAGTAGTCAGATATCTTGTTTACCCATCGAAAATAATGAATTAATAAAATAAAATTCTTCTCCTTTGTTTCTTTTTAATTTTCATCCTACTTTGAGAGCATGAGCTGCACTTAAAATACTAATAACATAATGGGTTAAGATACTGACATTAAATAGAAAATAAAAAGTAGAGAGCTCAGCAATGTACACTCTGGGGGCAATATCTTATGCATGTGTGCAGTTCGCACATTTTTTTTCCATTCCGTTTTTCAATAGATCCTGATGTAATGTTGTTAGTTTACATTTAAATTTCGTTAACCTCGGTCTTTCTGATGCTGAGAGTGCAATGTGGTACACAAATTGGCCTGATTGCCGGACTAGTAACTGTTTACCTATCTGGGATATTGCTTTTCGGTCTGATGTCACAACTTCTTGCACCTTGACAAAATGTGCTGCCATTCTCAGTAGTGATGTAAGTTTTTGTTGCATCTGTTACCAGATCTCGCATGCATAGAGATGTCTGAAACGGTGTACAAGGGTATCCTTTGTTTTTTTGTTTTTTTTTTCTTTAGTCATCAGTCTACTGACTGGTCTGATGCGGCCCACCACGAATTCCTTTCCTGTGCTAACCTCTTCGTCTCAGAGTAGCACTTGCAACCTACGTCCTCAATTATTTGCTTGGCGTATTCCAATCTCTGTCTTCCTCTACAGTTTTTGCCCTCTACAGCTCCTTCTAGTACCATGGAAGTCTTTCCCTCATGTCTTAGCAGATGTCCTACCATCCTGTCCCTTCTCCTTATCAGTGTTTTCCACATATTCCTTTCCTCTCTGATTCTGCGTAGAACCTCCTCATTCCTTACCTTATCAGTCCACCTAATTTTCAACATTCGTCTATAGCACCACATCTCAAATGCTTCGATTCTCTTCTGTTCCGGTTTTCCCACAGTCCATGTTTCACTACCATACAATGCTGTACTCCAGACGTACATCCTCAGAAATTTCTTCCTCAAATTAAGGCCGGTATTTGATATTAGTAGACTTCTCTTGGCCAGAAATGCCTTTTTTGCCATAGCGAGTCTGCTTTTGATGTCCTCCTTGCTCCGTCCGTCATTGGTTATTTTACTGCCTAAGTAGCAGAATTCCTTAACTTCATTGACTTCGTGACCATCAATCCTGATGTTAAGTTTCTCGCTGCTCTCATTTCTATTACTTCTCATTACCTTCGTCTTTCTCCGATTTACTCTCAAACCATACTGTGTACTCATTAGACTGTTCATTCATTCAGCAGATCATTTAATTCTTCTTCACTTTCACTCAGGATAGCAATGTCATCAGCGAATCGTATCATTGATATCCTTTCACCTTGTATTGTAATTCCACTCCTGAACCTTTCTTTTATTTCCATCATTGATTCCTCGATGTACAGATTGAAGAGTAGGGGCGAAAGCCTACAGCCTTGTCTTACACCCTTCTTAATACGAGCACTTCGTTCTTGATCGTCCACTCTTATTATTCCCTCTTGGTTGTTGTACATATTGTATATCACACGTCTCTCCCTATAGCTTACCCCTACTTTTTTCAGAATCTCGAACAGCTTGCACCATTTTATATTGTCGAACGCTTTTTCCAGGTCGACAAATCCTATGAAAGTGTCTTGATTTTTCTTTAGCCTTGCTTCCATTATTAGCCGTAACGTCAGAATTGCCTCTCTCGTCCCTTTACTTTTCCTAAAGCCAAACTGATCGTCACCTAGCGCATTCTCAATTTTCTTTTCCATTCTTCTGTATATTATTCTTGTAAGCAGCTTCGATGCATGAGCTGTTAAGCTGACTGTGCGATAATTCTCGCACTTGTCAGCTCTTGCCGTCTTCGGAAATGTGTGGATGATGCTTTTCCGAAAGTCAGATGGTATATCGCCAGACTCATATATTCTACACACCAACGTGAATAGTCGTTTTGTTGCCACTTCCCCCAATGATTTTAGAAATTCTGATGGAATGTTATCTGTCCCTTCTGCTTTATTTGACCGTAAGTCCTCCAAAGCTCTTTTAAATTCCGATTCTAATACTGGATCCCCTATCTCTTCTAAATCGACTCCTGTTTCTTCTTCTATCACATCAGACAAATCTTCACCCTCATAGAGGCTTTCAATGTATTCTTTCCACCTATCTGCTCTCTCCTCTGCAATTAACAGTGGAATTCCCATTGCACTCTTAATGTTACCACCGTTGCTTTTAATGTCACCAAAGGTTGTTTTGACGTTCCTGTATGCTGAGAGTGTCCTTCCGACAATCATATCTTTTTCGATGTCTTCACATTTTTCCTCCAGCCATTTTGTCTTAGCTTCCCTGCACTTCCTATTTATTTCATTCCTCAGCGACTTGTATTTCTGTATTCCTGATTTTCCCGGAACATGTTTGTACTTCCTCCCTTCATCAATCAACTGAAGTATTTCTTCTGTTACTCATGGCTTCTTCGCAGCTACCTTCTTTGTACCTATGTTTTCCTTCCCAACTTCTGTGATGGCCCTTTTTAGAGATGTCCATTCCTCTTCAACTGTACTGCCTACTGCGCTGTTCCTTATTGCTGTACCTATAGCGTTAGAGAACTTCAAACGTATCTCGTCATTCCTTAGTACTTCCGTACCCACTTCTTTGCGTATTGATTCTTCCTGACTAATGTCTTGAACTTCAGCCTACTCTTCATCACTATTACATTGTGATCTGAGTCTATATCTGCTCCTGGGTACACCTTACAATCCAGTATCTGATTTCGTAATCTCTGTCTGACCATGATGTAATCTAATTGAAATCTTCCCGTATCTCCCGGTCTTTTCCAAGTATACCTCCTCCTCTTGTGATTCTTGAACAGGGTATTCGCTATTACTAGCTGAAACTTGTTACAGAACTCAGTTAGTCTTTCTCCTCTTTCATTCCTTGTCCCAAGCCCATATTCTCCTGTAACCTCTTCTTCTACTCCTTCTCCTAAAATTGCATTCCAGTCGCCCATGACTATTAGATTTTCGTCCCCCTTTACATACTGCATTACCCTTTCAATATCCTCATACACTTTCTCTATCTGTTCATCTTCAGCTTGCGACGTCGGCATGTATACCTGAACTATCGTTGTCGGTGTTGGTCTGCTGTCGATTCTGATTAGAACAACCCGGTCACTGAACTGTTCACAGTAACACACCCTCTGCCCTACCTTCCTATTCACAACGAATCCTACACCTGTTATACCATTTTCTGCTGCTGTTGATATTACCCGATACTCATCTGACCAGAAATCCTTGTCTTCCTTCCACTTCACTTCACTGACCTCTACTGTATCTAGATTGACCCTTTGCATTTCCCTTTTCAGATTTTCTAGTTTCCCTACCACGCTCAAGCTTCTGACATTCCACGCCCCGACTCGTAGAACGTCATCCTTTCGTTGATTATTCAATCTTTTTCTCATGGTAACCTCCCCCTTGGCAGTCCCCTCCCGGAGATCCGAATGGTGGACTATTCCGGAATCTTTTGCCAATGGAGAGATCATCATGACACATTTTCAATTACAGGCCACATGTCCTGTGGATACACGTTACGCGTCTTTAGTGCAGTGGTTTCCATTGCCTTCTGCATCCTCATGTCGTTGATCATTGCTGATTCTTCCGCCTTTAGGGGCAATTTCCCACCCCTAGGACAAGAGAGTGCCCTGAACCTCTATCCGCTCCTCCGCCCTCTTTGACAAGGCCGTTGGCAGAATGAGGCTGACTTCTTATGCCGGAAGTCTTCGGCCGCCAATGCTGATTATTTATAAAAATTTAGGCAGTGGCGGGGATTACACTTGTCATAATTTGGCGCATCCCCAATTTGGATAGAGTATGGCTTTTTTTCAAGTTGGAATCGTTTCACTGACAACTTTGTACCGTGCTGTTCTAATGAGAGATAAATAAAAGCCATCATACAAATCAATCACTTTCATTTATTTCCACGAGACCTTTCGAGGACTTACACCCCAAGCTTCAGGTGGATCATTGGATTACAATACCTTTTTGTAATGCACTGATCCACCTCAAAAGGAGGAGGTAAGCCATCGAAACGCTTCGTGGAAGTAAATGAAAAGTGACTGATACAGGGTATAATTTTAATTTATCTTTTATTGTCATCAACAGTGATAGTTTCCTAACAACAGTCCAATATGGATGACATAAGGCTATGTTGTCCTAGCATCCGATACAAGTTGGTTGTTATGAGTATTGTTCCGCACCTCACCTGTCAGGTCAGTTGTGATGAAAGTATTAAACTTCCAATCCGTTAGAACTTTTCTTGATACGGGAGCCCTACTTCATTGCACATTTTGTTTCTCTGGGTTACATAGTTGTTCTCGACTATGTCGGTCCTGAGAAAGTTGAGTGCTGAATTTATTTTGCCAACACTGACAGTTGTTACTTGGATTTCTGGTTGAAATGGTTAGAAGTATACTTGTCATGTTGGTAGGGCTGCACTTCGATCTCCAATCCCACCTACTTCAAAGGGTAGTGGTAGTGAGATGCATCTTACTCCGAAAAGATTTTCACAGGATACGAAATATCAGTAGCTGATTACCGCTGGTACAGACAAGGATACGAAATATCAGTAGCTGATTACCGCTGGTACAGACAAAATCGACACTACTTAACGAACTTTCTACGAGGGTCACTCCAAAAGAAATGCACACTATTTTTGGAAAAATACAGTTTTCATTCTGCGTGTGTGGAAGTTTTACAGTGTGTACATACATCCTTCCCGCTTGTTTTCAAACTTAGTTCAAACTGTTCCCGTGAGTGGCGCCGTCACCGCATGTCTTCAAGATGGCTGCTACACTTGACGTTCGCCAGAAGCAACGTGCTGTCATAGAATTCCTGTGCTGTGAAAACAAGACAGCGGGAAATATCCACAAGAGGTTAAAAAGGATGTATGGAGATGCTGCTGTCGATCGCAGTACAGTAAGTCTGTGGGCAAGCAGGTTACGTGATGGAAGTGGGCACGGCAATATTGAGGATTGTCCTCGCAGCGGCAGGCCTCGTACTGCACGCACTCCAGACAACGTGCAGAGAGTTAACGAATTGGTGACTGCTGACAGATGCATCACAGTGAACGAATTGTCACGCTACGTTGGGATAGGGGAAGGAAGTGTTTGCAGAATTCTGGAAGTGTTGGCGTTAAAAAAGGTTTGTGCCCAGTGGGTTCCCAGGATGTTGACAGTGGCTCACAAAGAAACAAGAAAAACGGTATGCAGCGAACTTTTGGAACAGTACGAGAATGGTGGGGATGAATTTCTTGGAAGAATTGTGACAGGTGATGAAACATGGCTCCATCATTTTTCACCAGAGACGAAGAGGCAATCAATGGAGTGGCATCATGCAAATTCACGCAAGAACAAAAGACCACAGTGGCTCCAACAGGTTGGTCCAGAAATTTACCGTGCGGGTATACCGGCGCTGGTTCGAAGATGGTGTAAGGCAGTTGAGAGGGATGTAAAGTATGTGGATAAACGAAAATATTTTTCCGAAAGGATGTATCTACACACTGTAAAACTTTCAAACATGTGGAATAAAAGATGGATTTAAAAAAAATAGTGTGCATTTCTTTTGTAGTGACTCTCGTATATCAGTAGATGTATGGTGGTCCAAACTTTGTTCTACATTGAGCGCCGATTTACAATCTGCACATTCGTGTGATGGTTTGTATTTGCCGCGGCATTGAGTACAACAAGCGTTCTCCATTCACGAATATTGAAAACAATCTGAACAGTAACGACTACATTATCGAAGTTTTAGAGCCTGAGGTACTGATTCTCCTTCAGATGAAGCTAGCTCAAACAAAGATCGACCATGGGGAGATTATCATTATACCTGTCAACGGAAAACGTCGTTTTATCTTACGTTACAGTTTGTTGTCTACAGTTGATCTCTTGCCCTGCAGTGGACTGTTCTCTGTTTCAAAAGTTATATGTACGGATCGCAAACAAGGCACGACGTCACTTTCGGACACAGAGCTTTAGTCTACTTGGAAATCTTAAGTTGTGCTCAATGTTTTATTTAATTTTGCATTTCTGGTGTATAAGGCACCCCAGTACTAGTCTGGTATGATTGCAATCTGATGTTTAAAGTACTGAACATAAACGTTGCAAGACCGAGAAGAATAGCAAATAACGAAATTTTATCAATAACTATGAAAGTACATTGCAGTATGAGGCATACAAAAATAAATACTCTCAAAGTCAAAATAAAGGATCACGAAGGAATTATCCGAGAGGGACGCAAATCGATAAACGTGCTGCAAGTGTAAAAACGAATCAACAATTACATTGTGAGACCTGAGTTTCTCCCCGTACGTACAATTCTGGAAATCCCACCATGCTAGAACATGTGTTTTGGTGCTATGATGTGGTTTGTGCTGTCGACTGTCGGATTTATTGCCAAAGATAGAATGTTATTGCCAATTTTCGACTGCTCTTTTTCTTTCGAGTGTAATTTTTTTTCAGATACCTGTTATTTGATTGTGTAGGCATGCACGTATCTGTGAGTATGTGAAATGGCGTTTGTTTCAGTACGCAGTTTTTGTTTTGTCTGTGTGTGTGTGTGTGTGTGTGTGTGTGTGTGTGTGTGTGTGTGTGTGTGTGTGTGACAAGAAGAGAGAGGGAGAGAGACGAAGGTATGTATTTGTTTTAATGTGTCTGCATGTCCGAGAGGGATAGTTTTTATCTGATAATTTCTGGGACTCTATTATTAAAGAATCCGTAGAAATACGACTGGCGGAAAATCTGTTAAACCGTGACAGCGGCTACCAGCTGGACAGTGCATGGAATCCCATCATCTCCACGATGGACAGTGCATGGAATCCCATCATCTCCATGATTTGCTCAAATCGAAGACGACAGATTGCGGCGACCGCCGTGGAAAACAGCAACGCAGAGGGCGACTGAGTTCCGCTATTCCACCAGCGAGGGCGCTGCCGGCGGGCAGTGTGGTTCACCTATCTAGTTTTCGACGCATGCGCAGAATAGTTACAGTACGCTATATATTGCGGAACGGAGGACGTTTTCGCGCATTCGAGGGTTGGATTCCCTCTCTTCTTCATCGAAGAGTTTCACTGCCTGGGCTACTCTCAGGGTGCGTCTTCGACGTGGAAGATCCCTGCCGTGTCGTCTGCTTGCAGTCCATACTGCCTGCCGGTGCTCGCCGCCGCCGCCGCCGCTTGGTCGCCGCCTTCCGGTCCTCGCAGCCGCCGCCGCCGCCGCCGCCGCCGCCGCCGCCGCCGCCGCCGTCGCCGCCTGCCGGGGCTCGCCGCCCCCCCCTGGTCGCCGCCTGAAGGTGCTCGCCGCCGCCGCCGCCGCCGCCGCCGACGCCGCCGCCGCCGTCGCCGCCTGCCGGGGCTCGCCGCCGCCGCCGCCGCCGCCGCCGCCGGTGCCCGCCGCCGCCGCCGCCATCCGGTGCCGCCTGGTCGCCACCATCGCCGCCGTCCTGACCCTGGTCTACGGCCGTCTTCGTCTTCATCCGTCTTCGTCTTTGTCTGTCCCCAGTTTCTGTCCTCTCCTCTTCGTTCTGTTCGTTCTTGTTTCTCTCTCCCGTCATGTCCGCCCCCACCACCTCTGTCACTACTACCACCACCGCCATTGTCTATACCTCCCCTTCCGCCGCCTCCACCACTATAACTTGGTGTGCCCAGTCCCACCCCCCTCCTTCCATTCCACCTCTCCTCACTCTCCCTTCACCCTCTATCTTTGTCGCCCCCTCTCCCGCTTCTTCCTCCCGCTCCTCTCGTTCTGATCCCTTCCCCCCACTCCCCCAGCCTGTCACTGCAGCTCCGGCTCGGGTGGTGGCCCGTCGGGCCACTGCCCACGCCCAGCTCTCCCCGTCACCTTCGCCATCACCGCCGCCACTGCCACTGTCATCGTCATCGTCGCCGTCGCCTTCACCGTCGCCGTCACCATCTCCGGCGCCGACTCCGGCCCCGGGACCTGCCCCTCCCCGCCACATTCCCGTTGTTCCCATCCCCCACACCTCCTCCACCGCCGTCAAGCGCCCCGGTGGCACTCCTGCTTCCTCTGCTTCCAAAAAGGCTGCGCCTCGTCCTCCTTCCCCCACCCATGATGCCATGGAAGTCTCCCCGCCTGTCCCTGCCCCCTCATCCTCCTCCTCTCCCCCTTCCTTCTACCGCTACCTCATCTCCCGTCCTGATCCCTCTCTCCTTGAAGCCCGGAACCTCACCCTCTTCCTTCGCCAGCATTGTCCTGGTGCCCCCATCTAACTCCTCACTCCTCGCCGAGATTCTGTTCTCATCTCCTCCCTCAGCCCAACCCTCCATACTGACATCCTCTCCCGTCTCCCCATCACCCGTTTTGGTCCCAACGCCTCCCTTACCCCTGCTCCTTCTCCATCTCCTACCCGCCAACCCCAACCCCCGCGTCGCCCGCCGACCCTCACCGCCGTGATCACGCGGCTCAGTCCGTCGATCACGGAGGAGGAGGTGTTGGTGGAGCTCCAGGCCCATCCCACGCTGGAGATGCGGGCGGTCCGCCGCATTTTCAACTCGGCCAGCCCCACCCGCCTTATGCGGGTTTTCTCTGAGGACGCCCCCTCCATTGACCGTCTCCTGAAGGAGGGTGCCCTCCTCTTCCACCAGCGGGACAAGGTCGACCCTTCCCGTTCCCCTCCTCAATCCCTGCGCTGCCAGAGGTGTCTGCGCTATAATGCGCACCCCACAGCTGAGTGCCGCGAGACCCACATCTGCCCGCATTGTCGGCAGGCGCACTTCCTCCAGCAGTGCCCTAACCTCCAATCCCCTCCCTCCTGTAATACCTGCAATCTCCCTCATCCCACCTACTCCCAAAAGTGTAAAGCCCGACCCCCTCCAACCACTCCTGAACTCACCGTACCTGTCCGTCCTCTGGACGCCCCCACCCCTCCTGGCAATTCCCTTCGTCCCCCACCCACCGCTGAGGACATCATCAGGTTCCTCACCATCGTCCTCCAGAATGTTCATCCCTTTCAGCGCCCTCACACCCTCCAGCAGATCTCCCTTGCTGCCCGTTCCATCTTCCAACTTAAGATGTACGCCACCTACTCCAACAACCAGGCCCATTTCACCTTCTCCCGTCTTGACACCCTCGTTTAAATCCCAGTCATGGCGCGACAGCAACGTATCCTTTTCAACAACATACGCTCCCTTCCCGCCAACAAAAACCTGTTCCTGCACACCCTTGCCACCCACCGCGTGGATGCCTTCCTCCTCAATGAAACCTTCCTGCAACCCCACCACACAGTCCACACTTCGCCCTACCTCCTCCACCGCTCCGATAATCCCCTCCCGATTGCGCGTGGCGGAGTTGCCATTGGGCACCACCGCCAGATCCCCGTTCGGCTCCAACCTCTCCTTCCCGACCCCACCGAACACCTGATCCTTAGTGTCTTCTTCCCCGGCCTTACCATTACCTGCGCCACCATCTATGTTCGCCCCAACGCTCCTCTTCCCTTCGACTTCCTCTCCCACATTGACCGTACCTTCTCCTCCTACGTGATCGCCGCCGACCTCAACATCCATAGTCGTCCCGCTGCCCAGTTACGGTGGTGGCATCGGTTCCTCTCCTCCCTTCAAGGCGACCTCATTCCCATCCCCCAGCACACCCGTCCCGAATCCAACTCCACTCCTGATGTTGTCCTATCCTCCCCCAACCTCCTTGGCCGCATAACGGTGGATGTCCTGGAGCCTATTGGTAGCGACCATCTCCCTGTCCTTCTCACCATTTCAGACGGTCGTCGCCCTCGCCCCGACCCTCGTACTGCTCCTCCCCCTAAGTATGTCCACGACTATTCCCGAGCCGACTGGAATGCCTACCGGGATACCCTTTCCACCCAGGTCAATAGCCACCCTCTCACCTACCACCACCCTGACGATGTCACCCATGCCGCCTCCTTTCTCCAGCAGACCTTGTCTGAGGCCGTGGAGGCCCACGTTCCTACTGTCGCCGTCCACCCCCACCGTCCTACCTTACCCCCACAGGCCGTTCTCCTCCTCCGTGAATCCCATCGTCTCTACCGTGCCTTCCTCCACACGCGTGACCCGGACACACTACGACGCCACCGGCAACTCCAGCGACACGTTCGTAATTTGCTCGCGGCTAAGAAACGCCGGGACTGGCGACAGACATGCACCCGTTTAAATGCAACCCTACCAATCAACTCGTCCAAGTTCTGGTCAGCCTTCCGTCGCCTTACCGGAACTAAACCCTCCCCCTACTATCCTCTTCTCCACGATGATCACCCCTTCCCTGACACCCTTAGTAAGGCCAATCACTTTGCCTCCTACCTCTCTGATGTTTTCTCCATCCCCGACGATCCCCAGTTCGATTACTCCCTCTTCCTGGATATCCGCGATCGAACTGACACCTCTGTCCCTCCCCTCGCTCCTGGTTTCCAGTACTTGGACAACATTACACACACGGAACTCAATACCCCTATCACTACACAGGATCTCATTGATACACTCCGCACCAAACGCAACACCGCTCCTGGTCACGATCATGCCACCTACCGTCACCTTCGTGAAGCTCCTGTCTCTTTCCTCTCCACCCTGGCCAGGCTCTACAATGTAGTCCTGTCCACCGGTTACTACCCCGACCTGTGGAAAACCTCCCGTATCCCCATGTTCCTTAAACCTGGCAAACCGCCGTCCGCCGTCTCCTCCTACCATCCCATCAGCCTTACCTCGGTCTTCAGCAAGGTCCTGGAATCTATCCTCACCCGCCGCATCCACCAGCATCTCCGCCAGCACCGCCTCCTTCCCGTCACCCAGTGTGGCTTTCGGCCGTCCTTCTCTTCCGACGATCTTCTCCTTCACCTCACTCATCTCCTTTCCGAACAGCTTAATTCCCGTCGCTCCGCCATCTTCCTCTCCCTTGACCTCGCACGCGCTTATGACCGCGTCTGGCATTCCGGTCTCCTCTTCAAGCTCCAAACCTTTGCCCTTCCCATTAACTACGTCCGTCTGATCGGTTCCTTTCTCTCCCGCCGTCCTTCCTATGTCACCATCCATAACACCGATTCCTACACCTTTTTCCCCTCCGCCGGTGTGCCCCAAGGCTCCGTCCTCTCCCCCCTTCTGTACCTTTTGTACACGGCGGACATGCCGCCGCCGTCGCCCCCCGTCCACCTCCTCCAGTTTGCCGATGACACCGCCTTCCTCGCCCTTGCCCCCACCCTGCAACGCTCCCAACGCCTTCTCCAATCCCATCTTGACCGGTTCACCGCTTGGTGCAACCAGTGGTTGCTCAAGGTCAATCCCTCCAAAACCCAGGCGATCATTGTAGGCAAAACCACCCCTTCCTTCCGCCTCCTTGATTTCTATCTCACCATCTATGGCCGTCCTATCGCCCTCACTCCCACCCTTAAGTACCTTGGCGTCACCCTCGACCGTCGCCTCTCCTGGACTCCCCATCTCCAGACGATCCAAGCCAAGGCACGTTCCCGACTCCGTCTCCTCAAGCTCCTTTCCGGCCGCACGTGGGGTCTGGACCCCTCCACAATCCTCCACACCTATGAATCCCTCATCCGCCCTATCCTTTGTTACGCCCATCCAGCGTGGATCTCCGCCCCCCCTACCTTCTATAAATCCCTCCAAATCCTTGAACGCCATGCTCTCCGCCTTGCCTATCGCATCCGTCTCCCCTCCCCCACGCGGATCCTGTATGATCTCATCCCCTTCCCCCACCTCCTCCTTTTCCTTGAAAGGATACGTATCCTGTACACCTCACATAAACTTGATCCTCCTCACCCGCTCGTTTCCCCGATCCTCTCCCACCCCCGCCCGCTGCCACGCCTGTATTCCCACGTCCCACCCGGTCTCCATCTCTCCACCGTCCTTACCCTCTCCCAAGGTGGCTTCCGCCAGCTCCCCGTCCCTGATGATGTCCTCGTCCCCTCCATCTACCCCTCTTATCAACTTTGATCCTCCCCCCCACCTCCTATGTCCTCTCCTTTAGGCACCCTCCCTCCCTCTCTTCCCTTCCCTCCTCTTTCCTTTCCCCCCTCCCTCCTCCCCTCTCCACCGGGCTTCCCTCCCCCTTCCTCCCTCCCCCTCTCTCCTTTGCCCATGGCATCTCTGCTCCCCCCTCTCCCATTCCCCTTCCCATTCCTCCTCCTCCACCTCCTCTCTTGGCAGGTCCCCGGACTCGTACACGCTCAGTGAACATTCGCGCGCCGGGGATCATCGCCGTCAGTGTTTCGTGTGTGTGCCTTCGTTTGTGTGTAGTGTTGTTCGCCGTCACGCCCCCACCGTTCACGTGCCGTCGCCATCATCCATGTTCTGTGCATCGTGTCGCCCAGTGTTAGTGATGTTTCTCGTCTAGCGTGAACGGCTACATGTTTTATCGATTTTTAGTGTCTACATTTTTTGCCCACCGTTTTTACTGTCTACTCTGTGCCACCTCTATGTAATACTTGTTGTAACACTCAAGGCTGAAGAGCGGCGTTTTGTGCTGCTGCCAGCCCGCCTTTGTATAAGGTGTTAAAATCACAATAAAGAAAAAAAAAAAAAAAAAAAAAAAAAAAAAGACGTTTTCGCCAGTCTTCGACGGCTCACCTGAAGATAACTGGCAGGTGCCCAGTTGAAATATAGTGCGAAGTATTGAACGACGACCGGCTGCAAGCCCGAAATTTGTTTGAACAGTC
Organism: Schistocerca serialis cubense; assembly: GCF_023864345.2. Classification (NCBI taxonomy): domain Eukaryota; kingdom Metazoa; phylum Arthropoda; class Insecta; order Orthoptera; family Acrididae; genus Schistocerca; species Schistocerca serialis. The sequence continues at coordinate 1,102,065,154 of NC_064639.1, forward strand.
AATTCGCCGGGAAAATTTAAAAAATTCAGTTCTATATGTTATTTGGAAGCGCTGTATCTTTAGTGTGTTTCCCACTCTGTGTGTCAATTTATGTGTGTAAGTCATGGTGTACCATCTGCTTCTTTTCTGTTTGATGTTGTCACCGTGTGTGTGTCTGTGTGTTGAAGATCCCGAACAAGGGTTTATTCAAATGATAGTACGTAAAGCGACGGCAATTTAGTTGCATGATCAGAGATCGTAGTTTTCATATGTGTTGCGTTATCGCAACAATAAATATTTTTAGTTAGTAGAGAAATGAAGGGCACTGTTTCACAGTGGTGCAAACCTAAGCATGCAGTCAGTTGCACAGCATCATCTCCATTCCATAAAAACTACATACACCATAAGACAAAAAAAAGGAAGCACCACAAAGAAATTATCCGAGCGGATCGCAAATCCGTAGATGTCATTTACATGTACAGAGAAACAAATGATTACAATTTCAGAAAACTTGGATGGCTTAATCAAGAGAAAGAGTTTGACGTATTGGGGAAATCAGTAACGCGTTGGCCCACCTCTGGCAATTATAGAGACAGTTTTCCGTTTTTGGCATTGACTGAGAGAATTGTTGGATGTCCTCCTGAGGGATATCGTGCCAGATTCTGTTCAAAAAAAATGTTTCAAATGGCTCTGAGCACTATGGGACTTAACATCCGAGGTCATCAGCCCCTAGAACTTAGAACTACTTAAACCTAACTAACCTAAGGACATCACACATATCCATGTCCGAGGCAGGATTCGAACCTGCGACCGTAGCGGTCGCGCGGTTCCAGACTGAAGCGCCTAGAACCGCTCGGCCACCAACGGCCGGCCCAGATTCTGTCCAACTGCCGCGTTAGATGATCAAAATCCCGAGCTGGTTGGAGGACACTGCCTATAAGGCTGCAGACCTTTTCAATTGAGTAGAAATCCGAAGACCTTACTGGCCAACGTAAGATTTGAAAAGCATTAAGAGAAGCAGTAGAAACTCTCTGTGTGTAATCGGGCATTATCTTGTTGAAATGTAAACCTTGTATGGCTTGCCATAAAAGTGCAACAAAACGGGGCATAGAATATCGGCGACATACCGCTGTGCTATAAGTGAGCCACTGATGACAACCAAAGGGGTTGCACTATAAGTTGATATGTCACCCAGACAATCACTCCTCGTTGTCAGGTCATATGGCGAGTGACAGATTGGCAAACAGATTGGCAACTCACCGCCGTCTGGGGCGTCCCCAGACACATCTTCGCTGATCATCGGTATTGAGTTCCAAGCGGCGAAAATGTAAACCAAATACAAAAATATGTACGTATTCCAGGCCACTGAAGGTGCCTTTCAGAAAATAAAGGCGAAACGCGTATGGCACAAAACTTATGTTTCATTCATTTGTAGTTAAACGGTCAACAAGCAAAAATTAACTATATACACGTTGGTATAGTTTTCATTTTGTAGATTAAATTCCAACACTTGATTATTGGTATAAGAATTAATTATGTTTCTGCCACGTCCTGTAGATATAAATACGCTTTCTTAAAACTGAAAAATATAACCACTTCTGAGGTGACCACGAAGGTAAAATGCGATTTCTCGTCACATTATTCTATTTTTCGTAAGTAATAAAGCCGAAAAATATACCCAACAACAATTTGAAAAAGTATTCACATTATTTCGTGATAAAGAAACACGAGCTTAACTTCATCGTCAGGTAAGGCAAATTCAGTACGACCGCTATGGCAAATTATTTGACCATGAAGCACATCAATAATTTTAGAAGTACCTACATTTATATTACACTACTGGCCATTAAAATTGCTGCACCAAGAAGAAACGCAGATGATAAACGGGTATTCATTGGATAAATAAATTATAGTAGAACTAACATGTGATTACACTGTCACGCAATTTGCGTGCATAGGTCCTGAGAAATCAGTACCCAGAACAACCACCTCTGGCCGTAATAACGGCCCTGATACGCCTGGGCATTGAGTCAAACAGAGCTTGGATGGCGTGTACAGGTACAGCTGCCCATGCAGCTTCAACACGATACCACAGTTCATCAAGAGTAGTGACTGGCGTATTGTGACGAGCCAGTTGCTCGGCCACCATTAACCAGACGTTTTCAATTGGTGAGAGATCTGGAGAATGTGCTGGCCAGGGCAGCAGTCGAACATTTTCTGTATCCAGAAAGGCCCATACAGGACCTGCAACATGCGATCGTGCATTATCCAGCTGAAATGTAGGATCTCGCAGGGATCGAATCAAGGGTAGAGCCACGGGTAGTAAACACATCTGAAATATAACGTCCACTGTTCAAAGTGCCGTGAATGCGAACAAGAGGTGACCGAGACGTGTAACCAATGGCACCCCACACCATCACGTCGGGTGATACGCCAGTATAGCGATGACGAATACACGCTTCCAATATTTGTTCACCGTGATGTCGCCAAACACGTACGTGACCATCACGATGCTGTAAACAGAACCTGGATTCATCCGAAAAAATGACGTTTTGCCATTCATGCACCCAGGTTCGTCGTTGAGTACACCATTGAAGGCGCTCCTGTCTGTGATGCAGCGTCAGGGGTGACCGCAGCCATTGTCTCCGAGCTGATAGTCCAGGCTGCTGAAAACGTCGTCGAACTGCTCGTGCAGATGGTTGTTGTCTTGCAAACGTCCCCATCTGTTGACTCATGGATCGAGACGTGGCTGTACGATCCGTTACAGCCAAGCGGATAACATGCCTGTCATCTCGACTGCTAGTGATACGAGGCCGTATTACCCTCCTGAACCCATCGATTCCATATTCTGCTAATAGTCATTGGATCTCGACCAACGCGTATAGCAACGTCGCGATACGATAAACCGCAATCGCGATAGGCTACAATCCGACCTTTATCAAAGTCGGAAACGTGATGGTACGCATTTCTCCTCCTTACACGAGGCATCACAACAACGTTTCACCAGGCAACGCCGGTCAACTGCTGTTTGTGTATGAGAAATCGGTTGGAGACTTTCCTCATGCCAGCACGTTGTGGGAGTCGCCACCAGCACCAACCTTGTGCGAATGTTCTGAAAAGCTAATCATTTACATATCACAGCATCTTCTTCCTGTCGGTTAAATTTAGCGTCTGTAGCACGTCATCTTCGTGGTGCAGCAATTTTAATGACCAGTACTGTAGAACAGCTTTCAACACTGATAACAGTCTTGTATATAGTAGGGCGATAGCGACAGACGCCATTTTTGAAGTATGGAAAATTACACAGCTACCCCGAACTGTTCCCTTCCGGAACATTCCCTGTCTCCATTTCCCTCACCAGCTTGTCGTTTTTCTGGCGTCATATGTAGTTATTTATCGGATTCTCTTATATTGCAGGACCATGTGGCACTACGTTGGAATCTTCTGCCTGGTGGCATCTTCGAACGCTCTGTATGCCTGCGTAAACGACGGCGAGGTGATTCAAGACGTGTGTCCAGGAGGTAACCAACCTTGGTCAAGGACACTTAAATTACGTTCTCTGATCATCGTAAATGTTCTTAGGATTTTCAATTAAAATCTATATTACAATGGGAGCGTGCATTTCAAATGGAGGCCAACTTTGACCATCTTCAGTGGACATAAACTAGTAAATAAGAGAAACGAAAGGGGGATTATTCTGCAAGTCCTAGGTTCAGATATGAAAAGAAGTAATCCTGATCATTTCGTCTAGTATTGTAAACATACGTACTTTTTGATCTTGATGAGCGTTAGTAGAATAAGAATTATTCACGTACGGAATGACGTAGAACTGTAGCCGTCGTTCCATCAAGCAGGAGCTTTTAACTCTTCAGCCATACGGTTCCGTTCTCTGCTCGAAATGAAACTTGCGCCAACGCAATGAGAAGATGGTGTCTGACACGAATTGTCAAACAATGTGGCAGGCGCTTTAAAATCGCCTGCCTTGATGTAAAGACGGTTACGATGTTTACGCTTAATGAAGCATTCCCAACTGGGACATGAATATAGGATACACCCTAATATTGTCTTGAAATCGACAGTACATACATGAGATAAACACCAAAATAAAATAAAAGATCATTCGTTACAGATTGATAATTTTTACTTAAGGACTGTCTGACAGCGACTGAATAAAACACAATTTTAGTGCCATACGGGTTTCGCCTTTATTTTCTGCGAGGCATCATCAGTGGCCTGTAATATGTACATACGTTTGCTATTTAATTTATATTTTTGTCACTGTACCTATAGGTTATAAAAAGTTCTGGTGGTTGGTATTTCCTATTAAATAGTAATGTTTTGAACTGTACTTACAGGCTGCGTGGGCAATTTCTTACATATTACGCTCCTGTTGAATTTTTGGTGTTCTTATGAAAGCCAATTTTCGGTTTTTCCCCCCTTTCCACAGCACTATGAACTGAACGCTTGATTCAATGCAATGTTTTTGTTTCTGTTGCCGACTGTCAAATATTTTTGCCAAAGACTGAATGATATTGCCAAACTTTCGAGTGTAATTATTGAAGTATTTGTGATCTGTTCGTGTATGCATTTGTGTGTGCGTATGTGTGTGTGTGTGTGTGTGTGTGTGTGTGTGTGTGTGTGTGAGTGAGCGTGTGTGTGTTTTTGGTGTGATATAATTTTTTGTGCTATGTGTGTGTGTTATATATATATATATATATATATATATATATATATATATATATATATATATATATGCCGGGTGATCAAAAAGTCAGTATAAATTTGAGAACTTAATAAACCACGGAATAACGTAGATAGAGAGATAGAAATTGACACGCATGCTTGTAATGACATGGAGTTTTATTAGAACAAAAATAAAACAAAGTATTGCTAGACGCGTGAAAGATCTCTTGCGCGCATCGTTTGGTGATGATCGTGTGCTCAGCCGCCACTTTCGTCATGATTGGCCTCCCAGGTCCCCAGACCTCAGTCCGTGCGATTATTGGCTTTGGGGTAACCTGAAGTTGCAAGTGTATCGTGATCGACCGACGTCTCTAGGGATGCTGAAAGACAACATCCGACGCCAATGCTTCACAATAACTCCAGACATGCTTTACAGTGCTGTTCACAACATTATTCCTCGACTACAGCTATTGTTGAGGAATGATGTGGAAATTTTGAGCATTTCCTGTAAAGAACATCATCTTTGCTTTGTCTTACTTTGTTATGCTAATTATTGCTATTCTGATCAGATAAAGCGCCATCTGTCGGACATTTTTTGAACTTTTGTACTTTTTTTTGTTCTAATAAAACCCTATGTCGTTCCAAGCATGTGTGTCAATTTGTACCTCTCTATCTACATTATTCCGTGATTTATTCAGTTTTCAAATTTGTACTGACTTCTTGATCACCCGGTATATATTGTGGGCTCTGCTTGTGTGTGTGTGTGTGTGTGTGTAATATTACACGCAACTGAGGAAGACAGGACTACAAAAGTTGAAGATGTCATTCGTTACAGAGCTAATCATTATGAGTACTTTTCTCCTTGCTTTAAATGATCTTTTCGCCGTGGCCTCTCCACGTCGAAAGGGGACCTGCTCACCTCAAGACACTTCGTAGTTAATGATCCGTCCGCTCTCTCCATGCTTCCAGCAAGCGACACTCGCCAGCTATTCATCATCTCTAAGCCACACCGCCACACGGCTGTACTGCTACTACTGTTTGCTGCAGCGCTTCTGAAATTTTTCTTTTATTTCTCTATGTTCTGTTCAATCCAGTGTCACTTTTAATTGTTCACTGTACTTCTTATTTAAATCTTAGTTCCGAATCAAACCTTGTTTTGCTTCCTTTTTGTATTCATCGGCTTTATTTAATCTGTGAATGTTATAGACGACTAGATTATCTTGGACGTTGCAAGAACAGACATAATGTCTGATGCGATAACAGCAATCAGTGATTTTATAATGTTACTTATAATCCGTCTTGATTGCAATTTTTTTTTTTATCTGACGCAGCACGTGAAAGTTGCTGGATTTGGACGGGTTACTCCTGTAACTGAAATATCAGATCTGAAGATGGTTCTGAATGAACCGAAACCGGTCATAAGAATTTTTAAAAAAATTGCAATCAAGACGGATTATAAGTAACACTATCTTCGACGGTTGTGCTACTTGAGTAAATTAGTGCCCATTCCAAAACATTGTTTAAAAGTTTTGCGGATACATAAGTACAGTCGTGCTCAAACGAATGACCTGAATTGAATTTCGCCTGATTCGAATGCAACCCACATAGCGCAGCTGTCTAGCAGATCCTCTAATCGCTCCTCGGTACAGTCGTTTGACTATTGAAAATGGTTCCAACAAGTCACCACTAGAAGACACTACTCTGTATCGCAATAACTCAAGATGTAAAGTTATACCAAGGTACTACAAATATCAGGGAACATCTTATCACAGATAAGACGGTTCTTCAGGCTTGTAAGCTCACATTTATTACAATAAATGACATACATGAAATGTTACCACTCTCATTATTACGTAAGATAGGTAATTCACGTAGTAAGTTCGTCGTATTCATGATTTCCTCTACAAAATAACATACCGTACTTATTATTTAACACAAAATGACATTAAAAATTTAAGTTATTCACGAGCAGCTAGTTGAGAATATGTATGAACTTCAAATGACACGACGAACCGTCTCGTTCTGCATATAGATTCAAACCCAGGTCATGCAGACTAAGAGAGACTTCGTGACTGACGGAAACTAACAGTCATTCCTGACTAGGCATACAGAGAGTGATACACTTCGATTTTAGACAGTATCAGTTAGCAAATATCAACTTTAAATTACGTAACGTAAACATTGTTAACGGACGCAAATTCCTATCCAGCACCTATTGTCCTTGTTAACGAAATACGAGAGATGTTAAATATTGCTTCTTCACAAGTAACTTACTTGAAATGCCGTGAGATAAAGCTTTGTGTTGGACAGGGATCAGAACCCAGAACCTAGTTGGATTGTCATCGCAGCACAATCAACCGTGACATATCGGATTTTCTCGGCAGTAGCTAAATGTTTTAACTGAAATGACAAGACGAAACATTAATTATTTCTTTCCCAGGACTCCAACCTGGCACCTATCGCTGTTATATTCTAGAGAAAACGAACGTTAAAAATGGGTTTGTTACACCAGCAGCGACATGTGGCCATGTTTGAAATAGAAATAATATGACGAAGAGTTCAGTGCTGACTGGGAATCGAGCCCCACACATGTCGTTGTTGACTGCACACAAAGAGACGTCAGCTACCGAATTTTTCTCCACCAGCAGCTCGGAATAACATCGTTGAATTTACAATGATTTCGCAAACAGTTCTGTGCCTCACTGGGACTCAAAAACGGCAGATACCATTAGTGTTGACAACGAATGAAAAATGGTTCAAATGGCTCTGAGCACTATGGGACTCAACTGCTGTGGTCATAAGTCCCCTAGAACTTAGAACTACTTAAACCTAACTAACCTAAGGACAGCACACAACACCCAGCCATCACGAGGCAGAGAAAATCCCTGACCTCGCCGGGAATCGAACCCGGGAACCCGGGCGTGGGAAGCGAGAACGCTACCGCACGACCACGAGATGCGGGCTACAACGAATGAAAACACATTAAAAATCTAAATTATTACCCACCAGCTGATAGGTGTTCTCATGCTAGAGCTTGATAATACATAATGAAAGCTTTAGTGCCGGGCCAGGATTCGAACCCTTTCACGCGCAATATTGGGAGATGTTGAGGAATCTGCAGTTTTGAATAAACAACAAATAGCAGTCGAGCTGTATTGTTTCGAAGGGATCAAATTCCGCGTTAAGGGCTGTCTGAGTTGCATTCCCAGATCAGAACCTATTTTATCGACATACAGAAGCTCAAATAAAAGATGGAATAAGTGTCCTGTGACCCTCCATAGCGTTTGTTTCGTCATTAGAAATAGATAACTAGTATAAGAAAGGTTACTGTTGATACAGTTTCTACGTGTCGCGACTCCTGGCTTTATTGTGGTTCAACCTAACGTCTACTTGGTAGAGAAGGAATATCATGTTTAACATGAATATCAGACCACAATGACATTATACCTTCTTCACTTGGCGTAGCCAGAAGAGAACAGAATCTGTCTCTCCTTATCAAAAATCATCAGCAGAAATTGGACTCGAACCCAGACCATAAGTATATGAACGTAGCATCAATCCAAGAGACCACCAAATTCTCTTCTCTATCACTCATTTTTTCTATCATAACGATGTTGCGCCACACTGGATGAGAATTCTGACACACAGACTCCCTGTAGTGGTTTGCAACACGTTAAGTACATTCATTTATTTGGTTGACCGAATCGCCATGAACTAGCTGCCTCGGCTACCCAGTGCATACATTCGACTCTATGTTGCAATCACCGAAATAAAATCACGTAACTGACACCTACACAGAACTGCCAACAGTGTAGGACGCAGAAATTTAAACAGGAAGCGTTCCTTTCGACTTGAGCCACTCTATTGCGCTATCTGTTTGTTAAAAACGTCGTGCAGTGCAAAATAAAAGCTGTAACTGTCTGTCTCTCAGAAGTCTAGATACGGCCATATGCATTATCTCACAGCACTGTGCAATGCGCAAGTTCTGGAGGAATTGTTGTTCAGTTCTGGAGGTGTTGTAGCTATGTGTCAGCTAGTAGCGTAACGGTAAGCGTCGCGCACTGTTGATAAGACGTCGCGAGTTTCGGTACATTCACTGCTACATTTTTTAAAACGCCATACTGCTGTCTGCTGAAGTAATCGATCTAATGGAACTTTGAACATAATTCCCTTCACTTCTCAACCCAAAATAGTCGCATGTGGAAAAAGGGCTAACTTCTGCGACATTTTGTTCTTTTCCGGTTTAATAGATGGCCAGGCTGCAGAAGCATCCTGAAACTTTTGTATTATGTATGGGGAGTGCGCATCGTGCCAAAATACGTCAGAAAAGTATTTTCTACATTAGCTGTCATGTTGCAGTGGCGTTGTATTCTTCATAACACCTTGTTTGACAGCTTTAACTCAGAACAAGTTTTCTACATGCATGTAATCAATAAACTGCATGTGCATTTTCAGACTGCTATAGATAACATCAGAGAATTCGCATATATCGTTGATGATTAATTTCTCTCTCATGTTAAATAACGTTTTAACAACACTAAAAGCAACCGTACGAAAATTGTGCACCGTATTATAATAAATGAAATAAAACTGCCCACGATAACCTAACGACGAAAGTCTGTTTCAATAAAACTGAGTATCTGTACGCAAGCGTGCCTCTATCGGCACAATTTAGTAAAATACTAATCACTTAGATTTCGATTGGGTCTGTGTTTGATTGGTATGCTGTGTCATACTCAAGTGGTATGCAAATGTGGCATTTCATAAATAAAGTTATGTATTCCTAGAAACCCAAAATTTGTTTGTCAGCAGCGGAAATAGGCGTTACCTGTTGTGCAGCATTGTAAGTTTTTCACCATTGCACTATGAGCCGAATGTATTTTCTTGCGATTTCGTTATCGATGTGTGATCTGACTGCTTGTAGCTCTTTCACAGAAGGGATAAGAACGTTACTGTCAGCAAGAATGGAAACGCAAACCATAACAGACGCTTTCTTTCAAGTTAGCACGTTTCCACAGAGCTAGGGAAGAGGCATGCGTCTAGATCTCCTCTTACGAGACCAGTAGTGGCTAGAACTCGTAAACCGCTATTTAAAGGACGAGATTAGATGCGATTTCCACGTGCAACGACTTTCCTGGGCTGAAAACCGTAAATTTAGAATCTTTTATTGCACCTCAAGCGATAATAACTCAGATTATTCAATGGAAATGACAAGTAAAATCAAGTGAACATTGAGGCTTATTTCCGTGCACACCAGGAAGTAACTCGTCGATCACAGAGCTGCCAAACATACCTTGGCTTGTTGCCAAATCTCAGTTACAGTACCAGCAGGAAAAAGACGAACCGATGTGATCCTACAGCGGGCTGGGAAGTGGCCATAGCTGGCGTCTCCAAGTCGCAGCTGCTACGGCCTGGAATACGTTATGCGTCTGATTCGCATTTCTGTAACTAGGTTTAGGGATTGGAGCGTAGTTACTAATAATACTCAGAACTGACTGCAAACTAAGCATCATAACTCAGTAACTCTCATAGTTGTTTTTATATTTCTTTCGTAAGTGTACTCAAAACTAAGAACTCATTCACAGAAATTTTCGTGCCTCGCTGATAGTCGAGCACAACAAACAAATAAAAATAAAAAAAGACTGTGTGTGTGTGTGTGTGTGTGTGTGTGTGTGTGTGTGTGTGTGTGTGTGAGAGAGAGAGAGAGAGAGAGAGAGAGAGAGAGAGAGAGAGAGACAGACAGAGAGACAAAAGTAAAAAATAATGAGAGAGAGAGAGAGAGTAAAAACTTGTTGCAAAGAAACTGAATCATGCTATGTAAAGAAATCTTTCATTAAAATGACACGTTCTACATCATTACGAAATGTCGTATTCATGATCTATGGAACAAGTATTAATCTAATCTAATCTAATCGTGTCATATTGCTGACTAGTCATGAAGAGGCACGAATTACAGAAATTTTCGCCAATATCAGTAACCAAATCTAAACTCGAAAAAAAAAAAGACGACAGTTTTGTAATAAACCGGGACTCCTGTAAAGACCCTTTCGTCCCTGTTAACTACCCACGAAAGGTGTGTGATATACCTCCATTCAGAAGGAACAAAGTGTTCATGCATTTAAAGATGAAGCGCATGATGTGAAGTTCTGTGACGGAGATACGAACCCAGCCTGCAATCGGATTGTTAACTAAGTAAAATCAAATGTTACGTATCGGTTTTTCTTACCAGCCGCTAGATGTTTGAATCTAAAATAAGGATACAGATTTTTGTGCCTGAGCGACAATCGAACCGCACACCTACCGTCCTCCTTTATCATCCACGAACATAGCGTAAGTAACACTTTCTTACTCACCAACAGTAAGTGTGTGCGTGTTTGACCAGAAATAACGACACCTATTGCGATTGTTGGCAACACATGAACAGACATTAAAATTGCACGTTAATTTTCACTAGCAGGCTGGTATGCACGTGATAGGGCTTGAAATGAAATTATGAATATTTTTGTACTGGATCAGGATTCGGACCCACATACTTACCTTTGGAGGAGACCTAGAGAAGATTGCAGTCTTGGGAAAAGGAACGAAATGATTGAACTATACTGTTCCGAGAGATTCAGATCCTCGAAAGATGAGATCCGAATTCGAATCACAGTCCAACAACAAATTTTTCAACGTCTCTAGTTCAATCAAGTACAAGAAAAATAAGAGCCATGTTCCTTTAAATGGCTATCGTTTCATCAAATAAAATAAAATTTTCTAATGTAAGTAAGTTTATTGGAGACAGTATTTCTGTTTACCATGACTTCCGCCTATGTCATTTCCCAACGTAAACCGGCTCTGTCCAATTGGTAAGGAAGGAACGTGATGTTTAATGCGGATTCTGGATTGTAACGTCTTTCTCTTGAGCTTACCAGAGGTAAAGTAAATCTGTTTGTGCCTCTTAAAAGTAAATGCCTGAACCCACGCATTGCACCTGTGATAGTTCGTTCCACCAGCCCATTGTGGCCACATTTTCCAGCCCCAGGAGTGTGCTGTAACGGATGATGTGCTTAGCTTACAAAATTGGTCACGGCGGAAAAAAATGCGAGTCTATTAAATGGTTAAGTAGAAGCAATCTTCTGACGTGGAGATTATGCTATTCTCCTGTCAGCAGAATGTAAAGACTCTTCTAGGCATCATAGCCTCGATGTAAAGCCGTTTTGAAATATTCACTAATTCAGCAAATTTCTTGGTGCGAGAAAATCCACTGTGAAGTGTGAAGTTACCAGATAATTCTATTATTACCGTCATTGTTACTGTCATTTTCTTCATACCGCTGCTGGAACACATGTGCTTCAAGATCATTTAATGCCTTTTGGCCATTATAGAAGTAGTTGCCCAAGAAGAGGTTCTTTCCCTGTGTACGGAGTCCTTGTCATGTTAATATCAAACATCAGCAATTACTCGCAGATTACATTAAAAGTAAAGTAATTGATGAAGACGTTACTTGATAACAAAAACGCACTGCCTTTGTTAATTTACTTGCGCCTAGAAATGGCTGTCGAATACTGCCAAACTAAAAGCCAAGGGATCTCACTGCCTTCCGTTATACGTCGCTGTCAGTTCTTCCACAAGCTGTCAGTTCTTCCACTGTAGCCATCTTTAGGACTTTCAGGAAGTCTAATCGTAGCCATTATGCAACGTGTGATCATCAAACCGACAGATCGCGTTGTCAGTTATCTGTAGTGCACTGTTTTCACGTCAGCTTTCAGGAAGACTACCACGAGAAGATCGTAGGAATGTTCGACTAACGCTGACGAAAAGACCGACGATAACACATGAAAATCGGGAAGTGGTAGCAGGCAGTGGGTTACCGATTTGTCATTTCTCTTTTACCGTTGACACTATACCGCTTGTTGCAGAGCATCTGCAACGCTGAGCAACATTCTAATAATGTCCACGTATCCGTTATTGACCTGGTGACAGGTCACGGGAATCAGAAATTACCTAGACCCGTACTTCCCAGTTTGTTTGAATTATGGTGTTCAGAGACATACCTTAAAGAATGACTTAGTTAATTATTAATGGAAGACTGAATGCTCGCCAGTATGTGGCAAGAAGGATAAAACCTGTTGTCAACGACTTCATAATCATACTTCCTAGTTTTATTCGAGGATCGTTCAATAAGTGATGCCCAACATTTTTTTAATGCGTTAATATACATAGACAAACGTTCTTGTTGGTACTTCACGTTTGATGTTTGTTCTTCGGGCCGGTGAAGTTTCAAACCGTTCTGGCAGATGGCAGAGTCTTACATTTTTTTTTTTTTTGTCATCAGTCTACTGACTGGTTTGATGCGGCCCGCCACGAATTTCTTTCCTGTGCTAACCTCTTCATCTCAGAGTAGCACTTGCAACCTACGTCCTCAATTATTTGCTTGACGTATTCCAATCTCTGTCTTCCTCTACAGTTTTTGCCCTCTACAGCGCCCTCTAGTACCATGGAAGTCATTCCCTCATGTCTTAGCAGATGTCCTACCATCCTGTCCCTTCTCCTTATCAGTGTTTTCCACGTATTCCTTTCCTCTCCGATTCTGCGTAGAACCTCCTCATTCCTTACCTTATCAGTCCACCTAATTTTCAACATTCGTCTATAGCACCACATCTCAAATGCTTCGATTCTCTTCTGTTCCGGTTTTCCCTCAGTCCATGTTTCACTACCATACAATGCTGTACTCCAGACGTACATCCTCAGAAATTTCTTCCTCAAATTAAGGCCGGTATTTGATATTAGTAGACTTCTCTTGGCCAGAAATGCCTTTTTTGCCATAGCGAGTCTGCTTTTGATGTCCTCCTTGCTCAGTCCGTCATTGGTTATTTTACTGCCTAGGTAGCAGAATTCCTTAACTTCATTGACTTCGTGACCATCAATCCTGATGTTAAGTTTCTCGCTGCTCTCATTTCTACTACTTCTCATTACCTTCGTCTTTCTCCGATTTACTCTCAAACCATACTGTGTACTCATTAGACTGTTCATTCCGTTCAGCAGATCATTTAATTCTTCTTCACTTTCACTCAGGATAGCAATGTCATCAGCGAATCGTATCATTGATATCCTTTCACCTTGTATTTTAATTCCACTGCTGAACCTTTCTTTTATTTCCATCATTGCTTCCTCGATGTACAGACTGAAGAGTAGGGGCGAAAGGCTACAGCCTTGTCTTACACCCTTCTTAATACGAGCACTTCGTTCTTGATCGTCCACTCTTATTATTCCCTCTTGGTTGTTGTACATATTGTATACGACCCGTCTCTCCCTATAGCTTACCCCTACTTTTTTCAGAATCTCGAACAGCTTGCACCATTTTATATTGTCGAACGCTTTTTCCAGGTCAACAAATCCTATGAAAGTGTCTTGATTTTTCTTTAGCCTTGCTTCCATTATTAGCCGTAACGTCAGCATTGCCTCTCTCGTCCCTTTACTTTTCCTAAGGCCAAACTGATCTTCACCTAGCGCATTCTCAATTTTCTTTTCCATTCTTCTGTATATTATTCTTGTAAGCAGCTTCGATGCATGAGCTGTTAAGCTGATTGTGCGATAATTCTCGCACTTGTCAGCTCTTGCCGTCTTCGGAATTGTGTGGATGATGCTTTTCCGAAAGTCAGATGGTATATCGCCAGACTCATATATTCTACACACCAACGTGAATAGTCGTTTTGTTGCCACTTCCCCCAATGATTTTAGAAATTCTGATGGAATGTTATCTATCCCTTCTGCCTTATTTGACCATAAATCCTCCAAAGCTCTTTTAAATTCCGATTCTAATACTGGATCCCCTATCTCTTCTAAATCGACTCCTGTTTCTTCTTCTGTCACATCAGACAAATCTTCACCCTCATAGAGGCTTTCAATGTATTCTTTCCACCTATCTGCTCTCTCCTCTGCATTTAACAGTGGAATCCCCGTTGCACACTTAATGTTACCACCGTTGCTTTTAATGTCACCAAAGGTTGTCTTGACTTTCCTGTATGCTGAGTCTGTCCTTCCGACAATCATATCTTTTTCGATGTCTTCACATTTTTCCTCCAGCCATTTTGTCTTAGCTTCCCTGCACTTCCTATTTATTTCATTCCTCAGCGACTTGTATTTCTGTATTCCTGATTTTCCCGGAACATGTTTGTACTTCCTCCCTTCATCAATCAACTGAAGTATTTCTTCTGTTACTCATGGCTTCTTCGCAGCTACCTTCTTTGTACCTATGTTTTCCTTCCCAACTTCTGTGATGGCCCTTTTTAGAGATGTCCATTCCACTTCAACTGTACTGCTTACTGCGCTATTCCTTATTGCTGTATCTATAGCGTTAGAGAACTTCAAACGTATCTCGTCATTCCTTAGTACTTCCGTATCCCACTTCTTTGCGTATTGATTCTTCCTGACTTCTTCCTGACTAATGTCTTGAACTTCAGCCTACTCTTCATCACTACTATAATGTGATCTGAGTCTATATCTGCTCCTGTGTACGCCTTACAATCCAGTATCTGATTTCGGAATCTCTGTCTGACCATGATGTAATCTTAGTACAGCGTCAAAATGGCGTCTACATACGACTCACGTTGAATTCTTGTGTGCAGGAAAAATAAACCGTGGTGAACATCCATAAACGTTTGTGTTCAGTGTATGGCGACGCTGCAGTTCATGGGAGTACTGTTGGGCTTTGGGTAAAGAAAGTTACAGCCTCAGGAAATGCAAAAACTGAGCATGATCAGCTACGCTCGGGACGTCTTTGCAAGACCACTGCTGATCGTGCGGATGCCATTATTCGTGCCGACCGGCGCGTCACAACTCGACAATTGGCTCTACAGTTGCCGGTCAGCATTGGAAGTGAGTCGGCAACGAGCGAGTCTCACGGATATTCAGAAAGTTACTCATGATGGGTTCCACGAATGCTCACAGCGGACCACAAGATTCAAAGAAAGGCCATTTTATTTGAATTGTTGGAGCGTTTTGAGACCGACGGAGAGGCCTTTCTGTCACGGATCGTTACGGGGGACGAAAGCTGGGTGCACCACTTTGCGCCAGAAACAAAATGTCAGTCCATGGAGTGGCATCATCCTCATTCACCACAAAAGAAGAAATTCGACACAACCTCCTCTGCCGGAAACGTCATGGTGACAGTCTTCTGGGATTTTAATGGCGTCATTCTCGTGGAATGACGCCAAGAGGGTCAACCATCTATTCAGAGGAATACGTGAAGTCTCTGAGTAAACTCAAGAACCGTTTCCGACGTGTTCGATCGGACAAGAATCCAGCAGAAATATTGCTCCAACACGATAATTCACGCTCACACACAAGTCTGAGAACCCAGGAACACATCACCAAATGGGGTAGGACATCATTGCCTCATCCACCATACAGTAGAGACCTGGCACCCTCGGACTTCCATCTCTTTGAGCCGCTTCAAGATTCTCTCCGGGGAACACACTTTGAAAATGATGAGAGTGTCAGTCATGCAATAAAAACATGGCTACGCCTACAGGACAAGAGCTTTTACAAGCAGGGAATATATGCTCCTCCACAACGTTGGCGGACGGGCATAGAATGTGATGGAGTCTACGTAGAAAAATAGGACGTGGACAAGACATGTTGATGTATATTGTCACCAAATTCTGACTCTTACCAATAAATATGTTGTGAGAAAAAAATGTCGGGCATTATTTATTGAACAACTCTCGGATTCCATCACGATAATATAAGACACCACATTGTAGTTCACATCACCAACGCCTTGAGGAATCCTTAACTGGTCTACTTGGGCTCTTGATTTATCACCCATAATGCACGTCTGGGACGCGATGGGAAGACGTATACTTTCATATCCGCCTCCAGCCAGTAATTTTCATGAACTGACTCGGCATGTGCTTCAGGCATGGCACGAAATACCTGGAGATGACATTCTGAGACTGCTTGCTCCCATGACATACGAATGCAAAAATTAATTCCAGCCCGAAGAGCCACACATCACACTGATGTTCATGTCGGACATCAGTTCCGAAAGGAATGTAAGTTTAATCATCCAATATCCATTATGTGACGAACATCTCCACAACGTTTAATAATTATCAGTCTGGTGCTTCATGATGTAATACTTTAGCTGTTCGCCAGTGTAGTAAGGTTGGTCCTTCGTCCCCTTCAAACTTAGTACGGAAGTCTAATAACACCCCTTTCTTGCCGACATGTATTATTGATCTTTTAGATAACGTTTATGTCTTACAAAAGATTGCTCGTCCTTAACTATTTTATATACCTTTTTACCTTTAAGACACTGTAATACTTAAAATACGCTGGCATCCATAAACACTTCAGACATACCTTAGTCATCTTCAGATACTGAATTTCATAATTGGTGGGGGACTGATGACCTTAGCTGTTTAGTCCCCCTTAAACATCCCAACAACCACCACCACCATCATAATTGGTATCTGCTTGAAAAAAGTGAAGTTACTTATTTTTAAAGTTAATGAGACTGCTCACAAAACAGTGTTATATTGGAGCATGCGCTATAATCCTTCACAATTCGTTTCAAATATCTCGAATTTCACATCAATTTTAATGCCATTTTTCTGCATCCTTCATGGCTTTGTAGTATCGAAATTTTCGTCTCTTGTTCTTGCAAATTACCTACGGCTGGTGCCGGTTCTCCACGTTCAGCTGCCATCTTCTTCTGTCTTGACTTTCGTCAACTTTCATATTCCTTGCTTGCATTGCTTTATCCACATCGTTTTGCCAATTTCGTCAAGGGCGATCCCTTTTCTTCTGCTGAGTTAGTATCCATCGTAGTATCCTATTCGGTATCCTATCTTCTTTCATCCTATTCACATGGTCAATCCGCATCAGCTGCTTTTGTTGGATGTCGTCACAGACATCCATATCCATTTTTATCCTTTGTCGGATTACGTCGTTGCTTATAATACCCGTCCTAGAGCACTTTGATCTCCGTCTTAAGTAATCCATCTGCGTGACAAGTAATTTATTGTTGTTTTTAATTCTTGTTAACGTCCTAGGCTTCTGCTCTGTGCAAAACTACACTCTGGACTATAGTCTTACACACTCTCTTCTTCGTTGTTCTTCTTTCCTTTTTGTTCCTCAGAACAGAGTTCATTGCCCGAGTTACATGTCGTCCTCTACTAATCCTACAAGTGATTTCATCATTGCTTATGCCCTATTTGTTAAATAATGCTCCAAGATATTTTGCGTCTTCCAAACCTACATTTACTTCTCCCCTTCCTCCAAATTACTTACATTTCCCGTTACAAAAGCCAAGTACTCCACTTCTTCATGTTCATCTTCAGACCAGCATTATTGTCATTATTGTATCCCTCTTCAAGCTTTCCTATCATGTACCTCATATCATTTTGTGCCAGTACAATCTCGTCATCAGCAAAATAGACGCTAAATATCTTGCTGTCCTCTACTGTCAGTACCGTAAGTAGTATTTTCTACACCAAGTCTGCAAGATTGCTCCTAGATACAGCTTAAAGAGGATCAGCGACAACGGACTCCCTGCTGCATATCCTTATTCACCTGAAATTCTTCTATCCAGCTATTCCCAATTTTTATTCTTGCTGAGCTATTTTCAAATAATTTCATAACAGCCTTTATCATCTTTAGTCCAACTCTACCTCTTTCAGCTCTTCCCACAGTTTGTTGGTGGTACAATACCGCATGCTTTCTCTAGGTCAATCAATGCGACATGCATCTCCAGCCCAACCTTCGTGCGTTTTTCACATATTTGTTCCATTGAGAAGACGTTGTACGTTACCGAGCTTCCTGCTCGGAATCGTGCTTGTTCTTCTTGCTGCTTGTGACTCGTTTCTTTCTCTACCAGATCTTCCATTACTTTCGAATACAGTCTTTTAACTAACGTTATCACCTGCAATCCGCTATAATTTTTTGGATCACTACGATCCACAAGTCTTATGTAACGTGTTCCCATTCCGCTGGAACATCTTGTCATCTAATGCTCTTCCAAGCAGCCGCCTTAGCATATCTAAGAATTTCGGTGGTCGATATTTCACCGGCTCAGGGTATACTGATCCATAATCGTCATTAGTTGATAGTGTAACTGACTTGACTGTTCTCCATATCTCAGCACTGCGAGCCCCACCAACCGTCCTCTCTATATATTCACATCTTTCTTCCCATATATTGCCTTTGCTTTTTAACACTTCTCTTTTTACTTGTCCATTTAGTGGCCTATAACTAGCTTTACTTTCACTGTCATTCACACTCTGCTATTTCTGTGTCCCAACAAAACAGTTTCATCTTATTCTCATATTCTCCAAGTGCTTTTTCGTTGCTTCATCTATGACCTCCTTTATATGCTCATATTCGTCTTTTGCTTTCCCCCTGCACTCTCAAATTTGTTTTCCAGCCGCTGTTGGTGTAAGTCCTTGTGAGCAAAGAACATATTTTCTACTCGTAATTCGTACTGATCCAATAAATCCAACAACCCTTTCCCATTCTCATTCGTAAATCCTCCACATACTCATATTTTTCTCTTTCCCTATTCTGCTATTAAAATCTCCTGCCAGTATCAGTTCATGCCCACTTGGAACGGCTTCTGTAATCTCTATCAGCACCTGCACAAAATCTTCTTCTGTCTTAAAAGGCGAGTCTTCAGTAGGAGCATACACTCCGACCGTCATTGTATTCATGGATCTAGTTCTCAGACTGAACTTTATCAACCTTTCATTACTTGCTTCTCATGAAGTTACATATTTTGACCACCGTTTTATTAGACTGAAGGCTACTCCTGCTCTCCCGCTACTGGTTCTGTCCACTCCACTACAATTATGCACAAAGGCCAGCAGATACTCACAACCAGTGCCTTTCTTTTTTGTTTCGGAAAGTACAGCTACGTCAATGTTGTGCTATCTCATAAGCTTTAGAACTTCTTTTTATTTATAGCGGACGCCTATACATTCCAGATACCAAAACCCAAAGTCCATTTTCATTTCAGCTGTCGAATTTCATTCAACCCATCCGAAAACCGAGGTATATACTGGGTATTTCAGCTGGCTGCCTTTTTCTATGGTTCGAGAGCTGGTCCATCGCACGATCTCCAACCCTGAGTACCAGAAACAGTCGATTTTCTTCCCCTATTAATTTTGCTTCATCACTCCTCAGACTTCTTCCTACCATTTGGTGAAGAAGAGAGTAAAGAATAACCAAGGATAGCAAGCCACTCTCTAAGTTACTCTGTTCAGTCATCTGCTCTTTCGGATAAGGAAAGGGAGGGGAACGACATGTCGTTGCAGGACACACTTCGTGTGTCTTCTCAGTCAGAGGCTGTGCGACAAGGGTGACCCAACCAGCAGCCAAGCTACCATCGACATAGCTCTCAGCTCCATCTGTGCACGCAAAGTACCCAGCCTGCACAGCCAGTGCTTCGTTAAGGCGGCGCCCCGCGGGAAAATTTTCAAAAACAATAAACTGTTGACCCACAACACACAGATACTCTGACACATACATCAGACTTTTAAATGTTGTGAACGTAACTTGAGGTTTTTCATATTTACTCCAGTTACAGGTCACAATATTTTGTACCTACAATTAATTTCGGTCTATGACGACCATCCTTTAACCTGAGTGCAAAATTTTTTGTCACATCGAGCAACCATGTGTAAATATGGTATAGTCAAAAAATAAGCCGAACAAGCTTCGGTTATTTTATGTAAAGTATGAGCACCACATACAATATTCGAGCATACATATTGATTCTACAGACCATCTGCTGAGACGGTGAGTAGAGTTAAAATGTTTGAATAGTGTGTGTGGTGCTTTTATTTTTGCATAAAACCGACGAAGCTTGTTTGGTTTATTTTCTGACTGTACCACATCTACATATTTAGGCAGGATGTGATTGAAATATTGTTTTCTGTGATATAGTGACCCGTAACTGGAATAAATGTGAAAACCCTTTCCTTGATCCCTGTAAACTTTCGCTGCGTCGATGTCGCAACACGTAAAACAGCTTCTGGCGAAATTTTCTCTTATTTAGTTCCGCAGGTAGATTAGCGAGACAGCCGAATGCTTGAAGACAAGATCTACGAGTTCTTGAATGTGACGCTCCGAGAAATACTGAGAGACGACAGCCGTCCGCACCCACCGTTCGATCCGCTCGCCATCGGGAACTTCTCCACTGCATTCGGTGAAGGCAATGAAACGTAAGTGGACTATCCCAGGCTGTTACTCACCTTTCTCCGTCCTTTCCCTTTGCTCTACTATAATGATGTGAGCTAACAATTTCCAACCAGGTTTCCTACTGAATCAGCTGTTCAACTCATCAATTTTTGTCTTTAGACTTGAGGTTGCCTGCTTGCAACAACTTCAGGACTTCTACGTATCTCAGGCAGGGGGACTGGACTAATAATTTCGACATCAAAATTTCGAGTTACACATAGTACAATATCTTCATCGGTATACGAAGTTTTGTGTAACACAGAAACATGCTGTCAGAGACGGAGATCTGTTTGAAATTATTCTGAATGTCTTCAGTAATTACTTGAAGCAGATGTTTAGCAAACCAACCACAGAGGGTAACGTCTTAAGATATGATTGCAACGGACAGACTTTAATTTTTCGGAAATTTTAAAGCAGAGGAGGATATCAGTGACCATAATACTGTGATAGCATCAGTGGCTCTTGGTGTTACAAGCTGTGTGAAAAATGGTCGGAAAGTACTTTTGCTCAGGATGAGCGACAGGACACTATTACAGAGTATGCGGGTAGTTAACACGAAATATTCAGTTCTGAGAACAAATATCTGCATTACAAAAGGGTAAAATTCAAGAGCGCTCTTCAGTACGCCTTCGATAAGTACGTGCTGAGCAAAGTTTAACAGATGGCTAAGCCATCGTGTTTAATAGCCGTGTTCGTTGCTACGAAAGGGCACAGTGTTTCATCACAGATTTAAGCGAAATTACGGCCTAGTTAACAAACAAATGCTGAAAAAGTGTAAATGAACATAAAGAGATCAATGAGACAAGCAACCAATGAATTTGAAACTGAAATTTGGCCAACTGAACTCACGCAAAACCCTGGAACTTTCTTGACATTTCGTGGATCGAAAACATCTGTTCAGTCGGTCAGTGACCATACCGGGGCAGAAACTCCTGCAGATTGTCTCTGTTGGGAGAGAAGTTAATCTGTCAGCTCAAAGCACCAGCAAAGAAAAATTAAGAAGTCAAATAAAATTTCTGCAAGAAAAAAACCGATATTTATAAAACAAAGTAGCTTAATTGTCATCTGAAGCTAACAGCAGTGGCAGTTCACAACTTGCACATGTGAACAGTAACGAATTTAAAAGATTTTGTTAAAAGTTTGTAAGCAAAGATTCATCACAACTTGTTTCAAAAATGGTTCAAATGGCTCTGAGCACTATGGGACTTAACTCCTGAGGTCATCAGTCCCCTAGAACTTAGAACTACTTAAACCTAACTAACCTAAGGACATCACACACATCCATGGCCGAGGAAGGATTCGAACCTGTGACCGTAGCGGTCACACGGTTCCTGACTGTAGCGCCTAGAACCGCTCGCCCACTCTGGCCGGCCAACTTGTTTCATTAGCGTTTCCTTTCTTAAAATCTTTCATTTAGTGGGTTAGATTACTTTGTTCTCTTGAGAATGTCCATTTCGAGCCCCAGCACTAAGCAGACATTGTTTCGCAGTTCGTAGTAATAGACGGCAAATCATCGAGTAAAACTGAAGTGATATCAGGTGTTCCACAGGGAAGCGTCCTGGGACCTCTGCTGTTCCTGATCTATATAAATGACCTGGGTGACAATCTGAGCAGTTCTCTTAGGTTGTTCGCAGATGATGCTGTAATTTACCGTCTAGTAAGGTCATTCGAAGACCAGTATCAGTTGCAGAGCGATTTAGAAAAGATTGCCGTATGGATTGCTGTATGGTGTGGCAGGTGGCAGTTGACGCTAAATAACGAAAAGTGTGAGGTGATCCACATGAGTTCCAAAAGAAATCCGTTGGAATTCGATGACTCTCTAAATAGTACAATTCTCAAGGCTGTCAATTCAACTAAGTACCTGGGTGTTAAAATTACGAACAACTTCAGTTGGAAAGACCACACAGATAATATTGTGGGGAAGGCGAGCCAAAGGTTGCGTTTCATTGGCAGGACACTTAGAAGATGCAACAAGTCCACTAAAGAGACAGCTTACACTACACTCGTTCGTCCTCTGTTAGAATATTGCTGCGCGGTGTGGGATCCTTACCAGGTGGGATTGACGGAGGACTTCGAAAGGGTGCAAGAAAGGGCAGCTCGTTTTGTATTATCACGTAATAGGGGAGAGAGTGTGGCAGATATGAAACGCGAGTTGGGATGGAAGTCATTAAAGCAAATACGTTTTTCGTCGCGGCGAGATCTATTTACGAAATTTCAGTCACCAACTTTCTCTTCCGAATGCGAAAATATTTTGTTGAGCCCAACTTACATAGGTAGGAATGATCATCAAAATAAAATAAGAAAAATCAGAGCACGAACAGAAAGGTTTATGTGTTCGTTTTTCCCGCGCGCTGTTCGGGAGTGGAATGGTAGAGATAGTATGATTGTGGTTCGATGAACCCTCTGCCAAGCGCTAAAATGTGAATTGCGGAGTAATCGTGTAGATGTAGATGTACTCAGTTTCGGTATGGCGTCGAGTACAACACTTGACTTCATACAAATCAAAAGATCCGATCTCTGCTGTCCTGTCTGTATATTCTCTGTGCTGCGGCTATTCTGAGGCTCTTGAAGCAAATCATGTGGATGATGCAAATCACGTGGATGTTCAGCGAATTGACATACCTCGATAAATCACGATGAGAAAGAACACGTCAGGACGAACCTCTTAATCATGTTCCGCAATATACAGCTGCAAAACTAATGTCGAGAAAAGGTACCTGAATTACTGAGTCGATGCCCTACAGTTACTTTATAACCTTTCATTTTGAATTTGAGCATTGCTGTCGGTTGGGCTGAAAGCTATACCCTAGCTGCCAGAGTATCACGAAAGGGCTCCCGCCTATGTTGTGACAGCAGACTGCCTTGTTGACACAGTATCCCGTGCAGCGGCGGACACGGTGTTTATGTAGTGCATGAATACCATGTACTCTCCCACGATGGTAACAATAATGTGATAGTTGCATCCGTCTTCGCGTGCACGATAGACGAGTCTCACTGTGCGATACCCCGCGTAAAATTCAGACTCAGGTGGAACAGTTCAGAAAAGATATTAGCCTGGATGGCGAGGTTCGAGTTCACCCAGGGAGTTTCAAGCCGACAAATTGCAGAAAGGATGCCAAGTCCGTCGTAAGCAATGCACGAATAGTGCCAGTGGTATCCAAATCGAGAACCAAGTCCACAGAGAATTAACCGGCACAATAGTGTAATGATACCTAACGCAGTGCTTCATGTACGGAACGTGAATTGTTTTTCGGTTGTGTTACGAGCTTATTTAAAGCGGTCGAGAACCACTGGATTTTCCCATCTGATCAGCCGCTATGATATGTAATGAATATGAGGCGACTAATCGAAGCAACCTCCATATCGCTGTCTGTTTGTGGAATGTCATCGTCGTTACTTGGCGAGGATACAATATCGTGCTTGTAGATAACCTGCAGTAATATGAACGCGCTTCGGCTAACTCTAGCTATACGTTTTTACCTTACGTATTGCCAGTACCAACATATCCTCAGTCTTTAGCGGTTACTATCGAACATGGCGATTGGTAGACGTTTAAAATCCTGTAGGATGGTTCAAATGGCTCTGAGCACTATGGGACTTAACATCTACGGTCATCAGTCCCCTAGAACTTAGAACTACTTAAACCTAACTAACCTAAGGACATCACACAACACCCAGCCATCACGAGGCAGAGAAAATCCTTGACCTCGCCGGGAATCGAATCCGGGAACCGAGGCGTGAGAAGCGAGAACGCTACCGCACGACCACGAGATGCGGGCTAAAATCCTGTAGGACTCGTCTTCTTTAATAAGAGTGTACCACATAAATATATCTTGGGGCATTATTTGATGACAGGAACTGAAATTTCTTGGCAGGGTCTCAGGCGAAATTCATGCGAATCTTGTTAGTTGTACACGATCTCATGCCCCTGCAAATATCCCCTCCCTAACTTGGCTAGAGGAGGTATGGAAGGTCGTATGTAGAAGCACGCATGATTACTGAACAGATGGAAGCCAACTTTAGGACAGTTATAGAGACCTTCAGACCAAAGAGCAGCAGCAGTATGAACATCAATGGCTCAGGTAGTAATTCAGTACTAAACAAAGAAGGGAAAGCTGAAAGACTGAAGAGACACGCAAAAGATGTGCAAAGGAAATGAACGTGAACAGGGAATAGGAAGGAGGAAGCAAATGAAGATGCTATTGGAGACTGAACGCTTATAATAGAATATTACACCACCGGCCATTAAAATTGCTACACAACTAAGATGACGTGGTACAGACGCGAAATTTAACCGACAGGAAGAAGATGCTGTGATATGCAAATGACTAGCTTTTCAGGCTTTCACATAAGGTTGGCGCCGGTGGCGACACCTACAACGTGCTGACATGAGGAAAGTTTCCAACCGATTTTTCATACACAAAGAGCAGTTGACCGGCGTTGCCTGGTGAAACGTTGTTGTAATGCCTCGTGTAAGGAGGAGAAATGCGTACCATCACGTTTCCGACTTTGATAAAGGTCGGATTGTAGCCTATCGCGATTTCGGTTTATCGTATGGCGACATTGCCCCTCGCGATGATCGAGATCAAATGACTATTAGCAGAATATGGAATCGGTGGGTCCAGGAGGGTAATACGGAACGCCGTACTGGATCCCAACGGCCTCGTATCACTAGCTCTCGAGATAACAGGCATCTTATCCGCATGGCTGTAACGGATCGTGCAGCCACGTCTCGATCCCTGAGTCAACAGATGGAGACGTTTGCAAGACAACAACCATCTGCACGAAAAGTTCGACGACGTTTGCAGCAGCATGGACTATCAGCTCGGAGACCATAGCTGCGGTTTCCCTTGACACTGCCTGCGATGGTCTACTCAACGACGAACCTGGGGGCACGAATGGCAAAACGTCATTTTTTCGGAAGAATCCATGTTCTGTTTACAGCATCATGATGGTCGCATCCGTGTTTAGCGGCTTCGCGGTGAATGCACATTGGAGGCGTGTATTCGTCATCGCCATACTGGCGTATCACCCGGCGTGATATTATGGTGTGCCATTGGTTACACGTCTCGGTCACCTCTTGTTTGCATTGACGGCACTTTGAACAGTGGACGTTACATTTCAAATTTGTTACGACCCGTGGCTCTACCCTTCATTCGAACCCTGCGAAACCCTACATTTCAGCAGGATAGTGCACGACCGCATGTTGCAGGTCCTGTACGGGCCTTTCTGGATAATGTTCGACTGCTGCCCTGACCAGCACATTTTCCAGATCTCTCACCAACTGAAAATGTCTGGTCAATGGTCGCCGAGCAACTGGCTCGTCACAATACTCCAAGCACTACTCTTGATGAACTGTGGTATCGTGTTGAAGTTGCATTGGCAGCTGTACCTGTACACGCCATCCGAGCTTTGTTTGACTCAATGCCCAGGCGTACCAAAGCCGTTATTACGGCCAGAGGTGGTTGTTCTGGGTACTGATTTCTCAGGATCTATGCGCCGAAATTGCGTGAAAATGTAATCACGTGTCAGTACTAGTATAATATATCTGTCCACTAAATACTCGTTTATCATCTGCATTTCTTCTTGGTGTAGCAATTTTAATGGCTATTAGTGTATATTTTGATTCACACTTTCCCAAGGTCTGAGATAATGTTATAACTATCTGTAGTACAAGCAATAATTGTGTAATCTTTTCGTTATAAATTTGTTTTAAAACAATTACTGGGAATGGCTCAGCTTCATGTATCTTTCTGTGTTGATCCAGGTGGACGAGGGGCATCGGCTGGTCAATATTTGACAAAGAAATTCGCCATACAGCGGTGAAAATTAAGAAGGTATTTTATTTTCTTTTTGCTACCAGTTTCGGCAGATCAGTACGCCATCTTCAGTTGCAGTCAAGTTTTTGAAGTAGACGACATCCTCAAAATTATTGATAGTCTTGGGGGACAGCCATGACAAAACTGTTGCAACTGGTAGACAGTAAACAGGGTTAATCATAAGTACCCCTGGAGTTTCAGAAGACGACCATGTGAAAAATATCACGGGCATTCAACAAGTATTGCAACAATTTTTCTTTTATGGAAGCAAGTTGGCCTTATCAGGATTCCGATATACCATATTAGTCCTCACTATTTTGGTTACAAAACCCTACATTTAAACATAATCTCCATCCGTTCAATGCGACGGCCTTAAGCCAGCTTACTGGGAGGGACTGTGTGCCTGTACGGAACCACTCTACTGGACGAAGTCAGATGCTGCTGCATCAATAACCTCCCAGTCACCTACATACCGCTTCCCATGGAATGCATCCTTCATTGGGCCATACGGAAGGAAGTCGCAAGGTGCGAGTTCTGGGTTATGGAGTGGCTGAGGAAAAACAGTCCACTGGAGTCTTGTGAGCTCCTCTAAGGTGCGCAGACTTGTGTGAGGTCTAGCGTTGTCATGGAGAAATAGTTCGTTTGCATTATTGCGCGACGAACACGCTGGACAATAAACATAGCCCAACAGACATCAACACTGATTTGAAAATTCTCAAATGCAGTGACAGGCCCCCACAAAAATTAATAATTGAAGAAAATTATCACATACAAAAAGCCATAGTTGAAGAAAGGAAGTAATAAATGAATACACAGCTCTCTGCAATGGAACTCTGTTCTCTGCCCTGAAAGAATTATTAGATAAAACCAACCTTTAGAAGTTTCCCCCCCCCCCTCCCCACAGATACACACACATATACTCACAGACACATACATGCATATACATACACACACATAAAACTATATATATATATATATATATATATATATATATATATATATATATATATATATATATATATATATATACATATAATGATAAATCCTCACTCCTACCCTCTCCTTCCCTTCCTCCCTCTGTCACTCACTCTCTCTCCCTCTTTCTTTTCACACACACACACACACACACAAACACACTTCTCTGAGAAATTCAAAACAACCGCCAGTGACATCTTCCACTGTTCCACTGTCTGCCATCTTGTTTTCACACCTTCTACTGTTCCTCTGTCCGCCATCTTGTTATTACAGCTGGTAAGCAGTGACAGTGATAACTCAATACAGAGAACTTGACAATGAAGAAGATGACGAAAAAAGAAACGGTAAGTGAAACATAATGTAAATACACTACTGGCCATTAAAATAGCTACAACAAGAAGAAATGCAGATGATAAACGGGTATTCATTGGACCAATATATTATACTAGAACTGACAAGTGATTACATTTTCACGCAATTTGGGTGCATAGATCCTGAGAAATCAGTACCCAGAACAACCACGCCTGGGCTTTCAGTCAAACAGAGCTTGGATGGTGCGTACAGGTACAGCTGCCAATGCAGCTTCAACACGATACCACAGTTCATCAAGAGTAATGACTGGCGTATTGTGACGAGCCAGTTGGTTGGTTGGTTGGTTTGGGGAAGGAGACCAGACAGCGTGGTCATCGGTCTCATCGGATTGGGGAAGGATGGGGAAGGAAGTCGGCCGTGCCCTTTCAGAGGAACCATCCCGGCATTTGCCTGGAGTGATTTAGGGAAATCACGGAAAACCTAAATCAGGATGGCCGGACGCGGGATTGAACAGTCGTCCTTCCGAATGCGAGTCCAGTGTGTAACCACTGCGCCACCTCGCTCGGTGACGAGCCAGTTGCTCGGCCACCATTGACCAGACGTTTTCAATTGCTGAGAGATCTGGAGAATGTGCTGGCCAGGACAGCAGTCGAACATTTACTGTATCCAGAAAGGACCGTACAGGAAATGCAATATGCGGTCGTGCATTATCCTGCTGAAATGTAGGGTTTCGCAGGGATCGAATGAAGGGTAGAGCCAGGGGTCGTAACACATCTTAAATGTAACGTCCGCTGTTCAAAATGCCGTCAATCCGAAAAAGAGGTGACCGAGACGTGTAACCAATAACACCCCACACCATCACGCCGGGTGATACGCCACTATGGAGATGACGAATACACACTTCCAATGTGCGTTCACCGCGATGTCGCCAAACACGGATGCGACCATCATGATGCTGTAAAGAGAACTTGGATTCATCCAAAAAAATGACGTTTTGCCATTCGTGTACCCTGGTTCGTCGTTGAGTACACCA
The DNA here is from genome assembly GCF_023864345.2 of Schistocerca serialis cubense. Lineage (NCBI taxonomy): Eukaryota > Metazoa > Arthropoda > Insecta > Orthoptera > Acrididae > Schistocerca > Schistocerca serialis. The sequence goes on from NC_064639.1 coordinate 1,102,094,176, forward strand.
TCGCAGCCGCTCTTGTCTGTGATGCAGCGTCAAGGGTAATCTCAGCCATGGTCTCCCAGCTGACAGTCCATGCTGCTGCAAACGTCGTCGAACTGTTCGTGCAGATGGTTGTTGTCTTGCAAATGTCCGCATTTGTTGACTCAGGGATCGAGACGTGGCTGCACGATCCGGTACAGCCATGCGGATAAGATGCCTGTCATCTCGACTGCTAGTGATACGAGGACGTTGGGATCTAGCACGGCGTTCTGTATTACCCTCCTGAACCCACCGATTCCATATTCTGCTAATAGTCATTGGATCTCGACAACGCCAGCAGCAATGTCGCCATACGATAAACCGCAATCGCGATAGACTGCAATGCGACCTTATCAAAGTCGGAAACGTGATGGTACGCATTTCTCCTCCTTACACGAGGCATCACAACAACGTTTCACCAGGCAACGCCGGTCAACTGCTGTTTGTGTATGAGAAATCGGTTGGAAACTTTCCTCATGTCAGCACGTTGTAGGTGTCGCCACCGGCGCCAATGCTCTGAAAAGCTAATCATTTGCATATCAGAGCATCTTCTTCCTGTTGGTTAAATTTCGCGTCTGTAGCACGTCATCTTCGTGGTGTTGCATTTTTAATCGCCAGTAGTGTAGATGCACACATTCAACCTTTCAGATGAATTATTAATATCAGACATAGCCATAACAGTTTAGAAATCGTAATTTTTGCTTAAATTAAGTTGTATGTAGTTGCAGGTGACAAACTGTAAAGAAAGTACTGTACAAAGGTAATACAGCAGAAAAACCACACCATGTGGTAAGAAGGTATGAATACACAATTTTAAGTGTTCTTCAGAAACCTGTAATTACGATCCAGAAACTAATATTTAAATGTATTTAAACAGTAAAGAACATTCCTCCTGTTTAACAGCCATAATAATTAAAAAAAAAACTGATGATGAGGCAACTCTAGTGAAACATGTCTGGGACAAAAAACTGTGTTTTGCTAAAGGCGGACCCCACTCAAAAAATACGTTATTGTTAAAGCAAACACAGACGAAAGAGCTTCAACATCAAGATGATTGCGCTGGTTTGTTCAGTTTCCTGGGGGCATCACAGTACACTTCAGTGTTGATCGTTGCACCATGAGCGGGGTCATCAAATAGAATTACGCCTTTACAGTCCCGGGAAACCGTCGCCATGAGTTCATCGGCTGTGGGTGCAGCTTTGAACTATTTCTTCGGAGGACGGTTGATGTGGCGCCTCTCCGCTGATTGCCCTTTTCTTTCCGGTTCAAAACGCAGAACCCATGATTCATAGCCTTTGACGATGTTCGACAAAAATTGTCATGATGAGCCTCGTAACGCGCAAGCAGTTTCGCACACGTTGTCCTTCGTTGCGCTATATGGTCTTTCGTCAGCGGCGAGAAACCCAGCGGTGGCCCCCACCTTTGACTTCCCCACCTGGTGGGTGAGTGTGTCAACACTACCAACAGAAAAAATGTGTGTGAATTCCTAAGGAACTAAACTGCTGAGGTCATCAGTCCATAGACTTACACACTACTTTAACTAAGTTATGCTGAGAACAACACACACTCTCATGCCCGAGGGAGGACTCGAACCTCCGGCGGGAGGGGCCGCGCAATCCGTGACATGGCGCCTCAAACCGCACGGCCACTCCGCTCGTCACTACCAACAGAGAATTCCAGTTGTGCAGCGACGTGTTTGATAGTTATCCGTCGATCACCTCAAATAAGAGTATCCAAACGTTGAAGGAGTCAGCCGTGTGCAGTCTGCAGGCAAGCGGACAGACGCCACACCCAACGACTCAGCGAGATTTTGTTCACTGTCAGGTCCGCATATACATTGTGGAAGCAATTATGAATATCTGCGATGCTCTGGTTTTCCACCAAAGCAGCTCAATGACAGCTCTAGTAATAGTAGTAGTAGCTTTATTCATCCGTAGATCTCTTTTAACAAGGATATAGGACATGTCGAAGTATTTACAAGTTTAGACCAATTTAAAATAAGCTAATTCGTATACACATATCTTTACAGGCTTCTAGTTAGAGACAATCATTAGATTTACTCCCTGTATACAATACTTTTTTTTTTTACAAATAACTTATTAAATAATGTAATGCCACACTGTTGACTCATATCTCACTATCAGTCACTGCTCACAGTATAAACACATTGTTTCACAACACTTCACTCGCTACACACACAAACACACACACACACTCACTGGTGATCTCTGGGCCATTTTATGTACCGCAACTTCCCATTTGCTATCCTGGAAACCTGAGTCAGCATCCCTCTATAATGAGTGAGATGTTGAGCTCAGAAAGAGGAAGAGGTGTTAGTACTGCGCTATGCATAGATAGATTGGTGGTAAGTATTTCTAGGAAAGGAAAAAAGAAGGAAAAAACATAGTGCGAAGGTGTTATGTGGAATGTTGGATGTTTTATAATCATTATTTTTATTTATTTGTAAAACATTTTTCATCAAACCCCAACTCTGTTTTATCTAAATAATTCTTCAACGTATAAAATGTATTGCATGACAGGTACTTTTTAGCTGCATTTTTGCAATTTCTTTAATCTCTTTTGATAATTTATTGTACAGTTTTGTTCCTTGATAGAAAATGCTGGTTTGAGTTTTATGTTTATTTTTTCTTGGTAAATGTAAGTTGAGTCTATCTCTTGTTCCATGGTCATGGACAGAGCTGTTTGTGCAGTTACTACCAATGTTATTTTGATGTGTATAACTGACTGGTAAATGTATTCACAAGGAGCAGTTCAAACCCCAGTTTTTTGAACAGATCTTTTGGTTATTATTCTTATGGCTCTTTTCTGGAGTTTGAAAACTGTGTTCATATTTTGTGCGTTTGTTCCCCAAAAACGAATGCCATAGATAAGAATTGAGTGTACATATGAATAGTATGTAACTAAAAGACACTGCATGTTACACACTAACAATAGGATTCTAAGGGCATAACATGCTGATGACATTCTGTTTGCAAGTACCGTTGTGTGTTCACACCACTTCAACCGAGAATCAATATTCATTCCTAGAAATTTTGCATTTGTTACATAGTCTATGGAGGTGCCATCTACATTTAATTTAACATTTTTCCTCTTCAAACTGAAATTCCTGGCGTTAGTTTTCTTTATGTTTAATATCACTTTCTCTCTATCTGGAACGAACGTCCGGTACAGACGCCATTTTGAAGGCTACGTATAGCACTGTCACCAATTAGAACTTCATGAAACTATAAGGGCTGAAGTGGTACGATTCTGTGATGTCCCACAACAAATTGTGATTTTCAACCGGAACTGACAAAGAAAAGAAGTGTTGCATTTGTTAGTGAAAGCCCCTTGTACATGAAATACAGAAAAATGGCCTATCAGTGGACAGGGCATCTCCCCAAGCTTGTATTCCTAATACGTGTCATGGTGGAGTTTCACTAGGTGGCAGGAATGTCAGAACGTATGGACAACTTACGCGCTCCGTATTGTTGCACTGAATTAGTTGGCACCTGCCGATAAGCAGTCTAATGAACACGTTTCCAAGTGGGCTTCTGCCGTGCTTTCCCAGGCATTCGTGACCGTGACTTCAGTGACGGGCATGCACGTACTGACGTTTGATGCATCACAAATTGTGCCCGTACTGATCATCTGTAAAGTGAGTTAAAATCTTGAAGAAATACTCCATTCGCGGAATTTGCGGGTATTTTCTGTATGGGTTGTAGGCATGTAATCATTTACTGAAACTCCATGGGTTCTTATGAATAACCCTAGACAGGCGATATGTCCTCAGATTTTACGACGTATCCAGCAGACTGAGTGCCAATGAAGGTAGTTGTTCACAGGCGTAAGTATTACTGAACTATCAGTTTAAGAAGTCATGGTTGCAAAATACCGACACGAACTAATTGCATAAGAATCGAGGAACTGGTAGAAGCCGACCTCAGAGAAGACTAGTTTGGGTTTCACATAAATGTAGGAAAAGACTGTCCCTACGACTTATGACAGAAGATAGATTAAAGAAACCAAACCTGCATTCATAGAGTTTCTCTATTTTTAGATACCTTCTGACGCTTTGAAGGTCTCACGGTAACTTGGATATAATACGTGGAGGGAAAGGTTATGCACAGCTTGTACAGAAATCAGAATGCAGTTATAAGAGTCGAAAGGAAATTGAAAGGAAGCAGTAGTTGTGCAGGGACTGAGACAGGCCGTGTAAATTTAAGTGCAAGGAAGTCTTTTCTATAGGTATTTTTCTAGAGCGTAACCTTTCACCGTACTGAAACACAGTCTACAAGTAGTTTAGCCAAGAGGAGGACAGAAGCGTTTGAAATATGGTGGTACAGAAGAACGCTGAAAACTAGATGGGGAGCTGAAATTAATAATGACGAAGTACTGTACAGAACTGATAAAAAAGAAAATTTATGAACAACTTGATTAAAGGAAAGGATCAGTTGATAGGACACATCCTGAGCAATCAAGAAACCGTCAATTCAGTAATCGAAGGAAGTGTGGTGCCGTAAAACTTGTTGATGGAGACCAAGGCTCTAACACAGTAAGCAGTTTCAAATACCTGTAGGCAACCATAGAATAACTAGAGATGAAGATGCCCCCCATGGGGTATACTGTCACAGAGATCATATCAAACCAGTCTTCGGACCACAACAGTTGAAATCGTTCCATTACCAACATTTCCCGTGGACTGCATCCTTTATGTTTTCTGTGCATAAGATCATAAGTTAATTAATATAATAACTGTTTATATTGTTTCAGGCTCAATGTGGAACTGCAGAATATTGTCGTAGAAAATTTGTTGGGATATGTTCCTTATAATGGCTCTATGGAGCCAGTGGGATTAAAATTCCCTGTAGCTCTCGACTTTCCCAACATCACAGTCACTGGACATTGCTCTTTGGATGGATGGCTCAACGGTGGACAGTTGTACGTTAAGGGGTCGGGAGACATCAAGTAAGTGTATCACTTTATAAATTTCGTGTGACGTGTGGTAAATGTGATGGAATTTGTAAAAAATGACCCACGATCGAATGACTCACCGATCAGAACAGTAGCACCAAAATACAGGACCAGTTCTATCAAAGCTTGTCACAAGTAAGCTACATGATGCTGGTACTTTTTCAGCTTGCAGTGGGACATCAGCTTATTTGAAAACCATTACCACCGAGATATGAAGAAGAAGAGAGAGAGAGAGAACCCAAGTAAACGAAATTTCCTTTATTTTCTAGTGTCCGAAGGTTCCTTATAGTGACGGAAAGTGGAAAGGCCGTAGGCGAACCTCACGGTGAATGGCCGTCATTATTTCCCCCAAAAATCTAAACTGCATGACGCGATTACTTGATGCCTCGTTCAGCCACATTTTCATTTGCATTGCGAAACGAAAGTAATCTTTCGGTGAATTTTACACTGAAGATAGCTTCATCGACCACGTTTCACATGATATAACCACCGGACATTTTGCTGCGTGGGAGATACAAATGGTATTGAATGTGCAACGAAGTCTCATGTGGTGTCACCGCCAGACACCACACTTGCTAGGTGGTAGCCTTTAAATCGGCCGCGGTCCATTAGTATACGTCGGACCCGCGTGTCGCCACTGTCAGTGATTGCAGACCGAGCGCCACCACACGGCAGGTCTAGAGAGACTTCCTAGCACTCGCCCCAGTTGTACAGCCGACGTTGCAAGGAATGGTTCACTGACAATTACGCTCTCATTTGCCGAGACGATAGTTAGCATAGCCTTCAGCTACGTCATTTGCTACGACCTGGCAAGGCGCCATTATCAGTAGAAACTTGTGATGCCTGTACCGTCAGACCGATGTTCTCCAATTATGGATTAAAGTTAAGTATTACATCAACTACGTACTTTATTTGCTACTAAAAATTCCCTTAACTGTTGCAGACCTCACGCCAGTCTGCGTGAGCTTAACGCGTGCCTTTCGGCTACCAGTCATAGTGGATTGGCTGTCGGGCCAGTCCACTACATCTCACATCAAGGTTTTAGCCACCGTCCGAAGGCAGAGAAAACGTTGATCACAGACTGATACCGGGCTAAATAATAGGCTATTTTCCTACGTTAAAAGTATGGCTTGGATTGTAGCTGTTCGGGGTGATTATATTACTCAAATCACATTTACGGTCAATATTCTTACAAAATATTTCTTATTTTTGTGTAATTAAAGTTTGAAAATCATTAAATTTCAAGATTTGGTCATGTGACTGAAGAAACTCTTGTTACTGGCTGAAGCTCTCGTGACGTCATAGACTATGAGTACGACGAACCTATACGTATGTCAGATCCTTAGGCACTTTTTCTGCAAATAGTTTAGCTATGCAATGACGGACAACGCATTTAGAACTTTCAACCAACGACAGGAAGGAATTTTGTGAACCCTGATAGCGGAAACCTTAGGAAAATTGATGCGTTTATGCTCCTCTCATTTAGAGCGGCAATATGTGCAAGGACGGATATCTTCTCCCTGCCCCCTGTAACACCATTAAACGCGCTCAGAACTAAGAAATTGTGGAACTTTTGCACATGCCTACCTATTTTACGTATAGACTGTTGACTGTCAGTTGTGAAATATGACATAAAGCGCAATAAAATTAGTTTTGGCAAATTTTAATGATTTCCGCTATACAGGAAACTGAGCAGAGGTACACTGTAAGCGCCCGGTCTGTGATGCAACGGATAATTAATTTGTCTACGGATAGGAAGAACACATATTGAATCCTGGGAAGGTCATAAATTTGTAAACGCGTTACACGAAACATGAAAACAGCCTTAGCAAGATTTCATTGAAGCAGTTGTTTCGATGATGAGGTGTACTGTATATATACTGAAGCGCCAAAGAAACTGGTATAGGCATGCGTATTCAAATACAGAGATATGTAAACAGGCAAAATACGGCGCCTCGGTCGTCAACGCTTATATAAGGCAATAAGTGTCTGGCGCAGTTGTTAGAACGGTTACTGCTGCTACAATAGCAGGTTGTCGATATTTAAGTGAGTCTGAACTTATTGTTACAGTCCGCACACGAGCGAAGGGAGACAGTATCTCCGAGGTAGCGATGAAGTAGGGATTTTTCCATACGTCCATTTCATGAGTGTACCATGAATATCAGGAATCCGGTAAAACATCAAGTCTCCAACATCACTGCGACCGGTAAAAGATCTCGCAAGAACGCGACCGCCGGTCGCTGTGGCCGAGCGGTTTTAGGCGCTTCAGTCCGGAACAGCGCTGCTGCTACGGTCGCAGGTTCGACTCCTGCGTCGGGCATGGATGTGTGTGGTGTCCTCAGGTTAGTTAGGTTTAAGCAGTTCTAAGTCCAGGGGACTGATGACCTCAGATGTTAAGTCCCATAGTGCTTAGAGCCAAGACGACTGAAGAGAATCGTTCAACGTGACAGATGTGCAACCCTTCCACAAATTGTTGCAGATTTAAATGCTGGGCCATCAACAAGTATCAGAGTGAAGGTCCACTCGAGTACCCATGATGACTGCACGACGCAAAGCTTTACGCCTCACCTGGGCCCGTCCACACCGACATTGGACTGTCGATGACTGGAAACATGTTGCCTGGTCGGAGGAGTCTCGTTTCAAATTGTATCGAGTGAATGGATGTGTTGAGGTATGGAGAGAGTCTCATGAACCCATGGACCCTGCGTGTCAACAGGGTACTGTCGAAGCTGGTGGAGGCTCTGTAATGGTGTGTTTCTGTGCAGTTGGAGTGATATGGAACCCCTGATACGTCTAGACACGACTCTGACAGCTGTCACCTGCATCCATTCATGTCCACTGTGCTTTCTAACTTGTGCAATTCCAGAAGGACAATGCGACACCCCACATGTCCAGAATTGCTACAGAGTGGCTCCAGGAACATTCTTCTGACATTAAACACTTCCGCTGACCACCAAACTCTCCAGTTATAAACAATATTGAACATACCTCGGATGCCTTGCAACGTGCTGTTCAGAAGAGATATCCACCCACTCGTACTCTTACGGATTTATTGACAGCCGTGCAGGATTCATGGTGTCAATTCCCTCCAGCAGTACTTCAGAAGTTAGTAGAGTCCACGCCACGTCGAGGTGCATTTATCGTCTGGGAATTAATGTCGCGCGCCGAGGCATGGAGACGCACCACTCTGTACGAAGTAGAAGCATCTAAGTTGATGCAATCGACAAGTAAGGAGTAGTACAGGTCATTTTTTAGTTATGGAAAATTCAATTATGGGCCGCTTTTGGTGCCTTGCATTTGATCTAGGATCTTAAGATTTAGCATGAACCGAGGTATGGCAGCCACATTACACGAGAAAGTGCGAGAAGTGTTAATGTGTAGAACCGAAGAAAACCTTACGTTTTCGTCATTTGTGTTCGTAATGACGTAATGCCAGATCGTCACATTGGACGGGTTTCTCTTGCAAACGTTTACATTTATCGTCTGGGAATTAATGTCGCATGCAGAGTTACGCGTGCGCTCCACACTTTACAAAGTAGAAGCATCTAAGTTCATGCAATCGACAAGTAAGGAGTAGTACAAGTCATGTTTTAGTTCTGGAAAATTTGATTATTGGCAGTTTTGGTTCTTGCATTTGACCTGGGATCTTAAGAATTAGCATGAACCGAGGTATGGCAGCCACATTACACCAGAAAGTGCGAGAAGTGTTATTGTTTAGTAAATACCGAAGAAAACCGCCCAGTTTCTTCGTTTGTCTTCGTAATGGCGTGATGCCAGATCGTCACATTTGACGGCTTTCTCACGGAAACGTTTACATTTATCGTCTGGGAATTAATGTCGCGTGCAGACGTATGCGTGCGCACCACTCTGTACAAAGTACAAGCATCTAAGTTGGTGCAATCGACAAGTAAGGATTAGTACAGGTCATGGTTTACTTATGGAAAATTCAATTATTGGGCGCTTTTGGTGACTTGCATTTGACCGACGATCTTAATATTTAGCATGAAAGGAGGTATTGCAGCCACATTACACGAGAAAGTGCGAGAAGTGTTAATGTGTAGCAAAAACCGTAGAAAACCTTACGTCTTCGTTATTTGTCTTCGTAATGACGTAATGCCAGATCGTCACATTGAACGCCTTTTTCTCGGAAATGTTTACATTTATCGTCTGGGAATTAATATCGCGGCACTTCTGTGTGCTCGCTGCGGCTCTGGACGATATCAGGCAGGTGTACCAATTTCATTGGCTTTCCATTGTAGGTATCACCATACTCTCACACTACAACGAGGTATAGGACGGTGAGGTTTTGAATGCGGAGAGATGTAAACCATGTACAACAGGCAGTTAACGCAAACGTAAGGGCTGTGCGGTTCGTGAGTGTAAATAAATGTCAGTGTCTGAAGCAAAGTTCATCTTCTTTAAGATGATGAAACTTCAAAAGCTTAAACAACAAGGATCGTAGCTGGACAGTATGAAGATAAAGAAACATTGTTTCTAAAAAAGTAAAAAGTTTTTGGTCAGAGCAGCTAGGATATATCTTTTTGAATGTGACTTGTGTGAACAGCTGTTGCAAATCTATGCTCGTGTTAACGCCAAGGAAAGTACAATAATACTTATTTTCCAATGGGTGTGGTGAAGTTTTTGTAATTGTGATCTGGTTTTCATATGAAAGAACTATCTATTTGTTTTCTAAATAAGCTAAAATATTGTTGCAGGCTAGATTCGAACCAATGACCAATGGGTATCAATTTTTAATACTCGACAGTTCACAGCTATATTAACTGAGGAATCAATGGCGTGCAACCTATCAGGTATAAGGACAATTTTTACTAAGAGAGTAATTCCGGCGACGGACACTTATCTTCTTTGTAATAGCGGGAAAGCGTATCTCTGAGGTAAATTAATGTTAACTTCAGAGTGCAAGCCATTTTTAATTAAGTACGGGGACTGGGGCATCGACATAGTGGCAATTTGCCGGTAGAGTGCAACCGATTTTTACGCATCTTTGCATTCTCTGAAACACTCAAAAACAATTTTTCAAGAGTTTTCGTGGAACTATTCATACAGTGTGGTATTACACACAGTTAGTACTCCATTTTCCGAAAAGTAAATTCCAAAACAAGACATCACTGTTAATTACCTTTACGACAATATGAGCAGCGAGCTAACCAGTGACGTCAAAGGCATCACATGACTGTAATAGAGTGTTTTAGCGGCCTTTCGGGTTTTCAAATTATTTAAATTTCATTTCCGTTTTCACAAAAGAACACTGAAGTTTAAGAAGGAAAAGAGCACGGCATGAGTGCAAAATGACATAATTAACCATTTAAGACGATATCCAGGAAACAGTCAAATATCCTATTCTAATGACTCCATAGCAGAGCGATTTCTGCTGCAACTACACGATGGCATGCAACTATATCAACACGACAACTTTCTGCAGATATTACATTTGTCACTGATTCTGCGGTTTTCTGAATTGCTATGTTAAAGATATTTGATGTGTACGACAGAATACATGAGCGATTTGTCAAAGATACAGTTGCTGCTGACATCCTCTAGATTCATGACCACGCTTGACTGCATCGAACTACTTTCGCACGTCGATTTCTCGCGGGGTAAGGGATTCATCATCAGAAGTGGTATCCTAGGTCCCGCATATCAATCCTCTAAAGTAAGTCCGGAATGCATTGTGGAGACGAACTACGTCAATCGCCACCAAAAACCGTTCCTAATATGGGGCCAGCTCTTTAATGGGCTCAAAATGGTTCAAATGGCTCTGAGCACTACGGCACTTAACATCTGAAGTCATCAGTCTCCTACACTTAGAACTACTTAAACCTAACTAACCTAAGGACATCACACACATCCATGCCCGAGGCAGGATTCGAACCTGCGACCGTAGCAGCAGCGCGTTTCCAGACTGAAGTGCCTAGAACCGCTCAGCCACAGTGGCCGGCTAATGGGCTAAGCTAACCTCTTGAGTGACTTCGTAAGAAACGTGTTCGTGCTATTTTATTAGTTTTTTTAACAAATTTTCAGTCGTTCCCGTAGTTTTAAAAAACTATAGTTTTAAAATTTTTCGAATTACGTGTTTTAGAGACAGCAGTGAGCAGAACATGTAACTGTGAAAGTTCCGAAAACTAAATGCTTAAAAATATATTGCTGTGCAATATCCCTAATGCCTTACAATTTTAACTTATTCAGGAGGCAGGTTCTCCATTCATCTTTATCCATAGCATGCGAACCCTATCGGTATATTAGTACACGTAGGATACTGATTTACACAATTACAGCTGAACATTAAAATCTTTGGCTGTTTATCAGATAAGATTGGTTAAGTGGCAGAGCACAAATTTCAAAACTGATTAAGGCAGCGCCTCCTATTTGGTGCTGGAATCCAAGATTTAGCTCTCCTTCTCCCAACTTGTTTATTTTTGTGGTTTGACTAATGATGGTGGCTCTTGTTACCTTTTTTACAAATAGCAGATATGTATGATATAGATCACTCTCTTGACGTTTGCACTCCCCCTACAATCTGATTGATCAATTTAGATATAAATCTCGCCATTTGAGGGGGCCTATATTCCCACAATTTTATCACAGTCCTTCCTACTACTTTCCTTTACATGTCTTGCCTTTTTCATCATCTCTTTCACTCCTTCTCTAGCACAGGTTCTGTATTACACAATGTGCTGTTTATTTTGTATTCTTCTACCAACTGGCCTCTTTTTTACCCCTTAATTTCTTTTTCCACTTTCCAACAGGTATACGCTGTATTGTAGGTGCACGATTGCTAGCCATTTTCATCTTCCTAATCATCCCCCACACCTCCGCTGATCTTCTATATAAAAGTGATTGCTCTGTTTACCCACCTATTGTTTCTCATATTTCATCTTTACACTTTATTGTTCATTTCTTAGCCCTTTTTTACATAACCCAGAGCTCAACTACATCTGATGCAGTTTCTTCGTTTCCTCAAGCACACCCAACAACAACTCTGTGGTCATTCACTCTCTTCTCTCCCTTTTCCCTCCTCCACTGCTTCCTTAACCGACTGTTTCAGAAAACCGTATAGTTCATCGGCGTTCCAATCGTCTTCCACAGCAATCTAGGTTCAGTAAGTAGGATTAAAATTGAAAAGGCGTTAGCTGTTTTCATTTTAGTGTCTAGCTGAATGACATAAATATATCTGAATTCTGAAGAAGCTAGGTTCAAATCTTTTTCCAGCAACTGGCCCCATTGGTGGTCTGGTCCCTCCAATGAATGTAGATAGGATTTCTCTCCCTCTTCCCATCGGAGCTAGAAATTAGTCTATGACGTTGATGATAGCGAAGTACATCAGGAATTGGGGAACCGACATAATAAAGACGGGAAAGAAAGAATGAAGAAACATTAGAGTTTAACGTTCCGTCGATAGCGGCATCATTAGACATCAAGCACAAGCTATTATTACGAATGGATGGGGAAGAAGTCGCCCGTGCCCTTTCTCAAAGGAACCATCCCGGAATTTTCCTGGAGCTGTTTAGTGAAATCACAACATACCCAAAACTGGCTGGCCAGACGAGGATATGAACCGTCGTCCTCTAGAATACGAGGTCCAGTATGCTACCCACTTTACCAGTTCTTTCAGTGGCAAGGTTGGGGAAATGTTGCGATTGTGCTTCATAAAGGAATCATCAATTTACATAAGGAAACACTTAACAACGAAATCTGGATTTTTTGTAGAAAGATTAACACCCCACTCTAACCCCCTTCGCCACCTTACTCAGTGAGTCAACGTGATAGTTGTTTGCAGAAAGTGATTTGAGTCTCTTCTAGATGATAACGAATGTGCCTGTTAATTGACATTGCATCTGATATAATACTTATGTGTTCCACCTAACTAATACTTAATGTTGCAGCTGACTAAAAGATCTTCTATCTGGAATCCAATCTGAATCCTTTAAAGAAATTTAACCTACTGCACTATTCGTCAAACAGCTAACGGCATCAGGAAACACATTTCTATCTCCAGAAATAATTTAACATCAAAATTCAGCTGATAATTTATACACTACACAACTGTGCACAATGTAATATACGCTCTTTACCACCGAAAAAAATTATCATGCGGTCTTCCAGATATGGTTAATCATAAAACTTTGAGTTACAACTGAATTCTTCCGCTGCTCTGTAACCAAACCAAATACCAGACAACGTCAGACTCTTCCCTGTTTCTGCTTTAATTGTTTCATATCCGACCACATGTGAAATCTCATAACAATTATGGAGAATATGAGGATAATTCACTACTTACTTCTAATCTTGCTAGCCTGGAACAGTAGGCTGAAAGCAATACACGAATACTGGCTAAAACAAAACCGCATCAGTCATCTGTAGTACTGAAACATATGTCTCCAGATTTCCATTTCCATTTAATTATACAGTAACCGCAAATTAGAATAAATTTGTCAATTATAGTATAAAAATTAAATGTATATCTACAAATAAACTATACCTAAAGGTGTCTCCCCAAATACAGGTGCTATTTACTGTGATATACTCTTTCAATAGAGGCTGTCTTTCCAATGACGAATCAGCTTATTTGTCAATTTGCGTAAAATTGAAAGCAGTCATAACCACAGCTTATAAGTTTGAAAATCGGATACTTAACTAGCTTTATGTTGACTTTGTTGTCTCTTTGGAGGCATGATTATTGGCACACGTTTTACTAGTTCGATGCAAATACCTACAAGTCTAATGTGGATAATCAAAGTGGTTCCTGCTCGTAAATAATAAGTATTTCCATAAGTTTTTGTCTTCTGTAGTTTTCATAGTAAACAAGCAAACGGTTTCGCAATTCTAAACCACCTTTCACAGAAATACAACTCCCTACGATTGCACTAACATGTCTCTCTCTTACAGACAACTCCACATGACTCACTAATAACACATCTCTTCTCGCCAAGTATGAAGCTGAAGAACAGATATATCACAATTATAAACCAATAGTCATAGCATTTTCATTACTAGTGAAGGAAGTATTCAATTCTAATTTACACCAGTTTTATGTAAATATTTCTAAATTTTGTGGAAAGGTGATTGTAAATAACTTTATAAAGGTAACATATTCGTAGTTTTTGTAGGATTGTTGAAATCATATCAAATGAAATCAGTAATTCACAGAATATATCTCTGACATAAGAAACGATTTAAATTGTTATTTTTTTTATAAATGAAGTGATATATGCCCTCCTGTATCTAAGGGTTTCTAATATGAATTAGACTTGATTACGTCGCATTGCGCACGTGGGTAATAAACAGCTACCATTTCTCCCACAATTACTTAAGTAAAAATTATTCGTAGGTTGGCTTGAAAGCACGAGAGACCCCCTTACGCACTCCGAAAGAGAACCATTTTTGCTCTCGGAATTAAATTTCTCAAGGCCTTCTTACATATGAAGTACTGAGACAAAGAACTTATTCGCATGCTCACTAAGCATATCAATGAATTTTGCGTTATGGCACAAATGTCACATAATATTTTAGATGAAAGACTGTAATCATTTATACAGTGCACGACAGTAACATGCCCTCATTCAGGCCACATGAACTTACACAAAGAAACAAAGAAATAAACTGCTTATATTGACTTGATACATCTATTCGTAAAGAGTTACATATTCTGAAACTACTTTTAAAATAATTCTCCAATACGAAGTGTTAACATGAAGAGTGAGCAAAACAACGTGAAATTATATGTTTTCACTTAAAACTTCCGGGCTGAGGCAGTGGTTAATGCATAAAACTTTCCCCTAACGTTTCATCTCGGACTGCGGGAGACATCTTCAGAGGTAAAGCGGCGAACATCTGACATTCAGAACGCTAATGATTCATTAAAATGTATTGCTGCGATCTTAACTCATTATCTGCAAGCTACCCCAGTTAAATGAATAAGGGTCTGCCTAAAAGAAATCTTTCAAATTGCTATGTTGCTAAAACTAGAGTGCAGCATTGTAAGCTGTACTGATCTACGACACACTGTTGCTAAATGTTTGAAGAACATCACAGTTCGTCTGACTGACATCAGTAAACAAGGGTATAATAGGTTTTTGGTGTATCTTTTTCAGATTTTCTCTTCTCGACACATCTATATACCTGGAATTGGATGCTGGTGTCCACAATGACTCTACACTCTTTTTGGAGTGTGTTGCCCTTGACTACAATGTTGGCGGTGCTGAGGTAAGTGTCACGTGAGGTGGCAGCTGCGTAAAATCCTGGCGATGCGAGAGTCTTTCCTCAGCTTAATCTAGGCGGCAAGGGTAGCAGAAATATAGACAGAGGGATACGCTGCACTAGGTAATATGTCAGTGTCATGGATTAAATACCCTATTCTCTGCAAGAGCGAAAAGAGTGAGCGCTTGGGGCACTGTTGATGTTGATCCGTCTGTTGCGTGAAGACACTGAGAAATCTTTTTCTTTTGTATATATCAACATCAACAGTGCTCCATATATATATATATATATATATATATATATATATATATATATATATATATATATATACTCCTGGAAATGGAAAAAAGAACACATTGACACCGGTGTGTCAGACCCACCATACTTGCTCCGGACACTGCGAGAGGGCTGTACAAGCAATGATCACACGCACGGCACAGCGGACACACCAGGAACCGCGGTGTTGGCCGTCGAATGGCGCTAGCTGCGCAGCATTTGTGCACCGCCGCCGTCAGTGTCAGCCAGTTTGCCGTGGCATATGGAGCTCCATCGCAGTCTTTAACACTGGTAGCATGCCACGACAGCGTGGACGTGAACCGTATGTGCAGTTGACGGACTTTGAGCGAGGGCGTATAGTGGGCATGCGGGAGGCCGGGTGGACGTACCGCCGAATTGCTCAACATGTGGGGCGTGAGGTCTCCACAGTACATCGATGTTGTCGCCAGTGGTCGGCGGGAGGTGCACGTGCCCGTCGACCTGGGACCGGACCGCAGCGACGCACGGAAGCACGCCAAGACCGTAGGATCCTACGCAGTGCCGTAGGTGACCGCACCGCCACTTCCCAGCAAATTAGGAACACTGTTGCTCCTGGAGTATCGGCGAGGACCATTCGCAACCGTCTCCATGAAGCTGGGCTACGGTCCCGCACACCGTTAGGCCGTTTTCCGCTCACGCCCCAACATCGTGCAGCCCGCCTCCAGTGGTGTCGCGACAGGCGTGAATGGAGGGACGAATGGAGACGTGTCGTCTTCAGCGATGAGAGTCGCTTCTGCCTTGGTGCCAATGATGGTCGTATGCGTGTTTGGCGCCGTGCAGGTGGGCGCCACAATCAGGACTGCATACGACCGAGGCACACAGGGCCAACACCCGGCATCATGGTGTGGGGAGCGATCTCCTACACTGGCCGTACACCACTGGTGATCGTCGAGGGGACACTGAATAGTGCACGGTACATCCAAACCGTCATCGAACCCATCGTTCTACCATTCCTAGACCGGCAAGGGAACTTGCTGTTCCAACAGGACAATGCACGTCCGCATGTATCCCGTGCCACCCAACGTGCTCTAGAAGGTGTAAGTCAACTACCCTGGCCAGCAAGATCTCCGGATCTGTCCCCCTTTGAGCATGTTTGGGACTGGATGAAGCGTCGTCTCACGCGGTCTGCACGTCCAGCACGAACGCTGGTCCAACTGAGGCGCCAGGTGGAAAAGGCATGGCAAGCCGTTCCACAGGACTACATCCAGCATCTCTACGATCGTCTCCGTGGGAGAATAGCAGCCTGCATTGCTGCGAAAGGTGGATATACACTGTACTAGTGCCGACATTGTGCATGCTCTGTTGCCTGTGTCTATGTGCCTGTGGTTCTGTCAGTGTGGTCATGTGATGTATCTGACCCCAGGAATGTGTCAATAAAGTTTCCCCTTCCTGGGACAATGAATTCACGGTGTTCTTATTTCAATTTCCAGGAGTGTAAGTAAGCTATTCGGTGGCGCCGCATTTCAGTATATCGCCAGTGACTTCAAATTCAATCAAAACACAAACACACCAACTCTAGGCACGCATTTTACGTCGATCAAATCGGGTGCCAGTCTGTAACGCCAGTTGAATGTATTTAAAGCACAGGGGTAGGACAAAATACAGTTAGCTCCCTTATAAACACACATATTTCCTAAATCCTTTTTACGGACGTGCTCGTATATGTGGAACACCAAGTTTGCTTGTTATTTCCCACGGTTATTCCGAATTTTTTAAATACGTTAAATTTCAAAAACTCATACGAATCAAATTATTTATGACAGTACAAGATAATGAGGAATAAACGTTTAGCATTTCAAATTTGATGAATATTAATGTGATTTAAATTGTAACACTGCGTACACCCTGACAAAAATCACGTGGCTCTGTCTCAAAATCAATTCAACAAAGTATAACAGGAATTGAGAGACTGTTAGAAGAATCAGAAAACAGAGAAACATTTCACTTAACAAATGTTCCAAAATAATACATCAAGCATCAATAAACATCTAGTTAAAGCATTATTTTAACTCATCTGAGCACACTAAACCGCAGCGATGTGAAATAATATCTTTACGTAAATAAGAGGAAAATTATTTGAACTCTCAGAACAACACAAATGTGGCAGCAGTGTAAGTGCCTGTCATCATTCCCCAAAATGCATCCAATCCAGAGAAGATGTAACGTCATATTAATGAGTGTGCTCATGCTGCCAAGTTCTTTGCAAATTTGAGTCGATTTTTAAATAACTGCAATAATATCACATACACTCCCTAATAGTAAAGTTTCATTTCGTGTGTTTCTCCCCTTCTGGGTGCTTCATTTTTTGTCAAGCAGTATAACAGTAAGCTTAATAATACGATAATAAAAGCAGTAGACTGTTAAAAAGAAAACGTAGCATCTATACTGTACCACAGTTTGGCAGCTGGAGTGAGAACTGGGTTAATAAAGTGCAGAATAAGTGCTTAACATTAAGTAATTAAAATTTTGCAGCGGCATATTTTAATGAATTGTCTGCAACAATGGCTTGTTTCAATCCTTTGAAAGCACTTTCTTTCAGCCAGTACTTAGAGTCGTTCGTAACCACTCACAAAACATTACACATAACGGATATTCTGATGACCTACAAACTAGGTCACATTAGAATTTGGATACGACAAAAGGTTATAATCCGTAGACCCACTACGCTTTCGCACATTTGACAGTAAAATTCCTCCACGTAATTAAAGTAGTTCTTATCTCAATAACGTACTCCATGTTCGGAGTTTTAAGGAAAGACAGCAGGCTAGTGATTAACCAAATCATACTTCATAAAATGATGAGAATGTGCTTGAGAACATGGCTTTAAAGAACACCCTCCTAGCTCAGAGTTTAAGGCTTACCTGGCATGTAGAAGTAAATCAACCCAAGGGAACACTATATAAAATAACATATGGAACTCCACTTAACCTTCAAAACTCCAAGACAACATCAGTGTTATATAACCTGTCACGTATAGTAATAACAACAAATACTTGTTCAGATTAGAAAGTAATGTAACACTGTAACACGTACAAACCACCCCTATAAATGTCCGGCCAACAGACCTCTTTCTACAAATGGGCCACGTCCTACTCACAGCAGGAACAAGCTCCATCGGCACTGACCCCAGTGGCCACTTAGTAGCGTCCGTAGTGACTGTAACCAAGTCAAAATGGAAGTGGCTGCCATCCGCTCTAGTTCACTTGCCTGAGCCAAAACACCAGGAGTCTAGAAACTAAACTTCGGAACACAATGACAGTTCCAAGTCCAAGTCCAGAATCTGCGGGGAGTTAAGCCACCTGAAACACAGTCTACAAATAAGGAGTCCACAGTTGATAACAGTAAGAAAGTACAGCTCGCATTCTATGTTTCGTTGAGTAGAGAGCATCTACGGACAACACATTCGCTCCTGAAAATTCGAGTATTCTCAGATAGATGCGCCAGGGTCCTGTTGAGAATGCTGGCGATAATCCGAATTCTGGAACGGATGGAAACCAACTGTCTGCTGCAAGTACCATTGTAAACAGTGATGTCACTGCACCATCCCACGTCGTGTACAGTGCAATAACACCGCCAACTGCATCAGTCGGTTTGCTGTTACCTCAGGTCCTTCCTGTTCGTAGATTCACGACCGACGCCGCTCGCGGCCACTCTTCGCTATCTCCTCTGCTTTGCACACAGGAGGCGCCACTGTACAGAGCCAAAGATCACACGTCACATCAAACGACACAATATGTATATCAAGAATACTAAAAAATTTCGTACATTACTGAAATATGCACACCGTTTAGGTATGAAATTAATCTACGTTAAAAGAGCTAGACTGATACTTATCATTCGTTTTGTAAGTAGGCTGTTTGGGTTTTTATACTGGTAACGCCACGTAGCGCTCTGTATGAAAATCACTGGCTGTGCTGTGTGCAGTCTGTGGCTGGTTTGCATTGTTGTTGGCTATTGTAGCGTCGGGCAGTTGGCTGTTAACAGCGCATAGCGTTGCGCAGTTGGAGGTGAGCCGCCAGCAGTGGTGGATGTGGGGAGAGAGATGGCAGAATTTTGAGAGCGAACGATCTGGACGTGTGTCCATCAGAAAGAGTAAATTTGTAATACTGGATATCATGGACTGATAGATATATTATGACTTTTGAACACTATTAAGGTAAATACATTGTTTGTTCGCTATCAAAATCTTTCATTTGTTAACTATGCCTATCAGTAGTTAGTCCCTTCAGTAGTTTAAATCTTTTATTTAGCTGGCAGTAGTGGCGCTCGCTGTATTGCAGTAGTTCGAGTAACGAAGATTTTTGTGAGGTAAGTGATTTGTGAAAGGTATAGGTTAATGTTAGTCAGGGCCATTCTTTTGTAGGGATTATTGAAAGTCGGATTGCGTTGCGCTTAAAATATTGTGTGTTAGTTTAGTGATGATGAGAATAAAAGAGAAATGTCTGAGTACGTTCAGTTCTGCTCAGCTGTTTGAAAATCAAATAATGTAAGAGGTTCATCAGCACAGTCATTCATAAATTTTTCTAAGGGGACGTTACAGTTTGACATCTAATTCGTTCTGTATACTACCTGTCAAACTTAGTGCTTGGGGCACGACCTGTTTTCTAATACGTCGAAAAAAGGTAATTTTAGAATTTTTCTCCCTCTTCGACAAATTTCTGCGGACGCCCATGCCAACTTTGGACGACTTCTGCGGCACTAGTGTGTCGTGATCGTGGCGTTGTGTTACAGTCTCGTCAGCTCTACGAGATGTACGGTCGTCGCAGATGGTGTGTGCCCCACTTTACTGATGCATCCATGACAACATCCGCAAATTCTTTTGGAACGAAGGCATCTGGACGTAACAAACGGCGCGTTACAAATCTATGAGAGCTGAATTTTTACTTCAATTTTATTAATTGCTCTCCATTTCGCTGATAACGAAGAACAATTTTTAAACTTGCGAAAGATGGTGGAGTACGTTAAGTCTACTGATATGAATCATTGTGAATCAGCCGCGCTGAGAAACAGCAGAGTTCAGAATCAAGTACACAAGCTCCACTGCAGCTCACATAACGGTTCGCCAAGAGACGGAAATCCGAACGGTCCGCTTAACGACAGTTCTTGCAGTCCCATAGAAGGGTAGCGACTCATTCCATACAGAGAGCCGTTCAAGACTCGAGTGAATAAACTAAATGAACTAAAGAATGGTTGAAGGGATCACTGTAGCAAATATCTGCTAATACTAATATTGCTCGCCCCTATTTTGGCCACAACCGAGGTAGATTCTTCCTACACGTTGGTCAGCGGCCTGAAGATGGCATAGTAAAACCCTGAAACTGGTTGCCAAACAAAATAAAGTTGAAAATCGATGGCTGAAAAGTATTTAATTTGACATCCTCTATCGAACAGCCGAGTCCCGCAACCACCTCTACAAAGATGGGCATACAGAGCCTAAATGAACTAATTCCTGAAAAGGATATCATGTATTTATAATTACCGTAACGCAAAATCACTACACAGAGTGAACGTTAACTAAGACTCGTATATGTTTCGGCTGCAGTTTGTTATCTTTCAGTTCATGAATAGACGCACGTGCTACTTAGGTTGTCTGGATTAGACGTAAAGAAACTTTTTCGACGTGTACTCGATCAGCATACTGTCATCAGATCATTTCCGTTTTTCGCGTGCTTGGGAAAGCTGCAATTTCAGAAAACGTCTACGTAATGGTGAGAGGCCAGAAATAATTCCCATATTGTCGCAACTAACAGGATAATGAAATGATAACAAATTATACCTTATATGTTAAGAAATGGAAACTATAAGACGCAAGTTATTACACCAGGAATTCTCATTAAACAAGGTAGGTGGCAAGAATTCAAAGGGCAGAATCTGAAGTTAGTGAGGAAAACTTGTCGGCTAGTGGAGGAAAAACTATACTTACTGACTGAGACTAGAGCGCAATGAACAGAATCACTGACTTTAATGAGAAGGTCACTGCTACGAAAACGACAGCAAAGGTTCATATTGGTCTAGGCTTAACAATGACAACGAGAATATCTCAATACAGAAAGCTTAAATAAGACATCTGTGACAGAATGGTTGTCTTAAAGCATGTGAGGTAAGAGAAAACATTTCAGTAGTTTTAGTACTGGAATCCCTACAACCTAATCACCTAACTTGGCACCTAACTTGGCCCCTGTGAGTTTAATTTTCAGTTTTCCCGTGCTGCAAAACATGATGATGTGTGAACAAACGATGATCTTCTTCAAAAATAAAAATTTAATGGAGATTATGCAGTTGCCTTGGTGGTCATGTAGTTTCCAATGGCATTTATGTCATACCGAAGGGGAAAGTAACTGTTAAGATCTGCGAAATCATTTTCATGTTCTTTCATGTGCGCAGGAATGTTACATCACGTGACGATGTTTCCATTTCACGGGGCCGGACGTTCAACAACCGATTTGGTCAGTACATTTTCGGTAAACTGACTGTAAGAGCATACTGTTGAGCCGTTGATGCACATTTGGAACAACTGTCCAGCAAATCTAATAAACTAAAACAGCTTCTTTGCGCTCAGTGGTGTAAAATTTCATCGAAGGACGTTTAAGTTTATGATGACTCGAAACCATTTTGATGAATATTGGCGTTAATTTCGTTTTTTTTCCAAATAATGAATTTGATATTTTATTTTTGCGGGTGCTTACAGCATCAACTGGTTTGAAAATGAAAACATGGGCCAAGTAGGCTGTATTCTGTTTATTATTCGTGCAGTTAGCCGATTTCAGCCAAGTTATTTCTTAGCAGATATATAAAAGCTTCACACTTCATACCACATTCAGAACGAGGATAATAGAATGTAGTCGAATTAGTCGGGTGATGTTAAGGGAGTTAGATTAGGAAATCAGACACTTAAGGTAGTAAGTGAGTTTTGCTATTTGATGTTCGAAGTAGAGAGGATATAAAATGTAGACTGGCAATGGCAAGGAAAGCGTTTCTGAAGAAGAGAAATTTGTTAACATCGAGTATAGATTTAAGCGTCAGGAAGTCGCTTCTGAAAGTATTTGTATGGAGTGTAGCCACGTATGGAAGTGAAATGTGGGTGACAAATAGTCTAGACAAGAAGAAAACAGGAGCTTTCGAAATGTGGTGCTACAGAAGAATGCTGAAGATTAGATAGGTAGATCACATAACTAATGAGGAGGTACTGAATAGAATTGGGGAGAAGAGAAATTTGTGACACAACTTGACTAGAAGAAGGGATCGGTTGGTAGGACATATTCTCAGGCATCAAAGGATCACCGATTTAGTATTGGAGGGCAGCGTGAAGGGTAAAAATCGTAGAGGGAGACCAAGAGATGAATACACTAAGCAGATTCAGACGGGTGTAGGTTGCAGTAGGTACTGGAAGATGAACAAGCTTGCACAGGATGGAGTAGCATGGAGAGCTGCATCAAACCAGTCTCTGGACTGAAGAAAAAATGGTTCAAATGGCTCTGAGCACTATGGGACTTAACTGTTGTGGTCATCAGTCCCCTAGAACTTAGAACTACTTACACCTAACTAACCTTAGGACATCACACACATCCACGCCCGAGACAGGATTTGAACCTGCAACCGTAGCGGTCGCGCGGTTCCAGACTGTAGCGCCTAGAACCGCTCGGTCACTCAGGCCGGCTGGACTGAAGACCACAACAACAACAACCACATTCTGACAAATAGCTGGTGTATGTGGACACGTATATATCGTACTTCTGTGGATATGTGTCACACAAAAATACAATAGTGTGCATGATTACGTCCATTCGTTGGCATATTGACTGATGAGACATAATCATGGATGTAATCATACACATTATTGTATTAATTTTGTGCCACATATACACAGAAATACGTTGTGTAGGTGTCTACATGTACCTGCGAGGTATTTGATCTTTAAATAAAGCACGAAGCTTAAGATATGTGCTTGAAAACGACCCATGATTGAAATTAGACTATCACACGGATAACAAGCAGAATACGGCCTACTTGGGCCACGTTTTCATTTTCAAAAATATGAATTTAAGATGGAGCCAGTATACCAACAAATTATTTGTTTTTACTACTTTTTCTATTCTTCATAGAGAAGAATACCGACAGTCATGAGATTTTGCTTTATTATTTTGCAGTTTCATCTGGAAGGTCTAATCGGTGATGGCCCTTTTGGAGACCTCCTCAACAAAGTCCTCGATGTCGTCGTCCCAGCCGGATTGAACAAGGCCAAGGAGATGCTCTTGGGAAATGTGATATGTCCTTTTAAAAATGTAGCCAACAGTTACTTAGCTATTCAGAGGAAAACACTGACTGATTTGTTTTGTGCTGTTGGTGTCACGAAGCTTTGCCCGTAAGTTTGCCGTTTACAGTTTGTGCATTATCAAACAGAAATGTTCTCGGTTTTCTGGACGCGTCACTTCGAATGAAATGACTTCAAAACTGAGATGATGATGTTCAGGTATATGGTTGTATGAGAACATGACAAATAAAAAAACAACTAAATTTGGACATTATTAATTCACAGTACGTCGAAGTCACACATAAACGTGTATTCCTAATAATATGATAAATTGATGGATTGCTTTCTGATCGTATAACAAATTGCAATTATGGAAAACAGAGTCCCTTCAGTTGCAGGTGTGGAGTAAATTAACCTCTCTTTAGCATCAGGAAAAGAAGTTAAACAATCTCATGAAAAATACCACTGACTAATGTCGAGCAGCTGTAGACTAATCAAAACACGATCCAGAGAAAAACGCTGCCTTACACCTCCCGGTCCCTTCTCCCTGGTCACCTACAACCTCAGAATACCTCAGCATATTACAAGTCCTCTGTCGATCTAATGTGTATAAGAACTGAATGATTTTCACTCGTAGTTCTAAAGAAATGTAAAACACAAACGGAGTCTTTTCCAGATCCAATCAGGAAATTCAGTCAGTCTTATTACAACTGCACGATACGAACCGGCAGATTACATGCTGAATAGATCGTCTCTAGAACTATGATCCCTGGCGAAATATGATCCGACGTTCAGAGGTTCATATACTGATGAAGACAGAGAGAGAGGAAATCACGTCGGTTTCCTTGTCATAGGCCTAGTATGGACATTAAAAGATACTGACAAGCTCATGCATTTCACTGAGATGTCTACTTTAGCTGTCATAACCAGAGTTTTCAATACTTGTCTGGAACTATTCAACGGAACTGAAGAGATTCGTCAAACCTAATAACTAGACAATTTTCTGTTTTACTATTGCAGGTAATATGTACATAACATGTTGTTCAGTGTGGTGAGTGAATTCCTTCACTGACAGAATTTGCGTTTTCGCCTATCAAGATCGCTGAGTCAGTAGTAAATTGTGAACTTCAAGAGGATTTGTTATTATTTAAAAACCTGCGATGTGCGACTGGGACTCGCGTTCTCACGTTTCCATACAAACTTAATTATGTAATCGATAGTTCATTCATCTGGGAAACGAGAATATCTACAATTTTTGCGTATTATCGCTATCAATACTGGCAAGATATAGGTCTCAGAAATTCCAAATTTAGAATCGTTTAATTTTAGGTCTAAATTTTCTATGCAATTCCACACTTGCTTTTGTAATTTCTGAATATGGGGAATATTAACAGATGGATAGAAAGTCAGATAAAAAACGACAATCAGAGTGTCGGTCAAACCGTCAGTGAGAGAGTAATGCGAGTTCCTGATGCTAATAAGGCGAGTACGCTGTTCGTTTATTACATATTTTTACATATTTGCTGGTAGTTGGGAGCTCCAATGTTGGGTGCGTAATGGGGCCCCTGAGGAACATGGCTGCCAAGGAGGGGAAGGAAGCCAGTGTGCACTCTGTGTGCATACGGGGGTGAGTCATTTTGGATGTGGAAAGAGTGGTTCCGGATGCCGTGAAGAGTACAGGGTGCACCCAACTACAGGTGGCGGCTCACGTCGGTGCCAACGACGTGTGTCGCCTAGGATCGGAGTAGATTCTCTCTGGTTTCGGGCTGCTAGCGGGAATGGTGAAGACTGCCAGTTTTGCTTGCGAGACTAAGGCAGAGCTCACCATCTCCAGCATCATCGACAGAACCGCCTGTGGTCCTTTGGTGCAGAGCCGAGTGGAGGGTCTGAACCAGAGGCTCAGGCGGTTCTCTGACCGTGTAGGCTGCAGATTCCTTGACTTGCGCCATCGGGTGGTGGGTTTCCAGGCTCCGCTTAACAGGTCAGGAACCCACTACACACAGGAAGCTGTTACACGGGTAGCGGAGGCTGTGTGGAATGGACAGGACGGTTTTTTTTTTTTTTTTTTTACGTTACAGGGTCTCAGGAAACCACAGGAAGGCGTTCGTCTAAAAGGGGGCAGGTAAAACACAGTACGTTAGTTGTATGAACGATAGGTATTGGAGTTGTAAATTGTCATAGCTGTGTTGGGAAAGAACCAGAGCTAGGAACCCTAACAGTAAGCACTGAAGATCAAATAGTTGTAGGTTAGGAAAGCTGGCTAAAGCCGAAAATAAGTTCAGCCGACATTTTTTCAAACGACCTAACAGTGTTCAGAAAGGATAGATTAAATACAGTTGGTGGTGGAGTATTTATTGCTGTCAGAAGCAGTTTACCTTGTAGTGAAATTGAAGTTCCTGCGAAATAGCATGGGTAGAGGCTATACTTGACAATCGGACAAAACTGTTAATTTGATCGTTTTACCGACCGCCCGACTCAGAAGATATAATTGCTGAACGGTTCAAAGAAAACTTGAGTCTCGTTTCAAATAGATACCCCACTCATACGATTATAGTCTGTAGTGACCTCAATCTACTCTCGATATGCTGAAAAAATTATAAGATTAAAGCCGGCGGCAGGCATAAAACATCATCCGAAATTGTACTGAATGCTTTCTCAGAAAATCGTGGACAAATAGGGAGTATCATGACGAATACACGGGTAGCGACCACAAGGCAGTTGCTGATAGGATGAATACCGTAA
This sequence comes from Schistocerca serialis cubense, assembly GCF_023864345.2. Lineage (NCBI taxonomy): Eukaryota > Metazoa > Arthropoda > Insecta > Orthoptera > Acrididae > Schistocerca > Schistocerca serialis. Next base: position 1,102,120,691 of record NC_064639.1, read on the forward strand.
CACCCACTACCATCAAAAAGAAACGCAAAGAACATCTATTTAAAAAAGCTAATAAAAATGTTCTTAACGCCTTTTTAAGAGACAGTCTCCACTCCTTCCGATCTGATCGGAAAAGATGTGGAATGATTTCAAAAAGAAAGCATCGACGGTAATTCAGAGATATGTGTCACATAAATTAATAAGTGATGGTATTCTATTCTATTGATCTGGGGACCTAGAAACGACGGAGAGGCTTCGTCCCCACAGCAGCCATCAGTGGTTCACAACCCCGCAACAGGCTACAACAGTCCACTCACCCCACCGCCGCCCAGTACCGAACCCAGGGTTATTGTGTGGTTCGGCCCCAGTGGACCCCCAGGAAACCTCTCACACCAGACGATTGTAACCCCAAAAGTTTGCGTGATAGAGTAATTGTGGTGTGCGTCTACGTGGAGACAGAGATTGCGCAGCAATCGTCGACACAGAGTAACTGAGGCGGAATAAGGGGGACCAGCCCGCATTCGCCGAGGTAGATGGAAAACCGCCTTAAAAAACATGCACATGCTGACCGGCACACCGGAACTGTACCCTAATCCGCCGGGTGGATTCATGCCGGGGACCTGTGCGACTTCCCGCCCGTAAAGCAGTGTGTTAGACCGCACAGCTAATCGGGCGAGCGTAAGTTATGGCAATAATCCCCCATGGCAAACAAAACGGGTCAGAGGGCTTTTGCAGAAGCAACGAAAGAAGCATGCCAAATTTAAAAGAACGCAGAATCCCCAAGATTGGTAAAGTTTTGCAGTAGTTCGAAATATAGAACGTACTTCATTGGAAGATGCTTTTAATTATTTCCGCAACGAAACTCTGTCTCGGAATCTGGGAGAAAACCCAAAGAGATTCTGGTCGTACATAAAGCTCACCAGTGGTAAGATGCAATCAATAGCTGCACTGCACGATAACAACGATGAAGTCACTGACTACAGTGTCACTAAAGCAGAGTTATTAGACACGTTCTCCGAAACTCCTTCGCCAAAGAAGACGAAGTAAATAGTCCTGAATTCCAATCAATAACAACTGCCAAGATGAGAAACATAGAAATAGATATCCTCGGTGTCGCACAGCAGCTTAAATCACTTAATAAAGGCAAGACTTCCTGTCCAGATTGCATATCAGTCAGGTTCCTCTCAGAGTATGCTGGTACAATAGCCCCATCTTTTGCAAGTATATACAACCGCTCGCACACGGAAAGTTCCGTACCTAAGGACTAGAAAATTTCTCAAGTCAGACCAATACCCAAAAAGGGAAATAGGAGTAATCCGCTGAATTATAAGCCCATATCACTAACGCCGAATTGCAGTAGGGTATTGGAACATATACTGTGTTCGAACATTGTGAATTACCTCGCAGAAAACGATATATTGACACATAGTCAGCACGGATTCAGAAAACATCGTTCTTGTGAAACGCAACTAGCTCTTTATACTCATGAAGTAATGACCGCTGTCGAGAGGCAATGTCACATTGATTCCATATTTTTAGTTTTCCAGAAGGCTTTCGACACCGTTCCTCACAAGCGTCTTCTAACCAAACTGCGTGCCTACGGAGTATCGCGTCACTTGTCGCACTGGATTCGTGATTTCCTGTTAGAAAGGTCACAGTTCGTAGTAATAGACGGAAAGTCATCGAGTAAAACAGAAAAAGTATCCGGCCTTCCCCAAGGAAGTGTCATAGGTCCTCTATCGTTCCTGCTCTATATGAACGACATAGGTGACAAACTGAGTAGCCGTCTTAGATTGTTTGCAGATGATGGTGACACTGACCGTCTTGTAAAGTCATCAGATGACCAAAACGAATTGCAAAATCATTTAGATACAAGTGACCTAGATTGGAACCATCACATAGATAATGTTGTGGGTAGAGCAAAGACTGCCATTCAATTTCAGAACAGTTAGAAGGTGCAACAGGTGTACTTAAGAGAATGCTTACACCACTCTTATCCGCCCTACTCTGCCGACCGCGGTGGCCGAGTGGTTCTAGGCGTTTCAGTCCGGGACGGTGCGACTGCTTCGGTCGCAGGTTCGAATTTTGCCTGGGGCATGGATCTGTGTGATGTCCATAGGTTACTAAGGTTTAAGTAGTTCTAAGTTCTAGGGGACTGATGACATCAGATGTAAAGTCGCATAGTGCTCAGAGCCATTTGAACCAGCCGCCCTATTCTGGAGTATTGCTGTGCGGGGTGTGATCCGCATCGGGCGGGACTGTAGGATGACATTGAAAAAGATCAAAGAAGGGCTCCTCGTTTTGTATTATCGCAAAATAGGGGAGATAGTGCCACAGATATGATACGTGAATTGGAGTGGCAATCATTAAAGCTAAGGCGTTTTTCGTTGCGGCTTGACCTTCTCATGAAATTTCAATCACCAGTTTTCTCCTCCGATTGCAATAACAAATCGTTGGCACCCACCTACAGAGAGAGAAATGATCATCACGATAGAATAAGAGAAAGCAGGGCTCGCACAGAAAAATTTAAGTGCTCGTTTTTCCCGCGCGCTGCCCGAGAGTGGATCGGTAGAGAGACAGCTTGAAGGCGGTTCATTGAACCCTCTGCCAGGCACTTTATTGTGAATAGCAGAATAATCACGTAGACGTAGACGTCGATGTAGATGTAGATGTAGACAATTAATATTAACACTTTTCACATTTTTCTTTTCCTTGTACAATGAAACGTTGCTTCTTGTCAAATTTCATGGTTCTATGTGAACAGAAAATATCCTATAGATTTTTAGGAGTGAGTTAGCGAGTATCAGGGTGTGTAACATGAATGATCGTATTGTTGACTGCATTTATTTAGGTGCTTACACTTTTTGCACTTCTAAGGGACCATAGACCTTATTATGTGACATACATTTGGCCTTAGATACGTTTATCCGCTTCTAAGAAAAATGATTCTGAACAGTCGGACGGACAGACAGAGAGACAGACAAACAAACAAGGCAGACAGAGAACAAAGTGATTCTAGAAATGTTTCTGTGGTGTCACCGCCAGACACCACACTTGCTAGGTGGTAGCCTTTAAATCGGCCGCGGTCCGTTAGTATACGTCGGACCCGCGTGTCGCCACTGTCAGTGACTGCAGACCGAGCGCCGCCACACGGCAGGTCTAGAGAGACGTCCTAGCACTCGACCTAGTTGTACAGCCGACTTTGTTAGCGATGGTTCACTGACAAATTAAGCTCTCATTTGCCGAGACGCTAGTTAGCATAGCCTTCAGCTACGTCATTTGCTACGACCTAGCAAGGCGCCATTATCATTTGCTATTTATCTTGTGATGCATGTACCGTCAGACCGATGTTCACCAATTATGGATTAAAGTTAAGTATTCCAGAAGCTACGTACCTTTTTTACTAGACTCAACTCCTTTAACTGTTCCAGACCTCACGCCAGCCTGCGTGAGCTTAAACGCGTGCCTTTCGGCTATCTGATAGTGGCTTGACTGTCTTGCCAAGTCACAACAGTTTGACGACGAGGATTTTGCGTTCGTATCTCTACAGACTGATTTACTTGTGTAATGGCTTCGCCACAATCTCCAGATGTACTGTCCGAATTTTATCGCTTACAGAATCAGCAGACGCAGGCCTTACTGGATGCCCTTGGACAGCTCGTCCAGGGTCAACGGGCACTGCAAAACGATGCGGCGGCCGCCGCTCCACCGCTCACGCAGCCACAACACGCAGTTGCACCACCTTTTCGTCCTTTTGATGCGGCACTGGAAAGCTGGACAGAGTGGTCACGCCAATTTGGATTCCATCTCGCCACCTACAGAATTCAAGGCAACGAGCGGCAGCCTTTCTTATTATCGTGTGTCGGCGTGTCCACGTACCGTGTGATAGTCAAATTGTTTCCCCGACGTGACGTAGCAACTCTGTCCTACGACGAAATTTTGTCTGCATTAGATGCATATTCCAAAGAATCAGTCAAAGTTGTTGCCAAACGGTATACGTTCTTTCGTACAAAACGTACGGCCGGTCAGACTAATCGGGAGTGGGTTGCACCCTTGCAAGGCCTTACGAGGAATTGTGCTTTTGAGTGTCAATGTGGCCTCCCTTATTCAGATACTATGGTACGTGATGCAATTGCACAGAACGTTGCCGATGTTCATATGCGGGGAACAGATTTTGAAACTAGTCAATCCCTCACTTCAACAAGTGATAGACATATTGGATCGGCAGGACACACTTGACTTTGCTCAGGAATCATTTGCAACTTCGCCATCCATGTGTCAGGTTAACCGGCCCGCCGGGCGCGCTGCACGGAACAGTAAACTGCCCTCGCGCCCGTCAGCGCAGCAGCCACCAGGCTCTATTCACGTGTACCGTGCCAGCAAGCAAATGCAGTGCTAAAATCATTCCCGCGGTGTGCTACTAGACATTCGCGTGAGAATTGCCCGTCACGCCAGGCTATTTGCTTTTTCTGTAATAAAAAAGGACATGTTCAAAGTGTTTGCCAGAAAAAGCTCCGATCGGACACTCACAACCATTCCAGGCCCTTTGCTTCGCGCCGGAATCGGAATCGAACCTAGGCTACTCAGGCTCGTGAACCTTCGCCCATGGACATTCATGTAGTTAATTCCACTCCGCCCAGTGCCACTCTCTCTAACAGTGACTGTGTTCGTCCCACAAATAGTGTGCGTCGACGTCGCCGGAAATCCCGTCAAGTCGCAAGTGATTCTGTACCAGTGTCAGTTCAACTTGCACGATACAGTCGCTCTTGTCGTCAGCAGGACAATAAACTTTTTGTAGACTTGGACATTAATGGCAACGTGATACCATTCCAGCTCGATACCGGAGCTGCAGTTTCACTGATCAATCAGGACACGTACAAACAGCTGGGCACACCTTCGTTGCGTGTCGCAAATGTTAAGTAGTTATTCAGGACAAGCTGTCCCTGTGTTAGTACAGTGCAGCCTTCTTGCAACATACAAAGGACAAAAAAAATTGTGTCATTGTACGTCCTTCGTTCTTCTTCTGCAGTGAACTTGTTTGGTTTAGATTTATTTCAGTTGTTTATCTTGTCTATAGTCAATAAGGTCCTATCAGTGAACCAGACTGTGCCTTCAGACAGTGTTTCTCGTCTATGTGAAGAGTTTGCAGACATTTTTGCACTGGGCCTTGGTTGCGCTAAGAACTATAACGCACATTTGTAACTGAAAGTAAACACGCAACCAAAATTTTTCAGAGCGTGCAATGTTCCCCACGCATTGCGTGATGAGGTCGCAAGAACATTATACGATTTGGAATCCCAAGGTGTGATTGAACGTGTGCAGGCTTCTCTCTGGGCATCACCCTTAGTAATTTTGCCAAAACCTTCCGGAAAATTGAGACTGTGTGGACTTCAAGGCAACAGTGAATCTACAACTAGTGATTGCAACTTTTCCTTTACCCCGGCCGGAAGATCTTTTTGACAAACTGTGCCCGGGTACATATTTTTCGAAGTTGGACCTAGCAGATGCGTACTTGCAAATACCGGTGGACGAAGATTCCCAGCGCGTGTTGGTGGTTAACACGCATCTTGGTTTGTACCGATTCAAACGACTGCCATACGGGTGTGCATCCGCCCCTGTATTGTTTCAGCAATATCTCCAAACTGTTTGTGCGTCGGTCCCTACTGCAGGAAACTATCTGGACGATATTGTGATCTCCGGAAAGACGGAAGAAGAACATTTAGCCAATCTCAGAACATTATTTCAGGTCTTGCGACAAAATGGTCTTCGCTTGCGGAAGGACAAATGTGTGTTCTTTGCTTGTGACTTACCCTATCTGGGCCATGTACTCAATGCCCAAGGAATACATCCCAGTCCAGAGCACCTCTGTGCCATACAAGACTTGCCTTCGCCGCAGAATTTCAAGCAATTACAGAGTGTGGTTGGAAAAATCAATTACTATCATAAATATGTGCGCCACGCCTCTTCCATTTCAGCTCCGCTTCATCGCTTACGCCGTAAAGGTGTTCCGTTCGTCTGGACGACGGAATGCGAACGCGCCTTTCTCCAGGTGAAATCCGCGTTGCTTTCCAAAACTTGCCTTACGCCGTTCTATCCCCAGAAACCCCTTTTGTTGATGGTGGATGCATCGGATTTCGGGATCGGTGCTGTGCTTGCGCACAAAGATGGTTCGCACGATCGCCCTATTGCCTTTGCGTCCAAATTGCTCTCGTCTGCGCAAAGAAATTATTCACAGATCGAGGAAGACGCTTTGGCTCTCGTATTTGGTGTTACTAAGTTTCGTGATTTCTTGTATGGTCGTCACTTTACCATCATCACAGACCACAAACCTTTGACATCGCTTTTTCATCCGAACAAGCCTGTACCTCCACGTACAACGCAGAAATTCATTCACTGGTCAATTTTCCTCTCGCAGTACCGCTACGATATCTTGTATTGGTCCACTCCTAAGCACGGAAACGCCGATGCGTTGTCCCATTTACCTGTTGCTGGGGATAGAGCATTCGATTCTTCCGAACTTGCTTGCATGTTCATTGAAACCGATGACGTGATCGAATCGTTTCCCATTAATTTTCGTCGTGTAGCTACAGCCACAGCTGCCGACCCTGTCCTTGCTACCGTTCTGCGTTTTGTTGCTACGAAATGGCCCTTGTCAACTTCACGGATCGAGGATCCGTTGGTTCGCCGATTTTTTGCTCACAAGGAGAGACTATTTGTACGACGTGGTGTTTTGCTGTTGCGTTCTGATAATGATCAGTCCAGAGTCGTGGTCCCACGTTCGTTACAGTCCTCTGTCTTACGGCTTCTCCACCAAGGACATTGGGGTATAGTGCGAACGAAACAACTTGCTCGTCAGCACTGTACTTGGTTCGGAATCGATGCTCTTCTTGCATGGCGTGTGCCGAACAACAATCCGCACCACTGCGGAAATTCTTTGCATGGCCAAAAGCCACTTCCCCTTGGCAACGCTTACACATCGATTTTGCTGGTCCATTCTGGAATGCTCGATGGTTGGTTGTGGTAGATTCATTCAGTAATTTTCCTTTTGTTGTCCGGATGTCTTCCACGACGTCATCTGCAACCATCCAAGCGTTATCCGCTATCTTTTGCATTGAAGGTCTTCCACAGACTATTGTTTCCGCCAATGGCCTGCAATTCATGTCCGCAGAATTTCAGTCATTCTGCAAGGCCAATGGTATTCAACATCTGACGTCCGCGCCGTTTTCGCCACAGCCAAACGGTGCCGCTGAACGATTGGTCAGGACTTTGAAGTCACAGATGTTGAAGCTGAAAGAGTCGCATTCTCGGGAGAACGCGTTATTGCTCTTTTTGTCCTCGTATCGCTCTCAGCCCCGAGATGGTCGTTCGCCGGCTGAGTTGCTTCACGGTCGCCCTCATCGAACCTTGATGTCTTTGCTACATCCGCCGCATCAGGTTCCTGTGCAGCGGCAGACACCTGCTGTTGCCCCAGGCGACGTTGTATACTATCGCAACTATCGAGGTTAACGGCGTTGGCTCGCAGGACGCATTCTTCGCTGCCTCGGCCGCGCTATGTATCTGGTTTTGGGGGCCTCTGGTGAGGTGCGTCGGCATCTCAATCAGCTGCGCCTCTGTCGTCGCACGGGTTCTGCCTCTCCCCGTCTGCTTTCAGCGACGGTGCCGTCCGGTCAGCGCCCTGGGGACCCATCTACTGGCTCGCCTCATCCCCAGGTGTTACCGACGATGCCTTCCCTTTTGCCCCATGGCGACGCGCCGCCACCGCCGCCGCCGCCTGTTCTCCCGCCGGCGACACCCGCAGTGGACGCGTCGCTGCACCCGCCGGGCGCCTCCATGGGTCACGCGCCGCCGATCGCTTCCCGTGACCAGTTATCTTCCGCCATGGACCTCTTGCCCGCTCCGGACCATCTGTCGTCTTCGCCCGTCGGGTGCCCCGACCCGATGGACGTCGACCCTTCGGCCCCTCCTCTCTCTCTACGGACGCGTACACCGCATGTTGGCGTGCACCCTGGACTAGGTTTTCAGGCGTTTCCTAGCTCCCCTCGGACCGAATGGCCGGGTGCGGGTGGCACAGCCTTGCCTGTTGTTAGGCTCCCCACCTCGTCGCATACGTCAACATGGGGTCCGTCCCACGGCGGGCGGAAGCCTTATACCACATCCGTACGCCGATTTGCGGGGGAGGAATGTGGTGTCACCGCCAGACACCACACTTGCTAGGTGGTAGCCTATAAATCGGCCGCGGTCCGTTACTATACGTCGGACCCGCGTGTCGCCACGGTCAGTGATTGCAGACCGAGCGCCGCCACACGGCAGGTCTAGAGAGACGTCCTAGCACTCGAACTAGTTGTACAGTCGACTTTGCTAGCGATGGTTCACTGACAAATTACGCTCTCATTTGCCGAGACGCTAGTTAGCATAGCCTTCAGCTACGTCATTTGCTACGACCTAGCAAGGCGCCATTATCATTTGCTATTTATCTTGTGATGCATGTACCGTCAGACCGATGTTCACCAATTACGGATTAAAGTTAAGTATTCCAGAAGCTACGTACCTTTTTTACTAGACTCAACTCCTTTAACGGTTCCAGACCTCACGTCAGCCTGCGTGAGCTTATACGCGTGCCTTTCGGCTGTCTTGCCAAGTCACAACAGTTTCCTTTTTATTGACTGAGGTAAGGAAAACTGAAAGGAAGATGTTGCTTTGTGGAAACGCTGATAAAGTTACTGAGGAATAGTATTTAATTTTGGTTTCCCGCTGCGTTTGATACCAAGTGTATGGGAATTACGTTGCCTGAAACAGCCGAACACGCATTGTTCCAGTTAATACCTCAGTAAAGATAAAAATTATCAGCGTATTCATGATATAATTATTGTAAGAAAGAAAACATCAGGACCGCGCGAGGACTGCATGACCCGTGAAGGTGCTTGTGTTCTATGTTACTCCTCAGTTTTACAGATGTGCTGTAGTCAGTACTTCATCCAGCTGTGAAGCTACAAAAAGCTGTACCTTTTTGCAAACTAGATGTCAAAGTTGGAGGCGTAATATGTCTACCTGAGTTTAGTGTCGTCAAAATAGGAACATCGTATCTATCTATAACGTTTCTCAGATATGTTGTTGCTTTAATACGTACTTCTGCTGTGCTGTGGGCATTAAGAATATTTGGTACAAATTTACCATGTCTATTAAGAATGTTCAAACAGACAATAACTGATGGTAACAATATGCAACGAAGTTCTAAATATGCATATGACATGCTGATTAGCGTGTTACTGTAAGAATCATATTCCGAAACGGATGAAATTAAACTTTGTTCCTGTACAGAGTCACAATTTTCATTATACAACCAGAAATTGAGTGGAAGCATCAGGTTGCGGGTCATGATTGGGATGAAATTCCCGATCAGGTGTACAGTCAGATATTTATTTTCTGCTAACACAAGGTTGATTCTTATGATCGCCTTCCGTATTGTATCTGGTGAGGAATATTAAAGCAAAATTTCCAAGAAACATCTTGTGATGGTACATATTTCTGAGATACATTCAGAGGAATTTGACGTACCGTATTTCGCTGGGATTTTTAAGTCCATCGTCTTTATAATTTTCGAATTATATTCGCACATCTAAGTAGGTACTCTCAAGATAGGAGAGACTGTCACAAATTACAGTGAATGTTTGGGAGCGATTTCGAATCTGACTCTTCATTTCTTACTTCCTTCCATTGCGCTCATTTACACTTCTTTCCTACACAATGCTTATAGAAGAGTACTTTTAATCCTGTAGATTACTTGTTGTGCTCTCCTGGACTGTAATGAGTATGGGGAGAGGAAGTGGCAGATTACTTCGCCGCAATTTACATTTACGAGCCGTATGCCCTGGTCGATTACATGGAAAGCAGTTGCCCGTGCGAAAGGAACCATACCACTACAGACTCATACTCCGCTGTCATCCCGTTCCCATTATTAAAGCGAAAACTTCCCAGAGTTGCTGCTAACTGATGAAGTTCCGCAAAATTCCTAGGCTTTCCTAGGAAAACCACCCGCGAGTGGACCTCATGCTGCTTACCTTCCAAAATATTATTGACAGAATCACTTTCTGTAGTTTGTAAACAAAGTGCAGTTCTAGTTTCCCGGATATGCTCCAAGTACAGAACAAAACTTTCATTCCCTCCTTGAACTCCAAAATAATATTCATGTCTTAACTCATTGTTACATCTGCTGGAGAGGTTTTGATGAACAATAATCCTACGCAATCACTTCAGAGACCTTTGCTCGCAGATAACCTGATCATTAAGTCCACTAAATCTACCCCTGACGAGAGAATAAATCACCTGAAATACCAGAAGGTACGAAACTGAACGACGTCATCTTCATGATGTAACCAAACCATTACCCAGAACAAACTGCTCCATATCCATGTACGACTCAGCTAACCAAACAATTTGTTTGTAATGACGTGTGTTCCTAAGCAACCGTCAAATACGAAATAAGGCATCTCATCTGATGTAAAACTATCCTGTAGTAATATAGTGGGTGTTACAACCGATTCGTCATTAACCCACTTTCCTACTAAATCTACCCCTGACGAGAGAATAAATCACCTGAAATATCAGAAGGTACGAAACTGAGCGCCGTCATCTTCATGATGTAACCAAAACATTGCCCAAAACAAACTGCTCCATATCCATGTACGACTCAACTAACCAAACAATTTGTTTGTAAAACAAGGTCTCGGTTAGCTGGAATATTATTCAATGGTCGATTTGAAAATTCAGTTGTTAGTTGTTCTGATTTACTGTTCATTAATATGCACAGTTAACTGAAACGAACTTATGGTCGCCAGCTCGCTGTATAATCAAATCCAGTATACTGAAATAATTGCAACAGCAGTGTAACTCAGATTATTTTGTTATTAGCATACGACACTACTCAACGTCTCACAATACACTGTCACACCTATGAAATGGAAATGCTACAGTGAAAGGAAGGTTTCTTTTCTGACTGTTAATCAGAATAGCTGCTCAAAAGCATTGGCACTGACCCTTAAATTTTCGTTAGCAAGACGGTTCCGTCCAGCAGAATATTACGTTAGTCACCTTAAGGCTTAATGTTGGCTGCCTACACTATACCAGTAGAGAAATATGTTTGTTCGAAAATGGAGTAATGTCTGAATATATTTTCTCGAGTAGCGATTTTAACACATTGTCATTAATTGACTTGTTAAATTATGTGCAGTTAACAGACAGCATTGTCAAAGTTTTGACTGTTTTAGACCAACCACAAACAAAGATACTATTTGATTATTATTTACTCGTTTTAAGTTTCTGTATCTTAATACAGTTCGGAATTTCACTTAAGTAAAGGAAGGATCTTATCGTGGAAAATGTTTTGGTTGAAACATAACAATTACTATCACAATGAAAAACTGTAATTTGAACATTATCAGTTCTACATGCTGGAATGTCTGTACAAACTCGTACGATAAACTGGTTGGACATTTCTTTGTGCTGAATCTTCTTAGGTGCTTTGGCGGGTAACATTATGTAGCAATAAATGGTACAGGCACTTCATTGCGTCGATTTACTGTATACAGCATTTGGCCCACCATTCATTTTGTTGCCAGTAAAGCTCCTGAAGGTTTGTACTGTGCCCACATAGTTCCAAATACTGCCTGCCCACACAAAATCTTCTCATTGCAGCATAAGAACGAACATTTTAGCACCATTATGAGCACGCACAAATCTCAGTACACTTTGACTGTAACATATTTTATGTGTGAACCAGAAGCAGTCTAGTAACGCAATGCAATGGCTGCCTCTCCAACAACTATTTGGCATGCAGGCGTTTCCAAACATATTAATGAGGCTTACCAATCGATGCTCTTACAAAGAATGTTATAACTTTGATTGTTCCAGGGTGTCTAAATACAGTACTTCAAACATTTATCATTAATGTAGTGACAAATTGCTCACTGAATTAAATAACGTTAATAAAAATATTCACAGCATAAACATTACAGAAGAAATATACCCAATCATAACAATACATTAGAGCAAAAAATAGATAATCCAGTTATGGTGTTACATGTGCTCCACATTTTTTGAATTACATTACAAGATGTAGACTCAAGGAAACTTCAAACCCATAGCACACTGCTTATGATATTTTAAAATTTTAACACAACAATGCTTATAAAGTTTATGCAAATATTTACATGTACTACGCTACTTTTTCTATATTTAACTTAACATCATTTGTATACATACACGTTTATATATACTGAAATATACAGAAAATATGGTTATTCAGCTGGCAAGTGTCTTTGTACTCTTAATAATTATTCAAAAGTGTAGCATTTTGTTCAATAAACTAGTAGTTATTACCCATAGCAATTTTAACAAATCTTTACATTACTTCACATAGGATAATTTTATCTGTGCCCAATTATATATCGTATTCACTATTTAATTTGCTGACTGTGACATATCAGTCATAAGCATTTACTACTTTTTATACTTGCTTATTTTATGTCTCATTCCAGAAAAAGAACACACATATTTCACTTGTGCTGAACAACCTTTCTTCACGTTGTGGGAGTTTGTGCCCGTATGTCAAGCAAGTCCATGGATATTCATTCCACACCTTTTCAGATTTAGTGCCCACATGTCAAACATGTCCATAGACACTCATTTCCACTTATTTTTCTCTTCACCACTTTAGGTAGTGCCTAGATTTATTAACCAAGCTTTCAGTTCATCTCTTTGATTTTATCGCTGGTTACCTGTAACTGCAATAATTAGTCTCAGTACACATACCTATACAAATTTTACAAACATAATAAATTCTGTAAAAGTAATGTCATATGATACTTTCTAGTTATTCATACAAATTTCATAAGTAATTCACATGACATATCGTTGCAATTTTATTTTTGACTTCATAAATGAATGTTAACTTTAATCATTATTTCTATTTTGGCAATGTTTCAGATCGATAATGTTACATACACCTAATCTTTTTCCAGATTGAGGTTAAACCAAGCAAAAAATATTAGGGTGAGGAACACTAAATCCTAAATGGTCGATTGTAAATCAGTTTCAGTTGGTATATTTAATTACAAGTTTCACTGTATGTCTTGTGGGTATTCACGAGGGCAACATGTCCTGCCTTGAATTTAACTGGTTTCAATTTCTGATCATGCCTCTTTATTTGCACTTAAGCACGATTCCTCATCTTTTCTCTTAACAAATCCTTTTACTGTGACATATCCAGTGCTCGCCTTGGTGGAAAATTAATTGTCACTACCGCTATACATTTTGGTTTATGACCTAACACAATGTCAGTTAGATGAAGCACATATTTTCAAGTGAGGTTTAATTCACTATTTCTTCTATTTCAAATTCATATTTGCCCCAAGCTCTACGATTATTGTGACAGTAAGTCCGAAAATACCATCCCAATAGACGTATACATCGTTCAGATGGGTACTCTCCAGGTGGCACAATGAACTATGAATCACTTCTACATCTTATTCCTTCGTTCTCTCATTCTATACTTTGGATATAAATCGAGGCCTGTTACTGGATACTATGGCTTTTGGTTTACAAACTTGCACAAAATATTCATTTGCTAATTTGTTGCTTTTTCGTTAGCTTTTCTCAAAGTAAACAATTTTATAAATTTGGAAAATATATGCAAAGTTCCCAGTCATTTTTGGCAAAGACCATGTCTGTTGCCAAAATTTCCAGACTGTCTTTAGAGTAAATACTTTGCATAGCATCATCACTAGCTAACTTCATCACTTTTACTCTCTGACATTTATAATGAGTCCATACCCTTTTAACACTTTCTTAGTCATATTAACAAACGTTACAGCTTCAGATATTTTTTGTTTCACAGTGGCCATAAGCTAAATGGTAGTAGTCATTCAATTCAGATATGCACTTGCTTGTCCAACTTAGCTGCCAGTTTTCCCTATTTTCATTCTTTCATAAATATAATGCACCATTGTACACTTTGTAATACTTTCTCAGTTTTGGCACCTTCTTTGTCTCTAACATCATATTCAGTTTTCACTAGCCTTAAATATTATCTTGAGATAGATAACGACACATATTTTTGCATATATTCTCTATCTTTCTGCTACCTTGAACCTCCTTAAAATACATCATTTTAAATGTTCCCTTTGAACTCTCCCTGTTAGTTGTACCACTGAGATCAAATGGCAGTTTTGACAAGGCATCTGTACACAATTATCAACTAGTTATATCTAACAAATTTCGTAATCAGACATCTGTATAATTAATGCCCATGTCATCAATCTGTCATGCATCATATGACAACTTTTTAAAAACTTTAACACCTTATGATTGGTATCTACTATTACCTTGAAACTGCATAAAAAAAAATTGATTTCCTTTACGTCACGTATGATAGCCAAGGCTTCTTTTTCTGACACTGTGCAGTTTTGCTCTTATTTGGATAATGTCTTACTTGCAAAAACTACTGAATGGCTTTCTTTATCTTCTATTTCTGTTTCCTGAAATATGTAAACTGCAATGCCATAATCACATGTATCAGTCAAAATATGAAATGGCAAAGATAGACCTGGGTGGTGAAGAATTTGATTATTAGTATGCTCTTGTTTCAACCTGTCAAATATAACATGCCATTTTTCTGTCCATACATATGCACTATTCCTTTTCAGCAAATCACAAAAGTCTGGATAATTAAAGGCCTGCCCATTTACGATAGAAATTACATAAACCAGAAACCGATTTAAACTTTTCTAGTCTTTAGAGGCTGACACTTGCGGGCTTCAATTAAAATGATGTGTTGTGTGGTGGTCCGCAACTACGTACCCTCCGACTCAGAGTTGAAATATTAAAAGTTTTGGCTCGTTTCGTTGTATAGGGGCTGGGATATGTAGTTGCCGCATTACAAGTCAAATACTACTGAGTCTACAACATACAATATGAATATACGCATGAATCGAATGGTTGAAGGTTCCTATCTCTCGGCTATTGCGAATTTTGAATGTTATATAGAAATTTATAAATGAAAGATTGCAATTAAATAAATTCTGCAGGTACTATTTTAACGACTTTAAATGATGGGTGCAATAGCAGAAGTACCTTTAAGAATGCCATTTATTACTGTAAAAGACTTATTGGTGTCGATGGTCCAGCAACTGGATAAAACATAAGTTGAATAATAGGGAAACAATGGATTCCTACTTCACATAATTAGTTATGAACAACAACATAGCTCTCGAGATATTCACTTCTATACACATACTACGTCTTCACTGCAGAAGCCACGGAAATCTCACAAGTGCACAAGTCGACACTATGAAATACTTCTATCTCCAGCGACCACGCACAAACTGCCCCACTCTCTGAGTCTTTCCCATGACTGTACACTGTACATCGCTGCTCCACGTCCAGCCTTTCCCGCGACCGTGTGTCCGTCGCGCCGCACTGTCCAGGACTCTCTCATGTCCTCTCCCGTACTGTCCAGAACGTCCCTTTCCTCTCTGGAAACGGTCACCCTCCCCCACTTGTATACAGTCTCTCCACGTGTCTTTTTTGGAACGATCACTGTGATTGGTTAGAGCGCTCCTGCCCTGTTCTCAAGCCAAGACACACTCACAAACATAATGAAACACATTCAAAATACTGGATTTACATTTAAATAACTTGAAATTAAATAAATATTCCTATGGCTGGACTATAAACAAGCGCTAACACACATTATTAAATACATAAAAAATTAAACAAATATATATCACAAGAATAGAACAGAAGTAAGCCAGTAGTCTAATGTCTCTGTGCCTTCTAAAATACAGTAAATAATTGACCAATTTCTTCATGAATAGTATATATCGGATACAAACAAAGACACAGATGAATAAATATATTTATAAGCATGCTGCTACCGTTTTTTGTGTAACTGTGGAGTACTTATGGCCTGACATGGTCGATGGTAGTCAGGCACTTTGACATCCAATAACTCATGTACTATTCAAGTTACATGCCTGTAATTTATACCAATTTAGGGTTACACTAATAGCCTTCTAAAGACACATCGATCGACAAAATCGGATGAACTGTTTAGATTTTGGAAATTCGTTGCTGGGCATTACCTGTATAATTTATCATCAGATATTAAACTTTAAACTAATATAGATATCGAAAATCTGATTAAACCACCAGAATCATCCTGCAAATAACAGTAATATACACGTTTCGTTTTGAGGTATCATGATTCCTCTGGCTACTGTTAATTTCTATCTGAACTGTGAAACACCTGTCATTAAAGTTTCACAAAGTCCGCCATCTTTTCCACTCCTGGCATGTCTCTTTCGTCGACACAGCCTTACCATGGAGTTCCCAGCTACGCAGTCCCTGGACCTTGTCGTCTAACCATTGTGCGGCATCACGAGGTTGCTAATGAGCCGCGGCTTGCCGAGCAGCCTGAGTCGTGGCCACCAGTTCTGAACTTAGAATATTTTCAGGGCACCACAGCTCGCCCATTACCTCACACACTCCCTGGTTGCTTCTAATATCATGTTATCCTTTTTATTCCAGTTGTAATAATGTGAGCTAATATCTCCAACTCCTTTTTTACAGATTTACTCTACTTTATTTTCAAAGTAATTCCACCTCTTCTTAATTCCCAAAAATCTTATCTAATCATTTACAATACTCTTCCCATGATGATGTCATTATCAATAGATCGTCCATCTATATGGGTATCCTGGTACCCAGTTATTTCCTTAATACACCATCCAAAGCTGAGATAATCGTTGATACAGAAATGTTCAATCCAAAAGGGATCACTTTTAATGATAACATTTTCGTGCAAAGAGAAATGCAGTCAGCTTCCTCGAATCTGGTTCAAGGACGATTTGCAAATATCCTGCACTCAGATCGAGACTCATAATATATTTTATGTTATGGAATTTTGTGTAGCATGTGGTCAAACTTTCTGGCCTATCAGTCTTATGTTTCAGTTCTTTATTGACATGACAACATATATCATGATCCTTACTCCACCATCTTCTTTGTTGACTAGAACTAGGGGATTACTACACTCCTGGAAATGGAAAAAAGAACACATTGACACCGGTGTGTCAGACCCAACATACTTGCTCCGGACACTGCGAGAGGGCTGTACAAGCAATGATCACACGCACGGCACAGCGGACACACCAGGAACCGCGGTGTTGGCCGTCGAATGGCGCTAGCTGCGCAGCATTTGTGCACCGCCGCCGTCAGTGTCAGCCAGTTTGCCGTGGCATACGGAGCTCCATCGCAGTCTTTAACACTGGTAGCATGCCGCGACAGCGTGGACGTGAACCGTATGTGCAGTTGACGGACTTTGAGCGAGGGCGTATAGTGGGCATGCGGGAGGCCGGGTGGACGTACCGCCGAATTGCTCAACACGTGGGGCGTGAAGTCTCCACAGTACATCGATGTTGTCGCCAGTGGTCGGCGGAAGGTGCACGTGCCCGTCGACCTGGGACCGGACCGCAGCGACACACGGATGCACGCCAAGACCGTAGGATCCTACGCAGTGCCGTAGGGGGCCGCACTGCCACTTCCCAGCAAATTAGGGACACTGTTGCTCCTGGGGTATCGGCGAGGACCATTCGCAACCGTCTCCATGAAGCTGGGCTACGGTCCCGCACACCGTTAGGCCGTCTTCCGCTCACGCCCCAACATCGTGCAGCCTGCCTCCAGTGGTGCCGCGACAGGCGTGAATGGAGGGACGAATGGAGACGTGTCGTCTTCAGCGATGAGAGTCGCTTCTGCCTTGGTGCCAATGATGGTCGTATGCGTGTTTGGCGCCGTGCAGGTGAGCGCCACAATCAGGACTGCATACGACCGAGGCACACAGGGCCAACACCCGGCATAATGGTGTGGGGAGCGATCTCCTACACTGGCCGTACACCACTGGTGATCGTCGAGGGGACACTGAATAGTGTACGGTACATCCAAACCGTCATCGAACCCATCGTTCTACCATTCCTAGACCGGCAAGGGAACTTGCTGTTCCAATAGGACAATGCACGTCCGCATGTATTCCGTGCCACCTAACGTGCTCTAGAAGGTGTAAGTCAACTACCCTGGCCAGCAAGATCTCCGGATCTGTCCCCCATTGAGCATGTTTGGGGCTGGATGAAGCTTCGTCTCACGCGGTCTGCACGTCCAGCACGAACGCTGGTCCAACTGAGGCGCCAGGTGGAAATGGCGTGGCAAGCCGTTCCACAGGACTACATCCAGCATCTCTACGATCGTCTCCATGGGAGAATAGCAGCCTGCATTGCTGCGAAAGGTGGATATACACTGTACTAGTGCCGACATTGTGCATGCTCTGTTGCCTGTGTCTATGTGCCTGTGGTTCTGTCAGTGTGATCATGTGATGTATCTGACCCCAGGAATGTGTCAATAAAGTTTCCCCTTCCTGGGACAATGAATTCACGGTGTTCTTATTTCAATTTCCAGGAGTGTATATTGACACTTAGACCTTTCTGTTGCTCCCCTTTCTTCCAGATGATTTAATTCTTTTTGTACTTCTTATTTCCTAGCTAATGGTATTTGGTAAACTGACCCAAAGAATGCCTCATGTGGTACCATTTATATTTCATATTCAAGGTCATGCACTGTATCAGCCCTGCCTGAAAATATGTCTTTGTTGCTTACCAAAATGTAATACAACTCATGCTTCTGTTCTAATGATACTTTTGACATTCTTTCTACTAATGCCATTAAATCATTTTCAGATGGGTTCACTTTGTTCACATTTCTAACACAATAACACTCAGCTCCTTCATCTAAACATACATACTTCGGTGATGTAACAGGTCTCATATTTACATTCTGTCTCATATCAGTTTCGACAATACCATCGAATTCACTTCTGTTTTATTCTTCCTTGCAGAACAAAACCTTATTTTCCTATCACAGTCAATAATTACTTTATGTTTTGTCATCCACTGCATGCCCACAATTATCTCAGTACACAACTGAGGAACCACTAAAATGTCATGCTCAAACAACACATTATCAGTATTAAATTCTATCAAGACATGATTTTTAATTGGTTTGCTGCAACTACCTTTTGCACCTATTATTTCCACTCCCATAACTGGCATTTCTTCTATTTCTGATCTTCCTTTTATATACTCATAAAACGACAGAGACAAAGCATTAATTTGACCACCATTGTCAATTCACACTTGTGTTTCTACATCATATACTTCCACTGGGATCAGTATTTGTTCACATCGCCCTGTTTCATTATCTTTACCTTCCCACAATAAATCTTGTTCAGTTTCTAAATCTCCCCACTGAATTAACTCCTGCTTGGGCATTTTATCTGGTGGCTTTTTCTTCCTTTCCCCACCTTTTTCTTCTTTTTGATACAGACTATGTTTCATTTCTATAGTATTTATCCTATCACTAAGAACACTCTGTCTGTAACTTTCATCTGAACTTAATATATGTTAAAATATTCGTTTTCATTTATTAATTTTACGCAATCATGCCAAGTTTCATGCTCTTGCCCCATAGCACAGTTTTGAACTGTCCCTTCTAAAACACCAACTTTGTTGAGTTCAGGAATGCCATCAACAAAATTATTCTTATACACCTCAAACTCATCATACATCTCACAATAACTACTTTACTTCTTATTAAATACAATTTCGTTTCTCTTCCTCTTAACTTCATAATTATTGCCTATACAACCTACTTTATTTCCCTTTTTCTATTCTTCTAAACCCTCGTACATCTTATTCATCTGTCTTAATCATTCCCTATCCTCAACTATAGTTTCAACATTATTTACCGAGACACCTTGCGTATTTGCAACTGATCACTTAGCTAGAACCAGTGCAGCAGCTCTACTCGTGCATGCTCGAGCATTTACTCTGACAACACTAGTAATTTCATGAGTTTCCACCTACGACTCACTTTGTATCTGGAAAACCCATTAGCGTTTTGTTGTTCGGACCTGCTAGCCTCTACGCGACGTTTTCCTGTTCACTTTCAATTATGTTGCTGTGCTTAGAGTTGAAGAGGAGCTGCTTTCTTTTCCGTCGGTATTGAGTCTCAGAATTCTTTCTAGAACAGTAGAAACCATCGTTTTCCTCATAGCTGTTTTCACGAGGTCTACATTATGACCTCCTCTTCCTGGACGAAAACCTCTTCCGCCTCTTCTCCCTTTATCTACCTAACCTGACCTCACATTATAGGCCTTACTATTGCAGTATTGACAATAACGATTGCTACTATCGTTATTGTAGTGTCTATTCTTACTATTGTTGTTATAATGCGCATTGTTTGTTGTTTGCGCGGTTTTTAGCATTATTCTGACACCGATTCCCATCAACATGGTACAGCACATCTAAACCTCCCACTTCTTTTAAAAAAGAGATTTTATCAAAGTCCCCAGTAACAAACCCGCTGATATATCTTGGTAGTTTGCCCCACAGTGTGTCCAGCATTCGTTTCTCACTCATTTGAACTTTTATTTGTTCCACTTTTTTACACATGTCCTCGCAAAAGGCTTTCATACTGGAATTCCCCCCCCCCCCCCCCCCCCGGCTCGGTACGGAATAACATAAGTAAATTTATCACTTCCTCTTGCGTATTTGCTGACCAATATGCTTTTTCAAACCTTTTAAATCGTTCGTCAAGCGTTTTGCAGACTCCTACATGCGAGCTGCCCAATTATCTGTATCTCCATTCATCTTGTTCTAGCAACTCTTAAGTGGCTTTCCACCAGCAGTTCTTTCTGTGTAAATGACCTACATTTATCCATGATCACGACAAGATGACTTTCCTCTTTTGGGTCAGATTTATCGATATCATTACCTGTCTGATTCTGACATGATACTCCTGTCACTGGGCTTACAGTAAGATTTCTGCTACTCTCCAGGCTCTTAACACATTCGTGAACTTTTCTTGTATCTGTGTTCATCGCGGCTACAGCTCCCTGTAGCTGCGATTCCTATTATTTTTTAACCCTATAAATTTCTTCATGCGGTTTTAGGCGCTTCAGTCTGGAACCGTGCGACCGCTACGGTCGCAAGTTCGAATCCTGCCTCGGCCATGGATGTGTGTAATGTCCTTAGGATAGTTAGGTTTAATTAGATTTAAGTTCTAGGGAACTGATGATCTCAGATGTTAAGTTCTCAGAGCCATTTGAACCTTTTTTTTTTAATTTCTTCATGTAAAGGATTTACAGATTGCTTTACATCTGATCTGACTGTTCGTTTCTTTATATCGACATGTGTTTGATATTGTCGTTAACCTTTATCTTTACATCTACATTTTAGTTTATCTGAGACACATGTACTTGTTCTCCTCGGTAATGTCACTCAATTCCTACTGTATACTTAACTTCATATTTTTTAGTTCAGCAAATGGCGACATGCAAATAATCAATGCTCTTCAGTATACGCAATTTCAATGCAAGCAAAACAAAACAGTTCATAAGTAACTGCTATAGCGCTTGTATGACGGCTCTTCTTCCAGTCCTCCTGCGGCTACGTGGCGCGGCGCTTATATTCTCTTCGTATAGATGCCGCTCCTGGCTTGGTGTCGTCCTAGCCAGCGTACTAATGGCTGACTCTTCTCGTCCGTTCTTCATCGTCGTCCCGGCGCTTGTCGTTACGCTGGAACAGTAGTAATCAAATTATACTGTCCTATCACTGGGAACACGTAAAACACCCCACTCCCATACTACAATTTATGTGATATGACATGTGTTCCTAAGGATCCCTACAATAGGGAATAAGTCATCTCATTAAAATTATCCTGTAGTGACATAGTGGATGTTATAACCGATTCAGCGTAATCCACTTTTCTACTAATGATGATAAACAAAGTCCCTGTTAACTGGAATATTATTCCATGGTTGATTTGTAAATTCAGTTGTCAATTGTTCTGATTTCCTGTTCATTGATATTCACAGTTAACTGAAACGAACTTATGGTCTCCAGCTCACTGCACGAGCAAGACTACTACACTGAAACATTGAAAACATGACAATGCCAGTGTAACTCAGCTCATTTTGTCATTAACATAAGACACAACTCAACTTTTTACAGTACACTGACAGAGCTATGAAATGGAAATGCTGCAGCGAAAGGAAGATTTCTTTTCTGGCTGCTAAACAGAATAACTGCTCAAAAGCACTGGGACTGCGCATTAATTTCTCATTAGCAAAACGGTCGCGTCCAGCAGAATATTACGTTACTCGCCTTAACGCACAATGTTGGCTGCCTTCAGTATTCCCGAATTGAAATATTTTTCCTTTTGCTCTTTTATCCTAGCTACGGAAATGGAGCAATAATTGAGTATATTTTCTCGTGCAGCAATTTTAGCAATAGCTGTAGCGTATTGCTCATCGCAATGTTTCAGGCGTTAATTTCGTTAATCGGTTAGAAATATTCTATAATCGAAAGTTGACATTCATGTTTTGACAGTTAAAATGTAGTGCCCTTTCTATTTAAGAAGTAATGTTTCATAAAAGGCGTGAAAGCTAACAATGGAAACGTGATAATACTGACGATTGTTAAAAATCATTTAATCTGAGTCCGACCATCCTCTTTTCTACAAAACTTTACTGCATAGTCTTTCCAAGAAGTTAAGGTTATTGCTTTTTGGTTTTAGAAATGTCGATCACAGTGTCATTATTACTTAACTGTTGTTAAATTGTGAGTGGTTAACATACAGGATTGTCAAAGTTTTGACTGTTTCAAATGATCACAAAAAGAAATGTTATTAGATTGTTGTTCACTCAGTTTAAGTTTCTGTCTCTTAATACAGCTCGAAAGGATCCTATCACGGAAAATGTTCGGGTTGATATGTAACAATTACTATCACAATGAAAAACTATAAACATTATCAGTTCTAAACACTAAGCGTCGATTTACAATATACAGGATTCTGCCCACCGTACGTTTGTTGCCAGTAAATCTTATGATGTTTTGTACTGTGCCCATTTATTTCCAAATACTGCCTGCCCATACAAAATCTTCTCATTGCAGCATAACGACGAAGATTTCAGTACCATTATGAGCAAACACAAATCTCAGTACACTTTGACTGTAATACATTTTATGTATGAACCAGAAGCAGTCTAGTAACGCAATGCAATGGCTGCCTCTCCAACAACTATTTGGCGAGCAAGTGTGCACAAACATATTAATGAAGCCTACCGATCGATACTCTTGCAGATAATGTTGCGCCCTTGACTATCCCAGTGTATCTACATACAATACTTCAAAGATTTAGCAATAATGTATTTACATATAGCTCACTGAATTAAGTAACATTAATAAAAATATTCACAGCTTAAACATTACAGAAGAAATATTCCCTATTCTAGCCATAAAGCAAAAAAATTGTTAATCCACTTTGTAACTGTGTTACACCTATGGTATCTTAGCAATCGGACTGGGAAGGTTATTAAAGCAGTGCCACATTCTCACATCACCAGCTTCCGCCCCAGTCCTGCACACTACATTTACACAAACACCGACCTCTGATCCTTTCTGAAAATGCAAGCCATTGGTCAAGATCTGAAGTTCCATCAGTGTGTCCCACAATTTTTCTAGAATTGAAATTTGTTCTTAATATGTATTAACAAAAGAAAAATTCGGAGTAGGTATTAAAATCCATTGTAATTCTATCAGAGACAGCAAAGGACTTGGAAGAGCAGTTGAACGGAATGGACAGTGTCTTGAAAGGAGGATATAAGATGAACATCAACAAAAGCAAAACGCGGATAATGGAATGTAGTCGAATTAAGTCGGGTGATGCTGAGGGAATTAGATTAGGAAATGAGACACTTAAAGTATTAAAGGAGTTTTGCTATTTGAGGAGCAAAATAACTGATGACGGTCGAAGTAGAGAGGATATAAAATGTAGACTGGCAATGGCAAGAAAAACTTTTCTGTAGAAGAGAAATTTGTTAACATCGAGTATAGATTTAAGTGTCAGGAAGTCGTTTCTGAAAGTATTTGTATGGAGTGTAGCCATGTATGGAAGTGAAACGTGGACGATAAATAATTTGGACAAGAAGAGAATAGAAGCTTTCGAAATGTGGTGCTACAGAAGAATGCTGAAGATTATATGGGTAGATCACATAACTAATGATGAAATATTGAATAGAATTTGGGAGAAGAGAAATTTGTGGCACAACTTGACAAAAAGAAGGGACCGGTTAGTAGGACATGTTCTGAGGCATCATCAAAGGATCACAAATTTAGCATTGGAGGGCAGCGTGGAGGGTAAAAATCGTAGAGGGAGACCAAGAGGTGAATACACTAAGCAGATTCAGAAGGATGTGGGTTGCAGTAAGTACTGGGAGATGAAGAAGCTTGCACAGGATAGGGTAGCATGGAGAGCTGCATCAAACCAGTCTCAGGACTGAAGACCACAACAACCACAACGTGTATTAATCAGGAACAACTCTTGCACAATTAGCCAAGTCGCTTAACCGAGCCTGAATACGCAATATTTGCTTACGGGAACGGCTGACGTCTCACAAAAACTGAATATTGGCTTGCACTGCGCAGAGTTATTTGAAGCACAGTTAGCAGCCGCACCCACCTGACTTACGTTCTGTTCACTCAGCTGAAATGGGCAGTTCAAAGTGCCCTTCGAGCTCTGATCCTGTTTCGTCACGCTTCGCTCAGTGCGTTGATCTCTTATTCATAGTTGTACCTGCCGAAAAATGCTCCTACCGGAGTACAAAAAATGCGAATATGTTCCTGTCTGTTTAAAATACTCTGAATGAAAAACGTGGGAGGACTGCAGCTGCTTCATTCCACATTCCTCAGCACCTTTACAAATTTCCCGAAAATTTTGGCGTAAGAACATATTCGCGCCTTTTTTTAACATGCAATCCACCTCAGACTCCCACAAGTTCCAGCAAATGTAACTCACTCACACCAACCACTCCATCGCTGTAAGTCGCTCGTCCCCACCCACTTCCAGTTGTCCTTTCTCACTTACTCATTCAGCTCATCTCATTGACACCATCTCTTTGCATCTCTCTGTTATTCTCTTCCGTGTCACAGTCGCAGTCCCCTTCACTCTATCCTACTACAGCTTCGTCTTACTGTCTCCCTCTTTCTTCTGTTACTGCTGCTATCTCATTCATTCCTTCCCACTGCTGCTGTCACTTCTTGCTGTCACTATGTCTCTCTTCCTCGTCGTCATTGCCATAGACTCTATTTATCACTGGCTCTCACCCATTTCCAGTTTACCCTTCTCTTCATTCCTGTCCCTCTGACCTGCCATTACTCTTTTCCTAGCACTGTTCAGACACTGTCAACTATGTTCCACTGCCAATGTATCCCTCTCTTTCTTTCACACTGCTATTGTCTCCTTCGCTCTTTCTATAACAAAACTATTGCCTTCTGTCTTCCGGTATTTATTACATTTCCGTTTCTTTGCCAATGCCATTTTCTTCTCTCTCAGCATAAAAAAGGGCGAATATGTTCGTATGTCAATATTTTTGCAGAAGTTTTCATAGTTGCTGAGGAAAGTAAAATGAGGCAGCTAGTGTAGCACATTTCAGTCAGAGTATTTTATACAAACACGAACATATTCGCATGTCTTGTGCTGATACAGGAGAATTTTTCCGCTGGTTCCCTTCTTTTCCCTGCTGCAGCATTGCATGAAACTCATATGAAGAGAACTGTATGGATAAGAAAAATTTAAATATTCTACTTACGTGAAATTGAAATAATGCAAATGTAATTTTACACCTCAGGCTGGATTTTATGTGCAAAAATATTTTGCATGTGCTTCAGTACTACAACATGAAGTTCCCCGATGATAAGTGAGACACTTTACCGAATGTTTTTCAGTGCTCAGTCACTTTATAAACTAGGTTTTGCCTCACATCGGACTTTACGTCTGTATTTTACGTGTAAAATAAGGGTAACTTTGTGCCACTGTATCTCGGAAATGGATAAAGATATGAAGAAGAGTTTCAAGATTTTTCTAGATTGTGGCCTTAGCAATACATCGTACAAATTACAGCCATTTGCTGTGCACAGCCGTTTTGGAATCCGCGGCTGGGTTTTGGGGTGTTCGTCGACATCGAACAAATATTTTTGAAAACGGGGACATGGCTCTTCTAGATAACTGTCTAAAGAATATTGTATCAAAATTCGAGCAAATTAATATGGTTTCTTACGATTTAGATGTCGGCTCATATTGGATTTTACGTATAGAAGTAGGGTACATTTAAACCTCTGCATATTGCAAATGAATAAAGATACCAAGAAAATTTTCAAGATTATTCGAGAACGGAATCTGAGGATAATTTTGTAAAAATTTCAGCCATTTTTTGTACATAGCTGTCTTAGTATCCTCGGCTGCTTTTTGGTTCGCTGTTTACTGTACGCTGGTGACGGCGAAAATGTAGTAAAAAAACACTTTTCTCAGGATTTTCCGAGGAACTAACGAGGAACTAACTGTGCCTCCATAAGTCCCATCAAGCACACTGTAGACCACATGAAATTCAGAAAGAACAAATCGATTTGCTCCATTTGCGTAAGCAGGAGGAAGTGTGTAATATTCATACTTTGACCCTATACTGTAGGATAGTGACACTAAGACGATCCATCTGCTGGGTATAAAAATGGTTCCCAGCCCAAGAGCCATCCAAAACGCTTGATCCTACCTTTGTATAACCAACAGAAACCGAGCTATGAGCACTGGAAAATCCCGGTGTTGTGTGCATAGTTTTGGAAGGCATACTGTCCCATGTATACTGATTAGACAAATTCCTTTTTCAAATTGGAGCTGCCAGTCACTTCTCGGGTACCCATGCTTGACACTAGAATAAGTGAAACACAGCACAAAGAACAGTACCAAACAATAAAATTCAACTAACGTATTTCCTAAGTTTGCCAAATTTTCCTTGTGTTTTCTATCAAGCAACCACACTCAGTTACCATTGATATGGTGAAGTATACTTACCATGGGAGCAACTGCATGGCACTGTGCAGCGGCAGGAACTGGGCTCCATTAGAGAAGTGTATTAATACAATTATTTTCTACCTTGTAGCTGGCCATTTTCATTGTATAATTTGTTGGTCATGGAAGATCGCAGAGATGCTGATTTAAACCCTGGTACAGCACTGTGTACCTCTTGACTTGTCTGAGTTCAGAGGCAATTGTCACGAAATATGTTTGACACTGTATTTTGTAATCTTTCTGGGCGCGAGTTTCCGTGCACGGCGACTGAGCCACAGATTTGTAATGAATGTAGATGGATTACATATACCGTAAGGACTAGAGTAACAAAATGGCTCTGAGCACTATGGGACTCAACTGCTGTGGTCATAAGTCCCCTAGAACTTAGAACTACTTAAACCTAACTAACCTAAGGACATCACACACATCCATGCCCGAGGCAGGATTCGAACCTGCGACCGCAGCGGTCGTGCGGTTCCAGACTGTAGCGCCTTTAACCGCTCGGCCACTCCGGCCGGCACTAGAGTAACTCAATTTGTATTGTGTATCTTATAATTTGGACCTGGTGTTTGCTTCCCCTGTGCTGCATATTTCTTTGGTGAGGCAATATGCTAATGGAAGCACACTCTGTTAATATGAGTGATTCTCTTGCCATTATGACAAACAAACTGTCAATTTACAATCTGCACATGAACAGAATAGTGAGGAATTAGAACATTACAGCAGCCAGGCAGAAGAGCTGGAGGCCGACAAGGAATAGGACTTAGACAGTTTCAGAAATTTAAAATTTCGCAGAGCGCTCCCCTAGATTCCGCAATAGCAAATACAATAACACCTTTTTTCTGGCAAGGCAATGGAGGACATAGCTGCATTTGTTACTAGCGTTTTACCTTTAGCCAAGCTGGGTGGTTGGTCTGACGAAACTTGCCTTCGTATGGCCAGTTCACAACTGATTGGAGAGCTAAAGCATATGGCACCCACCATGAAACCTTGCAGGATCCACAACATTTGAACGGTTGGTTGAGGGGTTACAGCAGAGTTATCGGAAACAAAGCCGTACTCGCTTCTTTATGAAAACGTTAAACATATTTTTCTGAGGAGCACAACGAGTCATGAAGTCATTATCGGATAAGATCCAAAGACTCAATGTGCAGACATATGAGCGGCAAAAAATGAAGAAGTGAATACAGCATTACACCAAGAAGCTGAAAATAGGTAGTCCTCAATGTGTTTTTGAGCGCAATTATTGCTGAAATGTTGCGTAGCCTTAGAATGTAGACTCCTTCGGGTTTGGACGGAGCTATTACAGCAACTACACACTTTGAGGAAGTACGAGGGCTAATCGGAGAGTAACTTCCGATCGGTCGCGAAATGGAAACCACTGTTAAAATTAAAAATGTTTTATTTGAAGCAGTTAGCTACACCTTACAGTCACTTTGTAACACCTCCGATTTTATCCCGACCTGGTCTGATCGGATAGCAGTCCAATTTTTATTATTAACATGACCGTGAACCTAATGGGGCTGGTAATCGGAATTGACTGTTACGGAAGTTGTTACTTTCCAGTTCGTTCTGCTCAATACTATAATACTGAATGTCTGGTAATGAGGAACACCAACACAGTTTTACTAATTACGAACTTATATTCTTCTCAAAACACAAAAAGGAGACAGCCACTGCCTTCGTCATACCTATCTAACTACGGCTAATCTCAGCACAGGCTTTCTTCATTTTCCATTATCGTCACACGCTAATCCATCACTGCAACCAACACTGCAATCCAAAGTTAGGCCGGCGAGGTAGGCGCGAAAATAAATATCGGCACTAGTAACGTCACTGATCACTTTCATAATGATACTTCTTCACTTTCCCGGTATTAATCTATTACATAGGGGTCTAACCACGGCGATGGCGACACCCATCTCCGTTGAAGGCCCTGTATTTCAACAATGGCCTTCACACACACATATAACCGCCAACCACACTTGCGCATCTCGACACTCGCTCTCTCAACACGTCACAATCGATTGTTCGCCCTATCGACCTGTGCCAAGTGCAAAGTTATAGTAAGGGCCTATGGACCCCTTACAACTTCTCTACATAGTCATTACTCCGACTTAGACATTTGTCGTAGCATTACACCAACTTTCCAACAACCGCGTCATATCAGGCAGACGTCTGTGTTTTTTGCCAATTCTCTACGCTGATCTACTGCTCGTTGTCTGTGCCGAAACGTTGTCATCGTTGCCAGCAGCAGCTGAAATGAAACTCACTGGGAGCGAATTATGGACTGCACTGTGCGTGATCAAACACCTCCCATCTAAAACCTGCAGGAGCACCTTCGTTGCCACTGCAGAGTGCGGCCGAAAATTGTCACGAAGAAGGAACCGTATGACCGTTACGTTACGTGGTCTGCATGACATCAGGCGCAATCTCTAATCAGCCCCTCGTATTTGACGGGAGACACTATTTCCTGGGCATCTTTAAGTGCTCAACATGCCCTCAGAACTGAAAAGAACGACATGACGCGATCGACAGGCATACTAGAGGCACTGACCAAAAAGCGTCATCGGATTTTCACAATGATTTCCGTTTCGTGACCGATCTGACCTTACTTTCCGAATAGCCCTTCCAGATATAGTGGCTACGGTTGTGGTGACCGTTGTGCGTTTTTTTCGACAGTAAAGCGTCAGAGCTGTGGCCATGATGGGCATCTAAAGGAGCAGTGTTATCAGTCAAAGTGTTACAAATGTGAACAAGTGACTCACAAAGCTAAGAAGTGCAAGGTTTAAGAACAGGAGAATCAGTCTTATGGGCAGTGGTTATTAAACACGAACAGGAATATATCAGTTGTCAGAAGATGGTCCCAAAAAATGTAACACTGCGCACTTGATACATAGACAGGATGCTGCTTGTGGGATTTTGTTGGTGGCAAGGAACATATATTTTAAATAGATACTGGGGCACACAAAACCACTTGGATAGAAAGAAATGAGGAGCTACTCATAATATATTACATGGAGTGGATAACAATGATGTAGATTCGTTGGGGAAATCATAGCTCAAGTTTAGAATTGGGGCTAAAACTTTTTCTGAGCACATGGAAGTGTTGCCGACTACATTGCACACACACACATTCTGATGATGGGTTTTCGTAGGAGCCCCTGCGTTCCTGGTCCCAAAAAAGTCGATGGATGCCACCGAGAAATATCGGTTTTGTTATGACTACAGGTATCTGAACATGCAAACTGCCACCAACACCTATATGACAGCAAATATTACTGCGACACTTTACAATTTAGCCAGATGAAAACACTTCTCTACAATGTATCTGTGTAGTGGGTATCACCAGATGGAGCTAGTAGCGAAAAAATAGGTCTACAATAGCTTTTACTGTCCCTTAGAGGCATTTTCAATATTGGTGGGTGACATTAGGATTCAAAAATGAGCCAGCCACATTTCAAAGGTGCAGTTCCCCATTGCCTAAAACCTAGGAAGTGCATTATGTACCTCAATGACAGTTTACTTTTTTCAGAAGATACGGAGGAACATTTGAAACTGTTGGAGGAAGTATTCAGTAGATTAAGAGCAACATGTCATATGTTAAAAATTAACCAATGTAATTTTGTAAACTCAAATGGAGTGTATGAACTAATCTCCATTTAATATCAGCAGTTTCTGAATTTGCAACGCCACAAACAACAAAACAGTTATAAACTCTTCTGGGCGTTTGTAATTAAATTGTTCAACCATTAAACCATTTGCTAAGGAAAACTTAATATTTGAGTTATCGACCGAGAGTGAGTGTGCCTTCAGTCATTAAAGTAAGTATTAATCAAAGACCTAGTATTGGTGTTTCCATATTTTGACAAGGAATTCATCATTTCTTGCAGTGCTAGTAGTATTGCTCTCAGTTGTGTTCTGAATCAGTATACTCATGGAAAAGGGCATCCTGTGACATATTCTTCTCGACATTTAAACAGAACAGAATGCAAATATTCTTCCTCAGAGAAGGAAAAGATAGTGTTGAGCTGTAGGACCACGTGCTTTAGATGTTATCTACACAGGCAGAAATTCGAAGTACTAATGGATCATACTTCCGTAAAGTGGCTGCTGAGCCTGGAGGGTTCCTCTAGCAGATTAATCAGGTGCGTCCTTAAATTGAGAGAGTTCAGTTACACAATTGTTCACAAACCTGGGAGTAAATATACAAATGCAGATACTTTGAACTGCAAGATTGCAGTATTGCAAACTCTTGGAAAAAGTGTGAGAGGCTGACAGAGTAAAGGCATCTGACACATATAGTCAGGGATTACAGCCATAGGTGCAGTTTACAAAACTCAAAGGCTTACTTTACAAATCTACAAAATGCGGACATCAAATAGTGGTTTCTCTGTCGCTAAAGTACAGGTACAAAATGGCATATGAACGTGTTTTTTATGATCATGGGATGAGACAGCGACTGATAGGAGAATAGCAAAAACGTTTTGGCGGCATACATGGAAACGTCATGTGGATACATAAGTGCAGAATAGCATACTATGCACACAATGGGAGATCACAACCATAAAAAGATTCCCCTTCAGAGGTTACCTGAGAAACGATTGGGCTTGATATCTTGGTTACATTCATACGAATTCCAGCTGGTAATAAATACATATTAACAATCACTGACGCAGCAACTGCGACCAGCAAGCTGGTGTTACTGCTATGGCATTAGTCAATAGTTTGATTTTTAAACTTAGCTTTCCACAAAGCTTAATAACTGTTCAGGGCACTAACTACTTATCTGATTTGATGGAACATCTATATTGCGTACTTCACATTCGCCAGTTACAGTAAAGTCAGGTTCTTCTGCAAGCAAAATGATGCAGGGACGTGTTCACCAAACAACATCAAAGATGGTGTATCACAGCATCAATGACCAACTTGCAGAATGGGACACATACCTTGTGTATTGTGTATTAAATCAAGGACCTAGAAACGACGGAGAGGCTTTGTCTTGCCGTAGCGCTCAGTGGGTCACAACCCTACAACAAGCCACGTCAGTCCACCCACCCCACAGCCGCCCTACACCGAACCCAGGGTTAATGTGATGTTCGGCCCCCAGTGGATTCCCCCTTCGCCCACAAACGTCTCGTACCAGACGAGTGTAAGCCCAAATGTTTGCGTGGTAGAGTAATTATGGTGTACGTGTACATGGAGATACTGTTTGCGCAGCAGTCGCCGACATAATCGAAACAAGGCCCCAGGAGTAGACAACGTTCCATTAGAACTACTGACAGCCTTGGGAGAGCCAGTCCTGACAAAATTCTACCATCTGGTGAGCAAAATCTATGAGACAGGCGAAATACCCTCAGACTTCAAGAAGAATATAATAATTCCAATCCCAAAGAAAACAGGTGTTGACAGATGTGAAAATTACCGAACTATCAGTTTAATAAGTCACAGCTGCAAAATACTAACGCGAATTCTTTACAGACGAATGGAAAAACTGGTAGAAGCCGACCTCGGGGAAGATCAGTTTGGATTCCGTAGAAATATTGGAACACGTGAGGGAATACTGACCCTATGACTTATCTTTGAAGCTAGATTAAGGAAAGGCAAACCTACGTTTCTAGCATTTGTAGACTTAGAGAAAGCTTTTGACAACGTTGACTCGCATACTCTCTTTCAAATTCTGAAGGCGGCAGGGGTAATACAGAGGGAGCGAAAGGCTATTTACAATTTGTATAGAAACCAGATGTCAGTTATAAGAGTCGACGGACACGAAAGGGCAGCAGAGGATGGGAAGGGAGTGAGACAGTGTTGTAGCCTCTCCGCAATGTTATTCAATCTGTATATTGAGCAAGCAGTAAAGGAAACAAAAGAAAAATTGTCAGTTGGAATTAAAATTCATGGAGAAGAAATAAAAACTTTGAGGTTCGCCGATGACATTGTAATTCTGTCAGAGACAGCAAAGGACCTGGAATAGCAGCTGAACGGAATGGACAGTGTCTTGAAAGGAAGACATAAGATGAACATCAACATAAGCAAAACTGGGATAATGGAATGTAGTCGAATTAAATCGCGTGATGCTGCGGGAATTAAATTAGGAAATGAGACGCTTAAGGTAGTAAAGGAACTTTGCTATTTGGGGAGCAAAATAACTGATGATGGTCGAAGTAGGAGGATATAAAATGTAGACTGGCAATGGCAAGGAAAGCGTTTCTGAGGAAGAAAAATTTGTTAACATCGAGTATAGATTTAAGTGTCAGGAAGTCGTTTCTGAAAGTATTTGTATGGAGTGTAGCCATGTATGGAAGTGAAACGTGGACGATAAATAGTTTAGACAAGAAGAGAATAGAAGCTTTCGAAATGTGGTGCTACAGAAGAATGCTGAATATTAGATGGGTCGATCACATAACTAATGAGGAGGTATTGAATAGAATTGGGGAGGAGAGGAGCTTGTGGCACAACTTAACTAGAAGAAGGGATCGGTTGGTAGGACATGTTCTGAGACATCGATGGATCACCAATTTAGTATTGGAGGGCACCGTGGAGGGCAAAAATCGTAGAGGGAGACCAAGAGATGAATACACCAAGCAGATTCAGAAGGATGTAGGTTGCAGTAGTTACTGGGAGATGAAGAAGCTTGCAGAGGATAGAGCAGCATGGAGAGCTGCATCAAACCAGTCTCGGGACTGAAGACCACAACAACAACAATAACAACAATGTAACTGAGGCGGAATAAGGCGGAACCAGCCAGCATTCGCCGAGATAGATGGAAAACCGCCTTACAAACCATCCACAGGCTGGCCGGTACACCAGACCTCGACACTACAGCATCGGACGGATTCGTGCCAGGGACCGCCACGTCGTCCCGCTCGGGAAGCAGCGCGTTAGACCGCGCGGCTAGCTGGGCATGCGGCACGTACCTTAGTTATGTCGTCAGTGCATACAGTTCTAATGTCCATACTATTACAGGTCTCAGAAGGAAAATGCCATCTCCCTATGACATACTAAAATTGAAGTTAGGATCCAACTACAAGTCAGCAGAGTAGTTTACAAAAAGAATGTGCAAGGTGTGGCAAAGAACTCGATGAGCCGATAAAAAAGCAATGGAAAGGGAGGAACATGTCGGACAGCGAGGAAGTCATGTGCCACATTTCAGAGAGGGCCTGTGGGTCACGGTTACCAGTCCACACAAGCCATAAAGGAAAACCACATTTTTTTAAAGAAAATATGATAATTCTTATCAGGTTATACATATGACTTTCCCAGTCAATGTTATGATCCAATTATCTACTAAAGCTTCCACTGCACACATTAGCAAAGCTATTCAACGATATGACACATGATTTTCCGCAAATTCCAGTAACAGTGCCGCAGTAAAGCAAAAAATAGAGAAGGGTCAGAAGAATGTGCCACCATACTAACAGATACGCGTGCTACCCACAGGCACCATAAAAACTTTGTCTAAGGAACGATTTACAGCGTACTTTTCCATGGATTTTTTTCCTCTTTGTTTTGTAATATAATACGGTACGGTATGTTACGGGTTAATAAGATATTAGTGTGAGTTGCTCGTTATTTTTGTCATGTAGACATTCTTTTTGAAGAAGAGAGAGGAACTGGCGGTCATTCATTTCAACTAGTTGGCATAACAGCAGGGAGACCCCAACAAATAGTCTTTACAGGTTTGCCGCCGGATGACGTTGTGCAAATTCGATAATATTTCCTCGGGGCAACTGTCCGAAGTCTTCAGGTGATTCAACCTTGCTGGTAGCTAGTATAACACCCCAACGACCCCCTTAAAGTCAATTAAGACAGAATATCATAATATGAAGTAGGGAAGAGTTACCTTGGCAAAGACGACATCTTTGCCGATAAGCTAACACCAAGAAGTTTTGATAGCAACAACATTACACAACACTGAGAGTTTTTGTTATGAAAAGAGGAGGAAGAAACCTCAGATTAAATTAATGGACAAATATCCAAGTGATAATTGCAATTAATATCTTGAAAGCTAAGTCCAAGGTGATGTTAGTCGGAGATAACTTTTATGTGCAAGAGAGTTGTGAGCGCAACGAAGAAATTCAATGCGCCTACAATACTCTTTCACACAAGAAGTCGCTTGCTGGCTCTCGTCCTGTAAAGACGTGCGAGAACAATTCTTGTCTTAGTTATTGAGAGTACGGAACGCGACGGGATTGTTTTGCGTTCAGAAGTGTTTCTTGCGTGACGTGATTCACGTACTTCAGAAACTGATTTTCTAAGCAGAGACAGCAACTGTTAGACGCGTTTAACCGTGAATAATGGGTTAATTGAGCTTTATTGACGAAACTAGTGAATATTGGACTTGTCTTTCAAATAGTTGGAACTAAAAGAAGAGTGGATAGTATATCAGAGGACTATACTCAATTAGTCTCGAGTAGGACACAATGAAACGACTTCATGAAGATAATACAATTACGCTGATGAGTCAAGTTGTCGTAATTGTCAAGAAACTTAATTTTAATAGAGCTGACTTTACCAACCAACTGCGTGTGCGTGTGGTGCGAAAGGTATAAAGTATTTAGTGGCTAAGGAACAATAAACTGTCCGTTCCAAGTGAAATATCAAGCGTGGACTACATTATTAAGTGATTTAATCAATGATAGTTAACCAACGACAGTTCAGCAGGAACAATTTAATCTGGGTATCAAAATACCTACTTCATTAATTGAAAAGAGAACTTTTGAACATTCTTTTAACATTACGGCGTAGGTTCACTCAGACGTGATCAAAGAATATCTGTGGATCTCGCTTCATACAAATTCAACAACTCCATAGCAACGAGCCAACAACGTACGAGAAAACTGATAATTAAAATGTTTCCTCGCAATTGGTGGTGTGTACCATGCGGATAAGATAAGGTTTAGCAACTACTGCATATCCGGGCAATGAATCATTCAATCTTAAATGAGAAGAAGCATCCATCGTACGAGTTCGCATTTCTGTCTCCCGTTCACCAACGGGGACGTCATCGCGCATCGTGTCAACTCCACTGCGAGAGCTGTGGCAGTAGCTGCTCTACGGCGTCGACAATATCAGCACGCGGTTGGAGTGCGGGGACAACAGACACTAGGTATGACTGACGGTATCCGCATGTGGACGCCCTTATCTGTGAAAGACCTCCTCATGCTCTCTATCTTATCATTCCAGGTAATTTTCAGCGTTCTTTTATATCAACACATCTAAAAGTTTCCATTCTCCGGTTTTTCGGTTTTCCCACAGTCTACAATTACCAGATTAAATTAAGCATCTTTGAAAATGGAGGTTAGGCAGACATAGCTCAAAGGGCAATTATTTTACAAAGGTATTAATGCGAAGAATGAAACAGTTAGTGATACGAAGAAAGGAACATAAAAGATATTCTCAAATGGAGCGAGGCAGTTTTGAAAGAGAAGGCGTGAATATCAAGTAAATGATACTTAGAATATACCACAAAATGCTTAACAAAAATATCTGCAAATATTTTTCGAGAAGATGCAGCTAAAATATCATGAAACTTCAATTTAAACATTAATAACGTAAAAAAATAAAACAGAACAGACATTTTTGTTGGGTATACATCACGTGTCAATAGTTAAGATACCAGATAGCACAATAAATAATAGCATCGAAACCTGGTCAATTTTGACTTAATATTTGTGACCGAGAGCTTATTTGTACTAATGCAGGGCTTCCCAACGTGTGGTCCGCGGACCCCTTAGGGGTCCGCCGGCTCTTTCTGGGGGGTCCGTGGCCACCCTTCACCAAATATGTGTAAAATAATGAGTAAAATTATTGAATAAAAATGTGAAAATCAAATTCATCACTCTTTTTTTTTCGTGTGTAAAACATGTGTACTTTTACTTCAGGTCGTATTCCCAAGCAACCTTTGCGGTTCCTAAGTGAGAACGCATACACAGCTTAGTGCCGGAGAATGCGGCTTCTCTGATCGACTGTTTCGCAACAATACGGGGGTCGTTTTTGCGCCGGCTCACGGGGGTAGATGCGCTGAAATCTTTTACGCGTGCGCGGAGCGAGCTTTGTCAACCAATCACAGTGCTCGCTGGCACGTATGCGTCCCCAGGCATAATTAAATCTTAAACTTGCTTTGTCAGTGCACTACCTATTTCATAAGTCGATTTTTGACCCTCAAGTTGTTCTCATTCATCTCTGAACCAAAGACTATTGATACTTCTGGAGGGGGGGGGGGGGGGTCACTGGGAACATGAAACTTGCATTAAGAAGCTTTCAGTTCCCATGGGTTCCGCTCTGAAATTTAAAGTTACTGTGCTCTTAAGACTGACTAGGGGTCCTCCATGGATTTTCGACTGAAGAAGGGGTCCACCAGCCGAAAAGGTCGGGAAGCCCTGTACTAATGTATAATCTCTTGTTATTTATTGTGCTATCTGGTATCTTAACTATTGACACGTGATGTATACCCAACGTATTATTCGTCTCTTGATATATATATATATATATATATAGAGGTCAAGAGACGAATAATAAAACTAATGATGCCATTTCAGGTATATGAAGCTATGCGAGGTTTGAAGAAACGAAAGACGCTCGGAGATGGGAGTGTTTCACACAAATGAGTAATCCGGAGGCAAAATAACACAAAAGGAACTTCCAAAACTCCTTACAGAATATCTGCGGAAGATGACAATTCCCGATAACTGGGACAACGCTGTAATTATTATACTTCACGAAAAAGAAACTACGGATTCGTCAGCTTCTTGTCCGTAATGTCAACTTCACTAAAATTATCATCGACAGCATAGAAAAAACATCAAATTTTAAGCAGCTGATGGGTAGCGCCTTGTATCGCACCTAAGTAAGTTGAAGTCTAGCATGAGATGCGCTCTTAAGTTACAGCAGTTCCTAAGAGACTGAAGAGCCAAAGAAACTAGTACACCTGCCTAATACCGTGTAGGACCCCCGCGAGCACGCATAAGTGTCACAACACGACGTGGCATGGACTCTACCAACGTCTGAAGTAGTGCTTGAGGGAATCAATACCACGAATCCTGCAGGACTGTCCACAATTCCATAAGAGTACGAGGATATGAAGATCTCTTCTGAACATCACGTTACAACGCATCCCAGATATGCCCAATATTGTTCATGTCTGGGGAGTTTTGTGGTCAGCCGAAGCGTCTAAACTCAGAAGAGTGTTCCTGGCGCCACTATGTAGCAATTCTGGACGTGTGGGGTGTCACATTGTCCAGCTGGAATGGCCAGAGTCCGTCGGAATGCATTATGAACATGAATGGATCCAAGCGATGAGACAGCATGCTTACGTACGTGTCATGTGTCAGAATCATATCTAGAGGTATCAGGGGGTCCCATATCACTCCAGCTGCCCACATCACACACCATTGCCGAGCCTCCACCAGCCTGCACATTACCCTGCTGACATGCAAGGTCCATAGATTGATGAGGGTGTCTACATATCCGCTCGATACAATCTGAAACGAGACTCGTCCGACCAGGCAACAAGTTTCCTGTCATCAACAGTCAAATGTCGGTGTTGACGGACCCAGCTGAGGCTAAAGTTTTGTGTTGTGCAGTCGTCAAGGCTACACGAGTGAGCCTTCGGTTCCGAAAGCCCGTTTCGATGACATTTCGTTGAATCGTTCACACGCTGACACTTGTTAATGGCCCAGAATTGAAATCTGCAGCAAACTTAGGGGAGGGTTGCACTTCTGTCTTGTTAAACGATTCTCTTCAGTCGTCGTTGGTCCCGATCTTGCAGGATCTTTTTCCGGCCGCAGCGATGTCGGAGATTTGATGTTTTTCCGGATTCACGGTAGACTCGCGAAATGGTCGTACGGGAAAATCCTCACTTCATAGCTACCTTGGAAATGCTGTTGCCATCGCTCGTGCACAGATTATAACCTCACGTTCAAACTCACTTAAATCTTGATAATCTGCCATTATAGCAGCAGTAACGGATCTAACAACTGCGCCAGATACTTGTTGTCTTACACAGGAGTTGCCGACCGCAGCACCGTATTCTGGCTGTTTACATATCTCTCTATTTGAATGAGCATTCCTATTCCAGTTTCCAGTTTAGTTATGGCTGTGACTAAACTTGTCTTCACCTTACGGACTTAAATAACACGTAGTCAAAACAGTATTTTTCGAAACAAAATTGTGTCTTCTGTGAATATTATGATTTCTGATGCTATTGCTCACATAGGATGTTTAATCATTAGTGTGAATGATGGTGTAACTGCAAAGCAATATAATGAATGAATATTTTTATATATATTAACTGAGTAAATGATAGCTTGGGGATTGTATCAATACAAAGAAAGTGAATCATACTCTCAGTGGACGTTTTTAAAGTGACTTTGGCCAGTTTATGGTACTGGGAAACAGGAAACATTTTACGGCTAACTCAGTATATTAAAGAGGATGTTATTTTGATATTTGTGGGACTTATAAATTTTTGTTCTTTTAATAAATTGCTCGTGAAGACTATTAAGTTGTGACTGGCCCAGTGTAAAAGAGGCGGGATTGCGTGGTGTAATAATGATATCGGATTGGCTATGATGTATACCAACTAATCACTGGATAGTACGTTAGCACGTATTTTTGGAGCTAAGGAATTGCTTTGTCCAGTCTAGATTCTGTTCGGAGCTCAGTATTCATCATGTTCGGACGCTTGCATTAGGACCTCTGAAGTCATGTGATAACTTTGTGAAATTATGAGTTAAATTTGAGCGTGGAGTGCCAGAAAGTGATCGTGAACGAGTGCTACAAATGATCGCGTGAAATTACCATTTCTCAGCGCTAACAATTAACTAAAACCGGGGGGGAGGAGCGTTTTGTGCACGTCGGGCCCGAGAACTGAAAATTCAAAGAGATTGAGTTATGTAATGTTTGACCCAGCATTCTGTCATAGACGATCAGGATTGTTGTCTTTCCGGTAGCAGGTTTGGTTAAATACCATAAATCGGCTATTACGTGTGGCTGTGATTTTTTTTGTGTGTGTGTGTGTGTGTGTGTGTGTGTGTGTGTGTGTGTGTGTGTGTGTGTGTCTGTGAATGCGTTGCTTTGTATAAAAGGCGTAATAATATAAGCTTTCACTCCAGAGTTGTCTACACTTTTACAGCTCAGTTAACCTGAAACTATAATATTTAATGTTTGTTGTAGAGCAACATAGATTTGTTTCTAAAAGGGAAGGCGTGTGGACAGGACTACGGAAGAAGATAACACCCGAAGGTGAGTGTACATTTCTATAGTAGGAATGTATAATAGTTCGTTTCAAGTGGTGCAGTGCGTCTACGGATAAAACACTGTAATATATCTACATCTACATCCACATGGTTACTCTCTAATTCACACTTAAGTACGTGGGAGAGGGTTCATCGAACCATTTTCATACTACTTCTGTACCATTCCACTCTTGAATGGCGCGTGGGAAAAAGGAACACCTAAATCTTTCCGTACGAGCTCTGATTTCTCTTATTTTATTATGATGATCATTTCTCCCTACGTAGGTGGGTGTCAACAAAATATTTACGAATTCGGAAGAGAAAGATGGTGATTGAAATTTCGTAAATACATCTCGCCGCAAAAAAAATCGCCTTTGTTTCGGTGACTGCCACCCCAACTCACGTATCATATCAGTGACACTCACACCTCTATTGCGCTATAACACGAAACGAGCTGCCCTTCTTTGCACTTTTTCGATGTCCTCCGTCAATCCTACCTGGTAAGGATCCCGCAACGCGCAGCAATACTCCAGCAGAGGTCGGACAAGTATAATGTAGACTGTTTCTTTAGTGGGTTTGTCGCATCTCCTAAGTGTTCTGCCAACAAAGGGCAGTCTTTGTTTTACCTTCCCCACAATATTATCTATGTGGTCTTTCCGATTTTAGTTGCTCGCAATTGTAATTCCTAGGTATTTAGTGGGATTGACAGCCCTTAGAATTGTGCGATTTGTCGTATACCCAAAATTTATCGCATTTCCTTTAGTACCCATGTGGATGATCTCGCACTTTTCTTTGTTTAGTGCCAATTGCCACTTTTTCGCACCATACAGCATTTCTCTCTGGATCATTTTGTAATTGGAATTGATGATCTGATGATTTTACTAGACGGTAAATTACAGCGTCATCTGCAGTCTAAGGGGGCTGCTCAGATTATCACCTAGATCATTTATGTAAATCAGGAACAGCAGAGGGCCTATGACACCACCTTGTGGGACGCCAGATATCACTTCTGTTCTACTCGATGATTTACCGTCTATCACTACGAACTGTGACCTCTCTGAGAGGAAATCACGAATCTAGTCACACAACTGAGACGATACTCCATATGCACGCAATTTGATTAATAGTCGCTTGTGAGGAACGGTATCAAAAGCCTTCTGGAAATCTAGGAATATGGAATCGATCTGAGATCCCTTGTCGACAGCACTCATTACTTCATGGGAATAAAGAGCTAGCTTTGTTGCACAAGAACGATATTTTCTGAATCCGTGTTGGTTATGTATCAATAAGTCATTTTCTTCAAGGTGATTCATAATGTTCGAGTACAGTATCTGCTCCAAAATCCTACTGCAAATTGAGGTCAGTGATCTGGGTCTGTAATTCAGTGGGTTACTCCTATTTCCTTTCTTGGATATTGGTGTCAGCTGTGCTACTTTCCAGTCTTTAGGAACAGACCTTTCGTCAAGTGAGCGGTTGTATACGGTTGCTAAGAAAGGCATCTGGACCGGAAGATTTGCCTTTCTTAAGTGATTTGAGCTGTTTCGCAACACATAAGATATCTACTTCTATGTCAGTCGTGCTAACAGCTGTTCTGGTTTCGAATTCTCGAATGTTTACTTCGTCTTCTTTCGTGAAGGAATTACTGAAAACTATATTCAGTAACTCCGCTTTAGTGGAACCATCATCGGTAACATTTTCATTGCTATCGCACAGTGACGGTATTGACTGTTTTTTGCCACTGGTGTACTTAACAAACGACCAGAATCTCTTTGGGTTTTCTACCATATTTTGAGATAATATTTCATTGTGGAAACTATTAAAAGCATCTCGTATTGACGTCCGCACTAAATTTCGAGCTTCCGTGAAATTTAGCCAGTCTTGGGGATTTTGCGTTCTTCTGAATTTCGCATGCTGTCGGGAACGGTTTAGAAAAAGGACAGTGTAGCGTAGTGAGTGAAAGATTGCAAGGAACAATGCACGGGAAAGTGACAAGAACGTCGATGCCAAAAGGACTGGATCTTTACGGCGGAAAACGGATGGCGAACGCCATCAAGAGAACTAAGGGTGCTCATTCAGTTGGACGAGGCAGTGGTAGGTGGTAGCAGCTAACGGCGGAAGGAGCAGAGAACCGCTGGCAATACGCAGCGAATGAGGTCCCTGAACCAGGTATAGCTGAAGACGAAGAGAAGACCCGCGGATACCCTGCGACTACAGCAGACAACATGAGGTAAGTTAAGTGTATTTTATTTATTGTGTGCTCGTGTCAAAAGACTTGCAAGGATGGAAGAAAGTGACAGTTCTGTAAATGTGGAAGAAGGGAATGAGGTTCAGTTCAGTGGCAGTGCCAGTCAAACGAGCACTCATGAATAAAAAGCAGCAGGAGATCTGGTGAATAAAGATGTTTCAGTTGATGATGAACCTCAGTTATCTCCATTTTGGGGGAAGAAGTGGAACAAAATGTTTCAACAAATGTAAATATGGGACATAGTTTGAAATTTTATAATAATCAGTTAAACGATTTGGATGATAATCATTCGTTTGATTATAGTCCATTTAATGTAGATAAACAGGAAGTGTGGAAGCAAATTACGAATTTGGTTTGATCCATGTCGAAAATAA
The DNA here is from genome assembly GCF_023864345.2 of Schistocerca serialis cubense. Lineage (NCBI taxonomy): Eukaryota > Metazoa > Arthropoda > Insecta > Orthoptera > Acrididae > Schistocerca > Schistocerca serialis. Next base: position 1,102,163,530 of record NC_064639.1, read on the forward strand.
GAAAGAGAAAACAGTATCTGAAGAACGTGGGGTAGAGAGGATGCAGGAAATGGATGCTGCACTGATGAGTATTGTGTTGGTGAGATAAAACAACGGACTGGTAATCTCGATAAAAAATAGGATAACGACCTAGTGAATTTAAACAAGAGCCTTCTAATAAAAATAATGGCTTAGCTGGTGAGCTTAAAATATATTTTATATCAGAAATTAATGTACAGTTGGAAAAACCAGGCTGCTGAAGTAAAGAAACTGTGGGGAAAAGATTTGCAGTTGTTTGACACTGTGATGGTTGGAAGAATTTCTCAGGTTAAGAAAAATTTTAAGAAACACTCGGCAAATGTTGAAAGTGAGTTAACAGAGATTGTTAAAAGGGTGGCTATTGGAAGCAAGCAAAGAGAAGATTAAGTTAAAGAGGCTGTACAAGGTTTAGACAGCAAAATTAATTCTGAAAGTGTAAATTTAAACGGTTAAGGTCTGTGAAGGCTGTGCCTGATCGTGTGAAAGTGATTGAAACTAATGTAAGTCGGCTAGTTAACCACGTTGGAAACGTAGTAACATGTTTCCTAAAGTAGAGCATAACATTAGAATAGGCACTAACAACGCTCGGTGTAATTTGGTGACAGACTCTTCTGAAGTGGCTTAGATTACAAACAAACAATTTTTACTTTTTGATTAGTCGGGAAATGTGCATCCTAGAGAATTTTGGAATGATTTTGAAAATGTTTTGCATAGTTCTGTGGGGTAATCGAAAAAAGATTGGTTTTATTGCGTCGATATTCTTTGGTGAAGCTAAAACATGGGGTATGCCGGCTACTGAGCAGTATGAAACCTCAGAAAAGTTTAATGAAGCCTTTTTTATAAAATGTTTGGGTACACAGATAGAATTACAAAATAGTTTCTGGGCTTATAGAAAGATCAGTCCTAGAAAAGAAAGAAAGGTTTGCTTTAAGGTGTGTAACTAATCTGCCATATCTGATGAATAAATTCGAGCCTCACAAAATTATAATTGGTTTCTATGGGAATTGGAGTAATGAAATTATTGCTGCTCCCAGAGACGACATTAACAAATATTATAATTATTTGGAACGGCAGAAAAATTACCACAAGAAGAGCACTAAGGAAACGTTGAAACACTTTAAAACGTTAATGTAACAGAATGGACGTGTCTCGTAATGATAACAGGAGAGGAGCCGGAATGTTGCGCCATACGGCGGCAAATAGCCCAGTTAACAGAGAACAAGGGTCTGTTTAAAGGTCGCGTTCTCCGATACATGATAGTGGCTAATTCCAAGATAGACACCAGGTGGGATTACGAGGAGTGAATGAAGTAGAATCATAAAGTATTGGAAAGTAAAGCCTGTCTGTGAAGCGTCTAGCATTGCAGAACGGGTAGCAGTAATTTGAACCCGCTTGCCATTCTCTTTGTTTATATCAACAACTAAGTGGTGGAATTACAGTGTAACGACAGGAGTGACACAACTGGGGCTAATGAGACTAACGATGTTAGAATATGCATGTTTACGTTGCTTAGTGGAATTTTTGAACAGAATGGAGCAAAGAAAAAACTGCGCCACAGACAATTTGATTGACCATTTAATGGAATATGACGAAACATCTGATATTCAGGAAAGCGTGTACAATGAAACTCATGATGAATGTTGTCTTGAATAAGGGAAGTACACAGATAATTTCAGGAGCTGGACGCGAAAAGGTTGTAGAGATATAGGAGAGAATTAATGACGATTTACCGGCAGTAATGGGAGATGTGCAAACAGGTGATGACGATAGTGGGGGTCGGTCAATTAGCAAGAATTTAAGGGAGGATGAAGATGATAGTGAATATAAAAAGTAAGTAAAAAAATTAATTACTGTGAAAAGAGAGATGGTACATGTGGAAAATTGTTTTGATCTGTCATTAGTGGACCGAGTCACAAATGTTAAGACGGTTAATAATGAGAGCAAGCCTGCAAATGTGTGTGTAATCTCCAGACACAGGGAAGGTTTTGATACAAGGGAAAGTTTACATGATTTGTTGGAGCAAGATGAAGACAGTAATATTGGGGAAAAGACCTGTAATTTATTTGAGGATAGATGGTGAAGAAATGCAGTGTTTTTAACTGACATTGATAGTGGTCTTTGTGCTGTTAGTCAAATATTGTTAGATGCTTTACCTGATAAGGAGGATTTTTTGTTTGTTTGTGGTTTTAGGGCGCAAAACTTCTATGGTCATTAGCGCCCAGCCCGTGACGTAGAAAACAGGAAAAAAACGAAATTTAAAATCAGCAGCAATGGAAACAAAGTCAGAAAATTTGAGAAACGAAAGGCAGAAGGAATGCTTAAAAGTCCACTATAGAAAGGGGTTGGTTGTCCCCCAAAAAAAAGCTTCAAATGACTGACGTCATTTCACTGTCTCTAATAAACTGTAGAACGCGGTCAGCTGAGCGCGTGTCATCTGCTAAAATCGACGATAGATCAGGCGATAGCTGTAGACGGGAGCGTAACGGATTAAAATAGGGGCATTCAATTAAAAGGTGTCTGACCGTCCACAGCTGAGAGCAGTGGGGACAGAGTGGGGGAGGATCACCGCTTAAAAGATGTCGATGACTAAAAAGACAGTGCCCTATCCGGAGTCGGGCTAAAATTACCTCCTCCCGACGACGCGTTCGGGAGGAAGAGGTCCAAGCGCAAGGAACGGCTTTCACTTCCCGCAATTTATTGTGGGGAAGTGTTGACCAATGCGCATGCCATAAATGAGTGACTTGGCGACATAAACCGCTCCGTAGATCGGTAAACGGAAGAGACTGAAGAGCTGGCCGAGGAAGAGAGACTGCAGCCTTGGCTGCTATATCGGCCGCCTCATTTCCACAGATACCAGCGTGTCCCGGGAGCCAGAGGAACGCCACTGAGACGCCCCCCAGGTGGAGCAAGCGCAGACAGTCCTGAATCCGGTGGACCAGAGGGTGCACAGGGTAAAGAGCTTGGAGACTGAGGAGAGAGCTGAGAGAATCTGAGCAGATTACGTACTGTATCCGCTGATGGCGGCGGATGTAGTGGACAGCCTGGAGAACAGCGTAAAGCTCCGCAGTATAAACCGAACACTGGTCGGGAAGCCGAAAGTGATTTGGGGTGTCGCCAACAATATAGGCACTCCCTACACCTAACGATGTTTTCGAGCCATCGGTGTAAATAAATGTGGCTTCCGTCATTTGTGCACATAGAGCAGCAAATGCCCGACGGTAAACAAGTGTAGGGGTACCATCCTTGGGAAATTGACATAGGTCTCTGAGCAAGTCGATCCGGGGACGGAGCCAAGGCGGTGTTGTACCCCAAGTTGTCAAGGTGGTTTTAGAAAAGCGGAAGGAAAGAGAATGGAGCAGTTGACGGAAGCGGACTCCCGGGGGTAGGAGGGAGGAGGAGCGGCGTGCATACTCGACATCAAAGGAGGCGTCGAAGAAAAGGTTATAGGCTGGATTAGCAGGCATGGAAGACAGATGGCTAGCATAACGACTCAGAAGGACTGCCCGCCGATTGGACAGTGGAGGTTCAGCAGTCTCAGCATAAAGGCTTTCCACAGGGCTGGTGTAAAATGCTCCAGACACTAAACGTAATCCACGGTGGTGGATAGAGTCGAGACGCCGAAGAATAGACGGCCGAGCAGAGGAGTAGACTATGCTTCCATAATCCAATTTCGAGCGCACTAAGGCGCGATAGAGGCGGAGAAGGACCACCCGGTCCGCTCCCCAAGAGGTACCATTCAGGACACGGAGGGTGTTAAGGGAACGCAGACAGCGAGCCGAAAGATAGGAAACGTGGGAGGACCAGCACAGTTTTCTGTCAAACATAAGACCCAAGAATTTTGCGACGTCGGAAAACGGAAGGTTGACAGGACCTAGATGTAAGGAGGGCGGAAGAAACTCCTTACGTCGCCAAAAATTTACACAAACGGTCTTACTGGGTGAGAAACGGAAGCCGGTTTCGATGCTCCACGAGTGGAGGCGATCGAGACATCCTTGAAGACGTCTTTCAAGAAGGCTGGTCCGTTGAGAGCTGTAGTAGATCGCAAAATCGTCCACAAAGAGGGAGCCCGAGACATCAGGAAGGAGACAATCCATAATTGGATTAATGGCGATGGCAAACAGTACAACACTCAGCACGGAGCCCTGGGGTACCCCGTTTTCTTGGGAGAAAGTACGGGAGAGAGTAGTGTTCACCCGCACCCTAAATGTGCGCTCTGCCATAAATTCGCGAAGAAAGAGGGGCAGCCGGCCTCTAAAGCCCCAAGAGAACAGTGTGCGGAGGATGCCTGTCCTCCAACAGGTATCGTACGCTCTCTCCAGATCAAAAAATATTGCTACCGTTTGGCGTTTCCGGAGAAAATTGTTCATGATATAAGTGGAGAGAGCAACAAGATGGTCAACAGCAGAACGATGCTTTCGGAATCCGCATTGGGCTGGTGTTAAAAGACTGCGGGACTCCAGCCACCAAGCTAAACGGTAATTCACCATACGCTCCAAAACCTTACAGACACTACTCGTGAGAGAAATGGGGCGATAGCTAGAGGGGAGATGTTTGTCCTTTCCAGGTTTCGGAACGGGAACGACGATAGCTTCCCGCCATCGCCTGGGAAAGGTACTGTCGGTCCAAATTCGATTATAAAGGCGAAGGAGGTAACGCAGGCTATGGGTTGATAAATGCAGCAACATTTGGACATGGATACCATCCGGTCCTGGGGCGCAGGAGCGAGAAGAAGAGAGTGCATGTTGGAGTTCGCGCATGGAGAAAACAGTATTGTAGCTTTCGCGATTTTGAGAGGAGAAAGCAAGATGTCGCACTTCCGCTGCACGTTTCTTCGGGAGAAACGCTGGCGGGTAATTTGAAGAGCTCGAAATCTCAGCAAAGTGCTGACCCAATGAGTTAGAAATTGCGACGGGGTCCACTAAGGTATCATGCGCGACAGTGAGCCCAGAGACCGGGGAGAAACTAGGCGCGCCTGAGAACCGTCGAAGCCGACTCCAAACTTCCGAGGAGGGAGTGAAGTTGTTAAATGAGCTAGTAAAGAATTTCCAGCTTGCCTTCTTGCTATCGCGGATGACGCGACGGCATCGCGCACGGAGCTGCTTATATCGGATACAGTTGGACAAAGTTGGATGGTGACGGAAAATGCGAAGAGCACGTCGCCGCTCACGTATTGCGTCACGGCATGCCTCGTTCCACCAAGGAACTGGAGGGCGCCGGGGCAATTCGGAGGTGCGTGGTATTGAACGTTCCGCAGCTGTGAGAATAACGTCGGTAAAATGTGTGACCTCATCGTCGACGCTGGGAAAGCGACGGTCATCGAATGTCGCTAGAGACGAAAAAAGTGTCCAATCGGCTTGGGCAAACTTCCAGCGTCGCGAGCGCATATATGGCAGTTGAGGCTGCAGTCGAAGAACACATGGAAAGTGGTCACTCGAGTGTGTATCATCAAGGGCGAACCATTCGAAGCGCCGAGCTAGCGGAACAGTACCGACCGCAAGGTCCAAATGGGATAAATTTGCCGTGGAGGCAGACAAAAATGTGGGGACCCCAGTGTTGAGGCAGACTAGATCCGCTTGGTGGAAGACGTCTAGCAATAGTGAGCCACGTGGACAAGGATGTGGAGATCCCCAAAGCGGGTGGTGGGCATTGAAGTCCCCAACCAGCAAGTAGGGGGGTGGAAGCTGATCAAGAAGATGAAGGAGATCAGCTCGTTCCATTGGTGTAGACGATGGAATGTATACCGTACAAAGAGACAACGTGTATCCAGAAAGGGAAAGACGGACGGCGACAGCTTGGAAGGAAGTGTTTAAGGGGATTGGGTGATAATGGAGAGTATCATGGAGCAGAATCATGAGTCCTCCATGGGCTGGAGTGCCTTCAACAGAGGGGAGGTCATATCGGACGGACTGAAAATGAGGGAGAACAAAGCGGTCATGGGGACGCAGCTTTGTTTCCTGAAGACAGAAAATGACCGGCGAGTAGGATCGTAAGAGGATCGACAATTCCTCCCGATTGGCGCGAATGCCGCGGATATTCCAGTGGATAATGGACATAGGGTGAACAGAAAATGGAGGAACGTCACCAAGGGTGCTGTCAACTCAACGACTGCTCAGAGCTTGCGACCGACAGGATGGAATGGCATTCAGTCGAAGGCAGAAGATCCTGATCCATAGGTTGGTCAGGAGCAGCTCCTGCCACCAACGATCGGCCAGTTGACCGGCCACCAACAGTGCGCCTCGGCGACACAGAAGATGGCCGAGGGCGATTTCCGCCAGGTGGTGCTGTAGATGGGACACGCCGTGGCGGAGAAGGAGAGGAACTGTGTTTCTTCGTAGCCTTCTTGGAGGTATGTTTAGATGAAGGAGGAACCGATGGTTGTGAAGTTGCAGTACGTAAAAACTCTTCACGAGAATGCTCTTTTTTTGAAGACTTGGCGTCTGACTTTTGGGCTCGAGATTTAGCAGAACTCGACGAAGGGTGAGCCATAGAGTGGGCAGGCGAAAGAGGTGAGGTTGAACGGGCGATCTTTGCGCTGGCCGATCTGACGACCGTGGTACTAAATGTGAGGTCGCAAGTCTGCGTGGCCGCCTCCTTTGTTGGCCGAGGAGAAGCAAGGACAGCGCTGTATTTTCCTTTCTGAGGCACGGTGGGCTGTCGACTGGCGAGTAACTTTCGAGCAGCAAAGGTCGACACCTTTTCCTTCACTCTTATTTCCTGGATCAGCTTTTCGTCCTTAAAAACAGGGCAATCTCGAGAGGAAGCAGCGTGGTCACCCATACAGTTGATGCAGCGAGGGGATGGAGGTGGACAAGCACCCTCATGGGCATCCCTGCCACACGTAACACATTTGGCCGGATTGGAACAGGACTGGCTGGTGTGATTGAACCGCTGACATCGATAGCAACGCGTAGGGTTCGGGACATAAGGGCGAACGGAAATTATCTCATAGCCTGCTTTGATTTTTGATGGGAGTTGAACTTTGTCAAATGTCAAGAAGACAGTGCGGGTTGGAATGATGTTCGAGTCAACCCTTTTCGTAACCCGATGAACAGCGGTGACGCCCTGGTCAGACAGGTAGTGCTGAATTTCTTCGTCAGACAATCCATCGAGGGAGCGTGTATAAACGACTCCACGCGAGGAATTTAAGGTACGGTGCGGTTCCACCCGGACAGGGAAGGTGTGGAGCAGAGAAGTACGCAGCAATTTTTGAGCCTGGAGGGCACTGTGTGTTTCCAACAACAGGGTGCCATTCCGTAGTCTGGAACAAGACTTTACAGGACCCGCAATTGCGTCGACACCTTTCTGAATAATGAAAGGGTTGACCGTGGAAAAGTCGTGACCTTCGTCAGACCGAGAAACAACAAGGAACTGTGGCAACGATGGAAGAACCGTCTGTGGCTGAGACTCAGTGAACTTACGTTTGTGAGCAGACATAGTGGAAGGTGAGGAAACCATTGCGGAAGAATCCCCCATGATTACCGGCGTCTCCGATGGCGCGCTCCTCCCTTGTGGGGGCCCTCACCGAGGGCACACCCGCCTTAGGTGATTGTTCACACCTCAGGTCACACCTCCCGACAAACGGACGGAGGGACCAATCGGCACTTTCGGAAGGTATCAGCTCGGGTAATCACCCCTCCCTGGGCCTGGCCTTTACCAGGGGGTACGTACGTGTCCTACCTGTCTACCCGGGGCGGGGAATTACGCGTTACCCCGTCACCGGCTACGCATGGAAGTGCGTGGGTCGGCCTTCAGACACGCACAGGGAGGAAGAAAGAGAAAGGGAAAGGAAAGAAGAGGGGGTCTCAAACGCCGCAGCGGAGAAAAGGGTAAAGAGAAGAGGTAAGGAATGGAGAAGGACAAAGGAAGGAAGAAGACATACAAGCAAGGAAGAAGAAGAATGCGGTACATTGACAAGCGTCCGTCTCCGGACGTAGGCGCAAACCATACTCCCAGAGGGGGAGAAAGTGAAGGAAAGAGCCAGAGGTGAGGGGGGGGGGGGGTGAAGACAGGGGATGGGGAAGGATGCGGAAAGGGAAGGTATGCAGCCCGGAAAGGAAGGAAGGCCACATTAGCTCGGAGCCCCGTGCTCGCTACGCACGTATCCACAAAAGAGTTGTGGATCCCCTGGGGGGAGATGATAAGGAGGAGTTGCTAATAATGCCTATAATGGGCCACAGGAGCCAGTTAAATACGAAGTAATGTTACCTATTAGCATAAATGGTACCCAGTTGTACTATAACTTTCTTACAGTTCTGACCTTCGGCACTGACATTTTGGCTGGGGTAACTTTTTTTTTTATAAATACGAATGGAAGTTGAATTTTAATTAAGATACTCTGATTTTGGAAATAAAGGGAACAAGAGTTAGTGTACCATATTCCAAGAAAAAGAAACTGAAAAATGAAGAAAGTAACAATATTGCTATAAAATATTGTCAGAAAAAGGAGTAAGTGGAAGGGCATAACAAATATGGTGAAAAAATGGGGGGATCCAGAGGGATTAGCAATGATCCCTAATGAAACAGTGATAAAAGTGGAGGATTTGCATGAATTAGATAGGAGCTAAGATTAAAGACCACAGGACATTGCAATCTTTGCAATGCCAGGTGACTGACGATCACCAAGCACTTGAGTAATTGGCAATATTATTTAATTTTCCTTTCATACTGTCAGTCTTCCCCTTCTATCATTCTGTACTAATCTATCATCTTTAACCTTCTCCACCATCTGAACAAAATTAGGAACTGTTATATTGACTTTGGCTATTGAGAGTGCAATGAAATTCGGAGTTGAGAGAGGTGTTAAAGGGTTTTGAGGAGTATAAAGATATATATGGTTTATAATTAAACTAATGGCGAAATAACATAACTTGACATAATGGGAGGTGTTGTTCCATTGAAAAATAGACATTGGATATTGAAGTAGTGATATAAAGATTACTAAAGGTTACTTATCACTGAAATGATTAGTACAAGGAAATCAGTGATCGAATGATGTCACTTCTATTACAAAGATGTGTTATTGTGTTGGAAAATATACAAAATGTGCTGGAAGAGTGAAATAAAGATACCTGATGTGATTTATCACGAAAATAACCAGTACATGGAGGCTAGTTATGAAATAAAATGACTAGTAGCGGAAGGCCACATTATTGTGATGAAAAATCATTTAATTTTCCTTGGCGTGAAAGTGGTATAAAACTTAACAGATGTGACTAATAAAATTAATTAGTTAATATTTGGAAACCAACGAGGAAAAAGCTAACTGTCTGCAGCAAGATGCATAGCTGTGTTGAAAAATGTATAATTGAATGTGAAGTAGTAACCTGGAAAGTTCCTGGATGTGGGTGAAAAAATAATCTGAGATTTATGGTAACATAAAAACTTTAGTGGTAATGTTCAATATATACCCTAACGTGACTAAACACAAGTGTGAGAGAGTAGGAATGAAAGAAAGTGATACCAAAAGTTTCGTAAATTATTTCATTGTTTGTATATAGTCTCTTCCTGAATTAAGTTAAATATTTCACTGTAAGAATTCTGAGAGGTAATGAAGCCCACCTGGAGTACGTATGACTGTACATAAACTGTGATGAAGATTTTTTTTTAAATAGAATGGTATGGTACCTATGTTCTTTCATAAATACTGTAAAACAACGATTTGTGTTAGATGTAAGGCATTGCGTAAAATTTTGAAAAACCAGTGTAAACTAAATATTCTGAATTAGTAAAGTAATTCAAGAAGATCCTTTCACTAGCGACCTATTCTGATGAAGTCATTGATTTGTTCTCTCTTAGAGAAGTAAAAATTTTTTCAAGTAGTTTCAGAGAAAATTTACTTTCATTGAGGAGAGTCAGTAAAATAATTAAAATAGTTTGATTATGTAATTCGTTAAGAAAACATGAATTTGTACTAATATTGGAATAAAATCTCTTCGGATTTCAAAGCTGTCTGAGTTCGAATAAAATGCTCGTGCTTTCGATGGCCATCTCCGCCATCGTCATCAGCAGTGAAAACACTGACTGCCGGGGCTGGCTTATATAGCTACGACTCGGCCTCTGGCACCAATCACGAAGGTTTGAAACGTCGCGGGACCGAGTGACGTCATGAGGCGCGTTGCGCCAGCGCCAAGTTTGAAACTGCCGTTCCCGCCTCTCTGCAAGCCTCAAGCATTCGTCGTTTCTTCCTTTTTTGGGATCCATAGATTTTGAGAAAAATCCTGACTCGGTACCAAAGAAACATGCAAATCCATTGAGAAACAAACTATTGATTCAAGCCATGTGAGTGTACTGGAAAATGCGTGCTTCCATCATTGTGCTGGAGGATAAAAGAATGGCATTATGGAACCTCCAAAGCTGTTATAATGAATATTTATCCACAGACTTCTTATTTGGACAAGTGAATAAGTCACGAATTAACACATCAGGTTTAACGATAGTTACTTGACGTCATATGTAACTGAAATTTTCCCTATTGGCTTATGTCTCGGGGTCTACAGCTGATATTCGCTTAAAGCTTTTCCTGACGGTTCGCCAGCGCTAGGGGCTGGCGTCATCAAAGGTTCACCCTCCACTGCTGGTGGCGTAGCAGCATGTAGCATTAATTCATCACCTGAAATTGGACGCTTTACCATAACGAGGTGCCTGTGAATAAATATACACTACATTGGTTTTCACTGGTTCCATGATGCCGCCATTGAAAATGTACAGCACTGTCTGCAGAAACTATCCTCGAGAACTGAAATTTTGAATTTAAAATGGAAGGAGACTAGTAGTTTCCGTGTGATCATAACTAGACGGCCGTAGAGGAAGTTTTCAGACCCATAAAACTGGAGAACGAAGAGGGAATATATATCAGTGGAAGGTACACGACTTTACAGTGTTCGCTTTTAGCGTAGATAAATTCAGCAAGTAGGTGTATTTAACAGCGCTACTTTGAGTATACAGGGTGGTCCATTGATAGTGCCCGGCCAAATATCTCACGAAATAAGCACCAAACGAAAAAACTACAAAGAACGAAACTCGTCTAGCTTGAAGGGGGAAACCAGATGACGCTATGGCTGGCCCGCTAGATGGCGCTGCCATAGGTCAAACGCATATCAACTGCGTTTTTTTTTTAAATAGGAACCCCCATTTTTTATTACGTATTCGTGTAGTGCGTAAAGAAATATGAATGTTTTAGTTAGACCACTTTTTTCGCTTTGTGATATATGGCGCTGTAATAGTCTCAAGCGTATAAGTACGTAGTGTCATGTAACATTCCGCCATGCGGACAGTATTTACGTCGTGATACATTACCCGTGTTAAAATGGACCTTTTACCAGTTGCGGAAAAGGTCGATATCGAGTTGCTGTATGGCTATTGTGATCAAAATGCCCAACGGGCGTGTGCTATGTATGCCGCTCGGTATCCTGAACGACATCATCCAAGTGTGCGGACAGTTCGCCGGATAGTTACGTTATTTAAGGAAACAAGAAGTGTTCAGCCACATGTGAAACGTCAACCACGACCTGCAACAAATGATGATGCTCAGATAGGTGTTTTAGCTTCTGTCGCGGCTAATCAGCACACCAGTAGCAGACAATTTGTGCGAGAATCGGGAATCTCAAAAACGTCGGTGTTGAGAATGCTACATCAACATCGATTGCACCCGTACCATATTTCTATGCACCAGGAATTGCATGGCTACGACTTTGAACGTCGTGTACAGTTCTGCCACTGGGCACAAGAGAAATTACGGGACGATGACAGATTTTTTGCACGCGTTCTATTTAGCGACGAAGCGTCATTCATCAACAGCGGTAACGTAAACCGGCATAATATGCACTATTGGGCAACGGAAAATCCACGATGGCTGCGACAAGTGTAACATCAGCGACATTGGCGGGTTAATGTATGGTGCGGCATTTCTTTCTGCGGGGAAAGTTGAAGGATATTTCCTATCGTGATCCACCGACAACGCCTGACAACATGCGTCAGCGCATTGTCAATGCATGTGCGAACATTACGGAAGGCGAACTACTCGCTGTTGAGAGGAATGCCGTTACACGTATTGCCAAATGCATTGATGTTGACGGACATCATTTTGAGCATTTATTGCATTAATATGGTATTTACAGGTAATCACGCTGTAACAGCATGCGTTCTCAGCAATGATAAGTTAACAAAGGTACATGTATCACATTTTTTTTTCTTTATTGAATTTCGATTCCCCCCGAAGGGGGCGAGTTGGCAGCAGCATGTATCACATTGGAACAACCGAAATAAAATGTTCAAACGTACCTACGTTCTGTATTTTAATTTAAAAATCCTACCTGTTACCAACTGTTCGTCTAAAATTGTGAGCCATATGTTTGTGACTATTACAGCGCCATCTATCACAAAGCGAAAACAGTGGTCCAACTAAAATATTCATATTTCTTTACTACACGAATATGTCATAAAATATAGGGGTTCCTATTTTTAAAAAACGCAGTTGATATCCGTTTGACCTACGGCAGCGCCATCTAGCGGGCCAACCATAGCGCCATCTGGCTTCCCCCTTCAAGCCAGACAAGTTTCGTTCTTCGTAGTTTTTTTCTTTTGACGCTTATTTCGTGAGATGTTTGGCCCGGTTACGATCAATGGGCCACCCTGTAGCCTGAACATAAATTTCCATTGGGCTGAAAGTACGGCACAACAGACGAATCAAAATAAAACTGTGCAAAATAAAAATGGAATCGTAGGACCAGCTGATGAGTATTTGCATTAAGGTCAGTTAACGACTGAATGGACAGCAAAAGAAATGAACAGAAGAGTTAAAATGCACTGAAGTGCTTTTGGTAAAGTAAATAGCGTTTACATAACTACGCTTACAGTGTGTTCGAAAAGGATTGTTTACAATCAGCGCGTATTTTTACGTATGGTACTGAGATATGAACTTTAAATACAAAAACAATTCAAAATTTTGGAAGTTGTTCAATGAGTAATAGAGAAGTACATTTTAGGAATTGCTAGGAGATACAAGAAAACAAACGACTGTAGCAGAGAACTGACTGAAGAGGGACATGTGTACATAGCCGCACTGAAAACGAAATGGAGACAGGACAGATGGCCTAGTGAATGGATGGAAAATGAAGCAAAGTACCTCTTTGCTGCAATTCAAGAGTGAAAAGAAAAGTGAGCGGCGAGTGAAAATCGCTGGAAAACTTACGGAGAAACATGGAGATTTGTAGTCAAATTTAATGGATTTCGTCCAGCAGCCGATGTCAAGTGCCTGATGATGGAGTGAGACTGTAAGTCAATACCTGTCATAACGGCTCGTACCCTAATAAGGCGTAAGTATCATGACGTATGGTAGATTAATGTTTTAGAAGTTTCATTGTCCAGATCGCAGTTCATTCATATCCTGATTATTAGTTTCAGCAAAGTTTTATTACCGTCTTCAGATCTGTAAGTCTTACAAGGTTTATAATTATAAGTAATGTCGAGGCCGCTAAAAATGTTTATGATGAATCCATCGCCATAGTCTAAAATAATGTTTACCTCACAGAAAAGACACTGTCATGCAACACTAAGTACACTAAAATAAACCGAGCGGGGTGGCGCAGTGGTTAGACACTGGACTCGCATTCGGGAGGACGACGGTTCAATCCCGCGTCCGGCCATCCTGATTTAGGTTTTCCGTGATTTCCCTAAATCACTCCAGGCAAATGCCGGGATGGTTCCTCTGAAAGGGCACGGCCGACTTCCTTCCCAATCCTTCCCTAATCCGATGAGACCGATGACCACGCTGTCTGGTCTCCTTCCCTAAACAAACCAACCAACCACTAAAATAAAATCCGTAATTGTATCAGTAAGCCAAGGATGTATCAAATACATCAGGTAGACCACATCCACTGCTATCAGATGTGCGTATGTTGACAACAGGCAGCGTACTGCCGAAAGTTATCGAAGGAACTAGATAATACTATAGAGTATCACCAGGTGGCAGCAGTCTCTTACATAATGACATATAATATAGAAAGACCGTTAACCTATATACAAAGCAAAACAATTTGTTTACATCAACAAGCTTACAAAATTGTTGTGGCATTATAGAGTGAACCGTGGATTTATATTCAAAATCTTTTCTTAAAGAACTTACTTTATTTACTAACGATTCATCAAGAACATAACACACTTAATCACACTATGTGAGCGTAGAAGTACTTGCCAGTGGGTAACTGATGCAAACAAATTAAATTTCAAAAAATGGTAATGTCCCTGCAACACACCAGATTACTTTAAACTAAAAATTGTAACAACTCACACAAACACATGGAGGGATGGAAATGGTACAAAACACTCACATTTAAAAAAATTACTTGCCACCGAAAGTGCAACTTGTTTTTAAAAGAAAACTCTTACGGTGGAAGGGTGGCAACTCTATATACTAAAATGACCATTTAAATAAAAACCCATGAAATGCAGTCTTACATAAAACATACAAACATGCTCTACATTACACATATACCGCCTCTCGAGATGATAGGCAAGATAAAAACATATTTCAGGAATTCGCCCTTTACACCTTAAGCAATAAATTCGTTAACAACGAATCCGACAGACATGACAGAGACAGCTATAAACGTATGGCAGACCGACAGACAGACAGACAGACACTAACTGCCTAACAAATGCGGACGGGAGACAGACGAGCAAGCTGGGGAGGAGAGACTGATCAAGAAAACAAGTAGAATCTAACAAGTAAATGAAACAACATATCACCAATCACTTAACTTCTAATAAACTACGATGACTGGCGAAGACCTGGGGCAGCGCCCCCAAATCGCTCTCCCGAACCGTCCGCTGCCAGCCGCTTCAACGGACGCAGGAAGGCGCGCCGATCTCCCGTCTCACGGCGTCGCTGCTCGCACCGGCCAGACCGATGTCGTGGGTTGACTCCTGTTGCTCTCGTGTCGGCCGCGAAGCCACTACCCCTCGCTATACGGCGCGGCCCACTGGACTGGCGTGGCGACCTCACATGCACCGACGCTCAAGTCATCTTGTGCCCCAGTGCGCGACCGACCAACCGGTCGATCCAACCGCCAATGACCATTGCCTGAACAACCTCGAGCAGACTGGCGGCCTAACACACACTAGCACTCCGGACGACTGACAGACACTGAATGCCCCACACTGACCCGTCTGACCAACTGACCAGACTCCCTTAGACTGACAGGCTCCCCCTTAGCGAGCTCATAGCGCCCCTTAAATGCACGTGAATAGGCTACCTTTCCCCTTTCCCACCAAAGGGAGACACCAAAGCTGCGATTGCCACAGCGGCGCCACCGCCAGAAACGGAGGGCGACTGCTTGCTTTACACTACGCGCTGCGGCGCGCTCTTCAAAACAGCATTTTTTTAAATTTTTTTTTACCACGGCTCATAGAGTATGCAGTAATTTTTTCTGATCACACTGATCGAAAAATATTTAGTGAAAATAATTTACATTTTCTTTATGTTTGGAAAGATCATCAAGGGATAATACAATATAAAGGTCAAATATGGTGATGGTTGTATATTGTCTATGAGTCACTACAAAATTTTTAGCCTTTTCTTTTACATAATATTTATAATTTCACAGTTTACATCCGTGTTTTCCGTGGCCAGATCACAATTTGCCACTCGTAAGGGCTTTGTAATCCAAGTGTCCGATGGTATGTAAAACAGAGTTTAACCTTTTTCGACATTACCTATGATAATTATAAACCTTGTAACATATTTGTAACTCTTAAAGATCTGAAGGTGACAATATAACTATGCTGAATCTAATAATCTGGACATGTATGAATTGCAATCTGGTCAGTAATACTTCTATATCGGAAGGTTTTTTTTTTTTTTTTTTTTTTTTTTTTTTTTTTTTTTTTTTTTTTTTTTTTTTTACAGATATCGCTCTCCTTCTTACAATGTCAGGCAATACATTGTAGATCAACATGTTAGACCTTCATCTTAAGTTCCATGACACGACTGATTAACAGTCGTGTCAAACATTATCTATTTTTGTATCACTATTTTGATGTGAAAATTCCTCTATAAGAAGGAGAAAGTGCCAAAATAATATTCAGTGGTTGTTTCCAGTCGAGGAAAAACCATATGACCTTCATGATGACCATCAGTGTTCATAAACTGTGACTTTTCCCTATATCATTTATGGACATGTTGATGTCGATTGATGTCGATGTGACTGCCGCATACAAACGCCAAACTCGTCGCTGAACAACGCAGAATGCCATTCATAATCACAATGTACTTTGCCACTGCTGTCTGTGATTGGATGTCAACAGTAAGCGATACATGGAAACTCGAGATCGCAACCTAGCTCCCAGTAATCTGGTCCCAATAGCTCGTGTCCGCACTCTGGGTGTAGCTTCCGCCGACTGCAGCTGATGTCATCTATCCGTTCGTCAGAACCAGTCAAAGAAACCTACCATCTTGTCGTGGTTTAGTCCTTGTGGAAGGACCAGTGCCTACGTTTCTTGCCATTTGTTTGGCCTGAGTTCATCTCGTCTGTACAAGTTCTGCAGTCGTTGGACTACAGCGAATTTGTGCAACCTGTCGATGTGATACTCCATAGTCCTGATTAAACCCACCTCAGAGTCCTAAAGGTGTTGTTACAACGCACGTTTACGTCCTCGGGGCGTGCGTGCTTGCATCTGCACCTCAAAAGTTCCAGTAACAATAGTATTTGGTATTGCTCTTCATGATATGATGCTCCCTATTCGTGTCAGTGTAAATGATTAGAAATGAAATAAATAGGAAGCGTAGACAAGCTAAAGTGAAATGGCAGCAAAGGAGGAGGAAATCGAAAAAACTTTGTTATCGAAAGAACAGATTCACCACATAGAAAAATCTGAACAACTTTGTTGAAATTAATATCAATGGTGTCGATTTTAAAAGAGAAAAAGGATTTCAACAGGTAAACAGAGAGGAGAGAATGGATGGGCGGAAAGATTGCATTCGTGACCTCGACGAGGAGGTGGGACTGCCTTAGGCCGTAATAGAAGAAGAAATGGATGTAGATCTGGAAGACGTACCAGATCCAGTATTATAATAAGAGTGAATGAACGAAGATAATTGAGGATCTGTTAGAAGACGGTGGGTTTGGCTTCTGGTAAGGTGAAGTCACTAGAGAGACACTCTGTCGTTCCGCTTGTCAATGAAAGTAAAACTTAAGAAAAATCAAGGTACCTTGACAGGGTTTGTGTACTTGGGAGCCAGCCAGAGTGGCCGAGCGGTTCTAAGCGCTACAGTCTGGAACCGCGCGACCGCTACGGTCGCAGGTTCGAATCCTGCCTCGGGCATGGATGTGTGCGAGGTCCTTAGGTTAGTTAGGTTTAGGCAGTTCTAAGTTCTAGGGGACTGATGACCTCTGAAGTTAAGTCCCATAGTGCTCAGAGCCATTTGAACCATTTTTTGTATTCTTAGGAAAAGTGCTTGACAATGTAAAGTACTGCAAGAAAGACATGTACAAAAATCAAGAGGGAACAACAAGAATGGAAATCAAGATCTAATTAAATGGAGTAACCAGAATACTTGTGTAAGACTGGGATGTAGTCTTTCCCAATGACGGAAATTAAAGAAAGTTTCAACAATGTAATTAAATCAAGAGTAAAACTATATAAATTATAACATTCACTGATGACAGTGCTATTCTTAGTTGAAAACGAGCGAGAATTAGATGACCTGTTCAATGGAATGAACAGTTTAGTTAGAACAATATGGACTGAGAGTAAACCACAGTAAACGAAAGTAATGATACCAGCTGAAATGTGATTAGCGATAAGTTTAAGATCTAAATGGCGGACCACGAAGTAGACAAAATGAAGCGATTTTGGTACCTCGGAGACAAATTAACAAATAATGAAAGAAGCTGTAGGTGTATGAGAGGTAGATTACCTTAGGGAAATACGGCATTTCTCGCCAAAAGATAAATACCGCTATGAAACACGGGCTTTAATTTGAGAAAAAATTCTCAGAAGGTGCGTTTCGACTACTGCGTTGTATGGAAGTGTGCATCGGTCTGTGGGAGAACGAAAAAGACGAGAAGTGAAGCGTTTGAGACGTGGAATGGTAACATAAGAAATGAGGAGGCTCTCTGCAGACTCGGCGAGGAAAGAAATATGTGGAAAACACTAGCAAGCGACAGGATGATAGGAAGTGTGTTAAGACATTAGGGAATAACTGCCACGGTAATAAAGGGAGCTTCAGAGGATAAAAACTGTAGGGGAGGACAGATATTGGAGTACACCCAAAAAATAAACGAGGAATTTGAGTGCAAGTACTACTCTGAGTCGAAGAAGTCGGCAGAGGAGAGGAAGTCTTGGCGACCGTGTCAAACGGGTCAGAAGATTGACGACTCAAAAGATGACATTCAGAACCTTCCAAATAATATTGACCTCTTACACCACATACAGGGTGTTCCGAAGCTGTTCGTTCAAATTAATAGAGGAATGTCTAAACAATTATGTTTCGATCACGAACACACTATTTCTGAAGTCAGCTTGTAATGTTAAAGAGAACATTGTGTTAGTGGTGCAGACGTAAGTTGATGCGTCGCTGTGGCTGACTGGGAATGTTCACTGACATTCAAAACTGCTCTGTGTACGGATGGTTTGTTGTACTGGTTGTACGTATCTCGAATGTTAGACCAAGAATGCACCTCCAGCACGATGGGGAGCCATTCCGTTTCACCACTGCTGTGAGAAATAATCTGAAAGCCATCTTCAGGAATGTATGGATCGGGCGATGTGCCCTGTGGCCTGATCATCCGGGTCACCTGACGTAACGTGTCTGCGTTTCTTCCTATGGGGACACATGAAGCAGCCTCTGTGTGAAACCGCTATGGAAATAGAGAAAATTTCATCTCTAGAATTGCGGTCACTGCTCGTACCATCTACATCTATATCTACATCTACATCCACACTCCGCAAGCCACCTGACGGTATGTGGCGGAGGGTACCCTGAGTACCTCTATCGGTTCTCCCTTCTATTCCAGTCTCGTATTGTTCGTGGAAAGAAAGATTGTCGGTATGCTTCTGTGTGGGCTCTAATCTCTCTGATTTTATCCTCATGGTCTCTTCGCGAGATATACGTAGGAGGGAGCAATATACTGCTTGACTCTTCGGTGAAGGTATGTTCTCGAAACTTCAACAAAAGCCCGTACCGAGCTACTGAGCGTCTCTCCTGTAGAGTCTTCCACTGGAGATTATCTATCATCTCCGTAACGCTTTCGCGATTACTAAATGATCCTGTAACTAACCGCGCTGCTCTCCGTTGGATCTTCTCTCTCTCTTCTATCAACCCTATCTGGTACGGATCCTACACTGCTGAGCAATATTCAAGCAGTGGGCGAACAAGTGTACTGTAACCTACTTTCTTTGTTTTCGGATTGCATTTCCTTAGGATTCTTCCAATGAATCTCAGTCTGGCATCTGCTTTACCGACGATCAACTTTATATGATCATTCCATTTTAAATCACTCCTAATGCGTACTCCCATATAATTTATGGAGTTAACTGCTTCCAGTTGCTGACATGCTACTTTGTAGCTAAATGATAAGGGATCTATCTTTCTATGTATTCGCAGCACTTTACACTTGTCTACATTGAGATTGAATTGCCATTCCCTGCACCATGCGTCAATTCGCTGCAGATCCTTCTGCATTTCAGTACAAATTTCCATTGTTACAACCTCTCGATACACCACAGCATCATCTGCAAAAAGCCTCAGTGAACTTCCGATTTTATCCACAAGGTCATTTATGTATATTGTAAATAAAATGGTTCAAATGGCTCAGAGCACTATGGGCCTTAACATCTGAGGTCATCAGTCCCCTAGAACTTAGAACTACTTAAACCTAACTAACCTAAGGACATCACACACACCCATGCCCGAGGCAGGATTCGAACCTGCGACCGTAGCAGTCCCGCGGTTCCGGACTGCAGCGCCAGAACCGCTAGACCACCGCGGCCGGCATATTGTAAATAGCGACCGTCCTATGACACTCCCCTGCGGCACACCTGAAATCACTCTTACTTCGGAAGACTTCTCTCCATTGAGAATGAAGTGCTGCGTTCTGTTATCTAGGAACTCTTCAATCCAATCACACAATTGGTCTGATGGTCCATATGCCCTTACTTTGTTCATTAAACGACTGTGGGGAACTGTATCGAACGCCTTGCGGAAGTCAAGAAACACGGCATCTACCTGTGAACCCGTGTCTATGGCCCTCTGAGTCTCGTGGACGAATAGCGCGAGCTGGGTTTCACACAGCCGTCTTTTTCGAAACCCATGCTGATTCCTACAGAGTAGGTTTCTAGTCTCCAGAAAAGTCATTATACTCGAACATAATACGTGATCCAAAATTCTACGACTGATCGACGTTAGAGATATAGGTCTATAGTTCTGCACATCTGTTTGACGTCCCTTCTTGAAAACGGGGATGACCTGTGCCCTTTTCCAATCCTTTGGAACGCTACGCTCTTCTAGAGACCTACGGGACACCGCTGCAAAAAGGGTGGCAAGTTCCTTCACGTACTCCGTGTAAAATCGAACTGGTATCCCATCAGGTCCAGCGGCCTTTCCTCTTTTGAGCGATTTTAATTGTTTCTCTATCCCTCTGTCGTCTATTTCGATATCTACCATTTTGTCATCTGTGAGACAATCTAGAGAAGGAACTACAGTGCAGTCTTCCTCTGTGAAACAGCTTTGGAAAAAGATATTTAGTATTTCGGCCTTTATTCTGTCATCCTCTGTTTCAGTACCATTTTGGTCACAGAGTGTCTGGACATTTTGTTTTTATCCACCTACCGCTTTGACATAAGACCAAAATTTCTTAGGATTTTCTGCCAAGTCAGTACATAGAACTTTACTTTCGAATTCATTGAACGCCTCTCGCATAGCCCTCCTCACACTAGATTTCGCTTAGCGTAATTTTTGTTTGTCTGCAAGGCTTTGGCTATGTTTATGTTTGCTGTGAAGTTCCCTTTGCTTCCGCAGCACTTTTCTAAGTCGTTTGTTGTACCACGGTGGCTCTTTTCCATCTCTTACGATCTTGCTTGGCACATTGTACGATGGTTTTGAACTTTGTCCACTGATCCTCAACGCTATCTGTACTTGAGACAAAACTTTTGTGTTGAGCCGTCAGGTACTCTGTAATCTGCTTTTTGTCACTTTTGCTAAACATAAAAATCTTCCTACCTTTTATAATATTTCTATTTGCGGCTGAAATCATCGATGCAGTAACCGCTTTATGATCGCTGATTCCCTGTTCTGCGTTAACTGTTTCAAATAGTTCGGGTCTGTTTGTCACCAGAAGGTCTAATATGTTATCGCCACGAGTCGGTTCTCTGTTTAACTGCTCAAGGTAGTTTTCAGATAAAGCACTTAAAAAAAAATTTCACTGCATTCTTTGTCCCTGGCACCCATTATGAACGTTTGAGTCTCCCATTCTATATCCGGCAAATTAAAATCTCCATCCAGAACTATAGCATGGTGGGGCAATCTACTCGAAATATTTTCCAAATTATCCTTCAGGTGCTCAGCCACAACAGATGCTGAGCCAGGGGACCTATAGAGACATCCAATTACCTAGTCTGAGCCTGCTTTAACCGTGACCTTCACCCAAATTATTTCACATTATCTTCGTCAATTTCCTTCGATACTATTGCACTTCTTATCGCTATAAACACGCCTCCCCCTTCACCGTTCAGCCTGTCTCTGCGGTATACATTCCAATCTGAGTTTAGGATTTCATTACTGTTTACGTCTGGTTTCAGCCAACTTTCTGTCCCTAGTACTATATGGGCGTTGTGACCGTTTATTAACGAGAGCAGTTCTGGGACCTTTCTATAGACGCTCCTGCAGTTTACTATTAGCACATTAATATTGTTATTCCCTGTTGCATTTCGCCTACTCCTACCTTGCCGCGTCTCAGGAGGCGTCTTGTCGGGCCTAGGGAGGGAATTCTCTAACCTAAAAAACCCCCATGTACACTCCACGCGTACTCCGCTACCCTTGTAGCCGCTTCCGGCATGTAGTGCACGCCTGACCTATTCAGGGGGACCCTACATTTCTCCACCCGATAGCGGAGGTCGAGAAATTTGCACCCCAGATCTCCGCAGAACCGTCTGAGCCTCTGGTTTAAGCCTTCCACTCGGCTCCAAACCAGAGGACCGCGATCGGTTCTGGGAACTATACTACGAGTACAAATAGTTAGCTCTGATTCCACCCCGCGAGCGAGGCTTTCCACCTTCACCAATTCCCCCAACCGCCTGTACGGACTGAGGATGACCTCTGAACCCAGACGGCAGGAGTCACTGGTGCCGACATTAGCAACAACTTGCATTCGGGTGCATCTAGTGCTATCTATCGCCGCCGGCAGGGCCTCCTCCACGTCTCGGATGAGGCCCCCCGGCAAGCAGACAGAGTGAACACTGGCCTTCTTCCCCAACCTTTCCGCTATTTCCCTAAGGGGCTCCATCACTCGTCTAACGTTGGAGCTCCCAATCACTAATAAACGCCTCCCCCCGTGTGGCTGCTCGGACCTTGCTGAAGGAGCGGCCACATGTCCACTCACAGGCAGAGCGGGCAATGCCACACGGCCAGCCTCCACATTGACCCTCCGGACATGCCAGGAATCCCCAAACAGACACAACAGTCAATGGTCAGACGATGTACTGCGTGCATACAGGCCAATGGTTCCCGTGAATGCCACTGATGTAATTAGCATGCTAAACTACTTTTTGCGTAAATCGATCCTAGCATCAGAAACTGCCGTCAGGGATCTTATGCCCTTTAACTAAATATACACTGAGGGAAAAAAAATCGCAACACCAAAAACGAGTTGCATGTCATAAACGAAAGTTGGCAGGCGTGCCCCTGCATCTGAAGGATGAGGTCTATTCAGATTTCGCGCCAATCGCATAAGAGTGGTGCTAGTAGCGAGACTGAGGAGACAAGTCAGGTTTGCTTAAATATACAGGCCGTAAGGGTCGTGAGCATTAGTAACCTTTGATATGAGGTGATGTTAGTAAATAAAATGTCGTGTGACTAGGGTCTCCCGTCGGGTAGACCGTTCGCCGGGTGCAAGTGTTCAGATTTGACGCCACTTCGGAGACTTTGGCGTCGATGGGGATGAAATGATGATGATTAGGACAACACAATAGCCCGTCCCTGAGCGGAGAAAATCTCCGACCCAACCGGGAGTCGAACCCGGGGCCTTAGGATTGACATTCTGTCGCGCCGACCACTCAGCTACCGGTGGCGGACAGGTGATGTTAGTCAAGAATGCCTTTATGCGAGCAGACGCACTTATCAACACCTCAGTTTGAACGAGGTCGTGTAATAGGATTACGAGAAGCTTGGTGTTCCTTCCGCGATATTGCAGAAAGACTTGGCACGAATTGTAGCTACTGTACATGATTGCTGGCAGTGGTGGTCACTGCAATGTACGGTCGCAGGAAGACTGGACTCCTGAGTGGCACGAGGCACTACCAAGGGGAGAGACCACCGTATTCGGCGTATGGCTCTGGCGCTTCGTATTGTACTTGCAGCAGTTGGCACCACAGTGACACAAGGACCTGTTACAAATCGGTTACTTCTAGGACCGCTCCGAGCCAGACGCCCTGTAGCGTGCATTCAAACTTACCACAAACCACCGCCATTTGCGACATCAGTGGAGTCAAAGGAGAGCTGGTTGGAGGGCGGTATGGAGAGCTGCCTCGGTGCTAGAAGTGTGTCGTGTGTTGGTTAGAAGGCATTCATGGCCTGCAACCAACCTATCTGTGTACTAGACGCACCGGACCAAGACCTGGAGTCATGGTCTGGAGTGCGCTCTCGTATGACTTCAGGAGCACTCTCATGGTTATCTCACGCGCTCTGACTGCAAATCTGTGCATCAGTGTGGTGATTCGACCTGTTGTGCTGCCATTCACGAACAGCATTCCAGGGGATGTTTTCCAATGGATAACACTCGCCCACATACCACTGTTGTAACCAAGCATGCTCTACAGAGTGTCGACACGTTGCCTTCAACTGCTCGATCACCAGATCTGTCTCCAGTGGAGCACATATGGAAAATCATCTGACGACAACTCCGGCGTCAAATGGGCCTTCATGCATACCACAGCTAGGGAGGCCCCTGGTCACGATGGCATTCAAAACCGTGTCCTCCAGGAGTTCACGGATAAAGCAGTCGAATACCTCACACACATCACGAATGCCATACTTAAACACCAACACTTCCTCGCGTTTTGGAAGACGGCCAAGGTCCTGATGTTCAGGAAGCCGGGGAAAGACCACTCCCTCCCACAAAATTACCGACGCATCAGTCTGCCGAGCGTGCTCAGCAAGATCGTTGAGAAGATAATCCGAAAACGACTCACTAGGCACTGCACTACAAACTACACCCTGAGGCCGGAGCAATTCGGCTTCAGAAATCACCACTCGACAACACAACAACTCATCCGCGTCGTTGAATACATGACACACGGATACAACACAAAGAAAGCAACTGGGGCGGTGTTCCTGGACATCGAAAAGGCCTTCGATCGTCTGTGGCACAACGGCCTCATACGCAAACTCAGCGACGCGGGATTCCCCGACTGGCTCGTACGTCTCATACACTCATATCTCACGGACAGGAGTTTCAACACCGACGTGCAGGGAAAACAATCAACACGACATGGTACCCAGGCAGCAGTACCCCAAGGAAGCATCCTAGGGCCCTTACTGTTTAAACTCTACATTAAAGACCTCCCAGCTACACGCAACACGACGGTGGCAATCTACGCGGATGACACTGCCATCCTTGCGCAAGATTGGAAACAAACAGCATTTACTCTCCCTGTGTTGACCGACCACGTGCAATACGCATGGAACTCCATCCCACAAACTCACATCCGGCACATGTAAAACACAACGCGTGCACAGTTGCGGTTATTCTGGTTGTTAATGTACCAGTATTTCACATTTGCAATGGCTTATCGCGCGTTTACTTTAACTTGTGAATTGAAATGTTAATCACTTAAATATGTTATCTAGGCAAATGTATCCCCGAAATATCATTACTCTAATTATTTTTCGGTGCTGCGATTTCCTTTCGTCAGTGTATTTGTTTTTATGCTCTCTCCCTCCTGTAGTAATTTAAACAAAAATTTTCCGAACATCCTGTTGCTGATTCAATCCACAACTAAAATTTCTGTTGTGTGATTGTAAATCTTACACTGTGTGGTTGGCCACTGGACTGACTGCTATGCCCAGATAGTGTTGTGACGGATGAAGTAATAATGCTAACGTCTGTCTTATGGATACACTGTCGCTGCCTTGTGAAGTGGAGGCTGGGTTGTGTGTGACTGTGAGGTTACTTCATCTCTTGTAGGTAGTCATTTTGGATAAGAAATTACAATCAACTAAATGTACAGGGTGTTTCAAAAATGACCGGTATATTTGAAACGGCAATAAAAACTAAACGAGCAGCGATAGAAATACACCGTTTGTTGCAATATGCTTGGGACAACAGTACATTTTCAGGCAGACAAACTTTCGAAATTACAGTAGTTACAATTTTCAACAACAGATGGCGCTGCGGTCTGGGAAACTCTATAGTACGATATTTTCCACATATCCACCATGCCTAGCAATAATATGGCGTAGTCTCTGAATGAAATTACCCGAAACCTTTGACAGCGTGTCTGGCGGAATGGCTTCACATGCAGATGAGATGTACTGCTTCAGCTGTTCAATTGTTTCTGGATTGTGGCGGTACACCTGGTCTTTCAAGTGTCCCCACAGAAAGAAGTCACAGGGGTTCATGTCTGGCGAATAGGGAGGCCAATCCACGCCGCTTCCTGTATGTTTCGGATAGCCCAAAGCAATCACACGATCATCGAAATATTCATTCAGGAAATTAAAGACGTCGGCCGTGCGATGTGGCTGGGCACCATCTTGCATAAACCACGAGGTGTTCGCAGTGTCGTCTAAGGCAGTTTGTACCGCCACAAATTCACGAAGAATGTCCAGATAGCGTGATGCAGTAATCGTTTCGGATCTGAAAAATGGGCCAATGATTCCTTTGGAAGAAATGGCGGCCCAGACCAGTACTTTTTGAGGATGCAGGGACGATGGGACTGCAACATGGGGTTTTTCGGTTCCCCATATGCGCCAGTTCTGTTTATTGACGAAGCCGTCCAGGTAAAAATAAGCTTCGTCAGTAAACCAAATGCTGCCCACATGCATATCGTCGTCATCAATCCTGTGCACTATATCGTTAGCGAATGTCTCTCGTGCAGCAATGATAGCGGCGCTGAGGGGTTGCCGCGTTTGAATTTTGTATGGATAGAGGTGTAAACTCTGGCACATGAGACGATACGTGGACGTTGGCGTCATTTGGACCGCAGCTGCAACACGGCGAACGGAAACCCGAGGCCGCTGTTGGATCACCTGCTGCACTAGCTGCGCGTTGCCCTCTGTGGTTGCCGTACGCGGTCGCCCTACCTTTCCAGCACGTTCATCTGTCACGTTCCCAGTCCGTTGAAATTTTTCAAACAGATCCTTTATTG
This sequence comes from Schistocerca serialis cubense, assembly GCF_023864345.2. NCBI lineage: Eukaryota > Metazoa > Arthropoda > Insecta > Orthoptera > Acrididae > Schistocerca > Schistocerca serialis. Next base: position 1,102,190,125 of record NC_064639.1, read on the forward strand.
TATCGCTTTTCGGTCCTTTGGTTACATTAAACCTCCGTTGAAAACTTCGTCTTGTTGCAACAACACTGTGTTCTAGGCAGTGGAATTCCAACACCAGAAAAATCCTCTGTTCTAAGGAATAAACCATGTTGTCTACAGCACACTTGCACGTTGTGAACAGCACACGCTTACAGCAGAAAGACGACGTACAGAATGGCGCACCCACAGACTGCGTTGTCTTCTATATCTTTCACATCACTTGCAGCGCCATCTGTTGTTGAAAATTGTAACTACTGTAATTTCGAACGTTTGTCCGCCTGAAAATGTACTGTTGTCCCAAGCATATTGCAGCAAACGGTGTATTTCTATCGCTGCTCGTTTAGTTTTTATTGCCGTTTCAAATATACCGGTCATTTTTGAAACACCCTGTATTTACAAATGTGTAACATTATGGAGTGTGTTCAACGAGAGAGTACAATGGACTGCAGCCGGCCGGTGTGACCGAGGGGTTCTAGGCGCTACAGTCTGGAACCGCGCGACCGCTACGGTCGCACGTTCGAATCATGCCTCGAGCATGAATGTGTGTGATGTCCTTAGGTTAGTTAGATTTAAGTAGTTCTAAGTTGTAGGGGAATGATAACTTCAGTGTTAAGTCTCATAGTGCTCAGAGCCATTTGAACCATTTTTACAATGGACTGCGATCCAGAAGCGACTACATAAAGAAAACTTCAGAACATACGATGACAAAAATATAACGAGACGCAAACACTCAACACGAACATGGACAATAACAGTGTTCTGTTTGCAAAGAGATCCGACTAATGCCACCTAACTGACCAATGTCGGAGAAAGATACTTGATATGTGCTGTTTGGACCAACGTTCAATCGATAATTAAAGCTTCCACAGATTAACTGCAGAGTGACAACCTTCGAACGACTATCTTATCGGCTGTTATTTGTTATATCTCCTGCACCACACAAGTATAAGTCCTTGAAGCACCTTTAGATCTCTTCACGCGTATCTACGGAAGATAGGTTCGGAATGTTGCGACATTCTACAGATTTTACTGTCTCATGTACGAGGAGGAGAACCGACAATTTACAAACAACTGAGTTAAAATTTCTGATCACGTTCAACGACGAATAGTGTAATGTACTTCCGTGTAGTTACATAATCAATCGCAAACAAAACTAAGGTCGACAAGAAGAAGTTTTTTGTTTTTCCTTAAACATAATCACTACATGACGTCCACTAAAAATGCTGCATACCAAAATAAACTGTCCGTGATGTACACAACAATGTGGACTCCATTAAAACTGGCAAGAGTTGGACATAAATATTTTTTGAACCAAATGCTGATGTACATAAATTTGTAAATGTATAAAATAACTATGTACGTAAGATTCAACTTTTAAATCGATATATTGTTTCGAGCAACAACAAAATAAAAAAAGATTCTTCACCAACAAAACCGTCTTCCCAAAGATTTGAACGATATCCGTTCCTTTAGACAAATTTAAACACCTTTTTGTTCCTGCACTCTAATTTATTTGCTATAAACACAAACAAAACAAAGTGCTGGAAGAAAAACTATTAAATTTATAAAACATGTATTTATATACTTGCTGCGGGTAATGGCCAAGCTAACAAAGCTGTTGATCCACGTCCATTCAAAACGTGCTCTTCTACGCGAAATTTTCTTTTAATAGGACAGAATCAGCCTGTGGTGCAATACAGTGTGTGTCACAATTAATAGAGGAAACTGATACCGACGAAGGTATAGATAACAGAAGGAAAAACGTTACAGTAAACATGGACCGCAAACGATCCGAAATAATCGTGAATGTGTGGTTATGCATTGGATTCATTATGAGATACCGTCATGGCAAATATGACATTCTGTTTTTAAAAATCAAGCTGCAACTTTAGAAAAAATTTATTTTAATAACTGTTCCAAGTTGAATGAAGACATTTGACTTTCAAAAACCGTTCCTTCAAACATGGCTACTGTACGTGGGAAATAGAAACATTAATTTTCAAAGGAGTCTCTCAAGACGTGATTCGTCATGTTCCTGTCCCATTGGTGGATGCAGACACTATCTTTAGTGGAAAACCACAATCAAGGTGAGCAGAGAAGTGCATCAAATACTTTGTTGATAAATACAGCCGTAACCCGACGGGAATCGCAACATACTTACGTGAATCCCTCAGTAGAACAGAAATGGATGTGGGATTTTTCAGGTCTACCGCTTCTCTGGCATACAAGCGGCTTCGTGCAATTGAATAGGTCGGCGACAGGATCTAGCTGAGGTTCATCAGGACTCTATGGGCTGAGACAGTACAGAAAGACTTGGGAGGTAGAGTTGGTACCTTGGTCTGTTTTTATTACTTCTTCCCGAGTTAACGTGTTGAAGAATACAGAGACTGGGTCATAATTTCAGTGGGCCTAGAACATAGATGAGGCTTACTAGATATTCAAACTACTAGAAGAAATAGCCTGCCTGGCCTATAACTTTGACTCTGCTCTCAAAAGGAGCCAGTTTGATCAAACCGAACCCTCAGGTTCCTTTACACTTCACGCTGTAAGTGACAATCAGTCTTTGGTACAAGTAAGCCATAAAAGACTAACTACCCACAGTCCAGAGGTACGAACAGGCTAGAATCCTAGTTCTTCTTAGTGTATAAGCTTAATTGAGTAGATTCTTTCACTCATATAATTTTCTGATGTCGGCTGTGGGACACCCTTGGGTTCATCTGCTGGCAAGAACTCTCAAATCGTTGAACTCTGCTCTGCTCGTCAGTTGGTGGCCTCTTTAAACTGTGTTTTGGTTGCTTGCTTATAGATGGTACGTCGCTGCGTCGCGTTTTTACACGCAATTCGCAATCAGCCAGTTTGAAATCAGTGGTTTCTTAATGTTCTCGAACTCATATTGGACTGGAGAAAGAAGCACTTTACGTCTCCATTTGAGTTTTCTCTTACCAAGATGAGTTCTTTTTTGTTGGCAGTCCCTTCATGATTCGGTCATTACAATACAGTGACCCAATCGTCTGAATACTAAGTGCTTCAGAAGAATTTCGATAACCGAATTAAATTTCACTCGGGTAAAGCTCGCGGTCAAGGTTAGTACAAAGTGCACTGTAGTTCAGTATAGTGTTTAAAGTGCAAAATATATTGTCGTTTGCGTTTACGATTACGCTTTCAGACCCTGCGGCAGATGGAAAAAGTCTTAGCAAGCTCACACTGCTTCACAGACGCGGTCTGACTATCGAGAAAAATAACGTAAACAGAACATCATATTTGAGTATAGGAAAGAGCGGTATAGGGTCGTTATATGTGGTGAGCGTGACAAGTTGGATGTAAAGCACAAATCTTCTTAATAGTGAGTTATGAATTATTTCATACATACACAGATGATCTCGTAAATTTTGAGAAGGCTGTGCAATTCTTCAACTGTGTCAACGGGACTATGCTTCAGTTTTGAAATGATTCACACAGAAAAATCCAGAGTACTATGGTCACATATCCTTGGAGGCCTAGGTACAGAACCTGATCGACATTGTTGGCGCATTAGATTTCGCCTTACATCGTCAGGAAAGTCTGCAGGTATTCCCTTATGCTTGTGTCACATTCTGTGACCATCTTCCAATTACATGGAGACAGTAAACGAATATTCAAAATTCTCTCAGAAACGGCTGCTTTGTGCACCTGTGCTCACTGGGTTGTTTTTGTCTATAATCATATACTTCAGCCACATCACTTTTTTCTGTTAATTATGATACACTGTGTATATTCCGAAGTACTCCAAAAACAAAGGATTTCTGAATTTCTTCACTAACATGAAGTTGATGATGTGCATTTCAAATGAAAACTTTTGAAGTGCATGCAAGTCAATATTGTAAGAATTCTAAGTACAGCTTAGTGACTGTCAGCACGCAGATAAAATTGGTATCTTGATGCGTGACACATGTCAAATTTTGCAAGTTGAAACTCTCGTGCCAGAACAGCTATGAAAGCAGAAAAACAATCTGTTTTCAGTGACTAGTAAAAATCTGCGGTCAAGGCTACTCCAGTACATTCCAGATTACATCCAGCCAACTTTCCTGGCAGGCTGCACGGCAGGTCTGCAATTTATGTACTCATTTGTTGCTTTTAACTGTTAGACAACACTCGTCGTATATATTACTATTTTATCCTCCGCAAAGCATTAACTAAAAACATAGCATTAAAACGTTGCATCATTTTCTTTACTCAGTAATGGAATTAGGACTCCCAATGGAGAATATGTTGTGGCGTAGCAAGACAGCCACGCCACGGAAGTAGCCGAAAGGCACGCGTTTAGTTTACGCAGGCAAGAGATAGGTCTGTAACAGGATACGTAATGAATGCTATAAAGAAAAGTACGTAGCTTCTGGAATACTTAACTTTAATCCATCCTTGGTACATCGCTATTGACGATATACATGTAATGTTACTAATGGCGCCTTGCTAGGTCGTAGCCATTGACTTAGCTGAAGGCTATTCTAACTATCTGCTCTGCAAATGAGCGAGGCTTCGTCAGTGTAGTCGCTAGCTACGTCGTCCGTACAACTGGGGCGAGTGCTAGTCAGTCTCTCGAGACCTGCCTTGTGGTGGCGCTCGGTCTGCGATCACACAGTGGCGACACGCGGGTCCGACATGTACTAATGGACCGCGGCCGATTTAAAACTACCACCTAGCAAGTGTGGTGTCTGGCGGTGACACCACATTCCTCCCCCGCAAATCGGCGAACGGTCGTGTTATAAGGCTTCCGCCCGCCGTGGGGAGGACCCCATGTTGACGTATGCGATGGGGTGGGGAGCCTAACAACAGGCGAGGCTGTGCCACCCGCACCCGGCCATTCGGTCCGAGGGGAGCTAGGAAACGCCTGAAAACCTACTCCAGGGTGCACGTCAACATGCGGTGTATGCGCCCGTAAAGAGACAGGAGGGGCCGAATGGTCGACCTCCATTGCGTCGGGGTACCCGACGCGCGAAGACGCCACGTGGTCCGGAGCGGGCAATAGTTCCATGGCGGAGGACGGCTGGTCACGGGAAGCGATCGGCGGCGCGTGACCCAGGGAGGCGCTTGGCGGCTGCAGCGAAGCGTCCACTGCGGGCGGCGGCGGCTGGAGGACAGGCGGCGGCGGCGCGTCGCCATGGGGCAAAATGGAAGGCATCGTCGGTAACACCTGGGGATGAGGCGAGCCAGTAGATGGGTCCCCAGGGCGCTGACCGGACGGCACCGTCGCTGAAAGCAGACGGGGAGCGGCAGAACCCGTGCGACGACAGAGGCGCAGCTGATTGAGATGCCGACGCACCTCACCAGAGGCCCCCAAAACCAAATACATCGCGCGGCCGAGGCAGCGAAGAATGCGCCCTGCGAGCCAACGCCGTGAACCGCGAAAGTTGCGATAGAATACAACGTCGCCTGGAGCAAAAGCAGGAGTCTGCCGCTGCACAGGAACCTGATGCGGCGGATGCAGCAAAGACATCAAGGTTCGACGAGGACGACCGTGGAGCAACTCAGCCGGCGAGCGACCATCTCGGGGCTGAGAGCGATACGAGGACAAAAAGAGCAACAACGCGTCCTCCCGAGAATGCGACTCTTTCAACTTCAACATCTGTGACTTGAAAGTGCTGACCAATCGTTCAGCGGCACCGTTTGACTGAGGCAAAAACGGCGCGGATGTCAGATGTTGAATACCATTGGCCTTGCAGAATGACTGAAATTCTGCGGACGTGAAGTGTGGGCCATTGTCGGAAACAATAGTCTGCGGAAGACCTTCAATGCAAAAGATAGCAGACAACGCTTGGATGGTGGCAGATGACGTCGTGGAAGACATCCGGACAACAAAAGGAAAATTACTGTAGGCATCTACCAGAACCAACCATCGAGCATTCCAGAATGGACCAGCAAAATCGATGTGCAAGCGTTGCCAAGGGGAAGCGGCTTTTGGCCATGCAAAGACTTTCCGCGGCGGTGCGGATTGTTGTTCGGCACACGCCATGAAGAACACATATTCGTAATCGCAGCATCGATTCCGAACCAAGTACAGTGCTGACGAGCAAGTTGTTTCGTTCGCACTATACCCCAATGTCCTTGGTGAAGAAGCCGTAAAACAGAGGACTGTAACGAACGTGGGACCACGACTCTGGACTGATCATTATCAGAACGCAACATCAAAACACCACGTCGAACAAAAAGTCTCTCCTTGTGAGCAAAAAATCGGCAAACCAACGGATCCTCGATCCGAGACTTTGACAAAGGCCATTGCGTAGCAACAAAACGCAAAACGGTAGCAAGGACCGGGTCAGCAGCTGTGGCTGTAGCTACACGACGAAAATCAATCGGAAACGATTCGACCACTTCATCGGTTTCCGAATCAATGAACATGCAAGCAAGTCCGGAAGAATCGAATGCTCTATCCTCAGCAACAGGCAAACGGGACAACGCATCGGCATTTCCGTGCTTAGCAGTGGACCGATACAAGATATCGTAGCGGTACTGCGAGAGGAAAATAGACCAGCGAATGAATTTCTGCGCTGTACGCGGAGGTACAGGCTTGTTCGGATGAAAAAGCGACGTCAAAGGTTTGTGGTCTGTGATGACGGTAAAGTGACGACCATACAAGAAATCATGGAACTTAGTAACACCAAATACGATAGCCAAAGCTTCTTTCTCTATCTGTGTATAATTTCTTTGCGCAGACGAGAGCAATTTTGACGCAAAGGCCATAGGGCGATCATGCGATACATCTTTTTGCGCAAGCACAGCACCGATCCCGAAATCCGATGCATCTACCATCAACAAAAGGGGTCTCTGGGGATCGAATGGCGTAAGGCAAGTATTAGAAAGCAACGCCGATTTCAACTGGCGAAAGGCGCGTTCGCATTCCGTCGTCCAGACGAACGGAACACCTTTACGGCGTAAGCGATGAAGCGGAGCTGAAATGGAAGAGGCATGCGGGATAAAGTTGGCATAGTAGTTAATTTTTCCCAACACACTCTGTAGCTGCTTCAAATTCTGCGGCGAAGGCAAGTCTTGTATGGCACGGAGGTGCTCTGGACTCGGATGTATGCCTTGGGCATTGATTACATGTCCCAGGTATGGTAAGTCACGAGCAAAAAACACACATTTGTCCTTCCGCAAGCGAAGAACATTTTGGCGCAACACTTGAAATAATGTTCGTAGGTGTGCTAAATGCTCATCTGCTGTCTTTCCGGAGATCACAATATCGTCCAGATAGTTCGCTGCAGTAGGGACCGACGCACAAACAGTTTGTAAATATTGCTGAAACAATGCAGAGGCGGACGCACACCCAAATGGCAGTCTTTTGAATCGGTACAAACCAAGATGCGTGTTAACCACCAAGACGCGCTGGGATTCGGCGTCCACTGGGATTTGCAAGTACGCATCTGCTAGGTCCAACTTCGAAAAGTATTTACCCGGGCACAGTTTATCAAAAAGATCTTCCAGGCGGGGTAAGGGAAAAGTTGCAATCACTAGTTGTGGATTCACTGTTGCCTTGAAGTCCACACAAAGTCTCAGTTTTCCGGAAGGTTTTGGCAAAATTACTAAGGGTGAGGCCCAGAGAGAAGCCTGCACACGTTCAAGTACTCCTTGCGATTCTAAATCGTTTAATGTTCTTGCGACCTCATCACGCAATGCGTGGGGAACATTGCGCGCTCTGAAAAATTTCGGTTGCGCGTTTACTTTCAGTTCCAAATGTGCTTCATAGTTCTTAGCGCAACCAAGGCCCGGTGCAAAAATGTCTGCAAATTCTTCACATAGCCGAGAAACACTGGCGGAAGGCACAGTCTGATTCACTGATAGGACCTGATTTGCTATAGACATGTTAAACAATTGAAATAAATCTAAACCAAACAAGTTCACTGCAGAAGAAGAACGAAGAACGTAAAATGACACAAGTTTTGTTTGTCCCTTATATGTTGCAAGAAGGGTGCACTGTCCTAACACAGGGATATGCTGTCCTGAATAACCAGTGAGCTGAACATTTGCGGCACGCAACGGAGGTTTGCCCAGTTGTTTGTATGTGTCGTGATTGATCAATGAAACTGCAGCTCCGGTATCGAGCTGGAATGGTATGACCTTGCCATTTAAGTCCAAATCTACAAAAAGTTTATTGTCCTGCTGACGACAAGAGCGACTGTCTCGTGCAATTTGAACTGATACAGGTACAGCATCACTTGCTAATTGACGTGATTTCCGGCGACGTCGACGCACACTTTGTGTGAGACGAACACAGTCACTGTTAGAGACAGTGGCACTGGACGAAGTGGAATTAACTACATGAATGTCCAAGGGCGAAGGTTCACGAGCCTGAGTATTCTTGGTTCGATTCCGGCGCGAAGCAAAGGGCCTGGAATGGTAGTGATTGTCTGATCTGAGTTTTCTCTGGCAAACACTTTGAACATGTCCATTCTTATTACAGAAAAAGCAAATAGCTGACTGGCAATTTTCACGCGAATGTCTAGTAGCACACCGCGGGCATGATTTCACTGCATTTGTATGCTGGCGCGGCACACCTGGTTTAGAGCGTGGCGGCAGCTGCGTGGACGTGCGCGAGGGCAGCTGACCGGTCCGTGCAGCGCGGCCGGCGGGCCGGTTAATGTTACACACGGCTGGCGAAGTTGCAAATGATTCATGAGCAAAGTCAAGCGTGTCTTGTCTATCCAATATGTCTATCACTTGTTGAAGGGAGGGATTGACGAGTTTCAAAATCTGTTCCCGTATGCGAACATCAGAAACGTTCTGTGCTGTTGCATCATGTACCATAGTATCTGAATAAGGGAGTCCACATTCACACTCAAAAGCACAATCCCTTGTAAGGCCTTGCAATGTTGCAACCCACTCCCGATTAGTTTGACCGCCCATACGTTTTGTACGAAAGAAAGTATACCTTTTTGCAACTACATTAACCGTTTCCTTGAAATAGGCATCTAAAGCAGACAAAATTTCTTCGTAGGACAGAGTTGCTACGTCGCGTCGGGGAAATAATTTCACTATCACACGGTACATTTGCACCCCTACACACGACAATAAATGAGGCTGCCGCTCATTATCTTGAATTCTGTAGGCGGCGAGATGAAATCCAAACTGGCGTGACCACTCCGTCCATGTTTCCTTAGCTGGTTCATAGGGACAAAATGGGGGTGCAACTGCATGTTGTGGCTGCGGTAGCGGTGAAGCGGCGGCGGCCGCATCGTTTTGCAGTGCACGTTGACCCTGGACGAGCTGTCCAAGGGCATCCAATAACGCCTGCGTCTGCTGAATCTACAAGCGATAAAATTCGCACAGTACATCTGGCGAAGCCATGACACAAGGAAATCAAGTAAGGATAAAGAAGAAAAGCGTTTTAATCGTCGTCGCCAACTGTTGTGGCGTAGCAAGACAGCCACGCCACGGAAGTAGCCGAAAGGCACGCGTTTAGTTTACGCAGGCAAGAGATAGGTCTGTAACAGGATACGTAATGAATGCTATAAAGAAAAGTATGTAGCTTCTGGAATACTTAACTTTAATCCATCCTTGGTACATCGCTATTGACGATATAAGTGAGACTCCATAGATACATGCAATGTTACTAATGGCGCCTTGCTAGGCCGTAGCCATTGACTTAGCTGAAGGCTATTCTAACTATCTGCTCTGCAAATGAGCGAGGCTTCGTCAGTTTAGTCGCTAGCTACGTCGTCCGTACAACTGGGGTGAGTGCTAGTCAGTCTCTCGAGACCTGCCTTGTGGTGGCGCTCGGTCTGCGATCACACAGTGGCGACACGCGGGTCCGACATGTACTAATGGACCGCGGCCGATTTAAAACTACCACCTAGCAAGTGTGGTGTCTGGCGGTGACACCACAGAATATTTATGTTGTTAGCTGATTTACAAAATCTGTTTACCGAACGAGATTGCGCAATGGTTAGCACGCTGTACTCGCATTCGGGAGGACGACGGTTCTAACCCGCGTCCTGCAATCCGGGTTTAGGTTTTCCCTGATTTCCGTAAATCGCTTCAGGCAAATGCTGGCATGGTTCCTTTGAAAGGGTACGGCCGACGTCCTTCCCCATTCTTCCGTAATTCCATAGGACAGATGACTTTGCTATTTGGTCCCCTTCTCTTTGGTCCCCTTCCCCCAAACCATCCAACCAACAACAAAATCTGTTACACAGTCTCGACGATTAAAAGATACTGAGCCGGCTAACAGCTGCAACAAGCAGGTGTGGAATACTCACACGTGAACGGAGGATGCGTGACTAATGTAGGGGACAAAATAGGGCGCTGGGTAACATGGAGTCTCCAGATGCAGCTGCCGTTCCGAAAGACGTTTGAAATAATTTTGATAACGGCAGTAATTGTATTCATTCCAGACTAACTTAAATGTTAGTAGCGCCAGGTCAGTATAACTAATATAATTTAATCTTGATTGAGTCTTTCGACTGCAGTCAGATACACACATCCAAAAAGTTTAGCATCACCTCGGTTCCGAGAGTTCCGGAACCTGTACAGAAAATTGGAATAGAGATCAACATAAACATCATTTCCGCCCTTTTTATTGCTCATGAAAACCACACATTGCATGTTGTACCATGATACAGCGAGACCTTAAGAGGTGGTGGTCCAGATTGCTGTACACCCCGGTACCTCTAATATTCAGTAGCACTTGCTCTTGCATTGATGCATGTCTGTATTCGTCATAGCAAACTATCCACAAGTTCATCAAGGCACTTTTGGTCCAGATTGTCCCACTCCTCAACGGCGATTCGGTGTAGATCCCTCAGAGTGGTTGGTGGGCCACGTCATCCATAAACAGCCCTTTTCAATCTATCCCAGGCATGTTCGATAGGGTTCATGTCTGGAGAACATGTTGGTCACTCTAGTCGAGCGATGTCAATATCCTGATGATGTGCACGATGGGGGTGCGAATTGTCATCCATGAAGACGAATGCCTCGCCAATATGCTGCCGATATGGTTGCACTATCGGTCGGACGATCACATTCACGTATAGTACAGCCGTTATGGCGCCTTCCATGACCACCAGCGTCGTACGCCGGCCTTACATAATGCTACCCCAAAACAGCAGGGAACATCCACCTTGCTGCACTCGCTGGACAGTGTATCTAAGGCGTTCAGCCTGACTGGGTTGCCTCCAAACACGTCTCCTTTCATTGTCTGGTTGAAGGCATATGCGACACATCGGTGAACAGAACGTGATGCCAATCCTGAGCGGTCCATTCGCGTTGCTGTTGGGCGCATCTGTACCTTGCTGCATGGTGTCATGGTTGCAAAGATGGACCTCGCCATGGATGTCGGGAGTGAAGTTGCGCATCGTGCAACCTATTGCGCACATTTTGAGCCGTAACACGACATCCTGTGGCTGCAAGAAAAGCATTATTCAACATTGTGGCGCTGCTGTCAGGATTCCTCCGAGCCTTAATCCGTAGGTAGCGATCATCCTCTGCAGTAGTAGCCTTTGGGCCGCCTGAGCGAAGCATGTCATCGACAATTCATGTCTCTCTGTATCTCCTCCATGTCCGAACAACACCGCATTGTTTCACCCCAAGACGCCTGGACACTTCACTCGCTGAGAGCCCTTCCTGGCACAAAGTAACAATGCGGACGCGATCGAAACGCGGTATTGACTATCTAGGCATGGTTGAACTGCAGGCAACACGAGCCGTGTACCTCCTTGCTGGTGGAATGACTGGAACTGATCGGCTGTCGGACCCACTCCGTCTAATAGGCGCTGTTGTTGCATGGTTGTTTACATCTTGGGACGGGTTTAGTGACATCACTGAACAGTAATAGGGACTGTATCTGTGATACAATATCCACAGTCAACATCTGTCTTCAGGCGTCCTGGGAACCGGGCTGATGCAAAACTTCTTTTGATGTGTATATTACGATGCGTAGTGAATTTAATTCGGTTTTCGTTCGGAAAAAGAGTCTGACCAAGAGTGTAGGACAGAACGATAGCGTCAAACGAAGGAATTTGAGAACAAGAACCGGGGGTCGCAGTTGTCTATTTGCGGCGCTACGTACATCAACAACAACTCCTGTTGTCTGATGGTCTTCAAGTCTGAAACTTGTTTCTGTTTGCCAGATGTGAACAAAGTCCTCACTGTCACTAGGTCGGACTGAGGTGCAATGCAGAACGTTGGTTTTAAGTACCCTTTCATCATATCCAGTAGGTAAAATGGTCCGAGTAAGTAGGTACCAACCAGTGAGTGAGTGTTTGGAAGCAGCAACATGGAATATGGTTTCACATGGAATGAGGTAATTTATCAGTGACGCTACTCATGTCAGTGCTAGAGCGGCTCATTGGATTTACCAGTAATGCTATCCGGTGCCTCAGAAAAATACTTTTGGGTCAGCTGACTGACTTACAAGAAAGACATGATCTTTGCGGGCTATTAAGAGCGATACAAGCTGGAGATGCACTGTCTTTATAGCTGAGTATGGAGAGGCGTTTTTACAGCGACAAAAGGTAGAAGCTGTTGGTCGACTTCCCCAGCCTCTGGAATTTGTTGACTTGTTCCTACGACGGGTAGCACGACAGCCACGTTTTTCTGAACGTGCTTTCTTTACTGATGAGACTTGGTTTCCCTGTTATGGAATTTTTCATTCACACAACATCCACGTTTATGCACTACAGAATCGTCATGCAACGTACGTCCTTGGTCATTAACAGCGATTTTCTGTAAACATGTGGGCGGGATTTGTGAATAACACGCTCACTGGCCTGCACTCCTGGACGATGTACTGCGTGGAGTTAGGGATAACCTTTGGTTACGACGTGACGGCGCACATACTTTCCCACAACACCTAGACAGGACAGTCGCTGGCAGATGGATCGGACACGGTGGACCAACATGATGGCCTCCAGGTTCTCCAGACACCGCTGGATTCTTTCCTCTGGGGTACCATGAAAGACAGCGAGTATGCAACACCAGTTGATGAAAAGGGCTTGGTGGCTCGCATTAAGGCACCAGCAGAAGTGATTCAGGCTACTATTGGTATATTTCAGAGAATACGCCAATCTCTGCATTCTGCTATGTTTTGTACCACCGTGGAAACGGTGGTCAGTTTGAACTTTTGCTACGACATACCCATTTCAATAAAAGGTGGCAAGAACGTGTAAAAGAGAATACTCATTTCTCGTTTACTTTGACCCTTTTAGGACATGTTGTAACATGGAACATGGACTTTTGATTTCTACAGAAGTGCTGTATGGTACGTTAAATAAGTACGACACTGTAAGTTTTTTCTTGTTTCCATCGTGATGATTAGTTAGTCCCAATACAGCACAGACGTCCGTCTGTCCGATTTCAAAAAATGGTTCAAATGGCTCTAAGCACTATGTGACTTAAATTCTGAGGTCATCAGTCCCCTAGTCTTTGAACTACTTACACCTAACTAATCTAAGGACATCACACACATCCATGCCCGAGGCAGGATTCGAACCTGCGACCGTAGCAGCAGCTTGGTTCCGGACTGAAGCGCCTAGAACCACTCGACCACAGCGGCCGGTTGTCAGATTTCAATTATGTTCATGTAATGCCAAAAAATATGCACTTGCGACCCCTAGCTCCTGTTGTGTACGACTCTGAACACAATGATAGGTGGGCTACATGAGTCGTCCGGAAACTCTTCTCGTAGGAAACATGGACAGTAGCAGAAGTGATTAGCGAACAGATTAACACAGTAAACAGAAAATTTACTTTACTTATAGAGGATAATTTTTTCCACCCTGTATAAACTCTAAGGATTGATCAGTGAGAGAATATGGAACAAAGAACGTCTAATAAAGTTACTCGCAGAAATGCATGGTTTCCACGCTGGACACCATCTGTTACAGAAACTATGGTCTACCACGCGCTACAACATGTAGCCACAGTTAATGTATGCATGGCTTTCTACTAGAGGGTGGTATTGTTCCTCATACGTCATAACCTAGCGCTTTCTCCTGCCATAGTATTTGGTAATGTTGGATCCGATTCACTTCTCCTGCTGACTCAGTTTGTAGTGGGTATGATACAGCTTTGTACACAATAGTTCAATTTTCGAATGGAGAGCTTGTCGACATGGTATTTACTTACGGAAAGGCAAATGGCAACGGGCCGCTGGCAGTAAGGTTGTATCAGGACACCCATCCCCACCGACAATAACCACAGCAATCAATGTATGCAACAGTGTTTCGGCCTTTGTCTGAGACAGCGTCATTTCAGGAAGCAGGAAACCATGAAGGATGTACCCGAAATGTTCAGACACCAGACTTGGAGGTGAATGAGATTAACACTGTGGAAGACGACCACTGCTTCGGTACCAGACAGTTGGCCCCCCTAGTACAGGGAAAGCCAGATGACAGTGTGAAACTTTCTCCACGACAGTTGCTACTACCTTTATCACTCGCAGCGTGTGCAGACTTACTAGCGACAGACTTTCAACATCGGGAACATTTTTGTCATTGGTTTATTCACCAGGCAACCACGATTCCGGTATTTGTGGCATACATCCTATTCACAGATGAGGCCACCTTTACGTGAAGTGGTACCTCCAACTTTCATAACAGTTATCTGTGGGATAGTGTGCAGACCCCTGTAGTATGGTGACAGCAAATGATCCGCTTCGGTGCAGCCGTAATGTGTGGGCCAGGATAATTGGCAACCGTATTTTGAGTCCAGTCTTCCCTCCACGTCACCTAATAGGCCGGAACTATCGGGGTTTCTTGCCGGTGACTTTGCCTCCCCTGTTGGAAGAATGCCACTGATGATTCGAAGGGTTATGTGGCTGATACATGATGGTGCTGCAGTCCACAACGCCCTCAACGTCCGGTGTATCTCAGTCGTGTCTTACCAGGTTGATCGATCGAACGAAGGGGTCCAGTTGCAAGATCTCCTCATTCATCGGATCTCAACTCATGCGATTTCTGGTAATGGGGACACCTCATAAGTATCTACATCTACAGCTACATTTATACTCCGCAAGCCACTCAACGGTGTGTGGCGAAGGGCACTTTACGTGCCACTGCATTACCTCCCTTTCCTGTTCCAGTCGCGTATGGTTCGCGGGAAGAACGACTGCCGGAAAGCCTCCGTGCGGGCTAGAATCTCTCTAATTTTACATTCGTGATCTCGTCTGGAGGTATAAGTAGGGGAAGCAATATTTTCGATACCTCATCCAGAAACGCACCCTCTCGAAACCTGGCAAGCAATCTACACCGCGATGCAGAGCGCCTCTCTTGCACAGTCTGCCACTTGAGTTTATTAAACATCTCCGTAACGCTATCACGGTTACCAAATAACCCTGTGACGAAACGCGCCGCTCTTCTTTGGATCTTCTCTATCTCCTCCGTCAGACCGATCTGGTACGGATCCCACACTGATGAGCAATACTCAAGTATAGGTCGAACGAGTGTTTTGTAAGCCACCTCCTATGCTGATGGACTACATTTTCTAAGGATTCTCCCAATGAATCTCAACCTGGCACCCGCCTTACCAACAATTAACTTTATATGATCATTCCACTTCAAATCGTTCCGTACGCATACTCCCAGATATTTTACAGAAGTAACTGCTACCAGTGTTTGTTCCGCTATCATATAATCATACAATAAAGGATCCTTCTATGTATTCACAATACATTACATTTGTCTATGTTAAGGGTCAGTTGCCAAGTGCCTATCCGCTGAAGATCTTCCTGCATTTCGCTACAATTTTGTAATGCTACAACTTCTCTGTATACTACAGAATCATCCGCGAGAAGAATCATGGAACTTCCGACACTATCTACTAGTTCATTTATATACAGGGTGCGTCAAAAAATGTATACACAATTTGAAGCGTCATATAAAATTTATTTCCCGTTCTACAATCCTAAATTTCTCGAAACGGAAAGCTTAAAGTCCAATTGGAAAAATAAATGTACTTTGCAAATGTGATTAATGTCCAAACTGGTGGCCTTCAGCATCAATACATATCTGAGTACGAGTCACAACTGATTCCGTACATCATACCGAAGTGTCCAATGAGATTTCTGCGCACACCACCTGAATCTCATTCCAAAGTGTGTCCAGGTTAAGTGGTTTACGTTTGTACGCCTCATCTTTTACTGTGCCCCATAAGAAGAAATCCAGCAGCGTGATGTCTGGAGAGCGTGCAGGAAACTCGATTGGTCCCCTGTGTCCTGTCCACTGGCCTGGCACATTGTGATCCAGGTATGCTCGTACGTCCCTATGATAGTGCGGCGGGGCGCCATCTTGTTGGAAATAAAACTCATCATTACCGTATAATGCACAAATGGCAGGGAATATGGAGTCAGCAAGCATTGTTAGGTACGTTTCTCCAGTAACAGTACCTTCAAAGCGGAAAGGCCCAATGAGTCCCCTTGCAGACAAACCACACTACACATTTACACCAGGCAAATTCACAGCCTTTTCAACTGTAGTGTCAGGATTACTTCAGTCCAGTACACACAATTGTGCCTATTGATAGTTCCATTGAGGTTGAATTGGGCTTCGTCTGACCAAATGATGCTACCCATAAATTCCGGTTCATGTCTCACCACCTCCAGAACCCATTCACAAAATTCTAACCTTCGATCAGGATCGTCGTCACTTAGCTGTTGCACCAGCCTCGGACTGTACACACGAAACTTGCCTTTCTTCAGAATGCGTAGCACACTACTAGCACTTACATTACTCTCACGTGCCGCTTGCCTTGAAGATTTTTGAGGCGAACGCTGAAACATTTCCAAGACCGCAATTGTGGAATCATCACTTGTAGCTGTACGAGGTCACCCTGATCGACCTTTATGCACATCACACACTGTTCCATGAATTTCGAATTTGTCTCGTAGACGTGTAATTGTTAACTATGAAGGTGCTTCTGTACCATACTCACTTCTCCACTGTCTTCGAACCGCAGCTACATTCTCAAACTTCCAGTACCACTGAATTATCTGCTTCCGCGCTTCAAAGCTCAAACGCACGTCCGCCATGTTACTTCCTTGCCACTGCTGCCACCTGTTGAAGAAACATAAAATTACTTTCTCATAGATATTCAACCTCGTAGAACGGGAAATAAATTGTCTATGACAGTTCAAAGTGTGTATACATTTTTTTGACGCACCCTGTATATTGTGAAAATCAATGGTCCCATAACACTCCCCTGTGGCACGCCAGAGGTTACTTTAACGTCTGTAGACGTCTCTCCATTGATAACAACATGCTGTGTTCTGTTTGCTAAAAACTCTTCAATCCAGCCACACAGCTGGTCTGATATTCCGTAGGCTCTTACTTTGCTTATCAGGCGACAGTGCGGAACTGTATCGAACGCCTTCCGGAAGTTAAGGAAAATGGCATCTACCTGGGAGCCTGTATCTAATATTTTCTGGGTCTCATGAACAAATAAAGCGAGTTGGGTCTCACACGATCGCTGTTTCCGGAATCCATGTCGATTCCTACAGAGTAGATTCTGGGTTTCCAGAAATAACATGATACGCGAGCAAAAAACATGTTCTAAAATTCTACAACAGATCGATGTCAGAGATATAGGCCTATAGGTTTGCGCCTTGAGCCATTCTTGAAAACTGGGACTACCTGTGCTCTTTTCCAATCATTTGGAACCTTCCATTCCTCTAGAGACTTGCGGTACACGGCTGTTAGAAGGGGGGCAAGTTCTTTCGCGTACTGTGTGTAGAATCGAATTGGTATCCCGTCAGATCCAGTGGACTTTCCTCCGTTCAGTGATTTCAGTTGCTTTTCTATTCCTTGGACACTTATTTCGATGTCGGCGATTTTTTCGTTCGTGCGGCGATTTAGGGAAGGAAGTGTATCCTGTATGCGGATGCCATTCAAGAGGGGGAGACACTGGTGCAGCATATTCACTCTGTCTTTTACAGTATCCGGATGCAGCCTGGCCGATGTGAACGTGTGAGATAGAACACACATACGTTGAGGCACATGGAAAGTTTTTTCAGCACGTAATGTAAGTGTGGCTGCATGGCACAGTGCCTATTAGACACCAGTCTCTGTAATGTTTGTTTGCATAAATGGTGTCTAGCATGGAAACTTTGCATTTCTGGACGTAAGTTTATTAGACCTTTCTTGTTCCGTATGCTCTCATCGATCAATCCCTAGAGTTCGTACACGGTGGAAAAATTCACCCGGTATTTCTCCAGATATAGCGTCCCCACGAAATAATCAGAAAAAAACTTAAAAAACGATATTTATAAAGAAGAGACATTTAAATCTTGAATGATACAGATTTTTTATCATGTACCCTAAAATAATAATTTCTCTGTGTAAGTTTCGAGTGCAAAGTAATATAACAAAATGATCTAAAGAGACGACAAGGTACGCTCTTTTGTTAATTTTTTAGTCGTCTTCACTTCTTCTCTTGTCTTGGTTGCGTGTAGACGGACATCTTGCGAGTGCTGGCAAATGTAAGCATATTTGTACTCATTAAGCAGATAATATATTGATTTAATATTATTGTGCACTTTTAATTTGTAAGAGGTGATCCCGATTTCATGTCCGCCTTCCTTGAATTAACCTGCATTCAAGTAATTTACAGTTCCACAATCACAGCGGCCGATGCAGCCAACGACACCATTACGTGGCGATATTAAGTTATAAAAAATTAGCGGAAAAACTCGCCCGCTATTAACATAATATTCATTTTTCTCCACAGCCGCACGAAGTTGCAGAAATGCGTAGCTTTAAGATTCTATTTTCAGTACCATAGCCGAGAGCCAGAGCCAGGACTCCGACTACAATACAATGGTTAACGGAGGTAAGAAAAAATACTCTCGCGCGTGTGTGGGCCGCAATTGTAATTAATAACTAAAGATTTTTTTGCTTTAAAGTAAACTGACTAGCCGAGGAAATTAATATGAAAAGCTTATTCCATTGTTCAACTTATATGCTCATGTTTTAAGATTCAGCGAGTCTAACATTCATTAACGTAAAAAATAATTTAAGATTAATATCGTTAAAAAGGAGAACTTCACAAAAGTATTTAATCGTAAATCAAAATTGAATGAAATATCATTTTCATTAAGGTACACCACGTAAGTCGGATATAATCAACATAATAACAACAATAATAATATATTAAATTACGACGGCCGAGGGGCGCGAGACGGAGAATGAAGACTCAATACAGCGATGCAACAGGGAACAGAGTCCAACTCATACGACAGCAACAACGACAACGATGGTGACGGAGCTGTGACCAGGTGGCGTCTGAGTAGCTTCCTGCAGCGATGTGGTTCCAAGCGTGAGTTGATTGAGCCGCTGCCGCCGGCCGTCCTTCATTGAGACAGGAGAGAGCGCTCGAGGCGTGCCTCAGCGGGCGCGCATGATTGGGTTCACCAGGTCCAGTCCGATTGCTGTCGGCGTCAGATGGAAACTTGCAATTCCGTTACTACGATGCCTGTGGGGTGGTATCAATATGTGATGCCACAGTTCCTACACTTAGATTTCTTCATTTGATGCTGTCTTTCTGTCCTACACTAACCTTTTGATCAAACTGTTTTTTGGCACTCTGTATTTCAGAATTTCTTAGTTCACAGTAAATCTCTGTCTTTATCTTGCGACAGGACGAGTGGATCATCTCATAACCGCTCGTATAAAAGTGTGGGTGAGCCGCCTTTTTGTTTGTTACGCAGGGAGAGCGGTCTTTTTACATTTTTTATTATTGGACAATGTGATGTTATTGTTTTCTTACCACAAGGAACCAACTCAACAAAATATCTCTAATGTGTTTCCCGATTTACCCAAAAAAATCAAATAAAATAGGTGGTTAAGGTGACCGCCCACACAAAGTGGAAAATCGGGGTTCGAGTCCCGTCCAACACAAATTTTCATTTTCGTCATCCCAATACACAAGGGTGGTACATATTCACAACTGAGAATACGTTTCCTGTAGAACTATATCCTGTTTTTCAAATGTGTGAATATTTTCTAGGTTGCAATTACCTTAAAGTAATAAGTATCCTTTAATTTACGTCTATGGTCACAAACGTTTTGCTAACAGATTACCGGTTTCGGTCTTTAATGACCATCATCAGATCTGCAGCAAAAATGGGAAAAACATAAATACACTCGCAAACTGTATACAGCTTAAGAACAATACATAGACCACAATGAAAAGTAGTACTGACAAAATTTACATTTGAGCGCTTTAAATATGAAGAGGCATACCTGTTTCATAAAAACAAAATCCTAATGTACTGCAGCCATAGTGGCATCGTCAAATGTTAAATGCGGAATCAGCAGCAGCATCGTCAAATACATATAAATAACATCATATGCACGAGTCATGTTGTCACTAGTACTACTGTTTAAAACAAGCTGCCGTACAGAAGCCACAAGATGTTTGTGTTGTAAGTTCACCAGATGTCGCTAATGTCGGCATACACTAGTTTTCAATAATTAATTGAAACAATGAAAATAAAGGGGGATACAATAGCTGAAGTCTGTAATAAGCTTACAACGTATAAAAGTCACTACAGTAATAAAAAGCAATAAAAAGAAGAACACAACAAAAGTAATATTGTTAAAAAGAGGAAGAGTTAAGAAACAGTGGTTGACATGTACTCTAGTGCCAATATTCTAGATAATGACATAACTATGTCATTTCGCCTGTGCGGAATTAATGACGTTAGCGCTAACAGAGGGCGCTGATTATGTGCAGCACTATGTTTTCTTTCATTTGTGGGTCCTTTAGCGATTTGTTTTATTGTTTTTTAATATTACCCTATGCACTATCAACGGTGTTTAATATTTATGTCATTATCTAGAATATTGGCACTAGAGCACGTGTCAACCACTGTTTCTTAACTCTTCCTCTTTTTAACAATATTACTTTTGTTGTGTTCTTCTTTTTATTGCTTTTTATTACTGTAATGCCTTTTATACGTTATGAGCTTATTACAGACTTCAACTATTGTATCCCCCTTTATTTTCGTTGTTTCAATTAATTATTGAAAACTAGTGTATGCCGACATTAGCGACATCTGGTGAACTTACAACACAAACATCTTGTGGCTTCTGTACGGCAGCTTGTTTTAAACAGTAGTACTAGTGACAACATGACTCGTGCATATGATGTGATTTATATGTATTTGACGATGCTGGTACTGATTCCGCATTTAACATTTGACGATGCCACTATGGCTGCAGTACATTAGGACTTTGTTTTTATGAAACAGGAATGCCACTTCATATTTGAAGCTCACAAATGTAAATTTTGTCAGTACTTCTTTTCATTATGTTCTACGTATTATTCTTAAGCTGTATACAGTTTGCGAGTGTATTTATGTTTTTCCCATTTTTGCTGTAGATCTGATGATGGTCATTAAAGACCGAAACCAGTAATCTGTAAACAAAAAGTTTGTGACCATAGACGTAAATTAAAGGAAAGTTATTACATACGTGAGTCACTGTCTTCTCGCGACGATGTCGCAGCTTGTGTATCTTAAAATAATTTTCCATGAGTTTGGGAATGTTATGGGCCAATTAAAAATATAGTTCATCTACGTCAATGTTTTCCACAATGGCGAGTGAGTTATCCTGTACAGAAGAGACGCGCGTGCGTGCATAGGTGCATGCACGTGTGTGTATGTGTGTGTGTGTGTGTGTGTGTGTGTGTGTGTGTGTGTATGTGTGTGTGTGTGTGTGTGTTTTGCAGAAGATATGTGAGTATTATAATTTTATTGTGAGACATTTTGGATACGGGTTTGAGCTGGAACTGTGAGCATTTTATTAAGTGGTTTCGCATGGATCTTTTTGCTTGTGCTTTGCTAAATGAAGAAGACGTGAAGGTTGTGGAATAGCAGTTTTGTGCGCCGTATTGTTTTAACCAGCGGGGGTCACTGCTTAATTGTGGAAGTTAAATAAGTGATAATTTATGATAATAACAGTGAATTGTGTCAATTAGACGCTGAAATGTATCGAAATGTGGTTCGTTCTTCAGAACTGTATTAAGGTGAGACTAAGATTTTCAAGCAGTCGACTAAAGTTCGAGAGACAGAATCCGACCAATTTTATGGGCAATTCGCACATACTTTGTATTGTGTGTGTGTGAAATAAAATAACTGTGCACGGTCTGATAAAAGAAAGTTAGAACTGTGGACTGTATTATGCGTTTTTGGACCTAATTTGATATAACAGTTCCACCATACCTTCCGTCTGCCATTGTTGAGGCTCTCAGTATGTCGGAAAATGTCAAATTATGGACTCTTAGCGCAGAACACCATTAAGCTCCATTTAAATACTCTGTTACGGATATTAACATTGGAGATACCTGTACGTCAATGTCACCAAGATCGTCCACATTGTCTTAGTGGCGGTCGTAGATATAGTTACAGCATTATCGTGGCTACGTTACCCACAGGTATATAATCTCTGAGATCTCTCTTGTATTTGACGATTGGCCATCTGGTCGATCAGGCAATGCTAGATTGTTTTGCCGTCAGCTGCTATGAATGCTGAAAAAATGCAGATATTTGTCACAGGGCACACATAGCTACAGAATGAAAGGATTAAATAAGCAGTTTTAAACGATTATCTATTTTAAAAGTTAATTCATTACATATACGGCTACAGAACTGATATGCTTACTTAAGCTATTATCACATCTACGAGAACAAGAGAGACGTCGGCCAAGAGGAGGGCAGCGTACATTGTCCCCTCTATATATATATTATTATCTCTGATATATATATATATATATATATATATATATATATATATATATATATTGGAGGCAATATATAGTCATGGTATTAATGAGAATTATTATCTCTGATATATATATATATATATATATATATATATATATATATCATTAATACGATGACTATAATAAGTCTATACGACGCATATTGACTATGATTCATTGTACAGGGTTACTCTAAATGATGGACCCGTTTTCTAAACTTCGTATGTGCTGAAGTACAAACTGAAAATGAACAAGCTTTATACCAACGAAAAGATGAAGTTTCAAAGTTTTTCCACAATATTTCATATCAGTTTAATAAATTTAATAATTTGTAATTAATTGTTCAATGTGGCCACCGTTGATTCCACGGCAAAATCGACGCGGTAACCAAACTCGTCTCATACACACGAAAGCGTATCTGTTGTTACTGAGTGCATGGCAACAGTGATCTGGTTCCGCAGATCGTTCAGAGTGGTTGGTAGAGGCGAAACGTGAACAACTGCCTTCACATAAATGGAACTCTACAGGCCGTTTCTGAAACCATCACCGCCCACCCGCCGACGCCCGGCAAAATCTCTGAAACTCATCAGGTTACCTTCCATTCAGAAAGCTGTTGCACTCAGCGACTGTTATATTGACTTGCAAATTATAGTTTGCAGCGATCATTCGTCCTTTTTAAATTTTACTGGCGCATCTAGATTTCAGCTAGAAGCTAGCCATTCTCAATGCATGTAATGCCTGTTGGTCGGGGTTCATCCACAGTTCATTGAATACACATCTTTGAAACTTCCTCCATTCATTGGTCTAAAGCTTGTTCATTTTGGATTTGTACTTGAATACATACGAATTTTTTAAAATTGGTTCATCATTTAGAATTACCCTGTATCAATAAGTTTTACAAATAATAGGTTTGTCCGTATGTCCACATGATGTGTTCTGCTAATTTCACACAGTCTCATATATACTTCGTCGAAATGCATTTTATGACAACACTTAGGGACACCGCCGGCTGGGGTGGCCGAGCGGTTCTAGGTGCTACAGTCTGGAACCGCGCGACCACTACGGTCGCAGATTCGAATCCTGCCTCGGGCGTGGACGTATGTGATGTCCTTAGGTTAGTTAGGTTTAATTAGTTCTAAGTTCTAGGGGACTGATGACCTTAGAAGTTAAGTCCCATAGTGCTCAGAGCCATTTGAACCATTTGAACAAGAAGTTGGAACACATTCAACAAATAATTGAGGACATAGGTTGGAAGTATTAGTCTGAGATGAAGAAGATGGCACAGGAGAGGAATTCGTATTGAACCAGTTAGAAGGCTGATGATCTAAAAAAAAAAGTGTTTTAGTACTACTGATTATTCATACCTACCCAGTTTAAAGACGCCTCTGAGTTCTTTATATGTCGTCAGGTATAATTTTATCAGTCTCGTGAACCTTGAGTTGCATGACGTACACTGTATTTTATAAAACCTGCTCGTTCGAATTTGCTCTTCTTACGGAAATATATTTTTAAGTTTCTCGCTTTAAATACTAACAACACTAAATTGTCTAAGTTATAAACATCAGTTTATGACCGTTGTTTTGAAAATTGCAAGTACTTCCGACTGATGATTCAAAGACGAATAGCCATATGATTAAAGTGAGATTCAATGAACGATAAGCTGTTTCAGATTTTCCGGAGATTGATGTATACAAAGTAAATGTAACAGCTGATTTAACAACCTCCTGCTCGGTGAAGTCCAAAAACGGATAACATTAAAAGTGATAGCTAATTCTATTCGCAACGACAGTATAAATTTCCTTTCACAACGTATACGTGAACTACAGGAAAATCTGAGCGCTTAGTTGACAGTCGGCGTCCAGCTGTTGGCGATAAGTGGACCTTATCGACGATCGATAGCAGACTGAACGCTGGCGTCATTATCCTGTGAGCCACAGTCAGTTTCCTCTCCACGAGGCTTTCGGAGGGTGAGGTAACCCACAGACAACCCTAGTGCTGCTTAGGCTCAACATGCATGCATGAGCTGCTTTTCTGTTTAAATGCTTTGGCAACACTCGACGCATATCGCTATTATGCTTTCTCTCCTTTCTGTTATTATAACGAACCAGAATAAATAATGTTCAGACTGTTAATCACTCATCAAATGGTGACTAGCATGCTAATGAGTATTATGGAGCGATTAGCAGCTACGAAAGAATCCAAGCCTAGTACAATTCCGCCATCCAGAAAGTACCAAACGAAATAGCGGCAGCGCTGGAAATTGCTGCAGTAACTTTCACGAAAACGTCAAACGTGTTTGGTATGCAAAAAAGAACGTTAATCCTAAAAGTCTCATTTTCACTGTACTCTCCATCCAATCTGCAATGTAATTCAGGTCCTTACTCAACGTAAGCTTGTCAAATGAGTAGGCCCAACTGCGTTGCCTATATTCACAGCGATATTGCGCGTTGGGTTTTGGTCCATACAAAAAAATGGTTCAAATGGCTCTGAGCACTATGGGACTTAACATCTGAGGTCATCAGTCCCCTCGAACTTAGAACTACTTAAACCTAACTAACCTAAGGACATCACACACATCCATGCCCGAGGCAGGATTCGAATCTGCGACCGCAAAAGTCGCGCGGTTCCGGACTGCAGCGCCTAAATCGCGTGGCCACCGCGGTCGGCTTGGTCCATACCTTACATATTTGTTATCATTATCTTCGAAGTTTTGGTGTTTTACGCTCTGGTGTCCAACTTTCTTTAATGCTGGCTGCGCGTTTTACTGTTATTTAATCTCCCAGATACAGTTTCAGTTTTGGGGATGCGTAGGATCCGTTAAGCTGAGAATCAAGGATTTATAATCCGCTTGCTCATTTCGTCATATCCAGCGGCAAAAGATGTAGCAACAGTACTGCTCCACACTTTCAGCCTTCATATTCAAAATGACGTCGATCTTGTGGTGCCATGCCTATTACCCTAGTCGAGTTTGGAACAACCTTGCCAAAAACTGAAAACATTGATAGTTCTCGGACGCCCACCGATTTTACGTAAGTCAAAATAAACTCGCCAGACGATGAGCTACTTTGTCGTAGTTTCAGGCAACTCCTCCAGTAGCCTCAGTAACAGCTGCGATTCCCTCAGGCGTAAACAGAATAACTTTCTGATGAAGGAAGCAGTGTGCAACCACTCCTGCCACAATTCGCGTTGCTAAGCTACATACAATGGATGCCACATTTTTTAATTCGTACATCAGGGTACGTTAAGAAGATATGAAAACTGATTACTATTGCTTTTCAGCAGCTCTAATACTCTTGGTAACTTAAGTTACCCATTAAATAAATAAGAGGAATGCTTATCCCATCCATTCACAGAAGCTCTTTCAGCTTACTCCATCCCTTGGACGCAGTTCTCCCAGCAGGCTTCCAATTATCGTCGACGACACACATCATTAATACTGGAAGAATAGCGAATCGTCTGAATCCCCATTCACAACAGTCGAAACTCACTGCTGGTATCACTTCCCTCACTTAGTGAGTACGGCTTCGATTGTAATAATGAGCATGAGTTTCTTACTTGACAACCTGGTCCAGATACTTACGCAATAAATTTCCTTCCATTGGTTTCAAAAGAAACGAGTTAAGAAGGATGAATTCGCGATGCAACAACTCCTCCCAAATTGCTAAAAATTTCGATCAGCGTTAGTTAACCCGCCTGTTGCTCCCGTCTATCCAAACACCTCTGGCAGTTTGGTCCAAAATACGGAGTGACCCATAGTGAGAAAAACGACGCTAAACATGACTTTAGAAGAAGTGGTGAATCAGTTGCGTTGATTTACATTTGAACTTTTTTTTTCAACAATTTATGCGAAATTGTAGGGGGAGTTACTGGGGGTTGGAGTATTCACAGCGACAAGTACAAACATTATTTCTATCGAGATTACATCTGTGGACAGACAAGATGAGAAACCTTCTAAAGAGCTAGTGCGTCAAGGGGTCGAGTCCGTAGTCTCACTAATGGTCACCTCAGGCAAGAGAATGGCGATTTCACAGGAGATGCAGACAGAACTTCCAATTGCTAGAGAAGTATAGCACAGTGCTGTAGTGAAATACGGTGGTATTTTGGGCGGCTGACTGATGCAACATATTTTACAGTCAAGAGTAGAGGTTACTCATTCTATATGATCGTTAACATTCCACACGGAATGTACGTGTGTTCAGTGTACCATGTTGCGTGTTTTTGTTTCTCTAAGCAAAAGCCACATTGATCTTGTTAATTATGGTTTACGAGATAGACTTAATTTATTACATACTTGTACACTACTGGCCACAAAAATTGCTACACCAAGAAGAAATGCAGATGATAAACGGGTGTTCATTGGACATATATATTATACTAGAGCTGACATGTGATTCCATTTTCACGGAAATAGGGTGCGTAGATCCTGAGAAATCAGCACCCAGAACAACCACCTCTGGCCGTAATAACGGCCTTGATACGCCTGGGCATTGAGTCAATCAGAGCTTGAATAGCGTGTACAGGTACAGCTGCCCACGCAGCTTCAACACGATACCACACTTCACCAGGAGTAGTGACTGGCGTATCGTAACGAGCCAGTTACTCGGCCACCATTGACCAGACGTTTTCAATTGTTGAGAGATCTGGAGAATGTGCTGGCCAGGGCAGCAGTCGAACATTTTCTGTATCCAGAAAGGCCCGTACAGGACCTGCAACATGCGGTCGTGCACTACCCTGCTGAAATGTAGGGTTTCGCAGGGATCGAATGAAGGATAGAGCCACGGGTCGTAACACATCTGAAACGTCCACTGTTCAAAGTGCCGTCAATGCGAACAAGAGGTGACCGAGACGTGTAACCAATGGCACCCCATACCATCACGCCGTGTGATACGCCAGTATGGTGATGACGAATACACGCTTCCAATGCGCTTTCACCGCGATGTCACCAAAGACGGATGCGACCATCATGACACAGTAAGCATAATCTGGATTCAACAGAAAAAATGATGTTTTGCCTTTCGTGCACCCAGGTTCGTCGTGGAGTACACCATCGCAGGCGCTCCTGTCTGTGATGCAGCGTCAAGGGTAGCCGCAGCCATGGTCTCCGAGCTGATAGTCTATGCTGCTGCAAACGTCGTCGAACTGTTTGTGCAGATGGTTGTTGTCTTGCAAACGTCCCCATCTGTTGACTCAGGGATCGAGACGTGGCTGCACGATGCGTTACAGCCATGCGGATAAGATGCCTGTCATTTCGACTGCTAGTGATACGAGGCCGTTGGGATCCAGCACGGCGATCTGTATTACCTCCCGGAACCCACCGATTCCATATTCTGCTAACAGTCATTGGCTCTCGACCAACGCGAGCAGCATTGTCGCGATACGATAAACCGCAATCGCGATAGGATACAATTCGACCTTTATCAAAGTCGGAAACCTGATGGTACACATTTCTCCTCCTTACACGAGGCATCACAACAACGTTTCACCAGGCAACTCTGGTCAACTGCTGTTTGTGTATGGGAAATCAGTTGGAAACTTTCCTCATGTCAGCACTTTGTAGGTGTCGCCACCGGCGCCAACCTTGTGTAAATGCTCTCAAAAGCTGATCATTCGCATACCACAGCATCTTCTTCCTGTCGGTTAAATTACGCATATGTAGCACGTCATCTTCGTGGTGTAGCAATTTTAATGGCCAGTACTGTAATTGTATGTATTTATAATTTATTGTGTTGTATATTAACATAGATTTTAGTTGAATAATACCCTTGACATTATTATCACCCTGTGAGCGTGATCCATTTTTTATGTGCCGCTGAACAGAAAATTATAATACTGTAGTGAGTTGATGGTAGCATTATTTTGGTGAACAGCTGCCAATGAAAGTGCTTGTAGATCCAGATTCAGTTGAATCCTAACAATAAGTAAGTCCTAATTAAGCCACGGAATTGTCTTCTGAAGTTTTGCCTGTTGTAAGTGGTTACTGAAGAAAGTTTCAAGAGTGGGACTTGAAACTCTGGGAGAACGCACATCAATGATAAGATTCGCTGATGAAATCGGTATCCTCAGCGAAACTGAAGAAGAATTCCAGGGCCTGTTGAACGAAAAGGAAAGGTTAATGAGTACACAATATGGACTGAAAGTAAACCGAAAATACGCAGAAGTAATGAGAAGCAACAGAAATGAGAACAGCGGTACAATTGATATTAAAATTGGTGATAACGAAGTAGACAAAGTTAAAGAATTCTTCTGCCTCGAAAGCTAAGTGACCAGGAAGTAAGGATGACATAAAAAACAGGCTGCAGATTAGCACGCGCAAAATGGCTCTGAGCACTATGGGACTTAACACCTGAGGTCATCAGTCCCCTAGAACTTAGAACTACTTAAACCTAACTAACCTAAGGACATCACACATATCCATTCCCGAGGCAGGATTCGAACCTGCGACCGTAGCGGTCGCGCGGTTCCAGACTGAATCGCCTAGAACCGCTCGGCCACCACGGCGGCTGCACACGCAAAGGGGACATTCCTGGCTTAAAGAAGTCTACTGGTATCAAACGTAGATCTTAATTTGAGGAAGAACTTTCTGAAAAATGCACGTTTGGACCACAGCATTGTATGGCTGTGAGACACGGACTGTGGTAAAAGCGGAACAGAAGAGATGTGGTGCTACGGAAGTGGACTAGGTTATTTACGGAACCTATTTTCATTTGCCATTGTGTATGTGAGCAAACGCTGCATATTGTGAGCTATTTTTGTTGCTCATTCAATTTTCCCTACTGAGGTGAAGTCTACTTTAAATTTTCTTATACATGCTGTAGGCATTTTGTTTTGGTTGGCAGGAGAGCCAACACCGTGTTACTAGAAGGAGGCCGAAAGGCACGCGTTTTAACTCACGCAGGCTGGCGTGAGGTCTGGAACAGGACAAGGAAATTAGAATTTAGGAAAACGGACGTAGCTGGTGGAATACTTAACTTTACTCCGTTAATGGTGAACGTCGGTCTTGACGGTACATGATTCAATATCAATAGTAACTGATAATGGCGCCTTGCTAGGTCGTAGCAAATGACGTAGCTGAAGGCTATGCTAAACTATCGTCTCGGCAAATGAGAGCGTATTTTGTCAGTGAACCATCGCTAGCAAAGTCGGTTGTACAACTGGGGCGAGTGCTAGGAAGTCTCTCTAGACCTGCCGTGTGACGGCGCTCGGTCTGCAATCACTGATAGTGGCGACACGCGGGTCCGACGTATACTAACGGACCGCGGCCGATTTAAAGGCTACCACCTAGCAAGTGTGGTGTCTGGCGGTGACACCACACACTTCTAGTTGTTAACCTTTTATTTCAAGCCCTACCTTCAAGAACTGTAATTTGGTCTTCAGATTAAGTTCAGTTGTATTACTTCTTGTTATTTGTCTGGAAGGATATTTCATATTTAATAAATTTTTGGGAAAATTGAGGCTATGTCTGTAAAGACCCCAGCCTGAATCCACTCTGCCAGTAATTAATTTTGGAAAAGGGCAAGTGAAAAAAGTCTTAATATGAATGAAACTTTAACAACTCAATAGCGATTTACCAATCAGAGGTCAAATTCCGTAAAACTTTATTTTTTATGTAGTTGACATATGTATAAGAAGTGCATAATAAGTAGCAAAGTTCATATTCAATTAGTTTCTGTTTCAACATGGTACTGGCTTTGTCTGTGTCAGTAAACTGGTTTATTAATAGAAGTAAACATAGGTAAGAAAGAGTTAGAGTAGATACTTATCTGGTAAGTGAGGAAGAGTATATAAGATAGTGAATTATAGTGTGGTGATGAGTGGCATGTGCAAAACGACTAAATTAGTATATAAATTTTAATTTAGACGAAAGGTTTCCTTGTAAGAATATAAGTTGCTGGACTGAGTTTAAGAAAGTAAGATTTTATAACTATGAGCCCCAAGTGGCACAGGTCAATAGTCAAGCAGAATGCCAACAAGGCAGGACCACTGATGGAGCAGAGGGAAACACAGAAGCTATTGCAACACCGTGAACAAGCTGGGCATCCGATCTAGTAATTTATCAAACTGCTATCTCGGTGATGCAGGCTATCATCTCAATGGTGACTTCACAAACGGTTGCAAGAAAGCTTAAGACAGACGCAAGAATAACTGTTCAATTTACTGACGCAGTCTGACAGGTGAAGCTGTGAAATTCTGAAGCGACCAACAGAGCTCACCAAATTGGAAAACTAGAAGGAATGATGTCATTGCTGCCTGTCTATAGCAAAGCACACAAGCTCGTCTTGTATAAATACAACTTTCGTTGTGTGGAGTTCTCTTCAGTTCCTTCCATCCTGTCGACGTGGGAGGCCAATGTCAGTTGGTCCTCTACTCTTTGTTCACCCTCTACTCATGTAGTCATCTTCGATCTTCCCAGAATGAGATTTTCACTCTGCAGCGGAGTGTGCGCTGATATGAAACTTCCTGGCAGATTAAAACTGTGTGCCCGACTGGGACTCGAACTCGGGACCTTTGCCTTTCGCGGGCAAGTGCTCTACCAAGGTTCGCAGGAGAGCTTCTGTAAAGTTTGGAAGGTAGGAGACGAGACACTGGCAGAAGTAAAGCTGTGAGGACCGGGCGTGAGTCGCGCTTCGGTAGCTCAGATGGTAGAGCACTTGCCCGCGAAAGGCAAAGGTCCCGAGTTCTAGTATCGGTCGAGCACACAGTTTTAATCTGCCAGGAAGTTTCATCTTCTATGGAGCAGTAAGTATTGTCTGCAGTGACTTGGTTGCTGTGAGCCAAAACACTAACTACTGAGTCAAGACTGATATGGAGCTGTGGTCAGCGCCATCTGGCAGGCCTTTTGCAGGCCTAACGGGAAGGGCCTGAGCACAGATCATCATCCATCATCCTGTGGACAAGGCAGTGCTGCTACTCACCTCTGGACCTAAGCCAGACTTCAGTTGTGCCAAGCTCTCTCTCCTAATGATAGGCCACAGCACATCTCTGCAGGACTTCACATACTCCGAGCAGAGTTGGTAGATGCCTGTATGCAGTCTATGATGGGGTCATAGGTGCCTTGACTGTCATCTCTCAGAAGCTGTGTACAGCCTCACTTGGCGCAAACACTGCTGAGCACTATCGCAGGCGAGGTGATGGGCCTCGTGACGTCACTGCTAATGAACCGAAACGCAACTGGGTGCTGAGTGCCGAACAGCACATTTTGTGGTGTTAAGCTGCTGCCAGCCATGCCCACACTTGCTGTATGAATGTTGAAGCATTAAGTGTTTATTTTGTGAACAATAAATATTTAATACTGCAGTACTGTTTTAACAATGCATTTCACCATAAGGCAGGCATCTACCCTCGGAGTTGGCGTACTCATATCTTTTGGGTGGTCAACCATTGGCCTTGTCGTAACCATGACCATAAATCGATAAACTAGCCACTGTAACGTCCTAACGCCTAACACTTTGAATCGTTCCATTAGTATGTAAAGAATAACTGTGATGGTAAACTTCTACATTATTTGATACTGAACATACTCAGACATTTCTCTCTTTACTTATACTGATCATCACTAAACTGATACACAATATTTTTTTAGCACAACGCAGTCTGACTTTCAATAACCCCTACAAAAGAATGGCCCTGACTAACAATAACCTATACCTTCCATGAATCACTTACCTCACAAAAATCTTAGTTACTCGAACTACTGCAGTGCAGTGAGTGCCAATACTGCCAGCTAAATAAAAGATTCTAACTACTGAAGGCACTAACTACTGATAGGCATAGTTAGCAAATGAAAGATTTTGATAGAGATGTTTTTACCTTAATAATGTTTACTCTTTCTGATGGAGACACGTCCATATCGTCCGCTCTCAAAACTCTGTTATCTCTGTCCCCACATCCACTACTGCTGGCGGCTCACCTCCAACTGCGCAACGCTATGCGCTGTTCACATCCAATTGCCCAACACTACTCTAGCGAATATTCCAACAATGCCAATCAGTCACAGACTGCACACAACACAGTCAGTGATTTTCATACAGAGCGCTACGTGGCGTTACCAACATAAAAACCTAAACACCCTACTTACGTAACCCCCATGATCCCCACAAAAAATTTTACAAATTGTTTTGAGCAGTGGTCAATACAAATTTGCTAATTTTTTTTAAATTAACCATAAAAAATATACCAAATGCACACAATTATTGATACAATGTTGGTCGAAAGCAAAAATTGTTCTCATAAAGACAGTCCTGATCATTCATCACAGTATTAACTGAAGTTTTTTTTTGTTCTCAAAGTCTGAGTAGTAAAAGAAAATGCACGCAGAAGTAGTGGATTTCCATGCAGTCTCGAAGAAGTAGTGTTGGCCTTCCAACGGAAAGACATTGGTGACTATTGACATGCAGACAGGTAATGGGCCACAACAGAGCAAACCCACAGCAGAGTCAGTCGAAGTTTTGAAGAATATTGGTAGGTAGGTCATCACAGAGCAGAACCACAGTAGTTCTGGTAGAGATTATGGTATTGGTGGGCCACCAGAGGTGCAAACCCACTGCAGTCCTTGTAGAGATAATGGTATTGGTGGGCCAGCAAAGGTGCAGACCCACTGTAGTCTTTGTAGAGACGGCCAGCAGCCATCTGTTGCGACTGTATGGGTACACAATCACCATCGAAGAGTCTTGTGGACAATATAGCGAAGAGTCTTGCGGACAATATAGCAAGTCCATAAACCACTACTTGCGCACTCACAAACTTTTTGGAATGTCCTTAGAACCAGCAGTGCTGTTAACCAGTCCCTTGCTGAATTATCAGCACATGTGCAAACACTAACAGTCCCTTTTTTTAACTTCTCACATATTATGCATATACTATGACCAACAGAAACGTGTCCAGTGAAATGAAACTTAATTTGAAGAACTGGTGTCTATACAATTATAAATTTACAACATAAGAATACAATTACAAAGGTACAAAACAAATCATTTAAGATCATAATAATACAGATCACATTTGTAGTAATACAGGCTTTACAAAAGAATAGAAATAAACATATTCATCAGTGTTACAGGAATTATGACATAAGTAAATACATAAAAGATGAGAATAGCTTTCGAAACATCAACTTCACACATGAGCACTAAAGAACAGAATAAATAATGTCTAAACATCTTTACAATGTAAATAACATACTATAAATGCAAATTATATTTGAACATAACAGTATACATCATCACAGTGAATGTAGCTTAGTATTAGAAAAATTCTACAACGTAACTCTTATCAGATAAACACATAAAGATGCGAAGAACACAAATACACAATGGTACATAAACACATAGCGGAATAATATAAAAGGAAAGGACATGGTTTGTTTTCAGTATGACATTTGGTACTGCAGTACTTATCGTATTTGATTTGCAAACAAATCTTTCTTTACTTCTTGGAGATCTCCCTTTGATCATCATTGTTCCCAAAAAGTTCTGTCTATACCTGTTCTGCACTGTATACTACTTTTTTTGCCAAACTTTTTTTTATTATACCTTCTCAATGCATTTCTTCCAATTCATCACAACCCATTATCTTATATAGCCTACCCCCTCTTACTAACTTAAATCTGCTGAGCTAAGATATATATACTAAGGGACGAGGCAATGCAGCAGCACAAAACAATTAACACAAACAGCAATGACAAAAAAATGCAAATTGGCAAAGCAAGCAGCAATAAATATAAATTAGCAAAGCAAATGCAGCATTACAACTAATATGAGCCAATGTGCAGCAATAAGAAAAATAAATCAGTAGTAAAACTGGCTTAATACAGTGTAAAATTCAGTAGAACTATGCCTGACAAACAGCAGCAGCAAATGCAATAACTTATATCTAAACATGATAAAGCTCAAGCAGAAAGGATATTACAGTAAAGATAGGAAATGCCTAATACCTATGTCAGATTTTAACACTAGAGTGGTGCATCACAATAACTTACTCTACCGAAAGAGTTACCAAACCGTAGAAAAATTATGTATGCAATTCCTGTGACGGGAAATGACTATTTGTGCTCCCTTTTTTTAAGAAAGTAGATCATAAAATCATTATTTAATGGATCTGTAGGCATAAAATAGTGATATTACTACATTTATTAAATTTTATTTTAACCAATGCTGCAGTGCAACCAGAAACTATATATTAAACAAAATAGGCAAATATATACATAAAGCAAGGCATGAACCGTCATTCACTAACCATATGGCATTTCATAAGGCAGTAAAATATCTTTCAACAGAAAGACATTAGTCGAAAATATTTCTCATCATTTCATTAGGCATTTCAGTAAATATCAGAAAGTACAAGCTCCAAACTGTAATCATATGTTTTCAAGTATGAGCGTGTCTTATTTGCGATGCTTTCTACAAAGGAATGTCAATATGGAGGCTAATGGCCTCATTTTTCTCCACCTGTCCCTCTGAAAGGTATGCACTAATGGATTTTTTTCCAGGCGACTGTCACGCAGCTGAGCGTCCACAGTGCATTAAATCAAGGTCACTTACCTTCCTTACCAACGTATTTACAACAGCAGTTTCCGCTACAGTGACAGTCTGATACAAATGAAATTTCACAGGTCGAGAAATTACAATAGAAACGTGTAGAAACGAAATCTCATGAATAGCAGTGTTGTGATACATTCATGCATGTACACACATTTCATAAGGCAAGTACGATTCGTGGTTTCCAACATCCTTTTTCACAAGTCCGAATCCGTAAACACTACTCATTATTTCTTACCTTATTACACATATAAATATTCGTCGACACTTCTTCAATATTTCTTCATAATAAATACATAGCATAATCAAATTCCTCATATTGCATCAGCTTATTGATCATAAACATACCTCAACAGCATAATACACACTATTGTCATAATAACATCATCATTGCAGCTTCTTTCAATAATTTCAGAACCTAAAAAAAAATTCTCTGCTCATTTCAGTAGTGTCATCTTCCTCAAACATACTTCAAAAATCATAATCCCGTACCAAATACATCATTCAAAGCTCTCATATTATTACAATGGTTCTGAAAAAATATGAAGAGTTCACAAAGTACAGACAAAATACAATTTCACAAGTGTAAAGTTATCCAACTCTGTAACTGTGTAAACATGTGTCATTGAAGTAGTAAAAAAAATGTTTGTCTCTCTCAGTTAAATGATCAGATAGCTGTGTAATTCTGTGTTAGAGAAATATGGTACCGATGTGTAAAGTTGTACAAGCAAATACCATATTAGCTAGGGCTCCTAGCGCTTGAGACACACTTAGTACACAACGTAGGCATGTACCCCCTGAGGATAAATGTAATTATACCCTCAGGTGTCACAGATTACAGCAATAGAATGAAATGTATCACCGAAAACCTTCTTTGTATCTTTGTAATTCAAAAGTCATTAAAAAATGTTTTAAGCACAAAAATTTAATCACTCAAATGTGTTTCCTACAGCGCTAACCTGTGCATCTTGCTGTAAGATAATTTCTAGCATTACTTGATGGTAAAAATGTGTCAAGTGTCGTAGTTATCGTCCTCTGTAAGCAAAGTTCTGCAGAAGTCAATGTACTTACCTTATCATAAACAAAAGTGAAATGCTATGTGTATAGATATCGTGGTTACTACGCTTATTGCCGAGATAAAAAAGTACTATACTGTAACGTATTGTTATGGGAAAGGCTGTCTCATCACGACTATACCATAAAAGTTACTACTAAAACATGTTTTACTTTCCAGAATAATACAGTAAAACTGTGCAGATATAAAACAGATACAGCGCAAAAGCAATAATGTAAATTGTGTTATTCATTAATAGCGTCATGTATTATCGTGTAGCTGTCAAATAAACTAAACACTGTGTCATGTGAAACTTCCTGGCAGATTAAAACTGTGTGCCCGGCCGAGACTCGAACTCAGGACCTTTGCGTTTCGCGGGCAAGTTCTCTACCAACAAAGCTACTCAAGCTGTGTCATCTGTTATCTTTCAGAAATTACTGTAAAACCAGAATGTCTTTTCAAGTAAACCAAAATGTTGCATTAAAATCTCATTAGCAGTATATGTTCTAAGTATGTAAGCCTTATAGTCGTTACATAATCATGCAACGAACAAGCAAGAATGTACACACAATAACTATGTGTCTTCTGTTCACTATAACAATGCATTCGTAATTACTGTCTAAATATGTTCTGTAGGTTCTTGCCTGAATAGTTGACTTCAAAACATTGTTACATGTTAACAGTTTCTAAGTGTGATAAAGCGTACTAGAAAAGTGAAGAGAAAAATTTTGAGGCAAAGACTAAGTTAAAAAGCAGATTATCTCCCAATAAACGGTTTTATATGTGAAATGTGGTGCAACCCTTTACTCTTCCTAGTACGCAGAGTTTCAACTTAACGCAATTATCATGTGGTATATGTCGGATTCTATAAGGTCCATTGTAAATCAGAAAGAATTTGAGACTCAAGTGTTTCTTCTTACGTGACAATGAATGAGCTTTAATGAGAACTTTCTGACCAATGCATTTGTTTTACTGTGTAGTTTTCTCCTTTTGTCTGCAGCAGAATTTATATTTTTAATAGCCAAATCAGTTATGTCTTTGTGTCGAAGTTTATGTGTATTAGGAAAAGGTAAAAGCTCTCTGATTCTGTTTGGTGGATCTTCATACTTCAGTGCAAGAATAGGTGGTAAAGCAGTGAAGTCATCAGGTATTTCATTCAGCACGTTTTGAAATAAGTGTAAATATCTGTCCCAATACTAATGCTAAGCTGTGACAATAAAGTTTGAAAAGCTTATTGATTTATTTTATAATCCGTTCAGACGGTTTACAATGTCATGAGTACAATGAAATAAAAACAGGTTTGATTTTACGATTCTGAGCCATGCGTGACCAAACAGCAGATCTGAATTGCGGTCCGTTATCTGAAATGACTTTACTAATGTGTCCAACTTCACGTAAGAAATTTTTAACAAAGGCGATGGATACAGACCGTACTGTGGCTTTGTGTAACGGTGTGAAAGAAACGAATTTTGAAGTAAGTTCAGCAGCGACTAAAACGTACGAAAATCCATTCAATATTCTTACAAGGGGTCCCAAGGGATCAACAGCAGCAAAGTCTTTTAATTTAGAAGGAATTATAGGAAACAACGGAGCACAATGTGAGATAGTTGGTGGCTTAGCCTATTGACAAAGTTTACAAACAGACAAGACTCTTCGAGTTCTCTTTTCCATATTGTTAAAATAACAAGTCATCTGAAGAATACGATAACATTTTCGTAGACCAAATGGGGTTAGCTGAAATAAATGTACCAAATGAGCTTATTAGCAAAATCGTCAGGAATGCAAAGTACCCATAGCTTGTCATCAACAATGCAGCGTTTGAAGAGTATGTTGTTTCTAACCAGACAATAATGCCGAATCTGTGTGTGTGTCTTTTCATGCCATTTACTTTTGATGTCTTTCCAAATTGGATCCTTATCTTGCTCATGAGCAATGTCCTTTAAAGATGTGGTGATGAAGTTTTCAAAGGCGACTTTCTGAATGTAAAGAATACTTTAATTTTTCTCGAGTTTGCCTTCTGTGTTACTTTTCTCAAGCCCAGCCAGTGCACGTGATAGTGCGTCCGCAACAATGTTTCCCTTGCCGGAAATGTAGACTATTGTGAAGTGGAATTCTTGCAGAAACAGTGCCCAACGTTTTAACCTGTCATGATTTAATTTTGAAGACATAAGAAATTGTAATGCACGATCTTCACTCTATACTTTTACGTGCTTACCAGAAAGAAAGAAACTGAATTTGCTAAATGCCCAAATGATAGCTAAAGCTTCTAATTCAGTAACATAATAATTTTTTTCGGATTTTTAACGCATGGCTAGCAAAAGCAATGGTTTTCTGAATAGTAGTGTCATTTTCTATGGCTTCTTGAAATAAATGGGCACCAAGACCGACTTTGGAAGAATTCGTACTAAGGCAGAAATCTTGTGACAGATCTGGATGAGCTAGTATTGGCGCGTTAAGTAGCGCTTCTTTCAAAGAAATAAATTCCAATTGTGCCTGTTCGTCCCAACTCCAAACAGTATTTTTTCCAGTGAGAGAACAAAGTTTTGGTGTAACTAGAATTTGCATATTGAGAAAACGACGGTAAAAATTTACACGACGTAGAAAACTGCGGTCTTTTTTTTTTTTTTTTTTTGTGGATGGAACTGGAATGGCTCTGATTGCTTCTAGCTTTTCAGGATCCGGCTGAATTCCAGTTGAATGCCTGAATGCCTGTCCCAAAAATTTTACCTTCGTTCTACCGAATTCAGACTTTTCCGCGTTAACTGTAATTCCAGAGTCTGAAAAAATGCGTAACACACTGTTGAAGATGCGATTATGTTGTTCTCATGAGGCTTCTGCTATTAGAATATCGTCCACATATGAAGTGATATGACGTTTTATGAACTCAGGTAATATGGAATTTAGCCCACGAATGAATGCTGCCGAAGAAATGTTCAAACCATAAGGAAGTTTCCGAAATTGACAACCAACGCCGAAACAAAGAAAAGCTGTGTATTTTCTACATTCTGGATGAAGTTCGATCTGATAAAAGCTGGATCTGAGACCAATGGAAGACAACACTTTTACACCATTAAAATTTTGAAGAAGTTCTTCCGACGTTTGTGGCCTGTCTGTTTCAGGAATGATGATAGTATTGATTTGTCTCGAATCTAAGACAAGCCTGATCGATCCATTTTTCTTCTCAACAACATGTAATAGATTGTTGTATGAGCTTACTGCAGACTCAATAATGCCCTAAAATGTGCCGGAATGACATATGGTCTAACACAAAATTTAGTATGCTCACGAACACGAAATTGGTATTGAAATCCCTTGATTGTTCCTGTTTTGTGAGTAAAAACTGTGGAATGTGCTTGTAAAATCTCAAAAAGGTCCTGCCTATCAGTGTTATTACAATTCTCCATTGTTTGATTTTTATTCTGAATTAACTCATTAGTATCAAATACGCCGTCGATATCATCCCTGTCAATACTCGCAGCGTGATTGTCAGCGTCAAGTTCCGTCGAAAGTTCCGGCTTGTTGTCTAACAAGAGGTAATGCCGATTAATTTCCTTGTCATGGTTTGAGAGCCAATCTTCAAATTTCAAAGCTATTGACTTACCTTCTTTCTCTAAACTTATTGTAGCATCATGAAAGCTTAAGATTGCTTTGTATTCATTGAAAAAGTCTACTCCCAATATAATTTCTGTCGACAATAATGGAACGATAAGAAAGTTCATAGTGAACCAATGGCTTTGACAAAAGAATTCTAAGTTGGTTTCTTGGCGTACATCTACACATTTTCCAAAATTGCACCTTGTAATTTAACCTTACGTAAAGGAAGTGTGGGGCAATCGTTCGCTTTGTTGCATTTGCTAAAAACTGTTTCACTAATTACTGAAATGTGACTGCCAGAGTCAAATACTGCCGTAAAACTTACGTCATTTACTGTAATATGAATTACAGGATATGCAATGTTGTTACGTTTTATGTCGTGTTCCTGGAGTAAGATGCACCTAATGTCTTCCATTTTTACGTAATTAATAGCCACGGCAGCTGCATCGCCAGCTTCATAAGTGCGTTTTGTGACTGCCAGCGGTGTAAGTCATTGACTACTGTCTATTTGTTGTCGGGCGTTGTTATTGGGATTTGGAGATCTAACCTCTACAATTTCAGCTTGTCGAGAGGGCCCTGCCCTGTTTGAATCCCGCCAGTTCTGATTAAATTCTGGTCTATTGTTAAGGTTAAATCGTCTGTCGTCATGTCGGTAATTTCTGTAATTTCTCTCTTGTCGGTCACGAGGTGGAGAATTTCTCCATGAGTCGTAACTGCGCGGTGAACCGTTGCGTCTGACGTTATTCTGTCTCCCTTGATAATAATTATTTTGGTTCACATATTGTCTGTTTCTCTGATTGTCTCTGTCATAGTCATTACTGCGGAGAGGTGATCTTTCCCTGTAATTATTATTACTCTGCCAACGGTTGTCATACGGGTGGTGTCTGTTTTGGTCACGACTTGCGTTGTAAGAATAGCCTTTTCGTGTCCAGTTATTATTACTGTCGGCACTGTATTGTGACGGATGTGACCTGTAAGTGTTGTTTCCTGGTTTCGCGTCCTAAGACTGTCTGTGTCAATTTCTAATTCTTGTAAAAGTCTCTGAAAACCCTCAATGTCGTCTTTGCAACGTCCTGCCAAACTAATATGTCTTAAATGTTCAAACAGTTTGATTAAGCAAATGAGGATGAGTTCTGAGGGGCTGTTTGGGTTGTCAGGTACTGACATTTGTGCAACATGTCTTCAAAATATTTTGCTGGACTCGAAAATTCAGACTGTTCAAAATGCTTCATCATTATGAGGAAGGCATGATAAAATTCTCCTTCACTGTGACAATCGTGAATGACCGATCGTATTCTTACAGTTGGTTCATTCTCTAAGTAGCCACACATAAATTCCAGTCTGTGCTCTAATGACCAGTTGGGAGGAACACAATGAGACAACTGATGAAGCCATGGATCAAATGGTGCAAATGGCTCTGAGCACTATGGGACTTAACTTCTATGGTCATCAGTCCCCTAGAACCTAGAACTACTTAAACCTAACTAACCTAAGGACATCACACACATCCATGCCCGAGGGAGGATTCGAACCTGCGACCGTAGCAGTCGCGCGGTTCCGGACTAAGCGCCTTGAACCGCTCGTCCACTGCGGCCGGCGATGAAGCCATGCTTGTGGATGAATGTCGTTGCCAGAATTCTTAAATGTTTTAAATTTTCGTGTAGTAATGAACAGCTTCTAGTCAAAGTTACCGTATCGGCGAGTCGCATATCGGTCATTGTTACGTCGTGTCGGCGGTTCCACCTCAAAATTCGGCGCACCATGCCAATTTCTTTCATAATTTCCAAAATACCCTGTTTTATTACTTCTGAATCCCTCTTCCCGTGCCAGAGCCTGAGTATCCTCTGAAATATGTAATTCTTGTAATACTTGTGCCATCTGATCTTGTACTTTCCTGATTTCTCTTTTGTGTTGCGTATTAATTTCATTCTGATTTTGTTTGAATTTTCTAATTTGTTCGTACCCTTCTGTGTCAGTAAAGGCTACTGGTCTTGTATCATTCAGATCATCATCTACCTTTGTAGATAAGTTAGTGAACTGATCCGAAAGTTCGGCTACTTTCTCCGATAATGAACTGATTTCCTCAGTGTGTATATCTGAACCAAGCTTCAGAGTGTCCATTTGTGTTTAAAGCGTATCTACTGTGTCCTTTAAGTTTTCCTGAGTTTTTGCAAGTTGCGTAACCGAATCGGTAGATGCAACTGAGTCAATTTTAGCCCGCAAGGTCTCGTGATTTTGACGAACAATAGTTTGCAGTTCTTTTATGACTGCTTCGTGGTTCTGTAATGCATTTTCATGCCGCGAAAAAATAGGTTGAAAATGCTCCAAAATTTGTGTTTTTACGTCATTACAGATTTTTTGAAATTTGGATTCAGTTTTAAGTAACTCAGCAGTTAAATCTTCACGTGTTTGTTCAAGCGTTTGCTCGATCGTATTTAACTTTTGAAGATTTTGTTCCATTGTTTCTAACTTTTGTAACTGTTGCTGTATTCGTTCCTGATTTTGTTCCATTGCGTCTAACTTTTGTAACTATTGCTGTGTTCGTTCCTGATTTTGTTCCATTGCTTCTAACTTTTGAAGCTATTGGCCCATTTTTCTCTGATTTTGTTCCATTGGTTGCAAAAATTGCAATAACAATGTATTGGTGTCTGTAACTTGTTCCTCTGTGCTTTTCGGCAGTGCATTTGCACAGGCTACATTCGTGTTTTGAAAAGCAGAGATTAAGTCTTGACTTAATTGAGAAAAAGGTGAGGACGAAAACCTGAATCTACAGTATTTGCAAGATTGTGTCCTGTCATTTCGGATTCTTGGGGCGAGCTGTTGCCGACCGATCGATCGACAATACTACCCTGTTCACTAATTGATTCACTGTCTACACCATTATTTGCCGTCTGGTCCACTTCCCTAAGCACAATTACCAAATTACTATGTTGAACATTAGTTAATTCATTACACAGTGGCGCTAACACACTACTCTCGTCTTCACTATCATTTCTCAGTTTACTTTGGAGCCTAGTATTACGTATTTCACACGCCATAATCGTCACAATATTTCACACGATAACACAGAAAAGCACAATTTGAGGAGTAAAATAATAAAACACATTAAAAAAAGCAGTGAAAATAATATCTAATTAATTGCAAGCGCAGCTGCGAAATACTTGGTGCAAATCTACATGCACGCCACAACTGTTTTACAGTACACCAATGAAAAACTACAGCTACAAAGGAAATTCTCTCTACAATTACGCGCTAGCAATAAACAATAGCTACACCAATTACACAAACTACAAGAAAAAATCAGAAGATTCCAGTGAGGTATCCTCGGCTAAGGGTCGACATATGAAACGTCCCCTTAGTATGTAAAGAGTGACTGTGCTAGTAAACTTCTGCATTATTTGATACTGAAACAGCTGAGGAAAACTGAACGTACTCAGACATTTCTCTCTTTACTTATTCTGATCATCGCTATACTGACACACAGTATTTTTTTTTTTTTTTGCGCTACGCAATCTGACTTTCAATAATCCCTACAAAAGAATGGCCCCGACTAACAATAACCTATACCTTTCATAAATCACTTACCTCATAAAAATCTTCGTTACTCGAACTACTGCAATACAGCGAGCGCCATTACTGCCAGCTAAATAAAAGATTCTAACTACTGAAGGCACTAACTACTGATAGGCATAGTTAGCAAATGAAAGATTTTGATACAGAACAAACAATGTATTTACCTTAATAATGTTCAAAATTCATTATATATACACTCCTGGAAATTGAAATAAGAACACCGTGAATTCATTGTCCCAGGAAGGGGAAACTTTATTGACACATTCCTGGGGTTAGATACGTCACATGATCACACTGACAGAACCACAGGCACATAGACACAGGCAACAGAGCATGCACAATGTCGGCACTAGTACAGTGTATATCCACCTTTCGCAGCAATGCAGGCTGCTATTCTCCCATGGAGACGATCGTAGAGATGCTGGATGTAGTCCTGTGGAACGGCTTGCCATGCCATTTCCACCTGGCGCCTCAGTTGGACCAGCGTTCGTGCTGGACGTGCAGACCGCGTGAGACGACGCTTCATCCAGTCCCAAACATGCTCAATGGGGGACAGATCCGGAGATCTTGCTGGCCAGGT
This sequence comes from Schistocerca serialis cubense, assembly GCF_023864345.2. Taxonomy (NCBI): domain Eukaryota; kingdom Metazoa; phylum Arthropoda; class Insecta; order Orthoptera; family Acrididae; genus Schistocerca; species Schistocerca serialis. The sequence continues at coordinate 1,102,234,199 of NC_064639.1, forward strand.
TAGTTGACTTACACCTTCTAGAGCACGTTGGGTGGCACGGGATACATGCGGACGTGCATTGTCCTGTTGGAACAGCAAGTTCCCTTGCCGGTCTAGGAATGGTAGAACGATGGGTTCGATGACGGTTTGGATGTACCGTGCACTATTCAGTGTCCCCTCGACGATCACCAGTGGTGTACGGCCAGTGTAGGAGATCGGTCCCCACACCATGATGCCGGGTGTTGGCCCTGTGTGCCTCGGTCGTATGCAGTCCTGATTGTGGCGCTCACCTGCACGGCGCCAAACACACATACGACCATCATTGGCACCAAGGCAGAAGCGACTCTCATGGCTGAAGACGACACGTCTCCATTCGTCCCTCCATTCACGCCTGTCGCGACACCACTGGAGGCGGGCTGCACGATGTTGGGGCGTGAGCGGAAGACGGCCTAACGGTGTGCGGGACCGTAGCCCAGACGGTTGCGAATGGTCCTCGCCGATACCCCAGGAGCAACAGTGTCCCTAATTTGCTGGGAAGTGGCGGTGCGGTCCCCTACGGCACTGCGTAGGATCCTACGGTCTTGGCGTGCATCCGTGGGTCGCTGCGGTCCGGTCCCAGGTCGACGGGCACGTGCACCTTCCGCCGACCACTGGTGACAACATCGATGTACTGTGGAGACCTCACGCCCCACGTGTTGAGCAATTCGACGGTACGTCCACCCGGCCTCCCGCATGCCCACTATACGCCCTCGCTCAAAGTCCGTCAACTGCACATACGGTTCACGTCCACGCTGTCGCGGTATGCTACCAGTGTTAAAGACTGCGATGGAGCTCCGTATGCCACGGCAAACTGGCTGACACTGACGGCGGCGGTGCACAAATGCTGCGCAGCTAGCGCCATTCGACGGCCAACACCGCGGTTCCTGGTGTGTCCGCTGTGCCGTGCGTGTGATCATTGCTTGTACAGCCCTCTCGCAGTGTCCGGAGCAAGTATGGTGGGTCTGACACACCGGTGTCAATGTGTTCTTTTTTCCATTTCCAGGAGTATATATATATATATATATATATATATATATATATATATATATATATATATCAATTCATGATATCCAGTCTTACGAATTTCCTCTTTCTGACGGACACACGTCCATATCCTCTGCTCTCAAAACTCTGCCATCTCTCCCCCCCACATCCACCACTGCTGGCAGCTCACCTCCAACTGCGCAACGCTATGCGCTGTTCACATCCAACTGCCCAACACTACACTAGCGAATATTCCAACAATGCCAACCAGCCACAGAGTGCATACAGCACAGTCAGTGATTTTCATACAAAGAGCTACGTGGCGTTACCAACATAAAAACCTAAACAGCTTACTTACAACTTCATTGGTCATAGAGTGCCGATCACTGTTCTTCTTTACCGATTGTTGCTATGTTTCTTATCTGGCTGGTGAGATATTTCAGTAGCTTGTAAACGGCTGTGTTGGGTTCGTATATTTCTGGTTCAGTGTTAAAGATGTTTGTGATCCAGCTTTCCTGTTGATATTTTTCTAGTAATTTGATTAGCCTCTTCTACACAAGTCTTTGAACTCTGGTGTTTGTTTTTGTAGCATATTTCTATAGCATTCAGATTTTATCTATGCCAATTTTTTCTGTTTCTAGATTCAAATGTTTCCATTTGATGTTTTTAGAGTTTTTTTGTGTCCAAAATAATTTGCAGCTGCTTTTTCAATTTTGTGTCTGAGACTTCCATTTCCCATCAGTGTTATTCCTTGGTTCAACTGAACTTTCCATTTCTGTTATCGGTTCTGATGGAGTTCTCGTACTGATTCTCCCAGCATAAGATATCTTTTTGAACATCTACTTTGAGTTTCACTTCTGTTCGTTCGTTTTTGCTGCTTTCTCATTTATAAAATCGTGTGTTTGTGAACAGTTTTGTTTTTTTCCTTACTGGCGAAAAGTAGTCTGTATTGCTTACCTGAGATCTTTCGGTCCATTTCACTTAATGTATCTGTTTAAGATCGAAACAGGAGTTTGTAATTGTCAGTCTATCGCAAGCAATGAATTCAAGTAAAACTCTGTTGGTTCTATTTATTACAGATCTACCATTATTTTCTATTGGATTATCTAACTGATCATTACCAATTCTGGTATTAAAACCTGTGATGATGTAGTGTCTTCCCTTACCGTGATCTAATTCACATAGTATAAAGTGTCTGCTTCACCTTGGAGACTTTGTTCGAGTGAATTTGTACATGTTATAAAGTGGTTCCTCCATACACTTTAAATCTTGAAGATACCAGTCTCTCACTTATCTCGTTTGCCGGCCGCGGTGGTCTAGCGGTTCTAGGCGCTCAGTCCGGAACCGCGCGACTGCTACGGTCACTGGTTCGAATCCTGCCTCGGGCATGGATGTGTGTGATGTCCTTAGGTTAGTTAGGTTTAAGTAGTTCTAAGTTCTAGGGGACTGATGACCACAGATGTTAAGTCCCATAGTGCTCAGAGCCACTTATCTCGTTATAAGAAAACATTGTTGATGCGTCAGAGGGTAAAAGATGCAAGGACAGCAGCATTCACAGTTACATGCAATGATTTTATTTTGGGTTATATTCAGTTTGATAGACAAGAAGTTACTCATGAAGGAAAATGATTCCCACTCGCAAAAAAAAAATTCATAGTTAAAAAAACTATCTCAAAGTAATTAAAATTCAGTCTGCAGGTATTGAAATTCCAAATCTGATTAATAACCAATAGTAATATAAATGAACACAATTACAAACAAGTTGTCTCCTTCACCCAGAATGGCGACAGTAATTATGACAAGAAATTTCCGTTCAAAGCAATCAGATCTTAAAGGGTTAAACTTTAATCCCAAAAGCAAATAAATTCTGTTTGCATCTTATGCCCAAAACGGCGATAATAGTAATAGTAAGAAAACCTTAACTGACAACAGTGAAATCTTAGGCAGTAAATATCGATCTCCAAGGCAATTAAATTTCGTTTAAGTTTCTTCCATCTAACACGGCAATAATACTAAAATAAGAAGCTTTTACTAAAATAGTCAATCTCAAACAGTTCAAATTTTATCCTCAAGCATAATTAGCGATAATAATCAATATATATTATAAAGGTAAGTGTACAATGTGTGTCCGCTAAAACTTAGAAACGAGTCCCAGTACGATCAATGAAGTTTTATGGTATGGTAGCCCTCTATCCCCAACCCATGAAGAAGGTTCCCGTTTTTAATTGGCGGGCGTACTTTTGAAGATACAAGGGCTGGGAAGCTTCACCCTCTAGAAATTTCCCGAACATTCGAAAGTATTCGAGAACATTCCAGAATATTCGAGAACATTCCACAACATTCCAGAATGTTCTGGAATGTTCCACAATGATCCAGGATATTCTGGAATGTTCGGGAATATCCTGGAACATCCCAGATCATAGTTGAACATTCCAGAACACTCTAGGATGTCGTGGAATATTGTGGTACATTATGGGCCATTCGAATGTTCTTAAATTCGCCACGGGGGGGGGGGGGGGGGCTGCCTATTGGTAGTGGTGTATAAAGCAGGACCCGTCGTGGGTTCGAAGGACAGTTTCTTATCAATGACGAAGGGAGAAACCTAAACAGTAGCAATCATCTTAAGGTGCTGCAGTTCTTGTTACGTCGGTGCTTGCTACGAAATGCGAAGAGGAATTCCGCCTTATGCAAGACACCTTTCTTCTGTTTTGTTTCACCCAGACATGTTTCAGCCCTTTTTGTGCTATCTTCAGTGGGTTTTTTTTATTTTTTAACTGTAAAATTGTTGTTACAAATTAACATTTAGCGAAACTTTAGGTACATAATATTTACACTTGTAAATGAGTAATTGTTCTAAAATATTATACATCATTTGTTCATAGTTCACAGCTGAGATATTTATTAACGACCTGATGCACTATGTGTTGTTTATAACATTACGTCAAAGTTCTATTTATAGCTAACTGGCAAAAAGAGTGGATGTATGCATTAGTTTACATACCTTACATGATACCATTGGACATTTATTTTGGTACCTATTCTGCTACACAAGCTACATCTTGTTATTTGCGAAACAGCAAAGCGTAATTTTTATTTTTTTGTTTATTATGAATTTACAATCGGAAATGAATATATGAGGGCAGTTCAATAAGTAATGCAACACTTTTTTTTTCTGAAACAGGGGTTGTTTTATTCAGCATTGAAATACACCAGGTTATTCCCCAATCTTTTAGCTACACAACACTATTTTTCAACGTAATCTCCATTCAATGCTACGGCCTTACGCCACCTTGAAATGAGGGCCTGTATGCCAGCACGGTACCATTCCACTGGTCGATGTCGGAGCCAACGTCGTACTGCATCAATAACTTCTTCATCATCCGCGTAGTGCCTCCCACGGATTGCGTCCTTCATTGGGCCAAACATATGGAAATCCGACGGTGCGAGATCGGGGCTGTAGGGTGCATGAGGAAGAACAGTCCACTGAAGTTTTGTGAGCTCCTCTCGGGTGCGAAGACTTGTGTGAGGTCTTGCGTTGTCATGAAGAAGGAGAAGTTCGTTCAGATTTTTGTGCCTACGAACACGCTGAAGCCGTTTCTTCAATTTCTGAAGAGTAGCACAATACACTTCAGAGTTGATCGATTGACCATGGGGAAGGACATCGAACAGAATAACACCTTCAGCGTCCCAGAAGACTGTAACCATCACTTTACCAGCTGAGGGTATGGCTTTAAACTTTTTCTTGGTAGGGGAGTGGGTGTGGCGCCACTCCATTGATTGCCGTTTTGTTTCAGGTTCGAAGTGATGAACCCATGTTTCATCGCCTGTAACAATCTTTGACAAGAAATTGTCACCCTCAGCCACATGACGAGCAAGCAATTCCGCACAGATGGTTCTCCTTTGCTCTTTATGGTGTTCGGTTAGACAACGAGGGACCCAGCGGGAACAAACCTTTGAACATCCCAACTGGTGAACAATTGTGACAGCACTACCAACAGAGATGTCAAGTTGAGCACTGAGATGTTTGATGGTGACCCGTCGATCATCTCGAACGATTGTGTTCGCACGCTCCGCCATTGCAGGAGTCACAGCTGTGCACGCCCGGCCCGCACGCGGGAGATCAGACAGTCTTGCTTGACCTTGCGGCGATGATGACACACGCTTTGCCCAACGACTCACCGTGCTTTTGTCCACTGCCAGATCACCGTAGACATTTTGCAAGCGCCTATGAATATCTGAGATGCCCTGGTTTTCCGCCAAAAGAAACTCGATCACTGCTCGTTGTTTGCAACGCACATCCGTTACAGACGCCATTTTAACAGCTCCGTACAGCGCTGCCACCTGTCAGAAGTCAATGAAACTATACGAGACGAAGCGGAAATGTTTGAAAATATTCCACAAGAAATTTCCGGTTTTTTCAACATAAATTGGCCGAGAAAAAAAATGTGTTGCATTGCTTATTGAACTGCCCTCGTATATCACGTTTTACACACGAAAAATTCGATTTCCACCACTGGAAGCACCTCCACAGGAATTTTTACATTACACGACCGGGGAAACTGCAGAATCAAAACACTTTCTTCAAAATATAACAGCGTAGAACGCCTGCCTTCAAATGACTTCCTTTGATGTCACTTCGATCAACACTAACACAGATGAAATCGATTCTGTTTTCTTCCATCAAAGGACAAACCTATCACATGTGATCATTTCTATTACTACCCAATGAAGACCACAAATTTCTGCAAATACATTTCATCAGAAACGAAGAAGCAGGAATTGATCAACGATGCACAGATATCAATGGATTGAGACGAGAAATAGTCCGAGATGTACAGGCAGCTGATTCACATATTCAGAACAGCACTAGACCGAATGATTCCTGATTACTAGTAAATTATAACTCGAGCCGGCAAAAGACTAATAATTTCTTTACATGTTATACATTAAAGTTTATCCTTTTATTGCAACTACCACACAATCTCATATCAAACCTCTGAGTGAAGACGGGTACTCCAGCTAGGAACGATATACAAATCTGTATTCAAAACAATTAGATTCTAAAAGGTTGAATTTTAATCCCAAAAGAATTAAATTTCGACTGTAAGTATCTTCTGGCCGAAATGTCGATGACAGTAATATTAAGAAAACTTTGCTCCATGCAACGAAATCTTAAATAGTTAATTTTTCATCTCCAAGTCAATTAAATTTTACTGCAATTTTCCTTTGCACAGAATGACGATAATAACAATGGTAAGAAATTTTTTTTAGCAAATAGGTTTAAATAGTTAACTTCATATCTCCAAAAGAATTAACTCTTAACTACAGGCATTGAATTAGCAAAGTTATCTGATAACAGAGTTACAATATATGGATGAAATAAAACCATCAGACACACTCGAAAGTGGGCCAAACACTTCGACACCAAGATGAGACAGCACCACAGCCCCATCCTAGATAGGCTACTGGTGGTGGGGAAACCCAAAGCAATCTAAGATTACCCATAAGCAACCTGTAATGGCAAAAATACAATACCACAATACTTAGATATTAATACACATGCAAGATATCACATCACCTGTATTATGACTCCGGGCGGAAGCAAACAAGGTGATGAGACAATAGTGTCAGCGAACATAGCCACGCATCAAGCAAACACATAAATACCTGGGTCGATCCTTATCGAACAGACACAGGAGAGCACAGGGTATGATACAAGTACTTGAGTTCACCCTACGGTCTGACACACGTAAACCGACATTGAAAACCAGTTACAGTGGCCACCAGTTAACGGTTTTATCCAATCCATTGCAGGATAAAATAAAAGAACTGACGCTAAATGTAAATCAATACACTCAAATTCAAATTTATATGCCAACATAAATACTATTGTACTTAAAAAACACGTAAGCAGATATAGTTAATATTTGCATGACATGCCTGAAACTACACTCCTGGAAATGGAAAAAAGAACACATTGACACCGGTGTGTCAGACCCACCATACTTGCTCCGGACACTGCGAGAGGGCTGTACAAGCAATGATCACACGCACGGCACAGCGGACACACCAGGAACCGCGGTGTTGGCCGTCGAATGGCGCTAGCTGCGCAGCATTTGTGCACCGCCGCCGCCAGTGTCAGCCAGTTTGCCGTGGCATACGGAGCTCCATCGCAGTCTTTAACACTGGTAGCATGCCGCGACAGCGTGGACGTGAACCGTATGTGCAGTTGACGGACTTTGAGCGAGGGCGTATAGTGGGCATGCGGGAGGCCGGGTGGACGTACCGCCGAATTGCTCAACACGTGGGGCGTGAGGTCTCCACAGTACATCGATGTTGTCGCCAGTGGTCGGCGGAAGGTGCACGTGCCCGTCGACCTGGGACCGCACCGCAGCGACCCACGGATGCGCGCCAAGACCGTAGGATCCTACGCAGTGCCATAGGGGACCGCACCGCCACTTCCCAGCAAATTAGGGACACTGTTGCTCCTGGGGTATCGGCGAGGACCATTCGCAACCGTCTGGGCTACGGTCCCGCACACCGTTAGGCCGTCTTCCGCTCACGCCTCAACATCGTGCAGCCCGCCTCCAGTGGTGTCGCGACAGGCGTGAATGGAGGGACGAATGGAGACGTGTCGTCTTCAGCCATGAGAGTCGCTTCTGCCTTGGTGCCAATGATGGTCGTATGCGTGTTTGGCGCCGTGCAGGTGAGCGCCACAATCAGGACTGCATACGACCGAGGCACACAGGGCCAACACCCGGCATCATGGTGTGGGGACCGATCTCCTACACTGGCCGTACACCACTGGTGATCGTCGAGGGGACACTGAATAGTGCACAGTACATCCAAACCGTCATCGAACCCATCGTTCTACCATTCCTAGACCGGCAAGGGAACTTGCTGTTCCAACAGGACAATGCACGGCCGCATGTATCCCGTGCCACATAACGTGCTCTAGAAGGTGTAAGTCAACTACCCTGGCCAGCAAGATCTCCGGATCTGTCCCCCATTGAGCATGTTTGGGACTGGATGAAGCGTCGTCTCACGCGGTCTGCACGTCCAGCACGAACGCTGGTCCAACTGAGGCGCCAGGTGGAAATGGCATGGCAAGCCGTTCCACAGGACTACATCCAGCATCTCTACGATCGTCTCCATGGGAGAATAGCAGCCTGCATTACTGCGAAAGGTGGATATACACTGTACTAGTGCCGACATTGTGCATGCTCTGTTGCCTGTGTCTATGTGCCTGCGGTTCTGTCAGTGTGATCATGTGATGTATCTGACCCTAGGAATGTGTCAATAAAGTTTCCCCTTCCTGGGACAATGAATTCACGGTGTTCTTATTTCAATTTCCAGGAGTGTAATTACGAGGGCAGTTCAATAAGTAATGCAACACATTTTCTTTCTGAAACAGGGGTTGTTTTATTCAGCATTGAAATACACCAGGTTATTCCCCAATCTTTTAGCTACACAACACTATTTTTCAACGTAATCTCCATTCAATGCTACGGCCTTACGCCACCTTGAAATGAGGGCCTGTATGCCTGCACGGTACCATTCCACTGGTCGATGTCGGAGCCAACGTCGTACTGCATCAATAACTTCTTCATCATCCGCGTAGTGCCTCCCACGGATTGCGTCCTTCATTGGGCCAAACATATGGAAATCCGACGGTGCGAGATCGGGGCTGTAGGGTGCATGAGGAAGAACAGTCCACTGAAGTTTTGTGAGCTCCTCTCGGGTGCGAAGACTTGTGTGAGGTCTTGCGTTGTCATGAAGGAGAAGTTCGTTCAGATTTTTGTGCCTACGAACACGCTGAAGTTGTTTCTTCAATTTCTGAAGAGTAGCACAATACACTTCAGAGTTGATCGTTTGACCATGGGGAAGGACATCGAACAGAATAACCCCTTCAGCGTCCCAGAAGACTGTAACCATGACTTTACCGGCTGAGGGTATGGCTTTAAACTTTTTCTTGGTAGGGGAGTGGGTGTGGCGCCACTCCATTGATTGCCGATTTGTTTCAGGTTCGAAGTGATGAACCCATGTTTCATCGCCTGTAACAATCTTTGACAAGAAATTGTCACCCTCAGCCACATGACGAGCAAGCAATTCTGCACAGATGGTTCTCCTTTGCTCTTTATGGTGTTCGGTTAGACGAGGGACCCAGCGGGAACAAACCTTTGAATATCCCAACTGGTGAACAATTGTGACAGCACTACCAACAGAGATGTCAAGCTGAGCACTGAGTTGTTTGATGGTGACCCGTCGATCATCTCGAACGAGTGTGTTCGCACGCTCCGCCATTGCAGGAGTCATAGCTGTGCACGCCCGGCCCGCACGCGGGAGATCAGACAGTCTTGCTTGACCTTGCGGCGATGATGACACACGCTTTGCCCAACGACTCACCGTGCTTTTGTCCACTGCCAGATCACCGTAGACATTCTGCAAGCGCCTATGAATATCTGAGATGCCCTGGTTTTCCGCCAAAAGAAACTCGATCACTGCCCGTTGTTTGCAACGCACATCCGTTACAGACGCCATTTTAACAGCTCCGTACAGCGCTGCCACCTGTCGGAAGTCAAGGAAACTATACGAGACGAAGCGGGAATGTTTGAAAATATTCCACAAGAAATTTCCGGTTTTTTCAACCAAAATTGGCCGAGAAAAAAAATGTGTTGCATTACTTATTGAACTGCCCTCGTACATTACTGACCATTAAAATTGCTACACCACGAAGATGACGTACTACAGACGCGAAATTTAACCGACAGGAAGAAGATGCTGTGATATGCAAATGACTAGCTTTTCAGAGCATTCGCACAAGGTTGGGGTTGTTTTTTGGGGAACAAGACCAGACAATGGTCTCATCGGATTAGGAAAGGAAGCCGGCCGTGCCCTTTCAAGGAACCGTCCCGGCATTTGCCTGGAGCGATTAAGGAAATCACGGAAAACCTAAATCAGGATGGCCGGACACGGGATCGAACCGCCGTCCTCCCGAATGCGAGTCCAGTGTGCACACAAGGTTGGCGCCGGTGGCGACACCTACAACGTGCTGACATGAGGAATGTTTCCAACCGACTTCTCAGACGCAAACAGCAGTTGACCAGAGTTGCCTAGTCAAACGTTGTTGTGATGCCTCGTTTAAGGAGGAGAAATGCGTACCATCACGTTTCCGACTTTGATAAAGGTCGGATTGTAGCCTATCGTGATTGCAGTTTATCGTATCGCGACATTGGTTCTCGCGTTGGTTGAGATACAATGACTGTTAGCAGAATATGGAATCGGTGGGTTCAGGAGGGTAATACGGAACACCGTGCTGGATCCCAACGGCCTCGTATCACTAGCAGTCGAGATGACAGGCATCTTATCCGCATGGCTGTAAAGGATCGTGCAGCCACATCTCGATCAATGAATCAGCAGATGGGGACGTTTGCAAGACAACAAACATCTGCACGAACAGTTCGACGACGGTTGCAGCAACATGGACTATCAGCGCGGAGACCATGGCTGCGGTTACTCTTCACGCTGCTTCACAGACAGGAGCGCCTGCGATGGTGTACTCAACGACGAGCCTGGGTGCACGAATGGCAAAACGTCATTTTTTCGGATGAATCCAGGTTCTGTTTACAGCATTATGATGGTCGCATCCGTGTTTGACGACATCGCGGTGAACGCACACTGGAAACGTGTATTCGTCATCGCCATACTGGCATATCACCCGGCGTTAAGGTATGGGGTGCCGTTGGTTACACGTCTCGGTCACCTCTTGTTCGCATTTACGGCACTTTGAATAGTGGACGTTACATTTCGTATGTGTTACGGCCCGTGGCTCTACCCTTCATTCGATCCCTGCGAAACCCTACATTTCAGCAGGATAATGCGCGACTGCATGTTGCAGGTCCTGTACGGGCCTTTCTGTACACAGAAAATGCTTAACTGCTGCCCTGGCCAGCACATTCTCCAGATCTCTCACCAACTGAAAACGTCTGGTCAATGGTGGCCGAGCAACTGTCTCGTCACAATTCGCCAGTCACTACTCTTGATGAACTGTGGTATCGTGTTTAAGCTGCATGGGCAGCTGTACCTGCACACGCCATCCACGCTCTGTTTGACTCCATGCCCAGGCGTTTCAAGGCCGTTATTACGGCCAGAGGTGGTTGTTCTGGGTACTGATTTCTCAGGATTTATGCACCCAAATTGCGTGAAAATGTAATCACATGTCAGTTCTAGCATAATATATTTGTCGAATGAATATCTGTTTATCATCTGCATTTCTTCTTGGTGTAGCAATTTTAATGGCCAGTAGTGTACGAACAATTGCTCTAATTCCACACAGAACTATTAAATGCTTAATATAAGGAACAAACAAAGAAGATTCTTAAAAGAAAACCGCCCAACTAATCTCACCGAGCGAGGCGGTGCAGTGGTGAGCACACTGGACTCGCATTCGGGAGGACGACAGTTTAGACCCGCATCCGGTCATCCTAACTTGTTCAAATGGCTCTGAGCACTATGGGACTCAACATCTATGGTCATCAGTCCCCTAGAACTTAGAAATGCTTAAACCTAACTAACCTAAGGACAGCACACAACACCCAGTCATCACGAGGCAGAGAAAATTCCTGACCCCGCCGGGAACCGAACCCGGGAACCCGGGCGTGGGAAGCGAGCTGCGGACTGGCCATCCTAATTTGGGTTTTCTTTATTTCCCTAAATTGCTCCAGGCAAATGCCTTGTTTGTTCCTTTGAAAAGGGCACGGCCGATTTCCTTCCCCATCTTTGACACAATACAAGCTTGTGGCCCACCGCTAATGGCCTCAATATCGACTGGAAGTTAAACCCAATCTTCCTTCCTTCTTTCCTACCTTCCCATCTATGCAATTTTAGAACGTCGTTCCTGTAGGCCAGCATAATTATACAGTTTAAACCACTTTAAGTGTAAGGTGTTGCGAAAGAAACAGCAAATCAGATTAGGCGAAACAGGAGTGTCCAGAGAAACATCCAAATATTCACACAAAGGGCCGCTACTCCACCGCCAAATCCTCACCCATGAGTACAGCGTACAGTCGGAAACAGAAAGGAAACATCCGCATGTGGTGAATGTTCAAGCCGAGCAGTAACATAGCTTCAAGTACCTCCTATGGAGGCAATGTTATGCTACAAGACCCAACAAAACCTTACAACCCCAGAGCTGCGTACCCCGACAGAGCTCGAACAACAAATTCCCTAACACAGTAGAGGAAAGGTGCCTATTATGCGATAGTTCCCTAATATGAGACACCCCAACTGTGCTCATGTTAGGGGTTGCACTCTGGTGGAGAGTTTCTTAAACACGTCTATTGCGTGCCAGATGACGACACAGCGAGTAGGACGCCGTAGTTGAGCCGGACACAGTACGTAGAGGATGATACAAAATTTCTTGTGTTTGGAGTTTTTGCGACATCGGTGTTGAAACAACATTTCAGGTTAAAGGTGAGTGGATATTACTGCACTCTTTTATTGCATTTATTTGTAACGGTATTAACTATAATCATTGACAATTAGGTTCATTTTCCAACGAACGTTGTTAGCAAGTGCGTGATTCTTTGTGTAAGATGGCGAAATTCCTAATATTCGATAGTATGGGGATCCAAATACGCGACAGTGTCGCATATTACGATACCTATCGCATATTGGGGGAACTCGTTCTCTCACGATTTTTTAAATGTAATTTACTCAATACTATCATGAGATAACAATATTTCATCATTTATTGTAATAAAATTTTGGTAACTGCGTTTATTTTAATTCGATTAAATTATCATAAACAGGGATTACTTTGACTAGTCTTTTGATCAGAAATTGGAATGTTTTCTGGAACTTGATGGACGGTACACCTGCAGGATCAATGTCAGCTTGTCATCCAAGTGGCTGGATACAAACTCACAATTTTACTCAGTGGTTTGATCATTTTGTGAGTCATGTAAAGCCATCTTCAAATGACCCTGTCATTTTGATTCTTGATGGGCATTATTCCCACACAAAGAATCTCGATGTGTTAAAGTACATGAAAATAATGTTCGTATTGTATGTTTGCCACGTCACTCAACGCATAAAATGCAACCACTTGACGTCGGATTTATGGGGCCTTTGAAAACCTACTATGCCCAAGAGATAGAAACGTGGTTGGCAAGTAACCCAGGTCGTGTTATCACCCCATTATTAATAGACAAGTTATTTGGGGCAGCTTACAACCGAGCAGCAAAAATGGAAGCATCTGTGAATGCCTTCAGAAAAAGATGTCTCATCCCATGCAACAGAAACATCTTTAGGGAACATGAATTTTCGATTCATCGCCGTGCTAACGCTCTTAAAGAAAGAGATGCCAAAAACGAAAATGAAACTACTGATGGTGATGGTCAAGCTGTCAGCCCGGCAGACATCAGACCTCTCCCACACATCGCAAACCCACCTGGAGTTAGTCAAATAGGTCAAACATCGCGTTCGTCCTCTGCTGCGTTACTAACTTCAGCTCCTTATGTGAAGCAATTGCAAGAATCTAAACAGAATAAATCAGAGGCTGCAGCTAAGAAAGCAGCGGGAAAGTTATTTGGGGAGAAGAGCGAAAAATCTTCCAATCGTAGACCTAAAGCAGAAGAATCGTCTAGTGACTCGGCATCCGATGTCCATCTTGATGACAGTGGAGATTCAGACAGCAGTGATGACAATGACGCGGAGTGTCTGTTCTGTACTGGCCGCTTTTCTGAGGGCAAACACAGGGAGAAATGGTCACAGTGCACGACATGTTATCGCTGGGCTCATGAAGATTGCGGTGTCACAGAAGACAATTTTGTTCGCCCCGGATGTCGTAAATATAAACCTCAGTAGTGTGAAATGAGTGAAGGATAACAGAAATGAATGAACATGTAAAAATTGTATACTCATATGTCATTATTATGTAATAAAATAATTAAAGCAAAATATTATTACTGTCTCATATTAAGAAACATTGATCTCGTTTCTACGAAATGCCTTGTTTGTGAAGATTTAATAACTACTCTGAAAGATTGTTTATTATTGCAAATACGATAATTGTATGATATAATTAAATAATGCAAGATCTTATTACCATCATAAAAAATACAATTTCACTTACTTTTAGGTCTTTCAAATGGGTTTACAAAAGTGTGTCTCATATTAGGCACCTTTCCTCTACGCAAGTGAGGCGTTGCAACACTTAATATGAATCCCTTACCAGCACTCGCTCAACAGAACCAGCGTCCAACAACTCCAGGGGTAAGAAATACAAGCTGCCAGCGGGACACACTAGTGACTAGATGCCATGCTGGAAACACTGGGACACCCCACGCCGGATCCCCACTATACATCATAGTCGAGATGTTACCTAACTGATGTGTGCACATCGACCTAGCGGTTATCGATCCCGTCTGGTGTAAAGTTTGCCTATATAGTGCGCGCCTGAGGCGAGACACGTGAAGAGAGAGTGAACACGGAGCCGCTAGGAGGCGTGAGTCGCGCATGCACTGTGTTTGGGAGCATTCTGGGCGGCAGTATAAGCTGGCGACGTGTAGAACTGAGACTGTTGGTACCGGCGTTGGTGATTCTGACGATCATTGGTTGACGGGACTGTTAGTGGACAGCCTTGTTTCTGTTCACGACGGCATTAGAAACACGGATAGTTTTTTTTTTTTGGGGGGGGGGGGGGGGGGGTGAGCATAATTTCAGCCCATGAACTGTTGTAACAACGTGATTTAATGTATTGCTGCCTCTTGCTGCCTCATTCGATATTCTCGTGAGCTACTTCAATCTGTGCTATGGGTATTGCCAACTGCCAGTCCTGAACGATTTCCTCAGTAGTGAAATGTCAGTGTTTTGATGGTTTATCAAGTGTGGTTTATTTACTGGACCAATTGGTTGCTTGAAGTTTTCCAGGGCGTAATTTAAAGCACGTATGAACATGTTTCATGTTTTTGAGGCTTGTTGAATTAACACCATCTGTTTGTGTGTTTTAGAAGTTTGGCTTGTTACTTTGTGTTCTCTCTCGTGTGTACAGTGACCTGCCGTAGGAGACGCGCGAACTGGGCCTGTTGATTGTTCGAGAGTAAAAGGGCTGGTACCAAGAGCGGCAGTTCATCCTATCCCGTCAACATGAAGCAATACAAAGAGAGGCTTCTTATTCTGATCTAAAAAATGAGAAAGTGTTTTGTTCGCAAGTTTTCTCGAAAGAGACCCTCGTCAGCAATTAGAGCGCACATTCACGTATACTAGTATTTGTGTCACTGTATTTGCAGTGATACACTACTGGTCATTAAAATTGCTACACCACGACGATGACGTGCTACAGAGGCGAAATTTAACCGACTGGTAGAAGAAGCTGTGATACGTAAATGATTAGCTTTTCAGAGCATTCACACAAGGTTGGCGCCGGTGGGGACACCTACAATGTGCTGACATGAGGAAAGTTTCCAACCGATTTCTCATACACAAACAGCAGTTGACCGGCGTTGCCTGGTGAAACGTTTTTGTGATCCCTCGTGTAAGGAGGAGAAATACGTACCATCACGTTTCCGACTCTGATAAACGTCGGTTTGTAGCCTATCGCGATTGCGGTTTATCGTATCGCGACATTGCTGCTCGCGTTGGTCGAGATCCAATGACTGTTAGCAGAATATGGAATCGATGGGTTCAGGAAGGTAATACGGAACGCCGTGCTGGATCCCAACGGCCTCGTATAACTAGCAGTCGAAATGACAGGCATCTTATCCGCATGGCTGTAACGGATCGTGCAGCCACGTCTCGATCCCTGAGTCAACAGATGAGGAAGTTTGCAAGACAACAACCATCGCACGAACGGTTCGATGACGTTTGCAGCAGCATGGACTATCAGCTCGGAGACCATGGCTGCGGTTACCCTCGACGCTGCATCACGTAGAGGAGCGCCTGCGATGGTGTACTCACCGACGAACCTGGGTGCACGAATGGCAAAACGTCATTTTTCCGGATGAATCCAGGTTCTGTTTACGGCTTCCTGATAGTCGCATCCGTGTTTGGCGACATCGCGGTGAACGCACATTGGAAGCGTGTATTCGTCATCACCATACTGGCGTATCACCCGGCGTAATGGTATGAGGTGCCATTGGTTACACGTCTCGCTCACCTCTTGTTCGCATTGACGGCACTTTGAACAGTGGACGTTACATTTCAGATGTGTTACAACCCGTGGCTCTACCCTTTATTCGATCCCTGCGAAACCCTACATTTCAGCAGGATAATGCACGACCGCATGTTGCAGGTCCTGTACGGGCCTTTCTTGATACAGAGAATGTTCGACTGCTGCCCTGGCCAGCACATTCTCCAGACCTCCCACCGCTTGAAAACGTCTGGTCAATAGTGGCCGAGCTCGTCACAATACTGTGGTATCGTGATTAAGCTGCATGGGTAGCTGTACCTGTACACAACATCCAAGCTCTGTTTGACTCAATGCCCAGGCGTATCAAGGCCGTTATTACGGCCAGAGGTGGTTGTTCTGGGTACTGATTTCTCAGGATCTATGCACGCAGATTGCGTTAAAATGAAATCACATGTCAGTTCTAGTATAATATATTTGTCCAATTAATACCCGTTTATCAGCTGCATTTCTTCCTGGAGTTGCAATTTTAATGGCCAGTAGTGTATAACCTTACTATGACAAAGAAAAAATTATTAATAAAAAAGTTCAGTTGAGCATATAAGAGAAATTTCTTATCGTTTCTTCCTCCAAATTTATTTGTTCTGTTACATAGGACTATGGTCCGTACGCGCAGTTAGTGAAAATTCCGTTATTTTTTATCCTTCCTGGTGTGGGAATATTATTGGCTAGCAGTGTATTTCGTGTGGTTGAGCTGAAATGCTTATTATTTGCTTATCAACACATTTAGGACATTAAATGTTAATCTGGTATTTGCTGCATGTCGTTTTCTATACTTTACACAGCCATACACCGTATTTGTCACATCTCCCTGAGAGGCAGAACTGGTCTTCCGTCTACCTGAGCAGGCTTCTGTCTCTCCAGCACCACAACAGAGTATTCATCTCGTCATCGACGCTTCTCTTGCGTTTTGTCTTCATATTTCCAACCCGTTTTTCTTCACTTATTCTAGAGTTTGTGTACCTTTTCCTTCATTCTCGCTTTTAAAAACTATTTTCTCTTCTTTTCTTCTCAGGCCAGATCATTTCATTGCTCTAATCTTTTCGTTATTCCTTTTATCTCCACGACTGTTGCTTCACTTTGTGGCCAGTACTGAAAAACAAATCAGAGGCCGTTCGGAATCTTACAGACAATCTCCGCTTACGCCATTCGTGTACGTAGCAGGATTAGAGGGAAAAGACAGTGGCGCCATAAGAACTTCATACTCCGTAAGGTGGCTTGTAGAGCATAGGTATAGAAGCACATTTCACTGTGAGCTGATTCACCTGCTTCAGGAGCCGAAGCGACAGAGCGTCTCAGAGAACACCTGGAGAACATCGCGAGTAGGTTTTCCAATCACGCCACTGCGATATTGAGACACTTCAATTTGCAGCCTGTAGAATGGGGAGGTCATGCAATTGAAACTAGTGCCGGAGACGGGAATTCGTGTGAGATTGGTTTGAATGTCTTATTCGTGAATCGAAGCGTTTAGATCAAAAAGGGGACATGTCACTCATCTGATGTTCTGAGATATATTGAAAAACTGTATAACTCTGCACAGCGTTATTCCCAAACCTAATAGTTAGTGCCACAGACTCATGAGGAAGAATGCAATGTTATACCAACAATCCGTAATCATAGGATAAAGGCAACTAATAGAAAATGGTAACAGAAAATGACTGACATATCCCCTTTTTGATTTAAACAACAATCATTGTACTGAAATGTTGTATAACGAAACAAAATACCACATCTACAAGCAAAATATTATTTTTAATGATTTCAACATGTTCATACGCATGTAACATTGGAGAGCTAATTCCACATGTTTTACTTATTAAACAACCCATTTTATATTGACAGAGATATATGTTCATAAATTTGTCACTCTTGCTCACTGTCCTAAACTTCAACTCCCGATTCATTGGCGTCCTCTCCACCTGTCAATTTATTAATGTTGCGTTGTTTGAGAATACTATCAAAATACTCAAGAAACTGCAAAGGGATAACGTGAATCATGCGTGCAATATCCTTCAGTTTCTCATGTTTCAGTGGAATGACGTCCATGTATGCTCTCGGCGCATCATGGAAATGAGGGACTGTCCCAGCCTTAACCAGACGAAAATCATATTTCACCATTCCACTGCTACTGGGTGAAACAGAGACGCATTTTGACTGGTCAATGTACTCAAATTGTTTGTAATGTGTAACAGTCCATTTTTCTGCTTTCAGAGTTACACACTTCTTAAAAAATGAATCTAGATGTTTCTGATAGTCAAGAAATGAGTCTTGTGTGCATAGTTCAATATGCATGCGTTTCCTTGCTTTCTGTGGTACTGTGAACCATTGGTGGGGAGTATACACAGTGTCCTGTTTCCTTTTCCGTAATTCCAGACTTGTAAAGTCCCTGTCACAGGCATTGTAGGAATGCCCACGGATTGGGAACATGTGGAAAAGTTGGAAAATCTACCACTATAAACTAAAGTGTACCAAAATTGAACCACTGTACCTGTACAGGCATCTGAAAATGCATACAACGTTTTTACACTAGAGGCCACATGTTTAGTTACGAAATCTATAAGAAGAGAAACCACTGCATTAGGACCCTTCTTAGCGGTTACTTCATCAAACATATAAATGAAAGTTTTGTTATCAGAAAATCTATGAATACCAAATATAAATACCCATGGATGCCACAAATAGAACGTATCAGTTATCTGTATATGTGGAACAGGCACGTTCTGCATGAAATCGAATGTGATCGTTTCTGATTTTCACACCTCTTCTCCTTGTACGAGTTTTTCACAATGTGCCCTTGACGTTATTTT
The DNA here is from genome assembly GCF_023864345.2 of Schistocerca serialis cubense. Classification (NCBI taxonomy): domain Eukaryota; kingdom Metazoa; phylum Arthropoda; class Insecta; order Orthoptera; family Acrididae; genus Schistocerca; species Schistocerca serialis. The sequence goes on from NC_064639.1 coordinate 1,102,253,195, forward strand.
GTTTAATCACATTCCTCTTCTACAATTCGGGGCGTCTTTTCTTCCTTCTAAATTCATGTAAATCGTCTTCTGACTCGTCTGACGGTTCCATCACCGAAGCCGTTTTGAAATCTCACTGCTGATTACTGCAAACCGCTACAGTGCTGCCCTCACGCCTCATGATCTTTCGTGCATTATAGGAACTTGTTTCTGTGACAAGTCTTCTTTCTGCACGAAACGTGATTTCAACACTGGTTTTGACAGGGCAAAAAATACTGGACCAGTCCCATTTTAGAACCAACAGATGCGGAATCGTGTGAAAATACCAACTACAGTAATAACTCGTACACCCCAAACCTGATGACAAGTCCCGTTTCTGATCTCAACGCCTCAATTACTTCGAGCAGACAGAGAAACGTATAGTGACGGTAAACTGTTGAGCCCCTAGTAACTAACAGGCCCGAGTTTTTTGAATCAATTAATGTAGAGGAGGGCATTATTGTTCATACAGGTGTAATAAGGAATGTTAAGAAAAGCAGGAAAATATTTTTTATTGCTAAAAGAGACAGGAAATGAATTGCAAAGTCTCTGAGTAATCAGCAGCAAGTATACTGTTCTAAGGACGAAGTTGTGAAGCAGAAACCGGACGACATTCAGAAGCAATCTAGGCCTAAATTTTGGAGTTTCAAACGTTTAAAAATCTAGCCAAACAATTTAGGTAACGCCAATTCTCTAAAAAAATAGTAACTACTAATTAATTACAGGAAACGTATTCGCAGTTGCGAGTATGAACCACCTTCTGATGTATATTAGAATGATGGCGGTCACCCCCGGCGGCCGCGTTCGGTTCTCGGTGTAAGCATTCTGTCTGCGTCCACGGCGGAGGACGTTGCAGGGCGTGCTCCCGACGGATTGCCGCTATCGCAGGGTTCCATGCTGCGCTGAGTTGGTATCCCTCATTTCTGTTGACCAGATTGTCGTGAATCCTTATTTCCATGGATTCTTTAATAACGCTTTCCCAGAAGCCAGATGCTCGGCACAGTACCTTCGTGTTTTCGAAGTTGAAGGTGTGTTCTTCATTTATGCTGTGTTGTGCTATGGCAAATTTTTCTGTGTGACCTAGTCGCACACATCTGACATGTTCTTCGCAGAGTTTCGATATACAGCGCTGTGTTTGCCCAATGTACTGTTTCCCACATTCGCATGATATGCTGTATACTCCTGGTGCTTGAGCGCATCTTTGGCAGAACCTAGGAGCTCCCTCGTCTTCGGTGGTGGTCGGAGAACGGTTTTGATATTGTATGTGCCCAGAAGTCGTTCAATGTTGGCCGAGAGCGCACCCACGTACTGAAGGAACGCGAGTAGTTTTTCTGCGTCTTCTTCTTCTTCTGGGGTTCTCACAGCTTCCTTCTTCCTTTTAAGCACCCTGTTGATCTGCGTTTCACCGTCGCCATTTTGTTGGAAGACTTCCCTCAGGTGTTGTAGTTCGGATGGCAGGCTGTCTTTGTCGCAGACGGCCCGCGCCCTATGTACCAGGGCGGTCAGTACTGTTTGTCTTTATGCTGGTTGGCGGTAGCTTGTTGCATGAAGGTGTGTGTCTTCTTCCCATGTACTGCATGGCCTAGTGAACCATCTGCCTTCCTCTTAATTAAAATGTCAAGGAAGGGGAGGCATCAATTTTTTTTTCCATTTCCATTGTAGATTTGATGTTCGGATGGATGCTGTTGAGGTGTTCAAGAAACTCATCCAGCGCCTGTTTACCATGTCCCCACTCGACATAAGTGTCGCCGACATATCGGAAGACGTGCTTTGGTTTCTGTCTGGCAGTTTGAAGGGCCACCTCCTCGAAATGTTCCATATAGAGGTTTGCAATAGCAGGAGCCAATGGGGAGCCCATGGCCGCACCGCCGATCTGCTCGAAGTATTCCCCGAGTGCACTGAAACTAGGTGGCTGTTAGTGCGTGTTCGAAGAGGCTGACAGTTTGTGGTTCAAAGTGCTGGGCTAAGAGTGGCGAGGAGTCTTGAAGGGGAACTTTCGTGAAAAGCGACGTCACGTCGAAGCTCACGAGTAGGTCCTCCCTTTGTAGTCGCATGTCCCTAAGTATTTTTACGAATTCGGCTGAGTTTCTCACACGGTGGCTGCAGTGTCCCACAAGGGATTTGAGCAGTGTCGCTAGGTATTTAGCAAGTCCATAACTGTGAGAGTTGATGGAGTCCACAATCGGTATCAGAGGTACCCCGCTTGAAAACCGAGAAGACTTTATTCAGGCACGCCGTTCCGAAAGACTCGAAGTACACGCATATGTAATTTCTGGAATACCTCAAGAGAATGTTAGAGGATCAATACTGTGATCCACCGGATAACGTTGGAATCTCAATGAGGCGACTCTATTGTCCATAGGAAGGTTAAGGCTGTAGCGGAATGCAGGGTGACCTGCGGAGGGTCCATAGTTGGTGAAAGGACTGGCAGTCGACCCTGAAAGTAAATAAATGTAACACACTACCTCTAAACACAAATCCATTATAGCTCGAGAAAGCTATTGGGGAAAAGTACAAGAGTACAAACGTAAAATACCTAAGGGTTATCATCCTTTGGCTGAATGGAAAGTTGGAGAAGTCACCCGAATACCCAAGAAAGGAAGTAGGAGTAACCGAATGAATTAAAGACCCATATTACTAACGGCGATTTTCAAAAGTATTGTGAAATATATAGTGTACTCAAACACTATGAATTACCTCGACGAAAACGATTTATTGACAAGCAGTCAGTGCGGATTCAGAAAATATCGTTCTTGCGAAAAACAACTGGCTCTTCATTCTCATGAAGTAATGGTTGCTAACGACAGGGCAAGTCAAATTAATTACAAATTTCCTGATTTGCAGAAGGCGTTTGAAAGCGTTTCTCACAAGGGACTTCTAATCTAATTGCTTGCCTATGCAGCATCGCCCTAGTTGTGCGACTGGATTCTTGAGTTCCTGTCAGAAAGGTCACAGTTCGCAGTAACTGACGGGCAGTCATTGAGTAAAACTGAAGTAATATCTGAGGTTCCCCAAGGAAGTGTTATGTGCCCTCTACTGTTCCAGAACCACATACACGAAATAGGAGACAATCTGCGCAGCCCTCATAGACTGTTTGAAGAAGATACTGTCATTTATTGTCTTGTAAAGACAGCCGATGATCAAAACTAATTGCAGAATGGTTTAGACAACTTATCTGTATGACGCGAAAAGAGGCAATTTACTCTAAATAATGAAAAGTGTGACGTCAATCAAATGAGTATTAAAAGAAATTCTCTAGGTTTTGGTAACAGGAAAAATCACACAAATCTAAAGACTGTAAATTCAACTAATTATTTAAGGATTACTATTGTTGTTGTTGTTGTGGTCTTCAGTCTTGAGACTGGTTTGATGCAGCTCTCCATGCTACTCTATCCTTTGCAAGCTTCTTCATCTCCCAGTACTTACTGCAACCTACGTCCTCCTGAATCTGCTTAGTGTATTCATCTCTTGGTCTCCCTCTATGATTTTTACCCTCCACACTGCCCTCCAATGCTAAATTTGTGATCCCTTGATGCCTCATAACATGTCCAACCAACCGATCCCTTCTTCTAGTCAAGTTGTGCCACAAACTTCTCCCAATCCTATTCAATACCTCCTCATTAGTTATGTGATGTACCCATTTAATCTTCAGCATTCTTCTGTAGTACCACATTTCAAAAGCTTCTACTCTCTTCTTATCCAAACTATTTATCGTCCATGTTTCACTTCCATGCATGGCTACACTCCATACAAATACTTTCAGAAACGACTTCCTGACACTTAAATCTATACTCGAGGTTAACAAATTTCTCTTCTTCAGAAACGCTTTCCTTGCCATTGCCAGTCTACATTTTATATCCTCTCTACTTCGACCATCATCAGTTACTTTGCTCCCCAAATAGCAAAACTCCTTTACTACTTTAAGTGTCTCATTTCCTAATCTAATTCCCTCAGAATCACCCTACTTAATTCGACTACATTCCATTATCCTCGCTTTGCTTTTGTTGATGTTCATCTTATATCCTCCTTTCAAGACACTGTCCATTTCGTTCAACTGCTCTTCCAAGTCCTTTGCCGTCTCTGACAGAATTACAATGTCATCGGCGAACCTCAAAGTTTTTACTTCTTCTGCGTGGATTTTAATACCTACTCCGAACGTTTCTTTTGTTTCGTTTATTGCTTGCTCAATATACAGATTGAATAACATCGGGGATAGGCTACAACCCTGTCTCATTCCCTTCCCAACAACTGCTTCCCTTTCATACATCTCGACTCTTATAGCTGCCATCTGGTTTCTGTACAAATTGCAAATAGCCTTTTGCTCCCTGTATTTTACCCTGCCACCTTTAGAATTTGAAAGAGAGTATTCCAGTCAACATTGTCAAAAGCTTTCTCTAAGTCTACAAATGCTACAAACGTAGGTTTGCCTTTCCTTAATCTTTCTTCTAAGATAAGTCGTAAGGTCAGTATTGTCTCACGTGTTCCAGTATTTCTACGGAATCCAAACCGATCTTCCCCAAGGTTGGCTTCTGCTAGTTTTTCCATTCGTCTGTAAAGAATTCGCGTTAGTATTTTGCAGCTGTGGCTTATTAAACTGATTGTTCGGTATTTTTCACTTCTGTCAGCACCTGCTTTCTTTGGAAATATTATATTCTTCTTGAAGTCTGAGGGTATTTCGCCTGTCTCATACATCTTGCTCAACAGATGGTATAGTTACGTCAGGACTGGCTCTCCCAAGGCCGTCAGTAGTTCTAATGGAATGTTGTCTACTCCCGGGGCCTTCTTTCGACTCAGGATTACTATTACGAATAACTAAAATCGGAACGATCACATACCTAATGAAGCGAGGAAAGCAAACGAAACCCTTTCATCTATTAGGAGAACACTTGGAAGGTGCAACAGATCTATTAAAGGGACTGCCTACACTACATCTGTCCATCCACCTCTGGAGTAATCCTGCAAATACAATTGACGTAGCACATTGAAAAAGTTCAAAGAAGGAGAGCTCGTTTTGTATTATCGCGAAACAGGGGAGAGAGTGCCACGTGCAATTTTTTTTGATCTTCTGATGACTTTATTAGTCGATAAACGACAGCGTCATCTGCAAACAACCTAGGACGGCTGCTCACATTGTCACCTAAATCGTTTATATAGGTAAGGAACAGCAAAGGGCCTGTAAGACTACCTTGGGGAACATCAGAAATCATTTCTGTTCTACTCGATGACTTTCCGTCAATTACTACGAAATGTGATCTCTCTGACAAGGAAAATCACGTAATTTCACTACAAGCCGCTTTTGTGGTACAGTCTCAAAAGCCTTCTGAAATCTAGAAATACGGAATCAATTTGAAATCCCATATCAATAGCACTCAACGCTTCATGCGAGTAAAGAGCTAGTTGTGTTTCACAAGAACAATGTTTCCTAAATCCGTGTTGACTGTGCGTCAATTGACCGTTCTCTTCGAGGTAATTTATAATGTTCGAACACAATATATGTTCCAGAATCCTGCTGCAAAACGACGTTAATGATATGGGCCTGTAATTTAGTGGGTTACTCCTACCACTTTTTTTGAATATTCGTGTGACCTGTGCAACCTTCCAGTCTTTGGGTACCGATCTTTCGGCGAGCGAGCGGTTGTATATGATTGTTAAGTATGGGGCAACTGCATCAGCGTACTCCGAAAGGAACCTAATTGGTATACAGTCTGGATCAGAAGACTTGCTTTTATTAAGTGATTTAAGTTGCTTCACTACTACGAGGATATTTACTTCTACGTTACTCATGTTGGCAGCTGTTCTTGATTCGAATTCTGGAATATTTACTTCTTCCTCTTTGGTGAAGGAATTTCGGAAGGCTGTGTTTAGTAAATCTGCTTTGGCGGCACTGTTTTCGATAGTATCCTCATTGCTATCGCACAGAGAGGGGGTTGATTGTGTCGTGCCGCTAGCATACTTCACATACGACCAGAATCTATTTGGATTTTCTGCCAGGGTTCGAGACAAAGTTTCGTTGTGGAAACTATCATAAGCATCTCGCATTGAATTCCGCACTAAATTTCGAGCTTCTGTAAAAGATCGCCAATCTTGGACACTTTGCGTCCGTTTAAATTTGGCATGTTTTTTTCGTTGATTCTGCAACAGTGTTCTAACCCGTTTTCTGTACCAAGGAGGTCAGTTCCGTCGTTTGTTAATTTATTTGGTATAAATCTCCCAATTGCTGCCGATACTATTTCTTTGAATTTAAGCCACATCTGGTCTACACTTACATTGTTAATTTTGAAGGAGTGGAGATTGTCTGTCAGGAAGGCGTCAAGTGAATTTTTATCTGATTTTTGAATAGGTATATTTTTCGTTTGTTTTTGGAGGATTTGGGAGTAACAATATTCAATCGTGCTACGACAACCCTGTGTTCACTAATCCCTGCATCCGTTATGGTGCTCATTATTAACTCAAGATTATTTGTTGCCAAGGATTCGAGTGTGTTTTCACAGCCTATCACTATTCGCTTGGCCTCATAAGCTAACTGCTCAAAATAATTTTCGGAGAATGCGTTTAGCACAATTTTGGGTGTTGGTTTATGCGTAACTCTGGAATTAAACAGGTATTTTCGCCAACATATCGAGAGTAAATTAAAGCCACTACCAACTATAATTGTACGAGTCAAATACATGTTTGAAATTAAACTTCAGTTTTCTTTGGCCTTTCAGCAATTGTGTCATCTGAATTGGGAGGTCGGTAAAAGGATCCAATAGTTATTTTATTCCGGTTGCCAAGAGCGACCTCTTCCCATACTAACGCACAGGAAGTATCTACTTCAATTGCACGACAATGTACACTACTTCTAACAGCAACAATCACGCCTACGCCAACTGTGTTTAGCCTATGCTTTCGGAAAACCGTTAAGTCTTTTTCGCTGAAATTTCGGCTGAACTTATCACCAATTTGGTCCTAATCTTTTCAGTTATTGCCTCCAGCAGAGTGTCCCTATTGCTCTGAATCAGTTTGTTTAAAGAAAGGCACACTGCAACGGGCGCGGGAGTATTTCGCCATTAAAAGGAATAAAACGTCGAAGTGGTAAAAACTGTACATCAACGCTATTACCTCCGATAACGTTGCGTTATCACAGATTCCTTGAGCAAATAATCACTCAGAGACTCGACACGAAGATAACACAGTTATTCATAACAACTCCAGAAAAACAAAAAGTATGGTATTACCCGGTAAATATCGCTGATATATTATCTCGAACAGATCCAATTTCTCCGTTGTAACTGTAAGATATTTAAAAGGGCTAATCACGTGAGGATCACCTCAGTTTCTTTAAAAAAGATATCTGAAGATCATTAGTGTTCAGCTGCCGTGTTTCATAACTTTCAGGAAGCCAAGAAGGAATACGTTATTTTAAGCCGAGAAAGAATTATCTCCAAACGCATCTTTGATTCCATTTTTGTATTTCTTAACAAAAGAAAGGATATAAGAGGAAATATTGTTCTGAAAAGCGAGAAATATTTGGTTCGTGCTGATTCAGATGACTGCGGTATGTATCAATCATTTAGCTGTCACTACCACCGGCGCATTACATTTATCCTTGTCACTGACGATTTCACAATAAGGCGATACGAGGATGAAATCACTATATCATGCAAACTACCAGTTCCTGACTGTGATTAATGTACTTATAGTTTGCTTCACTAAATTCGAAATTTTGTTGCAGTGACTTTAGATTAACCAGTCATAAGTCGCAAAGTCGCATTACGGAAGCATGTGTTAGAACTGTACAAGGGAAATGCATATATTTACAAAATGGGTGTCTCACGAAAGACGGGGAGGGGGGGGGGGGGGGAGGGTCTGTGGTTCACGAGCGGCCACCGCATCCACCGGTCACCGCCGCGTCCGACTTCGGACACTGATCTGGCGGTAGTCGGCTGTGCGCGCGCTTCTCCGAGTTAAATCCCAATAACGCTACCATCTGATAAACTTCAGCTTACCTTTATTTACAGTAGGTACTCAAAGTGATGTCCCTCTGTGGTAAGAGCAGCCTGACACCTCCCGAACACACTAGCAAACACTCGCCGAATTTCGGCTGCCGAAATCTGGGAAATGACTATCCCAACCCTGTCTTCCAACACTTCGAGCGTGTGGGTATTGGTTGCAAAAACACCTTACCTTTTAACATCTCCCAAAGATAGAAATTACACGGATTCACACTACTGGCCATTAAAATTGCTGCACCACGAAGATGACGTGCTACAGACACGAAATTTAACCGACAGGAAGAAGATGCTGCGATATGCAAATTATTAGCTTTTCAGAGCATTCACACAAGATTGGCGCCGTTGGCGACACCTACAACGTGCTGACTTGAAGAAACTTTCCAACCAATTTCTCATACACAAACAGCAACTGACCGGCATTGCCTGATGAAAAGTTGTTGTGATGCCTCGTGTAAGGAGGTGAAATGCGTACCATCACGTTTCCGACTTTAGCCTATCGCGATTGCGGTTTATCGTATCGCGACATTGCTGCTTGCGTTGGTATATATCCAATGACTGTTAGCAGAATATCGAATGGTGGGTTCAAGGAGGTAATACGGAACGCCGTGCTGGATCCCAACGGCCTCGTATCACTAGCAGTCGAGATGACAGGCATCCGCATGGCTGTAACGGATCGTGCAGCCACGTCTCGATCCCTGAGTCAACAGATGGGCACGTTTGCAAGACAACAACCATCTGCACGAACTGTTCTACGACATTTGCAGCAGCATGGACTATCAGCTCGGAGACCATGGCTGCGGTTACCCTTAACGCTGCATCACAGACAGGAGCGCCTGTGATGGTGTACTCAACGACGAACCTCGGTGCGCGATGGCAAAAAGTCATTTTTTCGGATGAATCCAGCTTCTGTTTACAACATCATGATGGTCGCATCTGTGTTTGGCGATATTGCGGTGAACGCACATTGCACGCGTGTATTCGTCATCGCCATACTGGCGTATTACCCGGCGTGGTGGTATGGGTTGCCATTGTTTACACGTCTCGGTCACCTCTTGTTCGCATTTACGGCACTTTGAACAGTGGACGTTACATTTCAGATGTGTTACGACCCGTGGCTCTACCCTTCATTCGATCCCTGCGAAACCCTACTTTTCAGCAGGATAATGCACGACCGCATGATGCAGGTCCTGTACGGGCCTTTCTGGATACAGAAAATGTTCGACTGCTGCCCTGGCCAGCAAATTCTCCAGATCTCTCACAAATTGAAAACGTCTGGTCAATGGTGGCCGAGCAACTAGCTCGTCACAATACGCCAGTCAATACTCTTGATAAACTGTGGTATGGTGTTGAAGCTGCATGGGCAGCTGTACCTGTACACGCCATCCAAGCTCTGTTTGACTTAATGCCCAGGCGTATCACGGCCGTTATTACGGCCAGAGATGGTTGTTCTGAGTACTGATTTCTCAGGATCTATGCACCCAAATTGCGTGAAAATGTAATCACGTGTCAGTTCTAGTATAGTATATTTGTCCAATGAATACCCGTTTCTTCTTGGTGTAGCAATTTTAATGGCCAGTAGTGTAGATATGGAGAACGAGGAGGCAAGTGAACTATCCTGTCATCAGAAACACTTTGTATTGCTTTCATAGAATCATTGGCGACATGTGGTCCCGCGTTGTCCAGCAGGTGTTAATTCCCTCGAAAAATGGATCAAGGATATTGTTCACATACCCGACAGATCGTATTGTTTCATGGAAGAAGGTTGGTCCAGTAATTCGACTTGCACTAACTGCGCAGCACACTCCTGTTTTCACATCATGCAGAGGCTGTTGGTGAAGTTCATGAGGATTTTTGCAGCTCCAACGTCGATTGTTCTGAGAATTGACGCACCCTTCAAATGAAGCTTGAGTCAACAGAAAAAAGTATCTAAGGATGAACTTGCCCAGCGTGCACAGACTATGTCAGCCAGTTGCAAGAACGACGTCGAGCAGTCTGAAGCGGCAAAAAAGAGAGAAAGTCGCCATGGTGAGTATACGCAGGCATGAAAAATAAAGCTGTATAGAATGTTAATAAAGTTTGTTTTATCGTAAAAGCTTTAAGAGTTTTCACATAAAAAAATCGGAAAAATTACTTTTCAGTGTGCCCTTGCAATTTTTTCAAATCTAGCATCTAGTGCACTTAGTGGTTGGCCGACCATATACAGGGTGAGTCACCTAACGTTACCGCTGGATATATTTCGTAAACCACATCAAATACTGACGAACCGATTCCACAGACCGAGAGGAGAGAGGCTAGTGTAATTGTTTAATACAAACCATACAAAAATGCACGGAAGTATGTTTTTTAACACAAACCTACGTTTTTTTAATGGAACCACGTTAGTTTTGTTATCACATCTGAACATATAAACAAATACATGATCAGAGCCGTTTGTTGCACTGTAAATTGTTAATTACATCTGGAGATATTGTAACCTAAAGTTGACGCTTGAAACATTGTCCTCACTTCGTTGCAGGGGCCCAAACAGCTGCAACATACATCACGTTTCTACAGAATGATCTGCCAACGTTGCTCGAAAATGTCCCACTGGAAACGCATCGACGTGTGTGGTATCAGCATGATGGTGCACCTGCACATTCTGCAGTTAACACTAGGCTGACCCTTGACAGGATGTTCGACGGGCGTTTCATAGGACGTGGAGGACGCATAAATTGGCCAGCTCGTTCTCCTGATCTTACACCTCTGGACTTCTTTCTGTGGGGTACGTTAAAGGAGAATGTGTACCGTGATGTGCCTACAACCCCAGAGGATATGAAACAACGTATCGTGGCAGCCTGCGGCGACATTACACCAGATGTACTGCGGCGTGTACGACATTCATTACGCCAGAGATTGCAATTGTGTGCAGCAAATGATGGCCACCACATTGAACATTTATTGGCCTGACATGTCGGGACACACTCTATTCCACTTCGTAATTGAAAACGGAAGCCACGTGTGTACGTGTACCTCACCCCTCATGGTAATGTACATGTGCGTCAGTGAAAAAGACCAATAAAAAGGTGTTAGCGTGTGGACGTAATGTGCTGTTCTAGTCTCTTCTGTACCTAAGGACCATCACCGTTCCCTTTGGATCCCTACGTAATTCGGTGCTCTCCGATACACACAATCGAACAGCGGAGGAGTGGTACTCAAGCGTCAACTTTAGGTTACAATATCTCTGGATGTAATTAACATTTTACAGTGCAAATAACGGCTCTGATTATGTATTTGTTTATGTGTTCAGATGTGCTAACAAAACTAACGGGGTTCCATTTAAAAAAACGTAGGTTTGTGTTAAAAAACATACATCCGTGCATTTTTTTATGGTTTGTAGTAACCAATTACACTAGCCCCTCTCCTCACGTTCGGTCAGTGGAATCGATTCGTCAGTATTTGATGTGGATTACGAAATATATCCAGCAGTAATGTTAGGTGAATCACCCTGTATATATTGTTCTCTTGGATCTTTGTTGGGTCATCTCTTGTTTCGTATGAGAAGTCCCTTTTTCTTCTTCTACCACTGTGTCGTGCTATTGTTGATTCAAAATTAGCCTCCACCTCAATTTCAGTATCTAGTTCTTTTGCATCAGTAATTACGTATTCGAAGAACAAATCCGATCGAAGATTTTGCAATTTCGTAAAAGATCAATTGCAAAGAATAGTCAAAATTTTCTGTTTGCTTCAACTTATTTAATGGATTTAATATTTATGGGATTAAGCATCTTAAACCAAATAACTAACGAACACAAAACTTCGCTGTTTAACACAATTTGATAAACCAAAGGCTTCGTCTCTAATTAAATTATCAATGTTTTGGTTTTCTTAAATGTTTACTAAGGCGTCGTATACATCTTTCTATTTCAATCCCAAAGGTTTAAAGGCAACCTACTCTCGCACCTAGTGTCACTCAGAGGTTTCAAAGACAACGCTGAACGACTTTTAAAAATATTGCTCATCGTAAACCATACGACAACAATGTTGAAGAAATATGCGGCTTCCAGAGGTGCTTTTGCCATATCATTAATAATAAGACTGAGAGAGTGGGTACTAGACAGAACATAGAATGCTCGCGAAATGGTTCAAATGGCTCTGAGGACTATAGGACTTAACATCTATGGTCATTAGTCCCCTAGAACTTAGAACTACTTAAACCTAACTAACCTAAGGACAGCACACAACACCCAGCCATCACGAGGCAGAGAAAATCCCTGACCCCGCCGGGATGCTCGCGAAAGATATGGTTTAATTCTAGATTACACTGCTGGTTTATCGCCCCTCACATTGGACCCCTTTGTCGCATTCTTGTTAACGACAAAAATCAACTGCGAGAATTCACTCAGAAATCTAACTGCGAGAATTCTAAGACAATCATGCCCTATCTGAAACTTACTGTTATCACCAAATCTATAAACTTTGATGAAAAACTGATTACTTTGAAACTGAACTTGGTCCTCGTGAAATCCGACGAAAGAAAGATTTTGTTTTATACTCTATTTGGCTAGCCTGTGTCGCGCTAGATAACGCCGTTTAAACTGCTGTCGTATCTACAGCGCGCCTCGATAACAGAGCTGCAAAATCTAACTACTGAGATACGCAAAGATGCAATGCATTCTCTAAAAACATTGTTATCATTCTTGGTTCATAATTAGTGGTAATGGTTTTAAACAAATTGAAAATTAATAGACTCTTGGGATGTGACAGTGACTCTGGGTTAAATGAACTCAATAGCAATCTCATACTATTTGACTTACTAACATTTAACGAAACTTCAACAATACTTAAGCTTTCTCTGAAATCACATAACTATACTGCAACAATTTCAAAAATTAAAGTTCACATGTATGATCTTTCCTTAAACAAATTTCCAAATTCTAATTCTTAAATACATTTATCACACAATGATCGATAAATCCTAACAAAAAAAAAATGAAAAGAAAGAATGCTGCATTATCAAACTGCTGCCGCACATAACACAAACTTAATCATTACGTGCAGTCTATTCTTCACAAAGAGTATGATCGTACCAATGTAAAACTCAATTCTTTTGCAATAAATCTTCCATTAATCCATAATATTATTTCCAAGGCCGATGAGCAAGTAGTTTTGTTCCTCCCCCCCCCCCCTTTTCAACCAACCTACAATTTCCAAAAATGTATGTGTGATAGATTATTAGAATGACGATAACATCGAAAGTTCAGTATATATTTAACAACATATTACGATGTAATAAGTGTCGTACTCATCAGGTCTTGTAGGACTCTCACAGTCAAAAGGCTGCATTTTGACGACGACGTGTACTCATGTCAGATAGTTTTATGTTCTGATAGAATGTAACTTTGCAGTGCTACTTGTAAATGGCCATAATGCCGAAATTGCAATAGTAACAATAAATATTTTATACAGCCAACGGCGACTATGATGTATTTTAATAAATTTCCAAAAATGTCCATTGTTTGCTGCGTGCTGTTACTAAACCCAAAACTCGACTGTTCACGTGTAACACATTGTCCGTCTCCTTTCCTCTCCTCACGATCAACAAATAAATCTGGGACGCATTTTTACAAAGCGAAGATCAATTCTAACGCACCTGTGTGCAGCTCAGCTTCTCTGCCGAGGCTGAGCGCGAGTGTCTAAGCAATTGAAACCTAAGATGCCTGATTCCAGACATCCAAAACAAGAAACATTCCTAGAAAAATTTACACACACGCCATTTATGGCTCTGAGCACTATGGGACTTAACTTCTGAGGTCATCAGTCCCCTAGAACTTAGGACTACTTAAACCTAACTAACCTAAGGACATCACACACATCCATGCCCGGGCAGGATTCGAAACTGCAACCGTAGCGGTCGCGCGATTCCAGACTGAAGCGCCTAGAACCGCTCGGCCACTCCGGCCGGCAGACGCCATTTATACTAACCTTTAGAAAAACCGGACGGGTCCGAGTAGGACCCGCGCTCTCAGGGTTCCATAGCAGTAGGCGGGGCCGCTGCGATCCAGGACTAGATCCGGATGTGCAATTGGGTCCCATCTCCAAATCTAGCAGTCCAATTTTATTGTTATTTTGAAGACGGTTTGACTTGACACATACGTAACCCAATTTGGAGAACAATTGAAATACGCGAAAAATATTCAATACCTGGACATACATAACAAACGTAATTTCTTGTGGAATACTCAACATATATTCACAAATGTTACGTATATAATGGCACTATAAGTTGGACGAGATATCGGCGGTGAAATTCGAGCGAACTAACAATTGTTCATGGCTTTATAAATTAAATCAGAGCACATGTATCATGAAGCCACTATTAACAGCGCTACGTGTGGTTGCATGTTCGATGCAATGGTATCCTGTATTAGAGACCGTAGAATTCGGCAAATCATTGCATTGTATTTACAAAGCAGGTTCCCCCGGAGAAATAGCCCAAATTGTCCCGACGCAGAACAGAAAAATTATGCACAGATGTATCAGAGTCTTTTTCTTCCATTGGCACTATATCCCAGAATGGGACCTAGCCTCCTCGATAATTTTCCACCATTCCTCTCTAGACTTCGCTGTAGACCTCCAGTTACGGTAACCAACTCGGGCAGCGTCTTCTCCAACCTCACCACTCCATCTCCACTTCGGTCGTCCTCTTGCTCTTCTTCCTACAGGTTCACTGCAGCAGGATTTGATTGCAGGATATCTCATTGAATCGTATTACATGCCTGGGACATCTCAATCTACACAACCTTATGAACTTGACGATATCATCCCCCTTATAGCAGTCATTCCTTCGCCTTCTCCAACTCCCATTTTCATACACAGATAAAAATATTCGCCTCAATATTCTTTCGTGTGACGTCAGTCTACTTTCACCCTGCTTTCTGATCGTCCATCTTTCTAAACCATACGTAAGTACTGGGCGTACCAGCGTTTCATAGAGTCGGCACTTAGTCTCTCGTGATAGAAGCTTGGGTTTAAAATGTCGCAGCATTCCAAAATAACATCGATTAGAAGCACTTATGCGGGCCATAATTTGAGTCTAAGTGCACCATTTGGTTCTGCCTTTGTGCTCAGATAAATGGAACATTCCACTCGCTCGAATGTCATTCCATCAAGGCTTACTCTGGGCTGTAAAGGCTGTTTTGCACCATTACACACATACTTGGTCTTTCCTCCATTAATTTTCAGGCCCATCTTCTCTGCCCTCTGTTTCAGAGCTGAGAAGGCATTTTGTAGATCTCTAAATTTTCGTCCTTCTGGAATACGGAAATACGCATTTTATTCATTTCAGAATTCCATTGCTTTCTACCAATGGTTGTTAACAGTGACTCCACTGAACTGTAGATTCAGCACTGCTAGCCCGACGGGAAATACTCTTACTTTAGCACTTTTTTTTTGCGACCCTGTAAGATGAAAAGTGATACATAGGCTTACCTATAATCATTTATCATATGCTCCATCGCGAGTGGAACAGGGAAGGAGGGATCATTTGGTCGAATGAAAAGTGCCCTGTTCCGCACTTCGTATTGTTTGCGGAGTATCGATATAAATGTTCGTGGGAAATTATGACGATCTTAGACGTCCATAGAATCTGATATGTAGAGTTTTTATTCATCACAGAATTCTCATACACTTCTAGGAGTAATTTATTACCGCCTTCTCTTTAGAAAATGTAACATCAAACACTCGATTGTGGAACACGCTTCATTTTCTTGTAAGTCTCTCTGCTTTCCATAGCAATCAGAACATTGCTGTTTCACAGATCAAACGAAGGCGGAAAAAAGCCTTTCTTTTGTCTTCGAAGTATTGTTGTAAAGTTGGCTACACGGCTTTTCGCAACAGTTGTGGAATCAAATTCCCAGCCACAAGCCGGTCGATGTGACCGAGCGGTTCTAGGCGCTTCAGTCCGGAACAGCGCTGCTGCTACGGTTGCAGGTTCGAATCCTGCCTCGGGCATGGATGTGTGTGTTGTCCTTGATTAGTTAGGTTTAATTAGTTCTATGTCTAGCGTATTGATGACCTCCGATGTTACGTCTCATAGTGCTTAGATCCAATTGAACCATTTGAACCTAGCCACAATCTTCTTAACGTAATCAACAGTAGCTAAACGCAGCGCTTTCTTGAGCATTGTTTGGTGTCACAGAATGGCACATTCGGTACCATGTGCACTCTGATATGCATTAACATTAACTGATCTCTCTATTATCACTTTCCAGGAAGATTAGGCAAATGAAATTTGTTAATTGACCAACAGCATTCTCTCTTCTGATTCATTCCTACCTCAGACTTTTCACATTCAGTATCAATACACATTAATTGAATACGGGAAAAACACTATTCTAAATATTTTGCTGCTTTATTTCTTAGTTTAATGCTCGTTTTATTGAATACATGTCACATATAAGAATGTAATTTTAGATCATCAACATCAAAAATGTGTCACATCCATAACCATTTTAATAATACAAAAGCCTTTTACATTGAAGGTAATGATAAGTCATACAACAAACATAAATAATGAGTGGATAAGCATCAATTGCCTGGAATTTAATAGATTTCTTGTGTCGCCAGCAAAATTTAGTTCTGATGGCATTTGCCTCCTACTGATAGAGTTGCGTTACAACTGAATTATCCTACGTCCATAATCAGCCCACCGCATACGAAGATCTTTGTTGATCCATGTATAGCGTTTTTACGACTATGACGTGTGGGGCCTCAAGATGACATCAGTGTAATGCCGAAATTGGTAGCATACAAGAAGTTCATAAAATAAATTTCTACAATACATACGGTTGTTGGTAAATTATTGTATAAAGAAAGGCATACGAAGGTATTCCATCCCAGCAACAGATACGTTAGTGAAAGGGGTACCAAAAATAAGTACACCCTAGTGATTGCACTATTAAACTTTTGCCCAGGTTCAGTGCTCAATGTGGCCCATGCACTGAATGTGTAACAAAATTAAACAGCAACACAGAGTCTGCTGCAGATTGAAATAATAATTCTTAATACCGAATATTCTTCCAGCCTTTGGAAGGTTTACTTCTGAGCGGCATAAAGCTAACCACCAAGGTGGTATTAAACACATATTATATGACGCCACATGCAGCAGAAAATGTAGATAAAAAGACCCGGCATCAGTTAAAAGGGGATTCCATGGTCACCATTCAACAGGTCTTTCACCTCTGCTTTGGTTAGTGTCTAGCAGGAATTCAGCCGAAAATGTGGCGATTTGTTTTCGCCTGGCTTGTTAACCATTTGTAACTTTCATGAGTGACAAATTTTGTACAAAACCTGCATATTTCTCTGATTTCCATGTTAAACTTTGTTTCCTCTAGCAAAACACAGTGGAGTTTACACAGAATCACCTCACTACCATGTTGTGCAGACGTAGTTGCGAGTGAATTATGAAACAGTGGTTTATTAACTTGGTTAAGTGAGGAAAAGAGGAAAAGTAACGTCAGTAACGTATGAAAAAGCACATCCTTGGTGCAAACTAAACTTTAGTTCAAATGGTTCAAATGGCTCTAAGCACTATGGGACTTCATATCTGATGTCATCAGTCTCCTAAACTTGGAACTACTTAAACCTAACTAACCTAAGGACGTCACACACATCCCTGTCCGAGGCAGGAGTCGAACTTGCGACCGTAGCAGCAGCGCGGTTTCGGACTGAAGCGCCTAAGGTTTAGTGTCTTCACTTATGTTGATCCAAAAGCCATGGTATTTCTCGTTTCACCAGTTATTGATGACACTTAAAAATTACATTATTTCATCGAAAAAGTGTGTAGTTAGTGGAATAACACGGTATATAATGAAGTTTTGCACAATAACTATATGGCAAAATAGTTTCCCCTTTACGTGCTGTCCTTTGCTAAAATCTGATTTCGATATCTGAAACATTTTATGAAATATGAGGAATGTTGTGGATATTTCACTCTAGCTTTATCGCTCGCACGGCGCGGTCGCAATTGAGTGTGTTACGTCAGATCAGTTTTCTCGAGATTGGTGGCAGACAGGTATCTCTTCCCGAAGCCTAAAGAAAAATTCAACATGTTAGCAGCAACATATTATGTAATGTGCACCAAACGCAAAATCATACCGACCTGAATTTTTCAATGCAAACTTTTCCGCATTTCGCGCAGTGTCTTAACTCCGCGTAAATATCACAATAACTAAGACCATTAACTTTTTTTAAAAAAATGTTTATTCTTCAATATGTATGATACATAACAACCCACCACCTCAAACAATTAGTGGGTCCTAATTGATACAATTCAAGTGTTAATACTACAGCTTACTCTAGGTTAGTTCTTTTGCTCACACTATGGGCACTACTGTTATGATTTGATTATGTTGTTCTATTTCTACCTATGCTAATCTACTTCTACCTGCAGCGTTACAGATGTGCCAGCGTTGCATAAACCTACGATGTTGGCCGTGTTCACCGAGCTAATCCCGGTGAACGTGCCCCTGGCATCGGGCTGCCCGGAGTTGTTGATCGCTGCAGTACTATACTAGTGCTGCTATCCTAGCTTATCCTACCTCTAACTTGACATATAAAGCTATAAGTAAACCAAAAATGATTTTTTTTACTTAATAATTTCAGTAAAATAGATTGAGAGAGAATGGAGGGCGCGCGGTATGATTCTGTCATCGCCGACCGGCCGACAGCTGGCGAACACTTGTCGACCTTCCGAACAAACAAATGGACTCGCCCAGCACTTTGGACGAAAATAGATCTCTGTGCATCAGCCACCGTATCCTGCCGGACACTATCGTCTGTTGGCTCCTGGTGTAATTGTATATGTATACAGGGTGAGCCACTAACTATTGCCACCAAGAATAAGTCTTAAAGTATGACAGGAGCTGAAAAGTTTGTGTGAGGAACGTGGCATGGAACAACGGGGGCCATAGTATGACGTTGGTTTTTTGTTGCTAGGTGGGGTCGCTTCGGAGATATGAAGGTCAACTTTGTTTTTTTTTTTAATGGGGTGCTATAGTTTGGTACTTATTTTCTAATAGCGGCTATCGAGACGAATCCAGTGATATGTAACAGTAAGGTCTTTGAAGGTCAACGTTGTCCTCGATGGTGAGTGTTCATCGGAGGTGAGGGTATCATCTGGAGTGCCCCAAGTAAGTGTGGTAGGTCCGCTGTCGTTTTCTATCTACACAAATGATCTTTTGGATAGGGTGGACAGCAATGTGCGGCTGTTTGCTGATGATGCTGTGGTGTACGGGAAGGTGTCGTCGTTGAGTGACTGTAGGAGGATACAAGATGACTTGGACAGGATTTGTGATTGGTGTAAAGAATGGCAGCTAACTCTAAATATAGATAAATGTAAATTAATGCAGATGAATAGGAAAAACAATCCTGTAATGTCTGAATAGTAGTGTAGCGCTTGACACAGTCACGTCGATTAAATATTTGGGCGTAACATTGCAGAGCGATATGAAGTGGGACAAGCATGTAATGGCAGTTGTGGGGATGGCGAATAGTCGTCTTCGGTTCATTGGTAGAATTTTGGGAAGATGTGATTCATCTGTAAAGGAGACCGCTTATAGAACACTGATACGACCTATTCTTGAGTACTGCTCGAGCGTTTGGAATCCCTATCAAGTCGGATTGAGGGAGGGCATAGAAGCACTTCAGAGGTGGGCTGATAGATGTGTTACTGGTAGGTTTGATCATCACGCGAGTGTTACGGAAATGCTTCACGAACTCGGGTGGGAATCTCTAGAGAAAAGGCGGCGTTCTTTTCGTGAATCGCTACTGAGGAAATTTAGAGAACCAAACCGGCATTTGAGGCTGACTGCAGTACAAATTTACTGCCGCCAACTTACATTTTGCGGAAAGACCACAAAGATAAGATAAGAGAGATTAGGGCTCGTACAGAGGCATATAGGCAGTCATTTTTCCCTCGTTCCGTTTAGGAGTGGAACAGGGAGAGAAGATGCTAGTTGTGGTACGAGGTACCCTCCGCCATGCACCGTATGGTGGATTGTGGAGTATGTATGTAGATGTAGACGTAGATGTAGAAGGTCCCAAAGATGGCATGAACGTCGATTTACAGAAGGTGTTCGAAGTGATGCCAGAGAGAATTGTCAGGATATGTGCTTCCATAATCACATCAGACCTCAATGCACCGAAACATGCGAAACAAAAGGCCACAGCTCAGAAGTTCATGTGAGCTGTAAGGTAGACTAGTGACGTCACACTGACGCCGAATTCCACCACAATTCTGCGCAGCGTCATCGTGGACGCGTCACACGATTGGAAGGTTGTCACCCCTCCTCTTACCCATGTTTCACCCCTTTAATGCCTCTGTAATGGAGTTCAGAACTGTGACATCCAGTGTTGGAATCACGTAATTTTCTTATGGGTGGCTGAATAAAACATTCCAGACAGCACCTCTGAGAATCGACCGGCAGAGTCCTTAAGAATTGGCATAAAGAGCGTCAACGAAACAACCCATTTCCTTGGAACGTTGGTTATCACACTTTTCGAGGTCTAAAATGACAGTTCCAAGTGAGATTGTAACAACAACGACTCTGTACTATTGTACATATAAGTAATGCTTTTCACCTGATTTTACGATATACTTGTGTAATTGATGTTCTGATTTCATTTCTTTTTGTTTCACGCCATTATGTTAAGAAAACTGTAAATAAGTTTCAACGTGAATATTAATGTTTATGTCAAATGTCAAGTAATATTGTAATAGAACTGAAATGTAACAAATGTTGAAACTGTTGTAAGATGTTTAAAAGTGTAACTGTGCGTCTGGTCCATACGTAGGCAATGCAAAACCTCGGGTGAATACCCGGTCTGTCAGGGAGCGGTAAAAGGTGGATGGCAGGCGAGCGCGGGAAAATGCACACGGGCGCTGTACGGCATAACGGGCTCAGCAGTAGTAGTTGGAGTTTGGCATTGGTCTGAGCAACACCTTCTGGAACAAGGAGGCTCTCCTGGAAGACGTAGATTCACTGAGCCTCGGGTAAGCCGTTCCAACGCCCACACAGCATGGCAAAATTCCATAGGCACTAAATGGAAAAGTATTGCGACGCTAAGAAGAATTAAAGTGCCGATACGTCAAGAGCCGTAGCTGTGGTTGTATGTGTGCTCTGTGCCTCGCCATCTTGCCGCCCGCTAACCGCCGCATCGATACATGCAGGTTGAAACTTTTAGAAATGTATTCGCATGGATCAGAGAGTGAACTGTGTCTGTTTGGTGCAATAATAACCTAAATTTTACCAGAACTTTTTGTAGTGGACTGACCCGACAGCCAATCCACTAGGACGGGTAGCCGAGAGGCACGCGTTTAAGCTCACGCAGGCTGGCGCGAGGTCTGGAAAATGACAAGGAATTATAGTAGCCAAAAATAGTACATAGCTTCTGGAATACTTAACTTTAATTCATAATTGGTGAACATCGGTCTGACGGTACAGGCATCCATAGATAAATAACAAATGTGAATGGCGCCTTGCTAGGTCGTAGCAAATGACGTAGCTGAAGGCTATGCTAACTATCGTCTCGGCAAATGAGAGCGTATTTGTCAGTGTAGCTTCGCTAGCAAAGTCGGCTGTACAACTGGGGCGAGTGCTAGGACGTCTCTCTAGACCTGCCGTGTGGCGGCGCTCGGTCTGCAATCACTGACAGTGGCGACACGCGGGTCCGACGTATACTAGCGGACCGCGGCCGATTTAAAGGCTACCACCTAGCAAGTGTGGTGTCTGGCGGTGACACCACATTCCTCCCCCGCAAATCGGCGGACGGTTGTGTTATAAGGCTTCCGCCCGCCGTGGGGAGGACCCCATTTTGACGTACGCGACGAGGTGGGGAGCCTAACAACAGGCGAGGCTGTGCCACCCGCACCCGGCCATTCGGTCCGAGGGGAGCTAGGAAACGCCTGAAAACCTAATCCAGGGTGCAAGCCAACATGCGGGGTATGCGCCCGAAGATAGTCAGGAGGGGCCGAAGGGTCGACCTCCATCGAGTCGGAGCACCCGACGGGCGAAGACGACAGATGGTCCGGAGCGGGCAAGAGTTCCATGGCGGAGTGCAACTGGTCACGGGAAGCGATCAGCGGCGCGTGACCCAGGGAGGCGCCCGGCTGTTGCAGCGACGCGTCCACTGCGGACGTCGCCGGCGGGAGAATAGGCGGCGGCGGCGGCGGCGGCGCGTCGCCATGGGGCAAAATGGGAGGCAGCTTCGGTAGCACCTGGGGATGAGGCGAGCCAGTAGATGGGTCCCCAGGGCGCTGACCGGACGGCACCGTCGCTGAAAGCAGACGGGGAGCGGCAGAACCCGTGCGACGACAGAGACGCAGCTGATGGAGATGCCGACGCACCTCACCAGAGGCCCCCAAAACCAGATACATCGCACGGCCGAGGCAGCGAAGAATGCGCCCTGCGAGCCAACGCCGTGAACTTCGATAGTTGCGATAGTATACAACGTCGCCTGGGGCAAAAGCAGGTGTCTGCCGCTGCACAGGAACCTGATGCGGCGGATGTAGCAAAGACATCAAGGTTCGATGAGGGTGACCGTGAAGCAACTCAGCCGGCGAGCGACCATCGCGGGGCTGAGAGCGATACGAGGACAAAAAGAGCAACAACGCGTCCTCCCGAGAATGCGACTCTTTCAGCTTCAACATCTGTGACTTGAAAGTCCTGACCAAACGTTCAGCGGCACCGTTGGACTGTGGCGAAAACGGCGCGGACGTCAGATGTTGAATACCATTAGCCTTGCACAATGACTGAAATTCTGCGGACATGAAATGTGGGCCATTGTCGGAAACAATAGTCTGCGGAAGACCTTCAATGCAAAAGATAGCGGATAACGCTTGGATGGTGGCAGATGACGTCGTGGAAGACATCCGGACAACAAAAAGAAAATTACTGAATGAATCGACCACAACCAACCATCGAGCATTCCAGAATGGACCAGCAAAATCGATGTGTAAGCGTTTCCAAGGGGAAGTGGCTTTCGGCCATGCAAAGAATTTCCGCGGTGGTGCGGATTGGTGTTCGGCACACACCATGCAAGAAGTGCACATATTCGTAATCGTGGCATCGATTCCGATCCAAGTACAGTGCTGACGAGCAAGTTGTTTCGTTCTCACTATACCCCAATGTCCTTGGTGGAGAACCCGTAAGACAGAGGACTGTAACGAACGTGGGACCACCACCCTGGACTGATCATTATCTGAACGCAACAGCAAAACACCACGTCGGACAAAAAGTCTCCTTGTGAGCAAAAAATCGGCGAACCAACGGATCCTCGAACCGTGACTGTGACAAGGGACACTGCGTAGCAACAAAACGCAGAACGGTAGCAAGGAAAGGGGCAGCAGCCGTGGCTGTAGCTACACGACGAAAATCAATGGGAAACGATTCGACCACGTCATCGGTTTCCGCATCAATGAAAATGCAAGCAAGTTCGGAAGAATCGAACGCTCTATCCTGAGCAATAGGCAAACGGGACAACGCATCGGCGTTTCCGTGCTTAGCAGTGGACCGATACAAGATATCGTAGCGGTACCGCGAGAGGAAAATAGACCAGCGAATGAATTTCTGCGCTGTACGTGGACGTACAGGCTTGGTCGGATGAAAAAGCGAAGTCAAAGGTTTGTGGTCTGTGATGATGGTAAAGTGACGACCATACAAGAAATCATGAAACTTTGTAACACCAAATACGAGAGCCAATGCTTCTTTCTCGATCTGTGAATAATTTCTTTGCGCAGACGAGAGCAATTTGGACGCAAAGGCAATAGGGCGATCATGCGATCCATCTTTGTTCGCAAGCACAGCACCGATCCCGAAATCCGATGCATCTACCATCAACAAAAGGGGTTTCTGGGGATCGAACGGCGTAAGGCAAGTATTGGAAAGCAACGCCGATTTCAACTGGCGAAAGGCGCGATCGCATTCAGTCGTCCAGACGAACGGAACACCTTTATGGAGTAAGCGATGAAGCGGAGCTGAAATGGAAGAGGCGTGGCGCACATATTTATGGTAATAATTAATTTTTTCCAGCACACTCTGTAGCTGCTTCAAATTCTGCGGCGAAGGCAAGTCTTGTATGGCACGGAGGTGCTCTGGACTGGGATGTATGCCTTGGGCATTGAGTACGTGTCCGAGATATGGCAAATCACGAGCAAAAAACACACATTTGTCCTTCCGCAAGTGAAGACCATTTTGTCGCAAGACCTGAAATAATGTTCAGAGATTGGCTAAATGTTCTTCTTCCGTCTTTCCGGAGATCACAATATCGTCCAGATAGTTTGCTGCAGTAGGGACCGAGGCACAAACAGTTTGCAGATATTGCTGAAACAATGCAGGGGCAGATGCACACCCGAATGGCAGTCTTTTGAATCGGTACAAACCAAGATGCGTGTTAACCACCAAAACGCGCTGGGATCTTCGTCCACCGGTATCTGCAAGTACGCATCCGCTAGGTCCAACTTCGAAAAATATTTACCCGGGCACAGTTTGTCAAAAAGATCTTCCGGGCGGGGTAAAGGAAAAGTTGCGATCACTAGTTGTGGATTCACTGTTGCCTTGAAGTCCACACAAAGTCTCAATTTTCCGGAAGGTTTTTGCAAAATTACTAAGGGTGATGCCCAGAGGGAAGCCTGCACACGTTCAATTACACCTTGTGATTCCAAATCGTGTAACATTCTTGCGACCTCATCACACAATGCGTGGGGAACATTGCGCGCTCTGAAACATTTCGGTTGCGCGTCGACTTTCAGTTCCAAATGTGCTTCATAGTTCTTAGCGCAACCAAGGCCCGATGCAAAAATGTCTGCAAATTCTTCACATAGACAAGAAACACAGGCAGAAGACACAGTCTGGTTTACTGATAGGACCTGATTTACTATAGACAAGTTAAACAACTGAAATAAATCTAAACCAAACAAGTTCACTGCAGAAGAAGAACGAAGGACGTAAAATGACACAAGTTTTGTTTGTCCCCTGTATGTTGCAAGAAGGCTGCATTGTCCTAACACAGGGATCCCGTGACCTGAATATGTAGTTAGCTTAACATTTGTGGCATGCAACGGAGGTGCGCCCAGTTGTTTGTACGTGTCTTTATTGATTAGTGAAACTGCAGCTCCGGTATCGAGCTGGAATGGTATCACGTTGCCATGTATGACCAAATCTACAAAAAGTTTATTGTCCTGCTGACGACAAGAGCGACTGTCTCATGCAACGAGAACTGACACTGATACAGAATCACTTGCGACTTGACGTGATTTCCGTCGCTGTCGACGCACACTTTTTGTGGGACGAACACAGTCACTGCTAGAGAGATTGGCACTGGGCGGAGTGGAAGAAACTACATGAATGGCCATAGGCGAAGGTTCACGAGCCTGAGTATTCTGGGTTCGATTCCGGCGCAAAGCAAAGGGCCTGGAATGGTTGTGAGTGTCCGATCGGAGCTTTTTCTGGCAAACACTCTGAACATGTCCTTTTTTATTACAGAAAAAGCAAATAGCTTGGCGTGACGGGAAATTCTCACTCGAATGTCTAGTAGCACACCGTGGGCATAATTTCACTGCATGTGCATGCTGGCGCGGGACACGTGGCCAAGAGGCAGGCGGCTTTGGCGCGGCCGGGCGCGAGGACTGTTTACTGTTCCGTGCAGCTCGCCCGGCGGGCCGGTTAAAGTTACACACAGGTAGCGAAGTTTCAAATGATTCCTGAGCAAAGTCAAGAGTGTCCTGTCTATCCAAGATGTCTATCACTTGTTGAAGGGAGGGATTGACGAGTTTCAAAATCTGTTCCCGTATACGAACATCAGAAACATTCTGTGCAATTGCATCACGCACCATAGTATCCGAATAAGGGACACCACATTCACACTCAAAAGCACAATCCCTAGTAAGGCCTTGCAAAGTTGCAACCCACTCCTGATTAGTCTGACCGGCCGTACATTTTGTACGAAAGAAAGTATACCTTTTTGCAACTGCATTGACTGATTCTTTGAAATATGCATCTAATGCAGACAAAATTTCTTCGTAGGACAGAGTTGCTACGTCTCGTCGGGGAAACAATTTCACTATCACATGGTAGGTGGACACACCTACACACGAAAGCAAAAAAGGCTGCCGCTCAATACCTTGAATTCTGTAGGCGGCGAGATGGAATCCAAATTGGCGTGACCACTCCGTCCAGCTTTCCAGTGCTGCATCGAAAGGACGAAAAGGTGGTGCGACTGCGTGTTGTGGCTGCGGTTGCAGTGGAGCGGCGGCTGCCGCATCGTTTTGCATTCCACGTTGACCCTTGGCGAGCTGTCCAAGGGCATCCAATAAGGCCCGCATCTGCTGATTCTGTAAGCGATAAAATTCGGACAGTACATCTGGAGATTGTGGCGAAGCCATGACACAAGTAATTTAAGCAAGTATGAAGAAGAAGGCCGTTTTTACACTCGTCGCCAACTGTAGTGGACTGACCCGACAGCCAATCCACTAGGACGGGTAGCCGAAAGGCACGCGTTTAAGCTCACGCAGGCTGGCGTGAGGTCTGGAAAATGACAAGGAATTATAGTAGCCAAAAATAGTACATAGCTTCTGGAATACTTAACTTTAATTCATAATTGGTGAACATCGGTCTGACGGTACAGGCATCCATAGATAAATAACAAATGTGAATGGCGCCTTGCTAGGTCGTAGCAAATGACGTAGCTGAAGGCTATGCTAACTATCGTCTCAGCAAATGAGAGCGTATCTGTCAGTGTAGCTTCGCTAGCAAAGTCGGCTGCACAACTGGGGCGAGTGCTAGGATGTCTCTCTAGACCTGCCGTGTGGCGGCGCTCGGTCTGCAATCACTGACAGTGGCGACACGCGGGTCTGACGTATACTAGCGGACCGCGGCCGATTTAAAGGCTACCACCTAGCAAGTGTGGTGTCTGGCGGTGACACCACAGTTTTCCATCATTTAATTGTCCTCACAACTAACCTAGACAGGGTCCTTTCCAAACGTTGTGCAATCTGAGTGTCCTGAAATGAAAATTAAAAATTGTGTTAATAGTCATTATTTGCAGAACTAGCTGTATTAGAATGGTGTTTAAAGAAATGTTTTGTTAATGAACCAGTAATTAATAGCGAAGGTCTAACGAAGTCAAAGATAACTTTAGTATTGATATACTAAAGAAGTTTATTATTTAGAGACAGATTTAAAGGCATTTAAATGAGCAGTAAATAAGATGAAAAGAGTAGTAACTTATATACTGGAAATCTCGAATGAATAATAAATTCAGTAATCATTTTTTTAAAATACAGTGATTATAACAGTTTCAGTGTGCCCCCCTTCATTCATTTGAATTCTGAAGCGTTCTAAATTGGTTTCACCAGCAAACGTTGAAGTCAATATAAAAGTAAAAATTTATCAGTGTTTTATCTTCATCAAAATTGACATTTTGTGTGTGGCATGAAAGTACAATTTTTAGGGTACCCTATGCCCGATTTTCAAATGGCTCTGAGCACTATAGGACTTAACATCTATGGTCATCAGTCCCCTAGAACGTGGAAATACTTAAACCTAACTAACCTAAGGACATCACACAACACCCAGTCATCACGAGGCAGAGAAAAACCCCTGACCCCGCCGGGAAACGAACCCGGGAACCCGGGCGCGCGAAGCGAGAACGCTACCGCACGACCACGAGCTGCGGACGCCCGATTTTAATCAGATTAATAGACAGTATAAAGTTTTGTAGTAAACATTATAGTGTAGTCTTATGTATTCATGATTTTCCATATCAGTACAGAACGTGAAACTGTCAGTTCAATAGATTTTTCTGGTTCTAAAATTCTACTATATTATGCTGTGTTACAACTTGTTGTTTTGCATGAATATATACCAACTTGTGCAGGGAAGAAACTCAGTTAATGCCTAATTAGGCTGGCGACCGTATTATTGTCACATTGTTAGCAACTTGTGGTTTGCTTTTGATCCATCCTGACATGTGATTGCATTTCGAACTTACTTCACGTATCATTGTTATTACAGAGTGGATGTGAGTCTGATTTGCCACTATTCAGGTACATGCGGTTGATATCTATGCGAAAATCCTTTCTCATAAGGTGAATCCCGCTCACTTACCATAGCACAGGCTTTAACGAGTACTGTGTCAGGGATTACAAGATGACCAACAGTACGACGTTTCTGACAACGTTCGACACTGCTGGCAAACTCGGAGGATTCAGCCCTACTCTAAGGAACTCGTGATGCTGCAACCCCATTGAACGTGATCTGATCCTTTCAAGTGTGTAGCGAAAACAATGCTTTGCTCTGGTGTTCTGGGTGGAATCACTGGGCACCATTCAGAAGCACTCGGCAAAATCTGAACTTGATCCAAAGTATTAACGGGTGTTTACGCGTTTTTAGCCATCCTGTTTGGCGCCCTACTGTGGCATGGTCGCAGAGGGATAAAACACTGGCAAGTGCGAGAATGAAACGGCAAAGGGTCCCACGAAGCCCCCCGGTTTGGTGACATCCTCTGTGGCAGCCACGCACCTTTCTTGAGCAAGTTAAAAATGTGCTTGTCAGAGCCTTTGACACCAGTTCAGCTGAGTGGTGCCTTGCGGCTGCTCTAGCGTCCGAGGGTGTTGCTGAACTGGGGGTTCTTAGAAGGACCCTTCGCCGTTTTCTTCTCCTTCTTCTTCTTCTTCGATAGCGCTACAGCACTTTCTGAGCCTCCACTTCTTCAACGATCTTCCTCCACATTGTTCGGTTGTTTGCTGTCCTTTTCTACCCCCGAACTCTAAATCTACATCTACATCTACATTTATACTCCGCAAGCCACCCAACGGTGTGTGGCGGAGGGCACTTGACGTGCCACTGCATTACCTCCCTTTCCTGTTATAGGCGCGTACGGTTCGCGGGAAGATCGACTGTCGGAAAGCCTCCGTGCGCGCTCGAAACTCTCTAATTTTACATTCGTGATCTCGGAAGGTATAAGTAGAGGGAAGCAATATTTTCGATACCTCATCCAGAAACGCACCCTCTCGAAAACTGGACAGCAAGCTACACCGCGATGCAGAGCGCCTCTCTTGCAGAGTCTGCCACTTGAGTTTGCTAAACATCTCCGTAACGCTATCACGCTTACCAAATAACCCTGTGCCGAAACGCGCCGCTCTTCTTTGGATCTTCTCTATCTCCTCTGTCAACCCGACCTGGTACGGATCCTACACTGATGAGCAATACTCAAGTATAGGTCGAACGAGTGTTTTGTAAACCACCTCCTTTGTTGATGGACTACATTTTCTAAGGACTCTCCCAATGAGTCTCAACCTGGCACCCGACTTACCAACAATTAATTTTATATGATCATTCCACTTCCAATCGTTCCGCACGCATACTCCCAGATATTTTACAGAAGTAACTGCTACCAGTGTTTGTTCCGCTATCATATAATCATGCAATAAAGGATCCTTATTTCTATGTATTCGCAATACATTACATTTGTCTATGTTAAGGGTCAGTTGCCACTCCCTGCACCAAGTGCCTATACGCTGCAGATCTTCCTGCATTTCGCTGCAATTTTCTAATGCTGCAACTTCTCTATATACTACAGCATCATCCGCGAAAAGCCGCATGGAACTTCCGACACCATCTACTAGGTCATTTATATATATATAAAATGAAAATCAATGGTCCCATAACACTCCGCTGTGGCACGCCAGAGGTTACTTTAACGTATGTAGACGTCTCTTCATTGAGAACAACATGCTGTGTTCTGTTTGCTAAAAACTCTTCAATCCAGCCACACACCTGGTCCGATATTCCGTAGGCTCTTACATTGTTTATCAGGCGACAGTGCGGAACTGTATCGAACGCCTTCCGGAAGTCAAGGAAAATGGCATCTACCTGGGAGCCTGCATCTAATATTTTGCGGGTCTCATGAACAAATAAAGCGAGTTGGGTCTCAAACGATCGCTGTTTCCGGAATCCATGTTGATTCCTACAGAGTAGATTCTGGGTTTCCGGAAATGACATGATACGCGAAAAAAAAACATGTTCTAAAATTCTACAACAGATTGATGTCAGAGATATAGGTCTATAGTTTTGCGCATCTGCTCGACGACCCTTCTTGAAGACTGGGACTACCTGCGCTCTTTTCCAATCATTTGGAACTTTCCGTTCCTCTAGAGACTTGCGGTACACGGCTGTTAGAAGGGGGGGCAAGTACTCTGTGTACAATCGAATTGGTATCCCGTCAGGTCCAGTGGACTCTCCTCCTTGTGAAATCCACTACTATATCGTCAATCCATCTTCTTCTGGGTTTACCTTTTCGCCCAGCTGAATGTATCACATCTTTCATCATTTTCTTTGGAATTCCATCCTCTGCCATTCTCTCCACGTGTTCCAGTCATCGAATTCGCTGTAATGTCACAAATTTTACTATGTCCCTACCGTGTATTAAGATTTGTAATTCGGCGTTGTATATTCTCCAGCTTTCTTCTTCCCTTATTGGACCACAGAATTTGTATAGTATTTTCCGCTCAAAGTGCGGCGGCGCAGGGTCGTTCTCTCGTTCTCCTTACTCCCCCCTCAGTCACTTTCTTCGAACAGTTCACCTACCTCTATATTTCTTCTTTCCGACGTCCCATCACTCTGCAGTGGTAGATACACGATAGGCAGTGTAAAGCAGCGTTGATGAAACCACTACCTAATGCCTACCAGACAGAGGCCGCGTAATTCAAGTTGCAAATCAGTTACTGTATGTTCATACTGAAAAAATTCGGGCGTTCGGAGGATGCAGTTTAATTTCAGTAAGCATTTGAAAATCCTATCGCGATTACAGTTTATCGTATCGCGACATTGCAGCTCGCGTTGGTCGAGATCCAATGACTGATGGCAGAATATGGAATCGGTGGGTTTAGGAGGGTAATACGGAACGCCGTGCTGTATCCCAACGGCCTCGTATCACTAGCAGTCGAGATGACAGGCATCTTATCCGCATGGCTGTAACGGATCGTGCACCCACGTCTCGATCCCTGAGTCAACAGATGGGGACGTTTGCAAGACAACAACCATCTGCACGAACAGTTCGACGACGTTTGCAGCAGCATGGACTATCAGCTCGGAGACCTTGGCTGCGGTTACCCTTGGCGCTGCATCACAGACAGGAGCGCCTGCGATGGTATACTCAACGATGAACCTGGGTGCACGAATGGCAAAACGTTATTTTTTCGGATGAATCCAGGTTCTGTTTACAGCATCATGATGGTCTCATCCGTGTTTGGCGACATCGCGGTGAACGCACACTGGAAGCGTGTATTCGTCATCGCCATACTGGCGTATCACCCGGCGTGATGGTATAGGGTGCCATTAGTTACACGTCTCGGTCACCTCTTGTTCGCATTTACGGCACTTTGAACAGTGGATGTTACATTTCAGATGTGTTACGACCCGTGGCTCTACCCTTCATTCGATTCCTGCGAAACCCTACATTTCAGCAGGATAATGCACGACCGCCAGTTGCGGGTCCTGTACGGGCCTTTCTGGATACAGAAAATGTTCGACTGCTGTCCTGGCCAGCACATTCTCCAGACCTCCCACCACTTGAAAACGTCTGGTCAATGGTGGCCGAGCAACTGGCTCGTCACAATACGCAAGTCACTGCTCTTGATGAACTGTGGTATCGTGTTGAAGCTGCATGGGCAGCTGTACCTGTACACGCTATCCAAGCTCTGTTTGACTCAATGCCCAGGCGTATCAAGGCCGTTATTACGGCCAGAGGTGGTTGTTCTGGGTACTCATTTCTCAGGATCTATGCACCCAAATTGCGTGAAAATCTAATTACATGTCAGTTCTAGTATAATATATTTGTCCAATGAATGCCCGTTTATCATCTGCATTTCTTCTTGGTGTAGCAATTTTAATGGCCAGTAGTGTATTATTTTCACGGAGACATCTAACATGGTGTAACTCCTCTCTGCCTATCTAATTATCTGTGCGTGGGAACCGCTTAATTCCGATTGGCCATTGATCTGAATGACTAATCAGAGTTATCCTTCCAGATCACTCTCTCGGCAAAACTCGCTTTAGCCAACCGTTAATCTGATAGTCATTTACGTCATTACAATTTCAATTTCTAATATATTGTTTAATAATATAGAACAAAATGCAAAATATTCTTTAAGTAATATAGAAACTTTTCCCGCTTCAGGCCTTTATTATGGCTGCTCTCTTACAAAAGCAAGCACACATCGACGTACGTCATCAGCATCGTTGTTGCATCACAATTTTCCCACGGTTCAGTTTTATAAGGTTTTACGTAAAATGACATTAAATTTTAACGTATGTCCCACAAACACTCTCTCATTCATTCCCATGTATTCACAACAAGAAATAATAAGTAAGTAATAATTTTGAATGATTTTTTATACTACATAACGTAGAGTAATTAATGTTTTGATTAGAAAATTCCAGTTAAGTGATTTTATATACTGTGTGCTTTGTTATGAGTTTAGTTGATAACAAAATACTTTTTGTTATTGTTCTTTCTTAATAAAAAAAGATTGCGTACCAAGTTTGAACAAAATCGGATGATAATTACTATGGTTTATTTAGATTCATAGGGGGGGTATGAATTTGCGTACCGACTGAATGTTACTTGAGACCGTTCTCACGGCTGGTAATATCAGCTGCACTGTGAGTCAGAGCGACGAAAAAACGTAGCCATCCCGAAGCCACTGTGCTACATGGCTGCGTGCCTTACTGCAGCGAATGTTATCTCGTAATAACTTGCTACGTTACCATCCACTAAGAACCTAAAATTATTCCTGAGTGCATTTGAGGTTCTTGCAATGGTAATGTTAATACTGAACTCTTTAACTATACCAACTCATTTAACTGTGGGGCTTCTAATGAAAGTTGTTGCTATTTACAAAAAATAAATTTTTCAGGTGAACAAAATATCAAAAATTACATTAAAGTTTTCTTTTCACAATGTGGCATCAAATTCCAAAGGCTTGGACTTGAAAGTGAGTAACAAAATTAATTTACGAAATTTCCTTTTTTTTGGAATTAATATCTTTCATACAAAATTCCGCCTTTTAACATTTTTCAAAAAAAAAACCATTTACATCAGCAAATAGTCAAATTTACCTTGGAATTAAATTTTCCTATGAAGTATTATTTTACACATTTCCACATCGTTTTGAACAGAATCAAACACCTTGCAAATCGCTATGTTAGCGTTTATAAAATCTAATATATTATTTTAATCGCTTTGGGGAACGTCCTTTATATATATACACCTTCCTTTTTGTTGAAACATATGGGGATAACAACTTTCTTTTTCACATTTATACTTGGGTTGCTTTAAAGGCACATCACTGTGGTAGAGCGTCCAGCCCTCAGTGCTAGATCGGGTTTCTCATATTCTCGTATCGGGTTTTTCAAATTTTCGTACCTGCAAAATCCAGTACTATTAAGTCTCCATTCTTAATGTTTGCATCCTAACTTTACAGAAGTATATTTATCATAGTCACTTTTTTCCAAGACAACTCTATATTAATTGCCATTCAGCATCTTGTTTATCATAGTCTCATACAGTACTAAATAATTTCGGTAAAAAAGGAATTAATCCTTATTCAAAATTACCAATAGTACCCGAACTTGGGTTCCTACTTTACTCTCTTTTCAACAAAGCATTTTATGCCTTTCTTAGTGAGAGATTACTTAAGCAAGTTCCTGCTGAAAGCAGTACTTATTTCAAAAAAATTTCAAACATTTTCTCTATTAATTTTTCCTTTCAGAAAAAATATTTCCTTTACAGTTAGTATTTAAATTTGAAGACTTTACGGAATATAAGCAAAAGAGAATGCAAAATTATTGAAAATTACTTATGCCAATTTCTGTGGCTGTCAAACAAACATCATATATATATATATATAATTATTTCTAATAAGCACATACCCTATTCCTTTACTCCAAACATCTTATAACAACATTTCTACATGTTTCAAAATTTGTTAAAAAATCACTTACTACATAGTCACATTACTTTATTACTTTCATTATTCTTTTTTTTCATTACTTTCATTCCACATCCACACATGTTAGTTTTTTAACCATCTACTTCCAAAACTTTCTTTTACTCACTCTCTCACTCCCTTATTTTCTGATGCCTCTATTCTCTTTATCTACTTTTATCTCCATTTCCCACTACGATAGGGAAGAAGGAAAAAACATAGCAAAAAGTTGTGAATGATGAAGAGTTAGGTTGCCAATATGAAACGAAAAGAAAATAATGTTGCCAACAATTCAGGATGCCTGGTGTTCGTCAAACACCAGACAACACAAAGAATGCACGTCCCCTGAGGCTAATTATGCCTCTTTACCACATTCTTTTCTATGATTGGGAAGAAGGAAAGAAGATAACAAAAGTTCTGAATGATAAAGAGTTAGGCAGACAATATGAAAGTAAAATAAATAACATTGCCAACAGCTCGAGATGCCTGGTGTTCGTCAAACACCTGATGACACAAGGAATGCACGTCCTCTGAGGCTTGTTAATTGCTACTGTCCCCATCGACCTTTTGTATGTACCTCTAAAAGTCAATGATGTTTCGCAATCCTAGAAGTCTGTGCGATTTGACATATTCTAATTTATAGCCATTGGCATGAGGTTCGGTCACAATCCTAAAGGGTCCCACTTATTCATCTGTTAACCTTTTGGTTTCAGTGATAAGTTTTTTAGATTTTTCCTTTGTTTTCACCAGCACTAAATCGCCCACTTGAAAACTTGTCACACACTCGCATATTGCCTTCTTTTTCTCTTCAGAGCCTTTTTTCTAATATTCGCCCATACTATCCTCTTTTTCTGTTCCATGGCCATTTCCATAAGAGTAGGAAATTCAACTAGGTCAAATAACAAGTTATTTGGTCTGCTTCCACACATTAACCATACAGGTGCAAAACCAGTTGCTTCATGTTTCGTGATTAAGTACTTCTTGTCCACCTTCAGTAGCTGACTGGTCAGTGTGACAGAATGTCAATCCTAAGGGCCTGGGATCGATTCCCGTCTGGGTCGGATATTTTCTCCCGTCATGGGCTGGGTGTTGTGTTGTCCTAATCATCATCATTTCATCCCCATCGACGCGCAAGTCACAGAAGTGGCGTCAAACCGAAAGAATTGCACCCAGCGAACAGTCTAACTGACGGGAGGCCCTAGTCACACGACATTACTTCTTCAAAATATTCCAAGTAGTTGGCCCAAACTGAGTCCTTCTTGTGACAATACGTTCTGCAGAGACGATTCAGTTCATTCATTATCTTTCACACATATTTCCCTGGGGAAAATAGGCTGAAATCCTTACATGTTCTATATTTCTTTGTTCAAACATTCCTCAGACCGCTTGGATACAAACTGTGTCCCATTATCTGATAAGATGGCTTTTGGCACTCCAATATTTACAAAATAATCTTTCTCTAGTTTACTGACAATCACTTTGGAATTTGCCTTTTTTATTAGATAAAACCTGACATGCTTCGTAAATTCATTCACCAGTACCAATACGTACTCACAACCCCCCCTTAAAAGTGGTAAAAGGCCAAAAAGGTCCACAGTTATGAGATCTAGCCTATTTTGTGGTTCTGCAGAATACATTTGTCCCTTTATGGTCCTATTATTTGCTCATACCTTCTGACATCCATCACAAGATTCCAGTCTTTCCTGCACTCTATGCCATATGTTATCAAAAATTATGACCTCATTCAATTTTGCAATGCATTTTCTGGCTCCATAATGCCCATACTTTCCATTCATGTAATCTATTAACAAGCTCACATGTTGTTCTGGGAAACAGATACACCACTTTTCTTCATTATTCTTTCTTCACCTAAATAGAATATCCTGATGTATTTTTTAATATTCCACTATTTTCGGAAAATCTGGGTGACCTAGCCTGCATTTTACCAATTTAATATTGCCATCTTGGTTTTGTTTCCTGCTGAGGTTTTTACAATTGCGTTTGAGCGATCCTTCTTCCTGTAATTGTATTGTTGCCAAAAAACATTACTCCATTGCCGTTGTCCTAAGGGATCTGATTTCTGCCCGTTTTCTTTCACATTTCTAGACAACACATCTGCTACCAATGTTCTATGATGTACTTTATCTCTATATTAGAACAAATAAGCCCTCGGTCACAAATATTAAGTCAAAATTGACCAGGTTTCGACGCTTCTATGAGCGTCGTCTTCAGAATTAGACTAACTGTTCTAAAACATATTAAGTATGTAATACATTAATGAAATTAAAGTTTGTACTGACTGGAAAAAGATGCAGTACTTACAAGTCACATACTACAAAATATCTAAGCCGGAAAGGCGACGTCATGAATAGTTGTAAGTAAGATGGCGAGCCGCTAAGGGCTGCTCGTACTTTAGTGAACAAGGGTTCCAACAAGACTGAGGTGCCCAGCTATGCCCTGAGGTGGGCACCTCAGTCTTGTTGCAACCCTTGTTCACTAAAGTACGAGCAGCCCTTAGCGGCTCGCCATCTTACTATTCATGACGTCGCCTTTCCGGCTTAGATATTTTTTAATATGTGACTTGTAAGTACTGCATCTTTTTTTCCAGTCAGTACAAACTTTAATTTTATTAATGTATTATATACTTAATATGTTTTAGAACAGTTAGTCTAATTCTGAAGACTAACGCTCAGAGTAGCGTCGAAACCTGGTCAATTTTGACTTAATATTTGTGACCGAGGGCTTATTTGTTCTAATATAATTCTGACACGGTCACTGAACCTTAGCAGCTATGTTCAAAGTTTTACTTTATCTCTATATCAAATTGCTGGAGATACATTGACCACCTTCTCAGTCTGCCATGTTTAAGTTGGCATGTCTGCGAATAGGTTAAGATGTCTCAGAAGCGATCTCACAATCTCAGGAAACTATCTCATCAGTGGTGAAAATAGGAACTACTGTGATTGTATTCTTCTACCCACTACCGTACAAACCAGGTCGATATGTGACCTTATAGTGACCTTCTACTAAGCATGTGTTTGATACGGTGGTAAGATATCGGGTCGACTTTAAATTATTGTAAACTCCCCTTTCAAATTTCTACAGCGTGCAGAACAAACACGGAATACTATCGCATGAAAGGACATTCGACAGTTCTACGATCGTGTCTATACACATTGCTGCACTACTGCAGATAAAGAAAACTGCGTCGATAGTTGACAAAGACTGTGTCCATACGTCTGTGATCCTGAACAATGTACGATATGTATAATACACCAACAGGAATTCATTCTAGGTTTAGCGCTGTTGTAGGAATTTTACTTTAGATTCCTTGTTAGTGCAGGTATGTCTGTGCTGTTTGGATGAAGTATCCTACGGCGATGAAGGAGTCATATTTCAGTGTTAATTTCCGAGCTCATTGCTCTGTGGGATGTCTACAGCCGACGACTTCCACATACACAACGCTGATGCAGCACTGCGTTATATACTGCGTGTTTTAGAATTCCTATTACAGGCATCTAGAGGTCGTAGAGGCCACTTACTGTGTGACACTTATATCGATTAGGAGCAGGTTTATTTTAACTATATATGAAGGATGTATCTGTTCCCGAAAGAATAGATACCATTGATGACTGTGCAGCTTATCTAGAATGAAATGATAATTAAATCGACGCCCTAGCTGCAAACAGGTTTATTTTACATAAATGTGTATCTGCAATTTATGAAGGAGCGTTTTGTGTTGTTTGAACTCTTTATGTATGGAAAGAAAATTAAAGTTTTGTGATGTATATATAAAGATAGCAAAATAATATGATGAAATTCTAAATTATTATAATATGAATATGTTTATGAAAGGAGTATGTTTGTTAAAAGCTGGTTCATGCTTAGGGCACTTGTATTTGTAACATGTAAACGCTGTAGGAAAGTCCCTCCGCAACGGAAGTGGCATGGCGTGATGTA
Organism: Schistocerca serialis cubense; assembly: GCF_023864345.2. Taxonomy (NCBI): domain Eukaryota; kingdom Metazoa; phylum Arthropoda; class Insecta; order Orthoptera; family Acrididae; genus Schistocerca; species Schistocerca serialis. Next base: position 1,102,291,190 of record NC_064639.1, read on the forward strand.
AAAGGTGGGTGTGGCGGTCGAACTGAGCGGCTCCTTTGTGTGAACGGCACGCAGAGTGTTGCTAGCCTTAGCGTGGTACACCTCGAAGGTGTTAAGAGAGGCGACTGGAAGCTGCATTAGAAGGGATTTGACTTGGATGTGGATTTGGCTATTATTTGGTACCCACGAAATAATGGAATGGCTCTAATATGTTGAAAATCCGATGTCAAGAAGAGATTTTATAGAGCATTTGCACATCAAGAGCTGTGAGTACAGTTAGACGCCAGTTCACCTGCCAATAACCTTCGTTACAGCTTCACGGATATCATACATTTAGAAATGTAATGCATACTGGTATGGACCATACGCACCTCAACGATAAAATTCAGATGATGAGCCAGTCGTATATAAAACAAGGTATGAAGGACGACACAAAGGAAGACAGTGGTTATGTTAACTAATCAGTGGATATGTTCAAATCATCGAAAGTCGAAAGTGAGCCGAGTGAAACAAGAGAAGTACAATCTGAATGTGAGGTCACCTTACAACAAAGTAGTGAAAAACCACTGAGCATGAACGATTTGTTAAAAATGTTGTCTGCACAAATTGCAGCACAAGGTAGTAATATTAACAATCAGATTAAAACACAAGGTGTTAAAATCAGTGAAGAGATCGGATAAGTAGACTCAAAAATAGGTGTTGTGAGTAATGCTATCAGTTATTTAAAAACTGAAATAGATACTATCAATAACAATGTCGCAACTATACAGGGACAGATTAATGATATCAACGATAGATTCGATACCGTAACAATGAAGACTAGAGACGCTGTAGAACCTCTGGTTGTAACAAACGTTGATGAATAGGTTTTCGGCCTCAAACCCAAAACAGAAAACAAATGTAAAACAGAAGTTTCTCAATTCAGACAAACAATGATTCCGAAAAGGCACTGATTAAACAAGTAAAAACATGCGAAAAGTAAAACTTTCCAAATTCAAGGTAAAGTGAACGACCTTGAACGGAAAATAAGAGAAAAACCGAATTATATCACTGACAGAATAACGTGTAACAAATTGCTAGACGGCAAAGAATTATTCGGTCTGGCAGAAAGGTGTAATGGATGGCACCCATTAGATTTTTTGAAAAATTGTGAAAAGGAATTTTCCTGATTATGTAAGGCACCAGGAAAAGATACATGTGGTCATTAGCACATTAGCTGCCAGCCAGAGTGGCCGTGCGGTTCTAGGCTCTTCAGTCTTGAACCATTTTTGAACCAAATTAGCGCATTAGCTGGCGATCTGACAAGATGGGGCCTAAATTTGGATACAGAGCAAATGTCATTTGGCGATTTTAAACAGAAACTCATAGAGGAAGACTGGTCAGAGCAAAAACAGGACTGCCTATGGCGGGAGTTTATCATGGCCAGGTTATATGACAACAGAGGCAGAAACTCTGTAAAAGATTTTTGGGAAATTGGGTATCAGAAACTGACACACTTGAGGAGCAGATAAACAGAATCTGAAATAGAGTGGGAACTATAGTAAAAGCTTCTAGATTCAAAATATTACGTGGGAAGTCATCACAAAAGCTTCTCGTCATTTTTGGAAAGGGTGAAAGACGAGGATTACTGTTGAGGGAACTGTGATTATCGTGAAAATAATAAAAACTGGAATCGGGTTAATCCGAGAATAATGAACAGAATGAGAACAAACGTTACCACGTAAATATGATGCAAAAAGGTAGAGGCAGAGGTCGTGGTAACGTGTTATTTCGTGGTAGAGGATTTGCACTGCAAAACTATCAAAACCAATATGAGGCGTAAAACTAAGGCCTGCGTGTTTTATGGGCCAGATTCGCGCGGACTAATATTACAGGCCCAAACTAAAGGAAACATACAGGCCAAAACAAAGTGAAGACAGCACAGCGGCACAGGACTGTGCACACAGAACAACAGATGCACACATAAGTGAGTGACAGGCGACAGACAATACTACAGGGGCGAGCGTGCGAACTGATCAATGGCGTCCAATGCTCTTGACGGAATTATCAGCTGTCCGTAGCACAGCTGCAGTAAAGGCTGCAGGGAAAGATGACGTCACAAGGGAATTCAGTGGACCTGTTTAGGTGGGAAATATCACCGAAATGAGAAAGGAAACGGACATGTTGTTAAGTAAAAGTGCAAGCATTGACAGCCAAAGCAAAGACAGACAATTTGTGCGAAAAGGAGTCTTTAGGGATTGTGAAGTGGCGTGATGATTTGTTTTACAGTTTAACACAATATGAGTGGGAAGATTTTAAAAAGGGTTATAAGGCCAGGTGATTAACAAAAGGGAGAAACGAAAGTGGAAACGTCGAAAAGAGGGCGTTGTCCGAAAATGAAAAGGAGATGAAAATAGTTAGCGCCACGCAGGGTGCACGAGCAGTGATTTCGGATGAAGTGGTTGGTAAGGGAGAGGAAAGCGCCACGCAAAGCATGCATGCTGCCAGTGTTAAAGAAATTGGTGCTAGAAACAGAAAAATGGTCGGTATAAATAGGAATGTGGAGGAGGATGAAATCCTCGATACTGCGGATGAGGCGATCCTGGTTGACGAAAGACTCGTACAATTAGCTGTTGTTGATGGTTAAGAGAACATAGATTCAGATGAGTATATGCGAACCACTGAAATCCATGATGATTATACTAAATATGAAGTTAAGGTTGACTTCATCAAAAGTGATATTGAAGATAGTTTGGACGAAGAACCACATTTGACTGTAAACGCAATAGAAATTTTAGGAAAGAGTCGAAATTTTGGAAATACCGAAACTGACGGAAGGTCAAAAGAGGAGCTTGCTCGTTGTCTAAGAGTAGCGTTCATGTTAGAATCAGACAGTGAATATGAAATAAATGATGGTTCAAATAAGGAATACGCAGAAACGGAGGAAAGGGAGCAAAATATAAAGGAAGATGTCTCTGGAAACAAAAAGGAAATCTTATCCAATCAAAATGCGGTAGTAAATACCGAACCGAAAAAGAAAGAGCCACCAGACCTTACGATATCAGGACAAGAAATGATTATAGTCGTAAATGCAAATGTCGTGTGACTAGGGCCTCCCGTCGGGTGTATTGGCAACCTGCAAATCCAGCAAGCCTATTCGAAGACAAGTGTTGTTGACATCTGAAATTAATGGGCGGAAATTTGAACACGACTTCCTGGTCGTGCCTGAATTGAATACTAAGATGATAATAATAATGGCGTGTGACCTGAGCTCCCAGTTGGAAAGACCACATAGATAATATTGTGGGGAAGGCGAGCCAAAGGTTGCGTTTCATTGGCAGGACACTTAGAAGATGTAACAAGTCCACTAAAGAGACAGCTTACACTACACTCGTTCGTCCTCTGTTATAATATTGCTGCGCGGTGTGGGATCCTTACCAGGTGGGATTGACGGAGGACATCGAAAGGGTGAAAAAAGGGCAGCTCGTTTTGTATTATCACGTAATAGGGGAGAGAGTGTGGCAGATATGATACGCGAGTTGAGATGGAAGTCATTAAAGCAAAGACGTTTTTCGTCGCGAGGAGATATATTTACGAAATTTCAGTCACCAACTTTCTCTCCCAAATGCGAAAATATTTTGTTGAGCCCAACCTACATAGGTAGGAATGATCATCAAAATAAAATAAGAGAAATCAGAGCTTGAACAGAAAGGTTTAGGTGTTCGTTTCTCCCGCGCGCTGTTCGGGAGTGGGATGGTAGAGAGATAGTATGATTGTGGTTCGATGAACCCTCTGCCAAGCGCTAAAATGTGAATTGCAGAGTAATCATGTAGATGTAGATGTAGACGAGGGTCTCCCGTCGGGTAGACTGCTCGCCTGGTGCAAGTCTTTCGATTTGACGCCACTTCGGCGACTTGCGCGTCGATGGGGACGAAATGACGAAAATTAGGACAACACAACACCCAGTCCCTGAGCGGAGAAAATCTCCGACCCAGCCGGGAATCGAACCCGGGCCCTTAGGATTGACAGTCTGTCGCGCTAACCAAATACTGAGATGATTTTAGGTATCGATTGGTTAGATAAGGAAAAAGTATTCGTTGATTGTGGTAGCGGAACTGTCAAAATTAATAATAAATCTGGTATTTTGGAAGTTGGATTTGAGGAGAACGAAATTTCACAAGACACCAAAGTTGATTCATTGCTGTTAGAATAAGACATTAGGAATGATCGTTTGTCCAATTTATATGAAATATACCATGTAAAGAAATTAATGATTGTTGATCCAAAAATTTAAAGAAATTATTAAAGAGATACAGAAACTTACGTCAGAACAGAAAGCCTATCTGTTTAACATTCTGACTAATAATCAGGAAGTGTTTTCAGATAAATCAGGAGTAGTAAAGAATTCTGAACACCGTATTGAAGCAATAGAACGTGAACCATTTTTCGTGAGACCTTATCCAGTACCTTTACCTAAGAAAGAAGCTGTGCAGGCGAAAATCGACGAAATGATTGAATGGAGAATTATCGAAAAAAGTATAACAGCCCTCTCATTATCGTAAACAAGAAAGATGGAGGCGCGCGAGTTGTAATCGATGCACGAACACTAAACAAGGCTGTAAAAAAAGAAGTAGACCGTCCAGAAAATTTAGACGAACTGATGCAAAAGTTCCACAATGTGCGGTATTTGACTAGCTTAGATCTCACGGCGGGGTACTGCCAAATTCCATTGCATAAAGAGTCTCGAAAGTATACCGTATTTCTATTCGTGGGAAAATGTTCTCAATACAAAGTTGTTCCTTTTGGTCTTAATACTTCCGTCTCAGTCTTTATTAGGGATTTAGATTCCGTGTTAGGAAGGGAACTAAGTGCCAGATTGACCATATACGTGGACGACTTGTTGTTCGCCACGGAAAATTGGAAAGAAAAGTGCGAATTATTACACAAAACCTTTTCTGCTCTTCACCAGGGATGACACTAAAACCGAAGAAATGCGAATTCGTAAAATAGGAAATAAAATTCTTGCGGCATATTATTACTACTTCTGGGATTGGAAAGGACCCAGACAAGTTAAATGCCTTTGAAAAATGCACACCACCTGACACCCGAAAGCAATTAAAAGCGTATCTCGGTCTCTACGGATTTTACCACAAATTCGTGAAGGGGTAAGCATTTCATAGTCCTCATTTAAATGGGTTACTTAAGAAAAATAGTGCATTCATTTGGACAGAGGAATGCCAACAAGATTTGGAAAATTTGAAAAATGAATTAATCAGGAGTACTGATAGCAATGCATATGCAATCGGCATAGAAATTATCCAAGAAAACATAGATACAGTATAATTAAAACATAGGACAATAGCTTTCGCTAGTTGAACCCTGACTAAATACGAAAGAAATTACACCATTTCAGAAAAGGAAGCTCTAGCCATCATATGGGGTTTGAAAAGGTTTCGAAATTATTTGTGGGGGCATAAAACAGTTATGCATACTGATCACAAAGCGTTGAAGTTTCTTAAAGACTGACAATTATTTACCGGCAGGGTAAGCCGTTGGGCACTGTACCTCCAGCAGCTTGACTACGAGTTTTTTATCTTAAAGGAACTGACAATCATGTAGCAAAGCTCTATCCAGACTACCTGAAGGGATAGACAGTGCGCCAAAGGAAATTAACGATGAAGGCACTTTCAATATCAGGTTCTTCAAAGAGGTACAAGGGAAAAAGAAAATCTAACAGATTTGCAAAAACGTGCGGTACTACCAAAATGAAGACGAAGCCTTGAAATCAGTTATAGTAAATTTTAATAATAAAAAAAATATCCTCAAATTATTAAGTATTATAAGATCTCCAAGGGTACTCTATACAAACGAAAAGATGTGAGTAGAGAGGAGTGGAAAGCGTGTCGGCCTTCTAAATTTAGGCCGAATTAAATGACTATTTTCACGTCACCTTAGGGCATTGTGGTCCGATAAAGTGTATCGAAAAACGTTCTGACGTAATAACAATAAATATCAGTGCAACAAAGAAAGTAACAGATCGAATTAAGTCATGTGATATTTCCCGGAGGACAAAGGTCACAAATGGAACCAACCCAGGTAACATGAAAAACAATGTGCCAGAAGATACTGTTGACTGATTGTCAATGGATTTATATGCACCTCTCCCGAAAACTTCCGGAAATTGTACCTACGTTTTAGTGGTATTAGAAGTATCTTCGAAGTTTATCATACTTTTTCCCATTAGGAAAACTACCGCAAAAGCAGTATTTAATAGAATGACTCAATATTTCAATGCGATAGGAAAGCCAAAGGCAGTACTATCAGACAATGGATCGCAATTCATTTAAAAAATCTGGAAGGAAGGGATGGAACAGAATGGCACTCAAGTGAAATATATTTCGGCATACCATCCTGCAAGTAATCCAGTGTAGCACTATATGTGTGAACTAGGCAGATTGCGTCGAACTTACTGCCACCACAATCATAAGGTGTGGGGCAGGTTTATTGCAGATTTTGAAATTATAATGAATACCCTCCACCATGAAACTATAGATTTACACCTGAGAAAATTCTGCTTAATCATAAGAGCATACGTATAATTGAAGAAACCTTGCAATTTCCACCCTGTGTAGAACTAGATCTGAGGAAGGAAAAAAAGGCTTAGTAAGAAAAAGAATTAAATAAAAAAACGGAAGCCAGATCCAAAGGGCATGATAAGGGCCTTAAAGTGAGCAAATTCAAAATTGGGGGATTTGTTCTCGTAAAAACTAACGAAGAATCAAGTGAAATAAACCAAGAAATTTCTAAGTTCAAATATATTTATAATGGTCCCTTTGAATTGCAAGTCAAAGAAGCCATTAGGTGTTCATAACATTGTAGATTTAAAAACTTACGTCCACAGAGATGAGTAATATGGGGCAACATTAAAAAGTGTACATGGAATTAATCAAACAGTATTTTACTCTTTATATTCTTGTTCATGATGTTGTGTTATCAAGTGTTGTTATGTTGAAAAACTCTTCTGTTATGAGACTTCTGACACATGTGTGTAAGTTTCAGATTATGTACAATATAATTGGATATATAAATTATATGTAAACTCCAGGCTATGACATGCTTAAGGTCTGCATTGACTGAATACTTGCAGCATAATCAGGAGGACTGCCAAATATGTTAATAGGCAGACAAGTGTTGAAGTTGAAAATAAAGGTGGACTGCCTAGAATGTTGAAGGTGCAGTGATGAAAATTTTGTATAGTGTACTAAGTGTTACGTTTTTCGTGATGAACTGCATGAATGTTTAAAGCAGACAAAACATAGTTTCTTAATGCTCATACAGTAAAAAATATGTATGAACTAATCATGTGAAAGGAAATCATTAAAAATGTTGACATTTATTATCATCCAAATGAAAATATTGTGTAATGTAAGCTGTATATGTAAACAATATGTAAATTCCTATATATGTTTTTCGCAACATGGATACGTGAATAGACTAGTATATATTTTCTAAATATGACAAAAATTTATGTTTTAGTACTTGTATAATGTCCTTGTGTAACGTATTTGCAAATTTTTTTCTGGTCGCCCAACACTGTTTTGAAGTGCTATTGATGTTTCATTGATGTATCCCTGTCGAGAAACCTCAATGAAACATGGGGCATGTGTAACATTTATATCAATTAGAAGTAGATTTATATAAAGTAACTGTGTATCTGCAATTTATCAAGTGTACATTCTGTGTTGTTTCAACTCCTTGGTGTATGGCAAGAAAATTAGAGTTTTGTAGTGCAAATATGAAAAAAGCAAAAGAATATGTTGAAATTTTAAATTATTATAATGTGAATATGTTTATGAAAGAAGTGTGTTTGTTAAAAGCTGGTTCATGTGTAGAGCACTTGTATTTGTAACATGTAAACGCTGTAGGAAAGTCCCTCCGCAACGAAAGTGACATGGCGCGATGTAAAAGGTGGGTTTGAGGACGAACTGAGCGGCTCCTTTGTATGAACCGCACACAGTGTGTGGCTAGCCTTAGCACGGTACACTTCGACTACTAAGAGAGGCAATTGGAAATTGTATTAGAAGGGATCTGACTCGGATGTGGATTTGGCTATTATTTGGTATTCACAGAATAATGGAATGGCTCTAATATGTTGAAAACCCGACGCCAAGAAGAGATTTTATAGGGCATTCGCACTTCAAAGGCCATGAGTACAGTTAGCAGCCATTTCGCCAGCCAGTAATCTTCACCACTGCCTCACAGACTTCATACACTCAGTTATGTAATGTATATTGGCATGGACCAGTTAATTTGTGTGTTGTTTCAATAAAAATCACATAAAACGTCAGTTCCTGTGTGAGTGACGTGTGGGTGCTATTCTGTCATTCTGCGCAACAGATTAATCTGAGATGTACCCTTTACCCTGTTGCTCTTGCAAGATGCAATTTCCACCCCCACACTACTACAGAAGTCAGACAGACGCTCCTAACGTTCTGAAGAGAAATGCCTGAAAAACTTTCAGCAATAAATACCTTCTGGAGTCGTCCGCTGTAAGGAAATGACACAAAAATTCACAAAATTTCTTACCTAACTAGTGGGATACTTGGGTACTGGAGTAGTGCTAGTTAGTGTAACAAAAACATGAAACTAACGAAAATTATTATTTATTTAGCTAAAATTCTGAGAAATCACAATGGCACCTTTAGTTATTAACTAAACAAGCTATGTCTAGGTTCTTTTCGGAATGTGAAGTTACCTCTCAAGGGTAGGATTCGCTAATGAAATTTCTGTACAAAGTTTAAGATTAAGATTGTTATTGACTTCGCAGAATAGCTGAGAGCCGCTCCTAATCAACTTGAATAATTATCCGTTAGAATGTTGCTAGGTATGGTCGAGGCTGTCGCGTGTGAAATGCAGTGAAGTGTACTGTTGTGGAGGAAATACGGAGCTCGCAAGATCTGCAGTGTACAATACTGCTATGACTGCTGTCTGCGCCGCTCGCTGCTGACAAATAAGATAACTCTCGTTCTATCTGGATTGACCTTCGCCAATCAAACTCTCCTTGCGCCTTGATGAAGTCAAGGACTCCTATTCGCTCCTAGTCTAACTATTGGCGTGGTACACTGGTCAGATAACCAGTCCACCGCGATGTCACTCAAATATTCGCTCGCAGGCATTTAACTATAACTCTGCCCATTCACACCGCACAAGAAGTGTAGTGGCCAACACAGTGAACAACACTTCATCGCAAGGACTCAATATAGAGTCGCACTCAGATTTGCTCTCGACGGAGGTGCTCTCCCAGTAAAATACTGAGGAGAGACTTGTTCCTCGCTCTTTGAGTACACATATGAGCGCGCACGCTCTCGTTACGTGTTCTCACTCCAAGAGCGACAACGGAACGGCCCCTCTCCACACCAGATGTGAAGGGGTATATCTTTTGGTCTCTTCCATTACTCCTTCAGCTCAAGGCATCAGAAATATCGTCTGCCAATCAGCACTGCTCTTCTAAAACGGGAGAATGACGTTTCGTTTAAGGCGACCAATCCAGAAATCTGTAGCATCGGCGTTTGGCGTTTGCTGTCTCCCTGTGAAAATCTCTGAATCTCTCAAAGAGCGTGCTCTGTTTGTAAAGAATGCGTAGGCTGGGCGCTCCCACACAATGTAGCGGAATTCGCTTTTAAGCCGAACACGGGGTCGTTCTCCCTTTCACTCAGGCAAACGCTGTCTGCTCTATGGGCAGTCACCGGCTGACATAGATAGGCTGTCGTCCTCTGAAGGGACCGGTTCCCCGTTGCGCAGTTTGGGTCTCCCAAACTAAAAGCCCCCGTGATGGTCGGGTCTGGAATGTATGTGTGTACGCCTGCCTCAAGTACTTCAATCTCGGTGCACATTAGTCATTTACTAGTTATTTGCATATCGTTTGCATGAACTCATACAACATTGACTTTAGCTTATCGAGTTTGGGTTTGAATGAAGCGTCTTGATGTGCGGAATATGATTGTGAGGGCGGAATATGTAAGCAATGAAGGTCAGGAGACAACGACGTCTTACACCTATTCGAAACCACAACTTCAATCCTGTTCAAGAACCTACACAGGGTCCTCACCTAAGTGCTACTAAAGCCGAGTATCCTGATTTAAATGAACAGTTCTGGCATTCATATGTTTAAAAGTGATTTTTGTCTAAAGTAAAAGGAGTAGCACTCCAAGTGAAATTGTTAAAGTAGGAAGTTTAAGCACAAAAATGTACATATCAATCAATAGTAAAATGAAAACCTTATTATTTAAAGGCTAATACCATAAAAGTGATGTTGGATAGGCTCTTGCTAAAGTTTCCTTAATTTATTATAAAATATAGTTTTGTAGGATTACAGTGTCAGATTTTGTAGACCAAGAGTGGTAGCACAGTGGTCAGCACACTGGACTCGCATTGGGAGGACGACGGTTCTATACCACGTCCGGCCATCCTTATTAAGGTTTTCCGTGATTTCACTAAATCGCCCCAGGCAAGTGCCGGGATGGTTCCTTTGGAAGGGCACAGCCGAATTCCTCCCCCATCCTTCGCTAATCCGATGAGACCAATGACCTCACTGTTTGGTCTCTTCCCCCAAACAATCCAATCCAATCCAAGATTGTGTAAATATTATTGCCAAGAATACCTGCTTCACAAGTGATTTAAGTACAAGTACATTAACGAACCGATTTGCGGTAGTACTGTTAGAAGTGAAGTTATGCACATTATTAAAGATAGTGTAGTTTTGGTACTCATCATGAATGGTTCGTTTTGAAGTTAATTAATCCCAGTGCTGCATTTTATTACCTTGCGAAGTACTTTAAGTGAATGATTAGCTTTTAGGGATAGTTTTTACTTTTGCAATAATCAAAGAACCCTGGCTAGTGAAAATATGCTAGTTTATGGGTCCCAATCGTATCGTCCTCCTACTAAGAAAAAAATGAACTATTAAGAAAACTGGCATTCTACAGATCGGAGCGTGGAATGTCAGATCCCTTAATAGGGCAGGTAGGTTAGAAAATTTAAAAAGGGAAATGGATAGGTTAAAGTTAGATATAGTGGGAATTAGTGAAGTTCGGTGGCAGGACGAACAAGGCTTTTGGTCAGGTGAATACAGGGTTATAAATACAAAATCAAATAGGGGTAATGCAGGAGTAGGTTTAATAATGAATAAAAAAATAGGAGTGCGGGTAAGCTACTACAAACAGCATAGTGAACGTATTATTGTGGCCAAAATAGACACGAAGCCCACTCCTGCTACAATAGTACAAGTTTATATGCCAACTGGCTATGCAGATGACGAAGAAATTGATGAAATGTATGATGAGATAAAAGAAATTATTCAGATAGTGAAGGGAGACGAAGATTTAATAGTCATGGGTAACTGGAATTCGATACTAAGAAAAGGGAGAGAAGTAAATGTAGTAGGTGAATACGGATTGGGGGTAAGAAATGAAAGAGGAAGCTGCCTGCTAGAATTTTGCACAGAGCATAAGTTAATCATAGCTAACACTTGGTTCAAGAATCATAAAAGAAGGTTGTATACAAGGAAGGATTCTGGAAATACTAGGTGTCAGATAGATTATATAATGATAAGACAGAGATTTAGGAACCAGATTTTAAATTGTAAGACATTTCCAGGAGCAGATGTGGACTCTGACCACGATCTACTGGTTATGAACTGTAGATTAAAACTGAAGATACTGCAAAAAGTGGGAATTTAAGCAGATGGGACCTGGATAAACTGAAAGAACCAGAGGTTGTACAGAGTTTCAGGGAGAGCATAAGGGAACAATTGTCACAAATGGGAGAAAGAAATACAGTAGAAGAAGAATGTGTAGCTTTGAGGGATGAAATAGTGATGGTAGCAGAGGATCAAATAGGTAAAAAGATGAGGGCTAGTAGAAACCCTTGGGTAACAGAAGAAATATTGAATTTAATTGATGACAGGAGAAAACATAAAAATGCAGTAAATGAAGCGGGCAAAAGGAATACAAACGTCTTAAAAATATCGACAGGAAGTGCAAAATGGCTAAGCAGGGATGGCTAGAGGACAAATGTAAGGATATAGAGGCTTATCTCACTAGGGGTAAGATTGATACTGCCTACAGGATAATTAAAGAGACCTTTGGAGAAAAGAGAACCACTTGTATGAATATCAAGAGCTCAGATGGAAACCCAGTTCTAAGCAAAGAAAGGAAAGCAGAAAGGTAGAAGGAGTATATAGAGGGTCTATACAAGGGCGATGTACTTGAGGACAATATTATGGAATTGGAAGACCATGTAGATGAAGATGAAATGGGAGATATGATACTGTGTGAAGAGTTTGACAGAGCATTGAAAGACCTGAGTCGAAACAAGGCCCCCGGAGTAGAAAACATTCCATTAGGACTACTGACGGCCTTGGGAGAGCCAGTCCTGACAAAACTCTACCATCTGGTGAGCAAGATATATGAGACAGGCGAAATTCCCTCAGACTTCAAGAAGAATGTAATAATTCCAATCCCAAAGAAAGCAGGTGTTGACAGATGTGAAAATTACCGAACTATCAGTTTAATAAGTCACAGCTGCAAAATACTAACACGAATTCTTTACAGACGAATGGAAAAACTGGTAGAAGCTGACCTCGGGAACATCAGTTTGGATTCCATAGAACTATTGGAACACGTGAGGCAATACTAACCCTACAACGTATCTTAGAAGAAAGATTAAGGAAAGGCAAACCTACGTTTCTAGCATTTGTAGACTTAGAGGGAACGTTTGGCAATGTTGACTGGAATATTCTCTTTCAAATTCTGAAGGAGGCATCGGTAAAACACAGGGAGCGAAATGCTATTTACAATTTGTACAGAAAACAGATAGCAGTCGAGGGGCATGAAAGGGAAGGGAGTGAGACAGGGTTGTAGCCTATCCACGATGTTATTCAATCTGTGTATTGAGTTAGCAGTAAAGGAAAGAAAAGAAAAATTCAGAGTAGGATTTAAAATCCATGGAGAAGAAATAAAAACTTTCGCCAATGACAATGTAATTCTGTCAGAGACAGCAAAGGACCTGCAAGAGTAGCTGAACGGAATGGAAAGTGTCTTGAAAGGGGGATATAAGATGAACGATGACGATAAACAGTTTGGACAGGAAGAGAATAGAAGCTTTCGAAATGTGGTGTTACAGAAGAATTCTGAAGATTAGATGGGTAGATCACATAACTAATTAGGAGGTATTCAATAGAATTGGGGAGAAGGGGAGTTTGTGGCACAACATGGCTAGAAGAAGGGATCGGTTGGTAGGACATGTTCTGAGGTATCAAGGGATGACCACTTTAGCATTGGAGGGCAGCGTGGAGGGTAAAAATCATAGAGGGAGAACAAGAGATGAATACACTAAGCAGATTCAGAATGATGTAGATTGCAGTAGGTACTGGGAGATGAAGAAGCTTGCACAGGATAGAGTAGCATGGAGAGCTGCATCAAACCAGTCTCAGGACTGAAGACCACAACAACAACAACAATGTTACTAAGGAAAACTTCTATACGCAGAGAAGCTTAAACATTGTATTTAAGATGTTATTCATTTTTATTTGTGTTATTCGTGTCAGTCAAGATAAAAGCCTCTCGTGTCCAAAATTATTTCTGCACTTCATGCAGTGATGGTTCAGTATTTTGATTAAGTAATGCTATTGTTTGTGGCCGTCATTAGTATGAGCTCGGTGCAATTTTGCTATCCATAATTTACTGGAGTGTGTGTTGCTGGTAACTGCTGCTACACACAGTACAGAGTGCACTGTGTCTGTATCCTGTTTGCTATTCAAAGGGAAATCTCAACAAAAGTAACTTCAACAACCAATATCCAGTTTTCTCAGATATATATTTCCCAATTAATGTTCCTAATTATGATGGCGAACGTTCATTTATTTTCATTCACTTGCTGTTTTACTATTTCTGTTAACTCCCAAGGTTAACACCCGTTTGATTTTACTGTCAACTTCACAAACTCTGAAATTATAGTATGATACCCTTTTCCACTAGACACAAGCACGGTCGAACTTTGAAATCCTCTCAGAGGATAACATTAGCGTGTTTCACGGCATTTCAGGGTTATAACTGAATAATGTGTTGAAAAGGAACAAGTGTTCACAAATCCACCGTCTGGCTACAAATGAGTTTTGAAAATTTAGGGGCGACATTTCGTACCTGTCAAGTTCGTTTATGCGTCATGAGCTCTCACGAAAAACTTAATGCGGTGATTCGAAGGGTGTAGCTCGATGTACACTTGTACAATAAATCTCAAATTGCAATTATTTACATATAACTGCCTCAGTCACTGCAGAACAGCGATTGCGATATGCTGGAGACTATGGCATGATAACCAATGAACCTTAACTAAGGAGACTGCTGGAGCAGACAAATTCTCCGGTCTTGCAAACGGTGAGATCTGTCACCGACCTACCTGTCGGCTGCTATCTCTACCTTTCTTGGCACCGAACTTCTTTTCTTCTGGCAGGGATTCAGTTGATGGTTAATTGAAATAATGAACGGAACAACAGGGGAAGCTACAGCTCAGAGAAAATGCGTCTGTTCTGGTACAGTTGTGGTATATTGTACATCCAGTAACACACAAAAGGAAGGTGAGATAGTCTGTTTTACAGGTATTACGGTATATTTATAAAAAATAAATAAAAAATAAACCAGTTCCTGTCTCTTCTTGCTGCAGGTCAAGTACACAGAAAACATTCAATCTGTAGTAAAGCCTCGAATTAGCTTCGTCCAGCTCCTGAGCAATGCGATAGTGTAAGGAGAGAAACCACGGAGGAATCTGATTATTGGAAAGAAATGTAGCGGAAGCCCAGGCAGGGTATTCCATACAGTTATTCAGTACTCATTTGAAAGAGCGCCCAGTCTATGGCGTGCCGTATGACGACAAATATAATCGCGATCGCCGCTGAATGATAGAACTTATTATCATCTCGCTAGTGGAACGAACACGGTAGAGAAAGGTGTATTGAATTTGACCATCGGTGCCAACATGACGGGTAGCTCCGAAATGACGACCGTCGCAGCTGTTGACATCGGTTCCACTTAGTCTACTAGTAACAACTGCCTGTCTCTGGTCACTTTTGTTGACAGAGGAGCCATCAGCAGAGTATGCGACCGCCGACGAAAGGAGGGGCGTACAGCCAACCTAACCAGCGTGGGTGTGACCGTCATCACCTCTGTGTGGTGGTCAGAGCCCCCGGTCAGAGGTTGGTGCTCCTACTGTGGAAGGAATTCTACGGAAACGGTGAGCCCTCACGTGCCCTTCCGAGGTGAGTAGCCGTGGCCTGAATTGGAAGCTAACGGCTGGATAGCCTACGCCGACATTCGCCATCTTGCGGCATTGTAGAATTAATTGAATCTCGACCATGAAAATTCGTCCGACTCCAAGACCTCTATTCCGCTGGTTAGGATAGCCGACAGTGGTCTAAAATCGTCGTGGGAAATTATTTTTAAATCGTATAACCAAAGATTAACTATTACGATTTTTGAGATAATTATTTTATCAGCTCGAGCGGCATATCAAATGAAAAGTAAGTTGAGGAACAGCCCGAATCTGAAATCAAAATTACTGATTTAATGTAATCTGTGCTCTCTCCCTGTGTCACTGAGCTGGACCATGCAGCAATATAGGCAGGTCAGGTCTTGTGGCCAATCCACGAAAAGTCTGCACCCTGCAGCAGTATAATTTGTCAGTACAGATCTGTCAGCAGCTCAACCGCTGCTAATTACTAACGTAGTAATCGCCAGTTGTCGGTCCCAGATATCGCCATCGTATCTCAAGATATCGGCAGCACAGTGGCAAGGAGATAAAAAAGCACAGCAGTCTGCAACATCAAGTAGACAGAAGCTTTGCAGCAGCTGCTCGGCAAACAATACCGCTAGAAATGTAAGTATTAAACACTTCACGGTTGTTGTTCTCAGAAATCATGTTTAGCCTTACTCGCTGCATGAAATTTTCCAGTTACGGTACATCAGTTATGAAGTCTGTGAAGGCTTATTGAAACGCAAAATTCATTGAAATAAGTTCATTTCTCTTATCTTTCCACCTAGTTTTCGATTCCACGGGAATCTTCTACGACGTCCAAAGTGTAACTGAGTGCAACGTCACCGGGTCGAAGTTCTTTTGACTTTACAGCTTATTTCTTACAAATGTCGTTTTGCTTCTCCACGAAGTATGAAGGTATTAAAATTAGTAAAAATATACCTTGACATTTCACGTAATAATGAAACTTCTTAGCGTAAAAGCCATAATACTGGGGGCGATGAACCATGGCAACCGATATCAAACACAGACCACACTACTTTTCATCGTGTAATCATAAAAGATAGTGAGTTGCCATGCACTTTTATGCCTTTCGCCTCTTTTCGGAAAGCACCTTTCGACCAAACAACTTTTCATCTGTAATCATAAAAGATAGTGAGTTGCCATGCACTCTTAAGCCTTTCGCCTCTTTTCAGAAAGCAACTTCCACTATCCTAGTTTGCGTGATATCATTAATCAGAATGATAAAAGACAATTTAAGACATAGGGGAATAGCTTCCATGGTACTAAAGTGAGCTGTAGAGGATAAAAACTGTAGGCGGAAAGAGAGATTAGAATTAACCTGATCTTGTAGAAAGTAGGCACTATGGCAACCGTCCCTGAAATACAGTTATAACGTTCATAAGTTTTATAATTTGAATCCACAATCACCACACGCACAGTTTCAAAAGTTTATTTAAGTAAAATTATTAACTGTATAGGAGCCCGCATCTCGTGGTCGTGCGGTAGCGTTCTCGCTTCCCGCGCCCGGGTTCCCGGGTTCGATTCCCGGCGGGGTCAGGGATTTTCTCTGCCTCGTGATGGCTGGGTGTTGTGTGCTGTCCTTAGGTTAGTTAGGTTTAAGTAGTTCTAAGTTCTAGGGGACTTATGACCACAGCAGTTGAGTCCCATAGTGCTCAGAGCCATTTGAACCATTTTTGAACTGTATAGGATTTGTTACTACGAATCTATCTTCAGCTGGGCCTCAGAAGTTGTTTTTTTTTCCTCTCCGGCTGGGGCCTTGTTTCGTCGTTGTTATTGGTTTTGGGCGTTAAAGTAAAGAAAAAGTTTTGCATTCAAAATTTGATGAACATGGAAGACACCGTTTCTCTTTTTCGTACTTCACGGATACACACATTAATTGACAAATTGCCTGTTGGCTTCCGTCTGGATTCTTCGGCCGACATTCGTTTGATAATTTTTCTGACGCGTCGCTAGCACAAGTGGCTGGCATTGTCAAAGCTTCACCCTCCATTGGTGGTGATGGACTGGAGTCGAGCTCGCGGCCGCACGTTATGTGTGCCTGGCGCGCCATCGTACGAGGGATTTTCCGTGGTCATCACTC
Organism: Schistocerca serialis cubense; assembly: GCF_023864345.2. Classification (NCBI taxonomy): domain Eukaryota; kingdom Metazoa; phylum Arthropoda; class Insecta; order Orthoptera; family Acrididae; genus Schistocerca; species Schistocerca serialis. The sequence goes on from NC_064639.1 coordinate 1,102,308,558, forward strand.
TGTGGTTATCCCCTTGCTATCTGAAACGGCCTTTAGCTGCAGGACAGAAATCCAGCATCCATTCACTTTGAGGCTTTCATCTTTCTTGTTGATGCTATTGTTAGCTTTTAGACATGTACAGTCGTGGACAAAACGAGCGAGACCCTTCGCCTTTTCGTTATGCTGATCCGCACAGCTTTATAGTCTGCTACACAGCATAACAGGCAAGGCGACGAAGTGCTACCAACATATTACGCAAGTTCGCTCAGCTGATGTGCTGAGATAGCTCTAGCGCTGGAGAAACTCGCGCTTCGAAGACGCCACAGCATCGTCTGCCACCACTTCGTGGGAAACGAACTACCTCAAGTATAAGCCAATGTGTTGTATTCGCATATCTGTGACTATGACTTGGATCTGAAGTGTAGTTATGGATAGTACGTATGCTCAGATTGCGAATCTAACATCATGAATAAAAACTAGGGGAAATGAATTAGGCGTCCTTCCTCTTCCGTAACATGAAATATATTTTAGTTAATCTTTCTTAAATGAACTGCGCAGAAAATCAATCACCAGAAGTGAATAACTTTTTAGTAACACCAGATGATATTAACAGCTTGCCGGCGCGGGTTAGACGCGCGCTCAAAGGCGTCATATCGCCGACCGCTTGGCTCCTTGCGCCGTCAGTTCGAATCCCTCCCCGGGCATGGATGTGTGCTACGTTAGGTAGGTTTAAATAGTTCTAAATCTAGGGGACTGATAACCTAAGCAGTTTGGTGGCATAGTTCTTAGAGCCATTTTTTGCCCTTTCGCGTTAATTTTCTTCACATAAACTGCCGTATCTTTAGCTTTCGTTGACATAGCTCACTTTTTTAGATCACCAAGGGACCGTATACCGCAGGAAGTGCGATACATTTCCGCTTATGATGTCCACCCGCACTCGAGGTAAACGGGTTTTAAGAGTTGGGTAGACTGATAGACGGTCACGAAAGTGAGACTAGTAGGGTTCCATTTTTACCGATTTACGTGACGAAATCCTAACAACGAAAATAGCTACCACAGTTACTGAAGATGAGGACCGCATAATAATTTCCCCTACTCTTTATTTGAAATGTTCCAGTTGCAGCCGATACATCAGCATATTAATCGTAGCCACGCTTTCGATCCAAATCACGCTTACAGGAATGCAAATAAAATCCATTTGCCTATACACGTGGTAATTCAGATCCCACTATTATTGCTACCGCGTTTTAGATGTGCGAGCATTCCCATTTACTAGCTGCCTTAAGGAACACTTCGGCTAATGAACGTTTTCTGGTTGTGGCACGTCTAATGGAGAATTCGAAACATTGTAGAATACGTTTGGCAGGTACGTCGCCGTTTATTTCCTGGGGTGGTGCAGAATTATCCTACTAAATTTACTAGCTAATAACAGGTTTTTGTTATTTCGATAAACGTCCCGAATGATTGTCACATAAGCGGTGACATAAAGGTAGACAATTTAAGTTTTTGAGTCCAGAAAGCTCTATGCAACAGAAACTGCAGATCATTTTGCCATTTGCAATGCAAAATTGCCGGCTTACTCATGTCTGGGGTAATAATAGAGGGCTGTTTGCCTGGGTTGTCTGCTAGCGTACTGAAAGGTGTTTGCTACTGCAAGGGAGGTCTGGTTTATTTTCGGTTCTAATCTCGATGGAGGCAGATAGACTATCAGTAAAGGAATTTTAAGAAATTCTCGCACCCCAGTACGTTTTACTCCTACCTTTATTCTATACCGGCGCCCTGTGGATGTCGATATAAAACATACTTCTTTCTGCCTACTTTTTCCGCTTCTGTCAATAACTTAATTGACTTAAGTGTGGCACTGAATGATTTTTAACTGAATTGCGTTATGAATCTTCACGAATTGCTAAATTTGCACACTTTGATGGTAGGTCAGCAACGGTAATCCAGTACGACTGGTCTCAACGTTGACACAGACCATTTCGCGGTCGAATGCGCATAATATTTTGCTAATTCGTAACGATCTGGAGTACTTTGTCGTACTAAAACAGTTATGTTATCTCGATAATGTTATGTTACCTGGTTAACACATTGATCAGCATTAATATAGTCTTACACATGATTGAAAACAGTCTCACAAATTTCGGATAGTTCTTCAATTTCACGCCTGTGCATAGTATGCTGGTAGCACTTCGTCGCCTTGCCTGTTATGCTGTCTTGCAGACTTTAAAGCTGTGAGGATCAGCATAACGAAAAGGCGAGGGGTCTCGCTCGTTTTGTCCACCACTGTACATGGAATGCAATATGTTCTCGACATTCCAAGTGGGTCCCTTTTTACTTTTTGCCGATCTGAGACACTTAAGATAAAAGAGTTTCTCAAATCGGAAAAGGGAAAAAGTGGAGCTACTTGCAATGTCGAGAATATACAGCAAACGACGTACACGTGGAACCACGCTTCTGCTACGGTCGCAGGTTCGAATCCTGCCTCGGACATGGATGTGTGTGATGTCCTTAAGTTAGTTAGGTTTAAGTAGTTCTAAGTCTAGGGGACTGATGACCTCAGATGTTAAGTCCCATAGTGCTTAGAGCCATTTGAACCATTTTTGATGTACACTTGGAAAAGTCTATGTTGGAGTAACTGGATGATCAATCAACATCAGGATCACGGACATAAGCGCCATTCCGGGTTGGGACAGGTCGAGAAATCGGCCATGGTGGAACATGCGCTGCATGAGACTGACCACATAACAAAATTCGCCGAAACGGGAGTTTTTGCTGTACAGAAGATCTATCACACCCGCTTGTTCAGGGGAGCTATAGAAAAACACAAGCATGACAGTAGCTTCAACAAGAGAGAAGAAAGCCTCAAAGTGAACAGATCCTGGATTCCCGTGCTGCATCGAACGACCGCTACAGGTAGCAAGGGGCTACGGCCGCGAGCTTGACTCCAGTTCAGCACTAGCAATAGAGGGTACTGCTTTGACAATGTCCTCGTGTTGGCGAAACATCAGAAAAATCATCAAACAAACGTCGGACGAAGAACCTTAGACAGAAACCAACAGGCAATTTGTCATTTCATGTATGCTTCCACGAAGTACGAAAAAGAGGAAAAAAAAATTCTCGTAAATTTACGGAATTGTGAACGAAAATCTTTGTTTACCTTAGCGCACTAAACCAATAACGAAATGGAACCCCGGCGGGAAAGCAAGGAAATCTGTAAGAACCATCTGAAGAAGGATATGTAATAAAGCCGAAACCGTTGATGGCTTTATTCAAAAGTTTTTATGCCATGCTTTTGGTTGGCTGTTGTTTCAGGTTATAAACCTTATAAGAAATTTGAATGTATGCAACAATTAACTGCGAACGTTGTGTATAAATGCTACAATGAGATGAGGAGATTGGCCCTGCAGAGGAACTCGTGAGGGGCCGCATCAAACCATTCAGGAGACGTACGACACGAACCAGAGCCCTCAGCAACCAGGAATTTTCTCATAAAATGAATAATTACATATGTGAACCTGACTAATAATATAACGTCATTGCCTCAGTTTCTAACAAAAGTGAAACAATTTTTCGTTATGCTGCTATGTGCGGATACTTGCTCAATTTCATTATTGTTTTTACCACTTGTTTATCCACATCTGCTTGTATCCTCCCGTGCTCATTGTACTTTTGGCAATAAGTGTATCATATCAAAACCTCCAACCAATTATACGACTGCAAGGCTCAGCTGTCGTCGGGCGTTAGAGGATTAAGTAGAGAATCTTATCTGCTTAATTTTTATATTTTCTTCTTCAACCATATGTCTCATAAGATGTAAATCACATCATCCCCCACACGCGTATGCTTTATTTTATGACAGCGTACGGCCGATACCCTGAATATTCGCACAAAATAGGGTTGGGTTGGGTTGTTGTGGGAGAGAATACCAGACAGCGAGGTCATCGGTCTCAACGGATTAGGGAAGGACGGGGAAGGAAGTCGGCCGTGCCCTTTCAAAGGAACCACCCCGGCATTTGCCTGAAGCGATTTAGGGAAATCACGGAAAACTAAATCAGGATGGCCGAATGCGGGACCGAACCGTCGTCCTCCCGAATGCGAGTCCAGTGTGCTAACCACTGCGCCACCTCGCTCGGGCAGAATAGGGAAGAGACAATGAGTGTTGACGTGAAAGGTGATTTAGGATGCCCTGTGCAAGTGATGTTCACGTTCCCTATCCAAGTGGAAACTAGGAGACGTAAACACTCTCAGAGCGAAGCGCAGCTGTTATTTTTCATATCCTAAGCTCAGGACAATGTGGAGCAGTGGCTGGTCCATTTCTTGACCAACATCCTAGATAATGGATCACTGCCCAAGGATCTAAAGAAAACAAAACTAGTGGCAATTTTGAAGCCAGGTAAACCAGCTGACCACCTTCAAAGTTTCAGGAGAATTTTCCTTTTGAGCTGTACTTATAAACCCTTGAAGAAGCTCATTTATAACTGAATTAGCGCCGCGCGGGATTAGCCGAGCGGTCTCAGGCGCTGTAGTCATGTACTGTGCGGCTGGTCCCGGCGGAGGTTCGAGTCCTCCCTCGGTCATGGGTGTGTGTGTTTGTCCCTTGGATAATTTAGGTTATTAGTGTGTAAGCTTAGGGACTGATGACCTTAGCAGTTAAGTCCCATAAGATTTCACACACATTTGAACAGTTTGAACAGAATTAGCGGCTTTGTTCTTGAACGTGTCCCAGCTGAAAAGCGGGTTTCAGGCCGCAGAGAAGTTACTGCGACCATGTACTGACCTTAATAACTTTCATAGAGGCTGTGCCCAAGAAAACGTGAAGACATCTGTCGCATTCGTAGAGCTAATCGCGGAATGTGTGACACAGTCTGGAGGGAAGGGATATTATACAATAACTATACTAAAAACAATAAGAGGCCGAAAAACTGGAAGTCTCATCAACACCGTGATAAGTAATAGATATTTCTGTGTTTACTTCGGAGAAAGTGTGAGCAAGGAGAAGACATTAAGTAATGATCTATCACAGGGCTCCGTCTTAGCACCCTCCCCCCTATTATTCAAAAACGTATATATCTCAGATCTCCCTGACGAACAATTAAATTCTCCTACGCGGACAATACCGCTCCTGTTCGTAGAACCAAGGATCTCGGAAAATCAGTGACAATCTTCACATAAGATCTAGCCGTTATGAGCTTCTGTTTTAGGAAGTGGTCACTTAAACCCAATACAAGTAAAACTGAAGTATGTGCACTCCATCTGAACGACAAACAAGCTATCGCGGAACTCGGAGTGAAACTTAACGGAAACACTCTTTGCCACAACAAGTGCCCTAAGTACCTTGGTGTCATCCTTGACTGCACACTTTCACATAGAAAAAGTCTTGAAAATACTGCTGTCAAGATAAAAACTCGTAACAATATTATTCAAAAATTGTGTGGAATGACATGGGGAGCTTCAGCAGACACCCTGAGCACATCATCCATTGCGCTGGTCCTCTCAGCAGCCGATGATTGTATCCCTGTGCGGCTAAACAATTGCCACACCAACTTGATGTCCAGTTAAACCACACTGTGCGGTTAATATCTCAGACAATCTGACTAACATCGATTTATTGGCTTCCCCTGCTGAGCAACATCTATCCACCCACCAGCCGTAGAACGAGACCTTGCTTAAGGAATGCCGCAAGCTACAAGAGAACCTGGAATTACACACACCGAAAGACAAGTCTACAACGAAATAGACTCCGTTCAAGAAACCTACCATTTCGGCAAGCAGAACAGCTAGATGCCAATAATACCGGGGTGAGAGACCCATGGAATCTGATCTGTCAACTTATGGAAAATCTTAAAGAGCGTGAGTTCCGAAAGAATAACTGTGATAATGCTGGAACGGAACTCGACAGGGAATTATGGGTCAAATTCGACAGAGCTCGCACTGGGCATGGACTACGCGCAGACTCTGTTTACAAATGCAGCGCTACAGGGGCTGCGGTCTGTGACTGTGGGTCTTCGAACCAGGCAATCAAGGACATTAGAGACTAATGCACTTTGTGTTCCCCTCAGGGGAATTGGAGTGACTTCACGAAGGCTGATGATACAGTTGTTATATGCATTTCGAGGAAATGTTAGAAGCACAGGTCAGAGAGTTATTGAGAGATGACATGGGATGAGTGAGGGGGAATATGCCAATGATGGGGAGATGTGAAAAGACGTCAGTAGTGCCAACGGTGAGGGAGTGAGTGCCATGACATGATACACAAGTAACAGAAACCAAAACGAGTAAATGCATAAATATTGAAAGGAAAAAGATGTTTCCGTTTCACATGTTTTTCTCATTGAGCGAACCATCAGGCCATGATCGGTTGTTTTCTAAAGTTTGTTTTATTGGTATGCACGAAACCTTTGCAGAGGAGACGGACAATGAGTTCTTAATTATTCATTTTTCTACACGTTCCTTCCCCCCACTCCTGTGTCCGCAATTTTCAATATATGTAACCTTGTTTTGTTGTTTCTTGAATGTTTGCTTTGCAAGGTATGATTGTGGGTGGGTGTCGTCTGCTTGGCAGCAGAGTGGTGAAGCGAAAGCTGCTGTTTGAATCTTTGGTTGTTACCAACAGAAATTAACTCTGCTTGGAACCCAAAGAAAGTGGTCACGCCAAAGAGGGTAGTGGACTGTGAATAAGGGTGTGCGGTTGGCCGCAGTGGTCACGTCCGTTTCCCCTCATCACTGTTTCTGGAGTGAAGAATGATCTGGAGGTCGTCATGTTTGACACTCTATGACTAACTTCGGAGGTTTGAGGTTGACTATGATATATGTTCTGTAATTTCATCCTGGAGGAGACAGTGTAAGCGTGTGGAACATCTAAGTTGAATAGTGAAGTAATTCACATTTTCCGGTTCCGGTTTTCAGTACATTTTGGGGGGATATAGAGTCTGTAGTCAGAGTTCTTTCAGTAGCTGCAATCGGTTGGAGCTAGGGTTCCTTTGTGTGAGATAACGGCCATGCAGCACATGGTTGAATCTTAAGAGAAATCTTGGTCGTGTAATTATAATTTGAAATACTTAAGAACCCGTTTGTTGGATTTATTCTGGGAAACTTAAGAATCCGACTGTTAAATTTAGTCTGAAATCCTTAACAAACCGTGTGCTAGACTTAGTCTGGAGTGCTTAAGAATTCGTGTGTTAATTCCAACCTAAACGCCGTGTGTTAAATGTAGTTTTGGTTAACTACTGCATGTGGAATCGTTTTGCTCTTCCTAGCAAGCCACTTGTACAGTGAGTACAGTGTAGCCTTTCGTGCGGCCCCGTGGTCACAAGCTGAACCGACTACTGGGAATCGGCATGCTTTGGCCACTTTTCATTGTAGTTTCTACATCTGATACATCTAAGATCAAATTACTTTTTCATTTGCTGAATTTTGTTGCTGCTCACGAACATTTTATTGAGTAATTCCTTTGTCACTCTCTCCATCAAATATAATTTGTGATACTTTTTCCTTTGATTATCAAGAAGCGGAGTTATGCTGAGTAGTATACAGGGCGGTCCATTGATCGTGACCGGGCCAAATATCTCACGAAATAAGCATCAAACGAAAAAACTACAAAGAATGAAACTTGTCTAGCTTGAGGGGGAAACCAGATGGCGCTATGGTTGGCCCGCTAGATGGCTCTGCCATAGGTCAAACGGATATCAACAGCGTTTTTTTTTTTAAATAGGAACCCCCATTTTTATTACATATTCGTGTAGTACGTAAAGAAATATGAATGTTTTAGTTGGACCACATTTTTCGCTTTCTGATAGACGGTGCTGTAATAGTCACAAACATATGGCTCACAATTTTAGACGAACGGTTGGTAACAGGTAGATTTTTTAAACTAAAATACAAAACGTAGGTACGATTGAACATTTTATTTCGGTTGTTCCAATGTGATACATGTACCTTTGTGAATTTATCATTTCTGAGAACGCATGCTGTTACAGCGTGATTACCTGTAAATGCCACATTAATGCAATAATTGCTCAAAATGATGTCCGTCAACGTCAATGCATTTGGCAATACGTGCAACGACATTCCTCTCAACAGCGAGTAGTTCGCCTTCCGTAATGTTCGCAAATGCATTGACAATGCGCTGACGCGCATGTTGTCAGGCGTTGTCAGTGGATCACGATAGCAAATATCCTTCAACGTTCCCCACAGAAAGAATTCCGGGGACGTCAGATCCGGTGAACGTGCGGGCTATGGTACGGTGCTTCGACGACCAATCCACCTGTCATGAAATATGCTATTCAATACCGCTTCAACCGCACGCGAGCTATGTGCCGGACATCCATCATGTTGGAAGTACATCGCCATTCTGTCACGCAGTGAAACATCTTGTAGTAACATCGGTAGAACATTACGTAGGAAATCAGCATACATTGCACCATTTAGATTGCCATCGATAAAATAGGGGCCAATTATCCTTCCTCCCATAATGCCGCACCATACATTAGCCCGCTAAGGTCACTGATGTTCCACTTGTCGCAGCCATCGTGGATTTTCCGTTGCCCAATAGTGCATATTATGCCGGTTTACGTTACCGCTGTTGGTGAATGACGCTTCGTCGCTAAATAGGGCGCGTGCAAAAGATCTGTCATCGTACCGTAATTTCTCTTGTACCGCGAACTGTACACGACGTTCGAAGTCGTCGCCATGCAATTGCTGGCGCATAGAAATATGGTACGGGTGCAGTCAATGTTGATGTAGCATTCTCAACACCGACGTTTTTGACATTCCCAATTCTAGCGCAATTTGTCTGCTACTGATGCGCGGATTAGCCGCGACAGCAGCTACAACACCTACTTGGGCATCATCATTTGTTGCAGGACGTGGTTGACTTTTCACATGTAGCTGAACACTTCCTATTTCCTTAAATAACGTAACTACCCGGCGAACGGTCCGGAGAGTTGGATGACGCCGTCCAGGATACATAGCACACGCCCGTTGGGCATTTTGATCACAATAGCCAGACATCAACACGATATCGACCTTTTCCGCAATTGGTAAACGGTCCATTTTAACACGGGTAATGTATCACGAAGCAAATACCGTTCGCACTGGCGGAATGTTACGAGATACCACTTACTTATACGTTTGTGACTATTACAGCGCCGTCTATCAGAAAGCGAAAAAAGTGGTCCAACTAAAACATTCATATTTCTTTACGTACTACACGAATATGTAATAAAAATGCGGATTCCTATTTAAAAAAACGCAGTTGATTTCCTATGGCAGCGCCATCTGGAGGGCCAACCATAACGCCATCTGGTTTCCCCCTTGAAGCTAGCTGAGTTTCGTTCTTTGTAGGTTTTTTCGTTTGACGCTTATTTCGTGAGATATTTGGCCCGGTCGCTATCAATGGACCACCCTGTACATCCAATGACCTAACGGTTCTATGCGGACCGTCTGTATTAGGCACTGAGCATTACCGCCCCAGCGGAAGGTTTTCTGACAGGCCTGTGCGTGTGCAGAGCATCTATACACTCACGTGATAGAATACGGTTATGACCGCCATAAGGTGAGTGAAAGTTGCGTTTTGTCCAGCAGGGACAAGGCCATGACCGAGTTAGGATAAAAATAGTTGCGTGTGGCGGAGGAATATTTGGTGGGAAAAGGGTTTGTGCTTGTGCACATAACCTTGTTAATTATTTGTATGGATTTTATGTGTACTGTACAGTGTCTTTCTGCTCTAAATTAGTGCCTATTTCCGCATTGCCTTGCTTAGCGAATAATTCTGAGGGGCGAGTTTAAGTGTGACCTGTGGGGAGAACAATTCAGGTGTACAATTGTGGAGTACGTAGTTTCTCTAGTAGAAGAACCGTTCTTTTCGTTTGCGGACACACCCAAACCCATATCCTCAGTACAGTAGTAATCGCAAGAGATCACGTAGTAAATCATATTTATTGAATAGTTCAAAAATGGTTCAAATGGGTCTGAGCACTATGGGACTCAACAGCTGTGGTCATAAGTCCCCTAGAACTTAGAACTACTTAAACCTAACTAACCTAAGGATATCACACACATCCATGCCCGAGGCAGGATTCGAACCAGCGACCGTAGCAGTCGCGCGGTTCCTGACTGAGCGCCTAGAACCGCTAGACCACCGCGGCCGGCTATTGAATAGTTCTGGGATGGCGATTATGTGATACTTCGGTGCTTCACGCGGGTCATATCCGGTAAAAAGAGTAAATTCAATAGTTTAGAGTTCATGCATTGTTTATCGTGAAAAGTGGGTTCCATGGTCGCAAATAAAATGTTCAGTGAGTCTAAACCAAAAGCGTCCATCTTGTCATTAGGCCGGTATTACACTATCAAATTTCTTTGACCAATAACTTTGTCAAAGAAATTTGATGGTGTAATAGGGAACTTTGTCAAATGTCGTCAAATATTTGATCAAGTCTAGGGCCTCGCTGTAGATATGATCAAAGAAGTCGCTTGTCTTCTGTTCACTGCAGTGTGACATGTTACCACGTGGAGCGCTAGCATCGCTGCGGCGTTCTGTCATCTGTAGTGTTTTTATAAGCATTGCCAATAAATGCAATTGGTGTGTACCGACAACTACAAAATTAAGAGAGAAGTAAGAAGCTGATGAGGCGCTTTACAACATGAGGCACCCTGAATACAAAAACAGATTAAGAAAATTGGAGACCTGACCTAAGCTAACCTAACCTAATTCTCTCCTGTAGCGAGGAATCGGAGTGTTACAGTGAGCCTGTCTTCTCCAGATATAGCAGTTCTTAACTGAGTATTGTGCTTTGTGATATGTGTGATATGAGGATACACTTCACTGAGCGCATACAGAAATGTATGCTCATTTATTCTTAAGTAACTGATGTACGACTTGACGTCCTCCACTATAAGCTCACATAACAAGTTTTGTTGAATGCTTTTATCGTGTTGTCGTAAAACCCACAGCTTCACCCAGATACGTTTCCTTTTCTCCCCCACTTCTCTTCCGCACGTGCACACAGTGCAATTGTGGTACATGCAACTGCTGCTGTTAATTACAAGTTGCTGTTGTCAGCCATCTTGAACTTTGACGAAAAATATGATGACAGTGTAATACCCCTTTTCCTTTTTAGCGCCACGTCAAAGGTCTTTGTCAAATATTTTTGACGAATATTTGATCACATCTTTGATCAAATCTTTGACAAAGAAATTTAATAGTCTAATACCGGTCATACCCATTCACCACTGTCCGCCATATTACCACATCCAGACACTCTGATCTTATGGACGATGTACCACCAATGATAATTAGAAAGTGTTGCCACTGAAATGTAGCATTGTGATGTGGTACAGAGGGGAAACATCTAGTGCAGCATTCTTGCCTCAGTTGGCCTATTTAATATTCGCGTTATCCGTAGCCCAAAGTTATTAGTTATCAGCTGTCAGTCTTGACCAGATGTCAAAGGGTTATTTGGGCTTTAAAACTAGCAAATGCACCCTGGCCACTTAAGTAAGACAATAGTGTCGTCGTCAACGAACCTCCACCGAACAGCCCCAGATTAGACAGCAACAGATTAGGTATCTATGGTATGTCTCATAGATACGCTAGAGTCGGTGCCTATAAACAGTACCCTCTCAATATATACATCTACATCATACTCCGAAAGTGACCTACAGGTCTGTCGGGGAGGGTACTTAAGCAACCACTAACTAATTTCCCCTCCCACCTTTCCCTATTCCGCTTGCGAATGGCACGTGGGAAGAATAATTATCGATAGTCTCTCTATTAGCTCTAATTTCTCGACTTTTCTTGTAGTGGTCATTTAGCGAGATGCTAATTTCCTACAGACAACAGTATCGTGTGAAAACAGTCTTAAAGAGCTTACAACGCTTTCTACTACATCATTCACATACATTGTAAGCAGTAACGGTTCTGTCATACTTCCTTGGCGTACACAGGAAATTGCTTTTGCATCTGTCGATTTTATTCCGTTAAGAGCTCACAAATAGTGTAAAAACACTTTGGGATGAGGAAAATGTTGTACAGCAGCATGAGTATTTGCAATTTAGTTCAACAGAAATACATTAGTTCCTCGTAGGGTTGGAAAACTACGGTAGACTGTCATAGTCTACCATATGTAAGAGCAGAATGTGGTAGTTTTCCTAGTATCCCTAGTCAGCTAAGATCATAACCACATTATCTGTACATCAGGTGTGTTGCATATTTGCTGGGCGTTACCTCACTTCGATCACTTATTTGCTTATATGGTCTGTGTCGTACTAGATTTCCCTAGAAACTGGGAGCAGTGAACCATCTAGGAACTGAGTGAGGATTTATAAAAGATCGTATAGCCTACAGAACATTTTTGTTCTACATAGTAATCCACCTGCCTCTTAAAATGTTCAAATGTGTGTGAATTCCTAAGGGACCAAGCTGCTTAGGTCATCGGTCCCTAGACTTACATACTACTTAAACTAACTTACGCTAAGAGCAACACACACAACCATGTCCGAGGGAGGACTCGTACCTCCGGCGGGAGGGGCCGCGCAGTTCGTGACATGACGCCTCAAACCGCGCGGCCACTCCGCTCTCCCTGCCTCTTACTGGAAAGGAAATAGCAACTATAGCAAAATTTAAATTGTCAAAATTTAATCCAAATTTTATTAGAAAATTGTTGATTTGTAACGTGGAACAGAGGAATATTACAGCAAAAAAATTTTAAAAAATACAGATTCATCGTATAGTGCTAGAAAACGCAATTTCCTTAAAATAAAAGTAATTCAAAACAAAAACGTACCAAATATCGCCTCAGTAAGTCATCGACCTCAAATAAAACATGTGTCTGTCATTTATAAACAACCTCCACGCTTACCAATAAGAAAAGGAAACTGGCTTTGACTATGACAAAGGACGTTCTGTGGTGTATAAAATAACAAGAATTATTTAGATTTTTTATGTTTGAGGGTGTAAACTGTACTTGCATCCGAAATAATTGCTTAGTTTGCATAAAAGCGTAGAAATTACAAGATCAACTCGTTTTTATTACTCATAAAATGCCACTTATATTTTTAAAGATATAGAATACAGAATGGACTAACATTGAGCAGAATCGACTAACACTGATCAAAAAAACAAAGAGAAGTTTTCCCCTATCATTTACTCGGTCACACATTCGTTTATGTATATTTTTCTTCCTAAACTACCTGTCTATAATCCTACAATTTACTACATCATTTATGTACTTTACCAAATTTGCCTAACTGTAGTTTTGCTACAGCATAACTCGTAACAGGATAGTACGTTCATTCACAGACAGTTGTGATAAATGGAGTTTTACCGTGTCGCTTGATAACTCGACAGTTAATTATAGTTAAATTCCACAAGTTTAACGTTAGGTAAGTAGACGCAAAAATATAATGTGTGGAACTCGTACAGGATAGGCTGGCATGAGGATTACCAAGCTACACACCAACAGAAGGACTGCCCACGATATACTGTACTAGGTTTTGTGGCTAGAAAAAGATATTTTTCTGCCTTAATCCCCCTATTCAAGCGTTCTGGGGCGGTTCATACGCTCAACCACAGTTACACGGTGGGCCATATTGAACTATTGATAGCCTTGGTTGAGCCAGCAGAGACAAAACTCTACCATTTGGTTAGCCAGATGTATGATAGACGCGAAATACCCTCAGACTTCAAGAAGAATGTAATAATTCTAATCCCAAAGAAAGCAGGTGTTGGTATGGATTAATTCTGTTCTTGAGTTGAAGGAATATGGATTGACGTATTCGTACTCGTATTTGTCATCCGAGGCTCGATGCACGGCCGAGTTGCCCCTAATGTTGCTGTCAGATGTGGCAGGCCTGTCTACTAAATATCCTTACTTTACAAAACAACTTACGTATTTTCCCTATTACACTGTAAACACACAAAAAGTTAAATTTCATTACTTGCATACCTTATAAGTGTTCCAGTCTTAAATTCCCGACGGTTTATTTGTGAAATGGACACTAAGGCAGAAATGCGAAATTTTATAGTACATGATGTTTAGTTGCATAATGGAAACATTCCTCTTCACAGGTACAGTTTGATGTCTACTCTGTCATCGGAATTTGTCTTTAGAAATTTCTCTCGTGCTGCAGGGCAATGTGGCAGTGCGTCATCATCGGCATTCTGGGTCTTGCGGCTTCTTCCAATGCTCTCTCCGCCTGCATCACACAGGCCAACAGCAACGATTCGGTTCAACACGATGTGTGCCCTTCAACTTCAAGTAAGTATCGTTAACACACAGTTTTTATGTAGGCAGCAGCAGCTTGATCTATGCATAGTTCAAATCTCTCTTAAAAACCTTGTGGTAAAATCTTCGGAAACATTGCAGTATCCGTTTGTAGCTGCTAATCCTCATTTATTGCGGGTTCAGGTTACAACCGCTTTCGTAATATTGAATCGCGTCTTCAGGTTAATTTGGCTGGATTATGTTAAGGTATTAAACCAATACGACCTCCCAACACTCAGGTACATATCATGGCACATCAAATGTGTTGGATGTTCAAAGATCCACCAATAATCTTAGGTAATTACGGGTCATCACTGAAGGACATACTACACTACTGGCCATTAAATTGGCTACATCACGAAGATAACGTGCTACACATGCGAAATTTAACCGACAGGAAGAAGATGCTCTGATATGCAAATGATTAGCTTTCCAGAGCATTCACATAACGTTGGTGCCGGTGTGACACCTACAACGTGCTGACATGAGGAAAGTTTCCAACCGATTTCTCATACACAAACGGCGTTGCCTGGTGAAACGTTGTTCTGATGTCTAGTGTAAGGAGGAGAAATACGTACCATCACGTTTCCGACTATGATAAAGGTCGGATTGTAGCCTATCGCAATTGCGGTTTATCGTATCGCGACATTGCTGCTTGCGTTGGTATAGATCCAATGACTGTTAGCAGAATATGGAATCGGTGGGTTCAGGAGGGTAATACGGAACGCCGTGCTGGATCCCAACGGCCTCGTATCACTAGCAGTCGAGATGACAGTCGTCTTATCCGCATGGCTGTAACGGATCGTGCAGCCACGTCTCGATCACTGAGTCAACAGATGGGGACGTTTGCAAGACAACAACCATCTGTACGAATAGTTCGACGACGTTTGCAGCAGCATGGACTATCAGCTCGGAGATCATGGCTGCGGTTAGCCTTGACGCTGCATCACAGACAGGAGCGCCTGCTATGGTGTACTCAACGACGAACCTGGGTGCACGAGTGACAAAACGTCATTTTTTCATATGAATCCATGTTCTGTTTACAGCATCATGATGTTCGCATCCGTGTTTGGCGACATCGCGGTGAACGGACATTGGAAGCGTGTATTCGTCATCCACATACTGGCGTATCACCCGGCGTGATGGTATGGGGTGCCATTGGTTACACGTCTCGGTCACCTCTTGTTCACATTGACGGCACTTTGAACAGTGGACGTTACATTTCAGATACGATCCGTGGCTCTACCCTTCATTCGATCCCTGCGAAGCCCTACATTTCAGCAGGATAATGCACGACCGCCTGTTGCAGGTCGTGTACGGGCCTTTCTGGATGCAGAAAATGTTCGACTGCTGCCCTGGCCAGCACATTCTCCAGATCTCTCACCAACTGAAAACGTCTGGTCAATGGTGGCCGAGCAACTGGCTCGTCAAAATACCCCAGTCACTACTCTTGATGAACTGTGGTATCGTGTTGAAGCTGCATGGGCAGCTGTACCTGTTCACGGCATCCAAGCTCTGTGTGACAATGCCCAGGCGTATCAAGGCCGTTATTACGGCCAGAGGTGGTTGTTCTGGGTACTGATTTCTCAGGATCTATGCGCCCACAATGCTTGAAAAGTAATCATACGTCACTTCTAGTATAATATATTTGTCCAATGAATACCCGTTTATCATCTGCATTTCTTTTTGGTGTAGCAATTTTAATGGCCAGTAGTGTAATTTGGACCGGTTGGAATTCAACATCGGTTTAAGTTAGTATGTCCCTCAATGATGAGCCGTAATTATCTGAGATTAATAATGGATGTTTCAACATATATTGTATCTGATGTTGCTAGGATATGTGTCTCACAGAACTTTGCGTGATCGTATTGGTTTAATATCTTAATGTAATCCGGTCAAACTAACCTTAAGTTGCTATTCATTATCGTGAAATCGGTTGTTCCTTGATCTCACCGCAAATGAGGATTAACAGCTACCAGCGGATATTAGAGTGGTTAGATGATTTTACCACAAAGATTTTTTAAGTAATCATCGTCAAAATCCAATTGTTAAGCTTATTATCGGAAAACTGCTTGAGCGCTGAAATGAAAATGATATATTACATTCTACCAGCAACAATTTTACCACTAATAATGAACACAAAAGTATATGTCAGACTTGCTGCATGCATAAGGAACACTTCTTCTGTATTACTGTATTAGTCACTGCTGAGCTGTTTAATTAATTAAAGTGGTAAAAATATGCTTAACTTTCAACAAAATTATAGTTTTGTATGATTATTAGGGCCTCAATAGCTCTATGAATCGTGAAATCGAAGATAAAAGTATATATTTTTCCCGTTATTTATCTGCTTTTAATCAGTCTAACATAGTGTACAAACATGTCTACTTCAAAATATCCACTTGATGGGCGTTGGCTGAGAGCTGTTGCAATGGTGAAAAGATTCAACGTTTGGACAGCAGACAGCGTTTAGTGTTACGAACTGTCAAATTATTCTCTGTCTCATTTATGTTATTTCTTTAACGTAGACTGAAATATATTCGCGTAATACAGACAATAGGTTTTGCTTCAGTGGAAGAACTGTTCATGGAAACAATTAATTCTCTGAGTGCACGAACTAACCTGTATCTAGCTGCGCTACTGAGGCAGTTAATCAAATACCTGGTTTGTTATAACGCCAAACACAAGAAACCAGAACAGCTGTTAGCATGAGTGACATAAAAGTAGATATCTTAGGTGTTGCGAAACAACTCAAATCACTTAAGAAAGGCAAGTCTTGCGGTCCAGATGGCATACCAATCAGGTTCCTTTCAGAGTATGCAGACACAATAGCGCCTTTCTTAGCAGTCATACACAACCGCTCACTTGACGAAGAGTCTGTTCCTAAAGATTGGAAAGTAGCGCAGGTCACACCAATGATCAAGAAAGGAAATAGGTGTAACCCATTGAATTACAGACCCATATCACTGGCCTCAATTTGCAGTATGATTTTGGAGCATATACTGTACTCGAACATTATAAATCACCTTGAAGAAAATTAGTTATTGATACATAACCAACACGGATTCAGAAAATATCGTTCTTGTCCAACGCACTTAGCTCTTATTCCCATGAATTAATGAGTACTGCCGACAAGGGATCTCAGATCGATTTCATATTCTTAGATTCCCAGAAGGCTTTTGATACCGTTCCTCACAAAAGACTATAAATCAAATTGTGTGCATATGGAGTATCGTTTCAGTTGTGTGACTGGATTCGTGATTTCCTCACAGAGAGGTCACAGTTCGTAGAGATAGACGGTAAATCATCGAGTAGAACAGAAGTGATATCCGGCGTTCCGCAAGGTAGTGTCATAGGCCCTCTGCTGTTCCTGATTTATATAAATGATCTAGGTGATAATCTGAGCAGACACCTTAGATTGTTTACAGATGACGCTGTAATTCACCGTCTAGTAAATCATCAGACGATCAATTCCAATTACAAAATGATCTAGAGAAAATTTCTGTATGATGCTAAAACTGGCAATTAGCACTAAACAAAGAAAAAAAGTGCGAGGTCATTCAAATGGGTACTAAAAGAAATCTGATAAATTTTGGGTATACGATAATCGGAGAGCTGTCAATTCGACTAAATACCTAGGAATTACAATTAGGAGCAATTAAAATTGGTAAGACCACATAGATAATATTGTGGGGAAGGCGAAACAAAGACTGCGCTTTGTTGGCAGAACACTTAGAAGATGCGACAAACCCACTAAAGAGGCAGACTACATTACACTTGTCCGTCCTCTCCTGGAATATTGCTGCGCTGTATGGGATCCTTACCAGGTAGGATTGATGGAGGACATCCAAAAAGTGCAAAGAAGGGCAGCTCATTTCGTGTTATCGTGCAATAGGGGTGAGAGTGTCACTGAAATGATACGCGAGTTGGGGTGGCAGTCACTGAAAAAAATGCGGTTTTCTTTGCGGCGATCTATTACGAAATTTCTATCACCAACTTTCTCTTCCGAATGCGAAAATATTTTATTGACATCCACCTACGTAGGGAGAAATGATCATCATAATAAAACAAGAGAAATCAGAGCTCTAAAGGAAAGATTTAGGTGTTCCTTTTTCCTACGTGCCATTCGAGAGTGGAATGGTACAGAAGTAGTACGAAAATGGTTCGATGAACCCTCAGCCAGGCACTTAAGTGTGAATTGCAGAGTAACCATGTAGATGTAGGTCTATATGAAAAAGCGACACATTGGCCTAAAAGTTCACCTGCAAGGTAGGTGGTTCATAGTAAAACAACAGTATAGGAACAGTAGTCTGGAGTAGACCAAAGGAACACCTTAGACGAAAGAAACTATTTCCATATCTAGAGTTTAAAAAGAAAAAAAAAGTATCTGTGATACTAGTTGTGCATCGACTTACAAAGAACAGAAACTGGAGACAAATATGGATATAATGAAACTCAAAAATAAGAGTACTGACACTAAGTAATCGGATTCAGTTTAACAAAAAATTAAAAGAAGCCTTGTGGATTTTCTTCAGTATTAATTTAGTTCGTTAAACGGTTTCTAGCTTACAAGACCTCATCGTCAGGTTATTACTATCGTCATCCAAGACGATAGAGTTATGGTGGTTCAAATGGTTCAAATGGCTCTGAGCACTATGGGACTTAACTGCTACGGTCATCAGTCCCCTAGAACTTAGAACTACTTAAACCTAACTGACCTAAGGACAGCACACAACACCCAGCCATCACGAGGCAGAGAAAATCCCTGACCCCGCCGGGAATCGAACCCGGGAACCCGGGCGTGGGAAGCGAGAACGCTACCGCACGACCACGAGATGCGGGCCTGTTATGGTGACTAGCACTGAAAACCACATTACTCATGGAGAGGGAGGTTCAAACATAGAGTAAAAGTCATCATTGACAGTGAAATAGTAAAGTAATTGAAGATGTTGTTAAGTGGACACTCTACCAAAAAATGTATTTTTCTTCCAATTTTACTATTTCAGCCGACTTTAAAAAACATGTGTATCACGTAAAGATGTAGCATTATCCAATCTTTGACGTCCAGACCATCGTGGTTTTCGAGGCATAAATTTTCAAAACGCTTTTAACCAACTTGTGATACAAGAGCTCAGTTTCCAAATTCCATATTCCTTAGGTACATTAAAAAGACATTATTCAACGATTCCATTCATTCATTTTATGAGAAATGGTCTTAATTTACTTCAAATATTCTTTTTTCAAGTTTTAAACTTAATTACTGGTACACAAATGTGATGATAATGTAGACAAACTACATTATCTATATCATTAAGTCGTAGAAATACTCAAATACCTCGGAGTACGACATTTCATTTCACTGAGATTGTTTAATATTTAGGATAGAGAAGTTGCCATTGAACTTAGAAAATAATATTTACCCTGAGGTGACAAAAGGCATTGGAAAGAGATATTGCACGTATACAGATGACGGTAGTATTACGTACACAAGGGATAAAACGGCAGTGCAGTGGCGGAGCTCAACATGCCGGGCAAGGAAAGCTCACCAAAGGAGCGTCAAGCGTCAAGGAGTTGTCGCTTGTACTCAGGTGATTCATGTGGGAAGGTTTCCGACGCGATTATGACCGCACAACGAGAATTAACAGACCTTCAACGTGGGATGGTATTAGGAGCTAGACGCATGGGACACTCCGTTCCGGAAATCGTTGCGGAATCAAATATTCCGAGATCCTCATTGTCAAGAGTGTGCCGAGAATTCCAAATTTCAGGCATTATATCTCACTACGGATAAGCAACACTGCATGAAGTAACCACAGAAATCAATGTGGGACGTACGGCGAACGTATCAGTTAGGACAGAGCGGCGAAATCTGACGTTAATGGGCTATGGCAGCAAACGACTGACGTGTGTGCCTTTGCTAACAGCACTACACCGCCTGCAGCACATCTACATCTCCATCTACATCCGTACTCCGCAAGCCACCTGACGGTGAGTGGCGGAGGGTACCTTGAGTACCTCTATCGGTTCTCCCATCTATTCCAGTCTCAAATTGTTCGTGGATAGAAGGATTGTCGGTATGCCTCTGTGTGGGCTCTAATCTCTCTCACTTTATCCTCATGGTCTCTTCGCGAGATATACGTAGGAGGGAGCAATATACTGCTTGACTCCTCGGTAAAGGTATGTTCTCGCAACTTCAACAAAAGCCCGTACCGAGCTAGTGAGCGTCTCTCCTGCAGAGTCTTCCACTGGAGTTTATCTATCATCTCCGTAACGCTTTCGCGATTACTAAATGATCCTGTAACGAAGCGCGCTGCTCTCCGTTGGATCTTCTCTATCTCTTCTATCAACCCTATCTGGCACGGATCCCACACTGCTTAGCAGTATTCAAGCAGTGGGCGAACAAGCGCACTGTAACCTACTTCCTTTGTTTTCGGATTGCACTTCCTTAGGATACCTCCAATGAATCTCAGTCTGGCATATGCTTTACCGACGATCAACTTTATATGATCATCCCATTTCAAATCACTCCCAATGCGTACTCCCAGATAATTTATGGAATTAACTGCTTCCAGTTGCTGACCTGCTATATTGTATCTAAATGATATGTGATCTTTCTTTCTATGTATTCGCAGCACATTACACTTGTCTACATTGAGATTCAATTGCCATTCCCTGCACCGTGCGTCAATTCGCTGCAGATCCTCGTGCATTTCAGTACAATTTTCCATTGTTACAACCTCTCGTTATATCACAGCATCATCCGCAAAAAGCCTCAGTGAACTTTCGATGTCATCCACAAGGTCATTTATGTATATTGTGAATAGCAACGGTCCTATGACACTCCCCTGCGGCACACCTGAAATCACTCTTACTTCGGAAGACTCCTCTCTATTAAGAATGACATGCTGCGTTCTGTTATCTAGAAACTCTTCAATCCAATCACACAATTGGTCTGATAGCCCATATGCTCTTACTTTGTTCATTAAACGACTGTGGGGAACTGTATCGAACGCCTTGCGGAAGTCAAGAAACACGGCATCTACCTGGGAACCCGTGTCTATGGCCCTCTGAGTCTCGTGGACGAATAGCGCGAGCTGGGTTTCACACGACGGTCTTTTTCGAATCCCATGCTGATTCCTACAGAGTAGATTTCTAGTTTCCAGAAAAGTCATTATACTCGAACATAATACGTGTTCCAAAATTCTGCAACTGATCGACGTTAGAGATATAGGTCTATAGTTCTGCACATCTGTTCGACGTCCCTTCTTGAAAACGGGGATGACCTGTGCCCTTTTCCAATCCTTTGGAACGCTACGCTCTTCTAAAGACCTACGGTACACCGCTGCAAGAAGGGGGGCAAGTTCCTTCGCGTGCTCTGTGTAAAATCGAACTGGTATCCCTTCAGGTCCAGCGGCCTTTCCCCTTTTGAGAGATTTTAATTGTTTCTCTATCCCTCTGTCGTCTATTTCGATATGTACCGTTTTGTCATCTGTGAGACAATCTAGAGAAGGAACTACAGTGCCGTCTTCCTCTGTGAAACAGCTTTGGAAAAAGACATCTAGTATTTCGGCCTTTAGGCTGTCATCCTCTGTTTCAGTACCATTTTGGTCACAGAGTGTCTGGACATTTAGTTTTGATCCACCTACCGCTTTGACGTAAGACCAAAATTTCTTAGGATTTTCTGCCAAGTCAGAACATAGAACTTTACTTTCGAATTCATTGAACGCCTCTCGTATGGCCCTCCTCACATTACATTTCGTTTCACGTAATTTTTGTTTGTCTGGTTTCCTTGACCACATCGGTTAGATACTAGACTACTGGAAAATCGTGGCCTGGCAATATGAATCCCGATTCCTGTTGGTAAGATCTGATGGTTGATTTCTGGTGTGGCGCAGTCCCGACGAAGCTATGACCCAAGTTGTCAACAAGGCACTCTGCAAACTAGTGGTGGCTCCATAGTGGTACAGGCTGTGTTTTCATGGAATGGGTCACCGACTGCAAATGGTTATGTTCGCCTACCTGGAGACCATTTGCAGCCATTCATGAGCTTCATGCTCCCAAACAGCGAAGGAATATTTATGGATGACAATGCGATTGGATTGAAGAACATTCTGGACAGATCGACCAAATGATTTGGCACCCATATGAGACGTAGTAGAGAAGTTATCTCGTGCACAAATTCCTGCTCTGGCGACACTCTCACAATTATGGACGGCTATAGACGCGACGTGGCTCAATATTTATGCAGGGGCTTCCAATTGCTTGTTGAGTCCACTTCACGTCGAGATCCTACACTAAGGCGGGCGTAATGACGTCCGACATCATATTAGAAGGTATCCATACTCTAGAAACTGAAGAAATTTCTTAAGAATTGTGAATCATGTTGCGTCTAGACAAGACAGCCTAGACACAATGAGAGGGAGCCGAAAGGCACGCGCTTAAACTCACGCAGGCTGGCGTGAGGTCTGAAACAGGATGCGTAATGAATGCTATAAAGAAAAGTACGTAGCTTCTGGAACACTTAACTTTAATCCATTATTTTATAACATCGCTCTTGTACAGCTATAATCTCCATTTCAATATACTTGATGATGGCGCCTTGCTAGGTCGTAGCATATGACTTAGCTGAAGGCTATGCTAACTATCGTCTCTGCAAATGAGAGCGTGATTGTCAGTGAACCACGGCTAGCAACGTCGGCTGTACAACTGGGGCGAGTGCTAGTACGTCTCTCTAGACCTGCCGTGTGGTGGCGCTCGGTCTGCTATCACTGTGGCGACACGCGGGTCCGACGTATACTAATGGACCGCGGCCAATTTAAAAGCTACCACCTAGCAAGTGTGGTGTCTGGCGGTGACACCACAAATCACTGAGGTGAAAAATCACTCAGATTGTGTGAAATCACGTGCACTGACAAAATTCAATAAACAGTAACTCGCAAAATTACTAAAATTCTCCAAAAGAGACTAAATAATTTTCCTTGTTTTTTTTACAACTGTTTGAAGAAATTATCGCCATAAACAAAGTCATTTATTTATAATCAATAAATAAAAAGACATTAGGTACCACTAGAGTATATTAAAGACTTCATTGTGTGAACAGCATCCCCAGTTTAAGCCCATTACCAATATGAAGAACGACGGTCTTCACACTGTGAGAAGAAGAGGCAATGAATAGTCTTCACACCTCAGGATTATAATTAATTCCATCTTCTATCCCGACTTTTATATTAGTGCATGCAACAGGACTGGCTTGCATTGTGAAAATAACTGACCACTTGCTAGGAGGACTCGCGCCGTGAGGATCCCGTACAAACTTAATTATGTACACTACTGACCATTAAAATTGATACATCTGACCGGTTGGCTTACGAGCTAAAATGCTGCAGTATTTATGGAGCGAAGTAGTGGCTAATACACTACTGGCCATTAAAATTGCTACACTAAGAAGAAATGCAGATGATAAACGGGTATTCATTCAATAAATATACTATATTAGAACTGACATGTGATTACATTTTCACGCAATTTTGGTGCATAGATTCTGAGAAATCAGTACCCACAACAACCATCTCTGGCCGTAATAATGGCCTTGATACGCCTGAGCATTAAGTCAAACAGAGCTTGGATGGCGTATACAGGTACAGCTGCCCGTGCAGCTTCAAAACGAAAGAGTAGTGACTGGCGTATTGCGACGAGCCAGTTGCTCGGCCACCATTAACCAGACGTTTTCAATTGGTGAGAAATCTGGAGAATGTGCTGGCCACAGCAGCAGTCAAACATTTTCTGTATCCTGAAAGGCCCGTACAGGACCTGCAACATGCGGTCCTACATTATCCTGCTGGTTGGTTGGTTGGTTGTTTCGGGGAAGGAGACCAGACAGCGAGGTCATCGGTCTCATCGGATTAGGGAAGGACGGGGAAGGAAGTCGGCCGTGCCCTTTGAAAGGAACCATCCGGAATTTGCCTGGAGCGATTTAGGGAAATCACGGAAAACCTAAATCAGGAGGGCCGGACGCGGGATTGAACCGTCGTCCTCCCGAATGCGATTCCAGTGTCGAACCACTGCGCCACCTCGCTCGGTCCTATCCTGCTGAAATGTAGGGTTTCGCAGGGATCGAATGAAGGGTAGAGCCACGGGTCGTAACACATCTGAAATGTAACGTCCACTGTTCAAAGTGCCGTCAATGCGAACAAGAGCTGACCGAGACGTGTAACCAATGGTACCCGATACCATCACGCTGGGTAATATGCCAGTATGGCGATGACGAATACGCGCTTCCAATGTGCGTTCACCGCGATGTCGCCAAACACGGATGCGACCATCATGATGCTGTACACAAAACCTGGATTCATCCGAAAAAATGACGTTTTGCCATTCGTGCACCCAGGTTCGTCGTTGAGTACACCATCGCCGGCGCTCTTGTCTGTGATGCAGCGTCAAGGGTAACCGCAGCCATGGTCTCCGAGCTGATAGTCCATGCTGCTGCAATTGTCGTCGAACTGTTCGTGCAGGTGGTTGTTGTCTTGCAAACGACCCCATTTATTGACTCAGGGATCGAGACGTGGCTGCACGATCCGTTACAGCCATGCGGGTAAGATGCCTGTCATCTCGACTGCTAGTGATACGAGGCCGTTGGGATCCAGCACGGCGTTCCGTATTAACCTTCTGAACCCACCGATTCCATATTCTGCTAACAGTCATTGGACCTCGACCAACGCGAGCAGCAGTATCGCGATACGATAAACCGCAATCGCGATGGGCTACAATCCGATCTTTATCAAAGTCGGAAACGTGATGGTACGCATTTCTCCTCCTTACACGAGGCATCACAACAACGTTTCACCAGGCAACGGCGGTCAACAAATGTTTGTGTATGAGAAATCGGTTGGAATCTTTCCTCATGTCAGCACGTTGTAGGTGTGACACCGGCGCCAACTTCGTGTGAATGCTCTGAACGGCTAATCAAATGCATATCACAGCATCTTCTTCCTGTCGGTTAAATTTTGCGTCTGTAGCACGTCATCTTTGTGGTGTAGCAATTTTAATAGGCAGCAGTGTACATAGACAATTCATCCATTCCAGAAATCTAGGAGTTTGAAGACTTTTGACTTTGATACTGGCAATATATCGGTCCCAGAGACTCCAAAACTTTAGAAAATTACGAAACGCATTCGCAAACTGGGAGTACGACTGTATAACGGCTATAGGATTTACTACTATCACATGAAAATTTGTCACGGTGACCCAGTACAGACTGTTAACGAAGGTCAGAGCAGACCGAATTTGTTCCTCAATATGGGAGCGGTCTGAAAACTTCTTAAGCTGTAGAATCCAGTACGTTGTCACCGACGGTGAACGTTCATGAGAGACAAGGGTATCGTCAGGGGTGACCCCAGTAGTGTGATACGAGCGCTCTTGTTCCCTGTATACATAAATGATAGGGCGAAAAGGGTGAACACCAATCTGCGACAGTTTGCGGATAACGTTGTAGGATATAGGAAAGGAGCATCGTTAAGTGACTGTAAAGGATACAGGGTGAGTCAGACAGAACTTTTGTGCGATGAATGGCAGCTTGTACTAAATTTAGAAGAATGTAAGTTAATACATGTTGTTGTTGTTGTGGTCTTAAGTCCTGAGACGGGTTTGATGCAGCTCTCCATGCTACTCTATCCTGTGCAATCTGCTTCATCTCCCAGTACGTACTGCAACCTACATCCTTCTGAATCTGCTTAGTGAATTCATCTCTTGGTCTCCCTCTACGATTTTTACCCTCCACGCTGCCCTCCAACACTAAATTGCTGATCCCTTGATGCCTCAGAACATGTCCTACCAATCGATCCCTTCTTCTAGTCAAGTTGTGCCACAAACTCCTCTTCTCCCCAATCCTATTCAATACCTCCTCATTTGTTATGTGATCTACCCATCTAATTTTCAGCGTTTTTCGGTAGCACCACATTTCGAAAGCTTCTATTCTCTTCTAGTCCAAACTATTTATCGTCCACGTTTCACTTCCATACATGGCTACACTCCATACAAATAGTTTCAGAAACGACTTCCTGACACTTAAATCTATACTTGATGTTAACAAATTTCTCTTCTTCAGAAACACTTTCCTTGCCGTTGCCAGTCTACATTTTATATCTTCTCTACTTAGACCATCATCAGTTATTTTGCTCCCCAAATAGCAAAACTCCTTTACTACTGTAAGTGTCTCCTTTTCTAATCTAATTCCCTCCGCATCACCCGAGTTAACTCGACTATATTCCATTATCCTCGTTTTGCTTTTGTTGATGTTCATCTTATATTCGCCTTTCAAGACACTGTCCAATCCGTTCAATTGCTCTCCTTAAGTCCTTTGCTGTCTTTGACAGAATTACAATGTCATCGGCGAACCTTAAAGTTTTAATTTCTTCTCCATGGATTTTAATACCTACTCCGAATTTTTCTGTTGTTTCCTTTACTGCTTGCTCAATATACAGATTGAATAACATCGGGGAGAGGCTACAACCCTGTCTCACTCCCTTCCCAACCACTGCTTCCCTTTCATGTCCCTCGACACTTATAACTGCCATCTGGTTTCTGTACAAATTGTAAATAGCCTTTCGCTCCCTGTGTTTTACCCCTGCCACCTTGATAATTTGAAAGAGGGTACTCCAGTCAATATACATATGAGTATGAAAAACATTTCTGTAATATTCGAATACAGCATTAGTGAGGTGCTGCTTAACATCGTGACGTCGATTAAATATCTAGGCGTAACGCTGCAAAAGGAAATAAAATGGAACGATCACCTAAGGACGGTAATAGAGAAGACGAAAGGTACACCTTAGTTTACTGGGAGAAATTTTTTTTTTTTTTTTGAAAGTGTAGCTCATCTACAGAGAAAACCGCGAACAAAACACTTGGGCCACCCATTCTTGAGAACTTCTCTATTTTTGGGATTAAAGGTAAACATCGTAGCAGTTCAGAGGCGTGCTTCTAGATTTCTTCCCGGAAGGTTCGATCAACATGCGGGTGTTAAGGACATGCTTCGTGAACTGAAATGGGAATCACCGGACGATAGGTGAGTTTCGTTTCTCAGACCACACACAACAAGCTTCATAGAATAGCCTTTTGTAGCTCACAGCAGAGAGGATGTACTGCCGCCGATGAAAGTTTCATGGAATAACCGTGCAAACTAAATGAAACAAGTTCGGGTCCGGGGCTTATAAATAATCATTTCCCTTGTTCCACCTGCGAGTGGAATAAGAAAGAAAGTGACTAGTATTGGTGGAGAGTACCATCCGCCACGAACCATACGTTGGCTTGCGGAGATGCATGTAGATGCACATGTAGACAATTATTGCAAAGTCTGTGAAGAAATGATATTTCCTCTCCAAAACCAAAACATTACACAATTAATTAAAAAGGAATCGAATTACAGAATATTTTGGCTGCAAAATCGAAGATCAGTGTAAAACATCATTATTTTTGCAATTTCCATGCAGTATCCGCTTCAGTTCCTGTGGTAGTAGGGAGCTCACAGATCACATTTCAGATTGGTGTTTCTGTATTCTTCCCACTAGGAAGTACGGAATTCCAAAGAAAAAGAGACTAATAGGATCCTACCCTGATACACTGTCTCTCATGCGCCCAGTTCCATATGGAGAATGGCTAGGTGTACCTGAAACACCAATAGAATACAGAGTTCATTTTGAATACAGTCGTCAAAAAACTCAGTCTCATGAGTGTAGAACTTCGAAAAACACGTATTTCAAAACTGGTGTGTTTGATGAGAAGTCACTCACAGCTACTAAAAAGCAGCTAAGTGATCATTTAGAAAATAAAGCTGAACCGATAGAAAAGCGCTTACAAGAATGACAAGTCCTATCAGCAAATGCAAATGCTTCATTGTACAGGAAAAGAGGGGATAAAATTCACATGCTTTTTAAGGTTCCGTACATCAGTCCGGACTTCTGGTGAGGTGAATACAGGGTTATAAATACAAATAGGGGTAATTCAAGAGTAGGTTTAATAATAAATTTAAAAAATACGACCGGGGGGAAGCTACTACGAATAGCATAGTGAACGCATTATTATAGCCAAAATAGACATGAAGCCCACGCCTAACACAGTGGCACAAATTTATATTCCAACTAGCTCCGCAGATGAAGAAGAGATTGAAGAAATATATGACGAGATACAAGCAATTGTTCAGATAGTGAAAAGAGACGAAAATTTAATACTCATTGGGGATTGGAATTCGATAGCAGGAAAAGGAAGAGAAGAAAAACTAGCAGGCGAATAAGGAATTGGGGTAAGGAATGAAACAGGAAGCCGCCTGGTAGAATTTTGCACAGAGAATAACATAATTATAGCTAACACTTGGTTTAAGAATCATGAAAGAAGGCTGTATACGTGGAACAGGCCTGGAGACACAGGAAGGTTTCAGACAGATTATATAATGGCAAAGCAGAGATTTCAGAACCAAGTTTTAAACTGCAAGACATTTCCATGGGAAGATGTGGACTCTAACCACAATCTATTGGTTATGAACTGTGGATTAAAACTGAAGAAACTGCAAAAAGGTGGGAAATTAAGGAGATGGGATATGAATAAACTGAAAGAATCAGAGGTGGTAGAGAGTTTCAGAGAGAGCATTTGGGAACGATTGACAAGAACGGGAGAAAGAAATACAGCAGAAGAATAATGGGTAGCTTTGAGAGGTGAAATGGTGAAGGCAGCAGAGGATCAAGTAGGTAAAAAGACGAAGGCTAGTAGAACTCCATGGGTAACAGAAGAGATACTGAATATAACTGATGAAAGGAGAAAAGATAAAAATGCTAAATGAAGCAGGCAAAAAGGAATACAAATGTCTCAAAAATGAGACCGACAGGAAGTGCAAAATGGCTAAGCAGGAATGGCTAGAGGATAATGTAGAATCTTATGTCACTAGGGGTAAGATAGATTCTGCCTACAGGAAAATTAAAGAGACCTTTGGAGGAAAGAGAACCACTTGCTTGAATATAAAGAGCTCAGATGGAAACCCAGTTCTAAGCAAAGAAGGGAAAGCAGAAAAGTGGAAGGAATATAAGAGAGTCTATACAAGGGCGCTGACTTGAGAGTAATTTTATGGAAATGGAAGAGGACATAGATAAAGATGAAATGGGAGATATGATACTGCGTGAAGAATTTGACAGAGTACTGAAAGATCTAAGTCGAAACAAGGCCCCGAGAGTAGACAACATTCCATTAGAGCTACTGATAGACTTGGGAGTGCCAGCCATGACAAAACTCTTCCAGATGGTGAGCAAGATGTATGAGACAGGTGAAATACCCTCAGACTTCAAGAAGAATGTAACAATTCCAATGCCAGAGAAAGTTCGTGTTGACAGGTGTGAAAATTACCAAACTATCAATGTAATAAGTCGCGGCTGCAAAATACTAACACGAATTCTTTACAGACGAATGGCAAAACTGGTAGAAGCTGACTACTGGAAGATCAGTTTGGATGACATAGAAATGTTGGAATACGTGAGGCAATACTGACCTTACGACTTATCTTAGAAAATAGATTAAGGAAAGGCAAACCTACGTTTCTAGCATTTGTAGACTTAGAGAAAGCTTTTAACAATGTTGACTGGAACACTCTTTCATATTTTTACGGTGGCAGGGGTAAAATACATGGAGTGAAAGGCTATTTACAATTTGTTCAGAAACCAGATTGCAGTTATAAGAGTCGAGGGGCATGAAAGGGAATGGGTGTTTTGGAAGGATGTGAGACAGGGTTGTGGCCTATCCCTGATGTTATTCAATCTGTATATTGAGCAAGCAGGAAAGGAAATAGAAGAAAAATGTGAAGTAGGAATTAAAATCCATGGAGAAGTAACAAAAATTTTGAGATTTGCCGATGACATCGTAATTCTGTCGGAGACAGCAAAGGACCTGGAAGAGCAGTTGAACGGAATGAACAGTTCTTGAAAGGAGGATATAAGATGAACATCAACAAAAGCAAAACGAGGGTGACGGAATATAGTCAGATTAAATCAGGTGATATTGATGGATTAGATTAGGAAATGAGACACTTAAAGTAGTAAATGAGTTTTGGTATTTGGGAAACAAAATAACTGATGATGGTCGAAGTAGAGAGGATATAAAATGTAGACTGGTAGTGGCAAGGATAGCGTTTCTGAAGAAGAGAAATTTGTTAACATCGAGTATAGATTTTAGTGTCAGGAAGTCTTTTCTGGAAGGATTTGTATGGAGTCCAGCCATGTATGGAAGTGAAACACGTACGACAAATATTTTAGATAAGAACGAATAGAAGCTTTCGAAATGTGGTGCTACAAAAGAATGCTGAAGATGAGATGGGTAGACCACGTAACTAATGAAGAGGTACTGAACAGAACTGGGGAGAAGAGGAATTTGTGGCACAACTTGACTGGAAGAAGGGATCGGTTGGTAGGACATGTTCTGAGGCATCAAGGGAACACCAGTTTAGCACTGGAGGGCAGCCTGAAGGGTAAAAATTGTAGAGGGAGACCAAGAGATGGATACACTAAAGAGATTCAGAAGGATGTAGGTTTCAGTAGTTACTCGGAGATGAAGAAGCTTGCACAGGACAGAGTAGCGTGTAGAGCTGCATCAAACCAGTCTCTGGATTGAAGACCACAACAACAACAACAACAGTCCGTCTGTCTGTCTCTCTGCCCGACTGATGAAAATCTTTTTAGTCAGAACAGGTTGACGTATCAAGTTGAAATTAGTCACATTCTAGAGTTCATGGTCCCTTGGCGATAGAATAAACATTAACATTAACATAAACATTAACTTCTAAATCAAGACAGTCAAAAACACAGTCATTCATGTCACATATTTTGATACTCGCAAACTCACTCATTAAAACCTATGGGGTACTTCCCCTTGAAATAGAATCATGAAAAGTGGCAAGAAGAAAGGATTCACAGTACAAGCAAAGAAACAAAAACTGAAAATTGTTAATGTGTGTACATACAGTAGCACAGTGTCTGTATTTTATAATGTCTGTGTAGTCCGGTGCAATGTTCCTTGGCACACTGTAAGATACACACACTGCTCCACTCAATTTCATACCAAAGAAAGGCACTCAGAAGAGCAAAACAATGTCGTCCATGTGTGGGAATGCTACGATATGTTTGCGAGTACTATGGGATGTACATACTAGGACAAGGAAGTCCGAGTGGCTCCTGTAGGTGTGTTCGTATCATCGAACCGGTTAACGCGACCACTCACGTAAATCAGGAAATCAATGTTCCATTCCCAGTATGGCCAAATTTTCGTGTGTTTCTATTAAATCGTATAGCCTCTGGACAATCGTACTGCCGCGCGGGATTAGCCGAGCGGTCTAGGGCGCTGCAGTCACGGACTGTGCGGCTGGTCCCGGCGGAGGATCGAGTCCTCCCTCGGGCATGGGTGTGTGTGTGTTTGTCCTTAGGATAATTTAGGTTAAGTAGTGTGTAAGCTTAGGGACTGATGACCTTAGCAGTTAAGTCCCATAAGATTTCACACACATTTGAACATTTTTGACAATCGTACTTGCAGTTGGTGAATGCATTTCAGAATTTGGTAAGCTGTCAATCGTCAGCAGTCTCCGTTAATTTGGACACGTATGCATGTCCGAAGGAACGTTTCACTGAGCTATACAGACGATGTAAAACACAGATATTGCCTTACTGATGCTCCAAAGTGTTTAAATTTCAGGTTCGAAGTCGCATAACAAATGACAAAAGAAAAATTATTTCGCGTGATATCAGTACAAATTAACGATTTTCTGATTGTGTTCCTTTACTTGTACTGTGAAAACTTTCTTCCTGCCATATTTGATGAAACTGCATCAAGAGAAGGTACCCAGGTTTTAATTAATTACTTTGCGAGCCTCAAAATACGTGACATAAATGGCCGTATCTTTTCATTGCATTGACTTAGAAGCTAACGTCTATTATGCCGCCAACGGACCATAGACCTTAGAATGAGCCATAAATTTCAACTTACTGTATATACCGTTGCTGAGAGAAAAGGTTTTGAACATGTAACCTCCCCCTCACCATTAAACCGCGTGCACCTAATGGAAATTTGGGAAAAGCAATCGTCACCGAAGTTAATTTGTCGGTAGAGAGGGAGGAAAGGGTTACATCTAAATGAAAGGAAAAATGCAAATGAAATTGGTGGAAATTAATTTTGAGAAAAGGGTAAAATTAATAAAGAAAGTAAATGTGCGGTCGTTACGTTAACAATTAATTGGCGTTAATTAGATATTTCAGATTTGGGGAAAATTACGGTCGCCAGTCCTATGGACAACTACTATAATAACTGAAAATGAAAGATTAATGCACATATAATTAGCCCTAAAAGCGTGGCAACAGGAGGTTGACACGTGTTGTGTGAAAACTGAATGTTTGTCAGAAATAATAAATTTCACTGCACTCTGAATTAATTTAGCAAAAGAATTAATAAAACCAGAAAATTGAAAGTTAATTTAGTGACTGAAATTAATAGTGAACTTTGTTTCTGAAGCACTACGAAATTCAATAAAAATAAGGTTAGTCTTTAGCTACCTCAACAATCATTTCAAAAGCTACTTGAATCTACGCAATTTAGAAATAAGAAATTTAACTTTGAACTTGAATTAAATGATTCTGAGCAAATTAACAATAGTAAAATTTAGTACGTACCAAGCTGAGCTGCAGTCACAGGTAAGCTAAAATATGGTAACAAAACTCGCTCTCTTAATTTCTGCTCGTGTTATCTAAGTATTGTAGCCAGCTATGAATACTTTAACTGAACTTTGAAATTAAAACAGTGAAATGGAATGATATTACTTTAATGCTTGCGTATGAATTTCAGCGACACTCGGGTTCATTCCAGAAAAGGAAAGGACCCTGCTTGGCAATGCAATTGGGACAATGAGCAACAAAGGTTCATGCTAAGTTGCTGTAATTTTGCGAGGCAAATGGAACAATTTGAAAAGCTGAGGTCTGCCATACAGTTCTGAAACTTTACGTGCTTTTAGACTTCCTTGTTGGTTGATTGAAGGTTTGAAGCCGTCGATCGAGGAGGTGGCGACAGTCACTCATTGTCGGCCGTCGCTGTTGCAGAAGCTGGATGTTGGCGCGCCTTCTTCTCGACACGGTCACCAGGCGAAACGGGTTCTTGATGTGCCCCAGCTAATGCTTCCCGTCCGCGACACCGTGTCAGAAACTATCATATCAACTCGAGCGCAATTACATGCTGCCAAACCCCGAAAGCGCGGCAACTCGCGGGAGCGTCACACACCACACCTGCTCCCACCGCCCTATTCCAGCCAGACTCCCCTCTGCCCATGCTCCATGCGGCACAGTTAACACTACCGAAGATCCTAAACACTTTGGTTCTCCACACGACCTATCGATGTAATCGTTCGATAGCATAGTTTTCCCTAGGCCAGACTCAGCGTAAAAATACAAATAATATTTACAAAACAAACCAACTATACATCGACATAAATGCAAATATATATATATATATATATATATATATATATATATACACAAATAGTAGAACAATTACAATATATAAAGACACAGAAATGTCATATCTTCAGGTAACAAAATAAGGAAAAGAAATTATAGTACAGTAGATGGAAATAGGAGGATATACATTTCCGGCATTACAAACAGTTGGACAAACACACAACAAAGTGATCCTATTAAGGGTCCAGAATTTATCCGCTGAGATATGGAACCCTTAAAATAGCACATAAAGTTTGTCCCCTCTTTCCTAATCTCTTGTCAGATCATGTAGTTACTATTGGATAACTGTGGGTGACTTGTTATAAGACACTCCAGTTATATGAATATTCTGAACGCCAGTTTATATAAGTCTCTCCACACTTCACTGTATACCGGGTGTATCATAACTAACAGCGAAAACTTATATCGGTAAAAAAAAAAAAACTTAATAGAAGCAAGAACGTTCGATTGAAAATGGTTCTGCGAACGATCCATTTGCGAGGTAACTGTGAATGCGAGGCTACGGGCCACCACAGACTTTGTGTGAATTATTGTCCTAGATAATAAGAGTGTACGTGAAACGTAAACTTCTCGTTTAAATCCCCGACTTAATGGGCTCGAATTGCACCTGTGGCGCAACAAGAAATACAATACCAGTTCAGGACATCACACTATACAATTTACTATATCCTTGACCCGTAAAATTGGTTTTTCTACGTCCCGCCCTCGCATTTTCGTAGAATATCAAATCTTCACAAAATTGTACAATTCGTTACTCCCGTTCTTCAACGACGTCGACGTAAGTGCTATACACTTCACTTTCGAGATGACCCCCGGCACAAAGACCCCAAAGAATTAAGGTTACGCGATCTTAGGTCAAGTTGAACGCTCTCCTCAACCCTTCGTCTAGCGCCATTGACGCGATAGCTATTCTTTTACGTCTGTAGGAAAATGTCAGTTCCCTAAAGAGCATCCGCCAGTTTCTCCAACCACGGGCCACGGGTGCTATCAGGTTCATTCTTCTGCTTGGTTTGATGTGACGCGCCACCAATTCCTCTCCTGTGCCAATCTTTTCATCTCACAGTAGCAGTCGCAATCTATGTCCTCAATTATCTGCTGAATGTATTCCAATTTCTGTCTTCCTCTACAGTTTTTACTCCCTACAGCTCTTTCCAGTGCCGTGATGTTATTCTATGATGTCTTAATACATTCCCTATCGTATTGTCCCTTCTTCTTGTCAGTTTTATACACATCTTCCTTCCCTCACCGGTATAGCGGAGAACCACCTCGTTCCTTACTTTGTCGCACCATATCTCAAATGCGTCGATTCTCTTCTGTTCACGTTTTCGCACATACGATGTTTCACCACCATACAGCGCTGTGTTCCAAACGTATTTACTTCAGCGAATTAAGACCTATGTTTGACACTAGTAGACTTGTCTTGGTCAGGATTGTCCTTTTTGCCAGTGTTAGTCTGCTTTCTACATCACCCTTACTCCATCCATCATGCGTTATTTTGCTTCCTAGGTAGCAGACTTCCTTAACAAGGTCTACTTCGTAATTCAGACTTTAATACTAAATTTCCTGCTGTCCTCATTTCTAATACTTATCATTGCTTTCATCTTCCTTCGATTTACTCTCGGTCCGTATTATGTATTCTTTAGACTGTTCATTCTATTCAGTAGAACCTGTAATTCTTCTTTACTTTGACTAAGGGTAACAATGTCATCGGTGAATCTTATCATTCATATCCTTTCACCCTGAACTATAACCCCCTTTTTAAACTTTCCTTCTTTGCTACTTCGTTGTATAAACTGAAGAGTAGAGGTGAAAGATTACATCCCTATCTTACACCGTTTGAAATCCAAGTACTTCGCTCTTAGTTCTTGTACTTGCTGTATATTACCAGTCTTTCCCTATAGCCTACTCCTATTTTTCTTAGAAATTCGAACATTTTGCACCATTTTACACTGCCGAATGCTCTTTCCAGGTCGTCAAATCCTATGAACGTATCTTGATTTTTCTTCAGTCTTGCTTCCATTATTAACCGCAACTTCAGAATTGCCTCTCTGGTGGCATTACTTATTCTAAAATCAAACTGATCGTCCTCTAACAGATCCTCAATTTTCTTTTCCTTGTCAGCTGCTTGGATGCATGAGCTCATTGTGCGATAATTCTCTTCACTTGTTCGCTCTTACTGTCTTCGAAATTGTATGAATAATTTTTTTTCCGGAAGTCTGACGATATATCGCCAGTCTCATATGTCCTACACGCCAACGTGAATAACCGTTCAGTTCTCACTTGCTCCAATAATTTTAGTAACTCTGATGAAATATTATCTATTGCTTCTGCCTTGTTTGACCATAAGTCGTCCAAAACTCTGTTAAATTACGATTCTAACACTGTATCCCCTATCTCTTTCCTGCCAACAGTTGTTTCTGCATCTATCATGTCATGAGGGAGGTGGTCCTCCTCATAGACCTTCAATGTACTCTTCCCAATTATCCATTCGCTCTCCTGCATTTAACAGTGGAATTCCCATTAATGTTATCATCCTTGCTTTTAATTTCACCGAGGGCTGTCTT
The DNA here is from genome assembly GCF_023864345.2 of Schistocerca serialis cubense. Classification (NCBI taxonomy): domain Eukaryota; kingdom Metazoa; phylum Arthropoda; class Insecta; order Orthoptera; family Acrididae; genus Schistocerca; species Schistocerca serialis. The sequence continues at coordinate 1,102,344,891 of NC_064639.1, forward strand.
GAATTTTCTATACGGTGAGGCAGTCCTCCCGACAATCATCTTTTTCTCGATTTCTTCACATTCTTCATGCACCCATTTCGTCTTGTCTTCCCTGCACTTCCGCTTTATGTCGTTCGTAAGTGACCTTTATTTCTGAATCCCTTAATTTCCTGCAACAGTTCTGCACTTCCTTCTTTCGTCGATCATTTACCCAATTGGTTCTCGCAGTTACCATCTTTGTACCTATGTTTTTCTTTCAAGCTTCTATGAGTTTTCTTTTTTAGCGTTGTCCATTCCTCTTCGACTGAACTGCCTACTGAGTTATCCATTATCGCAGTATCCACAGCCTCAGAGAACATCAAGAGCATCTTTTTGTTCGTTAGTACTTCCGTATCCCACTTCTTCACGCGCTTATTCTTCCTGACAAGTCTCTTAAACGTCGGGCTACTCTTAAATCTGTTTACATTTCAAATACAGGACAATGTTTCATACTGAAGTCAGTGGTGACTAGTGACCACACAATCGCAATGACCTCAAAAATCTAAAACATTTGATCAGGTGAACATTCGCAGCTGCGGATAGTATTTATACAACAAAAAACCCCTTCAGCTGTCAGTAATTTCTTAATTTATTGCACGACCGGTTTCGAAGCATAAAGCTTCATCATCAGCTGCTGCCAAATAATTATACGAACATAAATGTGTGGCGGTCGGAAGGACGGCTCATGACTGACTGGCTCGACCGCCACACTTTTATGTTCCCATAATTATTTGGCAGCATCTGATGATGAAGCTTTATGTTTCGAAACCGTTCGTGCAATTCACTGAGGTGACAGGTATTGTAATAGCAATACGCACATATACAGATGGCAGTCATATCACGTATTCAAGGTATAAAAAGACAATGCCTCGGCGGAGCTGTCATTTCTACTTACGTGATTCATGTGAAAAGATTTCCCGCGTGATTAAGGCCGCACGACGTGAATTAACAGACTGAACGTGGAATGGTAGTTGAGAGTTAGGGGCACAGGCCATCTCATTTAGACAATCGTCAGGGAGTTCAATTTACCGAGATCCGCAGTGTAAAGAGTGTACCGAGAATACCGAATTTTAGGCAACACTTCTCACCACGGACAACATAGTGTTCGGTGGCCTGCACCTGACGACCACAGCAGCGGCGATGGGTATAGTTGTGTGGTGAGCGTACGGTAAGACCTTCAGTACACACACCATCAGATTATCTGACTTGTCGCTCTAACGAAGTAGGCGAGTGTCTGCAATATGTCTTGTGGTGTTATCGTGGCGTGTTTATCTTCTGCCGTTAGGTCAGACAATAGAAATGCCACTTGCACGCTTAGAGTAGCAGATTGACGCTGACCAGCTTTATGTCCGCAGCTCGTGGTCGTGCGCTAGCGTTCTCGCTTCCCACGCCCGGGTCCCCGAATTCGATTCCCGGCGGGGTCAGGGATTTTCTCTGCCTCGTGATGACTGGGTGTTGTGTGATATCCCTAGGTTAGTTAAGTTTAAGTAGTTCTAAGTTCTAGGGGACTGATGACCATAGATGTTTAGTTCCATAGTGCTCAGAGCCATTTTTTTGACCAGCTTTAAACAGAACTTGATTAATTTTCACGCACATTTATTAAAATAATAACAAGCATAAAAATTACTTAACTTGGTTCTGGATGCTATTTACAATTGACAATCTGAAGTTCCTTTGGTACTGGTACGTTAATCTTATTCTCACAGATATCTCTGATACTTGACCAAAGTGTCTATACATTTATCTTCATGGCTATGTACAGGAATATGATAATCTTATTAGGCGCAGACTGAAAACTTGACTACAGACTAGTACAGACAAATGCAGAACTTGTACAGACTGGTACAGACTAATGCAGACTAGTACAGACTGGTGCAGACAAATGCAGACTGACTAATCGGAGGTCTGTACACTCGTTATAATACCTCGCGCGTTCATGTATCACTGCGCGAGTGTGATCCGCGAGGAGAAAAGGTTCTACGTTAGCAGCAATCTCATTGGCTGCGTTACATATTAATACGCGGATCGTTGAAAGCAGAATTTGGTCCGTCTCTATGGCAGTGCCATCTCGTAGTGCAGAGACGGACGAGCGCTGCGCCTGCGCTTTTGTGCTTAGCGGGGCGCGCTCTAGTGGGAAAGTTGTGTACGCGCTGACTACGCGGAACTATGTACACAACAAGTTGTCAGTGTTAACAGACAAGCAACACTGCGTAAAATAAGCGCAGAAACCAATGTGAGACATACGACCAACGTATCCATTACAACACTGCTACGAAATTTGGCCTTAATCAGCTATTGTAGCAGAGGACCGACCCGAGTGCGTTTGCTAACAGTATCTCATTCAGCGCCCGTCCTGGGCTCATGACCAAATCGGTTGGACCCTAGACGCCTGGTAAACCGTCCCCTCAGATGAGTCCCATTTCCAGTTAGTAATAGTTGAGGGTAGTGCTAGAGGATGGCGCAGACCACACGCAGCCTTGGACCCAAGGTGTCAACAAAGCACTGTGCAACAAGCTGGTGGTGGCTCCATAGCTTTCTGGGCTGTGTTTACATGGAATGGACTGTATGGCTCAAATGGCTCTGAGCACTATGGGACTCAACTGCTGTGGTCATCAGTCCCCTAGAACTTAGAACTACTTAAACCTAACTAACCTAAGGACAGCACATACACCCATGCCCAAGGCAGGATTCGAACCAGACTGGAGCGCCTAGAACCGCACGGCCACCGCGGCCGGCAATGGACTGTATCCTCTCGTCCAATTCAACCAATCATTGACTAGAAACGGTTATGTTTGGCTACTCTGACACAATCTGCAGCCATTACTGGACTTAATGTTCCCAAACAACTATGAAATTTTTATCGATGACATTGCGCCGTCTCAGAGGGTCACACCTGTTTGCAATTGGTTTGAAGAACATTCTGGACAGTTCGAGCGAATCATTTGGCAACTCAGATTGCCCCATAAGAATCCCATCGAACATTTATGGGGCATAATCGAGAGGTCAGCTAGTGCACAAAATTCTGCACTGGCAACAGTTTCGGAACTGTGGACGGTTACAGGGGCATCATGGCTCAGTACTTCTGCTGGGGACTTCCACGTTACGTCGGGTTGCTCCACTACGCCGTGCAAAAGGATGTCCGACACGATATTAGGTTGTTTCCTATGCGTTTTGTCACCTCACTGCAAATTAAGAAATTGCTGACAACTGACGCGGATTTTTATTCTGTAAACATCTTAAGTGGCTCGTTTGCGGTCCTATGTTCACGGAGCATTTTTGATTGTTATCGCATGCTATTACACGTCTTAGCTTTCACTGTTGGTTGTAATATACCCTATACAAAAATCGAATGTTTCGATCGCGAGAAAACTATGCTCGCAGTATCTTAATGTTTCACCATATTAGTATGCAACTGTAACAGCTAACCAAGCCTCCTCATGTAGGCTCGTCGCTGTTGCTGAGGAGTGACCGGGGCTTCAGTGACCAGTTCTTTGACTTCATCGATGTGACACTGCGTGAAATTCTGAGGAATGGGACTGGGCCGCTGCCACCACTGGATCCACTCGAGATCAGCAATCTGAGCCTGACGCTAGGATCGGAAAGTGAAGCCTATCAACCGTAAGTGTTCACCGCAAGAGTTACATCTAAAATATATCGTCTTTTCTCTGTCATTATTCTTGGCTTTGATTGCCGTGTCAAATTATTACAAAGAACATCTTGTAACTAGATTAATCATCGCACTCAGTACATGTAAGGTTTACAAGTTCTGAAAGTATCTCAGTGTTGTAATGATTGGTTTCTATGGCTTTATAAAACTGTTGGCCCCATAGGCTTTCCAACATCTGCTATAATATGCTTTTCACAGTGTTCACATAGCGATGTACAGTGAGGGCCGATACTGAATGGATTTATCAGTATAAAGTTTGATTTTTATTTTTTCACTTCATGTTCGTCAGTGCCTTCTGCGAGGCGGTAAGTCTGGTACCGCCCGCCGCGGAATCTGAATTCCCGCCAGACGTCATGGACGTCGAAGACCCCTAGAGGTCTCTGCACCATCACGCCGTATGCTGTGGAGGCGCGCGCCTCCTGGCCTGCATTTAGTGTGAGGGCGCCATAGTGGAACACGTGGTTCCAGCAGCCAATAGCGGCGCCCCCGATAGAGCATTTAAGCACCTGCCTCTTGCTCAGCCAGTGCGCCAGCTCCCCCTCCCTGATGATGCCCTCCTCCCCTCCATCTACCCCTCCTACCAACTTTTATACTCCCTCCCTCTTCCTGTGATTGTTCCTATGGGCACCCCCTCTCTCCCTTCTATCCCCTTTCCCTCCCTCCTCTCTCTCTCCCCCTCCACCGCTAGGCTTCCCCTACCCCCATACCTTCATTCCTCCCTCCATCTCCTCTGCCCTTGGCATCTTTGCTCTCTCCTCTCCCTCCCCCACCACCTTCTTCCCCTCTTGGCAGGTCCCCGGACTCGCACATGCAAAGTGGACATTCGCGCGCCGGAGATCATCACCATCAGTTTCTCGTGTGTGTGACATCGTGTTTGTGTTTAGTGTTCTTCGCCGTCACGCTCCTTCATTCACCTGCACTGTCGAAGTCGTCAGTGTTTGTGCGCCGTGCCAACAGTTTTTAGTGTTTTTTCGTCGAGTGTGAACGGCTTCATGTCATTTGTTTTCTGTGTCTACTGTTTTTTGCCCCCCACTTTGTTCAGTATCTTCTGTGTCTCCTTTGTATTTTCATTGTCAAACTTGTGGCTGAAGAGCAGCGTAGTATGCTGCTGCTGGCCCACCGTATGTAAGGTTTAAATGACAATAAAGAAAAAAAAAGCTTACCCAGTCCCACATTCCACCTGCTCTCCATCTCTCCACTCTCCATACCCTCTCCCAAGATGGCTTCCACCAGCTCCCACTCCCTGATGATGCCCTCATCTGCGCGGTTCTGGCGTTGCAGTCTGGAACCGCGAGACCGCTACAGTCGCAGGTTCGAATCCTGCCTCGGGCATGGATGTGTGTGATGTCCTTAGGTTAGTTAGGTTTAACTAGTTCTAAGTTCTAGGGGACTAATGACCTCAGCAGTTGAGTCCCATAGTGCTCAGAGCCATCTGAACCATTTTGATGCCCTCATCCCCTCCATCTACCCATGCTATCAACTTTGATCCTCCTCTTCCACATCCTGTGTTTTTGCCGTAGGGCACCTCTCTCCCTTCTGTCCCTCTTCCCTTCCTCCCCCCTCCTCCCCCCTCCTCCCCCCGGCCTTCCCCTACCCCCCATACCTTCTTTCCTCCCCCCATCTCCTCTGCCATTGCCATCTACACTCTCCCCTCTCCCTCCTCCCCCACCTTTTTCCCCTTTTTGCAGGTCGCCGGACTCCCACACGTCACGTGAACTTTCGCGCACCAGAGACCATCGCCATCAGTTTGTGTGTGAGCCGTCGTGTTTGTGCTTCAGTATTTTCGCCGCCCACACTCCATCGTTCACGTGTGTCATCTCAATGATCGGAGTTCGTGTACAGTGCTGACAGTTTTTTGTTTTTCTACACCTGTGAACAGCTTCGTGTTTTTTAATTACTGTGTCTAGTGTTTTTTGTCCATCGTTATGTTCTGTTATTCTGTGTCTTCATTGTGTCTTTTTGTACTAACTGTGGATGAAGAGCGGCGTAATGTTGCTGCTGCCAGCCCACCTTTTGTATTAGGTGTAAAATCACAATACAGAAAAGAAAAAAAACTCAGCCAGCCAGTTTAATCTTGCTTACGTCTCCGCGTCTCTGGACACATCGCCTCGCCCTAGACAGCTTATTTACTTTCTTGTTGTGTGCACGAGTGAACGTGGTTGTTAGGTTTTCTTGCGACTCCGTTGTTTCGATCTTGTTGTTGTTCGTTCTGTCCTCCGTTGGTCCTGTCCGTCCTCTCCCGTTATGTTGTTGTTCTCTCGCCGCTCCGCGGGTCCTGCCGCGCTTTCTGTCACTTCAACCCCGCGACCGTTCCGGTCGCCGTTACAACAGTAAGCTGCAGCGTCTCAGTCACGTTGCCCACAACCGGATAGAACCATCCTGAAACTTACCTGTTGAACCACCAGCAGCTAAACTCACGTGTTGCTGACAAGATAACGCTACCGATCTACGCGTCTTACGATCTGACCGACCAATAGGGAGGCTTGCAGGTGCTCAAGTGGGGGTGGAACCGCGGCCGGCAGCCGGAAGCGGACACGCCGTTCGCTCTCTTCTGCTGGCAGCTTCCAAACCGATCAGGCGCCCTCCTCACCTGCTCTCTTAGGCAGCTCCCCATTCGGTCTCGGCGGCTTCTCCAGGCCTGCCTTTCTTTATGGCATTAAAACTTCATACAGTTTAAACTATGTTTTATTCTTCTCCTCAACAGGTACCTACTGCTTTCCCCTCCTGGCCAATCCTGACGCATTAACAGCAAATAAGAGATTTGAGGTGATGATTTCTAGCCGTATAATGAGCCACATTATCATTCTTATATTTCTTATTCTCCCTGCAAACATAATGTACACCATGCATCTGCGCTTGAGGACAGATTCATTCAGTTCGTTTGCTAGAGTCATTCATACCATTTAATGGTCCTAGAGAATATTATGGAAACGTTTCCGAGGGCACAACGCTTACTTCATTGCCGTATGTGTAGCCATCAAGAGTTTCGGAATGTTTGCCCTTCGGGTTCTAAGTCCAAAAGAGTCGATAGCTACGCTACTGGCCATTAAAATTGCTACACCAAGAAGAAAGGCAGATGATAAACGTATATTCATTGCACAAATGTATTATACTGGAACTGACATGTGATTACATTTTCACGCAATTTGGGTGCATAGATCCTGAGAAATCAGTACCCAGAACAACCACCTCTGGCCGTAATAACGGCCTTGATACGCCTGGGCATTGAGTCAAACAGAGCTTGGTTGGCGTGTACAGGTACAGTTGCCCATGCAGATTCAACACGATACCACAGTTCATCAAGAGTAGTGACTGGCGTATTGTGACGAGCCAGTTGCTCGGCCACCATTGACCAGACGTTTTCAATTGGTGAGAGATCTGGAGAATGTGCTGGCCAGGGCAGCAGTCGAACATTTTCTGTATCCAGAAAGGCCAGTACAGGACCTGCAACATGCGGTCGTGCATTATCCTGCTCAAATGTAGAGTTTCGAAGGGATCGAATGAAGGGTAGAGCCACGGGTCGTAACACATCTGAAATGTAACGTCCACTGTTCAAAGTGCCGTCAAGGCGAACAAGAGGTGACCGAGACGTGTAACCAATGGCAACCCATACCATCACGCCGTGTGATACGCCAGTATGGCGATGACGAATACACGCTTCCAATGTGCGTTCACGCGATGTCGCCAAACACGGATGCGAACATCATGATGCTGTAAACAGAACCTCGATTCATCCGAAAAAAGGACGTTTTGCCGTTCGTGCACCCAGGTTCGTCGTTGAGTACACCATCGCAGGCGCTCCTGTCTGTGATGCAGCGTCAAGGGTAACCGCAGCCATGGTCTCCGAGCTGATAGTCCATGCTGCTGCAAACGTCGTCGAATTGTTCGTGCAGATGGTTGTTGTCTTGCAAACGTCCCCATCTGTTGACTCAGGGATCGAGACGTGGCTGCACGACCCGTTACAGCCATGCGGATAAGATACCTGTCATATCGATTGCTAGTGATACGAGGCCGTTGGGATCCAGTACGGAGTTCCGTATTACCCTCCTGAACCCACCGATTCCACACTCTGCTAACAGTCACTGGATCTCGACCATCGAGAGCAGCAATGTCGCGATACGATAAACCGCAATCGCGATAGGCTACAATTCGACCTTTATCATAGTCGGAAACGTGATGGTACGTATTTCTCCTCCCTACGTGAGGCATCACAACAACGTTACACCAGGCAACGCCGGTCAACTGCTGTTTGTGTATGAGAAATCCGTTGGGAACTTTCGTCATGTCAGCACGTTGTAGGTGTCGCCACCGGCGCCAACCTTTTGTGAATGCTCTGAAAAGCTAATCATTTGCATATCACAGCATCTTCAGCCTGTCGGTTAAATTTCGCGTCTGTAGCACGTCATCTTCGTGGTGTAGCAATTTTAATGGCCAGTAGTGTATTTATCCCGTGATTCACTGCAAGATACAAAGGCTTGCTGAAATGTAATCCATCCGGATTTTTTACTCTGTTCGCAGTATCGGTTTAGGTGTTACATGCCACGGATATTACTCGACCGACATTCCCGGTTCGCTGACGCTAGTTCCAACCCTCTGCCGCTGGAGGGCTCAAAATTGTAGCTTGTAACATGGCGGCGTCTATCGTCACTGCGCATGCGCGTGAGAAACAGCGTGCTGCATCCGAGTTCCGAATTCGAATTCATCCACGCACGGAGCACCCTCTCCTTTAACTTGACTATGCTCGAACACACACGAGCACTGCGACATCTTCAACAATCCGGCGTCTTTGGTTCACCGACATGGAGCGGCCTCCGTACAGTCCCGACTTCGTCCCGTCCGATTTTGATCTGTTTCCAGAACTTAAAGAACACCCTCCAGGACTTCTCTTTGACAGTGATGAAGCGGTGCAGGCAGAGGTGAGGTTGTGTCTCCGTCAACAAAGTCAAACATTCCAAGGTGACGCTGTCAACAAGTCTGGTCTCTCGCTGGGAGATATGGGTTCGTCGTCTGGGTGGCTGTGTTAATTTGTAGACATGAATAATAAATATGAAGGATGTTGATAACGTTTGTTTTGTTAGAAAGGTTTAAGAGTTTGCATACACAAATTTCGGTAGCAATACTTTTTAGCACGCTCTGGTACAAACAGACACTACTTAAGTTTCCATAATGGCAACCGGATTCAAGTTTTTCTTTTGTCAGTCAACCATTCGTCAGCAAGTGTTACGACAACACCCTCCTGAATTTGAGTCCTACTGACAGCCTTGGGAGAGCCAGTCCTGACAAAACTCTACCATCTGGTGAGCAAGATGTATCAGACAGGCGAAATACCCTCAGACTTCACGAAGAATATAATAATTCCAATGCCAAAGAAAGCAGGTGTTGACAGATGTGAAAATTACCGAACTATCAGTTCAATAAGTCACAGCTGCAAAATACTAACGCGAATTCTTTACAGACGAATGGAAAAACTAGTAGAAGCCGACCTCGGGGAAGATCAGTTTGGATTCCGTAGAAATATTGGAACACGTGAGGCAATACTAACCCTATGACTTATCTTGGAAGCTAGATTAACGAAAGGCAAACCTACGTTTCTAGCATTTGTAGACTTAGAGAAAGCTTTTGACAATGTTGACTGGAATACTCTCTTTCAGATTCTGAAGGTGGCAGGGGTAAAATACAGAGAGCGAAAGGCTATTTACAATTTGTACAGAAACCAAATGGTAGTTACAAGAGTCGAGGGGCATGAAAGGGAAGCAGTGGTTGGGAAGGGAGTGAGACAGGGTTGTAGCCTCTCCCCAATGTTATTCAATCTGTATACTGAGCAAGCATTGAAGGAAACGAAAGAAAAATTCGGAGTAGGTATTAAAATCCATGGAGAAGAAATAAAAACCTTGAGGTTCGCCGATGACATTGTAATTCTGTCAGAGACAGCAAAGGACTTAGAAGAGCAGTTGAACGGAATGGATGGCATCTTGAAAGGAGGCTATAAGATGAACATCAGCAAAAGCAAAACGAGGTTAATGGAATGTAGTCGAATTAAATCGGGAGATGCTGATGGTATTAGATTAGGAAATGAGACACTTAAAGTAGTAAATGAGTTTCGCTATTTGGGGAGCAAAATAACTGATGATGGTCTAAGTAGAGGGGATATAAAATGTAGACTGGCAACGGCAAGGAAAGCGTTTCTGAAGAAGAGAAATTTGTCAACATCGAGTATAGATTTAAGTGTCAGGAAGTCGTTTCTGAAAGTATTTGTATGGAGTGAAGCTATGTATGGAAGTGAAACATGGACGATAAATAGTCTAGACAAGAAGAGAACAGAAGCTTTCGAAATGTGATGCTACAGAAGAATGCTGAAGATTAGATGGGTAGATCACGTAACTAATGAGGAGGTATTGAATAGGATTGGGGAGAAGAGAAGTTTGTGGCACAACTTGACTAGAAGAAGGGATCTGTTGGTAGGACATGTTCTGAGGCATCAAGGGATCACCAATTTAGTATTGGAGGGCAGCGTGGTGGGTAAAAATCGTAGAGGGAGACCAAGAGATGAATACACCAAGCAAATTCAGAAGGATGTAGGTTGCAGTAGGTACTGGGAGATGAAGAAGCTTGCACAGGATAGAGTAGCATGGAGAGCTGCATCAAACCAGTCTCAGGACTGAAGACCACAACAACAGCAACGTGTTTTCCGAATGATTGCAAGAGACACGAAACACACCCCCTGTTATTTAGATGGGTTGAAACTTCTTCTTTGGTGAATTGCATATCGCTTTTGCAGAGTTCACGTTGGATATCGGTTACATTTGCTGGTAACGATTCCAGTTACCTACACATGATACACTATCAGCTTACAGGCCGATGAAGAGCCTCAAGCAGTTTGATAACATAAGCACCGAGTCTCTTATCCTGGAAGTCGGTATTCATCCGTTTTCGACGAACATGAAAAATCACTTCATGTACGCTTTGTGTCTATAATGTAAAAGTACTCACGGTATCTGATTCTTTTCTACACAGGCCAATCAGTGTAACCTACCTGCTCTCCCTGGTGCACTAAGTTTACAGTGGGTGTTCCGGCACACTTCTATTACATTCGTGACGATGTCACAGCCCCTTTCTCCATGACGTCATCAAGCGACAGTTCCTGACCTCTTTCCCTCCATTCCCCCTCCCAGTCAATCACAGCTTAGTATGGGTAAAAATAGCGTCAAATACAAACATACGCAGAAAAAAAATGTTACGGAATCTTCACAGCCACCAAGGCCAAAGACAGTTATGTAAAATATTTGTCTCTGAAATGCGTGCGTGCGCGCTCCCACATACACACCACACACACACACACACACACACACACACACACACACATACACGCACACACACATGCAATGCTTGTGAGTACCATCACTCACTCTGTGTGTGTGTGTGTGTGTGTGTGTGTGTCTGAGAGAGAGAGAGAGAGAGAGAGAGAGAGAGAGAGAGAGAGAAAGAGAGAGAGAGAGGGAGGGAGGGAGAGAGAAGTCCAGTGTCCCATAACACAGAGTCCAACCAGGACTGCCAAGAAATGATACATGTAAACTCGCTAAGTTATCTTGGATGAAGTACGAACAGTATATTACTGATGAAATGAGAAGGGAAAACAAAAGTACTCTTGGAGGTTAAAATTTAGCACAATTTTTTCTATGTACAATGTTTTTGCATTCTTTGTTCGAACATTTGAGCATTGTGGCCTAGCTACAACAAGGGATATCGTACAAAGTTTTTCACTATCTGAGCAACTGTAAACAAACTAAACTGCCATCGGAAAGAATAACTCAGGTTAATGAGGGAGGAGTGTATTAACATCAGTCACAATTATGATGTTCAGTTTACACTCATTTTTAGGTATTTCCATTATTTATAGTTATTTACATTATTTACGGTTATCATTTTTATACGATAGTGACTCAAAGCTAGTGTATTCACCTTATCTAGAAATAGGAAATGCTTATCGTCCTTCACCGAAAGTGCTAATTCGCACTATGTTATGGTCGAAACTGAGTGTAGCTTACAATGAATTACGAAGGGCTTTCAACAAGAAACGCAACACATTTCTTTCTCGAACAATTTCGGTTGAAAAAATGCGGGGTTTTTTTGTAGGACATCGTGGAATATTCCCGCTTCGGTCCCCGTATTTCCATGTAGTTATAAAAACTGGTGGCACTTTACGCGAGAAGGTGAAGTCCCAACAGCGACATGCAGGACAGCCCGATTGGTTGTCCCAGTGTACAGCCGGTATGTCTGTATATACACTGCCAAAGAGTGGTGGCACCTCCATGCTCCCAACTCGAAGAGTTTGCAGTCAGGTAGATTAGTTCTTCACTCAAAGACGATCTGTGTGGTCCTCATCTTCGGTCAGTCACCATTGTGACTAGCAGGAAAGGCAGCTCGCAGAGTTGAAGTGCCGTCGTCGCATAACTCCCCCCCCCCCCCCGCCCCCCTTTCCCTCGCCAAATGGCTGTGGACTGCCAACTGGCATCAGCTGGCGGCAGTTCGTCATGTGACGATCGCTTATCCTGCAGCTAATGGAGCTGACCTTCTGTCGGCATCAGTGATGACCAAACCCTGATTACTAAGTGAAAAGAAGGAGCCGGCCGCGGTGGCCAAGCGGTTCTAGACGCTTCAGTCCAGGGAAATGGGGGGGGGGGGAGTTAGGCGACGACGACACTTCAACTCTGTGAGCTGCCTTTCCTGCTAGTTACAATGGTGACTGACCGAAGATGAGGACCACGCAGATCATCTCCGAGTGAAGAACTAATCTATTTGACTGCAAACTCTTCGAGTTGGGAGCATGGAAATACGGGGACTACAGCGGGAATATTCCACGATGTCCCACAACAAAATCCCGCATTTTTTCAACCGAAATTCTTCGAGAAAAAAAATGTTGCTTTACTTGTTGAAAGCCCTTCGTAATTCATTCTAAGCTACACTCTGTTTCGACCATAATGCAATGCAAATTAGCACTTTCGGTGAAGGACGATAAGAATTCCCTATTTCTAGATTGGGTGAAAACACTAGCTTGGAGCCGGCCGCGATGGCCGAGCGGTTCTAGGCGCTTCAGTTCGGAACCGCGCGACTGCTACGTTCGCAGGTTCGAATTCTGCCTCGTGCATGGATGTGAGTAATGTCCTTAGGTTAGTTAGGTTTAAGTAGTTCTAAGCTCTAGGGGACTGATGACCTCAGATGTTAAGTCCCATAGTGCTCAGAGCCTTTTGAACCATTTTTGGAAAGACGGAGAGGTTTATATAATGATCGATGACGTGATTCCCTTGCACGGGTGGCCGAATGTTCTCCAGTTTTTCGGGCCTGTCAGCATTCTCTGCTGAGCTAATGTTTAGTTTCAGAGCGTCAGAGCGTTCTCTTATGCAAGGTTTACAGCCTGAAAGGCTTTGTTGCGTAGTCTTTACGTGTAGTCGCGCCATGCTGGCTCCTTAAAAGAATATCATTACGCCTCCTTTGCAATGACATCATGGTGGTGAATCAGGTGCTCCTGACGCTCTCTCTCGCACAGGCTGTGGTGATGTGTCCCTTGCTTGCTTGTGATCCCTAATCCCTAAGTGTTTATACGCGTTTCGCAACCACTGCATACCAGGCGGGCGCACTACGCCTGTACATCATTCCAGACAGCTGAAAATTTGTATTCTTTTCTGTAATACTATTTTTTCTGTGGAACAATATTCGCTATTTTTATTCAGACCTGACAGAAGAAATCTAAGCGAGCTTATATGATATACCGATGTTATTCGTTACAGAAAACTAAAACAATGTTTGCAACATAAATTGGTTTCAAGAAAGGTTCCTCGAATTTTATCATCTGCGTAAGCTCCCTGAATGAAGCCGTACATTTAGACTAATGCACAAGAAAAAACGCACGAGTTCAAGCACATATTTTGTGAAAACTTTTTTCAAACTGTAGAATGATAGTGTGTCTGGATACACAATGCAAACTTGTGAAAAATGCAGGACATAAGATTAGACTAGGGAAGGCAGATATGGAGAAGCTGTATTAACTTCCAAACCAATTTTCAGACGAGTGTTACTCTTAACATTGAAGTGAACAGGTTGATGTAGTTTTTCACAAAAGCATCGCTGTAAGAATGACCTTTGGCTACGTTGAACACCTTTATTTTGGAGTGCCATTATGGACAGATACTGAACAAGTTTCCGGCAAGCAACATAAAACCGTGCTACACAGATAGCGTAATTTATCACACTAAAATTCCAAATATTTATGAGGATATCGTGAAAGAGATTCATAAAAGTTTTAATACTTCAAGTTTTCCTGTAAATATCAGATACAATATTCACCTTATGACTATATGATAGTGCACTACACTGAGTGACACAATGGTTGATAATGTAGATTATCAGAGTATAAATTCGAATTGCCAAAACCAGTTGTCTATATACGTATTCATTGTCATATGGGCAAAACTTTTCTAATCATAAGATTTCATTTTTCAAATGTAAGAGAGGTTGGGTTAGTGAAAGACGTATTAAGTGGTAAACTTATTACAGAATTTGTCCGTCTATGAACAAACGTGTGGAGTCAAGACTGAGACTGGACCCACAATGTGCAGAGCAAAGTGTACAAAACAGTATTCTGTTAATAGGTAAACCATTTATGATTACTGGCAATGTGTGTTAAATTTGGAAGGTAAAATACCTATGCATTATGTAATTTATTCAAAACACCATATACTTTCTTCTATTAAACAACATAAGCTAGGTTTATTTGCTCAGCATGGTCGTTTTAAACTTTCATGTAAGGTGAAATCACTGAAAAATGATGATGATGATGACTGATTTTATTGTAAAATGGTATATACCTGAAAAAGCGTGCCGGCCGCTGTGGCCGAGCAGTTCTAGGCGCTTCAGTCCGGAAACGCGCGACTGCTACGGTCGCAGGTTCGAATCCTGACTCGGGCATGAATGTGTGTGATGTCCTTAGGTTAGTTAGGTTTAAGTAGCTCTAAGTTCTAGGGGACTGATGACCTCAGATGTTAAGTCCCATAGTGCTCAGAGCCATTTGAACCATTTTGAAAAAGTGTAAACTGTTTGTATGTTTGTGTGTGTGCATGTGTTGTGCAAAAAATGTAAACTGTAGACTTAAATGCTAATTTTAATTGCAAATGATGTGAATTGACACACTGTATTCTGATTGACTAGATTACAGTTGAGATCGTCCGAAAAATATGGTTTATTATGTTGAGTGCGTCTGATTTCAGCTATGATTTATACTTTTCAGTAATTAAGAAAATTACAAATTTCGTTCATGTGTTTGTGATCAAGAGATGTCAATCATAATTGTTCATATAGCGAATTTATCGATTAATCTAAAAACGATGAAGGAAAAAGTATTGTACTAACAAAGTATGCTGTTGTAGTGACAAACTATGCTAAAATGTAAACACAGAGTATGAAAATGAAAAAACCTTGTACTGTTTAAACTTCTGTGATTTACTCTATGAAAATGTAAACTAAGTTTTTATAATTAATAAACACACGTTCAGAAAAAAGAACACCTTCGACGACTAGAGACAGGACGTTCATACTCAGAGGACATGAACACTATTATGTTCTGCAGAAATGATTAGTATTTCAGTCACTACAGTTCAGCGTGTGTCCTGTTGCCTAGCAGGCATAGGGTCCACCATAGGCCCTGACAACTTCTTCCATTCTTGATGGCAGCCATGTGTATACGGCATGAAAGGCGTCCCGTGGTATAGCCATCCATGCTGGATTCTTCTCGATCCGATGTTCATCTGTGGTGGCTATCATTGGGTCAGAACACTGCACTCATTGTTCCACCATATCCCACACATTTCGACTGGTAACAGGTCTGGTGATTTGGTGTGTCAGGGCAAAAAGCTAACATTCTGTGACACCAAGTAGGCATGTATTCATGCAGAAATATGTGGTCGTGCATTGTCTTGCTGGAAAATAGCGTCCAGGGATTTGAGCAGAAAGGGTATGGCTGCAGGTCACAGGATGCCACTCACGTAGGTCACACTGGTCGTAGTGCCCTGGGCGCACCAAATGTGATTTGTGGTTGTACCCAATAACGTTCCCCACCATGAGGCCTTGAGGTGTCGCCGTATGTCCTGTGCGAATGCAATCACTGTGATGCCGCTCCCGCTGTCTGTGGCGAACCAAAATGCGGCCATCACTTCAAAACAAACAGAACCTGTATTCGTCCGAAAACACTGTCTCGTGCCATTTCTGCCCCCAGTGACGTCGCCCCATACACCATTGCCGGCTAGCAAGATTCTGCAAGTCCCTCAAAGGTAGGCAGAGAAGTGAACGATGCACAAGTAACCCATGACGTAATAAGGGGCGACGGACTCTCACCCCTGATAGTGTCCGATGTATTCCACAAAGTTCCACTGTTGCGCCAGAGCCGAGAATGACGCAGATCTGTCCTGCATCCTGCAATGCCAATCGGATGAGATGTGTCGATCTACTCCGGAGGAGGGGGGGGGGGGTGGGGTCTGGGCGGTGCGACCTGACCGATCTCGTCTTGCTCTGTGTCCTACAATAATGCACCCTCTTTCAAACTCCCTGATTTGACAGTACGGTTCGCGCATACTACCGATTCGATAACCTAACGCGAAATGCAATGTAGAAGTTCCGATTTCCAAAACTAATATGCTGCTGTGACGGCACTGCAGCCACGGTCCGTATGACCTGACTAAAAATGACAGGAAACTAGAAAAATGCAGGAAGCACACTTGTGTGTTGTTGTTGTGGTCTTCAGTCCTGAGACTGGTTTGCTACTCTATCCTGTGCAAGCTTCTTCATCTCCCAGTACTTGCTGCAACCTACGTCCTTCTGAATTTGCTTAGTGTATTCATCTCTTGGTCTCCCTCTATGATTTTTACCCTCCACACTGCCCTCCAATGCTAAATTTGTGATCCCTTGATGCCTCAGAACATGTCCTACAAACCGGTCCCTTCTTCTTGTCAAATTCTGCCACAAACTCCTCTTCTCCCCAATTATATTCAATACCTCCTCATTAGTTATGTGATCTACCCATCTAATCTTCAGCATTCTTCTGTAGCACCACATTTCGAAAGCTTCTATTCTCTTCTAGTCTAAACTATTTATCGTCCATGTTTCACTTCCATACATGGCTACACTCCATACAAATACTTTCAGAAACGACTTCCTGACACTTAAATCTATACTCGATGTTAACAAATTTCTCTTCTTCAGAAAGGCTTTTCTTGCCATTGCCAGTCTATCTTTTATATCCTCTCTACTTCGACCATCATCAGTTATTTTGCTCCCCAAATAGCGAAACTCATTTACTACTTTAAGTGTCTCATTTCCTAATCTAATACCATCAGCATCTCCCGATTTAATTCGACTACATTCCATTAACCTCGTTTTGCTTTTGCTGATGTTCATCTTATAGCCTCCTTTCAAGATGCCATCCATTCCGTTCAACTGCTCTTCTAAGTCCTTTGCTGTCTCTGACAGAATTACAATGTCATCGGCGAACCTCAAGGTTTTTATTTCTTCTCCATGGATTTTAATACCTACTCCGAATTTTTCTTTCGTTTCCTTCAATGCTTGCTCAGTATACAGATTGAATAACATTGGGGAGAGGCTACAACCCTGTCTCACTCCCTTCCCAACCACTGCTTCCCTTTCATGCCCCTCGACTCTTGTAACTACCATTTGGTTTCTGTACAAATTGTAAATAGCCTTTCGCTCTCTGTATTTTACCCCTGCCACCTTCAGAATCTGAAAGAGAGTATTCCAGTCAACATTGTCAAAAGCTTTCTCTAAGTCTACAAATGCTAGAAACGTAGGTTTGCCTTTCGTTAATCTAGCTTCCAAGATAAGTCATAGGGTTAGTATTGCCTCACGTGTTCCAATATTTCTACGGAATCCAAACTGATCTTCCCCGAGGTCGGCTTCTACTAGTTTTTCCATTCGTCTGTAAAGAATTCGCGTTAGTATTTTGTAGCTGTGACTTATTGAACTGATAGTTCGATAATTTTCACATCTGTCAACACCTGCTTTCTTTGGGATTGCAATTATTATATTCTTCTTGAAGTCTGAGGGTATTTCGCCTGTCTCATACATCTTGCTCACCAGATGGTAGAGTTTTGTCAAGACTGGCTCTCAAAAGGCCGTCAGTAGTTCTAATGGAATGTTGTCTATTCACGGGGCCTTGTTCCGACTCGGGTCTTTCAGTGCTCTGTCAAACTCTTCACGCAGTATTGTATCTCCCATTTCACCTTCATCTACATTCTCCTCCATTTCCAGAATATTGTCCTCAAGTACGTCGCCCTTGTATAGACCCTCTATGTACTCCTTCCACCTTTCTGCTTTCCCTTCTTTGCTTAGAACTGGGTTTCCATCTGCGCTCTTGATATTCATACAAGTGGTTCTCTTTTCTCCAAAGGTCTCTAATTTTCCTGTTGGTAGTATCTATCTTACCTCTAATGAGATAAGCGCCTTCATCCTTACATTTGTCCTCTAGCCATCCCTGCTTAGCCATTTTGCACTTCCTGTCGATCTCATTTTTGAGACGTTTGTATTCCTTTTTGCGTGCTTCATTTACTGCATTTTTATATTTTCTCCTTTCATCAATTAAATTCAATATTTCTTGTGTTACATAAGGTGAAACGTCCCCTTTGAACAATTATACACGACTGTGCTTGTTCTGACACACAATGTTTTTAGCGCAACGCAATCTGACTTTCAAAATTCCCTACTAAAGAATGGCCCTGACTAACATCAAACTATACTTTTCACAAATCACTTACCTCACAAAAATCTTCGCTGCTCAAGTTACTGCAATACAGCGAGCGCCACTACTGCCAGCTAAATAAAAGATTCAAACTATGGAAGGCACTAACTACTGATAGGGACAGTTAGCAAATGAAAGATATTAATAGAGAACAAACAATGTATTTAACTTGATATCATCATATATAAATATAGCAGTTCATGACAAATTACAAATCTCAGCCATCTCTCTCCCCACATCCACCACTGCTGGCGGCTCACCTCCAACTGCGCAACGCTACGCGCTGTTCACAGCCAGCTGCCGCTGCCCAACACTACAATGGCGAGTATTACAACAATGCAAAGCAGACACAGACTGCCCACAGCACAGCCAGTGATTTTCATACAGAGGTGGCGTTACCAATGAAAAAACCTAAACAGCCTACTTACATAGCCCCCATGCTCCCCACAAAAATTTTTACAAATAGGATTGGGCAGTGGCCAATACAGAATTGAAAAAAAATTTTCATAATTACAATAACAAAGATATCAAATGCACACACTTATTGATACAACGTTGGTCAAAAGCTCAAATTTTCTCATAGTCCATAAAGACAGTCCTAATCATACATAACAGTAGAATAGCAGTGTTTTTCTCAAAGTCTGAGCAGTAAAAGAAAATGCACACGGAAGTAGTGGATTTCCATGCAGTCTTGAAGAAGTAGTGTTGTCCTTCCAACGGAAAGACAGTGCTGACTCTCGACATGCTGACAGGTAATGGGCCACAACAGAGCAAACCCACTGCAGAGTCAGTCGAAGTTTTGATGAATATTGGTAGGTAGGTCATCACAGAGCAGACCCACTGTAGTCCTGGTAGAGATTACGGTATTGGTGGGCCACCAGAGGTGCAGACCCACTGCAGTCCTTGTAGAAATAATGGTATTGATGGATCATCAAAGATGTAGACCTACTGTAGTCCTTGAAGAGATGGCCAGCAGCCATCTGTTGTGACTGTGCTGGTGCACAATCACCACTGAAGAGTCTTGCGGACAATATAGCAAGTCCATAAACCACCACTTGTGCACTCACAAAGTTTTTGAAATTGTTCTTAGAACCAGCAATGCTGTTATCCAGTCCCTTGCTGAATTATTAACACACGTGCAAACACTATCAGTCCCCACTTCTCACATATTGTCCATATACTATGACCAACAGAAACGTGTGCAGTGAAATGTTACTTAATTTGAAGAACTGGTAACAATTACAATTTTATAACATGAGAATACAATAACAAAGGTACTCAATACATCATTAAAAACATAACAATATAGATAACATTTGTAGTAACACAGGCTTTACAAAAGAATCGAACTAACATATACATCAGTGGAATTATGACATGAGTACATACATAAAAGATCACAATAACTTTTGAAACATCAACTTCACACATGAGCATTAAAACAAAACAGAATAATAATATCTAACATCTTTACAAAGTAAATAACATATTATTAATGCCAATTATATTCGAGGATAACAGTATTCCTCATCATAGTGAATGTAGCTTAATATTAAAAGAAAACAAAATTCTATGAAACTACACAGAGACAGGAAGAAAACAAATACACAAGGGTACACAAACACATAGTGGGATAACACCAATAGGAAAGGACAGGGTTCGTTTTCAGTGTAACATTTGGTACTGCAGTCCAACCCAAAACTTCATATATCTTTCCTCTTATTTCATCCTTTGTTTCCATCAAAAAAATTCTATCTAAGCATGCTTTCTGTATTTATATGTTCACACATTTCTTACCTCAACATATATTTCCAAGAAAATCCTACCTAAACCTGTTTTCTCAATGCATTTCTTCCAATTCATCGCAACTCATTCTCTTAGAGGCTACCCCCTCTTAAGCTAACTTAAATCTACTGAGCTCAGATGCTAAACTAAGGGACGAGGCAATGCAGCATCACATAACAAATCAACACAAACAGCAATGCAAAAAAATGCAAATTGGCAAAGCTAGCAGCAATAATGAGCAAAAGTCAAATTCAATAACACTATGCCTGGCAAACAGCAGCAACTTATACCTAAACATGACATAGCGCAAGCAGAAAAAATATTACACTAAAATGGCCATGTCTAATACCTATGTCACATCTTAACATTAGAGTGATGCATCACAATTTATTCTACAAAAGAAATTACCAAGTACTTGAAAAGAAAATTATGTGTTACTGTTATTAGTTCCTTCTTATTGTTCTTTCCTTTCCAAGTGCTCCTTTTTTTAAAGAATGTGGATCATAAAATAATTATTTAATAGATCTGTTGACAGAAAGTGTTCACATTAGCAAATGCATTTCATTTTATAAAAGCAATGCTGCAACACAGCTGAAAAACAGGTATCAAATGAAATAAGCAATTACGCAAACCAAAGCATAAAAATATCATTCAATAGTCATGTGACATTTCATAAGTTAGTAGAAATTCTCTCAACTCTCGTAGAAAGACGCTTGTCGTAATCAGGTGTGCAGATGTACGAATATTTCCCATCAGTTCATAAGCATTTCAGTAATTAGCACAAAGTGCGAGTAATCATATGTTTTCAAATAACGAGGGTGTCGCATTAGCGATGAAAGGCACACCCTAATGGCTTGTTCTCCAGGTGTTTGACACAGCTGTGTGCCCACAACGCATTACAAAAATCATATGTTTTCAAGTTCGACCGTGTCGTTTTTGCGATGCTTTCTACAAAGGAATGTCAGAAGCGAGGTTAATGGCGTCCCCTTTTTTTTCTACCTGTGCCGCTGAAAAGGGCTCGCAATAATGGCTTTTTCTCCAGGCGTCTGACACAGCTGGGTGCCCGCGACGCATTACGTGCAGGTGGTCACTTAACTTTCTTACGGAAATATTTATGACAGCAGTTTCCGCTACAGTGACAGTCTCACATAAAAATATTTCACAGGTCAAGAATTAGCGTTGCAAATCTGTAGAAACAAAATCCCATGAATATAACAGTGTCCAAAAAATGTTCAGTGGCATTGTGATACATTCACACATGATTCACACATGTCATAACTCTTAAAGTACGATTCTTGGTTTCCAACATCCTTTTTCACAAGTCAAGAGTGCCTACCCACTATTCATTACTCCTTACCTTATTACACATATACGTATCCATCGACACTCGTCAATATTTCGTCATTATAAATATGAAGCATAATCAAATAACTCATATAGCCTCAGCCTATTAATCGTAAACATACCTCAGCAGCATAATACACATCGTCGTCGTAAAAATAACATTATAACACCTCAGTCAAATCTCAAAATCGTCGTAGCTTCCTCCAATAATTAAAAAAATTCTCTGCTCATGTCAAAAGTGTCATCTGCCTCAAACGTACTTTAAAAATCATAATCCCTTTACCAAATACATCATTCAAAGCTCTCATAGTATCACAATGGTTCCGAAAAAATATGAACAGTTTACAAAGTACAGACAAAATACAGTTTCATAAGTGTGAAGTTATCCAACTGTGTAATTACGTAAACATCTGTCACTGATATAGTAAAAATAAATGTTTGTCTCTCTCAATTAAATGATCAGATAGCTGTGTAAATTGTGTGTTAGAGAAATATGGTACCGATGTGTAAAGTTGTATAAGCAAATACCATATTAGCTAGGGTTCCTTGTGGTTGCCACACACATGGTACACAAAGTAAGCATGTACCCCCCTGAGGATTTATGTAATTATACCCTCAGGTGTTACAGATTACACCAATGGAATGAAATATATCACGGAAAACTTTCTTTGTAATTCAAAAATCTTTAAAAATAAATGTTTTAAGTACAAAATTAATCACTGAAATGCGTGTCCTGTAGCGCTAAATGTGCATCTTGTTGTAAGATAATCTCTGTGGAAGTGTCGTAGTTATTTTCCTCCGAAAGCTAAGTTCTGCAGAAGCCAATGTACTTACCTCATGATAAACAAAAGTGAAATGCTTTGCGTATAGATATCGTAGTTATTATGCTTATTGGCGTGATGAAGAAAGTACTGTACAGTAACATAATGTTGTGCCACGAAAAAGGCTGTCTCATTGTTGCTATACCACAAAAGTTACTACTAAAACATGTTTTTCTTTCCAGAAGAATTCAGAAAACTGTGCAGATATAAAACAGATACACCGCAAAAGCAACATTGTAAATTGTCACTCATTAGTAGCGTCGTGATAAAAATCGTGTAGCTGTCACATAACTAACCTCTGTGTCATCTGGTATCTCTCAGAAAGCACTTTAAATTCAGAATGTATTTTCAAATAAACCAAAATGTTGCATTAAAATCTCATTAGCACTACTGGTAAATGTTCTAAGTATGTGAGCCTTATAGTCGTTACGTAATCGTGCAACAAACAAGCAAGAATGTACACACACAATAACACTGTGACGTCTGTTCACTATAACAATGCATTCGTCATTTCTGTTTAAATAAGTTCTCTTGGTTCTTGATTGGATATTTAACTTCAAACATTGTTGTATGTTAACAGATTCTAAATCTGACAATGCGTACTAGAAATGTGAAGTGAAAAGTTTTATGCCAAAGACAAAGTTAAAAAGCAGATTATCTTTCAATAAACGGTTTTACATGTGAAATGTGGTGTAAACCTTTACTCTTCCTAGTACGCAGAGTTTCAACTTTAACGCAATTATCATGTGGTGTACGTCGGTAAAGAAAACTGGAATTTTTCTCAAGGTTAGCGTCTATGTTATTTTTCCTTGAGCCAGCCGGCGCACGCGGCTGCCTGCTGTGCGAGTCATTGTCTGTCTCTTTGTTGGCGCGCGTCGTTATTGGGATTTGGAGACCTAACTTCTACAAATTCGCCTTGCCGAGAGGGCCCAGCTCTGTTTAAAGCTCGCCAGTACTGATGGAATTCAGGTCTGTCGTTTTGTCGGTAGTTTACACAGTTTCTTTCGTGTCGGTCATGTGGTGGAGAATTTCTCCCTGAATCGTAACTGCGCGCTGAACTGTTGCGTCTGAAATTATTCTGTCTCCCTTGATAATAATTATTTTGGTTCCCATATTGTCTGTTTCTATGGTTATCTCTGTCATACTCATTACTACAGACATGCGATCTTTCTCTGTAACTATTACTCTGCCAATGGTTGTCATATGGGTGGTGTCTGTTTTGGTCACGATTTGGGTTGTAAGAATAGACCTGTCGTGTCCAGTTATTGTTTCTGTCGTCACGGAATTGTGACGGAAGTGACCTGTAGTGATTGTTTTCCTGTTTTCGCATCCCGCGACTGTCTGTGTCAATTTCCAGTTCTTGTAACAGTCCCTGAAAAGTCTCAATGTCTTCTTTACAACGTCCTGCTAAAATAATATGTCGTAAATGTTCAGGCAATTTGAGTAAGCAAATGCGGATGAGTTCTGAGGGGCTGTATGGGTTTGAAAGATATTGATTCTTATGCAACATGTCTTCAAAATATTTGACAAGACTGGAAAATTCAGATTGTTCAAAGTGTTTCATCATCATGATGCTATGTTTTATTCGATCTTGTGCGGCTTGAGACCAATATGCTGAGAGGAAGGCATGGTAAAACTCTCCTTCACTGTGGCAATCGTGAATGACCGATCGCATTCTTACAGCTGGTTCATTCTCTAAGTAGCCACACATAAATTCTAATCTGTGCTCCAATGACCAGTTGGGAGGAAAACAATGAGAGAATTGATGGAGCCATGCTTGTGGATGAATGTCGTTGCCAGAATTCTTAAACATTTTGAATTTACGTGTAGTAATGAACAGCTTATAGTCAAAATCATCGTGTCGGCGAGTAGCATCTCGGTCATAGTTACGTCGTGTCGGCGGTTCCATCTCAAAATTCGGTGTACCTTGCCAATTTCTTTCATAATTACCGAAATGCCCTGTGTTATTATTTTGTGGCTTTTGCGTATTTCTAAGTTCCTCTTCCCGTGTTGCAGCGCGAGTGTCTTCTGAAATACGTAATTCTTGTATTACCTGTGTCAGCTGATCTTGTACTTCCCGGATTTCTCTTTGGTGTTGCGTATCAATTTGATTCAGATTTTGTTTCAGTTTCCTAATTTGTTCGCTCTGTTCTGTGTCATTAAAGACTACCGGTTTTGCATCATTCAGATTATCATCTACCTTCGTAGATAAATTATTTAGCTGATCCGAAAGTTCAACTACTTTCTCTGATAATGAACACATTTCCTCAGTGTGTTTTTCTGAACCAAGTTTCAGTGTGTCCATTTGTGTTGAAATCGAATCTACTGTGTCCTTTAAGTTATCCTGAGTTTTTGCAAGTTATGTAACCGAATCGGTAGATGCAACTGAGTCAAATTTAGCTTGCAAGGTCTCATGATTTTCATGAACAATAATTTGCAGTTCTTTTATGGCTGCTTCGTGATTCTGTAATGCATTTTCATGCCGCGAAAAAATAGGTTGAAAATGCTCACAAATTTGTGTTTTTACGTCATTACAGACTTTTTGACATTTCGATTCAATGTTATGTAACTCAGTAGTTAAGTCTTCACGTGTTTGTTCAAGAGTTTGTTCCAATGAGTGTAACTTTTTAAGATTTTGTTCCACTGTGTCTAACTTTTTAAGATTTTGTTCCACTGTGTCTAACTTTCGAAGATTTTGTTCCATTGTGTCTAACTTTTGAAGCTTTTGCTGTGTTTGTCCCATTTGCTGTATTAATTGTAATAACAATGCACTGGTGTCTGGAACATGTTCCTCAGTGCTTTTCGGCAGTGAATTTGCACCGGCAACATTCACATTTTGACAAGCAGAAAATGTGTCTTGACTTATTTGAGAAAACGGTGAGGAACCAAAACCTCAATCTACAGTATTTGCGAGATTGTTTCCTGGCATTTCGGATTCCTGAGGCGAGCTGTTGCCGACCGATAGTTCGATAATGCGTCCCTCTTCACTAATTGTTTCACTGTCCACGCCATTGTTTGCCGCCCGCTCCATTTCCCTATGCACAGTTACCAAATTACTACTTTGAATGTCTGTTAATTCATTACTCTGCGGCGCTAACACACTGCTTTCGTCTTCACTGTCATTTCTCAGTTTACTTTGGAGCCTAGTATTACGTTTTTCACACGCCATTATTGTCACAATATTTCACACGACAACACAGAAAAGCACAATTTGAAGAGCAAAAATAAGAGAACACATTAACATAACACTGAAAAAATATCTAGTTAATTGCCCGCGCTGCTGAGAAATACTTGGTGTAAAACTGCATGCATGCTACAACTGTTTTACTGTACCACAATGAAAGACTGCAACTACAAAGAAGATTCTCTCTACAATTACGCGCTAGCAATAAACAAAGGCTACACTAATTACACAAACTACAAGAAAAAAAATCAGAAGACTCCAGTGAGGTATCCTAGGCCAAGGGTCGACATATGAAACGTCCCCTTTGAACAATTATACACGACTGTGCTTATTCTGACACACAATGTTTTTAGCGCAACGCAATCTGACTTTCAAAATTCCCTACTAAAGAATGGCCCTGACTAACATCAAACTATACCTTTCACAAATCACTTACCTCACAAAAATCTTCGCTGCTCAAGTTACTGCAATACAGCGAGCGCCACTACTGCCAGCTAAATAAAAGATTCAAACTATGGAAGGCACTAACTACTGATAGGGATAGTTAGCAAATGAAAGATATTAATAGAGAACAAACAATGTATTTAACTTGATATCATCATATATAAATATAGCAGTTCATGACAAATTACAAATCTCAGCCATCTCTCTCCCCACATCCACCACTGCTGGCGGCTCACCTCCAACTGCGCAACGCTACGCGCTGTTCACAGCCAGCTGCCGCTGCCCAACACTACAATGGCGAGTATTACAACAATGCAAAGCAGACACAGACTGCCCACAGCACAGCCAGTGATTTTCATACAGAGGTGGCGTTACCAATGAAAAAACCTAAACAGCCTACTTACAAAGGATTTCTACTAGCCCTCGTCTTTTTACCTACTTGATCCTCTGCTGCCTTCACTACTTCATCCCTTAGAGCTACCCATTCTTCTTCTACTGTATTTCTTTCCCCCATTTGTGACAATTGTTCCCTTATGCTCTACCTGAAACTCTGTACAACCTCTGGTTCTTTCAATTTATCCAGGTCCCATCTCCTTAAACTCCCACCTTTTTGCAGTTTCTTCAGTTTTAATCTACAGCTCATAACCAATAGATTGTGGTCAGAGTCCACATCTGCCCCTGGAAATGTCTTACAATTTAATACCAGGTTCCTAAATCTCTGTCTTACCATTATATAATCTATCTGATACATTCTAGTATTTCCAGGATTCTTCCATGTGTACAACCTTCTTTTGTGATTCTTGAACCAAGTGTTAGCTATGATTAAGTTGTGCTCTATGCAAAATTCTACCAGACGGCTTCCTCTTTCATTTCTTTCCCCCAATCCACATTCACCTACTATGTTTCCTTACTCCCTTTTCCTACTCTCGCATTCCAGTCACCCATGACTATTAAATTTTCGTCTCCCTTCACTACCTGAATAATTTCTTTTATCTCATCATACATTTCATCAATTTGTTCATCATCTGCAGAGCTAGTTGGCATATAAACTTGTACTATTGTGCCGGCCGCGGTGGTCTAGCGGTTCTAGGCGCGCAGTCCGGAACCGCGCGACTGCTACGGTCGCAGGTTCGAATCCTGCCTCAGGCATGGATGTGTGTGATGTCCTTAGGTTAGTTAGGTTTAAGTAGTTCTAAGATCTAGGGGACTAATGACCTCAGAAGTTAAGTCCCATAGTGCTCAGAGCCATTTGAACCATTTGTACTATTGTAGTAGGTGTGGGCTTCGTGTCTATCTTGGCCACAATAATACGTTCACTATGCTGTTTGTAGTAGCTTACCCGCACTCCTATTTTCCTATTCATTATTAAAGCTACTCCTGCATTACCCCTATTTGATTTTGTATTTATAACCCTGTATTCACCTGACCAAAAGTCTTGTTCCTCCTGCCATCGAACTTCACTAATTCCCACTATATCTAACTTTAACCTATCCATTTCCCTTTTTAAGTTTTTTAACCTACCTGCCCGATTAAGGGATCTGACGTTCCACGCTCCGATCCGCAGAACGCCAGTTTTCTTTCTCCTGAACACTTGTACTTCACCCTAATGACAGGGAGTCAAAATTCATGCAATCTGAACACGAACTGGAGCCCACACACACGTTTTGCTTGGAACATAAAAATCTAGAGATGCACTTTCGTCCTCCTGGCCACGGACACTTGTGTGATGGCTCTGAAGCAAAAATAAAGGTGGGGTTGAGTACTATGTTCGTAAAACCTGCCACGTTAATTTACGTGTGTGGAATGGACGGTGGCTATTTCATCGGCACTGACTGAACTAGTCGTCACAGAGAAGTGAAACATGCGAACGTAGATGTATTCAGGCAAGTAGCTTTTGAGAATGACACACTTACACGTATTTACATGTCGAATAATCCCCTTATGAAACGTATCAAATACATAAACGTGAAACTATGGTATTTTCTATGAGAATAGTGGTCAATACCATAATTTTACACGACATTTCAAAAGGGAAAACTGAACTGCAATCACCCGCAGAGTCTGAAACGGCGGTCGGCCGTAATACACAATCTAAAGTCCATCATATATACTAATATGGTATCTGTTCTTTCGGACATGTCCGAAAGAACAGATACCATCGGTGACGATGCAGCTCGTTAGAATGAAATTACAATGAAATGAACACCCTTAGCTGCTTACAGGCATTGACATACGTCAACGGGGACAGATGAAAGTGTGTGCCCCGAGCGGGACTCGAACCCGGGATCTCCTGCTTACATGGCAGACGCTCTATCCATCTGAGCCACCGAGGACACACAGGATAGCGCGACTGCAGGGATTTATCTCTGGCACGCCTCCCGCGAAATGGGCGGGGGCACTACGAATGTAGTGCGGGACAATACGTTGAGAATGTGGGTTTCGCGGGAGGCGTGCCGGAGATAAATCCCTGCAGCCGCGCTATCTTCTGTGTCCTCGGTGGCTCAGATGGATAGAGCGTCTGCCATGTAAGCTGGAGATCCCGGGTTCGAGTCTCGTTCGGAGCACACATTTTCATCTGTCCCCGTTGACGTATGTCAACGCCTGTAAGCAGCTAAGGCTGTTCATTTCATTGTAAAGTCCATCAGCACGTTGCTCAATGTGAGGTAGACTACAGTTATGTGATTCACGCCCCACGTCAGCCGCAGCCGACTGTGGTTGTAGTACAGAACAGCACCCCACCTGTCATCAGTTAGGAGGAAGACATCTAAACAGTGTACTGATAACAGTGAATTTTGCTTTGAAAATCTTGACTATCCGTTGAATTATCACACTGAGGAGTACCCACATTTTTTTCAACCATTCAGACGGAACGCGTAATAGCACCCCAGAGTTCGACTAGAAGGAACGGTAATGGTATAGAGCCAGTGTCAGTAATCCAGGTCAAGCAACACGAAAAAGGACAGCAACCACGAATTTGCCATCTAAGGGCTCCCAACTCCCCATGTATTCCACGTTGCATATATGACATCAGACGTCTCCATGGTTCAAATGGCTCTGAGCACTATGGGACTTAACATCTGAGGTCATCAGTCGCCTAGAACTTAGTACTACTTAAACCTAACTAACCTAAGGACATCACACACATCCATGCCCGAGGCAGGATTCGAACCAGCGACCGTAACGGTCGCGCGGTTCCAGACTGTAGCGCCTAGAACCATTCTGCCACTCCGGCCGGCCCAGATGTGTCCATAGGATTTGCAAATGAAGACAGTTGATAGGCATACATAAAATCGTTCAATGTATATCGAATAAGACTTGGCAAAATTGTCCACTGAATTATTATGTTAAGTCGTACCCATATCTGTTACAGATGAATTATCATGTTAAGTTGTTCCCATGTCTGTTACAGATGTTAAATCACAACAACTCGGAAACTGAGAGTTCCACACATTTTAGGCGAATGATAGTGATGGTATTATAACGTCCTTTACGTTTTCAGAAAAACCGAGTCTTCCATCCGCTTCTCTTGTATAATATGACGCCAAAGAATGACTCGACTCTAACCACTCTCCCTGTCGGGAAGTCTCGGTATTTGTTCCCGCATCAGTCAGTCAGTCGTAGGATTTGTATCTGTCACTTACCATTTCCTCTTTTTGAGTCAACATTTTCCTGACTGGTCTGACGTGGCCCACCACGAATTCCTCTCCTGTGCCAACCTTTTCATCTCAGAGCAACACTTAGAACCTACTTTCTCAATTATTTGCTGGACGTATTTCGATCTCTGATTGCCCTTACAGCTTTTACCCTCTACAGCTCCCTCTAGTACCACGGAAGTTATTCCCTAATGTCTTAACAAGTGTCTTATCATCCTCCTCCTTCTTCTTGTCAGTGTTTTCCGTATATTCCTTTCTTCGTCGATTCTGCAGAGGACCTCCTCATTCCTTATCTTATCGGCCTCCCTTATTTTCGACATTCTTCTGTAGCACCACATCTCAAATGCTTCGATTTTCTTCTGTTGCGGTTTTCCCACAGTCCATGTTTCAGTACCATACAATGCTGTGCTCCAAACGTACATTCTCAGGAAATTCTTCTGCAAATTAAGGCCTATTTTTTACAGTAGCACACCTCTCGTGGCCAAGAATGCCCTTTTTGCCAGGTTTAGTCTGCTTTTTATGTCCTCCTTGCCACGTCTGTCTTCGGTTATCTTGCTGCCTATATAGCAGAATTCCTTGACTTTGTCTACTTCATGATCCCCAGTTCTGATGTTAATTTTCTCGCAGTTCTCGTTTCTGCTACTTCTCACTACTTTTGTCTTACTTTAGTTTAGTTTCAATCCATATTCTGTACCCATTAGACTGTTCATTCCATGAACAGATATCGTAATTCTTCTTCACTTTCTCTGACGACAGCGATGTCATCAGCGAATCTTATAATTGATATTCTTTCATCCTGAATTTTAATCTCGCACTTGAATCATTCATTTATTTCGATCATTGCTTCTTCACTATATAGATTGAACAGTAGAGGCGAAAGACTACATCCTTGTGTTACACCCTTTTCAATCCGAGCTCTTCGTTCTTGGTCGCCTCTTGGCTCTTGTACATATTGAGTCTTACCCCTCTCTCCCTATAGCTTAAAGCTATTTTTCTCAGAATTTCGAGCATCTTACACCATTTTACATTGTTGAACGCTTTTTGCAGGTCGACAGATCCTATGAACGTGTCTTGATTTTTCTTAAGTTTTGCGTCTGTTTGCAATCGCAAAATTAGAAATGCCTCTCTGTTGCCTTTACCTGTCCTAAAGTCAAACTGATCGTCATCTAAAACATACTCAATTTTCTTTTCCACTCTTCTGTATATTAATCTTGCAGGTAACTTGGATGATTAGCTGACTGTACGAGAATTCCCGCACTTTTCCTCTCTTCCTATCTTCGGACCTGTGTGGATAATGTTTTTCTTAAAGTCAGATGGTATACCTCGAGTCTCATACCTCCTACACACCAACGTGAATAGTCGTTTTGTTACTACTTCCACCAATAATTTTAGAAATTCCGATGACACTAATGCTGGCTCCCCTATCTCTTCCCTCTCGACTCCTGTTTCTTCTTCTATCACATCGTCAGGCAAATCCTCCCCCTCCTATAGACATTCAGTGTGTTCTTTCCATCTATCCGCTTTCTCCACTGCATTTAACAGTGGAATATCCATTGCACTCTCAGTGTTACCGCCCTGGCTTTTAATTTCACCGACGGTTATTTAACTTTCCTGTATGCTAGTCACTTATTTCCGTTTCGACTTATTCATATTTTTCATGCAATCATTTCGCCTAAGTTTCCCTGGCCTTCCTATTTATTTCGTTCCGAAGTGACTTGTATTTCTGAATGTCCTGAACACTTTTGTTCTTCCTTCTTTCTCCAATCATCTGAAATGTTTCCTCTGTCGCATATGGCTTCTTCGCAGTTATCTTCTTTGTACCTACGTTTTTCTTTCCAGGTTCTGTGATTTCCCATTTTAGAGATGTCCATTCCTCTTCAAATGAGCTGCTTACTGGGCTATTCATTATCGCAGTATCTATAACCTCAGAGAAATTCAAGAGTATGTCTTGAATCCTTAATATTCCTGTGTCCTACTTCTTTGCACATTGTTTCTTCTTGACTAGAATTTTAAACTTCAGCATACTCTTCATCATTACTAAATTGTGACCGAGTCTGTATGCTCCTGGGAACGCCTTACAACCCAATATCTGATTTCGGTATCTCTTCCTGACCATGAAGTAATCTAAATAATATCTTCACGTACCTACCAGCTTTTTCCAAGTATATCTCCTCCTCTTGTGATTCTTGAACAGAATATTACTTCAGAACTCAGTCTTTTTCCTCTCTCATTCCTAGTTCCACTCCAATAGTCTACCGTAACCGTTTCTTCTACTCCTATCCCTACAACAGCATTCAAATCTCCCATGACTATTAATTTTTAATCCCCCTTTCCATACTGAATTAACCGTTCAGTATCCTCATATACTTGCTCTATCTCTTCATCTCATGCTTGCGATGTTGGTATGTAAGCCTGAAAGATTGTTGTCGGTGTTGGTTTGCTGTAGATTCTAATGAGAACAACACTATCACTGAAATGTCCACAGTGATACATTCCCTGCCTGATCACAACGAACCCTACTCTCATTGTACTATTTTCTGCAGCTGTTGATGTTACCCTATATTCATCTGACCAGATATCTTCATGCTCTTTCCATTTCATGTCAGTGATTCCCACTATATCTTGATTGAGCGATAGCATTACCCTTTTCGTATTTCCCTTCTTCCCTATCGTATTACAACTTCTGACATTCTACGCCCCAACCTGTAGAACTTTATCCATTCGTTGGTTATTCAATCTCTTTCTCATGATCACCATCCCCCTTCGCAGTTCCCTCTCGGAGATTCGGGAATCTTTTGGGAATGCAGAGAAGAGATCATCGTGACACTTTTTCAATTACAGGCCGCATGTCCTCTGGATACACATTACGTGTCTTTAATGCTGTAGTTTCCATTCCCTTCTGCATCCTCATGTTGTTGGTTAATACCGTTTCTTCGGCCTCTTAGAGGCATTTTCCACCCCAAGTTGGGATGTGCCTTAAAGGCAGAATGAGGGCGACCCCTTCTTTGGTTGCAATTGCTGATTATTTTTATTCAAAATTTGAACAGCGGCAGGTTTTGAATCTGGAACCGAGAGCGCTCTGATTATTTGTCAAAGAATCTATGGCTAGAACATGGGTAATGTACTTTGTGATACTCTTAATATTTGTTTGTTTAGACGCAAACACTGTAGATATAAGTCGTAGCCTGATTGCTATCTCTTTCTTCGTTCAGGCATTTCATACATTCAGTAGATTGACCAAAGAGTCATAAACACTGTTGGAGTCTATGAAATCGAGTTCCATATAGTCTACACATGAGTTAACTACATAGCAAAAGATTTTAAATGCTGTTATATCACCAGTTTTAATAACTCAGCAAACTTCCCCAGCTTCTAGACCCACAATGTTGTCTTCTCATAAACCAGTGGACAGGCTGCAGAACACTGGTACCCAATCTACATCTTCACATTGCACACATGACATCAGACATCTCGATAGGATTTGAGAATGGAGACCAGCTGTCTCCACGCAAACAGAAAATCGTTGAATATACGTCGAATACACTCGAATCCACTGAATTATCAGGTTAATGTGTTCCCATTTCTGGTAGAGTTTCGAAACCTATATAGCAATCCGTATTGCAAAGTACAAGTCGCATAGATTCATTCCATTTGAATGCTTGAAAGTTACTTGACAGAGAACAGTTAATGTAGAGAGGCACGTAATCGTCCTCTCATTGTTCAATTTGCTAGTGGAGTAGGAAAGGGAATGACCAGCAGCGATATAAGATGTGCTCAACAGTTAGGTGTATGAAAGTTTGCAAAGTGTATGTAGTCACTTTTCCTAGGTGTGGGGCTCAGCAGAAGTAGCATCACAGTCTTTAACACCACACGCATCACATCTCAGCACATGCACCCCAAACAAAACATTACAACACACCCCAAACACAAATACCACATCATACCACAAGACACACCACACATGATATCACACCACACACAATACACGAGCAACACAACACTCACCAAACACCACAGATGACTACAGACAACACAGCACAGAGCACAATACACACCACAGATGACAAAACACACACATCACACCCACCATAAACCACACGTTACCCACCTAACACACCTCATACAGCACACTCAATGCTCACCACACATACTACATATCACACACCACCCACACATCGCACCTCTTATTTCTGATTAATTTTAAGGGTGCTTGTACAAGAAAATGTGATTTAATAGTTCATGTAGGCGTGAGGATCATGTATACCATCGATTGTAGTAGTGGTAGTAGTAGTAGTAGTAGTAGTTGCAGGTTCAACAGATTCAAACAGTAGGTCGCTTGGCAACTTTGGATCG
This sequence comes from Schistocerca serialis cubense, assembly GCF_023864345.2. Classification (NCBI taxonomy): domain Eukaryota; kingdom Metazoa; phylum Arthropoda; class Insecta; order Orthoptera; family Acrididae; genus Schistocerca; species Schistocerca serialis. The sequence goes on from NC_064639.1 coordinate 1,102,378,957, forward strand.
CTACCAGCTCTCAATGATTCTTAACTGAATGTTACACAGTGACCTACACATTCTGTTGATGGGTGAGAGTATTATTTTCATTGTACATATGGCTTGGTATGATGGAAATTTGACATCAGTGTAGATGGAAACCCACCTAAGAACAGTGAAAATATACATCAATAATGAGAATACTATATAGTGCACTCACTTTCAGAAGCCTGATGCATGTCACCAAAACTATGTACAGATATTATGGAATTCTCTTAAGAAACTTTGTAGAGCTCATCCACCAGAAAACTGAGGAAGTAGTCTCTGCTGTAAATTCACGTTTATTCACATGTTACATTCCAATACAGTAAACCTCTGAGCAGGGTAACATTATTTCTATGATGTTGCCCTACAGGTACTAACCTGGACAGTACTGTCACACATTACTCATGTATATTCAACAATTTTTGTATGCATATCAACTGTCTCAATTTACAAAACATAAGTAAACATCTGATGTCATGTGTGCAGGACGGAACACATGGAGAGATGGGAGCCCATAGATGCGAAATTCAGTTACCTGGTTGCTGTCATGGCCCATGTTGGCTCTCCTGGAATACTGGCGCAGCCTCTATACCATTCTCTTAGCTTCTACTCGAACTTTTTGGGGCTATTGTGCATTCTCTCTGAAGACTGAAAAAATATGCGTACACCTTTATGTGATAATTCAACGGATATTCACAGTTTTCAACGCAAAATTTAATATTTTCGGTACAATATTCGTTGTAGCAAGCATCCAGCCACTGTCCATTTCACACACAGAAATTTTTGTGGTGAGTTTTACAAGCATATTACCTCGACCTACTTCTTTTGGCTTCAGAGCCACCATACAAATGTCCTTTGCCAGGAGGAAGAACGTGGCATGTCTAGATTTTTATGGTTTCAGGCAGAACGTATGTGTGAGTTGTAGGTTTCTTCAGATTTTATTAATTTTCACTCCCCGTTTCCAGCAGCTTGACCCAAAGTCTCCAACCTGTTTCCAAAGTCTTCCCATGATTTCTTCTTAATTGCAGCATCCAAGAAGAAATCTTGGGAAGACTTTGGAAACAGGTTGGAGACTTTGGGTCAAGCTGCTGGAAAACCATTCTGGAGTGTAATTAGCAGTCTTCGAAAGGGAGGTAAGAAGGAAATGACAAGTATTTTGGACAGGTCAGGAAAACTGCTGGTGAATCCTATGGGCAGATGGAGGGAATATTTTGAAGAGTTGCTCAATGTAGGTGAAACTACGATCAGTAATGTTTCAGATTTCGATGTACAATGGGATGATGATGGAAATAGGATCACATTTGAGGAAGTGGAGAAAATGGTCAGTAGATTGCAGTTCAATCAAGCAGCTGGGGTGGATGAAATTAAGTCGGAACTCATCAAATACAGTGGAAAGTTAGGTCTTAAATGGCTACACAGGATAATTGAAATGGCCTGGGAGTCGGGACAGGTTCCATCAGACTGGACAAAAGCAGTAATCACACCAATCTTTCAACATGGAAACAGAAAAGATTGTAACAACTACAGAGGTATCTCTTTAATCAGCATTGTGGGTAAAATCTTCTCAGGTATTGTTGAAAGGAAAGTGCGAATATTAGCTGAGGACCAATTGGACGAAAGTCAGTGTGGGTTTAGGCCTCTTAGAGGTTGTCAGGACCAGATCTTTAGCTTACTGCAAATAATGGAGAAGTTTTATGAGTGGAACAGGGAATTGTATCTATGCTTTATAGATCTAGAAAAGGCATATGACCGGGTTCCTAGGAGGAAGTTATTGTCTGTTCTACGAGATTATGGAATAGGAGGCAAACTTTTGCAAGCAATTAAAAGTCTTTACCTGGATAGTCAGGCAGCAGTTAGAGTTGACAGTAAATTGAGTTCATGGTTCAGAGTAGTTTCAGGGGTGAGACAAGGCTGCAACCTGTCTCCAATGTTGTTCATATTTTTATGGATCATATGTTGAAAACAATAGACTGGCTGTGTGAGATTAAGATATGTGAACACAAAATAAGCAGTCTTGCACATGCGGACGACTTAGTTGTCATGGCAGATCCAATTGAAAGTTTGCAAAGTAATATTTCAGAGCTAGATCAGAAATGTAAGGACTATGGTATGAAGATTAGCATCTCCAAAACGAAAGTAATGTCAGTGGGAAAAAGATATAAACGGATTGAGTGCCAAATAGGAGGAACAAAGTTAGAACAGGTGGACGGTTTCAAGTACTTAGGATGCATATTCTCACAGGATGGCAACATAGTGAAAGAACTGGAAGCGAGGTGTAGCAAAGCTAATATAGTGAGTGCTCAGCTACGATCTACTCTCTTCTGCAAGAAGGAAGTCAGTACCAAGACTAAGTTCAATCTTTCGACCAACTTTGTTGTATGGGAGCGAAATCTGGGTGGATTCAGGTTACCTTATCAATAAGGCTGAGGTTACGGATATGAAAGTAGCTAGGATGACTGCAGGTATTAGTAAAATGGTTCAAATGGCTCTGAGCACTATGGGACTCAACTGCTGTGGTCATAAGTCCCCTAGAACTTAGAACTACTTAAACCTAACTAACCTAAGGACAGCACACAACACCCAGCCATCACGAGGCAGAGAAAATCCCTGACCCCGCCGGGAATCGAACCCGGGAACCCGGGCGTCGGAAGCGAGAACGCAGGTATTAGTAGATGGGAACAATGGCAGGAGGGTGTCCACAATGAGGAAATCAAAGAAAAACTGGGAATGAACTCTATAGATGTAGCAGTCAGGGCGAACAGGCTTAGATGGTGGGGTCATGTTACACGCATGGGAGAAGCAAGGTTAGCCAAGAGACTCATGGGTTCAGCAGTAGAGGGTAGGAGGAGTCGGGGCAGACCAAGGAGAAGGTACCTGGATTCGGTTAAGAATGATTTTGAAGTAATAGGCTTAACATCAGAAGAGGCACCAATGTTAGCACTGAACAGGGGATCATGGAGGAATTTTATAAGGGGGACTATGCTTCAGACTGAACGCTGAAAGGCATAATCAGTCTTAAATGATGATGATGATGATGATGATGATGATCACTCCCCATCATTTGTGTGAAGTACAAATGTGCCTCCTACATTGTTATAGCTTTGTGTCGGTTAACTCAGGACATGCCGGTTGCGGTTGTAGTTTTGATAATTGGAACCTCTACACTCCATTTCGCACTAGGTTATGGAATCGGTACTACGCATGTGGTGTCCCTCTGCACGGAGCTGTCGTCGACGGATGGTGAGCTGACTGCCGGCTGCCAGACATTTAATGGAATTTAATAATGTGTGTGAAATCTTATGGGACTTAACTGCTAAGGTCATCAGTCCCTAAGCTTACACACTACTTAACTCAAAGTATCCTAAGGACAAACACACGCACACCCATGCCCGAGGGAGGACTCGAACCTCCGCCGGGACCAGCCGCACGCCTTACATTTAGGAGATGACAGTGGTGCGTGGTGGCTTCGCTGTTAGTGGGCTACCACAGACTGAGCAGTGGTGGCCTTCGCGACTGGTCTGGCGATTACGTCCTTCACGACCGCAGAAACGGAGTTCCCACTGGCAAGGTGTCTAAATAAAGACGCAAGTGTTCCTTCTACACAGCATACAGTTTGGGCTTTAACTTAGGGGAATAAGTCGGGGCAGCGGTGAAGGGGCATATGTAGAAGGTAGAAGGCACGCTTCAAATGATCGCAGTAGTTTATGGTTACTAGTTGTGTTACTTAAAAGTTTCCCAGTGTGTGGTAATGGATAGCTGTTTTGACCATTTGGTCTGGATATTTAATGACCACTTCCCGTTTTTAAGGTGTGTGAGCATGTCGTTTGTCTCGTATGTTGTTTCGCCCTTTTTACTACATTGTGTGTGCTTTTGTAGTATTCAGTTGTGACTTTGTTGCCATTGAAGTTATGCAGTGTAATGAATGGCTTCATCTGGCACTTTTGCTTTAAGTGTATGGTTTTGACTCTAGTTCATTAGTAACTGGGAGGGGTTCAGTGTTGAGTTTCACTGTATGAAGTGCCTTTTGGGAGCACAATTTGGTTTTACAGTGGTGTTCCACTATCAACGTGTAGTTAAGGTGTTCAGAGCTTTAGTATATGAATTATGCATTCCGTTTAATATCTAATCTTTTCACATCTTTGGTGTGACGTCACGTGTGATGGACTGCTGTTTAACTTGCTGTTAAAATTGTTTGTCAATATTTTATAAACTTTTAGTCTTCAGTTATCCATTTTAAAGTTTATCTGTGTTAATATTTGCTGTAAAGGAAACTTATTAGTGGATTTTCATTAAAGCCTTTCTTCGTGTGTTATTGACTCGAGTGGTCTATTATTCGTGAGTGGGCTTACGTCGATCGTCCAGTCCTCACGCCTCAGTAGTGTATTTACATTTTGCAGCGTGCAGTTGGAGCTGTAGCGGGTATAAAGCTAAGTACTGAATAAGTTATTTGCGCACTGTTATACAGTTATTAAATCTAATAGTTTTCATCGGTGTTTCGTGCTGTTTGTGGCGAAATAACAATTTATTAAACTTTTGGAAACGTTCGCTCGCTGTGTTTTTTAGAGTTTTCTGCGCGTTGAAGTCGTTTAGTAAATTTCGTGCTTTAGTTTCCAGCTGAGGTTTCTTATTGTTTCATTTCAGTAATATTTTCATTCAGTGTTTTAACTTCTTCGAGTGTTCCAGTAGTAGCTTGAATTTTTGGTTTTAGCTAATAATTTTCTGTAATTTTGTTGGTATTGGTATTAGCTGTGAGTAGTAGTATTAATACAAGCAGTTGCCTTCTTAGTAGACAGAGAATTTCGAGACCGCTATTGTTAGTTCTATAAATAGCTTTATTGGCGTAAATTAAGTTAGGTAGCGTTGTTGTTGTTGTTGTGGTCTTCAGTCCTGAGACTGGTTTGATGCAGCTCTCCATGCTACTCTACACTGTGCAAGCTTTTTCATCTCCCAGTACCTACTGCAACCTACATCCTTCTGAATCTGCTTAGTGTATTCATCTCTTGGCGTCCCTCTACGATTTTTACCTTCCACACTGCCCTCCAATCCTAAATTGGTGATCCCTTGATGCCTCAGAACATGTCCTACCAACCGATCCCTTCTTCTGGTCAAGTTGTGCCACAAACTTCTCTTCTCCCCAATCCTATTCAATACTTCCTCATTAGTTATGTGATCTACCCATCTAATCTTCAGCATTCTTCTGTAGCACCACATTTCGAAAGCTTCTATTCTCTTCTTGTCCAAACTATTTATCGTCCATGTTTCACTTCCATACATGGCTACACTCCATACGAATACTTTCAGAAATGACTTCCTGACACTTAAATCAATACTGGATGTTAACAAATTTCTCTTCTTCAGAAACGCTTTCCTTGCCATTGCCAGCTTACATTTTATATCCTCTCTACTTCGACCATCATCAGTTATTTTGCTCCCCAAATAGCAAAACTCCTTTACTACTTTAAGTGCCTCATTTCCTAATCTAATTCCCTCAGCATCACCCGACTTAATTAGACTACATTCCATTACTCTTGTTTTGCTTTTGTTGATGTTCATCTTATATCCTCCTTTCAAGACACTGTCCATTCCATTCAACTGCTCTTCCAAGTCCTTTGCTGTCTCTGACAGAATTACAATGTCATCGGCGAACCTCAAAGTTTTTATTTCTTCTCCATGAATTTTAATACCTAATCCGAATTTTTCTTTTGTTTCCTTTACTGCTTGCTCAATATACAGATTGAACAACATCGGGGAGAGGCTACAACCCTGTCTTACTCCCTTCCCAACCACTGCTTCCCTTTCATGTCCCTCGACTCTTATAACTGCCATCTGGTTTCTGTACAAATTGTAAATAGCCTTTCGCTCCCTGTATTTTACCCCTGTCACCTTTAGAATTTGAAAGAGAGTATTCCAGTCAACATTGACAAAAGCTTTCTCTAAGTCTACAAATGCTAGAAACGTAGGTTTGCCTTTCCTTAATCTTTCTTCTAAGATAAGTCGTAAGGTCAGTATTGCCTCACGTGTTCCCGTGTTTCTACGGAATCCAAACTGATCTTCCCCGAGGTTGGCTTCTACTAGTTTTTCCATTCGTCTGTAAAGAATTCGTGTTAGTATTTTGCAGCTGTGACTTATTAAGCTGATAGTTCGGTAATTTTCACATCTGTCAACACCTGCTTTCTTTTGGATTGGAATTATTATATTCTTCTTGAAGTCTGAGGGTATTTCGCCTGTTTCATACATCTTGCTCACCAGATGGTAGAGTTTTGTCAGGACTGGCTCTCCCACGTTCCAATGGAATATTGTCTACTCCGGGGGCCTTGCTTCGACTCAGGTCTTTCAGTGCTCTGTCAAACTCTTCACGCAGTATCATATCTCCCATTTCATCTTCATCTACATCCTCTTCCATTTCCATAATATTGTCCTCAAGTACATCGCCCTTGTATAGACCCTCTATATACTCCTTCCACCTTTCTGCTTTCCCTTCTTTGCTTAGAACTGGGTTTCCATCTGAGCTCTTGATATTCATACAAGTCGTTCTCTTATCTCCAAAGGTCTCTTTAATTTTCCTGTAGGCGGTATCTATCTTACCCCTAGTGAGATAGGCCTCTACATCCGTACATTTGTCCTCTAGCCATCCCTGCTTAGCCATTTTGCACTTCCTGTCGATCTCATTTTTAAGACGTTCGTATTCCTTTTTGCCTGTTTCACTTACTGCATTTTTATATTTTCTCCTTTCATCAATTAAATTCAATATTTCTTCTGTTACCCAAGGATTTCTACTAGCCCTCGTCTTTTTACCTATTTGATCCTCTGCTGCCTTCACTACTTCATCCCTCAAAGCTACCGATTCTTCTTCTACTGTATTTATTTCCCCCATTCCTGTCAATTGCTCCCTTATGCTCTCCCTGAATCTCTGTACAACCTCTGGTTCTTTTAGTTTATCCAGGTCCCATCTCCTTAAATTCCCACCTTTTTGCAGTTTCTTCAGTTTTAATCTACAGGTCATAACCAATAGATTGTGGTCAGAGTCCACATCTGCCCCTGGAAATGTCTTACAATTTAAAATCTGGTTCCTAAATCTCTGTCTTACCATTATATAATCTATCTGATACCTTTTAGTATCTCCAGGGTTCTTCCATGTATACAACCTTCTTTCATGATTCTTAAACCAAGTGTTAGTTATGATTATGTTGTGCTCTGTGCAAAATTCGACCAGGCGGCTTCCTCTTTCATTTCTGTCCCCCAATCCATATTCACCTACTATGTTTCCTTCTCTCCCTTTTCCTACACTCGAATTCCAGTCACCCATGACTATTAAATTTTCGTCTCCTTTCACAATCTGAATAATTTCTTTTATTTCATCATACATTTCTTCAATTTCTTCGTCATCTGCAGAGGTAATTGGCATATAAACTTGTACTACTGTAGTAGGCATGGGCTTCGTATCTATCTTGGCCACAATAATGCGTTCACTATGCTGTTTGTAGTAGCTTACCCGCATTCCTATTTTCCTATTCATTATTAAACCTACTCCTGCATTACCCCTATTTGATTTTGTGTTTATAACCCTGTAGTCACCTGACCAGAAGTGTTGTTCCTCCTGCCACCGAACTTCACTAATTCCCACTATATCTAACTTCAACCTATCCATTTCCCTTTTTAAATTTTCTAACCTACCTGCCCGATTAAGGGATCTAACATTCCACGCTCCGATCCGTAGAATGCCAGTTTTCTTTCTCCTGATAACGACATCCTCTTGAGTAGGCCCCGCCCGGAGATCCGAATGGGGGACTATTTTACCTCCGGAATATTTTACCCAAGAGGACGCCATCATCATGTAATCATACAGTAAAGCTGCATGCCCTCGGGAAAAATTACGGCTGTAGTTTCCCCTTGCTTTCAGCCGTTCGCAGTACCAGCACAGCAAGGCCGTTTTGGTTATTGTTACAAGGCCAGATCAGTCAATCATCCAGACTGTTGCCCTTGCAACTACTGAAAAGGCTGCTGCCCCTCTTCAGGAACCACACGTTTGTCTGGCCTCTCAACACATACCCCTCCGTTGTGGTTGCACCTACGGTACGGCTATCTGTATCGCTGAGGCACGCAAGCCTCCCCACCAATGGCAAGGTCCATGGTTCATGGGGGGCGTGTATAGTTTTTTTTTCAGTGACTGTAAAATTTTACCATGAATAAGAAGTGTGTGCTCTGTCGAAGGTTTGTGAGTAGTGGGTTACGGTGTGGGCGTTGTTCGAAGTATTTTCATTGGGGGGAACGCAGTGGGCTTCCTGGTAATGCAGAGTCCGTAGTAGAAGTAAGTTGCTCGAACAGTCCACGGGTGTACTGCTGGTGCATAGTCTGCAACGGGCACAATATTTCGGCGATCAGACATGTCGCCATCGTCCGGTGCGCTGACGAACATACACTCCTGGAAATGGAAAAAAGAACACATTGACACCGGTGCGTCAGACCCACCATACCTGCTCCGGACACTGCGAGAGGGCTGTACAAGCAATGATCACACGCACGGCACAGCGGACACACCAGGAACCGCGATGTTGGCCGTCGAATCACGCTAGCTGCGCAGCATTTGTGCACCGCCGCCGTCAGTGTCAGCCAGTTTGCCGTGGCATACGGAGCTCCATCGCAGTCTTTAACACTGGTAGCATGCCGCGACAGCGTGGACGTGAACCGTATGTGCAGTTGACGGACTTTGAGCGAGGGCGTATAGTGGGCATGAGGGAGGCCGAGTGGACGTACCGCCGAATTGCTCAACACGTGGGGCGTGAGGTCTCCACAGTACATCGATGTTGTCGCCAGTGGTCGGCGGAAGGTGCACGTGCCCGTCGACCTGGGACCGGACCGCAGCGACGCACGGATGCACGCCACGACCGTAGGATCCTACGCAGTGCCGTAGGGGACCGCACCGCCACTTCCCAGCAAATTAGGGACACTGTTGCTCCTGGGGTATCGGCGAGGACCATTCGCAACCGTCTCCATGAAGCTGGGCTACGGTCCCGCACACCGTTAGGCCGTCTTCCGCTCACGCCCCAACATCGTACAGCCCGCCTCCACTGGTGTCGCGACAGGCGTGAATGGAGGGACGAATGGAGACGTGTCGTCTTCAGCGATGAGAGTCGCTTCTGCCTTGGTGCCAATGATGGTCGTATGCGTGTTTGGCGCCGTGCAGGTGAGCGCCACAATCAGGACTGCATACGACCGAGGCACACAGGGCCAACACCCGGCATCATGGTGTGGGGAGCCATCTCCTACACTGGCCGTACACCACTGGTGATCGTCGAGGGGACACTGAATAGTGCACGGTACATCCAAACCGTCATCGAACCCATCGTTCTACCATTCCTAGACCGGCAAGGGAACTTGCTGTTCCAACAGGACAATGCACGTCCGCATGTATCCCGTGCCACCCAACGTGCTCTAGAAGGTGTAAGTCAACTACCCTGGCCAGCAAGATCTCCGGATCTGTCCCCCATTGAGCATGTTTGGGACTGGATGAAGCGTCGTCTCACGCGGTCTGCACGTCCAGCACGAACGCTGGTCCAACTGAGGCGCCAGGTGGAAATGGCATGGCAAGCCGTTCCACAGGACTACATCCAGCATCTCTACGATCGTCTCCATGGGGGAATAGCAGCCGGCATTGCTGCGAAAGGTGGATATACACTGTACTAGTGCCAACATTGTGCATGCTCTGTTGCCTGTGTCTATTTGCCTGTGGTTCTGTCAGTGTGATCATGTGATGTATCTGACCCCAGGAATGTGTCAATAAAGTTTCCCCTTCCTGGGACAATGAATTCACGGTGTTCTTATTTCAATTTCCAGGAGTGTAGTTGTGCCCGGTGGACACTATGAACCAGCAGTACACCCGAGCAAGAAATACTCCGGGAGAAACTGAAGAATCATAGAAATAAGTTGATAGAGGAGCAGCAGCGTAAGATCTGTGCCCTTCATGTACAGTTACAACATGCAAAGGAGGAACTAGATAGGTTGAGCAGGGTGAAGGGTGGTGGGGAATTGGAACTGGCAGTTGGCAAGAAGGCAGCTAGGAGAAGGAGGTATTCAGACAGTTATACTTTGCGTATATGCAATAGATTTGACCAACTGTCAAAGTAGAATGGAGAGGAGCCTCTTGTAGCTGTAGATATAGGGAACGTACAGCAGTCCTCAGCAGTTAGGAGGCCTAGGTCAGTTGCAAAGTCTAACAGAGAAAGGAAGGTTCTGCCTCTAGGTAGTTCCCATGGTAGGGGTGTGGGCCAGCAGTTGCAGGAAGTGTTGGGGAGTGAGTACCAGGTCACCAGCAGTGTGAAGCCTAGTGCAGGACTGGCTCAAGTGACTGGCAGCGTGGGAGAGCTGTGTAGGAATTTTACAGAGAAGGATCAGGTACTGATAGTGGGTGGAGCAGGGAACAGTCTTCATAATGAGAGGGAATATGATGTAGGTGGTCATCTGGTAAAGAGAGCTACTCAAACTGGTGGCACTAATTTGCATTTCGTACAACTGTTTCAGCATTATGATCAGCCTCATCTTAATGTGGCTGTTAGGGGTGTTAACAAAGGTCTGGAGAAGATGCTGTTGGCGTAGGGTATGGGTCACATTTCAGAGGTGCCGCTGGAGTCTATCAGTAGACCAGGTTTCACAAGGCATCACCTGCACCTCAATAGGTATGGGAAAGGGAGGCTGGCAAGGCTTATGGGTGACAGTGTAGTGGGTGGTGGTGGGATCACGCATGGAAAAATTGCTGTAGTAGTTGGTGTTAGAGCTGCACCTTTTTTAGATTGAAGTCAGCTGATAGGTATACCTGCTTAAAGGAAGTCCCTCCAACTAAGGGCTCACCTTCAGAGGATGTCATCTTTCCAAGTAGAGAAGGAATTAGTATATTTCATCAAAATATGAGGTATTAGAGATAAAGTTAGTGGGCTGCTTATAGATGTTGACTCTGAAATTATTGGTATATCAGAGCACCACTTAAATAATTTTAAAATTCAGGGGCTCCCTTTATCAGGTTACAGATTAGCTGGCTGTTTTTCACGGAGATCCTTGTAGGGTGGGGGAGTGGCTATGTGTGTAAAAAACAGTATTCCATTTGAGTTCATGCACATATCACAGCACTGCACTGAACAGATATTTGAATGTTGTACAGGGGCAGTTGAATTTAGTGAAACTAAACATCTAATTGGTGTTGTTTATAGGTCCACTAACTGTGACTTCAGAGCATTTCTGCTCAAGCTAGAGTGGGGTCTTTGTTCACTTTATAGGAAGTACCATAAATTAGTTATGTGTGGTGACTTCAGTATAAATTTTATATATGATAGTGCAAGAAAAAGGATGTTAGTAGATCTCCTAAATTCATATGATCTGATGCAGAATGTGGTTTTTTTTTCAGCTAGGGTGCAAGGTAACAGTAGCACAGCCATAGACAATATTTTTATACATTCTTCATTACTGGATGGGCATTTCGTTAGTAAGAGCGTGAATGGCCTTTCAGACCATGATGCACAAATTTTAACACTAAAAGGCTTTTGTACTCAAAGAAATGTCACATATAATTACAAACAATGTACGAAAGTTAAGACAACAGCAACAGAGTTTTTTAAACCTTGTCAAGGAACAAGAGTGGCAGGACTTTTATAGTGCTGATAACAAGATAATAAGTATAATGTTTTCCTTAACACATTTCTCATGCCCTTTGAGATCTGCTTTCCTTTAGAACATTCTAAATGGGGTACTAGCAGTAATAGGGAGCCCGGGTGGCTGACTAGTGGGATAAGGATATCATGTAGAGCAAAGTGGGAACTATATCAAAATGTTAGAAGTAGTCACAATCAAACTACAAACAGTATTGTAAGGTGCTTAAAATGTTATTAGGAAGGCAAAGAGCATGTGGTATTCAAGTAGAATAGCTAATTCACAGAATAAAATTAAAATCATATGGTCAGTTCTGAAGGAAGTGTCTGGTCAGCAGCACAAGGTCGATGATATAAAGTCAGTTCGTAGTAAAAATATTTCTGTTAGTGATAATTCAGATATATGTACAGTATTTAACAATCATTTTCCGAGCATTGCTGGTGAATTAAATAAAATTTAGTTTCTACAGGGAATCATATAACCCTCTTGACAAATGCCTTTCTGAGACTGATGTCTGAAATACTCCTCTGTGATACAGACAAGGGGGAGATTGAGTCAATAATTAAATCACTTAAGACTAAGGGCTCTCATGAATATAACAGAGTGCTTAGCAGAATATTAAAATACTATGATGCACATGTTAGCCCTGTATTTAGCCATATTTGTAATTTTTCGTTTAGAAATGGTCAGTTTCCTGAACGATTAAAGTATTCGGTAGTAAAGCCGCTTTATAAGAATGAAGAAAGGGGTAATGTAAACAATTTTACCTATTTCTGTGCCATCAGTGTTTGCTAAATTTATTGAAAAGGCTGAGTATGTAAGAATAATTCATCATTTTATGTCACATGATTTGCTGTCAAATGTACAGTTCAGCTTTAGAAGTTATTTAACAATTGAAAATGCTATATCCTCTTTTGTCTATGAGGAACTGGATGGGTTAAACTAAAGGTTTCGAACGATAGGCGTATTTTTTGATGTAACTAAGTCATTTGATTGTGTTGATCACAAAATATTGCTCCAGATTTGGACCATTAGGGAATATGGGGAGTATGTCACAACTGGTTCACCTCTTACTTTATCAACAGACAGCAGAAGGTCATAATTTTCAATGTTGAGAATGTCTGTGATGTGGGATCTAAGTGGGGTATTGTCAAGTGGGGGGAGGGGAGGTACCCCAGGGATCAGTGTTGGGGCCACTCCTGTTCCTTATTTATATAAATGATATGCCCCCTAATATTATGGGTAACTCTAAAATTTTTCTGTTTGGTGATGACAGTGGCTTGGTAGTAAAAGATGTGATGTGCAACAGTGGCTCAGTTTCAAATAGTGCAGTTCATGACCTAAGTTCATGGCTTGTAGAAAATAAACTAACTCTAAATCACAGTAAGACTCAGTTTTTCAGTTTCTAAAACACAATACAACAAAAACTGACGTTTTAATTTCGCAGAAAGGGCATGTGATTAGTGAAACTGAACAGTTCAAATTTCTTGGTATTCAGCTAGATAGTAAACGGTCATGGAAAGCCCACAAACAGGATCGTGTTGAAAGACTTAATGCTGCCATTTTTACTATTCGAATGGTATCTGGAGTGAGTGATTGTTCGGCACGAAAATTAGTCTACTTTGCTTATTTTCATCCGCTTATGTTGCCTGGTATTATATTTTGGGGTAAAACTCTTCCCATTCTAAAAGGATATTTTTTGCTCTGAAACTGGTGGTTTGGGCAATAGGTGGTGTCAGTTCATGAACTTCTTGTCGCCCCCTGTTCATGAGTCTTGGTATTTTAACACTGGCCTCTCAATATACATATTCCTTACTGTCATTTCTTGTTAACAATATTAGCTTATTCCCAAGAATATGCAGCTTTCACTCGGTTAATACTCGGAAGAAATCAAACCTGCATTGTGATCGGAATCTCTTAACTCTTGTGCAGAAAGGTGTGCAGTATATTGCTTGCATCTATTTTCGATAAGCTACCGCCAGAATTCAATTCTTACCAGTAATCCACGACCTTTCATATCGAAACTGGAGAGTTTCCTCATGGGTCAATCTTTCTATTCCGTCGAGGAGTTCCTTGAAAAATTAAGCTGATAATTATTGTATTGTTGATTGCATTTACCTAAACTTATAGCTTTACTTATTTAGGGTTCATAAACATTTTATTTTTATCTGTTATTACTATTATGTTGTAATTTCATGTACTGACAAGTTCCATAACCTTGGAGATTTGCTCTTCAATTTGGTCCTATGGAACTTAATGTGTAAATAAAATAAAATAAATTACCCCATGTAGATTGCGATTTGGTATGGGACAGATGGCACCACCTTTTTTCCCAGGACATGAAAGGATGTGCTCAGCATTTGTCAGTTTTGTGTAAGTCATTGTCTGAGATCCCCTTCTTCAGATTTCATTGTCTTGTATGTTAATACATATGTCTCTCATGGTTCATTCTATTGGATTTCCATATGGAAGTTTCTACACTCATGGTCCTCTGTGTGTATATTTATTCATATATCTGTTGGTGTTTCTGACTGACTTCTACTAGGCTATTTTGTAGGCTACTGCTATATACTGTAGAAAGAGGGGATTTGCAACATGAAATGGTCTTCGGTAATTGTTCATAGATATGTATTGTGTATGTTACTTTTGACCCTATTGGTACATAATTGATGGTGGATGGTACTAATATTGGCCACATTGTTTTATGTCCATTATATTTCCTGGAATTACTAGAAACATTAGTAACGTGTTTCGTTGTTATTCTAGAGATAGTGCATATTTATGGCATTTTACTTGCACAAGTTACACATTTTCTATGTTAGTATGTTCGTGGGCCTTTGGGATATGACTGGGTTGCTGTCTACTTATATCAGTGGAGCATCTGTTTATAGTTTTTGTGACTTCAACGTTATTTTCATACTAAGTTTTAGACTGTGATTTACATTATTTATGTACTGGAGGTCGTTAGAGCATATATGGTATTAATTCAGTGTTGTTAAATTATACAATCACGTTTGTTCATTAATTTTTTGTTTGTTTTCAGGTTATTAGGTTGTTTCGTTCTCTTATCGTACATCCTGTATTCATAGGTTTCCTGCTTACCTGATATAAATGGCTTCGGTTGCTTTGCCGGTATAATTCATTGTATGCTTGGGCTCCCCTCTGGTAAATTAATTATTGAAAAAAAGGAAAAAAATTTAAGCAGTATAAATTAGATGTTGAACTGTGTTTTGTGTGAGTACTGTTAGTGTTTTTATATTATATAATTTCATTATACGATTTATTCCTTTTTAGTCACAAAATGTGATTTTTGTTCCTGTACTCACATTATACTTTACTTTCATGCAGTGTGTTTCCATATACAGGAGTCTGAAGATAACACTCTTTCATGTCGAAACTTGTAGCATGTTTTGAATAAGCGACCTTTGAATTATAATACAAGTGTGGTTTCAATTTTCATTTTTCAAGTACAAGTTTATTTCATTCAGGTAGTTCTTTTACACACCTTAATATTTTCACAAACGTCAGTCTACACTACTGTGTAACAAACTTATATCAGACTCTGTGGTGTTTAATGTTATCAATAAATTTCAACAATAACAAACTATTCTCACATATTGCAATCTTTTCATTTCTTATGTAGATTACTTAATCAAAATCCCAAACTTCACACAGAAATTATTTTTCTCTATCTGTTAATTTCTAACTTAACATCAAAACACACTTCAGAAGAGCTGATATGTCATGCGGCTGCTTGCTTTTCCATCTGCTTAGTTAATCTATTAACTATTTCTCTGTATAACATTTACTGTGATGGTCAATGGGCGATATATGATGCACATACAGGTCACAAGGTTGACAAAAAAATTCTTTCATTTCTGTGTCACAAATTGAGAATCTAATACCAGTGCTCTTTTACAGAGGAGTTTCGTTTATATGTGGTTGACGCAGATAAATAATCGTAACATCTGTTTCTTACTGTTACAGGCTAATTCTGAACCTGAAAGACATTGTCATCGAAAATATATTGGACTATGTAGTGTTCAATGCCTCTTACGTACCTGTTGGATTCAGATTAATTGTAGCTATAGACTTTCCTGATATCACATTAAATGCAAAATACGACATGGATGGGTGGCTGGGAGGTGGACTTCTCTACTTGTTCGGTAATGGAGATATTAAGTAAGTATGTTATTCAGTACAAACATTCAATAATCACTTAATATTACATTTCAGTATTTCCAGTAGTTGTGTAAGATGACTCCTATAGGAATTGTCTCTTAATGCCTAATCAGCCATTCTGGGCAGTTATCCACTCTTGAAGGATATAGCTCCCTCTCATCACGCCCATCTTCATCTTGCTACTTTTGTAATACTGCACGTAGCAGAGGTAATCCATGTGTATTATCCACCCTCAGGACAAGTGGAAGGTCACTTTGTTTCTGGGACTTAAATAATTAAAAAGTACCTTAACACTGATCACCTTTAGTCCAATAGCTCATTACCCTTACGATTACTGTACATGCATAATTTGATTTCCTTGATGTTTTCCATTCTTTGCATTTTACATTACATAAACACTCGCCATGCAGTCTGTGAAGCGATCTCTGGGATGAGCACAAGCTAATAAAACAGAATGGTTTTTCATGAAAAATCATGGTATCATAGTGTTAAGATTAATGTTACTAGTTGTTACCTGTGGCTGCATTCGCATATCAGTAGAGTTGTCATACTGAGTGATGGTGAGTAGATAAGCTGTTGTACATGCAATAATATCAGCTGCCACCACGTGTCTGCCTGCTCTGGTAAACACAGTTAGTGATCTACGCCCCTCCACCTCCGACTACGCTCGACTGCCCCAATGCACAACACTGCTGCAACTGCAGAATCGCTGCCGAGCTATTTCCAGATCAAGTTTCATCGAAATTGGTTCATCAGTTTAGTCGTAAAAACCTAACAGATAGAGTTGCTTCGCACTTAATAATATTAGTAGTGAATTGTGGATTAAACACGCTGAGGATTGTATAAACATAGTATTCACTACGTTGAATCGTATTATGTAGAATATTCAATCAATAAAAGTATTTTCACAAATGATTCAGTTCAGTTTCCGCAACAGCCTTTGTTCCATAACTGCTAGTGCTGCAAGTTTCACACGAGTACATCTCCGATGTTTGTAGGATAGGAGACGAGGTACTGGCTGAAGTGAAAGTTTGAGGACGGGTCGTGAGTCATGTTTGGATAGCTCAGTTGGTAGAGCACTTCCCCGCAAAAGGTGAAGGTCCAGAGAGTCCCGGTCCAGCACACAGTTTTACTGTGACGGGAAGTTTCAAACCGGGGTGCACTCCCTTGCAGAGTGAAAATTTCGTTCTGGCAGTAAGAACAATTATTAAAACTGAATCTGATTTCACTAGCAACCAGGAACACTAAATAAAATCTAGGTGTCAAAAAGTAATTGTAAATTCTTCTCAGCTATCACAATATTTCAATGATTCTGCATTTCAAACGAAATCAGTGAAATTTGAAGAAAAAATGTGTTGAATATTATAAGTTGAAAGCAAAAATATGAAATCCATTGCTAAGCCAGAAATGAAAGGCTGTAAGGTGGGAGGACACACAGAATACATTAACGAACATTAGTTGGGACCATACACATACGTAGCCACTTTACTAAAATTTTGAACAGACATTTTACTTGGCAAACATTGGTTGGTTTGAGAAGGGGCATAGCCCGAAACCAATCACCGACTAAACAAACATCCATTTTAGCTGCAAATCTGCCTGTCTTTCTTTGCCTCATAAAGAAATAAACTTGAAGATAATATTGTAAAATGGAAAGACGAGTGGACAAAGACGAGATGGGGCAAGAATAATTAGACTTGGCTCTGAAGACCTAAGTCAAAGAAAAGCACCTGATGTAGGTGACATTCGCTCACAAGTATTAACAGACTTTTGAGAACCAACCATGACAAAACTGTCCTACCTCGTATGTGATATATACCTTCGCACTTACAGAACAAGACAAGGTTGCAAAATACGAACACGTTATTTATAAAAGAACAGAAAGATTGTTAGATATCAACATGGGGAAGGATCATTTTGGAACCACGAGGAACGTGGGCACATGTAGGACAATACAGACCTTATGAGTTATCTTAGATGATAGATTGAAGGAAAGCAAATAAAAATCTATAAGCGGAAGTAAGGCTCTGAGGAAGCGACGTGAGTCATGCTTGGGTAACGCAGATGGTAGAGCACTTGCCCGCAAAAGGAAAGGTCCCGAGCTCAAGACTCGGTCCGGCACACAGCTTTAATATGCCAGGAAGTTTCACATTTATAAGCAGTTTGAACACATAAAAAAAATTTGCCAATGTAGACTGCTACTTATTCTTTGAAATTCTAAAGTTATTTGGGATAAAATACAGCGACTGTTCGTTGAAATTTGTGTAGAAATCAGATTGTAGTCATAAGAGTTGAAGGACATCACACGGACGCAATAATTGAGAGAGTCACATAGGTTCGCCGCCTATTCTTCATGTTATTTGAGCTCTGTATTAAACCCACAGCAAACGAACCTATGGATAAATTTGGAAAATGAATTAAAGTTCAGGAAGGAAAAATAAGGAATTTTAGATTAACTAATGATATTGCAATATGGACACAGTCGGAAAGGACAGAAAAGATCGATTGAATTGACAAAAGTAAAACAAGTGTAACGGAGTCTTGTCGAATTAAATCCGGTTATATATTAGATTAGAAAATAAGACACTAAAGGCACTAGTTAAGTTATGCTCCTGTGTCAGCAAAGTAACTAACGATGGCAGAAATGAAAAGCATATAAAATGCGGGCTGAGAATAGCAATGAAAGCTTTTATTAAAAACAGAAATATTTTAGTATCAAATAAAAGTTTAACCATAAGATTTTTTTTAAGCATTCGTGTGGATTTCAACATTATATGGGACTGAAACATGGGCAATAAATAGTACAGGAAGGAAGAAACAGAAGCTCTTGAAGTGTGGTAGTACAGAAGAATACTGAAGAGTAGATGGCTACTGGTCCAGTACTTGATTAGGAAATGGACAAACTCATACGACACATCCTAAACCGTCATAAAGAATTTAATTTGGTAATTGATGTGTGAGATTAAGAAGTTACACAAGGGATTCGGGGTCAAATGAATGTAGGCTAGTAACTATACAGGAATGAATAGACTTGTGTTGACAGTAACAGCTATAGAATGAAATACAGGATGATGAGGAAGTACGTTGACATTTGAAAACTCACAAATTTACCTAATAATGTAGGTAGAGAGATAAAACTTGACACACAAGCCTGAAATGACATGGGCCTTTACTAAAACCGGAAAGGAATGCAAAAACCGGCCAACAGATGGCGCTGGACAGCTAGATGTCAGTCACGTCACATAGCAATCGTGATTGCAGTAAGCTGTAGCGAGAAAGGAAGTCAGATATGGAGATAATTAGCGATGTGGGCTCTTCAAATAATGGAGCAAGATAACGACTGGTTGTCTAACGTGTTGCGGAGCGACGACACACATTTCACACTCAGAGTGTCTGTCAACAGCAACAGCTGCAGAATTTTGGGCAATCGAAACTCCCAGAACTGTCGTGGAAAGAACCACTGCATTACGAGAAAGTCATGATGTGGTGTGGATTTACCACATCAGTTTTGATCGGACCGTTTTCCTTCGAGGAAATGCGGGGTGCTGCTTTTCAGGCTATCAGCGTGATGGGTGCAAGGTACGCCGATATGTTACAAATTCGCGTCATCCCTAGCCTGGCTGATAAACACATGCTGGAAGGTACGACTTTTATGCAGAATGGCGCTCCACACCATACGGCTACACGTGTGAAAGACCTCTTGCGCACATCTTCTGGTGAGGAACGTGTGCTGAGCCGCCACTTCCTCATGCTTGGCGTTCCAGGACCCCAGAACTCAACCCATGTGGTTATTGGTTGTGGGGTTGCTTGAAGTCGCAAGTCTACCACGATCGTCAGACTTCATTAGGGATGGTAAAAGAGAACATTCGAGGGTAATTTCTCACCATACCTATAAACAGTATATGCTGTACTGGGCTGTTCACAACATTGTCGCTTGAGTGCACTATTGTTGATGAAAAACGGCTGACATTCTGAGCGTTTGTTATAAAAATATTGTCTTTGCTAAAAATCAGTTATGTTAATTATTGCTTTTGTATCATACAAAGTGCCATCTCCTGGTTATTTAGTGCACTTCATGTTATTTCAAGCAAGTGCGTCAATTTGTACCTCTCTAGATATATTATTCCGTGAAGTATTGAATTCTCAAATGTTAACATACTCTTGTGTCGCCCTGCACGCAACAGAGTATTTGATGCACTCCCTTATTCAATAACTTTCATCACCCATATTAGTTAATGACGCACCTTAAATATTTGCAGTACAGAGAGCTGCAACTGCTACTTGAGAAAGGTTGTTACATAAAAATTTCTTTATTATACAAAAAAGTCAATTGCATAACTATGAAGTCATATATAAATTTCGTTTCACTATGGAAAATTAATTGCAATGCGTAATACAATCTTTATTGATTCCTAATTTGGAAACCTAGGGGTCAGAGTTAAAATCTTTTGAATTGAGACTGTCAAAACGTCTTAAATATCTTGATTGTTGTTGGGCATTAATAACTGCCGATCTTATTCAATTAAGAATTACAACTACACTTTTCAGGATAATGCATAATCGTAGAATACCAAGTCAGATTATTAGAGTCAATTCTTTGACCTTTTGCAGTAGTTTTTCCTTCTGAGCAGTAGCAGTTTTCTTAGTATTCTACAGATCAGTTCTGGTCTGCAGTTACTTTGTATGATTATAGCTTAACAAAACTTTTCTTAAATAACCGAATCTAACTATTCGCTTGTTATTTATCGTTACTGAGAGTGCTGTAAATAATGTATTCAAATGTAATGAGTGAACAGTTGCAAAGTATAACATAACATCTACATTTTATGTACGTGGAATCAATGTGAAACAATCAAACTGAAAATAGTCGGAACGAAGTCGCTGGAAACACTGCAGTGTACTAATGTAACCAGCACTCACATTTTACAGTGCCTATCAACCAGGTAACAGACTGTTGTTGTAACATTCAGTAGAGAAAATGTTAATGTTAATGCTGTGGTCAAGTTTAGAAGAAGGTCGATAATATTTCATGAATCATCGACCTTTGTTCCCGTTCTGTAGAAAAATTTATACATAACAAACAGCCCCAGTCACTTTTATTTAAAAATCAACTCTTGCCATGGGCAGCATACCTCGTTTTAACGTTAGCTCAACATTTTATTGTTTGGAAGGAGTTGCGCAGACGTTTTAACTGAGACGTAAAAGTGATAACATTTATTCGCCGCAATTTCATACACAGTTGATTACATAAATTAATAAGAATAACAGACGATCCCTTGATCGCTTGAACTAGATCGTAATTAGGATAGTACATTACTTTACAATTATTAGATATATAGTCCGCTTGCTATGTAAAACACTGTTTTTTTCGTATGATTCTGTGCCAGCATCAGTGGGTTTTCTTTATTAAAAACTGTGAAATGTGAACATACATTAAGGGCTAAATAATATACGAAAATCGGGCCCAAAGAGCAGTTTTTGCATGTTTTTGCCATCGTCTTAATTTTACATCATATGCTTCAGAGAGACCACTTGTACTTTGCTAGCTAACAATGTGAATGTGAATATGGTTGCCGAGTTAAAACAATACTTTATGTTTAAACGTAATTTTGTTGTGCCAAAATATTTAGTGCATATATTTGTTATTACTTAAGTTGTCCTTTGGTAGGCCTATTTTTAAACTAAGTTATAACAAGTACAACCCTCAGACAAGAAACAACGCACCAGGAAGGAACTATCCTAATGGTGCGGAAATCGCTAAATATGGTGTACATGTACAGACAAACAAATAATTTCAATTTCAGGAAAATTGGATGATTTATTCAAGAACAAGAGCTTCACAAATTGAGCAAGTCAATAACGCGTTGCCCCGCCTCTTTCTATTACATAGGCACTTTTTCGACTTGGCATTGATTGAAAGAGTTGTTGGGTGCCCTAAAGATGGATATCGTGCAAAATTCTGCCCGGTTGGCACGTTTGTTCCTCAAAATACTGACCTGGATGGAGGGCCCCGCCCATAATGCTCCAAACGTTCTCCGATGGGGAGAGACTCGGCGATCTTGGTGGCCAAGGTAGGGTTTGGAAGCATGAAGACAAGCAGCAGAAACTTCGCCGAGTGCGCGCAGGCATTATCTTGCTCAAGTGTAAGCCCAGGATGGTCTGTCATGATGGGTAACAAATCGGGGCGTAAAATATCGTCGATGTACCGCTGTGCTGTAAGGGTCCCGCGGATCACACCCAAAGCTGTCCTACTATGAAAAGAAATGGCACCCAGACCATCACCCCTGTGTGTCAGGCTGTATGGCGGGTGACAATCATGTTGGTACACCACAGCTGTCCATAACGTCCCCAGATATGTCTTTGCTGGTTATCGGGGCTCATCTGAAGCAGGACACCAACCAAAATGTCAGCTGCCGTATGGTCTGACAACCAGGAGTGGTCGACTGGACTGCCATCTCTTTTCATAGCAGGTCTCCTTTGGTTGTCATCCACGCACCCTTACAACACAACTGTACGTTGACGATATTCTACTGCCCGTTTTGTTGCCCTTCATGGCTGTCCCTCCGTGGGCTTACGTTTCAGCAAGATGATGCACACGGCGAGAGTTTCTACCACTTTTCTTCATTCTTGCCGAATCTCGACCTCGGCCAGCAAGGTTGCTGAATTGGACACGTTTGGAGCATTATTGGCGGGGCCCTCCAACCAGCTCGGAATTTTCACGATCCAAAGCGCCAATTGGGCAGAATTTCTCACAGAATCCCTCAGGAGGACATCCAATAACTCTGTCAATCAATCCCAAGCAGAATAACTGCTTGCACAAGGGACAGACGTAGACCAACGTGTTCTTGACTTACTCAATTTGAGAAGTTCTTGCTCTTAAATTAATCATCTAGTTTTTCTGAAACTTATCATTTGTTAATCTTTACATATACTGGGTGATCTGGATACGCTTCCTGAAACTGATGTAGTGCTGTATAGAGTACTATCAAGTGTGTGGAGAAATAGTACAATACCTGACGATTGGAGAAGAGGAGACATTGTTCTCATCTTCAAAAAAGGCAATAAAAGACTTCGTAAAAACTATAGAGGAATAACCCTTATGAGTCATACAGCCAAGATTTTTGAAAGAATTTTACTAAATCGAGTAAGTGAAAAGATAGAAAAGGAGCTGAATGAAGAACAGCATGCTTTTAGGAAAGGAAGAAGCACGATCGACCTGATATTTTCTATCCGTCAAATGATGGAAAAAAGATGGGAGTATAACAAAAGGGTGATAATGGTTTTTGTAGACATAGAAAAGGCATATGACTCAGTTAACTGGGAAATACTCTGGGAAGAAATGAAGAAGATAGATATAGAACATGGATACATTAATGTAATAAAGACAGTGTATAGAGGACACAATTGTAGAATTAGAACACTATTGGGGAACTCTGAATACTTCGAAATAAGACAAGGACTTAATCAAGGAAGTATTCTATCTCCTGCACATTTTAATGTTGTGATGGAGGGAATGAATAGGACAGTTAAAGATATAGTACAAGGAAAAGACAAAAAGATGTTTTTTGCAGATGATATAGAAATATGGGGTGATAAAGAGGTAGATGTACAGTTACAACTTGATGTGTGGAAGGAAATAATGAAAAGGTATTGATTAAAAATAAATAAAGATAAGAGTGAAGTAATGGTATTTGGAAGAGAGAAAGGGATCAACGGAAATATTACCTTGAATCGAGAACCCCTCAAAGTGGTAGAAAGTTTCACTTATTTAGGGAGTGAAATATCTAGGGATGGAAGCATAACTAACGAAATGAATAGGAGGTTACAAAAGGGAGGCAATTTCTACCAAACAAGAAAACACCTGATTTGGAATAAGGAAGTTTCAGAAAAAGCAAAACTCCTTATGTATAAGAATTATTACTTCCCTATTGTCATCT
Source organism: Schistocerca serialis cubense (assembly GCF_023864345.2). Classification (NCBI taxonomy): domain Eukaryota; kingdom Metazoa; phylum Arthropoda; class Insecta; order Orthoptera; family Acrididae; genus Schistocerca; species Schistocerca serialis. The sequence continues at coordinate 1,102,402,728 of NC_064639.1, forward strand.
ATGATGGAGAAACATGGACAATGACAGAAAGGGACTGGAGCAGACTGCAAGCAGGGGAAATGAAATTTCTCAGAGCAGTTAAGGGAAAAACAAGAATGGACAGAGTAAGGAATGTAGAGATTAGAAAGGACCTTAAACAAGAAAGTATGAGAGAAGAAATTGAAAAGAAAAAGAGATTAAGATGGTATGGGCATGTTAAGAGGAAGCATGGGCAGAGACTCTCCAAAATTATGGAAGAACTAAAGATGGATGGGAAAAGACCTAGAGGGCGCCCAAGAACACGGTGGAAAATGGGAGTGAGAATACCTGTGGAAAGGAGGGGTGTGACCTGGCAGCAAGTGGAGGAAGAAAAGAGGCGGGAGGACGGTGCCAAATGGAGAGGACTCATCAGCACCCAGACCTGGGAGTAGCTGGAGCGGGATCCGGATATAGGTAGACTAAACGTTATTGATTCCTGCGAGATCTGTGGTGAAATGGAATTTGCTTTGTCGTCTGTAGCTCCATGTACTTCAGGCACCTAGCCCATTTCTGCTTTTAGGTGGGTGATGCATCATCTATTGTGAAACAGCTTGCATTACCTTTAGTTCTCCAGGGGGAGAAGCACACTCCAAAACTACCGTCGAAATTAGAATAACACTGTGTCTTTCCACAATTACGGACACACTCTAATGATCGGTTCGTAACGCCGTCATTTTCTGCAACAAAAAAACAAGCCCTACATGCTTCCCGCCTAATGGCATAAAAAATCAAATGCCCACATCAAAATTGCAAACTTCACTGTTTAAAATGGTGACAAATAATGTATTTACGTTCAGTATTGCGAAAAATGTAGTCATGAAACGGTTCAGCGATTTCTCTTGTTTACTCTGTCAAATTGTTTTTTATAGTCTTTAAAATTTTGTCATTGCAGGTGTCATATTGTAGTATTTACATATTTTACTTGAAATCGTCACCTTTTCGTTATAAGACTGTCAGTTTCGAAGCATATGTTCAGTCTAATGAGATCCCTAATTGTGGAGAGGAACTTTTTTATTTCATTGATACTCTTTCACAAGATCCACATGTGTTACTACAAAACTGAATTTCTTTCCAGACTTTCTCTCGTCGACATTTCCCTTTATGTCGGGTTGGGTCTGAGAACTGTCGAGAATATAGTCGACGTGACTTGCGTCGCCTTAGACTACAACGTTGGCGATGTAAAGGTGAGTGTTTTCTGCAAGAAGAAACGATATAGAGCTTGATTGCATCATATTTTCAAATAACAATAGTATTTTAAAACGAATTGTTTACTCTGAAAGGCAAATATTTACGTAGCTGATTACTCCCCAGGTATAACGTGTATTGATTTGTGTTTATAAGCACATACTTTTAGGGATCAGGCTTCCATTGTAGAGTTTGTAGGAAGTGACATTACATGGAGTTTCATTAAGCTGGCTCGAAGCAGTTTACTGGTAAATGATCCTTGATTATGCTGCCAAGAACAGGTGTATACCCCCCCACCCCCCATCTTCAGGGTTGTGAAGTTTCCTTCAATTAAAACTACCACACATTTGACAATAAGACAAGGAAACAGTGGGGGGAATCCTGTATTGCTGTCCTGGGTAACGAACGAGTGGATGGATGTGGATGTATCTGCAACGTGAAGGTAACAGTGCTGAGTGTTTGTGCTCTGCAGTATTGTTTTTGTACTGCTTTGATCAGTGCAGAATGAAAATATCGTGATGTTTCCCCCAGGACACTTTCCACTACTGCATAAAAGCTGAGTTGTTGTTTACAATAAAGTGTGTGCATGTGGGAGAGGAATGATATCTTTATTGGACAGCGATGGGGTAATGAAGTTATTGGCGAATCCATATGGGGACCAAAGATTTTTAAACGGGACCACAGGCAGAAGCCGTCATGGTACACGCCTTCAATGGGCAGAGTTCCAGGCATGCTACGCGCGTTACAGCAGACAGCACATCCCTAAATTTTGCACCATATGCAGTCGCACTACACCGACTCTGCTGTGTTTCTCAGTTTACAACTTGACTATTATTGTCAAACCAACAAGAGATTTATCCTCAGTTTGTAATTGTGCTACGATTCACAAAAAGTGTCTGGAAGGTTTGGTCTCTTTTGACATTACAGCACAAACTGGGTTTCTTCAGTCACTACATTCTACCAAGTTGCTGCTGCTCTCTCTGTAGTTATTTGTTCCTGAGGAAAAACGGTCAGCATGTAACGAAGTCCAAGGGAGTCTAAAGCCTATCTCACACAGAGATTCACCACAAATTTAGTAGCTGGTACGCTTGACTGTTGGCGTGGCATGGAGATTGGTCACCTGGCTTCTATGAAGAAACTCTCACGTGGTTTAGTGTTCTACGTAGCAAGTGGCACATTTGATGTAGTCCAAGAACAGCAGCAAATGCAAGCCAGCTACAATATAGCCTTTCCCCAACAGTTTTAAACAAGCTATTCCATAAAAAGATATGATATTCTTGCATCTCATTCATTCATCAGCTTTGTGATGAACTGCTTATTATTTTGTTAATGATCATAGTAACTTTGATACTTCGAAATTAAGTAAGCGACTGCATGAAATTAAAATAGTGTGCAATGAAAAACGGAGTGTCTATGCTTTCACATTTGGTGCATATTGGGCCATACGTTGCTATACGAAATGTAACTAACATATTGAATATTTGTGTATGTTTGAGAGGAGATCTACATGTGTCTTCAATCTTGATAATATGAACTGCATACAGGGCACTCACTACCACCAATGTGTGTAAGTAGTACACTAAGACTGAACTATTCAAGTAGTAAATCTACAGGCTTTATGAAACATTTTGGCCTTCAAATGTCAGTTACAGTTCCTGAAGGTGATCACATGCACATCACATGACATCACAATCCCCAACTTTCTTTTGAGTGATATCAGCACATTTAGCAGTGAAACCTTCACAATCATCAATGATGTCATCAGTCTTATCAGTGACATCATCATAAGACAAGTCCCACCTGATCTCTTTCATCTACCCCTCCCCTCTCCTCTCCTTCCCATCTTCCTCCCTCCCCTTCCCCTATTATACTTAACCCTCCCGCCTTCCCCCTCACCAACCAATAACACTATACTATTAAAATAAGGCAGCCAATTAGAACGTAGATGTAAAATTACGCTGGTTTGTCAATTACAGGTGGGACTCCGTCACCTCCAAAGGTCCGAGGTATTTTGCTCTGATTGTTGCCAGCATCATATTTAAAGTACCAGGGAAGCAGGTTGCTAGCCTTACTTTCCCCAGGTCCCATTGAGTTTTATCCCTAACGGTTGAGGGACTAACCGGTGGATTTGGTAGTCTTTGCCATCTGAGTACAAAGATGACCATGACTCGGAATATGTCCGAGATGCCCAGCCTTATTCCAAAGTAACTGGTATCCCGACTGTCAGGACCACTTACTTGGCCACTCATACGTTGCCTGTGGTTCATGAACTAGGACATGACAACAGGAACCCACACCATGAACCACTTGTTGTTGGTGTTGTTGTTGTTGTTGTTGTGGTCTTCAGTCCAGAGATTGGTTTGATGCCGTGCTCCATGCTACTCTATCCTGTGCAAGCCTCTTCATCTCAGAATAGCTACTGCAACTTACATCCTTCTGAGGTTGCTAAGTGTATTCATCTCTTGGTCTCCGTCTACGATTTTTTACCCTCCACGATTCCCTCCAGTACTAAATTAGTGATCCCTTGATGCCTCAGAACGGGTTCTACGAACCGATCCCTTCTTCTTGTCAAGTTGTGCCACAAATTCCTGTTCTCCACAATTTTATTCAGTACCTCCTCAGTAGTTACGTGATCTACCTATCCATGTAAACCATATCGTTGATATTACACAGAAGTCACATGCAGCAGCCTGCGCTTTTCTGACAGTCATCCTCCCGTAACTGCTGCACGACTGTCACACGATTTAGTTTCAAATTAAGACTGTTCAGTATCGACTGGCAATTCCTACTTACATGCACCTGTTGGGTCAGTTTAAGTGTAGACTACTTTGGGCTTTGAGTAATTCTTCGGCGAATGTTTGCAATAACTTCCGGTGCGCAAACTGAAGAAATTTTTGAATCAGCACATGTCCGTAGGCGCCAATTTTTATACAGACTCTGTATTCCTCTCTTTGCTGGTAGTCTTCTATCCGGATTCTTGACCCTGAAGAGTTCGCCAGTTTCCTTAATCGAAACTTTTTCAAATATGCTCCCACAATTTCAATTCTTTCTTCTAGCAAGAAAGTCATTTCGCAGACCCCAAATAAAAACGTCTGAGTTCGCTGCTGAAATAAACTGAAATGCTGACAGAATGATGTCAACAATCGATTATGGAACAAAACTGTCGTTGTTGTAGCTGTTTACTCGATTTCACAGATCGAAATATTGCGTTCCCATTCAAATAGAGGCTGGCTACTTTTAGCAGCGCCGTCCTGTATCATGAAGAAACCACTGCTGTTGACAAAATCAAGTTTTCTGGTACTGATGGTTGACTATCTTGATGGCAGATAAATCTTCCATTATTTCAGATGAAATAGCACTTTCACTCCAAATTTGGTGTTTCGCATCTAGCACCGAATACTGAATAGGACCACCACTTCTCAAATTTTGATAGTCTTTCAGAGCATACTCTGCTTCCCAGATGCTTCGAGTTCTGGGATATGCAAGCAGAAGAACCCTTGATTTCTTGTATTACAACAAGTTATTGATAAGCAAACTGTAGAGATTTTGTTAAAAGCAGTATGTAATGCAGTAACTGAACATGATACAAATTTCAAATCTTCAAGATACTTTTGAACATGACAGCTGCGTTCTGCCTGCCAATCCATGGCGCAGTCATCTACATGCGTATCTCACAAGTGTGCCATCATTCATAACCTGAGATGTGTGTCTGTGAACTGTCTCATTTGAGTGTCGTCACTGAATGCGTGTCTTGTATGGTCTTCCAAGTACAACACAAGTGCTTTCGACGAAAAACAAAAAAAAAATTCTCAAGAGCACTTTATCAAGTCAATTCATTTCTTAATCTATCTTAATGTTTCCTCAAGATAATACACTAAATTCGTTATTGGAAGGTAACGAGAATACATACTCTCAAATAGGAAAACGGCTAGCTTACGAATTTGAATAACAGCAATAAAGGCCACCAAAAATTAACAAAAGTATTTCTTTAAAACACGTACAGTTTATTAAAAATTAAATTATATAACAGTGCCTCTGTGGGTGTAAAATTTTCCTACAGCTTTACAGATAACCACCACATCTAGCATTCCAAATACACTCTCTTCCCAAACAGATATCAATTATTATAGAAAGGGTATCATTGTCTCCAGTAATCTAAAACAAACATAAAAAGTAATTCTAATATATGTCTTAAATTAGACTAAACAGTTACAACATATTAAGTTCTACAATTAAGGAGCACGTCGCACAAAAGCCCCTTGGTAAGAGACAGTGAAACACTTTTGCTTAATGCAATTTGAAAGCCAAGTAACTGTGCTAGAAGAGATCTTAAATCAGAGGATCCTCATTGGATAAATATTTAATCCTTGAGTATGGTTTGAACAAACAAGTTTTTACCAACAATTGGCCAAAAACTAGAAAAAAAATTCTCAAAATTATTTCAAAAGCACCTTCAATGAAGTGAATCACAGGCTAGCCAAAATCTCTAAGAAAAACAGATTACTAATCTTAACCAAGGGCAAAGCTTTAAAAATATATTTAACAAAATATTTAAGAAGAATAAAATTGCCTGTTCGTATGTAGTTTTTTAAAGACTGCACCAATAACAGGCAAAACGACTAATCAAAATGCTTAACAGCATTCTGCAAAAATTAAATATTGAATAGATCGGTGTACAGTCTGACCATATTAGTATACCACTTCCAGTATACAGCTTGAACACAAACGCTCTCAAACACCATGAAAGTATTAAACAAAGCTAATCAGCGTCGTACGTTAATACCAGAAGCTGACCAGCGTTTGCGAAGTAAAATGAAAAGATCGCCATTTATTGGTTTGCGTTCTTCTTTTTTTCCATACTATGAAAATTCACAAGCAAAAGGGGTAATTCAGTCAAATTAGAAAAATTTATACATGCTGCACTTGTTTCGCCTGTGATCTTTACGTAACGTAGGCAGCACGTTAATGAACAGATCGTGATAATTTGCAAGAAGCTTTGCCTATCGAACGTTCAGGCTCCGAGTGATGTACGGTATGTCCAACGCGAGGGTCTCGTAGCGTTAAATAGGGATACTGTTTCTTGTGGTGACTAGCGCGACAACAAAAGACGAATGCTTATTAATTTGACATTAATTACGAAGTAAACTAGTAATTTCGCTGACTTTATTGGTCTGCCACGTCTTTTTCGTGAATTATTCCCCCAGTTTTATGCGCCGCCGGAAGCAATCCTTGTTTCCTGTAACCCCGGTACACTCTAGCGACGTCTCTGAGGAATATTGTAAGAGTCTGAGGCTCAATTTTCCCACGCAACCGCAAATTGTGGAAGTACAGGTACTAGAACAAGTGCAGTTTGTTTCTGTCTCCCGATCGACTCTCTCTTTTGATCAACGATTTGACAGATTTCCAGAAGCGATCTTTATTCTGTGTGTGCACAGATAGATCGTTCGAACTTTAACGGTTGTAGGACTTAAGCCCATCCGTTATAACTTTGGTCCCTCGCAAGACGAAATGCTTTATGACAAACGCTAAAGTTTTCTTGCCCCTCGAATACTAGTATACTCGAACTGTGAAGCATTTCCAGCATACCCTTTCAGTGTCTCCGATGATCCATACGTATACAATTTCATTTTTTAGGGGTCGTCTTTTCTTGTATTTCTGAGTGGTTCTATGTGATTCGTCTCCTCCATGTATCTTGTTTTGTCAATCGATAGGAACACTGTCATTCGTGACTATCACATAGCAGACATCTCGTCAGAACCCTTAGCAGTCACAAACGGTGTTTGTTGATAACTCAGTTTCGGAAGCGGTCATTTGCAGAGTATATTCTCTTACCCAACACCAGACTAAAATGGTCAATTGTCAATTGTCGAACCATTTACGTTTCCTTATCGATGTCATTTTGACACCGCGTGCACTATAACTGAAATGTAAAATAAGCATCGGCGTTTTGCTTACGAAGTCTCAGAAAACTGTCTCCCCCCTCACAATCCATTCAATTCGTGAAATCGTCTTTTAGCACCAATCCATATTGCCAACAGAAATCCGAACAAGACTGCACACTACATAATTGAGGAAAGAAGTTTCGGAAAGTAAGAGAATCGGGACTCGAGGCCACAACGGCCTTACTTACTTCTATTCACAACGCTAAACACCTTCCATCTCCCGGCACGATAACTGTGCCTTCGACAAATTTCGTCGTTCGATATACATTGTTCAGAGTTGACTTAAGGAATGAAAACATTTTTTACCACAAAATTGAGGCACAGAGATGCAGTGTTCCTTGGCTTTCTCAACAGTGGAATCGTATACATGACATATTGTAGAAGAGTTAAAAAAATGAACACAGTTGGTTTCGAAAATATTAAAACATGGCGCAGTTTTTTAAATCAGTGAACCTACAAAAGCTTGTTTCTCCTCTTTCGAATCTTCTCCAGTCCATCTTTTACCCATATGAAGCATCAAAATGGATAAAATCAATTCACAGGATGACCACGCTGTTTTATTCAACAACTGTGTGATAAACGAACTGGCCTTACCTATGGGTCCGATTCATTTCCAGTTTTGAATCTGATCTGCAGTGTGCTGCGAGGTACTTTAAAATTTTCAACAGCCTTTTTAATCGAAATATCTGCATCAGCGACTTGCGTTACCGTTTTTCAAATCTCCTGCAATCAATTTAGCTTGCTCTGGCTTCCATATACAGGGTGAGTCACCTAACATTACCGCTGGATATATTTCGTAAACCACATCAAATACTGACGAATCGATTCCACGGACCGAACGTGAGGAGAGGGGCTAGTGTAACTGTTTAATACAAACCATAAAAAAATGCATGGAAGTATGTTTTTTAACACAAACCTACGTTTTTTTAAATGGAACCCCGTTTGTTTTGTTAGCACATCTGAACATATAAACAAATACGTAATCAGTGCCGTTTGTTGCACTGTAAAATGTTAATTACATTCGGAGATATTGTAACCTAAAGTTGACGCTTGAGTACCACTCCTCCGCTGTTCGATCGTGTGTATCGGAGAGCACCGAATTACGTAGGGATCCAAAGGGAACGGTGATGGACCTTAGGTACAGAAGAGACTGGAACAGCACATTACGTCCACATGCTAACCTTTTTATTGGTCTTTTTCACTGACGCACATGTCCATTACCATGAGTTAATTGCGGAATGTGCAGGTGCACCATCATGCTGATACCACATACGTCGACGCGTTTCCAGTGGGACATTTTCGAGCAACGTTGGCAGATCATTCTGTAGAAACGCGACGTATGTTGCAGCTGTCTGGGCCCCTGCAATGAAGTGAGGACCAATGAGGTGGTCACCAATGATTCCGCACCATACATTTACAGTCCACGGTCGCTGTCGCTCTGGCTGTCTGAGCCAGCGAGGATTGTCCATGGACCAGTAATGCATATTCCGTAGATTCACTGCCCCGTGGTTTGTGAAACCCGCTTCATCGGTAAACAGGTAGAACTGCAACGCATTCTCTGTTAAGGCCCATTGACAGAATTGCACTCGATGATTAAAGTCATCACCATGTAATTGCTGATGTAGCGACACATGAAACGGGTGAAAGCGGTGACGATGCAGTATGCGCATGTCACTACTTTGACTCAGTCCACCGGCTCTCGCAATGTCCCGTGTACTCACGTGTGGGTTCATGGCAACAGCAGCTAACACACCAACTGCACCCGCTTCTCCTGTGACGGGCCTGTTACGGACCCGTTTGCGTGCTACGACCATACCTGTTGCATACAGTTGGCGGTAGATGTTTTGCAATGTGCGGCACGTTGGATGCTCTCTGTCCGGGTACCGTTCTGCATACACCGTGCAGGCTTCAGCTGCATTTCGTCGACACTCGCCATAGATGAGTATCATCTCCGCCTTTTCAGAGTTCGAATACACCATGGTCACAGTTCCTACAACACTACACTATCACAGACGTCTGGTAACACGGTGTACTACAGTTCGTCTGCGTGCGGAGACGAATGCAGAATAACAATAGCAGCAAGCGCTACATGCGGACACTGCGACAGCTAGACCAAACCACAACAGTGCACTACAGCCACACTCGTAAACACGGTCGTCATCGTAAACATGTCCCTGCAGATGCAGCTCACCGACCGTGGCCCGTGTTTGTTACAACATGCAACTGAACGTCGGAGGTTTGAAGCGTCAACTTTAGGTTACAATATCTCCGGATGTAATTAACATTTTACAATGCAACAAACGGCACTGATTACGTATTTTTTTATATGTTCAGATGTGCTAACAAAACTAACGTGGTTCCATTTAAAAAAACGCAGGTTTGTGTTAAAAAACATACTTCCGTGCATTTTTGTATGGTTTGTATTAAACAATTACACTAGCCCCTCTCCTCACTTTCGGTCTGTGGAATCGGTTCGTCAGTATCTGATGTGGTTTACGAAATATATCCAGCGGTAACGTTAGGTGACTCACCCTGTATATTTTCTGACTACCTGAAGCACAAAGAAAACTGTGATACTATTAAGCCAAAGATGAGCAGTTTACAAGACGAACTGTATTACTCTGAATGCGTGATTTCATCCAACAAATACCTGATGCTACTAGGGTTTACCTTAAATGCTGTATAATCAATAATATGTTAGCGAAAGCAGTGGAACAGGCAATTAATTGTGAAGTGCACTATGGTTTTGTTTACAACAAACACTTATTTACTGAAAAAACTGAAAATGTAGTTCACACTATGACTCTTAAATACAGAAGCTACTGCTGATGTTAGCGAAAGCAGTGAAACAGGCAATTAATTGTGAAGTGCACTAGGTTTTGTTTACAACAGACGCTCTTACTTACTAAAAAAACTGAAAATGTACTTCACGCTATGACTCTTAAATACAGAAGGTTACTGCTGCTGGACTAGCACTAAGCGCCACGTATGGTTGACAGTTGACAGGGTGACCAACATTACCCAAAAAAAAGAACGACATTATTTATTTATATTTCCAAACCCGCTGCTATCAGTAGTACGGTTGTCCTGCATGACACTTTTTGTAAGCTCGTGATGTCACATCATCTTGATGAAGTCATCGTATCTTGAGATCTTTCTATTGGTTTACTGGAAATGATGTTGCCATTTTACTTAATGCCTCTGGTATAATCTTTTTTCATGACTCTTCTTCATTTCCATCACCATTTTCCTCACTGTATTCATTCTCCGGTTCTTCTTCGACTTTCATAAAAATTTTGTTTTCTTTAGATCCCTCTCCTTCGTCTTTGTATGTTTTACACTTGTGAGTTAACGAGCATTTCGCTCTCATTTAAGCATATGAGCAAAAGAGACAGCCATCAAGGAATTGTGAAACGAATCCTGTCGTCCAGGACCGTGTGTAACAAAGACGGCAGATTCGCCACGAGATGGGGAAATTCACAAGCATCTATTGTGCTGAATGAGGTCAGGTTGATCAGGCCTCAGCGTTGTAGTGTGTGAGTGAGACAAACGAGAACCTACGTCATAGGGAAACCCCGTAGGAGCTGTTTGTGCCCAGGCAGATGCAGCAGTGTTAAATATGGCGGACCTAAGATCGGCCATAAAAGGAAACATTTATGAAAACTATTTAACCCTGAAGTAATGCAGGGAACGGAGCCACAGTAATTTTAATCCACCATCTCTCTTAAATTTTGATGGTGATACCAATAAAACATTAATATTGATCATAATACGAGGCGTGTTTGTTAAGTAAGTACCGTTTTGAAATTAAAAAAAGACGTGCTAAGATATCTCGATAATATTATTTTTACATGAAAGCCTGTACCTAAATCCACTTTTCTACATAATTTCCGTCAATATTGAGGCACTTGTCACAACGTTGTACCAGTTTTTGAATACCCTCCTCATAGAAGTCTGCCGCCTGACTTGTTAACCAGTGCATGACCACTGTTTTGACTTCGTCATCGTCTTGAAGGCGCTGACCGCCCAGGTGTTTCTTCAAGTGCAGGAACAGCTGGTGTTCACTGGGCGCAAGATCGGGGCTGTACGGAGGATGATCTATAGCTTCCCATCGAAAAGATGTGATGAGATCTTTGGTCTGATTCGCCACATGTTGACGGGCATTGCAGCAAAACGATGCCCTTGCTCAACTTCCATGGGCTAATGCTTTTTATTCTGGTGTGACGTAGGCCACCCATGTTTCGTCGCCCGTAACAATTTTGCTTAAGAAATCATCACCGTCGTTGTGGTACCGCTCAAGGAATGTCAATGCACTGTCTAAACGTTTGGTTTTGTGCACATCTGTCAACATTTTCGGTACCCAACGTGCGCACAATTTTCGGTAATTCAAGTGCTCGATCACAATGCCATACAAAACACTACGGGAAACATTAAGAAAGTCATCCCGCAAGGAGGAAATTGTAAATCGTCTTTTTTCTGTCACATTATTGTCCACTTCCTGCACCAAACTTTCATTAACGACCAAAGGACGCCTACTCCGTTGTTCATCATGCACATTTGTGAGTCCATCTTTAATGCTCTCACCTACTTTCTTACCATTCCATCACTCATAATGTTTTCTCCGTAAAGTGCACAGATCTCACGATGAATATCGATCGCTTTTAGGACTTTAGCACTAAGAAACCTTATAACAGCCCGCACTTCACAGTCAGCGGGACTCACGATTATCGGAAGCATCTTAAACACTCAGTACACAAGGTAAACAAGGAAGAATCAGAATGTAATCGCGTCAGTGCGTATATTAAGGTACAGGCTTTCATGTACAAATACAATTATTGAGATATCTTAGCATGTCTTTTTTAATTTCAAATCGGTGCTTACTTAAAAAACAGGCCTCATAGTTTAGGATTTACTGTTAAAGTGAAATTAACAAGTTTTGTAACAAAGACCTCAATGCCAAAATCTGAACGATTCGTCCAACTTAGCAATCGCGATTCATATAAAAACGCATCATTAAAATGACAAATGTTGTAAATACCATCTCTGTAACTATATTTGTTTAAAAGATATAGGAAATTTAAATTATCAGTATTTTCAGTTAAGCATCACATCATTTCCTCCACACAAACCACATTGAACGATGACAGCATGACACCTTATTGAATCATTAGGTTAAGTTTAGTGCATAATAGTTACTTTTGTTGTTCATTTATCAGAAAGCACATTGGTGCAAGGCTCTGGCCGTAACATTCAAATTTAAGAAGGAAATTGTACTGGTTTTATGTAAAAGAATTTAACATTTATTATGTAATGGATACTATTGTTATTTTATTTAGAACGTGAAAGAGGTCAAGCTTTGAATATTTAAATATCTTAAAATATAAAATAGTGTAGAATAAGCTGTAGCCAATTAGATGGACGGCTTCGGGTAAGGGAACTGCACTAGTCAGTTGAGCGACGATGTTCGGTACGCGGGAGACACGGCCGGAGGTGGGCAGAGCGCCAGTTCTGGTCTACACACCAAAGGGTACAGTGTGGATTGAGACACGAAGGCGGACAGTCGGTCTTTAGGTACCTAGGAAGTGAAATGACTTAGAAAATTTCGCTTTATGTGGTATCGCGGGACTTAGTCTCTGAGTGGTGAGCAGCTGCAAACCTGGTGTGAACTCGTAACTTTTCGCTTACATGACGAAGTGAAGTGTTGGACTTGTATTTCGCGATGAAATTGTGAATGATCGAACTGTGTCGAATGGATGTGCGCTCGAGTGTAAAAGTAACTCTAAATACGAGCACTTTCGCTGTTAGTTTGCTTTCTGAATAAACATTGTTCTAACCAAATCGCAACTGTGTGGCCTACATCATTCATGGGTCGTTAATTTAGTTCCCGATATTATTATTACTGTTATTACATGTCATATTAACTTTGTATGTTTCATAAAATTTTGCAAACTTGCCATCAGCCAGACAATTTAACCAAAGGCTCACAAGTGTGTAATTTAGGGCGTGTAATGCGACACGTGCGGTTCAACCCCTAGACGAGTTTTGTCAAGACATTTCGATGAAGAGGAACCACATGTGAGCCCAAACATCTTTGGGATGTTAGTTTGAACGCTTCTTTCAGTGTAGCTTTCCCAGTCTCTCTGGTGATTGAGAAAAATGTAAATGTTCTTTGCAGTACAGTATCTGGTTCGGCTTCCGTTTTTCTTTACAGCAACAGTTATTTGCGGATATTTCGTGCATAGTTCAACACCTGCTTTTTAAGACTAGTTTTGTAACCAACGGAACTGAGATCCATATGACAACTGCTGTGCTCAATGATCATATGAACTGACTATAAGTAAATGACTCAATTTATACCACTGCTTACAAAGGTAAACGGTAAATGGTAAACACTTAAATGGTTAAATGGGTAAACGGTTAAACTGTAAGTCATTAAATGGTAAATGGTTAAACAGTTAAACACTTAAATGGTTAAATGCTTAAACAATTTTGTTAAATGGTAAACAGTAAGTAGTATTTTTATAAATTGTTCAATACTGTTGCATCGCTAGAAGATGACAGTGAGTATGAGCAGTGGGTTCTCGCTACTGGAGATTAAGTCTCCAACATCACCTAAATTTATTTTCAAGTGAAGAATTTGTTGCTTTAAGTGGTGATGTACTATCATAGTATTTAAGCCTTAAATGAAAGAGTGACGAAATCATACAAATATAACAAATGTAGTAGTGCCCGCTAGGAATAGCTATGAAGCGAACCGCCCACTCTGAACTAGGATTGTTACATGACCTTTGTATAAAGCTGTTTACGTTTTGTCTAAGTACTAAACTATAAAATTACTTATATTTCTTTATTCTTAATACCAATTCTTAATACCAATTGGTATTCTTAATACCAATGAACATCGAAGTAAGTCAAGGGGGAAACAGTTAATTTCCATGCATAAGTATCACAAAGTGCTAAATACAGTTTTCAAACTAGTATGAGGAGCTTTAATGTGTTGGCGAATATCAAGACAAAGGGATGTTTTTCGTCAGCAGAAAAATCTGTGTTGTAAAAAAGTCACTGTTTGTTCATGAAGTGTCACATGGTGGATCTATAAGATTCATTAATATTAGGTACCTAAAAGAAGATTGTTGAGGTTCCTTGTTTAATTTGAAGCGGCGCCTATTTCTAAAACATAAACTCGTTGGTTTTGTTTGTGGACGAAATACTTTTTCCGAACTGAATGCAAAAATAATACACTCACTTAAGAGAGAGTGCTTTACAGTTTCTGAACACTGCATTGTTTTTGAATTAGATGACATGTACGAAAGTACTTATAACAATAAACTATTTCTGTTCCAGTACGACAAAAATGATTGACTACAACGTTGAGAATATATTATTCATATTATGTACAGTTTTCCTCCAAGATGCAATTCAGTGGCATTTCTATTTTATTAACACAGATACCGCAGTCAAAACTGGGCTTCTAATGGAGTTGTCTCAAATATTTACTCAAATTGTAACAACCTCCCTTTTGCAATAGATGTTTACACTGTGTATGACATCACAAACTGCCAAATGATTTGAAAAATTTCACTGTGGTTTACTGCATGAAAACTTTTTATTATAAAATTTATATCTACAGAACTTTTTGTTTTTCCTTTCTTCCCTCTGTAAAATATTATTGTGATAAAGTAAATGTGAAATGTGGAAGTATGAGACAGGTGATAACGGCGAGGCACGTGTGGATATATTTTGTGCGCGTACACACACACACACAAATATACAGGGCTATTACAAATGATTGAAGCGATTTCACAGCTCTACAATAACTTTATTATTTGAGATATTTTCACAATGCTTTGCACACACATACAAAAACTTAAAAAGTTTTTTTAGGCATTCACAAATGTGCCACTTTAGTGATTCGGCAGACATCAAGCCCATAATCAAGTTCCTCCCACACTCGGCGCAGCATGTCCCCATCAATGAGTTCGAAAGCATCGTTGATGCGAGCTCGCAGTTCTGGCACGTTTCTTGGTAGAGGAGGTTTAAACACTGAATCTTTCACATAACCCCACAGAAAGAAATCGCATGGGGTTAAGTCGGGAGAGCGTGGAGGCCATGACATGAATTGCTGATCATGAACTCCACCACCACCGATCCATCGGTTTTCCAATCTCCTGTTTAAGAAATGCCGAACATCGTGATGGAAGTGCGGTGGAGCACCATCCTGTTGAAAGATGAAGTCGGCGCTGTCGGTCTCCAGTTGTGGCATGAGCCAATTTTCCAGCATGTCCAGATACACGTGTCCTGTAACGTTTTTTTCGCAGAAGAAAAAGGGGCCGTAAACTTTAAACCGTGAGACTGCACAAAACACGTTAACTTTTGGTGAATTGCGAATTTGCTGCACGAATTTGTGAGGATTCTCTACCGCCCAGATTCGCACATTGTGTCTGTTCACTTCACCATTAATAAAAAAATGTTGCTTCATCACTGAAAGCAAGTTTTGCACTGAACGCATCCTCTTCCATGAGCTGTTGCAACCGCGCCGAAAATTCAAAGCGTTTGACTTTGTCATCGGGTGTCAGGGCTTGTAGCAATTGTAAACGGTAAGGCTTCTGCTTTAGCCTTTTCCGTAAGATTTTCCAAACCGTCGGCTGTGGTACGTTTAGCTCCCTGCTTGCTTTATTCGTCGACTTCCGCGGGCTACGCGTGAAACTTGCCCGCACGCGTTCAACCATTTCTTCGTTCACTGCAGGCCGACCTGTTGATTTCCCCTTACAGAGGCATCCAGAAGCTTTAAACTGCGCATACCATCGCCGAATGGAGTTAGCAGTTGGTGGATCTTTGTTGAACTTCGTCCTGAAGTGTCGTTGCACTGTTATGACTGACTGATGTGAGTGCATTTCAAGCACGACATACGCTTTCTCGGCTCCTGTCGCCATTTTGTCTCACTGCGCTCTCGAGCAGAAACCTGAAGTGCGACTTCAGCCGAACAAAACTTTGTGAGTTTTTCTACGTATCTGTAGTGTGTCGTGACCATATGTCAATGAATGGAGCTACAGTGAATTTATGAAATCGCTTCAATCATTTGTAATAGCCCTGTATAATTTCCGCCACACATGTGATATGAAATTTAAAGTGAGACAGTGCAGTATTTACAAAGATATTAATCTAGTGTGTGTGTGTGTGTGTGTGTGTGTGTGTGTGTGTGTGTGTGTGTGTGTGTGTTCATGGGAAATTATCTTCGAAAATTTTTTGAAACAGCGATCTGGCTAGCTACATAAAAGTAATGAAAAAGCAGTCTAAACCACGATGGTTATTTTACTCAAAATGATCGAGTTTGATCTAGTGTCAGACCATCTGCAGAATAGCACTGTGAAAGACAGAAAACGTGCCATCAGCTGAAGTTGAAGGTGTCCAGAATAGTCAATAGACCTCTGTCGTTAAATCCGTTTCAGCGACTGAGATCTACTAACTGTTGTGAACATTGTCAACTTCATGTTATGGCACGTTTTCTGCCTTTTGCACATGGCCTAAGACTACGTCGAAATTGGTCATTTTAAATAAAATAACTATCGCGATTTAGACTGTTTTTTCGAAAATGATCCTATTGTATACAAATAGACTGACTGCCTAATTTGAAACCTGAATACTATGCTAACGAAATACAGAGGTATCTATCTAAGTGTGCAATTTAGAGCAAATATCTTTGAAGGTAACGTTATATTATGCAATTAGCTTTAAGTTTCAAAGTTATACAATTATTTTTCAAAATAATACATATCTTCGAATTTAATGCCAGCTGAAATGAAGCTTGTATAACTGGAAATCTAATCTATGATTGCCTCATTTTAATACTTCATTGTGAATTGGTCTTGAGGGGGAGGGAGACGTAAAAGGGGAAGGCGTAAGGGGGGAGGTAAGATGGAGTGGGGGAGGCACGGGGTGTGGCTTGTCATGTGATGAAGTCATCGAAAACACTGATGACCTTATGTTACTGATTAATGTTAGCATGTCATGATAAGAATAGCTGGGCTTGTGACGTTATGGAGGGGATCATGCGATGTCACATGACCACCTTCATTACCCTAAGCAAATGTTTGATTGTCGAAGTGGCTCAGAATGCTTATTAATATGCTACTTATTCGTAACATCCATCTTACGAACGGTTGAAGATACTCAAAAGAGTTTTTGGCAGATGATAGCAAGCAAAGAAGAGAGTACTTCGCTATGTGGATAATACGTGAAACTTCCTTGTCTACAGCGATATCGAATAACTACACAGTATTTCATTCGAGTTATATCTTTTGACCCATCAATAGCTGGTGAAATCCAATTTGTTGATTTTGCAAAATTATATGCCAACAAGTTACATGCTTATTTTTAAGCCGAGGATGAGCTTCTTCATAAGCTGTGGATATTTCAGTTGCTTGTGTAGTAATACAATGTTCAAGAATTTTGTTGCAGTTTTAACTGCATTAGTGTTAGTGAGGTGAATCTTCGCAAACCCTGGTGTGTTTTAGCAAAAGAAGGAAAATTACAATGGTAACAAGAGAAGTGTATGTGTTACTCAAAACTTCCATAAAGAAAAAAGGGGTAACAAATCTACGGGAAATAAATCACCACTTTTGTCGCAGTTTCGGTGGAAATAGTTGTTTCGATGTCTCGAACCGTTTGCGTGCACACGCCCTCGTGTATGTGGCTATGTGTGTGTGTGTGTGTGTGTGTGTGTGTGTGTGTGTGTGTGTGTGTGTCTGTGTGTGTTTGTGGTTCATGGGCCCTCAAAAATTAGTAGAAAGGATGTGGTTAAAACAACTATCGCTTATCTAATTTCTGCTCGTCCTTATCACTCTCCCCTTTCTTCGGTTTACTCTCAATCCATATTCTGTAGTCATGAGACCACTCATTCCGTTCAACAGGACCTGCGATTCTTCTTCATTTTCACTGAAGATAGCAACGTCATCAGTAACTCTTGTACAGGGTGTTACAAAAAGGTACGGCCAAACTTTCAGGAAACATTCCTCACACACAAATAAAATAAAGATGTTATGTGGACATGTGTCCGGAAACGCTTAATTTCAATGTTAGAGCTCATTTTATTACTTCTCTTCAAATCACGTACTTGTTTCGTCTTTCACTGAAGTATTTCTTCTGTTAGCCAAGGCTACTTGGCAGACATCTTCCTTGTGCTTGTACTTGCATAGCCTATTTCTGTAATTGTATCTTTTAGGCATGTCCGTTCTTCTACAACTGAACTGGGTGTTGTGGTATTCGTTACAGGATTATCTACAGCCTTAACCGACTTCAAGCACTCCTCGTTATGCCTCAGTACTTGAGTATGCCACTTCTTTCCATACCGATTCATCTGACCGATTCTCTTTAATCTGAGTCAACTCTTCATTGTTACTTAATTGTGATCTGAGTCTGTATCAATTTCTAGATACAGCTTGCAGTCCAGTATCCGAGTTCGGCTTCTTGTCTCACCATAATATAATACAGGTCGAATCTTCCTGCCTCTGCCGTCCTCTGCCAAGTGCATCTCCTCCTCTTTCTTGTTTGAATGCGTGCATCACTCTTGATATCTCTATTGCTTCTTCCATCTCTTTTGTTTTAGGTGCTATGTTAACGGAATTACTGTTTTCCTGTGGTATGTTTCTCATTGAGTCATTGCCTTATGCTTAAATCTCGTTGCTTGCTTTCCATATTTAATTTCAATTTGTAAAATTTCATGATGATTCTGTTACAAACTGATCGATCGGATCATTTTCCTTGCGTACACTATTTTGTGCTTGGTATCTGAATTTCTTGCCCGAGCGCAACTACACTGGACGCTCGGCAACGAATAATAATTAATTAATCGCCCAGTCAGCATTAGTTCGTTGATACCCAAGCACTAGACGGTCAGTATAAGACCTTCCAAAGGATTGTTGTTGTTGTTGTGGTCTTCAGTCCTGAGACTGGTTTGATGCAGCTCTCCATGCTACCCTATCCAGTGCAAGCTTCTTCATCTCCCAGTACTTACTGCAACCTACATCCTTCTGATTCTGCTTAGTGCATTCATCTCTTGGTCTCCCTTACGATTTTTACCCTCCACACTGCCCTCCAATGCTGAATTTGTGATCCTTTGATGCCTCGGAACATGTCCTGCCAACCGGTCCCTTCTTCTTGTCAAGTTGTGCCAATAACTCCTCTTCTCCCCAATTCTATTCAATACCTCCTCATTAGTTATGTGATCTACCCATCTAATCTTCGGCATCCTCCTGTAGCACCACATTTCGAAAGCTTCTATTCTCTTCTTGTCCAATCTGTTTATCGTCCATGTTTCACTTCCATACATGGCTACACCCCATACAAATACTTTCAGAAACGACTTCCTGACACTTAAGTATATACTCGATGTTAACAAATTTCTCTTCTTCAGAAACGCTTTCCTTGCCATTGGCAGTCTACATTTTATATCCTCTCTACTTGGACCATCATCAGTTATTTTGCTCCCCAAACAGGAAAACTCCTTAACCACTTTAAGTGTCCCATTTCCTAATCTAATTCCCTCAGCATCACCCGACTTAATTCGACTACATTCCAGTATCTTCATTTTGCTTTTGTTGATGTTCATATTATATCCTCCTTTCAAGACACTGTCCATTCCGTTCAACTGCTTTTCCAAGTCCTTTGCTGTCTCTGACAGAATTACAATGTCATCGGCAAACCTCAAAGCTTTTATTTCTTATCCATGGATTTTAATACCTACTCCGAATTTTTCTTTTGTTTCCTTTACTGCTTGCTCAATATACAGATTGAATAACATCAGGGAGAGGCTACAACCCTGTCTCACTCCCTTCCCAATCATTGTTTCCCTTTCATGCCCGTCGACTCTGATAACTGCCATCTGTTTTCTGTACAAATCGTAAATAGCCTCTCGCTCCCTTTATTTTACCCCTGCCACCTTTAGTATTTGAATGAGAGTATTCCAGTCAACATTGTCAAAAGCTTTCTCTAAATCCACAAATGCTAGAAATGTAGGTTTGCCTTTCCTTAATCTATCACCTAAGATAAGTCGTAGGGTCAGTATTGCCTCATGTGTTCCAATATTTCTACGGAATCCAAACTGATCTTCCCCGAGGTCGGCTTCTGCCAGTTTTTCCATTCGTCTAAAAAGAATACGCGTTAGTATTTTGCAGCCGTGACTTATTAAACTGATAGTTCGGTAATTTTCGCATCTGTCAACATCTGCTTT
The DNA here is from genome assembly GCF_023864345.2 of Schistocerca serialis cubense. Taxonomy (NCBI): domain Eukaryota; kingdom Metazoa; phylum Arthropoda; class Insecta; order Orthoptera; family Acrididae; genus Schistocerca; species Schistocerca serialis. The sequence goes on from NC_064639.1 coordinate 1,102,423,101, forward strand.
CTTTGGGACTGGAATTATTATATTCTTCTTAAAGTCTGAGAGTATTTCACCTGTCTCATACATCTTTACACTACCTCACCTTAAACCACAAGTTTCACTGGCCGTGTTCTTAATCTAAACACTATTTTCTACGACTGGCCCACTGATATTCTCTGATCTTGACACTTGTACACGTCACCATTTAATCGTCACATAGAAATTCTTAAAGAAACGTTACCCAATTCTGTCTTTTGACGAATTCCTTAGCAATTATTTAACAAAAAATGATCCCACTCAATTAACTCCTCTATCTTGGTGTTCCTCTTTGTTACGAAGTCCATTGGCACCTCATATAATGGGAGTTCACTGGATTAAATGGTATTCTGCCTAAAACATACGTATTCTGCACTAAGTAGAGTCAAAACCACGAAGGTACCAGATATTGTGTGCCATTCGTGTTTGTGTCTGTGTGATGCTAGCTATCACGGTACTCCTGCACGTCCTGAAGCAACTGCTCTGCAAAAACGTGTTCCTCTTTTGCTGTCGTGAGTTTGTCGGGGGAGTAGACAAGGGAGAGTTCCAGAGTATCATTTCTACAGGTCAGATTCTGGACTAGAAGTATTTCCAGTGCTTCATCTGGCTAGTACAATAAAGTCTGCGATGCTGGTCCCAGTGACGGTAGCTGGAAGATGGAAAGTGGTCCCTTTATGTTGCAAGCTGTACTGCTGACCAGCAGTGCACGACTGTGTAGCTGTACATCTACATCTAACATCTACATTTATACTCCGCAAGCCACCCAACGGTGTGTGGTGGAGGGCACTTTACGTGCCACTGTCATTACCTCCCTTTCCTGTTCCAGTCGCGTATGGTTCGCGGGAAGAACGACTGTCGGAAAGCCTCCGAGCGCGCTAGAAATCTCTCTAATTTTACATTCGTGATCTCGGGAGGTATAAGTAGAGGGAAGCAATATTTTCGATACCTCATCCAGAAACGCACCCTCTCGAAAACTGGACAGCAAGCTACACCGCGATGCAGAGCGCCTTTCTTGCAGAGTCTGCCACTTGAGTTTGCTAAACATCTCCGTAATGCTATCATGGTTACCAAATAACCCTGTGACGAAACGCGCCGCTCTTCTTTGGATCTTCTCTACCTCCTCCGTCAACCCTATCTAGTACGGATCCCACACTGATGAGCAATACTCAAGCATAGGTCGAACGAGTGTTTCGTAAGCCACCTCCTGTGATGATGGACTACATTTTCTAAGGACTCTCCCAATGAATCTCAACCTGGTACCCACCTTACCAGCAATTAATTTTATATGATCATTCCACTTCAAATCGTTCCGCACGCATACTCCCAGATATTTTACAGAAGTAACTGCTACCAGTGTTTATTCCGCTATCATATAATCATTCTTTCTATGTATTCGCAATACATTACATTTGTCTATGTTAAGGGTCAGTTGCCACCCCCTGCACCAAGTGCCTATCCGCTGCAGATCTTCCTGTATTCCGCTGCAATTTTCTAATGCTGCAACTTCTCTATATACTACAGCATCATCCGCGAAAAGCCGCATGGAACTTCCGACACTATCTACTAGGTCATTTATATATATTGTGAAAAGCAATGGTCCCATAACACTCCCAAGTGGCACGCCAGAGGATACTTTAACGTCTGTAGACGTCTCTCCATTTAGAACAACATGCTGTGTTCTGTTTGCTAAAAACTCTTCAATCCAGCCACACAGCTGGTCTGATATTCCGTAGGCTGTTTGTTTATCAGGCGACAGTGCGGAACTGTATCGAACGCCTTCCGGAAGCCAAGGAGAATGGCATCCACCTGGGAGCCTGTATCTAACATTTTCTGGGTCTCGTGAACAAATAAAACGAGTTGGGTCTCAGACGATCGCTGTTTCCGGAATCCATGTTGATTCCTCCAAAGTAGATTCTGGGTTTCCAGAAACGACATGATACGCGAGCAAAAAACATGTTCTAAAATTCTACAACAGATCGACGTCAGAGATATAGGTCTATAGTTTTGCGCATCTGCTCGACGACCCTTCTTGAAAACTGGGACTATCTGTGCTCTTTTCCAATCATTTGGAACCTTCCGTTCCTCTAGAGACTTGCGGTACATGGCTGTTAGAAGGGGGGCAAATTCTTTCGCGTACTCTGTGTAGAATCGAACTGTTATCCCGTCAGGTCCAGTGGACTTTCCTCTGTTGAGTGATTTCAGTTCCTTTTCTATTCCTTGGACACTTATTTCAATGGCAGCCATTTTTTCGTTTGTGCGAGGATTTAGAGAAGGAACTGTTGTGCGGTCTTCCTCTGTGAAACAGCTTTGGAAAAAGGTGTTTAGTATTTCATCTTTACGCGTGTCATCCTCTGTTTCAATGCCATCATCATCCCGGAGTGTCTGGATATGCTGTTTTGAGCCACTACTGATTTAACGTAAGACCAGAACTTCCTAGGATTTTCTGTCAAGTCGGTACATAGAATTGCACTTTCGAATTCACTGAACGCTTCACGCATAGCCCTCCTTACGCTAACTTTGACATCGTTTAGCTTCTGTTTGCCTGAGAGGTTTTGGCTGCGTTTAAACTTGCAGTGAAGCTCTCTTTGCTTTCGCAGTAGTTCCCTAACTTTGTTGTTGAACCACGGTGGGATTTTCCCGTCCCTCACAGTTTTACTCGGCACGTACCTGTCTAAAACGCATTTTACGATTGCCTTGAACTTTTTCCATAAACACTCAACATTGTCAGTGTCGGAACAGAAATTTTCGTTTTGATCTGTTAGGTAGTCTGAAATCTGCCTTCTATTACTCTTGCTAAATAGGTAAACCTTCCTCCCTTTTTTTATATTCCTATTTACTTCCATATTCAGGGATGCTGCAACGGCCTTATGATCACTGATTCCCTGTTCTGGGCTTACAGAGTCGAAAAGTTCGGGTCTGTTTGTTATCAGTAGGTCCAACATGTTATCTCCACGAGTCGGTTCTCTGCTCGAGGTAATTTTCGGATAGTGCACTCAGTATAATGTCACTCGATGCTGGCTGATAGTGGGTCTTATCCGTTTTCGACGTTGGTGAATTCACATCTTCCCATTGCTGTAATCGTATTGCACCGCAAGATCTAGCTCCCTCGTAGCAGTTTGCAGTAATCACTTCCGATTCATATGTGGAATAGATCCAGAGTACGTCTGCCCTCTGGAAGCAGGCTTCCAGAGCCATGATGTCCTGCGGGCATCCCTCTTCTCCTGCTTTATATGAAAACAATCGAAACTTTTGATCATTTGCATCATTGTAGACCACCCAGGTGGGCGCTTACAACGAACTGTAATGGACAATAAACGCCTTCCCGAACTAGCCTTAGATTATAAACCAGCAGGAAGAACGGATGTTGGAAAACCCAAGAAGAGGTGACCAGACAATTTGTGAACACGAAACAGGCTCATTGTGTAATCCAGGAAGTGAATAATAAGAATGCTACAATTTTTCCCAGTTAAAGGACGACCTGTAGAAAACCAGTCTCGAAGAAGTCAGCATTTTGGTTGTTTGGGAAATGAGCCATCTCAAAAATCGCTTCGACGTTATTGCTGGAATATTTGCCACGTAATGGTTTCTCCATCCAAGTGAAGAGAAAGAAATTATTGGATACTGTGTGAGGAGAATACGTGTAGTGAGGCAAAATTTGACAGTCCAAAGAAGCCTCCTGCGCAGAACGATCCCCCTTGGATGGATCCCACAGCGCTTCGTCTTCATAGCTTCCTGTAGCCTCATCATGAGAAACACCGACTCAAAGGAAGGCCATGGCGCTTGTTCGTGACGTCACGCCAGCTAGGCACGGCGAACGCCAGGTCTGTTGCAGGCATACTCATAATGGTGGTGTCTCCCTCTCTGACACAGGAAAATGTGAAACTATTGGCGGTAGTTGACCAACACACATTGTTCTGAGAGATTTCTGCAATCAATTAATTGTGCAATTCATTACACTTCTTAACAAATAGTGTATTCCTGAACTCAAATGTCCACCTGTTCTAAGGATTGACGTACAAAAATAACTTCATGGTCCAGCAGCAACAGAATTCGTGCTTCTTTACCTTGTTTGTAAATCTGAGGAAGTTACGTTTGTACTGGGTTGCTTTTACAAGAAACTGTGAACATATTGGTGCTTTTCTTTAGGTACCTTGGTTGACTGTGGGGTGAATGTTAATGAAATATCTTGCGATTGTACACGTTGGTAGAGGGGGTGGGGGACAGAAGAAGAGGCAAAAGAGAGATACTTGTTTTATGAAATAAAATTGTTTTTATCTTATAAAGTTTCTCCTTTCAGTTGCAAGAGGGGAACATCTATCTTTTCTAGTGTGCATGTTTAAAAAAGTTTAAGCTCAGCAGTATTTTCGATGTATGAAGCTATTTTGTTTCCTGTTTACAATTTCTTTCGCTGAAAACGACTGTAATCTAATGACTGGCAACACTTGGACATTTACACATGTAAATTAGTTCACATTTCCAGTGATGATGTCAAACGAAAATAAATAAATAAATAAAAGAAACGAGTTCATTGTAAGGGGGTTGGGGTAAGTTTCGATAACAAAATGGATCAAGTAAATATAGTTACTTGAATGTAAAATTTCCGAAGCTTGCAATGGGGCAAAACGTCTTCTCATATTGATCTACGTTTGTTTCGACAGGATTCAGTAATACATTCTTCATTTGTAGCTTTACGATAGTAAGAAAATCTTTCATCTAAATAAAACTGCAGAATACAAAACAATACCAAACATTTTGTCCAAAAATAAGAGATTTATAGTGATAAGCACGCCCAGGCGTTTCTGCCTGCAACAGACCTGGCGTTCGCCGTGCCTAGCTGACGTGACGTCACCAACAAGCGCCGAGGCCTTCCTTTGAGTCGGTGTTGGTAAGTACCACACCATGGTAGACACCAAAAAAAAAAAATTACACAGCATTGCCTTGCTGGTTGATAGTAGGTCTTAGCCGTTTTTGACGTTGATGAATTCACATGTTTCCATTGCTGGCTCTCCTTCTTTGTATCAAGGTCGTAGCGGTACCCTCTTCACTTGTCCATCGTGTTCAGGCGGCTGAAGGAGTCATCTGCATTAGCCTGATACAGTTGCAACATTTTCGCTGCTGCGTTGGTTCAGCGGGCTTTTTGAATGTGTTTGGGCAACCGCAAAACCCACCGGGCGGCAGCATTTATCATGTTCAAAATGTCTTGCACGTTGTTGACTACTGATCCATGACTGATTTTTACTTTTACAACTATCATTGTTGTGGCTTTCAATCCGAAGATTCACTTCATTCAGCTCTCTATGCTACTCTGTCCTATGCAAGCCTCTTCATCTCCGAATAACTACTGCGACTTACATTGTTTTGAATCTGCTGACTGCATTTATCTCTTGATCTCTTTCTCTCTCTCTACGAGCTTTACCTTCAGCACTTCTCTCTAGTGCTAATCTGGTGATTACTTGATATCTCGGAATATGTCCTATCAACGGATCCCTTCTTCTGGTCAGGTTGTGCCATAAGTTTCTTTCCCCTCGAATTCTATTCAGTACCTCCTCATTAGTTACGTGATCTATCCATCTGATCTTCAGCATTCTCCTGCAGCACCACATTTCAAAAGTTTCTATTCTCTCCTTGTCTAAACTGCTTATAGTCCATGTTTCACTTCCATTCATGACTACATTTCGTACAAATACTTCCCGAAAAGACTTCCTAACACCTGAATCTATATTTGATGTAAACAAGCTTCTCTTCTTCAAATATGTTTTTCTTGCCATTGCCAATCTACATTTTGTATCTTCTCAGCCGTCATCAGTTACTTTGTTGCCCAAAAAACAATACCCATCTACTACTTGCAGTCTCTGGTTTCCTAATCATTCCTTCAGTCTCACCTGATTTAATACGACTACATTCCTTTATCTTCGCTTTGCTTTCGTTGTTCATCTCATATCCTCCTTTCAAGATCACGTCCACTCCACTGAATTGCTCTTCCAAGGCCTTTCCTGTCTCTGACAGAATTATGATGATATCGGATAGCCTCAAAGTTTTTATTTCTCCTCCTTGAGTTTTAATTCCTACTATAGATTTTTCTTTGGTTTCGTTTACTGCTTGCACCGAGTACAGATCTACAACTATCTCCTCTATTTCGATGTGCCTGTCTGGTTTTCACCAATCGTTCTTAAATAAACGATCGCACTCATATGCATTCTGCCCCAACATGCCTCTCCTGTTACTCAGTTCTTATTCTCACTGAAATAAGTACCTACATTGGCAGTAAACGAGGTTATTGACTGACCAGATCACTGTGACGTCTTAAACTGAATGTCCATTGTACAAAAGAAAACTTTTGCTACATATTTCAGCTTCAGATGGCACCAATTGTATCGCAACCGGTTTAGCTTTTTCAGTAAGCCATCAACTACATCTGCATCTACATACAAATTCTGGAAACCACCGTCAAATGCATGGCATAGGGTATTTCGCGATCCAGTAGGTATTACGTCTTCTTCATGTTCCGTTCACGTAAGTAGCAATGGAATAATGATTGTTTAAACGCCTCTTTGCGCGCTGTAAGTAATCTAATCTAGCCCTCGCGATCCCTGCGGGAGCTATAAGTAGTGGCTTTTAGTATGTTCCTAGTTTCATCAACGAAAGTTGATTATAGCAGACTTCTAATTAGGTTTAACAGGATATTTTGCGACTACCTTCAAGCGTTTTCCCTGTTTCTTTCAGCATCTTTGTGACTTCTTCCCATCGTCCGAACACAGTTGTGACCATTCGTGATGCCCTTCTTGTATCTGCTCAGTATTCCCCACTAACTGTGTAACCTCCTCCTCACTTATCGACCTTAATGACAGTGAAAAATTAAACCGCGTGTACCTAATGGAAATTTGGGAAAAGCAATCGTCACCGAAGTTTATCTGTCGGTACAGAGGGAGGAAAGGGTTACATCTAAATGAAAGGAAAAATGCAAATGAAACTGGTGGAAATTAATTTTGAAAAGGGGTAAAGTTAATAAAGAAAGTAAATGTGCGGCCGTTACGTTAGCAATTAACTAGCGGTAATTAGATATTTGAGATTTGGGGGAAATTACAGTCGCCAGTCCTATGGACAATTACTATAGTAACTGAAAAAGAAAGGTTATTACACATATAATTAGCACTAGCACTGAAGGTTGACACGTGTAGTGTGAAAACTGAAAGTTTGTCAGAAGTAATAAATTTCGCTACACTCTGACTTAATTTAGCAAAAGAATTAATAAAACCGGAAAATTGAAAGTTAATTTAGTGACTGAAATTAATAGTGAGCTTTGTTTCTGAAGCACATCGAAATTCAGTAAAATACGGTTAGTCTTGAGCTACCTCAACAATCATTTCAAAAGCTACTTGAATCTACGCAATTTAGAGATAAGAGATTTAACTTTGAACTTGAATTAAATGATTCTGAACAATTAACAATAGTAAAATTTAGTACGTACCAAGCTGAGCTGCAGTCACAGGTAAGCTAAAATACGGTAACGAAATTCGCACCCTTAATTTGTGCTTGTGTAATCTAAATATTGTAGCCAGCTATGAATACCTTAACTGAACTTTGAAATTAAAGCAGTGAAATCGAATGATGTTACTTTAATGCTGGCGTTTGAATTTCAGCGACACTCGGGTTCATTCCAGAAAAGGAAGGGACCCTGCCTAGTAAAGCAATTGGGACAATGAGCAACAAAGGTTCATGCTACGTTGCTGTAATTTAGTGAGAAAAATTTAACAGTTTGAAAAGCTGAGGTCTGCTATACAGCTCTAAAACTTTACGTGCTACCAGTCTTCCTTGTTGGTTGATTAAACGTTTGAAGTCGTCGATCGAGGAGGTGGCGACAATCACTCATTGTCGGCCGTCGCTGTTGCAGAAGCTGGATGTTGGCGCGCCTTCTTCTCGACACGGTCTCCAGCCGAAACGGGCTCTTGATGTGTGTCAGCTAACGCTTCCCGTCCGCGACACCATGTCAGAAACTAACATAGCAAGTCGGGCGCAATTACATGCTGCCAAACCCCGAAAGCCCAGCAACTCGCGGGAGCGCCACACAACACACCTGCTCCACCACCCTACTCCAGCCAGACTCTTTGTGCTCTGCCTGCACTCCACGCGGCAGAGTTAACACTACCAAAGATCCTAAACACTTTGGTTCTCCACACGACCTATCGATGTATTCGTTCGATAGCATAGTTTTCCCTAGGCAAGACCCAGCGTAAAAATACAAATAGTATTTACACAACAAGCCAATTATACATCGACATAAATGCATATATATATATATATATATACAAATAGTAAAACAATTACAATATACAAAGACGCAGAAACGTCATATCTTCAGGTAACAAAATAAGGAAAAAAATTTATAGTACAATAGATGGAAATAGGAGGATATGCATTTCCGGCGTTACAACTGTATTCGGTATGTGTCCCACACACTTGAACAGTAGTCTAGGTCACACAAGTGTCTTGCAGCAGTCCATTGTAGACTGATTGTATTTCCCAAGTATTTTGCCTATGAACAGCAGTCTACCATCCACTTCACCTACCACTGCGGGTACATGATCACTGCATTTCGTATCCGAACAGACTGTTACACCCTGATATTTGTATGGGTTGAACGATTCTACCCATGTCTCACTGACATAGTCGTTCGAAATATGTTTCTTTTTTTGCGTTTTGTGACGTGCACAATTTTACATTTTTAAACATTTAAAGCAATTTGCCAATCTTTGCGCCACTTTGTAATCTTACCAAGATCTGCCTAAATATCTATGCAGCTTCTTACAGTGCTTCATAGTGGATAAGTGCATCACCTGCAAAATGTCTGAAGTTGTTAATATTTTCTGCAAGGTCTTTAACACACATTATGAGCAGCGAGGGGCGTTACACAATTCCCCGGCCACACATAAAGTTACTTCTGCTACTGTGGGTGACCATCTGTCTAATATAACATGCTGTGTCGTCCCTATCAAGATATCCTCAACCAGTCACAAATTTCGCATGATATCCTATACGATCGTACTATCGATCATAAGTATAGATACGGAACGGAATAAAATATCTTTCGGAAATCACGAATCTACCTGACTGCCTTGAATAGTGGCTTTTGGGATGTCATGTGAGAAAAAAAAGAGTTTGGTTTCGCAAAATCGACATTTATTTGAATCCATGCTGGTTGGCTTGGAGAATGTCCTTCTCTTCGAGATATCTAATTATGTTTGAGTTCAGAGTATCTTCTAAGATTTTACAACAAATAGATGGCAAGTATATTGGATTGTAGTTTTGTGAATTACTTCTGCTAGCTTTCTTGCAGACGGATGTGACCTGTGCTTTTTCTAAGTGCTGGGCACTGTTTTTTGTTCGAGGTTATTAGGTAAATTGTGGTTAACGGAGTGGTATAGAACCTGACAGGGATTCCGTCGGACCTTGGAGGCATATTCTAATCCGCAGATGATAGGAATACGTTGCATAGGGCTTGAAAGGACAGTTGAAGTGTTTGTTGCGTGTTTTGCTGATTAGGTTGTCATTTTCTAGTTTTATTATTATTTACTTGAAATTCTTGAAGGTTTCTTGGTTTTATAACTTTCCTGTTTACATCTTTCAGACACTATTGTATCGTATATGTCTTGTAATTAATTGTAACTCTGTTGTTTTATGGTTCAAATGGTTCTGATCACTATGGGACTCAACTTCTGAGGTCGTTAGTCCCCTAGAACTTAGAACTAGTTAAACCTAACTAACCTAAGGACATCACTCACATCCATGCCCGAGGCAAGATTCGAACCTGCGACCGTAGTGGTCTCGCAGTTCCAGACTGCAGCGCCTAGAACCGCACGGCCACTTCGGCCGGCTGTTGTTTTATCTTTCACACATAGTGTTCATGGAGCAAAGTCAGTTGGCTTGCAGAAATATAGTAACTAGCATCATTTCTTTAATTTCATTCTTCAGGTAATTTTATCAACGCCCAAAATGCTCCATTACTATTTTCATAGAAAAAATATACTCTCATTTTCTGATTACAATAACTTTGGATACTAGCTACTAGCGTAGTCACTGACTTTGTTTTCTGTTGTGCTGCCGAATTCTTTGATGTATGATGAAGCCATACACATTTTTCGCGAACGCTTACATTTACAGATATGTCACCTTGCCTTCCGTGTTGCGAAACATAATGGTCGCAACGACCTCCGTGGGTATAGGAGAATCCTATCCACACTCAGCTGAACTTTTACAGATCAATGATTTGCATATTTTAGTTGGGTAGCAGACGGTAACTTAAAATCAAAATTTTACTCTTTTGCTATTTTTAGTCATTTAACATATGAGATGGTTAACCTAGAGACAAACAGTAACAGCTCTTTCTTTCGCTTTACAGATCAACATAACGGGTCTCCTCGGTGATGAAGACCTAGGCAATTTCTTCAACCTCGTCCTAGAAGACGCTATCCCAACATTACTTGAACTCGCAGAAGATCCTCTTCTAGGAAAAGTGACATGTCTTCTGAAGGAAACAGCTAATGATTTATTTCAGAAGAACCAGATCACGTTGAACCAACTGCTATGCAAAGCTGGTATAACATTGTTTTGTTTAGGTAGCAAATGAGATAAAATGTATGTAAGGGTCTCATACGATCAATGAATGATATGTAATACAGCCCTTTTTGTTTGCTTTATATTCTTCTTAAAAAAACACACACCGTTGGAATTAATAAAAGAAGAAAGCGGTAAGAAAAGTATGACAGGCTCTAAATAAAAATCAATGATTGTCAATTGAAATGTATTTATTCTTAACCTCCTATGTTTCTGTAGGATTTCATGTTTTTCCTAAGTATTATTTTCAATTCAGTTACGAATTACAAAGTTAATTACTTAGTTAACAATGAAATCATCATATGATGTTAATGAAAATATTAGAATTACTTAATAGAAAAACACTAGGAGACCACATCATTTATCACGTCATATCATCGAGCTATTATAAACACAGGACTCGTAAATTCGTACTTACGGATAAAGGAATCAGTCTGAATTCCATTAGAAAATGCAGCTGTACAGTACGCTGGAAACATTTCGTGTTTAATGAGATCCACAATAGGTGAAAAAAAATAAACTGTGCACAAAATTCACTTCTTATATATAAAATCTTATTTTCCTTTTCGATTGTTTCGAGTATCGAGTTCTATTTCGTTTACCAAGAGAACGTTAACAGTTCTATCCCTAATAGTGTTTAGCTCAAAAAGGCACCACGTAATCGTCTTTCACGTCATTCTTCCTTGTCCAAATTTCTGGAAGACCTGCAAATTACTGTACCTGCGAACTAAGTTGTCATTCGGCGTGAAGGTCGATGGGGGCGACCGTAAAGGCATTTCCCATTTATGGTCTTTTTATTTATTTATTAATTTAGCCATCCGTGGACGTTTTAAAATGTATGGATGTTGTCGCTCCCATCGGCCACCGCGCCGAGTTTCAACTTAGTTTACGCATATAATATCCACCTACGCCTGACTTAACCCATTCCTTCTCCAGTCACATATAGCTTCAGATGTGGCAATACACTGCTGACAATTAAAACTTCAGCTCCAGCAACAATAGCCAATAAATAAATTTTGCTTGTTGTTAATATTGTTGCATGCCAATCTTGTGCAAGGCAGGCAAACGGTTAAAATTTTAGAAGTCCCAGAACGAAGCTACCTAGCCTACATTATGACTGTGTTGACACGAGGCGGACGAGGAAAAACATTTCACCATCGAGAGTGGGTCAAAGGAAAACACAACATCGGCGCTTCTGGTAAGGCAGACAGTGGACCCCAGCAGAATCGAAGTGGGGCAAGGCAGCTAGACAGCATCATATCACCTTCGTTCCGTGATGATATAAACGTTATTGCTGATCAACAATGCTATTGCTAATCAATTCTACCGTGTGCCTCATTCGAAAGAGGCCCCACAAACATAAGCAGCAATTCCGCTGAAATTGCACCGTCATCGTTTGACGCAACAGTGTGTTTCCGCGCGTCACTATGGCTGGAGTTCTGTGTTCAGTGACAGTTTATCGCTATCATGTCGAAGAGCGCGTGTTTCTTGTGAAACAATATTGGATTACTGGTTCCGTTACGATACGTCAGCGAACGTCTGTTGAACGATTTGGTGACCCCATATACCGTATCAATGATGCATAAAAAACTTGGTGGACAAGATGGACGGCAGTGGAACGGTGCTGGACCTTCACGGCGTGGGACGGCAACCATTATCAGAAGAAAATGTGACTGACGTGAAGCAACGATAGTTGGCCTCTCCTGCAATCTTTTCGAAGTTTATCTCAGGAAAGTGGAATGTCATGGAGCACATATCACAGAGCTGCGAAGAAAGCCATCATGTACCATACAGCTTTACAGTTGTTTAGGAACTGTACATGTTGCCGTTGGTTTCAGCAGTTTAGTTCTCAGAGGCCAGTAATTTTTCTGTATACGTGGTTCAATGATGAGGCGTGGTTCCAACTCTCTGGTTACGTAAACGCTCAGAATACACGTTTTTGGAGTAATAAAAATCCACATACACTGGCCGAGCAGCCCCTGTATTAACAAAAGATCGGCGTGTTGAGTGCAAAATCACAGTCACACCATCGGACCAATCTTTTTCGAGTCTACTGTGACAAATGCAGTTTACACCGAAATGTTTCAGGAATTTACGAACCAGTTGGACGATGAAGAACGTACCTTCGGCTGATACCAACAAGATAGCGCCACATGCCACACGCCTCGACTGACCATGGCTGATGTCGAATCATGTTTTCCCCGGCAGAGTGATTTCGCAATAACTGTGGCCCCAAGATCACCTCATTTAACACTACTGACTGTTTCCTTTGGAGTGGTCTAAATGGCAAGATATACAGGAGCACACCACACAACTAGGAAGATTTACGAGAGAACATAGTCCGTGAAATCCAGGTAGTGGCACCAAAGGTTCTGGTAGCAACATTAGAGAATCTGCAGCGTCGTCTTCATCTGTGTTTCGTGAACTGGGTGTTGTGTGACGTCCTTGGGTTAGTTAGGTTTAAGTAGTTCTAAGTTCTAGGGGACTGATGACCATAGCTGTTAAGTCCCATAGTGCTCAGAGCCATCTGAACCAGCCAACTGTGTTTACAGGTCGAGGGCGGTCACTTCCAGCACCCTTTGTGATTCACTTTTATTTACCCATGAACAACGTATGACATATTCATTTTATTTTCTCATTTTTATGCAAAGCCTTTAAGTCTAATTTAAGAAAATGTTTGTTTGTGGGGCCTCTTTCGAAAGGGTCTCCCCGTATAACAAACTCGTTAAGCAAGCACGGAAGAGTAAGAACCGCTGACACCTTCGTAATAGAAGACCTATGCAGCAATGACAAAGTGACGTCGGGTAAATACACTAATGGCCATTAAAATTTCTACACCACTAAGATGACGTGCGATAGACGCGAAATTTAACCGACCCGAAGAAGATGCTCTGATATGCAAATGATTAGCTTTTCAGAGCATTCACACAAGGGTGGCGCCGGTGGCGACACCTACAACGTGCTGAAAGTTTCCAACCGATTTCTCATACACAAACAGCAGTTGACCGGCGGTGCCTGGTGAAACGTTGGCGTCATGCCTCGCGTAAGGAGGAGAAATGCGTATCATCACGTTTCCGACTTTGATAAAGGTCGGATTGTAGCCTATCGCGATTGCGGTTTATCGTATCGCGACTTTGCTGCTCGCGTTGGTCGAGATCCAATGACTGTTAGCAAAATATGGAATCGCTGGATTCTGGAGGGTAATACGGAACGCCGTGCTGGATCCCAACGGCCTCGTATCACTAGCAGTCGAGATGACAGGCATCTTATCCGCATGGCTGTAACGGATCGGCAGCCACGTTTCGATCCTTGAGTCAACAGATGGGGACGTTTGCAAGACAACAACCATCTGCACGAACAGTTCGACGACGTTTGCAGCAGCATGGACTATCAGCTCGGAGACCATGGCTGCGGTTACCCTTGACGCTGCATCAGAGACAGGAGCGCCTGCAATGGTGTACTCAACGGCGAACCTGGGTGCACGAATGGCAAAACGTCAGGTTCTGTTTACAGCATCATGGTGGTCGCATTCGTGTTTGGCGACTTGGCGGTGAACGCACATTGGAAGCGTGTATTCGTCATCGCCATACTTGCGTATCACCCGGCGTGATGGTATGGGGTGCCATTGGTTACACGTCTCGGTCACCTCTTGTTCGCACTGACGAAACTTTGAACAGTGAACGTTACATTTCCGCTGTGTTACGACCCGTGGCTCTACCCTTCATTCGATCCCTACGAAACCCTACATTTCAGCAGGATAATGCACAACCGCATGTTGCAGGTCCTGTACGGACCTTTCTGGATACAGAAAATGTTCGACTGCTGCCCTGGCCTGTACATTCTCCAGATCTCTCACCAACTCTAAACGTCTGGTGAATGGTGGCCGAGCAACGGGCTCGTCACAATATGGCAGGCACTACTCTTGATGAACTGTGGTATCGTGTTGAAGCTGCACGGGCAGCTGTACCTGTACACGCCATCCAAGCTCTGTTTGACTCAATTCCCAGGCGTATCAAGGCCTTTATTACGGCCAGAGGTGGTTGTTGTGGGTATTGATTTCTCAGGATCTCTGCACCCAAATTGCGTGAAAATGTAATCACATGTCAGTTCTAGTATAAAATATTTGTCCAATGAATACCCGTTTATTACCTGCATTTCTTCTTGGTGGAGCAATTTTAATGGCCAGTAGTGTATTAGCCACTACTTCGCTCCATAAATACTGCAGCATTTTAGCTCGTAAGCCAACCGGTCAGATGTATCAGTCGCGTACGTACCATTCGTACTCCATTACCTGATTGCAGTAAAATGAAATGTGTCACAAGTCTGTTGTAGAATTCCTGCACGCTACTGAGTAACGACGGCCGCTACTGGGAGAGATAGTCACCACAATCACCAGTTGCAGAGTTCAGCCTGCCGCTGTCACAGATGGGTGGATTCCTGCGTCTTCCCCATCTCGCCGATTCAGGACACCAGCGCTTCTGATATTTTGGCAGAATGACCAGAGCCTCCCTGAATGGCAGGTCAAGATCACTGTACTACACTGCTACACGGGAAGCGTCGTCACGATTCAACAGATGACGAAGAACTGCAGCAAATGGGAGTGGACAGAGCATCTCCCAGATGGACGTGTGTGAGTCCAACACACGCGCCACTTCCACCCACTGCCACGACATTGCAACACGGCCAATGCCGGAGCCACAGTGGGCGGTGAACCGCCTCAGCTGGCCAGGAACGGCGAGTGCGGCCTTGGCTACCTAGAGCTGGCTGAAGGCCGCATACGACACAAATCCTCGACCGGCGTCGACAGCCGAAGCCAACAGCAAGTCAAGATTTATGGGAATAAATAATTAATTCTGAATCTTTTTTCACTGCGCCTACTACAGACAACAGCTCACCACCAAGAAAAAGCGGCAGGAAGAGAATTGGGAGAGTGCCTCCTGACACAGAACTATACCTGCTTCCGCCCTCCCATTAGTCGCTGAGACAGCTGGACATGCTTTGATTCGACTTTTCTGTTGGCAACGAGGCAAACTGAGTTCTGATGACAGGTATTCTACGCTGCTCGATCTCTGTACCAGAGTGTCTGGCAAGTGGTGATGTACCAGTCAATCACCAACCCATGACCAGACGTTTTCAGTGCGAGAGAGATCTGGAGAAAGTGCTGGTCAGGACAACATTCCAACACCTCTGTATAGAGGAAGGTCAGCACTACACAGGCAACATACAGTTTGCATTATCTGTTGAAAGATAGCATAACGAAGACCTCAAAGATGAGGCATAACCACAGACCTCAGTACATCAGAAATCTAACGCCTGCTGACCAAATTGCCAGCTGGGACGAAAAATAGTTGTTGCTGTTGTGTATCCAGTAGCACCACAGACCATCGCACCAGGTGCTGCACCAACATGACAATGAATTAATTCTCTCATAGTTCGTCCTCCTCCAGACATGCTGTACGCAGAGCCGGAAATTGTCTGAAAAGACACTGGGTGCACCATTGTGGGCGTACCTCTCTGCTGCCCCGTCAAGAGAAGCTGCAATTATGGCAGCTGTTTTGAACGTCCGTGTTCTTCCAGATGTCGTCATACTGTCCTTGTGAACCCTTGTGTTGCTCAAGTTACTTTCCATTAGGAACGTGGGTGCACTAAACGACTGTGATATGATTTTAAAACGATAGAGCACAGCAATCAGTCGTCCTTTTCTTGCAGGTTTTATTCGGCAAATCTAGATTTCGGTTAACGCCTAGCCATTATCATTGCACCGTTTCATAGTATCAATGCATGTTCTAGTACGTGAGCACACTGTTGTTCGGGCTTCTGTCACAGTACGTTCAAGTCTCACACACTGAAGCGCCAAAGAAACTGGTATAGGCATGCATACTCAAAAAGAGAGCTGTGTAAATAGGCAGAACACGGAGCTGGCGGAGTTGTTAGATCGGTTACTGCTACTACAATGCCAGGTTATCAAGATTTAAGTGAGTTTGAAAGTGGCGTTATAGTCGGCGCACAAGCGACGGGACACAGCATCTCCGACGTAACGATGAAGTGGGAATTTCCCCGTACGACTATTTCACGAGCGTACCGTGAATATCAGGAATCCGGTAAAACATCAAATCTCCAACATCGCTGCGGCCGCAAAAACATGCTGCGAGGACGGCACCAACGACGACTGAAGAGAATCGTTCAACGCAACAGAAGTGCAACTCTTCTGCAAATTGCTGCACATTTCAATGCTGGGTCATCAACAAGTGTCAGCGTACGAACCATTCCACGAAACATCATCGATATGTGCTTTCGGAGCAGAAGGCCCATTCCTGTACCCTTGATGGCGTGTACTGCACGACACGAGCTTTACGCCTCGCTTGGGTCCGTCAACACCGACATCGGACCGTTAATGACTGGGAACATGTTACCTGGTCTGACGAGTCTCCAGGAAAACTCTTCTGAGTTTAAACATTTCCGAAGGCCCCCAGACTCCCCAGACATGAACATTATTGAGCATATCTGGGATACGTTGCAACGTGCTGTTCAGAAGAGATCTGCACCCCCTCGTACGCTTAGGAATTTGTGGACAGCCTTGCAGGATTCATGGTGTCAGTTCCCTCCAGCACTACTTCAGACATTAGCCGAGTGCATGCTATGTCGTGTTGCGGCTTCTCTGCTTGCTCGCTGGGTCCCTGCACGATATGAGGTAGGTGTACCAATTTCTTTGGCTCTTCAGTGTACTTCGAATATCGTGAGGTCCACCACATCGAATACTGTGTACTACTGTTTGTAGCCAGACGAACTCTGTTGGTCAGTTTCATTACATTATGGACCGTCTGAAGGCACTGATTTCATTTCGCATGCCGCTCGCGTGATCATGACCATTTAGGGCAGCAACATCGCGGACCTACACTGGTGACCGACTGGGTCCCTGCACGATATGAGGTAGGTGTACCAATTTCTTTGGCTCTTCAGTGTACTTCGAATATCGTGAGGTCCACCACATCGAATATTGTGTACTACTGTTTGTAGCCAGACGAACTCTGTTGGTCAGTTTAATTACATTAGGGACCGCCTGAAGGCACTGATTTCATTTTGCATGCCGCTCGTGTGATCACGACCATTTAGGGCAGCAACATCGCGGATGTACACTGGTGACCGATAACATTATGACCACCTGCTTAGTAGCTAACTTGTCCGTCTATGGAAAGAAATGCATCACTGATTTTACGTATCAGAGATCCGAAAGTTTGTTGGTGAGTTTTTGGGGGTGTGTGACATTTGATGTCTACGCACAGGTCATGTAATTCACGTAAATAACATGTCGCTGATTTGCGTACGCCGTGCTGCCTCCGAATAGTGACCCAAGTGGGTTTTGTATGATTTGCATCTGGCGAATTTGGTCGCCAAGACTTCAACGTGAGTTCACTACAGCGCTCGTATGATCACTGTACCATGGTTTTGGCTCCGAAACGTGGATAATTATACAGCTGAAAGATGATGTCGCCGTCAGGGAAAACATCAATCATGAAGGTGGTTCGCAACTGTTAGCATGTCTTCGATTACTACCACAGGTCCCATGCAAGTGCAGGGGAAGGTCTCCTACAGCATAATACTGCTCTCACCAGCCTGTATTCATGGTGCAATGGACGTTGCAAAAAATCAGGAAAACTTAAGGCACACAGTAGATACGATTACGACACAAATGGACACTCTAAAACTTGGCTCAGAAAAACATACGGAGGAAATCAGCACATTATCGAAAAAAGTAGCCGAACTTTCGGATCAATTAACAAATAGACGATGATTTGAATGATACAAGACCAGTAGACTTTACTGACAGAGAGGAGTACGAGGAAATTAGGAAATTTGAACAGACTCAGAAACAAATTAACACACAACACAAAAGAGAAATATGGGAAGTAAAAGATAAGTTGGCATAGGCGATACAAGAATACATATGTCAGAGGACACTCGCGCTCCGATACGGGAAGAGGGACTTAGAAACACGGAAAACTCACACAGTAATAATACATGGTATTTCCGAGATAATGAAAGGAGTCGGCAGGGTGCACCGAGCCTTGAGATGGAACCGCCGACACGACGTAACGATGACCGATTTGCGACTCGGCGACACGATGACTTTGACTATAAGCTCTTCATCACAACGCGTAAATTTAAAACATTCAAGAAGTCTAGTAATGACATACATCCACAAGTTTGGTTTCATCAATTTTTCATTGTTTTCCTCTTCTTCTTCTTCTTCCGTGTCCGGATGCACCAATTATATCTTCCCTTCCCAGTAATTAGCAACGTAGATTGCTTTGTCATTGACTTTCAAAATATCATCTTTAGTGCATGTCATAGACATGTCTGGGCAGATCAGTAGGTGGTCCAAGTCCTGTATTGCTCCGCATTCACACCTATCGCTATCACTGTAATCCCATTTAAATAGGTTTGATTTGCACCCAGTTACTCCAGTGCGCAGCCGGTTTAATGACCTCCAAGTTGTAAAAGGTAGTTGAAATCCTGCAGATCCCTCCTCAAGTAGTTCCATTGTGGAGTGTGGCACCATTTCTTCCCAGAGAGATAGCCGCCTTGCGACGGGCTTGGTGGCGAGCTCTTCAGTAGTTTCCATGAAACTCCTGCGGGATTTCAGCCGGACACGTTGTTTTCGGTGCATATACATCGGGTGTCGAGGATCATTCTTTTGTTTTGATCTTTCGATCTCGGCGGCTACTTGTCTGCGGATAGTGGGTGGTGCTATGCCTATGATGGGGTAAATGATGTCTGTGGGAGTTGGTTTGAGGCATCCTGTGGCAATACGTACAGTTTCGTTTACGGCGACGTCAACTTGCTTAGCGTGGGCAGAGTTCCTCCAAACTGGCGCCGCATATTCCGCAGCTGAGATACTCAGCACCAGACCTGTGGTGCGCAAAACATGTGGTTGAGCTCCCCACGATGAACCTGTTAGCTTCCGCAGTATGTTGTTCCTGGCACAGACCTTTTTTTTAGTGTTGTGACAGTGCTGCTTAAAAGTAAGTGCTCTGTCCAATGTTACTCCCAGGTATTTTGGGCTGTTTGTATGTTTCAGCTCTTCCCCTTGCCACATGACTCGGAGTTTCCGTTTGGCTTGTTTGCTCCTAAGATGGAAGGCGGATACTTGTGATTTACTGGGGTTTGGTTTGAGATTATATTGTTTTCCTCAAAATTGGTCATTAGAGCATAGATTATAATTTATGTGTGGCTATTTAGAAAATGGACTAGCTGTAAGAATGTGATCAGTTATTCGCGACTGTCACAGTGAAGGAGATTTTTATGACGCCTTCCTTCCTGCATATTGGTCTCAGTCTACTCAAGATCGAGTAAAACAGTATTATAATTGTCTTGTGACAGCCAGAGCGAGAGCACCAGCAGCAGCGAGTACTGTTTGTATAAAGCGTTTATTTTGCATTTTGTTTACGACCTTCCACTAAGGAAGGGATTCTATTTGTGTTTATCTGCTCTGCATAGTAACTAACAGTTCTTGATAAAACTTTACGTAGTTTTCGTGTTAGATTTCTTAGTGTTTTCTTGATCGTTTAGAACAGAAAGCGCCCTAAAACCGTCTTTTGTTTGTTTCGCGGCCGTTAGCCACTAGTCACTTGAATCAGCAGTTGTCTTGTGACAGCCAGAGCGAGAGCACCAGCAGCAGCGAGTACTGTTTGTATAAAGCGTTTTTGTACTTATTTGCTGCGCTTAGCTTTTAAATAGTTTTTCTGGGAAAACCTAGCGTAGTTTTCGCGTCTCGTATTTCAGTGAGTGTTTCTTGATTATCAGAGTAGCTCATCAGAAGATTATCTTGGGAATTTGTCACCGTATAGAGTAGGGTAAACATAGTCATGTGTAGGGACTGTGGTTGTTGTGAGCGGACGCAAGGAGAATTGGCCACTCTTCGGGGGCAGGTGGAGGCTTTGTCTGTTAGGCTCATCGAGCTCGAGGCGCAGGCGTCGGCTCGTAGTGGCGTTGGGGCAACTGTGGTGAGACCTATGCCTACTTCGGTGGCCTTGGAATCACATGGAACCCCTGATGTCGCTGCGTCTTCCGGCAGTGAGCATCTTACCGGTCAGCCATCACTCCAGGGTGAATGGCGGACAGTGGTGGGCTCGCGCGTGCCTGGCCGAAAGGCGAAGGTGGGATCTGGCCGCGTGGCAGCTGCCTTACCCCTTTCCAACAGGTACGGGGTGCTTCCTAGTGGTGATGACATCGTTTCCGAGCCACCACAGGATGCCTCGCCTGTTGGGCCAGTGGCCGATTCTCCGGCAAGGTCCCGACAGTCACAGAGGGCGGGCCTATTAGTTATAGGGAGCTCCAACGTTAGGCGGGTTATGGAGCCCCTCAGGAAAATAGCGGGTAGGTCGGGGAAGAATGCCAGTGTGCACTCGGTGTGCTTGCCGGGGGGTCTCGTCCGTAATGTGGAGGAGGCCCTTCCGGCAGGTATTGAACGCACTGGGTGTGACCGGCTGCAGATAGTAGCACATGTCGGAACGAATGACGCCTGCCGCTTGGGTTCTGAGGCCATCCTTGGTTCCTTCCGGCGGCTGGCTGATTTGGTGAAGACAACCAGCATCGCACGCGGAGTGCAAGCTGAGCTTAATATCTGCAGCATAGTGCCCAGAGTCGATCGCGGTCCTCTGGTTTGGAGCCGTGTGGAGGGTCTAAACCAGAGGCTCAGACGACTCTGCGACTATAATGGTTGCAAATTCATCGACCTCCGTTATTGGGTGGAGAACTGTAGGGCCCCCCTAGACAGGTCAGGCGTGCACTACACACCGGAAGCAGCTACTAGGGTAGCAGAGTACGTGTGGCGTGCACACGGGGGTTTTTTAGGTTAGAGGGACCCCCCCTTGGGCGAAACGATAAAATACCTGACGGCTTACCAGAGAGGACATTATCATCGTTGATAAAGAACGTCCGTCCTCAGAGACCAAAAACAGGAAAAGTTAACGTAATATTGGTAAACTGCAGGAGTATCCAGGGCAAGGTTCCTGAATTAGTATCTCTTATTGAAGGAAATAGTGCGCATATAGTATTAGGAACGGAAAGTTGGTTAAAACCGGAAGTGAACAGTAACGAAATCCTAGACACAGAATGGAATATA
This sequence comes from Schistocerca serialis cubense, assembly GCF_023864345.2. Classification (NCBI taxonomy): domain Eukaryota; kingdom Metazoa; phylum Arthropoda; class Insecta; order Orthoptera; family Acrididae; genus Schistocerca; species Schistocerca serialis. The sequence continues at coordinate 1,102,444,849 of NC_064639.1, forward strand.
TACCGCAAGGATAGGATAAACGCCAATGGTGGAGGAGTATTTATAGCAGTAAAGAATTCAATAATATCCAGTGAAGTTATTAGCGAATGCGAATGTGAAATAATCTGGGTTAAGTTAAGTATCAAAGGTGGGTCAGATATGATAGTCGGATGCTTCTATAGACCACCTGCATCAGCAACCGTAGTAGTTGAGCGCCTCAGAGAGAACCTGCAGAACGTCGTGAAGAAGTTTCGTGATCATACTATTGTAATAGGGGGAGACTTCAATCTACCAGGTATAGAATGGGATAGTCACACAATCAGAACTGGAGCCAGGGACAGAGACTCTTGTGACATTATCCTGACTGCCTTGTCCGAGAATTACTTCGAGCAGATAGTTAGAGAACCAACTCGTGAAGCTAACGTTTTAGACCTCATAGCAACAAATAGACCGGAACTTTTCGACTCCGTGAATGTAGAAGAGGGTATCAGTGATCATAAGTCAGTGGTTGCATCAATGACTACAAGTGTAATAAGAAATGCCAAGAAAGGAAGGAAAATATATTTGCTTAACAAGAGTGATAGGGCACAAATCGCAGAATATCTGAGTGACCACCATCAAACGTTCATTTCTGAGGAAGAGGATGTGGAACAAAAATGGAAAAAATTCAAAAACATCGTCCAGTACGCCTTAGATAAGTTCGTACCGACTAAGGTCCAAAGCGAGGGGAAAGATCTACCGTGGTATAACAATCATGTACGAAAGGTACTACGGAAACAAAGAAAGCTTCATCATAGGTTTAAGAGTAGTCGAATCATAGCTGATAAGGAAAAGCTGAACGAAGCGAAAAAGAGCGTAAAGAGAGCAATGAGAGAAGCATTCAACGAATTTGAACATAAAACATTGGCAAACAATCTAAACAAGAACCCTAAAAAGTTTTGGTCATATGTAAAATCGGTAAGCGGATCTAAATCCCCTATTCAGTCACTCGTTGACCACGATGGCACCGAAACAGAGGACGACCGAAGAAAGGCAGAAATACTGAATTCAGTGTTCCGAAACTGTTTCACTGCGGAAAATCGTAACACGGTCCCTGACTTCAGCCGTCGCACGGACGCCAAAATGGAAAATATTGAAATAAACGATATCGGAATTGAAAAACAACTGCTATCACTTAGTAGCGGAAAAGCATCCGGACCAGACGAGATACCCTTAAGATTCTACAGTGATTATGCTAAAGAACTTGCCCCCTTTCTATCAGCAATTTATCGTAGATCGCTGGAAGAACGTAAAGTACCTAGCGACTGGAAGAAAGCGCAGGTCGTTCCCATTTTCAAGAAGGGTCATAAATCAGATGCGAATAATTATAGGCCTATTTCGCTTACGTCAATCTGTTGTAGAATAATGGAACATGTTTTGTGTTCTCGTATTATGACGTTCTTAGATAATACAAATCTCCTTCATCATAACCAACATGGATTCCGCAAACAGAGATCATGTGAAACTCAGCTCGCCCTATTTGCCCAAGAAATTCACAGTGCCGTAGACACTGGCGAGCAGATTGATGCCGTATTCCTGGACTTCAGGAAGGCATTTGATACGGTTCCGCACTTACGTTTAGTGAAAAAAATACGAGCTTACGGAATATCGGACCAGGTTTGTGATTGGATTCAGGATTTCCTAGAAGAAAGAACACAACATGTCATTCTTAACGGTTCAAAATCTGCAGATGTAGAGGTAATTTCGGGAGTACCGCAGGGAAGCGTGATAGGACCTTTATTGTTTACAATATACATAAATGACTTAGTTGACAACATCGGTAGCTCCGTGAGGCTATTTGCAGATGACACGGTTGTCTACAAGAAAGTAGCAACATCAGAAGACTCGTACGTACTCCAGGAGGACCTGCAGAGGATTAATGCATGGTGCGACAGCTGGCAGCTTTCCCTAAACGTAGATAAATGTAATATAATGCGCATACATAGGGGCAGAAATCCATTCCAGTACGATTATGCCATAGGTGGTAAATCATTGGAAGCGGTAACGACCGTAAAATACTTAGGAGTTACTATCCGGAGCGATCTGAAGTGGAATGATCACATAAAACAAATAGTGGGAAAAGCAGGCGCCAGGTTGAGATTCATAGGAAGAATTCTAAGAAAATGTGACTCATCGACGAAAGAAGTAGCTTACAAAACGCTTGTTCGTCCGATTCTTGAGTATTGCTCATCAGTATGGGACCCTTACCAGGTTGGATTAATAGAAGAGATAGACATGATCCAGCGAAAAGCAGCGCGATTCGTCATGGGGACATTTAGTCAGCGCGAGAGCGTTACGGAGATGCTGAACAAGCTCCAGTGGCGGACACTTCAAGAAAGGCGTTACGCAATACGGAGAGGTTTATTATCGAAATTACGAGAGAGCACATTCCGGGAAGAGATGGGCAACATATTACTACCGCCCTCATATATCTCGCGTAATGATCACAACGAAAAGATCCGAGAAATTAGAGCAAATACGGAGACTTACAAGCAGTCGTTCTTCCCACGCACAATTCGTGAATGGAACAGGGAAGGGGGGATCAGATAGTGGTACAATAAGTACCCTCCGCCACACACCGTAAGGTGGCTCGCGGAGTATAGATGTAGATGTAGATGTAGATAATGATGACGAAACATTTCGAACAGTATGAATCTTCCTGCCCTGTAAAATGTTTTGAGGATATGTTACACACGAACCAGTATTTGTCAAACCCATACAGCCCCTCAGAACTTATTCGCATTTGCTTAATTAAATTTCCTGAACACTTAAGACATATTATTTTAGCTGGACGTTGTGAAGATGACATCAAAGCTTTGCAGGGACGTTTGCAAGAACTGGAAATCGACACGGACAATTGCAGGATGCGAAAACAGGAAAACAACAACAATTACTGGTCACATCCATCACAATTTCGTGACGACAGAAACAGCCGTACACACGACAAGGCTACAGTGATAATGCAAATCGTGGCCAAAGTAGACACCACCCGTATGACAACCACTGGCAGAATAACAATAATTACAGAGAAAGATCACATTTCTGTGTAATGACTATGACAGAGACAACCATAGAAATAGACAATGTGGGAACCAGAATAATTATTATCAAGGAAGACAAAATGACTTCAGGCGCAACAGTCCACCTCGTAATTACGATTCTGGGACAATTTCTCCACCACTTAATCGACAAGAAAGAAATTACAGACATTATCGACAAGACGACAGACGCTGTAGTCCTCACAACAGACCTGAATTTTATCAGAACTGGCGTCATTCAAATAGGGCAGGGCCCTCTCGACAAGCTGAAATTGTAGAAATTAGACCTCCAAGTCCCAGTAAAGATGCACAACAACAAAGAAATAATAGACAATGACTTGCACTGCAGGCAGCCACAAAACGTACTTATGAAGCTGACGACGTAGCTGCCATGACTATCAATTATGTGAAAATGCAAGACATTAGGGACATTTTACTCCAGGAATATGACATGAAACGGAACAATACTGCATATCCTGTAAATCACATCACAACAAATGACATAAAATTTATGGCATTACTTGACTCCGGAAGTCCTATTTCGATAATTAGTAAATCGAACGATTGCCCCACACTTTCTTTACCTAAGATTAAAGTACAAGGTGCAATTTCTGGAAAAAGTGTAGAAGTTCGTCAATAAAAACTAACTTAGAATTATTTTGTCAAAGCCACAGATTTATTATGAATTTTCTTATTGTTCCATTATTATCGACGGAGATCATATTAGGTGTAGATTTTTTGAATGAGTTTAAAGCAATTTTAAACTTCCACAATGCTGAAATAAGTTTAGAGAAAGAAGATATCGGCTTTCAAACCATGACGCAGAAATCAATCGGCATTACCTTTTATCAGATCACAGTTTGAAACTTTCGACGGAATTTGACGCTAGTAATCACTTTGCAAGTACTGACAGGGATGATATTGATGACACATTAGATACTAACGTTTTAATTCAGAAAAAATTCAAACAATTGAGAACTGTAAAGACACTAATAGGCAGTACGTTTTTGACATCTCAAAATCACATTCCACAGGTTTTACTCACAAAATAGGATTTCGGTACAAATTTCACAAAACTATTGACTTTCTTTTAAAAAAATTCTGTAAACTTTACTTCTACAGACTAGAGTAATTGAAACGCTTGGCCTTAACACTGACTGCTGAAGAATTACGTTTCCCAACATCAAATATCTGTAAAATTTCATGATTCATTGAAATTTATTAGGAATTAAATGTGTGTGATATACTGGGACAGGTGTGAAGATCAAGTTCTTTGTCAAGACCTTAAAATCATACTTAACGATGCAGTGTAAACAGTATGTATAAAACTTAGTGTACAGAATTGTAACTGAGTCAGTAAAAAGTAGGTATAACAACCGTGCAGAATCGAACCCTAGACCTTTATCCAGCACATAATCACGAATTGTATATGCTACCCTACACCACAGCGTACGTGTGGGTGTCAACTGATGTACTTATGCTTGTATTTAGCGTAGTTAATCATGTAGTAGTCATTCCTCCACATTTATTGGCTGTTAAAAGTTCTTGGTCATGTAAAAACATTCGTATTTAATTTATTGATGAGACAGTCGAATGATCCTCTGCTCATTCACGTGTATTCGAAGAATTTGAACATTTCTTCGGCAGCATTCATTCGTGGGATAAATTCCGTTTTACCTGAATTTTAAAACGACACGTCACCTCGTACGTGGACGATATTTTAGTGGCAGAAGCTTCTTGGGAACAACATAATCGTATCCTCAACACTTTGTTACGTATTTTTGCTGAATCTGGGATTACAGTTTACTTGGAAAATCTGAATTCGGTAGGACAAAGGTGAAGTTTTTGGGTCACATTATTTCTTCTGAGGGGATTCAGCCAGATCCTGTTGGGAGCAATCAGAGCTATTGCTGCTCCATCCACAAAAAGACAAGTTCGCAGTTTTGTAGATCTCGTGAATTTCTGCCGTCGTTTCCTCAATATGCAAATTCTAGTAACTCCAAAACTTTGTTCTCTCACTGGCAAAACCACTATTTGGAACTGGGACGAACAAGCTTAGCGCGCCAATCTTAGCTCACCCAGATCTGTCACAGAATTTCTGTCTTAGCACAAATTCTTCTAAAGTTGATCATGGTGCCCATTTATTTCAAGAAGCTATAGAACATGACATTACTGTTCAGAAAACCAACACTTTTGCTAGCCATGCGCTAACAAAGTCTGAGAAAAATTGTTCCGTCACTGAATTGGAAGCTTTAGGTATCGTTTGAGCATTTGACAAATTTCGTCTCTTTCTTTCTGCCAAACATGTAAAAGTTTATAGTGATCATCGAGCATTGCAATTTCTTATGTCTTCAAAATTAAGTCATGACATGTTGAAACGTTGGACATTGTTTCTGCAAGTATTCCGCTTCACAATAGTGTACATTCCTGGCACAGATAACATTGATGTGGACGCCGATTCACGTGCGCCGGCTGGCCTTGAGAAAAGCAACACAGAAGCTAACTTTGAGAAAAATTTCAGTATTCTTGACATTTAAAAAGTAGCTTTTGAAAACTTCGTCAGTGAATCTTTAAATGACATTGCTCATGAGCCAGACAAGGATCCTATTTGGAAAGATATTAATAGTAAATGGCATGAAAAGATACACAGATTCGCCATTATTATCTAGTTAGAAATAACATACCCTGGAAAAGTTGCACTGTTGATGATAAGCTACGGGTACTTCGTATTCCTCACGATTTTGTTAATACGCTCAACTGGTACATTCGTTTCAGCTACGCTTATTTTGGTCCACGAAAATGTTATCATATTCTTCGGACGACTTGTTATTTTAACAACATGGAACAGAGAATTAAAAGAGTTTTGTCTATTTGCAAACTTCGTCAAAAAGCTGTACCGTCTACCATCTCACATCGTGCTCCATTGTTTCCTATTATTCCTATTAGATTAAAAGAATTAGCTGCAGTTGACCTTCTCGGACCCCTTGTTAAAACATTGAACGGATTTTCCTACGCTCTCGTCGCAGCTGAGCTTACTTCAAAATTTGTTTCTTTCACATCGTTACGCAAAGCCGCTGGACGTTCTGTATCCAACGCCGTTGTTAAAAATTTCTTACGTGAAGTTGGACACGTTGGCAAGGTCATTTCAGATGAAATGAAATGATCTTAAGGTCACCGTATTGCAAGTCTTTTTGGCTGACGCCACTTCTGCGACTTGCGTGTCAATGATGATGAAAGACACACAACACCCAGTCCCCTGCCGGGAATCGAACCCCGGCCCCCTTGCTTGGTAGGCTGTATCGCTACGGCTGCGCTACGGAGGCGGACGTCATTTCAGATAATGGACCACAATTCAGATCTGCTATTTGGTCACGCATGCTTCGGAATAGTAGAATCAAACCTGTTTTTATTTCATTGTGCTCTCCACATTATAACACGTCTGAGTGCACTACGAAAGAAGTTAATAAGATTTTCAGACATTTTTGTCACAAGAAGCATCAGTATTGAGACATATATTTACACTTATTTCAAAATGTACTGAATGAAATGCCTCTTGACTCCACTGCTTTACCACCTAGTCTTGTACTGAAGAATGAGCAACCACCGAACAGAATCAGAGAGCTTGTACCTTTTCCGAGTAGACGTAAACTTCGGCATAAAGACATAACGGATTTGGCAATTAAAATATAAATTCTGCTGCAGACAAAAGGAGAAAACTACACAGTAAAAAGTTCAAATGGCTCTGAGCACTATGAGACTTAACTTCTAAGGTCATCAGTCCCCTAGAACTTAGAACTACTTAAACCTAACTAACCTAAGGACATAACACACATCCATGCCCGAGGCAGGATTCGAACCTGCGACCGTAGCGGTCGCGCGGTTCCAGGTTGTAAGGCCTAGAACCGCTCGGCCACCCAGGCCGGCAAACTACACAGTAAGATAAATGCAAAGAAACTATAAATTAGTCAAAAAGTTCTCATTAAGGCCGATTCGTTGTCATGAAGAAGAAACATCTGAGTCATAAATTCTTTCTGATTTACAATGGACCTTACAGGATCCGACGTATATCGCATGATAATTGCGTTGAAGTTGAAACTCTGCATACTAAGAAAAGTAAAGGATTACACCACATTTGTCATGTATTGAGAAATAATTTGCTTTCTGACTTAGTCCTTGCTATAAATTTTTTTCTCTTCAAGTTACTATTACGCGTTGTCGCATTTCGAAACTGTTAGCATGCAGCGATGTTTTGAAGTCAACTATACTGTCAAGAACCTATGGAACGTATTAAGACAGTAATTTTTTCGAGTACAATTTTATAGCGAACAGACGACACAGTCTTATTGTGAGTACATTTTCGCTTGTTAGTTGCACGACTACTTCACGACTATAATGCTCACATTCTTGGAACATATATTGATAATGAGGTTTATTGCAACATTTTGGTTTACTTGAAAAGACTTTTTTAATTAAAGTACTTTCTGAGAGGTCACAGATGACATAGTATTTGGTTTGTTTGACAGCTACACGATTATATTAAGATGCTACTTATGAGTGACACAATTTTCATTATTGCTTTTACACTGTATCTGTTTTATGTCTGCACAGTTATTCTACATTCTTCTGAAAAGTAAAACACGTTTTGGTAATGACTTTTGTGACGTGTGTACAATGAGACAGTTATTTTCGTAACTCAACAATACGTTACAGTACAGTACTTTCAAGATCACGACAATGAGCGTAATGTCTACGACGTTTATTCGCATAGCACTTTACTTTTGTATATGACAAGGTAAGTACATTGATTTTGAGAACTTTGCTTGTGAACTACGATAACTACAACACTTGACACATTTTTACCTTTAAACAATGACTGAAATATTGTTACAGCAAGAAGCACAATTTAGCGCTGCATGATACGTATTTGAGTGATTACTTTTTGTATTTGAAACATTATTATAAATACTTTGGAACTACAGTGATACAGAGAAGGTTTTCGGTGATGGATTTCGTTCCACAGTTTTAATCTGTAAGATCTGAGGCATAATTAGATTATCCCTCATGGAGGTACGTCTACTCTGTGTACAGCTAATATGGTATTTGCTTATACAGTTTTATAGATCGGTACCATATTTCTGTAAAACGTAATTACACAGCTATTTGCTCATTTAACAGAGAGAAATGAACGTTTTTACTACGTCTCTGACACTTGTCTAGGTAATTACACAGTTGGATTACTTCCCATTTATGAAATTGTACTTTGTCTGCATTTTGTGAACTGTTCACATACAAGGTGTTACAAAAAGGTACGGCCAAACTTTCAGGAAACATTCCTCACACACAAAGAAAGAAAATATGTTATGTGGACATGTGTCCGGAAACACTTACTTTCCATGTTAGAGCTCATTTTATTACTTCTCTTCAAATCACATTAATCATGGAATGGAAACACACAGCAACAGAACGTACCAGCGTGACTTCAAACACTTTGTTACAGGAAATGTTCAAAATGTCCTCCGTTAGCGAGGATACATGTATCCACCCTCCGTCGCATGGCATTCCTGATGCGCTGATGGAGCCCTGGAGAATGGTGTATTGTATCACAGCCGTCCACAATACGAGCACGAAGAGTCTCTACATTTGGTACCGGGGTTGCGTAGACAAGAGCTTTCAAATGCCCCCATAAATGAAAGTCAAGAGGGTTGAGGTCAGGAGAGCGTGGAGGCCATGGAATTGGTCCCTCCTCTACCAATCCATCGGTCACCGAATCTGTTGTTGAGAAGCGTACGAACACTTCGACTGAAATGTTCACGAGGTCCATTGTGCATGAACCACATGTTGTGTCGTACTTGTAAAGACACATGTTCTAGTAGCACAGGTAGAGTATCCCGAATGAAATCATGGCAGTGAATCGAGGAAGTACAGTACATACTGACGAAACTAAAATGAAATCTAACATGGGAATTAAGCGTTTCCGGACACATGTCCACATAATATTTTTTCTTTATTTTTGTGTGAGGAATGTTTCCTGAAAGTTGGGCTGTACCTTTTTGTAACACCCTGTATACGTTCGGGGCCGTTGTGACACTGCGAGAGCTTTAAGTGACGTATGTTGCAGGCGATCATGATTTTTGAAGTACTTTTTTTTTAATAAGGAAGCTACGACGATTTTGAGATTTCATTGATGTGTTATGATATTATTAGGACGACGATGTGTATTATGTCGTCAAGATATGGTTATGGTCAATATGAAAAGTGAGTATATGTGTATATACAGGGTGAGGCAGTGAAACGGCACGATTTTGTAAAACCACCAAAGATTTATTTACAAGTAAAATCATAATAGTTGAACATGGATCTCAAGTACAAGAGTGGAAATTAAAGATTTAACTTAAAAACAATCATTTTTTAAATATGGTGTCAGTGAGGTGTCGTCCTTGGTTTTGCACACATTCTCTAAGCCTGAGATGAAATTGTCCCATGACGTTTCGTAGCATCTGTACTGGAATGTTGTTAATTTCCTGTCGAATTCGCTCCTTCAGGTCTTCTTTTGTTCTTGGTGGATTTTCCTGGAAGACTTTGCACTTGAGGTAGCCCCAAAGAAAAAAGTCTGGTGCCGTCAGATCTGGTGAACGGGCAGGCCAGGGGAAATCGTCATTCCTGCTGATTAGACGTCGTGGAAATGCAAGTCTGAGCAATTCCATTGAGACATTAGCAGTATGGCTTGTTGCACCATCTTGCTGGAAGAGTGTTTCAGCATCTGGATCATGTCGATCAATTCCAGGCAGACCAAAAATGGTCAACATGTCAGCATAACGTCCAGAGTTTACCGTCACTGTGTTGCCATCTTCATCTTCAAAAAAATAGGGCCCCACGATTCCACGAGATGACATTGCGCACCAGACTGTTACTTTTTCAGAATGGAGAGGTTTTTCATGAAGTTCGTGCGGGTTATCTGAGGACCAATATCTGAAGTTTTGCTTATTTACGTACCCACTAAGATGAAAGTGGGCTTCATCACTCATCCATAAGTTATGCACTCTTTCTTCATTTCGTTCAATAACGTTAAGCATTGACTGGCAAAAGCGTATACGGTTATTGTAGTCATTAGGTTTAAGGGCTTGCACTACCTGAATTTTCTATGGATGATAGTGAAGGTCACTCTTCAAAGTCCGTCTTACTGATCGATTGCTGAGACCAAGTTCTGCGCTGTGCCGTCTCGCGGATTTTCGCGGACTTCATCCCAACGCTTCGCGCACACGATTAATGTTCTCGGGTGTCCGGATTGTTTTTGTGCTGCCGCCTCTTTTCTTTGTTGTGCTAGCAGTAGCTTCAAAGGTTTTAATCCAAAGGAGAATGGCTTTCCTTGATGGCACGGGAGCCCGTGGCGGCAGGTTGAATTCACGACGAAAGGCGCGTTGAGCACCAACCACACTATCCGTGTTTTTGTAATATGCCTTTACGGCATATGCACGTTGCGCACTCGACCAACGCTCCATGGCTACTGAAACTTCCACCACTCTAGACGCCAAAGGTCACTTCCCCCACTCTCGCAACCCCCCTCCGCACCCGACAACCACTATCGAAATCGTGCCGTTTCACTGCCTCACCCTGTATGTGAATGTGAGTACCAGAATGCCGGCGGAAATTTTTGGACACTTATTGATGAGATTTCATTTCTCCCGTAATTTTTCATCCAGTGAAATTTTTTTATTTGTATAAAACTGTCATTGTTGCTGAAAGTGTTATCGTAAATATGTTGGTAAAGAGGGTATGTGACCTTGACATAATGCTCTGCTGTGCTGAGCTGTGCACTAGCTTCCTTGAAATACACTCATTGTTGTGTTGCCTGTCAACTTTACTGGTGCCACTTCAGCCGCTTTTAAGCTCGCTACACTCCCGCAAGCGCTCGCATAGTTGTAGAAAAGAAAGGGCGTTGACCTCGTTATTGACATTTCTTTGCAGAACACACCACAAATACGGCATACGCTATTACTTGTAAAAACATGATTACACTTCGGAGTTTGAACTTTGTGCTACTTACTGAACTGCTTACGAATTGATGACTAATATTCTTACATTTACACACCTGACCATGACAAGTGTCTCTCTACGAGAGTTGGGAGAATTTCTACTTACTTATGAAATGCCACATGGCTATTGATGATGTTTGCATGTTTTGCTTTGTACATATTTGCTTATTTTATTTGATATCTGGTTTATAGCTGCGCTGCAGCAGTGGTTTTATAAAATAAAATTCAATACATATGCTAATGTGAAGGAGAAGGGACTAGTAACAGGAATTGCATACATAATTTTCTTTTCAAGGACCTGGTAATTTTTTGTAGAATAAGTTGTTGTGGTGCACCACTTTAGTGTTATGATCTGACATAGAATCATTGCATTTCACATGAGAGATAATATAGATCTTGTTCCTTGTGCTGGCGCTTTGCATAATTTTGATGACCACAGATGCACACATGGTTACACACATATTTCCCTTATCTGCATTGCTGTCTTTACTGTAATATTTTTTTCTGCTTGTGCTTTGTCATATTTAGGTACAAGTTATTGCATTTTCTGCTGATATTTGTCAGGCAATTTCCTACTGAATTTTACTTTGTGTAACCGTGCTAAGCCAGTTTTACCACTGATTTACCTTTCTTGTTTGCTGCATATTGCCTTATATTAGTTGTAATGTTGCATTTGCTTTGCTAATTCAGATATGCTGCTGTTTCTTTTGGCAATTGAATTTTTGTCATTGTTGGTTGTGTTAATTTTGTTGTGCCGCTGCATTGCCCCATTCTTTATTTTATGTATCTGAACTCAGTAGATATAAGTTAGCTTAAGAGGGGGTATGCTATATAAGAAAATGAGTTATGATGAGTTGAGAAAAAATGCATTGAGAAGCTATAAGGAAAAGGTCTGGCCAAAGAGTATTGTATGATGAGGAACAATTTTTTGAAAGAGGAAATGAACAGGTACAAGTAGGGTATAGTGACAACAGGTTTAGGTAGGACCTTCTTGGAAACGAATCATAAGGTTGAAAGTATAAATACAGCTAGCATGCTTAGATAGGATTTTTTTTGTGGAAACTAATTTTGAAGTAAGAGAGGTCTGATAGAATTAAATGAAGTTTTGGTTGGAAATGAAGTAGATTTGGTTGAAAGTAAAGGAGATATGTGCATGAAACATATTTTTGAAACGAGAAAAATGAAACAGAGGTATAAAATGTACATCACGAGTACTGCAGTATCAAATATTAGACTTACACTTTGACACAAGTTGGTCATATTGTATGTATCAAATCTCAAAGACTATATGACTGCGTTAGTGCTTGCACATGTGTTGATAATTGAGCAAGGGACTGGTTAACAGCATTGCTCGTTATAAGAATATTGCAAAAAAAAGTTACTTAGTGCACAGGTGATGATTTAGGAACTTGTATTATGCATCAATACTGACTACACAGTAGTGGCTCATGGACTTGCTACAGTAGCCTCAAGACTCTTCAATTGTGATTGTGCACCCACACAGTCATAACGGATGGATGCTAGCCATCTCTACAAGGACTACAGTGGGTCTGCACCTTTGGTTGCCCACTACTATCGTAGTCTCTACTAAGACTGTAGTGGGTCTGCTCTGCGGTAACCCACCCATGCTATTAACATTCTTCAAGATTTCGATTGATTCTACAGTTGGTCTGCTCTGTGGTGACCAACCAATGCTACCAGTATTCTTCAAGACTTCGACTGATACTAATGTGGGTCTGCTCTGTTATGGCCCATTACCAATCTTACGATACCAACTGAAATGTTCATGTCAAGAGTCAGCACTGTGTCTCCGTGTGGAGAAGAACACTACTTCTTCAAGACTGCATGGTTGTTCACTACTGGCGTAGACTTCTCTTCTGATGAATTATTAAGACTATCTTTAGGGACTGTGAGGAGAATTTTTACTTTATTGACCAACGGTATATTACTTAACCTTTGTGTGCATCTGCTCTATTTGATACTGTCGATATAAAAATTTTAACAACTTAGTCTTGGCCACTGCCCAAAAAACACTGTAAAATTTTTTGATGGAAGCAAGGGGGCTATGTAAGTAGGCTGTTTGTTCGATGGCAGCGCTATAGATTGTGTTAACATCGCTGACAGTGCTCTGCATGAGATTCTGTGGTTGGACGGACTAGAAGTTAGCGAGTGGAGACTGCGTTGGTAGGACATGCATTGTAAAGTGAGATGCGAGGAAATGTAAAATGAGGATGGATGTTGTTGGTAATGTTTGGGTTGTAGAATTATTGACAACTATATAATTTTTAGAACTGGATGTCACATGAATAAGGTAAAATTTTCTAAATGCGTTGTTTGCTCTTCAACAAAATCTTTCCTTTGCTAACCATATGCCTCCTAGTAGTTAGAATCTACAGTAGCTAGAATCGTTTTATTTAGCTGGCTATAGTTGCTGGTTGCTGTAGTTCGTGTTATGAAAATTTTCTATGAGGTAAGTCACTTATAAAAATATGGGGTTCGTGATTGAAATGAGTTTAGGCAATTAACAGAGTTGGAGGTAGTTTCATATTTCTTTAATTTCATATTTTTGGGTTTTTATTATTGTTAGGATTTCTTGCAGTTCAGGACCATTCTTTTGTGTCAATTATTGGAAGTCATGTTGTCACTGTATAGCAGTCAGAATGCGTTGGGCTTGTATATTGTGGATAATAAATGAATAGGTTAAGTATGAGTTGTCTTTGTAACGGAAAATTCCGTAGGTCAGTGTTTAAAATGATAAAAATAAATAAAGACATAGTTTCACTGTAGTACACGAACATTCGACCAGCTTCACCGTTTTCATGATACTCTTTGTCTGCTCCGCTTACTCGCTTTTGTTACCGTGTGACATGGCCACCAGGCGGCGTCCACCGTCGCGGTGGGCAGTGGTCATAATGTTTTGGCTTATTAGTGTATGAACCATTGTCGACAGCCCACGATTCCGCAGCTGTCGAGTTACGACACATGTTGGTAGCCGTTGCTCCTTCATTCTCGTACATTCAAATGTGATTTCTGGATGCTATGTACCCTTTACTTCTACACAGAATGTAGATGACGTTACTCCTACTTACTTTGTGAGGTTGCGCTGATATTTGCACATCAAGGCATGTAGCACACATCATGTGAGATTGATCTTTGTTTCATGCCGTCTTTATGGTTTGTAATTATAAAGGACAGCTATGTAGAAGGAAATTACAAGCTGCCAAAAGTGGCAAATAATGTGTTTGCCCCAACAATTCACATTCTTCAAATATCACAGTTTGCCCCTCCAATAAAACACAGTTGTGGTAGGCGCGTCGTCCTGGAGGTAAGTGACAAAGGAGTGGTCGGCAGTAAAAAGTGCTCTAGTAGGTACCAGCTGAGAAAACTGGCCTTGCATGGGTGTTTATTTATTCTACTCCTCAATTAGTCTATCTCCTGCTCCATCCTCTGCCTGTCCATCTCCCCCTCACTCTGTCCATCTCCTCTTCCCACTCTTTCCATGTACATCTCCTCCTCCCCCCTAATATGCCAATTTCCTCTTCCCCCTCTCTGTCTGTCCATCTCCTCATCCCTTCTCTCTCTCCACCTCCTCCGCCCCTACTCTATGCCCATCACCCCATTATCACCCTCCACTCACACACTATTGGGAGGCTGATGGTTTTCATCCCCAAAGTATTTCTTTCCAGACAGTAACAAGTGTACCAGGTTATGCTGAAATCGATCCAGACATATATGTCATGCATATCACACACATTTACGTCCAATTCTTTTCTGTTTTACATCATACCACTCCACACAGCATGTTAAAAATTTATCTGTGATATTCAGCTGTGTGGCTTGATCTTCGATCCTGAAACACGTTACCAAAATTACAGGCTGCAGTGCTCAAAAAAAAAATGGCTCTGAGCACTATGGGACTCAACTGCTGAGGTCATTAGTCCCCTAGAACTTAGAACTAGTTAAACCTAACTAACCTAAGGGCATCACAAACATCCATGCCCGAGGCAGGATTCGAACCTGCGACCGTAGCGGTCTTGCGGTTCCAGACTGCAGCGCCTTTAACCGCACGGCCAATTCGGCCGGCTGCAGTGCTCATTCTCATAGCATAGTTAAAACATCAAAAGTACAAATAAGAGACAAACTTAACTTCATACTTCTAAATGTATTCCAAGTCAACTATATAAAGGAAATTTACATCAACAGACCGTTTTCAAACATTTTTCGTTACCCTTCTTATCCACATCCCCACCCCTGACAATAGTGGAGAATCTTACTCACTCAGAGTTATTTAAGTCATGAAGCTAATAAATTTTGTTGAAATTACTACAGATGTTCCTGAGTTATGATTCACTGTTACCCCGTTTTTATTACAACCTCTATGGGAAGTATTAGGTTCTGAGCCCCATAGTGCTTACTGGGCAATAAGTAACCATCAAATCCCTGATTCTTTAAAGAATCGAACTCCCTGACTTGAAGACTAGTTTGATGCAGCTCCCACGCTACTCTATCATGTGGAAGCCTCTTCATCTGAATAATTATTGCAAAACTTACATCCTTCTGTACTTTCTTGCTGTATTTCTCTCTGGGTCCCCATCCACGATTTTATCCGTCCCCACACTACTCTCTCTCTCTCTCTCTCTCTCTCTCTCTCTCTCTCTCTCTCTCTCTCCCTCTTTCCCTCTCTTTCTCTCTCTCTCTCTTCCCTCCAATTCTAGTGAACAATTGATGTCTCAGAAAGTGTCCTATCAACCCATTCCTTCTCCTAGTCAGACTATCCCCCGTTCTATTCAGTATCTTCTCATTAGCAATGTGATCTACCCATCTAATCTTCAGCATTCTTCTGTAGCACCATATTTCAAAAACTTTGTCTAAACTGTTTATCACCCATGTTTCACTTCCATACATGGCTATACTCCATACGAATACTTTTCGAAAAGACTTCCTGATACTTAAATCTATGTTCAACGTCACCCAATTTTCCTTCTTCAGAAATACTTTTCTTGCATTTACCAGTCTACATGTTATATTCTTTCTACTTTGGCCATCATACGTTATTTTACTGCCTAAATAGCAAAACCCATCTACTACTTAAAGCGCCTCCTTTCCTAATCTAATTCCCTCAGCTTCAGCTCATTTAATTCGACTACATTCCATTATGCTTCTTCTCCTTTTTTTATGTTCATCTTACATCTACCTTTCACGACACTGTCCATTTCGTTTGTCTACTCTTCCAAGTCTTGTAATGTTCCTGACAGAATTACAATGTCTTTATCAAACCTCAAAGTTTTCATTTCTTCTCCCTGAACTTCGCTTCCTACTCCAATTTTGTCTTTGGTTTTCTTTATTGCTTGCTCAATGTACAGATTGTATAATATCGTCGATGGGCTACAACCCTGCCTCACTCCCTTCTCAACCCCAGCATATTTTTCATGCCCCTCGACCCCTATAACTGCCGCCTGGCTTCTATATCAATTGTAAATACCCTTTCGCTCTTCATATTTTGCCGTTGCTACTTTCAGAATTTGAAAGAGAGTATTCCAGCCAACACCATTAAAAGCTTTCTCTAAGTCTACAAATGCTACAAACGTAGGTTTGTCTTTTCTTAATTTATGTTCTAAGTTAAGTCACAGGGTTAGTATTCCCTTGCGTGTTCCTACATTTCTCCAGAATCTAAACTGATCTTCCCTCAGGGCGGCTTCTGTCAGTTTTTCCATTTTTCTGTAAAGAATTCGTGTTAGTATTTTGCAGCCCGGACTTATTAAACTCATAGTTCGGCAGTGGTCACACCTGTCAGCACCTTCGGATTTATTACATTCTTCTTAAAGCCTACATCTACATCTACATGGATACTCTGCAAATCTCATTTAAGTGCCTAGCCCAATGTCCGGTAGTACTCACACCAGTCAGCACCTGCCTTCTTTGGATTTAGAATTATTACATTCTTCTTAAAATCTACATCACATGGATACTCTGCAAATCACATTTACGTGCTGGCACAATTATCTATTATTCTAACGTCGTATAATGCGCGGAAAAAACGAGCACCTATATCTTTCCGTACGAGATCTGATTTCACTTATTCTATCGTGGTGACCGTTTCTCTCTATGTAGGTCAGCGTCAACAAAATATTTTTGCATTCGGAGGAGACAATTTAAAATGGTTCAAATGGCTCTGAGCACTATGGGACTTAACTGCTGGGGTCATCAGTCCCCTAGAACTTAGAACTACTTAAACCTAACTAATCTAAGGACATCACACACATCCATGCCCGAGGCAGGATTCGAACCTCCGGTTGCGCGGTTCCCGACTGTAGCGCTTAGAACCGCTCGGCTACCCCGGCCGGCAGGAGACAATTCGTGACTGGAATTTTGTGAGGAGATCCCTCCGCAACGTAAAACGCCTTTGTTTTAATGATGTCCATCATAAACCCTGCATCATTTCAGTGACACTCTCTCCCCTATTTTGTGATCATACAAAACGTGCTGCCCTTCTTTGAACTTTTTCGACATACTCCGCCAATACTATCTGGTAAGCATCCCACACCCCGCAGCAGTATTCTAAAAGAGGACAGACAACCGTACTGCAGGCAGTCTGCTAAGTAGATATGTTACATTTTCTAAGTGTCCAGCCAATAAAACGCAATCTTTGGTTAGCATTCCCCCACAACATTTTCTGTGTGTTTCTTCCAATTTAAGTTGTTTGCATTCAGAGGAGACAATTTAAAATGGTTCAAATGGCTCTGAGCACTATGGGACTTAACTGCTTTAGTTGAATTTACAGCATTTAGATTTGAATGTTTTGTCGTGTGACCGAATTTAAACGGATTCCCTTTAGCACTCATGTGGGTGACCTCACACTTCTCGTTATTTACGGTCAATTGTCCGAGGGTATTTCGCCTGTCTCATACATCTTGCACCAGATGAAAGAGTTTTGTCATGGCTGGCTCTCCCAAGGCTATCAGTAGTTCTGACAGAATGCCACCTACTCCAGGGGTCGTTGTTTCGTCTTAGGTCTTTCAGTGCTCTGTCAAATTCTTCTCGCAGTATTATATCTCCCATCTCATCTTCATCTACTTCCCTTTCCATTTCCATAATACCGTATTCAAGTTCATCTCCCTCATATAGACGCTCTACATACTCCTTCAACCTTCCAACTTTCCTTTCTTTGATTAGAACTGGTTTTCCGTTGGAGCTCTTTCATATTCATGAAGCTGCTTCTCTTCGCTTTTCTCCAAAGCTAAACTAAACCAAACTCCATCCCAACAGGCCTTGGAAGGCCCAACGGCACCGACCGACCGCCGTGTCATCCTCAGCCCACAGCCGTCACTGGATGCAGATTGGAGGGGCATGTGGTCAGCACACCGCTCTCCCGGCCGCATATCAGTTTATGAGACTGGAGCCGCTACTTCTCAATCAAGTAGTTCCTCAGTTTGATTCACAAGGACTGAGTGCATCCCGCTTGGCAACAGCGCTTGGTAGACCGAATGGTGACCCATCTAAGTGCTAGCCCAACCCGACAGCGCTTAACTTCGGTGACCTGGCGGGAATTGGTGTTACCATTGTGGCAAGGCCGTTGGCCTCTTTCATCCAAAGAGCTCTTTAATTTTCCTATAGACGGAATCTACCTTTCCCCTGAAAATGTATGCTTCTAACTACTTATTTTGTCCTCTACCATTCCTGCCTAACCATTTTTATATGTTTGCACCTGCAAGATAGCCTACAGTTGCATTTTTATATTTTTTTCCTATCATCAGTTGAATTCAATCTCTCCTGTGTCATCCAAGAATTTCTATTGCGCCTTGTCTTCTTACGTATCTGATCCTTTGTTGCCTTCGCTGTTTGAGGCGTCCAGCAGTGAGTGCGTCATAACAATTTTTTTTTTTTCTTCAGGAAACGCAGGAAACTTTACATCTTTCGTATCGCATACATTCTTAATTCCTTTTCATCATAGATTTATGCTTGCCTAAGGAGTATATTTCTGACAAACCCCGAGATATTAAGCTTTCCTTTTACTAGTTATAGTCTAAAATAATTTTATTCATCGAGTTTTTCATCTGTTCTCACAGACCTACAGAGTTTTATTTCTGTAGAGATGGGTGTGAGTATATTATCATAACATAACAATAAAAAAGACAACTTAATACAGGTACAAATGAGACAATTTAATGACTACAATTGATTGTGATTAGAAAGTATGTGACTTTAAACAAAAGTTTGAAAGTAGTCACAAGCTCCCAAGTCCTGTCCTATCCCGTTTAAATTACACAGGCAACTCACTATCCTCTGAATGAATTCAAAGTCTGAATCCTACTCAGCATTCTTCACAGTACAGATTCTTGTGGAATGCAATATTTTCATTTCCGTTCCAAGTCTGCCCGAAACGCTTTCTGATCAGAAAATCAACTTTCACTTTGGATAACATTTGGTTCCACGGACGAGTGGATTTCGTCTAGTCTGAATATCCCACCTCCTTCACCAGCGTCCATTCTGTGGACTACTCCACTTCTTAGCAGCGCATTTTCATATTTATTTCTGGCGATCACAACCCGTTTTACAAGGGCATATCTGAAGTGCCATTGACTAGGTAGCTTAATGATATCAACAACTGCGTCCTTCCTACTGTAGCCATCTATTACTGATTGTAAAACTATTCCATCATCCTCGAACATTTAATTGTACTCTGTTGGTGTGATAATTGTGACTTTAGACATGCGAATATTTTCTATTCAACCAAAAATTCTGGTCACCATCATCCCAGTCGCAAATTGATATCAGTTACTGGCAGCAGCTGGAAGCGAACCCGCAGAAGACGTAGCCAGCTCCTGTCTAGCACGCCCTGCCATGCAGTCGGAGCAGAGGTCACAAACACGGTAGGCCGAGAACCAGGAGAATGCAGACAAAACCCGCTTCCACTCGGCACTACCTCCCATGCAGTCTGAGTATCGGCTTCCACCCATCATCATGGAGGTTAAAAAGGACTACAAAGGATTCATGCAGTCCGTCAAACAGTGGACGACAGCCATTTTCACTGTGACGGCGTGCAAGTCTAACTATCAAGTGTCGAAGACTTCACGAAAGTCGCAAGCGAAGAAGCAGAGCTCTTGCTTTTTTTTTTACATTTACGCTGTTGTTCCAGACAATCCCATCAAGGCGGTCTTCAAGGGTTCTCCGAATTGTGCAGACTTCCTAAAAAAGGCACCATAGAACATCTTCACTCTTGGTGATCGGCAACAACAACAACAACCAGCAGAACAAGATACTCTTTTCGGTGAAGAGAGTGGCCAAAACTCAGGTCACCGTCGAACGTCTACGGAACAAGAAAGTCCCACTCCAGTGCTTCCGCCGCCCAGGTGTGGGACCTGTGGCCCGCCACTGTACTTGCCCTAGGCATGAGTGAACTGCCATGGCTGTAAACTGTAAGGCCGCACTAGCCCTCCACGGCGGAGCCCCAGTTGAGAAGAAGGCCGACCGGCGCGACCGACGTCCTCACACCGGGGCCCTATTCTGCATCGTTCATACCGATCGGTGTAGTAGATTAGTCTCGGTAGTGACGTCATTTTTTGTTCTTTATCGAAATATCCTATTCAGTAAGCTTCTGAGACCTGTTACCGAACGGCCCTCCCACCGATTTTACGACAATTGTACCGAGAGCTTTTGGATTTCGGTGTGGCCCTGTCGATCGGTGAGTTGTGGTTTATGTACACGTATAATTTGTTATTTTAAACATAGCGGTTTTAGCGTTGGATTTAGTGATTGTGTTACTAAAGAATCACCAAAGGACGCATCTGCTCAGAAAGTGAGTTCATAATAGACTATTTTCCTTTGTTAGAAATATAGTTAGGTTTGGTTGTTACTGTGACCAAAAAAACTTTTTCGGTCAATATTCTCTCAAAGTATGTGTTATTTTTTATGCAAATAAGAGTTTAAAGATCATTAAATATGAAGACATCGGCTCTGCTTACATATATTGCATGAGTGTGAACTGACGTTACTAGTGACTTTGTGTACTTTTTCCCACAAATTGTTTAGTTAGTATTTATCAAAATGTGTTTAAAACTTTCAAGTAACAATGGAAAGCAGTTATGTGAAGCCTGACATTGGAAACCTTCCTAACTATCACGCATTTATGACTTACGCAGCACCGTTTGGCAACGAAGTCAACCTATGTTCCTCTCCGCAATAGTACAAGAATTGAGCTTTGCAGTACTGATGTTTGGCGTGGCCGAAAACGCGGGTTCGAGCACGGATGGGGTACAATTTTTTCTTTTTTCTTTTCACATATGCAAGACGTTCTAAGACGATGTTATTCGTGTAAGTGAAGATTTTTCTGCCATATTTGTTATTACTTACGTGTAAGAGCGCACTTCCTCAGTAATGATTTCGTGATTCCTGTGGGTTAAATCGAAATATGAAATTGCTGTGAGTGAAACAACCGACAGTGACCTTTATATTTTTTCTTATCAGAAATAATTCACCATTTTTTCCGGATATGTAGCGATTTCCGAGTATGCCGTTAGACAGGAATCACGCAACCAGAAATGGACACACCGATTTTTGCAACTGTAGGCTATCTTGCAGGTGTGCTTGAGGGCAGACACAAGCTGTTTTGATCGTGTTTTAAGGGTGTAATCGATAGCGGCAGAACAGAGAACAAAATGGTGTCAACAATTTATTTTATTGAAATAGTGAATCTACAGTTTTTTTTCTGGAGGCCTCATTTAATCTCTCAGAGCTACCCTTTCGTCTTCTATTGTATTTCTTTCCCCTGTTCTTGCTAAATGTTTCCTAATGCTGCCTTTGAAACTTCCAACGAACATTGGTTCTTTCAACCTAATCAGGTCCCACCTCCTTATTTTCCTACCCTTTTGAAATTTCTTCAGTTGTAATCTACAGTTCATAACCAATAAATTGTAGTCAGAGTCCACATCTACCCCAGGAAATGTCTTACAATTTAAAATTTCTTCCTCTGATGTCTCCGAGAAGCTGAAAGAAATAATTTTAATGTACCATTACCTGCCGGCTTAAATGCCGGAAAACTGCTTTCATTCAATTATAATTTGAATTTGCCGCGGTAGCTGCTCCCGCGATCGCGGCGCAGCTCTGCTTCATGAAAAATTCTAAATATGCTCAAAACGGCTAAAAATGTGGCCTGCAGGTGTAGGTAAAGCAGTTTTTAACGAACCAATTGTCAAATCCATCGTACAAAAGTACTGGCACTGTCCTAAGTGGTCCGCACTCTCCGATATGTTTGGAATGGGGTATGCGTTCGTTACTGTCTTATTATTGAGGTATCGGTAGTCTCAACAGAACCTGTATTTCTTAGATCTATCGGTAGATTTTTTAGGCCCAACGACAATGCCTGCTCCCTAGCAACTATTACTATGCTCTATAATACCGTCCGTAAGCTGCTGATCAATGAAATCCTCCACAATCGGCTGCAAATACCTCGGTATTCTGTATGGTTTACGGTAAACAGGTGCTTCTTTCCCTGTTGGTATCCTATGTTGAACTAACGGAGTTGCTGGTAACAGCCCTTGTGGAAAAAACAAATCCTTAAATTCCCATAATAATTCTTCCATATGATCTCTTTCTCCTACTTTCAAATGCTTAATCTTGTCACGCAATGCAGTTCTATCGACAGTTAGTGGTTGATCGCTTCACCTACCTCTCGAACACCAGTCTTCGTCACCTGGCACATCCAAATTTGCTACTAAAACTCCTTTCCTCAAATTCGCGTCTACAACGCTAAAATTATCCACGTTCACGGGAACTATTCGCCCGTCGTTCCCCTCCTGTACGCGTACAACACTGCGTTACACAAAAAAACCCAATGAACCCAAATCTTCATTATCCTTTAATGGTTCAATAACACATACTGTACCCACAGGTAGATTTGACTCCACACTTACCCAAAGTGACTTCCTGGTGCCACTAGACACACACTCATGCGAATTAAGCCTTAATGCTAATGTACGCGGTTCAATTGGTTTGTTCATATACGTTGAACGCCCCTCACGACAGTTCTGCATTGTCAACAGTTTCCCCTAGCGGAAATAACATTCCACCAAGTTCCACAGTTCGTTGTCCAAGGTCAATTTTGGCCTGATGTTGATGCAAGAAATCTACTCCTAGGATCATGTCGTAGCCCTCGCTAACCCATAGTAGTACCTCCATGCATGCATTAAATCGGACTTTCAAATAGAGAAATTCAACTGTCACTGACCCCAAAGGCGTGACCTCCTCATCCCCCACTCCACGCAATCTGTAACATGGTGGGTCTAACTTCCTTCGTCCCATTATATTGTAGCCACTGACACTTGCGACCCTGTGTCCAACAAAATCTTAAACTTTTTAGTTCCTATGGATCCTACCACTGAACATTCCACCTCTGCATACATATTCATAGCATTGAAATTAAACGGGAGCTCCCTTAGGTGGGTCTTGCGCCCGCTCTGCCGTTTAACGCTTGTCCACCTCTCCTATCTCCACTACTTCTCCACGCTGCTGACTTCGACCCCTTCCTTTATTCCTCGGTGATTGGGTACATTGCCTCTGCACATGTCCCGTACGACCACACTTATAAAATTTTATACCTGCTGCAAATACTGTTTGCCTCTCGTGTACCCCTGTTGCCACGTCTATTTCCTCACACTGAACTGCCAGCTGAATTGCCGAAAATAAATCATTCGGAGTCCCTTCACGCACTTTCCGTGACATATGCGCCGGTAACCCTCTCAAAAATACATCAGGTGCCCTTTGCTCGGCCTCCTGCAACAGAACACTATTCGCTTCATCGCTCTGACACAACTCGTAAGTATACTTATTAATTTCCCTTATCCTGTCCGCAAATTTCTCCACTATCTCCCCCTGTCTCCTTCTCATTGTACTTAACCTCTCCCTAAAATACTGAGCGCTATTCTGTTTCTTGTATCTTCGTAAAAGCCCTTTCTTTAACTGCTTAAATTGTCCTGCCTTCCTTAAGGCCTAAGAACACCTTACATATGTTTTCGCTTCACCCGTTAATCTAATTTTGGCTATATGTAACAACTGCTCATCGGACCAACCATTCATCACCGCTGAAGTCTGCAAGTCCTCCACAAACGAACGCACGTCCTCAGATGCCTTGCCAGAAAACAGAATAATCAGACTCACGGTAGCTGGATCAATCAAAAAAATGGTTCAAATGGCTCTGAGCACTATGGGACTCAACTGCTGTGGTCGTCAGTGCCCCAGAACTTAGAACTAATTAAACCTAACTAACCTAAGGACATCACACACATCCATGCCCGAGGCAGGATTCGAACCTGCGACCGTAGCAGCAGCGCGGCTCCGAACTGGAGCGCCTAGAACCACACGACCACCGCGGCCGGCCTGGATCAATCTCCTGCACCCTAGGCAACAACGACTGATCGGATGCCGTTTCCCGCTTACTTCTAGATGTTAATTCATTTCTCAACTGCGTATTGTCTGCTGTCAATTGTGCTACTTTTTCCAACAAAATCCGCACCGCTTCTGGTTCCGACACACTTTGCGTTCTCGACTCTGCCATTGTGTTGCTTTTGTTCCCAGTTAGTCGTTTTGTTTCGGGATTAAGTACAAGAATAATCTGACTTCCTACAGCTCCGTATCGTCATACTCAGCATCATCATAAATAAAGAACAATTTTGTCAGCACTCACTCCATCTTGCGACTGTACTGCAGGCGGTGGGCTCGAACGTCATACTGGGCAGATGACGTTCACTATTCTGACACTAAATGTTATGGCGACTTCTACCACCGAATGTATCAGCATGATCAAATGTAGCGGGAAGCCACCAAATGTAGTGGATAGGTGCCAGGAGGTGCCGTATTAAAACTCAGCGAGAACTTTCCAAATGATTTTGCTTCCACTACAGTGCTCCATTCACCTCGGTCTGTGTCACAGGGCCCCACAATGCGGAGGCCACCGCCCCAGCGTACAAGCCGGCCTTGTACGTCAGCTGCAGAGTTCCGATTATGTCAGGCTGGCTGTGCCAGTAGCCAACTCAGTGGCCACTGTCCTTGTTGTGCCCGCGTTGCTCCGCTGGAAGCCGTAGGCCGGCCCTGCTGCTGCTTCTTCCATGCTGATGTAGCTGAGAACGCGGCAGCAACGACCGCACGCGATCCGGCCTCCGAATCTCTGGCCCTCGCCTCAAAAGTCTCCAGCGTGTGTCAGGAGCTGAGACGACTGCCCACCGTAGTGAGCCGAAGAGTGGCCACCGCTAGCTGGCTGTGGACCCCATGTCGGCCTCTGAGGGTCGAACCAATGACCCGCCGTGGACTGGGACGCTGTCGCCCCATCTTTTGCTGCGTGAAGCCCAGCGGTGTGACATGCCCCACCGTCCAGGAGAGCTGCCACACTTGAAATAATCTCGTTAGAAAACGGCACCTATTTATACTCAGCTCTGCGCCTCTGTTTTGTCAAGTGTACCGCTATGCATCATGTATGCATAACGCTTAGGTTGGCCGGTGGCACTCTTCTCCCTGTGACTTGCGCTATGGGAACTGCTGTGTGCGGCCTCTCTGGCAGTTCTACACCCCTGTGGCCTCTATTTGCTTCGCAACTGCTGGTATGCATAACTTACTGCAATCTGGCCCACACCTGGCTATAATTCGTGCTCCGAATATCGCACAAAACTAACTTTCCCTATCCTAAATGGTGGTGCCGCTACAGCTGTGTCGTGGTGGTTATTGTGTTACATCCTGTGTATGATTTAGAAATCTCATTTTTATTTCTGTGTATATTAGGTTCACAGGCAAGTATAAAAGAGTGAGTTCCGTAACCTGGTATGGTTTGATACTTTTGGAAGAATCTAATATTGCTCTCAGAAATACTGGGTGACAGAAATGACTCCTACAATAGAGCAGATCTACTCTCACAAGGTTTGACCATAAAGTACCCATGCTCATCTTCCTTATGATAACACTAAGCTCATTGTAAAAGCTCTACCTGACTCAACAATGAGAAAATTGGAGTATGATTATGGTAAGAGGTCTGTCAATTCCGATACGTTCACATGTTTTCTGAACATGATTGTGTATAGTGCAGATGTTTACAACGCTGTGCTACTCACCCTCACATCACTCCATGTAAGTGCATGAGTGTTTTAGTGATATCCTAGCTGGATTGGGGTTCTCTATCAAAGCTGGATGGTATAATCAACAACAGCAGCCATGCCTGGTTGTGTAAGAAATAAAAAGGAAAAATGATGGTAAGATATTGAAAAGTGTGGTGTCACCACCAGACACCACACTTGCTAGGTGGTAGCCTTTAAGGGGAGTTGGAATGCCGGAAAATGGAAAAAATTCACATTTTCAGTTTTTAACCTTATAACTTAATTTGAAATTTTCTGCTTAAAATGGTGCAAAATTTGTTAAGAAATTCCAATTGGAAGTATTTTTATTTAATTTTTCAAAATTACATGTGCGCCCAGCAAAGTTACCCATCTTGTGATTTGTACACATTTAAATCTTCGCATTTCCGAAAACATTACATATAGAAGGCTGTGGATTTCACTCTTCAGTTGTAGAATCTTTGATCCTTCCATAGGTACCATTGTTTTTACGACTAGCTGTGTTTATTGTTCAGTTTTTGATCTGTGAGTGTTTGTTTTGAGCCTCGAGTTTAGTTTGTCGCTCATTTGGAGTTTGTTATCTGTCTTGTTTTGACTTTCAGTGGTGAGTGCGTAGTTTCTACGATGCCTAGGAGTGCATCATTATTTAAAAAGCGAAAGTTTCGCGGTAATAGATTTACAAATAACGTTTGTTCAAGTGATTCTGCTTCAGCACCTGTTGATGCTGGTGAAAGTTCTGACGTTTGTACAGCTGAGATGTGTGAAGGAGACACGCCCACCAGTGCATCAAAAAAGAAGTTATCAAACTGTGCAAGTGAAATTACAGATGAAGCTTCTAATGAACAATATGTTTTAGTCGACTTTCCTGTTTTTACTGAGTTTATGAAGAAATGTTTGTGTTGTAATCTTTGTGGAGGTTCTTTTGATATGAACATAACAAAATCTATAGGACTTTCCTGCAAAATTGCTATAGTTTGTGCCAGTTGTGAAAATGAGACCTGTTTTTGGAGCTCTAAAACATGCAGTAGCAATTTGTTTGAGAGTAATATCAGGCTAATGTATGCAATGAGAGCAATTGGTAAAGGACATACTGCTGCTCAAACATTTTGTGCCATAATGAATCTTCCACCTCCACCTGCTAAAATTGACAATTACACTGAAGTGATAGGAGATGCTGTTCAGTCTGTAGCAGATTTATCAATGAAAGCTGCTGCCAGTGAAGCAAAATATATAAATGAAGGAAACCCAGATATCCCTGTTGCTTTTGATGGAACCTGGCAGAAAAGGGGTCACACATCCAAAAATGCTGTTGCTACTGTTACTAGTGTGGACAGCGGTAAAGTTTTGGACTATGAAGTGCTCACTAAACATTGTTACCATTGTGCATCTGGTAAGATAGAAGCAGCTCACATATGTAGCAAGAATTATGAAGGTACGAGTGGAGGCATGGAGGCTGCCGCTGCTGTGAAAATGTTTAGCAGATCAGAAAAAGAACGGGGAGTATTTTACACAAAATTCCTTGGAGATGGGGACTCCAAGGCATACAAAAGTGTTACAGAATCCATGCCATATGTCAATAAGACAATAACTAAACTAGAATGTGTCGGTCATGTTCAGAAACGAATTGGCACTCGTCTAAGGAAACTGAAACAGAATCTGAAGGACAAAATTTTGTCAGATGGTAAAACCATTAGAGGTCGCCTGTCAGATAAAATTATAAATGAATTACAACAATACTATGGTATGGCAATAAGAAATAATGCAAATAATTTGCAGGAAATGAGACAAGCTGTATGGGCCACATATTTACATCGATCATCAACTGATGATAATCCTCAACATTTTGCTTGTCCAGATGGTCCTCAGTCATGGTGCAATTATAGAAAATCTCAAGCTACTGGGGATCCTTATCACCATAAAAATTATATTCCATTGGCTGTTATGGAAGTAATTAAACCAATATATAGAGACTTGGGGCATCCTGATCTTCTGCGAAAATGTCTTCATGGTTGTACCCAGAATCAAAACGAGTCGTTCAACAACCTCATTTGGACTCGTGTACCTAAGAATGTATTTGTTGGGATAAAAACATTGAAATGGGGAGTCAGTGATGCTGTTATTTCATTCAATGATGGTCATATGGGTAGGCTAAAGGTCATGGCAAGGCTCGGCATTGCTCCTGGTATCAACACCATCAGAGGTCTTCAGCTTCTGGACAGCGTGCGAGTAAGGAAGGCTCAGTATGCAGCTGAATTTAATACAAAAAAAGCAAGGGCAGCAAGGAGAAGAAAGCTTCTAGGTGAAGAAGAAGAACTAGAAGATGACCCTGATTACTCTGCTGGACACTTTTGATAATAGAATAAAAGGTATTTGTGAATTTTCATAATAAATTACTTTAATCGCATTTTCTGGCATTTGACATTTTTAGTGTTACATGTACCTTTATCTCATAAACCACTCAACCAACAACATTCAAATTTTCAGAAATGCTGCAAAACAGTTCAAAGAGGCCACTGAACTAGAATCATGACAAGAACTGGCTTATTCTCTGAACTAGGGAAGTTTATGTTATACTTTTTCCAATAAAAAATGGCTTAATGGTAAAAAATTCATAAATACTATACCAACAAAAAGAAAACATTGGTTCTAGTTCAGTGGGCTCACAATATATGCTGAAAACCTCTGCCAGAATTTCAAAGTTCTGAAGATAATAGTTCCAAAGAAAAAGGTACACAAAGTTAGCAAATTTAACATTGGCGAGATAGGGCATTCCAACTCCCCTTAAATCGGCCGCGGTCCGCTAGTATACGTCGGACCCGCGTGTCGCCACTGTCAATGATTGCAGACCGAGCGCCGCCACACGGCAGGTCTAGAGAGACGTCCTAGCACTCGCCCCAGTTGTACGGACGACTTTGCTAGCGAAGCTACACTGACAAATACGCTCTCATTTGCCGAGACGATAGTTAGCATAGCCTTCAGCTACGTCATTTGCTACGACCTAGCAAGGCGCCATTATCAATAGATACTTAACTAGTGATGCCTGTACCTTCAGACCGATGTTCTCCAATTATGGATTAAAGTTAAGTATTACATCAACTACATACTTTATTTGCTACCATAAATTCCTTTACTTGTTCCAGACCTCACGCCAGTCTGCGTGAGCTTAAAAGCGTGCATTTCGGCCTCCTCTAGCAACACGGTGTTGGCTCTTCTGCCAACACAATAAAAAGTATGCAAAAATGTCAGAAAACTTGGTACAAAATGGTGACACAACATGGTCATATTCAATATCTGTGCTTAGAGTGTAGTCAAAATGCATGGAGATCTCTCTTTCATAGAAAGCTACAGGGATAAGTGTTCTGTTTTGATTCCAAATTGACAGAGATTTGTGCTAAAGGTCATACAGACCTCTTGAAACAAAATATTTGAATTTTGTTATTCATACAGAGAGAGGAATAGATTGGTTATCGCACAAATACCTAGAAATAAAACAAAATCATTACTCAGTTGTGAGGAGCTGCATGAGATGGACTGACAACCTGTGTGATTTAATGGTTTGTGGATGATGTAATCTAGAGACAGTGACTTGTGTTATACTCCCATCAGTTCCATGCATGTATGAGGAATTGTTATGCATGGTGTACATAAAGTGTGGGAACACTTTCAATTATTTATTGCACAAGAACCAACATTGTTCAGATATCATGAATATGACACATTGAAGAGAAACCCTGAAAGTCTTTTTTTCATGTATACCACCACAGCACAGTTGGGTAATTTGCTGATGGTCAGTGCTAGTTGCAAACATGGCGGCTGTGCTACAGAAGGGGACAACTGTTTCATGAATTGGGCTCCCCAGTCATCAGATTTCACTCTGTGTGACTTTTTTCTGTGGGGACACATTAAAGATCTGGCGTATGTACCTCCTCTACCAGGTGATGTAGCAAACTTCCGGGAGAGAACACGTGAAGCGACTGCCACAGTTGACGATGCCATGCTGGGACAGGTATGGCAAGAATTCGATTACCGTATTGACGTCTACTGAGTCACTCATGGTTCGCATATCCAATGTTTGTAATAAAACTTTCATTGTTTCTCTTCAAAATGCAATATGTGTGACATCTGTACAATGTTTAGTTCTTGTGTAATAAATAATTGAATGTGTTCCCAGACTTTACATACACCCAGTAGTCTTGTGTATTTTGAAATAGATACTAAATAGCCTACACAAAATTTCTGTACACCATTTTAAAATTATTGTGTACCATTTTTTTGGACTTATTAAAGGATCTTCTTGACTGAGGTGTGGAAGGAACAGGAACTAGGAAAT
This sequence comes from Schistocerca serialis cubense, assembly GCF_023864345.2. Taxonomy (NCBI): domain Eukaryota; kingdom Metazoa; phylum Arthropoda; class Insecta; order Orthoptera; family Acrididae; genus Schistocerca; species Schistocerca serialis. The sequence goes on from NC_064639.1 coordinate 1,102,475,360, forward strand.
CCTGTCAAAATTCTTCAATTTAAAGTATATCCTCACCATCAAACATAAGCCCCACATCCAGTCAAAACCAATATGTGTGTAAAGTTGAGGTAAAAACAGAATATGGTGAAGAAATATGAAGAATACGTAAAAATGATGTAAATGAGAAAAAATGCAAAACAAGTGTAATTAGATGAAATACAGGATAAAATGTGGTACAATTTGAAACTGAGTGATAATTACAACATACATACACACAAAACAGTGTAAGTGGGATTGCAAGTTCAACCACGTTTTAGAAGGTAAGAGCATAAGATCACTCGACTAGAAGTGTCATAATGGTCTTTGTCTGATGGTTTGTTGCTACTAAGTATTTTCACTGTAGTTAAGGTTTCCTGTGATAGCGTATAGGATTTCTAGTTCTATTTATGTGTATTAGGTAAGATTTATTTACTTTCAGGACTCTCTCCAGCTCGCTACTGCATTTATGTGAACAACTTCATCACCTATGAACATCCTACACCTAAACAAAAACCCTGTGGTGGACTGATATCTTCTGGAAAAGTTAGATGTTCTATGTTAATTGTGAAACATTTTATAATTTATACAAATCTCCTGGAAATGTTTGATGTATATATTCATCATTTATGTATTTTGATATATACGAGGTGTGGCTGGGAAAAAACCGGACTAGTACTGGTGAAACAATAAAACGAATGCAATAAGGCTGAAATTCGCGTGACCTGTCACGTGACTCTCGCTCCGCCTACTGCTCGAGTTTCATCTGCCTCCTGCACTCAGTCTGCCCGTGGCGTCTGTTTTAAGTAGTTGACGTTTTGTCTGTGCGTCGGAAAATGTTGAGTGTACAGAAAGAACAGCGTGTTAACATCAAATTTTGTTTCAAACTAGGAAAATCTGCAAGTGAAACGTTTGTAATGTTACAACAAGTGTACGGCGATGATTGTTTATCGCGAACACAAGTGTTTGAGTGGTTTAAACGATTTAAAGATGGCCGCGAAGACACCAGTGATGACTCTCGCACTGGCAGACCATTGTCAGCAAAAACTGATGCAAACATTGAAAAAATCGGTAAACTTGTTCGACAAGATCGCCGTTTAACAATCAGAGCAGTGTCTGAGTTAACAGGAGTTGACAAGGAAAGTGTTAGGCAGATTCTTCATGAAAGTTTCAACATGAACAAAGTGTGTTCAAAAATGGTTCCAAAGTGTCTCACAATTGAACAGAAGGAACGCCGAAGAATGATTTGTTCTGACATCCTGGAAAAGATTGAGAGTGATCCCACCTTCTTACAAAATGTTATTATTTGCGATGAATCGTGGTTTTTTACTTACGATCCCAAAACTAAACGCCAATCGATGCATTGGAAAACTCCTGGTTCTCCACGACAAAAAATAGCACGAATGTCAAAATCGAAATTCAAGGCAATGATGATTGTTTTTTTTTTACATCAAAGGGATTGTGCACATTGATTGGGTACCTGAGGGACAAACGGTGAATCAGCATTACTGCATTAGCGTCCTGGCTACCCTACGTGAGCGAGTATGGAGAAAACGGAACGATTTGTGGAGAAAAAAGTGATGGATCCTTCACCAAGACAATGCCCCAGCTCACAGTGCGTTGTCAGTGAAGACGTTTTTGGCAAAACACAACATTCCCATCTTAGATCATCCACCCTACTCACCTGATTTGGCCACCTGTGACTTTTTTCTTTTCCCTAAAGTCAAGTCAGCTTTGAAAGGAACTAGATTTGAGACTGTTGAAGCAGTAAAAGAAAAAGCGACGGAAGTAATGTATGGACTTACCGAAAATGATCTGCAGCATTGCTATGAACAGTGGAAAATTCGTATGGAGCGGTGTAGAGACCGAGGAGGAGAGTACATTGAAGGAGATAACATGAAATTGTAAATAATTGTAAATAAATGTTTTTTCCAGCATCAGTCCGGTTTTTTTCTAGCCGCACCTCGTAAGATATTTGCAGTTGTGTTTAATGAGAGGTGTTCTCTGGACTGCATGGAATGTTCTACAGTGGAAACCTACATCAACCCATATGCATGAAGGGGCTGGAGTTTTGTGTGTGTTCTGGTGTTCATCAAAATGCATGTGGAACTATCAGTTTCCAAGTTCTTGCATTTTTGGGTCTTTAGGAGGTATTACTTTCAACCGTTGCTGTGTTAGGAAGAGGAAGAGAGAGAGAGAGAGATTGTAGGAATGTAGTGTTACCCTGCTAGCTTCCATGCGACAATATTCAGGGTATTGTCGTGATGTAGCTACGTTCATCTTCCTTATGATAATGCTGAGCACATATTCCAACATGTTTGATGCCTTATGAAGCATTGTGTTCGGTTTATTGGGGTAATGATCAGACTTTAGTATCCTACTTACTGCATTCATGTTATTGGCCAACTTGTAGTCATGATGGATGTGAGATAGCATTGTCACGTTCAAACTGTGAGGTAAAATTAGGATCTTGTGCGCTCGTCATCGAACAGCCCTGAAAGTTGATGGAGAGCTTAGATTTTTCTCAAATGGTTCTCGGAAAAGTATTTAACAATTCATTGCTATATGGTTGAGTTGTTCTTTGACTTCATAAAATTTCCCACAATGTCTAATGTGAAGGAATGCAGGAAAGAGGTAGAGTATAGAATAAGTGGATGGATGACAGATTTGTTGGATAATGATATGTACTGTAGAAGTATACTGTTCTGTAATGTTCTAGAGGTCACTAGTAGGATCAATTTTCAACAGGTATTGAACGAAATCAGATACGTTCTCCTAGGATCATAGCAGTTATTGATCCTACAGCTTTCATGCAATAATATTCATGGTTTTCTTTCATTAGGTGATGAAGATATCTGGGTTGTCCCACTGTGAAACAAGCAGTTTTTGTAATTTTTCCAGTGAGTTATAAGAATACCACATTATGTTTTGCTAGTTGTACCATTAGCATCAACAATATTATTGTCTTGTTTGACACTGAATCAAAACTGCAAATATCTGATATACTTTTATTCTGTTTAGACATAAATGGTATTGGTCAGTTTCCAGGCCAAATTTGACATTATATTTGCCATGACATTTCATTAAAAAAATAGAATAGCACACCATTATATCAATGTCCTTTTCTCACTCCATTAAGATGCTGCTGTGTTGGTAGGATTTACAGACTAGCGGTTAACACTATAGGACTATGACACAATCATGTGATAATGAGAGCGGTGATAATGGTAGGTGCTGTAGATTGGGCAATATTTTCCTAGGGATTGTACATATCTTGTATGAGATTCTGGGACAGTTAAGAGGTGGTTTGATGCAATGTCTGGCCCTGTAATGTATAGGTCTAAGGGGTGAAGTCAGCATGATGGGATTTCTCAGGAGGGGAAAAGTTGCTCAGAACTGAACTGGAATGGGGTGACAAAAAATATCGCCTTTCCCAGAGAGGTGGGGGAGGGGGTGGCGGGTTTCTCAGAAGGACTTATTATCCCCAGAGGGTCATAAATCAAAGGAGTTCACAAACCACTTAGCACAACAATAGCTTAAGGGGACGGGGAGAGGTGGTTTAACTGATCAATTGAATTAATTATTATATCAATTTTATATCAAGAGTGTGCCAGAAGCCACTTTGTCCCAGTACTTTACGTAACTAACAGTGCCATAACTGTTTACTACTGAACTTGTGTAGTCATGTACACTGAACAGTACAGATGGTGTAAGGTGCATCTCAAACCATAGCCATCACATTGTAATTTAGCTGTCATTTGTAAGCCAGTTAGTTAAGACCCTTACAGCACCAGTTATTGGTAAATTTTCATTTTTTTTTTTCCTTTTATTCCACAACTTTTCCCCCTGTGTCAGTAATAGGCTATTTAAATTTGATGTTATTCTGAGCAGTGGTTCACTTTCTACAGCGTTTTGCAACAAGAACTTTGATTACAGACACCCTGAATCATAGCTTATTAGTAACGTCCGGAATTTGTTGACATGTAATCTTTGTTTCTTAATCACCTGCACATTATTTCAAGCATTCCAATCCCTAATATTCTGACCACCAAAGTCAAAGTAGTCCATGCTCATGGAAAGATCATTTGGGAGGAGATCCATGAATGCTGCATCATCACTTTAGGCAAGGTGCTAGTGGAGCTGGTTCACCATCATCTTCTTCATATCAGTTATGGTCAAGAGTGTATCTATATGGTCTGGATGACTATTGAGTGTTTGTACAGTTTAGTGTTGGCTTTGAGTTGTTATGAATAAAATGGAGGGTGAGGGTGAAATCCAGTACTGACACGCAACCTCTGGAATAGCACCAAGGGGATATGCGAGCTTAACATCTTCTACTGATGGATGTATGGCCATCAACAGCGTCAAATGCTCTCACTTTGTGAGAGGCTGCAGAGAGGTTTGGAATTTAACTCGGGACACTGGCTCAAAGATTAGTGATCAGAAACTTTATGCCACTAACTCTTCATCTTGTTGGACAAATACTGGCAATGAAAATTTTCCACCACCGAGGTTTGAGCTGGCTTACCTCTGAGTCGAGCACCACCACATAGTCATGCATCAGTGACTATAGTTGTAGAGGTGTGTCAGTCTGGCTATAGAAATGCAAATTAAATTTTGCATTTTTGGTTATATGGGTACTGTACTCTATTTTTTTATGATGTCACTCTTGGTCTGCCTTGTAGCATATTGGTCAGCGTATCTAACACTGATGAGGATGACCTGGATTCAACCCCCAGTACTGCCAGGGATTTTTCCTTAGTGAGAGGACTAGAAGAGGGTGCAATCAACCTTGTGATGCCAGTTGAGGAGCTACATGAATGAAAAGTAGAAGTTCCAATATCTGAAAAATCAACACTGGCCAGGAGAGCAGTGTACCAGCCATATGCCCCTCCCCACCACTCCATACCACATCTTCATGATGTCAGATGATGACACGATGGATTTAGTCTTCCCAGTTTGGTTTTCAGTTTTTACATGTCATTTTTAAGACTGTACTGCCTTTTTACATGCTTCTGTTTAATGTCCAATTGACACAACTATTTATTCTTTTAATGTTACCAAGGAAGAACAGTGCTGTACATTTAGAGAAGAAGCAACAATTTTGGTGAAGAAACTATTTCTATATGTTGAAAATAAATTGCTGGTTCTTGTTCTTAATGACACTATCACGTCACTTGTAGCTGTTAACTTGTACTAGATATGGGCACGAAAAGAAAAATATTGATGTTGTACTAAACATTATTGTGGTGACTCGCCGATTATTCAAAGTGCCGCCGCGCAATTATGCACGTCCTCTACGTGCGGCGCTGTCTGCCAGCCATGCAGCAGCTGCGCCACCTAAGCGGCCAGCCGAGCAGCGGCCGCTAGACTGAGACTCAGTGTTTAATCGAATGCCGACTTGTACACAGGTCAACTTACTCAGTGACTTATATGTGTTGTTGTGTTGTCCGAAATACGTGTTAAATTTGAAGATTTAACAATTGGCGACGAGGTAGTGGATTTTTCGTTTTCACCGTTGACTCACAGGGTTCCATGGCTACTATCGAGCAGCTCTTGCAAAATCTCCTTGAACAGCAAACGCTTCTAACAGCGGCGATTCGCGATTTCGTCGCGGCGTCAAATGCCGGGCGTTTCTCGCCGTTGGCTGTACCTCCTTTTCCACCTTACTACGAGACGGCGGAAGACTGGTCTGATTATGAAAAACATCTTCGGCAGCACTTCTTGGCATTTCATGTCACGGACGAACAACCATGTATGTCTCTGTTCCTTTTCTGGATTTCGCCTCAAATGTATCGGTTGTTGTCGCAATTGGCTCCTTTGAAGGATCCTGCGTCTTTGTCCTTTGCTGAAATGTGCTCCCTTCTGTCTGTCTACTTTCAAAAGCAAACGCATGTGGTAACCTCTCGTGTTGCCTTTTATCGTTGTCAAAACCAACCAAATCAGTCCTATCGCGCTTGGGCTGCTGAACTTCACGGCCTCAGTCGAAAGTGTCAATTTGTTACTGACGTTCACAAAGAATCCTATGCCGATTCCATGGTACGGGATGCTATTATCCGGTCGGCGCCCGACAAAGAAGTTCGGCAACGTGCCCTTCAATTGGCGAATCCGACTCTAGATGAAGTTCTCTCCATTGCGCAGTCTTTTGAAACTTCTCGCGCCGCTGGAGCGCAAATAGAAGCGTGGGGTGACGTCAGGGGAAATACAACCTCTGTGCGCTGTTGACGACGCGTGCGGCGCGTCCCCGCCGGCCGACGTAGCCGCAGTGCGCTCCCACGCGCAGCCTCGGCCTAGCCGTAAACAACCCACTAAGAAACTGCAGCAAAATCCCCGGAAACTTCCTTCATGTCCGCGGTGTTTTACGAAACATTCACGCGAGGATTGTTCCCAACGCTGGGCTGTGTGTCACAATTGCAAAAAGAAAGGTCATGTGTCTTCCGTTTGTAAATCCGACCGCATACATGATGTTCATGAACAAGACGCTGATCCTGATTCTGTGTTGTCTGTCAATTGCACTTCTTCCCTTTCAGGGAAGTTATTCCTCACTGTTCAAATCCTTTGTCGAGATGTTCGCATGCAAGTGGATACCGGTTCTGCTGTCACTATAATTAATTCTCAGACGTATCTTCAGCTGGGTTCTCCACTCCTGTCCCCTGTCACTTGGCAATTACGGACGTACAATAAACAGAAGATTTCTCTCTTGGGACAGTTTAATGCTGAGGTATCTTACAAATCCGTCGTTCGCACTGTTCCCATATTTGTGGTCGACCAGAACAACGCAGAAAATCTTTCTGGTTTCGATGCCTTTCGCGTTTTTGGGTTCTCCATAGATGACTCTGTCAATATTGTCTCTGACGCTATTCCTTATGCTCAACTGGATTCCTTGTCAACGACATTTTCGTCCCTTTTTTTCTCCTGGGTTAGGCCGTGCAAACGACTTTGAAGCTCATATAACGCTCAAACCCACTGCTCGGCTTAAGTTTTTTCGGGCTCGGCCCATTCCTGTGGCCCTTCGTGATTGGGTAAAACGGGAGTTGGATCGTCTCACTGCTTCAGGGGTCTTGCTTCCTGTCACTTCCAGTGAGTGGTCCTCTCCTGTCGTAGTTGCTAAGCCCAATGGTGATATTCGTCTCTGTGGCGATTTCAAAGCCACTGTCAATGCTCAATGCCTCATCGACACTTACCCTATGCCCCATTCTGAAGAACTGTTCACTAAATTCGCTGGAGGACAGTATTTTTCTAAAATTGACCTGTCGGAAGCTTATCATCAACTTCCTCTCGACGCTGCTTCCCAGCAGTTTCTGGTCCTTAACACGCCTTTCGGCCTCTATCAATACCAACGCTTGCCGTTCGGGGTTGTTAGTGCCCCTGCTCTCTTTCAGCGATTCTTGGAACAATTATTGCTCCCTGTCCCGGGGTGTATCAATTACATGGACGACATTGTTGTCACTGGCTCCACCACTGAAGAACATCTTCAAAATCTCCGCACACTTTTTAATGTCTTACAGACTGCCGGTCTTAAGTGTAATCTTCAGAAATCACAATTTTTTCAGGCATCTATCACGTACTTGGGGTTTCAACTCTCTCGGGATGGTATTCGTCCGCTTCAACACACTGTTGCTGCGATCAATGTCCTTCCTCGCCCTACATCTGTTAAGGAACTGCAGGCCTTCTTGGGGAAAATAGCATACTATCACAAGTTTTTACCGTCTGCGGCGTCAGTGGCTCAGCCGTTGCATCGCCTGTTGCATAAAAACGTGCCTTTTCACTGGTCCGCGTCATGTGACGCGGCTTTCTGGAAGTTAAAGACTATGCTGAAACAGGCCCCGTGCCTGGCTACTTATCGACCTGGCCAACATCTTGTTCTTGCCACAGATGCCTCTCAATACGGGGTCGGTGCAGTCCTTGCGCACTGTTTTTCTGACGGTTCGGAACAACCCATCGCTTATGCCTCCAAAACGCTCACGGATGCCCAACAGAAGTATTCTCAAATTGAGAAAGAAGCTTTGGCCATCATTTATGCTCTTCATAAGTTTGGTGTTTTTCTCTATGGCTCAAAATTTCATCTTGTTACGGATCACAAACCACTTGTTTCATCCATCAACGTCTTTTCCCGACAAGGCTGCACACCGCCTCCAGCGTTGGGCTCTTTACTTGTCCCGTTTTAATTATGAGATTCATTTGCGGCCAACGGCTCAACATGCAAATGCTGATACTCTGTCTCGCCTTCCCATGGGTCCTGATCAGGCATTCGATAGGGACGAACTTTTGTGTTTCCACCCGGATGTTGCCGAGCAGCGGGTTGTGGACGGGTTCCCCATCACTGGGGTCAGGCTGGCAGCTGCTACGGGTTCTGACCCTACCCTCTCCTGGGTTTTACGCTGTATTCAGAAGGGTTGGCCAGATCGCCCGTCCGCTAAGACTTCTGATCCGTTGCGGAACTACTACACTTTGCGCTACCGCCTCACGGCTAGGGATGGTGTTATCCTCCTCTCCACTAACAATGCTTCGCCGCGTGTTGTGGTACCTGCGTCTTTGCGTGCTTCGGTCTTGCACCTCCTTCACCAGGGGCACTGGGGTGTGTCTCGCACAAAATCTCTGGCACGCCGTCATGTGTACTGGCCTGGCATCGACTCTGAAATCGCACACATGGTCGCTGCCTGCAGCCCTTGTGCATCACAGGCCGCTGCCCCGAAGTCATCTTTGTCACCGTGGCCTTCGCCTGAGAAGCCCTGGGAGCACATTCATGCTGACTTTGAGGGACCCTTTTTAGGTACTTATTGGCTCCTCGTAATTGACGCCTATTCTAACTTTCCTTTCATTGTCCGTTGCACGTCACCTACCACCGCGGCAACCACCAGTGCTCTCGCCCGCATTTTTTCTTTGGAAGGCCTCCCCTCTACTCTTGTTACTGATAATGGTCCGCAATTTGCCTCTTCCGACTTTGCGGATTTTTGTACTTGTCACGGTGTTACGCATGTCACGGCCCCGCCGTTCCATCCACAATCCAATGGTGAGGCTGAACGACTGGTCCGCACATTTAAGGCTCAGATGCGGAAACTTCTGACTACTTCTGCTGCTGATGACGCGCTTCTCCAGTTCCTGGTGTCTTACCGTTTCACCCCCATGGGCGATCACAGCCCGGATGAGCTCTTACATGGCCGACAGCCCCGCACGCTACTTCATCTTCTGCGGCCTCCCACCTCACAGCCACGGGTGCCTTCACTTGGCCGGTTCACCGCCGACGACCTCGTCTGGGTACGGGGATATGGCAGGCGGCCAAAATGGAGCCCGGGCCGCACCTTACGACACCGTGGCAGACGCCTGTATGAAATCCAAACGGACACGGGTGTTGCAGTGCGTCATTCGGACCAGCTTCGGCCTCGGGTGCCAGCAACGCCTGTTCCGAATGCCGCCACACCACCTTTGGCTCTACCTGATGCTCGGGATCTTGGCATCTCTCAATACTCACAACGCAGCCCTCTCACCGTCATCGCGATGCCAGCACCAGAACGGACGTCACCAGGAGACGTGCCCATGCAGGAACCGGAGGACCATCCTCTGTCAGCGTACATCTACTCGCCTCCTCCTCCAATGGATGCCGACACATCGCCCATGTCTCCTGTCATATCAACTGGACTTGCCGCAACGGGCAGATTGGTGCAGGGGCCCCCAGCAGATTCGACCCCTACGTCTCCTGTCATCTCAACCCGTTATCATCGGGGACACTTCTGTCCGTACGGGAAGCCTCCTCCTCGAGACTTTACGGCGAGTCAAACAACGCCTATGGACGTTAGCCATCTCCTGGACACCTCCATCAAGACCAGTGCAACAATATCAAAGGGGGGAAAAGTGTTGTGACTTGCCGATTATTCAAAGTGCCGCCGCGCAATTACACATGTCGTCTACGTGCGGCACTGTCTGCCAGCCATGCAGCAGCTGTGCCACCTAAGCGGCCAGCTGAGCAGCGGCCGCTAGACTGAGACTCAGTGTTTAATCGAATGCCGACTTGTACACAGGTCAACTTACTCAGTGACTTATATGTGTTGTTGTGTTGTCCGAAATACGTGTTAAATTTGAAGATTTAACAATTATGTCCATTTGTGAAACATCAATATTCGTTATCAATTTTTTTACTGCTTTTTGATACTAAAGGATAATATCAAAGTGCACACAAGTGTTGCTTCAGAAAATGTTGAAAATTGTTTTATAACTACAGGCATGTGTTGTATGACAATAGAATCTGATGTTCCCTCACTTTCGAGACCCACTCCCCCCACACGATATGCTGAATGTTATTCACTTATAGGTAGTCCAACACCGTGCCATGGTTGGAACCACTAGAGGCACACTGTTAAATGATAAACACTTTATTAACAGAATCTCTTTACAAAAAGCCACATCAGATCCCAAAAATGACATGCAACATGGTTGAATGTGAGCACACTGAAAGTAAGTCAAAGAAGCTAGTCCTCACAAATGTTGTGGTCAGCTCATACTGAGTCGACTGCTGCCACAGAGCCTCAACTCCTCTGGTAGTGCAGAGCATGGGGATGTTGTAGGACAGAGGAGTTTCTGATATGATGAGAGGCAGTCTGGCCAGCCGTGTTGTAGCTGCCATGGGGGAAGGTGAGGCTGGATAGCTGCTCCACAAGGAAGAAGGAGGTGAGGAAAGCATGTAATTTCAGTGCCAAAAAGTGGGGTGGAGGGCACGACCTGCAGGGGGCAAAGGAATATGAGAAGAGGGGAAATGAGTTCAGAATGTGAAAAGAAGAGGAATGGTAATGGTGGTAAGCCACCTGGAGGAGTCAGTGGAGGCAGTGTGTTGGCACAGTCTGCAGGAGGAGGTAAAGGGTAATGTTTGAGAAGGTTTCTGTAGGCAGTGCTGGGGTCATTGAAGCAGTGGGGAGGGGTATGGAGAAGGAAGAGGGTATTGTCAAGGGTCTGGATCAAAAAATCTTTGGAGGTGAATGGCAAGACATTGATGGGGATGGTTGCAACATTCAGTAGTGCTGATGGGAGGTTGAGAAATTGTAATGAGCACACGAGACTCAATTCTTCTGAGCACAATACTGATGGAACCACCATAGCAGTTGGAGGGAGAGGGTCTGAAGAGGATGTAATAATCAGTGCAGTTTGATATAACAATGAGTCACAACACTCAACTGGAGCAAGTTCATTGGGTGACTGGTCTTGTGTAGCAGTGTCTTCAATTGTCAAGGGCCAGTTTTAATTTTTGCAAGGACATCTTTTGTGGCTTACTGTTGAGGAAAATAACAGAGGACTCTCATGGATATGATGGAGTATCTATCAGAATACCAAAGTATCGTGCTGCACATGTTAGCCCTCTACTTAGCCATATTTGTAATTTTTCCTTTAGGAATTCTTTCCTGAACAATTAAAGTAGGCAGTAGTAAAGCCGCTTTATAAAAAGGGAGAAAGGTATAATGTAGATAATTTTAGACCTATTTCTGTGCCATCAGTGTTTGCTAAAGAGACTGAAAGGTTGTGGATTTGAGGATAGTTGAGCATTTCATTTCACATAATTTGCTGTGAAATGTACAGTTTGGTTTCAAAATTTGTTTAACAATTGAAAGTGCTACATTCTCTTTTCACTGTGGGGTACTGGATGAATTAAACAAAAAGTTTTGAACACTATGCTTGTTTTTAACTAAGGTATTTGATTGTGTTGATTATAATAATTTGCACCAGAAGCTGTTCCATTATGGAATACACGGAGTAGCTCACAATGGCTCACCTCTTACTTGAAGAACATACAGCAATAGGTCATTCTCCACAGTGTTGAAAATGGCTATGATGGGGGTTTGAGTGGGGTGCAGTTAAATTGGGGGTGCCCCAGGGATCAGTGCAGGGGACACTCCTGTTCCTTATTTAAGTAAATTGTAATACTACAGGTGATTATAAAATATTTTATGACACTAGCTTGGTAGTGCAATAGAGCAGTTCAAGACATAAATTCATGGTTTGTAGAAAATAAACTGACACTAAACCACAGTAAGACTCAGTTTCTACAGTTTCTAACACACAATTCAAAACCCGACATTCTGATTAGACAGAATAAGCATATGGTTAGCGAGACTGAACATTACAGATTTTTAGGTTTTCATATAGATAGTAAACTGTCATATAAAGCCCATGTTCAGGGTCTTGCTCAAAGACTTAATGCTGCTTTTTTTACTATTAGAACAGCATCTGAAGAAAGTGATAGTTCGACACTAAATGGAGTCTACTTTGCTTATTTTCATTAGCTTTTGATGCATAGTACTATATTTCAGGGTAACTCTTCCCATTCTCAAAGGGCATTTTTTGCTCAGAAAAGGTGGCTCAGGCAAAAATGGTCTAAGCTTGTAAACCTCTTGTTGACCCTGTTCATTGGTCTGGTTATTCTGACATTGGCTACTCCATATATAGATTCCTCAATGTCATTTGTTGTTAAAAATATCAACTCATTCCAAGAATTAGAAACTTCCACCCAGCTAATACTAAGACAGAAATACAACCTGCATTTGGATCACACCTCCTTGACTCTTGCACAGAAAGGCATGCAATACTCTGCAGCACCCATTTTCAATAAGCTATCACAAGAATGGAGGAGAGAGGGAGGAGGGAGGAGAGAAGTTTGTGGCACAACTTGACCAGAAGAAGGGATAGGTTGGTACGACATGTTCTGAGGCATCAAGGGATCACCAATTTAGTATTGGAGGGCAGTGTGGAGGGTAAAAATCATAGAGGGAGACCAAGAGATGAATACACTAAGCAGATTCAGAAGGATGTAGGTTGCAGTAGGTACTGGGAGATGAAAAAGCTTGCACAGGATAGAGTAGCATGGAGAGCTGCATCAAACCAGTCTCAGGACTGAAGACAACAACAACAACAACAACAACAACAACATCACAAGAATTCGAAAATCTTTGCAGTATGCCAGGTGCTTTCAGATCTAAACTGAAGAGTTTCCTCATGGTCACTCCTCCTATTCTGTTGAGGAGTTCCTTGAAAAACTAAGCTAATTCCTGTGTTATGTTGCTGACTGCATTTTTATAAACTTGTTCTTACAGCCTGCGTCTTTTTAGGATTCATAAAGATTTGATTTTATCTATTCTTACTTTCTGTTGTAATTTCATATACTGACATGTTCCATGACCATGGAGATTTACTCCTCAGTTTGGTCCTACAGAAATAGATGTGTAAAATTTTAAAAAAATGTTAGAGCATGATAACCTTGTGAAGGCCCAAATAAGGGAGCTGCAAAGCTGTGCAAACTGAGTCATCACAGAGCAAAACATAGTCGCAATTGGCAAGGTAGTTGTGAATGAAGATGCACAGAGCTGGGTGGGCATGGAAGGGCTCATGCTGAATGCATGAGAGATGTGAGTGGACACGCTCGAGTAATATGGGAGGGTTGAAATGGGGAACAGGATCCAAGTCCTAAACATACTCTGCAGGAAGGACCAAAGGTTTGCTGCACAGCATCTCAGCTGAAGACGATTGAAGATGCTCTTTAAAGGTGGTACATATGCCCAATAGGATCCATGGAACACTTCTGCCCAGCCCCTGGCATGAAACATGAGCACTATTTTCAGTGTTTGATGCCAGCATTCCATAAGTTCATTATATTGTGGATGGTTGGCAGAAGTGATGGGCAAAAAATATTGGTACATCAAAATATCGATATCATTGTGTGTCATCGATAAATTGTCAACATATTGATTGATCGATATTTGATACTGAATATCAAAAGCAATATTTTTTTGTCTGTCATTTCTTGATTCATAGGTGCTATAGTCTTCATCAGCATATTTCTTGCCCACTTCAGCTACTACCAATCTTTGCAATATGACAGTAAATTTCTTTCAATGGGCTTAATTTAATTTCATATTCAGTACTACAAATGAGCACCAGATTTGAACATGAATGTATCTGTACTTCATATTTGTCATTGGTTGTTACTTCCATGTGTCATTTCCACCACTGCAAATGATAGGTACAAGGTGCAAAATGCTCACATTTAGTGACGGACCATATGAGAATGGTTGAAATTATTACTCCCTGCTCCCAGCTATGAGGAAGAGTGTGCACTTCTCATACCTCCTGATTGCCTGGATCAAGGACGATATACACACTGTAAAAATAATGTATAGTCAGCACAAAAATCACACACATTACTGCACTGGTATTTAATAGAAAATGAACTCTGTTGTCTGAAATTTTTAGTCATTATTTCACATCTGTTTTGTTAGATATTCACCAAAACTGCTTAATATTCCAAAATTCTTTTGTTTTGTCTGAAAGAGTGGCTTCCTTAGTATACTTGGTTGTGACAGATAGCAGAAGCAGACTGACAGGGGAACGTATTAAATGAAGAGTTATGTTAATGTCCATCGGTGATGATTATTGGTTTCATTAATTAGTTTTTTGCCAATAAGTGACTTTATAATACATTGCTTGTCTTTTATTGGTTAATGTTATATGTAATAAAGTATTTATCAGTTTTTAAATGTTTGTTATTCTTTTCTGTGACCTCAATCATTTTTTTTTTTTTTAATTCCTGTAAATATTGAAAATATCAGGCGATTTATTGAAATATCAATAGTTTTCTCTTGATAATTTCAATATCCTTCGTAAGTATTGATACAATTAATATGAATATTTTTAAAAATGTGCCCATCTCCAGTAGGCAGTGGTACAGGATATGGCAACGCCGCATAGAGTGCAGAGCTTAGCAAAAAGGAGCAATTTGAATTACCGACCCTGTTCTGAAGTGACTGATGATGGGCAGCCAAAGCAGGCTGGACAGTTTAGAACAAGAGCACAGGTTAACAAGTTGGCCAGTATGTTGGCAAGGGAGCTGCCTCACCTACCTAGTAGTCCAGTCAATCATAGAAATACTGTATTTGAAACCTCCAAAGGGAGGTAGGGAACCAGCCAGGCTGAGATTTAAAAGTCCTTTTGGGATGTTAAAACATCCTGCAGGAAGTAGCGCTTATCGACTGAAAGGGAACGCACGCACATGCCCATGCACTGGAGTCACTTTTTACGTTCAGCTAAATGAAGCTCTCAGTAAGCAGGTGCATCATGATTTTTTGATGCCTGGATGGACCAGGCTGCAAGTGGCACTGAAGACAGTGTGCTGCAGGGCAGAAGGAACTATGGGATGCGGTGTGCCAGTAGAAATGTCACAGAACACTGGAGTAGCTGAACTAGGTAGGACTCAGGATTCCACTATAGGGGATGCAGACAAGTCTTCTAATGGGATGCAGACAAGTCTTCTAATAAATTCTGTACATTGGGGTTTTGTTTCTGAAAGTGAGCCAGCTTGTCCAGGTTATAATGGGTCACCCTCCTCTAATGCTGCATTTCTTTTTATTGGAATAACCGATACCATGTATACTATCGATTCTTGTACAGACGAACATTATATCAGCTGACTTAATGAATGAACTTCATACGATTTTGTATGTGATGTGTAACAATATTATGAGAAGGAAAGTTGCTACTCACCATATAGCAGAGAAGCTGAGTCGCAGATATGCACAACAAAAAGATTTTCATGCTTAAAGCTTTCGGCCAATGGCCTTTGTCAACAATATACACACATACACGCACACACACTCACGCAAGCACAAGTCACACACACAACTGCAGTCTCATGCAACTAAAACCACACTGCGAGCAGCATCACCAGCGCATGATGGGAGTGGTGACTGGGGGGGTGGGGAGGGGTGGGGGGGGGGGGGGGTCTATGCAGTTGTTTTGTGAAGTCATGGATGTGAGGAATGGGATAGTTGTCAATTACTGTGCACATATTCAGTTTGTGGTAGTCTCCGCACAACCTGTAGGTCGCGTCTTTCCTAGGGACCAAATGGATAGGCAAAGACAAGATACTAGGAGAAGAGCAGACTATACCTGTGTGTAACAGTTCCTACACAGCAGTCTTTGCATGGCACAGTTTGTTAGCTGTCAGACAGCTTGCCTTGTAATGGACACGAGAGTCTTCTGTGGTCATTAAGCTAGAATAGGTACTACTTGAAGAGCTGATGAGAGCATCACACACAACACTGATACATGAAGAGTCACTGACCTGTCGAGTCTGCAGCAGAGCAGAATGTGTGTTGTCAGCCAGAGTTGCAGCAGGCAGTATCATGGCAGGAAGAGCACTGATCACACTCCGTGGATGTGTCAGGTAGTCGGAAACATCCACAACCAGCCAGTGGAGTGTGTTGTTGCTGGCATGAAAGGCACCAATGTCCTGATATTCGAGTAAAAGCTCAACAATGGAGTTGGTGAGTTGAGCTGTCAGAATTACATACTCAGATGATGGACGGATGATCATGTTGATCAAGGTGTAGGGTCTGTGGCCAGTGGAGCAGGTGCATGTGCCTGAAGTATGACGCAACAGCACAGCTGTCTGAAAGTCCGGCAAGAGGCTGAAGTGCTTAACCCCTAAGCAGGCATGCCATTTTTTGTAACATGAGTGGGTGTATGGTGCACTTTGTACATGTGTAAAGAATAGCTGCCTTTATGTTACCAAGGTAAACACGCATGAACAAAATTAAAGCTTAATCTAAGTTTGATTAAACAGCAAGGTTATACCAGCTAAAACATTTTAAACTAACCAATAATAAAATAAGCCTTTCATTCCATCACTCAGTTGCCACACGCAAGTGTTACTGCACAGTAACGATCCACTCAAAGTATTAAAAAGAGCAGTGTCATTAGCTCCTTGTCAACCACTTAGTTGATTACTAATTATCTTGCCGGCCAAGGTGACCGAGCCGTTCTAGGCGCTTCAGTCTGGAACCAAGCAACTGCTTCGGTCGCAGGTTTGAATCCTGCCTCGGGCATGGATGTGTGTGATGTCTTTAGGTTAGTTAGGTTTCAGTAGTCTAAGTTCCAGGGGGCTGATGACCTCAGATGTTAAGTCCAATAGTGCACAAAGACATTTGAACCATTTTGAACTAATTATCTTGAAAATTGCTGTCTTGTTGTGGGATCTTGCTGCTGTCTCCAAATCTAAATTATTTTCTTGCATGGATCATAAATTGTGTCTCTTCCTAGCTTGCTGTTTATTTTTATTACTGCTGCTCACCTGGATGTATGACAACACAACTTATCACTGTGTTAGCTGAAGCAATAACGAAGGGTTATGTACAGGCTTGCAACTGTAAAACAACAATGGAATGGTACAAAACAATGTTATTTTTGATTGGTGCGCTTTATACACAGGCACGACCAATTGAGGGTTAAGGAAGTCTTTCCCGAGGACAGAACTATTGATGTCTACCACCTGGAAGGTACATGGGAACTGCAGATCAGGAGTGAGCTGAAACTGTAGCATGGCTGCACCATGGATGTTGATATCTGAATTACTAGCTGCTTGGAGTGTACCAGGCAAGGGCAGGTTGCTCGATGGAGTGAGAGCAGGTGGGATAATGTTTGCATTCACCCCAGTGTCAATCAGGATGCACATGCTTGTTAACCTGTCTAGCACACTGAGGTGTCCAGATGCAAGGTGATCATTTTATGATGACTGATTTTGGAGGTGGGGCACTGGAGAAGCAGCACAGGATGTGGCACCTACTGTGGCTCAGGTGGTGACTTTTCCATCACTCATGTAGTGTGACAATTACTGGTGATAACCCCCAAGTTCGCATGGATCCAATGCAGTGAGTAGGTAGGGTGAGAAGGAAGACGTGAAGTTCTGATGTCCACCACTGCACTGCGCTGGGGACCCATCAAGAGTAGTAGGTGAGGAGTGGGGGGCATGGAGTGAAGGCAGTGAGCCTCAACTTCCACTTGGTCAATGCACTGTTCTGTCTTCTGATGCACAAGGTCTCACATGACCTACTCTGCGTAGGTGAGGAGGAAGGGCAGCTGTACCCACAGCAGAGCTGCAAACATAAGTAGCAGAATCTGTTCTTGTAGAAGTGATGAGCTGGCAGTGCCACTTGACATGACAAAGTCTACATTCCAGTGGTTCTGTAGGCAAGATAAGAGTTGCAGCTGTATGTCATACTGAAGCTTGATGATCCAAATGGCACATAAGGCAGAGTTTGGGAGGATGTTAGAATCAAAAAGGGCAGTTAGGTGATCCCAGAACTGAGAGGATGTCCTGTCGCCATCTTGTTCCACGTGAATTACATGAAATACTTTTGCCAGTGAATTAGAAAGACACTCGATGATGATCTGCCTCATGTAGTGGTATCTGAGGGGGTGGGGGGAGATGGGGTCAGGATGATATCACTGACAAGTTCCAGATCAGCATGTGAGTGTCCAATGAGGCGTATAAAGTGTGCATCATCCCTGGTGATGCGGCTAATGTCCAGAATAGAGTCTTCTAGGGTGAACCATGTTAGAGGGCTATCCTTGCTGGGGGGAGGCAGTTTAGTCAAGTGGCTAGGGAGAATGAGCTTTCTTAAAGAAAAAGATTGGGATTTTAAATTAAGCTTTTTGTAATTTCTGTTCCAAAGTCCTATACAGTTTTTCCATTACTATACTGTAATTTATTTTCTAACTCAGTTTACATCTCTTTTACATTATTTTATGCCATAATATTTATATCTTCAGATCATTTTAGTGATAATTTCCTGTAGGTCATAAGAACATGTGGCCTATGGTTACAGGTGCTTTCCGTATTTATGATACTTGAATTCTCACTAGATGTAACTGGCCTCATTGCCAATCCCCCCCCATGCAGGCAGTACTCATCATTAACAAAATATCATCAGTAGCAACAACATTGAACATTCTTTCACAAAACGCTCTTCATTTCAAAGTCATCAAGGATGGAATTGTAACTCTCAGTTCAGGATGTTCAGAAGCGAGTGAAGAGACATGCCCAAAATCGTAGCATGCTGCCTAATGGAGCAGAGCAATGAGGAAGAACAGACACTCTTCCTCTGTTGACATTTTCTGGAGTTCGCAAAGCACAAGGGCAACAAGTTGACTTATTCTTCATAACGGATCCAGCTGTGAAAAAAAGAGTTAACTCAACAAAGTACTGAGCCGCGATCAAGTATCAAATCATTATGCACAACAATGAACTGGAACAGTCATTGGCCAGTGGTAAAAAATTCATTTCCTTTGAAATAATGTTGAACAGTGAAAACATGATGCAGAACTGTCCATAGCACCATTGTTATTGAAATTGGACAGTCTAACAGACAGAATGACTGTGCTCTGGGTTACTTACTGCTCCCCTCCACTTCTATTATGCAAATCAAATCCATGCATTCATTTTGACCCACCCTATATCACAACTCAAAAAACACATTCACTTGCTTTAAAAATTCAGATATATAAATTTATTTTCTCTATTTTCATCTGATTTAATGTTTCAAATGAAATAGTCTGACAGTTAATAATCACAAGTACATAAATTTGCTAAAGAGTTTGATTAATAAGTTCACAGAATATCACGTAGATGAACGATTTGAAACGATTTAATAGGAAGCTCCCAAAGTGGCACACAGACTAAATGCTGAACCAGTTTCTCTCAAGTAATAATATACTTCATCCAAGAAGAAAACTGACACAACTTCAGTACAGTGAAACATTGTGACGAAGTTTTCTTAGACCGCAAAATGAACTTCAAAGCTTCTTTTTCGAATTCTAGATCTAGCATTAATTTCCTTGGCTGTTTCAGTAGTACATTATTTATAAGAGGCAGTCGAATAAAATGAGACAGTTGTAAAAACTGAGTAAACTGTTTATTATCTCAAAAGTAATCACCATAGCTGTTAATACAATGGGTGACCAATAAATATGTTTCTCTATTTTCATAAAAAAATATTAAACACTATTTATCATGTTGAAATAATTTTATTAATACTGTACAATGCTTCTGTTATATTTCTACATAGTCACCAAGTCTTTCCAAGCATTTTGGTAACATTGGCATTTTTGTAACAGGTTGGGTCCCGTGCTCATAACCAGCTGTTCACTGTTGACATGACTACACCATCTGTGTGGAAATGCTTATTTATTTATTTATATACTTGTTCCATAGATCTGTACATGTGAGCAAGTCACTCAGATGTGGAACGTGTCAATGTACATAATAAAATACATAGAATAAAGACATTGTTATAGTATTAATAACAGTGCACAAAAGTCATACATATTAGCTTAAAAACTAGTCAACATAAATGTGAAGATAGCAGTTTCATATTTAGGGCATTATTGCATCTATTTTAACCTTGAACAGTAATCAAAACTTCCCACTTTGGGTTTAAAAGTGACCCAAAAATGGAAATGAGAAAAACAGGAATTTTTACATTAGGGCATTATTACATTAGTTTAACAGTAAACAGTGTCAAAAAATTTAAAAATATCTTTCCAATCTGGGTTTTACTTATTTCTCTGAAAGAATTCCTCTAGTGAATAAAGTGAGGTCTCAAGTAAATAATTTTTCAAGCTACATTTAAATACTGATGTACTACTCCTTATACTTTTGATGCTGTTGGGTAGGGAATTGAAAATTTTCATTCCAGCGTACTTTACCCCTTTCTGAATAAGTGTCAAGTTCTTTAACTCACAGTGGAAATACTCTTTTCTTCTGGTGTTATGTTCATGATGTAGACAATTTGTTTCATACAGAGTGGGGTTATTTATTATGAAGCACATCAGTGAATATATGTACTGAGATGTTGCTGTCAGTATTTCAAGTCGTTTAAAAAGATTTCGACATGACGTTCGTGGGGGTACACCACAAATGATTCTTATTGCTCTTTTTTGTGCTGTGCTTACCTTCAAGATGACCTTTGATTTGGAAGAACATGTGAAAATCACTTGGGGCAAGATATGGTGAATATGGTGGATGTGGCAACACTTCCCAGTTGGATCTTCTAAGCTCCACCTGAGTCATATGAGCTGTATGAGGCAAAGTATAAACATGAAGGAAGAGAACTCTGTGAGATGAAAGTCCAGGATGTTTTCTTTTGGTGTTGTTGTTGTTGTTGTTGTGGTCTTCAGTCCTGAGACTGGTTTGATGCAGCTCTCCATGCTACTCTATCCTGTGCAAGCTTTTTCATCTCCCAGTACCTACTGCAACCTACATCCTTCTGAATCTGCTTCGTATATTCATCTCTTGGTCTCCCTCTACGATTTTTACCCTCCACGCTGCCCTCCAATACTAAATTGGTGATCCCTTGATGCCTCAGAACATGTCCTACCAACCGATCCCTTCTTCTGGTCAAGTTGTGCCACAAACTTCTCTTCTCCCCAATCCTATTCAATACTTCCTCATTAGTTATGTGATCTACCCATCTAATCTTCAGCATTCTTCTGTAGCACCACATTTCGAAAGCTTCTATTCTCTTCTAGTCTAAACTATTTATCGTCCATGTTTCACTTCCATACATGGCTACACTCCATACAAATACTTTCAGAAACGACTTCCTGACACTTAAATCTATACTCGATGTTAACAAATTTCTCTTCTTCAGAAAGGCTTTCCTTGCCATTGCCAGTCTACATTTTATATCCTCTCTACTTCGTCCATCATCAGTTATTTTGCTCCCCAAATAGCAAAACTCCTTTACTACTTTAAGTGTCTCATTTCCTAATCTAATACCCTCAGCATCACCCGACTTAACTCGACTACATTCCATTATCCTCGTTTTGCTTTTGTTGATGTTCATCTTATATCCTCCCTTCAAGACACCATCCATTCCGTTCAACTGGTCTTCCAAGTCCTTTGCTGTCTCTGACAGAATTACAATGTCATCGGCGAACCTCAAAGTTTTTATTTCTTCTCCATGGATTTTAATACCTACTCCAAATTTTTCTTTTGTTTCCTTTACTGCTTGCTCAATATAGAGATTGAATAACATCGGGGAGAGGCTACAACCCTGTCTTACTCCCTTCCCAACCACTGCTTCCCTTTCATGTCCCTCAACTCTTATAACTGCCATCTGGTTTCTGTACAAGTTGTAAATAGCCTTTCGCTCCCTGTATTTTACTCCTGCCACCTTTAGAATTTGAAAGAGAGTATTCCAGTCAACATTGTCAAAAGCTTTCTCTAAGTCTACAAATGCTAGAAACATAGGTTTGCCTTTCCTTAATCTTTCTTCTAAGATAAGTCGTAAGGTCAGTATTGCCTCACGTGTTCCAGCATTTCTACGGAATCCAAACTGATCTTCCCCGAGGTCGGCTTCTACTAGTTTCTCCATTCGTCTGTAAAGAATTCGTGTTAGTACTTTGCAGCTGTGGCTTATTAAACTGATTGTTCGGTAATTTTCACATCTGTCAACACCTGCTTTCTTTGGGATTGGAATTATTATATTCTTCTTGAAGTCTGAGGGTATTTCGCCTGTTTCATACATCTTGCTCACCAGATGGTAGAGTTTTGTCAGGACTGGCTCTCCCAAGGCTGTCAGTAGTTCCAATGGAATGTTGTCTACTCCGGGGGCCTTGTTTCGACTCAGGTCCTTCAGTGCTCTGTCAAACTCTTCACGCAGTATCGTATCTCCCATTTCATCTTCATCTACATCCTCTTCCATTTCCATAATATTGTCCTCAAGTGCATCGCCCTTGTATAGACCCTCTATATACTCCTTCCACCTTTCTGCTTTCCCTTCTTTGCTTAGAACTGGGTTTCCATCTGAGCTCTTGATGTTCATACATGTGGTTCTCTTATCTCCAAAGGTCTCTTTAATTTTCCTGTAGGCAGTATCTATCTTACCTCTAGTGAGATAAGCCTCTACATCCTTACATTTGTCCTCTAGCCATCCCTGCTTAGCCATTTTGCACTTCCTGTCGATCTCATTTTTGAGACGTTTGTATTCCTTTTTGCCTGCTTCATTTACTGCATTTTTATATTTTCTCCTTTCATCAATTAAATTCAATATTTCTTCTGTTACCCAAGGATTTCTACTAACCCTCTTCTTTTTACCTACATGATCGTCTGCTGCCTTCACTACTTCATCCCTCAGAGCTACCCATTCTTCTTCTACTGTATTTCTTTCCCCCATTCCTTTCAATTGTTCCCTTATGCTCTCCGTGAAACTCTGTACAACCTCTGGTTCTTTCAGTTTATCCAGGTCCCATCTCCTTAAATTCCCACCTTTTTGCAGTTTCTTCAGTTTTAATCTACAGGTCATAACCAATAGATTGTGGTCAGAGTCCACATCTGCCCCTGGAAATGTCTTACAATTTAAAACCTGGTTCCTAAATCTCTGTCTTACCATTATATAATCTATCTGATACCTTTTAGTATCTCCAGGGTTCTTCCATGTATACAACCTTCTATCATGATTCTTAAACCAAGTGTTAGCTATGATTAAGTTGTGCTCTGTGCAAAATTCTATCAGGCGGCTTCCTCTTTCATTTCTTAGCCCCAATCCATATTCACCTACTACGTTTCCTTCTCTCCCTTTCCCTACACTCGAATTCCAGTCACCCATGACTATTAAATTTTCGTCTCCCTTCACTATCTGAATAATTTCTTTTATTTCATAATACATTTCTTCAATTTCTTCGTCATCTGCAGAGCTAGTTGGCATATAAACTTGTACTACTGTAGTAGGTGTGGGCTTTGTATCTATCTTGGCCACAATAATGCGTTCACTATGCTGTTTGTAGTAGCTTACCCGCATTCCTATTTTCCTATTCATTATTAAACCTACTCCTGCATTACCCCTATTTGACTTTGTGTTTATAACCCTGTAGTCACCTGACCAGAAGTCTTGTTCCTCCTGCCACCGAACTTCACTAATTCCCACTATATCTAACTTTAACCTATCCATTTCCCTTTTTAAATTTTCTAACCTACCTGCCCGATTAAGGGATCTGACATTCCATGCTCCGATCCGTAGAACGCCAGTTTTCTTTCTCCTGATAACGACATCCTCTTGAGTAGTCCCCGCCCGGAGATCCGAATGGGGGACTATTTTACCTCCGGAATATTTTACCCAAGAGGACGCCATCATCATTTAATCATACAGTAAAGCTGCATGCGCTCGGGAAAATTACGGCCGTAGTTTCCCCTTGCTTTCAGCCGTTCGCAGTACCAGCACAGCAAGGCCGTTTTGGTTTTTGTTACAAGGCCAGATCAGTCAATCATCCAGACTGTTGCCCTTGCAACTACTGAAAAGGCTGCTGCCCCTCTTCAGGAACCACACGTTTGTCTGGCCTCTCAACAGATACCCCTCTGTTGTGGTTGTACCTACGGTACGGCTATCTGTATCGCTGAGGCACGCAAGCCTCCCCACCAACGGCAAGGTCCATGGTTCATGGGGGGGGGGGGGGGGGGGGTTTCTTTTGGTGGCAGCTTGAAAATTCTTCAAGACATTAAAGCACCTCTTGGTACTTGGTATTTCAAGGTAGGTAGTGAATGAGCAAAGCCCCCTTGACAGTCCCAAAATATGGTTGCCATGTGTGATCTTAGCCTTTTTTGGGGCAAATGATGGACCCAAGCCTCATCCTAAGTGATGTGTCGACAGAAGTGCCAACACAGTGTGATTTGAGGGGACCGCAATGCACACTATAAACACACGAAGGATGGTGTGAGGTCTGAAACAGGATACGTAATGAATGCTATAAAGAAAAGTACGTAGCTTTTGGAATACTTAACTTTAATCCATCCTTGTTGTATACATCGTTCTTGATGAGACATGCTTTATACGATAAGTATCAATTGCTATGTAAGGCTAATGGCGCCTTGCTAGGTCATAGCCATGGACTTAGCTGAAGGCTATTCTGGCTATCTGCTTGGCAAAGGAGCGAGGCTTCGTCAGTGTAGTCGCTAGCAAAGTCGTCCGTACAACTGGGGCGAGTGCTAGTCCGTCTCTCGAGACCTGCCCTGTGGTGGCGCTCGGTCTGTGATCACACAGTGGCGACACGCGGGTCCGACATGTACTAATGGACCGCGGCCGATTTAAAACTACCACCTAGCAAGTGTGGTGTCTGGCGGTGACACCACATTCCTCCCCCGCAAATCGGCGAACGGTCGTGTTATAAGGCTTCCGCCCGCCGTGGGGAGGACCCCATGTTGACGTATGCGATGACGTGGGGAGCCTAACAACAGGCGAGGCTGTGCCACCCGCACGCGGCCATTCGGTCCGAGGGGAGCTAGGAAACGCCTGAAAACCTAGTCCAGGGTGCACGTCAACATGCGGTGTATGCACCCGTAAAGAGACAGGAGGGGCCGAAGGGTCGACCTCCATTGCGTCGGGGTACCCGACGCGCGAAGACCCCATGTGGTCCGGAGCGGGCAAGAGTTCCATGGCGGAGGACAGCTGGTCACGGGAAGCGATCGGCGGCGCGTGACCCAGGGAGGCGCCCGGCGGCTGCAGCGAAGCGTCTACTGCGGGCGTCGCCGGCGGGAGGACAAGCGGCGGCGGCGGCGCGTCGCCATGGGGCAAAATGGAAGGCAGCGTCGGTAACACCTGGGGATGAGGCGAGCTAGTAGATGGGTCCCCAGGGCGCTGACCAGACGGCACCGTCGCTGAAGCAGATGGGGAGCGGCAGAACCCAGGCGACGACAGAGGCGCAGCTGATTGAGATGCCGGCGCACCTCACCAGAGGCCCCCAAAACCAAATACATCGCGCGGCCGAGGCAGCGAAGAATGCGCCCTGTGAGCCAACGCTGTGAACCTCGATAGTGGCGATAGAATACAACGTCGCCTGGGGCAAAAGCAGGAGTCTGCCGCTGCACAGGAACCTGATGCGGCGGATGCAGCAAAGACATCAAGGTTCGATGAGGATGACCGTGGAGCAACTCAGCCGGCGAGCGACCATCTCGGGGCTGAGAGCGATACAAAGACAAAAAGAGCAACAATGCATCCTCCCGAGAATGCGACTCTTTCAACTTCAACATCTGCGACTTGAAAGTCCGGACCAATCATTCAGCGACACCGTTTGACTGAGGCGAAAACGGCGTGGATGTCAGATGTTGAATACCATTGTCCTTGCAGAAAGACTGAAATTCTGCGAACATGAATTGTTGCCCATTGTCGGAAACAATAGTCTGTGGAAGACCTTCAATGCAAAAGATAGCAGACAACGCTTGGATGGTGGCAGATGACGTCGTGGAAGACATCCGGACAACAAAAGGAAAATTACTGAAGGCATCTACCACAACCAACCATCTGGCATTCCAGAATGGACCAGCAAAATCGATGTGCAAGCGTTGCCAAGGGGAAGTGGCTTTTGGCCATGCAAAGAATTTCCGCGGTGGTGCGGATTGTTGTTCGGCACACACCATGCAAGAAGAGCACATATTCGTAATCGCAGCATCGATTCCGAACCAAGTACAGTGCTGACGAGCAAGTTGTTTCGTTCGCACGATACCCCAATGTCCTTGGTGAAGAAGCCGTAAAACAGAGGACTGTAACGAACGTGGAACCACGACTCTGGACTGATCATTATCAGAACGCAACAACAAAACACCACGTCGTACAAAAAGTCTCTCCTTGTGAGCAAAAAATCGGCGAACCAGCGGATCCTCAATCCGCGACTTCGACAAGGGCCATTGAGTAGCAACAAAACGCAAAATGGTAGCAAGGACAGGGTCAGCAACTGTGGCTGTAGCTACACGACGAAAATCAATCGGAAACGATTCGACCACGTCATTGGTTTCCGCATCAATGAACAGGCAAGCAAGTTCGGAAGAATCGACTGCTCTATCCTCACATAGACGAGAAACACTGTCTGAAGGCACAGTCTGGTTCACTGATAGGACCTGATTGACTATAGACATGTTAAACAACTGAAATAAATCTAAACCAAACAAGTTCACTGCAGTAGAAGAACGAAGAACGTAAAATGACACAAGTTTTGTTTGTCCCTTGTATGTTGCAAGAAGAGTGCACTGTCCTAACACAGGGATATGCTGTCCTGAATAACTAGTGAGCTGAACATTTGCGGCACGCAACGGAGGTTTGCCCAGTTGGTTGTACGTGTCGTGATTGATCAATGAAACTGCAGCTCTGGTATCAAGCTGGAATGGTATGACCTTGCCATTAAAGTCCAAATCTACAAAAAGTTTATTGTCCTGCCGACGACAAGAGCGACTGTCTCGTGCAATTTGAACTGATACAGGTACAGCATCACTTGCTAATTGACGTGATTTCCAGCAACGTCGACGCACACTTTTTGTGGGACAAACACAGTCACTGTTAGAGAACGTGGCACTGGACGGAGTGGAATTAACTACATGAATGTCCACGGGCGAAGGTCCACGAGCCTGAGTGTCCTTGGTTCGATTCCGGCGCGAAGCAAAGGGCCTGGAATGATTAAGAGTGTCTGATCTGAGCTTTTTCTGGCGAACTCTTTGAACATGTCCTTTCTTATTACAGTAAAAACAAATAGCTTGGCGTGATGGGCAATTGTCACGCGAATGTCTAGTAGCACACCGTGGGCATGATTTCACTGCATTTGCGTGCTTGCGCGGGACACGTAGCTGCGCGGACGTGCGCGAGGGCTGTTTACAGTTCCGTGCAGCTCGCCCGGCGGGCCGGTTAATGTGACACACAGCTGGCGAAGTTGCAAATGATTCCTGAGCAAAGTCAAGTGTGTCTTGCCTATCCAATATGTCTATCACTTGTTGAAGGGAGGGATTGATTAGTTTCAAAATCTGTTCCTGTATACGAACATCAGAAACGTTCTGTGCTATTGCGTCACGTACCATAGTATCTGAATAAGGGAGTCCACATTCACACTCAAAAGCACAATCCCGAGTAAGGCCTTGCAATGTTGCAACCCACTCCCTATTAGTCTGACCGACCATACGTTTCGTACGAAAGAAATTATACCTCTTTGCAACTACATTAACTGTTTCCTTGAAATAGGCATCTAAAGCAGACAAAATTTCTTTGTAGGACAGAGTTGCTACGTCGCTTCGGGGAAATAATTTCACTATCACACAGTACGTTTGCACCCCTACACACGACAATAAGTGAGGCTGCCGCTCGTTACCTTGAATTCTGTAGGCGGCGAGATGAAATCCAAATTGGCGTGACCAGTCCGTCCATGTTTCCTTAGCTGGTTCATAGGGACGAAATGGGGGTGCAACAGCATGTTGTGGCTGCAGTAGCGGTGAAGTGGCGGCCGCCGCATCGTTTTGCATTGCACGTTGACCCTGGACGAGCTGTCCAAGGGCATCCAATAACGCCTGCGTCTGCTGATTCTGCAAGCGATAAAATTCGGACAGTACATCTGGAGAAGCCATGACACAAGTAAATGTAAGCAAGTAGAAAGAACAAGACCCTGTTTTTACTCGTCGCCATATGATGTATCGACAGAAGTGCCGACACAGTGTGATTTGAAGGGACCGCAATGCACGCTATAAACACACGAAGGATGGCGTGAGGTCTGAAACAGGATACGTAATGAATGCTATAAAGAAAAGTACGTAGCTTTAGGAATACTGAACTTTAATCCATCCTTGTTGTATACATCGTTCTTGATGAGACATGCTTTACACGATAAGTATCAATTGCTATGTAAGGCTAATGGCGCCTTGCTAGGTCGTAGCCATGGACTTAGCTGAAGGCTATTCTAGCTATCTGCTCGGCAAAGGAGCAAGGCTTCGTCAGTGTAGTCGCTAGCAAAGTCGTCCGTACAACTGGGGCGAGTGCTAGTCTGTCTCTCGAGACCTGCCTTGTGGTGGCGCTCAGTCTGCGATCACACAGTGGCGACACGCGGGTCTGACATGTACTAATGGACCGCGGCCGATTTAAAACTACCACCTAGCAAGTGTGGTGTCTGGCGGTGACACCACACTAAGTGCAAGCAATTTGATGACCAGATCTCTCTTCCAGACACATTCTGGCTAGATCAATCTGTTGCTGCTTGTGGGCATGAGTCAGTAGCTTGTGGACATTACTTAGCAAATGTACACCTACTGCACACAGAATAAAAGTCTCTTGGTGTACATGCCGCGTCAGTTCAGGATAAAACTCCAAGCTTTCGACCACTACTTCCATGGTCATTGTCAGGGCTAAAACTGTAGTCAGTTTTAGCCCTGATGATGACCATGGAGGTAGTGGTCGAAAGCTTGGAGTTTTATCCTGAACTGATGCGGCATGTACACCAAGAGACTTTTATTCAAGAAATATGGCGTGAAAGACTTCATAGCCATACTGCACAGACTTTGAATTAGTGAAGATGATCTGGCAGGGTCTTTGCGTTGGATGAATGTGCAATTGCAGCCCCAGGATGTTGTCAATGGTAACCCTACAAGCAGCATACACAATACTGTGAATAGCAATAATGGCATCATCACATGTCTCTGTAGTGGGACTCCTTGTGCACTGTTTGCTATGCATATCTTTGCGCCCTTCCACAAACTGTACGCGCCAAAGTCAAACTGTTTGAATGTTCATACAGTGATCCTCATCAACAATGGTTAACTCTCAATGGATAATGACAGAGGACATACTTTGTAGTGCATTCTCACCCTGAGTGACAGACAGGGTATTTGGAGTTAGAGAAATCAAAATAAAATGTTTATTGTTTATTTAAATCCTTGGTTCCTTTCTGGAATCCAAACTACAGTTATTTGGTAAGCAACATTAATGGTAAATTTTAGTAATTCACCAGTATTTTTGTCTGTAATTCAGAAAAATAATGGCATGATGGGCGGGACAGATATTGAGCCTCAGATGTTGCAGAGTGCAAAACACTGCATTATTTCTGTGAGTTATGTATACATCTAATACTAAATGTAAACAGTGCACAAACTGGGCACTCCAAGAATTATATATAGCATATGCTAATGTATGACCATTAATAAATTTAAATTTCTGAAACACTAAATATTATGTGATGGATGGGACAGATAGTACAAGTGCAATGACTGGTCCTCCAAAATATGTTCATTGCCTTTAAGATATACGACACTAAATAAAAAGGTAGTAGTAGCTCAAATAAAACTTCAGTGAAAGAACAGCATCTTAAAAATAGTCAGCAGACTAAATTAGGCAACAGAAACACATTTGCTCTACACACAATCCAACTTAAAAACCTCCTGCTATTTACTGCAACAGGAAGAAAAATTCTTTTCAACACTTCATCTTTGCTATAGCAAATACCATCTATAGACTGGGACCATTCATAGAAACAGCTTGCAGCACAGTCATTGCTGTTCTGAATCTCAGGAATAGCACAGCCTAAATCATCTGACTCATCTGAAGATGTATACTGATGCGCCAAAACATTATGACCACTACCCACCACAAAGATGAATGCCTCCTAGTGTTGTTAAGGGCCTGTGGTGCAGTAAGGAAAGAATGTAACTGGAAGAGAGCTGAATGGGCAGTCACTATAACGAAGATGCAGGCCGCAAATCCAGAAATCCACTGATAAAAGTAGTTTTGACAAAGGGCACATTGTTGTGGCACTGGCTGGGAATGAGAATCTCTGAAACAGTGGGGCTGGTCGCCTGCTGGTGTACTACTGTTGTGAGCACCTATGGAAAGTGGTTGAAGGATGGCAAAATAATGAGGGGGCTGTATGGTACTGGACGATCAGTCTCATAACAAAACATAGATTTCACAGGGTCCCCCAATATGTAATCCAGGATAGGCAGTGATCTGTGGCAGATGTGATGACAGAGTACAATGTTGGTGCACGCGTAAGTGTTTTAGAGCACACCATTCAAAGGCCACATCACACAACCCCTACGTGTGTTCTTGTGTTGACCCAATCACGGTATCAGTCACGATTGCAATGGGCACAGCATCACTGAGTTTTCACTGTGGATCAATAGAAACTCGTCACCTGTCAAATTAATCACATTTCTTGTTACACCAGGTCAATGGTTGAGTCCTTACATGTCATCATCCAGGTGAATGGCTGCATGAAACATGCACCAAGCCACAGATGATGGTTGGGGAGGGCAGAATGCCAAGTGATAACATTGAGCTGGGCTTCCATGGGATCCATGATCGCAATCAAAGGCACCATGACCACAGTGAACTATTTGAACATTACAGCAAACCACCCAATTGCTCCATGCTTGAAGTCTCCCCCTACGGCGATGACATCTTCCAGCAGGATAACCGTCCATGTTGCAACGTCAGAATCATGCTGCAGTGGTGTGAGGTGCATTATAGGGAACTCACATTGATGTCTTGGGAAGAAAATGCACCTGAGCTGTACCCACTGGAACACACATAGGGCACCAGCTGCATGCCTGTAAACCATCATCCCGTAATTTTCTGAAATTGCTTTTCCTTTGTGCAGACATCTTGTGCCACAAATCCTAGAAATCTATCAAGGACTTGGAGAATCCATACTAAACAGAATCTCTGTCATACTGCATTTGTAAAGTGGAACAACATGCTATTAAACAGGTGGTCATAATGTTCTGGCTCATCAGTGTATTCTTAATGTCTTTTTTTCAATTTCATGTCTTTCTGTATACTGCATCAACCCATTTGAGATGCACCTGTTTTTACATTCAGCAAATGAACCATGTCATATGGTCTGAAAAAGTGGATAGACTGAATTCTGGGAAAGTCTGATGCTGTCAGCCACCACTTAGAAAGACTCTGTTCATTTTCAAGTACTGATTCTGCAGTTACCAAAAGAACTGAGATACCTTTTATTGCTTATTTTGCACAATCCGAGAACTCCTGTCAATTAAGCACTGTGTAAAAACCCAAGGTTAGTTCACAGGGTTAGTTCTACACCTTTGTCATCTTTTGAATGGCACAATGTGCTCAAGATAAATTTATTTTTAAATTGCAATGCTGCCCCATCAGAGAAGACAAAGATATTTTTTCAGTTCAGATAGTTTTTCTTTTAGCTCATTATTATATTATGCAAGAAGGTTCTGTTGAATTGGTATTCAACTTTTTTCTTCTCCAGTTCTACAGCTTGAATGTTTTTTATAAAAGTGTTTTTTGTTAATATTGGAACCTAATCATTAATTTCAGAAATCATTTCATCGAGAGTAACACTTTCTTTTGAAAGGACTGGCTTTTTTGTTTTCCCTCTTCCACTGCTTCCATTTCACAGTCTGATTCTTGTCAAAAGTTTCTGGAAGAAACTGATGAAGATTACAGACTTTATCACAATCTCCTAACATCTCCCTGCCACAAGAAACAAGAGGGAAGACTAAGAAAGTTTACACACACACTATACACAGACTCCTGCAGATACTTTGTTAGCTTGATACTGGTGCACACAAGCGAGCGAGCAAGTGTGCGCACTCTCTCTCTCTCTCTCTCTCTCTCTCTCTGTCTCTCTCTCTCTCGCCTCTCGTGTTGTGGTAAGCATCATACATCTTCACCTCTTGTTTTCCTGCTGATTGCACACTACTATTATTTTTAAGATAAAAATCACAAATTGTCTGCTTTATTTCTTCAATAATCCCAAGGCTGCTACGTTTAATTTATTTGACAGTTGGATCTGAAATCAGTTTATTTGCTAATTCTGTGAAGTGATTGTGGAGTACTTTTTTGAGAATTACTCTCTTTTTTTGTACAATTCATTGGCAACCCCAATTCTGTCCTTTTTACAGCCTTCCCTGGGCTTTGAGGACATTTATAGCACCATAAAATTGAATTGGGCGATGTACTATTTCCAGTGGACTTTTCTGCTTTCTTTTTCAACTGGTATTTCTGCTTTCTTAGCTGTTCTTTCTCTCTTTTCATTTTCATAACTTTCTTGTTCTTTAACATGGCCCGTTTTTCATTAATTCTTGCCTATTTCTTTCTTTCTCTGTCTTTTTTCAAATATTCACTTCACCTAACACATCTGATTTCGGACAATAATAATACTGCTTTGGTCTCACCTTGTCCTCCAGTTTCTTCACTTAAATACAGCTAATTAACTTACAGCTAACTAACTTACTGTTGAAAACAATGTACAGCAACCATTAACAAGTCAGCAAAACTGTTAATAATGTTGACCAGTGTTTTACTCACAATTCTGGATTAACACTGTAAAAATAAAATAGAGTAAAAAAAACTAAAAATTAAATATAGAATTTAACTTAACACACTTTGGACACTTCAGAAAACATTCCTCAAAGGTAGCATTGCAGAAAGGCTATGTCATGCTTTGATGCTTTAGGGGTTAGGTTTTAACTAAATTATCTTGTATAAACTGTTCCATCTGTCATAAGCAGAATGTCCCTTCCATCACAGTGTTTTTTCATATATAAACAATTTGAATTACAATATCATTTGAAGAGTTCAATAATTCTTGAGTATGACTAAATGAAAACATACAAACAAAATTAATGCATGATTTTAGTGATGGATGGGACAGCTTGCATTGTAAATGAGAAATCTAATCCAAAAGGACTTAGAAATCCT
Organism: Schistocerca serialis cubense; assembly: GCF_023864345.2. Taxonomy (NCBI): domain Eukaryota; kingdom Metazoa; phylum Arthropoda; class Insecta; order Orthoptera; family Acrididae; genus Schistocerca; species Schistocerca serialis. The sequence goes on from NC_064639.1 coordinate 1,102,508,644, forward strand.
TAACAGTTCTCAGATTTTCTAGAGGTTTAGTAGAAAGACTGCTCTACTAGAAACAAGCCTAACAGTGAACTTTCTGTCAATGATGGTGGGTAATCATTGCCAACTTGACAACCTATACCAATACCAAGTTGACAATGTTGACAACAGAAAAGAAAAAAAAAAGTTGCAGAATTTTCTATCCTCTACATGTAATTTCAGTTCCTTAGGATTTCATTTAAATGAATCACAGCCATGACTTCCAAGTATAAACAAACTCAAAAATTCTATCTTGGTGCATCTAAATGTAAACAGTTTAGCATAAAAATGTCCAAATCTAGGTTACTCTAAAATTGATGAAATGCAAGTTATACTTTCTGAACTGGCAAACATACAGGTAGTCTGTTTAATCAAACACTGGCACACAAAAGAATGTATAGACATTCTAAATAAAATTAGTAATTTCAAACTTGCCAGCAGCTTTTGTAGAAAAAACAAATCTCGTAGGGGCTCCTATATCTTACTGCATGCCTCCTTAAACTTTAAAGTGAAAGAAGATTTTAGTTATCTAAATGAAGAACGTATTTTTGAAAGTTGTTCTGTAGAGCTGTGAGATTTAAATACTGTGATAATATCAATTTATATAATTCCTGGGAGTTCTGCTACTAAACTGTTCTTAGAAGAATTTCAATATCTCTTAGATAAACTTAAAAGACAAAGCAAGAAAAAGATTGTGATTGCAGGTGACTTCAATTTAAATACATTAACTGAAAGCAGTGACATTGAAAAATTTCATGATTTAATCCAAAAATCTGGTCTCAAGTTAAACTTTACTATGTGCACTAGAGAAAACTTCCACTCAAGCAACCTGCATAGATAATATTATTACAAATTATCAGTTTGATTACAATAGAGGGAAACATTCCACGTAGGAAAAATATATCTAAAAACAAAGATGATGTGACTTACCAAATGAAAGTGCTGGCAGGTCGACAGACACACAAATTACCAAATGAAAGTGCTGGCAGGTCGACAGACACACAAATTACCAAATGAAAGTGCTGGCAGGTCGACAGAAACACAAATTACCAAATGAAAGTGCTGGCAGGTCGACAGACACACAAATTACCAAATGAAAGTGCTACGTGGAATGTTTCCCTCTATTGTAATCATATCATTAATTTGTTTGTGTGTCTGTCGACCTGCCAGCACTTTCATTTGGTAAGTCACATCATCTTTGTTTTTAGATATAAGTTATCAGTTTGATGATACAAGGAAGTTTTGCCTAGATCTAGGGATATCTGATCACTCAGCTTTGTTTATAGAGCCCCCCCCCCAAAACAGAGACACTAAAATCTGAAACTTATATAAGAAGGAATTTTAGCAAAGAAAATTTAGAGTTGTTTTGTGATGAGTGTTATAAGATGGCCTTTAGACCACTGTGACTGAAGCAACAAAAATTCTGATAAATTTCTTAATTGTTTTTTGGGCATATTCAATGAAACATTTCCCCCAAAATCTTATCAAAAGAGAGTCAGAAATAAATGAAACTGGATTACTACAAGCATAAAAATTTCAAGTGCCAGAAAAAGACAGCTGCACAATGAGCTCAAAGTAAATAGAAACCCTAATTTTGTAACTTATGTCAAGCACTATAAGACTATACTAAAAAAAGTGATACTGGCAGCATAAAAATTGGCAAATAGTATATTCATAAACAAACAAAGAAATAAAACAAAGGCAGTCTGGTCTGTTGTGAAATCAGAGTTGAGAGTCAATGTTAACAGTCAAGAAATTTCTCGAATTAGGTTTTGGGTTGATATTATTGTAAATCATGTTCAAATGTCAACTGCTTCAATGATTTCTTTGTCAGTATAGCAATATCTGACTTTCACATGACAGCCCATGAGGACAATATGAATTTCAGGCCCAGAGATGACATACAAAACAACTGTTTTAAAAAATTCACAAAAATCACTCAGAAAGATGTGTAAGACACTATATTATCATTAAAAAACAAAAAATCAGTTGGATGGGATGGAATGCCTTCCATGGTAATCAAGGCAGTACGTCATATTATTTCATACCCACTGACTGTTGTTGTAAACCAGTCCTTTGAACATGGGTCTCTTCCAGATGTCCTAAAATATGAAGAGATTAAGCCATTATTTAGAAAGGGATCACCCAGAGATATGGGACACTACCAGCCTACCGCTCTCCTTCCTGTCTTTTCTAAAATATTTGAAAAACTTGTGGCAAAACAACTAGAAAATTTCCTTACAGTAAATGACATTATTTGTAAAAATCAGTTAGGTTTTCAAAGAGGAAAAAGCACCATTAATGCCATCAGAGAATTTACAGAAAAAATAAGCATACCACTAGAAGGGCACAAAAGTCTCAGGAATATTCTGTGACCTAAAGAAAGCCTTTGACTCAGAAAACCACTTATTATTACTTCACAAACTGAAGAGCTATGGGATTGAAGATACTGCATTACAGTGGCTCAACTCCTATCTGACAGAAAGGAAACAAAGAGTTCTTTTAACATAAAAATCAGTATACATCTGAAGATGTATACTGATGCGCCAAAACATTATGACCACTACCCACCACAAAGATGAATGCCTCCTAGTGTTGTTAAGGGCCTGTGGTGCAGTAAGGAAAGAATGTAACTGGAAGAGAGCTGAATGGGCAGTCACTATAACGAAGATGCAGGCCGCAAATCCAGAAATCCACTGATAAAAGTAGTTTTGACAAAGGGCACATTGTTGTGGCACTGGCTGGGAATGAGAATCTCTGAAACAGTGGGGCTGGTCGCCTGCTGGTGTACTACTGTTGTGAGCACCTATGGAAAGTGGTTGAAGGATGGCAAAATAATGAGGGGGCTGTATGGTATTGGATGATCAGTCTCATAACAAAACATAGACTTCACAGGGTCGCCCAATATGTAATCCAGGCTAGGCAGTGATCTGTGGCAGATGTGATGACAGAGTACAATGTTGGTGCACGCGTAAGTGTTTTAGAGCACACCATTCAAAGGCCACATCACACAACCCCTACGTGTGTTCCTGTGTTGACCCAATCACGGTATCAGTCACGATTGCAATGGGCACAGCATCACTGAGTTTTCACTGTGGATCAATAGAAACTCGTTACCTGTCAAATTAATCACATTTCTTGTTACACCAGGTCAATGGTTGAGTCCTTACATGTCATCATCCAGGTGAATGGCTGCATGTAACATGCACCAAGCCACAGATGATGGTTGGGGAGGGCAGAATGCCAAGTGATAACATTGAGCTGGGCTTCCATGGGATCCATGATCGCAATCAAAGGCACCATGACCACAGTGAACTATTTGAACATTACAGCAAACCACCCAATTGCTCCATGCTTGAAGTCTCCCCCTACGGCGATGACATCTTCCAGCAGGATAACCGTCCATGTTGCAACGTCAGAATCATGCTGCAGTGGTGTGAGGTGCATTATAGGGAACTCACATTGATGTCTTGGGAAGAAAATGCACCTGAGCTGTACCCACTGGAACACACATAGGGCACCAGCTGCATGCCTGTAAACCATCATCCCGTAATTTTCTGAAATTGCTTTTCCTTTGTGCAGACATCTTGTGCCACAAATCCTAGAAATCTATCAAGGACTTGGAGAATCCATACTAAACAGAATCTCTGTCATACTGCATTTGTAAAGTGGAACAACATGCTATTAAACAGGTGGTCATAATGTTCTGGCTCATCAGTGTATTCTTAATGTCTTTTTTTCAATTTCATGTCTTTCTGTATACTGCATCAACCCATTTGAGATGCACCTGTTTTTACATTCAGCAAATGAACCATGTCATATGGTCTGAAAAAGTGGATAGACTGAATTCTGGGAAAGTCTGATGCTGTCAGCCACCACTTAGAAAGACTCTGTTCATTTTCAAGTACTGATTCTGCAGTTACCAAAAGAACTGAGATACCTTTTATTGCTTATTTTGCACAATCCGAGAACTCCTGTCAATTAAGCACTGTGTAAAAACCCAGGGTTAGTTCACAGGGTTAGTTCTACACCTTTGTCATCTTTTGAATGGCACAATGTGCTCAAGATAAATTTATTTTTAAATTGCAATGCTGCCCCATCAGAGAAGACAAAGATATTTTTTCAGTTCAGATAGTTTTTCTTTTAGCTCATTATTATATTATGCAAGAAGGTTCTGTTGAATTGGTATTCAACTTTTTTCTTCTCCAGTTCTACAGCTTGAATGTTTTTTATAAAAGTGTTTTTTGTTAATATTGGAACCTAATCATTAATTTCAGAAATCATTTCATCGAGAGTAACACTTTCTTTTGAAAGGACTGGCTTTTTTGTTTTCCCTCTTCCACTGCTTCCATTTCACAGTCTGATTCTTGTCAAAAGTTTCTGGAAGAAACTGATGAAGATTACAGACTTTATCACAATCTCCTAACATCTCCCTGCCACAAGAAACAAGAGGGAAGACTAAGAAAGTTTACACACACACTATACACAGACTCCTGCAGATACTTTGTTAGCTTGATACTGGTGCACACAAGCGAGCGATCAAGTGTGCGCACTCTCTCTCTCTCTCTCTCTCTCTCTCTCTCTCTCTCTCTGTCTCTCTCTCTGTCGCCTCTCGTGTTGTGGTAAGCATCATACATCTTCACCTCTTGTTTTCCTGCTGATTGCACACTACTATTATTTTTAAGATAAAAATCACAAATTGTCTGCTTTATTTCTTCAATAATCCCAAGGCTGCTACGTTTAATTTATTTGACAGTTGGATCTGAAATCAGTTTATTTGCTAATTCTGTGAAGTGATTGTGGAGTACTTTTTTGAGAATTACTCTCTTTTTTTGTACAATTCATTGGCAACCCCAATTCTGTCCTTTTTACAGCCTTCCCTGGGCTTTGAGGACATTTATAGCACCATAAAATTGAATTGGGCGATGTACTATTTCCAGTGGACTTTTCTGCTTTCTTTTTCAACTGGTATTTCTGCTTTCTTAGCTGTTCTTTCTCTCTTTTCATTTTCATAACTTTCTTGTTCTTTAACATGGCCCGTTTTTCATTAATTCTTGCCTATTTCTTTCTTTCTCTGTCTTTTTTCAAATATTCACTTCACCTAACACATCTGATTTCGGACAATAATAATACTGCTTTGGTCTCACCTTGTCCTCCAGTTTCTTCACTTAAATACAGCTAATTAACTTACAGCTAACTAACTTACTGTTGAAAACAATGTACAGCAACCATTAACAAGTCAGCAAAACTGTTAATAATGTTGACCAGTGTTTTACTCACAATTCTGGATTAACACTGTAAAAATAAAATAGAGTAAAAAAAACTAAAAATTAAATATAGAATTTAACTTAACACACTTTGGACACTTCAGAAAACATTCCTCAAAGGTAGCATTGCAGAAAGGCTATGTCATGCTTTGATGCTTTAGGGGTTAGGTTTTAACTAAATTATCTTGTATAAACTGTTCCATCTGTCATAAGCAGAATGTCCCTTCCATCACAGTGTTTTTTCATATATAAACAATTTGAATTACAATATCATTTGAAGAGTTCAATAATTCTTGAGTATGACTAAATGAAAACATACAAACAAAATTAATGCATGATTTTAGTGATGGATGGGACAGCTTGCATTGTAAATGAGAAATCTAATCCAAAAGGACTTAGAAATCCTTAACAGTTCTCAGATTTTCTAGAGGTTTAGTAGAAAGACTGCTCTACTAGAAACAAGCCTAACAGTGAACTTTCTGTCAATGATGGTGGGTAATCATTGCCAACTTGACAACCTATACCAATACCAAGTTGACAATGTTGACAACAGAAAAGAAAAAAAAAAGTTGCAGAATTTTCTATCCTCTACATGTAATTTCAGTTCCTTAGGATTTCATTTAAATGAATCACAGCCATGACTTCCAAGTATAAACAAACTCAAAAATTCTATCTTGGTGCATCTAAATGTAAACAGTTTAGCATAAAAATGTCCAAATCTAGGTTACTCTAAAATTGATGAAATGCAAGTTATACTTTCTGAACTGGCAAACATACAGGTAGTCTGTTTAATCAAACACTGGCACACAAAAGAATGTATAGACATTCTAAATAAAATTAGTAATTTCAAACTTGCCAGCAGCTTTTGTAGAAAAAACAAATCTCGTAGGGGCTCCTATATCTTACTGCATGCCTCCTTAAACTTTAAAGTGAAAGAAGATTTTAGTTATCTAAATGAAGAACGTATTTTTGAAAGTTGTTCTGTAGAGCTGTGAGATTTAAATACTGTGATAATATCAATTTATATAATTCCTGGGAATTCTGCTACTAAACTGTTCTTAGAAGAATTTCAATATCTCTTAGATAAACTTAAAAGACAAAGCAAGAAAAAGATTGTGATTGCAGGTGACTTCAATTTAAATACATTAACTGAAAGCAGTGACATTGAAAAATTTCATGATTTAATCCAAAAATCTGGTCTCAAGTTAAACTTTACTATGTGCACTAGAGAAAACTTCCACTCAAGCAACCTGCATAGATAATATTATTACAAATTATCAGTTTGATTACAATAGAGGGAAACATTCCACGTAGGAAAAATATATCTAAAAACAAAGTGCTGGCAGGTCGACAGACACACAAATTACCAAATGAAAGTGCTGGCAGGTCGACAGACACACAAATTACCAAATGAAAGTGCTGGCAGGTCGACAGACACACAAATTACCAAATGAAAGTGCTACGTGGAATGTTTCCCTCTATTGTAATCATATCATTAATTTGTTTGTGTGTCTGTCAACCTGCCAGCACTTTCATTTGGTAAGTCACATCATCTTTGTTTTTAGATATAAGTTATCAGTTTGATGATACAAGGAAGTTTTGCCTAGATCTAGGGATATCTGATCACTCAGCTTTGTTTATAGAGCCCCCCCCAAAACAGAGACACTAAAATCTGAATCTTATATAAGAAGGAATTTTAGCAAAGAAAATTTAGAGTTGTTTTGTGATGAGTGTTATAAGATGGCCTTTAGACCACTGTGACTGAAGCAACAAAAATTCTGATAAATTTCTTAATTGTTTTTTGGGCATATTCAATGAAACATTTCCCCCAAAATCTTATCAAAAGAGAGTCAGAAATAAATGAAACTGGATTACTACAAGCATAAAAATTTCAAGTGCCAGAAAAAGACAGCTGCACAATGAGCTCAAAGTAAATAGAAACCCTAATTTTGTAACTTATGTCAAGCACTATAAGACTATACTAAAAAAAGTGATACTGGCAGCATAAAAATTGGCAAATAGTATATTCATAAACAAACAAAGAAATAAAACAAAGGCAGTCTGGTCTGTTGTGAAATCAGAGTTGAGAGTCAATGTTAACAGTCAAGAAATTTCTCGAATTAGGTTTTGGGTTGATATTATTGTAAATCATGTTCAAATGTCAACTGCTTCAATGATTTCTTTGTCAGTATAGCAATATCTGACTTTCACATGACAGCCCATGAGGACAATATGAATTTCAGGCCCAGAGATGACATACAAAACAACTGTTTTAAAAAATTCACAAAAATCACTCAGAAAGATGTGTAAGACACTATATTATCATTAAAAAACAAAAAATCAGTTGGATGGGATGGAATGCCTTCCATGGTAATCAAGGCAGTACGTCATATTATTTCATACCCACTGACTGTTGTTGTAAACCAGTCCTTTGAACATGGGTCTCTTCCAGATGTCCTAAAATATGAAGAGATTAAGCCATTATTTAGAAAGGGATCACCCAGAGATATGGGACACTACCAACCTACCGCTCTCCTTCCTGTCTTTTCTAAAATATTTGAAAAACTTGTGGCAAAACAACTAGAAAATTTCCTCACAGTAAATGACATTATTTGTAAAAATCAGTTAGGTTTTCAAAGAGGAAAAAGCACCATTAATGCCATCAGAGAATTTACAGAAAAAATAAGCATACCACTAGAAGGGCACAAAAGTCTCAGGAATATTCTGTGACCTAAAGAAAGCCTTTGACTCAGAAAACCACTTATTATTACTTCACAAACTGAAGAGCTATGGGATTGAAGATACTGCATTACAGTGGCTCAACTCCTATCTGACAGAAAGGAAACAAAGAGTTCTTTTAACATAAAATTCAGTTAACTACCACTCCAAACGGAAAACAATTTCCCAAGGAGTTCCACAGGGTTCAATATTGGGTCTTACCTGTTCTTGTTGTATATAAATGATTTACCATTAAATATTGATGCTCATTCAGTCTTGTCTGCAGATGACAACTCAGTCCTGATAGAAAACGATACAATAGAAAAGATTCCATACAGTAGAGAAAATGTTCCGGGGAACCTGAATCCTGGTTCCATAAAAATGGACTAAAGCTCAATGTCACTAAGATGTAGGTAATGCAATTTGTCTCTAAATTATCAGCAATATGTCCTGTACAAATTGCTCATAATAATCAACTGATGACAGGAATGAGCCATGTAAAATTCTTGGGCTTAAATCTTGATGAAAGTTTAAACTGGAAGACACTTATAGACATCCTGACAAATAAATTAAATTCCCTAGCTTTTGCAATGTTTATTTTATCTGGCGCCACTCATATGGACACAAGAAAGACAGTCTAACACAGTTATTTTGAATCTGTTATTCGGTATGGGATAATTTTCTGGGGAAACTCTAGAAGCAGTACATGGATACTAATTCTTTAGAAGAAAGTCATTAGAAACATGTGCTGCTCACAAAAATTAGTCATGTCACCCACTGCTCAAGAAATTAAAAATACTACAACATAATCATGAAAAGTTCTGTTTTAAGCACAGCTATGGTAGTCATCACAAGGAAAATTTCATAACAAATTAAAAGGAAGAATGACATCAACAATGGACCTCGGTTCTCTGAAAAGTTTACTCCAAAATATTTTAATAGAGAAGAATTCATGGAAGACAGTCTGACACTTTGAAGAATAAAAATATACAGATAATATTGTAGTGTTGTCTATGTACAATGAAGGAGATTGGTAAACTGTTAATTTATAGCAAATACTGCAGTGTTGCATTTATTGGCATTATTCCTAAATTAGTATAAAAAGAATTTCTGTAAATCATTATACATTATATTTTTGCTAAACTTCATGTGTCTCCTGTACAATAGATCATATGATCTGTACAATGTATATAATGAGACTGATAAATCACATTTTGCACATTTGACATTCCAGACTTTTAAGTTTCAATCATAGGCTCACTCACTCATGGAATGCCAGAGTGGTAACTCTGTGATAACTGAAAACATCCTAGGCAACAGGTTAATTTGCTTTGGACAATGATGTGCATGCCTGGGTACAACCATGGTTCCAAAGGCAACCACAAACATTTTTTCATAAAGGCATTGACTACCTTGTCTCACAGTGTGATACATTTATTAACAGTTATTGTGATTACTCTTGAAATAATAAACAGTTCGCATAATTTTTTTCCTATCTGTCTGTACCCATTTGACTGCCCGTTATAGCTACACAATGAAGAGTTGATGAAACATTGTAAGGCTACCGCCAAACTGTGGCCAAGAGCAATGATGTGCTTGATTCAATGGCTGCTTCACAACCCAGGCCACCTGGATCCTCCACTCCACCAAGAGCTTTTCTGAACTGTGCAGATGGGAGCTACCCTTACAATGTATTCTCCAATCCCAAAATTATCCTGGCCTCAACTTATGGTAACATACTGTCTCCACACTCTCCACTCAACAGTTTCTGCCACTTCTGTCATATCACCTTCTCTCATTTCATGTCCTCTTGCCATTCTCTGCTAATTCACTCACCAGGCTTTTCCCATCTCTGTTCCTCTCCATCTCCTTTCGACAACCTCCCCCCCACCCCCCCACCCCCACCCCACCCCACCCCAGCCTATCCTGCAGAGACTCTTGACACTGCATCTGCTGCCTTCTAAACCATGCATGCTCGACCAGATAGTGGTCTTCTCCCCCCCCCCCCCCCCCCCCCCGCCCATTCACATATATCCATTCTCATTCTCTCTCTCTCTCTCTCTCTCTCTCTCTCTCTCTCTCTCTCTCTCTCTCTCTATATATATATATATATATATAAAAAAACAAAGATGATGTGACTTACCAAATGAAAGTGCTGGCAGGTCGACAGACACACAAACAAATATATATATATATATATATATATATATATATATTAAAAAAAAATAGAGGGAAACATTCCACGTAGGAAAAATATATCTAAAAACAAAATAATGAGACGGACCAAACAAAAGCGCTGGCAGGTCGATAGACACACAAACTTACACACAAAATTCAAGCTTTCGCAACCAACAGTTGCTTCGTCAGGAAAGAGGGAAGGAGAAGGAAAGACGAAAGGATGAGGGTTTTAAGGGAGAGGGCAAGGAGTCATTCCAATCCCGGGAGCGGAAAGACTTACCTTAGGGGGAAAAAAGGACAGGTATACACTAGCACACACACACATATCCATCCGCACATACACAGACACAAGCAGACATTTGTAAAGGCAAAGAGTTTGGGTAGAGATGTCAGTCGAGGAGGAAGTACGAAGGCAAAGATGTTGTTGAAAGACAGGTGAGGTGTGAGCGGCGACAAATTGAAATTAGAAATTAGCGGAGATTGAGGCCTGGCGGATAACGAGAAGAGAGGATATGCTGAAGGGCAAGTTCCCATCTCCGGAGTTCTGACAGGTTGGTGTTAGTGGGAAGTATCCAGATAACCCGGATGGTGTAACACTGTGCCAAGATGTGCTGGCCATGCACCAAGGCATGTTTAGCCACAGGGTGATCCTCATTACCAACAAACACTGTCTGCCTGTGTCCATTCACGTGAATGGACAATTTGTTGCTGGTCATTCCCACATAGAAAGCTTCACAGAGTAGGCAGGTCAGTTGGTAAATCACATGGGTGCTTTCACACGTGGCTCTGCCTTTGATCGTGTACACCTTCCGGGTTACAGGACTGGAGTAGGTGGTGGTGGGAGGGTGCATGGGACAGGTTTTACACCGGGGGGCAGTTACAAGGGAAGGAGCCAGAGGGTAGGGAAGGTGGTTTGGGGATTTCATAGGGATGAACTAAGAGGTTACGAAAGTTAGGTGGATGGCAGAAAGACACTCTTGGTGGAGTGGGGAGGATTTAATGAAGGATGGATCTCATTTCAGGGCAGGATTTGAGGAAGTCATATTCCTGCTGGAGAGCCACATTCAGAGTCTGATCCAGTCCCGGAAAGTATCCTGTCACAAGTGGGGCACTTTTGGGGTTCTTCTGTGGGAGGCTCTGGGTTTGAGGGGATGAGGAAGTGGCTCTGGTTATTTGCTTCTGTACCAGGTCGGGAGGGTAATTAAGGGATGCAAAAGCTGTTTTCAGGTTGTTGGTGTAATAGTTCAGGGATTCCGGACTGGAGCAGATTCGTTTGCCACGAAGACCTAGGCTGTAGGGAAGGGACCGTTTGATGTGGAATGGGTGGCAGCTGTCATAATGGAGGTACTGTTGCTTGTTGGTGGGTTTGATGTGGACGGACGTGTGAAGTTGGCCATTGGACAGGTGGAGGTCTATTTTCTCAGGCTTGTCTGACATTTGGCATCACCCCCAAAGGCCTCACACTTAAAGTTCCTATCTCTGGCTGCAACCCTTCCTTCCATCAGTCCCTATACCAGTTCCAAACTGAACAATCCATTGCCCTCACCCACCTAATCCTTCACCTACACATCAACTCAGCCAATGAACACACCCGTCAACTCCTATCCTTAATAAAAGTCCTTAATCTTTCCTCTCCCACATCCACACCGGCTGTTCAGAGCATTATCCTACAGGCCAACCGTAAATTAGAACAGCATGCCACCCTCCACCTCAAAAAACTATCCAATCTCCTGGTTTCCCACCTCCGGAATGGCAACTCACTCACCCTTCACAACCCTTCCAGCAAACCTCAACCTCCTCTCATTGCACACAAACCCAGTCTCTCCCATCTACTCAATCTCCCACTTCCAGCTCCACTCTCTCCAAAACCTCAAAATTCCGATCAACACAACCTGGAACCACAACACCCTAATTCAGTAGTTAACCTTTCCTCCAAACCTCTCTCCCAATCCGAAACCTCTGTCCTATCCAAAGGCCTCACCTTCAGCCCCACTCCCAGATTCAACCAAACAGCCCTCGTCAAAGATTTACTGTCCTACACTCGTACTCTCTGCTGGAAGTATCACTTTGCCACAAAGAAAAATGATCCTAATCCTACTCCTAATGATCCGACTCCTCAAGACACCATCCAAATTGAACCCTGCCTGGAACAGTTCCGTCCTCCGTCACAGCGGGACCCACCTCCTCTTCCTCAAAATCACCCTCTCCAAACCTTCCAGGAATTTCTGACTTCCAGCCTTGCATCTCAATCCTTCTTAAAAAACCTTAATCCTACACCCAACATCACCACTCCTGAAGCCCAGGCTATCCGTGATCTGAAGGCTGACCGATCCATCGTCATTCTTCCGGCGGACAAGGGTTCCACGACCGTGGTACTTGATCGTCGGGAGTATGTGGCTGAGGGACTGCGGCAGCTTTCAGACAACACCACATACAAAGTTTGCCAAGGTAATCCCATTCCGATGTCCAGGCGGAGCTTCAAGGAATCCTCAGAACCTTAGGCCCCCTGCAAAACCTTTCACCTGACTCCATCAACCTCCTGACCCCACCGACACCCCGCACCCCTACCTTCTACCTTCTTCCTAAAATCCACAAACCCAATCATCCCGGCCGCCCCATTGTAGCTGGTTACCAAGCCCCCACAGAACGTATCTCTGCCTACGTAGATCAACACCTTCAACCCATTACATGCAGTCTCCCATCCTTCATCAAGGACACCAACCACTTCCTTGAACGCCTGGAATCCTTACCCAATCTGTTACCCCCGGAAACCATCCTTGTAACCATTGATGCCACGTCCTTATACACAAATATTCCGCATGTCCAGGGCCTCGCTGCGATAGAGCATTTCCTTTCACGCCGATCACCTGCCACCCTACCTAAAACCTCTTTCCTCATTACCTTAGCCAGCTTCATCCTGACCCACAACTTCTTCACTTTTGAAGGCCAGACATACCAACAATTAAAGGGAACAGCCATGGGTTCCAGGATGGCCCCCTCGTACGCCAACCTATTCATGGGTCACTTAGAGGAAGCCTTCTTGGTTACCCAGGCCTGCCAACCCAAAGTTTGGTACAGATTTATTGATGACATTTTCATGATCTGGACTCACAGTGAAGAAGAACTCCAGAATTTCCTCTCCAACCTCAACTCCTTTGGTTCCATCAGATTCACCTGGTCCTACTCCAAATCCCATGCCACTTTCCTTGACGTTGACCTCCACCTGTCCAATGGCCAACTTCACACGTCCGTCCACATCAAACCCACCAACAAGCAACAGTACCTCCATTATGACAGCTGCCACCCATTCCACATCAAACGGTCCCTTCCCTACAGCCTAGGTCTTCGTGGCAAACGAATCTGCTCCAGTCCGGAATCCCTGAATCATTACACCAACAACCTGAAAACAGCTTTCGCATCCCGCAACTACCCTCCCAACCTGGTACAGAAGCAAATAACCAGAGCCACTTCCTCGTCCCCTCAAACCCAGAATCCCCCACAGAAGAACCACAAAAGAGCCCCACTTGTGACAGGATACTTTCCGGGACTGGACCAGACTCTGAATGTGGCTCTCCAGCAGGGATACGACTTCCTCAAATCCTGCCCTGAAATGAGATCCATCCTTCATGAAATCCTCCCCACTCCGCCAAGAGTGTCTTTCCGCCGTCCACCTAACCTTCGTAACCTGTTAGTTCATCCCTATGAAATCCCCAAACCACCTTCCCTACCCTCTGGCTCCTATCCTTGTAACCACCCCCGATGCAAAACCTGTCCCATGCACCCTCCCACCACCACCTACTCCAGTCCTGTAACCCGGAAGGTGTACACAATCAAAGGCAGAGCCACGTGTGAAAGCACCCACGTGATTTACCAACTGACCTGCCTACACTGTGATGCATTCTATGTGGGAATGACCAGCAACAAACTGTCCATTCGCATGAATGGACACAGGCAGACAGTGTTTGTTGGTAATGAGGATCACCCTGTGGCTAAACATGCCTTGGTGCACAGCCAGCACATCTTGGCACAGTGTTACACCGTCCGGGTTATCTGGATACTTCCCACCAACACCAACCTATCCGAACTCCGGAGATGGGAACTTGCCCTTCAGTATATCCTCTCTTCTCGTCATCCGCCAGGCCTCAATCTCCGCTAATTTCAAGTTGCCGCCACTCATATCTCACCTGTCTTTCAACAACTTCCTTGCCTCTACACTTCTGCCTCGACTGACATCTCTGCCCAAACTCTTTGTCTTTAAATATGTCTGCTTGTGTCTGTATGTGTGGATGGATATGTGCGTGTGTGCGAGTGTATACCTGTCCCTTTTTTCCCCCTAAGGTAAGTCTTTCCACTCCCGGGATTGGAATGACTCCTTACCCTCTCCCTTAAAACCCACTTCCTTTCGTCTTCCCCTCTCCTTCCCTCTTTCCTGATGAGGCAACTGTTTGTTGCGAAAGCTTGAATTTTGTGTGTATGTTTGTGTTTGTTTGTGTGTCTATCGACCTGCCAGCGCTTTTGTTCGGTAAGTCACCTCATCTTTATATATATATATATATATATATATATATATATATATATATATATATATATATATATATTATAAAAACAAAGATGAGGTGACTTACCAAACAAAAGCGCTGGCAGGTCGATAGACACACAAACAAACACAAACATACACACAAAATTCAAGCTTTCGCAACAAACTGTTGCCTCGTCAGGAAAGAGGGAAGGAGAGGGGAAGACGAAAGGAAGTGGGTTTTAAGGGAGAGGGTAAGGAGTCATTCCAATCCCGGGAGCGGAAAGACTTACCTTAGGGGGTTTCCCACGTGGAATGTTTCCTTCTATTAATTGATATATATATATATATATATATATATATATATATATATATATATATATATATATAAAATAGAGGGAAACATTCCACGTAGGAAAAATATATCTAAAAACAAAGATGATGTGACTTACCAAATGAAAGTGCTGGCAGGTCGACAGACACACAAACAAACACAAACATACACACAAAATTCAAGCTTTCGCAGCCAATGGTTGCTTCGTCAGGAAAGAGGGAAGGAGGAGGAAAGATGAAAGGATGTGGGTTTTAAGGGAGAGGGTAAGGAGTCATTCCAATCCCGGGAGTGGAAAGACTTGTGTCTGTGTATGTGCGGATGGATATGTGTGTGTGCGAGTGTATACCTGTCCTTTTTTCCTCCAAGGTAAGTCTTTCCGTTCCCAGGAGTGGAACGACTCCTTACCCTCTCAAAACCCACATCCTTTCGTGTTTCGCTCTCCTTCCCTCTTTCCTGATGAAGCAACCATTGGTTGCGAAAGCTTGAAATTTTGTGTGTGTGTTTGTGTGTTTTTTTATTGTCTTATCTACCAGCACTAACCCGTTTTTTAAGTCATGGAATCTTTGTTTTTAATATATATAGATGATGTGACTTACCAAACAAAATCGCTGTCGATAGACACACAAACAAACACAAACATACACACAAAAATCAAGCTTTCGCAACCAACGGTTGCCGATCAGGAAAGAGGGAAGGAGAGGGAAAGACGAAAGGATGTGGGTTTTAAGGGAGAAGTTAAGGAATCATTCATATCCCGGGAGTGGAAAGACTTACCTTAGGGGGAAAAAAGGACAGGTATACACTTGCACACGCACGCGTATCTGTCCGCACATACACAGACACCAGCAGACATTTGTAAAGGCAAAGAGTTTGGGCAGAGATGTCAGTCGAGGCGGAAGTACGGAGGCAAAGATGATGTTGAATGACAGGTGAGGTATGAGCGGCAGCAACTTGAAATTAGCGAAGGTTGAGGCCTGGTGGGTGACAAGAAGAGAGGATATGCTTAAGGGAAAGTTCCCATCTCCAGAGTTCTGACAGGTTGGTGTTAGTGGGAAGTATCCAGATAACCCGGACAGTGTAACACTGTGCCAAGATGTGCTGGGCGTGCACCAAGGCATGTTTAGCCACAAGGTGATCCTCATTACCAACAAACACTGTCTGCCTGTGTCCATTCATGCGAATGGACAGTTTGTTGCTGGTCATTCCCACATAGAAAGCTTCACAGTGTAGGCAGGTCAGTTGGTAAATCACATGGGTGCTTTCACACATGGTTCTGCCTTTGATCGTGTACACCTTCCGGGTTACAGGACTGGAGTAGGTGGTGGTGGGAGGGTGCATGGGACAGGTTTTACACTGGGGGCGGTTACAAGGGTAGGAGCCAGAGGGTAGGGAAGGTGGTTTGGGGATTTCATAGGGATGAACCAAGAGGTTACAAAGGTTGGTGGACGGCGGAAAGACACTCTTGGCGGAGTGGGGAGGATTTCATGAAGGATGGATCTCATTTCAGGGTAGGATTTGAGGAAGTCGTATCCCTGCTGGAGAGCCACATTCAGAGTCTGATCCAGTACCGGAAAGTATCCTGTCACAAGTGGGGCACTTTTGGGGTTCTTCTGTGGGAGGTTCTGGGTTTGAGGGGATGAAGAAGTGGCTTGGTAATTTGCTTCTGTATCAGGTCGGGAGGGTGTTGCGGGATGCGAAAGCTGTTTTCAGGTTGGCTAGTTCTAATAATTTTTGCTTTATTTCCATTTCCGTTTTTCCCACATTACTGACCATTTTTAGCCACTTCCCACAGGTTTTGACGTCATTATTTCTTCGTCAGACAATTATAAGCCTCATTTTCATAATCTGCCACCATAAAACCACTCCTTTAATACATTTACAAGCAGTTTTTTCGAAAATTTCCCAAATTTCTCCACCCTTTATCGTGTTTAGGCGGCAACACAACCACCTAACCTTTGTGCACATCGTTGTTTACCAACCCAAGTTCACCACAGGATCAACATAGCTCATCTTTAACCAACACTTTTTCGACTTTTTTCACACCAGATCTCCAGTTGCAATTGTTCACCTTTATCTCTCCCCATATATTTTTATTTTCATATTCATTTCAGCCTCATGTTACTCTTTCCACCTTCTAATACCATGCCACCCTCACAACATCCCCACAACGACCCCATTAAGTTTTATTTACATTCCCTCCGCAAACATGTCTTCGCCCCAGCCAGATTACATTTCCATATTTTATTAACTCAGGCTTGTCTGACATTTGGCATTACCCCTAAAGGCCTCACACTTAAAGTTTCCATCTCTGGCTGTAACCCTTCTTTCCATCAGTCCCTATACCAGTTCCAAACTGAACAATCCATTGCCCTCACCCACCTAATCCTTCACCTACACATCAACTCAGCCAATGAACACACCCGTCAACTCCTATCCTTAATAAAAGTCCTCAATCTTTCCTCTCCCACATCCACACCGGCTGTTCAGAGCATCCTCCTACAGGCCAACTGCAAATTAGAACAGCATGCCACCCTCCACCTCAAAAAACTATCCAATCTCCTGGTTTCCACCTCTGGAAAGGCAACTCACTCACCCTTCACAACCTTTCCAGCAAACCTCAACCTCCTCTCATTGCACACAGATCCAGTCTCTCCCATCTACTCAATCTCCCACTTCCAGCTCCATTCCCCCCCAAACCTCAAAATTCTAATCAATACAATCTGGAACCACAACACTCTAATTCAGTAGTTAACCTTTCCTCCAAACTTCTCTCCCAATCCGAAAAATCTGTCCTATCCAAAGGCCTCACCTTCAGCCCTACTCCCAGATTCAACCAAACAGCCCTCGTCAAAGATTTACTGTCCTACACTCGTACTCTCTGCTGGAAATATCACTTTGCATGAAGAAAAATGATCCTAATCCTACCCCTTAATGATCCATCTCCCCAAGACACTATCCAAATTGAACCCTGCCTGGAACAGTTCCATCCTCCGTCACAGCGGGACCCACCTCCTCTTCCTCAAAATCACCCTCTCCAAACCTTCCAGGAATTTCTCACTTCCAGCCTTGCCTCTCAGTCCTTCTTAAAAAACCTTAGTCCTACTCCCAACATCACCACTGCTGAAGCCCAGGCTATCCGTGATCTGAAGGCTGACCGATCCATCGTCATTCTTCCGGCGGACAATGGTTCCACGACCGTGGTACTTGATCGTCGGGAATATGTGGCTGAGTGACTGCGTCAGCTTTCAGACAACACTACATACAAAGTTTGCCAAGGTAATCCCATTCCTGATGTCCAGGCGGAGCTTCAACGAATCCTCAGAACCTTAGGACCCCTACAAAACCTTTCACCTGACTCCATCAACCTCCTGACCCCACCGACACCCCGCACACCTACCTTCTACCTTCTTCCCAAAATTCACAAACCCAATCATCCCGGCACCCCCATTGTAGCTGGTTACCAAGCCCCCACAGAACGTATCTCTGCCTACGTAGATCAACACCTTCAACCCATTACATGATGATGATGATTATTAGTGTTTTAGGGCGCACAACAGCGAGGTTATCAGCGCCCGTTCAACCCATTACATGCAGTCTCCCATCCTTCATCAAAGACACCAACCACTTTCTTGAATGCCTGGAATTCTTACCCAATCTGTTACCCCCGGAAACCATCCTTGTAACCATTGATGCCACTATGCCACTTCCTTATACACAAATATCCCGCACGTCCAGGGCCTCGCTGCGATGGAGTTCTTCCTTTCATACCGATCACCTGCCACCCTACCTAAAACATCTTTCCTCATTACCTAACTCACAACTTCTTCACTTTCCAAGGCCAGACATATAAACAATTAAAGGGAACAGTCATGGGTACCAGGTTGGCCCCCTCATACGCCAACCTATTTATGGGTTGCTTAGAGGAAGCCTTTTTAGTTACCCAGGCCTGCCAACCCAAAGTTTGGCACAGATTTATTGATGACATCTTCATGATCTGGACTCACAGTGAAGAAGAACTCCAGAATTTCCTCTCCAACCTCAACTCCTTTGGTTCCATCAGATTCACGTGATCCTACTCCAAATCCCATGCCACTTTCCTTGACATTGACCTCCATCTGTCCAATGGCCAGCTTCACACATCAAACACATCAAACCCACCAACAAGCAACAGTACCTCCATTATGACAGCTGCCACCCATTCCATATCAAACGGTCCCTCCCCTACAGCCTAGGTTTTCGTGGCAAACAAATCTGCTCCAGTCCTGAATCCCTGAACCATTACACAAACAACCTGAAAACAGCTTTCGCATCCCTTAACTACCCTCCCGACCTGGTACAGAAGCAAATAACCAGAGCCACTTCCTCATCCCCACAAACCCGGAACCTCCCACAGAAGAACCCCAAAAGTGCCCCACTTGTGACAGGATACTTTCCGGGACTGGATCAAACTCTGAATGTGGCTCTCCAGCAGGAATATGACTTCCTCAAATCCTGCCCTGAAATGAGATCCATCCTTCATTAAATCCTCCCCACTCCACCAAAAGTGTCTTTCCGCCGTCCACCTAACCTTTGTAGCCTCTTGGTTCATCCCTATGAAATCCCCAAACCACCTTCCCTACCCTCTGGCTCCTACCCTTGTAACCGCCCCCAGTGTAAAACCTGTCTCCAGTCCTGTAACCCGGAAGGTGTACACGATCCAAGGCAGAGCTACATGCGAAAGCACCCACGTGATTTACCAACTGACCTGCCTACACTATGACACTTTCTATGTGGGAATGACCAGCAACAAACTGTCCATTCGCATGAACGGACACAGGCAGACAGTGTTTGTTGGTAAGGCAGATCAAACTGTGGCTAAACAATGCCTTGGTGCACGGACAGCGCATCTTGGCACAGTGCTATGTCGTCTGGGTTATCTGGATACTTCCCACTGACACCAACCTATCAGAACTCTGGAGATGGGAACTTGCCCTTCAATATATCCTCTTCTCCTGTTACCCACCAGGCCTCAACCTCCGCTAATTTCAAGTTGCCGCCGCTCATACCTCACCTATGCCTCTGTACTTCCGCCTCGACTGACATCTCTGCCCAAACTCTTTGCCTTTATGTACGTCTGCTTGTGTCTGTATACGTGCGGATGGATAAGTGTGTGTGTGCGAATGTATACCTGTCCCTTTTTCCCCCTAAGGTAAGTCTTTCTGCTTCCGGTATTGGAAAGACTCCTTACCCTTTCCCTTAAAACCCACATCCTCTCGTCTTTCCCTCTCCTTCTCCCTCTTTCCTGATGAAGCAACCGTTGGTTGCGAAAGCTTGAATTTTGTGTGTACGTTTGTGTTTGTTTGTTTGTGTGTCTATCGACATGCCAGCGCTTTCGTTTGGTAAGTCATATCATCTTTGTATAATCTGGACTTTCTATTGTTCGAAACATTCCAAAGATTTACATTTGAAACTTATAGACAATTTGAGGACTGTCACTGATATTGACGGTATTGATTTCTGCAATGAAATTATTGCTTTGAAATAGCATTTTCTATAATTTCATTGTCAAGATACCCATACTACTCTGCAATATCCTTTTACAAATCATTAATACTAACATTTCCCAGCACAGCAATATCCTTAAGAATAATTCTTCCTCTGCCAGTTACAGTTGCATCAGGTGAAAGTTCCTTTTCAACATTTAAAATTGTGAAATAATATTCAATATCACCAACATGTCAGCAGAGACTTTTTTAATTTTGCTATTATTTCTATATAGTATGAAATCTTAGTGTGTTTTTGTACTAGGCAAAAATAGAAGATTTTGTAAATATTTGCCAAATAAACCCTGCAATAAATGACTGATTGCTGTGCTCAATAATTTATAAAAAATATAAAAGCAACAAAATTTCAATTTGAGTATGTATATTTCAGTCTTAAAGAACTTTCATTCAGAAACTGTCAGAAAATCAACCGGATTAAAATACTCTTGGATTTGGCAAAACAATAAATTATACAAGCACTGCAAAATAGAAATGAGAGAGGTGAGGAGGGAAAAAGGGGGGGGGGGGGGGGGGGGGGCTTAATCTGATCCACACATGGGCACCAAAGGGGCTTGTGGTGGAGGTGGTCAGAAATTTAGATTTCAGTGCAGCTCTTGGTGCAATACTGTAACACTCTATATAAATAATTTATACTTCTCCATATTAAATGGTAGGAAAAAAATGGATTTAATTTAACTTCTTCATTGCAGTATTTTGTTCGCATGTGTTCATGATCAAGAAAGGACCACTGTAATTGCTCAGACTGTGTAATATGAGGGGGGTATGTAGTGAGGCCTGTAGTTCACACTGCAACTAGCATGTGCTGCATCTCAATATGCGCCACAGAAATGGCAGTGTGTTCTGCATTTAATATCAGATATCAATTTCTGGAAAATGTGACACACCTCTGCTGACTGTAATGCTAATTCTTTTTTGGGACTTATTTCCATTTTTTTTTTCTTCAATCAAAAGATCATGCAGTCACTGCCTCCATACAATTTAAACTCTGAATATCACTTGTCATTGCCGCAATATATGTAACAGGCTAGGCTGAATGATGTAAGCAAATGTACCTGATTGCAATATGAGCCAGACTCACTAATATGACTGCAAGGAGCAACTGGTTTTAACACACACTGCATATCAGTGTAAATGAAGCTTTAGCTTGTTGCTGCACTTGGTAAATGTTATGAATTTATTCTTGCTACTAGGCACGACACTTGTTGGCTGAATTAAACTGTGCTCAGCCAACTAACTGTGCAGTTAGGTTTTTTTTTGTAATGAAGATAGCACAAATGGTGTTCACATGCTACAATAAGCAATAGAAATAGTATGTATGACACCTGTATTAGTAACCTGCAACATCAACAGATGTTTCTCACAATGAAGTTTTGTGATCTGTAGCAGTAGAACTCTAAACTGTCTCTCCCCCAGTCATCTACGACCATGTCCGCCCCAGTAGCTGAGTGGTCAGCGTGACGGATTGCCGTCCTCTGGGCCCGGGTTCGATTCCCGGCTGGGTCGGAGATTTTCTCCGCTCAGGGACTGGGTGTTGTGTTGTGTTCATCATCATTTCATCCCCATCCGGCGTGCAGGTCGCCCAATGTGGCGCCGAATGTAATAAGACCTGCGATATGGCGGCCGGACCTGCCCCGCGAGGGGCCTCCCGGCCAATGACGCCAAACGCTCATTTCCATTTCATTTCCATCTACGACCATCTATTCATAATCAGAATACTGAATGTCATACATGTTTACAGAGATACGTTTCCTTTGTTTTTCAAAAATGTTTCAGCTCAATAGGAAATGGTATGTTGACAAATTTTAATTTGTTTGCAAATGGAAAATAGTTAGACACACAGTCTGCTTTCTTATTTACTGGATACACTTTGGTTAAAACTGACCGCTTGAAACAGGCATTGTCATATGACTGACAATTTAATACTGTATTTATTCACTACCACTTTGGGCAGTTTTGTTTATAGTCCTGAGTGAAACCCTTTATTTTCATTAACATTCATTAGGCTTCTTTTTTAGTGTCCTGCCTGCCACCTTTTGATTGAAGGGAGGACGGGGAAGGTGAGGAGGGGGGGGGGGGCTACACAGCAGCTACTTACAGATTTTCCATTGTCCCAAGAGGTACTAGAGAAAAGCAGATGCTTACAGAATCTGCAATACTGAATAAAAAGCATGTCCTAGCTACGGAAAGTAGGTGAAACTGGTTGCATTCATATATATATGAAAAGAGATGCAACCAAGAGACATTTGTAACAAATGCTTCAATGATATACTTAATGGTCTGATAGTCACTGCTCTCTCCAACTGCTTGCAGAATCTGTAACACCAAATGAGAAAAGCAGGACTGCATGAGATAAAACGAGTAATCAGTAGGTCAAAGATGTAGGCTTGTTAATAGTAATATACACTGAAGAGCCAAAGAAACTCTTACACCTGCCTAATATCGTGTAGGGCCCCCGCGAGCATGCAGAAGTGCCACAACATGATGTGGCATGGACTCGATTAATGTCTGAAGTAGTTCTAGAGGGAATTGACGCCATGACTCATACAGGCATCCCAGATATGCTCAATAATGTTCATGTCTGAAGAGTTTGGAGGCCAGCAGAGGTGTTTAAACTCGGAATGCACAATGAACATGAATTGATGCAGATAATCAGACAGGATGCTTACGTACATGTCACCTGTGAGAGTCATATCTAAGACATATCTGGGGTCCCATATCACTCCCACTGCACACGTTCCACACCATTACAGAGCCTTCACCAGCTGAAAGAGTCCCTTGCTGACATGCAGGGTCCATGGATTCATGAGGTTGTCTCCATAACCGTACACATACATCCATTCAATGTATTTTGAAATGAGGCTTGTCCGAACAGGCAACTTGTTTCCACTCATGAACAGTCCAAAGCCAGTGTTGACAGGCCCAGGCAAGGTGTAAAGTTTTATGTTGTGCAGTCATCAAGGATACACGAGTGGGCCTTCGGCTCCGAAAGTCCATATCGATGATGTTCCATTGAATGTTCGCACACTGACACTTGTTGACGGTCCAGCACTGAAATCTGCAGCAGTTTGCGGAAGGATTGCACTTCTGTCATGTTGCCTGATTCTCTTCAGTCTTTGTTGGTCCCATTCTTGGAGGATCTCTATCCGGCCGCAGTGATGTCGGAGAGTTGATGTTTTATGGATTCCTGATATTCACGGTACACTTGTGAAATGGTTGTATTGGAAAATCCCCATTCGTTACTAACTTGGAGATGGTGTGTCCCACCGCTCATCCGCTGACTATAACACCACGTTCAAACTCACTTAAATCTTGATAACTTGCCATTGTAGCAGCAGTCTAACAACTGCACCAGACACTTGTTGCCTTATATAGGCACTGCCGACCACAGCGCCATACTCTGCCTGTTTACATATCTCTGTATTTGAATACCCAATGCTTATACTACTTTCTTTGGCACTTCAGTGTGCATGTGCAGTTTTCAGCTGCACACATGCCCTTGAATGAAAAAACATTAAAAACATTGGCACTTATCATCACATAACTTCAATACCTTGCCTCAAGCGGAAACTCCACATTTCTGCTGAATCAGCTGAATAGTTCTGAATACTTCTGAGCAGTTCCTAACTTTACTGCTGAATCAGCAAGTGATGGGAAGAGAAAAGTGTGTGCACATGCACTTTCCCAGAATTATTTATCTCATGTTAAATGCCTACTCAACAAGTTCCCATAAGTTTCAAGATGTGTTCCATCAGTCAAAAAAGCAATAATAAGTCCTCTCTCTTCAATATATGCATCATATTTCTCTTCTACGTTTCAAGTAACTGAAATGCAGCTGTTGCTTTGCCATATCTATGCTGTATTAATTATACTGGCTGGCAATAATTATAATTTCACAGTGCAGTTAACTCAGTTGTCTAATACTCAGCAGCATGAGTCAACATTGAAAGCTCTGACAATAGCAGCTTGTCACACTAAGCCGTTGTTCGCCAAGGCATCGCAAGTTGTCTGAAGTGATGTGATGGACTATGCATTACCTTTTATGTTATGGAATTGTTTATCCCACTTAGCTTCATTTTGCATGTAATAATTTTCTTAACCTGTGCATTTATTCTCTTGCACTTCAGGAATTTTTCTCGACTTTGTTGCTTGCGATAAGCACTTAATACAGGATGGCTTTGTGGCTCTGCCTGACAGCAGATAGGGTTCCTCCAAACAGGAGGAGGATTCCTGACAAAAGTCTTTCTTCCAAGGAATGGAAGTGTCTGTTGCGTCATTAATAGCATCAAGCAACATCTTGTAGGATGCCTGTGGGGGTAATAAACAGCTGATGTGCAGGACTGATTCTTGTCGAATCAATGCATAATGTGGTCAGGATGCCTGTTCGATGTTCCATGGGATAGAGGGAAAAAAGTATGTGAGTGCAGTTTAGGTCAGTTGCGATTGTTATCTCAAATGGAAAGTGGTCGGACCCTGTCTTGACACACCTGAAAAACTGAACAAAGTGTGATGTCAACATCTGTTCTGTTTCTAAGTGGTGCTGAGGCCACTGTAAGAGATCCTGAATTCAGAATAATTAGGCTGTTGTCACCTGTGGCCTGCAGCAGATCTATGCCATTCACGTTCACAATGCTACATTCCATAGCTTGATGGGGAGCATCAAAAGCTCCACATGTATACATGGAGATGGAATTCATTTAAATAAGTTGCCTCAAGAACTGCTTTGGACTCTACTAACAGGTAGTTTGGTATTCTGTGGTGATGCAGAGTTCAGTAGTAGGAGTCTTGATCTTAACAGCTATTGCCTGGATGTCTAAGTCACATTTATAGGTACTCACTCGAAAGCAAACAAAAGGTTATTAAAAGAGTGGCACTACCTTTACTGTCTTTTCAGTCCTGTGATACTAGCTTGTAACTTCAGAAGCAGACATTAACTTTAGGTTTGAGCCACATTTCGCTCAAAGCAACTCCATAACAATTGTTCTGAAAAAGTTCTCTCAGGAAAGCCTGTCAGTTACGTAGAACATAACAAGCTTTCCATTGGAGAGCAGTACTAGCTGTCGCAGTTGTTTATAGAAGTACCCGCTATGTTTCTTAATTTCCAAGCTTTCCCTGTTTTAAATGACTACTCTAGTGATCTGTTCATGATTCCAATAACCTAAGTCAAACAAGGGAAAGTCCAGGATGGACTGTAACAACGTAATGAAAAGGATAATTGCCACTCACCATATAGCAAACATGGTGAATCATAGATAGGCACAACAAACAGACTGTCATAAAATAAGTTTTTGGTCAACAAGGCCTTTGTCAAACACACACACACACACACACACACCTCTCTCTCTCTCTCTCTCTCTCTCTCTCTCTCTCTCTCTCTCTGTGTGTGTGTGTGTGTGTGTGTGTGTGTGTGTGTGTGTGTGTCTTTATCTCTCTTGCAAATGTAACCCACACACACTCACTCCTCACTCATGCAAACGTAACTCACACACAAATGACCACAGACTGTGGCAGCTAAAACCAAAGTCAAACTTAATCATATTTCCTAGCATACACTGAATATCTGACACATCAATTGGGACTCCTACTTTTGTTTTTTCAACAATTTTCATAATGATATTAAGAAGTTTCTTGATAACTGAACTGGAATCATGATTTGATGGATTGCTGTTACACAAGACGTCAATTCTTTCTGGTATCCTTGATGTGGCTTATGGACATGACGATGTCATCAACGAATATGGATTGCCTTTTGTAGTACTACATAATTTGGTTGCTTGGTCATACACACAGGAGTTGGAGTAGAGTTCATCGGAACTAATCGGTTGACTTTGGCCTTAGTAACTATACAGATATTGCTGCAAGTTACAAAAATTGCTTTGTCATGTGTATGTCAGATTATAGTACATCTTTGGCTATGGCACACTATTTGGTGTTAGCTGTAGAATGACTTACCTGAAGCTCTGTTGATTGGTGGTTGTCTCAAAGGAGGATTCTATGGTGCAGTGCTTCTGGTTGTTGACGGCACCAACACCGTCTGATCACAGGAGTGGTCTGCTGTACAGGGCTGCAGGGGCACAAGAACCTTGTGAACATACTCTTGCCTGAGTGCAGCTTAACATTGATGTTTTGGGCATTTTCTGTCCACTGGCAAGTACTTTCATTGACAGAATAGGCAATACAGTTCATTCCATGATGTGCACTGACTGAATAAGTGTTGGCCAGAAACCTGCAGCATTTGGGCTGTCTGTGACACTGTGAACTTCTATGATAAAATTTTAGGCAATTAAAGCACTGAATCCGAGGGGGAATGTATAGTCCCACATGGCATAAGGCTTCATACAAATAGACATCTTCTTGGAGTCTCTGAGATTTAAAGGTTAAAGTACAATCTGATTGTCAGGCAGCCTGTTCTAATACATTAATGTTAACTTCCTTAGTATACTGCTTAACATTTAAGATTTCTTTTTCACTGGTAATTTCTTGCTTGATTTCATCATCTATTAGTGAGATGTATGCATATTTAACAACTTATTGCTTTGTAGTCATGAAATGAGGGGTGTAAGCCTCCAAGTGATTTTCTGGCAAAAGCTTCAGATCCACTAAACTATTTTCAGTAGACACTGAATGCATTTCCACCTTATTTCTGTTTCTTGTAGCTCTTTACATGGTCTGGTATTTTATGTAATTGATTTTACTGATGTGAAAAGTCATTGATTCTAGTGGCCTCAACTTTTATATGTGGATGTACAGAACATTGCCAACACATTTCATGCGCAGATAGCTTTACTGACTGTGAAGTTTGTTTCTTGTCCTTCTGAGGAAGATGGGTTTAATTTCATAGAAACCATGCCAAAGGTTAATGGAAAACCACTATTTATTACAACTGGTTGGTTGTTTTTCACCTTTTATGATGTGTAAAATATCTATGGCTGAAGAAATGAATGACAACCAGCATGAATGAATGCACTGCCTATATGCCACAGGAATTTCTGTGACTTTTTGAAAATTTACAGAGTGAGAGAGGTTTTGAGACATTTCACTAATTTCTTCCCTGGTTGTCTTGAGCGTTTACTTCTTGTTTCTATCAAGATGAAGTGATCATGGAGGAGTAAAGTGTGGAATCATTTCACCGTCCCTGGTAAAATGTAGTTTGTGTGGCAAACAGTTGCCATATAGAACTATTAAAATGAAATTGAAGAATCATATTCAAATATCACATATGATGGTGAACTCTACAACAAATTCATCAAGACCTGTGGATCTGTTGAGCCAGAGCTAGATGTATAACAATAACTGACTGTTTTATGGGATGCATAATTATTTTTTTGTTTGCACTCTCCTTTAAATTGTGGGGATCAAGATGTTACGTACGGTAATATCGAACCCAACATTAAGCATTCGCTCGTTTATACTGAATTAACTTTATTTTGATCATGTCAGTACATCTACATCTACATCTACATGACTACTCTGCAATTCACATTTAAGTGCTTGGCAGAGGGTTCGTCGAACCACAATCATACTATCTCTCTACCATTCCACTCCCGAACAGCACGCGGGAAAAACGAACACCTAAACCTTTCTGTTCGAGCTCTGATTTCTATTATTTTATTTTGATGATCATTCCTGCCTATGTAGGTTGGGTTCAACAAAATATTTTTGTATTCGGAAGAGAAAGTTGGTGACTGAAATTTCGTAAATAGATCACGCCGCGACGAAAAACGTCTTTGCTGCAATGACTTCCATCCCAATTCGCGTATCATATCTGCCACATTCTCTCCCCTACTACGTGATAACACAAAACGAGCTGCCCTTTTTTGCACCCTCCGTCAATCCCACCTGGTAAGGATCCCACACCGCGCAGCAATATTCTAACAGAGGACGATCGAGTGTAGTGTCCTGCCAATGAAACGCAACCTTTGGCTCGCCTTCACAATATTATCTATGTGGTCTTTCCAACTGAAGTTGTTCGTAATTTTAGCACCCAGGTACTTAGTTGAATTGACAGCCTTGAGAATTGTACTATTTATCGAGTAATCGAATTCCAACGGATTTCTTTTGGAACTCATGTGGATCACCTCACACTTTTCGTTATTTAGCGTCAGCTGCCACCTGCCACACCATACAGCAATGTTTTCTAAATCGCTTTGCAACTGATACTGGTCTTCGGATGACCTTACTAGACGGTAAATTACAGCATCATCTGCGAACAACCTAAGAGAACTGCTCAGATTGTCACCCAGGTCATTTATACAGATCAGGAACAGCAGAGGTTCCAGGACGCTTCCCTGGGGAGCACCTGATATCACTTCAGTTTTACTCGATGTTTTTCCATCTATTACTACGAACTGCGACCTTCCTGACAGGAAATCACGAATCCAGTCGCACAACTGAGACGATACGCCATAGGCCCGCAGCTTGACTAGAAGTCGCTTGTGAGGAACGGTGTCAAAAGCTTTGCGGAAATCTAGAAATACGGAATCAACTTAAGATCCCCTGTCGATAGCGGCCATTACTTTGTGTGAATAAAGAGCTAACTGCGTTGCACAAGAACGATGTTTTCTGAAACCATGCTGATTACGTATCAATAGATCATTCCCTTTGAGGTGATTCATAATGTTTGAATATGGTATATGCTCCAAAACCCTACTGCAAACTGACGTCAATGATATAGGTCTGTAGTTAGATGGATTACTCCTACTACCCTTCTTAAACACTGGTGCAACCTGCGCAATTTTCCAATCTGTAGGTACAGATCTGTTGGTGAGCGAGCGGTTGTATATGAGTGCTAAGTAGGGAGCTACTGTATCAGCATAATCTGAAAGGAACCTAATCGGTATACAATCTGGACCTGAAGACTTGCCCGTATCAAGCGATTTGAGTTGCTTCGCAACCCCTAAGGTATCTACTTCTAAGAAACTCATGCTAGCAGCGGTTCGTGTTTCAAATTCTGGAATATTCCATTCGTCTTCCCTGTTGAAGGAATTTCGGAAAACTGCATTCAGTAACTCCGCTTTAGCGGCACAGTCGTCGGTAACAGTACCATCGGCACTGCGCAGCGAAGGTATTGACTGCGTCTTGCAGCTTATGTACTTTACATACTACCAGAATTTCTTCGGATTTTCTACTAAATCTCGAGACAATGTTTCGTTGTGGAATCTATGAAAGGCATTGAAGGCCGTGCCAAATTTCGCGCGTCTGTAAATTTTAGCCAATCTTCGGGATTTCGCGTTCTTCTGAACTTCGCATGCTTTTTCCGTTGCCTCTGCAACAGCGTTCGGACCTGTTTTGTGTACCATGGGGATCAGTTCCATCTCTTACCAATTTATGAGGTATGAACCTCTCAATTGCTGTTGCTACTATATCTTTGAATTTGAGCCACATCTCGTCTACATTTGCATAGTCAGTTCGGAAGGAATGGAGATTGTCTCTT
Source organism: Schistocerca serialis cubense (assembly GCF_023864345.2). Classification (NCBI taxonomy): domain Eukaryota; kingdom Metazoa; phylum Arthropoda; class Insecta; order Orthoptera; family Acrididae; genus Schistocerca; species Schistocerca serialis. The sequence continues at coordinate 1,102,538,645 of NC_064639.1, forward strand.
AGGAAGGCTTCTAGTGACACTTTATCTGCTTTTTTAAACAAAATTATTTTGCGTTTGTTTCTGGTGGATTTGGAAGAAACGGTATTGAGCCTAGCTATAACAACCTTGTGATCACTAATCCCTGTATCTGTCATGATGCTCTCTATCAGCTCTGGATTGTTTGTTGCTAAGAGGTCAAGTGTGTTTTCGCAGCCATTGACAATTCGCGTGGGTTCGTGGACTAACTGCTCGAAATAATTTTCGGAGAAAGCATTTAGGACAACCTCGGAAGATGTTTTCTGCCTACCACCGCTTTTGAACAAGTATTTTTGCCAACATATCGAGGGAAGGTTGAAGTCCCCACCAACTATAACCGTATGACTGGGGTATTTATTTATTATGAGACTCAAATTTTCTCTGAACTGTTCCGCAACTATATCATCGGAGCCTGGGGGTCGGTAGAAGGAGCCAATTATTAACTTAGTACGGCTGTTAAGTATAACCTCCACCGATACCAATTCGCACGGAGTATCTACTTCGACTTCACTACAAGATAAACCACTACTGACAGACACAAACACTCCACCACCAATTCTGCCTAATCAATCTTTCCTGAACACCGTCTGAGACTTCGTAAAAATTTCTGCAGAACTTATTTCACACATCCGCTCAAATACAGAGTTTGGAACACACTGAGATCAACAGTTTTCCAAGAAGTTCGTTCTCAAAGATGAGGCGGATAACTCTTGCAGTCGATAGCCACTACAGAGCCCCCGCCGGTAGTGCGGAGCACGGTAAGGATGATGAGAGGGAGGCGTGTGTGCACCCGGTTGGCTGATGGCGCAGGTGCGCGTGACCGATTGTGTCGTGGCAGGCGTTAGTGGGAGGCGCGATCAAACCGTTTCTCGATGTCTTGGTAGGCACGACCAGCGGAGGCAAGGAGGCACGGAAAGCGTCCACAGGTTGAGCATGCCATACTGCTGATGGCATGGTGGAAGTAGAAGGCAGTGGCGCGTCGGTGGGGAGAACATCATCGTGCTGAGGCCGTGCGGCACAGTGGGGTTTTGATCCGATCAAAGGTGAGAAGTGCGTCGAAGGTGCGATGTGATGTATTGCCGAAGTATTTGCCAGTGAGCGCCGCGGTAAGTGCAACGTGTCGGTAGCAGTTTGTTATTGGCCGTATGACGTAAAGGAGAATGGATGCTGTAGCTTAACAGGTTGCATAAGAGATGCCGGATGAGCAACACTCGCAGTAATGACAGAGTTTTAGAGGCGTTTGATGTCGCTGCAGGGGAGAAAACAGCAAGCTGCACATGACTGACTTTGGCGGCGGTGGATGACTTTGGTGTAGACGGAAGCATCACCTCAGAGTCCGTGGAGGGTGAGTGTGTTACAGCGGTAGATGGCAGGATGTTCCAAGTGGAGTTGACAGTGTCAGTGTTTTGATGTGCAAAACAGCTGTGATCGAAGGTTGGGGGGCATGGCCGTGAGCCCTGTGCATGATGCATGGCAATGGAGAGAGGTGGTGGGAGGTGGACGTGGTCGGTGAAACCATGGTCGGAGCAGGAAGGCGATGAGACGTAATGTGAACGTGAAGAAGTCGAATCGGCAGATGAACTACTGGTCTGTGGTGGAGAGGCGACACAGTTCGATGGAACTGGAGCTGCATGTGTGCTGTCGCTGTCGGCACTGTGGTCGAGTCATAAGGCTGCAAGCTGCTCACGTGAAACTGCTGCACAGTCGTGTGTCGGAGCAGAAAGATGCTCACTCGTCAAAGCAGAAACGGCAGATGTGTTGCTCGTACATTGCGGAGGTAGTGAAGAGGGCAGGAAAGCAAGTGGCAATGGAATGTGGCTGGTTATGCCGTGGTACAGAAACGAAGTGTCTGGAACTACCAATGAAAGGTGGCAGTGGCGTAAATAAGTTGCTTGTATCACATCAGTAACGTAGAATTTCCAGTTGAGGCGGCGTGATGATGACAATTGTGACATCTGGGACATAGATCCATGTAGTTTGATTGTCAGGGTATTAGTTGTAGCTGGTAGTAACAGCAAAGGATCGTCAGCAGTCGGAGGCGGAACAACGACAGGAGCATCTCTTTGCATATCGTGCTCGGTTGGTGTCGGCTGCAGCACGTGTAACTCATCTTGTACCAACAAGTTGTATGTCGTAATTTGCTCACGTAGCTGTTGGAGTTGTTCAGGCAAAAATGCATGTCGTCAAGCAGTCTGCTGTGTATCACTGAGTAAGATGGCGTCAAAATCAGAATCTGTCTCTATCAAAGGGTAACCTGGCATACAAGACTAGGTTGGCGGCACAGTATAGGCATAACAGTTCAAGTAGAAGAGATCGTGTGCACAATCACGAATGTGAAACTCAGTACTCGGTGGCGGCAGAGTGAGAACACGTTCACTGCTGTATGAAGCATTGATACGGCTGAAATCATCTCCTGGGGTGGGTGAAGAAGTTGCGGGCCCAATCGAGTAGTGAACAGACGGGCAGTAAGAGTGTGTAGTGTCAGCGAGTTGTTGACAAGATGCGGGTGCGGTAGCCGTGGTGGGATCGTATGTTGTGCAGCTGTTTGTTTTGACTGGGTCGAGGTCAGTGAGCCAGCAGGCGGCGGCCGTGACGTCGCTGTCAAGCAGAGTCGCTGCGGCTCGGGTGCTTCGTAGAGGGAGGCGTGCACTGAGAAACAGCCAGCATTGTCATCGGTGTAATTGGTGCATTGTCGTTGATCCGTAGGATGCCCTTGATGAAATTGTTGCTGTGATGTTGGTGACAGGTGCTGAATTAAAGCAGCTTTCGCTCTGGTGTACTTGTTATTCAAATTGTCATAGATAATGTCCGTAATTATATAATGATAGTCCTTTAGGTGCCTGAAGAGTACGAGGTCTTTTTCACTTTCGTCAATGATGCCATAAGAGGAGAATATATACTACGCGGCCATGAACCACATTGGAAGTTGGTCTGAGAGAAATGTTGGTAGTTGACTGCTGCAAATGATGGACAAGCGCTGAGAAGCGGTGGAAAACTTGGCGCGAACATTCGAACTCTGGAAGATGGGCTGTGCGGAAACCAGGTCAAACGAATTTGCACATGGCGCGGAAGATGCAGTAGCCGTGACAGGCGTTTGTGAATTCGACCAGGCATGCGATTTAGCCGTAGTTTGGAGTTCATGCGAACTGGGATTTGCAACATAGTCCCCGTTTGTTGCAGTCAATTGTTTGGCATGATTGTCCAGTGTCGAAGCACTGCACAAACTTAATTCATTACACAAAAGCAAGTCAAAATTGTCCATATTAATCGGCAAAGGAGCACTGCACTGTCCGGAAGTGAAATTACCGACGTGTTGAGCGGGTTTCGACGGACGAAGTGTGCGCCTCGGTCGCATTGTTGATGTGTGAGAAGGTGGTGAAAGTTACCAAAAAGCACGATTCACACAAGAGTCAGGAATTTACACACTAATTACACTTCCTGTACACTGCGTCCAGATGCGGTGCGATGCAAAGTCGATGGACATAGAAATCTGACAAAGGGTTGCTGCATTGTTTGTCCATGGCGATGTTCCAGTACACATTTCTGGCGTCGCCAGCGGCGTTCGTGAGCATTGGGGTCACCAGTGTGGGGATCGAGATGTTACGTGTGGCAATATCGAACCCAACATTAAGCATTCACTCGTTTATAATGAATTAACTTTATTTTGATCATGTCGGTACAAACACATCTGCTCGAATACAGAGCTTGGAACACACTGAGATCAACAGTTTTCAACGAAGTTCGTTCTCAAAGATGAGGTGGTCGACTCTTGCAGTCAATAGCCGCCACAAAATCATTGGTAATAATAACAAAAGAAGAGCATACTGGGCAGTATGATATTTTACATAATTAATATGGAAAACTTTCTACTGGCTCTAGGATTGTACTTTTATTTTATTTTCCCCCTACTGTATCAGCATTCAGAAGTACAACAAGGGTTGCCACAAGTTTCCTCAAGTGAAATTCCCTGATATTGCCCTGATTTCCAGACAAGTTTTAGCATTGTTTCTGGACAAATTGTGAGATCGCAAGGGTAAATTAAGATGTAAGTTGACAATCTGTCTTTGCAGCTGCAGTACATGAAACAATAGTGTAAACAAGGATGTATCTAAAAACACTTGCAAGCAGATGGCGTTTCCTGATGTTGATGTGAGCAAAAATCTTAAGTACTAACATCACCATCATTTGTAATGACCTGTTTTTAGATGGAGAAAGCAAGCCAGATGGTATATGTGTTTCATTAAGACCACTGATGTTATTTTATTTCAATAAAATGAAACATGTCTGGTGACAAAAATAAGCGTTTCCTTGGTATCGCAAGATGGATTTAAAATATCTTGAGTGATTTCAAAAATAACCTCAGAAAAAAGTAGTCCTCTTGAAAGAAGTGTATAAGGCGGGAAGATTTGGGTAAACCAACATTACAAGTGACTGCCAATAAAATGTTGATCCTACTATGTTTGTTATTGTCAGTTATTACCCACTGTGTTATATCTATTATTTTACAGGTATTGTGTGATTTTTCTTTTGAGAAATATATGAATACATGAAGTACAAACAACCAGAAACTGACACAATTTCCTTCTCCTTTTCATCCATAATTTCTAACATATAACTACTTTTGAAGTTCCAAAATGTAATACAACAAATAAAATGACTATAAAACATCACACTGTATAGCGTACTTGCGGTGAGACTGTCACATTTCCTGAAATCCATTATCCAAGGCCTCTGACCTGCTGATGAACACCGCAATCCTGAGTCCATTGATAAACCATGAAAATCTCTCGCATTGCGTCGCACAATAACAGAACCAGCCTGCGGGAAGATTAGTGAGACTAGATCCGACAGGCAGGAGCCACACATTAGTGGGAAACGATGGGCTTCAGATCGGCAGGCCCGATTCGTTACAGATACCTGGAGAAACGGCTCCCAGTTGTGGTCCGTCATGGAAATCCACTTGTGTGGCCAGCTATTCATGGGCCACAAGCATGTTGATGGAATGAGACCACAGAGATCAATCCATGCAACAACTTGTTCAAACAGTCTGAGAAACAATAATAATGAGGATAGTTAGCAACTCTCCATAAATATGATAACTGAGCTGCAGACAGGCATGTAGAGAAGACAATCACACTCTCACAACTAAATTTTCAGCCAAAGCTTTTGTTAGAAAACAAGAGCACACACATATTCAAACAATCACCCAGACACAACTCGTGCAACCATGACCACAACCTTCCGCCACTTTGTTTACATTCTCTGAGAATCAGATCCAAACATAACACTCCTCAATGTCTCCCTGCCTCTCGTTGGCAGCCACTGGGCTAGTGGCTAGAAGTGGTGGCAGCACTGATTGCAAGCTGAGGGAAGTGGTAGGAAGGGGAGAAGGGAAGCAGCACACATACTGAGCTGCACCCAGCCAGTGACAATGCCTGACACCTCAGTAAACAAACTGTTTCATCTACTGGCACAAAAATTAGATTTTTCCAGTGTTTTTTTTTTTTTCTTTTTTTTTCAAATTTCCTTGATATTCCCCTGATTGCCCAGACTCGTTTGAAATTCCCTGATACTCCCTTATTTCCAGAAATGTGGCAACCCTGAGAGCACTTTCCATTGGTCTTGATTGAATGAGAGATTTCCACCTTCTGTGACACTTGAGGTGGCGTGTTTGTGCCCTGCAATATTGGTGAAGTCGTGAGCGAGCCAATGTAAGTCTGATCCAAATGTATGCTACAGCCATTAAAAACGTGCATGTACTCCCATCACATAACCAATTCGGGGACTCTCATGTTCACTCATTCCCCATGGCAATTGAGCACTTGCATCCAGAACACTTTTATCACTAAGTGTCTCAAATGTAGTAAAAATCTCAACTTCTAATTAAAAGCAAGGGAAACAGATAATTTCCATACGGGTGACAAATTACAAGTGGCAAATTAAAAAAAATTTTTTTTAAATAAAAAATCTGTAAATGTAATGGAAACAATGATGCTCTTCAAATCATAAACGAATACAAAAATTCTCCCAAATGGTTTAACAGCAGAATGTCCAAATCTCAGTTACTCTAAAATTAATGAACTACAAGTTGTACTTTCAGAATTTGTAGACATAAAAGAACTCTGTTTAAATCAAAACTGGCTCACAAAATAATTTTAAACTCAGCTGCAGCTTTTGTAGAAACAACACATCTTGTGGAGCCTCCTGTATTCTACTTGATGGTGTAATAAACTATACAGTTAAAGATTTCAACTGTTTAAATGAAGAATGTTGTTTTTGAAAGTGGTTTGTTTAAAACAAGGTGATTTGAAAACTGAGATATCATTGTACAGAATTCCTGGAACTTTTCTTAGACAAATTTCAGCCTGCTTTGGAAAAATTTAAGAAAGAAAACAAGGAAAAAGATACTAATCAGAGCAGACTTCGAATTAGTACATTAGTTGAAACAAGTAACACTGTAAAATTTCCTGATTTAATCCAGAAATCTGAGTTTAAATTAAACTTTAATGTTTGTGCTAGAGAAAACTTTTGGTCAGCAATCTGCTTAGATAACATTCTAACTAATTATCGATTTGCTGATACAAGGAAGCTTTGCCTAGATCTAGGGATATCTGATCACTCAGCTTTACTTACAGAGCTCCCAAAAACAGACCAACTATAATCTGAGTCTTATATATGAATCAATTTAGATTTGTTTTGTGAAAAGTTAAGAGTTATTAAACTAGGCTTTAGATGGCTGTACTCCAAGCTACATAAACTTTGATAAGCTTTTTTTTTTTTTTTTTTAGGTGTGTTCAATGAAACATTTCCCTTAAATCATATCAAAACAGAATAAAGAGTAAACTGAATTGGATTACATCAGGAATAAGAATTACAGTGTCAGAAAAGGACAGCTGCATGATGAGCTTAAAATAAATAGAAATGCAAATTTTGTAATTTGTGTAAAACTCTATAAGATTATTTGTTAACAAGTTGTATTGGCAGCAAGAAAACTGGCAACATTGTTTTCATAAACAAACAAAATAAAACAAAAGCAGTCTGATCTGTTGGCAAATCAGAGCTGCGAGTAAATATTAATTCAGAAATAAAATAAGGATAATATTATTGTAAACCCTTCAGGTGTCAAATTGCCTCAATGGATTCATCGTAAATTTAACAAAATCTGATGTAAATACGACATCCCATCAGAACAATTTGAATTTCCGGCAAAAAGATGACAAAAAAATTTTTATTTTGAAAAATTCAATACAATGACTCAAAAATATGTAGAAGACACTATGTTATCACCGGACAGTAAAAATTCAGCTGACTGGGATTTAATACCTTCCACAGTAATCAAAGCAGTATGCCACATGACTTCTTATAAACCATCCTTTGAACAAGGTTGTTTCCCAGATGTGCTAAAATGTGCTGAGATAAAGCCTCTTCAAAAAGGGGTCACCAGAAGATATGGCAAATTATGATGCTATATCTCTCATTCCTATCTTTCCTAAAATAATTGAAAAACATGTGGAAAAATAACTTGTAAATTTGCTTACAGAAAGTGACATTGTTTCCAAAAATCAGTTTGGTTTTCAAAGAGGAAAAATCATCATAAATGTCATCAGTGAATTTAGAGAAAGCATTAACTCATCATTGGTCCAGGGTAAAACGGTTTCAGAAATATTCTGTAATCTAACAAAAGCTTTCAGTGAACCACTTGTTAGTACTTTAACAAGCTTAAGAGCTATTGGATCATGGATACCGCATTAAAGTGATCCAGTTTGTAATGATCTTTAAATGTAGACTACTTAACTTGCGTTGGCCTGTGATTCATCGATGTTGTGGATGCTGCGAATAATGAGAACATCACGAAAACTTCAAGCTTGACAAATTATTTATTGATATCAGCTGATCAACAGAACTGACAGAAGCGCAAAACAACTGACAAAACTGAGCTAAACCGAACTGAAATGCACTGACTCCTGAAGTAAACAAAACTTGACTGACTCCCGCACAGCATCGCTTTAAATATAATTTTAACAATTGCTACCATTGTTAATTTATTACAAAATGTAACTTACAATTAAAACCAATTTCATCTAAACTCACTGCTTTTACATTTGTACAGGTTACAAAATATAATGTCAAATAATATAATATTTTTATCATCATCTTGGTTTTGTGTGTGAAAATTAATTCAAAATCTGATTTCAACAATTATTTTGAGGTTACTTTAATTCCATAATTAGTGACTGTATGGATTTTATTTCTAACATTTGTTTGAAGTATACACATCGTGCTTTGCCAGATTACATAAATAAAATACACACGTTTTCTCAAATACCAGAATTTCGAAAATTTGAGTGGTGTAACTAGAAAGAGGTAAATATCTGTGCAATTTATAAGCATAATTAATTACAATAAATTACATAAAAATGAATAATGAATGAAATTACATCACTGGATAATGATTGTTATTTTCATTTGAATCATAATGAGGTTTTGTGTTAGTGAATTTACAAATTGCAATTAAGGTAATTACAGGTGTTAGTTACTTATGCTAACATTTCCACAACCTCTTAATATTTGTTGCTAAACATTTATTACTTCAATTTCACGATCTGATATTTAATTTGGCATATGTACATATTTTTCTTAATGACAACAATCTATTTACAATCAAGAGAATGTACGTCATTCCAGAATATTCTGTATGTATTTGCAAAGAGGAATAGGTTTTTGGGCAAACTGGACTGAACGATGCCTATAGAAACACACATAAAAGACCCTAGGAAGCACTGAATCATACGATAAGTACATGGATGCATATAAAAGAGGTGGTATTGGACAGTTCATAATAATTTTGGGGGAGGCAGTTCCATAATAAGTTCTTGTCTGATAAAAAGGAAACAGAGTTATTTTAAAATCAAATTCAGTTAACTACTACTACAAATGGAAAATACTCTCCTAAGGAGTTCTGCAGGGTTCAATACTACATCCACACCTGTTCTTCTTGTCTGTGAATGATACATCATTAAATATTGATGCTTGTTCAGTCTTGTTTGCGGATAGAATATGACACTACAGAAAAAAAACAGCAGATAGTGTGCAAAAGGTTCTAGGGAAACTTGAATCCTGGTTTCATAAAAATGAACTAAAACTGAATCAAACAAACAACTAACCCTCCTGGCCTCAACCTTCGTTAGTCACTGTCCTTACCCATCCAGACCTCTCTCTGTTCTCATTCCAGTACTACACAGCCGTCATTTCACCGCCGCACCCAGTCTTTTAATTTCTTTTATTTCTCTCCTTTCCGCTACTTACCCCCTCCACCCCTTCTCTCCTGCCCTCCGTCTAAACTGAAACACTTCACTCCCACCATACTATCCCTCCCCCTTCCCACCCCAGCCTCCTCCTTACCCCCACCCAGTTGCCACTCCCATCATGCACTGGTGCTGCTGCTCGCAGTGTAGTTTCAGCTCTCTGAGACTGCAGATGTGTGTGCAAGTTGCGTTTGCATGCGTGTGTGTGTGCATGTACTTCTGACAAAGGCTTAATGGCCGAAAGCTTTTATTGTGCCTATCGTGACTCAGCATCTCCGCTATATGGTGAGTAGCAACTTCCCTTCACTGGTATTGAACTAATACTCAATGTCACAAAGACCCAGATAATGAAGCTTGTCTCTAAATCATTAGCAATGTGCCCTGTGAAAGCAGCTCATAATAATTGACTGATGACAGAAGTAAGCCATATGAAATCCTTGGGCCCAAACCTTGACTGAAGTTGAAACTGGAAGACACATGTAGTCTCCTTGACAAATAAATTAATGCCCTATTTTTTGTAATGTTTATTTTTATCTGGTGCCAGTCACATGAACACAAAAAAGACAGCCTGTCACATTTATTTTGAATTGGTTACTAGGTATGGGATAATTTTCTCAGGAAATTCTATGAACAGCACAAGGCTATTAATTCTTCACAAGAAAATCATCAGAAAAAGCTGGCCATAAAAATGAGTCACTTCGCCTGTTATTTAAGCAATTAAAAACACTAACCATTCCTTTACTGCACATACTTGAAATTTTGATTTTTGTATACTATAACCATCCACCTCCTTAGCTGAGTAGTAACGTGTGTGCCTACCATGCAGTAGGCCCGGGTTCAATTCCCAGCTGGACTGGAGATTTTCTCCTCTTCTGCACTAGGTGTAGTGTTGCCCTCATCATCCTCTGATCATCATCACCGACGTGCAAGTCGCCCAACATGAAATAAGACTTGCAACCCAGGGGCTGAACTTCCCTGGATGGGGCCTTCCGGCCAACAATCACATGATCATTTCAGGTATTTCATTTTGTATACTATAACCAATATAAACTTGAAAAGTATCACTTCAACCACAGCTATGGTACTTGCCACAAGGAGAATGTCCAACTTCCCTCACATCACTTAAAAGTTTTATGCTCATATATCACTATACACAGGGCTGGAAGTATATAGCTACAAGACAATAATAACTACAAGACAGGAACATATTAAACATGGGCCTTGGCTTTCTGAAAATATTACTCCACATTATTTTAATAGAGAAATGTTATTATACCCATCAATGAATTCATAGAACAGAATCCGAAACTCTGAACAACAGAAATATGTAGACTACTATGTGTAAACTGTTAATCTATAAGAAATATTGTAGTGTTATTGATATTTTTACATGCTCTTGCATAACTGTTAATTTATAACACACAACTTTCTAAAAATAAAGTAAAAAGTTCTTTTGTAAATCATTATATCCTCTTTAAACTTGACATTTGTCCTGTACAACAAATCCAATGATCTTACATTTTACGCGATGAGAATAATAAATTACATTTCATCTGTATGTACCAAATTTGACTTATCAGTATTGGTGCTGGATGCCAAGCAGCCAGCACTATCTGGTTATGTTGTCTATTTAAACTATAGTGCAGATGTTAAGTAAAATTTACAATGTACGTTCGGTCTAATCAGCCATCAGTTTCCACCACTGTAGCTGTGTAATGTAACCCAAGGTGTGATTTTGTTTTGAATGTACCAAATTAACACTGAGTGAAGTGTGCCGTAATTTAAGATTTGAATGCTGAATAGTATTCTACATCTACATAGATACTCCGCAATCCACCATACGGTGCGTGGAGGAGGGTACCTCGTACCACAACTAGCATCTTCTCTCCCTGTTCCACTCCCAAACAGAATGAGGGAAAAATGACTGCCTATATGCCTCTGTACAAGCCCTAATCTCTCTTATCTTACCTTTGTGGTCTTTCTGCGAAATATAAGTTGTGGCAATAAAATTGTACTGCAGTCAGCCTCAAATGCTGGTTCTCTAAATTTCCTCAGTAGCGATTCATGAAAAGAACGCCTCCTTTCCTCCAGAGACTCCCACCCGAGTTCCTGAAGCATTTCCATAACACTCGCGTGATGATCAAACCTACCAGTAACAAATCTAGCAGCCCGCCTCTGAATTGCTTCTATGTTCTCCCTCAATCCGACCTGATGGGGATCCCAAATGCTCGAGCAGTGCTCAAGAATAGGTCGTATTAGTGTTTTATAAGCATTGCATTGTATTTTATTTGACTCAGTTGTCAATTACTCTGACATAAGACTTCAATCTCCAAGTGCCACGGAGAAAGTAGTACAATGTATCTGTAATTTGTAGTACTGGGAAACTAAACAGTGCTGTAAACCCATATCCTAACTCTGTTGCTGAAACAGTCCTTACATTAATGTCAAACTGTTTGTTTTATATGTGAGGCGTCTCTTGCAGAGGACTTGCCAAGAGAAAGCACCACAACCAACCACACCTTGGAAGAAGCAGTTCACTCCACCTAATGGCAAGTTCATCAGAGTGCCATTATGGAATATGTCCACAGGAAGATGGACTGAATGAAAATAAAAGTATTGATAGAAAAGTAATGCATCTATTTACAAAAGATTACAACCTTTTTCCATTGCAAATGACTTGGAATTTAGTAGTTCTGTACATGCACTGAATCATGCAAGGTGTAAGGACAGTTAGTTTGACCACACATTGTTGCATATCAGCTACCAATGAAAGCCACATGGCTGCGACAGGACACTTCATTTCACAAAATTTTAGATTAGTCTGCGTTGATGGAATGGGCTCATTTCAGTGGTGCACATATCAGCCCAAATTTGTCAACAGCTTTAATTGCAGCCACAGACAATTTCATCTCATTGGCAAAACTGTAATGGTAGTAAAGACAACGCAGCCAGTGGGAAAACTGCCGTTTCCAGCCTTCTGCAGTGGAAACATTTTGGCTGTTATGTTATTAAGCTCTTAATTTAGATGTCCAAGATGTCCTTAACCCACAAATGCCCAGGGAGTTGAAAACGACACGGCTGTGACCTGACAAGGTTGCCTGGACATGGACTGATGTGTAAAGCACGTGCCAGTTTGGGTAGCACCAAGCACCTGCAGGTCTCCAGGAATATGGCAATGCTAAAACTATGTCTGGACCACAGCAACAAATGAGGTTGACTGTACCTGTTTCTGTAAGAAAACATTTAGCTCAACATATTGTTCTTACCGGTCAGGTCAGAAGAAAACGTGCACTTTGAAAAAATGTAATACATATTTGCAAAACAAATGCTTTGGAAAGTTTCATGCACAATTATATTATGTTTTATGATTACTTAATAGTTTATAATTTGTAATAATAAAATCTGATTATCAAATTTCAATTAATAAACATTAATTGGTCTAAGATTTATTTTGATTATTTCTGTTCATAGTAGTGTATGACCTTACGATTCCATAGGTCACTGTTGGTCCACTGTAAAAATGTCCTTTCAGAACTGACAACTACAAATTATTGTTATGGTCATTATCTGTGGTCACTAATAAATCATACGTGTGAAAATAACACAACTCCATGACATAAAAGTTTCTGGGCATATAAGGGTAAACACTACCGGTCCACCATAAATTAAGATTATTGTACATTTTCTTTTTTTTTTAAGGAACATTAGTGTAATAGAATGGCTATTAATGTACAAGATGAACGGTAGCAACATTAATGTCAAGAGGCTGATACAGTACATGCCAATAAGGTGTCACTCTACTCTGTTTATGTTGGAGATTATAGCTGAAGTGTCAGTCGGTGAAAACTACAGTTGCCCTTTGTAATACAGACCTTCCAAACATTCCTCAAGATGAGTGTGTAATCTGCTCCAACCTTTGTTCAATTCTGAAACTTTCTGATGTTTGTCCCATATATCATCCCACCACCATCACTTACTCCAGTTCAGTCACAAGCATCACCTATCCCATCAAAGGCAGGGCTACCTGTGAAATCAGTTATGTGGCCTACAAGCTAGGCTGCAATGACTGTGCTGTGTTCTATGTGCACACGACAATCAACAAACCTCTCCGCCCCCATGAATGGCCACTGACGAACTGTTGCATCACTTCTATCTTTGGGCGGGCCGAATTTATTAGGGTCATCAGATCTTATGATATTGACAGAAAATTGGTCTCCTCAATTATTTCATTGCAAAACCATGATGGATATGTTTATTTGTCATGGTCGGACAAACCGGAAAACGTATTTATGATTTGCCAGTTTTACAATGGGCAGAAAATCAGAACACTACCATGCAATGTATGGTACAAAGCCAAATTAAGGGAAAATAAGTGTATGTGAATTTGCAGAATACCAGTTCAAAAGTGACTAAAACAGCCTGGAATTTGATAACCATTACACAAATTTATTTGCACAATTTAATCCAGACCAAATTACAAAAAATAGTACGCGTTTTCAGAACTAGTTAATACTGTGGAAAATCATGTTACTGTTCCAATTAACATGCAGTGTGCTTTGCGTGTTCTTTGAACACTGCTGACATCATAGACTACAGAAGGGGGGGGGGGCAGAGGGGGGGGGGGTTGTGGGTTGATATTGGCAAGTGATCAGTCAAGGCTAACCAAAAAAATATGAGTATAAAATGAAGGTACTATGAGACAGATGTTCAGTTGTATTGCAGTAAGACTGGGAAAATAATGCCTAAATTAAAAACACGGAAAGATAAAAGGACAGGTGCAACTCATTCTTTACCATCGGCTGCAATAAGAATTGATGCTGCAAGATCTACTACATCTGCTACTTGTTCTACTGCTAATGTTGTTAGTGATAATTCTGTTGCAGATGAAGTACTTGCCCCTGTGGTTGATCTGTTTACTAATTTACATGATGAACCACAAGAACCACGACATATTATTCAAGAAGCATATGACAGTGTGAATTAAACACTCCACCTATTGAGGAAGCAGATAAGCATTTCAGAATAAAATGGAAAGCTGAAGATGATCCCCGGCTTGGTCTGGTAGAATATAAGCAAACACGAGAAGATACTTCAAGTAATGAAGTAGAAATGGCTGAAGAACATACTGTAAAGTTTATCCCAGTTCTGGTCATTAAATGTAGAGTATACGAGCTCTTCTGACACCAATTGTAAATGTATACAGGCTTTGGGAAAGGGGGGAGGTGGTTGTTACATATGCCTCGTGACGACAGGGTGCAGGAGGTCGGGCGGTCAGGATTAGAGAATGGGCATCCAGGGCTGCCGTTAATTGACAAAACAAGGAATTAAGTACAATAAAGAGGATATATTTCAATATACGGAGTACAAAAGGTGGGCCTAGGGTCGGAAGTTAGTTGGTTTATGCCAGTCTAGGATGTTGATCAATTAAATGGAATGGGCAACGGAAGGTGAAGCGGTTCATGTTGACTTACGGTGGTGGCTGGTAGCAAACAGCAGAGCCAGAGGCTCTGCCTTCCGAAAAGACAAAAAAAGTCTGTTCTGCTCAAGGTCTGGATTACAAGAGAGAGAAGCAAGTGTGTTCTGCACCGCAGGACATTCCGGCGTCCACACACGTGATCGGTGTCCCGCGCACGCTATTGGCTAAAATAAATGGCATGAACTCACTAGCAGTTTCAGCAGAGGGCTCAGGGCATCTCCTGTCAGCAGCTTTAACTGGACAGAACTGCCTCGGTTTTGAAAGACAAGCAACTTGTGTCACATGGACACGGCGTGAATTACTCTGGGAGAAAACTTGTAAAGATTCCACTGGGCCTTTGAAATAAATTACTTCAACCAATTCCCTAAAATATTCCTTGACTGGCTGTCATCCTGTACAGTACTATTCATTATACTGGAAATAATAATATTGGTACCAATGGTGGTTCTAATAGTGTGGATTAATCATCAAAGTTTTTTATTTGGAAAAATGTAAATGCTATTAAAAATGGTGATACACATTTTATTAATATGCATCTATTTCAAGTGTGGGGTTATGGACATAGCTGGCAAGATGTTATAGATACCCAAGGTAATGTTGATGGTAAATGTTATGTTACATCTGGAGCCCAGAGGTATTGTCAATTAAGTCAATGTTTCTCTAAAGCTCAATTTCATAGTCTACCCGATTACTGTTATGTCAAATCGATTTCTATTGATTTAAAACCTGATGGATTAGAAGCTTCATTTTCTGCAAGTAGTGTGCTAAGTGGATCAGGATCTGTAACAAATGTACCATTTATTTATTTATAATAAAGGTGAAAATTTAGCTCATGAAATAGTTGAAATAAATAGTATATCTACTAATCCAATGTTAATTAGTGATATCAAGGGGAAAAAGATTTAGCTAATATCATGTGGGGAGATGGATATAATGATTATCCATTCTGTACAACAGTGGTATGTAATTGGCCTAATTATGATTCTTGGATTATTCCATTTTATAATAATGGTTCAGGGAAAAAAATATGTGGAGTACTCAAAATGAAGTAAGAGGGCCAGTATTATTGAATAAAACATATTCACAAGGTATAGCAAGTAATGCAGTTGATAATTCAGAAATTTTTTCATGAAATTATAAGCCACAAATAGGTATAATTAAAACAGCATGTTGTACTCATGGTGTAGGTTTAGCAGATGATACATGCATGTTAGGTTCAATAAATAGGCCTGCTTTTTCAACTGTAATGAAAAATGAAAGTCCAAGTGGTTTTGGAGTGCAAGAAGAGAATGAAAAATTAAAACCAATATCTAATAATATAACATTATTTCTTTATGATCAGTGTATTGAAAAAGGTCAGGAAGTAGGTAAATTGAATGAAATACATCAAGCACCTCAAATAGCTAGTTTTAGTTTAGGTATTAATCCTGTGTCAAGTAATACTCCTACTGAGATAAATTCGTTTTTGAATGCTAAAATGGTAATTCAGATGACAACTAGAATTACTATAGGCACTAATTAAGAAACACATAATTATCAAACACATAAATTAAATCATACTGATGAAATATGGATGACTTCTTCAACTAAATCTTTTGTAGATAACTTCAGGTGTGTTTGTTTTGATTCTAATGCAACACACTGTACTGAAATAATACCTGGATCTTCTGCAAGTATTTCTGATAATTTAAATGTACCTAATCCAAAAAAACATAAAAACTGTGATCGCAGTAGATCACCTATTACAGTTACTAAGGATGTTAAGGATTTAAGATAAAACTATTTGTATTATTTTTGTAAAAGTTTATATTCAACAAACAAATTGTACAAAGAAAAATGGATTTAATTGTTTTCTAATTTTATATCCCATGTAATCCAATAATATTTACAAATCCTTTGTTCCCATACATCTCCTTTGAAATATGAGGATGGTTTCAACAGTTCTCGGAACGGAATAGAAAAAAAGTACTTATATCACTGAAACTTTTTAATTTTTCAATGTACCCTCCTTGTAGATTAATGCACTTGGTCCAACGATGTTCCAGTGCCTTGATCCCATCTCGAAAATAAGTTCCTTCCAGGACTGCAAAGTAGTTGTCAACTCTGGCTATCAATTCTTTGTTTGAAGTGAATCTTCGTCTACCAAGAAAAATTTTCCGTTTTGGGAAGAGATGGAAGTCTGACAGAGCAATACCAGGTGAATAAGGCAGGTGTGGCAACAATTCATACCTTAGCTCATGTAATTTTGCCATGGTAATGGCATGTGTGTGCTAGCGCACATTATTTTGATGGAAGATGACTTTCTTCCTTGCTAAACCTGTCCTTTTTTCATGTATCTTTTGTTGCAATTCGTCCAGAACGTTAGCATAGTATTCTCCAGTAATTGCTTGCCCAGTGGGAAGGTAATCTACAAACAGAATTCCCCTTGCATCCCAGAACAATGACGCCATGACCCTTCCCGCTGAAGGAATTGTCTTTGCTTTCTTTGGTGGCAGAGAATCAGCATGTTTCCACTACTTTGACTGTCATTTTGTCTCTGGGGTATAGTAGTGCACCCACACACATTTCATCTGTGATCACAAACCGGTGCAAAAAATCTTGTTTGTTTCTCCTAAAATGGGCCAAACATTGTCCCAATATGTCCATTCTCAAGCATTTTTGATCCAGCATCAAGAGTCACGACACCCATTTTGCAGATAACTTTTTCATTTCTAATTCTTCAGTTAAAATGTGATATACCCTTTCAAATGAGATCTGGCAAGCGTGAGCAATTTCAAGCACTTTCAATTGGCAATCCTCTATGACCATTTTGTGCACTTTTGCAATGATTTCTGGTGTAGTGACACATCTTGGCCGACCACTGCGTGGATCATCATTTAAGCTCTCCTGACAAAATTTAAATTTATTTGTCCACTTGGCAACAACTGAACATGAGGGAGCAGAGTTCCCTTGTGTATTCTGTAAATCAGCATGAATGTCCTCTGCTTTCATACCTTTCTTTATGAAGTACTTAATCACTGCTTGAATCTTGATTTTTTCCATCTTCGCAAATCGCTATGGGGAAACAACAACAGAGCCATGTGTCTGCCACAGCTCTCTTCCAAGAGCACTGATGTGGTACATGTTCACAGGCAACAGTCCAATGGATATCACTTGAACAACTCGTTATGCTAGCGCTGACCTCTCGTGGTCATTCCAAGAGCTTTTCAAAACCACCCTCCTATTCAATATTAGAACATACAAATACAGGGGTTTTTTGAAGAGTAAAATCTCCTTCAAACTTTATTTGAATATTAGGAGGATCACCACTCAAGATATGTTTTAATTGTTCAAATGGTCCTGGATCAAAATTAGGATCATCCATACATATTAAACATTTATTAGCACTTTCAATCAATCCAAGTGTAAAATGTTTATTATTTTTATTATACCATCCAGTATTAATCATAGCACTTGCTATTAAATGAGAAAATGTAGATTTGAAACAATTAGGTGGACCTATTAACTGAATACAATTTTGTTTTCCATTTGTTTTGTTTAATATATTCTACAATGTAAATATAAAATCATAAATGATATCCCAGTCACCAGTTATATCTAAAGACTCTTTTTTGTTGAAATAATAGGAATTAAACTGTTGTGCTTATACTTGAAAATACACTTCCTTTGCATTCAAAAGATAATTATACAATTATCATACAGAAAAATCACTTAACATAATTTGAATATGTTTAATAACATTTGAAACAATGTTTTCATTTAAAGTATAAAAAGAAATATTATTCCTCCTAAACAATGTATTTTGTATCTTGTTGATAAGAACAGTGACATGATTTTTCACGGTTCTGAAAACGTACTTTTTTAAATAATTTGGTCTGGATTTAAAATGTGCAGCTGAATTTGTGTACTGGTTAGCAAATTTCAGACTGCTTGAGTCACTTTCGAATTGTGATTCTCCAAATTCACATACATTTATATTTCCTTTAATTTGGCTTTGTACCAAACATTGCGTGGTAGAGTTATGATTTTCTGTCCATTGTAAAACTGACAAATCATAAATACATTTTCCGGTTTGTCTCACCACGACAATGAAACATATCCATCCTGGTTTTGCAATGAAATACTTGAGGAGATTGATTTTTCCATTGGTGTCACAATATCTGATGACCCTAGTAAATACGGTCCGCACAAAGACAGAAGTGATGCTGTTGTGCAAGATAAATCTGCATGATCCGTTACATCATTTGCATTTGTGAATGAAGTGGATGTGTTCTCAATAACTTTGTGCTTTTTTGGGGAAGAGGAAGATGGTGGTGGTGGTTAGTGTTTAACGTCCCGTCGACAACGAGGTCATTAGAGACGGAGCGCAAGCTCGGGTTAGGGAAGGATTGGGAAGGAAATCGGCCGTGCCCTTTCAAAGGAACCATCCCGGCATTTGCCTGAAACGATTTAGGGAAATCACGGAAAACCTAAATCAGGATGGCCGGAGACGGGATTGAACCGTCGTCCTCCCGAATGCGAGTCCAGTGTGCTAACCACTGCGCCACCTCGCTCGGTGGGAAGAGGAAGACAAATCTTCCTTGTTTTGTGTTAATTTTCTATAAAAATCTGTAATGATTTTATAATGGTTTTCATATCGGTTTTGCCAGAAGACGTTATGTTTTCAATTGCTTTGGAACTTGAATATAATGCAGAAATTAAGAAATGTTTGGTTTGTGGAACGGTTCCATTTGTCTTGTATATAATTCACTATTTTGAGTAGTGATGCTCATATATTTTTTGATAAAGTGGCTATGTAGCCATACAAGGAATCTATACATTCTTGATCTGACCGATATAACTTAACAATTTTAATTAGTAGTGTTATGATTTCTAAGTATTGGTACTGAATCAGCACTGCCACTACTTTCAAGTTTTCTTTTCCTACTCCTTTTCTTAGGTAATAAATTCAAACTGGTGTCTTCTTTTTGCTCTTCTACGACAACTTCTAGATCTTCACCTGGGGTTTTAGGAGGTTCTTGATCAGGAACTTCCTCAGTATCAGAACAGTCTGAAGATGAAATAGTAGCACTAATTTTATTATTGGACATGGCTTTCAATCCAAATAATTCGTTAATTTCTTTCTGGTTTGGCAAAAATTATATATATACCTTCTATTCCTTCCTTCAGTAACCTAAAACATTTCAAAACTACACTTTAGTTTTTATTTGTATGTCATCATGATAAATGTATTTATCAACAAATTTTGTATGTATTTTTTTTCCAAATTCTGGTTTTAAACATACATTGCAAAAAAGAATTAAACTCATTTGTAATATTGTTTGAGATGTATTATTAATATATTTACATCTAATTTCCATTGTTTGAAGAGCATAATGATCTTGTCATGGAGAATAAGTTGAATAGATATAAGGTCTGGTACTGACATATGCATGTACAAAAGTTAGTTCTTTCGATGCATCATTATATTTCTAACTGACAATTTCATTTATGTAAATTTCAGGACACAGTGCTGATACTAATCGTGCTTTATAAATACTACCCTTATGTAAATTACAAAGCAAATGTAATTTTCCAATATTGCATACACGATATATACAATTGACCAAAACAAATTTTGTAATTGGAAACTTGTATTCATTTGCCTTGACCATTTTATACAACACATATCAGATATTATAGCCAAACATTTCATAAAATGATCACATCTTCTTATTTCTTTCAATTTCCAGTCAAAAGTCCACTGGAAATTATCATCATTGGGGTATATATCATAAGCCGTTTGTCCAATAACTTCATGAATACCTCAATTAAAAATCTATTTAGGTCACATTATATATATATATACACACATAACCACACACATTCCTGGAAATGGAAAAAAGAACACATTGACACCGGTGTGTCAGACCCACCATACTTGCTCCGGACACTGCGAGAGGGCTGTACAAGCAATGATCACACGCACGGCACAGCGGACACACCAGGAACCGCGGTGTTGGCCGTCGAATGGCGCTAGCTGCGCAGCATTTGTGCACCGCCGCCGTCAGTGTCAGCCAGTTTGCCGTGGCATACGGAGCTCCATCGCAGTCTTTAACACTGGTAGCATGCCGTGACAGCGTGGACGTGTACCGTATGTGCAGTTGATGGACTTTGAGCGAGGGCGTATAGTGGGCATGCGGGAGGCCGGGTGGACGTACCGCCGAATTGCTCAACACGTGGGGCGTGAGGTCTCCACAGTACATCGATGTTGTCGCCAGTGGTCGGCGGAAGGTGCACGTGCCCGTCGACCTGGGACCGGACCGCAGCGACGCACGGATGCACGCCAAGACCGTAGGATCCTACGCAGTGCCGTAGGGGACCGCACCGCCACTTCCCAGCAAATTAGGGACACTGTTGCTGCTGGGGTATCGGCGAGGACCATTCGCAACCGTCTCCATGAAGCTGGGCTACGGTCCCGCACACCGTTAGGCCGTCTTCCGCTCACGCCCCAACATCGTGCAGCCCGCCTCCAGTGGTGTCGCGACAGGCGTGAATGGAGGGACGAATGGAGACGTGTCGTCTTCAGCGATGAGAGTCGCTTCTGCCTTTGTGCCAATGATGGTCGTACGCGTGTTTGGCACCGTGCAGGTGAGCGCCACAATCAGGACTGCATACGACCGAGGCACACAGGGCCAACACCCGGCGTCATGGTGTGGGGAGCGATCTCCTACACTGGCCGTACACCACTGGTGATCGTCGAGGGGACACTGAATAGTGCACGGTACATCCAAACCGTCATCGAACCCATCGTTCTACCATTCCTAGACCGGCAAGGGAACTTGCTGTTCCAACAGGACAATGCACATCCGCATGTATCCCGTGCCACCCAACGTGCTCTAGAAGGTGTAAGTCAACTACCCTGGCCAGCAAGATCTCCGGATCTGTCCCCCATTGAGCATGTTTGGGACTGGATGAAGCGTCGTCTCACGCGGTCTGCATGTCCAGCACGAACGCTGTTCCAACTGAGGCGCCAGGTGGAAATGGCATGGCAAGCCGTTCCACAGGACTACATCCAGCATCTCTACGATCGTCTCCATGGGAGAATAGCAGCCTGCATTGCTGCGAAAGGTGGATATACACTGTACTAGTGCCGACATTGTGCATGCTCTGTTGCCTGTGTCTATGTGCCTGTGGTTCTGTCAGTGTGATCATGTGATGTATCTGACCCCAGGAATGTGTCAATAAAGTTTCCCCTTCCTGGGACAATGAATTCACGGTGTTCTTATTTCAATTTCCAGGAGTGTATATATATAAAAACAAAGATGATGTGACTTACCAAACGAAAGCGCTGGCACATCGATAGACACACAAACAAACACAAACATACACACAAAATTCAAGCTTTCGCAACAAACTGTTGCCTCATCAGGAAAGAGGGAAGGAGAGGGAATGACGAAAGGACGTGGGTTTTAAGGGAGAGGGTAAGGAGTCATTCCAATCCCGGGAGCGGAAAGACTTACCTTAGGGGGAAAAAAGGACAGGTATACACTCGCACACTGCACTGGAGGATACCCTTCTTGCAATATACCCTATGTTCCTATTACCCTCCTGGCCTCAACCTTCATTAGTCACTGTTCTTCACCCACTTATCCCCTTCCCTATTCCCACTCCAGCCTTCTTTTCCACTAAGGCAACTACAGTCTTTTTACTTCTCTCCTTTTCTGCCCCCCTCCCCCCCCCCCCCCCCCCACCCTTTTTCACTCACCTATCACCTTCCCTGTTCTCACTCCAGCAATACACAGCCTTCTATCCCACAAACACATCCACAGTCTTTTTCCTTTCTTGCTCCCCCCTCCTGCCCTACGTCTAACCTCCAAACTGCACATAGCAACCTTACCCTCTCCCAACCTCGTCCCTGTATGCTCCCACCAGTAGCATTTTACCATCCCCCACCCCTACCCTGCTATCCCTTCTCCTCCCTGCCCCAGCCTCCTCCTTACCCCCACCACACAGATTATTTCCCTCATTGTGCGCTGTTGCTCGCAGTCTGGCCACAGCAACCACAGAAAGTGTGTGTGACTTGTGTTTGCATAAATGTGTGTGTACATGTTGTCTAATTCAGAAGGAGGCCTTTTGGCCGAAAGTTTACTTGTTTAGCCGGCTTTTGTTGTACCTGACAGCAACACAACATCTCCATTATAAGGTGAGTAGCATTCTACCATTTTCATAATATTGTCATTATTGTATACTTTCCTTCTATGTTGTAATTGAATAGATAAAAAACCTGCTCACCAAGCGCTGGCATGACACACACATAAAAGAAAGTTATAATTACGCAAGCTTTCAGAGCCAGTGGCTCCCTCTTCCAGCAGAAGGGTTGAAGGGAAGGAAGCGGGGTGAAGGAAAAAGACAGAAGAGGTCTAGGAAAAGGGGCAAAATTCAGAAAAGTCACCCAGAATTGTGGATCAGGGGAGACTTATTGGACTCTTTCTTCCCTTCAATGCTTCTGCCAGAAGGAGCTGCTGGCTCCAAAAACTTGTGTAATTATAACCTCTTTTCACGTGTGTGCTCTGCCACTGCTTGATAAGGAGATTTTTCATCTATCCAATTCCATTATATTGCCAAAGATTGATTGTTTTCCTTATATGTTGTATAATTTGCATTATATTTACTTCAATTTACAGGTTGCAGTGCTCTAGGCTTATATCGGTGTGCATTGAAAACACCACAAGGCCATTAAATGCAGTTTCAAGAACCACTGCTGAAGCCTTGAAATAGAGACTCTGGCTGGTTCCAGAATCTCCAGCAGATCAAGTCTATTGCTCTTGCTACTCTACTGGAGCCAAGGTTCGAAACACTGGTATTTGTCGTTGCAACTTCTGTACTCTGTGAAAGAGTATTCTCAAAAATTGTAATTTTAATTAATGACAGAAGAACCCATCTCAAACCTACAGACATTCAGAAACTAACATTTCTGATGCAATGCCACTAGTAATTAGTCTCATCTACTGTTAAGTTTGTAGCATTGTCTTTTGTTTCTTACAAACTTTCATACCAATAGAACCTGGGACCAAGCTGATCTCTTCTGTCACCTCTTCTATCAATCACAGTTATGTGTAGACTGGTTTCCCTGAGTACTCTGCAGCTTTAATAATAAGGACCAAAAATACCTAATGAGATTTTATGCATGCATTGTCATTCGAAATAGTTGGGTCCTTTAGAAGATCTTTAGCTGAAGTAATGCTCACTGCCTCCTCCCGCAATTTAAGAACAATGTTCTCAATGTCTTCCAAATGCTCGCTGTAGTATTCCATGGCCTCTAGCCACATTCCCAAGCGAATAAGTATGGGTTCTGGTGGAAGTGGTACATTGGGAAATTCCTCACCAAATAACTGGATTCTTGTAGGTGCTTTTAATAAAAAAACCTTTTTGACAGCTGAAACTAGCTTATCTACTTGTGGAAATTTGGGACGCATCGTCTCGGCTACATGATTCATAGCATGGGCAAGATATGTGATATGGAACAAGGCTGGATAATATACTTTCAACAATTTAACACGAGCAATCATGTACTTTATTTTCATCTACACTGTTGGGGAAAAGTAATTTGAAGGCTTTATTAGCAAAGTGAGCAATTTTTTCCTGGTTAGTCTTGTTTTAGCTACTTTCTGCATTCTGCAAATCAGATGAGGTACAGAGCAAGTGTCAGGATCTAATTTTTCAACAATCAAATTAGTCGCATATCAACCTTGTCTGCCGGTTTTCTCATCGACATCCACATGTATGAATCGCCTGTATCTCCCCTTCTCCTGTTCAATGTATTTTCATGTAACGCATCTTAATAGTTCTTTCTCAGTGTAGATTCTGATGGAATGCTGCAGTGACAGTATTTCTCTAGAAAACTTCTGAACTGGCTATTTCCAACTGCAGTGAATGGTATGTTTGCTGCAACAATGGCTCAACACAGGTCAAGATGAAATTCGTTTTTGTTTGTTGTATTTGGTTTAGGTACAAACGTTTGTTTCAAGTTTGATTTATTTTTTAAATTTGCCTGTTGTTCAGTCCCTGCAATGTGCCAAGCTTAAATGCGACCTCTGTTCAGAACATACCTAAAAACAAAAAGAAAAGAGAAATACTTTATGGAAGAATTGACATGCGAGATCTACTTAGCAAAATTAACCTACACTAAGGGTATAAAAACAATGTGTATGTATGTACAACTTTTATTGCCTTTATTTAATGAGAAACAAAATAGATTTTTTCCTAAAATCCAACGTCTGTTCATAATTATAACAGCTGCTTATTAACATGGAAAAATTTTAACTTCTTAAAGTTTTTTACTTGAATGTGTTGTCTTGTAGAAAGAAAGTCTTTAACTCATATGAAATTTGATTAATTCAGTTCTGTGCAAAGGGCCTTCTAAAATATTAAGTTACTTAATGCTCTAACTAATGGTTAGAATACCTTAGTCCAAAATCTAGATACATTTCATAGCCTTCAAGAAAAATTTTCCACATAATTAAAGACAAAATAGCACAGCACATTTCTAACAGGTTGGTTTATCAAGAGACACAAAGAAGTCATCTACAGATGGTCGAGCGGAGACATCTCTGCATGAAGCTAGGATAGCTGTCGGGAATCTGTGAAGTGTCTTCGATGGTAATAAAAAATTATTAGAGTTCAGCCATTTATTCACAATGTTTACAAGACATTTTCCTTTTGTACCAGCCTTGACTGTTGCGCATTCAGCTGCATGTCCAGCAGCTGCACAGCCAGGAGATGATGTCAGCAACCCTGGCGCTCTGGTGGAATGATGGTGAGCAGGCATAGCCATTGCCCAGCACAAAGTGAACCTTGTACTGGCTGCTGGGGTGTCCTTGGTCCTACTCCAAGTTCCACAATGACTCTTTATGACCGCGATGTACCTGTGTTGGTAGCTGTGTGGTCAATTGGTCTCCCCCCCTCCCCCCCCCCCCCCCCCCGCCGCCACCACCACCACCACCACCACCAC
The DNA here is from genome assembly GCF_023864345.2 of Schistocerca serialis cubense. NCBI lineage: Eukaryota > Metazoa > Arthropoda > Insecta > Orthoptera > Acrididae > Schistocerca > Schistocerca serialis. The sequence goes on from NC_064639.1 coordinate 1,102,564,434, forward strand.
CGGTAAGTTTCAACACTCAGATGTGCTGAGTGTTGAAGAGGAAGACAGCACCCAAGAGGCCCTAAAATAGGTTCTCTACAGTATCACGGTCACGGAATCTAGTGCTGTTACTGTGAATGCCATTGACCAACTCATGATGAGAGCTGGGGTATTTAAAGTTAGCTGTTGTGAGGCTGTGATGTGAGGCTCAGTTTGCAGTGAATGCATGGGTCCCCCCTCATTCTGCTATATTCACTTAACAGACTGTTAACTGCTGTGTCAGTTTCTCACTATGTACTCTTATGAAAGAGACAGAGTTTATTGCAACACATCATATGAGCTCACGAACACCTGTTTCCTTTGGTCTTCTGTCACAGCCTCCTTTCTGCTGAATCCACATCCTCACTCAGCAGACAGTGTCGTAATGTATCAACAACCTGACCCATCTGTGACACATTGACTCACTTCCTGTCTCTGGCATGGCTTGATTTTGCTTCTGGCAATGTGAATCAATTTTAATATTTTATTTCATAATTTCTACCCTCTACTACTCTGTACTGTAACAGTTCCATAAACCAATTCTAAAGTATGTGAAATAACATTTTATTACAGTTTTCAAGAAGCATTTACTTCATGAAATTATTTTTACATTATTGGACAAAACGGATACGAACTGGGAAAGAAATTTGGATATTTTCTAAGTTATTCTATGAACAATTTTGCAAGAAAACATTATTTAAAGTGTGTGGGATGTAACTGACAGCAGGTATAAAATGAAATGTTTTGTTTTTATTTCAGCTTTTAACCTACAAAAACTTAAGTATTTAATGTATTCCACTTAGTTACTTTTTTTTTCCTTTTTCAAAGCATTTTTAACTTTCTTGAATACAACTGTTCAATAATGTGTTGAAGTAACGTATATGCCAGGACAACCCTTTCACACCGAGCGAGGTGGCGCAGTGGTTAGCACACTGGACTCGCATTCGGGAGGACGACGGTTCAATCCCGCGTCCGGCCATCCTGATTTAGGTTTTCCGTGATTTCCCTAAATCGCTCCAGGCAAATGCCGGGATGGTTCCTCTGACAGGGCACGGCCGACTTCCTTCCCTGTCCTTCCCTAATCCGATGAGACCAATGACCTCGCTGTTTGGTCTCTTTCCCCAAAACCAACCAACCAACCCTTTCACAGGCGGATCATTTGACACACACACATAAATGTTTCTTTGATTATTTTGCTGCAAATATAATTTTTATTTTTTTGCAAGTATTTTATTTGTAACATAAATGTTACACTGTCACCCTAAACTAAACCAGTTGCAAGACTGCTTTTCTCTGTAAAATTAGATTGTCTTCTGAGAAATTCACATTCAATATTTCTAATATACTATATGCAATGAAACCAAGAGATTAATGAGGCAGAAGTCACATATATTCATCCAGAATTGCACTACCACCATCATCATCATTGTCCACTATTACACTTAAATATTGAGGGTAGTTACCAATTTGTTCATTCTAATGTTCACAGAAAGGAGACAAATGAACAGGTCATAGTGGAAGCACCCTGGGTCTACAAGCTGTACAGGACAGACATATTGATTTGCTGCCATTATGGCACACAGCACTGTAATGAATAAAATGGTGAATTCACCCAAACACTAGAATCTTTGAAGTGTTATAATTTCTTTATAGTAAATCTCCTACATTAAATTACGTTTCAGAGCCAGTGTTTTCATTACCATAACTTGAAAATAACAATGGGAATACCATCTGGAATATTGCAAGAAAGGACAGGCAGTTAACCATAATCCATGACCATATGCTGAAGGAAAGAAATATTTTTATACATTATATGTCTGCTTGTGTCTGTATATGTGTGGATGGATATGTGTGTGTGTGCGAGTGTATACCCGTCCTTTTTACCCCCTAAGGTAAGTCTTTCCGCTCCCGGGATTGGAATGACTCCTTACCCAATCTCGCGTCCGTCGGCCGTCGTAATTTAATATATATATGTTATTATTATTATTATTTTTTGATTGTTGCCGACTTACGTGGTGGGCCTTAATAAAAATGATATTTAAGTTGAACAATGTAATAAACTTTTCATATTACTTTCCTCGGCTAGTCAGTTCACTTTAAAGCAAGAAATCTTTAGTTATTAATTAAAATTGCGGCCCACACACGCGCGAGAGTATTTTCCTTACCTCCGTTGATCATTGTATTGTAGTCGGAGTCCTGGCTCTGGCTCTCAGCTATGGTACTGAAAATAAGAATCTTAAAGCTAAGTATTTCTGCAACTTCGTGCGGCTGTGGAGAAAAATTAATATTATGTTAATAGCTGGCGAGTTTTCCGCTTCCGCTAATTTTTCGTAAGTTAATATCGCCACGTAATGGCGTCGTTGGCTGCATCGGCCGCTGCGATTGTTGAGCTGTAAATTACTTGAATGCAGGTTAATTCAAGGAAGGCGGACATGAAATCGGGATCACCTCTTACAAATTAAAAGTGCACAATAATATTAAATCGTTATATTATATGTTTAACTCATACAAATATGCTTACATTTGTCAGCACACGCAAGATGTCCCTCTAGACACATTCAAGACAAAAGAAGAAGTGAAGTCGACTAAAAAAATTAACAAAAGAGCGTATCTTGTCGTCTCTTTAGATCATTCTGTCATAAATTATTTCTTTGCAATCTAAACCTACACAGAGAAATTATTATTTTACTGCTACATGATAAAAAATTTGGCACTGGGGACGCTATACCTCTCCCTTAAAACCCACATCCTTTCGTCTTTCCCTCTCCTTCCCTCTTTCCTGACGAAGCAACCATTGGTTACGAAAGCTAGAATTTTGTGTGTATGTTTGTGTTTGTTTGTGTGTCTATCAACCTGAGAGCGCTCTCGTTTGGTAAGTCACATCATCTTTGTTTTTAGATATATTTCTATATATTATGTAATACCAAATGACTGTTGTGTGATCCATGTCTTGTGTTACCTTTTACATAACCAACTTCATGAAAACATGTGGAGCAAAACTGGAAGGAACAAAGAATGACAAGTGCTAAATTTAAGACCTAGAAACCAGAAAGGGACACAACTATAGGTGGAACACACGCAAATTTAAATAATATGTCCCAAATTTGTAAAAGAATGAACTCTAAAAGTGGTTTTGTTTCCTTTACTACAGATGTAAATGTATGTTCCTGTCTGTTGTTGGAAATCATGCACCATCCTGACAGAAGGTTAGGGAGAGAATGAATAAAACTGTGCGTCATTGGACTAATAACAAGATTGATATGTAGGGCTTAATACAGTCAATAGCTTCACTGCATGATAACAATGGTGAAGTTGCTGATGACAGTGTCACTAAAGCAGAGTTATTAAACACAGTTTTTCAAAACTCCTTCACCAAAGAAGACGAAGCAAATATTCCTGGATTCCAATCATGAACAATTGCCAAGATGAGAAACATAGAAATGGATATCCTCAGTGTAGCAAAGCAGCTTAAATCACTCAATAAAGCCAAGGCCTCTGGTCCAGACTGTAGACCAGTCACTTTCCTTCCAGAGTATGCTGATACATATTTATCAATTATATACAATTGCTCGCTCATAGAAAGATCCGTACCATAAGACTGGAAAATAGCTCAAGTCACACCAATACCCAAAATGGGAAATAGGAGTAATCCTCTGAATTACAGGCCCATATCACTAACATCGATTTGCAGTAGGGTTTGGGAACATATAGTGTTCAAACATTATAAATTACCTTGACAAATACGGTTTATTGACACATAGTCAGCACGGATTCAGAAAATACCATTCTTGTGAAACACAACTAGCTCTTTATACTCATGAAATAATGAGTGCTATAGACAGGGGATGTCAAATTGATTCCACAGTTTTAGATTTCCAGAAGGCTTTCGACACTTTTCCTCACAAGCGGCTTCTAACCAAACTGCATGCCTATGGAATATCATATCAATTGTGTGACTAATTTGTGATTTCCTGTCTGAAACGTCACAGTTTGTAGTAATAGATGGAAAGTCACTGAGTAAAACGGAAGTAATATCTGGCATTCCCCAAGGAAGTGTATAGTTCCTGATCTAGACTAACGACATAGGAGTCAATATGAGTAGCGCTCTTAGATTGTTTGCAGATGATGCTGTCATTTACCATTTTGTAAAGCATCAGATGACCAAAACGAATTGCGAAATGATTTAGATAAGATATATGTATGGTGCAAAAAGTGACCCTGAATAAAGAAAAGTTTGAAGTTATTCACATGAGTACTAAAAGAAATCTACTAAATTTCAATTATGTAATAACTCATAAATACTTAGGGATTACAATTACAAATAACCTCAATTGGAACCATCACATAGATAATATTGTGGGTAGAGCAAACCAAAGACTGTGATTCATTGGCAGAACACTTAGAAGGTGCAACAGGTCTACTACAGAGACTGCTTACACCACACTTGTCCACCCTATTCTGGATTATTGCTGTGCGGTGTGGGATCTGCATCAGGTGGGACTGATAGGTGACATCGAAAAAATTCGAAGAAGAGCAGTTCATTTTGTATTATTGCAAAATAGGGGAGATAGTGTCACAGACGTGATATGTGAACTGGAGTGGCAATTGTTAAAACAAAGGCATTTTTCATAGTGATGGGATCTTCTCATGAAATTTCAATCACCAGTTTTCTCCGCCGATTGCGAGAACATTCTGTTGGCACCCATTTACTTAGGGAGAAATGAACATCGCAATAAAATAAGAGAAATCAGAGTTCACACAGAAAAATGTAAGTGCTCGTTTTTCCCGTGCACCGTTCAAGAGGGGAATGATGGAGGGACAGCTCGAAGGTGATTCATTGAACCCTCTGCCAGGCACTTTATTGTGAATAGTAGAGTAATCATGTAGATGTAGATGCACGATGTATGTGTGTGTTTCTTCCGCTCATAGTTTTTGTACAAATGTTTCCTGTAAGCTGATGAGGTAAACCCAAGACGATGATGATGATGATGATGATGATGATGATGATGATGGTAGCACTGTTAAAAGATCCCTCAATATTACAAACAAGATACATAACATGTAACATAACATAACATGTAACAACTCTGTTAGTAAAATGCAGCACATAAAAACCAAAAGAACAAATTTTTTGTAATACAGATGACATTATAGGCAAATATTGATCATTTACTATAAATGCAATTGAACAAAGTAAGGTGTAATTTTTGTAAATGTTTGCAGTCCGCATAACTAGTACAACAGAATTAATTATGTAAATTACACAAACATTTTTAGTGTATGTAACTTACAGAATGGAATTAATTATGTGTAAGATATGACTTATGTATGTGGCACGGTAAATGTAAGGCAGTCATATGATTTAGTGCATACTGACAATGTCGTACGTAATGCCACAGCTGTTTGCACACAAATAACACAATTTCAGTGAACAGAAACACAATAATTACCACCACATATTGGATGACATTTTCTAAAATCTGTCTTCTAAAGTATAAGTATCCACTTCATTTGGCAGAAAGTAGCTATTAACTCTTCCCATGAAGGCAATAGTCGGTCAGACAGCAATAACTGTGTTAGACGTCTGCTCAAGCTCACAATGTGACTTTGCTAAGTGCACTCACTGGAATTTCTTAACACCACTAGCTTAGACACTATAAGTCTCACATAAAGCAAAAAAATATGTGAAGAATTTTGTGAAACTGGCTCCTGTACTTGCAAATAAGTTCAATAGATGAGACTGTGCCTTTATAGTGCTCAGTATGTTTCTTGGAACCAAATCAATTATGAGCAATAACTGTAAACAAGTATACAATTTCTGGAGCAAGTTAAATACTTTGTCCTCCTCTTGAAGTTGAAGACACAAATTCCAGTTTGAATATGTCATTGAACTTTAACAATCCCCTGTTTTAAGCACATGTGTTTCCACAGACTTATCTGCTGTACTACCCGTTCTCAAAACAAAATGCAGGGAACTGTTGAACTTGGCTGCACCAACATAGCCACCTGTTACACATACATTCTGAACAATGTATAATACAAACTGTCAAAAAAGTACAACTGGAAACTAATACTGGCAAGATCTGGTGTTCATAATGCATTATATCACTAACACCCAAACCTCCAGATGCCAGACACCCAGATCAGTACCATACGCTGTGTGTCAATAGAGTATCAACCAAAACACTGATTTAGTTCGTGCTCTGTGCTACTGTCCAGTACAACAGGTGTAAATGATAATTAAAAGTAACACCAGAACTACGAAGTATAAGAAACGTGTATCTGTAAGCTGAAAATGTTGAGTTCTCTGGTAGGATAGTTGGTAGAGTGACAGATCATCGTACTAATGGTCCCGAGTTCGATTCTCAATCATTGCAATATTTTTTAACAGCTTACACATGAAATTGTTACATGGGAGAATATTTTTCTGACGTACAAAAGGACATTTCGGAGTTTATAGCACTGTTCTTTTGGCAGTCTGCTTTCGCTTTGCTAGCTGAAAGAAGCAAACCTATAAAGAACATTTGTATAAATACATGTGGTGTTATCTATACAAATGTACACTACTTTCAACTAACGAAGCGAAAGCAGACTGCCAAAAGAACAGTGCTACAAACTCTCAAACTGTCTTTTACATGTCAGAAAAATGTTCTCCAATATAACAATTTCACGCATAGTTGTTTTGAATTTGGGACCTTTAGTACAACAACCTGACGCTCTGCCAACTCACCTACCAGAGACCTTCAAGTTCACAACTCACAGATACGGTTTCCCTATACTCTGTAGTTCTGGTGTTTTTTTCAATTACCATTTATGCACCTTCTACTGGATTACAGCACACAGAATGAACTAAATTGGTGTTTTGGTTCATACTCTATTGATGCAGAACATTTGATACAGACCTGAAAGTGCATAAGAAGCAACATTACCTTATCTCCACAGAGCATTTCATCATTTAGAGTAAAATAACGTAGAAAATGTGTTTGATTCTGTTCCCAATCTGACAGTTATGGAAAATGCTGCACTTAGTTACAGGGCTTCACAATGTTAACACAGAAGCACTCCTTGGTTATATATACGAGTGTAATGAAATGAAAACAATACTATGGAGTCATATGTATGCCTCACACTTGTTCTGATGCAATTCAAGAAGCTAACTTTGCTCTGAGAAGCATTTTACACCTGATGCTTTACATGGAAGCTGGACTGTAATGTTAAACACAAGCGTACCCACAAGACAGATATTTCTCTAGCTCTACAGCCATATGCATAAGAGAATTTTTTGTGTGCACCTTGAAGTACTGCACTTAAGCTATTTCCGATGTCAACTTTTAAATGGAAAATCCTTACTTCAAATTTTTTTCACTTGCACATATTCAACCTTAAAACACACAACCTTCCAGCCTAACACACGCATCAGGCTACCTTATGCTACAGATCAGTTTGTCACAATAACCAAGATTTAAGGGGACCAATAACACACACCAGCCAGTGTTTATCAACTACACATGGCAGAAAATTTTGGGTATGGGAGAGCTTTAACAAGGGGCGAATGGGATTTTCATTACTCATTCACAGTATATTTAACATTTATTTACTATCCCTTTCAAATCACATAATGACTTTAATGACAAAATGTTCAAACACATGTTTTGCACACTTACCCTACCAGTTATGCCTCTTTTTTAAGTTGCAAGTCCAAGAGTTGTTTGGAATCTTCACTATTATCTCTCCAAGAGGTGGATGAATACAAAGGGCAGCCAGTAACCATCTTGTGCATGACGGCATTGTGAACTGACTTGTTAGTAATTCGCAGTTTCATTATTATTAGTATAAAGTGCATTTCCTGCCATAAAATTTTGCAATGGAAGTTGTAAAGCTTTGTCTTGTTTTGTATGTGTGAATGTACTTAGTGTGTTTGGTGAATGCAGACTGTACATTAAATCAAACTTCTTGTTGTGGTTTCTCTTATTGCAAACCATGGCTAACAGCAATCGCGAAATGTTTTGAAAACCGTGAGGTATCTGTGGAAAGTGCTCTTCAGTGAGAACTTCTAGCAGCAAAAAGGTCTGTTCAGGAAACTGAAGATGTGTTAAATTCATTTTGTGGTGGAAATATGATCATAAATTTGTGCAGAATGATACTTTCTGGAGGTGAAGAAGGTAGTCTCTGTTATGATGCAATGACACACAACTCATGTTGAAGACTAACAATAAATGCTAAATCCTGAATGAAGATGACTGTCTCTAGGCTGCCAAAACAGAAACAAGTGCAGTAGGGAAACAGTAAAAAACAAGAAGAGGAAGAAGAAGAAGAAGAAAGTAAATGGTATTGTCATACTGTCCAAGGTGTGTAGCAGTTGTTAAAGCTAGTAGTGAACCTGGATTCAATGTTATGAATACCACATCACCCAACCCAGTGCCCCTCCTCAAAGAAGTATTGAAAGGCTGTAAGAAATTAGTTAAACCTGGTAGCAACTGTGTGTTAACTGGAGTTGCAAATTATGTCTGTAAGAAGAAGTGCACGTTTTGAGTTTGTTCTTATGGACCTCTACAAAAAAACACCAGAACTGAATTTCATCATTGTTAGTGTACCTCATTAGGCATGGCCTTATGTAAAACTGTACAATAAAGTGAAAGAACAAACGTATTGAAAATATCTGCAGGGAGTCTGTGAATGCAGCTTTTGAAGGGTCCTGAAATCATGTACTGTTGCAGCTGAAGTCAGTTCACCCACTGGTGATGTCGGCCAACTACAGCAGACATCAGATCACCCACACCAGGGGCCAGGTCACCTACAAATGAGGATGAGACACCCTCAACAGCTGACTTTACATCGGCAGCAGAGCACCCTGCATCAACAGCAGAGGACCTTACATCAGAAGTTGGAAATCAGACACCAGCAGCAATACAAGGAGACCCTTCCCTGGCACCTGTTGATCCAGTCTCACCAGTAGCTGCTGTGGAGTGCTTTGCAATGCAGCTCAAAAAAAAAAAAGGTGCAGAAAACCCTTAGTGCCCAAGTGAGTACTCTGTCACCAGTCTCTATTCTAGAGGCTTTCATATTTTAACCTATAATATCCAGAGTCCAAGAAATAAATCATCTGAACCTGAAATAGTAGATAATGACGCCAATACCGACTGTATGTGTATCACGGAGCACTGGTGTGGGGATTCTGAACGGTATTGTTACCATAAATTATTTCAATTTGGCTAGTCAGTTTTGTAGGAAGGATACCAAAAGTGGTGGAGTTTGTATTTTTCTTAAACCTAATGTTGAATATAAAAGGAAGTGAGTGGCAGAGGATCTGAGGGTGAAAAACATTTTGAAGCTGGTGTTGTTCAACAGCATGGGGAGACAGGTAATGTATAGTTATACTTGTAGTGGTTTGTAGAGCCCCTAGTGGGTACATAGACACCTTCATTAATAAACTGGAATCTCCTCACAGTAATTGTCTGTGTGGGCATTAATATAGACCTTGTGAATGAGTCTGCACTTCGGAAACCAATTCTTAAGGTAGAGCACAGCTTCAGCATGTTTTCTCTTGTAAATTTAGTTAGTGACATGTTCCATGGATCATATCGTAACAATGTGAAACAAGCCATTACACATTCACATCACAAATTGATTTGTACATACGGTTACATTCTAAACATTTCTAAAATTGTTTTTTTTTTTCTGTACGAAAAGAATAAAAAAAGATATACAGATATGAATCAGTAATTCCTATGCACCCCCTTTTACATATTACAATAATAGAAACCCTTCTAGAGAATAGAAGGAGTTGTCAAGGAGAAACTTTTTCAGTTTGTTATCAAATTCTAATTTGCTGTCTGTCAGATATTTTATATCACTGGGTAAATGATAAAAAATTTTGTTGCAGCACTGTGCACCCCTTTTACGCCAAAGATAACCTTGATGTGGAGTAATGAATGTAATTTTTCTTTCTGGTATTGTAACTATATACAACAAACTTCATGATGGAATAAATTCGGAGTCTGTTCAAAACATTCCAGAACTTTGTCCACAAAATTTTTCTATGCCTACCTTTCAATTATTGTGTATGATCTCCTTTGAAAGACTCTCCTCCACAATTTTCACAATTGATACACTGCTCCCAATGCTGCTTCCACTTTGAGATGCAGTCTTGGTGCGCCTTTTGCTATATCGTGTGAATTGCTGTCTGTGAATTTTCTTTTACCTCTTCTATTGTTACAAATCTTAAACCTTTCAACAGGATTTTCAACTTTGGGAATACGAAAATGTCCACAGGAGCCAGGTCTGGAGAATACAGAGAATGACGCAGCACAGTGATTTTGCTTTTTATTCAATACTCAAGCATCAACAGGGATGAATATGCAGATGTGTTATTGGGATGCAAGAGAAATGAATTATCTCACCACATTTAAGGCCGTTTCCTTCTCACATTTTCTCGCAGGCTTCGCAACACATCCATATAGTACCATCAATTAACAGTTTGTCCCTGTGGCATGAATTCATGATGAACTAATCCTTCAAAGTTAAAAAAAATTATCAGCATGGCTTTGACATTTGACCTGCCCGACCTTTTTTTTGTGTTGGAGAACCTTTTCGGACCCATTGTGAAGACTGAACCTTGGTCTCAATATCATAACCATAGACCCAAGTTATGGCTCTCTTGAGCAACATCTCATTATAATTTGTGTGATCAAAAAGCTCTTCACAGATTGCGAGGCGAAGATCTTACTGGTCTTGACTCTTGATCCATGGGACAAACTTGGCAGCAACATGATGCATTCAAGATGCTGTGTCAAGACTTCACGATATGATCCAACTAATACGTTACATTCTTCTGAAATCTCTAACACTCAATCTTAGATTGGCACGCACAGTTTCATTGACATTGCTGACATGAGCATCGTCAGTAAATATTGAAGGGCGTCATGAATGAGGGTCATCTTTAACTTCTGTCCAGCAAGTTTTAAGCCATGTGAACCATCCATAACACAAGTGCGGCTGAAACACTCATCACCGTAGGCTTTCTGCATCATTTGGTCTCCGTAAAGATTTTCTTGAATTTCATACAACATTTAATAAAGACACATTTGCTCATCTAACTCTGCCAGCTCAAAACTCACAAACTGAGCAACGCAACACACTACTCAATATAGCACTGAACAATAACTAAAAGACATACAACAATGAAACTCCCAGCAATTACACATTAAACAGATGTGTGTGCGGGGATGCAAATCGCATTTTGCTCCAACACGTTATTGGTGTGAAATTACGAAAGTTCCAGAATTTTTGTACAGACCTCATATACTGTGAAGCGGTAGTCAGAATGCCCAACTCTTTAAACAGATGTCTACAAGAAGATCGTGGGTGAGCACCACATATTATTCTCACACCACATTTTTGCACAATGAAGACTTTCTTTCTTAAAGATGAGTTACCCAAGAACATTATTAAATATGACATGACTGGATAAATATAAGCAAAACATGTCAACTTATTGATTTGCATCTCCCCAAGATTTGCAATGATTCTAATCACAAATGTGGCTGAACTAAGTTGTTTTAGGAGTTTCAAAACGTGTTTTCTACAATTTAGTCTCATCAATAGCCCCACAAGAATAACAAATAGAATTGAAAGACTCAAACATATTTTCAGATGTGGACACCACAGAGATAGAGATTATTAACACTGACTTGGGATTATCTGATCATAATGGCCTCATCCTTACAATTCCAGCTAAACCTGTGTAAGTAAGGGCTGTAATTTTTCATGTGGAAAACTGTGCTAGTATTGACGATAGTCTAAGTAATGAATCCTGGTTAGAAGTAGTTACACAATGAAGTACTAACAATGTTTATGATGCTTTCTCTTCAGTACTCATGTCCAATTTCTGAATTTGTTCTCCAAAGAAGTTGACCGGATTCTATTCATGTCGGATCACCAAATCGAGTTACTGGATTACCTCAGGCATTAAATTTCCTGCAAGACTTTAAAAATCGTCAGTTCTCAAATGAAAAGATCCATAAATCCTCAGTTTATAGAAAACACAAAGACTTATAAGAAATTGCATCAACAGATAATTGCAAAGGCAAGACTGTTGGACAACAAATCAAAAGTTGTATGGGATACTGCTGAGAATATAAATATTGGTAAAAAAGAACTGCCATAATATAAAAAGATTACTTTATAAAAGCTTCCCAAACACTTAAACTTCACAGAGCAGGATTCACTTAGGTTTTACACACCACCAGATAGCATGAGGTTAGTTTCAACCAGTGAACATGAAGTAGTGTAGGTGATTAAGAGCCTTAAATGCAAAATGTCAGCTGGTGTAAATTGTGTACCACAATCACTTATAACCCTTACTGTTGCACAAATTGCAGAGCTCTTGGCTCACATTGTTAATTTATCATTCATTGAGGGAGGGTTCCCACAAAGATTAAAAATATTGAAAGTGATACCTTTACTCAAAAGAGTGTTAACAGGGATAAAGTTGAAAATTATTAACCCATTCCACTCCTCTCAGTATTCTCTGAAGTACTTGAAAGATTAATGAAACAATGAATTACCAAATACAACCACAGTCTACTGACTTAACAACCAGCATGACATTTGAACAGGTAGATGTATAGAAACTGCGGTACTAGATTACACCAATAAACTGATTAGAAATTTGGGGTCGAGGAAAGCATTTGATTCCACCCATCTACTTTGACCCATGACACGTGTGTTCTTTGACGTCATTGTGACACCGTGTTTTTAAGTAGGGTCGTGTTTGTGGATGGTGTGTTGTTGCATTTGGAGGCACACACTTGTGGTGGATGTTCATGTTTGTGTTATGTGTCATATTCGGTAATCTGACTTCGTGTAATCATTCTGAGAAATAGTTGTCAGATGCGTGTGCTGTGCCACCAATGAATTACACTGACTTATTGCCTTGAGGGGTTACACATTCATGTTAGATACAATTAGTGTTGAGTGTTTTTTATTCGCACCATGTTTGTGTTGGGCAATATGAATACGACGGTAAGGTATTTGCAGCAGTTCAACTTGATTGTCAACTACACGAGGTTTCATATGTGTAATGAGATTGTGAAGTTGACAATATCCTGGCTTCTGACAACAGGAACCTGTATGTGGCACTGAGAAAATATTTGTCAAACTATATGAAACGGGAATTTGGTTCGAGATCTCAGTTGGCCATCAAGGAGATTGTTTTAACTAAACAAACACTGTTTTTTGCCTTGTTTCACAATTTATTATTAATGTCATTGCACAACCTATGTTTCGAGTTATAAGCCCATTTTCAAGCACATTACTGATTCCCAAAAATGGTAACAGATGTTAAGGTTCCAACAAATGCAAAATTAGTCTCTTTTGATGTGTATAGCTAGTTCACATTTAGTCCAGTAAAAGACTCTATCCCCACAATATAAATCCAGAAGAGCAGCTGAGCATTGTTATAGTGGAATGTTGTTTACATTAAAATTATTTCTGCTTTCAGGGTCATTCCATGTCAAGTCACCCAGGCCTTGACACCAACCATGTCAGATTTTGATGAAACTTGGTACAATTACTTCTTTTGTCATCCTGAAAGCACTTGTAAAAATTTTTTGCTCTATCTTTTATAGTTTGTTTTTTTTATAAATTTTTAAAGTTTTTAGATTTGGCGTTGTTTCAGCAGTCAGAAATCGTAACTTAAACATGTCCTCACAACTAAAAAAATTTGTATATTAAAGAATACTCAAGATATCAGTATGAAATTTTGGAATAAGTTTGTGTATTATATCTAAATGTTAAAAAAAATTACCATAAAGATATATTAAAATCTTCCAAATGAAAAAAAATTACAAGAGTGGTTTTTTTTCTTTTTTTAAAAAAAAGCTAACGGATGTTTAGTTTTACAAAAACTGCAATATCTAGAGTCTCAGACCTGATAGAAAGCTCAAATTTGTTTTAAAACACTCTTAATTGTATAGGCTATTAGATAAAAGAAAAATTATGTTGGCTTTTTAACCTGTTTAATAGTTATCTAATTTTTAAAATAATATTAATTATATTTTAAAAATAAAAAGTACCAAGTGACTTAGACACCGAAAATAAGTTTTTGCCTTCGTGGAGTAACAATGTACGCTTAGATTTTGTTTTGTTACTCCTGTGTTTTGAAGTAAAAAATTATTACAGTGTTAAATAGTGCTTGGATAGTATTTTATTAAGTTTATTCGAACTTTCAGTAAGTACTGTTACTTAGTTTACAGAGATTCTTTTCCAATATCCTATAAAAGTAACCAGAACAGTAATCAGACCAAAAGTGAAATCAGTATGTCAGATATTCAAACCTGTAGCGTAGGGTTATTTAAAAAATCTGACTGTTTCCAAACAACCTATACACCTTCAAAAAAGTTACAACTGGTATCTGAATTGAGTGAGGAAGAAAAAGATTTGATCCACTTACGATCTGGAATTAATCTGTGTGAATTTAAGAATATATGTTCACACCACAGCTACTACTTTTTAAATGTTTTTGAAAAGTATTAAACAACATGTGTAGACCCACTAAAAAAACACAAAAAGCCCATCAAAAAATCGTTGAGAAGTGTAGGCTTGGAACTTTCTAAACAATTACTGACAAAAAAATATTAGCATAAAACCTGGGAAAAAGCTTTGCTCAACATGCCGTAACTTTTGTGAGGAAAAATTAAGAGTTGAAGTCAATGAAAGTGAAACAGATGATGAAGTCATGGTTGAATTAGAATCATTGGAATCCAGAAATGAATCCCTCATACAAACAAACACTGCTCTTGGTAATTTAGGTTTAACACCAATAAAGCTTCATGGCTTGTCAGAACAAAGTAAAGGGTCTTATTTTAAAAGGAAGGTTAGCAGTATTGAAAAGACTGCAAAAAAGGCGGTTTCAAAAGCATTAAAATATGATGCACCAAGTTCTGATGATGACGAAGAAGATACAAGTGTGGTTGAGAAAGCAAAGGATTTTGATGTAATGATTTCTCTTATGAAAGAGAAGATTTCATCTGTTGGGAGGTCTAGAAAAATCCAGATTCTGACCTTGGCTCCAGATTCTTCGAGTCAAAATAAAGTGATGAAAAAATTTAGTGTAGTGAGTACTGTTGTGACAGTGTCACGACATTTAATAGTGCCGCCACGACAGTACGCGCAAACGGCGATAGACGCACTCCGCAACTCGGCTGAGCACGGGAGCGCCACCTAGCTGCGAACGGCGATGGCCGCATGTCACGGCACGGCAGTCGAATAAGAGATACTGAGTTGTTATCATGTAACCAGCTATTGTTTCTAAGTGAGTGTGTTTGAATATCCATGCAATTATTGGTGATTAAAGGTTATAACACTTTTTGGCGATGAGGCCGGATATTTCACTGCATTGTGGGTTCGTGATGGGGCAGACATGGAACAGCTTATGCAAGTGCTCATTGAACAGCAAACACAGCTGACAGCTGCTATTCAGGCGTTGTCAACGTCGCTTACTCATGGTCTGTCTTCCTCTTCTCCGCCTCCATTCCCTCCTTACGACGAGGCCGCTGAAGACTGGGAGGATTATGAGAAGCGTTTGTGGCAACTCTTCTTGGCTTTCGGCGTTGTCGATGCTCCTATGTGTAAGTCGTTATTTCTATTTTGGATTTCCCCACGGATCTATCAGCTGCTATCTCAGTTAGCCCCTCTGCAGGAACCTGCCTCTCTGTCCTTCCAAGAAATGTGTGACTTACTGTCCAACTATTAACGAAAAAACACCCACGTCGTTGCCGCCCGCGTGGCATTCTACCGGTGTCGTAAACAGCCCCATCAATCTTACCGGGCTTGGGCGGCGGAACTAGACGGTCTGAGTAGGAAATGTCAGTTTGTCACGGACACTCATCATGAGTCTTATGCTGATTCAATGGTTAGGGGTGCTATTCTACGGCTTGCTCCTGATAAAGAAGTTTGGCAATGTGCCCTACAACTGCCAAACCCGTTGTTGTCGGAAGTTCTAAGCATCGCTCTATCCTTTGAAGTGTCTCACGCTGCTGGCGCGCAAATAGACGCGTGGTGTGATATAGGCGCTGTACAGTCAACTTTCGACACGGACAATTTGCCTGTTTCACAGGAGAACGAAGATGTGGCGGCGGTTCACTCGCGTAAACAACGTCGCGTTGGGCCGCAACGCTCGCAGCGAACACAGCAACCACAGAAGCAGGTTCGTTCCGCACTTCCTTCGTGTCCACATTGTTTCGTACAGCATGACAGGGCCGCATGTCCAAAACGTTGGGCCACGTGTAATTCATGTAGGAAAAAAGGCCACATTGCTTCTGTGTGTCAGTCCCCTAAAGTTCCTGTCGACAAGGACGAGGCATCGGACATGGATGTTAACTGTGTGCTTTCTCAACCAAATAAGTTGTTTGTTACTGTTCGTGTTCTGGATAAAGATATTCGCATGCAAGTGGACACTGGCTCTGCAGTAACTCTCATTAATTCTCACACGTATTTGGAGTTGGGCTCCCCTCCCTTGTCTCCAGTTACGCGAAATCTGAGAACTTGGAATAAACAGAAAATTCCTATCATTGGCCAGTTTGATGCTTCCACTGCCTACAACTCTGTTGTTAGGCCCCTCACGTTTTATGTTGTGGATCATGCGGGCACTGAAAACCTGTTCGGCTATGATGCTTTCCAATTGTTCGGGTTCTCCATTGATGATGATGTGCACCTCATACCTGAGGATATTCCGTATCAACAGCTGGATGGATTGTGTTCTGAATTTTCATCCATGTTCTCTGCTGGTCTGGGTCGTGCCAAGGATTTTGAAGCCCACATTACTCTTAAACCTACAGCTCACCCTAAGTTTTTCCGGGCACGCCCTATTCCGGTGGCGTTGCGTGCACCTGTCAAGGCTGAGATAGACAGGTTAACAGCTTCAGGGGTTCTCCTTCCTGTTACCTCCAGCGAATGGGCATCGCCAATCGTGGTGGTTTCTAAACCAAATGGGAGTCTGCGATTGTGTGGTGATTTTAAAACCACTGTCAACGCTCAGAGCCTCATTGACACTAATCCTCTTCCCCGTTCTGAGGAGTTATTTACCAAGCTCGCTGGGGGCCAGTTCTTTTCCAAACTTGACTTATCGGAGGCGTACCATCAGTTGCTGTTGGATGCTTCTTCCAAGGAATTTCTCGTCATCAACACTCCTTGTGGGTTGTATCAGTACCAGCGGTTACCATTTGGCGTTGCTAGCACGCCGGCCATTTTTCAGTGGTTTTTGGAACAGCTCACAGCTTCCGTTCCCAGCTGCATAAACTATCTGGATGACATTGTTGTCACGGGGGCCTCCACTGAGGAGCACCTTCACAATTTGCGTTCACTGTTTCGGGTTTTGCATTCGGCTGGGTTGAGGTGCAATCTGGACAAGTCCCAGTTCTTCCAACCCTCCATTGTGTATCTTGGTTTCCACTTGTCCCGTGAGGGTATACGTCCTCTATGTCAGCACGTTGCGGCCATTAACGCTCTACCCCTGCCATCTACGGTCAAAGAACTTCAGGTGTTTCTAGGCAAGATGGCTTGTTATCACAAATTCATTCCATCCGCGGCGGCGGTAGCTCATCCTCTGCATCAGCTGTTACGCAAAAACATCCCTTTCTGTTGGTCCGACGAGTGTGAGCAGGCTTTTGTCCGCCTGAAGGCTCATTTGCAGTCGGCGCCTTGTCTTGTCACATTCCGTCCGGGTCAGCACTTGGTTCTGGCGACTGACGCATCACAGTATGGCCTAGGGGCTGTTCTCGCCCATCTCGACCCATCGCCTATGCTTCCAAGACCCTCAACGATGCGCAACGGTGTTACTCCCAAATCGAAAAGGAGGCGCTCGCTATCATTTATGCTCTAAAAAAGTTCAGCGTTTTTTTTTTGTATGGTTCTAAGTTTCACCTCATCACCGACCACAAGCCGCTGGTCTCTCTGTTCAGCCCATTGGCGCCGCTTCCGGATAAGGCAGCTCACCGCCTGCAACGTTGGGCCTTATACTTTTTCTTGTTTCCACTATGAGAGTCAATATCGCCCCACGGCCCAGCACGCTAACGCTGACGCATTGTCGCGATTGCCGATGGGCCCCGACCCGGTTTTCGATCGTGATGAACTACACTGTTTCCACGTTGATGAGGAAGAACGTCGTGTGGTCGAGGGTTTTCCACTTACAGGTTCGCTGGTCGCATCGGCTACTGCGCGGGACCCGGTCCTGCGTCAGGTGATCGGTTTTGTTCAACGGGGTTGGCCAGACAGGACCAAGGGCCGGGCATCGGATCCCCTTCGCAACTACCATGCTTTGCGCCTTCGTCTGTCTGTTCGTGATGGTGGTGTTCTTCTGGCCACGGATGGCGCATCTCCATGGGTCGTGGTGCCAGCCTGTCTTCGCAAAGATGTTCTCAAACTGTTGCATGAAGGCCATTGGGGTATTTCTCGGACTAAGTCCCTGGCCCGCAGGCACATTTATTGGCCCGGTATTGATTCGGACATCGCCCATATGGTTGCTGCATGTGGTCAGTGTGCTCAGCAACTGGCTGCACCTCGTACAATGCCCTCTCCGTGGCCTGATCCGGCACAGCCACGGGAACGGTTGCACGCTGACTTTGCCAGCCCCTTCCTCGGTACTTATTGGCTACTGTTGATAGACGCCTTCTCGAAGTTTCCGTTTGTTGTTCGATGTCCGTCGCCCACCACTGCGGCAACGACGCTGGCTTTGTCCAAAATCTTTGCTCTAGAAGGTCTTCCATCCACGATCGTCACGGACAATGGCCCTCAGTTCTCTTCGCAGGCCTTCCGTGATTTTTGTACTGGACAAGGGATTCATCATGTTACAGCACCACCCTTCCATCCGCAATCGAATGGGGAGGTCGAGCGCCTTGTCTGCACTTTCAAAAGCCAGATGAAAAAATTCCTTAGTGATTTTTCCACGGATGACGCTCTGCTGCAATTTCTGAGTTCTTATCGCTTCATGCCTCTGGGTGATCGCAGCCCTGCTGAACTCTTGCATGGCCGCCAACCGCGCACTCTACTGCACCTGCTTCACCCTGTCAGGCCTTGTGCTGTGTCCCCTAGTGTGGGAAAATACTCGGTGGGTGCCGACGTGTGGGCACGAGGGTATGGCTCTCGCCCTAAATGGATTCCAGGGGTGGTCAAGGCTCTTCGCGGCCGCCGGCTTTGTGAAATACGTACGGACGATGGAAGGTTGTTCGCAATTACGACCAGATGTGCCCACGAGTGGTGGCCACGCCGGTGCCACCGCCCCTTCCTTCGCCTCCACCAGCCCGAGAAGCCAGTCCTGTCACTGCTGCCGAACTACCGTATGTGTTGATGCAGCCGACGTCGCTACCGCTTCCGAGTACGCCGGAACCGGTCCCAGTCGCGACGCCGCCTTCTCCGGGACCCATCTCGCTGGAGCACACCCCCAGGTCCACGACACCTATGGATGCTGCTCTGGAGTTTTCACCCATCATCTCGTCCAGGAGGCACATTCCACGCACGAGCTTCCGTCCTGGACATTTTCGACCATACTCTCGTGTCTCTCCGCGGGATTTTCTTGGGGCCTCACAAGAGGCCATGGGTGTCTCCGCACTGTCCATGTCTCCAAGGAAGTGAGTGTTTTTTTTCAAGGGGGGAAAAGTGTTGTGACAGTGCCATGACATTTAACAGTGCCGCCACGACAGTACGCGCAAACGGCGATAGAGGCGCTCCGCAACTCGGCTGAGTGCGGGAGCGCCACCTAGCTACGAACGGCGCCGGCCGCATGTCACGGCACGGCAGTCGAATAAGAGACACTGAGTTGTTATCATGTAACCAGCTACTGTTTCTAAGTGAGTGTGTTTGAATATCCACACAATTATTGGTGATTAAAGGTTATAACAAGTACATGGTGCGACAAGCTAGAAAGCTAAAATCTGAAAAGGGTATTTTGGAAACTCCTGGTCCAAAAAAAGGTAAAACTCTTTCTGAAAATACATTAAGACTTGTAACAGATTTTTATGAAAAGGATGAAAGTTCCAGAGTGCTACCTGGAACAAAATACAAAGTAAGTGTTCAAAAAAATGTGTACATGCAAAAAAGACTCATTTTGTGTAACTTGAGAGAACTCTATTATTCTTTCAAATGGGAGAATCCCGAGGTAGAAGTAGGATTTTCAAAATTTTGTTTCTTGAGACCTAAATGGTGTATCCTTGCTGGTGCTGCAGGCGCACACACTGTATGTGTATGCAGTATCCACCAGAATGTTAAATTATTACTGGATGCTGTGAAAATTGAAGAATCTTATAAAGACCTAATTAAGATGCTCGTGTGCTACACGGAAAACCAAAACTGCATGCTACATCATTGCGACAGCTGTCCTGCAAATACTGCACTAACTGAGTACTTAACTGAAAAAATAAGTGAAGATATGATGTAGAAGAAGAAATTGTAATCAGTCAGTGGGCTAACACAGACAGGGCAGAAATGATCAAACAGTGTATCAGTGTTGAAGACTACATTACTTTATCGGTTAGGTCATTGGAAAAGCTCACCCCGCACTCGTTTATAGCAAAATCCCAATCAGCAGCCTTTAAAAGATTGAAAGACGACCCACCACCCAAAACAGCAATTATTGTGATGGATTTCAGTGAAAATTATTCCTTTGTTATACAAAATGAGATCCAAAGTTACCACTGGAATAGAGGTGGTTGTACTCTACACCCAGTTGGAGTTTTTCTAAAAAATGAGGAAAACAATGTTTTTGCTTCCAACCACTGTTTTATTAGTGATGACCAAGAACATGACACTGGTTTTGTTAACATTGTACAAAAAGAAATTACAAAGTGGCTGTCATTACATCATACTGACAATGACTCAGTTCACTACTTTACAGATGGTTGTGCCGGGCAGTACAAAAATAGAAACAGTTTTAAAAATTTGACTGAACACTTGAGAGACTTTCATTTGAAGGCCCAACACTCTTTTTTTTTTGCAACAAATCATGGGAAGTCAATTTGTGATGGCCTAGGAGGAACTATTAAAAGAATTTTAAGGAAAGCCAGTCTACAGCTTTCAGACGAAGAACAAATAATGATAGCATTCTATGTGTACAAGTTTTGTGAAAAAAATATTGAAAACATTCATTTTCATTTTGTTGACAAAAAAGAAGCTGATTTGCTATGGTCAAAACTAGAAAACCGTTTTTCAGCAACCCGAACCATTCCTTGAACAAGAAGTTTTCATAACTTCAAACCACTTCCAACAAACAACCTTGAAATTAGAAGGACTACAGATAGTGTAAAACCCTCCTTAGTCTTTTCTTTCCATTCTTCTTCTAATTATGATGGTAACTGGTACTTTGGACTGGTAAAAACAATATTCAATGATGAAGAAGATGCAGAAATTCTATTTCTACATCCTTCAGGACCAGCTGCATCATTTTATTGGCCTGAAAGAGAAGATTCTTGCATAGTGCCTTTGGAGCACATAGTCTGTGTAGTAGACGCACCTCAATCAAGCGGCACTGGAAGAATGTATTACTTCAAAAATAACTGTATCAAAAGAACTGAAAGCTCTTGGATGAAGTGGAAAAACAGTTTGAATCAGCATTAATGTTTATTAAAAAGACAAAATTACTCAAAAAATTCAATGTTTCAAGCAATCAGTTGGGTTATACATAAGTGTCGTCAGTACACTATCTTTGTACATAATTCTAATGTAATCTACTATAATTAATAAATATGTTAAAAATCCATCATTATTTTTGTTTTATCAAGTAGCCTATATGTTTAAGAGTAAATTAAAACAAATTTGAGCATTCTATCAGGTCTGAGACTCTAGATATTGCAATTCTTATAAAACAAAACATCCGTTTAAAAAAAACCACACATTTTTTTTCATAGAAAATATTAATATATTTTAATAGTATCATTTTTATCTTCAAATATGTATAATAAACAAACTTGCTGCAAAAATTCATGATGTTATTTAAAAGAGTTTTTAAGATAAGCAATTTTAAAGTTTTGAATACAAATTAAATTTACCATTTCCGAAGGTTCGGAAAATGCAAAACATAAAAACTTTAAAAATTTATTTAAAAAAACTATAAGAGATACAGCAAAAAAATTTGCAGGTGTTGTCAGGATGGTATTACAACCATTTGAGCCAAATTTCATGAAAATCTATGGAGGTGGGTGTAAAATTTATTTTTTATTGGGTGAATTGATATGGAATGACCCTTCAAGGGGGCTATTATCAGCAAGCAGATGGTCTGGCAGAAATGTTCATGGACAAGTGGGAGACTGATTTTCTGAAGAGTGAACCACTGGCAAAACATGATGTGTATTTGTACAGATGTGTAGATGATATCCTTTGTATGTGGAAAGGTTCCAACGGAGAACATAATTTAAGGAAAATATGAACCAGTGGCACACTAACGGGCAACATATATTTCCTGGACATAAGCTTAAAGATAGAAGGCAGTAACCATACACTTAAAATTTATTGAAAAGATTCCTTCACTGACACTTTCATCCCTGCTTCCTTCCAATATCCTACAACCTACAAACATTCAGGATTCCATCACATGATCCACCACCTCCTTTCTATCCCTATGTCCCAAGAATACTTTGACTAGGAACTTAACACAATAAAAACAATAGCCATAGCTATAAATAGTGTATTTGACCCCCAACACCACTGATAAAATTTTAGGTAAAAAGATGAAGAAGCAAGCCAGGTCCTTACTGGCCGCAATGAAAAATACAGACAAACAGGAAAAGAAATGGTGCAGATTACCTTTTACAGAGAAAACATCAAATAACAAAAGTAACATTTTGAAGGCAAAGGGTTTCTCTGTGTTTTTCTACCTCGGGCAATAGGTAGTTTCTTGTTCAATGCAAAAGACAAACAACCAGCTATCACAAAAAGTGGGGTTTTTGAAATCACTTGCCGTGAACGCCATTCTTGCTACAACGGATAGATGGGGAGGTCAATCTGTACCAGGCTTTAAGAACACCACAGAAGCTGGAGATAGGGAGAGCCTGATTCAGCCTTTGCAGAACATTATAAGAACACCACAGAAGCTGGAGATAGGTGGAGCCTGATACAGCCTTTGCAGAACATTACCTGAACAATAACCACAAATGCACATTAGATGTAAAAGTCTTACACACACAGGAGTAGGGGGCCAAACTCTACAAACTGGAAATATTAGAAATTAAAAAAACAGATTTGTATATCCCCACACCTATTATTAAACGAGCAAACCCAATTCAGTTATCCACCTCTTTTAGATGAGATCACAATCACTGGATAGAAGCAAAACTTTGCGGCCCAGTCCATCGGAGTGAAAAATGTCTTGGCTGAAGCATAACTTTAGTCTGGTCATTGTAGTATAATTGGGGAATGGCAACAATGTATGTAATTTGTTAAAAACGGTCACTGATGTAATTGTACATTAAGTTATGGATCAATGCCTTAAGAAGTTGAGATGATTATCTTTGCCTTGTGATTACATTTATCTGTGCATTATCTTTGGGTTGGGGGAAGAGACCTAACAGCGAGGTCATCGGTCTCATCGGATTAGAGAAGGATGCGGAAGGAAGTCCACCGTACCCTTTCAAAGGAACCACCCCGGCATTTACCCGGAGTGATTTAGGGAAATCACAGAAAACCTAAATCAGGATGGCCAGACGCGGGATTGAACCGTCGTCCTCTCGAATGCAAGTCCAGTGTGCTAACCACTGCGCTACCTCGCTCGGTCATCTTTGGGAATCAGGGATGTACTTGAAAATGGGCTTATAACCTGAAACCTAAGTTGTGCAACAACATTAATAATAAATTGTGAAACAAGGCTAAAAACAGTGTTTGTGTAGTTAATTTACAATGTGTCTCCAAGAACACACAGTTGATTCAATTAAAATGAGATTGTTTTACTTACACAATTTTTTTTTTTATGTTTCATCTTTATATTTTGAGGAGTTATTTTGTTTTGTTTTCCAAGGGATTTTCTTGTGTGTATGTCTGTATGTGTGTCTAATTTGGGCAGGGGGCGGGGAGTGATGGTCAACCTGGTTGTATTTTCCAGCAGCTGGTTGATAAGTACTTTTTTTTTGTTTGTTTTTGTTTTTAATGCATTATTCATGGTTTCTTTGTTTTGGTATGTAGTTTTTTGTGTTTATTTTAATTGACAAACTGAATCTGGGAGTTTTGGGGATTTGATTTGTGTGTGGCATTTTGGTATTGTTTGCTTTGTTTGAGCTGTACAAGTGAATGGAATTTTGCCATACCACATTTTGGAGTTGCATGTGTTAGATTTTTGGTATCAAGCGCTTTGTTTGATCTATAGAAGTGACGTGAAATTTAAGATTCCTATGGTTTTCATGTTTTTAGAATTATATCATATGTCGAAAACTTTATGTGTTTGTTTTTGTGGATACTATTTGTTTTGTGATGGCAGTGTTTTTCAAATTGCTGTAAATTCAGCTTGTGCCTGTCCCGCCCTAAGCCCCCTATTTCCCATGGCTATCCTGTTAGTTTCTCTCTCTCTCTCTCTTTGTTGTTGTTTTTTGATGACAGCATGGGTCACACCAGACAGGTGGAATCGAACACTTCCCTAATGCCGAAACTTGGATAACAACAATAAAAATCTTTTACATAAGCTGTAAGCAATGGAGTTAGAAGGAATAGAAAGTAAGTGGTTTCAATCATATTTCCAAGAAAGATCACAGACTGTGGAGCTCATATCAGCTCAAACCAATCATAAGTCAGATTAGTACGTGATGCAAGGGACGTTCAGATCGGTGTACACCAGGATAGTGTGTTAGGCATCGTTCTGTTCCTTATCCATATAAATGACGAACACCTCATAAACTGCAGACAACATCATGCTGTTTGCAGATGACACTAGTGTCATAGCGAGAGACGTGAAGGAATCTCTGTCCACAACTGATAACTCCTCACGTCCTTGCATTTATGATTAAGTACCAACAGGTTGACTCTTAATGTGAAGAAAAAAAATTACATACAATTTGAAAAGATGAATATAAATCAAGATCTCCATCCGGTACTGGGCGGAAATGAGGTAGAAAAGGTATGATGCACAAAACTATTAGGAATGTATGCTGTTCAAGACAAACTGGAAAGACCATTTCTCCTCAGACAGTGCTAGAAGGGCTCATTTTGGTTACTTCCGGTCTCTTCCAGCTTATAGGATGGTTTTCTGGGGTAAACTTAATAGTCAACTAAATGAAATTTTTACATTACAGAAAATGGATATTCAAATTTTTTCACGTAGTTCTGCAAGGACTCACTGCCTGCCCCTATTTAAAAAGTTGAGTTCACTTACTGCACCCTCCTTGTACATATACAAATGTGTGTTGTTGACAAGTGCTGGACTTTGTGACCTGGAAACAAACTCTCATTACCACAGCTATAATATTCACAACTGTGAGTCGTCCTATACAGAACAAGTTACAACAATTTGTGCTCAAATGCAGGTGAGCCATTTTGGTGGTATTAT
Source organism: Schistocerca serialis cubense (assembly GCF_023864345.2). Classification (NCBI taxonomy): domain Eukaryota; kingdom Metazoa; phylum Arthropoda; class Insecta; order Orthoptera; family Acrididae; genus Schistocerca; species Schistocerca serialis. The sequence goes on from NC_064639.1 coordinate 1,102,589,968, forward strand.
TTATAAGGCATTGTCTGCATAGATGAATATATTGGAGAGGGAAACAGCTTTAAGAGCAGACTTTAAATCATTTCTTGTTGAGAAGAATTTTTACAATGTAATGAATATGTTAGCTTACAGGATTATTAGGACTCCTTTATTGTTGATGTATTTTGACTCTGTTAACTGATGTACCATCTATGCTGGTTGTCTTTGCAAAATAATGTTCCTGCTATTGGTTTCCTGTTGCCTCTGTTTCTTATGCAGTGCTATACAACTACCATGATAAGGAATCTGAAGTTAGCCTAGTTATGATGGACATAGGTATTAGCAGGTTTTCCGTTTCTTTTTGTGCCATACTTTTCAGCAGTGTTATATACTGTTTGTGTGTTTTTATTTTTTCAAGAGTATTTTATATCAAAGTTTCATGTTTTAGTAATGTCATTAATTTACTTATTGTGCATGCTGTACTTTTTAGCAGTGTTATGTAATACGTTCATGTGTTTTCACTTTTACAGTAGTGTTTTTATTTTCAAAATTTCGTATCCTTGTTATATTGATTCACTTCTTGTGAATGCTGCAATCACAGTGTGGACTAGGTATATGTGATTATCTTTCTAATAATGTTCTGAGCAAGGTGCCTGTGCCAGTCTTAATACAGTGGGCTCATATTCAGGAGGTGCGGGGTTTAATCCCTGTCTGGCCATCCTGACTTGGGTTTTCCCAAAATTACTAAGGTGAATGCTTAGATATTTCTTTTCAGTAGGCTACAGCAGATTTCCTGCTCTGCCCTTCCCCACCCCCCTTAATTTATCTCACTTTGTTAATGTTTTACATGGGTATGTATTATTTCTGTAATGACTGTGACACATCCAGTACTATTGCCCTGAATGGTCTATTGAAAAACAAATAAATCGATAAAAGAATGGGAATAGAATCTAGAGAATCATGCAGATTATTAACCTTTTCTACCAATTACTAGCAATTTAATTCACAGCATAAAACTTATTTCTGGTAATGAAAGCTGCTGAGTGGAAGAAGTTTCACACTTCCAATAAAAAACGTAACTTAATTTCGTTCAGAAACTTCAAACTAACCTTTCTTCTGAGGACAATGCTCTATTGGAGCTGTGACAACTTCTACAGTTCTACTATCAATGATATTTTGAATTATCTCAACATTAAGTAACAAAGCGTAGTTCAGGTATGGTACCTGTAAACATAAGAAAGTGTATAGAATCCCTATTCTAAACAGGAACTCTTTATACTGTGTGCACTTTATATTGTCAATCTCAACATCACATTATTAATACTTTCACAAAATTTAAAGCCAAAGGAAGCACAAATGTAAACCATATTTACCACAGACTGTTGGGTTTGGTCAAAATTTTCTGTGTCTACAAGCATTACTGTCATGTATCATGAAATAATCGAGGAAGGCTAGTTGAAAATGTTAACAATACCACTTCACTAACTCCTTGTCAGTTTGATTAACGAAAGCATTAAACTTAGGTCCTGACAAGTAATCATCTTTACAGTAGAGAACATGTCTCTAGGTTGCACTGACATAGCTCACCCAGTCAGAAATATCTGTTAGCTAGTATCTGCAACTTATCCGAGTGTGACATCATCTCATGGTGATATATTTTGTAGCAAGAATGTAACAGGATACTTAAGAGAATGGTGCATTTTCTGTACTGGACACACAACAAACAATAGGCCATAACACGTTGAAGCATAAACAGGAAAACAGATAATAGACACTCTCACAACACAGACGTTCCAAGGAACACAAAACTATGTACCACAGTAGGAGGCACCTACAAACACAATAACGTTCGATTTATTTCATTTAAACTTCACCCCAATCGAATTGTGATGCACAATATAATATATGGACAAAACACACTACTCATAAAGTCCTATCTCAGTACACACTGCTTTAAATTTGTTTCACTTTAAAGGCTTTATAAACAAGTCCCCAAGTTGATGTTTGGAACACATACATTCCACAGTGATATAAACATTTTGCTAGAGTTCATGCACTAAATAATAATGTACTTCGATGCGCTTAGAAAATGTGTTTAACGGCGTTCCAGTTAGAAGTGGCTTTGGCTATCAATCGGGCAACTTCTGAAACAGCATAAGCGAGATCAAGACAATTATAACATGTGCGACAAGTCATGGTCTTAGAACTGAACACCAGGGTGCAGTGCTGTGTCTAAACAACCCACTGTAATGTTCAATTCTGACACAACAAGTAAAAAACAAATTCAGTACAGTTTTTGAATCGACCCTGCGATGTGATTACCATCGACGGAAATGGCACTCAACAATTTCCAAGTGCAACGGTCTTCTACCGAACGAATAAGTCCAGTATGCTTCGAGACTGAGTCAACCTTATTATTTCAGCAATGCGATGACTGCTTAAGTCCATTTGATGAATTATTGAGGCGATAAACAAGAGTGACCCGTCATCGAAATCTTCTGATTGAGTCAAACATATTTCTGTGTCAAAGTCGCCACACAAAAATACATTTCTAATGTCGAATTGCCCAACGTCAAGATTTTTTCAGTTGCGAGAACTGTTAAGGTGCGAATAGTTTCATAACGAGTAACTGCGCTAAATTTTCATCATCACCAAGTCCCCCACGACTTGAAACATACCGCGAGGCGCGAACAACCAAACGACTAGCGAGCTAGATATCGATCAATCGACGTATTAGGTTTTTGTATTTTAGACGAAATATCGTGTTTTCGATTTCTGTTCACCAGGCAGTTCTACCACAATCTAACATGACAGACACGACACAGTGCCCCGATTTTGTTGCCTACTGCGGCAGCAGCGTGTCAAGCGGCCACTAAGTTAAACTGTTGAGTTCGGCGCGATCCTGAAAGCGAAAGCAAATAATAGTAGTTTACTTTGGCTTGTACAATGGTTTTTACAAGTGGGAGCGTAGCGAAGAGAAATAAATTGCAGCAACAACAACAAGCAGATACCAAATCTGTCTTTTTTTTACGTTTCCTAAGGACCTTGAGAGGTATACACCACCATGTTACTAAACTGTATATTGATGATTAATGTTTCGTTTTAGGATTAGAAAATGGCTAGTGAATAGCAGACGAGAAGATCTTATGGAAAAAGACCATGTTTACCTTTATAATAATGTTACGTTTTGTCGGCTACATGACCAACAAAACAGTTCATGAATGCAGACAACAATAAACTGATGTGGAATGCAGTTGATCACATTGTTTGACATTCCAAATATGCCACCTCAACTGACAATGAAGAGGAGGTTCCACAAAGGTTCGACAATCCGTCTGTAGCTGTAAAACACTCCTATGACACAGAAGCAGTCAGTTCAACTCTCATTCAGTGCCAGATTCATCTGAATCGTCAACACAGACCTGCTTTGACGATGAAGTGATAAAAATAGGTGCAGTTATTCGTGTTTAGAAAAAGCTTGTTGAGTATCAGACAGTGCAGATCGCTAGACTTCGTTCAAAACTGTCATGGCACAAGAAAAGACAAGCACAAGTATAGACAACACCAGAAACTGTATTAGAAGGATCAAGTGAAGAAGGACCAAAAAATTTTGAAGACTATAGGAATCACAATATTTTTTTTTAAAAAAAAGATGCCTTTGGCTTCTTGTTAAACCATATTAGCATGCCATCTGCAAGATTGAAAGACAAAAATAAGCTGTTTGCTCCAAATTCGTTATATTACAGCACTCAGGCATACAAGTTTTGTCAGAATGCTTTATGTTTCGCTCAAATAATATATTACAGACGTATGTGGAAGGCGTACACATAAAATGTGGGAAAAGTGACAATATGTTTCACCTTGTAAAGCAGAAGGTACAGCATTTCTCCGATACTCATAAACTGGTGTTTATGGGGAAACAAACGAGACCCTTCCATTCTTTTGCAGGGTTTGCTCAAGAGATGGGATTATAGCTGAACAGGAGGAGAAAATTATAGCCCTTCAGGTTGATTTGGACAGAGCGAGGGAGGAACTGAAGAGGTTAAGGTGGGAGGAAGGAAATTAGGTGAAAGGTACCAGGTCAAACTTTTTCAAGCCAAGTGCATGTCTTAGCCAGGTGGTAGAGGATATATGTTCCTTGTGCAAGGGTTTCACAAAGCAGGATCATGTGATGATAGTGGGTGGAGTGGGAAACACTATTGATAGGGATCAGGGCTACAGTACTGACTGTGACCTGGAGAAAATAGCCTAGGCAATGACCCATACCAAAGTTGGGTTGGTGCCTGCTATCGTGCGGCATGATCAGCCTCAGCTGAACCGCTCTGCAGGAGGGTAAATATGGATTTGGCTCAGTTGCGTAGGGTGGCCACTCTGTCAGACATTTGATTGGTTCCTGTCGACGCTATTGACAGGGGGGATTCCACAAGGCATGGCCTACACCTCAATAGGAAAGGGAAGGGTAAACTGGCAGGCTTGTTAGCGAAATCCATAAGGGGGGGATACTAGTGGCTGTAGGATGATACAAGATGACTTGGACAGGATTTGTGGTTGGTGTAAAGAATGGCAGCTAACTCTAAATATAGACAAATGTAAATTAATGCAGATGACTGGGGAAAAAGAATCCCGTAATGCCTGAATACTCCATTAGTAGTGTAGCACTTGACACAGTCACGTCGATTAAATATTTGGGCGTAACATTGCAGAACGATATGAGGTGGGACAAGCATGTAACGGCAGTCATGGGGAAGGTGGATAGTCGTCTTCGGTACATTGGTAGAATTTTGGGAAGATATGGTTCATCTGTAAAGGAGACCGCTTATAAAACACTAATACGACCTATTCTTGAGTACTGCTCGAGCATTTGGGATCCCTATCAGGTCGGATTGAGGGAGGACATAGAAGCAATTCAGAGGCGGGCTGCTAGATTTGTTACTTTTAGGTTTGATCATCACGCGAGTGTTACGGAAATGCTTCAGGAACTCGGGTGGGAGTCTCTAGAGGACAGGAGGCGTTCTAGGCGTTCTTTTCGTGAATCGCTACTGAGGAAATTTAGAGAACCAGCATTTGAGGCTGACTGCAGTACAATTTTACTGCCGCCAACTTACATTTCGTGGAAAGACCACAAAGATAAGATAAGAGAGATTAGGGCTCGTAAAAAGGCATATAGGCAGTCATTTTTCCCTCGTTTTGTTTGGGAGTGGAACAGGAAGAGAAGATGCTAGTTGTGGTACGAGGTACCCTCCGCCACGCACAGTATGGTGGATTGCGGAGTATGTATGTAGATGTAGAACTCATGGATGTACCTCTTTTTCAGACTAATATCGAAGTCCAATGAGAAGTTCAGGCAGGCAGGTGCTAAAGAGGTCCAAAACTCACAAAATTCTCACAAAAGGAAAGTAAATAATAATGTTCTCATATTTAACCAAAATATTGGTGGATTAAAGAAAAAAGTAGATTTTCACAAAAGTAAAGTAAAAAATCACTTTTAACCAAAATATTCCGGGATTGAAGAATAAAGTAGATGAGCTCCTGGTTTGTTTAGATGACACTGAATTTGATAATGTAATAGATATACTATGCCTGTCTGAGCATCACATTGTGTCTGATATAGAAAACGTAAATATCAGTGGTTATAAACTAGCTGCACATATGAGTAGAGAGAATAAGGTGAGAAGAGGAGTTGCCATATATGTCAACAGTTATCACTGTGTAAAAAGCATAGATACAAAAAAGTCTTGCGTGGAGCAACATATAGAAGCATGTGCCTGTCAACTTAAACTGAAGGAGGGCTCTCTTATAATTGCAACAGTATATAGGTCCCCTTCAGGAAACTTTCATTTATTCCTGGAAAACTTGGATGCCTTGTTATGCTATCTTGCAGATAGGGGAAAGCAAATTATTATTTGTGAGGGCTTCAATGTTGGAAAAAAAAATGGTTCAAATGGCTCTGACCACTATGGGACTTAACTTCTTTGGTCATCAGTCCCCTAGAACTTAGAACTACTTAAACCTACCTAACCTAAGGACATCACACACATCCATGCCAGAGTCAGGATTCGAACCTGCGACCGTAGCGGTCGCGAGGTTCCAGACTGTAGCGCCTAGAACCGCTCGGCCACACCGGCCGGCAAATGTGTGTGAAATTTTATGGGACTTAACTACTAAGGTCATCAGTCCTTAAGCTTACACATTACTTAATCTAAATTACCCTAAGGACAAACCCACACACCCATGCCCGAGGAAGGACTCGAACCTCCGGCGGGACCAGCCCCACAGTCTACGACTGTAGCGCCCAATACTGCTCGGCTAATCCCGCACGGCTCAATGTTGGAACACTGAAAGAGTGTAATAGGAAGAATGACCTGGAAGACTTGCTCGGTTCTTTCAATTTGACATCTGCCATTTATTTTCCTACTCGGGTAGTAAAGGACAGCAGCACATTGATAGATAACACTTTTATAGACCAAGATAAGTTTAAAAACATAAATTCTTGTCCTGTTGAGAATGGCCTTTCTGATCATGGTGCTCAGCTAGTTACAGTATATGACATAGCTGCATTCAGTAATTCAGAACTACCCTCCAAAGTTGTGCATTCAATTAATGACTGAACAATTAGAAATTTCAGAGAAAATCTTCATCAGTTACACTGGGATGAGGTGTACAAGGAACCCGATTCTAATTTAAAATATAACTTATTTCATGATACACTTGTAAGAGAATTTGAAAACTGTTTCCCCAAGAAAGTAGTTAAATCTAATTATAAGAAACCATTCAAAAAAACCTTGGCTTACTAAAGGAATAAAAATATCTTGTAACCACAAAAGGGAACTCAACAAGAAAGAGTAATGACCCAGAAACAGCCAAATATTATAAAAACTACTGTGCTACATTAAGAAAGGTTATTAAAAAGTCGAGAAGCATGTGCATCATGTCTGAGATTAATACCTCTAATAACAAAATCAAAACAATTTAAAATATTATTACAAGGGAGACAGGGCAACCAAGAGTACAGAATGATGGCATTACCATCAAAGCGAATGGAAACTTGACAAACAAGAAGCCGGAAGCCGAAAACTTTTTGAATAATCGTTTTTTAAATGTTGTAGAGAAAATAAGATCTAAATGTTCATTAGAAGAAGCAAGGCAGTTAATGGAAGAGCCCTTACCCACACCATTTGATACAATTGAAATTCCGTCCACTATCCTTCTGAAATTAGGAAGATGATAAACTCTCTCAAGAATAATAGCTCACTTGGAATAGATGGCATTTCCAGCAGGATTATAAAAGCTTGTTCCCAAGAAATAAGTGGGATTCTTAGCCACATATGTAATACCTCTCTGAAGCAGGGTATTTTCCCAGATAGAGTGAAGTATGCCATTGTTAAACCACTGCATAAAAAAGGGGATACGTCTGATATCAACAACTACCACCCAATCTCTCTTCTGACTGCCTTATCCAAAATTCTTGAAAAAGTAATGTATTGTAGAGTAGCGTCACACCTTTATTAAAATGAAGTTTTCACAAAATGTCAGTTTGGTTTCCAGAAGGGTTTTTCAACGGAAAATGCTATATATAGTTTCACTAATGAAATATTAAGTGCTCTGAGTAACCGGAAGTCACCCTTTGGGATTTTTTGTGATCGCTCAAAGGCTTCTGATTGTGTAAATCATGGAATACTGCTAGATAAGCTCAAGTACTGTGGTATGAATGGGACAGTGCTCAAATGGTTTAAATCATACCTAACTGGATGAGTGCAGAAAACTGAAATAAAAAGTTCATATAACATGCAGAACGCTGGTGATTTCTCAAACTGGGGAACAATCAACAATGTGGTGCCGCAAGGATCGGTCTTGGGTCCTCTGCTGTTCTTATTAATGACTTGCCATTCTATATCTACGAAAATGCAAAGCTGGTACTTTTTGCTGATGATACAAGTATAGCTATCACACCCAACACACAAGAATTAACTGGTGAAATTGTCAATGATGTTTTTTAGAAAATCATTAAGTGGTTCTCTGCAAATGGGCTCTCACTAAACTTTGACAAAACACAGTATATACAGCTCCAGCTAAATGGAATGACACCATTAATAAATATAGATTTCGATCAGAAATCGGTAGCTAAGATAGAATATTTAAAATTTCTAGGTGTATGCATTGATGAGGGGTTGAAATGGAAAAAAAAACACACTGAGGATCTGCTGAAACTTTTGAGTTCAGCTACTTATGCTGTTAGGGTCATTGCAAATTTTGGCGATTTGCATCTCAGTAAATTAGCTTACCACGCCTATTTTCATTCTCTGCTTTCGTATGGCATCATATTCTGGGGTAAATCACCATTGAGTAAAAGAGTGTTTATTGCACAAAAGCACTTAATCAGAATAATTGCTGGAACTCATCCAAGATCATCCTGCAGACACTTATTTAAAGAGCTAGAGATCTTCACTGTAGCCTCACAATATATATATTCACTTATGAAATTTGTTATTAACAGTCTGAACGAATTCAAAAGCAATAGCAGTGTACTTGGCTACAACACTAGCAGAAAGGATGATCTTCACTACTAAATGTTAAATCTAACTTTGGCTCAGAAGGGGGTAAATTAGCTGCCACAAAAGTCTTTGGTCACTCACCTAATAGCAGCAAAAGTCTGACAGTTAGCCATATAGCATTTAAAAGGAAATTAAAAGAATTTCTTAATGACAACTCCTTCTACTCATTAGATGAATTTTTGGATGTAGTAAGTGGGTAATTTCGCCAACTCCAAAAAAAAATTATTAAGTGTCATGTAATATTTTGTGTAATGTAATATCTTGTATAGACACCTTTCATTAACCTGACACGTTCCACATCATTGCAAAGTGTCATATTCATGATTTATGGAACAAGTACTAATGTAATCTAATCTAGTGCATATGTCATTAGATGACAAGTCTCTAATGGCAAATTTAACATATGACAGCACTTCTGAAAATTTTATTGGCTTCGAGGACTTGGAGTTTACACTCACAGTATATTTCTACCACTATTTGGCGGTTGCTTGTCCCACTTAGAATAATATAAAGATGAAGGTCGTACTTGTGTCGACAGGTGCCATGACAAAAACACAATAGGCCTATGGAACGACAAATGGGTCATTGATTCCTTTTACATGTAGAGGCACATGTCTCTGCTTCTTATGTGTGAATCTATGTGGTTACATTCCGTTGATATCAGCGTGGTAAGCTGCAGTTCTATCCAACGTCACAAGTGTTTCTTCAGGAATTTATCGTAACTTGCTACTGTATTCAGGAGTTTTATCACTACTTGTGCTTACTTTAGAATCATTTTTAGAAACATCTATGCCTCCTGGTATTACACAAACTCTTGGAGGCAAAAAACTGATTCGTATATTTCGTAAATCACGTAGGAAAAAGATGCAAGACAAACACTGCTCTTCGATGCATTTGAAGTTCTCCTTTCTCGCCGCTTGGAGGGCTAGTGTCGCTCCAGCTGTCAAATGGTAACAACTTTTATAACAGTGAGTGTCGCGACTGTTATGTTAGACTGTGCTTCAAACCACAGTCTGACTTGTTAGACTGTGTCTCTACCAAGTATCAGGTATCATTTTCTTCAAAGGCCTGCTTTTATTATTTCATTGAATTAAACCATTTATTAGAACCACAGCTTTCTATAACAGCGCTGAAGTTTGTTGGTGTAAGCTCTTCTTTGACTGTTTTCATCATGTGAACCAATGCATTTGTTCCATGTGATTGATCGTCCAGTAACCAAATTTGTAATCATTAAATCACTCTTGTGGATGTATTTTAAGAAGTCGACAGCCATTTCGTAATTCAGCAGAGCATTCTTGATTGCTAGTCTCAGTCTGATCAGTAGGAAATTTAACTACATTCTCATTTGATCGAGGATTACTAATTAATTCACTTGTATCTTATATTTCTTTAGATCCCACGCATTTGAATTCCATCTTACATACATCTTCATCTACACCCATGATCTGTGAACCACTGCAAAGTGCATTGCAGAGGGTGCATCCCATTATGCAAGTCTTTAGCGCTTCTTCCTATTCCATTCACACATGGTGTACAGGAAGAGTGACTGTTACCCTCAAATGGTAACATAAATTTTGTCACATTATTGGCTGCATCAGTGGCCAGACCCTATAATTTTTATCTGATTTTAATTTCACATTTTCGCTACAGTACTGAGTGTACATCTTGCACAAACACACACACACACACACACACACACACACACACACACACACACACACACAGATATAAATATATATATATATATAATTGTGACTTTTTTCTTGGTGAGAATGCAAATTTACGAGCAAGAAAAACACAATAAATATATATATATATATATATATATATATATATATATATATATATATATATATACATGCATTCTCACCAAGAAAAAAGTTACAATTTCATTACATATTCTTTACACAACTTCTGAGAACACTCAAAGCAATTTGGTGCCCTACAATTGATGCACTTGTAATTAGTTTTCCTGCATTTTTTATATGGGCAAAAGTGGCACGTCTTTCTTTTTTCAAGCCTGTCTGCTCTGTGGTTATGGGGCGGCGAATAATTTGGTAAAAAATCTAATTGCTGTATAGATGCTTGCATGTTGAATCCGTTTCTGGCTTTTAGAATGTTGTTAATGCTGTCTTTCGCCGTTCTCAACACTGGCTCTCTATTTACTTTTTAGCACCCAGAAAGTGATTTAACAAAACGTGGAGCCAGTAATTAGAGATCCTAGTGCCCACTTCATCTGAGAATACCATTATAGCTGCAGCTTATAGCTCTGAGGAAATAGGAGATTGTCCGGGATTTCTAACCAAAAACGGTTTTCCAAAATAGTTGAGTATATTCTGAAATTCACTGATAAAAAACACAACTATCCCTACAACCTAACTAACAGAGCAGTTCAGAGTCTAATGCGCTGATGCAACTATAAATGTCAGAATTAAATGTTAAAAAGAATGCTCGCCATAATTTGATGAGAATATTTCATCAAACGCCACGCTAAATAATTAGTAGAATGTCTGTCCCGCGACGGCACGTGAAAATACGACAATACGCAAACTGAAGCTAGTTAATGACAATCATCCCAGAATTAACACTTCACTTGAAATGTTTTCATGGTTCCGCGTATCTCTAGTAACTTAATACGGCACCCGAGGCTGTTTGTAGCAGTGACACTGATGCGACACGACTCCCGACACAGATGGCATGTCATTCAGTGTCTGGAGAGAACTGGGGCCTTGCTTCTTCGCGCAGCATTCTTATATATAAAGCCGCGGTGCGGACGGCTAAGGGAACGCCTGATCAAATCGGCTCTCCCGACTAGCCGCTGGGCTAGTAACGCACCACTTCAAGTTACATAATAATTTATAGCTTCTTTTGCTGATGGCCGATGAAGCTCTTAATTTAAACGTGCATTCAGCACGCAGGTAAGTATTGATAATATAATTTTGACGTGGCTAAGTTAAATATTTTGGGCGAGAGAATTAATTAAATTACACTGCATGCAGTAGATGAGCTCTGAACTGGTCCTTTTGAGATCCGCTATCGCTATAATTTTATAGGTATTCAAAAGAAACTTTTCACATCTTCATAGTCATAGCGGACCTCCAACCTATTTAAATCTAAACATCCTAGCCTTATTTATTAGCCTACTTAATCTATCTTGCTTCCTTCAGTTTTGAGACGAAAACCAGAAAATCATGAATTTCCACTAAAATCTTAATTTGTGAAATCCAAAGTACTGTTTTTATTAAATCATTATGAAAGATGAATCTAAATATAAATTTTGAAGTCTCTAGCTCTTTTCTGTTGCGCCAATGATTTTTTCAGAAAAACGTCCAAATTTCGAAAATGGCTGAAGTTATCGAACTGATATTTAACACACATTAATTTAGTATTATTCCTGACATGCTAGAAAAGTCTTAGGTCATTTGCTTGATTTTTAAGGTATTGCGCAACATTTATGACGTCAGAGCTAGTTACAGCAGACTGGCTGGCCCACAATGGAAACTGATGTGAATTTACTACAGCGTGAGTAGGCTGCTTCCCTACATCACCCTCTACTTAAATTTTTTTTTGTTTATGAATGTTGATGAATGAAAAAAAAATTTAATTACAAAAAGGGAAGCAAGAGTACAGTTTAACTCCCTATGAAAAATCAAAATTGAAATATAAACATGTAGAAACATTAAAGAAAACTGATTACCTACATTAATTATTTAAATTGTGGGCATGTTCACTGCCTTTTAAACAATGTCATTACTCAAAATTTTAAGCAAAGTCAATGAAATATTTTGGCATACATATTGCCTTAGACAAACCAACACATACAAATTGAAAAATTATGAAAATCTTAGATCCATTAAATACATTATTACATACACAAATTCAAAGAAAATAACATGATACATAAACAGATGAATATCTCTTAGCAGTCTTTTCTAAACCTGAAAGAAAATTTCACAAATAATTTTTACACACGTGGTTGTAGCCGCTTTGGCTGGCGTCCTACACTTCCATTCACAAGGGTAGAGGAGGGGAAGTTGCTATGGTGTGCGTCCTTCACGTTCTCTCTAAATTACATGGGGGAAAGGGGAGGGGTCACTGTGAGTTGTGTCCAAGTCACTCCACGCTTTCACGCAGCTACCAGGCTGCCATTATCTGGTTTGTCCTGTAGAACAAACAAAAAGAGTGCCTCAGACTCTGGTCACTTAATATCTATGGGTGGGTCACAATGAAATGGGGATATATACATTTTATCCTTCAATATTTTGCTGGAACAAGGTTAACAGAGCTTTTTCAGTATTACTCTCGCGGTTACTTAACTGTCATAAAATCGTTAAACAAATGGCTCAAAACGCCTTTAGTCATGTACTAGAGAAAATTTATGCTCCTAAGGCAAACAATCATAAATCATATTTAATCTGAATTTATTATTTCTGGGCCGGAACACTGAACCAATGCTCGGCACATTCCTGATACATTTGTATTTTAAGCACTTAACTGACTCATCTTTGATTACCTTATTCTTAGAGATAGTATGAGTATGATTAGTGGTTGTTTTCTCAGCTTCTTTGTACATGTGAGTAACTTTTGGTAATAGTACAGTTGTGAGTGTTCAAAACACACTACGTTTAGTTGACTACTAAATCCACTTATTAGTCGTCTGCTGTTGTCAGCTCCACATCTGCAATTAGGTACTTACTTACTTTGAAGTGTATTTATGCTGAGCTAAAATAATGTTTCACGTCTGTCAGTATGTTATTTATTTATTTTGCTAGTGTATGTACTTATTTAACACTCACTCTATTAATATTTAAAGCATAGGATAGCACATTTATTTCATATTCATAGTGTACTGCAGCTGATTAGTTTGCTCACGTGGCAATCCATTTCCACTCGATCGGACGCTGAAACCTCAGGTAGTCTCTCTCAGACCTACCACTAAAGTGCATCAAGTAATTATGGACGAGCGTAATGCTAAATTCCTTAAACCTATAGGACACCATGACCTGCTCTGTCTCATCTAACATAAGGGTACCTATGGTCGCATTCACGCCTCCAACTCATAACCTCAATACGTGTAGGTGTATCCTGTCACACACTACACTAAAATAATGGCCAGCTCCAACCTTATTAATACTTCAGGGACGTGTCCTTCACGTCTCAACCACAAACACTGCTCAATTCTATTACACTGCCTTTCCTTGCTACACCAGGTGAGTTTAATCTTATAACTTATCTGCATATTTTTCCTAACACTAAGCAATCTCTTTTACTATTTCTTAGTTAGCTCTAATGCATACACTAGGTTTCACTACCACTTCAGATCCTGCTTGTACATGAATTCATATATCTTTTTAAATTACTGTTGGTGGACCATTTCCAATAAAACAACACTTTGTACTTACTATATTACCAGGGTTCTATACATACTTGTTACTCAAATACATTTTATATCTTAATTACGTCATACTTCTCTATTGTTTGTCACTATTAAGTTTGTCACATTAGGTATTTTTCTTCACTAATCGGTAGATAGAATGGTTACATAACTCATGGCTTGATAGCCATGACAGAAAATTTTCATGTCTGGAAAGAAGAGGTCGAAATTTTTGTGGATAGGAAAGATGAAGAATGAGTGAGACCTGAAAGGGAAAGAAGATCTCACACAGCTGGGACTGCACAGCTGCTACACTGTGTAGAGGTTACAGAACAACCTCCTCCCTACAGCATTCATTAGCTTAATGCTGTATTGATAACCCTACCGGAAAATTTAATGTATGAAAGAAGAGGTCGAAATTTTTGTGGATAGGAAAGATGAAGAATGAGTGAGACCTGAAAGGGAAAGAAGATCTCACACAGCTGGGACTGCACAGCTGCCACACTGTGTAGAGGTTACAGAACAACCTCCTCCCTACAGCATTCATTGGCTACCTATGAATCTGCCAGGTCGATCTGAAAATACCTTATGATGCCTTTTTAGAACCTGTCTCAGTTCTTCCTTCTGATTGGCTGAAATCTTATCGATTTCCTGCAATTTAGCTTCTATTTTGTTTAAAATAATCGCTTCTTCTTCTTCTTCTGAGTTTAGCTTACTGTTACTAAGATTAACACCTCCGTCCCAATACCTCCTATTTTTCAGAACTCGTATAGGCAGTTCCCAAGTTTCATGATCAGTTACTACATGTTTATCACTAAAAGGTACTATAATTATTCCGGTTATTGGCAAGACCATTTTTAACTGGCTTCTTTCAAAGTCAACAACACTCTGATATTTTGACAAGAAATCTATGCCAATTAATACTTCAATACTGAGATTGTTTAAAATTAAACATAGATGATCAATTAAATTACCATTAATGTTAAAGGGCAGCAAAGCTTCTTGCTTTACCGTTTTTGACACCTTGCCAGTAGCACCAATTATTCTTAGTCCTGATACCCTCATCACTGTAAGCTTGTCTTTACCAGGTAATGCATCAAAGAAGGACTGAGATATTGCACTCACCTCACTTCCACTGTCTAAGAGACAACGTACATTGATACCCAACATATACACTATTATTATAGGGTGGCATATTCTAGGTTGTACAGGTGGTTCCTCAAATTCATCTAGTAGTTCCTTTTGGATTTGTCTCCAACTAAAGTGATCGACATCTGTCTTCATTACATTTAGGTCACAGTGTGTAGGGGTTTCCTGAATTACATTTTCAGCTGTCTTTTCCAGTCGGTCTATTAATTTTAAATCGAAACACCGCACGACTTCATTACCTTTAGTTTGCTGAACATAACCCAAATTACTGTAGTCTGAGCGATTCTGCGTCTCCAGACCGGGCATAACACTAGTTACAGCTAAACCACTTTCACCATTATCGTCGGTTTCCTTCTCAAGTGACAACTGGTCACAGCTACTGGGTTCAACGACCCTCAACAACCTACCCTCTACATTCTCACTTACCTCCTGTCCTAAATCTATTAGTACATTATCAACATCCTGCACAGGCACTTTAGATAAGAGCACATCATCTTCATCGTAAATATAAGCACGAATTTCTTCTGCTTCTTCACCTGTCAATTCAGTATTTTGTAGCTCCTCCCTATCGTTACACTGCTGCGCCTTCTCTTTCTCTTCCCACTTAGAAAGCGTCTCTAACACGGTATCTATCAAATACTGTGAGTGATCTAATATTTCTGCTGTATCCTTAGGTGCTACCGACTCTTCATCCACATGTTCAGTTTGAGTATTCTGATCTGTCTTACCAATTCCAGTAACTACCGGCTTAGGAAAAGTAACCACCTGGTGATCGCCAGTGTCCTCATAGACGGGAACTAGTTTTCCTGCCTCGGCCTACCACTGTTTCCTTTAGTTTCATTACAGTTAGTTGGCATAGCATTGCTTTCCGCGCTGTTGTTTACCTGCATAATTCTGTTTGGAACAACATTACTGTCATTTGGATGCCATTGTTGGTTCTGATAATTATTTCCCCAATTCCTACCTCTCTTAGGATGGCGAACACCTACTGTTCTGATGTTTACATTGCCATTTTGCTCGTTCCTAAAATTACTACTATTGTTATTAGCATTTCTGTTATTACGTGCTTGCTCCTCATTGGCAGCAACACGTTCTACACGTTCCAAATATTCAATGAAACGATCCAGATTGTCTCTAGGGGCAGATATAATTCTAGTTTGCCAATACCATGGCAGTTTGGCTTCAAGACCTAGTATAATCATTTCTGGTTTTAGCTTTTCCGCCAAATGTGACAAACGTGAAATCCATGACCTAGCAAACTCTTTAATTGATTCCTTGCCTGCATTGAAGCGTTTTCCACTCCAAAATTCTCTCAACACTTCATTTTGCTTGTTGCTAGACCAATACTCATTAATGAAAGCTGTTTTAAACTCCGCTAATGTTCTACACTTCAACATAACATCAGCTGACCAACGCATGGCGTCACCTGCTAAATGGCTTCTAATAAATGAGATTTTCTCTCGTTCAGACCAAGTTGGTGGAATCACAGCTTCAAAATCGTTCCAGAAATCTAGCGGGTGGATATTTTTATCTGGATCAAACCGCAAAAACTGCCGACACCCGATAAAAGCGGCATTTGCAGCTACAACTTGCTGTATACTACCATTACCAGAAGTTACTGAAGCTATTTTACTCTCAATGTTAGCAATGTTAGTACTTATATTTTCTACTTTCATTTCCACATTATCTACTCTTTGTACAATATGAGTAGTATCATTTTTGATTGCATCTATGTCTGCTTGACATATGTTTACTTTTATATTAACATCTTTAAATCTATCTGAGCACAGTTCAGATTTTGCCTCGATCTTTTCCGTTAACTTGTGCTCCAGCTTCGCATCTTCCATTTGGAAGTCCTTGCGAACCTCAGCAACTTCGGATTTTACTGTTTTATACATTTCAGAAAATTGTTGAGCAACCTTTTTCTTAATATCCTCATGGTTGTAATCAATCTTATAATTCAAACTGTCTAGATCCTCTTTCAACTTATTGCAACCAGCCTTGAAGGTATCGTCCATTACCTCCAATCGTTTATTAAAATTTGTTTGGCTGGCCACAATCTCAGACTTTAATTCAGCATTACTGTTTTTGACCTCAGTTATTTCAGACTTTAACTCAGCTGTCATTTGTGCATTACTGGCAGCTATTGCTTGTAATATAACATTTAAATCAATAGCCCCAGCATCTTTGGGTTGCTCACTAGCTGGCTTTTTATCACACTCAGGTGACGAAAAACTAGCTCCAATACCAGAATCATCAAAACTAAATGAAACTTCTGATTGATTAGTCATATCTAACTGCTCCTTCTTAAACTCTACCATCTCTGATGGCTGTTTCATTTTTAATTCATCAGAGAAACTATCGTCCAATAAATTTACAATTTCTACTTTCTGCTTTACTACAGGGGTCTCTATTATTGAATCAGTGCCCCTTCGCACACTACTGTCGGGAGACAATACTTCATATTTCACTTTAACATTACTACTTTCATGCATATTTACACTTGAACCGTTGTCTGGATTTACAGTTCCCTCAACAGACATAGGTTCTGATATAAGTTTAACCTCAGTTTCTTTTGGCGGTTCCATCGTCGACAGTCTTTTAGTGCAGGTTAGTAAAATTTTTAACAGCTTTTCACTTAGCTTAGTTCCTTCTGCACGACGTATGGCGTTGCCGGCGCGGCGTACCGGGATTCCTGATGCGACGTGGCACGTTGAACTGCAGACGGCTCTCCGATGGCTGTTGTATGTTTGCGTGGCCCGCAATTACAGGCGCTGCGCCGGCTGCTCCAGCGGACGACTGCGGTGCGGCGAGACTGGCTTCTCGCGATGCCGGCAGCACCGCTAGACTCAGTGCCAGCTCCGTCAATCCAGATGTGTTGATAATCCAATTGCGTCGTCCACATGCACACATAACACTTTCACTGTTCTATTACTCCGCTGCGTGTCGCATTCCACTCGCGAATCCGAATAGTTAAAAATCACTTTCACTTAGTTGATTTCCCGGCCGATGCACCATATGTGGGGCAGCGAATAATTTGGTAAAAAATCTAATTGCTGTATAGATGCTTGCCTGTTGAATCCGTTTCTGGCTTTTAGAATGTTGTTAATGCTGTCTTTCGCCGTTCTCAACACTGGCTCTCTATTTACTTTTTAGCACCCAGAAAGTGATTTAACAAAACGTGGAGCCAGTAATTAGAGATCCTAGTGCCCACTTCATCTGAGAATACCATTATAGCTGCAGCTTATAGCTCTGAGGAATTAGGAGATTGTCCGGGATTTCTAATCAAAAACGGTTTTCCAAAATAGTTGAGTATATTCTGAAATTCACTAATAAAAGACACAAGTATCCCTACAACCTAACTAACAGAGCAGTTCAGAGTCTAATGCGCTGATGCAACTATAAATGTCAGAATTAAATGTTAAAAAGAATGCTCGCCATAATTTGATGAGAATATTTCATCAAACGCCACGCTAAATAATTAGTAGAATGTCTGTCCCGCGACGGCACGTGAAAATACGACAATACGCAAACTGAAGCTAGTTAATGACAATCATCCCAGAATTAACACTTCACTTGAAATGTTTTCATGGTTCCGCGTATCTCTAGTAACTTAATACGGCACCCGAGGCTGTTTGTAGCAGTGACACTGATGCGACGCGACTCCCGACACAGATGGCGTGTCATTCAGTGTCTGGAGAGAACTGGGGCCTTGCTTCCTCGTGCAGCGTTCTTATATATAAAGCCGCGGTGCGGACGGCTAAGGGAACGCCTGATCAAATCGGCTCTCCCGACTAGCCGCTGGGCTAGTAACGCACCACTTCAAGTTACATAATAATTTATAGCTTCTTTTGCTGATGGCCGATGAAGCTCTTAATTTAAACGTGCATTCAGCACGCAGGTAAGTATTGATAATAAAATTTTGACGTGGCTAAGTTAAATATTTTGGGCGAGAGAATTAATTAAATTACACTGCACGCAGTAGATGAGCTCTGAACTGGCCCTTTTGAGATCCGCTATCGCTATAATTTTATAGGTATTCAAAAGAAACTTTTCACATCTTCATAGTCATAGCGGACCTCCAACCTATTTAAATCTAAACATCCTAGCCTTATTTATTAGCCTACTTAATCTATCTTGCTTCCTTCAGTTTTGAGACGAAAACCAGAAAATCATGAATTTCCACTAAAATCTTAATTTGTGAAATCCAAAGTACTGTTTTTATTAAATCATTATGAAAGATGAATCTAAATATAAATTTTGAAGTCTCTAGCTCTTTTCTGTTGCGCCAATGATTTTTTCAGAAAAACGTCCAAATTTCGAAAATGGCTGAAGTTATCGAACTGATATTTAGCACACATTAATTTAGTATTATTCCTGACATGCTAGAAAAGTCTTAGGTCATTTGCTTGATTTTTAAGGTATTGCGCAACATTTATGACGTCAGAGCTAGTTACAGCAGACTGGCTGGCCCACAATGGAAACTGATGTGAATTTACTACAGCGTGAGTAGGCTGCTTCCCTACATCACCCTCTACTTAAATTTTTTTTGTTTATGAATGTTGATGAATGAAAAAAAAATTTAATTACAAAAAGGGAAGCAAGAGTACAGTTTAACTCCCTATGAAAAATCAAAATTGAAATATAAACATGTAGAAACATTAAAGAAAACTGATTACCTACATTAATTATTTAAATTGTGGGCATGTTCACTGCCTTTTAAACAATGTCATTACTCAAAATTTTAAGCAAAGTCAATGAAATATTTTGGCATACATATTGCCTTAGACAAACCAACACATACAAATTGAAAAATTATGAAAATCTTAGATCCATTAAATACATTATTACATACACAAATTCAAAGAAAATAACATGATACATAAACAGATGATTATCTCTTAGCAGTCTTTTCTAAACCTGAAAGAAAATTTCACAAATAATTTTTACACACGTGGT
This sequence comes from Schistocerca serialis cubense, assembly GCF_023864345.2. NCBI lineage: Eukaryota > Metazoa > Arthropoda > Insecta > Orthoptera > Acrididae > Schistocerca > Schistocerca serialis. Next base: position 1,102,609,969 of record NC_064639.1, read on the forward strand.
TGTAGCCGCTTTGGCTGGCGTCCTACACTTCCATTCACACGGGTAGAGGAGGGGAAGTTGCTATGGTGTGTGTCCTTCACGTTCTCTCTAAATTACATGGGGGAAAGGGGAGGGGTCACTGTTAGTTGTGTCCAAGTCACTCCACGCTTTCACGCAGCTACCAGGCTGCCATTATCTGGTTTGTCCTGTAGAACAAACAAAAAGAGTGCCTCAGACTCTGGTCACTTAATATCTATGGGTGGGTCACAATGAAATGGAGATATATACATTTTATCCTTCAATATTTTGCTGGAACAAGGTTAACAGAGCTTTTTCAGTATTACTCTCACGGTTACTTAACTGTCATAAAATCGTTAAACAAATGGCTCAAAACGCCTTTAGTCATGTACTAGAGAAAATTTATGCTCCTAAGGCATACAATCATAAATCATATTTAATCTTAATTTATTATTTCTGGACCGGAACACTGAACCAATGCTCGGCACATTCCTGATACATTTGTATTTTAAACACTTAACTGACTCATCTTTGATTACCTTATTCTTAGAGATAGTATGAGTATGATTAGTGGTTGTTTTCTCAGCTTCTTTGTACATGTGAGTAACTTTTGGTAATAGTACAGTTGTGAGTGTTCAAAACACACTACGTTTAGTTGACTACTAAATCCACTTATAAGTCGTCTGCTGTTGTCAGTTCCACATCTGCAATTAGGTACTTACTTACTTTGAAGTGTATTTATGCTGAGCTAAAATAATGTTTCACGTCTGTCAGTATGTTATTTATTTATTTTGCTAGTGTATGTACTTATTTAACACTCACTCTATTAATATTTAAAGCATAGGACAGCACATTTATTTCATATTCATGGTGCACTGCAGCTGATTAGTTTGCTCACGTGGCAATCCATTTCCACTCGATCGGACGCTGAAACCTCAGGTAGTCTCTCTCAGACCTACCACTAAAGTGCATCAAGTAATTATGGACGAGCGTAATGCTAAATTCCTTAAACCTATAGGACACCATGACCTGCTCTGTCTCATCTAACATAAGGGTACCTATGGTCGCATTCACGCCTCCAACTCATAACCTCAATACGTGTAGGTGTATCCTGTCACACACTACACTAAAATAATGGCCAGCTCCAACCTTATTAATACTTCAGGGACGTGTCCTTCACGTCTCAACCACAAACACTGCTCAATTCTATTACACTGCCTTTCCTTGCTACAACAGGTGAGTTTAATCTTATAACTTATCTGCATATTTTTCCTAACACTAAGCAATCTCTTTTACTATTTCTTAGTTAGCTCTAATGCATACACTAGGTTTCACTACCACTTCAGATCCTGCTTGTACATGAATTCATATATCTTTTTAAATTACTGTTGGTGGACCATTTCCAATAAAACAACACTTTGTACTTACTATATTACCAGGGTTCTATACATACTTGTTACTCAAATACATTTTATATCTTAATTACGTCATACTTCTCTATTGTTTGTCACTATTAAGTTTGTCACATTAGGTATTTTTCTTCACTAATCGGTAGATAGAATGGTTACATAACTCATGGCTTGATAGCCATGACAGAAAATTTTCATGTCTGGAAAGAAGAGGTCGAAATTTTTGTGGATAGGAAAGATGAAGAATGAGTGAGACCTGAAAGGGAAAGAAGATCTCACACAGCTGGGACTGCACAGCTGCCACACTGTGTAGAGGTTACAGAACAACCTCCTCCCTACAGCATTCATTAGCTTAATGCTGTATTGATAACCCTACCGGAAAATTTAATGTATGAAAGAAGAGGTCGAAATTTTTGTGGATAGGAAAGATGAAGAATGAGTGAGACCTGAAAGGGAAAGAAGATCTCACACAGCTGGGACTGCAAAGCTGCCACACTGTGTAGAGGTTACAGAACAACCTCCTCCCTACAGCATTCATTGGCTACCTATGAATCTGCCAGGTCGATCTGAAAATACCTTATGATGCCTTTTTAGAACCTGTCTCAGTTCTTCCTTCTGATTGGCTGAAATCTTATCGATTTCCTGCAATTTAGCTTCTATTTTGTCTAAAATAATCGCTTCTTCTTCTTCTTCTGTGTTTAGCTTACTGTTACTAAGATTAACACCTCCGTCCCAATACCTCCTATTTTTCAGAACTCGTATAGGCAGCTCCCAAGTTTCATGATCAGTTACTACATGTTTATCACTAAAAGGTACTATAATTATTCCGGTTATTGGCAAGACCATTTTTAACTGGCTTCTTTCAAAGTCAACAACACTCTGATATTTTGACAAGAAATCTATGCCAATTAAAACTTCAATACTGAGATTGTTTACAATTAAACATGGATGATCAATTAAATTACCATTAATGTTAAAGGGCAGCAAAGCTTCTTGCTTTACCGTTTTTGACACCTTGCCAGTAGCACCAATTATTCTTAGTCCTGATACCCTCATCACTGTAAGCTTGTCTTTACCAGGTAATGCATCAAAGAAGGACTGAGATATTGCACTCACCTCACTTCCACTGTCTAAGAGACAACGTACATTGATACCCAACATATTCACTATTATTATAGGGTGGCTTATTCTAGGTTGTACAGGTGGTTCCTCAAATTCATCTAGTAGTTCCTTTTGGATTTGTCTCCAACTAAAGTGATCGACATCTGTCTTCATTACATTTAGGTCACAGTGTGTAGGGGTTTCCTGAATTACATTTTCAGCTGTCTTTTCCAGTCGGTCTATTAATTTTAAATCGAAACACCGCACGACTTCATTACCTTTAGTTTGCTGAACATAACCCAAATTACTGTAGTCTGAGCGATTCTGCGTCTCCAGACCGGGCATAACACTAGTTACAGCTAAACCACTTTCACCATTATCGTCGGTTTCCTTCTCAAGTGACAACTGGTCACAGCTACTGGGTTCAACGACCCTCAACAACCTACCCTCTACATTCTCACTTACCTCCTGTCCTAAATCTATTAGTACATTATCAACATCCTGCACAGGCACTTTAGATAAGAGCACATCATCTTCATCGTAAATATAAGCATGAATTTCTTCTGCTTCTTCACCTGTCAATTCAGTATTTTGTAGCTCCTCCCTATCGTTACACTGCTGCGCCTTCTCTTTCTCTTCCCACTTAGAAAGCGTCTCTAACACGGTATCTATCAAATACTGTGAGTGATCTAATATTTCTGCTGTATCCTAAGGTGCTACCGACTCTTCATCCACATGTTCAGTTTGAGTATTCTGATCTGTCTTACCAATTCCCGTAACTACTGGCTTAGGAAAAGTAACCACCTGGTGAGCGCCAGTGTCCTCATAGACGAGAACTAGTTTTCCTGCCTCGGCCTACCACTGTTTCCTTTAGTTTCATTACAGTTAGTTGGCATAGCATTGCTTTCTGCGCTGTTGTTTACCTGCATAATTCTGTTTGGAACAACATTACTATCATTTGGATGCCATTGTTGGTTCTGATAATTATTTCCCCAATTCCTACCTCTCTTAGGATGGCGAACACCTACTGTTCTGATGTTTACATTGCCATTTTGCTCGTTCCTAAAATTACTACTATTGTTATTAGCATTTCTGTTATTACGTGCTTGCTCCTCATTGGCAGCAACACGTTCTACACGTTCCAAATATTCAATGAAACGATCCAGATTGTCTCTAGGGGCAGATATAATTCTAGTTTGCCAATACCATGGCAGTTTGGCTTCAAGACCTAGTATAATCATTTCTGGTTTTAGCTTTTCCGCCAAATGTGACAAACGTGAAATCCATGACCTAGCAAACTCTTTAATTGATTCCTTGCCTGCATTGAAGCGTTTTCCGCTCCAAAATTCTCTCAACACTTCATTTTGCTTGTTGCTAGACCAATACTCATTAATGAAAGCTGTTTTAAACTCCGCTAATGTTCTACACTTCAACATAACATCAGCTGACCAACGCATGGCGTCACCTGCTAAATGGCTTCTAATAAATGAGATTTTCTCTCGTTCAGACCAAGTTGGTGGAATCACAGCTTCAAAATCGTTCCAGAAATCCAACGGGTGGATATTTTTATCTGGATCAAACCGCAAAAACTGCCGACACCCGATAAAAGCGGCATTTGCAGCTACAACTTGCTGTATACTACCATTACCAGAAGTTACTGAAGCTATTTTAATCTCAATGTTAGCAATGTTAGTACTTATATTTTCTACTTTCATTTCCACATTATCTACTCTTTGTATAATATGAGTAGTATCAGTTTTGATTGCATCTATGTCTGCTTGACATATGTTTACTTTTATATTAACATCTTTAAATCTATCTGAGCACAGTTCAGATTCTGCCCCGATCTTTTCCGTTAACTTGTGCTCCAGCTTCGCATCTTCCATTTGGAAGTCCTTGCGAACCTCAGCAACTTCGGATTTTACTGTTTTATACATTTCAGAAAATTGTTGAGCAACCTTTTTCTTAATATCCTCATGGTTGTAATCAATCTTATAATTCAAACTGTCTAGATCCTCTTTCAACTTATTGCAACCAGCCTTGAAGGTATCGTCCATTACCTCCAATCGTTTATTAAAATTTGTTTGGCTGGCCACAATCTCAGACTTTAATTCAGCATTACTGTTTTTGACCTCAGTTATTTCAGACTTTAACTCAGCTGTCATTTGTGCATTACTGGCAGCTATTGCTTGTAATATAACATTTAAATCAATAGCCCCAGCATCTTTGGGTTGCTCACTAGCTGGCTTTTTATCACACTCAGGTGACGAAAAACTAGCTCCAATACCAGAATCATCAAAACTAAATGAAACTTCTGATTGATTAGTCATATCTAACTGCTCCTTCTTAAACTCTACCATCTCTGATGGCTGTTTCATTTTTAATTCATCAGAGAAACTATCGTCCAATAAATTTACAATTTCTACTTTCTGCTTTACTACAGGGGTCTCTATTATTGAATCAGTGCCCCTTCGCACACTACTGTCGGGAGACAATACTTCATATTTCACTTTAACATTACTACTTTCATGCATATTTACACTTGAACCGTTGTCTGGATTTACAGTTCCCTCAACAGACATAGCTTCTGATATAAGTTTAACCTCAGTTTCTTTTGGCGGTTCCATCGTCGACAGTCTTTTAGTGCAGGTTAGTAAAATTTTTAACAGCTTTTCACTTAGCTTAGTTCCTTCTGCACGACGTATGGCGTTGCGTACCAGGATTCCTGATGCGACGTGGCACGTAGAACTGCAGACGACTCTCCGATGGCTGTTGTGTGTTTGCGTGGCCCGCAATTACAGGCGCTGCGCCGGCTGCTCCAGCGGACGACTGCGGTGTGGCGAGACTGGCTTCTCGCGATGCCGGCAGCACCGCTAGACTCAGTGCCAGCTCCGTCAATCCAGATGTGGTGTTAATCCAATTGCGTCGTCCACATGCACACATAACAGTTTCACTATTCTATTACTCAGCTGCGTGTCGCATTCCACTCGCAAATCCGAATAGTTAAAAATCACTTTCACTTAGTTGATTTCCCGGCCGATGCACCATATGTGGGGCGGCGAATAATTTGGTAAAAAATCTAATTGCTGTATAGATGCTTGCCTGTTGAATCCGTTTCTGGCTTTTAGAATGTTGTTAATGGTGTCTTTCGCCGTTCTCAACACTGGCTCTCTATTTACTTTTTAGCACCCAGAAAGTGGTTTAACAAAACGTGGAGCCAGTAATTAGAGATTCTAGTGCCCACTTCATCTGAGAATACCATTATAGCTGCAGCTTATAGCTCTGAGGAATTAGGAGATTGTCCGGGATTTCTAATTAAAAACGGTTTTCCAAAATAGTTGAGTATATTCTGAAATTCACTAATAAAAAACACAAGTATCCCCACAACCTAACTAACAGAGCAGTTCAGAGTCTAATGCGCTGATGCAACTATAAATGTCAGAATTAAATGTTAAAAAGAATGCTCGCCATAATTTGATGAGAATATTTCATCAAACGCCACGCTAAATAATTAGTAGAATGTCTGTCCCGCAACGGCACGTGAAAATACGACAATGCGCAAACTGAAGCTAGTTAATGACAATCATCCCAGAATTAACACTTCACTTGAAATGTTTTCATGGTTCCGCGTATCTCTAGTAACTTAATACGGCACCCGAGGCTGTTTGTAGCAGTGACACTGATGCGACGCGACTCCCGACACAGATGGCGTGTCATTCAGTGTCTGGAGAGAACTGGGGCCTTGCTTCCTCGTGCAGCGTTCTTATATATAAAGCCGCGGTGCGGACGGCTAAGGGAACGCCTGATCAAATCGGCTCTCCCGACTAGCCGCTGGGCTAGTAACGCACCACTTCAAGTTACATAATAATTTATAGCTTCTTTTGCTGATGGCCGATGAAGCTCTTAATTTAAACGTGCATTCAGCACGCAGGTAAGTATTGATAATAAAATTTTGACGTGGCTAAGTTAAATATTTTGGGCGAGAGAATTAATTAAATTACACTGCACGCAGTAGATGAGCTCTGAACTGGCCCTTTTGAGATCCGCTATCGCTATAATTTTATAGGTATTCAAAAGAAACTTTTCACATCTTCATAGTCATAGCGGACCTCCAACCTATTTAAATCTAAACATCCTAGCCTTATTTATTAGCCTACTTAATCTATCTTGCTTCCTTCAGTTTTGAGACGAAAACCAGAAAATCATGAATTTCCACTAAAATCTTAATTTGTGAAATCCAAAGTACTGTTTTTATTAAATCATTATGAAAGATGAATCTAAATATAAATTTTGAAGTCTCTAGCTCTTTTCTGTTGCGCCAATGATTTTTTCAGAAAAACGTCCAAATTTCGAAAATGGCTGAAGTTATCGAACTGATATTTAGCACACATTAATTTAGTATTATTCCTGACATGCTAGAAAAGTCTTAGGTCATTTGCTTGATTTTTAAGGTATTGCGCAACATTTATGACGTCAGAGCTAGTTACAGCAGACTGGCTGGCCCACAATGGAAACTGATGTGAATTTACTACAGCGTGAGTAGGCTGCTTCCCTACATCACCCTCTACTTAAATTTTTTTTGTTTATGAATGTTGATGAATGAAAAAAAAATTTAATTACAAAAAGGGAAGCAAGAGTACAGTTTAACTCCCTATGAAAAATCAAAATTGAAATATAAACATGTAGAAACATTAAAGAAAACTGATTACCTACATTAATTATTTAAATTGTGGGCATGTTCACTGCCTTTTAAACAATGTCATTACTCAAAATTTTAAGCAAAGTCAATGAAATATTTTGGCATACATATTGCCTTAGACAAACCAACACATACAAATTGAAAAATTATGAAAATCTTAGATCCATTAAATACATTATTACATACACAAATTCAAAGAAAATAACATGATACATAAACAGATGATTATCTCTTAGCAGTCTTTTCTAAACCTGAAAGAAAATTTCACAAATAATTTTTACACACGTGGTTGTAGCCGCTTTGGCTGGCGTCCTACACTTCCATTCACACGGGTAGAGGAGGGGAAGTTGCTATGGTGTGTGTCCTTCACGTTCTCTCTAAATTACATGGGGGAAAGGGGAGGGGTCACTGTTAGTTGTGTCCAAGTCACTCCACGCTTTCACGCAGCTACCAGGCTGCCATTATCTGGTTTGTCCTGTAGAACAAACAAAAAGAGTGCCTCAGACTCTGGTCACTTAATATCTATGGGTGGGTCACAATGAAATGGAGATATATACATTTTATCCTTCAATATTTTGCTGGAACAAGGTTAACAGAGCTTTTTCAGTATTACTCTCGCGGTTACTTAACTGTCATAAAATCGTTAAACAAATGGCTCAAAACGCCTTTAGTCATGTACTAGAGAAAATTTATGCTCCTAAGGCATACAATCATAAATCATATTTAATCTTAATTTATTATTTCTGGACCGGAACACTGAACCAATGCTCGGCACATTCCTGATACATTTGTATTTTAAACACTTAACTGACTCATCTTTGATTACCTTATTCTTAGAGATAGTATGAGTATGATTAGTGGTTGTTTTCTCAGCTTCTTTGTACATGTGAGTAACTTTTGGTAATAGTACAGTTGTGAGTGTTCAAAACACACTACGTTTAGTTGACTACTAAATCCACTTATAAGTCGTCTGCTGTTGTCAGTTCCACATCTGCAATTAGGTACTTACTTACTTTGAAGTGTATTTATGCTGAGCTAAAATAATGTTTCACGTCTGTCAGTATGTTATTTATTTATTTTGCTAGTGTATGTACTTATTTAACACTCACTCTATTAATATTTAAAGCATAGGACAGCACATTTATTTCATATTCATGGTGCACTGCAGCTGATTAGTTTGCTCACGTGGCAATCCATTTCCACTCGATCGGACGCTGAAACCTCAGGTAGTCTCTCTCAGACCTACCACTAAAGTGCATCAAGTAATTATGGACGAGCGTAATGCTAAATTCCTTAAACCTATAGGACACCATGACCTGCTCTGTCTCATCTAACATAAGGGTACCTATGGTCGCATTCACGCCTCCAACTCATAACCTCAATACGTGTAGGTGTATCCTGTCACACACTACACTAAAATAATGGCCAGCTCCAACCTTATTAATACTTCAGGGACGTGTCCTTCACGTCTCAACCACAAACACTGCTCAATTCTATTACACTGCCTTTCCTTGCTACAACAGGTGAGTTTAATCTTATAACTTATCTGCATATTTTTCCTAACACTAAGCAATCTCTTTTACTATTTCTTAGTTAGCTCTAATGCATACACTAGGTTTCACTACCACTTCAGATCCTGCTTGTACATGAATTCATATATCTTTTTAAATTACTGTTGGTGGACCATTTCCAATAAAACAACACTTTGTACTTACTATATTACCAGGGTTCTATACATACTTGTTACTCAAATACATTTTATATCTTAATTACGTCATACTTCTCTATTGTTTGTCACTATTAAGTTTGTCACATTAGGTATTTTTCTTCACTAATCGGTAGATAGAATGGTTACATAACTCATGGCTTGATAGCCATGACAGAAAATTTTCATGTCTGGAAAGAAGAGGTCGAAATTTTTGTGGATAGGAAAGATGAAGAATGAGTGAGACCTGAAAGGGAAAGAAGATCTCACACAGCTGGGACTGCACAGCTGCCACACTGTGTAGAGGTTACAGAACAACCTCCTCCCTACAGCATTCATTAGCTTAATGCTGTATTGATAACCCTACCGGAAAATTTAATGTATGAAAGAAGAGGTCGAAATTTTTGTGGATAGGAAAGATGAAGAATGAGTGAGACCTGAAAGGGAAAGAAGATCTCACACAGCTGGGACTGCAAAGCTGCCACACTGTGTAGAGGTTACAGAACAACCTCCTCCCTACAGCATTCATTGGCTACCTATGAATCTGCCAGGTCGATCTGAAAATACCTTATGATGCCTTTTTAGAACCTGTCTCAGTTCTTCCTTCTGATTGGCTGAAATCTTATCGATTTCCTGCAATTTAGCTTCTATTTTGTCTAAAATAATCGCTTCTTCTTCTTCTTCTGTGTTTAGCTTACTGTTACTAAGATTAACACCTCCGTCCCAATACCTCCTATTTTTCAGAACTCGTATAGGCAGCTCCCAAGTTTCATGATCAGTTACTACATGTTTATCACTAAAAGGTACTATAATTATTCCGGTTATTGGCAAGACCATTTTTAACTGGCTTCTTTCAAAGTCAACAACACTCTGATATTTTGACAAGAAATCTATGCCAATTAAAACTTCAATACTGAGATTGTTTACAATTAAACATGGATGATCAATTAAATTACCATTAATGTTAAAGGGCAGCAAAGCTTCTTGCTTTACCGTTTTTGACACCTTGCCAGTAGCACCAATTATTCTTAGTCCTGATACCCTCATCACTGTAAGCTTGTCTTTACCAGGTAATGCATCAAAGAAGGACTGAGATATTGCACTCACCTCACTTCCACTGTCTAAGAGACAACGTACATTGATACCCAACATATTCACTATTATTATAGGGTGGCTTATTCTAGGTTGTACAGGTGGTTCCTCAAATTCATCTAGTAGTTCCTTTTGGATTTGTCTCCAACTAAAGTGATCGACATCTGTCTTCATTACATTTAGGTCACAGTGTGTAGGGGTTTCCTGAATTACATTTTCAGCTGTCTTTTCCAGTCGGTCTATTAATTTTAAATCGAAACACCGCACGACTTCATTACCTTTAGTTTGCTGAACATAACCCAAATTACTGTAGTCTGAGCGATTCTGCGTCTCCAGACCGGGCATAACACTAGTTACAGCTAAACCACTTTCACCATTATCGTCGGTTTCCTTCTCAAGTGACAACTGGTCACAGCTACTGGGTTCAACGACCCTCAACAACCTACCCTCTACATTCTCACTTACCTCCTGTCCTAAATCTATTAGTACATTATCAACATCCTGCACAGGCACTTTAGATAAGAGCACATCATCTTCATCGTAAATATAAGCATGAATTTCTTCTGCTTCTTCACCTGTCAATTCAGTATTTTGTAGCTCCTCCCTATCGTTACACTGCTGCGCCTTCTCTTTCTCTTCCCACTTAGAAAGCGTCTCTAACACGGTATCTATCAAATACTGTGAGTGATCTAATATTTCTGCTGTATCCTAAGGTGCTACCGACTCTTCATCCACATGTTCAGTTTGAGTATTCTGATCTGTCTTACCAATTCCCGTAACTACTGGCTTAGGAAAAGTAACCACCTGGTGAGCGCCAGTGTCCTCATAGACGAGAACTAGTTTTCCTGCCTCGGCCTACCACTGTTTCCTTTAGTTTCATTACAGTTAGTTGGCATAGCATTGCTTTCTGCGCTGTTGTTTACCTGCATAATTCTGTTTGGAACAACATTACTATCATTTGGATGCCATTGTTGGTTCTGATAATTATTTCCCCAATTCCTACCTCTCTTAGGATGGCGAACACCTACTGTTCTGATGTTTACATTGCCATTTTGCTCGTTCCTAAAATTACTACTATTGTTATTAGCATTTCTGTTATTACGTGCTTGCTCCTCATTGGCAGCAACACGTTCTACACGTTCCAAATATTCAATGAAACGATCCAGATTGTCTCTAGGGGCAGATATAATTCTAGTTTGCCAATACCATGGCAGTTTGGCTTCAAGACCTAGTATAATCATTTCTGGTTTTAGCTTTTCCGCCAAATGTGACAAACGTGAAATCCATGACCTAGCAAACTCTTTAATTGATTCCTTGCCTGCATTGAAGCGTTTTCCGCTCCAAAATTCTCTCAACACTTCATTTTGCTTGTTGCTAGACCAATACTCATTAATGAAAGCTGTTTTAAACTCCGCTAATGTTCTACACTTCAACATAACATCAGCTGACCAACGCATGGCGTCACCTGCTAAATGGCTTCTAATAAATGAGATTTTCTCTCGTTCAGACCAAGTTGGTGGAATCACAGCTTCAAAATCGTTCCAGAAATCCAACGGGTGGATATTTTTATCTGGATCAAACCGCAAAAACTGCCGACACCCGATAAAAGCGGCATTTGCAGCTACAACTTGCTGTATACTACCATTACCAGAAGTTACTGAAGCTATTTTAATCTCAATGTTAGCAATGTTAGTACTTATATTTTCTACTTTCATTTCCACATTATCTACTCTTTGTATAATATGAGTAGTATCAGTTTTGATTGCATCTATGTCTGCTTGACATATGTTTACTTTTATATTAACATCTTTAAATCTATCTGAGCACAGTTCAGATTCTGCCCCGATCTTTTCCGTTAACTTGTGCTCCAGCTTCGCATCTTCCATTTGGAAGTCCTTGCGAACCTCAGCAACTTCGGATTTTACTGTTTTATACATTTCAGAAAATTGTTGAGCAACCTTTTTCTTAATATCCTCATGGTTGTAATCAATCTTATAATTCAAACTGTCTAGATCCTCTTTCAACTTATTGCAACCAGCCTTGAAGGTATCGTCCATTACCTCCAATCGTTTATTAAAATTTGTTTGGCTGGCCACAATCTCAGACTTTAATTCAGCATTACTGTTTTTGACCTCAGTTATTTCAGACTTTAACTCAGCTGTCATTTGTGCATTACTGGCAGCTATTGCTTGTAATATAACATTTAAATCAATAGCCCCAGCATCTTTGGGTTGCTCACTAGCTGGCTTTTTATCACACTCAGGTGACGAAAAACTAGCTCCAATACCAGAATCATCAAAACTAAATGAAACTTCTGATTGATTAGTCATATCTAACTGCTCCTTCTTAAACTCTACCATCTCTGATGGCTGTTTCATTTTTAATTCATCAGAGAAACTATCGTCCAATAAATTTACAATTTCTACTTTCTGCTTTACTACAGGGGTCTCTATTATTGAATCAGTGCCCCTTCGCACACTACTGTCGGGAGACAATACTTCATATTTCACTTTAACATTACTACTTTCATGCATATTTACACTTGAACCGTTGTCTGGATTTACAGTTCCCTCAACAGACATAGCTTCTGATATAAGTTTAACCTCAGTTTCTTTTGGCGGTTCCATCGTCGACAGTCTTTTAGTGCAGGTTAGTAAAATTTTTAACAGCTTTTCACTTAGCTTAGTTCCTTCTGCACGACGTATGGCGTTGCGTACCAGGATTCCTGATGCGACGTGGCACGTAGAACTGCAGACGACTCTCCGATGGCTGTTGTGTGTTTGCGTGGCCCGCAATTACAGGCGCTGCGCCGGCTGCTCCAGCGGACGACTGCGGTGTGGCGAGACTGGCTTCTCGCGATGCCGGCAGCACCGCTAGACTCAGTGCCAGCTCCGTCAATCCAGATGTGGTGTTAATCCAATTGCGTCGTCCACATGCACACATAACAGTTTCACTATTCTATTACTCAGCTGCGTGTCGCATTCCACTCGCAAATCCGAATAGTTAAAAATCACTTTCACTTAGTTGATTTCCCGGCCGATGCACCATATGTGGGGCGGCGAATAATTTGGTAAAAAATCTAATTGCTGTATAGATGCTTGCCTGTTGAATCCGTTTCTGGCTTTTAGAATGTTGTTAATGGTGTCTTTCGCCGTTCTCAACACTGGCTCTCTATTTACTTTTTAGCACCCAGAAAGTGGTTTAACAAAACGTGGAGCCAGTAATTAGAGATTCTAGTGCCCACTTCATCTGAGAATACCATTATAGCTGCAGCTTATAGCTCTGAGGAATTAGGAGATTGTCCGGGATTTCTAATTAAAAACGGTTTTCCAAAATAGTTGAGTATATTCTGAAATTCACTAATAAAAAACACAAGTATCCCCACAACCTAACTAACAGAGCAGTTCAGAGTCTAATGCGCTGATGCAACTATAAATGTCAGAATTAAATGTTAAAAAGAATGCTCGCCATAATTTGATGAGAATATTTCATCAAACGCCACGCTAAATAATTAGTAGAATGTCTGTCCCGCAACGGCACGTGAAAATACGACAATGCGCAAACTGAAGCTAGTTAATGACAATCATCCCAGAATTAACACTTCACTTGAAATGTTTTCATGGTTCCGCGTATCTCTAGTAACTTAATACGGCACCCGAGGCTGTTTGTAGCAGTGACACTGATGCGACGCGACTCCCGACACAGATGGCGTGTCATTCAGTGTCTGGAGAGAACTGGGGCCTTGCTTCCTCGTGCAGCGTTCTTATATATAAAGCCGCGGTGCGGACGGCTAAGGGAACGCCTGATCAAATCGGCTCTCCCGACTAGCCGCTGGGCTAGTAACGCACCACTTCAAGTTACATAATAATTTATAGCTTCTTTTCCTGATGGCCGATGAAGCTCTTAATTTAAACGTGCATTCAGCACGCAGGTAAGTATTGATAATAAAATTTTGACGTGGCTAAGTTAAATATTTTGGGCGAGAGAATTAATTAAATTACACTGCACGCAGTAGATGAGCTCTGAACTGACCCTTTTGAGATCCGCTATCGCTATAATTTTATAGGTATTCAAAAGAAACTTTTCACATCTTCATAGTCATAGCGGACCTCCAACCTATTTAAATCTAAACATCCTAGCCTTATTTATTAGCCTACTTAATCTATCTTGCTTCCTTCAGTTTTGAGACGAAAACCAGAAAATCATGAATTTCCACTAAAATCTTAATTTGTGAAATCCAAAGTACTGTTTTTATTAAATCATTATGAAAGATGAATCTAAATATAAATTTTGAAGTCTCTAGCTCTTTTCTGTTGCGCCAATGGTTTTTTCAGAAAAACGTCCAAATTTCGAAAATGGCTGAAGTTATCGAACTGATATTTAACACACATTAATTTAGTATTATTCCTGACATGCTAGAAAAGTCTTAGGTCATTTGCTTGATTTTTAAGGTATTGTGCAACATTTATGACGTCAGAGCTAGTTACAGCAGACTGGCTGGCACACAATGGAAACTGATGTGAATTTACTACAGCGTGAGTAGGCTGCTTCCCTACATCACCCTCTACTTAAATTTTTTTTGTTTATGAATGTTAATGAATGAAAAACAAATTTAATTACAAAAAGGGAAGCAAGAGTACAGTTTAACTCCCTATGAAAAATCAAAATTGAAATATAAACATGTAGAAACATTAAAGAAAACTGATTACCTACATTAATTATTTAAATTGTGGGCATGTTCACTGCCTTTTAAACAATGTCATTACTCAAAATTTTAAGCAAAGTCAATGAAATATTTTGGCGTACATATTGCCTTAGACAAACCAACACATACAAATTGAAAAATTATGAAAATCTTAGATCCATTAAATACATTATTACATACACAAATTCAAAGAAAATAACATGATACATAAACAGATGATTATCTCTTAGCAGTCTTTTCTAAACCTGAAAGAAAATTTCACAAATAATTTTTACACACGTGGTTGTAGCCGCTTTGGCTGGCGTCCTACACTTCCATTCACAAGGGTAGAGGAGGGGAAGTTGCTATGGTGTGCGTCCTTCACGTTCTCTCTAAATTACATGGGGGAAAGGGGAGGGGTCACTGTGAGTTGTGTCCAAGTCACTCCACGCTTTCACGCAGCTACCAGGCTGCCATTATCTGGTTTGTCCTGTAGAACAAACAAAAAGAGTGCCTCAGACTCTGGTCACTTAATAACTATGGGTGGGTCACAATGAAATGGGGATATATACATTTTATCCTTAAATATTTTGCTGGAACAAAGTTAACAGAGCTTTTTCAGTATTACTCTCGCGGTTACTTAACTGTCAGAAAATCGTTAAACAAATGGCTCAAAACGCCTTTAGTCATGTATTAGAGAAAATTTATGCTCCTCAGGCATACAATCATAAATCATATTTAATCTGAATTTATTATTTCTGGGCCGGAACACTGAACCAATGCTCGGCACATTCCTGATACATTTGTATTTTAAGCACTTAACTGACTCATCTTTGATTACCTTATTCTTAGAGATAGTATGAGTATGATTAGTGGTTGTTTTCTCAGCTTCTTTGTACATGTGAGTAACTTTTGGTAATAGTACAGTTGTGAGTGTTCAAAACACACTATGTTTAGTTGACTACTAAATCCACTTATTAGTCGTCTGCTGTTGTCAGTTCCACATCTGCAATTAGGTACTTACTTACTTTGAAGTGTATTTATGCTGAGCTAAAATAATGTTTCACGTCTGTCAGTATGTTATTTATTTATTTTGCTAGTGTATGTACTTATTTAACACTCACTCTATTAATATTTAAAGCATAGGACAGCACATTTATTTAATATTCATAGTGTACTGCAGCTGATTAGTTTGCTCACGTGGCAATCCATTTCCACTCGATCGGACGCTGAAACCTCAGGTAGTCTCTCTCAGACCTACCACTAAAGTGCATCAAGTAATTATGGACGAGCGTAATGCTAAATTCCTTAAACCTATAGGACACCATGACCTGCTCTGTCTCATCTAACATAAGGGTACCTATGGTCGCATTCACGCCTCCAACTCATAACCTCAATACGTGTAGGTGTATCCTGTCAAACACTACACTAAAATAATGGCCAGCTCCAACCTTATAAATACTTCAGGGACGTGTCCTTCACGTCTCAACCACAAACACTGCTCAATTCTATTACACTGCCTTTCCTTGCTACACCAGGTGAGTTTAATCTTATAACTTATCTGCATATTTTTCCTAACACTAAGCAATCTCTTTTACTATTTCTTAGTTAGCTCTAATGCATACACTAGGTTTCACTACCACTTCAGATCCTGCTTGTACATGAATTCATATATCTTTTTAAATTACTGTTGATGGACCATTTCCAATAAAACAACACTTTGTACTTACTATATTACCAGGGTTCTATACATACTTGTTACTCAAATACATTTTATATCTTAATTACGTCATACTTCTCTATTGTTTGTCACTATTAAGTTTGTCACATTAGGTATTTTTCTTCACTAATCGGTAGATAGAATGGTTACATAACTCATGGCTTGATAGCCATGACAGAAAATTTTCATGTCTGGAAAGAAGAGGTCGAAATTTTTGTGGATAGGAAAGATGAAGAATGAGTGAGACCTGAAAGGGAAAGAAGATCTCACACAGCTGGGACTGCACAGCTGCCACACTGTGTAGAGGTTACAGAACAACCTCCTCCCTACAGCATTCATTAGCTTAATGCTGTATTGATAACCCTACCGGAAAATTTAATGTATGAAAGAAGAGGTCAAAATTTTTGTGGATAGGAAAGATGAAGAATGAGTGAGACCTGAAAGGGAAAGAAGATCTCACACAGCTGGGACTGCAAAGCTGCCACACTGTGTAGAGGTTACAGAACAACCTCCTCCCTACAGCATTCATTGGCTACCTATGAATCTGCCAGGTCGATCTGAAAATACCTTATGATGCCTTTTTAGAACCTGTCTCAGTTCTTCCTTCTGATTGGCTGAAATCTTATCGATTTCCTGCAATTTAGCTTCTATTTTGTCTAAAATAATCGCTTCTTCTTCTTCTTCTGTGTTTAGCTTACTGTTACTAAGATTAACACCTCCGTCCCAATACCTCCTATTTTTCAGAACTCGTATAGGCAGCTCCCAAGTTTCATGATCAGTTACTACATGTTTATCACTAAAAGGTACTATAATTATTCCGGTTATTGGCAAGACCATTTTTAACTGGCTTCTTTCAAAGTCAACAACACTCTGATATTTTGACAAGAAATCTATGCCAATTAATACTTCAATACTGAGATTATTAACAATTAAACATGGATGATCAATTAAATTACCATTAATGTTAAAGGGCAGCAAAGCTTCTTGCTTTACCGTTTTTGACACCTTGCCAGTAGCACCAATTATTCTTAGTCCTGATACCCTCGTCACTGTAAGCTTGTCTTTACCAGGTAATGCATCAAAGAAGGACTGAGATATTGCACTCACCTCACTTCCACTGTCTAAGAGACAACGTACATTGATACCCCACATATTCACTATTATTATAGGGTGGCTTATTCTAGGTTGTACAGGTGGTTCCTCAAATTCATCTAGTAGTTCCTTTTGGATTTGTCTCCAACTAAAGTGATCGACATCTGTCTTCATTACATTTAGGTCACAGTGTGTAGGGGTTTCCTGAATTACATTTTCAGCTGTCTTTTCCAGTCGGTCTATAAATTTTAAATCGAAATACCGCACGACTTCATTACCTTTAGTTTGCTGAACATAACCCAAATTACTGTAGTCTGAGCGATTCTGCGTCTCCAGACCGGGCATAACACTAGTTACAGCTAAACCACTTTCACCATTATCGTCGGTTTCCTTCTCAAGTGACAACTGGTCACAGCTACTGGGTTCAACGACCCTCAACAACCTACCCTCTACATTCTCACTTACCTCCTGTCCTAAATCTATTAGTACATTATCAACATCCTGCACAGGCACTTCAGATAAGAGCACATCATCTTCATCGTAAATATAATCATGAATTTCTTCTGCTTCTTCACCTGTCAATTCAGTATTTTGTAGCTCCTCCCTATCGTTACACTGCTGCGCCTTCTCTTTCTCTTCCCACTTAGAAAGCGTCTCTAACACGGTATCTATCAAATACTGTGAGTGATCTAATATTTCTGCTGTATCCTTAGGTGCTACCGACTCTTCATCCACATGTTCAGTTTGAGTATTCTGATCTGTCTTACCAATTCCCGTAACTACTGGCTTAGGAAAAGTAACCACCTGGTGAGCGCCAGTGTCCTCATAGACGGGAACTAGTTTTCCTGCCTCGGCCTACCACTGTTTCCTTTAGTTTCATTACAGTTAGTTGGCATAGCATTGCTTTCCGCGCTGTTGTTTACCTGCATAATTCTGTTTGGAACAACATTACTGTCATTTGGATGCCATTGTTGGTTCTGATAATTATTTCCCCAATTCCTACCTCTCTTAGGATGGCGAACACCTACTGTTCTGATGTTTACATTGCCATTTTGCTCGTTCCTAAAATTACTACTATTGTTATTAGCATTTCTGTTATTACGTGCTTGCTCCTCATTGGCAGCAACACGTTCTACACGTTCCAAATATTCAATGAAACGATCCAGATTGTCTCTAGGGGCAGATATAATTCTAGTTTGCCAATACCATGGCAGTTTGGCTTCAAGACCTAGTATAATCATTTCTGGTTTTAGCTTTTCCGCCAAATGTGACAAACGTGAAATCCATGACCTAGCAAACTCTTTAATTGATTCCTTGCCTGCATTGAAGCGTTTTCCACTCCAAAATTCTCTCAACACTTCATTTTGCTTGTTGCTAGACCAATACTCATTAATGAAAGCTGTTTTAAACTCCGCTAATGTTCTACACTTCAACATAACATCAGCTGACCAACGCATGGCGTCACCTGCTAAATGGCTTCTAATAAATGAGATTTTCTCTCGTTCAGACCAAGTTGGTGGAATCACATCTTCAAAATCGTTCCAGAAATCTAGCGGGTGGATATTTTTATCTGGATCAAACCGCAAAAACTGCCGACACCCGATAAAAGCGGCATTTGCAGCTACAACTTGCTGTATACTACCATTACCAGAAGTTACTGAAGCTATTTTACTCTCAATGTTAGCAATGTTAGTACTTATATTTTCTACTTTCATTTCCACATTATCTACTCTTTGTACAATATGAGTAGTATCAGTTTTGACTGCATCTATGTCTGCTTGACATATGTTTACTTTTATATTAACATCTTTAAATCTATCTGAGCACAGTTCAGATTCTGCCTCGATCTTTTCTGTTAACTTGTGCTCCAGCTTCGCATCTTCCATTTGGAAGTCCTTGCGAACCTCAGCAACTTCGGATTTTACTGTTTTATACATTTCAGAAAATTGTTGAGCAACCTTTTTCTTAATATCCTCATGGTTGTAATCAATCTTATAATTCAAACTGTCTAGATCCTCTTTCAACTTATTGCAACCAGCCTTGAAGGTATCGTCCATTACCTCCAATCGTTTATTAAAATTTGTTTGGCTGGCCACAATCTCAGACTTTAATTCAGCATTACTGTTTTTGACCTCAGTTATTTCAGACTTTAACTCAGCTGTCATTTGTGCATTACTGGCAGCTATTGCTTGTAATATAACATTTAAATCAATAGCCCCAGCATCTTTGGGTTGCTCACTAGCTGGCTTTTTATCACACTCAGGTGACGAAAAACTAGCTCCAATACCAGAATCATCAAAACTAAATGAAACTTCTGATTGATTAGTCATATCTAACTGCTCCTTCTTAAACTCTACCATCTCTGATGGCTGTTTCATTTTTAATTCATCAGAGAAACTATCGTCCAATAAATTTACAATTTCTACTTTCTGCTTTACTACAGGGGTCTCTATTATTGAATCAGTGCCCCTTCGCACACTACTGTCGGGAGACAATACTTCATATTTCACTTTAACATTACTACTTTCATGCATATTTACACTTGAACCGTTGTCCGGATTTACAGTTCCCTCAACAGACATAGGTTCTGATATAAGTTTAACCTCAGTTTCTTTTGGCGGTTCCATCGTCGACAGTCTTTTAGTGCAGGTTAGTAAAATTTTTAACAGCTTTTCACTTAGCTTAGTTCCTTCTGCACGACGTATGGCGTTGCCGGCGCGGCGTACCAGGATTCCTGATGCGACGTGGCACATTGAACTGCAGACGGCTCTCCGACGGCTGTTGTGTGTTTGCGTGGCCCGCAATTACAGGCGCTGCGCCGGCTGCTCCAGCGGACGACTGCGGTTCGGCGAGACTGGCTTCTCGCGATGCCGGCAGCACCGCTAGACTCAGTGCCAGCTCCGTCAATCCAGATGTGTTGTTAATCCAATTGCGTCGTCCACATGCACATATAACACTTTCACTGTTCTATTACTCAGCTGCGTGTCGCATTCCACTCGCGAATCCGAATAGTTAAAAATCACTTTCACTTAGTTGATTTCCCGGCCGATGCACCATATGTTGGGCGGCGAATAATTTGGTAAAAAATCTAATTGCTGTATAGATGCTTGCCTGTTGAATCCGTTTCTGGCTTTTAGAATGTTGTTAATGCTGTCTTTCGCCGTTCTCAACACTGGCTCTCTATTTACTTTTTAGCACCCAGAAAGTGATTTAACAAAACGTGGAGCCAGTAATTAGAGATCCTAGTGCCCACTTCATCTGAGAATACCATTATAGCTGCAGCTTATAGCTCTGAGGAATTAGGAGAGTGTCCGGGATTTCTAATCAAAAACGGTTTTCCAAAATAGTTGAGTATATTCTGAAATTCACTAATAAAAAACACAAGTATCCCTACAACCTAACTAACAGAGCAGTTCAGAGTCTAATGCGCTGATGCAACTATAAATGTCAGAATTAAATGTTAAAAAGAATGCTCGCCATAATTTGATGAGAATATTTCATCAAACGCCACGCTAAATAATTAGTAGAATGTCTGTCCCGCAACGGCACGTGAAAATACGACAATACGCAAACTGAAGCTAGTTAATGACAATCATCCCAGAATTAACACTTCACTTGAAATGTTTTCATGGTTCCGCGTATCTCTAGTAACTTAATACGGCACCCGAGGCTGTTTGTAGCAGTGACACTGATGCGACGCGACTCCCGACACAGATGGCGTGTCATTCAGTGTCTGGAGAGAACTGGGGCCTTGCTTCCTCGTGCAGCGTTCTTATATATAAAGCCGCGGTGCGGGCGGCTAAGGGAACGCCTGATCAAATCGGCTCTCCCGACTAGCCGCTGGGCTAGTAACGCACCACTTCAAGTTACATAATAATTTATAGCTTCTTTTGCTGATGGCTGATGAAGCTCTTAATTTAAACGTGCATTCAGCACGCAGGTAAGTATTGATAATAAAATTTTGACGTGGCTAAGTTAAATATTTTGGGCGAGAGAATTAATTAAATTACACTGCACGCAGTAGATGAGCTCTGAACTGGCCCTTTTGAGATCCGCTATCGCTATAATTTTATAGGTATTCAAAAGAATCTTTTCACATCTTCATAGTCATAGCGGACCTCCAACCTATTTAAATCTAAACATCCTAGCCTTATTTATTAGCCTACTTAATCCATCTTGCTTCCTTCAGTTTTGAGAGGAAAACCAGAAAATCATGAATTTCCACTAAAATCTTAATTTGTGAAATCCAAAGTACTGTTTTTATTAAATCATTATGAAAGATGAATCTAAATATAAATTTTGAAGTCTCTAGCTCTTTTCTGTTGCGCCAAGGATTTTTTCAGAAAAACGTCCAAATTTCGAAAATGGCTGAAGTTATCAAACTGATATTTAACACACATTAATTTAATATTATTCCTGACATGCTAGAAAAGTCATAGGTCATTTGCTTGATTTTTAAGGTATTGCGCAACGTTTATGACGTCAGAGCTAGTTACAGCAGACTGGCTGGCACACAATGGAAACTGATGTGAATTTACTACAGCGTGAGTAGGCTGCTTCCCTACATGGTCTGTGTTCCTTTCTGCATCTTGTTGTGTGAAAGTGTCTGTTACTATTTTCCTCACTTCAGCTGATAAATTTGGAACATGTATCCTTCCTGTCATTTGGCTTTGCACATTTATATCCACTATGTCAACACGAGATTTGGTGGCATTATAGAAAACAACAGTGTTACATTACTGGCAAAGCCAGGCATTGAAGAGACAACTTCTCTAATTTTCTTAGGAAGAAACTCTTTGTAGACCTGTTTTGTACTGTTCTTTAGAGTTCCAGTGTAGGTGAGTTTCCTGCTTGCCAATTCAGACGCCATATAAAGAGATGAGAACCAGTTGTCTGCCATCATGATGCGATTAGTTCCCGTTATTGGTGCAGCAACACACACTACAGATTGTGTTGGCTTGCTCAACATTTTCTCTTGAATTGACAATGTCTTTCCATTACTGTCCTTCCCCAAGTATATGTATGAATTTAGAATATATGTATTATGAACATCAGTGAGACACATGAGTCTTATTCCATAATTGGCTGCTTAATTTGGCATGAGCATTCGGAACTGACACCTGCCTCTGAAAGGAATTAGTACTTCGCTTACACAAGCATGTGCTCCAATATATTGTATACTTTCTGGCAATTTCATATCAATTTGTTGAAAACAACAGAGACTGCTGCAGCCGGATCGTCTTTTTCTCTTTCTTTTCGAGTAGATGAGTTATCAAATCGCAAAGGCAATACGAGGACTTGACATCTTTCCAAGGACATAACCCCATGTAGAACTGGGCAGCCAGTGGTGTCCATAGAGATTGGTGACTGGAGATTCTCTTATCCAGATTTAAAAATGGCCCATAGTCTCATCAACTCTATTACAGATTCTATTTCATTAAAATCAGTGCCTTTGTACGATGGTCCTCAACAATTTTCAGTTTCCTTCTGAATACTTCTAGCTCTATATTTGTGTCCTGAACAATATCGATAATCATCTCATCATTGACTAATAATTGCCACACTTCACGGGGCAGAGAATTCTTATTCAGACTCAGGGGCTGCCTTTTAGTGATGTCAGTTATAATTTTATAACATTACTTTCCCTCACTTTACCATGATTGTATGGTTCCTGTGAGTTCCATGTGAAACACTTATTTTTCCCACAGAAAAATTGACTGTTTTGGTCTTCTGTTGCACCAGAAGCTGGACTCCCACTGCCATGGTATTCACCATTTTCACTTTCATTTTCATCATTATGATTATAAGATGACAGATCATCACTCTCACGAACAAAGGGGTCATATGAACCCCATAGTCATCATCACCAGAGCTGCTTGTTGTTACGCTAACTGGACCATCAGCTGACATTTGGGGTGACACATTTACAATCAGGGTCTCTTTCGACACTTTCATTCAAACTGAAATAAAAACATTAATATTCTACTGAACAGTGATTGTTTACAAAGAGAGTGAGCTATCTACTTGTAATATGCTAGAAACAAAACAACGATCTTTCGTAAAATAAGATATCAGAGGTATGCTAAATATACTTACATTAATAGTAAATTTCTAATAAATTTGTGACAATGGATGGTAACAATTACAATTTTTCGTTTTCACATCAAAGACAAAGGTTCATGTGACACATAGCTCAGAGTAAGGATTGCGACATAATCACTGTAGGCAATATCAGAGGTAAATAGAGCGTCATGGTCTTAGAGACCACTTACTGCAATTAGCCTAATCTTATCCTCTCAGTCCCTATGGGAGTGACATGTATGGGGTTGTAGTATATTCCTAGAGTAATAACAAGGATGATTTCTGAAACTTTCTAAATAAGCTTTCTCAGGACAATTTCCACCTATCTTCAAGAATCTGCCATTTCTGTTCTTTTAGCATCTCTGTAACACTCTTCCACAGGTTAAACAAATCTGTGTTCTTTGGTTCTGCTCTTCTCTGTATACATTCAATATTCCCTTTCAATCCTAGCTGGTATGGGTCCGATGCACATAAACATTAGTGTAGGACACGTCGCATGAGTTATTTGTAAGCAATCTCATTTGTAGACTGAATGTATTTCCCCACTAATAAACTCAAGTGTGCTAGCTGCTTTACCCACGACTTCGCCTGTGGTATTGACTCATTTAATGATGCTACAAAATCACTACAGCAGAGATATTCATCCCAAGAGAATCAGCAACTGAACTGACATTTAAAACAATTCTCGTTTATTCTTCAGCCTCAGTCCCATTAAAGATGTGCACCTGAGATCAAAGAAAAAGAGAATTGTTGCAAATTCCCTACAAGTTTTACACCCAGCATTGGTATGAGTTTTTCGTTTCTTGTTTGGATTCACTAATATTACAGTCATAGAATGCTAGATTTTGTTCTGTTTGTGAAGCGTACAGTTTTATATTTATGAACATTTACAGCGACATGCCAATCTTTGAACGCCCTTATCGAAATCTGACTGAATGTTTGTGCAGTTTCTTTCAGGCTGGGCTTTGTTGCAAATAGCTTCATCATCTGTGAAAAGTCTAATGTTACTACTAAAATCGTCTACTAGGTCATTAATATACAACATGAATGGCAAGGGACTCTACAAACTCCGCTGAGGTACACCCAAAGTTGCCTCTACATCTATCCATTATTCTCCATTCAAGAGAACTTGTTATGAAATCTTCAGTACACGTACAAATT
The DNA here is from genome assembly GCF_023864345.2 of Schistocerca serialis cubense. Lineage (NCBI taxonomy): Eukaryota > Metazoa > Arthropoda > Insecta > Orthoptera > Acrididae > Schistocerca > Schistocerca serialis. The sequence goes on from NC_064639.1 coordinate 1,102,634,710, forward strand.
TCAATTGATGCCTGATTCGATTGTACTTTTGATAAGAAGTGTAGAAGGGGTACCGAGTGAAATGATTTTCGGAAACTGGGAAATACTGCATCTCCCTGACAGTCTAGATCTACAGCTCTCAGTATATCACGTGAGAAAAGTGTGAGTTGGGTTTCACATGATTGATATTTTCGAAATTCATGCTGTCTGACATGGAGGAGGTCGTTCTGTTCAAAATACCGAATTATATTTGAGCTCAGAATATATTCTAAGGTTCTACATCAAATAGATATCAAGGATATTGAACAGTAGTTCAGTGGATCGCTTCTACTACTCTTCTTGTGTACATATGTGGCCTCTGCCGTCTTCCAGTTATTGGGAATGACTTTTGTTTGAGGGATCTACGACAAGTTATAGTTAACAGAGTGGCTAGCTCAGCTGTAAATTGGATATATAATCTAACAGAGATTCTGTCAAGCCATGGGGCTTTGTTAAATTTTAACGATTACAACTGTTTCTCAATGTCACAGGCACTAATATCTATTTCACTAAATTTTCCAGCGATATGAGAATTAAATTGTGGGAAATGCACCTGGGTTTTAGTTTGTAAAATAACATTTGAAAATGGAGTTAAGCACTTCTAACTTTGTTTTGCTCTGCATAGTTTAAGTTCCTAGCTCATCTGTGAGTGTCTGACATAAGTTTAGTGCCACTGACAGCCTTTAAATACGACCAGAATTTCATTGGGTTTTGTGAAAGACCATTCTGCAGTATTTTGCTACGGTAGTCACTGGCGTTTTCATGCTCCCTTGACAGCCAAATGTGTTTCATTCAACATCTGACTATCTGTAGTCCTATGCTTTGTTTTATACCTATTACACAGTAGCTATTGTTTCCTTAGCAGTTTCTTTACAGTAACTGCATACCATGAAAGGTCTCTCACATCAAGAACTGTTTTACTCAGTACATATCTGTACAGTGCATGGTCAACTATTCTTTTACACTTAAGCCATAGTTCCTCTACATGCTCCTGCCCTCCACCTAAAGTTTCAAGTTCTTCACTGAGATTTTGACACTACTACTTCTTTATCTAATTCACTAAACATGTAGATCTTCCCAACGTGTAGATATTCATTGATAGCAGTTTCGATGTGGACACTCTCAGAGAGGTCATGTCCATTTGTTGTCATTAGATCTAATATATTTCCATCATGAATGGGGCTCTGAACTGTCTGTTCAAAGCGCTCTTCATAGAAGGCATTTAATAATTTAGTTGCACATAACTTCTCTGGTGGAAAATCAACATTGCGTGATTTCGTCACACAGTATTTTTATGGGATCCACATTCTGTAACCTTTGTTGTCTCTCCTTTCCTGACATAATCTACAGGTTGTCTGTGTAGAATTAATTAATAGCTACAGACTTTTATTTCTCATCTAGTTGCTGATGTGACCATATGTCACCACACCACAGGTGCAAATCACAGTATAACCGGGACTCAGATGAATAGTTTCATAAAATTCAAATCTTCTTCTATTTAAATTAACAGATTCATTTCGCTAACAAGGAGTAGTCTCATGGACAATTTGGGTTTATAGTGTTGAATTATGTTCATGGGAGACGGTTGTGATATTGTGGAACAAATGAAGAGTCCATAATCAGTGTTTCAGAAACACAATAATCTCTGGTGTCAGTGTTCTCTTTCATGCACTTTTGTAATGAATGTATTTAACAGTATACCTTTTCTTGAGTATGTAAGCATTTAAGTAACTCACTTCAAATGATACAATTAACTGCACCTCATGATTGGTCTTTAAATATCAGTGTTCATACCATTTGTGAGTCGCAGTGAAAGATAACACACTTGGTGATAACTGTAGTAATGTACGTTCAAATATCACTCTGATATTAATTATAAGTGCTTTGCAAGGCACCAATAATCTACTAAAAGTCACACTTAGATCTTGTAAGTTCTTTAACAACACCTAAGTGCCATTAATAATCTTTTTGGTCACTCAGCGTAACTCACATGCATTGAATTCGTAGTAATATCGTTCATTGATTTCCCTCTTACCATTAAATCATTATTCAGCTGGTTAAAAAAGCACTGATAGTTCGTAAAATTTGATTAGAGTTCGTACATATTGAATAATGAAGTACAAAATAATCAGTATAAATATTCGTAATATTAACTATCAGGGATACTGCTACACTTCCAATCCTATTCTGTGCATAAGAACACTTCTTGTCATTTAACTGCCAATTTCAGCCTCTAATAACTTCCACTGAGTTATAAGAATAATCATTTGTAGTTGTCTCGCTAATCTTCATGCAACAAGAAAGTCTAAAACTTAAAGAGTGGCATATCTACCATTCCTCACAGCTCTGATATCTTAATATATCTTCTAAGAAATTATTATATACAGATCATTCACCAACATGTACTAATCTGATACATCACAATCTTTTAATGTTAACAGTGAATACAATCGTATGTTTGTTTATTAATAATTAATTAATAATTATAGTCCCCCATTCGGATCTCGGGGCGGGGACTACTCAAGAGGACGTAGCTATCAGTAGAAAGAAAACTGGCGCTCTACGGATCGGAGCGTGGAATGTCAGATCCCTTAATCGAGCAGGTAGGTTAGAAAATTTAAAAATGGAAATGGATAGGTTAAAGTCAGATATAGTGGGAATTAGTGAAGTTCGGTGGCAGGAGGAACAAGACTTTTGGTCAGGTGTATACAGGGTTATAAATACAAAATCAAATAGAGGTAATGCAGGAGTAGGTTTAATAATGAATAAAAAAATAGGCGTGCGGGTAAGCTACTACAAACAGCAGAGTGAACGCATTATTGTGGCCAAGATAGACACGAAGCCCACGCCTACTACAGTAGTACAAGTTTATATGCTAACTAGTTCTGCAGATGATGAAGATATTGATGAAATGCTCGACGAGATAAAAGAAATTATTCAGATGGTGATGGGAGACGAAAATTTAGTAGTCATGGGTGACTGGAATTCGAGTGTAGGAAAAGGGAGAGAAGGAAACGTAGTAGGTGAATATGGATTGGGGCTAAGAAATGAAAGAGGAAGCCGTCTGGTAGACTTTTGCACAGAGCATAACTTAAACGTAGCTAACACTTGGTTCAAGAATCATAAAAGAAGGTTGTATACATGCAAGAATCCCGGAGATACTAAAAGGTATCAGATAGATTATATAATGATAAGACAGAGATTTAGGAACCAGGTTTTAAATTGTAAGACATTTCCAGGGGCAGATGTTGACTCTGACCACAATCTATTGGTTATGAACTGCAGATTAAAATTGAAGAAACTGCAAAAAGGTGGGAATTTAAGGAGATGGGACCTGGAAAAACTGAAAGAACCAGAGGTTGTACAGAGTTTCAGGGAAAGCATAAGGGAACAATTGTCAGGAATGGGGGAAAGACATACAGCAGAAGAAGAATTGGTAGCTTTGAGGAATGAAATAGTGAAGGCAGCAGAGGATCAAGTAGGTAAAGGATAACAGAAGAAATATTTAATTTAATTGATGAAAGGAGAAAATATAAAAATGCACTAAATGAAGCACGAAAAAGGAATACAAACGTCTCAAAGATGAGATCGACAGGAAGTGCAAAATGGCTAAGCAGAAATGGCTAGAAGAAAATGTAAGGATGTAGAGGTTTATCTCACTAGGGGTAAGATAGATACTGCCTACAGGAAAGTTAAAGAGACCTTTGGAGAAAAGAGAACCACTTGTATGAATATCAAGAGCTCAGATGGAAACCCAGTTCTAAGCAAAGAAGGGAAAACAGAAAGATGGAAGGAGTATATAGAGGGTCTATACAAGGGTGCTGTACTTGAGGACAATATTATAGAAAAGGAATAGAATGTAGATGAAGATGAACTGGGAGATACGATAATGCGTGAAGAGTTTGACAGAGCACTGAAAGACCTGAGTCGAAACAAGGTCCCGGGCATAAACAAAATTCCATTAGAACTACTGATAGCCTTGGGAGAGCCAGTCCTGACAAAACTCTATCATCTGGTGAGGAAGATGTATGAGACAGGTGAAGTACCCTCAGACTTCAAGAAGAATATAATAATTCCAATCCGAAAGAAAGCAAGTGTTGACAGATGTGAAAATTACCGAACTATCAGTTTAATAAGTCACAGCTGCAAAATACTAACACGAATTCTTTACAGACGAATGGAAAAACTGGTACAAGCCGACATCGGGGAAGATCAGTTCGGATTCTGTAGAAATATTGGAACACTTGAGGCAATACTGACCTTCACGACTTAGCTTAGAAGATAGATTAAGGAAAGGCAAACCTACGTTTCTAGCATTTGTAGACTTAGAGAAAGCTTTTGACAATGTTGACTGGAATACTCTCTTCCAAATTCTAAAGGTGGCAGGGGTAAAATACAGGGAGCGAAAGGCTATTTACAATTTGTACAGAAACCAGATGGCAGTTATAAGAGTTGAGGGATATGAAAGGGAAGCAGTGGTTGGGAAGGGAGTGAGACAGGGTTGTAGCTTATCCCCGATGTTATTCAATCAGTATATTGAGCAAGCAGTAAAGAAAGCAAAAGAAAAATTCGGAGTAGGTATTAAAGTCCATGGAAAAGAAATAAAAACTTTGAGGTTCGCCGATGACATTGTAATTCTGTCAGAGACAGCAAAGGACTTGGAAGAACAGTGGAACGGAATGGATAATGTCTTGAAAGGAGGATATAAGATGAACATCAACAAAAGCAAAACGAGGATAATGGAATGTAGTCGAATTAAGTCTGGTGATGCTGAGGTAATTAGATTAGGAAATGAGGCACTTAAAGTAGTAAAGGAGTTTTGCTATTTGGGGAGCAAAATAACTGATGATGGTCGAAATAGAGAGGATATAAAATGTAGGCTGGCAATGGCAAGGAAAGCGTTTCTGAAGAAGAGGGATTTGTTAACATCAAGTATAGATTTAAGTGTCAGGAAGTCGTTTCTGAAAGTATTTGTATGGAGTGAAGCTATGTATGGAAGTGAAACATGGACGATCAATGGTCTAGACAAGAAGAGAACAGAAGCTTTAGAAATGTGGTGCTACAGAAGTATGCTGAAGATTAGATGGGTAGATCACATAACTAATGAGGAGGTATTGAATAGAATTGGGGAGAAGAGGAGTTTGTGGCACAACTTGACGAGAAGAAGGGACCGGTTGGTAGGACATGTTCTGAGGCATCAAGGGATCACAAATTTAGCATTGGAGGGCAGCGTGGAGGGTAAAAATCGTAGAGGGAGACCAAGAGATGATTACACTAAGGAGATTCAGAAGGATGTAGGTTGCAGTAGGTACTGGGAGATGAAGAAACTTGCACAGGATAGGGTAGCATGGAGAGCTGCATCAAACCAGTCTCATTACTGAAGACCACAACAACAACAACAACAACAACAACAACAACAACAATTGTTATTAATAATTAATAATGTCTTCCAGGTAATTTGTCATTCACTCGCCATCAGTTGGACCCCAGTAGTGACTAGTACACCCCGTGTCACATCGTCAGAACAGTGCTGGAACACCTTGCTGAACTCGATTATTGGTCATGAAACAAACACCAAATAAACATTTTCAGTACACTAACTGATATGAAATCTATAATATAAAATTATAACACACAATCGTACTTGCCTGGCATCACTCAGCAGAACCTGTAAGTGTTTGTCATGGCATATTGTATTTATTTATTTATTTACACGTCAAGTTCCATAGGACCAATTTGAGAAGCAAATCTTCAAGGTCATGGAACGTGTCAATACATGAAATTACAACATAAAAGTAATAACAGATAAAATAAAATGTTTATGAACGCAAAAAAAGTCAAGCCATAAGATTAAGTAAACACAATCAACAATAATCAGCTCAATTTTTCAAGGAACTCCTCGACAGAATAGAAGGAGTGACCCATGACGAAACTCATCAGTTTCAGTTTGAAAGCGTGTGGATTACGGCTCAGCTTTTTGAATTCTAGTGGTAGCTTATTGAAGATGGATGCAGCAGTACACTGCACACCTTTCTGCACAAGTGCGTCAACACTATATACTCCCCCCACTAGCTGAGCGACTCCAGTTTTAAATTAAATACCAGGTAATAGTTATGCTGGATGCTCTAGCCTTGTTTTATGGCTTTATTTGGTTACACAGGTTATGTCATCTTATGAATTAAGCTCATTTGCGTAACTATACTTTAGCTCTTTTGCTTTGATAGTAGTTCTTTTACTCGTATATTATACATACATTACACGATTTGAGCTTATGCCATTTATCTCCATATGGCTATCATTTCATCACTATAGTGACTTACAGTTCCTTTATTTGACTCAGATGTATTAATCTTTTACCACTTCATTAACATGAAGATACAGTACATTAGCATTTCTTTCTGTATTACTTTTGCCACAGTACAATAAATGATTACACACTACATTATTCACAATCGATACTAAATATATATTCATAATTATCTTTACATTAATGATTAAATAATAGCATCTCAATATTGTTTGTAATGACACAGATTTTATTTTAAGTCTTAGTGGTCTTCCTGCCAACTGACATTTCCTTAAAGTATTTGCCGTTTTATTGATTATACATTACATAGTTGTAGCACTTTCGCATTTCTTTTTAGCCAAGGATCGTCTTATTCTTCTAGTACTGTTTGGTGAAATAGCATATGTGTCATATTATTCATCATATTATCCATCTTCCATGCTGTTTTAGCACACACAGTTCCATAGCTTTACTTACAAAGTTCTATAAAGTGTAGTTAAATCTTTTTTTATTGTACAGGATAAAACTTAATGGGAATCTGTCTGATAAAGAAACACTTATCTGTGTTTTACTTTCAGCGACTACCGTATGCTACCACTTTACCACCGAGCGAGGTGGCGCAGTGGTTGGCACACTGGAGTCGCATTCGGGAGGACTATGGTTCAATCTCGTCTCCGGCCATCCTGATTTAGGTTTTCCGTGATTTCCCTAAATCGTTTCAGGCAAATGTCGGGATGGTTCCTTTGAAAGGGCATGGCCGATTTCCTTCCCAATCCTTCCCTAACCCGAGATTGCGCTCCGTCTCTAATGACCTCGTTGTCGACGGGACGTTAAACACTAACCACCACCACCACCACCTACCACTTTACCAGTAGAATGTCTCTCAAGCAGTACTGTTAGTTTCCCACTGGATAACAGTCCATTTAACTCATCTTTCTTTTCCTGAAAAAACATAGATGACATTACCCTTCCCTCATATACTCTGCCTGAAATTACTGCTTCTCTATTTTCTCTTCATGATATTATTAGTGCTCCATTTTTGGTTGTACTTTAAGCATGTTCAATACTAGGTCCAATTCTTGTCCTTGTCAAAATCCAGGGAATTTTAGCTGTGTTCAAAAATTTATATCTTGGAAAATATCAAACATATAAATATAAAAATAACACTATTTAAGCCGTTTTGCCTTCTTTAATATGCAACTATGAACAAAATCGTTTCTGATATAACACAGGCAAATTATATTATTATACACGACTTTGTTTTGTAAAATTAAAAAAGTCATACATACATACATATGCATACAGTAATGTTTTCATAAATACATAATGATCAGTGCTGAATATTGTATTTAACTTCAATAGCACTTTCTACATGGATTTATACTGCATTTGCACTAATAACGTATCTTGTAGCAAGATTCTTTCCCACTTTCTTTCTCTGCTTATGAAGAACCAACATAAAATACATGGGAGGCTTATTTTTTGCTGGTGGGTGGTAAATGTTGCAGGAAAAGCCTCTGTGTCAGTCAGTCTACAGGTCTGTATTGATTATTTGGAACTGTTAGCAAGATTGGTAATGAAATCAGTTACTAGCGTTTTCTTGGTCTGAAATGAACTGTGTAACCCAAATGCATTTGATACTCCCAGTACGAGCAAATGAAAAAAATGCTTTCTGCCACCATTTTACAGTTCTGTGCAGAACACTGCAGTCGCCTTCAATGAGATCTACGTCATCCAAACAATCTTCACTATCTAGAGCATCGAAAATGTCTTCAAAATTCAGCAGATCGCAATTTCTTTATCAGATAAACCATGATGCGCCATTTCTCTTACACAGAATGCTAATAATGTTCACTGTCTGCAGGTGAAAACAGTGACTTGTAACGAAAGAAGTACAGCAAAAACAAGACGTGCATTCACCCCATCTATCATTGCAACTAGTAAATAACAGTATAAATATCGTATATCGATACCCAGAGGTGCGAAAGCAACGCGTAGCGCTTTTTAATCAACAAAATGCGCTGCCCCATAGAACCTATAGGCTTGGCACTTTTGGAAGGGTGCACTGTCCATAGAACCTGTGGGCTTGGTGCTGAGAGAGTAATCATACATCGTATGGGATACTGTGGGCCTTTTTTATCGTGTTACCAACTCCTTTAAGTGAACACAAGGGTCTCTGCCAACACTACATATGTGCACTTGTCAATCATGTTCTGACTACCATGGAGCTCTGGGTACTAAGTACCAAATCTTAGAAACTACAGCTCGGGTAGATCAGTAATACTATGCTGCTCATGGGCTAATAGGCTATTTTAAAATAGTTTCCTTCCACCACTTAATTTGATACATATTTATTTATGTATTACCCCATTTAGACATGCTACTAATCTAAGATTAACTGATTTATATTCTTTCCTCCCTGTTTTCACAGATGCTTACAACATCACAGTTCTTTTTTTAAATGAGGGCTAGCAATTATTGCTGTATCTATACTTGTAGTTCCAACCTTACTTATGGCTTACTGTTTCTCTTTAGATTTCTACTTAATTATTAAACTACTATGCAGTACTTAGTTTACTTTGTTGCATCCAAGGTAATCTATTACAACACTTTGAATTCTTTTTCCCTCATTTGTTATCATTAATATTAATTGTGTTTCAGTTGCAGTGTTCTCCATATCTCTGCTACTGTAATATTTCCAGCCAGTTAACTTAACTTAGGTGCTTCTGTATGCTCAACATTACTTACAGTTCCTCATGATATATAAGTATCTGTGATATGTGACATAAGCCTTTTATTATTCCAATGTTTGGATCCCATAGCACTACTGCTTTGGGATGGGGTACTTCTAACACCTCCCATGGACCTTGGAAAAGCTGAAAGAATTTCCCAAGTCCTTCACATAATTTGGAATTTCATCCATAGGTCTGAGCCACTACTTTATCTCCTACCTTAAAACTAGATGCTAGTGCTACTTCATTAAGTTTCCTTAATCGCCAATTAGCACTTATTCTCTACAATCGTTTAAGTCACATTCACTTGGGCTTTTTGTCCTGCAGGCTAGCCAACAAGGACAACATTACTTACAGTTGCTCATGATACGTAAGTATCTGTGATATATGACATAAGCCTTTTATTATTCCAATGTTTGGATCCCATAGCACTACTGCTTTGGGATAGGGTACTTCTAACACCTCCCATTGGCCTTCGAAAAGCTGAAAGAATTTCCCAAGTCCTTTACATAATTTGGAATTTCATCCATAGGTCTGAGCCATTACTTTATCTCCTACCTTAAAACTAGATGCTAGTGCTACTTCATTATGCTTCCTTAAACGCCAATTAGCACTTATTCTCTATAATCGCTTAAGTCACATTCACTTGGGCTTTTTGTCCCACAGGCTAGCCCAACAAGGCCAACAATGGCTCTCCTACCAGTTCCTTTCCTACAATGTCCATACGCACTAACTTTACCTTGATATGAGATATTTCAGTCAATATAACTTCAAATTCAGGGACAAGATCTGTCTGTTCAGTATGTCGTTCAGAGCAATAAGTCCTACAAAGCAGTCCCACCTCTCGCACACTATATACTGTAAGATTACTTTACATATGTCAAAATCGTAACATGTTAGATGTCAAATCTTTCCCAACAACTCCTTAAAGTCCTCACTAGCAAATCTTATATTATTATGAGACAAAATCCGTTTGGGAACACCTACATTTATTAAGTAATCCTTCTCCACTCTTTGGTGATGCCTACTTTTAACAGATATAACCACACATGTTTAAAACAACATTCACTCATTATATATATATATATATATATATATATATTGTAGCCCTCTTTTTCTCTATGGCCTCTGTCTAAAAAAATCCACAGACACGAGGTCCATAGACCTTTGGACTGAGGGGACGAAAGTCATGGGCTAGTGATATGCCCATATACAGATGGCAGTAGTTTCGTGTACACAAGATATAAAAATGCAGTGCATTGGCAGAGCTGTCATTTGTACTCAGCTACTCATGAGGAAAGGTGTCCAATGTGATTATGGCAGTACGCCGGGAATTTAAAGACTTTGGATGTGGAATGGCATTTGGAGCTAGATGCAGGGGCATTTTATTTCGGAAATCGTTAGGGAATTCAATATTCCGTGATTCACAGTGTCAAGACTGTGCCAAGAATATCAAATTTCAGGCTTTATCTCTCACCACAAACAACAAACTGGTCAACGGCCTAGACTTAATAACCGAGCTAACAGACAAGCAACACTGCATGAAATAAACACAGAAATAATTGTGGGATGTAAGATAAATGTATCTATTAGGAAAATGCGGCTAAATTTGGCGTTAATCGACTATGGCAGCAGACGACCGTCGTGAGTGCCTTTTCTATCAGCACGAGATCGCCTGCAGCGCCTCTCGTTTGCTCATGATAATATCGGTTGGATCCTGGACTAATGGGAAACCGAGACCACACAGTTGAGACCCCGATTTCAGTTGGTAAGAGCTGATGGCAGGGTTCAAGCGTGGCGCAGATCCCACTAAGGCATGGACCCAAGTTGTCAACAAGGCACTATGCAAGCTGGTAATGTCTCCATTATGATGTGGGCTCTGTTTACATAGAATGGATTGGTTCCTCTGTTCCAACTGATCCGATCATTGACCATTTGCAGCCACTGACAGACTTCATGTTCCCAAATAACGATGGAATATTAATAGATGACAAAACGTCATGTCAGCAGGCTACAACTGTTCATGATTGGTTTGAAGAACAATCTGGACAGTTCAAGTGAATGATTTGTCCATCCAGATTGCCAAACATGAATCTGATCAAGTATTTGTAAGATATAATGGAGAGATTAACTCGTGCACAAAATCCTGCACTGGCAACATTTTCGCAATAATGGATGGCTACAGGGGCAGTATGACTGAATACTTCTACAGTGGCCTTCCAGCGAGTTGTTGAGTTCATGCTACGTCCATTTGCGGCAGAATGCTGGACAACGTGACGTTTGACATGATATTTGGAGGTCTCCTATTACTTATGTCACCTCACTGTTGGTATGTTAGCATACATTTTATATATTACTGGTTGAATAGTTTCCTTCACTAACTGGCACACTGGACATGACCTAAGAATTGTCCATACTAACTTACTGATACTCTTGAAATAATAATGTCTGACCTTATGTTGGAGACATTTCCAAATACTGTACTTGCCATAATCTTGGTAGATACATTGCATTGACTTAACTACAGCAATATGTGCTATTTTCATTATATCGCCAATATAAAATGTTGTCGTGCAACAACCAATTAATTTCCTTTCTCATCTTTTGTAGCATTTAATAATATAAGATCTAAAACCAGATCCAACATTTTTGTTTAATAATCATGTGAGCTAATTTTCTAACACTTGTGTTGTGTGCAACAACCTTCAAAAAGTGTATTATAAATATACGAGTAGTTGCAGTTCCTAGGGAAGCATAATCAATGTCATAGCCTAGTGGCACTCTGATTAATGCATCAGTTACCACATTTTCCACTCCTTCTATGTGTCTTATTTCAAAATGAAATTCCTGTAAAAATAATGCATTCTTATGATGCAGGAGTTTAGTGTTCCTAAGAGATGTGACACTTGGTGATCTGCATAGACTATGGGTTTATTATCTGTTAACAGATAGCTAAAACAAAACTGCTAATTCTTGCCTTTCTATTGTTGAACACTTTTGTTTCTATTTATTTAACGTCCTACCAAATGACAAACTGTGATAGTTATCGTTTTCTTAAGTTAGATCCTCTTGGAAAACTTTGCATACTCTAGACCAACTGTTCATCTCACTTGGGGCCTCCCAAATGAAAAGACAATATGCCCAAAAGATAAATGTTTAGATATTTATTCATCTGCTTTACCATGAAATTGGCTTTGGCTTTTCATTTAAATACAAAAAAGTTTTTAAGTCGTTTACAAACTAATGATTCTTTTTGTATAATCTACATTCTAGTACATCTCATTACACATCTAAACAATTCTACATGTGTAAATACACCATTTTATTAACTACAGAAGTACACATTTCATATTATATAGGGTATATCTACATTTTACATGAATGAGGAAGTATATTATGATTACTTATGTGATTTGAAAAATTACTTAGATACGATACTCTTACTTACTAGTAATTAGGATATTTTTCCTCATTATACACATTCTTCAAATTTATTTGAACATGTTCTTCCACTGAATAACAGGCCATATTTTTTAAACAATATCTCTAATACCACCTTATATATAGGATTTGTACTGTCTGCAAAAGTTCATTAACTGTCTGGAGACATAGGTGTTTAGGGGTACTATGTATCAATGACAGCCTTAAATATGGCCTGTCCAGCATGCAGTTGTTTCTGTACTGTGCTTTTATACAGAATTACCCTGACTTAACCGACCCTGTTTGTAGCTGGGACTGAAGGAATGCATATTAAAAGGTAACCAATAATTTTTTATTGATAGAATGTCTTATTTTATGTGGTAGAAAAATCAAATGTGCATGTTTACCTGTCAAATATTTTATATATTATCTCATGAGTGTCTTTGATATGTTGTGATGCACAACAGTTTAACATTCTGTTTCTTTCCTTCTTGTGGATTTAGATTATAATCTATTTGCTCTTTTTTTGTTTTACTTACACATAGCTGGTTAGCTTTACATCATTGGCAACTTTTGTCGAATACTTTCTTATTTTGTCTGTCATTAACTGTATATTCAAAATGGATGAAATCAGTCATATCATCAGCATACAGGTCATTTCTACAGGCCATGTAGTTGAGAAATCATTAACATACACAATAAAAAGAGTGTTCCAACTATCGGTCCTTATGAAATTCCTCTCTCAATTTTCATTGGGATTGATGTCTCCTTGTTGACATAAAATAATATTTCCCTGATGATTGGGATAGATTTAACTAACTTGAATGGTAATTTCGACAATGTTACATGGATTTAAGTATAACCTGTGATATGCATACACATAATATAAAATAGAAATTTGTGTATTATAGTAAAAATCATCTGATTCAAATAGCTTATTTATATTTGAGAGAAGACAAGTCAATCTCTCCCCTATTTTCATATTCAAGGCTAGTCTTTAATATTGTTATTCCACACATCATGTTTTGTGAGATGACAAGAACTTATCAACATTAGTAGGCATTGATGGGACCATGTACATTGTTAAAACATGTGGGATCTTTATGGTAGTTCTCCTTAAAATAGTACTAACTGGAGCTGAGAACAACCAGGTAAGGGTTAAATGGTTTAAGCCACCACATTACATTTGTCAATACTTAAATAATGTGTAGATCATGTCATGAGCATACTGTGTACACTTGTCACCTATAGCACATTTGTTGACAGCATTAGTTGCTCACAGAGCCACTTCACTCTTAATATATGCTGTAACAAACTGAATTTTCTGCCTTTCATTCCAAGATCTAGACAGGACACTTTTATAGACCTTTGTGAAGGCAATGGAGTGAGGGGATTTCTTTTCAGGGGAACATACCTGACTTTTTGGAAGATGACTATCAACAGCCGTCAAGTAATGTATAAAATGAATGTTTGACCTTTAGCTGCTTTTATTTTAAACCCAAATGTCACCCAGTTTCAGCCATGGGCCATCTTTATGGATAAGGGTTAAAATCATTTAAGCCACCACATTACATTTGTTAGTACTTAAATAATGTATAGAGCATGTCATGAGCATCAATATATAATACAGGATTTTCAGAAGCAAACATAATGATACTAAGTGTACACAGAGTTGTACTGAAGAGAAGATACTGAAGAAGAGTAAAAGTTAGAACAAAAACGAAATAATAATATGAAATCCTTCAGCCTCATACTCTTCTCAATAAATAATTCTTTCGTGCATTTGCTGTAGTAATGTTGATTTTAGATTGATACGTACATGGTGTGACAGAATGTGATGGAACAGATCAGAAAATCAAGGTCAATATTTCTCAGGAATATTGATATTACAAGTTAACCTAGTTTCCCAATGCCCACACTTTTTGTAGTAGTGGATGTTAAGCTTTGACGTTTTCTTAGTTTAGTTCTTTTTTTTCGTGGCATTTTACAAAAGTACTATGATGGCCTGGACATTTCTTTCATGAGTGTTCATCCTAAAAAGAGGACAGATATCTGAAAGCGAAAATGAATTTATTTTTTTCATGCCTGCCTAAAGAAACTCAATTGATGACAGAAACTGAAATCGAATGTTGGATCCGAAAACAGATTTCGAGCAGTAATAAATCAGGACCCATAAACATGTTTATAAAAGAAATTCAGTAATACTGGAAAACGAAAAATGCTGTCTACCATGTCAAATTAACCACCAGCTGGCATGTAAACATCATTTTCAGACATACATCTCTTCCATGATTTTAAATCTTATTGTATTTGTTGATGTATTTTCAGACATGCCTCTCTTCCATGATTTTAAATCTTATTGTATTCGTTGATGTAGGCATTTCCAACAAATAATTTTTTACTTTAACAGCTGCCACATCTCACTCCGAGGCTATTTCTTGTATATAAATCACAATATTTACACAATACTTTGTCTCACAAGCTGCAAGTCTTATATAAACTCGCTTTCTTGGCTATAGGTTAAGTTTATTTATTAATCCAAAAATCTTTCATGACTGTGGGTTACATCATTTGTTTGCAAATATTGTGCATGCATATGTGCACACACACACACACACACACACACACACACACACACACATAACACACGCTGCTCTACTTTGACTGCGACAGGATAAACTTAATATACAGAATGATTCACCTAATACTTGCACCGCATATATTGAGGAAATGGAAAGTGCTATTGATGTGAAGTTTTCACAGAATGGATTGGTAGTCAGGAGCTCATACTGTTAGCCAATATACAAATTGTAATAATACAGAGACAGTGTGTTTTTGTGCAAATATACTCTTTATATGGAACAATTTCTATTGATATTAACAAACTAAAAGTAGTGTAAATTAGAATGTCAGTGGCGTGTGATGAAGGAGTCCAGAGCGAGTCGTTTACGAGATATCATATTGTGGAACGTTTCCACACTGACGCTAGTTTGTGCTGTTCAGCCTGTGTTAGTTGCTAGGTATGATGCTGTTATGTTTGCTTATAGTGTGCTTATGTGTTCCTTGTGTGCTTGCGACTTGCTGGTCAGTTAGTGTGTGACAGTCCATGAAGTAGGCCGTGAGTGGACAACGGAATTTACAAATACAGGAAAAGCTGGCATGCTCATTGTGTATGGAGAGTGTAGGAAAAACGCAGTTCATTCTTGTATGGTGGATGTGGCAAGATATTCCAGTATACATTAACCATCTCGGCAATTATTTATCACCATCTTCAACCAGTTAAGCGAAAGGGCTAGTGTAACACCTAAACAACGTAGCTGAAGGATACAAGTGAAGACAAAAGAGTGAGAAATTAACGTTCTTGCTGCTGTTGCAGTTGTTCTGCACGTTAGGTCCCACCCAGTCACACAAAGAAGGAGCATGAGTCAGTCAAGTGTCCTACAGATTCTCCATCGACATAGGTTCCATCCCTATCACATCTCTCGCCATCAAGAGCTGCATAGAAGTGATTATGATAATTATTTTAACTTTTGTACCTGGGCATTAAGACAGGATACTCCAGAAGTATCACATATCTTGTTTAGTGATGAAGCCACATTTACCAATCGTGGTCAGGTAAACCGCCAAAACATGCACTACTGATGCCTTGACAATCCCCATTTGCTTTATCAGCTGGAATGTCAGCGTCCAAGGAGTGTAAACATGTGGTGTGGAATAGTGAAGCATCTGCTAATAGGGCCATGTTTCTTAGATGGAACACTGAACACACCAAAGTTTTGCATCCTCCTGAAAAACCATTTTCCATGTGTACTAGAATGTCCTCTGTAGACTAGGAGGAACCAATGGTACCAACGTGATGTCTGTCCAGGACTGGATTTGATGCAGAGGACCTGTACCTTAGCTGGGCCATTCCCCATATTTGACACCTATAGACTGTTTTCTGAAGGGAGAAGTGAAAGACACTGTCTGCAAGGACATACCAATGACACCCGATGACATGCAACGACATATTACTGCAGCCTGCTCAGACATCTCAGCTGAAATGCCAGCACTTGTGCAGCACTCGTTCCATACCATACTAGACGCGTGTGTTGGTGCTGCTGGTGGTCATTTTGAGCACAATGCGACTGGTGTGAGAAGACTTCAAAATACGATACGTTGTAAACGATCGAGTAGAATGCTACAGCAAACACCACTGACACTCTAATTTATCATAATTTTAGTTTGTTAATGTCATTAGGCATTAGTCCATGTAAAAATTATATATTTACAGAAAAAAATTCTAGGTATCATTACAATCTTTTTATTGCCTGACATCACAAGTGTCTGACTACCAGCCCATTCTATGAGAACTGCACATCAATAGCACTTTCCGTTTCCACAATATTTGCGGTGCAAGTTTTAGGTGATTCACCCTGAATAACCAAAAAATTGAGTTGTATAAACCTTATAGTTTTGAGACAAAGCACAGTATAAATATTGTACATTATATGCTAGAAATGGCCTATGGGTAGGTTGTGGCACCTCTTAAACTAAAAAAAATTAGTTGTTGGAAACGCCTACATCAACATAGACAACAAGATTCTACAGTCTTGGAAGAGTGGCACGTCTACAGATGACAGTTACATGCCAGCTGTTGGATGGTTAACCATAGCAGACAGCATTTTCGTTTTAGAGTGTTACTCTTCTCAAAATGTGTTTGTGGTCCCTGATTGATCCCTGTGAGTCAAAAAACAGCCGCCAAGGAACAGTGGTGGAAGGCAAGTGGCACCATGGAGTACGAGGGTTGTCTGTAAAATAAGGTTCCCACGGCGCTACAGTCCCGAAAAGCGCTGTTACGGTGGATCCCGCGATTCTGTAGTGTACCTTGATTCCCCCACTCCAGATCCCCTCCCTAGCGAGCTGTCTGCGGAGCTCAGTCTTGGCTTGGCAGCCGTAGGTGATGGATCTCCCCCTCGCTTCACCCGCCAGGTGTGAGTTGCCCTCAGTGATCCGTTTCCTGTCTCCAAAAAACATTGCGCTGGCAGAAATCCATTCCCAGCTATGGGAAATCTGTGGAGACAAGTGTATGAGCGTACAACACGTGCGCAAGTGGTGCAGAAAGTTCAAGAATGGGCATACTGACGGCCATGATGAGGAGCGTTCCGGACGGCCATCGGTTTCGGACGAAACAATCGCAAAAGTGGAGGCAGCGATGCTCTCAGATCGAAGAGTGACGGTTTGTGAGCTCTCCGAAATGATCCCTGATGTCAGTAAAACCTCTATTGACAACATTTTGACGGAGAATCTAGGGTATGCTAAGGTTTGCGCAAGGTGGGTTCCAAGAATGTTGACCGAAGACCACAAACGTCAACGCGTTGAAGCGGCCCAAGAACTTCTTCAATATCACGGAACTCATGGCGAGGAATACCTCGACTCCATCGTCACTGGAGACGAGACTTGGGTGCACTACCGCACGCACGAAACCTAAGAACAGTCCAAACAGTGGAAGCACCCAGAGTCGTGGAGATCGCGAAAATTCAGACAAACTCAAAGCGATGGCAACACTGTTTGGGACAGGAAGTGGGTATTGTTGTGCGAGTTCTTGCCCACCAGTACAACAATCAACGTTACCTCGTACTGAGAGACACAGCAAAAATTTCGTGGTGCAGTTCAAAACAGGAGGAGGGGTATGCTGTCCAAGGGGGTGCGTTTGCATCAAGATATCGCTCGACGCACACTGCTAAAGCCACCAACTAGCTCATCGCAAAATTTGGATGGGGTATTGTCAAACACCCACCCTACAGCCCGAACTTAGCCCCAAGTGACTACCATCTCTTCTCTGACATGAGGAAACACCTGGGTGGAACGCATTTCGGCGACAGAGCAGAGCTGGAAAAAGCGGTTCTCAGGGATCTGGCGGCTTGGCGGCAGATTTTTTTGACTCGGGCTTCAAAAGCTCGTACACTGCATGCAAAAATGTATTGACCTCAGTGGCGACTATGCAGAAAAATAGGTTAAGTCTGAACTTTCCAAAAATGTATGCATTCATGAAATAAACGAGTTTTATACTGTGAAAAAAAAAATTGGGAACCTTATTTTACAGACACCCCTTGTACAATTGAGTTGAACTTTTTATGGAAATACAAAACTTGCAGGACTTTATTTGAGTGACGCTACTGAATACCAGGTGTTCACTGCAGTCTAGTATGCAGGGTGGTAAATTGATCGTGACCGAGCCAAATATCTCACGAAATAAGTGTCAAACGAAAAAACTACAAAGAACGAAACATGTCTAGCTTGAAGGGGGAAACCAGACGGTACTATGTTTGGCCCACTAGATGGCGCTGCCATAGACCAAATGGATATCAACTGCGTTTTTTTAAATAGGAACCCCAATTTTTTATTACATATTCGTGTAGTATGTAAAGAAATATGAATGTTTTAGTTGGACCAATTTTTTCGCTTTGTGACAGATGGTGCTGTGATAGTCACAAACATATGGCTCACAATTTTAGACTAACAGTTGGTAACAGTTAGGTTTTTTAAATTAAAATATGGATCGGAGGTAGGTTTGAACATTTTATTTCGGTTGTTCCAATGTGATACATGTACCTTTGTGAACTTATCATTTCTGAGAATGCATGCTGTTACAGCGTGATTACCTGTAAATACCACATTAATGTAGTAAATGCTCAAAATGATGTCCATCAACCTAAATGCATTTGGCAATAATTGTAACGACATTCCTCTCAACAGCGAGTAGTTCGCCTTCCGTAATGTTCGCACATGCATTGACAATGTGCTGACGTATGTTGTCAAGCGTTGTCAATGGATCACGATAGCAAATATCCTTCAACGTTCCCCACAGAAAGAAATACGGGGACGTCAGATCCAGTGAACGTGCGGGCCATGGTATGGTGCTTCGACGACCAATCCACCTGTCATGAAATATGCTATTCAATACCGCTTCAACCGCACACGAGCTATGTGCCGGACATTCATCATGCTGGAAGTACATCGCCATTCTGTCATGCAGTGAAACATCTTGTAGTAACATCGGTAGAACATTACATAGGAAGTCAGCATACATTGCACCATTTAGATTGCCGTCGATAAAATGGGGCCAATTATCCTTCCTCCCATAATGCCTCACCATGCATTACCCTCCAAGGTCGCTGATGTTCCACTTGTCGCAGCCATCGTGGATTTTCCGTTGCCCAATAGTGCATATTATGCCAGTTTACGTTAACGCTGTTGGTGAATGACGCTTCGTCGCTAAATAGAACGCGTGCAAAAAAACTGTCAGCGTCCCATAATTTCTCTTGTGCCCAGTGGCATAACTGTACACGACGATCAAAGTCGTCGCCATGCAATTCCTGGTGCATAGAAATATGGTACGGGTGCAATCGATGTTGATGTAGCATTCTCAACACCGATGTTTTTGAGATTCCCGATTCTCGTGCAATTTGTCTGCTACTCATGTGCGGATTAGCTGCGACAGCACCTAAAACACCTACTTGGGCATCATCTTTTTTTGCAGGTCGTGGCTGACGTTTCACATGTGGCTGAACACTTCCTCTTTCCTTAAACAACGTAGCTATCTGGCGAACGGTCCAGACACTTGGATGATGTCGTCCAGGATACCGAGCAGCATACATAGCACTCGCCCGTTGGGCACTTTGATTACAATAGCGATACATCAACATTATATCGACCTTTTCCGCAATTGGTAAACGGTCCATTTCAACACAGGCAATGTTTCACGAAGCAAATATCGTCCGCACTGGCGGAATGTTACGTGACACCACGTACTTATACGTTTGTGACTATTACAGCACCATCTATCACAAAGCGAAATAAGTGGTCCAACTAAAACATTCATATTTCGTTATGTACTATACGAATATGTAATAAATAATGGGGGTTCCTATTTAAAAAACGCAGCTGATATCCGTTTGACCTATGGCAGCGCCATCTAGCGGGCCAACCATAGCGCCATCTGGTTTCCCCCTTCAAGCTAGACAAGTTTCGTTCTTTTTAGTTTTTTCGTTTGACGCTTATTTCATGAGATATTTGGCCCGGCCACGATCAATGGACCACCCTGTATAATCACGACACTCCTTGGTGTTACCGTTTGACAGCTGGAGCGACACTAAGTGGTGAGGAAGCAGACAGTCACATGTGTTGTACGGATAGTGTTTGTTTTTAATTGGTTGGTTAGTTGATTTGGGGGAGGAGACCAAATGGAGTAAGGAAGGAAGTGGACCATGCCCTTTGAAAGGAACCATTTTGCCTGAAGCGATTTAGGAAAATTACAGAAAACCTCGACCAGGATGAGATGGATGTGGTTTGAACCATCATCCTCCAAAATGCGAGTCCAGTATGCTAACCACTATGCCACCTCACTTGGTGTGTTTTTAATTATAGTCTGCTTAATTAACAAGACAGTTGTTATTTTTTTTTCGTTCCCTGAGTTAGTAACTTATGAAGAGACATGAATTTCATGAAATGCATGTAAAAACAGCCGAATCGCATTGATTCAATGACAGAAGCTATGCCTTATTCATGAAGACATACTTTCGAATATGTGTACATTTGCAGCTTACTCCGCTGAAAACAAGAGGATATAAACACATATTTCATGCATGAGAAGCATGCACTTCTGTTTGCCCATACTTGCACTTCATTGGACTTAGTAATAAGTGGATATTTTGTAAATATAATTACTTTTTTTCAAAAGCGAATGTATTGAAAATTCTTGCGATGCAGATTTAGCAACAACTATCCAGTTGGTTTCTTGTGTGTTGGGAAACAGTTTTATTGTTTTTGACGATTTACTAACGCTGTGTGGTTTTCCCTTAAGCTACAGGTGTGTCGGCTTATTTCGTACCTTCAATAATGTAGGTGTTACATTCCATACAGATTTCCTACATTCCACATTCACTGGTTTGGCTGAAAGTGTTTTGAACAAATCTCTGCTTTGTTGGATATATATACAGTGTGTTTCTGCAAAAGGTTAAGTCTTCTAGTGTTTACTAGCAATTTTTTGTTGTTAAATGAACACGAAGATTCAGCAAATATCTGTACATTACAAGAGAAAAGTAAATAAACTACTCTAGAATGTACTGTTTTGCATCTCTCAGGATCCTTTGGAAAGTAAAGAATGACAAATGTGCAGCCATTTTTTTAGTTATTGCTGAGTTTTATGTCTTTACATATACTCTCTATTGTGAAAACTCTATTATAAATCAATATAAACGTTAGTATTCATACTCATCCGATGTCGTATTCAGAAGTGTGGCTTGCTAGCCGCTTGGGGCATTGCTGTCCCTGTGGATAACGGAAACGAGACGGAGTGTCGCGGCTCTTATGTTGAACTATGGTGTTCACACTTGCTACTGCAGTGCCACTGCTCTATGCCATTAGCTGTGGTGGCATTTTAGTTGTGTGTGTGAACCCAGCTTTGGAACGTTAGTTAATATGTCATAGATATTACAACCAACCCCACCACCACATTAGGTTGTAAAAAAAGAGAACTTTCTCCAGATAAGAGTTTTGGAGTAAAAGAACACTCTCCAAGAAATTTCTCAGTTTCATATGAATAAAAAATTCGAAGGGCATTCTCTGACGAGGCAGTTCCTTCTCTAGTCTTCCCTCCTTCTTGAGAAACTTCTTGGTGTGTGTCGCCTGCCATGTCTGGCACAGATCACACGCATAATGTTACATTAAATTCGGCTCTCTCAAACAGGCAAATTGTTCAGTACATGGACCTGGCGTCAGTGTGTTCTGGAAGAGTAACAGTGCATTTCAATTTTACTTTTCTGTGCAGCAACAATACAAATATAGCAAGACGATTATGGACAGATCACGAGAATGCATTTTGTTGTAATGTTAACCTGCCATTTTTACTAAATAAGAAAAAAACTCGGTAAAACTGAACGTCAACAGAACTTATTCAACTTGAAATAAGCTATAGAGCTTACGTCAAAAAGCGGAGAATGTTCTCCGCTTGTGAGAAGCTCCCCTACTTTTACCCATGCGAAATCAGAGGAATGTTCTTTGTTTTGAGCAACTTCCCCCACCCTTTTACTCACGCTGAGAACATTTCCGGGTGAAATATATACTCCGAATTGCTTTATTTGCGCGAACCTGATAATGTTTTCCGAAATTCCGAGTATAAAGTACATTCTCCGTTATATTCACGCGACACATTGATTATGGCTAAAATTGGAAGCCACATTCTTGAGAATAGTAGTAAAAATACTCTCTGTATGGTTTACAAAAACCTACCTCTAACAGCAAACGCGATGAATGCTCCGAGAATAGTTGTCCGGCTGTTATCCTGAGTTTGTACAATCGGCTCTGTAATGTATCTTGCGAAACAGCTAGTGGTGTCACTTATCACGACTTTTAACTTTTCGTGGCATGGAAAAGGTGTTCCGCACGCAAATTAGGTGACGCATTCTGAGTGGCGTCATTTGAGTTTCACGTGGAAGCCCACACATGTAAAAATGAGATCTCTGCTTCGCTGCGATCCATCGTAGAAACTCTGGTTGTAACTGACCAATAGCTGCGGGGTAGACGAGAGATCTTCCACTGTATTGGCTCTCATGTGTCTTAAACACATTCAAACTGCTGCTGTCTAGTAGTATGCGAAACGGTCAACATAACACATTGATCGTGGTTTTGGAAGCACTGTGTTTTTTTAGAAAATAAGTTTTATATGTTTATATAGTACTTTGTGTTCTTTTATACAAAATGACAACAGCGAAAGAAGAAACATACATCCCTGATATCATTGTTGATTCTACTTCTGGGGTGACATACAAGAAAGGGCGGTTTTTCGGAAAGGTGGGTTGCGAAAAAGGTGTTGGATTGGATGTGATTTTATTTAGATACGGAGTAACTGTTTGTGCTACATTATTCATCATGATTTGCAGGGTGGATTTGCAAGGTGCTATGAAATTACAGACACAAAAACGGGGAATATTTATGCCGGGAAGATCATCCCTAAACGCTTAATGAAATCAAGTAATCAGCGAGACAAGATTACTCAAGAAATACAGATTCATAGCAGTTTAAGCCACAATAATGTTGTTGGTTTTTACGGATATTTTGAAGACAATTACAATATTTACATCGTCTTGGAGTTATGCCGCAGTAGGGTGAGTACGATTGTTTTTGCCGTAGTTTACGTCGGCGTTAACCAGTTGCAGTACATTGTGAATTTCTTTTTTAGTCGCTCATGGAACTTCATAAGCGGAGGAAAGCATTGACAGAACCAGAAGTTCGGTATTTTTTGCACCACTTGACTCTCGGAGTGATGTATTTACACCAACGTAAAGTGATTCACAGAGATTTAAAATTGGGCAATCTGTTTTTAAATGAGAATTTAGAAGTCAAGATAGGTGATTTTGGTTTGGCAGCGAGACTGGAATTTGATGGCGAACGAAAAAAGTAAGTATTTATTCTGTATTAACGGCTCAGGTCATCTAGTAGCTAAAGTGTTGAAATTGGTGTTGAAAGATCAATTTAATAAAGACTTGATTTCGTTACAGGACTGTTTGTGGGACACCGAACTACATAGCTCCCGAGATTATCAACAAGAAAGGACATAGTTATGAAGTGGATATATGGTCAATTGGCTGCATCATGTAAGTCTAATTTTATAATCAGGTTGTTATAAAATATAGCGATACCATCTATTTCTAAATAATAAACTATTGTTTTTTCGATTTAGTGTTTCTTTGGATTCTAAATTTCTGTGGTCAGAATGTGTATGCCCTGGTATGAGGTAGGCCCTGTGTGTGATAAAGATTTAACTTGTCTCATGTGCAAGTAGTAAAACAAGGTGTATCTTGAACTTAAATTGAGTGTTTATTCCAGTGCCTTGTAGTAAATTATTTTTGCTTCGCTTCAAAGATATTGTCCAGCTACTTCAAAATTACCAATAGGAACCATTCTCTAGCCTGTTAGTTTCGAGGTTGTAGCAGGTATTCTCGAATGCTTTGTTAGGCATATGATATGCTATTAGGCTATCTAATTCTTCATGTGCAACATACAGTGTTTACTCCCTATGTGAATAATTTTGGTACCATTATGGTGCTCGATTTAACATATAAAAATTCACAGCTTAGGAATTCAGGGTGGTAACAAGAAGGAAAGCAGTGCACAGAAGAGGCAAATAAGCAGCAAAATGAGATTTATGAACGTTAAAGCGAGTTGCTGTGCTGTGTGAATGTGTTTTGCTTTGGAAGAAGGTCTTGTGACAAAGACCTAAAATGTATAACAGTTTTTCATTTATGCCTGTCTGCAGCTTTCTCGTTTATATGGTGTTTAATGAGCCACAATTTTCATAAAACCTTTATTCCATCCTGGACTTTACATTTTTTTGATTAGCAATTTCCTACAACAGCTGCAGTCTCATGGAGTGTGATGACTTCCTGTCACCATGGATTGTTTCTGCCCAAAGCAAAGTTAACGTGTAGCTACATACCACAGCATTGTAGTATACACTACCTGTGCTGTGGGGATGGGGTGGTGCTTATTTCCTCCACACTTAACCCCTTCTCCCCCTGTCCACAGCTGCTTGTAACCTAGCCAGCATTAGTGTGCTTATGCCCGCAACATCCACTGCCAAAGGGGGTTGGGGGTGATATTGTGTGTATAGTTAATTGAAATTATATGATGCAGAAGGCAGCATATAGTCCTGTAACCTGGAATTCTAGTTTGAAAATGAACACTGTGGGCCCCTTTAGAATTTTTTTTTTTTTTTCATTCTTGGGATTAGATGGTCAGTTTTGTTTCCCTGAGCCATGGTTTCAGATTCTGTAGAATAAAATTTCTGTTCACAATGGTGGAAGACATGCTACAGCCTGTCATGTTCAGTGGTAGTGAATGTAACAACATATCATAGGAGATGTATAAAGTGCTGTATTCAATGTACGTGATAATGGAATTGATGACTGAAAGTGGAGGTTATTAAAGGTACAACAACGACGTATCCTAATCTATTGGATGCTTGCGTGTTTTCATGTGTGAAAGAATAACTTCAGAGTGCATTACTTTCCACACTTGCTAGCAACAGCTTTGTTCTACTGGTCTGTTTATTAAGTATGATTGATTTTGGCCCATGATAACATTTGCTCAAGGAAAAATTTCTTGATAGGCTTAATAGAAGGCTAGAAGTCTATTATACTCAGGAAACAGATGCCCCATATAAAATGTCATAATTTCAGAAGTTACTAATTGCAAGTACACCTTTTTAATGCATCTAAAACATTTGTTTCCTTCTTCACTTCTGATACATGTTCAGCACAAAACCATATCTGTTGAGAAAATAGTAGAACAACCGATAACAAAAAACTATAAACATGTTATTTTCTGTAATGGATGATAAATGTGACGAGTGCTGTATGCGCCTGAGGAAGGAATTGCAACAGTCGCTTATGCATGGTGGTGATTTCTTCCTCCCCCCCCCCCCCCCATATTTATCTCAATCTATAACACCCACGAATTCTGTGTGGCTAGCGTGTGAAGTTATTGCCAGCCACTCCTTCACTTAAACTGTACTAGGCCTTCTAATCGACATTTGTCCAGTTTGTGTTATCTTAACTGGGAAACTGAAAACTAATACCAGTACTTTCTTTTACTTCTGAAATGCACAGTGGGCCACTGAGTTTGAAACTCTCATTTGGCGAGCTAGAAGCTGTAGTGTCGAATCTCCTCCATTCATATTACACTGAGAGTAAGTTTGGAAATACACACAAAGCATGAATGTATTTAGACTTGGTGTTTTACACTCTCATTTCCTTACTTTAGCAGTCAAACATTAATCTTCTGTCCCATCATCAGGATTTGAACTGGCTGCCTTAGGCAGGCAACACCCATCATTAGTGATGGGTGGGTAGAAATGTACACCTTATCTGTGCATATATGGATTTTACGAGTCAGAAGACTTCACCCTCCATGTGTCCGCAGCTTGTGGTCTTGCGGTCGCGTTCACGCTTTCCAAGCATGGGGTCCCAGGTTTGATTCCCGGTTGGGTAAGGGATTTTCACCTGCCTCGAGATGATTGGGTGTTTGTGTTGTCCTCATCATTTCATCATCATTCCTGAAAGTGGCGAGGTTGGACTGAGCAAAGATTAGGAGATTGTACAGGTGCTGATAACCGCGCAGTTGAGTGCTCCACAAACCAAACATCATCTTCTTTTAAACCTCCATGTGAAAAGTTTACTAACTGAAAAAAGGGTACTATAGCTTTTGCAGCCTCATACCTGCTTTTTGGGTTATTCCACTGACTTTTGGGTATTAAGTTACTTACTTCTCAAAATAGTTGCAAATTATAGAAACTTGTTAGTATTTTGTCTTCACTCAGCTTTGTGAAGGATTCAAAAGTACGTAAACAAGAATTATAATTGGTTTCATGCACCATGTATCATTTGTATGGCCACTCTTAGTGACAGTCATTTGACATTCACTCACTGTCACCATCTGTCAGTGGTGGCTATGTGCTGACCATTTATGTAACAAACAAGATGTTCAATTTTTATGATGGAAGTTTTTTTTTATTCTGTCTGCCCACTCCACCAAACATATAGAAAATTCTGGGGAAGTTCAGTGAGGAGTGTTGTGAGAACATCATGAAGTCGAGTGTTGAATGTAATACCTGTAATTATATGTAAATAAAGAAATTTAAGATGCAACATGTCTCCAAAATTTTGACTGTTTTCACACAGACAGGTAGTATATGCATTTGGGGACATTAAATGAAGCACAATAAGCTATTTGTTACACCTTTTTGTGAGATTATTACACTTTGTACCTGTCCCCTTCTATTCCATGTGTAAACATCTCTCTCCCTCCCCCCTCCCCTGCCCCCATTTTTACCTGCCTTTTAATAGATTAGACATTCTTTTCCTGCTCTGTTCTCCAACAGGATTTTAATATTTGGTTCAAGCAGAATTACACAATGATCAATACATATTAAAAGGTAATTTATGTAAAGCACCAGTAATTATTCCTGCCACCAGGAACAGTGGTTAACCTTACTAACAACAGTCAACCTCAGTAACAGTGGTCAACTTGTATCTGTGAAGTCTAATGAAATTTAAACAAGGATGCTGTAGCTGTTGACACTTAATTTAGTGCTGGCATGAATTTAACAGTTCCCAACTATTGACTGTGTACTGTCTTGTTCACAGCATTAGTGTTTCACCAGAACTGATTTTTCACAATAAAATCATGCCAAATGTTAAGAAGTTGTGTTCCATTCCAGAAGAATTTAAGACTCAGTTTTTCGAAATTGATAGCATCATTCAGCTGTGTGCAGTCGTGAAGTAAATTTATCCGCGGATGATGAGTATCAAAGAAACAGAAAAACTGAGTGCATTCAGAATGACAGACATTGTAAGAATGTTGAACTTTGCTAGTTTAAACCTAAGCAAACTACTCTAATGCACGCCTTTGCTTCAAATTCTGAAAAGCAGTAGTATCTGAATGATAAGTGCAGATGTTACCTTGGCATTAATCCAGTCAGGATTCCAGCCCACAAGGTTAACAATACTGCATCTAATCATTTTCGAGAGGCATACTCAAAGGTTAATGTCTGCCTCCTTAGCTGAGTGGTTAGTGCGTCTGCCATACAGCGAGCTTGGGTTTGATTTGTGGCAGTTGGAGATTTTCTCCGCTTGGCAACTGGGTGTTCATGTCGTCATTATTTCATCCTCATTGATATGCAAGTTGCCCAATGTGACATCTGAAGACTTGCAATTCGGCGACCAAACTTCCCCCAGGTGGGGACTCCTGGATGTCAATGCAATCAGATTTTCATTTCAAAGATCAATACTGGATGAGACCACTCTGAGAAAAAGTAACATACAACCAATTTATGAGAATGTTTTAAAGAAAATGAGGCAGTCGGTAAATTTTTGAAGTGGGATTTGTTTTTTGATGAATCTACTGATACGCAAAGGTATATTCTGAATGTGTTCATTTTTGTCCATCGTGCTGTGAATTGGTAAAACCTATCCTTTTCAAAATGTATGAACTTGAAGATAAATGCCTGCATGATAATGCAGTTATTCAGTGAACAAAGTATGAACCTATAGCTAGGGGCTTACAGTATGAAATTCCGGCTTATGAATGACATATCATGCTGCATATTTTCAGCTTTTCAACAGTTAAGTAGGACATAACCCAACCTCAACAATGTGAGATGTCCAAATTGTATTTGTGAAAGTAACAGGCTGAATTACTGCTGGGTAAATGACTTTATCGTTGCTCTGAAGAAGATTCCGGTAAAGGCTGCCAGCTATTAAGTTTACTGTCAAGAAATAGCAGGGCTCCGTTTTCCACAGTTTCCTGCCATCGCAAGGTGGGATACTGGTATAAGATGCACAGTTTTCTTGTGCAAATACATTGATAAAATCAAACATTTCAAATGTGCCCTAGCCTCGATGGATCCATTAGCCATCAAGCAGGCCGAGCAGTTCAAAGACCTAGAGTTGCAACTTTTTGTGGTTTATGGCTACAAATATTTGCTTGATGTGATTAAAGATTTGGAAGATGATGGTGTGGATAGATTAGGAGTAACAGTGGAAGGAGTGTTAGGGACAGCCTTGGTGGATTTACTAAAGTCAGATTCGAATTAAATTTGAAGAACATTCCAGATGTGTAAACCTCTTTGAGTGCTGATAAGATAGGGTCCCTTATTTTCAGTAGGTGTCAAACAGATCTTTGACAATATAGGGAGTTATTGAGCTCAAAGCTCCAGTAACTTGGTGCCAAAAACATTGAGATTATGTGTGTAATCCAGTATGGCAGAACCCTGTAAATGGAATAAACTTAATGTAGCTGATTTAAACCCAAATAACATTATTTCATTAGATCCTTTTTTGTATGTATTTCCAGAACCTTTTTGCCCTTCTGTTCTTACCATAATTTGCATCTTAAAATCCTTTCACAACTTATAAACTAGTGTTTCTTGTCTTCATTGTTAAGTAATTTCTACTTCTGAACCTGGAGACCCTCACTTTCTCTATATTGACAGCCTGTGCCCTACTGCCATGTCATTTATCATTTTGCTGTTGTTTACTTATTTCCCATCAATTACAAATTGCATGTTATCATGTGACTGTTGTGCTTGCAGTCCATTCTGCCTACATCCATTCTTATTTCTTTCTATACCCAAGCTATGTGAAGAAATGGTTTGCACACTGCACTTTCATACAGGAGGACAGCTGTTCAAATCCCCAACTTGATATCCAGATGTAGCATCCCTGTGATTCCCTTAAGTCATGTAACGCAGATTCTGGGACAGTTCCTTCAAAAGGGCACAACTGATCTCCTTCCTGATGCAAGATTGTTCTCCATCTCGATGACATTGTTGTTGGTGGGTCATTAAAGTTTAATCTTCCTTATCTTTATCTATTTACATATTAAATATGTTGCCTCATCCTTGTGTATCTTTCCATGTATTTGTGCCTATCCCACTTCTGTTAACACCAGATCAGTTTTAATAAGCTTTCTGATGTGATCATTACCAAATAACGTACAGTATAGGGAATTATAATAGCTGCACAATTGGCATAATGTTGTCAAGATCGTGTTCACAAGTTGGTAACTAAAATATGTGAACTTATGACTGCAATGATGATATTTGTGTGTTTCTGATTTAGTGCTTTAGATTGTTGTACTGTTTGTCTTGAGGAAAAGCGCCCTGGGCAATAAGAGGGAGGCTCGTAAAGTAAAACGCAATTTCTTTTTTTATTTTATTTATTTTTTTATTCCCCCCCCCCCCCCCCCCCCCCCTGATATTGCAGCTGGCATGTTGAAATTCCACTGCAATGTAATTTAAAGTTTGTACTACACAGTGTATTTTTTCATATGCAGCTGTAATGAGAAAATCCTGAACTAAGAAACAAACATAGCGTGCAGGTTACTGTTGTTAACTTACGAAGAGCAGTGAAGTATAGTTAAATATTTATGGGTCAAAGAGCATAAACAGAGTGAAATTCCCAGGAACATGTGTGGCGAGTATGGGGACAATTGTATGGGCCATAGCAATGTCTCCACATAGTGAGCATTTTTCAAGGACAGCAGAGTGAACCTTAGTGATTCATAACACTCTGCTTGGCTGGTAACAGCTGCAACCGTGCAGAATGTCGGAGCCATTGAGGCAGCAATTTCGAATGACTGGGGTGTGTGCTACTGTGAACATTAGGGCAACAGTTGAGCATCTCCTGTGGTGTGTGTGATATTGTTCATTACATACAGAAATTTCATACAGTTAGTTCTCACTACTGTATTTACTCGATTCTAAGACACACTTTTTTCTGGTTTTTGTAATCCAAAAAACCGCCTGTGGCTTAGAATCGAGTGCAAAGCAAGCAGAAGTTCTGAAAAATGTTGGTAGGTGCCGCCACAAGTAACTTCTGCCGTCGAATATATGTAGCGCTACACAGGCATGCTTTCAGGCACAAAGGTAAATACTGGCACCAAAACCTCTCCGTTAGTAAATGAATTAAAAAAAAAAGTGGAAGGTGAGTTTTTTCTCCCCCCCTCAGTTTTGACCAATGCATTTTCATACATTACCCAATGAAGTAAATACAAATTCTGTATTGTTCATCTTCGAATGTAGCAGCATTTCAATGTACTGCGAAAATCCGACTGGCAAGACTGTTCGGGATGTTTGTCAATATGGCCAACTGTACGTTCTGAATTTTTTCCTAGCTGTCAGAAGAGATGGTTGCTAGTAGGAAATTTTATGAATTGTGAATTACATTCAGTATTCTCTTCACCATAAGAATAATATGAATATAAACATTTTGGCATGTATTCTTTCATGTTTGCTGCTATCTCATTTAAATCCTGTCTGCCTAATAAACTACGAAACTAATGAGACAACAGCAAACGAGGAAGAATATACATATCATGTCATGTTTATAATCGTATTATTCTTATACCTAATAGTGATAGTCAGAAATGAAGCACGGCAATTGACTAGATGTTTGAATCTAAGATGACTCTAATTTCTGTGCAGAATGTAATTTACTAAAGAGGCGTCTGCAAAGATTTTAAAACGCAGAAAAATTTTTGGTCAACTCTCATTCAGATCATCATCTATCATACGCAGTCTATTATTTGGTTCTTATTGATCGTCATCAAAGAAAGGAGCAGTGTAAGTAACAACAAATAAGTCTCGTGCCATTGTTTTGCCAATGAGACGTTTCCTCGCGGCAACAGGCCGTAAACACTCATTATCAGAATGCGACAAGCAATGCATGACACAGTGCCACAGTACAGGAATACATTTTCAGCTTAGAGTGACGTAAACACCTGTAACAAAGAGTACGGCACTTATCACATCAAAGAAAAATAAGCAATCGATTCAAACCAGACGAAGCACGTGAAAAAGGAAGAGTACCCGTATAAATACGGACGGAGCACCTGACGCACAGCAATGGCTAACTGGTCAAGCTTAACTGCTAAGCTTAAGACTCAAACCAAACTACTGTAGTTGTATCGTCATTCATTCGACCTAAATTGTGTCTCGTATTACAATGGACCAACTTTGTTTCGATTTGCGGGTGCGGCCTAAAACTTTTATCTCCCCTTGAATTTCGAGTCTCAAATTTCAGGTGCGGCTTAGATTCGAGTAAATACGGTAGGTGTCTAAGAACCTGACAAACACAAGGGCCACTGAATAATGACAAGCTTGGATCACTGAACACATTACGCTGCAAAAAATGGCACAGCTTTCTGAAAGGAGTCATCGCTGGTGATGTCGTGGACGGGCTTAACCGTACATGCCTCTCTGGAGTGGAAACATGCCACTGGTTCCCCACTAAAAAAAAAAAAAAACAAAAAAAAAGTGTTTCAATGTGCTTGTGACACTGTTTTGGAATAGGCATGATGTGCTATTGGTGGACTCCGCTGAACACAGGACCACAGTCAGTGATGCAGTCTACATAAAAACTATGGTTAAGTTGCATCATTGTGTCCTTCATCAGAAAAGCCACAGCATTAATGCTGGCGGTGTCAAACTTCATGACAATGCTTGCCCCTTTGTTGCTGTTCCTGTTTGTGAGAAAATCGCCGGGTTTGGGTTGAAGGTGTTCCAGCATCCACCGTGCATTTCAGACCTTGCACTGTCGGACTTTCACCTGTTTGGTCCCATGAAGAAATTCCAGACCAACAAACGCCTTCGCAACAGATGCAAAAGTGAAATCAGCAGTCCACAGATGGCTATACTGCAACCAAACGGACTTCTACGAACAGCGAATATTGAAACTTGAAGCATGATGAGAGAAATGTGTTGAACATAAGCTGACTATTTAGAAAAGTAGGTGAAGATGCTAGTTGATTTGTGGTGTTTTTTCGTTTTGTTACTTATTGAACTTTCTGGCAGTAAAATTATTGTGCGGCACTATCTGATCATCCCTCTTATCTTTCATTTCTTTTACGATAAACTTCAGTAAACTGGTTGGGGGTGGACTTCGGAGAACAAGAAACACACGAACCAGCATTTAAAATTGAATTAAAAGAATTTCCAAATGACTACTACTCTTATGCAGTATGCCTAGAAGAATTTTTGGATATAAATTGTTAATTTTACAATTACTTAAAAGATAAAATAGTGTGTAAAGATACCTTCTGTTAAACTGACATATTAAACATTGTTACAAGGTGTTGTGTTCGTGACCTGTGGAACAACTATTAATCAAAGGCAACACTTACACTGCTGGGCAATAATTGAATTCAGTTTTTAACTGTAGCTGGTAATATGAAATATTTATATGTAGTGTAAATAATGAGCGATGTAATTAAATTTATTCACTGATCTCTCTGACAAAACTATTTTAGCTAAGTGCATTCTGAAAACTAGACTATTTCTCTTGGCCTTAGTTATTGTAATGTAAGTGGTGGTACTTCCCAGCGGAGACTTCTGCCTGAAAACCTAATTCTTATTACTATATGAAACTGTATTGAATATTTAAACAGTCGTCAAGTAATGTATAAAATGCTTCTTGACAATCACCTGCTTTTATATGAACTCAAACATCGAGTGGTTTGTCATAGTCCATCTTCATGGATTAGGGTTAAAACAGTTTAAGCCACATCGCACCTGTTGTTAATTCAATAATGAACATGTCTCATGTGCAGAGGATGTCATAAATTCCAGTGCACAACACAGGACTTTCCAGAAGCAAACATACTAATAAGTGTAAACAGAGCTCTGGCTTTGCCCATGAGTTATGGCCAATTATTTAAGTAATGACAGCTATGTGTTGTTGCAGCTTCAACTATTTTATCCCTGATCTGTGAAGATGATCTGTGACTGAAACTGGTCAATATTTGGGTTTAAAATAAAAGCAGCTGATTGTCAAACATGTAATTGTCACGAACCTGTATTGGGTGTTATGCCTGGTTAGTTACTTGTGGAGTAATAAAAAAAGTCATGTTGTGGCTGTTGTATTTTACTGTTCTTGGTTGAGTGTTTGAGAGTTGCCTTATTTATGGTCATATGTAGTTGGTTAAGTTAATGTATGTCTTCCAGGTACACATTGTTGATTGGGAAGCCACCATTTGAAACAAGTAGTTTAAAGGAAACCTATTCAAGAATAAAACGATGTGAATATTACTTACCGTCACAAGCAAAGATTTCAAAATCAGCCGCAAAACTTATTAGACAGATGCTTCAACCAGATCCAAAATCTAGACCAAAAATTTCGGAGATTCCTCTAGCAGAGTTTTTCACTGACGGTAAGTAGCTCCTCATTCCTTCTTATTCGAGTTGGGTTATGTAAGTTTCGCTTTCACCTTTATCATATTGCTTCCCCTAATTTTCATGTTAGAATTTATTGGGAAATTTGTTAGACTGATTTTCAGCTAGAGAAACAGGATTGTCATTGTTGACACTGTTACATGCCAGTGTTCTTACTGCCAGGAAATTTACAATTTGGTTCCATGTAGGCATGCCTGACCTTCAGTACACACATGGAGTTTAGTCAAGCATTTAGTGCTCATTAACATTTTGTTTGAGCAGTTGTGTATTTTGTATTGAGAACAGTTACACACGTCATAACTGTTTTGCATAAATAAATGTGAAGTTAGATACTGAATGAGCTGAAGATTCCTAATATCTAGTAGATAGAATGTTTAATAGTTTCATTTAGAACTACAAAAACACTGGAATTGATTTACTTGCTCGGGAAATAATAATAATAATAATAATAATAATAATAATAATAATACTGGAACAGAACGATTATAACAGATAAAACACCACCACATAACAAGCCTGACATCATACTCACCAATAAAAAGAAGAAATTAACACAACTAATTGAAATATCCATACCCAACACAACAAATATACAGAAGAAAACAGGAGAAAAAATTGAAAAATACATCCAACTGGCTGAGGAAGTCAAGGACATGTGGCATCAGGATAAAGTCGACATTATCCCAATTATACTATCAACTACAGGAGTCATACCTCACAATATCCACCAGTACATCAATGCAATACAGCTACATCCAAACATATATATACAACTACAAAAATCTGTAATTATTGATACATGTTCAGTTACCCGAAAGTTCCTAAATGCAATATAACATATACCATACAGGTACAAGGAAGTCACGCTTGACCTAGGTCCGCGTCACGTTCCATTTTTAACCAGACTTAAGTCTGAGAAAAAAAAGTCAATAATAATAATAATAATAATAATAATAATAATAATAATAAACCCCGTGGAGGCCCGGGAAAAGAATCGGCCTCCGGTATGTTCTGCCAGTCGTAAAAGGCGACGAAAAGAACAAACCACTAATAGGGCTAACCCCCCTTTTAGTGTGATTAGTTGGTTCAGGACAGAACTAAAGAAGCCTCGGACAAGCGCCGTCATGGTCGGGGACGACGCTTGAACCCTATGCCCGCCCACAATGGTAACGACACTGCTAGCCAACTGGAAAATGATTTAAATCCAAATAGAGGTGTTTTGCAGGATATGCTTCCTGCAGCCACCCTAGAAGGAAAACAAAGACAGAGGATGAGATGGTCAGATGAAGTTAATCGACACCTCATGTTCTGTTATTACCAAGCAACAAACCTAGGAACCAACACAACTGGATACAGATCACAAGTATACACAACATTTATTACCAGATACCCAGAATTAAAATTTTTAACAGAACAACGACTAGCTGATCAGATCCGTGTAATAATAAAAAATAACAGGATACCCCAGTCAGAATTAGAAAACATCAAACAACAAGTACAACAAATACTGGAACAAAATAATGTGCAATCAGAAGAAGAAGAAAATACAGTAATGGACTCAAACATCCCAGAGCAAACAAACAAAGAACAACATACACCAATTAAACAATCAGAGGAAAACGAAATCTTAAGACAGCCACCAGAACAAGCACAAATAGAACACGAAGTGACACACATGTTAGATACAGAAGAAAAATTTCAGCTAAGATATATAGAATACAAAGACACAAATACAGACATTAGACCATTCTTGCATAGACCACCAAATAACCCACAAGTCGAAACAACAATAAAAACTATCAACACAATCATACACAACAAAATAAATGAAAACACAACTATGGAAGAGTTACAACTACTGGTTTATATAGGAGCACTCACTACACTAAATATACACACTAGGCAGAGATCAGAACCAATCAACACACAGAAGAAACCCACAAAACCAGCATGGCAACACAGGCTACAGATCAAAATAGAAAAACTGAGAAAAGACATCGGACAGCTAACACAATTTATAAGAAATGAAATCTCGGAAAAAAAACGAAAAAGGTTAGGTAAAATCTCACAACAAGAAGCGACAGAGCAATTAGACGAGAAGAAGCAGAAATTACAAGCATTAGCCAAACGACTCAGAAGATACAAAAAAAGTGAAAATAGAAGGAAACAAAACCAAACATTCAACACAAACCAAAAGAAATTTTACCAGACAATAGATAACACACACATTAAAATCAACAATCCACCAAACTTAACAGACATGGAACACTTCTGGAGCAACATATGGTCAAACCCGGTACAACATAACAGGCATGCACGGTGGATACAAGCAGAAACAGACACATACAAGATGATACCACAAATGCCTGAAGTGATAATTTTGCAACATGAAGTCACCCAAGCAATTAATTCTACTCACAATTGGAAAGCCCCTGGAAATGATAAAATAGCAAATTTCTGGTTAAAGAAGTTCACCTCAACACATTCACATCTAACTAAATTATTTAACAGTTACATTGCAGACCCATACACATTCCCTGATACACGTACACACGGAATAACATATCTGAAGCCTAAAGATCAAGCAGACACAGCGAACCCAGCTAAATATCGCCCCATAACATGCCTACCAACAATATACAAAATATGAACTTCAGTCATTAAACAGAAATTAATGACACATACAACACAGAACAAAATTATAAATGAAGAACAAAAAGGCTGTTGCAAAGGAGCATGAGGATGTAAAGAGCAACTGATAATAGATGCAGAGGTGACGTATCAAGCTAAAACTAAACAAAGGTCGCTACACTACACATACATTGATTACCAAAAAGCTTTTGATAGTGTACCCCACTCATGGTTACTACAAATATTGGAAATATACAAAGTAGATCCTAAATTGATACAGTTCCTAAACATAGTAATGAAAAATTGGAAAACCACACTTAAAATCCAAACAAATTCAAATAATATCACATCACAGCCAATACAGATTAAGCGTGGAATATACCAAGGAGACTCATTAAGTCCTTTCTGGTTCTGCCTTGCTCTGAACCCACTATCCAACATGCTAAATAATACAAATTATGGATACAATATTACTGGAACATACCCACACAAAATCACACATTTGCTATACATGGATGATCTAAAACTACTGGCAGCAACAAATCAACAACTCGACCAATTACTAAAGATAACAGAAGGATTCAGCAATGATATAAGTATGGCTTTTGGAACAGACAAATGTAAGAAAAATGGCATAGTCAAGGGAAAACACACTAAACAAGATGATTACATATTGGATAACCACAGCGACTGCATAGAAGCGATGGAAAAAACGGATGCCTATAAATATCTAGGATACAGACAAAAAATAGGAATAGATAATACAAATATTAAAGAAGAACTAAAAGAAAAATATAGACAAAGACTAACAAAAATACTGAAAACAGAATTGACAGCAAGAAACAAGACAGAAGCTATAAATACTTATGCCATACCAATATTTACCTACTCATTTGGAGTAGTGAAATGGAGTGACACAGACCTAGAAGCACTCAATACACTTACACGATCACAATGCCACAAATATAGAATACATCACATACATTCAGCAACAGAAAGATTCACATTAAGCAGAAAGGAAGGGGATCTATCGACATAAAAAACCTACATTATGGACAGGTAGACAATTTAAGAAAATTCTTTCTAGAACGAGCAGAAACAAGCAAAATACACAAGGCAATCACTCATATAAATACATCGGCTACACCACTGCAATTTCATAACCACTTCTACAACCCTTTAGATCACATAACATCAACAGACATGAAGAAAGTAAATTGGAAAAAGAAAACACTACATGGCAAGCACCCGTATCATCTAACACAGCCACACATCGATCAAGACGCATCCAACACATGGCTAAGAAAAGGCAATATATACAGTGAGACAGAAGGATTCATGATTGCAATACAGGATCAAACAATACACACCAGGTATTACAGCAAGCATATTATTAAAGATCCCAATACCACAACGGATAAGTGCAGACTTTGTAAACAACAAATACACTCCTGGAAATGGAAAAAAGAACACATTGACACCGGTGTGTCAGACCCACCATACTTGCTCCGGACACTGCGAGAGGGCTGTACAAGCAATGATCACACGCACGGCACAGCGGACACACCAGGAACCGCGGTGTTGGCCGTCAAATGGCGCTAGCTGCGCAGCATTTGTGCACCGCCACCGTCAGTGTCAGCCAGTTTGCCGTGGCAACGGAGCTCCATCGCAGTCTTTAACACTGGGAGCATGCCGCGACAGTGTGGACGTGAACCGTATGTGCAGTTGAAGGACTTTGAGCGAGGGCGTATAGTGGGCATGCGGGAGGCCGGGTGGACGTACCGCTGAATTGCTCAACACGTGGGGCGTGAGGTCTCCACAGTACATCGATGTTGTCGCCAGTGGTCGGCGGAAGGTGCACGTGCCCGTCGACCTGGGACCGGACCGCAGCGACGCACGGATGCACGCCAAGACCGTAGGATCCTACGCAGTACCGTAGGGGACCGCACCGCCACTTCCCAGCAAATTAGGGACACTGTTGCTCCTGGGGTATCGGCGAGGACCATTCGCAACCGTCTCCATGAAGCTGGGCTACGGTCCCGCACACCGTTAGGCCGTCTTCCGCTCACGCCCCAACATCGTGCAGCCCGCCTCCAGTGGTGTCGCGACAGGCATGAATGGAGGGACGAATGGAGACGTGTCGTCTTCAGCGATGAGTCGCTTCTGCCTTGGTGCCAATGATGGTCGTATGCGTGTTTGGCGCCGTGCAGGTGAGCGCCACAATCAGGACTGCATAACACCGAGGCACACAGGGCCAACACCCGGCATCATGTTGTGGGGAGCGATCTCCTACACTGGCCGTACACCACTGGTGATCGTCAAGGGGACACTGAATAGTGCACGGTACATCCAAACCGTCATCGAACCCATCGTTCTACCATTCCTAGACCGGCAAGGGAACTTGCTGTTCCAACAGGACAATGCACGTCTGCATGTATCCCGTGCCACCCAACGTGCTCTAGAAGGTGTAAGTCAACTACCCTGGCCAGCAAGATCTCCGGATCTGTCCCCCATTGAGCATGTTTGGGACTGGATGAAGCGTCGTCTCACTCGGTCTGCACGTCCAGCACGAACGCTGGTCCAACTGAGGCGCCAGGTGGAAATGGCATGGCAAGCCGTTCCACAGGACTACATCCAGCATCTCTACGATCGTCTCCATGGGAGAATAGCAGCCTGCATTGCTGCGAAAGGTGGATATACACTGTACTAGCGCCGACATTGTGCATGCTCTGTTCCCTGTGTCCATGTGCCTGTGGTTCTGTCAGTGTGATCATGTGATGTATCTGACCCCAGGAATGTGTCAATAAAGTTTCCCCTTCCTGGGACAATGAATTCACGGTGTTCTTATTTCAATTTCCAGGAGTGTAGAAACAGTAGATCACATCACAAGCGGATGTACAATACTAGCAAATACAGAATACCCCAGAAGACATGACAATGTCGCAAAAATAATACATCAACAGCTTGCCTTACAACATAAACTTTTAAAACAACACGTTCCTACATACAAGTATACACCACAAAATGTACTGGAGAATGATGAATACAAATTATACTGGAACAGAACCATTATAACAGATAAAACAACGCCACATAACAAACCTGACATCATATTCACCAATAAAAAGAAGAAATTAACACAACTAATCGAAATATCCATACCCAATACAACAAATATACAAAAGGAAACAGGAGAAAAAATTGAAAAATACATCCAACTGGCTGAGGAAGTCAGACATGTGGCATCAGGATAAAGTTGACATCATACCAATTATACTATCAACTACAGGAGTCATACCACACAATATCCACCAGTACATCAATGCAATACAGTTACATCCAAACATATATATACAACTACAGAAATCCGTAATTATTGATACATGTTCAATTACCCGAAAGTTCCTAAATGCAATATAACACATACCGTACAGTTAAAAGGAAGTGACGCTTGATCAAGGTCCGTGTCACTCCTTTTTTAACCGGACTTAACGTCTGAGAAAGTGAAAGAAGATAATAATAATAGTCTATACGTATATCAAGATACAAATGGTTAAGAAATATGTGTTATTACATTGCTACTGCTTACTTTATGGTTATGATGTAGATAATTATACTACACTGATTACACAGAGGGCAAATTAGTTTGTACGCCTCAAGTTAAAATTTGGTTTGTTCTAAATTATGAAAAGGGTAGATCACTACTTACCATATAGAGGAGATGTTGAGTTGCAGGCAAGCACAAGAAAAAGCAGCTAAACATGTGAGCTTCCGACCGAAAGGCATTCTTCTAAAGCACACAAGTATTCTCTCTCTCTCTCTCTCTCTCTCTGTCTGTCTGTCTGTCTGTGTGTGTGTGTGTGTGTGTGTGTGTGTGTGTGTGTGTTGTAAGCACAATTTGCATGCACATGATGATTGTCTCTAGTCACAGACTGGACTGCAAGTAAATGCACATTATGGGAGAAGGTAAGGGTAAGGGTAAGGGTAAGGAGTAAATCAGGACAGTGAGGGTAAGGGGTGGGTTGGGGAAGGGTAGGGATAGCAGGGGAAGAGTGGGGAACTGTGAAGTGCTGCTTGTAGGAGCATCCAGGGAACTGGTTGGGACAGGGTAGGGCAGCTAGGTGCAGTCGAGGTATTAAGAAGAGAGAGGAGAGAGAGAGAGAGAGAGAGAGAGAGAGAGAGAGAGAGAGAGAGGGGGGGAGGAGATGTAGAGAATGGGGAAAGACTTATGCAACCACTAGTTATTTTTCCACTCTACAACTCCTCTACTTTTCCTCTTCCCTGCTCCTCCTCCACCCCCTTGTCTAGCCTCCTGACTGCACCTAGCTTTCCTACCCTGTCCCTGCATGCCCCCAAAGCAGCACTTGGCTGTTCCCCACTCATAACCTGATATCCCTCCCTGCCACAACCTTATTAACCCCCCCTGCCCACACACACACACACACACACACACACACACACACACACACACACACACACAGCTTTGACAGTGTTCACATTACTGTGAAGTTACTAGTTATCATTGTCATACATCATGGATTTATTTATGTGCAATAATATGAGTAGGTCATTCACATAGAACATATGGTTCCAGTGAAGCTCATTCAAGGGGCTCCATATTTTCCACTCAGGTGGTATTTTATTTTCATTAACCGTTATTTGGTTTATCAAATTTGATTTCAAAAGTACTGGTTTTTAGTTATTTTGTATCTTAAAGTTCCTTAATATGCTATGAAAGATGGTGTCAAATGCCTCGGTTAGATGTATTAGAATGGCATAGATTGGGCCTTGAATAGTTGTTAAACTCACCAAAGTCATTTAATTGGCCTTCAGCTAGAGTTTAAATAGTATGGGTACTATTGTTGCAGATCTGTAATTTTAAGGTGAATTTCTCTCTTTTTGTTGTATATGAGCGAGACAGTAGTCAGGTTGAGGCACTCTGATACAGTGAAACAACGGAATGCAAGTAGTATCTACTCTGCAGGTCTTCAGTTCCAGAGTTCCTCAGAAATCCAAATACGTCCAGTATATTCATAGGATATAGCTCACCACCCAAATTTTTTGCAAGTCATCATTCAGTTCCGCTGCTTATAAATTAGGAAGTTTATCCACATTGTGATCTCAATTATTTTCATCTGACATGGCTAATTTCATAAAATTTATAAAACTATTACTTAGCTCATCTGCATTTGGTTACAGGTAAATTTTTTGCAGGGGATAGCTGTTACCTGTCTTCTTTCTGCTGTTAACTAATTACCAAATATCTTGACATATGTTACAGGTTGGCTTTGTCTTCGCGGGAAAGATTTTTCCCTAAATATTCTTTCAATTTGATGTGTAAATGTCAACGAGTTGTTACTGCAATGTTTGCTATGATGATGATTGTTTTAAATCCTTAATCAAGACACAGGCCAGTCAGTTGCATTTCTCTTAAGTTTCTTCCTTGTATGTAATCTATTATGTTCAGTGATGAGGGGACAGCAATCGATAAAGACAGTAGTAATGGTTTGTAAGAAATAGTAAAAAATAATCAGTTACTGACTCATTCTCCATGACATTTATTCAAACACTTCAATGAAGGTGTGCCCGCTTACGTTTCTTCAGATGCTTATTCATTTTCTTTAAGTTTTTGTCAGATAATGGATAAGTCTACTTCATGCCACTCATAAATTAGAAATTTCTCCCATTAAAATCAGGCACAGAAAACAAACTAGTTACCCTAAATAAATCCATTCTATGTTCCCTATCTCTGGGACAGTGTAATAATGATCATTCTCCTTGCAGTTAAGTAACTGCTTAAGCTTAACCAAATATTGGTTTCGGGGCTTGTGTGGATCGTGTACCGTTATCTGTCCTCTATACACCTTAACTACCTTATTTGTGTGAGTGATCTGAATCTTTTGCCCATCCCTTTTCTAGTATGATGGATGGAAGATGGCTTTTTGGGTGCAATGCAGACCAGTCAAACCCATCTGTAAACATTTTTACAGGGCTTGACATTGGGTAGTCCACACTCAGCAACTTCAGTCTGCATAATCTTACGTAAAGCATGCTAAGTTTTGAGGCACTTCCCCATTATTTGAATTTTAATCTCTAGTAATGTTTTGTAGTCACTAATATTGATAATGAAACATTGATTTTTCAGGCTTGTTACCAAAGCAGTTGCCAACAACTTGTCTGACAACAGCTCCAAGGTTCGATACTGTAAAAGCGGTGCAAGGAAGACGACCTCTGCTTGAAGTGAATTCAGCTGGTGAGTGTTCACTATGTATTTAGTGTGTAGTTATGTCCTATCAAGATTAGTTTCTATCTCGCATATCTCTTATTTGCGACATATTCCACATTTTGTGGTAGGCCGTCCTTCAATGTGGCGACCCATTGAACTGCTTGCTTCACAAGTGCAAATGGATAAACAGGGTGGCACAAGCATGCTAGAGTGTTTCTGGAGGCATCAGGACTGTACAAGCTGCTTGATACTTAGTTTGATTATGCATGTTCTTTTTATAATTATGTTTTAATCATCTCATGAAGTACATTTGCAATCCATTTGGCTTGCATGCAGGAGACGTGTCAAAAATTTACTAAACAATTACAATGATTTTTACATTAATAAGTAATAGCACTATAATGTATAACAACATTACAAGGATAACATATTGTACCCAGCTCAAATTTCCAGTTTGTCCTGCATTAATTCATCCACTAAGTAATAACACTTCAGTGTCAGTACCTCATATAACTTTCTTTTGAGTGAACCTAAATTCATCTGCATCAACTTGTTCTCTTTTAATTTATTACAAATTTTCATTCCCATTCCCTGGGCATACAGTCAGAGGCGGTGGGTGGGGAGCATAAAATTTTCTTTGTTTCTGGTATCATGTGAATGGACAAAATGGTTTCCCTTAAATAATTCATGTCTGGTGTACAAAAATATAATAAATTCGTG
This sequence comes from Schistocerca serialis cubense, assembly GCF_023864345.2. Taxonomy (NCBI): domain Eukaryota; kingdom Metazoa; phylum Arthropoda; class Insecta; order Orthoptera; family Acrididae; genus Schistocerca; species Schistocerca serialis. The sequence continues at coordinate 1,102,678,512 of NC_064639.1, forward strand.
TGTATAAGGAATGTTTGTGAAAATGTTAGTGTGTGCACGATTCAGCCTGTGCACCAAAAATAGGGCGGCTTTTGCAAGCATTTGTCAGTGATTTGAGAGGATTTAATATTTATTTGGTCCTGTTAAGTTAAATCCTTACAAAGGTTGTACTTAATGTAGGACAGGTCAATGAATATCATATTAAGTGGAGAAAATCAAGAATACCTTCAGATGGTTTCTGTAATGTGTCTGCTGTGAATAATTAAGATGAGAATAGTATTTTCTTTTCTTAAACCTCATTCCACTCAACATATCACATTCCCTCTTCTGTATCTTTCCATAACACAAGCACAAAGGCAGCCAAAGCCAATACACCGTCTTCGGTGCTCAACATTTTCAGGTAAACTGACACTTGTACAACTGTGCTTCAGCCATGTGGGCCACAAGGATTTTATGCATGTTTGCACAAGCATAGATTTAGCTGTGTAGTCACCTTTATCTATATAATGTTCGGAAAAGGGCATGATAATGGGTAAGTCTACTTCATGCCATAGTATTTTAGAACTGAAAAGAAAATGTAAATTGACAATTCAAACAATATTTGTTAGAGATAATAATTTTTAGATTGACAATTTTGAGACCACTTGCCCTTCATTCTTGCAGTTCAACATTCCTTTTATTGTGGTTCTCTTTATATTCTTCATTCTGTCTGTATCTGGTAGATTCATCTTGGTCTGGGGTTAAAGAACTCTAGGGTTCGGGAACTCTAAGGTATGCGATGTCTCTCTCCTCTCCCTCTTTCTATTATTTTCTTTTATGCCTTATCCTGAAACGTGCTAGTGTTTGTAGTTGAGAAAGTCCTGGTTTTACAAATTGTGTATCCGCAATTTCAGAATTTTAAACAATGGAAAATCTAGGATGGAATGTAACAATATTATGCAAAGGTAATTGCTACTCACCATATAGCAGAGTTGTTGAGTCACAGATAGGCACAACAAAAGACTGTCAGAAAGTGAGCTTTCGGCCAACGAGTCCTCTGTCGAAAATAGACAGCGCACACACACACCCATGTGACAGCAGTCTCGTGGCTGCTGTAGATTTACTGAACTCAGTTCTTCCAGTGTTGATAATGGTGTCAACTTGCTGTTGTTAAGCAGTGAAATATCCATAGTATGGAGACTAATAAAAGAAAAGCAAACTGACAGGGAGGGGGGAAAAAAGTTAAAAAAATTAGTGTAAATGAAGCATTGATTAGTTAGTTCGCATGGATATGTTCTAATGTGGATGTGTGTAGGTATAAGTGTGGTACTTAAGCAGGGTTGCCACTAGTTCTGGAAAGCAGGGAATTTCAAACATGACAGGGAAATTTTTTCCCCTCAGTAGATGAAACTGTTTGTTTCCTGAGATGGCTGGGTGCAGCTGAGAATGTGTGCCGCTTCCCTAATCCCTCGATTTCACTGCTTCTCCCCCTTCTACTACTTCCCTCAGCTTGCAGTCAGTGATGACACCAAAATTCTTGCCACTGGCTTAGCAGCTATCGAGGAGAGAAAGGGGCATGAGGAGTGGTTTGTTTGGATCTGATTCTGAGAGGCTGGTGATGAAGCGGCTGGAGATGGCGATCGTGTGTGAATGTGTGTACTCTCGTTTTCTGACAAAGGCTATGGCCAAAAATGTTGTTGTGAGAGTGTGGTTGTCTTTTCTATGTGCCTGTCAGCAGCTCAGTGATCATCTTTATGGTGAGTTGCTACATATTCTTACTGGTAGTGATTCTCAGAGTATTCGTGCAAGCTATCTGTTACATGGATTGATCATCACAATCACATTCCATCGACAGGGTGTCTGTGACAAGTGAATACCTGGCCACGCAGGTGGACTTCAATGACGAGTCAAAACTGCAGGCCATTTCTTTAGATATCTCTTAACAGATTGGGCCTGCTGATCTGAAGCCCATTGTTTCTCACAAGTGTGCAGGCCCTGCCCATTAGATCTAGTCTCACAGATCTGCCTGCAGGCTGGGTCTGTTTGTGTTGCATAATGCAGCGGATTTTGGTGGTTTATCTGTGGACCCAGGACTGCAGTGCTCCTCGCTAGGCCATAGGCCAAGGGCATTGGATTTCAGGAATAGTGACAGTCTCACTGCAAGTGCATTCTACAGTGCAGCATTTTATAGACTATTTATTCTAGTACATTTTTGACACTTCGAAAGTAGTTCATAAATTAGAAAGTATGGACGATAAGAAGAAGAAAATTCTGCCAGTTTGTAAGCTATATGCTCCTTTATTTCATGAAAGAAAAGTCACATAATACCTGTAAAATAGACATAACACAATGGGTAATAACAAACAATAATGAGCGTAGTAAAAACCAACCTTTTATTGAGTCACCTACTGTGTTGGTTTACGCAACTATTCCCCACCTTACACACTACTTTCAAGAGGTGTACTTCTTTCTGAGGTTATTTCTGAAATCAGTGAAGGTATCATTTCAAGAGATCTTGATGTTAGTCCCAGGATTTCTACTCAACCTTTTAGAAATACAAAACTCTTTGCATTTGTGTCAGTTTATGTCTTTACTTCCCCTTGAGATCTCAAAATTTGTCAGGGAAAAATGCTAAAACTTAGCTGGTAATCAGGGAAATGTCATTGAATTTCACTTGGGTTAACGTGTGGAACCCTGTTAAGTCACCAGGGAACTGTGAAACACTTCTTTAGATTTGTTGCTGAAAAAGATGTCAACTATATGGGGGAAACTGTCACAGTCTGCAGAATGAGTTACCAATGTGTAAATTCATAGTTAAATTTCTTCATGCAGTTCCTTTCAAAGAAAAAAGAGTATGTCGTGTAATACACTACGATGACCAATTGAGAACTAAAGATAAAAAACTGGAAATAATCTCAGGTCACAACTAAACTGGAGGGGCCGCAATCAACATTCACTTGTTTCTGGCACACACAATTACTTTTTCCTCAGTACTTACCTGTTGGGGACAACTTCATGTATACGCTGCATGTCTTCATAGTGTGTGGTGGATTGTATTGTTTGTACCACTGTGTTTTCCTCTTTTCTGTTCCTTTAGCAAATCCTCTGTGGAGGAGGAAAACTGTTGCAGTGAATGCACTTTGTGGTATGTGTAGAAAATGTAGTATGTATTTCCTCATCAGTTGAAGTAGTTGAGTGTGCTTGGATACTGTAGTGTTGATTATAGGTGGCACAAAGCAGATACTAAAAATGTTGTGTTAAGAAGTGCCAGTGATAGTTTCCAGAGCATATAAATTTTACTAGGGAGGGTCAGGAGCAGAATCATTGGACCAGTGAAGCAATCTCTGCTGCAGTTATGAGGTTAGGCAAAGGCTGGAGTGTGAGGCATATGACACAGTACCATTTCAGAATTCCCATTGTAAGTCTCTCTGTAATGTGAGGCACTTCTCTCGTAGCATCTAGCAGTTTGTGTTGTTATTGTAATGCTGTCAGTCTTATCTAATGAACCAATGGGAGCACTGTGGTCTTTTATAAAACCTACCTGCTAAGAATGCCAGACTGACAAGTGATATTGAGGATTTGCTTGAACAATTTTTTTTTTGTTTTTTTTTTTTTTTTTTTTTTTTTTGTTTTTTTGTAAGGGTAAATTGAAATTCTGCAACATTTGTTCTGTGAATCTCAGCCTCCCACTTGTTTTCCTGTTGCAACTTCATGTGTACAGAATGATTGCTCCTTAATATTTTAAGGTTATTGTTTCCAGTCATATATCACCAGTAGTGTAATAAAACCAGTAATGGCTCTATATATTTATGTAATATTCTGAATTTATAAATAGTCGGCACGTGTTCCTAGAATAGCTTGAGGTGTACTGCATCAGGAACACAAATTCCAAACTCGGACAAATCATTGTAGATTTTTAAGACTATCAAATAATCTGAAAATCCTGTTTGTCAAAATGTACAAAAAGGGAAAACTGTCAAATGTTCATCTTGAAAATTTTTGTTCTTCAAACAAGAGCAATAAAACAAGCTTGAGAGAGAACTGGCACACTGTTCATAGAGGTTGGCACCTACTTGTGGCCAAATGATTAGGAACACTGTATAGTAGTAAATTTGTGTAACATAGATGTTTATTACTGTCGTATTCTAAAACTTTACGTGGATGTGTGTAAAAATAACACAGCAATATCTTTTAAAAGGTTGTATCTAATTGGATTCTAAGGTTAATTCTGTTCTTGAATTTTTTCCTTTGTCTGGTTCTAATAGGTGGTAAATTTGAACAGTGGGAGGGGGGATTATTCCAACAGGTTCCAGCAGCACACTGAAGAATATCTCTCATTCCAAGGTTAGAGAAGCAGACTATAATATATACTTTATGGGTTCACATAATGAAATTGAAGATTTTTAAAGTAAACAGTTCTGCAATGTTGGCACACTTGGCTGCATTGTCATTTAGTTTACACAAAATATCATCTTAAATATAGGAAAATTACGTAATACTATTAAGGCTATTGATATGCAAAATTGTTTAGTTACAGAATCTGAAGCCCGAAAGCAAATACAGTTTTGCTATTCAATTTTGATCATTCTGCTAAAAACCATAGAGCTTTAAAAGAAACCTTACTTTCTGTTAGTCACAGATATTGTTAACAGGTATTAAACTTTCAGCTATCAACCACCAAGTACTGCTTTTGAAACTAAAGTAACAGTGTAATCACATTTGAAAAGTGATTTTAATTATTAGACAATTATTTATTATGTCAGCACATAAGTAATGTGAATAAGTTGACACTTGCTGCCTTAACTTTCCTGATAGTGTTTTTTGCTACTGTTGACGTTATTCAGCAAAACAATTTCACAAATAAAGTTTTTATGCAGGTGAAGCTGCTACAATTTCTGCTGCCACCAAACCAAACTCAGGCCACAAGTGCTGTTCTGGAGAGAATCCTGTGGCCTTAGAATATCGAAGAAACATGAGATCATTAATTGAACAGTTGGTTGGAGTTTTAAAGACAAATCCTGGGGCTAAACCCAGTACTGTACCCTTGGGTAAGTGTGTCTTATGTGTGGTACTCTGTAGCTCTTCAATTTATTAGGTTTTGTAAACTTCATTAAGTAGCTTCTGAATGTAAATAGTGCCAGAACTGTTTGCATCTTGATCTGATAATGTACAAATTTTATTCACTTCTGTGGACTTGAAAACATTGTTCAAGCAGCACAAGAAATGTATACTTTCAAAAACCAGTTCATTAACACATATAGTGTGTCTGTGTCGGGTTGGGAGAGGTGTATTCTAAAGTAATTCCCCACCTCTGTTAAGATTTGTTCAGTAATGCAAGACTATTTCTACAAACTGTTAAACCAAACTTCATTAGGGAGGAAATGTGCTGAGAGGCTGACAGGCTGCCCAGCAGTTCAGAGAGGTTCAAAAGATGTTGAGAGGACAACACTTACTACCCTTATTATGCAGTTTTGTGCAACAGTAACTTAACTTCAGTATATGGTGCAATAAGACCAAAGCAAATGACCATCTCTTTCAGGGTATAAAAAAATGCCTTATCTGGGTTTATTTGAGCAACATCCGATCAGTGCTATCTAATGTGGTACAAGAAAGGTAGTATGCTACTCAAAACAGTGAGGAATTCCATAGTGCAGTGGGCATTCCACTCTGGAGCTACTCACTGTTGTTTAGTTAAGACCTACAAATGCATCTGGCCCATTAAAAGTATTGCAGGAGTAACTTCCAGTTGTTATCATCGTGGACAAATATTAGTTAATTTAGAAAGATCCATTTCCGTTGTACTAATATTTATTCAAACCCTGATCTGTTTTGAGATTTTAAAATCCCATCTCCAGGTGTTTAAAATTAACACACATGTGGTCAGGCCATTCAGTGCAAGAGCCCCAACCACAGCATGTCTGTAGAAACTGTCCACCGCTGGGCAGCCCCTTGGTAGGAAAGCCAGGAAGGCAGCTGCCCAGCAGTGGACAGTTTCTGCCGACGTGTGGTGGTTGGGGCTCTTGCATTGACTGGCCTGACTGCATGTGTGTTAATTTTAAACACCTGGAGATGGGATTTTAAAATCTTTCAACTGGTCTTGGTTCGAATGAGTATTAGAAGTGGGTGTCTCTCTAAATTATCGTAACTCTCAGTTTGGGATGTCCTAAGTACCAAATCTTATGAAATATTCAGCGTGTAGATTTCCTTCAGATGTTGAGCCTCCAGAAACAGTAACATTATAGTTACGAGTGGAAGAGGAACATGGAATAAAAGCTTCAACCCACGCTCTTGAAGTGTATAGACGTGGGTGCTCATAATCTGTGAAAGTAACAAATTGACAATGTGGACTTGATTTCAGGAGGCTAAATTCTATATACTTGCTGAGGGAAACTAATTAGTTTTAGGAAGTGGAAAGATTGGTCAAAAAGATCCAACTAAATGTGTCAGATTTGTTACGAGGTGGAGGGGTAGAGGGATGGAGGTGACGTTTTATAAACGTAAAGGCAAGTTACTCTAGAAGTGATAAAGAGTGAAAGGTGCAATTAAAGACCAATAACATCTGTTCCTGCAGATGGCTGCATTAGTGAAGACAGCTAACTTCACTGAACAGGGTGGAAGTTGTAGAATTTTGCAGCATCTTTCCCAGAACCAATCAGTCCTCTAGTTTGGAGCCAAGTTTTGAACAAGGGGCTCAAGAGTCTGGGTTGATATTGGCTAAGGATTTCTCAACGTACACTGTCGAGTGGAGAATTGTGGGACCCGTTGATAGAGTAGGGGTTAAATACACACAGGAAGTGGGCACTAGGTCAGCAGAGTAAATGTGGCATGCCTAGGTGGTTATTTTTAAGGTTAGGGAAATCTGTCTACAGGGCTAACAGTATACTCTGATTTCAGGCACGAAGAATACCATCCCCACTAATTAATTAGAATAGCACTTCTTGCGGCACACTGAAGAAAGAAAATCGTAATATAATTACATGTAACTGCAGGAGTGTCCAGGGAAAAGTCCCAGAACTATTATCGCTTATGAATGTTAACAGTACCCAGATAATACTAGGTATAGTACTGGTCACATTATAATATTAAATATTTCAGCTTATTGGGTATAGTATGGGAGAAGCAAGTGCTTACAGCAGGTCGCAAGGCCAGGGAATAGAGTGGAAGTGCTGTAAATGCCTCATCTGAAAATAACTGGAGCAATTAATCGGAGAACCAAATCGTGAGAAGTGCGTATTACATCTCCTGGTCATCAACAGACCCCAACTTTGACTGTTTATGTAGAACGGGGAATCTGTGATCATAAGGCCTTCACAGCATCTCAGAATGACTGCTGATAGGAATATGGAAAAAAGATTTTGCTGAGCAAAGAGATTATCTAAATAGCCAGCATGAAAATTTAATCCCCAGCATTGACAATGTTGATCAATGGACAGAGTTTGAAAGAATCATAAATACTATTTAGACAGGTGTATGCCGAGCAGAGCAGAGCTTTGAGGGGTGTGAAAGACCCACTGTGGTTAGTCGGCTGTGTCTGAAAGCTGTACAAAAAATAGAGATTCATAGCGAATTCAATTGTAACCAAAGCCTTACAGACAGACGAACTGACTGAAGCCAAAATTAACATAAGGAGAGCAATGCGTGTAGGGTTCAGTGTATCTGGAAGTAAATTTCTATCCACTGACTTTACAGAACAATGTAAGCGGGGTGCTCTCTGCTTAAATCAGTAAAGAGATAAAAGCTATCTGTCAGCACAGTGACTGTTTACGGCATCAAAATGGAGGATGCAGAGGATGGACATACTAAAGCCTTTTTATAAACTGTTTTACTGAGGAAGATTACTCTTTAGTTCGTCCTTTAAATCTTCACAGAAACACAATGCTAACCGATCTCGAAATAATCGTGGAATAGAAAAACAGCTTAAATGCTCAAAAGAGGAAAAGCCACTGGACATAATGGGATACCAATATGATTCTGCTTAGACTGTGAAGAAGTACTTGCTTGTCTTCTAGCAGCAGTGTACTGTAGATCACTGGTGGAGTGAAGTGTTACCAATGATTGGAAAAAGTGCACATTATTCCAGGTTTCAGGAAGGGTTGTAGAAAAGATGAACAGAAGTATAGGCCTATATATCTAATGTCTACCTGCTGCGGAACATGTGTGATGGTCACGTGTTAGGGCATCTGTGGAGATAAAAAATGACCTGTAGGAATAAAGTTGATGCTGTGTTCCTTGAGTTCTGGAAGGCAATCGATAGTTCGGTACCACTGCCAGTTAAAAGTAATTATGTAGAGAACAGCAGTCCAGCTGTATGGCAGAATAGAAGAGCTTCTAGCAAACTGAATACAGCATCTTCACCCCCCTGCGAGTCTGGCGGTTAGGATAGGGCCGAGGTATTCCTGCCTGTCGTAAGAGGAAACTAGAAGGGGTCTCTCACCTTTTTGACCTTTATGTGATGGTCCCCTTTAGGGTTTGACCTCCATTTTTCAAAATTTTCCCAAAGAGCGAGCCAATTGGGGAAGGGCACTTTACGTGGTGCATCGCGTCCATCATGCGCTGAGACCTATTGCATCCTTCATTGACTTGGATTGCACTCTTGCTCATTCTCCAACTGTTGGACAAGGTCACCCTCCTGAGTGTGTATCTTTCCGTCAACTGTGCAGTATCGTTTCCTACGCTGACGGTGATAATGGACTTGATTGATTGCTTGGTTGTGGACCTGATATCAAGCACGGTAGTCAGTCCGTTGTGGTAGGGCCGCCATGTACCCTGTTGGTTGTAGCCTCGTTTAAAGCCCACCTTGGCAGGCGTCCGTGGGCCTGACGCTGGGGCAGTGACAGGAAGATGGGGAAGTCATCACTGCCACACAGGTCATTATGTGCTCTGCAGTGGATAGATGGGAGAAGTCCTGGGCTGCAAATTGATAAATCAATGGCCGAGTAACTACCATGAGCCCCACTGAAATGTGTGGCAGCCCTGAGGCAGAGGTAGAGTTGGGACAGTAAATTTTCAACATCTCTGCCTCAGCCAGTAAGCACAGTGCAACCACAGAAGGGGTTATGGGCATTAAAATCTCCCAAAAGTAGGAAAGGTCTAGGTACTTGATCAATCAGTGCAGCTAATACATTCAGGGGTACTGCACCATCTGGAGGAAGATATACATTGCAGACAGTTATTTGTTGTGTCGTCCTTATTCTGACAGCCACAGCTTCAAGAGGGGTTTGAAGGGGCACAGTTTCACTACAGACTACGTTTAGGACATAAACGCAAACTCCACCTGACACTGTTATAGTCGCTACAGTTTCTGTAATATCCCTTCTAGCTGTGGAGGGCAGGGGTCCCAATTGCCAGGAACTAGGTTTCCTGGAGGGCAATGGAGACAGCAGGTGCAAAGCTTAACAGTTGCCGTAGCTCAGCCAGGTGGTGGAAAAAACCGCCAGAATTCCACTGGAGGACGACTTTGTCATTACACTGGAAGGCATGGAACATTCAATGAGGCGTCAACTGCCTCAGGGTCACCTGCTGCCACCGACTTAGTGCCTGAGCAGCCTATATCCATTGTATCTGTGGGTCCAGCGAGATCTAGGTCCTCAGCAGATTGCAGCTTTTGGGTAGCTGTGATGTGGGTGCCACTGCAATTCCCTTAGTCTTGAGGATCTTCTTTTTGGATTTCTCTCACTGCTCCATGGGTTTCCCTGTCTAGGAGGACTTCACTGATTCAGTCTCCAAGACTGAGGATGAGCGTGAAGCCCTACGACCAGCTGCTTTTGGGCTCTTCAGCCACTGGCAGGTGTCATATTTTCCACAAGCAGAAACCTGGCAAGGGAGCGACCCAAGGGACCCCTTCCTAGCGAGAGGAGCCGAAGAAGACTTATGCTTCTCCGCCACAGAAGTGGGGACTGATATCCCCGATGGTTGGGAGGTGTTGCTCCTGCAGTAGGTGGTGCAGGAGCAATAGGGAGGGAAGTGCTGACTGCCCGCCACGACCCCCCCCCCCCCCATCCAGGGGGCACATGCAGTCTTGCAGCTCTGAGAGGTGACTGGGGTTGGCGGAGCTGATGGCACTAGAACTGTTGTAATGGCAGCTTAAGACGATGTCATATGTACAGGATTTAGACATTCAAATTTCCTCTTAGCCTTAGTGTAGGTCAGTCGGTCCAGGGTCTTTTACTCCATAATTTTCCTTTCTTTTTGGAGAATCCTGCAGCCTGGCGAGCACGGTGAATGGTGCTCTCTGCAGCTGACACAGGTGGGAGGCGGAGCACAGAGAGTAATGGGATATGACGGGCATCCACAATCCCAACAGGTGACACTGGAAGTACAGCGGGAAGACATATGGCCGAACTTCCAGCATTTAAAGCACCGCATTGGGGGAAGGATATAGGGCTTTACATCACAGTGGTAGACTATCACCTTGTCCTTCTCAGGTAATGTATCACCCTCAAAGGCCAAGATGAAGGCACCGATGGCAACCTTATTATCCCTCGGACCCCGGTGGACACGCCAAATGGAATTTACACCTCACCGCTCTAAATTGGCGCGCAGCTAATCGTCAGACTGCAAAAGAAGGCCCCAGTGAAATATGATACCCTGGACCATATTTAAGCTCTTATGGGGCATGATGGTTACAGAAACACCCCCAGCTTGTCACAAGTGAGTAACGCCCATGACTGGGCAGAGTATGCTGTTTTGATAAAGACAACCCAGATCTCATTTTGGGCAAGCCTTCCACCATTGTTAACCTTGGCCTTCATTCTCTTCCTAAGGACACTACTCCAGTCTCGGTCTATCATCTTCAGTTTCACGACCTTTGCATGGAACTTCGCGATAGTACCTCTGTATACACTGATGGTTCTCGGACTGCCTATGGTGTTGGGTGTGCTTTCGTTATTGGCACCAGTGTCGTTCAATATCGGCTTCGGCACACTGCTTGGTATTTGCAGCAGAGCTGTTCGGCTTGTATCATGCCATGGAGTACATTCGGTGACACAGCCTTTTCAATTGTGTCCTCTGCTCAGACTCACTCAGCGCCCTTCAAAGTCTATGTGCACTGTACACCGCCTATCCCTTAGTGCAGGGGGTGCGGGAAAACTGTCATTTGCTCACTCCTGTGATGTTTCTGTGGGTTCCTGGTCACGTCGTTCTGCTAGGAAACGAGGCTGCTATGCTGCTGCCAAGGCTGCAGTCCTTGTACATCAGCCCGCGAGTACCTATTTTCCCCTCCGATGATCTGTGTGTTGCCGCCTGTCAGGCGCCAATGGTCCTCCCTTCATGGGAATAAGCTCAGCCTTATTAAGCCTCCCCCAGTGGCTTGGACGACCTCCTCTTGGCACTCCTGCTGGTAGGAGGTCACTTTAACTAGGCTGCGTATTGGGCACTGCCTTTTCAGCCATCGTTTGCTAAGTGGTGCTACCCCACCATTTTGTACAAGTTGCACCCAAGTTTTAACTGTCCGCCACTTCCTGACGGAATGCCTATTTTTTAACCGTTTACGTTCCCGCTTGGGTTTTCCATCTGAGTTATCGGCAAATGACGTGCGGGCTGTCTACCACATTTTACTTTTTATCTGCCAAAGCAATATGGCGAAGGCCATTTAATTTTTAGGTTTGGAGTTCACTTTCTGTATGGTGCCTTTTTAGCCCTTTTTCCATGTACCTGTTTTTAGGTGTATCTTATTATGTCAATTGGGACTGACGTATAGTTGTTCCTTAACTCCTCTCTTCTTCGTGTTCTTTGTTTTGACATGGGTGCGTGTGACCCCAGTAGTTTTTTGTGCCCTAAAGCAAAGCAAAACACAGTTGCCCACATTAAAGCTCACAGAGACAATTTTAGATGTGCAACACAGCACACGCTCCAATGCTTTCTTGAGTGCACTGAGAGGGAGGTGGGGCTTTTTGAACTCTTCTTGGAGGATGGATCAGTCATTTGTCCCATTATTCTGTCCACCACAGCATTTGGTAAGTAATATTCACACTTGTCTTCATAATCATTCATGGATGTGTATAGTCTTCAACCCGCTCCAGTTCCATAACGATTGGAATTCGGGCACACGTTCATAGGACTTTGTTTATTTTCACACGTAGAATCACCTCACAAATTGTGACATTCCTCTAGAATCAGCCTGTATATTTTCTTTGCTTGAATGTTTGTAGAAGCCTAGTTCATGGCATCAGAAGTAGTTAAAGCACCTTAATATTTCCTTTTCATGGGTTGACTGATGATCAGAATACTTACTTGCTGCGACAACATTGGGTAAGAAAATGTGCCACAAGAGCTGAAAGCAGGAGGTAAGAATGAAGAGGAAAATTCAACCAATGGGATACAATGTGTGTTTATTATTCCTCTGTGTCTATAGAGTTCTTGTCTTTTGTCATTCTAAGTACAAGAATTTTATTCATGAGATTTTCTACCACAAAGGCCTTTAAAGATGTTATGATCATGGTTGCAAAATTGGAACTTGAGTAACAAGAAAAATCAGAAGACAGTTGCATGCAGGAATAAGTGTGTAAAATTATTCAAAATTACAATAACATTTCCACAAAAGATGAAGCTTTAAAAACAATTAGTTTTACAGATTATTACCAGAGAATATAAAAATAGCCAATTGCTATCAAGTTGTTTCTTATGCAAACCCGTACCCCTGCAAATTTTTCTTAGGGTAAAAGAGGCAGTAGTGAAGATACGAAACATTTCGTACCACTTTTGAATGGTACAAGTTGACGGTTACATTCTTTCCCAACTACAAATTGTTTCAGGTTGCCTAGCTGCAAGATGGAGCAGAATTTTGCACAAAATCTTTTTTGTGAAATGGAACAAGATAGTGTGTATGGGAAAGAAAATTTTACTTTTGGCATGTAGGTAACAGTCACCCTCATGTGGGTACGTCCAGCATTACAGTCTTGTGCGATGGAATGTTGTGATAGAATGTCAGTCACTGAAAGCCACGAGAGAAGAGGTCTAAAATAGTGCCATTGTTAAAGGAAGCAGTGTAGCATGTGAGTTTGAACTATTGAAACAAAAACCTTTCTTAAAGATTTTGGTTCATTCAGGGTTTGCTAAAGAAAAGTGATGAATCCAGGTAAGAGGTATCTTACAAAGGGGTAAATGGCTACTAGGGTATTAAATGTGAACATAGCAAGAAGTGCCTGCATCTCTGTGTGCAGCCTTAAGAGACAATAGAGGCTTCCTGTTACAATGGTTGCTGGTTCCCATTCCTGGCACGTGGAGGGCCTCAAATTTTGTCAAACATGTTTAACTTGATCCTATTGTACAGTGAAAGCAGGTATCATTGTACATAATAACTTTTATCTGATACTATAAATGTGGGTGGACTCCAAATAATGGAGTTGGGTCTGAGGAAATGAGTTGTCTTAAAGCTTAGTTTTTAGTATGGTTTGTGCCTATCGATTGAATGCCAAGGCTGTGGGCTTCACTGTTACCTTTACTACTCTTGTTACATATTAAATTAGTGATTACAGTTGGGGGTTTGCATTGTTCAGTGATATGCAGAGTGCAAAACCAAATTTTATGATGTGAGAGAAAATGGAGAATCCTTCAAATTGATGTAATAACTACATTGAGGAGTTGCCATCTTTTGGCCATACCTTAAGACATTGCTGAGCCATGTGTGATGGGGTATTTGTAAATGTTCCTTGAAGAATGACACACACAATGGTTTTGCATCTACAACTGATCGTACCTCACTGACCATGTCTGAGTTTTTCTGAGTACGTTGCTTCTCTTGATTTTCCAGCAACCACAAGGATTGATGCTCTGTGCATTTGCTTAAAAACGGTGTAGAGGGAGGTTGCCCAAAACATACCTAGAATCTAAATAATTGCATGTCTTACCATTTGGGGGTTCAGACTGCATGCAGTGAGGGCTTCACGCTGTACAGGTACATGGTTTCATTTAAATGTCTCTTTCCCAAGTGTGTGTTCTTGATGCAGACTTACTGTGCATGTACTGACTCACTAAATGGATGCTAAAGTTGCCCAACATTGAAAGGGTTGCACCAAGTTGAGTGATTGACAATGTTCATTAGCATCAAAAGCATCAGCACTTTCTTCACTGTGGAGAGGGGATTTTCTTCTTCTTCTTCCCAAGATTCCACACCAGTGATCTGTATGGTATGGTGGCAGTAAGAGGGGAACAGTTTTCCTATAAAAATTTGGTAATGAAATAAACATGAGAAAATTTGTGCTTCTCAGTGCCAAAACGTTTGTTCCTTATGCAATTGCACAAAGTCTCACAGTAATAGTTGCACAGTAGTGCACGTACACAATAATACTCGTGAAGCTTCCATTCACAGTGTAATATGTATGAATACATGTTTCGTCTAAATGAATCACTGGTTGCTTCCTATGGTAAATTTTTTTAAAGAAATCTGATGTAGTATGCCATTTCTGCAAGTGTGTCCTCTTGTTCACAAGACTTGTTAGCTAATCTATTAATATCAGTGAAATTTCATCGTGCACATTTTGCTTCATCTGTTTTAGTGCAGACAGGTGAATCCCATTACATTTGACATATTGTTTCTCCGTTCATCTCTACACCATTGACTTAGTTAACTATCACTTGCCAACATGTGCTAGGGCATGCCATCTCCTTTGTCCTTGTTACCCCTTTATGAACATGGCTGCAGCTACCTTTATTTATTATTATTATTACTATTATTATTATTTATTATTATTATTATTATTATTAATATTATATAAAGTAACATTCTGAACCTTAATAATATGTGTTGCTTGGTTAACAGATGAGACAACAGATCCTGCATCTCACCCATTTGTGTGGATTAGTAAATGGGTTGATTATTCAGATAAATATGGTTTTGGCTATCAGCTGTCTGATGATAGTGTCTGTGTTATGTTCAACGATTACACGAAGTTGAGCTTGCATCCCAACCGAAAGTAAGTATAGTACAAAGATATTTGCATGTAAACCAGTTTGTTAAATAAGATAGGCTCTCACTTTAACTTTTTTCCATTCGTTGATCCTTGATTATAGGGCAATCTTCATTACAGCATGTTCTTGGCATTCACACAAATTTGTAGACGTGTCTGTCTGTTTTGTAACCATACCATTTCTGCTCACTCAACTCTTTAATTTCATTTTTTTTATTTTCTAATTTTGGGCTGAAAAGCCTACAAATGCATTACATACAGTTTAGCTATTTCAATTTTGCTGAAATGAAGTTTGGCCCAGATAGGGAACTAGATCAGTTTCATTCCTTTCTGTGCAAAGGCTGCATAAAGATTTAACAAACAAATGCAGTCAGTGTCTTCAGACTTTTACAGAGATGCATGTTCAGTTTTGATGTCATGTTGTTCTGTTAGTTTCCTTGCAGGTAACAAGTATTTGTTTCTTCAGGCATTGAGTACTGATAGTTAAATTTTACGGTGTATAGAAAGTACACAGTATTGAGCTTGGAAGCAGATAATAAAGTTCCATGAGAAAAAGAATATACTTGATTCACTAACAAAAAAATTTTGTGGAAGCTTCATACATAAGGATAAAAATGTGAAGTTGTTGTAGTAGTGTATTTAGTGGTGTAATCTTAGCTAGGCATTTCGCTGACACACTGCAGTGTATTGCAAGTAGAGGTGCTGCTCATTCTCCGAACACTAATAAATTTCTGAAATCCCTCTTCTGATTTGGGATGCACTAGTAAACCCCAAATTCTTAAAAGAATTGAACCTCCATGTACAAAACAGTTCCAAACTTCTGATTGCTTTACAAATGAATAAATGGGTTAAATACTTGCCAATAAGGATGTAAGTGAGGAAAAGGTTTAGAAATACATTTTGAAGTTCATTGGAAGTCACAAAGTACTTTCATCGTGAAACACTGGATGAGTTTAGGCAGGGAATTTGCACTCCATTTTAAGGAAAGCTAGTTCTTTTTCACATCTCAGTGTTTCACTTCCTGCCTGCCGTACAGTGATAAAGTTTTGCAGGTACATTTCTTGGTATATATGGGAACTGTCGGCAGAAAATGTTGCAAGTACAGTTAGTTGTAAAGAAGTAATAACTTAAAATGTCAGGCCTAGTGATGAAGTTACACTGCACGAACAGAGAAAATGTAAGTGATGAACTTTTTCCTTTCATCATTTTGTGGATGGTGTCAGCAAGAAAAAGTTTTCTAAAGGTTGGAGTATACTCACCAGAGCAATGGTGAGTCCATTGGTTTGCTCCAGGGGGTATCTTGAGTGGCTACTCTAACACACACAATATTAGCTCACTTTATTACAATATAGATAGAAATTACTGAACTTTGCACTCCGTTTCCACAGGAATCCAATAGTGTTGAAAAGTTTTTCTGAACATTGACTTATCACTTGGTACAGACAAATTACAAATCTGTCATTCAGAGTATATTTAACAACTGCTTTCACTTCTAGTTCTGTACAAGACAGTAATTACACAGCTAGTGTACTAGGCTATGCTGTTCCCTTTCTCAATAAACATTGACGGGGCAGAGTAGTACTGCGCTAGGCTGTAATTAGAGGGCGGTGTAGCAACACTTGCAAGGCTGTGGCTATGTGTGGTTGTGTTGCAAGGTATCAGCCTTTGTTTGGCACCTCACAAAAGTTTGTTGGAAATTATGTGGTCTCATTCTCAAATAAAGTAAAACCACAGTAATCTGGCAGTCTAGCATGTTCAGTAGTTTGGCATCGCTCTGTACGTACTCAACAGTTCAGACACGCTCGGCAGTGGTCAACAATTAAGTCATGTAGTACGAATAGTCATTCTAGTCACATCTCGAACAATTTCTGTTGTGCACCAATTGTGTACAGCGATTAAAAAGTGATGTTTCAAAGTGTAATTATGATTAATGCTGCTGTCGCAAGTAGAGTAGTTATGTAGAAATAAGGTTATGGAAGAATATAATGTTGATTCTTGAACAATAAGAGATTTTTTGAAAAAAGGTTAACTTCGAAGGTTCGCCTCATAGACAGGTGCAGTAAAAGACATTGGATCACAAAAAGCTTTGAAAAAGGCCAAAATAGATCAGCTGCATAAAATTTTGTGCAAGTGTTTCTATTCCAATAGATCTGAAAGACTACTTCATTGTTAGCAAGTGCAAAAGGCAAAGAGCTTTTAATAGAGTTAAAAAATTTATTGGAATTTGTGGAGCTTATTCCAATGCATGGATGACATTGGAATTGTGCAGGGGCTGGTTTTTAGCCTACTCTCCATTGTCCAAATTGATCTCGGGGAACATATTTGCCACTCGCCTTCAGCAAATGCTACTTCCCTGATTCAACCAATGGATTGGGGAGTAATTCAGAATTTAAAGTTTCTTTACAGAGCTTCTTTCCAGGAGCTTATCAATTCAGACTGTTCAGTGGTCTTCCTTTAACTTGAGTATCAAAGGTCCTATTTCTGGAACATCTTTGGTGTGGAATGAAGTAAGTCTTTTACTCGTAGGAAATCCTGGTGAAAACTCTGACCAAAAGCCTATGAAGAAACAGACTTCACTATTCCAAATGAAGGTAATGCTGTTATATGGTTAAATGTTCATCAAAATGAAATGAGAAATTTGTCACAAGATGAAATTTTGGACTGGATAGACTTTGACAGTCACAACCTCCTGCTGCTGTTTTGTCTTCAGTCCATACTGTTTGATTCAGCTCTCCATGTTACTCTATAATGTGCAAGCCTCTTTCTCTCCAAATAACTACTGCAACTTACCTCTTTCTGTATCTCCTTACTGTGTTCATCACTTGGTCTCACCGTAAGATTTTTACCCCTCGCACTTACCTCCAGTACTAAACTGGTGATCTCTTAATATCTCCTCTCAACTAATCCCTTAATCAGGTAAAGTTGTCACATATTTCTTGTTTCCCCAATTATATTCAGTACTGCCTCATTCATTATTGATCTACCCATCCAATCTTCAGCATTATTCTGTAGCACCACATGTCGAAAACTTTTTTTGATCTAAACTGTTTATCGTCCATGTTTCACTTCCATACATGGCTATGGTACGGACAAATACTGTCAAAGACTTCTTGATTCTTAAATCTTCAGTCAGTGTTAACAAATTTCTCTTCTTCAGAAATGCTACCTACATTTAATATCCCCTCTACTTTGGCTTTGATCAGTTATGTTGCTGCAAAACTCGTCTACTACTTCATCTAATTTCCTAACCTGATTCCCATTGCATAACCTGATTTGACTAATTTCCATTATCCTTCTTTTGCGTATGTTAATCTTACATCCTTCTTTCAAGACACTGTCCATTCCATTCATCTGATTTTCCGAATCCTTTGCTGTCTCTGATGAAATTAAAATGTCATTGGCAAACAGTTCTTATTTCTTTTCCCTGAACTTTATTTCCTACTCTCCTATTACAAATTTTTCTTTTGTATCCTTTAATGCTTGTTCAGGGTACATGTTGAAAACATTGGGGATAGGCTACAACCCTGTCTCACTCCCTTTTCAATCACTACCTCCCTTTCATGCCCCTTTACTCTCACAACTGCCATCTGGTTTCTGTAGAAGTTGTAAATAGCCTTTTGCTTTGTGCATTTTACCCCTGCGACCTTCAGAATTTCAAAGAGAAAATTCCAGTCAACATTATCAAATGCTTTATCTGTACCAAACATTGGTCTACCTTTCCTTAACCTATCTTCTAAGATAAGTCATAGATTCAGTATTGTCTTGCTTGTTCCTACATTTCTCCAGAATCCAAACTGATCTTCCCCGAGGTTGGCTCCTACCAATTTTTCCATTTGTATGTAAACAAATTGTGTTAGTATTTAACAACCATGACTTAACAAACTGATGGTTTGTTAATTTTCACACATGCCAGCTACTGCTTTCTGTAGAAATTGAATTACTACATTCTTCTTGAAGTATGGGGGTATTTCGCCCGTCTCTTACATCTTGCACACCAGGTGGAAGAGTTTTTCATGACTCTCTCTCCCAAGGCTATTATTAGTTCTGATGGAATCTAGTCTACCCTGGGGCCTTGTTTTGACTCAGATCTTTCAGAGCTCTGTCAAATTCTCCTTGCAGTATCATCTCCCCCGCCTCATATTCATCTACATTCACTTCCCTTTGTATAATAATTCTTTAAATTCATATTCTTGAGGAAAAAAACCTTGTTTCACAAAGCGCGTAGCATCCAGCACACGTTGGTCTATCGATCATTCGTATGACTTTGAAACGTGTCCCTGTCGGTTTTTTGAACATTGTTGAACACATTCTAAGTTGATTTCCGAATGAATCATAAGTTGATTCGTGAATGCGTGCATAGTGTACGTGATGTGTCTGTCAGTGGAATCTTTGCCACATCTAGAAATAAACTTTCCTGCAGACAAAAGGGGCTATACGAGCTGAGTAGAGTAGAGCCGAAAGAAAGAAAGCCAACCACTGTCCGATTATGTGGTTGATTGGGTTTGCGAATGATGAGCGTTTTTATGATTACCACCAAAATCCATTGATTCAGACTACCAGGATGCGAATAAACGACTAATAGGAATAACAGGTACGAGAAATTATGTATTATCTTCTCAGTGTGTCCAAGAAAATGAAATTTTGACAGAAAATTTGTGGCCGGATCGATAAACTAGCAAGAGCCAGTTGTACAGTCTCTGGCTAGCAGCCGCTTTAAGGTCTATTCTGGAAGTAGCGCGGAAAACGCGTTGTATGAACACGTAAAAACGCCTAACCCGAGAATAATCTCAGGATAACTAAACTGGTGATTCTGGTAGAGTTAGTCAAGTTAACCGGCGAATAAGCTTTGACACTGGCAGGAATAGATACAGAATTAGTGATTACAACATTGTTTGTTTGAACGAGGAAGGAGAAGAAATGGTGAAATCACTTAAATTATGTAAGAATATGACGTTTCTAAATTCATATAAAAATTTCGCACTGCTACTTTTCGATCTCGTGCTTGAGAAACTGGAGCGTATGAATGAAGTGTAAAACTATTTTGTAACGTAAAGCTGTAGCGATAGCAAGATTAGAGAGAAAAAAATTCTAGGACCTAGGGATTGAAGAAATGTGTACTGTCTTGCTTGTCTCTTCTCTTTACTGGTTTTGTGTATCCTATACCTAATTTTATGTCACACAAGGTAGCAAGTTGTTAGCTAAGAGGGGATAAAAAGTTCAGATTTTCTGAAGAGTTTTTTTTTAAAGAAAAAAGAGTGCAGGATGTCAAACCCACCGACTGGAAGCAGGAGAGGCACCATAGGACATTTTACTTTCCACTGTCCTGAATATAGTTTGATGGCTTCCAGTACAAAATATACACGTTTCAATTCCACAGACCGAAATACAGTGACGTGCGATAGAAGAATGCTGTGTGAAGAGGTGTGGCGTTGCACTTTGGCACACTTAAGATCGAATAACATGTCTTACAATTCCTCGGACACGTATGTTTTATGTATCAGAGCCTTCAGAAAGATGTGTGCTACAAAATCAACGTTTTTTTGAAAATTCGATTTTTTTAAATTTTTTGACGTCCTATCTCAAACGGTCGATGGACGCCACTATCTACTATTGCCCCGGTTCGGAAACATCGTAGATACGGGTCTGATGTGCTGAGCAGTCTGAGTTATAATAGGGAAGCGGGTAGTCTTCACGGGACCCTTGTTTACAGTTAGTGACTTTGCTGTTTCCTCTTTGTCTACTGGACTCACATCAAATAAAAACAAAATTGATTTCTTTGACCCGGAGCTATCATGTGAATTAAAATACATTCACATAGTTACAGAAGGCTAAAATACATGATTAGTTTCAGATTTTATTTTATTTCCACCTTTCTGACAGTCAAGCATTAATTGCCATGCAAAACAATGAAGTTATTTTTATCGGTTTGCTGAAGAAATTTTCTTTTATTAATCTTTTCCGCTGAGGCAGTCAATATATTTGAAACAAAGGGTTTAATTTCAAACTATTGGCTAGTTTCAACTGTTCACTACATTTCAAGTGTACGTTTTCATCTTCTAGCACGTATGGCATTATGCCATAACAAAGAACCGGACATGAGATAACAAAGTACTGGTACCCAAGGAAATTTACATCCCGAAACCACATTGAAAAGTTTAATATCAGGTCGATGCCTACTTCACTGGGAATCTGGGACTCATTTAAAAATCAGCTCTTTGATGACGAGCCATGTAGAAGAATTTATGGCCCAGATCATCACACTTTTATGTCGTTATTAAAAAGTTTACTGGCATTTTTGTGTGATATCTCTTAAAATGTAATACGTGGATAAAAGACCAACATTATATGTGAAAGCTTAGCTTGTCTTGCAGCGTATGGGCCTTAGAGACCAATATTAGATGTGAAAGTGTTGTTTTTCTTGTAGCAACATTATATATATTAATTTAAACCATAAACTTTTCCTGTTCGTGTGTTCGCGCTACTGAACAGTGATGTTGTTATTGGCAGAAAGCGTTTCTAAAGAGGAGAAATTTGTTAACATCGAGTATAGACTCAAGTGTCAGGAAGTCTTTTCTGAAAGTATTTGTATGGAGTGTAGTCTTGTATGGAAGAGAAACATGATTGATAAATAGTTCAGGCAAGAAGAGAATAGAAGCTTTCGAAAGTGGTGCTACAGAGGAATGCTGAAGATTAGATGGGTAGATCACATAACTGAGGAGGTACTGAATAGAATTAGGGAAAAGAGGAGTTTGTGGCTCAACTTTACTAGAAGAAGGGACCGGTTGATAGGACATGTTCTGAGGCATCAAGGGATCACCAATTTAGTATTGGAGGGCAGCGTGGAGGGTAAAAATCGTAGAGGGAGACCAAGAGATGAATACACGAAGCAGATTCAGAAGGATGTAGGTTGCAGTAGGTACTGGGAGATGAAAAAGCTTGCACAGGATAGAGTAGCATGGAGAAATGAATCAAGCAAGTCGCGGGACTTAAGATAACAGCAGCAACAGGATGTATGCTATAAAGTTTCTTCATTTGTTCTACAAAATGCTGTTGTTAGAGATTTTTTATAACTTTGAAGGCACCAGAGAACACACGACAAAGAATCAGGCTATTCGCCCATTGTTTACCTTGTCTCTCTCACTCTGTCCACTACTATTTTTAGATTATGCTCAGTAATCCAGAAGTTTTGGTAGTATCACACCATCAAGGTCCCAGAGGTACTGGATTAGTGGGTTTCTGCTGTACTATGGTATTGAAATTCGGGTGTTTTTGCACTGTCTTTTACTCTGCCTCAACATATTTTCTAATGGTAATACTGTATTTATGTGAATCTAATGCACCCAGATTTTAAAAATTGTCAAAGAGAGTTTGTTGATACATCACTGGCTGGCTAAATTTAGTTTACACAGTGCTTGAGTATGTGAACACTCAGAATAATAATTATGACCCATTGTCAACTGACAGTTATTATTAAAAAACAACTCCTAACCTCACTGCTTATATCTTATGCGCACACCATAAATTACATGCATTCCTAAGCGTTATTCAATAATGTCATCATTACTGGGTATCCTTGGAGTCTGCATCAGATACATTTGATCTTTCCCGAACCCCGGAGGCATTCCAGAGCACATAACTTCACTGCCTCCAGAGTATTTAAAATATAGCATTTTTTGGATGATTTTACGATCTTGGGTGCCTGGATGCTTTTCCAGGCAGGTGAAACTGTGAATGGAGAGCAGAACATGTAATTTTTCCTGTCTGAGTCGGTTCACAGTTTGCTTCACAAAACCATTTTTCCTTCTCCTGAGCATAACCTTTGAAAGGCTTATTTATACTAACATTATTGAAGGTTTGTAACACAAAAGTCATTCCATTGTTACTGGCTATTGCATCATAAGTGAGATGACTGTGAAATGGAGTAAGACAAAGTATTGGTGACAGTTCCCATACTTTGAGCCAGTCAAGTATTATAGTCTGTCATGCATCCCTTCTCTAGATTTCAAACATCAGGAAACAACTTTGCATTTGTAGGGGTCTTGGGGGGTTGTTTTCCACTTGAAGATAAAGAACGGCAGAAGTTCGGGCCCATCCAATGTGTTTGACAGCATTACAGTAACACACTTTAACACCACGATGTTTTGATGGTAACCACTTTTGTCCCCTTCTCATCAGTTGTGTAATCATGTCATATCAAACCAAATTGGTGTCCCCTCAGTGTTGCCTATTTGACCCAAAATTCATGTCTTTTTGAAGTGTGATGGTATATCCATGAAACTCCTAAAGTTTCTTCTCAAAATCCTGTGGGGGATTTGACATGTTGTTGTACAGTGTCTTAGAGATAAGCCTACCTGTTTCATAAAGCAATCAACCCATTGATCACTAGCCTTTAACTGTTGCCTCAGTATATGAAGAACTGCAGCCATCTCTTTTGCTTTGTTTCTTATGGTGTCAGTTGTCACAGGTTCCCCATTCTTCCGTCTTTCACAGATGAATTCCAGAACTCCTACCTCAACACCAAGAAGACTTCCTTTTGCGAGGGCCACTGAATCTCTTTCAAGAAGCGATGGTTGCAAATAATGCCAATTTGTTCCTTCCATAACCAAATGTTACTCTCAGCTACATTGAACTCTTGTCCCACCCACCTGTTACCATATTTTTTAGCCCAAAAGTGACTTTATGTTTGAAAGTAATTTCACACAATGTTCTTTCTGCTTGCCTAAATTTAAACGACGTTGCAGGTGAACAACAGATTCATGTAATGAGCCACTGAATCGTATGTGCACCTCAGTTTTGAATACTGCATGTAGTAAAAAGGGTACATTAGATTTGTGTAAGTACGGTACTTATGTTATTGTGTTCAACTTTTACCCGTAAGGTAATACCACTTAATGAATAGATAAGACAGCATTCAGTCAGTAATTATACAAAATACTGAAAATAGTTTATGCAGTTCTTATGCTGCAATTGATACAGGGCTTTGGTGCTGGTTATAGGATAGTGTTTTACCAATATAGATTCCTTGTTAAAGTATATGGTGAAACATGTGGGTGAATAACTGTCGTCATAAGGTTTCTACTGTGAGACCACAGCAAGCAGAAGTGTGAAAATTATTAGAATCTACTAGAATTTTTGCAGAAAAAATGCAAGTTCATGTTAAATGTTGCATCATTATTTTGTGTGTGTGTTTCATCCTTAGAAGTGAATCAGTTCTGCTTGGCATACTTTCTATTAGAAGGGGCCAAATATTTTGTTTCTTCATCAGTGCTATATTTCTATGCGTTTCTTGACAAGTTTTGTCTTTCTTTCTTCAATATTTGCTCCACTAGTTTGTAATAGGGCTGATTTCTGGGCTGTTCCCAAGCCAGGACGAAGTTTTTCGCCATTTTCAGCCAAGTGTGTGCAACAGACATAGCCTTGATCACTTACTTTTTCATGTTGGAAAGTGACAAGTCAGAGAACCTTTAATTCAGCTGAGGCAGAATATTTTCCTAGGACTTCCTGTATTGCTGCTGCGTCATTCAACTTTCAGCTTGTAGTAATAAAAATTTGTTTGCTGAAAAGAGCACAAAGATTCCAGGTTTTAGATTAGATTGCTGTTTAGATGAATGCAAGAAGTCACTGAAGGAACATGATTTAGCATTTTCTGTTGTTTCGTCAGTGAGTTTTGTTTATTACTTCATCACACATCGCACAATGTTCTGTTGTATTGGTAGTTTTGTATCTACCATATATTCTACAGATTATTGTTTCTGATACTACAGTCTGATATTTCAGATATGTTAAATAATTTCCCGAGCTGTTCTTCATTTATAACTGTTGTTGTTATTGACAGTAATGTGTGGGCTGGTGGTAGAAACTCCGTGTTTTTTGCGATAAGATAAATATGTGCAAAACTATTGTTCAAACAGCAACAGCAGTAGTGATGGTAAGAGGTGTTTTAATATATCTATAACAGGAATCAGACTAAAATATCAAAAACTGTAACAATAATAATATCAATAAAAGAGGGTCATTTGTAATCAAAAAAATAAACAAAATCCATTGAATGTTGAGCAGAAGGTACTGAAACATGCTTAAGTAAATCAAAACCACTTACTTCCTACAAGAGTCGCCTTGTTTTTCTGCCTCAGTCTGTGAATTTACTGGACCATCTACTGTCCCATCCTTTAGGTGGTCATCCAGTTGTTTGTTCCCTTGTCTGTAGTCTTCTGTTCAGAAATTTTGGCTAGTCTTGTTAGGTCAACTCTTTCAACATGATCCTTGCAGTTTCTTGTCTTCATCCATTTATTTATGTCTGGTATTCCACACTACCTCTTACCGATACATTTCTTCTTTTGTTCCATGTGCTATCCCATGGATCTATCTTCATACATTCTTTTCCATTGCTGTCAACTTCAGTTCCATAATTTCTGTTTTTCCTTCATATGTTGTAACAGGACGCACCACTGTTTTATACATTTTTATTTTCAGCTCAGTTGCCTGATCTGAACAGGTCTCAGAAGGCCCAATGGTATTGACTGCCGTATCATCCTCAACTGGTACCAGTTGACATTAGGAATCTGTAAAATAGGTTTATTTACCTTTCCCCCATCATTCCCAAACTGATGCTTAATGTTATTAGCCTAGTTGAGTCTTTTACTAACCATTGCCTGTGTTAATTTGCCTTTTGTTCCTGGCTGATGTACCAGAAGACTAGCAATTGCTAGTACAGATGTGTACCTCAAGCTCATGAGGTAATGCTTCAAATCCTGATAATAAGCCTTCTGTGGATTTTGGCAAGTTACATGATTTTACATTCAATTTTAACCTTCAAGCACGTGTGCTGATTTTCGCAACATGAGGGGGCATGTGGAATACTTCACACATGTAAAGAATTACTGTCTTTGTGACCACAAGGTTAATGTGTATAAGCAAGATCACATTGTAATCTTAGTTTAATTAATGATGATTAAATAAACTTATGTGCTAAATCACTGTTTAATTAAACAATAATAAAATAACTTTCAATGAATCACACTGTTGCTGCATAAAGATGTTACCACACAGTAATGTCCCACCTCGAGCATTAAACAGTGCACTTGAATTGGACTGCAGTGTAATGCGTATTTAACTACTAATTATCTTGTACTGCCTCATTGTGGGGTTGTGCTGCTAGCTCATAATCTAGGCCATTTTATTGCACATTTCATATATTTCTTTTTCTCACCTGTTTCACTGCGAATTTTATATTGCTGCTGTTAACCTAGATGTTTGACAAGACAACTTGTCACTATGATAGCTGAAGCAATAATGAAGGAATAGATACAGGCTCACGATTGTAAAACGTCAGTGGAACTGTGCAAGACAATGTTATTTGTGGTTGGCGCACTTAATACACAGGTGCACCCGCTCGAGGTTTATGACTCGGTTTACTCTCCCATCTATGTCTTCCTTGATGTACAGAATATTCATGTCTGACTTAATTGATTTACTGACTTCTGTGAAATTTTTGGGCAGAAGTATATTTTTCTTGAGTGATTATTTTTAAGTAAGATTTCTACAACAAACAGCATTTTATGAGAAGTTCTACTTACTGTGTATGTATCCTCAAAAAGCTACAAGGGTATCTAAAATTCTGATATCTGTACAAAATACTAATGCAATTGTTGTTAATCTATTGAGACGTGCAGCACTTTTGAAAAGTGTGTACATCATATTTTTTGATGAAAGTAATTCAGTTTGGTATTGCTAAGTTTGTGTAAATGGTCATACAAAGAGCAATTGAATTGCTCATTGTTAGAAGCCTGATTTATATATAGATAATTCATAAAGACAATGGAGTTAAAAGATGCTGTAAGCATTTCAGTGCAGAACTAAAAATTTCCCCATGAATATACTGTTCTGGAATGAAAGAATGCCATAAAGTAAAAAACTGACACATAGTGGATTTGTATGTAATGCAGTTCATTGTATTACAGTCTGCACATAAGATTTCTATATGATTTACCCATACAACCTTCAAGCCTTTAAAACAGGAATCAGATGGTACAGAGGCCACTAAACTCCTCATTGAGCTTGTATTTTCATCATAAAACTCCCTATTAACAAATTTCTGGGTGCTCAGATATTTTTTCTTTAATTAGGTGTTTTAGCTAAAAGTATTCTAATGAAGTGTCTCATAGTCAGAAAACAGGTTTTCCAGCCCATATAATCGAAACTTCATGTCTTGGTCATAGCAACCTTTAAATGTATATTATACCACATTTCTCATTAACTAGACAGATAGTTGTAAAATCACTAAATGGTGTCTAGATGTAAAGGCATTATCTAGAATGAAGAAGGAACTTTTTCATTAGTCTTGTCATATAGATAAGTAACGTTGCAGAAAAAGGAAAAGTTAAATATAAGTCATTTATTTATTGAGTTTGGTTTTTTTTTTTTTTTTTTTTTTTTTTTTTTTTTTTTTTTTTTTTTTTTTTTTTTGGGGGGGGGGGGTAATTGAGAGGCAGTTAGCTCTTTCCTGTCGGAATACTGCAAGAATAGTAGCAGCCGTTCTAGCTGCTTGATGTTGGTTAGAACCAGCTCGTCTGTATAACTAAATGGCCAAAACAGCCACGTAGTTCCAATCACAGGTTGACACTCTGAAGACTTCAAATGGCAATAAAAATGTTAAATTATTGACTGTATTTAAAGAGTTGTCATGTACTCATTAAGGGGAATAATTCCGTATTACAGGTTTAACACACACGTACCAAAGTTTGGAATTGGGAATATATCCCCGAGGCATCATAACACAGTGTGAAAATTATCCAGACAGTACCAATCTGCTAATGAGAAGTATGGCACTAAGAAATTGCATGTCATGTCAAACCTTTCTGTGATATTTTCTTGCTCATGCCACCCACAGAACGTAAGGGAAAAAAGATTTTTGCTTAGTAAATTTTCAGCATTTATGCAGTAATTTTTATTATTGATTACTTCCTTAGTATTACCTTCATAACACATTTTGCAGACAGTACCAACATAATCATTGATTGTACTTGCCAAATTATGTTGCAGTATGAAGCGTAACTCAGGAAGCATGGAGCCATAAACAGATATAGGTTTAAATGCGAACATTTTAGTTTAGGCTTTACCATGATTGTTATTGACATAAATGAAACAACAAGTTTACTGTTACTACTCACTGTTTATTTATCTCAACGATATGTTTCAAAGGTTTAAACCTCCATCAGGTGGATTTAAATTCGTTAGTATGACATTTGGATGTGGGTTGTGTTACGATTTTTTGGCGTAACTTGTGGCACTGTCTAGTGGGGAAACAAAACACTATTTCAGAGCACAGTTTTAGGTTTTTTAAGACAAAAAAATTAATTAATTTTTCATTTAATGAACAGGCATATTAGGAAAACTAGCTTTCTTCAAACTGAGATGTTTTATACATGGAGTTACATTCCTTAAAGAATGGGGAGGGGGTTAGTCCACACTAAATCAAGATTAATAGTTTAACAGCTGCAGAAAAACTTAGTACAGCTGAATCTTTCACCTCTTCCTCCATCTCATAATAACCCCAAGTTGCCTCCATCAAGCTGTGCTTGGTTCTTTACAAACGCATTACACAGTCACAGGTAGCTGATGATCAGAATTTAGGATGTCTTCATACATTTCAGAAAATTTCACTTATTGTAATGGCATTCAGGGAAATTGTGTTCTGCAGCTTCTGATATTGACCTACAGCCAGTGTTAGGAAATTTTGTAAACACATTCTTTTGGGTTACATCATTCCAGGCAGCTGGGGACATTTGCATTCACTGTAAAATATTCTCATTGCTAGCATTCTTCGAGAAATAAAAATTATTTCTGAACAACACGCATCTTGTATTTGGCTTTTGTGGGATGAATTATGCACAGCCTTAGGTACTGCAGGTGACTTACACAGTTCGCAGGAAGAAACACAAAAGTTCTTCTGGGGAATGTAGCTAGCTTTGTATTGTAAGGCTAGTGTCAATATGAATATGCACCATCCTGGCATCTAAACTTCATAGAAGCTTCAGCAGCCATCCAGGCATTGCTAATAAAATCATAATAACGTAGTAGTGTCCATATGTTTTGTAGCTTAAAGTTTTTCCGTTGTTAACACTATCTGGTCTGGCGACACCACAGTTGTGTTGTGGGCGTAAATGTTTTTAAATGGGTGGTAGATGCTACTCATCAGGTGCTACATCTGTGTATATATACGCGTTCACTTTCTGGTTTCATATGCTACGCTCTTTTAAATTCGTTTCATATATTGCTTTGTCGAGACAAGTACTGTTATGTTAGGTCTGTTTACGTCATTCTAAGCTTAAAAATTACATTGCTGTCTGTGCCATTCATTGTTTCCTTCCGGACAGAGCACTTTCTCACAAGGCATGTCCAACCTGCAGCCATTTCACTACTGCATGTCCATAGTGTGCCGGATTGTAATTATATTTCCATTGGTCAGGGCTTCCTTCTTGCCTGTTTATGCAGTGCAGTCTTTACATCCTGTGGAAACTCTAATTACAGTAATCTCCCAGGTGTGTGACAAGAATTGCCATTTCCATTGTTCAAACAACTGCCACGTGACAACAGAGTACCGTTTCCATTATTATCGGCCATCCTGTTGTGTATAAATTGATAAGTTTCCTGATGTTAAGTGGTGTGTAAGTGTCAACAAAACAAGTCGCGAGATTTGTAAAACAGATAATTACAAAACAAACATGCTGACATTAAAACAAAAATTAGAAGTAATTGAAATATTTGAGAAGGAGAAACTGCTTCAAAACTAAGGGCTGATATTTTATTGCAGGCTGTTTAGTATGTTAATGAGAACAAGCAGAAAATACAGGATTTTGTCAGGAAATGCATATTCTAGTTCTGGGCCATCTACATGAAAAAGCACAAAGAGACCTGAATTCATTGAATTAGTTGCTGCTCTTTTGCAGTAGTTTACACAGAAACAAGCAGAAGGTGTCATTGTTTGAGGCATGACGTGTGCCAAAAAAGCTAATTTTTTTTTCATGAAGCCTTAGGATTAGAAGTAGAATGTAACGCATCACTGGGTGACTAACAGGATTTGCACATCACAGGATTTGCAAACTTACTGTGCAAGGAGAGCAGCTTAAAGGGGAGGGTATGACATTGGGATCAAGGATTTACTCCAAACTTTGTACACCT
Source organism: Schistocerca serialis cubense (assembly GCF_023864345.2). Taxonomy (NCBI): domain Eukaryota; kingdom Metazoa; phylum Arthropoda; class Insecta; order Orthoptera; family Acrididae; genus Schistocerca; species Schistocerca serialis. The sequence continues at coordinate 1,102,708,556 of NC_064639.1, forward strand.
TTGGTAGATCATTAAAACATAATGTGAAAGCAGTAAGGTGCACTACTCTGGCAATTCCAAGAAAATCGCAAGAGAAGTATTATACATCAGTTATGTAACTGATGTATCTGTGCCTAGGCACTGTATATTAGTTATTGGTGGTTAAGTGGTTAGCGTTCGAGCTTTGTAAGATGAATGTGTATGAGGTGACTGTTCAAGCCATGCTCAAACCTCAATTTGTGTAGTACAAGAGTAAATTCAGTGACATTCAAAAAATTTCCATCTACACTGTTTGTTTTTGCTATGTTAGCAATGTCCCAGTGCTATGCAGGTTAACTGCCAAATGTGGTGTGCTGCCTGTCTGCAGCTTTGAAGCATTGAGGTGCAAAGTAGTTCCAGATGCATTACTAGTTAGGATGTGTAAGGGATTTCACAAATCAATCACGACAGGCATACCCCCATGGAAAACTTTTTCTTCATTTACTAGTCGATAGTTACAAATATTTCCTAATAATTAAATTTAATTAAAAATAGTAAGTAGCCAAATAACAAGAAATTACCTAATACTTGCTAACAGAATCTTCCATCGGTTCTTGGTAGAACATTATAATAAATGAAAAGCACCAGTTTGCTTTTGTTCTACTGTATTAATTTCATGGGAATGCTTGTAGTTTTTAGTTAATTACCTGTTGAGTGTCATATAAATTAAATAATATGACTGACAATAAAAATTTCGATTAAAAACTATTAGAGCAGGAGTCAAACAGCCGCTTCGTACAAGTTTGCATTACGTAGTTCGAATGCTAACCACTTGACCATAGCACCTACGCACAGATACATAAGTAAGAAACTAAAACATTCCTTGTGGTTTTCTGAGAATTGCTGGAGTAATGCACCTTCTACTTGGACGTCATTGGTGTAGTGTCCTACTAAAGGTGTGCGAAGTTATCCCAATGATGTGGTCTCCCCTTGTTAGTTCAAATGTTGTGACAGCTGATTACTTCCTCATAGAGTTCCAGAAGTTTGTGGAAGGTGAGAATTTCACACCAGACCAAATTCATAATGCGGACAAAAGTGGTATGTATTGGAAGTGCCTACCAACCAGTCATTGCTTTTAAGAGTGAAGTTCGTGCTCCTGGACATGGCGTCTAAAGAACACATTAAAACTTTGTGCACGGCTAATGCTTCTGGGAACCACAAAGTGGAACTACTAGTGATTTGAAAATCAAGAAAGCCCTGAACATTCAAGGATATTATAGTTAGGGATCTCTCTTTGCATTGTTGCAACCAAAATGCTGCATAGATGGATTGTGAAATTTTCAAGAACTAATTCCACACGCAATTTGTACACAAAGTTCAGTGAATTCTGGAAGATGTTATATTGTAGAAGGATGTTATATTGCTTGATAACAACCCTTCAGATCTGGGAGAGGACTTCTGTATCTGATAATTGACTCGTAGTAGAAAAGTTTTTACCGCCCAATGTGACAGCCATTGTAAGGCAAATTGTCCAAGGCGCAATTGCATTGGTAAAACAGTGCTACCAGTTTTGACAAATGAGAATGAAAATGCTACTTGATAAGGATGATTTGGTAACTTTCTAGAAGTAGTTGACAACTCTAAATGTTGTACTTGGGATTTCTGATGCCTGGCAGAAAGTAAAGCCGCACACACTATTTCAGTAATGGAGAAAAATTCTTCCACGTATAGCAGGAAGTGATTTTCGAGGTTTCAGTAATGATGAAATAACTGCACAAATGATAAATCTGGCAATTGATTTAAATGATTTGAAGATTTTGATGAAGTATACTTGAATGAATGGCTGAAGATCAGTAAGCGTGAACGTGGCTTTCAATACATAATCGATGCCAAAATGTGATGGATACTCCACAGCAAAACAAAGAAGACTGTGAATGTGAAGGCTGGGATGAAGAAAGTGACCTAGTTAGTTATTGAACCACATTGCAATGTACTGATAATCTTCTAGATTATAAGGGCCCGAGGTGATTTCAGTGCAATAACATAAATAAGTTTCTCAAGAAAATTCGAAACGCCCTGTGGAAAGACGTCAGTTTCTCTCAGAAGCAAACGATGCCACACTGTTAAACAGGCCTACAGTACCTTTGCACAGAACTTGGATGAACTTTTGAACAAAAACAGGTTGGAAATACCTCGATTATTTGTGGTTTTTGATTATTTGTGCATCTTCTCCCTCACATTACCGTGAAGAATTGGGAGTATAATTACTTTTGCAAAACTGTAAAACTAAATGAGTTACATTTAGATGCCAATGAGTTTATCTTTTATATCTGACTAAAAATAAACAAATCCATTGCGAGAAAGTCCGTTTCCTGCACCACACACAGATTTGGCACCTGCTTTCCCAACACTGCAGTGAAAGTGTTAATACTACCCATATCTACTGCCTCCTTTTCTCCACTGAGATTTGATGAAGACAAATTTGCACTCTACCATCCCACCCCACCCCCAAAAGGAGCAATTGAGCCAGGCTTTCAGTGTGCTGAAAAACGTCAGTTCTGAGCATCTGAACTACAGCTCGGATCTTCTCTGGAAGCTTGTGAAGGCTTTGTGATATATGGTGCTTCATATTCAAGTTTTGTGTGTGCAAAAAAAAATGTATGTATATGATCACTCAATATAAAACCTGAAGCTTCTGGGACCTGATGAAACTTGGAATGAAGTAATGGTTAGCTTTTCTGAAAAAAGCAACACAGCTCCAACGAAGTGACAGGCTGCAGTTAGTTTTTCTCTCCATCATGTTCACTTTGTCGCCATGAACATGCACAGAGTGGCACAACGGAGAGAGCTGAGAGGAAAACTGTGTGTAGCCTGCATGTAGTTTAGACAAATGTACAGATTTACTCTCTAATAGATACCTGCACAGTTAAATGAAGGTGTGTAGGCCTCTTTGGATGATTAAGCGTGACTGTTTTCCCATATTAATGCAGAGAGAGCATAAGTTTCAGCATTCATGAAGGGATTATTTTTGAGAATATACCACGTAAAGGAGTGTGCCAAATTGTGTTTAATTACTATGTAAGAGATCAATCTTTAGGTTACTTTAGACATCACGAATAATTGTCAGCTTTTCCTAAATCTTAGTCTTTCTTGATTTGCTGGTCCTTACTGCAGTTTCCAGAGGGCAAAATTCGACGCTTCGATAAACCATGTATGATCACTTTCCACTTGAACCTAATGGAATGTTTTCTGCGACCTCAGATCATATGCGCTACTTGCAGAAGTTGACACTAGTTAGAAATTACCATCTGAACAGAATGACATACCTATTGGCAGTCAGAATAGATTGTGACTCAATAGGGACGTGAAAAATCCTCATCGACTGATTTACCTAATTAATACTTCCTTATAGGAATATATGCATGAAAAGCTGCATGCATTATCATACCTGTTCTGGAATTTGGGGATGGTTGCCACTGTGGCTAGAATCTGCCTGGCTAGTGTACCAGCCAGCCTGAATGTGGGTTTTAGGCAGTTCCTCACATCAAATTAGGCGAATACTGGGCTCATACGTACATCCCACATCAGTTACATGATTCATAAACTTTTTGAAAGTCATTCTTTTTCAGATGGATAACATTAGACACAAATGGGTGGGGTACACAATTTTCGCCCTGGAAGCGAGGGGTGACAACAGGGAGGACATCTGTACATAGTTTGCTACCATTAACATTGCCAATTCCAGATTAACATGCCAACACTGTGAAGATTAGGCATAAGGCTAGGAAAACGAAGGAAAAAATGCAGCTATTGTGTAGCTAATTGCATCCATATGCACTATTTCACCAGGGATAATTTATGAATGAAAACGGATAAATGAGAAATAGACAGTAACCATATTGAATGTCAATGTGGGTGATTTTTGATGAAGTAAAGTGAAGATGTGCCACTTCCAGGCAAATTCCTGAAGCCCAATTGGAGAACTTCACTTTTGTTCACATGGCAACAAAGACTTCAGTGCTTCTGACTGATGGTTTTCAATATAGAAATGTCACCATGGAATTAGCCAAATGAGCATTGGAGCAGAAGCAAGTTCTTAAGTTACTGAATCTGCTACACAATTTCACAGAAATCTACCTGAAGTAAAGGAGATAAAGTTTTGCATAATGAGGTGTAAAACTGTCATGGAAAAAGTGGTTTATTATAGTCAGCTTCTGATCAGAACTGTCTTTTCTTTTTTAAGAATAGGGGATGGGGGGAAATAAGGTGGGACTCATTATGAATAAAGACAGAATTGCCCTCATTGCTACAAATACATTGGCTAGCCATAAGCTGGAAGACTGTTGTACAGATATAAAGATATTTAAAATGTGCGATTGAAGTTTACTTTTATGACCACTTCCCAGTTCGCCCACATTTCCTTGTGTTGAAATCGCAAGATGGTAAACAGTTGTGTATTTAGCCAAAATCAAATAGCATCTATTCAGCTGCTGGATCAGAATGCCATAGAAGCATTTAAGGCTCACTACAGCTATAAACTGCACACTTCAATAATGAATTCAGACGAGCAAATGGGAAGTTCCTTGGTAAATGGTAAATTTGAAGGTGCTGTGATAAAGCATGACCAATATCAGCAGCGAAATGCATAAATTCTTTGTGGGATGTTGTGGCTGTTTTTAATGTTCTCAAAAACTGATGTTAGTCTTGATCATGATATTAATTAATTTTATACTGAAATTGTTGGGCATAGAAACATGGATTGCACTAAGATGTCTGCAAACAATGTAGACCAGGTACTGTATAGCCATGTTTGACCAATTTTCATTTCAACTGAGGGTGTGAGAGACATTTTGAGCCTTTGAGAATGGTGTAAGGCCAAAACACGTAAGCCAGAGTAAACCACTGTGTTGTTGAAAAAATGCAAGAAATGAAGAATGTAGTAACCGCTTTCAACAGCAGTTAACATCCAGTATCATGATGTTCTGCTGTGCAGTATTAGTCTTATAGCCTTGAACTGCTGGGTAGTGATGAATTGAGGAACTAATTTAAGAGATAATTGATGACAAAAAGTGTATTAATGTAGTTATAGCCATGTTGGCTAAGATTGAACCAAATCTTTGGTAATGCAATTGAAGAGGAGGAAGAAAGTGTAGACAACAATGTTCCCATTAGATGTGGTGCGCTGGGTAATTCAAACAGTTATGCAAGTGGAGAAGGAAGTGAATGAAACCATGTTCAGTTGTTACACAAAATTAATGTGGAACACTGTGCTTAAAAAGAAAATTTGTGAAATGACCTGTCAGCAAGATGACATACTTAAAATGGAAGAAAAATGAAGCTACAGTAGCTTGCAGATGGTGTTATAAATAGTTGTGTATTTTATAGTGTTTCATATACTGTAGTGCAGTACAGCATTTCATTTGTAAGTACTGTAGTGTTATTGTTTTGGTTGCCATTTTGGTGAAATTTTCCTAATCACTGCAGTTAAGTTTTTTACATGTTTTGCTTCTAATGGTATTTAAATTCTGTACAATATACAGCACAGTACAGTGTAGTGTAAGATTGCATTATCTACTTTCCAAAACTTTCCAGGTGTAGTATTCTCATCCCACAGCTGTCTCGATACAAGTATTTGCACTGTAACATGGAAGTGTTCCCCAACAGCTGCTTTAAATCGGGCTTCTGCTGCAACTCAAAACTTTGTGTTTAATTTTCTAGCTTTGTATTGCTATATAAATTAAAATATGATGATGGTTGCAGCTTATGTGAGAAGTTGGTACCAAAAGGTTGCTTTAAGCACTCATACAACAAGAAATGTGTGTAAAGTGTGTTCTCGGGGTTTGATAGCTTTCCTTTTCCACTGCATACAGTAACAATTTGTCTTTGATCACAGTGTTTAACTATAAAGCTGTATTGTTTGAGCTGATATAGAGGGGTTGTGGTTTTGGTTCACAGCTGATAGGCCAACACTCTTAATTACGAACCATGCAGTCACAGTTCTGTTATTGCAACTTAAAATGATAGCTTCATTAGTAAAGTGTAGATGACTTCAGATTTTTGGTAGTGAGGGTAGGCAGAAAGTTCTTGTAGATAACTGACAGATTTCTAATCCCAATACGAAGACATTTCTCTTGCCAAACCTCTATTCTCCACAGAAATACTTCAGGCCCACATAACTGTTGAAGTATCTTCAATCCCAAGTTCAGTTTGAACACTTCAGTAAACATGTTCTTACTGAATATAGTATGCTCTTGCATTCTTCTGACCTGTGAGCTGATTTCACCAGTTGTTCCTAGGGTGCCAGCAGTATAATTCTAAATCTCAATTACTATATGCCTTCTGTATTTCTCGCAGACCCAGAGGTGAAAAATTAGTAAATGACTGGTAAAACCCCTGGAATGGGCCAGGGATTGAAGACAGGACTTTCATTAACACATGCTCTCAAGTACTTTAGTACTTATTTTATTTTTTCTGATTTACACATTTAGTAGCCGACAGCCTTGCTGCAGTGGTAACACCAGTTCCTGTCAGATCGCTGAAGTTACGCGCTGTTGGGCTGGGCTCCAACTGGGATGGATGACCATGTAGTCTGCCGAGCACTGTTGGTAAGCTGAGTGAACTCAACCCTTGTGTGGTTAACTGATGAGCTACTCCATTGAGAAGTAATGGCTACAGTCTGGTAAACTTACATACGACTTGGAGAACAGTGTACTGACTACGTACCCCTCCATATCCGCATCAAGTGAAGCCTGCGGACTGAGAATGACACGGTGGCCGGTCAGTAATGTTTCGCCTTCATGGCCTGTTCGGACAGTTTTTGTACATTTAGTGACATTGGTTATTTACAAAGTACTTAACATCACAGGAGCATTTTAAATATGTCCAAAAAAGTATGTTCACTTATGAATTAAAATACCACATCAAAAAATTTGAGTCAGACGATGATCAGGGAATTCAGTTAGGAAATAACAGTGTTGTAGAAAAGATTTCCTATTAGTGCAATAAAATGATGGTAGAACTAAAGAGCATATAATATGTAGATTGATAATAGTAAGTACAGAACCACAGAAAAATAAAATAAAACACGTATAAAAGAATTTTGTGTGAGAGTATCTCTTCAGTACATTTTTCGGGAGTGCGGCCCTGTCTGAAAGTAAAAATCAGAAGATTAACAGTGCATACAAGAAGGGTCTTAAAGCTTTCCAAAATTGGGCGGCAGAAGAATCCGAAGATTTGGTGGATAGCTAGAGTAGTAAAGGCATAAGGCATCTCCCGAGGTGCCCAGGTAGAGTTATTTTGGTAATGGAGAAAAAAGGATTGAATACAAAATGTTTATTAACACACAAGTGGGTGTGCGGTGTACTTCGTAAAAGTGTAAAGAATAGCTGTCTTCATGTTACCAAGGCAGACATTCTTGAGTAACATCACAGTTTCATCTTGGTTTAGTTAAACAACAACAAAGTAAACTTATGAGTTAAATCATTGTTTAATTAAACAAGAAAATAAACTTTAATTGTATCCGGTTGCCGCGTACAATTGTTAACTCACAGTAATGATCTGTTCAGAGCATTAAGCAGTGGAGTTGCATAAGATCCCAGCCAGACACCTATTCGATTACTAATTGTCTTGTAGACAACAGCCTCATTGTGGGGTTGTGCTGCTGGCTCAGAATCTGAGGCATTTCCTTGCTCGCTGTTTATTTTATGTTGCTGCTGTTCATGTGCATGTATGGCAGCACAACTTGTCACAGTGTTAGCTGAAGCAATAATCAAAGAATAGTTACAGGCTCACAATTATAAAACAGTGGAATGGTACAAGACAATATTTTTGGTTGACAGACTATATATGTAGGCGTGACCCCTTGAAGGTTGTAATTGATGAGGGGTGCAATAGTTAGGCATCTATGAAAAATCTTGCCCAAAATACGCTACTGTGGAAAGATGTATTAAAGTATCTTCAAGCTGATCACAACTGACGTAATTGCCACCTTCCTTACGGCTGGTTGCTGTTGGGCGGCATATATATATGTTTTTAGATATATTTTTCCTACGTGGAATGTTTCCCTCTATTATAACCATACACACACACACACACACACACACACATACATTATATATATATAAAAACAAAGATGATGTGACTTAACAAATGAAAGTGCTGGCAGGTCGACATACACACAAAATTCAAGCTTTCGCAACAAACTGTTGCCTCATCAGGAAAGAGGGAAGGAGAGGGAAAGACGAAAGGAAATGGGTTTTAAGGGAGAGGGTAAGGAGTCATTCCAATCCCGGGAGCAGAAAGACTTACCCTAGGGGGAAAAAAGGACGGGTGTACACTTTTGCGCGCGCACGCGCGCACACATATCCATCCACACATATACAGACACAAGCAGACATATTTCCCTCTATATATATAATCGTGAGAGAAAAAGTAAAGTTGCTGATTTCTGCTGCCACTGCACAAATTGTCTTCAATTTCATCATACTTTGCTTTTATTGTGTTTCCATGTTGTTCAGTTTGCTAGTAATAGGAGTAAAAGTAATGAATAATAATGTTGGTTTTTTTCCAGGAATCTCTATTACATACTGGAAAATGGAGAAGAAAAGTTCTACACTGTTGATAGTTACCCTGATACATTGGCAAAGAAGATGAAGTTGTTGAAGTACTTTGAACGGTACATGCAGGATAATCTGATAAAAGCGGGAGCTGCAGTTCCTGTAAGAGAGTGTGATTCCATTAGCAGACTTCCATACATGTATCAGTGGTTTCGGACGTCCAATGGTGTTGTCATGGTGTTGTCAAATGGAACAGTTCAGGTATGACTTAAAGAAGTTATATACAAGTGGTAGTTGCCAAGAAGAGATGTTTTTCCTCATGTTTGCATTACAGTTAAGGGTCACACTGTTTCTGTTGTAGTAACTATCAGTTATCATTATGTTTACTGAAGGATTGTTGTAAGCCAAGTTGAAGATGGCTTTTCATATATATATTGGTAACTTTCTCTACTGTGTTGGAGGACAACCACCCAGTCACCACTTGCTTAACAACCAGAATTAGACGTAAGCAAGTTTTGGAAAGAACTGGAGTAAAAGTGATACCTCATCGAACAAGACCGGAAACTTGGCTATCTTCGGACAGATGCTTTCTTGAGCTAGCATGTGCTGGCTGGGTACATTAGGCTGTGACTGCAGTTCTGCTGCTTGATGGGTGTGAGGGATTGTTGGATGGAGTGGGGGAGAGGTGGCTTGAGGTACAGAGGGAAGGGAAGGGTAGCTGACAAATAAGAGGGAGACAGCAGTTGGACAGAAGAGAAGTACAGGAGGGAGAGGCAGCAGGCTCATGGGCTGAGAATCGATGTGCCTCCAGCAATGGTGGGTTGATACAGATCATGACAACAGTGATACGGAAGAGTTTATTGGGAGGGAATGACAGAATAGAGGAACAGGAGATGATGGCGGGAGAAGGATTGGGTATAGGGTGAGTGAATTTAGGGTGTTGTAGTAGGGAGCTAATGGAGATAGATATGAGGAGGATAATGGGAATGAAGGGTGAAGGGTGTGTTGAAAAGACAAATATTGTTTAGGCAGTTAAGAGAAGCTGATGTTGAGAGAGAGAGAGAGAGAGAGAGAGAGAGAGAGGGGGGGGGGGGGGGTGTTTTCCAGATCGCCCAATTCACGAAACAACTGTTGAAATTGTTGATCTGCACACCCGTGCATTCTGCCCATGGGTGATCAGTTTAGTTGTAAGCATTCGTTTCATTGGACAGTTAATTGGTTGTCATGCCCACATAAACTTTACAGAAATGTCATTAGATGGTATGACATGAATGTTCTCACAAATGGCCCTGCTTTTAATGAGATGGGATAAGCGTATGATGGGACTGTAGAAGGACGTGCTGCATGAGTGTACTGACAGGCTTGCACCCATGTCTTCCACAGGTATATGACTTGTGTGGTATGGGTGAATGTGCCTTACGATGGACCAAGATATAGTGAAGATTCTGTGGGTGGCGGAATACCACTCTAGGTGGGGTGAGCTGGATGATCATTTCTGGCCAGAGTGATAATTATAGTAGTTCTGGCAAAAGACATTGTTCAGTTGTCAGTCCAGTATATTAAATTTTTTTATGAAATAGGGGAGGGAGGGGAAGGTGGCAGGGGGATGCTCCTTCACAGCAAGTTGTTCGGAGTAATGGGAGGAGGAGTGGGTGGGGTGGTGGATGAGGAAGTGTTGTGAGAATTGTCAGTGGCCTAGGTTTGGGGATAGTGTCTGACTGAAGGCCTGATTGAGACCTTCAGCGTACTGCACAAAAGAAGTCTTGTCGCTGCAGACAAGCTGTCCATAGGTAGCTGAAGTTCATGGGAGTGTGTGGTTTTAGTTCATGGGAGTGTGTGGTTTTTTTGTGTGGAAGGAATGACTGCTACTGAAATGCAGTTCTTGATGGTTCATGGGCTTTGTATTGATGGAACAATGAGAGGTGGTCAGTGTCCAGGAAGGTGGCAAGTTGGGCTGAGGATGCCCAGGGGGGAAGCAAGTGGGAGAGTGGGTGTTCAGGCTGTGGAGGAATTAGGATAGGGTTCCTGGCCACGAGTCCAAATCATGAAGAGATCAATCAACGTGAGCCACACACATGGTTTGGACTTGTGTGTGGCTAGGAACATTTCCTCTAAATGGCTTGCAAACAGGTTTTAATATCTTGTTCAGAAATAAGAAATACATGAGTATGAGAACATATTAGTTTGGTGTGTGCCATCTACTGTTTGGTGAGAAGTTACATAAACTGCATATCAGTTAGTTCTGCTGTTTAATGTGAAAGAGATATGAAGGGAATAATGTACATAGTTGCCAGTGTGAAAATGCTGCTGTAAGAGTTCCCAAACCTACCATCTCTACACTTCCATGAATAACATATCTGCCTCGAATTAGTTGTACTGCTGCTGACAGTTTTGAAGCACCCCGTTTTATTAAACATAACAACACTTTGCTTGACTTTGGCAGTGATGGGAGGTTGCATTGCCATTTGACTTTCAACATGCTAATCGGTGTGACAGTTTTGTACATATCGCAAACAAAATCAAAACGTATAACATATTTGCCTGACTATAAGATGTCTCATTTTTAAGAGGCTCCTTCAGAATTTTTCTGACTAATTAAATTTACAAACTGTTTTAATGATGCAAAATATCTATCAGAAATGTTAAAATTTGATTTATTTTAAACTTACTCATTTATTGCGTACACTTTGACAAATGGAGAAGTAAAAGAAACAAAAGAAATGGTTTACATTAATTTTTGTCTTGACAGCTTTTCTGCTTACTAAGCCAGCCATTGCTGTTACTACTTTGTCATTGGTACTACAATCCTAATTCATAAGCCTCTTGACATTTCTTCCTTTATGACAGTCTTTCCCATAATGCATCATGTGGAGTCATCCGTAGCATTGGCTAACAGTGCTTTCTGACTCTTTACATAATCATTTAACTTGACTTTCTGCTCTCTTTGAGTGAGGCTCCTCTAGCCCAGCATGGATATTGATTTCTTAAGTCTCCCTCTGGAGTGAGGGCGTGATGTCCTTCAAGAAGCTAGTCACTGTAAAGCTGTTGCAAGTGAGCCTTAAAAGGTCTATGCATAACATTGAATTGTGAGGCTAAATTGCCAGGAGTTACTAAGAGATCTGCATTGTTCTTTGCTATCAGACCCTTAACTTGCTGGGTTAGGTGTTCACTAAAAGAATCCAGCATCAACATCTCTTCTGGTGTGCAGAGGGTCTAGTATTCTTTTTCAAACAACTTTCAGTCAAATCTAGCCTCAGGTCATAGGTCATATGTCATCTGCCCATTCTCTTGTCACCTAAAAGCTAAATCATATAGGCAGTTTCCCTTTTGGTATCATTTTCCTTTGAACAATGACATAGGCAGGAGCTTCCTACTACCTGCTTTATTGACAATAAAATTTGACAGCATATTAGAATAAACAGCTGCTGGATGTTCATCATACATATAACCTAGCAAATAATTGTTGTTTCTGTTAGTGATCTGGATCTCTATATGGCTGCGATCACCTGGTCCCTGTTGCAGGCTGCCAATCTCGCAGCTTTGAGGGACAACAAAAATAATTGTTACTACTTCATATATGAGGGGCAGTCAAATATAAACTGAACGCCTGCCACAATGGGACTGTGGAATTGGTTACATTCAAAAGTAATCACCACACACATTAAGACTTTTATCCCACTGGGTGACACTATGATTAGTTCCTGTTTTGTTGAATGGGGTCTGCTGCAGACAGATCTACAACCTCCTCCACTGTTGCACTTAATGTCCAACTCGGACAGACGTGCAGGCAGACCCGGGCTGCATGGAGGATCTTTAGCAATTTCCCAATCAAATTGCTGAAGCATAGCCTCCAGCTGATAGGCAGTATGGAGGTGGGCATTATTGTGCAACAGCTTGATGGCAAATGACAAAACCAGCAGTGTAAACATCCCACACCTCTCCTGCCAAAGAAATCAGAAGCTTGTTGAGTTCTTACAGTGTGGAACCGCAGTCAATGCACAGTGCTATGAAGACACTTTGTGGAAACTGCGTTGTGCCAAAAAGTGAAAATGCCCAGGAATGCTGCTGGACGAAATCATTCTGTTGCACGGTAATGCACGCATCCTTGCTTCCAATTGGATAAAGGCTACACTTACGCAATTTGATTGGGAAACACTAAAACATCGTCTGTATAACCTGGATCCTTCACTGTATGATTTTCACATTTTTGGTGACCTGAAGATCGATGCATGTGGCTGTTAGTTTCTATTAGATGAGGGACAGCAAGAGTGGATGTGGTTGCAAGTCTGTCAGCAGCTGACAGGAATTGATTCTCATCTCCCAGTGGTATAAATGTTTCAACATGTGTGGTTATTACTTTTGAATGGAACCATTCCATGGTCCTGTTGCAGTGGGGTTCGGTTGTCGCTTGACTGCCCGCTTAAAATTGACGGAATGTAAAAAAATTATAGTACTGTTACAATCACTTGTATTACAGTTCTAACATGGTAAGACAAGCACTACTGTTGGAAAACATATGTCTTGATGCAGTGAAACTAACAGCATACAGGTTATCCAGACCATATTCATCCAGTATTTGAGAATGAGGGCACTTACCAACTTTCAACGAACTTTACACAATTTCATATGTTTTCACAAATTTCTCTTGCCCTCCTGCACAAAGTAGTGAAGGGTAAAAGTTTATTGCTTACTACATTTTTGCTGTTCATGCAGCAAACTTCACCATGAGGTGCCCTTTGCAGCTTGCTTCGTATTCTGTGCAAAAACATAATTTTCAGGAAATGAAGTTTAAAGTTCAACCTAATGTTTCACCTTAAGTCACCTCTTCAGAAGGTCTCAGGTTTGTACTTGGGATCCTTTCCCATTCAAGGCTTCTTTTCTGGTTTTGTTTCTCCTACCTTCTTCCCTTTACCAGGTCTTCAACTGATTTTCCAGCTGCAGAGAAACACTGTAAATCTTTTTTCCTCAAGATGTCGAGAGTCAAATTTCCTATTATCTTAAAGCCCATTCTCTCTAGTACCTTCATCCTCCCTATGTTCCCATCATTAGATAAAACTGCAGATTAAAATGTGGTGTTAGGGCATCGTTTCCATATGAGTGAATTTAGACTATTTGGATTCTGGGTTTTCCCATGCAAATACTTTTTTAGAAGTTCAAGATTGACCTGTACGTGGCCTGGACAACATACAGGATAAGATTTGGAAGCCTCTCCTTGTGAATGTGTGGGTTGTTACCTCTGTGAACCTGTATGTGATGAAATGTCCCTTCAAAAAGTGGATGTTGTAGGAAGGTGACGTCAAATATTCAATTATTTTTCGGGTACTTCAGAAACGATTTCATCATTGTAACTCTGCTAATAATTAAAAAATAAACTGAAAATCGACAACCCCCTTAAAATAACAGGACAAGTATTCAGCCATGCGCAGTTAAATAATAAACTCGTACAGATTATGAAAAAATGTTTCGGGAAGTGATTCGATTTCGTACAATTTTATTATGACTTCATGAATTGCGTTGTGCAGCATACATTGATTTAGAGGTAGCTGCCTGTCAGTCATGTAATTGAAATGGCACTTAAAACATTATAAAGGATGACAAATCAGATTTCAGTTCCTTATTACAGACAAACTGTGAAAGATCACAACATATTGTACATGTTAGTGGCTAGAGGAAGGTTCAAAGTATTTTGCTCCCCCACACACTACACCATACACTATACATGAGCACCAGGCATTGCTCGAGAAATATCGAAACGGTAGTCCATTTCATTTGACACAAGAATCAACAAATCTCTATCTAATTGATAGCTTTAACAATTAGATGTCTCAGCTCTTGAAGAGTTGCTGCCATAGATGGGATAAAGACCCTGTCTTTTAAGTAGCACCCCACCCTCTCCCATACAAAAAAAATCACAAGGTGTAGTCTGATGACCTGGCAGGCCAGAAGCAAGGAAGAAGATTTTGTTGTCCATCTCTTCCAATTAAGTGTTGTGGTTGGTGGTGTTGAGATAATGTTACACATCAAGGTGAAAGTGAGTTGGGGTGCTGTCGTGCTTAGTTGTGAAATCATTGAAATATTCGTGAAGTTGAGGAACCAACCGATTTTGCAGCATGTCCGTGTATGACATTCTTGTCAGTTTCCAGAGTCTCTTTAATGTCCAACAACAATGTCAGGATTTTGTGACCCCAAATTTTTACATTGGCAGTTTTTACCCAGTATATGAAATGTAAATTCATTTGGAAAGGTAAGTCATTCGGTAAAAAATATCCTCTGCCATATTCTGAAGAATTGAAATGCAAAATTCATACCTTTTGTTGTGGCCGCTGGAATGCAATTGCTATGGTAATGGCAACTTGTGAGGCTTCATATGCAAGCATTGCTCTGGAACACGCCACACCATTGTTTGAGTAAGTTGAAGTTCCTGGCCTGCACGTCAGAGGGCTCTGTGCGAATGCATCTCTGATACGCTCATGTGGGGGACAGCCTTTGTCCCCACCCATGAGATTTGCATGTTGATTTTTTGTCAGGGTGCTGGTGACCATGATGTCGAGCGCTCCCTCAACCCAGATGATCATCATCATCATCATCATCATCATCATCATCATCTGATACGCTCGACATTTTCATCCGATATGTGTAGCTGATCAGTGCTCTGTCCTTTGCATAAGTGAGCAGCTTCAAAGAATTTTGTATGCCAGTCGTAAATTGCTGAATCGATGGCAGAATGTGTGTTGCACTGGAAGAATTTGCTTTACGCAAATTCTAAAAAAAAAAAAATTTCTCTTGTGGTGTAGTCACCACATGGCTACAAACAGTGCAGCTGTCCTTTGAACTCTGTTCTATGCAGTTATGTGAGCATCGTGTTCCTGTCTTTTAGTGTTCTATCTTTTTCAATCACCTGGTATTTTATTCAGTATACGAGGTCTGTTCAGAAAGTAACAGACTTGTAAAGAAATCATTATTATTTACAGATTATTCATCGTTGTCCCTTTTTAAGTACTCCCTTCCCCAATTCACACACTTTTCCCAGTGGTGTTCCCGTTTTGCAAAGCAGTCCTGGATACCTTCATTTGAGATGGCCTTAAAGGTCTGCGACACATTTGTTTTTATGTCATCAGCAGTTTGAAAAAGGTGTTCTTTCAGTATTGATGTTATTTCAGAAATAAGGGGCACAGTCTGGCGTGTAAGGTGGCTGCGGGAGGATAGTCATCAGATCTTTGACGCAAAACTGGTGAATTGATAAAACTGAGTGTGCATGCGTATTGTCATGGTAAGAGAATCACGCATTGTCTCACCATAACTCCTGTCCCTTTTACCAGGTTTTTTCACTTAATAGTTGAAAAATAATTTGCAATTGACACATACCAGATTATTGATTTTCTGAATGTGTATCAGCTGAAATGGAAGGCTTCCTTGCAAAGGACCATTTTCAGTTGACTGACAGGCAGTTCTAAATTGTGAAACAATTTGTAACATTTCATACGACCCAAAGTACCATCTCCCTAGGTTTGTTTCAAAATCTGAAATCTTCCAAATTGCCACTAACACTTCAATGTGTTGCACTCAAATAACAGTATCACAAAACCTAAATAATATGTATATCAGCACTCTAAAACAACGTGGTTAAGGCATTGTTGCCATCCACACATCACTAAATACCTATTTTGGCATGTAATTCAATGTTTGGTTATATTCTTAAAGACATTGTATGGGTATATATTACACAATATCTGTCAAATATACAAAGTTTCAAAAACTCCCTGCCGCCGTTGGATAAGCAGCTGCAGCAGCAAGTCGTATACTCCTAGCTCACTCATTTGTTACATAGTTTGATTCTTAATTTCTTTGCGTGTTTTTGGTACTTGCATTGTTTAATTCATAAATTTCGGGCGTATTATAGCATTTGAGAGTTGCAGCATCGCGTTTTAGTACCTGAATAGTGTAAAATCGTGTAGTCTCCTTCCGCCGCCGAGCAGTGTGTCAGCAGTGCGCAAGTAGCAGCATTACTGCATTTACTAGGCAATCTTGTATTTTAATAACCGTTTAAATTTTGTGTCGATTTGTTTGCGCTCTTTGTAGATTAGTTCAGACGTTCTTTGCACAACAGTTTTTAGCATGGATAGGGACTGCAACTGCTGTGTTCGGATGCAGACTTAGTTGGCATCCCTTCGCTCCCAGCTTCAGGCAGTGTTGGCTTCGGTCACACAGCTTGAGGCTGTTGCCAATGGGCATCACTGTGGGGGTCCGGATGGGGGTTTGTCGGGGACGGCCAGCTTGTCCCAAGCATCCCCCGATTGGATTACGACTGTGGTTGCCCGGGATACTGCCCGCATTGAGGCTGATCCCTCACCTGTGGTAGAGTGGGAGGTCGTCTTAAGGTGTGGCCGGGGGCGAAAGACATTCCAGAGGGCTGAACGGAAGGCCTCTCCAGTTTGTCTGACGAACCGGTTTCAGGCTCTGTCTCAGGCTGATAATGATCTTCGGCCTGACATGGCTGCTTGTCCTGTTCCAGAGGTTGCCCCTCAGTCTGCAAGATCCGGGCGGTCGCAGAGGGTGGGCTTACTGGTAGTTGGGAGCTTCAACGTCAGGCGCGTAATGGGGCCCCTTAGGGATATGGCAGCAAGAGAGGGGAAGAAAACCAATGTGCACTCTGTGTGCATGCTGGGGGGAGTCATTCCAGATTTGGAAAGGGTACTTCCGGATGCCATGAAGGGTACGGGGTGCACCCATCTGCAGGTGGTCGCTCATGTCGGCACCAATGATGTGTGTCATTATGGATCGGAGGAAATCCTCTCTGGCTTTCGGCGGCTATCTGATTTGGTGAAGACTGCCAGTCTCGCTAGCGGGATGAAGGCAGAGCTCACCATCTGCAGCCTCGTCGACAGGGCTGACTGCGGACCTTTGGTACAGAGCCGAGTGGAGGGTTTGAATCAGAGGCCGAGACGGTTCTGCGACCGTGTGACCTGCAGATTCCTCGACTTGCGCCATAGGATGGTGGGGTTTCGGGTTCCGCTAGATAGGTCTGGAGTCCACTACACGCAGCAAGCGGCTACATGGGTAGGAGGGGTTGTGTGGCGTGGACTGGGTGGTTTTTTTAGGTTAGATGGCCTTGGGCAAGTACAGAATGGGCAACAGCCTCAAAGGGTGCGGGGCAAAGTCAGGACATGCGGGGACCAAGCAGCAATCGGTATTGTAATTGTAAACTGTCAAAGCTGCGTTGGTAAAGTACCGGAACTTCAAGCACTGATAGAAAGCACCGAAGCTGAAATCGTTATAGGTACAGAAAGCTGGCTGAAGCCAGAGATAAATTCGGCCGAAATTTTTACAAACGTACAGATGGTGTTTAGAAAGGATAGATTGCATGCAACCGGTGGTGGAGTAGTAGTTTATCCTGTAGTGAAGTAGAAGTGGATAGTTCCTGTGAATTATTATGGGTGGAGGTTACACTCAACAACTGAGCAAGGTTAATAATTGGCTCCTTTTACCGACCTCCCGACTCAGCAGCATTAGTGGCAGAACAACTGAGAGAAAATTTGGAATACATTTCACATAAATTTTCTCAGCATGTTACAGTCTTAGGTGGAGATTTCAATTTGCTAGATATAGACTGGGACACTCAGATGTCCTACGGGTGGTAGGGACAGAGCATCGAGTGACATTATACTGAGTGCACTATCCAAAAATTACCTCGAGCAATTAAACAGAGAACCGACTCTTGGAGATAACATCTTGGACCTACTGATAACAAACAGACCCGAACTTTTCGACTCTGTAGGGAATCGGTGATCATAAGGCCGTTGCAGCATCCCTGAATATGGAAGTTAATAGGAATATAAAAAAAGGAGGAAGGTTTATCTGTTTACCAAGAGTAATAGAAGGCAGATTTCAGACTACCTAACAGATCAAAACGAAAATTTCCGTTCCGACACTGACAATGTTGAGTGTTTATGGAAAAAGTTCAAGGCAATCGTAAAATGCGTTTTAGATAGGTACGTGCCGAGTAAAAGTGTGAGGGACGGGAAAAACCCACCGTGGTACAACAACAAAGTTAGGAAACTACTGTGAAAGCAAAGAGAGCTTCACTCCAAGTTTAAATGCAGCCAAAACCTCTCAGACAAACAGAAGCTAAACAATGTCAAAGTTAGCTTAAGGAGGGCTATGCGTGAAGCGTTCTGTGAATTCGAAAGTAAAATTCTATGTGCCGACTTGACAGAAAATCCTGTGAAGTTTTGGTCTTACGTTAAATCAGTAAGTGGCTCGAAACAGCATACCCAGATACTCCGGGATGATGATGGCATTGAAACAGGATGACACGTGTAAAGCTGAAATACTAAACACCTTTTTCCAAAGCTGTTTCACAGAGGAAGACCGCACTGCAGTTCCTTCTCTAAATCCTCGCACAAACGAAAAAATGGCTGACATCGAAATAAGTGTCCAAGGAATAGAAAGGCAACTGGACCTGACGGGATACCAATTGGATTCTACACAGAGTACGCAAAAGAACTTGCCCCCTTCTAACAGCCGTGTACCGCAAGTCTCTAGAGGAACGGAAGGTTCCAAATGATTGGAAAAGAGCACAGGTAGTCCCAGTCTTCAAGAAGGGTCGTCGAGCAGATGCGCAAAACTATAGGCCTATATCTCTGACGTCGATCTGTTGTAGAATTTTAGAACATGTTTTTTGCTCGAGTATCATGTCGTTTTTGGAAACCCAGAATCTACTCTGTAGGAATCAACATGGATTCCGGAAACAGCGATCGTGTGAGACCCAACTTGCTTTATTTGTTCATGAGACCCAGAAAATATTAGATACAGGCTCCCAGGTAGATGCTATTTTTCTTGACTTCCGGAAGGCGTTCGATACAGTTCCGCACTGTCGCCTGATAAACAAAGTAAGAGCCTACGGAATATCAGACCAGCTGTGTGGCTGGATTGAAGAGTTTTTAGCGAACAGAACACAGCATATTGTTCTCAATGGAGAGACGTCTACAGATGTTAAAGTAACTTCTGGCGTGCCACAGGGGAGTGTTATGGGACCATTGCTTTTCACAATATATATAAATGACCTAGTAGATAGTGTCAGAAGTTCCATGCGGCTTTTCGCGGATGATGCTGTAGTATACAGAGAAGTTGCAGCATTAGAAAATTGCAGCGAAATGCAGGAAGATCTGTAGCGGATAGGCACTTGGTGCAGGGAGTGGCAACTGACCCTTAACATAGACAATTGTAATGTATTGCGAATACATAGAAAAAAGGATCCTTTATTGTATGATTATATGATAGCGGAACAAACACTGGTAACTGTAAAATATCTGGGAGTATGCGTGCGGAACGATTTGAAGTGGAATGATCATATAAAATTAATTGTTGGTAAGGCGGGTACCAGGTTGAGATTCATTGGGAGAGTCCTTAGAAAATGTAGTCCATCAACAAAGGAGGTGGCTTACAAAACACTCGTTCGACCTATACTTGAGTATTGCTCATCAGTGTGGGATCCGTACCAGATCGGTTTGACGGAGGAGATAGAGAAGTTTCAAAGAAGAGCGGCGCATTTCGTCACGGGGTTATTTGGTAACCGTGATAGCGTTACGGTGATCTTTAACAAACTCGAGTGGCAGACTCTGCAAGAGAGGCACTCTGCATCGCGGTGTAGCTTGCTCGCCAGGTTTCGAGAGGGTGCGTTTCTGGATGAGGTATCGAATATATTGCTTCCCCCTACATACACCTCCTGAGGAGATCACGAATGTAAAATTAGAGAGATTAGAGCGCGCACGGAGCCTTTCAGACAGTCGTTCTTCCCGCGAACCATACGCGACTGGAACTGGAAAGGGAGGTAATGACAGTGGCACGTAAAGTGCCCTCCGCCACACACCGTTAGGTGGCTTGCGGAGTATAAATGTAGATGTAGAAGTTGAGGATGACATTAGTCCTGACACAGTGAAAAATGGGCAAAATGTATGAACTGTCACACAGTGGTAAGTCACCTATTTGTAGTAGAGGGGAAGTTGCTGTCACCTCCTTAAATTTTCTCTAGAGTTACCTTGTAGGTAATGTCCGTCTAAAGCCAATCTCTTATGGATCGTGAAAATACATCTGGACGAGGTGCTAGTCATATCACAGCATGGAATTCCATGTTCCTTTACATTGTTGAACATGAAATGATGTGGCTGGTATGTCAAATTTTTGCTTTATGGAGAGGAACATGGTCAATGGGGTGAGACATTTTCACATCAGAAGCAGAACTTGGGAGTACATGATGTGAATATAAGCTGTTTGAAAGCATTAGCAAATTGAGGATCTCCTAAAAACTTGTCACTTTTTCTGTGATTTTTTTACAATAAACTGACAGGAAACTACATAGTGGTGGACAATCGCAGATACCTTTAGACAGTGTGTACCATATGCACAGGTGTGAATGCCAAGTTAAAGCGATAGCTTCATGTGCTGTGAAGAGATAGGTAGCAAGGGTGTGTCCACTTTGTTCCAAATTTTTTCTTTAGTTTTCTTCTGGGTCTTCCTACTTAATTTGATAGAAGAAATTAGGGGGGGTAGAGATGATCAATCACCTCACTCACTCACTCACTGCATGTAAGTGGCTTTTGCATTTGGTATCGTTCACAGTCCGTAGCCTTAACCGAACACCAGCACCAAGATATTTGCTTGGACATGTTATTGTGGCTTGCAATTCTTCCTTGCAAAAATGAGTCAAATGTTACTTGTTGTATTATGTACATCCTGACCAAGAAGCCTCGTGGGTACCCAGTGCTTCGATAATATTTCAGTCTCAATTTTTAGGTCACCCCTGTGTTGTAAACCTGACCTGGCTGTTCAGTATCAGTCAACTAAAGAGTACTTCCAAGCAAAAGTTTAACTTTCCCTGCTTCCTTACCTGCACCTGTTGAGGAGTGGATAATGCTACTTTCCTCCATATTTATGGGGCCCTCGTCTCGTTCCAATTGGACCATGGGTGCCAGATTTATGGTTCAGTGCCACATCAAGCTTTGAAATTGTTGGACCCAGTAAGACTAGCCACCTACACTATCTGGATTAGCCACTTAGACAATCTTGTTTGCTAAAGGAAAGATGTTTTCAGTTCTGACAGCACCAATTCGTAGTCTCGTGATCTGACAAACTACAAATTGCCCAACTTAAGTTAGTTTTGCCCACAAAGGGCATAGACACCCTTGCCCTTGGGTTGGATTACTAGTTTAAATGTGCCTCAAGGCTATCTGCCAGGACCTGTGCTGCACCATCTTATAATTTGCATCCTGTGTTTTTCTGCAAGCATAGCCCCCCTCTGTGCTGGTTAATACCCAGATCACAGGACCAATGTATTCAAAGGAGCTAAAGTTCATCCCTCTGTGATAGCTTCCTCTGTTGTTAAGGAGCATCAGGGTGCAAGTGTCATTTACACTGACTGCTCTAAAACATCCAATCAAGAACAATATTTGTTGCTGGAAATGTGTAGTGTTTTTACAATGGAGCTGATAGCCATTAGTGGAGTCTTATGGTTTTTTAAACAGACCATCCTCAACCATTAATTTGTAGTGACTTCATGAGGAGTCTATGGGTAATTGACTGTTGCTACTTTTGTGATCCTGTAAGCTTCTCCCAGGATGAATGTCACCTATCTCCCTTTTATAACATTGTCACCTTTTGCTACCTTTTTTGCTCTCTATGAAGAAAATTAGTTACTTACTTTTGTTTCCAAGTTTCTATATTCATGTTTGTTCATTTAACTTTTTGGAATACTACGAGGGGCTTCTGAAACTTGATGAATGACTCCTTTTTGATTTTTGAGGTTTATTTATATTTTGCGCAACTCTAACTAGTGTCAGTATTCCTCTGTTACAACTACATCTATCTTTGTCCCAGATTCTAATTTTACTATAATAACAAATCTGCTACTGTAATACTATGTTCAATATTGAAAATAAACTAGATGGGGAAATGTAAGTTCTGTAGTGATTGGATTGGAAAGACACAGTTGAAAAGTAAACTCTCTGCATGGGGCCAAGGGTACATAGTGAATGTGGACAGTTTTTAGTGTGTATTTGCGATAAATTTGAGATAATGGGTTTTCTGTCAATTTTTAACCACTGACATTCAACAAAACATAATTGTAACTTTCAAATTAAATGTGGAATACATCAGTCACATTTAGATCTTTCATATGAGACACAACCTTAAATATGTGTGCCAACAGTACAGGTGTTAAGTACTGAGGATAGTTCCACCACTGCTGCATTCATTTGGACAAGGAAATTCATTGACTTCCTGTTACTCCATGGTTTCTTCGCATGATAACTGTAACATTTTTCACTTCTGTCAAAGAAAATGTGATACCAACAGCTGACCGACTGGCATCATATTTCCGAAAACACTTGTTAAAAACAGCATGTTCATAGTTTAGGGACACTGTCAGTGTTAAAGACAAAAAGAATTACAACCAACCACTGCATTTTGGGCAAATAGGGAGGGAGACAGGCTATATTAGTCATTGTTCTTCTACACATACCCTTCCCTGTTCCCATTCCAGCACCACACAACCCTCTATTCCCCCAATGCACCCACAGTCTTCTTACTTTTCATTTTCTGCCCCCCTCGTACCTTCCGTCTAAGCTCCTGACTGCACCTAGCTGCCCTGCCACTTCCTGCCTCATTGCTGTATGCTGCCACAAGCAGCATTTAACTGGCCTCCACTCTTACCCTTCTATCCCTCTCCCTCTGCGTTTCAGCCTCCTCCTTACCCCCACCATCCTGTTCATTTCTACCATCATGCGCTACTGCTCACAGCAGCTTTGCAGCCGGAGGAGACTGTGCGTGTGCATGTAGCTTCTCTCTCTCTCTCTCTCTCTCTCTCTCTCTCTCTCTCTCTCTCTCTCTCTCTGTGTGTCTGTGTCTGTGTCTGTGTGTGTGTGTGTGTGTGTGTGTGTGTGTGTGTGTGTGTGTGTGTGTGTGTGTGTGTGTGTGATTCTGATGAAGGCCTGTTTGGCTGAAAGCATTGTGTAACAGTCTTTTTCTTGTTCCTATCTGTGACTCAGTATCTCCGCTATATGGTAACAGCTATCATTTTCATAATATTGTCATTATTCCATCCTGGACAAAACACCACCATCAAGGAGACAACTACTGCATGGCACTCATCCTTCAGTCAGTTTCTCCCAGAGGAATCTACTGTCCTGTCTCATCTTTGCATTGGTCCTACCAGCTTACACCACAGTTCACCTTTTGTAACAATCCACTCCCACCTTGTGATTGTGGAGCCTTAACAACAGTAGCTCACAGCCTGATGTGATGCCCCCTGCTGCTGGCTCACCATGTGTAGCATGGTCTTCTGGAGATTCTTCACCTCTAATGCTGGTGGACAACTGATGGTTAGTTGCATTGTTTCTGTGTTTTCTCCATGAAAGTGGTTTTTATTCTCAATATACATTCAGAACTACATTCAGGGCTGGAGCAGGGTTTTTGCGACATGTTCTACCTCGTACTGCGTCTGAAGGGTCCCCCAACCCTGGCTTATTTCCCGTTTGCTGCAGTCATCCCGCTTTTCCTGTGTTTTAATTGCTTTTACATATGGTTAGCTTCATCTCTGTTGTACTGTATCTTCTATTTTAGTGATAGCACTTTGGTGTTCCCCTGTTTTAGCTTTCTCACCTTGAATGTTGCTAATCTCCCAGCTAGAAAGTGTTCGTTGCTCTTTAAATGTCTTTGCCCTGACTTGGGTGGCAGAAAGTTGGATGTGAGTGTTGTTTAGTTGCCATAGGTGAGCCCTGGGAGACCCATAGTCTGCTCTGGCTTATGTGATGGCCTGATCCATATGCTTTTACTTCTTAAATTATTTCTTGGCTCTGGCATCAGTAT
Source organism: Schistocerca serialis cubense (assembly GCF_023864345.2). Taxonomy (NCBI): domain Eukaryota; kingdom Metazoa; phylum Arthropoda; class Insecta; order Orthoptera; family Acrididae; genus Schistocerca; species Schistocerca serialis. Next base: position 1,102,732,930 of record NC_064639.1, read on the forward strand.
TGCTTTCAGTGCCTTTATTTTACCACTCCTACGTACTATAACAACTCGATCAAATTTTTGGTGGGCGTTGCTAACTCTTGATGAACTACTGAGAGTTGATCTCACACTTCAGTCCATTGACCACCAACCCGCTTTCATAACAGGGAAGCTGTATGTGTTAGAGTTTTAAGAAATGACATGTCTTAGTAGTTAATCCTGTGTTATCGCAAAAGGTTTTTCGTTTTTTACTCCAAGTTGAAGTAAGGTGTTGAATAGTAGCTTCTGATAACTTGATTAGATGTGTGGCTATGTTAGAATTATTAAATCTGAAGTCTAAGAAGAACAGAGTTAGTATATCACTGTGATTTTGATTAAATGTAAGAAAATTAAAGCTTTCTTTGCATGTGTAGGTCTTTATCTGAAAATAATTTTCAGGTTTTCTCTGAAATTTGCCAAGATATTCTGTGGGCTTTTAACTACATTGAAAAATTCTTCCCTTGAAGATAAAAATTTGATTGCATTGCATTTATTAGGATTAACTTTCACAATGGGTGTAATTTTCCACCCTTATGGGTTGCAGTTCAGTTTTCAATCATTTACTTATGAGGTGACTGTTCTGTAATGTATATTACAAGGTGAAGAAGTCTCAGATTTAAGATGCAAATTGTTTGAAATTCTTAATTTAAGCTGCACAACATTTAAATAGTTGTAAAAATAAATGTTGTGTAAGTACTCCTACTTGTTGCACTAAAGCATGCCTGCTGTATTTTACTTTATATCAAACAGAATAACATTTTTGTGCAGTTTTTGAATAGTACACATAAATGAACTGTTAGAGCACTGAATTTCACATTCTGAAAAATTCTAGTATATCTGTAGTAAGTATCTTTCCTCATGAAACTAAATTCCTTGATTTAAACTTGCATGTAAAAATTGCACTTGATAGTTATGAAAATAAGTCTGCAAAACTGACATTCAGTGCTACTGTCCACATTTTTCATTATCACCACCCATAACACATTTGATTTTAACTAATATTTTGAGTATTTTATTTGAGAATCAGAAAGGCGCCATCACAATTGTCCTGGAGCTCTTCTCTGAATGATTCTTTGGTTTACTAGCAGAACCGTGATCAGTGGCTGTTGTAAAATTGTCGTCTTTCTCCCTGTTTCTCAATCTATTAATGACATCTTCTGCCATACACAGACTAACAGTTTCATCAAACTCAGGATCGTTAAAACTGACATGTTCCTGTGAACATGTATTTTACTATACTGAGGAGGGAAAAGAAACAAAAAAGATAAGTAATGCAGTGTCAATAACGCGTTTCAGCACCAAACCAAGACGACGATAATGCAACCCACAACAGGATTGGTGGTTTAAGGAGGGTAGAGGAACATTGTGGTATTCCACCAGAACTGACCTTCGTAGACAAATCCTAAAACTTTCGTGCGGTCTGAGACCACACCTCATGAGTTAAGGGTTAAATATGACTGTAAATAAAGCTTCTGTTGCTCAGATGTGTTTATTTTCTGTACTAAACTGAAATGTTTATTTTTCCAGGTGAATTTCATCGATCACAACAAAATTATTCTTTGTCCATTGATGGGTGCAGTGACATTTATTGATGATAGTCAAAACTTCAATACATTCAAATTCTCTTCAATAAAACAATATGGATGCAGCAGTGCATTAGCACAATGCCTCAAGTTTGCATATGACAAGTTGTCTTCACTACTAGCATCATAAGTCACCGTGCGTAGTGTTGGTATATGGATACTTCCAATGTCTACAGAAACCAGACTGACACTTTGTGTTTCTCTGTAGGTTTCAAAAGGCCTGTTACTCTACGCGTATAGTAGTGGTTGCAAACTGTTGATATGGGCTTGCTGTGTGTTGCACTTGATAGTTTGTGTCATGAAATCTGATTTTTATGAAGGTACAGCACAGGATGTGAGTTGGGAGCTTGTGTTAAGGTATATGAAAAGTGCACGTTTCATGTGATCCAAACTAATGTGTGGAAGGAGGAAACTGTTTAACAGCCATACTTGTAATAAAAATTGTGAAACGAAATGACAATTCTGAGCAAAAAGATTGTGACAGTGGATCTTTTAGACTGTGGAACTACGCCCATATTTTTAAGAATATTTCATTGAGATTGACAGGCAGTTTTTTGAAGCTCCAGAAATTGCGAACAGTCACCAAAATAAGTCGATAAAGTATTTTTTATAGACTATTGTTAGTATTATTTTTGTTTTGCACACTATTATATATATCATTTGTAAATTTCTATTGTTGGATTTTGTTTTTACAATAATAAATTATCCCATTTAAGTAACTGAGTTCACATGTGGGTATAAGATACTGCCCCCCCCCCCTTCTGCCCCCCTCCCTTTCTGCCTTGCTTTCTGACACATTCTTTACCTCCCCTCTGTCCCCACACCCCTTGCTGTCACCACCTTTTTTATATTTTTTACTAGAAGAATGTGAAGTTTTAATGTAGTGTGTGTTTTATATGTTAATGTTTTTTCATCCCTTATCTGTTCTTTTGTATGTTAATAGATACCTACTCCTGTGAAATAAAATATTTTAAACTGTAACAATCTCTATTCTATCCAGAATGTGAATCAACTGAACATGCACGTAAAATTCCAAACAACTGTGTTGAATGTAACATTTGTTTTATGTGTAGTGACTGATTATTTTGAAGTCTTCAAATCTGTGGGTTTTCTGATTTTAATTAAATCATACAAATGGACTTCGGTTAGACAAAAAGTTTTTTCTTAGTGGTGACTGTTTAAGCCTAGCTGTATTCCTGTTAGGAATGCATATAGGCTCTTGCGTGTGCAGGAGGTTGACCAGAGCATTCAGTGCAGACATAGTTTCAAGATGCCCATTTTCAGCAGAAATTACAGATAAAGCAAATAATCTCCACTGCCTGACAAAAATGAGACCTAGAAGACATGGTAGAATGTCAGTGTAACTTCTTGCACATACTCACTATTGGTGGGTATGTAAATGGGTAAGCATAAGGTAGTGGCCACCAGAGTGCATTAGTCTTTCTTTTCTATCAGGCCTCATAGGATATACATTGTGTGAACAGTGCCAGATGTTGATTACTGTGAAGGACCCTGAAGTGCTGTGTACTCATTTGTCAGTCTTACCAGTTTGGGAGGGGCTTCATTGTGGGTCTTCATGTGGCCAGCTGGTCAAATTGTGCGGTATACAGATTTGCAGGGCATTTGTATGTGGCAGTAACCTGATGTTGGACTGCATGTGAATGAGACGGGTCACTATTGACTACGTACAACCACAGGAGGGTTGCCATATTGTGCACCACGAGAGTTGTAACACCTTCATATCTGCCCTCACCATCATTGAGCTAATAATGGTCTTGGTGAAACATTGTTCACCTTGTGCCATTGGTCAGAGTAGCAGCGGCTGGACAAGAAAATTGTCACATGTCCAGGCTGCCATTAACACCACAAAACAGATGGCTGTGTTTAGACTGGTGTCATGAGTGGGAAGCATATGCCATTAATGAATGATGCCAATTTGTTCAGCAATGAGTGGCAGTTCCATATTATCTCAGATTACCATCATCAGTGAGTATGGTGGTGATGACCTGTGTAAATGTTCAATTCTTCCAGTGTTTTGAAGATGCACAGCAGTGTTACTACTGGTGTCATTGTGTGTGGATCCATCGGGTGTGACTTAAAGTTGTTGCTGGCAGTGACTGTGATACTGTGACAGCTCATTGGTAGGTCTAGGGCCTCTTGGGTTCTCCGGTGTTACCTCCAAAGACACAGTATTGTGATGACATTTATCAACAGGACAGTGTTAGCTACACAAGGCATGTGTTACCTGCAGTATAACTCTTCCTCTGCGATGTAGTAGAGTTACGTTGCTACAGGAAATTGCTTGAGAAGGAGGGTATATAGACATGGACTTCGCTGTCAGTATAACAGGCTCACAATTCATAATTTGTGTTTACGTGAATGTTATTACAGGTGTGCCAATTTTATTTGCACTTTGATGTCGGCCTTCGTAGTGAAATACTAGCTACAGGCTCTGACAAAGCATGCTATCATTAATAGCGATCTACACAACATGAAAACTGTTAATTGTTCTTAGATAAGCCCCCATTCTTGAAAGTGTTAAGTCCTTAAAGTAATTGGAACTTATGGTTGTCATCTGTGAAAAAAGTGATCATTACTCTCAAAATAAATGCATGTACACCACTTCCAGTAAATGCACTTATTATTAACTAAGAATGCTTACATCAGTGGTGACCAAGGCAGGAGGAAGTAAGCTAGCTGAAGAAGAGTATTTATAAAAATAAGTGGGGATGAATTTGCAAAATTTCAGAGATGAACATATTCATATTAAAGTTTGCCGCCTCTGGCCATGCGTATAAAAGGTTACTCAATTACAGATTCCTAATAATATTATACAGCTTTACATGCCATTTCATGTATCGTTTCATTGTGCCCTTTGATTGAGGTGAGGAATTTTATTTATAAAATTACTTTGTGAAATTAAATGTTCTTTTCATAGCTAGGAGTTTCTCTGTAGGACAGCCTGTTCACGTGACACGTAATAGAAAGCTACCAAAAAAGTTTGAATATTTTTCTAGAAAGGAAAAAAAATTGAAGTAGTCTCGTCATTTGAGGTAAAATGTTATTAATTCGTATTGGATTGTGGTGATGCTTGTATTAGAGGTGAGATCAGGAGCACCCAAGGACCCATCGTTCGGACCGGGAATTTCAGGAAAGTTTTTCAGGACAGTTGGGTTCGAGACTTCCAGGCTGCTTTGTGTAGGGGTCCAGGAAGTTGCATTGACATTCAAAATTGGTGGTTTACATAGAAAAGTCATAGAAACGGTCATGAGTGTGATAGCACATGCAAGTTAATTATGCATACAACAAAATACATATCCCAAGTGAATAATTTGTTTAATATTTAATGATATTAGGCATTAAACTTAATTTTTGATATATGGACTGTTTTGCACGTGATCGTCATTAATGTAACGGAGACTATGTTAGCATTTGGTAACTGGAGTGCTCTCATACTTTACATCCACATTGTTCACAAAGTGTTGTGTGTAGCTGATGAAATAGTTCATTCACTTGATAGCAGCTAAGTAGAAGTAGCAAATCAGGTGTTATAGATGCCATTGGCTTTATATATCATCGTGTAGATTACAAAGATTTCTTCATTCATCCATTTAAGCTTCAAGAATCCAGACTCCATATCTAAGTTGCTGCCTGCAATTAAACTGCCTCAATGGCTGATTTGTTGCTCATGCCACTGGTGCTTGTCAGTAGTAACACCCGGAGTGTGTGAAACTCGTGGAATTTTCATGCAGTTTTTAGCTGGAACTTTGACTGTGATATAAATTCTCTTGGATGGAAGAACATTCTAAGTGGACAACGAGAACTAATCTAAAGATTGCCACAGCGTATTCCAGATACATAAGTGTACATTAGTTATTTGCTGTAGTCTCTGCCTGTACCAGTTACACTGTTACCTTTTCACATCCATTTTAGTACTGATTGCTTGAAAATGACAGTGATCGTAATTCCTCTCTGCCTTGCCGTATTTGAATATTGTTTTACGTACACGTTTTTAGTCCTCTCATGAGAAATGGGATCAGAATAGTTGCTAACGCATCTAATGTAGTAACATTTCATTACATTATAATATTTTTGACACTTCCTTTACTTTTGTTATGATGTAGCTGATTTCAGCTGTGTGTGTCAAAAACTTTACTGCTCCTATATATGCATATCCACAACCATATGTAGACAGGGTATTTTAAGAGATAAAGAAAATAAATTTCATTGCTACTGCTCCATGATCATACCAACATTGCAGTGATACTGTGCAATCTACCCTTACTGTTAGAACAGTTAATTTTATTCGTGGGCCCACTCACTATCACAGGGCTAACAAATTTTACTGTTTGATAGCACATAATTATAACAAAACAATCCATTTATGACAATATAATGTAATAGGACAGATCTGTAATAGGATAGATCAAAGATCTACTCACCAAACGGTGGCAGAACACACTTGAAAGGTTATAATTAGGCAAGCTTTCAGAGCCCATGGCTCATCCTTCAGGCAGAAGGACTTGAAGGAAAGGACTGGAGAGGTCTAAGGAAAAGGTGTAGCTTTCAGAAAAGTCACCCAGAACTGCGGGTCAGGGGAGACTTCCTGTCCAGTAATTTGACATGTCCACTCCTTTCCCTTCACCAGTCTTCCTTTCCCTTCACCAGTCTTCCTTTCCCTGTCTGCTTTGTCTGTGTACGTGCGGATGGGTGTGTGTGTGTGTGTGTGTGTGTGTGTGTATACCTATCCTTTTTTCCCCCTAAGGTAAGTCTTTCCGCTCCCGGGATTGGAATGACTCCTTACCCTCTCCCTTAAAACCCACATCCTTTAGTCTTTCCCTCCTTCCTGACGAAGCAACTGTTGGTTGCGAAAGCTTGAATTTTGTGTGTATGATTGTGTGTGTGTATCGACATGCCAGCGCTTTCGTTTGGTAAGTCACATCATCTTTCTGTACTTGCAGCCAAGACATTTCCTCAACTAAAACTTCATGGGTTTTGGTGATTTATGTTTACAATTTTTAACGGTAGCATATTCAGTGCCCACATGGGCGGAAGATAGTGGTCCTGAAGGGTCAATACAAAATGTGCTCAGAATTTCTGTAGGTAATACCAGATGCAATTCTGTCTCACTACCCAAGTTCGAAGTTTTTATCTTTGGCAGAGTGACAAGCCTTGAGAATGTGTTGTGCTTATCGCAACATAAGTGGCAAATAGCAATTTAGGATAAATTTCATGCAGCACTTTTCTGTGCCATAATGAGTATGCCATTAGAGCATTTTGAAAAAACACACACACACACACACACACACACACACACACACACACACACGCCCTCACTCTCTCTCTCTCTCTCTCTCTCTCTCTCTCTCTCTCTCTCTCTCTCTCTCTCTCGGGGCTCACCACTCTTTGGCGAGTTCATGCTTGGCTACCACTGAGTCCCAGCCTTTGCAGCTTCATTTCCCTTCCATGCTGCATGTTTATTCTCTTGCTGTTCCTTTTGCCCTCCCTTGGGGAACATGTCTGGGCTGTTTTTGCAAATATATTCTGGATTTTTGGTAGTCAATATCAGAATTCTTTCCTCTGTTGTATTTCTTTCTTCGTTCACCTCCTATCCTTCCCACCCTTCGGCGTTTTAGATTCCTCTTTTTTTTTTTTTTTTTTTTTTTTTTTTTTTTTTTTTTTTTTTCTCTCCCTCCTCCTTGTGTGCTCCTGAAGGCTGACCCATGTGTCTGACCAGTAACAGGTGACTGGGCAATGTGTAATTCCCAGACCCTGGTCAACAGGTAGGGTTTGCACATACCCCTGGTACATGCCAGGCCCAGGGAGGGGTGATTGGCTGAGCTGGTACCTGCCCAAATTGCCGATTGGTCCCTGTGTCAGGTGTTCTGAAGACGTGAACAGTCATCTAAGGTGGGTGACATAGCAGACACGGGCAATCATTGGGATTTTCTCACAGTGAGCCAACAGTCTTCAGTCAACGGCTATGAAATGTAAACGGAATGAGGCTAATTCAAGACCTTCCCAGCTGCACCACAGTTCCTTATGGTTTTATGTACTGTAGATCGTCAGTCCTTCGCTACGGTAAATCAGTTTATTATTCAGAAAGGTGTTGATGAAATTGCTGGTGCTGTGAAATCGTGCTCTCATCTATGAAATGGCACTTCGCTTTTATGACTGCTTCGGATTCTCAAGCACAACTGCTTGCAGCTTCGCTCCTCCATGCCTGTCCTGTTCATGACGAGGTGCATTGAATACTAAATTCTCCCCATGGTGTTATTTTCACTTGGCTGCTCCATAGTCTGACCAAGGCAGAAATCCAAATGTATCTCTCTGATCAGGGTGTCATTGCTGTCCATAGAATGATGAAAAAAGTAGACGCCTCTTTAGTGCCCATACACTCTCCTCACTTTTGACAGAGTGGTTCTTCCATCAAAACAGGTTATGAAGTTACCACAGTCAGACCATATATTCCAATACCTGATTTGCTGCTACCAATGGCATTGTTACAACCACACTCAAGAGTCCTGTCTACACCCAACCAAGTGTGCAACCTGTGGTAGGGATGCTCACGAGGGTGACTGTCCGCCTCCTCCCGACTGCAACAACAGCAGTGGCGACCATACTGCCTCCTCCCATGATTGTCTCGTGTGTCTTGATGGGCGAGCTGTCCAGGAGAACCGAGTGAAGGAAGAAGTGCCTTACCTGGTCGCTCGCAAGTTGTTCGCTAGTTGCAAACACAGCATTTTCCCTCTGGCACCTACAGTACTATTGTTGCTACATCTCGCTCCACGAAGGACATGGCCGAGCAGTCGTGTGACCTCAAATTCAGCACCGCGGTTGTGAAATCGCCCATCGTCATGGTAGCGTCCCTCTCTCTTCCTCCAGCTGTGCAACACGCCACCAAACTGTTGCCTCGTGGGGTGAAGTCACCAGTACTGGCAGGCCGGAAAGGACAGCAGGAAAACTTCCATGAAGACTTCCTACATCCCTCCAGCTAACCAACACCTGAGTTCCTCTGGTAACCTGAAAGGCTCGAAGAAGTCAAACAAAGGCAAATGGTCTTCTCCTTCACCGACTGGAAGATCCTCCTTGACAGTGTTGCCACGTGATACCGTCATCTGGCTGACCTCCCTGTTGCCGGTGCATACAACTAACCGTTTTTCTTCCCTGGACTCAGCTAGTTGACAGCTGAAGAATGCAGACACTTCTGTAGACCTCACGGAGCAGAATTCTCCTGCCTCTGTGCCCTGTAGCTGCGTGTCTTCGAAGGTTGGCACTAGGCAGCCAGCCGAGGTGACACCCCTTCATTTTTTCCTCGTTATGTCTCTCCTCCAATCAAATGTTAGCGGCCTTTGGTCCAACAAAAAGGATTTGCGGCTCTTACAATCGCAGCATCCAATTGTTCTCTGCCATCAGGAAACAAAATTGCATTCTCTTGACAGCTTTGAGCTCTTGCGTTTCTTCCCAGTCCATTTTGACCTTCACGCGAGCTCGGCATTCCATTTTGTGGAGGAATCTTGCTGCTCGGACGGGATGACATTCGTAGTCGACCTATTTCCCTGACTACCTGCCTTCAAGCTGTTTCAGATTGCGTTTTCCTTCCTCACTTCCTTTCTCCTTTGTAACATTTACATCCCTCCATTATTTGGTGTAACCAGAGCAGACTTCATCCAGCTTATTGGGCAACTCCCTCATCCCTTTCTGGTGCTCAGTGACATTAATGAACACCACCCCCTTTAGGGTTCTCCCAGAATCTGTCCAAGAGTTGCTCTCTTGGCTGACCTTCTCGTTCAACTTAACCTCATTTGCCTTAACACGGGAGCACCCGTATTCTTTCAGACTCCATACACACCTATTCCCATTTGGACCTCCTGCACTGCCAAGCTTGCCCATCATCTCTAGTGGTTCGTCCTCTCTGGCATGTACTCCAGTGACCATTTCGTATGTTCTATCCATTTGCTGACTCCTATCCCACCTCCGTACACACCCAAATGGCAGCTTACTAAGGCCAAGTGGAGGCTTTACTCCTCCCTGGCGACCTATGACGAACATCATTTCCCCAGTTGTGACGACCTGGTGGAATATCTTAATAACTTTATCCTTATCGCCACAGGATGTACCATTCCTCACACTTCCTCTTCACCAAGCTGTGTCCTGGTCCCTTGGTGAATTGGGGCAATTCACGTGCGGAGACATGATTTCTGCATTTGTAACTGTCATCCTACGATGGCAAACTGCATTAATTACAAACAGATGCGTGCAGAGTGCTGCAGTGTTGCCGCATTCTTTGGGATAGCAAAAAAAGCTAGCTAGATTTCATTCACTAGTTCTTTAACAGTTCCACTCCCTCTTCCATTGTGTGATACAACCTCCGACGGCTCACGGAGACCAAGATCCGTTCCCCAATTTCCAGCCAGACAGTAGCAAACAATGTCATTATGGACCCTATTGCTACCTCCAACACCTTGGGCTGCCATTTTGTGGAGATTTCGAGCTCCTTCCACTATCACCCTGCCTTTCTTTATCGGAAATGGGCGGAGGTAGCTTGACCAGCACCCTTCTCTTATCCGAATCGTGAGTGCTACAATGACACCTTTACTATGAAGGAGCTAGATCATACTATCATTTCATCCAGATCCTCCGTCCCAGGGCCAGACGCTGTTCATACTCAGATGTTGCAGCACTTTCTCGTTCGGGCAAGCATTTTCTGCTTAATACATATAAGCAGCTGGGCAGAGGGCCCATTTACCAGACACTGGTGTGAAGCCACTGTCATACCTATAACTAAGCCCGGTAAGGACAAACACCTTCCTTCTATCAGCCCATTTCTCTTACCAGCTATGTTTGCAAGGTAATGGAACATATGATTCTTGCCTGGCTGGTATGCTGGCTCATGTCTTGCAACTTACCAGCCACTGCACAGTGTGGATTTAGAGTGCAGCGTTCTGTGGGTTGACCATCTCATCACTTTGTCCACCCATGTCATGAATGGTTATTTCCAGAAATCCCAGAATGGCCGTGTTTTTCGACTTCGAGAAAGACTCGGACACCTGTTGGAGGACTGGTGTGGCCGCATGCCCTGTTCCCTTCAGGAATTTTTAAAAGACAGAGTTTTCAAGGTTCCTGTGGGCTCTGCCTTGTCGGGCACCTTTATCGAAGAAAACGGTGTGCCTCAAGGTTCCATCGTGAGCGTCATCATTCTTGCTATCGTCATTAACCCTATAGTGGCCTGTCTCCTGCCGGGCATCTCCGGCGCACTTTTTGTTCACAATGTTGCCATATATTGCAGTTCTCCAGTGGCTTGCCTCATTGAGCGATGTCTCGTTTGTATGAATATCCGGCGGCACATTGGTTTCTTCCACCATCTTTACATCTTGGGCCTGTTGCTCTTCCATTCATTGAAACTATGAAATTCCTAGGACTCGTGATTTTAGGAAACTATCTTGGTCCTCCCATGTGTCTTATCTGACAGTCTGCTGTATGTGGTCCCTCAATGTCCTTCGTGTCCTCAATGGTACTTCTTGGACACCAGATCGAACCACCCTCCGCCATTTGTACCAGTCCCATGTCTGTTTGAAACTAGACTGTGGGTGTTTCATTAATGTGTGTGCACATCCGTCCCTCTTACGCCATCTCAATACTATCCACTATCGTGGCATCCATTTTGCCCCTGGCGCCTTTTGTATTAGTCCAGTTGAGAGTCTATATGCAGAGGCTACTGAACTACCACTGTCTTAATGCCTTGACTTTCTCCTCGGCGGATATGCTTGCTATTTGCCGTGCGTGGCCACCCTTCCTATGCCTCTTTCTTTCATAACTCGTTTGGTCGTTAGTATGGGGCGTGTCCCTCTTCTGTTATGTCCTGGAGTTGGCTTTAGGCTCTTGCTCTGGCAGCTTATCATCATGCTGTCTACAGTTTTCCCGGTGGCTGTGAATCCTACACCACCTTGGCTTCCTGCGGCGGTCCACGTTCACCTTTGCCTTTATTCACTTCCTAAGGACAGTACTCCAGCCTTGCTGTATTGCCTTCAGTTTCACGACCTTCACGTAGAATTTAGCGATAGTACCTTTGTGTACAATGATGGCACTCTAATGACTGTGGTGTCAGATGTGTTGATGTGCCTTCGTCATTGGCCCCGTGTTTTTAGTATCGGCTTCCAGAACACTGCTCAGTATTTACAGCAGAGCTCTTTGATCTGAATCAGCCCACGCAGTATATCTGGCCACACGAGCTTTTAAATTGTGTAACCTGCTCAGACTCGGCGTCCTTCAAAGTATCTGTGTGCAGCACATTGTCCATCCCTTAGTGCAGTGGGTCCAGGAAAGCTGTCACTTGCTCACTCTTGATAGATCCACTAAGATTTTTGTGCATTCTCTGTAATGTCGGTCTGACCAGAAACAAAGCCGCTGATGCTGCAGCCACAGCTGTAGTCCTCATACCTCGGCCTGCTAATTCTTCCACTCCCTCCGATGATCTCTCTGTTTCCATCTGTCAGCAGGTGATGTCATATTGGCATCACCACTGGTCCTCCCTTCATAACAAGCTCAAGGTTACTAAGCATCTCCCAGCAGCTTGGATGACCACCTCTTGGCCCTCTCTCTGCGAGGAGATCATTTTAACTAGGTTGCATACTGGGCATTGTTTCTTCAGCCTTTGCCATTTAACTGGTGCTACCCCACCACTTTGTGCACATTGTGCCCAACTTTTGATTGTCCGCCATTTCCGGACGGAATGCTTTTTTTTCCTCTCCATACGTTCCTGTTTGTGTTTGCCATCTTGAGTTATCAGCTGGGCTGTGGACTGTCTTATTTTTTATCCTAACAGCAATATGTCGAAGGCCATTTAATTGTTACTTCTGGACCTTCATTTCTCTATGGCATATTTTATAGACCTTCCTCCATATCCCTGTTTTAGCTGTCTTCTCTTCCATCAATTGGGATTGATGTGTAGTCGTTTTTAACTCTTTATATTCGTGTTTTACAGTTTTGACAAGGGTGCGTATGACTCTATTGTTCTTTGTGCCCTAAAACGCAAGCGCGTGCGCGTGTGTCCTGTAGAACAAAACTCCTTCATATAATTAATAATGTTACTGCATCTGTGGATTATTCCCTCGCTGAGGGGGCTTGACTGTGCTCCACCTGGGGTCGTTATTTTGTAACTCCTTCGCCGGCCAGTGTGGCCGAGCGGTTCTAGGTGCTTCAGTCTGGAACCGCGCGACAGCTACAGTTGCGGGTTCGAATCCTGCCTCGGGCATGGATGTGTGTGATGTCCTTAGGTTAGTTAGGTTTAAGTAGTTTTAATTTCTAGGGGACTGATGACCTCAGATGTTAAGTCCCATAATGCTCAGAGCCATTGGAACCATTTTGTAACTCCTTATTCTTACACATACCAAGAGTTTGTTCTACCAGATACTCAGTTAGGTAATTACTGAGGCAATCGTGATAAGGTGTCAGCAATGATACTTCCACTTCCTTTTATGTAAACAGTCTCAAAATCGTATGACTGAAGAAACATTGTCTAACAGGCAAGATGATAATGTAATAGTTTACATGATAGTAAGACACTCAAGGCTCAGTGATCACAGTAAGCCCTGACATGTCCCTCAGAAAAGTAGTTAAAGTTCTTAAGAGCTCGGAGAGTAGCCAAGGTCTCTAGTTCAGTTGCAGAATATCCCCGTTTGCATTCGGACAAGGTAATACTGGCAAAACTGATTATCCTTATTTGCTGTGTTATTTCTTACAAGTCTTTGTTTGGAGAAATAAAAAGTTAAGTCAATCTTCTGTTTACCATGTTAACTCATTTGCTAATTATTTCTGCTCCTGTCCAGTGTCCGTAATGGCAACTGTTGTTGCACTGTTGTAGCCCATCTCTTCTTACCATTGTGTATGAAGTTGAACACAACAGCTACCACTTTGTCAGGTTATACAATGAGACTGTGTCTCAGGTGTATCATTGTCATGTCATCCACTGTCCTTGTTGCCCTCTTAGTCTTTGCAGTATCCTTGTCAAACCCTAAAGACTACCACCCTTACCCCAGCAACTGTTCATACTGCAGAACCCACTTTATGTACCCACCATTCATCTACTCCAGCCTGACTGTTGTAAAAATAAAAAATTAAAGATATTGCAGCAAGTGAAATTCCTCCTACTGTTTATGCATTGATACATTCATGGCCATGACATTCTACATGTGGATGATTGCCTCTGCTAGAGCAAGCGACTGAGGTGAACTGCCCTCTTGAGGATTTAAAGTAAACCATTTCCTTGAACTCAAGAGTGTGAACTTGCTCTCCATCACATGCTCTCACCTCATCTCAGAATTATCATGCAGTGGATCCCTTTTTTTATCAGCTGTATCCTTCTTATATTTGCGTACTAAAAGTTTGTGTGTATACTTCTTTACAGTTCTCGCGCTAAGTGTCGACCATTCTTTTCCATTTTTATCACTTTATATTTTCTTTCTTTGTCACCTCTCATATATTTCTACTTAATATTAATTAAATTGCAATAATCCACTTGCCATTTTCTTCTTCTAATCCAGATGTACTTCCAAATTTAGTCATTTCCAAATGTGGGACGGCATAGTGCCTCTTACTTACTATCTTTGATCCATTTTCCCTGATGTTGTTTCCTTCATCCTGGCTTCCGTCTATTGTACTCTCCTTCCTCAGACATGGTTAGTCTTAATTAGCCATCTTTAGAGTAGACAGACCCCTCTCACCTTCAGTATTCTCTCAACTGTTTCCACTGTGAAGAATAACCCAGTCACTCCAAACTAAAAGTGTTGTGATGTATTTCCATGTGTGCCAATCAGCAGTATTGATAGTTCCACCTCCAGAAGATAATACAAGCTTTTATCATTGAATTTAAGTTGTTTTTAACTGATTCGGCTTTCTTTTGTCTATTAGCAGAGAAATGGACATGTTAATTGCTGAACAGTGGTGAAATCAAAGGCTTGCTCTGCATCAGGAACTACAGATTTTAATACTGTTTTATTGATGGATAGCTAAGTGAAATAAAGGTTCTTTTGGGTATGTCTCAGAAAATGAAATGCATTCTTGTAGCACAACAGTATTGTTTCAATGTTTTATTTTTTTATTGTTGGCATTTGGCCATTGCGCCATACAGCCATGTCACATACGCAATATTTTTCTTAATGGTTGTTCTACTATACATTTTGTAAATTGCTATTTACAAAGTATTTAGGGTATGAATAAATGATTGATACATGTCACCACTATAAACTACTGATAAAGTGATTTGTACCTCAATAAAGGGTGCACAGAAAGTCTGGGAACACTTTTAATTATTCATTGCACAAGAACTGAACATGGTATACATGTTATGTGTATAGCATTTTGAAGAGTAACGCTGAAAGTTTTTTATTTTTTTTTTTACAAACCTTCAACATGCACGACGCACAGATTTCTTTGGACTCCTTATGAATGTCTCTCGTACGCACTCCACATTCACTTTGCTCATACTGGGACATCTGCTTCTCGTTGCCGGGCACAAGCAACCTTTTATAACGAATCTTTTTTTGCCAATGGTAAAAGGCCCTCCTTGTTGCTGGCTTCTTACTGTACTTGGTTCTAAACATCCCTTGAACAACTGTAGCACAACTGTTTTTGTCAAACAAGAACACAGAAAGCTCGATGAGCATCTGAATGCACTATGTTTGCATCTAAGCGCTGACTGTCGGCAAATTACCGAACTACGTTGTGGCGGTGTACATGAAAAAAGAACTTTTAGGATTTCTTTTCAAAATGACACGTAAGATATCTGAACAATGTTTCGTTCTTGTGCGATAAATAATTGAAAGTGTTCCTGGACTTTATGTATACCCTTTATTAAAGAAAATCAAAACATAACATACAAAAATCCGCACGTCAGGTTCACACCGTTTTCAGATAGTTCGGTCACACATATTTAAGTGATTTATCATCACATTTCAAACTAGTGCATTCTTTTGGGTTCACAACGCTGCAGCAGACATTGTAAGAGGAATCTGTGCGTTAAACAATGTACTGATGAAGGATATTTCTTGTTTTTTATATCTGGTACACGAGAACAGTAGTGATCCACACCACCTACATTGCATAAATCACGTAATGGAGATTCCTTCAATCCTATGTGGAGTAGTTGGGTAGAGAACTACTTCTGATTTAAGCGCTTGCGTGTAGTTGTTCTTATGAATCGTCTATTATTCCAATCACTAAACTGAGGAGGGTCTATTTTAGGCTGCAGCTGGCCATATTGTAGGCCTTTAGATATCTTGGTAGAATCACATTTTTTAATTAAGCTCAGTATTTCTTAATAAGGAAGTCTCTAATTTCAGATTCCATCAACATTCATTGCTTAGCTATGTCTACTATTTCATAATGAAAGATGCCACTGTGTGCTGGAAGCCACAAGAAATTAGTAGTGGAACAAAGGTGGCGGCCAAAGACATGGCAACGTTGCACTGACATCAAGGTGGGGAAGTTCAAAATTTCTTCATGTAAATAGGTCAATAGCGCTGCCTCAGCGAACCTAACTTCAAATGGTAGGAAATTCAGATTTATTGGTGGGAATGGCAAATTTTAAGTGCTCACCTTGAGATCTGGACACAAACTGACCTAGTTCAAAACACAAGCACAAGACGCTGCTGTTGGCCCTCCTCCCCCGCCACATCTGGAAATAGGTAGGAAATTCGCTCCGTTTGTGTAGATGTGCTGGACCTCATGATGGTAGGATAATATAGCACGCATAAAGCATTGTTTAAACAATTTAAGAATATTGTTTGATTCTGAAACCGCAGTATACCTCGAAACTGACATTGATTAAACAATTTTGATGATGCTAAACAACTGCAGTACTTTTCTTTTATTCAGGTAATGAAAAGACCCATATGATTACACTGTCACAGATCGCGCTAAATACACCTGGTGATTGTAACTTGCCGTCCACCAGAGCGGCACCCACTTGAAGGAGCTATGCGCCAGGCCCGCATCACCAGCCAGGGCCTGACATGCGGCAGCCGCAATGCCACGCTAAGCAATTAATGTTACATGGGGAAATACCTCAGATTTTCTCCTTCTCCCTGGCACACTTTCCTTGTGGCACACGGGTACCCCTTGTCATGTAACATGCACTACTTCAGGGATGGTTAAATCTGGCAATGTGCAGAATGTCACATACGTACCTTGAAGATGTCACAAAACAATCTAATGATGCTGCTTCAGAAGATCTGCCACAGAAAATATTAAACAGTTGGCTTCACAAACTGAACATATATATCACAAAAGCAGAACTCGAAACACCCTTGCGCACAAAGCCCTGAGGGCTGTAGATGGAGCTGACACCATCTCCAGTATCTAGAATTGTGTTAATATTTACTATCTAAGTTATGTCAATGAGAAATGATTCAGCAATCGCGAATTAATTTACTGATCCCGAAACCGATATCAGCTGCTAATCCAATCTTATGCGCCAAAACGATGATATTTGGAAGCTGAAAAAAATCTCTTAACTCTAAATAGGACACCCACCACATTCAGAGTTTTAGCTGCTTGTTTGAAGGCTCTGTCAGAGAGAGAGAAAACTGAGTCCTACAGCTGCTGTGGTCCTAATCACTTTTCCGAAAGGCTTAGTGGGCTCAGTTTATACTTCTTGCTGCAGTCAGGGATGTTAAGGCTGTTGCTTTATATTTTTGTCATTTTTAGAAGCACACTAGTATCTAAGCGCAGACAAGACACTCAGAACAATTTCATATCTAGAAGTTCAAGACATATTTCGAAACCCAACACATAGCAGGGAAAAAACAAAGTAAACAGAATTTGAAGCACTGTCCAACAACGAGAAAAATGGCTGGAATTTTCAGTGAATTTTCGATGTTGTACAACTGCTGATCTCGAGAAGCTCTGAATCAGAGGCGGCTGGTTTGCTCCGAATACTCGAACAAAGAAGACATCATGCAACTTTCCGTACACACATTGCCCCATCTTGTTCGAATCATGCCGTAGAGGCTCCTACGCCCTGCACAAAGGATGTCTTGTGATATGACGTCACGGAACTTCCTGTGAATGGAGTATTCCGATTGGTTCTTACTAAACTTGCCCGCAAATTGTTACTTTTGGTGTGGGATCATTGTCTGCCACTTTCCACAGACGGGCAAATTACGATAATTTCAGTGGCAAACTAATTTGTACAAATCTAAAAACATACAGCAGTCATACTGCACTGACAGTTAAACCCTGCAAAAGTGGTCTACAGATCATGAAATACGGGAAATATCGCCAAAGACACTTCCTCGATTACACTGCTTCAATGTTTCGACGTGAAACCAATCTCCAACCACGCTATATCACGACAAATGATTGCACCATCATACTATGGCGATGTAGTAAACTCAATTCGTATCCTGCTCCATATAAAATCAAAACTTCTGCAACCTACATATATCTCTCGACCATCAGATACTTGTACATATACTGCGGAGATGGACAGATCACAAAAAAAGCACATGTACCGTATATAGTCGTAGCACTATATATTTCCCGTGAGGTCGGTCGGTTATCCACTATGGTCAATGGTCGCGAGGCAACTGACATCCATATGATAGCTTGAAGGGCGATCAGTGCGCCCTCCGCAGACAGCAGCCACACTGAATTGTTGCACAAAGGCGTCCGCTAGTGGTACTGTTTCCAATCTGACCTGTCTACTGCCATGGTTTCTGCAACGAGTTGCGACCATCTCCACCACTAGGGGATTACAAGGACATTTACTGTAGGCACTGTCGACGAGAAATGCTTCATCAATCGCTAAATAATTGACCGATATCGAAACTGATGTCAACTGCAATATTCGTTTTTACGAGGCTTAAAATGGCATATTTGTGACACGTTTATGCTGAAATCGTAGATTAGCATACGAAAATTTACGGAATTTCGTGTATTTTCTCATGGTTTGCTAGAATGTCATATCATTTACGCGATAGTTCTCGATATGAGTCACATAGCAGTATGCTACCAATAGCTTGCACAGTATCATTCCGAAGATAGAGTGGAAAATATATTTCTAGAAACCCGAAACTTTAGCGAGATCGTTATGTGAGACATGCTGCAAACCACTGAATAACTGGAAACTTGTTTCGTCTGTGAAGACCTTCACATGAAATCTCGAAAATAGAGGAAACTGGTAGTTCCATTCATATTTTTTAACAAATATCGATGTCAATGATATAACAGATTACAGATCATCCTTGCAATTAACAAAGTCAACTAAGGTTTTAACACTTGTAACTCTACAGGGTAACAATTGCTGAATTACATGAAAATAATCGTAAATTAGTAACAAACTACGGCATGCAAACATTTTATTAAACATGTAAACGTCACTACAGATACTTGGATTTGAGTTACGACATGTTCGATATGCCTGCCATCATTGGCGATGATGTGGCACAGAGGATTACTGAAATTCTGCGTGACTGCTGATGTGCCAGAACATCAATGCTGTCGATGATCTGCTGAATGGCCGTTTTAGGCTCAGCAATGGTCTTGTGGCTATTGCTGTGCGTCTTGTCTTTAACATATCCCCTTAAAAAGGAGTCACATTTGTTCAGATCTAGAGAATACGGCTGCCAATCGAGGCCCATGCGAATGGCCTCTCTGTGCCCCAGACCCAGAATCCAGTCCCTGAAGTGCTCTTCCAGTACATCACTTTCCTGCTTTGATGCAGTCGATCTGTCTTGCAAGAACCACATCTTGTCGAAATTTGGGTCACTTTGAATAAAGGGGATGAAATCATCTTCCAAAACCTTCACGTACCATTCAGTAGTCACTGTGCCATCTAGGAATATTGCACCAATTATTCTGTGACTGGACATTGCACGCCACACAGTCACCTGTTGAGGGTGAAGAGTATTCTCGATCACAGAATGCAGATTCTCTGTCTCCCAAAAGATCCAATTTTGCTTATTGATGAACCCATCCAAATGAAAGTGGGCTTTATCAGGCATGTACGTACTAATTCCCATCATGCCCTTTGGCCAAACGTACAGTTTGGACATCGTAAGGCAAATTGTTCAGAAGTTATGACTCTATTATTTCATACAGTTCCACAATTGTCACACTGTATGCGTTCCTCATGTGTAGAGAAACAGCAAATGTCTCTTCCACATATTTTTCACCATCTAGATGCACACAACACACATGACAGACGATGTTCAACAAAATAAAGAGGGTAAATTTGTAGAATGGCAGTACAAACAGTCAACCAGTCAATTTACATGGGAGGGAATAATTGTCCAGTGCGAACACTCGCCCATATTGAATCTTCTCAAATTTCCATAGAGAATACTTGCAACATGTGTGATCATAAAGGCTGCCCAATGTATACTGTGTCAGTTTGCCATTCATCCACCTAGAGGGCGCCATAGTTAAGTCGGCTGCATGCTTCTACCTCAGCCTGTGCAGTTTGGGTGGCTCAATGACAGCTTATACCCTTCGCCACAGATGTCAGTTCGTTCTGGCCACCGGCTGCTTCTACCATGCAGCTGCACACCAGGCAGAATCGCCTAGGAAACCGACCAGATATTTATCAGTGTAATTACAATTAAATATTACGATCGTGGCGCCAATATGGCGACATTCAACAATGAGCAAAGTATCAGAAATAGTTCCTCCTGATGACTATGTGTCTGGAAATATCAATATCTATACTGTTCTTATGATTAGACATAATTTTCCAAGTGAAATCTTTCATCCCCTTACGAGGTGTTGAAATAGCAATTTCTCAAATCATATTCATAGCTCCCTTATGACTGGACAAAGCAATTTTCTGTGCACATGTCGGAACACTGACCGGAGTAGCTTTAGGTCACAACACATGCCTTATAAGCCTGATCACAGCAAATGTATCATACTTCTTCTACTAAGTATAATACTTCACCAATAACTGAATGCTGGTGGCACCAAACGATACAGAACGAAAATCCGCAATGGATGGAGATGCCTCATTGTTTTGTTTGTGATTGGTACCATTGCGTCTTACGAAGAAAGACATAATAGTTTTATAAGCGACTTGCTATTAAAACACAATTGGAATGACTATGTTAATGTCACCATGCATAAAAACAGGTCTTGGTTGTACAGGCACACGCAAGTATCACTGATGATATCCAAGTTACAGCATTACAAATCAAGTTACGCTATTGCTTCCGACTGAAGTGGTCTTACACACAAATACCGCAACATTCAATATATGTGGTGATCGTAGGGGTGTGTAAACTGACCGAAAGTGTGGGTGCTCGTCAATGGCGGTGTAAGCTTGTAATAAAATCACCCTTCTCACCGAATTTAGAGAGTGGTCCAGCTAATGAATGTGGTATTTTCAACTGCCTCATACTGCCACTAGATATTTCTCACATACAGTATTTGTAATGCACTGTATCTCGATGCTATATAGGCAGTGTAACAAAGGTTCTGTGATATATCCACTAGGTTACTGGAGAGGGAGGATGGTGGTTGATTGAGATTGATCATGTGCAGTAGATGGTGTGCTATGTGAAGAATCATTAAAAATGCAATGTCTGGCGTTAGGAACTTGCTTATTAATAATAGTGATGTTGTAACTGTTGGTTGGTAATATTTACTGACAAAATGCAACCTAGCGCTAGATTGCATACTTATGGCTATCCTGTGTGGTCGTTTTTTAGTACGACTTTAAAAGAGAGAGATTATTAATTGATGACCGATGCGTCGGTTCTTGATTGTGTTCAGGAGACGTACGGATTGATTACACGAAGGGGTTTTCTTAATTGACCTTTTCACCTGGATTACCTTCACGCAATCAGAATATTCGATGAAAATACCTAAGGGACCTATTTGAATATAAAAATGGAAATGAAAGCAAATTAGTGGAATTTCGTAAGAGAAAGATTAACAAATCGGAAGTTGAACACATTAGTGGTCTCCCAAACACAATCGAGACACTGCAATAAAGAGCGAACCTGTAACAAAGCTCATATACAATTTGAACATCATTTTTGGCTATGGTTCAAATGGCTCTGAGCACTATGGGACTCAACTGCTGAGGTCATTAGTCCCCTAGAACTTAGAACTAGTTAAACCTAAGGACATCACAAACATCCATGCCCGAGGCAGGATTCGAACCTGCGACCGTAGCGGTCTTGCGGTTCCAGACTGCAGCGCCTTTAACCGCACGGCCACTTCGGCCGGCCATCATTTTTGGTTAGTGAAAGAAAAGAAAAGAAGAAAATTAGTGCATCGTAAAATATTAATATATTTTGAACAAATTGGCATTAAACTTCTACACATTGACAAATACACAATAAATGCATGACTTACATCTGATATTTATTTTGTGGATGGCGCAGTCCAATAATCGCTGCTTTGTCAGTCCACTCCTTCTTAAGATTAAATGTCTTTGCGTGTGCGTAAGTACATTGTATCCACACCCGAGTTACCGAAATGTTTGTTCGTCGTTTCACATAGTTTTTACATAAAATAAAAATACAACTTGTAGCAATGCTATGTAGTACGTCTTAACATGTCAGCGACCAAAAGTACAAGGGATAATGAAGTCTCTAGAATATTTCTTAACAAAAGATAGATTGTTCTTTCTTCTGTTTCAAAGCTTCTTGCTATCCAGCGCTGCGGCAATGATTTTAAATATCTGCGCCCAGCGGGTCATAGTGTTTACTTAGAGTATTCAAACGCTGGACGCGCGTCTAGGTATAGGCGCACATAAAAAAAAAATTTCATCTCTTTACTCCCGCGCTGTGATGCTTAGCATCTTTACAAACTACAGCTCGTTGGCTGTCCGTTTCTTTAATGAGAAATATCTCACAAAGCGAAGTAGCTGAAATCCATTAATATTATAAATGCCAGATTGAAGTCATAAGAAATGTACAAAATCCTATGACCAATACACTGGCTCTTTCAGATCTATAGTGATACACTTTCTGGTAGACATGCTGTCTGCATGCTGTCTCCATTCAGCGTTGGATCCTGTGGAGATGGCTTTTAATGATTACAGCCACTGGTGAATCATATTCACGGCACTCGCGTATGTCAAAGGGAGTCACCTTTTCGAACCTGTGTGCTAAGGACTCCACACAGAAAAACTCCAATGTGGTTTTAGAGTGTCTCTCTGCATCTTGTAATTTTTCCTCAGTCTCTGCAGCACCCTTCCTGCAGCTTTGTCCACGTGATCATTCCAATTAGACAGAAATGAGCAGAAGTCACAGAGTGCTGTATTTACCCCTTCTGCGTCCCATAGAGAAACTTTGTGAGCTGAGTTAATTTGACAGAACCTTGTTTTGACACCGAGCGAGGTGGCGCAGTGGTTAGCACACTGGACTCGCATTCGGGAGGACGACGGTTCAATCCCGTCTCCAGCCATCCTGATTTAGGTTTTCCGTGATTTCCCTAAATCGTTTCAGGCAAATGCCGGGATGGTTCCTTTCAAAAAGGGCACGGCCGATTTCCTTCCCCATCCTTCCCTAACCCGAGCTTGCTCTCCGTCTCTAATGACCTCGTTGTCGACGGGACGTTAAGAAACACTAACCTAACCTAACCTTGTTTTGACCACTCAATGGAAATGGGAACATGTTGTCATAGTTCTGCAAACTGTGTACATTGTGTAAGGTCAGTGCCGAATGAAGCTTTCTCCTGAACATGAGATATTAAAAAAGACAGTACAAGCATTTATAATGGTGTTTATTATTGAGAAAATTAGGACAACTCCACATCATACGGGAACTGGAAGAATGCTGAGGATTTTGCTACTACCATGCAGTGCTTTTCCAAACTGCATACAGATATTGCAGTCCCAAGGAGATCTGCATCTCTTAGGATGCATTCGTGTCTGTCACCCGAACATTCTCTCTACCCTCATTATTTTTTTGTACCATCCACCACAAAAAAATTGAACAATAATAACTCCACTGACATTTCGTGATAGAGAACTCGCTAAGGAAACTTCCTGGCAGATTAAAACTGTGTGCCGGACCGAGACTGCAACTCGGGACCTTTCCCTTACACGGGCAAGTGCTCTGCCATCTGAGCTACCCAAACACGACTCACGCCCCGTCCTTACAGCTTTACTTCTGCCAGTACCTCGTCTCCTACCTTCCAAACTTTACAGAAGCTCTCCTGCGAACCTTGCAGAACTAGCACTCCTGAAAGAAAGGATACTGCGGAGACATGGCTTAGCCACAACGTGGGGGATGTTTCCAGAATGAGATTTTCACTCTGCAGCGGAGTGTGCGCTGATACGAAACTTCCTGGCAGATTAAAACTGTGTGCCGGACCGAGACTCGAACTCGGGACCTTTGCCTTCGCGGGCAAGTGCTCTACCATCTGAGCTACCCAAGCACGACTGTGAAGACGGGGCGTGAGTCATGCTTGCGTAGCTCAGTTGGTAGAGCACTTGCCCGCGAAAGGCAAAGGTCCCGAGTTCGAGTTTCGGTCCGGCACACAGTTTTAATCTGCCAGGAAGTTTCATATCAGCACACACTCCGCTGCAGAGTGAAAATCTCATTCAACCCTATAAGGTATTACCGCATCTCTCTCTTCTGATATATCAGGAAACAAATACTGTCTGCATGTTGACGTTGAGCATATGTGGTGATTCCATTAAATATATATTAGTCCACTGCAGCAGGTGGTCAGTGACTGAAATCGCTTGCACAGACCAGTGTAAACCTCATCACCTTTACGGTAGGAGGAACTTTTCGGATGGACTAAGAGTTGCAAGAGAATATCCCTACGTTGTTGATTGATATACTGTTTTTCTGCTGTAACACATCCAAGCAGTGTATGACCACAGCTGTGTACACAGCCATAACTTTTTTTTCTACGAAGACTTCAAGGTTTGTGTCAGGTGCTAAACTTATTTTAACATGTTCTTATCCATTAGCTCCCACAGAAAGCTGGACATCACGTAGTGTAAATTACGCTGCTGCTGCTCACACAACACACAGTATGGCTGAAATAAGACAGAGGCAGTGTTTCTTATAGACAAAAATGTGGAGGACATCACAAATATGGAAACTGGAAGAATTTGTGCAACTGTGCAGCGTTTCCAAATAGCTGTCCAAAGATGATCATCTTTAAATTTTATCTCATCTTCCAAAGTGATGGGGTAGCAAATGTCTTGTTGTTCTGTTTGACTGATTCTTCATATTGCAGATCTCTATTTCGGTGCTGGCCATTCCTGGAAAGTGTTGTTCACACCAAGACTCTCTCCCTCTCAAACGAGAGGTGTTAGTCAATCATTATGTGGTAATCAACAATGTACCAGTGGACAGATGGGGTGGAAAAGACGCCGTCGAATGGGACAATGTACAGTAACAATCACCACATTTGATAGTGCAATCAATTTTACTAGTTTTCCTGTAATTTCAATGGCAGGCAGTGACATGAAAGCAAGCTTCCCAATTTGTCTATCATTGCTAAACCACCCCCACCACTACTTTGTGTGTACTTGATACTAGATTAGATCAGATTACGTTCCATACTCCCAAAATATGAGATGATTCTTGTAAGTGTGGAACTTGTCAGAATATATAATATAAAATCATAAAACATCTGAATATAATACTCAGTATCCTGGTTATTGGTCAGGAGATTGTGAAAATAAGTGAATACAATACAGTAAACAGGAACTGC
Source organism: Schistocerca serialis cubense (assembly GCF_023864345.2). NCBI lineage: Eukaryota > Metazoa > Arthropoda > Insecta > Orthoptera > Acrididae > Schistocerca > Schistocerca serialis. The sequence continues at coordinate 1,102,758,207 of NC_064639.1, forward strand.
TAGTATGTACAGAATTAGTACTGTCAGAATGAAACAGTTATGCACTTCTAATAAATTTATCACTTACAAAACACCTCAACTTGATTGTCGTGACTAAGTGCTGTCGAAACTGAAATCTAGCAGACATTTTTAATTTAGCTGGTGTAACAGTGCTGTTAAGGTAGTCATCTATAGAGTAGAAGGAGTCACTTATCAAAAAGTCATTCAAACCCTGTTTAAACTGTGCTTTATCTGAAACTAAGTTTTTAATGGTTGCTGGAAATTTATTGAGAATGAGTGTTCCTGAATAGTGGCCCCCTTTTTAGGCCAAGGTAAATGGTTTTAGGTTTTAATGTAGATTGTTCTTGTTCCTAGCATTGATACTATGTATTGACCTCTTGGTTGGAAATAGAGATATATTACTTGCAACAAATTTCGTTAAGGAATAAATATACTGAGAGGCAATGATCAGAATACAGAGTTCCTCAAACAGGTTTCTACATGATGTTCTTGAATTTAAACCACAAATGATTCTTATTACATGCCTTTGCATTCCAAAACCTTTTGCTCAGTTTGACAAGTTACTCAGAATTGGATCCCGTGTGACAATAGAAGGAAAGCAAGCAGATTATTCTAGTTTTTTTGTATTTATGTCTCCTACATCTGACATCACTCCTACTGCAAAAACAGACTTGTTTAGGTGCCACAGCATTTCTAAATTTGTTATTGGGTTGTAATCCCAGAAATTTAACACTGTCAACCTCTTTGATATGCATGTCTTCATATGTCATATGCATGCTGGGAGGAAATATCTTACATGTTCTGGACTGCATATAGTGGGTCTTTTCAAAGTTCAATGATAGTCAATTAACTTTAAACCATTTATTAATGTCAGTGAAAATCTAATTAGCAGCATTTTCTAAATCTGTACTTGACTGGCTACTTTTTGCAATGTTTGCATCAGCTGCAAACCAAACAAACTTAGTATCTGACTATGTAACAGATGAGATTCATTAATGTGGACAAGAAAAAGTAATGGACCCAAGATGAAACCTTGAGGAACACCACATGTAATTAATTCTCAATCAGATGAAGACTGACTGCTTACTGTACAGGTATTCATGGTGGCATCCTTTATTTCCTGTTAGTGAGATAAGACTCAAACCATTTTGCAGTACTGCCAGTTACACCATGATATTCTAAATTACTTAAGAGAACGCTGTGATTCACACACTAAAACTCTTTTGACAGGTCACAGAAAATTCCAGTAACACCTAATTTGCTATCTAGTGAATTAAGTACGTTCTCACTGTACATGTGAATAGTTTTCTCTACACAGAACCCTTAAGAAACTCAAACTGTGGCTTGGACAATGTATTATTTGCAGTCAGATGCTTTGGGAGATTCTTGAACACAACCTTCTCAAATATTCTTGAATAAGCCAGAAAACGTGAAATCAGTCAGTAGTTTGATGGTATCTCTTTATCCCCCTTCTTGTAAAGAAGCCTGACTTCAGCATATTTTAACCATTCAGGAAATGTAACGCTGATAAGAGTTTGATTAGACAAGTAACTTTAGATAGATCTCAATTCGCTTGAGCACCTTCGATTAATTTCGTTGATACATTATCATAACCAGTAGAATACTCGGATTTTAAGAATTTTGTGATGGATGTTACTTCTTTGAGATACGTGAGTGCCATTTCCATTTTACTGAAGTTATCTGTAAAGACTTGTCTCAGGTAGTCCATTGCACTGTTTACCTAGCCTGATAAACATGAGCTGCCAGTAATAGAAACAAAGTACTTCTTTTTAAGAGGTTTGCGACACTACATTGTGAATATAGAGAGATAACTGTGCAGTATGTCCATTCATTGTTAATTCTCAAACATATTCACCAAAGTATACCAGACAGCATCCTATACTGATGTAGTTAGGTTATCTACATATTTCTAGGACTTTGATTATAGTGCACAATTTACGATTACGATTGCCCATCTACCCCATGTGGATGGGAGTCATACAGTATTCTTGCATTCTTAGTTGGTGGTTGGAAGATCTCCTAGCATTGTCTTCGACCAGCTCTCCCTACAATACTGTCAGTGGTTTAATTTGCAACTGACCAGAAGTAAGAGGGTACTATACCCACGACATTCCATGTATCATGTAGGGACACAGTGAGCCGAGTTCGTAACTGCTGTCCAGCGAAGACTGTTCCGCACCAGTTTTACTCAAGGCACCCATCCAAGTGAATAAGTTCTCTCCAGATGTGCGCATGGCGATGAGGTTAGCATCCCCTATTGGTGTATAATAGACACGAGTGTGTTGTGATGATCTAACAGCCAGTTAGGAAGAAACATGTGGTTTATGTATGATGGAGCCCCAGGTGGATGGAGTTTGAAGCATTTTACGTAAATCAACTGCGCTATCAATTCTAAAGTATTGTTCTAGTGTCTGGAGTCAGTCATGATGACTGCAACGCCCTCAATAATCTGACATACAACCATTCTGTAAGTTTTCTATCCCAATCACTATGGTGACAAATCTTAAGAAGATGAAGCTACTTCCTTCTACACCAAAGAAAAAAATAGATTCTTTGTGATACATGCACAGTATAGCTTTCCAGAGGTGTACAGTGCGCACTGTTCACATGTGATCACAGTTCAGAAATTATACTATACACGCATCAGTTCTATAAAATGATCGTCACCTATGGAGAATGCCTCTTACAAGGAAACATACAGAAGTACAGCAGCAGTGTTGACATCTGAAATTACATGCCATGCTGCTTTCACTCTGGGAACAGAATACAATCTCTTCCACACACAACACGCGTCAAGCAACTGTATACACAGGGATTGCAGTACCTCACAAACACGTGCCACTGACTTAGAATCACCATAGTTATGAAACTAAAGACTCGATTTATGTCCAAGATGTTTCAGGGGAGTGGAGTATGTCGCATAAATCACAGTTCTTCTAGAGGAGGGTGCCGAAACAGGTTTTCCCTTGATGGACATGTTTCATCACACATGCGTTGGAAGTTTTCTGGTGACTGTAGTATGCAGAGGTTTGCTGTTAATGGTCGCAGGTAGATAGTGTTCCAAGTCACACACAGAACACGAAGTTGTATACGAGTCGAACGCAGGTTATGCCGCATGACTGATGTACCTTCGGAGAGCAATAGAAAAAATGGTTAAATGCTCGATAAATGACTTGCAGCAACATCTCCCTCTCTCTAGATTGCGTCATCAGTCTATCATTAAGTCATTCCTCGTTACAATTACATCTCAACCGATCACTCGTTCCACTTTCTGTCATCTTTTAACATAGATCCAAGTCTTTTGTGTCCTACCTACTCTTCAAATATGGTGTGCCTAGGAAACCTGATTTCTCGGATCGCTAGACAACAATTCTACATCTACATCTACATCTACATCTACATCTACATCCATACTCCGCAAGCCACGTGACGGTGTGTGGCGGAGGGTACCCTGAGTACCTCTATCGGTTCTCCCTTCTATTCCAGACTCGTATTGTTCGTGGAAAGAAGGATTGTCGGTATGCTTCTGTGCGGGCTCTAATCTCTCTGATTTTATCCTCATGGTCTCTTCGCGCGATATACGTAGGAGGGAGCAATATACTGCTTGACTCTTCGGTGAAGGTGTGTTCTCGAAACTTCAACAAAAGCTCGTACCAAGCTACTGAGCGTCTCTCCTGCAGAGTCTTCCACTGGAGTTTATCTATCATCTCCGTAACGCTTTCGCGATTACTAAATGATCCTGTAACGAAGCGCGCTGTTCTCCGTTGGATCTTCTCTATCTCTTCTATCAACCCCATCTGGTACGGATCCCACACTGCTCAGCAGTATTCAGGCAGTGGGCGAACAAGCGTACTGTAACCTACTTCCTTTGTTTTCGGATTGCATTTCCTTAGGATTCTCCCAATGAATCTCAGTCTGGCATCTGCTTTACCGACGATCAACTTTATATGATCATTCCATTTTAAATCACTCCTAATGCGTACTCCCAGATAATTTATAGAATTAACTGCTTCCAGTTGCTGACCTGCTATTTTGTAGCTAAATGATAACGGAACTATCTTTCTATGTATTCGCGCACATTACACTTGTCTACATTGAGATTCAATTGCCATTCCCTGCACCATGCGTCAATTCGCTGCAGATCCTCCTGCATTTCAGTACAATTTTCCGTTGTTACAACCTCTCGATACACCACAGCATCATCTGCAAAAAGCCTCAGTGAACTTCCGATGTCATCCACAAGGTCATTAATGTATATTGTGAATAGCAACGGTCCTACGACACTCCCCTGCGGCACACCTGAAATCACTCTTACTTCGGAAGACTTCTCTCCATTGAGAATGACATGCTGCGTTCTGTTATCTAGGAACTCTTCAATCTAATCACACATTTGGTCTGATAGTCCATATGCTCTTACTTTGTTCATTAAACGACTGTGGGGAACTGTATCGAACGCCTTGCGGAAGTCAAGAAACACGGCATCTACCTGTGAACCCGTGTCTATGGCCCTCTGAGTCTCGTGAACGAATAGCGCGAGCTGGGTTTCACACGACCGTCTGTTTCGAAACCCATGCTGATTCCTAGAGAGTAGATTTCTAGTCTCCAGAAAAGTCATTATACTCGAACATAATAAGTGTTCCAAAATTCTACAACTGATCGACGTTAGAGATATAGGTCTATAGTTCTGCACATCTGTTCGACGTCCCTTCCTGAAAACGGGGATGACCTGTGCCCTTTTCCAATCCTTTGGAACGCTACAAGTAAATCGTATTAATAAAGTTTATTACAAAAGGGAATGGTTACAATACTTAAATTTTGTGAAATACAGAAGTGTCGCAAACAATGAGCGACTGACAAATATAAGCAAGCTCTTCAGTATAAACAATTCGTAATACAAGTGAAATAATACAGTTCCTAAGTCGCTGCTATAGGGTTCTTAGAATGGCGAGTCTTCAACTGGGCTGCAACCAGTCGGAGCAGCGCTCATGCTCTCTTCACCTAGAGGTCGCTGCTGTCTCGGTGTCGTCCTAGAGAGGGGTTTGCCAGCGTGCTATTGGCTGACGTAGTCTCGCAGCCCGCTCTACTCTAACGTTCTACACATCGCACCGGCGCTTGACGTTGCGCGGGAACAAAGCTAATTTAGAGGCAGAGTCTTCTCTTTTTCCAGGAAACAATCAAAGGCAGCAGTCACATTTCACGTATCACTGTTAACTCAATAGACATACAGCAGAATATTTGAGCCCTGCGTGGCTCATGTACCCACCATCATGTATTTTACACCCTGTTTTTAACGTACTTCCATCTCACTATGTTAATTTAAATTACTACTGTCACTGAGTTTCTGCTTTGCTTGATCGTGAGTGGTGCAAGCAGCGCGTATCGATACATCCCCTCTCGTTGTATCTTTGCTCGACTGCTATTACTTCCCACTCGTTGTCTGTTGTTGTTCATTGTTTATTGTATTTTTTTTGCATGGAGACACCAACTGGTGACTTCTGCATACGTCATAGCATTTTTTTACAAGTTTAGTACAGTCATATATAGATATGTGATTACATATACATGATACAAATGTACCATTGTACCTAATAAGGCACAATATTGGGTTGGGTCTTACATCGTACCTATTACAAATATTCAGGTTTTACACAACTGTTTATATACAATAACACTTGTCAATCAAGAAATATTTCATTTTCACTTTGAATAAGTTCCCTTTGTGGCACCTTATAGAGCTCGGTAATCTGTTGTACCATATTTGACCACTAATGCATGGACTATGGTCTGTTGTTTTTAATTTTGTTCTTTGTCTGTAGTAGCAGTCTTTATTTCTTGTATTGTAGGTGTGGTGTCACCGTCAGACACCACACTTGCTAGGTGGTAGCCTTTAAATCGGCCGCGATCCGGTAGTATACGTCGGACCCGCGTGTCGTCACTATCAGTGATTGCAGACCGAGCGCCGCCACACGGCAGGTCTAGAGAGACTTCCTAGCACTCGCCCCAGTTGTACAGCCGACTTTGCTAGCGATGGTTCACTGACAAATTACGCTCTCATTTGCCGAAACGATAGTTAGCACAGTCTTCAGCTACGTCATTTGCTACGACCTAGCAAGGCGCCATTATCATTTGCTATTTATCTCGTGATGCATGTACCGTCAGACCGATGTTCACAAATTATGGATTAAAGTTAAGTATTCCAGAAGCTACGTACTATTATTGATACTATAAGACTTTGACCTGTTCCAGACCTCACGCCAGCCTGCGTGAGCTTAAACGCGTGCCTTTCGGCTTCACCTCATAGTGACTTGGCTGTCTTGCCAACTCACAACAATAGGCATGCATATCAGAGCACTTTGTTTTGATGTGGGTGAGTTGGTCGCAGTTCGGGTTGCGAGTTCGGGTCTGCCAGTCAGTGGGAACGCATCTGGAGTCAAGTCCGGACCTGCCAGTCGGGGAATTGCAATGCGGCACTAGTGCAGTCGTGTCGGAGCAGTAGTGAAGTCTGCGTCGACATGGCTCGCCCGACCATTGCCGCCACGGACCACTTGAGCCGGCCCACGGTCTTGGTGGATCATCGGTCGGTCGTCCTACTGGACGACGCGTTTGGGCTCGCCGATCGTTCATGAGTCGGCTGTGTGTGTGTGTACATCGACTCCCGATTTGTCTTCGTGCATGCATAGTTACTGCTGAGTGCCGTTCAAGTCTCCGTGCAAGTGTTTGTCAGGTTGTGTGTGTAGTTGGTGTTATTTCTTTTGACAAGTTATCTTAAATTTTGCTGGCGTACTGCCTCTGAGAGGTCGGTCGTCTCCTCGGGCGACGTGTAACTGGTTCTCCGAGCCCTTCTGGGCCCCTTCAATTGGCATTTTGTGGAACTTGGGTCGGTCCTTTTCTGGTGCAGGGATGCCGTTTATCCAGTGGGCGTGCTTGCTCTGCATGGTTGGGTCCGAGCCAATATTTCCGCCGTCGTGTTCCTGGAAGTGAGTGGGAGATACACCAGCAGTGCAGTCGCGACGCAGCAGCAGTCGCGGACGGACCAGCAGGCAGTCGGTCAGTTGGTGCGGACCAGGGAGGAGATCTCCATGCAGTGCAGTCGCCTGGGTCCGCTGTCGGGCCCTGCGCAGTGTCGCAGCGTGTGTGGTGCTGTCCGATCGCTTTGAGCTTCGTGGTTCACTGACCCAGGACGTCGAAGTTGTGTGTAGTTTTGACAGCTAATACGTACTCCATTGTGGATTATCACGTTTGTAATCTTTCCTGTTCGAGTTCTTGCGTACTTATTGATGGGACGCAATTCGTTGTGTCGGTCGGTCAGTGGCTGTCCCCTGGTCGGGTTCCGATGGATCAAGTGTAGTTGGGCTCACCACCTGTCTCACCTAAGTGAACGAGGGCAGACCGACCTCCCTGGAGGTGTTCTGAGTACCACTGGTGTTTAATTATCTGTTGTCAGCTATTTTGAATTTTAAGCTTATGGTTATTGGTTTGTTTTCTTAAAATTTTGCAAAATTAATTTTTAAATTTATCTTTCAAGCTTTAACACTGTGGCCTTCTGCTTTAAAGATTATAGTAATATATTTTGAAATTTTGAAGTTTGATTGTGGCCCTCGGCCATTTGTGTTGCACCTTGTATATTGCTGTCTTAATTGAATTTTTGATTTTTTATGATTTCTTGTTGGCTTTCCGCCTTTAAAGGTCTATGGTAATATATTCTAAAGTTTTGGAAATTATTTGTGGCCCTCAGACATTTGTATTGCACTTTGCGTATGTTGTTTTTTAATTATTTTATTGCTATCTCAATTGGATTTTTATCTTGTTAAGATTTCTTGTTGGAGGCCTTCAGCCATGACAGAGTTGCTAAATTACAATAAATGACATTTAGAAGCAGAAACTGACATCAACCTTTGGCCCATTTTCACAATCCTATTACCTGTTCTGCCCAGCGGTTTTCAATATTGTTACAAAGCAATTCCACAACTGTTCCGTAAGGTATTTGTTAGCTGTCACCGCATGGTTGTAATTGGTGGAGAGTACAGACAAGTACATTGTAAATACTGTTTGTTAGGATTTAAAACACCTAAACAGACCTGCACAGGGTCAAAAACGCGATCCATTCTGTAGCTGTATATTGCAGTACTCCCTTCTGGTAATACAACGCTCTGTAGCTAAGAACACTTCATAAAAATCTATAAGGTGCTTGTCGTGAACTTTGGAGTCATACACGTCAAACTTTCTGTTTAAGCCTTCTTATTGCTGCGACGAAAAATGACTGTTTCCCTGGTTCCCAGTGCTTTAATGTCCAAATTTTCTGGTATTCTTCTTACTGCCATTAGTCGTTCCCATATAAAGAGTGTGACACTTAAAACCAGCCCATAAAGTCAACACATGAACTAAAATAACTGACGCTTCTCTTCTGTCAAGTTTGAATAAAACTGCTCCAGGATTTCCAAATACTCGTCAATTTTCACTGTCCCCTCAAAAATATGGGTCCCATAACGCGTGTACCGGAAATGGCACACCAAACACCAATCTTCCCGTGATGCAAGGGTACATGGTGGATAGCATGTGGAATTTCTGTCGACCAGTATTGGTTGTTTGGGAATGTATGTACCCAGACAGGTGAGACCATGTCTCACCACTCATGATGAGCCTTAGTCGTTCAAAGACACAGTTGGCAACATTCCTCGGCAGCCATGAATAGAAATGCACTCGCTTTGGCAGGTTGGGCTCCTTTAGTTCTTGAACAACACTTATCCGGTATGGTTTTAATTTCAGCCTCCCTAAAACACGATTGCAACTTCTCTCACTCGCCTGAACCTCTTGACTCAATCTCCTGGTTGACTTACAAGGACTTCTTGTCATTATCTCCTGCACCTGACTCTTTAATTCGGGTGTGAAGACATGTGGTGGTCTGCTCCTGGGAGCATTTTGAACTGATCCTGTACGCTGCCATTTTTCAACCAATTACTGTATGGTGATTTTTGCCGTCATAGGGCCTCCTGAAAATTTCTCCTGAAACAATCACAAAAGATCCAGTGCGAATGAACGATACAAAAACGGCAACACGCTCGGTTAACGAATACAGCATTATCACACACTCACACTAACCTGGCTTCACACAACGAGGACTTTTTCTCAACTGTTTTCGACAAGTTTCACTGGCTGCGGCTGCAGCGGGGTTACACAACAACAAAGTTCTGCACAGTGTTGGTACATCAGAGGAAATGGTTAGTTGAAGCGAGTTGCATATGATGGGCCGGTTTTACGTGCTGCATCCTGTACAACAATTTTCCTGGACTGAGCATAAATGCTCCCCAAATTTCCCTCATTCCCTTGTATTTTCCGTCAATTTTCGTAATTTTATCGTTTTTATGTCACTTCTATCCAAGTGATCATGACATCACTTCTCTCCACGTATTCTAAAATTGCTTGAAATGTAGTACAGATATCAACACCTAGTACAACTCTACAGTGTTTGACCTTGTGCTGGGCTGTCTAGGTGTTTTAAACCCTAACAAACAGTATTTACAATGTGCTTCTCTGCGTTCTCCACCAATCAAAGACATGCTGCGTTAGCTAACAAAATACCTTACAGAACAGTTGCTGCATGACTTTTTAACATTTTAGTGTATGTCTATCGAAGTAACAGTGATAAATGAAACTTGACTGCTGTCTTGGATGCTTTCCTGCAAAAAGAGGACCTTCTGCCTCTAAATTGACTTGGATCTACGTTAAAAGAGAAAAAATGTGGATGGAGTGATCGGTTGAGATATGGTTGTAATGAGGTATGATTTAATGGTAGATTGATGACGCATTCTACAAAGAGGGAGATGTTCCTGCAGGTCACATACCGCGCATTTAACTATTTTTTTCATTTACTCTCAGGGTGTATCAGTTGTGTGGTATAACTCGCGTTCGATTCATATACAATTGAGTGTTCTGTGTGTGACTTAGAGCACTATCTATCTGCGATCGTTAACAGCAAACCTCTGCATACTAGTCAGCAGAGGACTTCCAGTGCATGCGTGATGAATTATGTTCATCGAAGAAAAACCTGATTCAACACCCTCCTCTAGAAGAACTGTGATTTATGCGACATACTCCACTCCCCAGAAACATCTTGGACATAAATCGAGTCTTTAGTTTCATAACTATGGTGATTCTAAATTAGTGGCAGGTGTTTGTGAGGTACTGCAATCCCTGTGTATACATTTGCTTGAAACATGTTGTGTCTGGAAGAGAGATTGTATTCTGTTTCCAGAGTGAAAGAAGCGTGACATTTAATTTCAGATGTAAACAGTGCTGCTGTACTTCTGTATGTTTCCTTGTAAGAGGCATTCTCCATTGCTGACGATCATTTTATAGAACTGATGCATGTATAATATAATTTCTGTAGTGTGATCAGATGTGGACAGTGAGCACTGTATGCCTCTGGAAAGCTATATTGTACATGTATCACAAAGACTCTATGTTTTTTCTTTGCTGTAAAAGGAAGCAGTTTTATCTTCTTAAAGTATGTCACCATAGTGACTTAGATAGAAAAGTTACATGGTGGATGTATGTTAGATGTTGGACATATATGTCCTACATTGGAGCATTAAGGGTATTGCATTCATCTTGACTGACCCCAGACACGAGAACGGTACTTTGGAATTGATAGCGCAGTTGATTTACGTAAAATGCTTCAAACGCCATCTGTCTGGAGGAGGAGAGGATTAGTGTTTAACGTCCCATCGACAATATGGTCATTAGAGATGGAGCACAAGCTCGGGTTAGGAAAGGAGGGAGAAGGAAATCGGCTGTGCCCTTTTGAAGGAACCATCCTGGTATTTACCTGAAGCAATTTAGGGAAATTATGGAAAACCTAAATCTGGATGGCTGGACACGGGTTTGAACCGTTGTCCTCCCGAATGTGAGTCCAGTGTGTACCTCTGCGCCACCTCGCCCGGTCATCTGTCTGGAGCACCACCATGCATGACCAAATGTTACCTCCTAACTGGCTTTTATATCATCACAACACTCTCATATCTACTATACAGCGATAAGGGGTACTAATCTTACAGAAATTCGCACGCGTAGAGCGATCTTGTGCATTTGGAAATGTGTCATGAGGAAGATTGGTGTAGAACAGTCTTCTCTGGACAGCAAAAAAAAGTCTGTGAAATCTTATGGGACTTAACTGCTAAGGTCATAAGTCCCTAAGCTTACGCATTACTTAACCTAAATTATCCTATGGACAAACACACACACACCCATGCCCAAGGGAGGACTCGAACCTCTGCCATGACCAGCCGCACAGTCCATGACTCTGGACAGCAGTTATGGACTCTGCTTGCTCTGTCCCTTCATGATACATGGAATGTCGTGGGTATAGCACACTCCTATTTCTGCTCAGTTGCAAATTAAATCAGTGGCAGTGTTGTAGGTAGGTTTGCTCAAAGACAATGTGGGGAGATCTTTCAGTCACCGACTAAGGAAGTGAGAATACTCTGTGACTCCCATTCAAATAGGGAACAATGGGCAATCGTAATTGTAAATTCCGCACTACAGTCAAAGCCCTAGAAATATGTAGATAACCTAACTACATCGATATAGGACGCTGTCTGGTATACTTTGGTGTACATGTTCAAAAAGTGAAAATTTATGAATGTCCCACACGTTTATCTATCTACATTCTCGCTATACACTACTGGCCATTAAAATTGCTACACCACGAAGATGTGCTACAGACGCGAAATTTAACCAGCAGGAAGAAGATGCTGTGATATGCAAAAGATCAGCTTTTCAGAGCATTCACACAAGGTTGGTGCCGGTGGCGACACCTACAACTTGCTGACATGAGGAAACTTTACAACCGATTTTTCATACACAAACAGCAGTTGACCGGCGTTGCCTGGTGAAACGTTGTTGTGATGCCTCGTGTAAGGAGGAGAAATGCGTACCATCACGTTTCCGACTTTGATAAAGGTCGGATTGTAGCCTATCACGATTGCGCTTTATCGTATCGCGACGGTGCTGCTCGCGTGGCTCGAGGTCCAATGACTGTTAGCAGAATATGGAATCGGTGGATTCAGGAGGGTAATACGGAACGCCGTGCTGGATCCCAACGGCCTCGTATCACTAGCAGTCGAGATGACAGGCATCTTATCCGCATGGCTGTAACGGATCGTGCAGCCACGTCTCGATCCCTGAGTCAACAGATGGGGACGTTTGCAAGACAACAACCATCTGCACGAACAGTTCGACGACGTTTGCAGCAGCATGGACTATCAGCTCGGAGACCATGGTTGCGGTTACCCTTGACGCTGTATCACAGACGGGAGCGCCTGCGATGGTGTACTCAACGACGAACCTGGGTGCACGAATGGCAAAACGTCATTTTTTCGGATGAATCCAGGTTCTTTTTACAGCATCATGATGGTCGCATCCGTGTTGGGCCACATCGCGGTGAACGCACATTGGAAGCGCGTATTCGTCATCGCTATACTGGTGTATCACCCGGCGTGATGGTATGGGGTGCCATTGGTAACACGTCTCGGCCACCTCTTGTTCGCACTTACGGCACTTTGAACAGTGGACGTTTCATTTCAGGTATGTTACGACCCGCGACTCTACCCTTCATTCGATCCCTGCGAAACCCTACATTTCAGCAGGATAATGCACGACCGCATGTTGCAGGTCCTGTACGGGCCTTTCTGTATACAGAAAATGTTCGACTGCTGCACTGGCCAGCGCATTCTCCAGATCTCTCACCATCCAAGCTCTGTTTGACTCAATGCCCAGGCGTATCAAGGCCGTTATTGCGGCCAGAGGTGGTTGTTCTGGGTACTGATTTCTCAGGATCTATGCACCTAAACTGCGTGAAAATGTAATCACATGTCAGTTCTAGTATAATACATTTGTCCAACGAATACCCGTTTATCATCTGCATTTCTTCTTGGTGTAGCTTATTTTAATGGCCAGTAGAGCAGTACACACGAACTAGTGGAGGGGTGGTTTAGCGATGACACATAAATTGAGAAGCATGCTGTCATGTCATTGGCCAGCACTGAATCATTGAAAAACTGGTAAAATTGGTAAACTATCAACTACAGTGATTATTACAGTACATTGTCACATATCAACAGTGTCTTTCCCATCCCATCTCTCCTCTGGCACACTGTTGATTACTACATAATGATTGACTGACATCTCTTGTTTGAGATGGAGAGAGTCTTGAGGGGAACAACACTTTCAGGGGATGGCCAATACCACAACAGAGATCACGTACATGACTGCAGTACGAGGAATTAATCAAAATGGAACACCGAGGCATCTGCTACCTATTCACTTCGGAAGATGAGATTAACTGTAGAGGTGATCACCTTTGGACAGCTGTTTGGAAACGCTCCACAATTCCACAGACTCTTCCAGTTTTCATACGATGTGACGTGCTGCACGTTTTGGTGAATAAGAACCAGTGCCTCTATTTTATTTCAGCCAGCCTGTGTGTTGTGCAAGCAGCAACAGCAGCGTAATTTACACTGTACAATGTCCAGCTTCCTTTGGGAGCTAATGGATTAGAACGTGTTAATGTGAGTTTAGCTCGTGACACAAACCTCAGTCAAGGTACAAAAAAAAAAAAAAAAAAAAAAAAAAAAAAAAAAAAAAAAAAACGAAACTTTATGGCTGTGTATACAGCTGTAGTCATACACTCTTTGGATGTGTTACTGCAGAAAAACAATGTATCAATCAACTACACATGGACCCTTTCTTGCAACTAATAGTCCGTGCGAAATGGTCCTACTGTATGTGCGATATACTTTACACTGGTCTGTGTAAGTGATTTCAATCACTGGCCACCTGGTCCAGTGGACTAATATATATTTGATGGGATCACCCTACTTTTGTTCAGTGTCAACACACAGATGGTATTTGTTTCCTGATATGTTGGAAGAGAAAGATGTGGTAATATCGTACTGACTTCTCTACCGGGTGATGTTAGCAGGGAAATTATAGTTTGTAGTTTTTCTGTGCTGTACTGTGCAAAATAACGAGGATAGAGAGAATGTTTGGGCGACACCCTGAGAAACGCAGATCTCCTTCGGACTGAAGTACCTGTATGTAGTTTGGAAAAGCACCACATGACAGTAGCAAAATCCTCGTCCATCTTCCAAATCCTAAATGATGCGGAGTCTTTCAATTTTCCCAATAAGAAACACCACAGTAACTGCTCACACTGTCTTTTCTACCACATCGTGTTACAGGAGAAACCTTCGTTTGGCCCTGGCCTCGCACATTGTACATAGTTGGCAGAGCTACAGCAACATATTCCCATTTCCATCGAGTGGTCAAAACTCAGTCCTGTCGAATTAACTCAGCTCACCCAGTTTCTCAACGGAATGTAGAAGGTAGCAGACATAGTGTTCTCGAACTTCTGCTCATTTCCGCCTATACTTTAAATGATCAGGATCACAAAGCTACAGGGAGGGTGGAGCAGAGACTGAGGAACAATTACAAGATGCAGAGAGTCTGTAAAACCACATTGATGTTTTTTTCTGAGGAGACAGGTTCGAGAAAGGTAATCTGCTTCGAGATATGAGAGTGCCATGAACATAATTCACTAGTGGCTGTAATCATTAAAAGACTTTTCCAAAAGATCAAAAGCAGGTACATGGTTGAGTGAGTGATATGATTCCAAATCATGGACAGCATAGCTGCCAGAAAGCATAACACTATAGATTTGAAAAGGCAGGGTACTGGTCATAAGATTTTGTACACTTCTTATGACTCCAGTCTAGTGTTGCAGTTTTTAAGTGATTTCCCACAAAGCACACCATCTACTGTACATGATCAATCTCAATCAACCATCAGCCTCTCTCGCCTGTAGCTCAGTGGATATATCACAGAACCTCTGCTACACTGCCTACATGCCATTGAGATAGAGTGCGTTACACATACTATTTGTTAGAGTGAGGAATATCTAGTGGCGGTATGAGACAGTTGCAAATATTGGCTTAATACCTCGTTCTTTAGCCGAATCACTTTCTAAATTTGTTGTAAGTGGTGATTTTATTACGAGCTTACATCGCCAGCGACAAGCACCCGTGCTTTCGGTCTGTTAATACACACCGCTAGCGATCACCATCTATATTCAATGTTGCGGTATTTGTGTGTAAGACCACTTCATCGATAAGCAATACCATTCCTCGATTTATGAGCTAATATGGGTTTTAATGCGGATATCATTAGCGATAATTATGTGTGCCTGTAGAACCAAGACCACTTTTTACGGAGGGTGACATAAACATATTCATCGAGACAGTGTTTTTAATAGCAGGTCGCTTACAAAACGTGTCGCCGGCCGGTTTGGCCGAGCGGTCCTAGGCGCATCAGTCTACGGTCGCAGGTTCGAATCCTGCCTCGGGCATGGATGTGTGTGATGTCCTTAGGTTAGTTAGGTTTAAGTAGTTCTAAGTTCTACGGGACTGATGACCTCAGATGATAAGTCCCATAGTGCTCAGAGCCATTTGAAGCACTTTTTTTTTTTTTTTTTTAATTACGTAACTTTGCCTCGGACACACTAGTACCAATCGCAAACAAAACAAATGAGGATTGTCCATCCATCGCGGATTTTTGCTCAGTATTCTTTGGTGTCACCAGCATTCAGTTATTGGCGAAGTAGTGTACCTAGTAGAGGATGTGTGATAGATTCGCTGTAATCAGCAGGCTTATAAGGTATGTGTTGGGGCGTTACGCTACTGTGGTCTGTGTTCCAACATATGCATAGAAAATTGCTTAGTCCGATCGTAAGAGAGCTATGGATTTGATGTAGAAAACTGCGATTTCAGTGCATCGATAGCCGTTAGGGGGATGAAAGATTTTACGTGGAAAATTATGTTGAGTCAAAAGGATGGTATAGATAGTGACATTTCCAGAAGCACAGTCGTTCGCAGTTGGTATTTCCGATACTTCGTTCACTGTTGAGTGTCGCTGTATTGGCGCTACGATCGTAATATTTAATTGTATGTTGTTGTTGTTGTTGTTGTTGTTGTGGTCTTCAGTCCTGAGACTGGTTTGATGCAGCTCTCCGTGATACTCTATCCTGTGCAAGCTTTTTCATCTCCCAGTACCTACTGCAACCTACATCCTTCTGAATCTGCTTAGTGTATTCATCTCTTGGTCTCCCTCTACGATTTTTACCCTCCACGCTGCCCTCCAATACTAAATTGGTGATCCCTTGATGCCTCAGAACATGTCCTACCAACCGATCCCTTCTTCTGGTCAAGTTGTGCCACAAACTTCTCTTCTCCCCAATCCTATTCAATACTTCCTCATTAGTTATGTGATCTACCCATCTAATCTTCAGCATTCTTCTGTGGCACCACATTTCGAAAGCTTCTATTCTCTTCTTGTCCAAACTATTTATCGTCCATGTTTCACTTCCATACATGGCTACACTCCATACGAATACTTTCAGAAATGAATTCCTGACACTTAAATCAATACTGGATGTTAACAAATTTCTCTTCTTCAGAAACGCTTTCCTTGCCATCGCCAGCCTACATTTTATATCCTCTCTACTTCGACCATCATCAGTTATTTTGCTCCCCGAATAGCAAAACTCCTTTACTACTTTAAGTGCCTCATTTCCTAATCTAATTCCCTCAGCATCACCCGACTTAATTAGACTACATTCCATTATCCTTGTTTTGCTTTTGTTGATGTTCATCTTATATCCTCCTTTCAAGACACTGTCCATTCCATTCAACTGCTCTTCCAAGTCCTTTGCTGTCTCTGACAGAATTACAATGTCATCGGCGAACCTCAAAGTTTTTATTTCTTCTCCATGAATTTTAATACCTATTCCGAATTTTTCTTTTGTTTCCTTTACTGCTTGCTCAATATACAGATTGAACAACATCGGGAGAGGCTACAACCCTGTCTTACTCCCTTCCGAACCACTGCTTCCCTTTCATGTCCCTCGACTCTTATAACTGCCATCTGGTTTCTGTACAAATTGTAAATAGCCTTTCGCTCCCTGTATTTTACCCCTGCCACCTTTAGAATTTGAAAGAGAGTATTCCAGTCAACATTGTCAAAAGCTTTCTCTAAGTCTACAAGTGCTAGAAACATAGGTTTGCCTTTCCTTAATCTTTCTTCTAAGATAAGTCGTAAGGTCAGTATTGCCTCACGTGTTCCAGTGTTTCTACGGAATCCAAACTGATCTTCCCCGAGGTTGGCTTCTACTAGTTTTTCCATTCGTCTGTAAAGAATTCGTGTTAGTATTTTGCAGCTGTGACTTATTAAGCTGATAGTTCGGTAATTTTCACATCTGTCAACACCTGCTTTCTTTGGGATTGGAATTATTATATTCTTCTTGAAGTCTGAGGGTATTTCGCCTGTCTCATACATCTTCCTCACCAGATGGTAGAGTTTTGTCAGGACTGGCTCTCCCACGGCCGTCAGTAGTTCCAATGGAATATTGTCTACTCCGGGGGCTTTGTTTCGACTATTTAATTGTAATTACACTGATAAATATCTGGTCGGTTTCATAGGCGATTCTGCCTGTTGTGTAAGTGCATGGTAGAAGTAGCCGGTGGCTAGACGAACTGATATTTCCGGCTTAAGTAATGAGCTGTCACTGATCCGCCCGAGCCGGGGAATAAGCATGCAGCTGACCTAACCATGTCGCCCTCTAGGTGGGTGAATAGCAGACCAATACACAGTGTTTGTTGGGCAGCCTTCCGTAGC
The DNA here is from genome assembly GCF_023864345.2 of Schistocerca serialis cubense. Taxonomy (NCBI): domain Eukaryota; kingdom Metazoa; phylum Arthropoda; class Insecta; order Orthoptera; family Acrididae; genus Schistocerca; species Schistocerca serialis. The sequence goes on from NC_064639.1 coordinate 1,102,775,952, forward strand.
ATACTGCTGTGTGGATGATGTCGAGAACTATCGCGTAAATGGTATGATATTCTGGCAAACCATGTGAAAATACATAAAATTCCAGAAATTTTCGCATGCTACCCGATGACTTCAGCGCAAAAGTATCATAAATATGTCGGATTTTGGGATGTAAAATCGGATATTGCAGCTGATGCTGGTAACTTAATTCTCGGTTGATGAAGCATTTCTCGTCGACAGTGCGTAGAATGTAAATGTTCTTGTAATCCCAGAGTCTGGAGATGGTTGCAACTCGTTGCAGAAACCACTACAGCAAGCAGGCCAGATTGGAAATAGTACCGTTAGCGGACCCCTGTGTAGCTGGGGAACCAGTCGGACATTTGTTCACCAGTTCGGAGTGTGGCCGCTGTCCATGGAGGGCGATGTGATAGGGCATTGGACCAGTGTGTGCGGGGGCAGTTGACTCCTGGCCGTTGCCCATGGTGGATGATCGACCGACCTCACGGGGAATGTGTAGTGCTGTGACTATATACAATGCATGTACTTCTGTTTTTGGGATCTGTCCATCTTCGAGATATAGGTGTGAGTGTCTTGTGGTCGATAGGTCTTGTGGTCGATAGCAATATGCCGATTGCAGGAGTGGTTATTTTGTTTGGTGCAGGATACGAATTGTGTTTACAGCATCGACATGGTATGGTGGTACAATCGTTTGTCGTGATATCGCCTGGTTGGAGTTCGGTTTCACACCGAAAAATTCATTCAAAAACGGTTCAAATGGCTCTGAGCACTATGGGAGTTAACATCTGTAGTCATCAGTCCCCTATAACTTAGAACTACTTAAACCTAACTAACCTAAGGACATCACACACATCCATGCCCGAGGCAGGATTGTAACCTGCGACCGTAGCGCCTAGAACCGCTCGGCCACACTGGCCGGCGAAAAATTCGGTCTTTCCAGGACAGTAACAGAGCTGTGTAACTGAGGAGGTGTCTTTGGCTATAGTTTCGTACAGCGGTAGTCACAGGTTTGGAATAAGAATACCGAGCATGTTTCGTTCGGTGTTCATATCGCGGTGTAGGTGTTCATGTGTATATTTCTAATGCATGAGAGTGATGCCTTCATGCTGCTAAATCTTTAGTCGCTATCTATAAGCTTAGAAGTGATGACCAAAGGCATAGTGGTACGGTGGTGCATGCTCTGGAACGTGCCTGAGGGGTGGGTAAGAAATTCTTCTGGTGAATCATTCCATTCTTCCACCAAGGCGATGAACAATACTGCTGTGCTTGGCGAGATTTAAGTCGCGCCGAATATCGTATCATGACATGACTTCCTCTACAGAAACGACGATGTTCCTCGATGCATAAAGCGTTTCCAACACTCGTCAACACTACTCCGTTTTCATTTGACAAGCGCACTCAAACCCACTCCTTGTGTTCTCGACCTCTTCGCAAAAGGTTTAAGTATCGGCAGAACACGATGTTCAGGTTCCAGAGTCCCACACTATGTAGCTGTTCTGTGATACTGCGTCCTGTTAAATGCGGTTGACGTTTGATGTGGGGCTCTTGTACAATGTAGAGGTCACCTCCTTCGGACAGTAGTACCTGCAGTTTGTAAACGCTCCACCATGCTGTGAGCAGTAGCAAACTCTTTGTTGTCCTACCAGTTTCCATATGACGCGATGTCTTCCAAATTTAGCAGTAAGAAACACCACTGTAACTAATCACACTGCATTCTTCTGTTGCCTCGTGTTGTGGGAGGCAGCTCCATTTAATGACGGTCTTACACCGTGTACACGATCGGGAGATCTATGACAGTACGCTCTCATTTCCACCGACTGGTTAATACACGGTCAAGTCGCATTAATTCAACTCGCTCTGTTTCTTCACGAGACACAGTGGTAGATATAGTGTACTCCGACTTCTGGTTAACGTGCAAATTAAATTGGAACGATCACAGAGTCAATGTTGCAGTGAGAGTGGTCAAAGACTGATGAACATGTACAAGACGCAGAGCGACTGATGAGATCCTTAGCAAATATGATTGAAAAAGTTCAAAGAAGGGCATCTCGTTTCAAAATAGGGACGTGCAAGTCACATACAACATTTATTTTGCTAGAAAGCCACAGTATTAGTCGTAGGATTTTGTGCATTTCTTACCAGCTCAATCTCATGTCCAAGCTAGAACCGTATTTTGAGTAATTCATCTCAAAGCACAGCGTCCTTTGTACATGATCATTCTCCATCGAGCATCGTTCTCCGTCGAGCATCATTTCGATGCATACAACGCCTTGGACACTTTATAAATTCTGCAAGATGGATGACTTTATTACAACCTTATACCATGTGGCGTCCTGCTTTCTGGCGGCAAGATCCTGCGCTTCCCATCAAGTGGTTAATACACGATTAGTGTTACCACAGTCAGTGTGCAGTGCGGCATTTGTAGCTGGTAGTTGAAGACCATGGTTTTTTAATGAATCATAGGAAGCAATATCGTACCTTGATGCTATACTTACAACCAGGTTTTATAAAACTACGTATAATTTTAAAGTGAAAATCGACACGGCGCTACTGGCATCTATTTCTTGTTTCGTCTTGCCGTTAAGACGGCTCATGTGTTATGACTCCAAGAGGCAATTTTCTAGGATGGCCTACGGCTCTGTGTCTGAGGTATGACTTTTGAGGTTCAGCTTTACTGAGGTTCTAATGTGTACACCACAAAGGTCTGGCTCGACCTTGTCTAAAATCATAATAGCTATTAGCACATCTTATATTATTAGACATAAACACATATTATATGTACGCTTCCCTAAGTTGTCCAATCAACTGCTCGACGTTAGGGTTGTAATACCACAATTCTTCCAGTGCAATGACAGCTGCTGACGAATAAATTTTGTTTCCATTAAATGTCCTTGCAAGAATATCAATTCGTGCATCCGTGTCAGGGACCAGGAAAGCAAGCCGGAGGTTGTCAGTACAGTGTCTGATGTGGTCCCAATATTCGTAAAAAAATAACAACGCCGACATGAGCTGCAACAATACCCATTTAAATGGGTCAAATGGCTCTGAGCACTATGGGACTCAACTGCTGAGGTCATTAGTCCCCTAGAACTTAGAACTAGTTAAACCTAACTAACCTAAGGACATCACACACATCCATGCCCGAGGCAGGATTCGAACCTGCGACCGTAGCGGTCTCGCTGTTCCAGACTGCAGCGCCAGATCCGCGCGGCCACTTCGGCCGGCAATACCCATTTATTTAAAATGTTATATTACCCTTCCTCTTGCAAAATGTTAGTGTTACAATATTCTTAACCATCACAGAAACGTATTTAACTTCTGACTGAACATTATCATCAGCTTTCGGTTCGCTACCACTTACAAGAACATCAGTATAAAATGGATTAGTCTGAAAAACAGTATTTCGTGCACACATTCCTTCTCAATATTTGTCCAATCACTCACACTACCAACAGGGACGGATTTCTGTGGACGGCTATATGTCACAAAACGATAAGAATTTTTGCCAGTATACCTTCTCCAAGGTACACCAGTGGAATCAAAGCCTTGTATACTAAACTTCCCTAGGTTGTTACTAACACACAACTTAACCTTACCATTTGTCGTACTTGGCCTACGCGGAGTGCATAAGCCAGATCTTGATGCTGCACTGGCATAAATGGTACATGGCGAGACACTGCGGCTACCTGTGGAATTTCTCGATATACGCGCCTCGACGAGGAACGAGTCACATTTGCCAGATTTCATAGCGTAGCTGAGGGGGCACATCTCGCAAATCCGGCTCTGGCGAGCAACACATCACGGCTCACAATCAACATTTGAGTACAAGGCGTTGTCTAACAGTACTCACGTCAAACTCCGTAGAGATGGCGTCAGACCAGCACTTAGGCCTTCTTATATCGACCTCCACCGTGTCCTAGGCTGTCACGACAAGACGTTGGACCGACCGCGTAAAGCCTACATTCTTGTTAGAACACTGACTCATTACTCCTCAGCCATGTAACCCGCCTTCACTGTCGTCTGAAAAACGATCGGTCACCACCAGCCTCTCCAGTGCCACAGCCACTACGCCAAACGCGATCTGGTCGTCACGTCCATTTTCCTCCAGGATTCAGAGACGGCGCCGAGCCTGGTGGAAGCTAATGACGCTCCGCATCTGCGCGGGCGGCTGGTGTGGCGACTAAGATCGCGCCCCTGGCTTGCGCTATCAGCTGATCGCCACCGAATGTCAAGGAGTTCGCGCGCCTGCCGCTTGGAGCGCTGCCTCCGCTTGTTCCTTGCCGCGGCGCGGACGCTCTGTAAATTCTCATTTTACAATTAATTATTCTGTTGTTGTTGACTAGTAACTACTTCTTCTACTGCTGTTGAAGTAAATACATGTTCATATTCTCTCTCCTATTAGAGTTTTTGTACACATAGTTGCTGGAAGGAGCAGCGAATTGTTGAATACAACTACCGCCGTCCGTAGTCCACACGCCGAGCACGCCAAAATAAGCTGCGGCCTCGTATCCCTACGAGATAAGCGACGGACATAACCCTTGGCTTCAGTCTGGAAATTCACTTACTTAATCTGAAAAAAAAAGTGCTCACAATTTCTTTAGAGTTTTTAAAACAACTTCATCTCTGGAACGAAATAGTGTTTCCTTCGCCATCCCTTTCGGTGCAACCAAAATTTGCACAGGATTTCACCACTGTAATAAAGAATCCTTTACTGAAAAATCTATAATTAAGATAAGCTGAAACACGGTATTCCAGGAGCCGCCTGCAGATGTACATGGCCATTACACAGCTGATCGATATGTTGGTTTCAGTATGATGATGTCATAGCGACTATGCCATCCATTATAAGCGGAATTTTCATGACAAACTTGAAGCCGACGTCTGCCATTTTAATAGGGCCAAACATTGGCGTCTAGTGGATGTGTTTTAATAAAAAAGAAATACCAGCTTACATCATTTACAGATGCACTAGGGGCGAGTAGGGGTAAGTTGATCCCTGACATTTGCAGTGGTGGGGGGGGGGGGGGGGGGGAGCGGCAGCTTCTCGGGCCCACCTCAACCAATGAGGAAACGTGATTTTGTGAACACCTGTGTGGCAACGTCTCAGTGTTGTCACAGCGTTGTAGGCGGCTACTGTTATTCGGCTACAGCCGTTAGTACGTCGCTGTTGAAAGTAGGCAACAGTGCTATGAGCTGTTACGAATCTCCTTACGTTCCCTCGACTGTAGTCGTTCTGCTTCTAGACAAAAGTATAAACCAATAACATTTCATTTGTAAGTTGACTCGTTCAAGTGATAAACTACTGGCCATTAAAATTGCTACACCACGAAGATGACGTGCTGCAGACGCGAAATTTAACCGACAGGAAGAAGATGCTGTGATATGCAGATGATTAGCTATTCAGAGCGACACCTACAACGTGCTGACATGAGGAAAGTTTCCAACCGATTTCTCACACACAAACAGCAGTTGACCGGCGTTGCCTGGTGAAACGTTGTTCTGATTCCTCGTGTAAGGAGGAGAAATGCGTACCATCACGTTTCCGACTTTGATAAAGGTCGGATTGTAGCCTATCACGATTGTGGTTAATCGTTTGGCGACATTGCTGCTCGCGTTGGTCAAGATCCAATCACTGTTAGCTGAATATGGAATCGGTGGGTTCAGGTGGGTAATACGGAACGCCGTGCTGGATCCCAACGGCCTCGTATCACTAGCAGTCGAGATGACAGGCATCTTATCCACATGGCTGTAACGGATCGTGCAGCCACGTCTCGATCCCTGAGTCAACAGATGGGGACGTTTGCAAGACAACAATCATCTGCACGAACAGTTCGACGACGTTTGCAGCAGCATGGACTATCAGCTCGGAGACCATGGCTGCGGTTACGCTTGACGCTGCATCACAGACAGGAGCGCCTGCGATGGTGTACTCAAGGAAGAAACTGGGTGCACGAATGGCAAAACGTCATTTTTTCGGATGAATCCAGGTTCTGTTTACAGCATCATGATGGTCGCATCCGTGTTTGGCGGCATCGTGGTGAACGCACATTGGAAGCGTGTATTCGTCATCGCCATACTGGCGTATAACCCGGCGTGATGGTATGGGGTGCCATTGGTTACACGTCTCGGCCACCTCTTGTTCGCGTTGACAGCACTTTGAACAGTGGAGTTACATTTCAGATGTGTTACGACCCGTGGCTCTACCCTTCATTCGATCCCGGCGAAACCCTACATTTCAGCTGGATAATGCACGACCGCATGTTGCAGGTCCTGTAGAGGCCTGTCTGGATAGAGAAAATGTTCGACTGCTGCCCTGGCCAGCACATTCTCCAGATCTCTCATCAATTGAAAACGTCTGGTTAATGGTGGCCGAACAACTGGCTCGTCACAATACGCCAGTCACTACTGTTGATGAGTTGTGGTATCGTGTTGAAGCTGTATGGGCAGCTGTACCTGTACACTCCATCCAAGCTCTGTTTGACTCAATGCCCAGGCGTATCAAGGCCGTTATTACGGCCAGAGGTGAATGTTCTGGGTACTGATTTCTCAGGATCTATGCACCCAAATTGCGTGAAAATGTAATCACATGTCAATTCTAGTATAATATATTTGTCCAATGAATAGCCGTTTATCATCTGCATTTCTTCTTGGTGTAGCAATTTTAACGGCCAATAGTGTATTTTCGTTTATATACGTGAATTTTAATTGTGTTGGTTACTTTTCCTGTAGTTATTTTATTTCTGTAATTTGGCTGAACGCTGTGAGGAGGATATTTGGCTAACCGTCCACGCATAGCAAAATATGTCCTCAGCATTTTCGGGAAGAGGATATCGATAGAACATCGGTTCCGTTATTCCGTATTAAGGAAAATGTTGGATGACGAGAGCAGCCTCCTCACATCACGTATTTCGCTCCTTTGGTTATTCGATACGTGTAACAAAGAGAAAGATGCACCAACAACGTCTAGTGCGCCTATTACCGGGTGAAATATGCCTTTAAGACAAGAAAAACGTCTGAAAATGTCTTCCTGCCACTGCGTTATTCACGAAAGTACTCTAATATTAAGAAGACTCTGTAAACAGTAGCCCGCTAATGTTTAGGGGCTACTAACATGGCGGTGCTGGCTCGAAAACTATGTAAAGTGTTAATCCGTAGGGTCACATCCCCTTATTATAACTACATGATACCGTCTATGAACTAACGTCTTAAAGCATGAATCGATAGATGTGTCTGCAGGAGAGAGGTACATAATCAACATAGAGAGGCTATCTACGCGTTGAAAACACTGGGTGGCAGCAACAAGCATCACTGGGCACCGTATTTTGTAACGTTTTTGTAGTTTTTGTGTAGGTCGTTGCTCTGCTGTCAGAGTATCGTTATGCTACACGGCGGTAGTCATTGTAGCGTAAAACAGCAGTTCTTTACGTCTTCAAGTGGCACTTTCATCCCAGTTTTGGAAGTTGTTACTGTCTTTCCACGTTTCGTAATGTGAGTTAACGAGCGTTGCGCTCTCATTTGAATATATGGCCGAAAGAGTCAGCCTGCAGGAATTGTAAAACGGACCCTGTCGTCCAGGACCAGATTCACCACAAGATGGGGAAACTCACAGGCGTCTATTGTCTTTTGAGGCCTAAGCGCTGTAGTGTGTGAGTGAGACAGACGAGAACCTATGTCACAAGGAAACCCAGTAGAAGGCTTTTGTGGCCAAGGAGACGTAGCAGTGTTAAATATGGCGGACCTAAGATCGGCCATAAAGGGAAACATTTATGAAAACTATTTAATTCTGTAGTAGTGCAGGGAATGAAGCCACAGTAATTGTAATGTTCCATCCTCCAAAAAATTTGGTGGTGATCCCAAAAAAACTTGAATAGTGATCATATCTATAATAGTTTAGGATTTACTGTTAAAGTGAAATTAACAAGTTTTGTTACAAAGACCTGAATGCTAAAATCTGAACGTTTTGGTCGATCTTAACGATCGACATTTCATACAGAAGCGCATCATTAAAATGACAGATGTTGTAAGTATCAACTTCGTAACTTTATTTGTTTAAAAGATATAGTAAATTTAAATCATCAGTATTTTCAGTTAAGCACTAGATCATCGTTTCTCCACACAAAACACATTGAACGATGACAGCATGACACCTTATTGAATCATTAAGTATAGAATATGTGTTGTAGAGTTTGGTGCATAATAGTTACTTTAGTTCTGTATTTATTTATCAGAAACCACATTGGTGCAAGGCTACTGGCCGTGGAATTCAAAGTTAAGAAGGAAATTGTATTGGTTTTATGTGAAAGAATTTAATGTTTATTATGTAATGGTTATTATTGTTACTTTACTTAGAACGTGAAAGTGGTCAAATTTTGATTATTTAAATATGTTAAAATGTAAAGTAATGTAGAATAGGCTGTAGCCAATCAGATGGACGGCTTCAGGAAAGGGAACTGCTCTAGTCAGTTGAGCGAAGATGTTCGGCGCGCGGGAAACGCGGTCGGAGACGGGCAGAGGGCAGTTCTGGTCGAGACACCAAAGGGGACAGTTCGGATGGAGACGCGAAAGCGGACAGTTCGGCAGGAGACACCAAAGGGTACAATTCGGATTGAGACGCGAAAGCGGACAGTCGGTTTTTAGGCAGCTAGGAAGCGAAACGGCTTAGAAAATTTCGCGTTTTGTGGTGTCGCCTGGTATGAACGCTAACTTTTCGCATAGTTAAGGAAGTGGAGTATCGAACTTATAATTCGCGATGAGATTGTGAATGATCGAACTGTGTCCAGTGGATATGCACTCGAGTGTAATAGTAATTCTAAATACGACTACTTTCGCAATTAGTTTGCTTTCTGAATAAACATTATTCTAACCAAATCGCAACTGTGTGGCCTGCATCGTTTACGGGTCGTTAATTTAGTTCCCGATGTTATTATTACTGCTGTAATATGTTTCATTAACATTGTGTTTCCCAAACTTGCCATCAGCCAGACAATTTAACCAAAGGGTCACAAGTGTCTAACTTAGGGCGTGTGATGTGACACGTGCGGTTCAACCCCTAGACTAGTTTGAGCCAAGACATTTCGGTTAAGAGGAACCGCATGTGAGCCCGAACATCTGTGGGATGTTAGCTCGCAGTAACTAAGAATCTGCCAACTTCATTCTTGTGACGTAGTGAGCTTTATGGAAAGAAATAAGTTTCCTCTAGTAAAGGACTGTACGCTATGTTTAACAGATACTGCTGGTCGACTTCAATGAGTTGGTCAGTAGTTTCGGCGTATCACTTGCACCCTACACCCTCAATTATTTATTGAATATATTGCAGTTTCTGTCTTCCTCTACAGTTTTTAAGTTTCACAGCTACCTCTAGTGCTATGGAAGTTATTCCCTGATGTCTTAACACGTGTCCGATCAGCCTGTCCCTTCTTCTTCTTAGTGCTTTCCTTCAGCTATTCTGTCGAGAATCTCGTCATTCTTATTGTAAAAGTCCACCTTATTTGTCGACTTTCTTCTGTAGCACAATATCTCAAACACTTCAATTCTCTTCTGTTCCGACTTTCCCACAGTGCATAATTCACTGTGCTTCAGATATACGTTTGCTTCCTTAGATTAAGGACTATGTTTGAGGGCTTTTTTCGCAGGAACGCCCTCCTTACCTGTGCTAGCCAGTTTTTTGTGTCCTCCTTGCTTCGACTGCCATGAGTTATTTTGCTTCCAAGGTACCAGAATTCTTTAAGTCTACTTCATGATCATAGACTGTGATGTTTAAGCTTTCCGCTATTCTCATTTACGCTACTTCTAATTACTTTCTCATTTCTTCGTTTTACTCTCAATTCATAGTCTGTACTCGTTAGATACTTCATTCGATGCAGTAGATTCTGTAATTCTTCTTCTCCTTGTCATAAGCAAATCTTGTTGTTGGCATCCTTTCACCCAGAATTTTAATCCCGGTCTTGAAACTTTCTTTTATTTCGCCACTGCTTTTCGATGTATAGAGGGAACAGTAGAGGCGAAAGACTATCCCTGCCTTACACTCTTTTTAATCAGAACACTTTGATTCTTGTACTTATTGTGTATTACCCATCTTACCAATAGCATACTCTTATTTCTCTTGGAATTTCGAACATCTTCTACCGTTTTACGTTGTCGAACCCTTTTTCCAGGTAGACAAATCCTGTGACAGTGTCTTGATTTCTCTTCACTCTTGCTTCCATTATCAGGTGCAAACTCAGGACTGCCTCTATGGCGCCTTTCTTTTTCCAAAAGCCAAGCAATTCGTCACCAAACAAGTCGTCATTTTTTCCCATTCGTTTGTATATTATTCTTGTCACCAACCTGGATGCGAACTGTTAAGATTTTTGTGTGATAGTTCTCGCACTTAAGAGCTCTTGCTATCTTCGGAATCGTGTGGATGATGTTTTTTCCGAAAGTCTGATGGTATGTCGCCAGTCTCAAATTCTACACGCCAACTTAAATAGTCGTGTGGTTGCCACTTGCCCCAAAGAGTTTAACAATTCCGATTAAATGTTATCCACTCCTTGGTTGCCTTATTTGAACTTAAGTCTCCCAAAGCTCCTTTAAATTCTGACTCTAATACTGTCCCACCTTTCGTTTCATATTTCTTCTTCTACCACGTTATCAGCTTCACAGAGGCCTTCAGTATCCTCTTTCCAGCTGTCTGGTCTCTCCTTTGCGTTAAACAGTGGAATCTCACTGCACTCTTAATGTCGTCATTATTGTTTTTAATGTCACCGAAGGTTGTTCTGACTTTTCTGTATGCTGAGTCAGTCTTTCCGATGGTCATTTGCTTTTCGATTACTTCACATTTTTCTTCCAGCTGTTTCGCCTTGGCTTCCGTACACTTCCTGCTCAATTCATTCCTAAGCTATTTACATTGCTGTATTCCCGTCTTTTCCTAAATATTTTTAAACTCTCTATCAACTGAACTATTTCTTCTCTTACCCAAGGTTCCTTCGCAGTTGCCTTGTACGTATGTTTGTCTGCACGGCATTTGTGATTGCTCGTTTTAGAGATGTCCACTCGTCTTCAGCTGAACTGCCGACTGTGTTATTCTTTAATGCAGTATCAGCATCATTAGCGAACATCAAACGCTTCTCATCATTCCTCAGGAATTTAGTATCCCACTTCCTTCCACACTGATTCTTCAGGACGATTCTCTTCAATTTCAGCCTACTCCCATCACTATTAAATTGTGATCTGAGTCCACACCTCCACCTGGGTACGCCGCACAATCCAGTACCTGACTTCGGAATTTCTATCTGAGCACGATGTAATCCAGGCGAAATCCTCCGGGTTATCTGGGCCTGTTCCAAACATACTTCCTCCTCTTGTGATTACAGAACAAGGTATTAACTGTTACTAGCTGACATTTATTGCAGAACTCCATTAAGCTTTCTCCTCTGCCATTTGTGTTGGGAAGCTCATATTCTCAAGCAACTCTTTCTCCTGCTCGTTCCCCTACAGCCGCATTCCAATTGCCCATGATTATTAGATTTTCATCTCCCTTTATATACTGAATTCCTCTTTCAGTATCCTCATAAACATCCTCTATGTCCTCATCTTCTGCTAGTGACGTAGGCGTGTATATCTAATGTACTGTCGCCGGCGTTCGTTTCGAATCAGTTCTGATGAGAATTACCATATCAACGAACTGTTCGCAGTAATTCATAATGAGTGCTACTTCCGTTATATCATACTCGGCTGCTGTTGATACGACCCTATATTCGTCTGACCTGAAATCCTCATTTTCTTCTATTTCACTTCACTGACCCACACTATATCCAGACGGAGCTTTTGTATTCCTTTTTAGCAGATATTCTAGCTTCCCTATCACTTTCAAACTACTGACACTCCACGTTCCGACTCGAAGAGCATTGCCCCTTCGTTAGTCATTCAGTATTTTTCTCATGGTCACTTCCCCCCTCTCGGTCCACTCCAAGAGATTCGAATGCGGTACTAATCAGGAATCTTTTGCCGATGGAGAGATCATCATAACACTTTTCAGTTACAGGCTGAATGGCCTGTGTCTTTAATGCAGAGGTTTCCATTGTCTTCTGCATCTCCTTGCCGTTGACCATTGCTGATTCTTCCGCCTTTTAGGGGCAGCTCCGCACCATAAGGGCAAGAGAGGGCCCTGAACCTCTGTCTGCTCCTCCGCCCTCCTTGACGAGGCCGTCGCCAGAACGAGGATGACTATCTATGCCAGGAATCTTTTGCCGCCATTGCTGGCGATTTTCATCCAAAACTAGATGAGTACCCGGCATTTCCAGGTTATGTATTTATTTCAATGATCCATTAGTCCATCTCCTCCTTCCCCCACTGTTCATCTACTCCTCTGACCACTCTCTCTGCATCTCCTCCTGCTCTTCTTACTGTCCGACTACTCCTCTTGCTCCGTCTGTCCACCACCTCCTTCCCGCTTCTAAGTCCATCTCCTCTTGCCCCCTCTTAAGTTTATCATCTCCTCCCCTCACTTTCATCTCCTCATACCTTCTAGATCAATCTCATCCACCGCCACCTCTGTTCATCTCATCCTCTCCACCTCTATTTCAATCTCCTCATCCCCCATCTCTCCACTGCCTCCTCACCTTATCCTCCCTCTCTCTCTCTCCATCTCAAACGCTTCCCTTCCACTGCCCATTTCATTCTCCCTCTCTCTCTGTCCAACGTCTCCTCCCCACTACCCCTGCCCATCTTTTCCTTCTCCCTCTCTGTCCATTTCCTCTTCCCCACCATCTGTCACTATCACCAAGTTATTACCCACACCACAATAGCAGGCGGGTGGTTCTTACCACCTTAATATTTATTTACAGATGATACGTAATACACTGCCGGAAATAATTAGTACACCTGGAAAATCGACGTCGCTTTTGATCCGATGACGGCATATACACTACTGGCCATTAAAATTGGTACACCAAGAAGATGACGTGCTACAGACGCGAAATTTAACAGACAGGAAGAAGATGTTGTGATATGCAAATGATTAGTTTTTCAGAGCATTCACACAAGGTTGGCGCCGGTGGCGACACCTACAACGTGCTGACATGAGGAAAGTTTCCAACCGATTTCTCATACACAAACAGCAGTGAACCGGCGTTGCCTGGAGAAACGTTGTTGTGATGCATCGTGTAAGGAAGAGAAATGTGTACCATCTCGTTTCCGACTTTGATAATGGTCGGATTGTAGCCTATCGCGATTGCGGTTTATCGTATCGTGACATTGCTGCTCGCGGTGGTCGAGATCCAATGACTGTTAGCAGAATATGGAATCGATGGGTTCAGGAGGGTAATACGGAACGCCGTGCTGGATCCCAACGGCCTCGTACCACTAGCAGTCGAGATGACAGGCATCTTATCCGCATGGCTGTAACGGATCGTGCAGCCACGTCTCGATTCGTGAGTCAACAGATGGGGAAGTTTGCAAGACAACAACCATCTGCACGAACAGTTGGACGACGTTTACAGCAGCATGGACTATCAGCTCGGAGACCATGGCTCCGGTTACCCTTGATGCTGCATCACACACAGGAGCGCCCGCCGCTGGTGGCCGAGCGGTTCTGGCGCTACAGTCTGGAACCGCGCGACCGCTACGGTCGCAGGTTCGAATCCTGCCTCGGGCATGGATGTGTGTGTTGTCCTTAGGTTAGTTACGTTTAAGTAATTCTAAGTTCTAGGGGACTTATGACCTCAGCAGTTGAGTCCCATAGTGCTCAGAGCCATTTGAACCATTTGAACAGACAGGAGCGCCTGCGATGGTGTACTCAACGACGAACCTGGGTGCACGAATTGCAGAACGTCATTTTTCGGATGAATCCAGGTTCTGTTTACAGCAACATGATGGTCGCATCCGTGATTGGCGACATCGCGGTGAACCCACATTGGAAGCGTGTATTCGTCATCGCCATACTGGCGTATCACCCGGCGTGATGGTATGGGTGCCATTGGTTACACGTCTCGGTCATCTCTTGTTCGCATTGACGGCACTTTGAACAGCGGACGCTACATTTCAGATGTGTTACGACCCGTGGCTCCACCCTTCACTCGATCCCAGCGAAACCCTACATTTCAGCAGGATAATGCCCGACCGGATGTTGCAGGTCCTGTGCGGGCGTTTCTGGATACAAAAAATGTTCGACTGCAGCCCTGGCCAGCACATTCTCCAGATCTCTCACCAACTGAAAACGCCTGGTCAATGGTGGCCGAGCAACTGGCTCGTCCCAATACGCCAGTCACTACTGTTGATGAACTGTGGTATCGTGTTGTAGCTGCATGGGCAACTTTACCTGTACACGCCATCCAAGCTCTGTTTGACTCAATGCCCAGGCGTATCAAGGCCGTTATTACGGCCAGAGGTGGTTGTTCTGGGTACTGATTTCTCAGGATCTATGCACCCAAATTGAGTGAAAATGTAATCACATGTCAGTTCTAGTATAATATAGTTGTCCAATGAATACCCAATTATCATCTGCATTTCTTCTTGGTGTAGCAATTTTAATGGTCAGTAGTGTACTATCTTGAGAATAGTAGATGTATTGATAACACTTAAAACGTCGTTAACCAACGTACTGCTTAGTGGCATAGCTACTAGAGCACCATCTGGGTCTACCCTTTAAGAGGGAATGCTCAGAGTCAGAAGGCTTCGTGTGGTGCAAACGTGTGAAGCAATCAGGCAGCCATGTCACGGAGAGGCAACCGTGCCTGGTACTGAGGGAGTTTAAAAGGGATTAAATTGTGGCCCTCCCAGTGGTGGGATGGTCTTTTCAGAGCATTGCCACACGAGTTGGACGTGTTGCGTCAGTTGTGCAGCAGTGCTGGGAACAGTGGTCAGGCGAGCATACTCACCCCTGTAGAAGACGTTCTGGACGTCCACACAGCTGACACGCCTGCCAGGTTCGTCGTATTGTAAGAGTAGCAGCGGCAGATCGTACAGCTACCGCAGCGCATGTAGAGGGCTTGTGAGCTCAGGCGTGCCAAGGTGAACTGTTGCGAATCCGTTATTAGCGGCGGGATTATGGGCGCGCACGCCTCTAGTCCTTCTTCTTCTAAAGCCACAGTATCGACGTGCACGCATCGACTGGTGGCGTCAGAGGATCACTTGAGCCGGCCGTTGTGGCCGAGCGGTTCTGGGCGCTTCAGTCTGGAACCGCGCGGCCGCTACGGTCGCAGGTTCGAATCCTGCCTCGGACATTGATGTGTGTGATCCATATCTATATCCATACTCCGCAAGCCACATGACAGTGTATGGCGGAGGGTACCTTGAGTACCTCTATCGGTTCTCCCTTCTATTCCAGTCTCGTATTGTTCGTGGAAAGAAAGATTGTCGGTATGCCTCTGTGTGGGCTCTAATCTCTCTGATTTTATCCTCATGGTCTCTTCGCAAGATATACGTAGGGGGCAGAAATATACTGCTTGACTCCTCGGTGAAGGTATGTTCTCGAAACTTCAACAAAAGCCCGTACCGAGCTACTGAGCGTCTCTCTTGCAGAGTCTTCCACTGGAGAATATCTATCATCTCTGTAACGCTTTTGCGATTACTAAATGATCCTGTAACGAAGCGCGCTGCTCTCCGATGGATCTTCTCTATCTCTTCTATCAACCCTAACTGGTACGGATCCCACACTGGTGAGCAGTATTCAAGCAGTGGACAAACAAGTGTACTGTAACCTACTTCCTTTGTTTTCGGACTGCATTTCCTTAGGATTCTTCCAATGAATCTCGGTCTGGCATCTGCTTTACCGACGATTAATTTTATATGTTCATTCCATTTTAAATCACTCCTAATGCCTACTCCCAGATAATTTACGGAATTGACTGCTTCCAGTTGCTGACCTGCTATATTGTAGCTAAATGATAAAGGATCTTTCTTTGCATGTATTCGCAGTACATTACACTTGTCTACATTGAGATTCAATTGCCATTCCCTGCACCATGCGTCAGTTCGTTGCAGATCCTCTTGCATTTCAGTACAATTTTCCATTGTTACAGCCTCTCGATACACTACAGCATCATCCGCAAAAACCCTCAGTGAACTTCCAATGTTATCCACAGGGTCATTTATATATATTGTGAATAGCAATGGTCCTACGACACTCCCCTGCGGCACACCTGAAATCACTCTTTCTTCGGAAGACTTCTCTCCATTGAGAATGACATGCTGCGTTCTGTCATCTAGGAACTCTTCAATCCAATCACACAATTGGTCTGAAAGTCCATATGCTCTTACTTTGTTCATTAAACGACTGAGGGGAACTGCATCAAACGCCTTGCGGGAGTCAAGAAACACGGCATTTACCTGGGAACCCGTGTCTATGGCCCTCTGAGTCTCGTGGACGAACAGCGCGAGCTGGGCTTCACACGATCGTCTTTTTCGAAACCCATGCTGATTCCTACAGAGTAGACTTCTGGTATCCAGAAAAGTCATTATACTCGAACATAATACGTGTTCCAAAATTCTACACCTGATCGATGTTAGAGATATAGGTCTATGGTTCTGCACATCTGTTCGACGTCTCTTCTTGAAAAGGGGATGACCTGTGCCCTTTTCCAATCTTTTCGAACGCTGCGCTCTTCTAGAGACCTAAGGTACATCGCTGCAAGAAGGGGGGCAAGTTCCATCGCGTACTCTGTAAAATCGAACTGGTATCCCATCAGATCCAGCGGCCTTTCCTCTTTTGAGCGATTTTAATTGTGATGTCCTTAGGTTAGTTAGGTTTAAGTAGTTCTAAGTTCTAGGGGATTGACGACCTCAGAAGTTAAGTCCCATAGTGCTCTGAGCCATTTGAACCATTTTTTCAAGAGGATCACTTGGAAGATGGAGTGACCGGCCGTGGTCTTCAGCGATGTTAGCAGATTGTGCCTGCAGGCAAGTAACGGTAGTTTGCATGTACGACGTAGACCTGGCGAGCGCTGTCTCGTACAGTGCGTTCGTCGGAGACACACTGGCCGTATCCCAGGCCTTATGGTGTGGGTTGCGATAAGCTAAGACTCTTCCTGGAGGGGACGCTAGACAGCGCTCGGTACATGCAGAATGTTGTTAGGCACGTTGTTTTGCCGTTATTGCAACTAGAAGGTGATGTGTTGTTCCAACGCTCGCCCACACGCTGCCTGTGAAATTCAACGTGCTCTGCAAGGCGTGCAGCAACGTCCCTGACCAGCCAGCCCTCTGGACTTGTCTCCAATCGAGCATGTGTGGGATATGATGGGACGAGAAGCGACTCGTCCGACAACTCTTACAGAGCTACGCAGACAGGTTGAGACGCCCTGCTAAACCCGCAGGACAGGACAGGTAGTTTAAGTGATGGACAGGGGCCAAAATAAGCGGCTCTCAGTTACACTCGAACATACAGCCTTTTATTTGATCAAACATTACAAGAGCCAAGGATTTTTTTAAAAAAACTCAGCTTTAGTTTTGGAAGTTAATTAGCGGCTGAATGCGCTGTGCAACCTCATGACTTAAGGGAAAGACCACTTTAATTTAAAAACGGCTGAAAGCCAATAACTTAAAGCTCAACCAAAATCAGAAATTTAAAAGGCAAAGCCTCGTCTTAAAATAGTTCCTTAATTAGGCTGAAGTGTCAGGTCCCCAGAGGATTTTATTAACAAAATGTCATAGCTATTCATAATGTAAAGGTTCAGCCAGTATTTCTTACGCAGTGAAACCCGAAGTTCCGCAGACACGGAAGGGAAAGTGTCACACAGTACAAATAGCCTGAGCTAGTAAACACGTCGAGGATACGAACAGCGCATCTCTCGGACCTTGGAGGGCGAGAAGGAACTTGCCGCCCCGGGACTCTGCCAGACATATCGAAACCAATGTAGGTCCACAGCGACGAAATGTCCGGGAAGACCGAAAAATAAGTCAGAGAAAGCGGATGCGAGGGCTGCATCCGAGCAGGGAAGACCTTCAAAATGGGTATTTAAGGGCATCCACGAGCAGCAAGAAGCAGAGTCGTCGCAGAATGAAGAGGGCACAAGCAGACGAGGCCCGGCAGCATCGAGAAGGTAGCAGCCGCTACTGATGAGTCTATAGGAACCGCAAGTACGATAAGACGGTGATGCGCTGGTGGAAGCAACTACAACCGTCAATTAAGTAGAAGTTTTGCATTGGAATACTTTTGAACAGGGACAGTTTGTCTCTGTCTCAAGTAGCCTCTACAGTTAGTTCTGCAACAGAAGGAACAAGCCACTGGCTGGTGCTTGTCTCCTGTGAGATAGGACAAGGGTCCATTATTTAAACGAAGAGTGAATTCAAAGGTGGTAGTTCTCGTGAGTAGTCGTTTCCGACATAGAGTGAGAAGTGGAGATTCTGGCTGAATCTATAGAAGTGTAAAGAGTAAGGGGAAGGGTCTGACACCTCATATGTTCTTTGTGATATTAGTTCGATAAATTGCGTTAAAGGAGAAATCTCAACTTACAGTTTTGACAGTTCAGTGCTGCCAATTCCCCCCTTGTACCCGCTACCTATTGAAAGTATTGTCTAATGTATCTACATCTCCTACACGCCATTACACAGTCCAGGAGATTCTACTCCCTCTCACCTCCGTTATAAAGGCTTGTTGAAGGGAACCACAAACCCATAATTGTCGTCAACGTCCCGATTGCGCCACGCAGGCTCAACCAACTCTATATTGGTATCCGGGACCTGTGCTGGGACGCGACAGAAGGCCCAAAGAATCTGACACTTTAAGAGCAAACAACTTAAATTCAAAATCGGCTGAAAGCCCAACACTTAAGACTCAATAACATTAATTTTAAAAATGGCAATGGCTTTTTGCAAAAAGTTCTTAAATTAGGCTGAAGGCCCAAAGCATCTGACGCCTTAAGGGCAAAACAACCTTAATCTAAAAATCAGCTAGAAGCCATACAAGTACAAACAACAAGAACAAACAAGAAAAGGCAGTACACCCAAGGGCGCTCAGAAGTTCTGAGGGTCGGCCTGGAATTCAAACACTAATTCTCGTTTAGGAGAGACAGACAGTCGGCTCAACCATTGTCGATCCGACGACAACCCAACCGACAGACAGTCAACGGACCCACTGACAAGATAACCTATGCTTCAGCACACAACAGGGAGTTCAGTGGAACAACGTAGAAGGTATTGGCGCCCACAGCCAATCATACAATGAGGTTTCAAACTACACGCCGTGCTGGACAGCGACAACACGATGATGAAAATACACTGACTGAATTTATGTCAACGGCCAGGGCAGATAACTAGGACGTTAACGGCCACAAAGCAGAAGATTCCGCTGGTGCACTTCAATTAGAATAACCAAGTACAGTTAAACTCCACCGGAGGGTGACTAAAATTTGCCAACTTGAAAACACACGTTGTTGCTCGCGGGAATATCACAACAGCCGACAACGAACTCCAAATGACACAATGTGAACAGTCGTGACTTGCTGGTAGATTAAGTCAAAACCCAGCTTTCATGTCCAGGATCGGTGAGCCACGAACCTCGTAGCAATGGGAACAGCACCACACACTCCGACACCGCATAGAGGCCGCCGACGGGCCCTGCTAAACTACGCGCCGCGGAGATGTCCTCGCTGTTCCACACCAACCGACCAACTGCCAGGCCCAGAAACGGTGAATGGACCAAATATACGTCGGTCGATGAGACGACCAACCGAACGACCAACCAACGGTCGTCCCGCTCCAATCTACCTCCGTCGGACAGTGAATGTGTGTCGCCAGCGGTCGGCGAGCACTGGCTGTCGGCGCTCCGTCCCCGGCTTCGCTGCTGCTGCGTCCCGACTGCACTGCTGGTCCGTCCCGAACTGACCGCCAGACACACGACGACCCGGAAATACTATCCGTCGCTCCAGAGATGGTACGATAGTGCACTTATCGACAAGCGCTGCTGCTGCCGCTCACGGGCAAGTAAGGCAGGAAGTTAGTGACACCAGTAAATGGAATAAGAAATCGAGGCGGCAGTTCCGTAACAGAAGATGACAAACAATAAATGAGATAAACGCGAACAGTGCACTTCTCACAGGTCTAGCAGGCTTGGTGTAACGTATCACAGGACAGTATTCGCCATCTGTTCGATGGACTGGATCCTAGAGTCACCGCCTGCATTGCCGTCCATGATGGGGGCTACACCACGTGCTAGTATGGGTGTTCCAGAATGGGTCGATACCTGGTACCTCAAAACCGCTTCTGCTGTTGATCTGTAAATGTAATCATTTCATGTACTTCATATGCACCGTAGCAACAATAAATCTCGAGTGGACTGGAAACCTCTAAAAGGGTGTACTAATTTTTTTCCGGCAATGTGTGTGTACCAAGTTTGGTTGAAATCGATTCAAGTGGTTAGGAGGAGCCTTTTCCCGCTACTTTATCAAAGTAGGCTCATGCCACATATATTTCACATATATTTAACTTACGTCACATATATTTCTACATGTATTTCACCTGTAGTTGTAGCGATTTAGTCCCGCAGTTTCGTTTTCACTCTTTGTTTACGACGTCATATCTCCTGAACAATATTTCGTACAGTGATATAATTTTGCTGGCACATTCAATGATAGACGAGTATTTGGAGCCTGTCTGAAAAATTCGTTGTGGATAGAGTTGGTAGCAAAGACGTAATAAATGAAAGCATCATGCATGATATGACAGTTTTTCACGCATCTCAGTTTTTATGTTGGTGTAAATGGTTCAAATGGCTCTAAGCACTATGGGACTTAGCATCTGAGGTCATCAGTCCTCTAGACTTAGAACTACTTAAACCTAACTAACCTAAGGAGATCACACACATCCATGCCCGAGGCAGGATTCGAGCCTGCGACCGTAGCAGCAACGCAGTTCCTCACTGAAGTGACTAGAACTGCTCGGCCACAGCGGCCGGCTGACGTTATATCTCCGTAACCATGTGTAGTACAATCATATAATTTGGCAGGTATATTCAGTGGTATATGAGAATACTGTCTACAAAATGTGTTGTGAATAAATTTAGTAGTAAAGAAGTAATGAATTGAAACGTCATGCCTGATGCGGCAGTTTTACTGTAAGGACAGCGGAAACGTAATAAGCGATAAACTTTTTCCCTCTTATCATTTTGTGGGGGTTATCAGCGAGAAAAAGTTTCGTGATGGTTTGAAATTATGTGTAACGTTAGTTGCAAATCACTAAGTGCTCTCATTCTAAATAATGGATGAGCAAAAGCTGTGAATTCGCGCACTGTAAGCTACATTTGTTTTTCACACCCACCCCTGGCCCTTTGATAGCCACGAGGTTGTTACCCACACAGCAATTGTTTGCATACAGTAAGTAATACGTGCACTTGGTTGAATTTGGACCAGTAGTTTAGGAAACGTGGAACATACTTACAGTAGATACGTACATTCATTTTTCTAATACATGCTTGGCAGTTGCTAAGGAAGAGAATCGTTGTTGGAAGGAATAATCACAGGCAATGACAGACGACATGAAACTCAGTTCATGTATAATAGAGATGGAGTGGTATATTTATAACGGAAAATCATACATATTCCACAACATGGGAAGGCAGTAAAACAGACATAAATAACGTCTGTGTTCGACACAGGTCAGACTCTCTGCATGAGGGTCTATATCGGACTCTCACTAAGGAATACGCCCTTCTCAGGTACTAATGCACATTTGCCTCATCTTATTCATGCTTCCTACCAAACTATTGAGGAGTTCTTGGGGGATATTTTCCCACTCCTCTACCAAGGCTCCTTACTTATCTTGCACGGTTCGGGAAGGGCGTGTTCGTTGAGAAACATAGGGTCTAGGTACGGGGAATATGTAGGCCATTCCATACTTTCAATATCGACCTTTCCAGTGCGTTCGATACCTCAGCGGTCCTGAATGGGCGCGCATTGTCTCCCACAGACAGAAAGTCGGGACGTACCACACCCCTAAACAGACGGACGTGATCCAAAATAATCTCCCTGCAATACCGCTGTGCTGTAATGGTACCTAGCACAAAGATAAGCGGCGATGTTCGGCCATTATTTATAATGACTACCCACACCATAACGATTAGGCAACACCGATGACGTTCATGAACATTCTGTAGTGTGTAACGTGTTCCTCTCTCTCTGTCTCTTCCCACCAACTCATGGCAAGAATCACTTTCCACAGTTAACTGAGATTCATCGGGGGACATCACTCCGCGCCACTGCTGCTGACCCCAGCTAACATGCTTCGTACACCAATGAATCCTTTTCGACGATGACGTGGTTCGAGTGGGATGCATTTAACAGGCTTCCGAGAACACAAGCCATCCTGATTTAATCACTGCAAAATGTTTGTGGCAGAGACACGGGTACCGATAGCGGCTGCAAGGCCTGCAGCGATCTGCCTAGGAGTAATAAATGTGTCCTTTTTAGGCACTTGGCTGCGTATCGATCCTCTTGCAGTGTGATGGCCCGTCTACGACAAGCAGCATGCTTTGTAAAGCATTTCCATCTTCAGTGGTCGTTTTTCATAACGAGATGACACTCTGGACACACCCAATACTGTGGCCATAGTAGTGACTCTTTGACCGGATTCAAACTGTCCAGCTGTTTGTCTACGATAGGAAGTAGACAAATGCACAGGCTTCGCTGCAGTTAACACGTCCCGCCCTCCACTTACCTTCATTGTTCTGGTGTCCCGTAGCAATCGTCGGTTGTTTTGTAGCAACTGGCAGTTACTTCTTATCAGGTGTCAGTTGTTCTTTAGCAGGTGTCAAGCAGTTGTTAGGTGTGGATGTAAGCAGCGTCTAGTTCGATCCCGAAGCCCATGATGTATTATTGATCGTTAGTTAAAGACTAATCTAAAGGTTTGCAGTTGAAGCTGCACATTGGAGCTAAAATTTTCTCTGACAGCGATTTGTTAACGTGAAAAATACAAAGTGGTATCAGAGAAGTTAATGTCCCTTTAACCAATACACAGTCATCACTGGCACCGAGACAGAACCATCTTTCATCAGAAAACTCAACAGACTACCACCCTGCCCTCCAACGAGCTCTCTCTTGAAACCACTGAAGTCGCAAATGCTGGTGGTTTGGGGTCAGCGGAATGCACGCTTCGGGGCAGCTGTAACAGTTCCCTGTGTCACTGTGATGTCGACTGCTGCTCAGATTGCTGCTGCGGATGCAGTACGATGCGCCAGAGCCATACAATGAACACGATGGTCTTCCCTCTCGGTAGCGCCACATGGCCGTCTGGAGCCTGGTCTTCTTGCTAACGTACATTCTCGTGACGACCGTTGCCAGCAGCCACGTACAGTGGCCACAGTCTACATCTACATCTACATTTATACTCCGCAAGCCACCCAACGGTGTGTGGCGGAGGGCACTTTACGTGCCACTGTCATTACCTCCCTTTCCTGTTCCAGTCGCGTATGGTTCGCGGGAAGAACGACTGCCGGAAAGCCTCCGTGCGCGCTCGAATCTCTCTAATTTTACATTCGTGATCTCCTCGGGAGGTTCAAGTAGGGGGAAGCAATATATTCGATACCTCATCAGAAACGCACCCTCTCGAAACCTGGCGAGCAAGCTACACCGCGATGCAGAGCGCCTCTCTAGCAGAGTCTGCCGCTTGAGTTTGCTAAACATCTCCGTAACGCTATCACGGTTACCAAATAACCCTGTGACGAAACGCGCCGCTCTTCTTTGGATCTACTCTATCTCCTCTGTCAACTCGACCTGGCACGTATCGAACACTGATGAGCAATACTCAAGTATAGGTCGAATGAGTGTTTTGTAAGCCACCTCCTTTGTTGATGGACTACATTTTCTAAGGACTCTCCCAATGAATCTCAACCTGGCACCCGCCTTACCAACAATTAATTTTATATCATCATTCCACCTCAAATCATACCGCACACATACTCCCAGATATTTTACGGAAGTAACTGCTACCAGTGTTTGTTCCGCTTTCATATAATCATACAATAAAGGATCCTTCTTTCTATGTATTCCCAATACATTACATTTGTTTATGTCAAGGGTCAGTTGCCACTCCCTGCACCAAGTGCCTATCCGCTGCAGATCTTCCTGCATTTCGCTGCAATTTTCTAATGCTGCAACTTCTCTGTATACTACAGCATCATCCGAAAAAAGCCGCATGGAACTTCCGACACTATCTACTAGGTCATTTATATATATTATGAAAAGCAATGGTCCCATAACACTCCCCTGTGGCACGCCAGAGGTTACTTTAACGTCTGTAGACGTCTCTCCATTGAGAACAACATGCTGTGTTCTGTTTGCTAAAAACTCTTCAATCCAGCCACACAGCTGGTCTGATATTCCGTAGGCTCTTACTTTGTTTATCAGGCGACAGTGCGGAACTGTATCGAACGCCTTCCGGAAGTCAAGGAAAATAGCATCTACCTGGGAGCCTGTATCTAATATTTTCTGGGTCTCATGAACAAATAAAGCGAGTTGGGTCTCACACGATCGCTGTTTCCGGAATCCATGTTGATTCCTACAGAGTAGATTCTGGGTTTCCAAAAACGACATGATACTCGAGCAAAAAACATGTTCTAAAATTCTACAACAGATCTATGTCAGAGATATAGGTCTATAGTTTTGCGCATCTGCTCGACAACCCTTCTTGAAGACTGGGACTACCTGTGCTCTTTTCCAATCATTTGGAACCTTCCGTTCCTCTACAGACTTGCGGTACACGGCTGTTGGGAGGGGGGCAAGCTCTTTCGCGTACTCTGTGTAGAATCCAATTGGTATCCCGTCAGGTCCAGTGGACTTTCCTCTGTTGAGTGATTTCAGTTGCTTTTCTATTCCTTGGACACTTATTTCGATGTCATCCATTTTTTCGTTTGTGCAAGGATTTAGAGAAGGAACTGCAGTGCGGTCTTCCTCTGTGAAACAGCTTTGGAAAAATGTATTTATTATTCAGCCTTATCTGTGTCATCCTCTGTTTCAATGCCATCATCATCCCAGAGTGTCTGGATATGCTGTTTCGAGCCACTTACTGATTTAACGTAAGACCAGAACTTCCCAGGATTTTCTGCCAAGTCTTTCTGCAGTATCGCAGAAGGAACATACAGCTACTCGTAGCCCTACTACACGACCTCGTTCAATCTCAGTGAGGTGCTAACAATGGCATCTTTGTCACCTTGGAGGCATTATTGACTAATATCAGCTCAACACGTCCAATCGCATTTTATTTAAATCAAACATGATTTGCATCCTCCTAGTGGCGCTACTAGCGCCACTATTATGCTACTGGCTCGAAATCTGAATAGACATCATCTTTCAGATGTAGAAACAGGCGTACCAACTTTCGTGTGTGTCGCACATCTCCTTCTTCGTTTTGCGGATTTTTCCGTTAGTGTGTGTGTGCAAGTTTTCGTCGTTCGTGAAAATGCTGCTTGAACTTTAGTTTCCCTTCTTCATTAACGTGAATAACGTGTCTCGTATCAAGTGAAATTTTTATTTTGTTCAGATATTCAAATGTGTGTGAAATCTTATGGGACTCAACTGCTAAGGTCATCAGTCGCTAAGCTTACACACTACTTAACCTAAATTATCCTAAGGACAAATACACACACCCATGCCCGAGGGATGACTCGAACCTCCCGCGGGACCAGCCGCACAGTTTTTATTTTGTCTAACCTGTAGATAATAGGTGAGCGTTTCGAGGAAGAGAAAGCTTTGAGGTAGCCCTACAACACGAAATCATTGCACAATTTAACGTTAGTAACTGCTGGACTGGTATCTACTTTCCGGTAACGAATGGTACGCGTACTTACAGCAGGTCATTTGCCAGGCAATTTCGGAGTTTTAAGTGTGAACCGGCTGACTGGAGGAAGAAGGGCAGGACGGAGAGCGTTGGGGAGGACAGAAGCAACTTGTTGCTGCGCGGTCCGCTCCACCCATTTTGCGCTGTAAGTGATGTCGCTACCGAATTCCATCGGGACATCTCCTGCCGCGAACAAATTGCCTGTCGCCTGCAGTAGGAACTTAGAACGGTAGCCAAGGGAACGATTTTGAAATTGCGTATCTCCTGTGCAAACGCGCGATCGTCGCCGTGCGGCCGTGAATTACTTTCTCCTGAGAGAGAACCGAAGTAGTCGAGGAGGGCACTTGGATTCCATTTTCTGTACAATATTTTCAATATTGGTATTCTTTTTAATAAGTTTGGAGTGGCCTGATAAGCGTCCACGTGATCTTGAGCTTCATCAGGTAAAACATAGACGGGTTAGAAACGATTGGACGATTTTAAGAAGATAGTTTTCTGGAAACTGAACACAAATACACTACTGGCCATTAAAATTGCTACACCACGAAAATGACGTGCTACAGACGCGAAATTTAACCAACAGGAAGAAGATGCTGCGACATGCAAATGATTAGCTTCTCAGAGCATTCACACAAGATTGGCGCCGTTGGCGACACCTACAACGTGCTGACACGAGGAAAGTTTCCAACCGATTTCTCATACACAAACAGCAGTTGACCGGCTTTGCCTGGTGAAATGTTGTTGTGATGCGTCGTGTAAGGAGAAGAAATGCGTACCATCACGTTTCCGACTTTGATAAAGGTCGGATTGTAGGCTATCGCGATTGCGGTTTATCGTATCGCGACATTGCTGCTTGCGTTGGTCGAGATCAAATGACTGTTAGCAGAATATGGAATCGGTGGGTTCAGGAGGGTAATACGGAACGCCGTGGTGGATCCCAACGGCCTCGTATCACTAGCAGTTGAGATGACAGGCATCTTATCCGCATGGCTGTAACGGATCGTACAGCCACGTCTCGATCCCTGAGTCAACAGATGGGGACGTTTGCAAGACAATAACCATCTGAACCAACAGTTCGACGACGTTTGCAGCAGCATGGACTATCAGCTCGGAGACCATGGCTGCGGTTACCCTTGACGCTGCATCACAGACAGGAGCGCCTGTGATGGTTTACTCAACGACGAACCTGGGAGCACGAATGGCAAAATGTCATTTTTTCGGATGAATCCAGGTTCTGTTTACAGCATCATGCTGGTCGCATCCGTGTTTGACGACGTCGCGGTGAACGCATATTGGAAGCGTGTATTCGTCATCGCCATACTGGCGTATCACCTGGTGTGATGGTATGGGGTGCCATTGGTTACACGTCTCGGTCACCTCTTGTTCGCACTGACGGCACTTTGAACAGCGGACGTTACATTTCAGATATGTGACGACCCGTGGCTCTACCCTTCATTCGATCCCTGCGAAACCCTACATTTCAGCAGGATAATGCACGACCGCATGTTGCGGTGAGCGGTGCCAGACTGAAGCCCCTAGAACCGCTCGGCCAATAAAAGAATCAAAGAGCACTGAGTTTACAGTTATTTATTCAGAAATACTAAATTTTCAAAGCAAAGTTAAATGGCGTTGCTGGTTAAACAAATGACTGACTAACTGAAACTTCGTTACATAAAAAATTACTCTCAGTAACCTCAGCGTAGCCGGCCGCGGTGGCCATGCGGTTCTAGGCGCTGCAGTCTGAAACCGCGGGTCTGCTACGGTCGCAGGTTCGAATCCTGCCTCGGGCATGGATGTGTGTGATGTCCTTAGTTAGGTTTAAGTAGTTCTAAGTTCTAGGGGACTGATGACCTAAGTTGTTAAGTCCCATAGTGCTCAGAGCCATTTGAACCATTTTTTTTAACCCCAGCGTACTGTAATCCAAAACTTGGAATTAGGCAAGCAATTGTTGAAAGATTGAATTTATCTTAAGAAAATGAACAACTGATTTACTTTTAACATTAAAAACAATAAAATACGTAGCAAGCCGGCAGAAATCACTCCCTACGCTAAATACAGAATAAATGACATTGCACTCTCTTAATTTGTGCTCTATCTCTAGTTTTGCCGGTGAAATTTTACATTACTTAAGTGAGTGAAGTCAATACTGAAAACTGCGAATTAGTTAAGTCTCTGTTACGCAATACAAGAATGAACACTTACTGAGGCAGCAAACGTTAGACTGAAACTGGTTGTTGGCAAAGAAATAAAACTGGCAGTAAATAGTTAGTCAATTTTCTTATTTTTACGACAGTCGATGTTTGTATGGAAAGGAAAGGGACGCTGCTTGGTAATAATGTCTGAGGACAATGACAACACAGGCGCCCAACAGCTTGTAATTATTGCAGGTTCTTATTCAACAAAGTTATTCATTAAAACTGGTTGAAGTAATACCACTGGGTAATGCCTGTGCGTAGTTAGTTATACTCCGTCAGTTAACATTCCTATGATATTATAGCTGTGCGGGCGGCGAAGAATGTAGCTGAAGACAGTGCTGAGCTCCTGCTGTTGGTTCCTGCTGCTGCTGGTTGAGAACCATGAATCGTCTCCAGAGTTACGGATAATTATGGGACAGGCAATGGTTAGAAATGTAGCTTCCTCCGCCTGTCCACTCCCACCTTGCGCTCAATACTCGCTGGTTGATAAAGTAGGCCGACCAGTGTGGCCGAGCGGTTCTAGGCGCTTCAGTCTGGAGCCACGCGACCGCTACGGACGCAGGTTCGAATCCTGCCTCGGGCATGGATGTGTGTGATGTCCTTAGGTTAGTTAGGTTTAAGTAGTTCTAAATTCTAGGGGACTGGTGACCTAAGATGTTAAGTCCCATAGTGCTCGGAGCCATTTGAACCATTTTCTTTGATAAAGTAGGTACGCCTACATTGGCGCGATCATAACTGCACACCGCGTCTGCGGGAGCGTCCAACTAACACTTTCGCACTCTTTCATGACTCAAGCTATTGCGTCCCCCCTCTGCTCGCAGTCGCAGCGCGACAGACTATCCATATGCAATGGTAAACAACCGCACAGCTACTGACATTTCGTGGTTGCTATCGATACATTTAAACAATCTAGAATGAGATTTTCACTCTGCAGCGGAGTGTGCGCTGATATGAAACTTCCTGGCAGATTAAAACTGTGTGTCCGACCGAGACTCGAACTCGGGACCTTTGCCTTTCGCGGGCAAGTGCTCTACTATCTGAGCTACCGAAGCACGACTCACGGGCGGTACTCACGGCTTTACTTCTGCTAGTACCTCGTCTCCTACCCTCCAAACTTTACAGAAGCTCTCCTGCGAACCTTTCGAGGGTAGGAAGGTAGGAGACGAGATACTGGCAGAAGTAACACTGTGAGTACCGCTCGTGAGTCGTGCTTCGGTAGCTCAGTGGTAGAGCGCTTGCCAGCGAAAGGCAAAGGTCCCGAGTTCGAGTCTCGGTCGGGCACACAATTTTAATCTGCCAGGAAGTTTCATTTAAACAATGTTCCCTTGGTGACTACCTAGCAATTTACAGGGGTGAGGGGTAGGGTCCACTGGGGGCCGAACCGCGCAATAACCCTAGGTTCGGTGTAGGGCGGCGGTGGGGTGGTTGGGTTGCTGTGGCCTGTTGTGGGGTTGTGTACCACTGAGGGCTACGGCGGAACGAAGCCTCGCCATCGTTTCTACATCCTCGGTTCAATATACAATACAACACACAAGTACTGAAACGGAAACTTCGACGAATACACTGTGGAAAGTACAGCTGGAGTATCAGCTAGATTTCTATCATAAACAACGTGTATAACCAAGAGTATCAAATGATTTTGTCGCAGCGTTCAGTGGATTATCCGATGCAGACTTCCAGTGCGTTTGTGCTATTCACGGATGAGGCCTCGTTCAATTGTGATGGTGGTTTGAACTATCAAAATAAACGCTTTGACGAGTTAATATGATCCTAAATTATTTCTACAAGATATAAATTGTTTACATCAATTAAAAATATGAATATTAATTTCCATCATTACCCCCTTATTTCAGAGAATTCAGGATAGAGTCGTTTGACAGCTGCATAATTTTAAACTTGAAGGTTTAGGACATTTTGTACGTCCCTTTCCATTCTTTGCAACTGGCACATCTTCATCAGAGCATTTATTTAATTTTCACTGTTGAGCACCAGTATTCGTTCAATTTGATAATACACTACTTTGAACTGATACTCAATGCATATCACTGACTGATTAAAGAGCACGGGAGTTTCTGTGAAGTTTGGGACGTAGGAGACGAGGTACTGGCGGAATTAAAGCTGTGAGGAGGGGGAGTGAGTCGTGCTCGGGTAGCTCAGTTGGTAGAGCACTTGCCCGCGAAAGGCGAAGGTCCCGAGTTCGAGTCTCGGGTCGGCACATCGTTTTAATCTGCCAGGAAGTTTCATATCAGCGCACACTCAGCTGCAGGGTGAAAATTTCATTCCATATCACTGACTGATTGAGTCCGTTACACTTTACCTTAGATGAAATGTGCGAGTACACTAAGATGACGAAAAGTCATGGGATAGTGAAATGAACGTATACAGATAGTTGTAGTACCGCGTACGCAAGATATAAAAGGTCAGTGCATTGGTGGAGTTGTTATGTGTACTCAGGAGATTAGTGTAAAAAGATTTCAGGCATCATTATGGCCGCACGAGGGAATCAACTGAATCTGAACGTGGAATAATAGTTGGAGCTAGACGCATGAGACATTCTGTTTCGGAAGTCGTTAGGGAATTCAGATTGTAAGTAGGCTGTTTAGGTCTTTATGTTGGTAACGCCACGTAGCGCTCTGTATGAAAATCACTGAGTGTGCTGTGTGCAGTCTGTGGCTGGTTTGCATTGTTGGAATTTTTGCTATTGTAATTTCGGGCAGTTGGATGTGAACAGTGCATAGCGTTGCGCAGCTGGAGGTGAGCCGCCAGCAGTGGTGGATGTGGGGAGAGAGATGGCAGAATTTTGAGAGAGGACGATCTGGACGTGTGTCCATCAGAGACAGTAAATTTGTAATATTGGATATCATGAACTGATGTATATATGACGACTTTTGAACATTATTAAGGTAAATACATTGTTTGTTCTCTATCAAAATCTTTCATTTGCTAACTATGCCTATCAGTAGTTAGTGCCTTCAGTAATTTGAATCTTTTATTTAGCTGGCAGTAGTGGCGCTCGCTGTATTGCAGTAGTTAGAGTAACGAAGATTTTTGTGAGGTAAGTGATTCATGAAAGGTATAGGTTATTGTTAGTCAGGGCCGTTCTTTTGTAGGGATTATTGAAAGTCAGATTGCGTTGCGCTAAAAATATTGTGTGTCAGTTTAGTGTTGATCAGAATATGTAAAGAGAGAAATGTCTGAGTACGTTCAGTTCTGCTCAGCAGTTTCACAATCAAATAACGTAAGAGGTTTATCAGCACAGTAATTCATTAATTTTTCTAAGGAGATGTTTCAAAATATACCGAGACCCACAGTGTCAAGAATGGGCCGAGTATACCAAATCACGGGCATTATCTCTCACAACCAACAACGCAGTGGCCAACGACTTTACCGACCGGGAGCAGCGGCGTTTGCGTAGAGTTATGAGTGTCAAAAGACAAGCAAGACGGCGGGAAATAAACGCAGAAACCAATGTGGGACGTACGAGAAACGAATCCGTTAGGACAGTGCGGCGAAATTTGGCATTAACGGGTTATGGCAAACGATCGACGTGAATACCCTTGCTAAAATGACGAAATTGCCTGCAGCGCCTCTCGTGGCCATCTCCGTTGGAGCCTAGACGACTGGATAACTGCGGTCTGGCCAGATAAGTCCCGATTTCAGTTGGTAAGAGTGTGGCGCAGATCCCTCGAAGCCACGGATCCAAATTAGCATCAAGGCACTGTGAAAGTTGGTGGTGGCTCCATAATGATGTGGGCTCTGTTTACGGGGAATGGGCTGGGTCCTCTGGCCCAACTGAACCGATCACAGACTGGAAATGGTTACGTCCGGCTACTTGGAGACCATTTGCAGCCATTCATAAACTTCATGTTGCCAAACGACGATATCGTGTCACTGGGCGACAGTTGTTCGCTACTGGTTTGAAGAACATTTCGAGCGAATGATTTGGCCACCCAGATCGCTCGACATGAATATTCAGTGTATGTGCTCACTTTCGTGAGCTGTATAATGAAGTTTGATTTAAACCTTCAGACTGATGATGAAACTTCGGAACGCTTAATGCGTAAGAACAGTGCGACCGTAACCTTTCTATATTTCAAAGTTGTGCCAGATCTGAATGGTAGCCTGCCTCTACCATGGAAGTATTTCTCCATCAAGTAATGGGGAGTATTGTGTAGTCAGAAGAGAAGCAGTAACAGTACAATGGGTCGGCCAGGAGGGCTCAGTGACTTTAGACGTGGACAAGATAATGGATGTCACCAAACAAATCCATCAGAGACGTTTCAACAATTTTAAAGCTGCCCAAGTCGATTTTTGGTAATGTGACTGTGAAGTGGAAATGCGAAGAAATAACCACAGCTAAACCAAAACCAGGCGGTCCTCATGTACTGACGGACAGGGATGATGATGATGTTTGGTTTGTGGGGCACACATGAGCATGGTCATCAGCGCCCGTACAAAGTCCCAAATTTTATGCAGTCTAGTTTGTTCACAATCCAATCTAGCCACTGTCACGGATGATGATGATATGATGAGGACAATTCAAATACGCAGTCCCCGTGCAGAGAAAACCCCCACACAGCCGGGAATCGAACCCAGGACCCGTGATCCAGAGGCAGCAACGTAAGCCACTAGACCACGAGCCGTAGACAAAACGGACGGACAGGGACCTCCGAGCGTTAAGGTGTTTGTAAAAAATCGCGTGAAATCAACGGATGGAATCACTCAGTTCTAGAATGCTACAAGCAGTCGATCTAGCACAATGATAGTGCTTAGGGTACAGTGGTCGAGCAGCTGCTCATACACTACGCATTTCTGTAGTCAATCTTAAGAGACGCCTGAGGTGTTGTAAAGAGCGACGCTAGTGGACAGGAGATGACTGAAACGGACTGATTAGGACTAATGACTCACCCTATACTCTGTGGCAATCCCATGGACTGGCTTTGGGGTGGTGAATGCCTGGAAAATTTACCTGCTATCATGTACAACGCCAACAGTGAAGTAAGGAGAAGGTGATGTTACAGTATGGAGGATTACGGTATGGTAGTGTTCTTTGTGGTTAGGGTATGACCCTCTAATTTCGCTTAACAAAACGCTAAATTCAGAAGAATGTGAACACATTTTTCAGCATCATGTACTGCGTACAGCAGAGGAATAGTCCAGAGACGATTGGAGATGACGGCGGCAATGGTTTGTGGACAATTACGTGCGTGAAACAGACCGGTCTGCCCAGAATCCCAGAGCGAATCCAATGCAACACCCTTGGAATGAGGCAGAACGTCTACTTCACACCAGGCTCCAGCGTCCAACATCACTACCTTGCCTGGTTTCGGTTCTTGAGGAAGAATGGGCTGCCATTTCTCCACTGACATTCAGATACCTCATTGATAGTGTCCCCAGCAGAGTCGAAGCCGTCATAAAGGCGAAGGGTGAGCGCACCCCATACTGATGTTCACTAATAAGTGTTCAGATACTTTTGATCAGACATTGTATGACCAATATTATATGCAAACAACCCTGTCGGAGGAACATCAGCAACAGAGCATTGTACCAGAGGTTGAAAATAGCGCTAGGTTCTTTTATTTAACACACGGCCGGTTTCGGGCTCTTATAGCCCATCTTCAGGTGTCGTAACTTGATGCTACGACCCCGAGAGCCGCGGTGGAGGTATACAAGATGCGGTGTGCTACCAACGAGCGCTGAGCTATAATATAATACCTCTACCGTCTGAACATTCCACCATAAATCTGCATATATCTTATGTCCAAAAACTTCTCTATTACGGCGATACATTATCAGTAATTTCAACGACAAAGAAGTAGGGGTCGTCGTATTGCATACATTCAGAACGCACCCAGAGATTACAGTATCACCCGTCATTATAGATCGTCATCTGGAGGCAGATGCTTCTATTCATACAACTTTGGCCAAGGAAAGACGTCGTCATCAAGCAGACGTGTGAACAAAATAAACTACGGCATCATGACCTAGTGGATAGTGTCGGAAGTTCCATGCTGCTTTTCGCAGATGATGCTGTAGTATACAGAGAAGTTGTAGCATTTGAAAATTGCAGCGAAATGCAGGAAGATCTGCAGTGGATAGGCACTTGGTGCAGGGAGTGGCAACTGACCCTTAACATAAACAAATGTAATGTATTGCGAATACATAGAAAGAAGGACCCTTTGTTGTATGATTATATAATAGCGGAACAAACACTGGTAGCGGTTACTTCTGTAAAATATCTGGGAGTATGCGTGCGGAACGATATGAAGTGGAATGATCATATAAAATTAATTGTTGGTAAGGCGGGTGCCAGGTTGAGATTCATTGGGAGAGTCCTTAGAAAATGTAGTCCATCAACAAAGGAGGTGGCTTACAAAACACTCGTTCGACCTATACTTGAGTATTGCTCATCAGTGTGGGATCCGTACCAGGTCGGGTTGACGGAGGAGATAGAGAAGATCCAAAGAAGAGCGGCGCGTTTCGTCACAGGGTTATTTGGTAAGCGTGATAGCGTTACGGAGATGTTTAGCAAACTCAAGTGGTAGACTCTGCAAGAGAGGCGCTCTGCATCGCGGCGTAGCTTGCTGTCCAGGTTTCGAGAGGGTGCGTTTCTGGATGAGGTATCGAATATATTGCTTCCCCCTACTTATACCTCCCGAGGAGATCACGAATGCAAAATTAGAGAGATTCGAGCGCGCACAGAGGCTTTCCGGCAGTCGTTCTTCCCGCGAACCATACACGACTGGAACAGGAAATGGAGGTAATGACAGTGGCACGTATTGTGCCCTCCGCCACACACCGTTGGGTGGCTTGCGGAGTATAAATGTAGATGTAGATGTAGATTATGATTTTGGAGTATGTTCCGAGTT
This sequence comes from Schistocerca serialis cubense, assembly GCF_023864345.2. Lineage (NCBI taxonomy): Eukaryota > Metazoa > Arthropoda > Insecta > Orthoptera > Acrididae > Schistocerca > Schistocerca serialis. The sequence continues at coordinate 1,102,810,753 of NC_064639.1, forward strand.
GAGATTTGGTTGTAATGAGCTTGTATTTCGTGAGGCCTGTGTTTGTTTAGAAGTATCCTCGCAGACAAAGCTGAAGGAAATTTGCCGTAGGTTCTTGGTCGTTCTGCAGCATGTGACTTTCAATAGAAAAATAAAAAATCTATGAAATTACTTAACTTCGTATCTTGTTTGTAACTAACAATAAACTCGTTAACCAGAGGGCCTGCATACAGTGGCGTCTAGTACTAATAGATTTATCAGCAGAGGTTGCAATTATGAGTCCATAGGCTTGATTATCATGCAACCAAAAAACAAACACGTCAACATACAGCCAAATATTCTGATAATGCTATAATAAAACTTATTGAGCTACTACATGTTTCCTGCTGAGTAAATAATCTACAGGGTGTTACAAAAAGATACGGCCAAACTTTCAGGAAACATTCCTCACACACAAACAAAGAAATGATGTTATGTGAACATGTGTCCGGAAACGCTTAATTTCCATGTTATAGTTCATTTTAGTTTCGTCAGTATGTACTGTACTTCCTGGATTCACCGTCAGTTGGCCCAATTGAAGGAAGGTAATGTTGACTTCGGTGCTTGTGTTGACATGCGACTCATTGCTCTACAGTACTAGCATCAAGCACATCAGTACGTAGCATCAACAGGTTAGTGTTCATCACGAACATGGTTTTGCAGTCAGTGATTAATGTGATTTGAAGAGAAGTAATAAAATGAGCTCTAACATGGAAAGTAAGCGTTTCCGGACGCATGTCCACATAACATGTTTTCTTTCTTTGTGTGTCAGGAATGTTTCCTGAAAGTTTGGCCGTACCTTTTTGTAACACCCTGTATATGTGATCGTGTTATGTGCTTGGTTTGGGTTGATTTTTTTTTTTTTTGGGTGGAGGGGGGGGGGGGGGGCGAAGAGGCCAAACAACAACGTCATCGGTGTCATCAGATTAGGGAAGGATGGGGAAGCAAATCGACCGTGCCCTGTTGAAGGAACCATTTCGGCATTTGCCTGAAGCGATTTAGGGAAATCACGGAAAATCGAAAGTAGAATGGCCGGACGCGAGATTCAACCGACGTCCTGCCGAATGCGAGCCCAGTGTGCTAACCACTGTGCCACCACGCTCGGTTATATGCTTTGGTGAGTGTCTGAATGTACACTACTGGACATTAAAATTGCTACACTATGAAGATGACTTGCTACAGACGCGAAATTTAACCGCCAGGAAGGAGATGCAGTGATATGCAAATGATTAGCTTTTCAGAACATTCACACAAGGTTGGCGCCGGTGGTAACACCTACAACGTACTAACATGAGGAAAGTTTCCAACCGATTTCTCATACATAAACAGCAGTTGACCGGCGTTGCCTGGTGAAACGTTGTTGTGGAGCCTCGTGTAAGGAGGAGAAATGCGTACCATCACGTTTCCGACTTTGATAAAGGTCGGATTGTAGCCTATCGCGACTGCGGTTTATCATATCACGACATTGCTGCTTGCGTTGGTCGAGATCCGATGACTGTTAGCAGAATATGGAATCGATGGGTTCAGGAGGGTAATACGGAACGCCGTGCTGGATCCCAACGGCCTCGTATCACTAGCAGTCGCGATGACACGCATCTTATCCACATGGCTGTAACGGATCGTGCAGCCACGTCTCGATCCATGAGTCAACAGATGGGGACATTTGCAAGACAACACCCATATACAAGAACAGTTCGATGACGTTTGCAGCAGCATGGGCTATCAGCTCGGAGACCATGGCTGCTGTTACCTTTGACGCTGCATCACACACAGGGGCGCCTGCGATGGTGTACTCAACGATGAACCTGGGTGCACGAATGGCAAAACGTCATTTTTTCGAATGAATCCAGGTTCTGTTTACAGCATCATGAAAGTCGCATCCGTGTTTGGCGACATCGCGGTGAACGCACATTGGAAACGTGTATTCGTCATCGTCATACTGGCGTATCACCTGGCGTGATGGTATGGGGTGCCATTGGTTAGACGTCTCGGTCACCTCTTGTTCGCGTTGACGGCACTTTGAACAGTGGACGTTACATTTCAGATATGTTACGACCCGTGGCTCTACCGTTCATTCGATCCCTGCGAAACCCTAAATTTCAGCAGGATAATGCACGACCACATGTTGCAGGTCCTGTACGGGCATTTCTGGATACAAAAAATGTTCAACTGCTGCCCTGGCCAGCACATTCTTCAGATCTCTCATCAATTGAAAACGTCTGGTCGATGGTGGCCGAGCAATTGGCCCGCCACAATACGCCAGTCACTACTCTTGATGAACTGTGGTATCGTGCTGAAGTTGCATGTGCAGCTGTACCTGTACACGCCATCCAAGCTCTATTTGACTCAATGCCCAGGCGTATCAAGGCCGTTATTACGGCTAGAGTTGGTTGTTCTGGGTACTGATTTCTCAGGATCTATTCACCCAAATTGCGTGAAAATGTAATCACATATCAGTTCTAGTATGACATATTTGTCCAATGAATACCCGTTTATCAGCTGCATTTCTTCTTGGTGCAGCAGTTTTAATGGCCAGTAGTGTACAAACATCTTCGAGTAAGGTGTGCTGCCCCCTTCCCCAGCCGGCCGCTCCCCACCCCACTGACAGACTATTGCAAAATATAAGTGGTAACAAGATAACTGGAGTAGACATCATTGCGCCAGAATTACTGAAAATCTTCGGAGAACGTACCATGACAAAATAATTCCATTTGTTACGCGAAACAGATGGGACAGGCGAAATATCCTCAGACTTCAAGCTCAAAGTAAAAATTCTAATTCCAAGGAAAGGTGCTATCACGAGTGAACATTACGGAGCTATCATTTTTGTTAGTCATCGTTGTGAAACACCAACACGAGTTACTGACAGAAGAATGGAAAGACTGACCGTAGCGGACCTCTGAGAATATCCGTTTCGATTCCAGAGGATGGTAGGAACACTCAGCGCAATACTGCCCCTATGCCCCTACGACTGATACCAGCAGAGTTGCACTACTGACACAGAACGTCTAGCTTGTGTGGCAATTCCCTGAAAGGAGCACCCTGCCACTCGGAAGGGCTCAATTTGATGCCTTTCAAACTCGCTCAATTAGGTGTGGAAAGCACAAGTGCATCTGGGTAGCATGGTTGCCTGCCTGCTTCACACGTTTGCACCACATGGAGCCTTCTAGCTGTAACCATTCCCTATTAAAGAATAGACACAGATGGCGTTCTGGTAGCTGTGCCTCTGCGCTGTGTGTTAGGCTAGCACAAACTGAGACGCGTAGAGCGCGTGTGCGGAACGTGCGCGCCGCGCTGTAGGGTCGTGTCGCGGCTCACGTGCTACAGACGTCTCAGTTTGCGCTTAACCTTAGCGGACGACCTTGAAACCATTATCATTACATCTTCTATACCCTATTCGGCATCAGATCAAAATCGAGACCTTTCTTTTCTGGCCCTGTATTATGTTTGTCTAAGACGGGGAAACGAATAATAACTGGCATGTTCAAAAATGTTCAAGTGTGTGTGAAATCTTGTGGAACTTAACTGCCAAGGCCATCAGTCCCTAAGCTTACACACTACTTAACCTAAATTATCCTAAGGACGAACACACACACCCATGCCCGAAGGAGGACTCGAACCTCCGCCGGGACCAGCCGCACAGTCCACGACCGCGACGCCTAAGACCGCTCGGATAATCCCGCGCGGCATAACTGGTATGAATATATGCTTATACGTACCGATATTTGATCTTAAGGGAACGACGAAATCCTACATGTGAAAAGCTCAGAGCTACCTACACAGCACAGCTACGTTACCCTTAATAAACGCCGGCCGGTGTGGCCGAGCGGTTCTAGGCGCTTCAGTCTGGAACCGCGCGACCGCTACGGTCGCAGGTTCGAATCCTGCCTCGGGAATGGATATGTGTGATGTCCTTAGGTTAGTTAGGTATAAGTGGTTCTAAGTTCTAGGGGACTGATGACCTCAGATTTTACGTCCCATAGTACTCAGAGCCATTTTTGAACCTTAATAAACTGATATAGGACAAATTATTATAGATACTGTTTCCTTAGCCGTACTCCCTGCTACATCAAGGTTGGACTACTGCTGAATGATACGAAAATGGCATCTGTTCTTTCGGACATGCCATGTTCATATCGTTTAAGGCTAACCGGCTGATGATTTTCTTCAGTGCGAATGCACACGATTTGCCTGAACTCTTACGGGACTCGGCGGATTGTCTGCCGCGAGTAATGGGTGTAATGACAGAGGCACTACGAATGTAGTATGTGGATTATAAGTTGATAATGTGGGTCTCACGGGGAGCGTGCCGGCGATAAATCCCTGCAGTTACACCATCTTCTGTGCCCTCGGTGGCTCAGATGGACAGAGCGTCTGCCATGTAAGCAAGAGATCCCCGGTTCGACTCCCAGTCGGGGCACAAATTTTCATCTGTCCCCGTTGATGTCTATCAACGCCGGTCAGCAGCTAATGGTATAGATTTAATTGTAAAGCGCGCCCCCGGTAGCTGAGTTGTCAGCGCGACAGACTCTCAATCCAAAGGCCCCAGGTCCGATTCCCGCCTGGGTCGGAAATTTTCTCCGCTCAGGGACTGGGTATTGTGTTGTCCTAATCACCATCGTTTCATCCCCATCGACGCGCAAGTCGCCGAAGTGGCGTCAAATAGAAAGACTTGCACCAGGCGAACGGTCTACCCGACAGGAGGCCCTCGTCACACGACATCGCTATTATTATTTAATTGTAATTTCATACTGCTGAATTGGTGAATGGAAGGATGCACATTTCATATTGTAGAAAAACTATTGTCATTTAAGGAAGGTGCAAAATTTGTGTATAGGGTGTATCATAATTAATAGTGTAAAATGACTTGGGAAAGAATACGATAACAGAAGAAAAAACTTTCCATTAAGTATCGGTCTGTAAAAGCGCCGTTCGAGAGTTAATTGAGAACGTTTTGTTACGAGCCACTGACTTCTGTAGCAAATAATGTCTTGATATCTTTGTGTGTGCATTCTTCTGAGTGGAGGTTTGACGGACTTCGGCCGTTCACTTATGTAATAAAATGGAAAACTTAAAGCCGTCTTTACGATGTTATTTATTATATGACTATCAGTTTCGGAGCTTTTTCAGGCCTTAACTAACGCTGAGGGGGTTTTCGCAGGCTACCTGTAACTACGATTTTGTGTCACCAGCCATAAACTACCAACTGGTAGCCCGCGAAAACCAGTTCATAATTGCTTGCCACTAATGGATCGTGTATACGTCAGCGACAATTAAGGCCTGAAGGTTATCTACTGAAGCACCGAAACTGGTAGCAATATAATAAATAACATCGTAAGGACGGCTGTAGGTGTTACATTTTAATGCTTTGTCTTAATTAAAATGGTTCAAATGGCTCTAAGCACTATGGGACTTAACATCTGTGGTCATGGTTCAAATGGTTCAAATGGCTCTGAGCACTACGGGACTTAACTGCTGAGGTCATCAGTCCCCTAGACTTAGAACTACTTAAACCTAACTAACCTAAGGACATCACACACATCCATGCCCGAGGCAAGATTCGAAGCTGCGACCGTAGCAGCAGCGCGGTTCCGAACTGAAGCACCTAGAACCGCACGGCCACAGCGGCCGGCTTGCTTAATTAGTTCAAACGTATTTGAATTGTAAACTTTCCGATTAAGTCCGCACTTAATTGGCCTCAGATTCCAACCTAGGCCTACCTTAACCACAAATACGTACCATTTCAGCATGTTGCAACAATTTACAATTTTACCTATTGTCTTCATACGACTTTCTTAACGTCATATTGGTCTTTCGAATGACACACAAATTTGAGGGTTTCATTTTCATTTCCATACATAAAAGCTTGGAACATGTTTATCAATCCGCAAGCATTTTGATAGCGAATTTCCTAAAATTTAACTACATACTGGTGAGCTTTCTTCACGTGTAACATACCACTTACGCAGTTAGACCGTGTTAACACGTTAACATCGGGAATATGTCTGTATAAGTACTGTCGACGTATATTATTTTATGCAAATGTTTAGCCTATTGTAGAATAGTACTTCAATCATGAACCTGCTGTTCATAATTGTCGGTACTGTTTCTTCAGCAACTTGTGCTTGTCTAGGCATTAGTTATTTGACATTAATACATCGAGTGTAAGTAATTGCAATGTTTCGCAGGTAAATTTCCTCGATTGATGATAAAAGACACACATTTTTGTAGGACTTGGCATTGTGTGCTGGTATCACAAGTAAGTAAACGATCCGATACAGAACGGGCGACCAAAAAGTTTCCGTTTGAGGGGGTTGCTGTAGCGTATATGCAACGTAGGGTGACTCCAATGAGCGTATACTGAGTGGCCACAAACAGTTTGCAAAGCTTGTAAGGGTATTGGAGGGACGATTATGCGGAAAAGTACTTGTTGATAAAGAAAGTCGATGTGTTTCTCCGCTTCCCAAGTTAGTTAACACTGAATTCAGCAAATCGGGCCGTTGTGAGCGCAAATTCAAGGGAGACGGTGTCGCTAGACGTGTTCTTCGTTTGGGTTCCTAAAACCGAACAAAAGAGCGATACAAGAATTGTACATGGGGTGACAGTAAGGATTAAACCGCAACCAAACGCTGAGTAGTCTCGTGTGGTGTCATCTACGCTGTGAGAGCAACTGATACTAGTTTTATATGACGGGTCGCTTGAATTTGCGGATGCAGCTTCCAGATTTGCTAGCTTCAAACTAATTAACTCTGAAACGACGCAACTCTTGAATTTTTTTCTTGACAATTACGAGGTACGACAATAAAGTAATGAAACTGATTTTCTTCGCAAGATGTGGCAACCTTGCAGGCTTGCGTAGGCACAATATCTTTGACCTTGGTCTATATGGTGTGTCGACAGAAGTGCCGACACAGTGTGATTTGAGGGGACAGCAATGCACGCTATAAACACACGAAGGATGGCGTGAGGTCTGAAACAGGATACGTAATGAATGCTATAAAGAAAAGTACGTAGCTTTTGGAATACTTAACTTTAATCCATCCTTGTTGTATACATCGTTCTTGATGAGACATGCTTTATACGATAAGTATCAACTGCTATGTAAGGCCAATGGCGCCTTGCTAGGTCGTAGCCATGGACTTAGCTGAAGGCTATTCTAACTATCTGCTCGGCAAAGGAGCGAGGCTTCGTCAGTGTAGTTGCTAGCAGAGTCGTCCGTACAACTGGGGCGAGTGCTAGTCCGTCTCTCGAGACCTGCCTTGTGGTGGCGCTCGGTCTGCGATCACTGACAGTGGCGACACGCGGGTCCGACATGTACTAATGGACCGCGGCCGATTTAAAGCTACCACCTAGCAAGTGTGGTGTCTGGCGGTGACACCACACTATAAACTGCTTCTAGTCCAAGCGGCACGTCGATGCAACTGCTCAGTTGTGAGTTGTGCTGTAATACGTTAACAGGTGTGTCTCTCGTCACGGAAATGGAACAGCATAATATTGCGCAACGGTATTCCATTTCTTTTTGCGTTAAATTGGATGAAAACGCGACGAAAACTTATGGTAAACTTCAGAAGGCCTTTGGAGATGAGGTTATGTCAAGAGCTCAAGTTTTTCGTTGGCAGTAAATGTTTAGTGAAGGCAGAACGAATGTTGAAGATGAAGAACGCAGTGGACGACCATCAATCTTGACCAGGGTACATGAACTCGTACGATCTGATCTCATTCGAGAAACAGTTCGTCTAATAATAACTGAGGATCTTGGTATGAGAAAGATTTGTGCAAAAATGGTCCCCAAAATTCTCACTCCACAACAGCGAGAAACACGGAAAAATGTGGCAGCCGATCTGTTAGAGCAATCGGAAATCTAACCAGAATTGTTGAGCGGTGTTATCACTGGTGATGAAAGTTGGTTTTTTCAGTACGATTAAGACAAAACGCCAAAGTTTGCAATGGTGCTCAAAGGGATCACCCAGACCAAAAAAAGCTCGCATGTCAAGGTCAAAAGTAAAATGCATGCTTGTGTGCTTCTTTGATTCCGAGCGAATTATTCATAAAGAGTGAGTGCCTCCTGGACAAACAGTTAACCAATATTACTACAAAGAAATTTTAGAAAAGCTTCGTATAAGAGTTCTTCGTGTCCGTGACAACATTGCTGATAATTCTATTCTCATCACGATAATGCCCCACCCCTTACTGCTCTGTCAGTACAGCAATTTTTAACCTCAAAACAAATTTCAGTACTACCACAGCGATCTTATTCATCAGATATCGCTCCGTGCGACTTTTTTCTATTTCCAAGAGTCAAATCGGCGGTCAAGGGACATCATTTTCAAAAGATGTCCAAAAAGCCGTGACGAGGGTCTTGGAGGATATTACAGAAGATGAGTTCCAGAAATGTTACGATCAATGCCGGCGCGGTGGACGAGCGGTTCTAGGCGCTTCAGTCGGGAACCACACGGCTGCTCGGGAAGCAGGTTCGAATCCTGCCTCGGGCATGGATGTGTGTGATGTTCTTAGGTTTGTTAGGTTTACTTAGTTCTAAGTCAAGGGGACTGATGACCTCAGATGTTAAGTCCCATTGTGCTTAGAGCCACTTAAATTTTGTTACGATCAGTGGCAGAGGCGCTGGAAAAAGTGCGTGCAATCAGAAGGGAACTACTTTGAAGGAGACAACACTAGACTTGACTAAAACGGTAAGCAACATTTTTTCACATCAATATCATTACTTTATTGTCACACCTCGTACTTCTCACAGGGGAACCTCCCCATGGCACGTCTCTGTTCACTGTAATAAGTTTAGTGTCTGTGTTTTGTGACCGCACCGCAAAACCGTGCGATTAGTAGACGAAAGGACGTGCCTCTCCAATGGGAACCGAAAACATTTGATCGCAAGGTCATAGGAAAAAACATCTGATATATTTCATACGACACTGGTGACGGCATGTGCGTCACATGACAGGAATATGTTGTCGACCCACCTAACTTGTACACTTGGCGAATGGGTAAAAAGATTCTTCTAGCTTGCCCGATTTAGGTTTTCTTGTGGATGTGATAATCACTCCCAAAAAAGTGATGAAAACATAAGCGTTTGTCACATAAACTGAAAATAAAAAGTTAAACGCTTCACCCAAGGGAAGGCTTGAACCAAGGACCTCTCGTTCCGCAGCTGCTCACGCTAACCACGGGATCACAGCACTCCCGAGCTTACACCCTCCTTGATGTTGCCTATCTTGCACATGGACTGTTCAGTTTGTATATTTTGCTTATTTTTTCATAGTTCCACACAACTTCTTCCTGTTTTCTCGATTCATCTTTGTTCAGTTTTTCAAGGTCTATCCACTGTGCCAACTTACAACTAAATCTGAAGGGGGTGCGATGGGAAGGTTCCCTTGTCAGTACAACCTAGCCTACAACATCCGTTACAATCTTCTCGCACTGTTTCTGACCACCATGTATAAGCACAGACATATAGGCAAGGGATTAGAGGGATTTGTGTCTTTCCGACGTGCGTGCGGTAAATGCGTCAACGTTAACTACGGCGACGTTATGACCAGATGCGTCCAAACAGGGCCAAAGTGCTCTCATTGTTTTCTTGGCTCCCGAAGGACAAACAGTGGTAGACATCCATCGGAGAATGGAGAATGCGTATGGGCAGCATGTTTATCGAAAACCACCGTTGTGGAATGGAGCAATATGCGTTAGATGAGTATGTGCCAAGCAAGATCGTAAGAGATGGAAAAGAGCCACCGTGGTACGACAACAGAGTTAGAAAACTGCTGCGGAAGCAAAGGGAACTTCACAGCAAACATAAACATAGCCAAAGCCTTGCAGACAAACAAAAATTACGCGAAGCGAAATGTAGTGTCAGGAAGGCTATGCGAGAGGCGTTCAGTGAATTCGAAAGTAAAGTTCTATGTATTGACTTGACAGAAAATCCTAAGAAATTTTGGTCTTATGTCAAAGCGGTAGGTGGATCAAAACAAAATGTCCAGATACTCTGTGACCAAAATGGTACTGAAACCGAGGATGACAGACTAAAGGCCGAAATACTAAATGTCTTTTTCCAAAGCTCTTTCACAGAGGAAGACTGCACTGTAGTTCCTTCTCTAGACTGTCGCACAGATGACAAAATGGTAGATATCGAAATAGACGACAGAGGGATAGAGAAACAATTAAAATCGCTCAAAAGAGGAAAGGCCGTTGGACCTGATGGGATACCAGTTCGATTTTACACAGAGTACGCGAAGGAACTTGCCCCCCTTCTTAGAGCGGTGTACCGTAGGTCTCTAGAAGAGCGTAGCGTTCCAAAGGATTGGAAAAGGGCACAGGTCATCCCCGTTTTCAAGAAGGGACGTCGAACAGATGTGGAGAACTATAGATCTATATCTCTAACGTCGATCAGTTGTAGAATTTTGGAACACGTATTATGTTCGAGTATAATGACTTTTCTGGAGACTAGAAATCTACTCTGTAGGAATCAGCATGGGTTTCGAAAAAGAAGGTCGTGTGAAACCCAGCTCGCGCTATTCGTCCACGAGACTCAGAGAGCCATAGACACGGGTTCCCAGGTGGATCCCGTGATTCTTGACTTCCGCAAGGCGTTTGATACAGTTCCCCACAGCCGTTTAATGAACAAAGTAAGAGCATATGGACTATCAGACCAATTGTGTGATTGGATTGAAGAGTTCCTAGATAACGGAACGCAGCATGTCATTCTCAATGGAGAAAAATCTTCCGAAGTAAGAGTGATTTCAGGTGTGCCGCAGGGGAGTGTCATAGGACCGTTGCTATTCACAATATACATAAATGACCTTGTGGATGACATCGGAAGTTCACTGAGGCTTTTAGCGGATGATGCTGTGGTATATCGAGAGGTTGTAACAATGGAAAATTGTACTGAAATGCAGGAGGATCTGCAGCGAATTGACGGATGGTGCAGGGAATGGCAATTGAATCTCAATGTAGACAAGTGTAATGTGCTGCGAATACATAGAAAGAAAAATCCCTTATCATTTAGCTACAATATAGCAGGTCAGCAACTGGAAGCAGTTAATTCCATAAATTATCTGGGAGTACGCATTAGGAGTGATTTAAAATGGAATGATCATATAAAGTTGATCGTCGGTAAAGCAGATGCCAGACTGAGATTCATTGGAAGAATTCTAAGGAAATGCAATCCGAAAACAAAGAAAATAGGTTACAGTACGCTTGTTCGCCCACTGCTTGAATACTGCTCAGCAGTGTGGGATCCGTACCAGATAGGGTTGATAGAAGAGATAGAGAAGCTCCAACGGAGAGGAGCGCGCTTCGTTACAGGATCATTTAGTAATCGCGAAAGCGTTTGGACGATGATAGATAAACTCCAGTGGAAGACTCTGCAAGAGAGACGCTCAGTAGCTCGGTACGGGCTTTTGTTAAAGTTTCGAGAGCATACCTTCACCGAAGAGTCAAGCAGTATATTGCTCCCTCCTAAGTATATCTCGCGAAGAGACCATGAGGATAAAATCAGAGAGATTAGAGCCCACACTGAAGCATACCGACAATTCTTCTTTCCACGAACAAAATTCGAGACTGGAATAGAAGGGAGAACCGATAGAGGTACTCAGGGTACCCTCTGCCACACACCGTCAGGTGGCTTGCGGAGTATGGATGTAGATGTAGGTGTAGAGCTACAAGTTCTTTGCTGGGTGCGCTACACTCTAGCACGCGCCTCACGTGATTATCACGTCTTCGGTCCCTTAAAATTGGCCTTGAAGGGCTGAGGTGCAGCAGGTACTTACGGACTTCTTCATGCAGCAGGACAAGGCGTCTTACTAAACGAGTGTCTTCAGCATGGTACGTCGGAGGGATGAGTGCATCGGTGCTCATGACGTTTTAGTCTTGTTCACATATCAATTCTGGACTGTATGGCCTTTTTGATCGCCCCTTTACGAAACTTATGTTAAAACATTAGTTTCATACTATGGAAAACTTTGTATATTTATGGAATAGGCGCTCGTTGACTGTAGACATACAGGGTGTTACAAAAAGCTACCGCCAAACTTTCGATAAACATTCCTCACACACAAATAAAGAAAAGATGTTATGTGGACACGTGTCCGGAAACGCTTAATTTCCATGTTAGAGTTCATTTCAGTTTCGTCAGTATGTACTGTACTTCCTCGATTCACCGCCAGTTGGCCCAACTGAAGGAAGGTAATGTTGACTTCGGCGCTTGTGTTGACATGTGACTCATTGCTCTACAGTACTAGCATCAAGCACATCAGTACGTAGGATCAACACGTTCGTGGTTTTGCAGTCAGTGCAATGTTTACAAATGCGGAGTTGGCAGATAGCCATTTCATGTATGGATTAGCACGGGGCAATAGCCGTGGCACGGTACGTTTGTATCGAGGCAGATTTCCAGAACGAAGGTGTCCCGACAGGAAGACGTTCGAAGCAATTGATCGGCGTCTTAGGGAGCACGGAACATTCCAGCCTATGACTCGCGACTGGGGAAGACCTAGAACGACGAGGACACCTGCAATGGACGAGGCAGTTCTTCGTGCAGTTGACGATAGCCCTAATGTCAGCGTCAGAGAAGTTGCTGCTGTACAAGGTAACGTTGACCACGTCACTGGATGGAGAGTGCTACGGGAGAACCAGTTGTTTCCGTACCATGTACAGCGTGTGTAGGCACTATCAACAGCTGATTGGCCTCCACGGGTACACTTCTGCGAATGGTTCATCCAACAATGTGTCAACCATCATTTCAGTGCAAATGTTCTCTTTACGGATGAGGTTTCATTCGAACGTGATCAAATTGTAAATTTTCACAATCAACATGTTTGGGCTGACGAGAATCCGCACGCAATTGTGCAATCACGTCATCAACATAGATTTTCTGTGAACGTTTGGGCAAGCATTGCTGGTGATGTCTTGATTGGGCCCCATGTTCTTCCACCTACGCTCAATGGAGCACGTTATCATGATTTCATACGGGATACTCTATCTGTGCTGCGAGAACATGTGCCTTTACAAGTACGACACAACATGTGGTTCATGCACGGTGGAGCTCCTGCACATTTCAGTCGAAGTGTTCGTACGCTTCTCAATAACAGATTCGGTGACCGATGGATTGGTAGAGGCGGACCAGTTCCATGGCCTCCACGCTCTCCTGACCTCAACCCGCTTGACTTTCATTTACGGGGGCATTTGAAAGCTCTTGTCTACGCATCCCCGGTACCAAATGTATTGTGGACGGCTGTGATACAATACGCCATTCTCCAGGGCTGCATCAGCGCATCAGGTATTCCATGCGACGGAGGGAGGATGCATGTGTCCTCGCTAACGGAGGACATTTTGAACATTTCCTGTAACAAAGTGTTTGAAGTCACGCTGGTACGTTCTGTTGCTGTGTGTTTCCATTCCATGATTAATGTGATTTGAAGAGAAGTAATAAAATGAGCTCTAACATGGAAAGTAAGCGTTTCCGGACACATGTCCACATAACATATTTTCTTTCTTTGTGTGTGAAGAATGTTTCCTGAAAGTTTGGCCGTACCTTTTTGTGACACCCTGTATATGCATTTAGGAGGCAGTCATGTTTCTTTTCAGCCACTAACCCCCACACTGCTTCAGAGCTCCAGAGACGCACAACGTGGCAGAACATTCTAGAGAATGTCAAGTAGCACTTAGAAAACACTAGGCAGCTTGTTAACGATAATCGTTTCGTTTTTTCTTCGTAATGAAGCGGAAGAGCTTTCTCAACAACGGTATTTAGAAAGGTTTACTTACGATTGTAAGTAGCATCGCGGTACTTAATTATTAAAGGGTTTAGTTCATTAGCAAAATCTGGAACAGATTTCCAGGAGGTGACGAGAGCTCTCTTGAAAGATTCCTGAAAGACGCTGACGTCAGCCAATCAAAACACTTCAGGCTAATCGTTTTGAATGATAACCCCTCGAAATTATGGCGCCAACTATTCCCCGGAGTATTAGCCACCGTTTAAACAAAGCGGCTTTCTCAATACGTCTTACGAGGAGAACACGGCAAGTGCCATAACAGAATTTCCCAGAAGCTTCGATCAGTGGAAGAGGGCTCAAAATAAGAGAACACATTGTCTCGGCTTATTCGTAGATACTCGACGGTATCTGCAGAAATAATTTTTGCAGTATTTTCCGGTACTTTATTTGCATTTCACCGCATGATATCCTTGGACGAAATGGTGGCGTAGTGGTTAGCTATTGTTTTTTTTTTTTTTTTTTTTTTTTTTTTTAATTTGTGCCCAGTGCTCTAAACCCACTTATTAATTTTATTTTTGTTTTTCATTTATTTGTCTGAAGAAGACTGCTGCACGAGTTTTTGCCAGTGTATTCTGATATAACGCTGACCTTTTTAGTCTGCTAATGGAATATCAGATGAATGAATTAAAGAAAAAAAAGCGAGAAAATTACTGGAAATTGTTTTCGGTGAAAATTCCGGCAGTGTATCTTGAGACATAATCAATTGCAAACGCCAGTTTTAGGAAAAGTGATCCGTTATGCATGCTTTTCAGCAAAATTCTTGGCAAACGCTCGAAATCTTTACCAGTGTTAACAATGTTTTCTTCTCCAGTGAGGTTCATAAGAAGAAATGTCACTCTGGCAAACCTGCCTTCGCGTGATGTTCGTAGTGTTCGGAATATCTGTGTTTCGAGTGTTTCTACGATCGGTATCATTCAAGGGAATGATCCAAATCTTCCCGAGGAATGAACTCATGAATGAAATAAAATTATTTATATGAGAATGAAATATCAGAATAGGAGAACTCAAAAATGTTGCAACTCGTCACAATACGGCACACCCACACATGATATAATAAATGTGTGACTCTCATTGTGAAATCCAGTCGTAATTTAACAGTAACACAACTTTCTTGTATCCGATAATTTGATAAGAAACATTTGTATAGTAACCTTCTACAGACATGGGTAAGTAACTGAAAACAAAAGTAAAATAAATAAAGACAATAATCGGATTTAGAACACCGGGCGCAAAGCTAAGAAGCCGCGACGTTAACCACTCTGCCACCATGTGTTCTGAGGATATTCCGGGCTACAATGTACATAAAGTAAATGGAAAATATCTCGAAAACTCTGACCGTCTTTTTTTCAGAAACTGTGGAGTATCTACGGATAAAACGAGACACTTGTTCGTTTATTTTGGCTCCTCTTCCACTGAGCGAAATTCTTAAGAAATCGGGTGATGGTGCTTGCCATATTCTCCTCGCTAGAACAGAGATAAACTGACAGCACCAAGTATTTTTATGTATACTACCACAAAACTGCTAAAACCTTTATTATCCTACAATAGTTGAACAATTTATATCATCATCTGGTAATCTGTATCCTTTAAAATGCCGTATACCATACGCCCGAATTTTAAAATATGATACACATCTAGTAAGTACTGTGGAAGCAAGTGAGCCTGAGGTATGGAACATATTCTGATCCACAACATCCATATTTCAGGTCCACTTGCTTCAGTGGCGCTAGCTAGGTATGTAACATGTTGTACAATAATGAGCATATAGTATGCACCACTTTAAACCGTAATGTCTGCGAGATGGTGACATAATTTGTTGAAACTAGTTACAACATAGCAAATATTATAGAAATTGTGTCCAGGTACAGATAAAAACACCTTTTTTTAAAGCTGCGGTGCACAATTGAAACAGGATTTTGGTTAGTAATACCTTTCGAAGTCACCTCGAAGTGATAAAGTTTTAACTGCCTCTTAGAACAGCCAATCGGAATTTAAAATGGAGAGTAATTTTCTGTCCACAACGCAGTCACTGCGTCTGTGTTGTTTGCTATTAATACTTGTAAACATAATTTGATTAACGTTCAATGAAGAAAGACAAATGTAGCTGTGGCTTCCATTAACGTGGTGAAACGTATATTTTTATGTTATATAAACCACTCAGTATGAGAAAATTATAAAGGAAATCAAAGAGTTAATTTTTTTCTTTTCGTAATCGAAATAAACAGCTGTCTAGCTTCTGGAATGTCACAGAATAACTACTCTGTTTACAACAAACAAATAAGCAAATTAATTTGCCTTGAAAACCTTTCTGTAGGCTTTTTCTGTCTGGCTTCGGAGGGATCGAACGTAAGTGAAATATACTTGCAGTTTGCTGGCAATAATTTACATATTTATTATACTTACCTTGTGTAATTACTTAAAAATAGTTTACGCTACACATTTCCTTTTCCATGAACATAATTTTCATTCTATTTTTATATTTTATAGTGGCCGTCGAAGTGAAGATGGGAGCAGATTATTAGATGCTGAAACGACCGAACACTATTCGCTTCCTATCGTTGTATCTTCGTTAATCGAGGACATAAGCCTATGCCCCCTCAACCCCCCACTCCGAGATTAGTTTGCCGACCGTTTTCTATGTCTTACGTAATCTTCTGCGTAAGATTTTGTCTCAATTGATCGGTCACACACCACACAATAACTTTACCCCACATATTCACTGGTTTGATAGGCTCCAACATCTTTTTTCTTTACTGACGGTGGTGTATTTGGGCGATAAATATTGTCATTTCTCAGAGTTATCAGTTTATTTGTGTTTCACGGTGCTTCCAAGAAGAAATTTTCACAAAGTAATTGGAACGTATTTCTTTGTCGCAGCGATGAACTTATGAAAAGTCTTATATAATTCGCAATATTTTGTATCGTCACTTGCTGAGAAACTTTTCACTAAACTGTCTACATATCCAAGAAAGGCATGTTTCAGTGCGGGTGGTGTATCAGAATACAGTATGAAATTAGGCAACAAAGTAACTGGAACGTACACTTGGAGAAACCTCTTTCATGAGAAGTTGATTAAGGAATATGTTCACTGTAAGGAGCAAAGTAAACTTTGCATGTTTTCGGGACATATTACAAGAGCTTGTTGAGAAATTACGTAAGTATTTTGTCCTGTTTCTTCTCTACTCTGATTTGCTGGGGTCGATAGGTGAAGGAAGGATAGATGGGTTATTGCACATCTCCGCGGTTCGTGTTATTCGGGTGCTGAAAATACGCAGGCGAGTTTGTACAATGGTTCCACTTTATTTTGATTAGAAACGCGGGTAATTCCGTATGGATTTGCACTAGGATAAAGAGCATAATGCACTACAATCTTGCGAATATATCATTTCCCGGTGACTGATCCTGCTACAGATGTAATGCATTAACCTTCTTGCACTGATTGTGGGTGATATCCCCCACACTTTATCTCAGACTTTACTGCAACTGTCACATTATAATGTTCTTTTGTTTTGTCTATGCATTAACTGGTGTTCCGGACCCCTCGTCACTGAGAAAGGTTTTCATCTGAGAACGTCACAGTGGTCCTGTGCTGGTAGTGCACTGAGGAATCGCTAGCACCGAGGCTGCCGAGGATGTAGTCCAACACTGACGAGACATCGTCAAAGGCTGGAAAACTGGATGGCTAAAGCACCAGGCAGGTCTGAATTCTCTAACTATTTCTTTTTGTTAGACTGTTCTTATCCATCTATTGACTATTTTCCGAGACATTGAAATGCACACGATCGGGTGAACTTCTGATAACAGCTTTCTTCGATTAAGATGATTAATCTTTGAAAGAAAGAGAATTTACTCATTTCCGAGAGAATGGGAATCTTAAAACGAATTAATAGGTTGATATTCAAGTTGTGCAGCAATATTGCTTGCTACGTACAGAAGTTACCGCTGATTAATATTGTCAACTAATCGAGAGAGTAAATTATATCTCTGAAAGTGCGACGTAAAACAAATATTATTTAAAAGTGCAGACAAGTACACTTCCGTTAGCTTGTTCTACGTAATTTGGTTGTCGTTTTGAACTGAAACGACAACTTTTTTTGTTTTTGTTTTTATTTTTTTAGGATAGAGTTGAACCTTTCAGTTACGCTGTTACTTAGCGATGTGCATTGTCGTGTAGTGGAGTTACAAACTGAAAGTTTTTATTCCGTTGCTGTGAGTGGTGCTGTCGAGTATCTGATTTTCTGTCCAACGTATACCATGGTGCATAGAATTTTCCATTGAAGCTGAGATCGTTTTTGGTGGTAGATTCGTACGAACCTTGTAGATCTTTTGACAGTCAGATACGTTATTAATATCATTATTATCATATTCCGTTAACTATCACTAGCTCGTCAAACGACAAACAGTATCTGTGGCAGTCCTGTAGTGCACAGCATCTTCGTAGTGTACTTAGTGTGGACTCTATAGACAGAATTTAAACATTCAAGTAAAAGTGTCTTCATCGTGATCTGGACAAATGATATTTGGAATACAGAAGTTTACGCCTCCTGGTTATCGTAGGTGTAGTCTTACACGTGAAATCGAGTGAAGTAATTCCACGATTGAGCTAACATTGCAGATTCTTGAGTTTTGTTTCTTGAGTACAACTGAGCAAAGTTAAGGTGTTGATTTCTGCTGTGCGACGTTGCTCTCCCCTTACGTGTCACTATGCCTCCGTAATGTGTAATCGTTTGTTATTTGTACGGAGTGGTCGTGTCTGTATGGTCAGGGTACACAGTATTCCGTTACCGATATTCATCACTTCTACCCCACTGAAGCTGGCGACGCTGCCTCTGCACATGCTCTACTTGCACACTTCACTAACATTTCACATTTTAGGAGAAGACTCCACCAACTGCCATATCGATCTCCGCAAATCCTGTTGCTAACCTGACAGCCGAATGTAGATCCTTCGGAGCCCCCGTGCGCACCCTTCTTGACATATCAGACAATAAACCTTTCAGGAAAGCGTCGAGCGCTCTACGCTCAGCTCCCTGCAGCAAAAAGTTTTTCGCTATATTTTCCTCCATTTCATCCAGGTGGACTTTCACCTTCTGTATCCTATTGACAAAATCCTCCAACGTTTACCCATGTCTCTCCGAAACAGTACTCAGTAAGTGTTTCTTATACCTCTGCAGAAGCCCCTGCTTCAACAGCTCGTGCGTGACCGCATTCTTCAGCTCCTTTGTATGCCTCACAAAAGTTTTCACCTCTCCAACTAGTCGTAATTTTGATACCTGCAACAACTGACTATCGAACAGACTACCCATACTCGTCGACGTTGTCAGGTCCTCAGAGAAAGTTACCACATCCTCAGATGACCTTCCACAGAGGGGCCTGATTAGGCTGCCGGCGGATGGAGCCACTTCATGCTCTGACGTCTGGACCCATTGTAACTGCTCACCCTCAACTGTAATTCGTCTTCGCAATTCTGTGACAAGTTGACAGTCAATATATGTACTGCTTCTGGCTCCAAAACACCCTACGTCTCTGACTCTGCCATTGCAAAACCTTTATCCCTCATCCATACACAATACTCAGATTACAGGTATGTAACAAGTAACATACTGAAAGTTACCAGCAAATCAGCACTATGCCTTATAATCTTGGGGTTGAAGCTCTTTTCTTCCGTGTTTGCTTTAACAATATGTATGTTTTTGGATAGGGTCCGCCTTTAGCAAAAACACATTTTTTTTGTTTTTTTAACCCAAACGTGTTTCACTGCAGTTGCAGCATCTTCAGTGGGCTTTTATTTTCAATCTTTTTATCACATGGTGTCGTTTTTATGATGTGTTGTGTTTCTACAGTGCAAAAAACGGTCACTGCAGAAACACAACACATCAGAAAAACCACACCATGTGATAAAAAGATGGAAAATAAAAGCCCACTGAAGATGCTGCTACTGCAGTGAAACATGTTTGGGTTAAAAAACAAAAAAATGTGTTTTTGCTAAAGGCGGACCCTATCCAAAAACATACATGTCACTATGCCTCATCGTTAAACACATAGACTCCCTGCATTGCCTTGCGATGCGTCATGGCTTAACACAGGCACATAAAACACTTTACTGACACCGATTCTGCACGCAGTGCAGTATGCCCAAGCAGATTGCACTGCGAATACATAAGAGGCTCCAAAACTGTGTCCTGCAGCTACTCCGAAATTCAGAAACAACAGCCAGTTCTTGTGACTAACCAAAGTAATCTTCAAGTTATGGTGAAACACACACTCAAAAATAACCAAAAGTTGTCTCACTCACTCTACAGTGATGACTGGGATGCTGTAGTCTAGACTTTGTGCTGCGTGGACGACGAACCAAGTGGTACCCACTGAAGATTATGCCACCGCTTCTGACTCCAACTGCAGCTCACCCCAGTCATGGTGGAGTGGCTTCAGTGCAGGATGACTGGTGGCAGAGGGTCGCAATGGGGGTGTTGGCCGGAGGCAGTGAATAGAAACATAGCTATCAAAATAAACGCTTTATTTCACTCGAGCATTTGCACTCTGCTGAGATGGAGCAGGGACTTTGCCTCTGTCAGCACATGGCGAGGACCTCATGGCAGGTGAGGCGAGAGCTGGTGCCAAGGGGGCTGGCTAAAACATGTGCATCCAGGATTGCTGATGGCAGTGTCCAGTATAGGGCACGTGACCCAGTTATGTCAGTTGTGCCACTAGCTCATGGTGTCAGCTGCACTCGAAGATGGCCAGGATTCTTGCAATAGTAGGTAGCTCACT
Organism: Schistocerca serialis cubense; assembly: GCF_023864345.2. Lineage (NCBI taxonomy): Eukaryota > Metazoa > Arthropoda > Insecta > Orthoptera > Acrididae > Schistocerca > Schistocerca serialis. Next base: position 1,102,831,323 of record NC_064639.1, read on the forward strand.
GATCGATGGCTGCATCCCATGAGTGATGCTGTGGGGGATGGTGGCTCCTGTACTGGCAGTGGTCGAATGGGGCTGCTGTTTGTTTATGGTGTGGGCCTGGGGTATCCCTGATATGTCATTGCACCAAGCCTGGAAGGTGAACATAGTGAGGGAGCAGATACAGTTGATGTATTATTCTTTTCGACACATCGAAATTAAACACATAACCAGTTTGTAGGTTGCCATGCACTTCTTTACTACAAACACATCCTCTTAATGAAATTAACATCAACAACGATTATAATAAAAGGCACCTGCCCTACAGAACCACCAGCAGGACTCAGATTAAAAGATTAATCCATTTAAGTCAGATAGACACAGGTCTTTCAAGATTTACTCAACCACTTTTCACTAATTACAAAAAAGTTCATAAAACCACCATTAATCAAATTTAACTGACATAACTGAATCACACAATCCTTTTAAACATGCTTCATGACTTAAATAGAAACTAGCTTTCACGTAACTCATATCAAATTCTAAAACTGCTTCCAACAAGTAAGACATCTTCCATGGACTGATCTTAAGCAATTCAAACAAATTAGAAGTCTTATCAGATTAATACACTCAACTAGGCTTCTCTTTAGTATTACTTACAGGTACGAGGTTCACATTTAATCCACAGAATATAATAATAGCATATTAAATAGTCTTAAAATGGCGCCGTTTCAACTCTATGTTGAAAATTAGTGAAGGACGCGAGCAGACCGAAAGGTTCTAACAGATATAGGAGATTCACGGACCAGAAGGTGAAGTCGAACTATACTCAACTTTGAGCTACAATTAAGCTTCCGGAAAACCACAACGCTCCACCGGAAAGATGGAATTGCAGGACACTTGTAACGTAACCATAGACATCGATCCAGAATCCTTAAATTTCCCTTTTCCACCGTGATACCCCGATGATCACAAAATGAGCCCAAGCAGAACTAACTTACATGACAACTTGCCCAGTAACGGCTCTTAAAATTTGATTAGCCAATTCTCTAGAAAAAAAAAACAAATAACCATAGACACCGATCCAGGTTCTTAAATTTCCCTCTTCCACCGTGATACCCCGATGACCACAAAATGAGCCCAAGCAAAGTTAACCTACGTGACCACTTGCCCAGTAACGGCTCTTAAAATTTGATTACTCAATTCTCTAGAAAAAAAAACAAATAAAATAATAACACAGAAAAAGGAAATAGGGAAAATTATTTCGGCCCGCTCTTGAACGCCAGGCACAGACTTACGCACTACTTGGTATGACCTCTAGCTACGCATTAAGCACGGATTCATGTCTATTTGTTGTGCTGTCAACATATCAGGTGGCCAAACCAAATACAGTGACAAGTAACTGAAACAATCAAGATAGTTTTCAGTGCACTCGGGTATTCAATTAACATGAACAGTACCCACCAAGGAACAATTCGACGACTTTAGTTCATTCACTTTGAGTAACGTGTAACATATGCGAAGGAAATCTGTTCTTCGGATCTCAAGGAAATCCCTATCACCGTCGGCAGCGGATCTGCACTCCAACGGCTAAACACGCCGTAGCAGCTGCCCACGCTCCCCCGTCGTACCGAGTCAGCCACTGCCCCGCTGCATACATCCACCGCTCCACACGTCACAGCCGCTCATGCAGCTGATGCCCAAACTCAAGCCCCAGCAGAATGTGCGCTCCGCAGTTAAATAGTCATCCGCCAAAGATGCGAAGAAGACAAGCAGGCATCGAAAATCGAGTCACAACGATCGGGATGACAATCGATGGTGACTGGCACCAGCAACGCACCAGCTCAACAGTGGCAGAGGTCTGAACTCATGACTGCTGCTGAAGTTTATACCGGATAGCAGCACATCTAGTATGCCGCTTCTAGTCACCTTCTTCACAACACTACCTGAAGCTCATCAGTGGAAAAATTCCCTTGCTTTAACTGCAACAACCTTATCTTACCACTGTGCTGGCAAGTTTTACAGAGCCGAGTGGGCCATATCGCAATGAATAAATGCCCCTGTTGTTGTAATTGGAACGCTAGCACCTTGTGCTTGTCAGCTGCCACCGGACTTGCACAGATTTGCTCAGAAAGTAATAGTGACGTGTCAGTTCCTTAAGTGAGACCAGCACCTTTTCGTGTTTTCCTCCTGTACATCAGCATAGTGACTTACACTGATTAAACTTAGCGTTAATTTTACTGTGCAAATTGCCCTAAAATTTACTTTTAATCGATGTTTAATAATTACAAATAGAATATAAAAAATTAAAAAAAGGAAGTAACAGAAACCTTTGCAAGCGGTCGCTTGCTTTCTTATAAATATATGTCCAAGTGAGGCTATATTTTATTATCTTTGTATATAGAAAAGTACACTGCTGGCCACCGTAAATGCAACACCAAGAAAGACAAGAGGTAGCACAACAAAATTTATTTTGTAGATAACATGTTGACCAAGTATCAAATGATTACGTTTAGAGACGTCTGTGACATGTGGTTCCTGCCAGAATCAGTAGCCAGAGTAGCCGCCATTGTTGGAGATCACCGCTGCCACACGTCTCGGCATTGAGTCAAAGAGACGTTGGATGTGTTCCTGGGGTACAGCAGCCCAAGCAGCTTCCACACGTTGCCAAAGATCATCTGGTGTGGCAGCTGGGGATGTAATCTGGGTCACTCGTTGAGCAACCATGGACCACATGTTTTCTATCGGCAAAAGATCCGGAGAGCGAGCCGGCCAGGGAAGCAATTCAATCTGGTTATTGACGAAGAACCTTTGGACAATGCGTGCCACGTGGGGTCGCGCATTATCCTGTTGAAATATGGCTGTGGCCGAGCCCTGAAGGTAAGGAAGGACAATTGGCTCCAGCACCTCGGATATGTAGCGCCGGCTATTTAAAGTACCGGCAATGCGTACTAGAGGCGTGCGAGAGTAATGTCCAATACCACCCCATACCATAATACCCGGTGAAAGACCAGTGTGGCGGTGCATAATGCAGCTGTCCAGCATCCTCTCTCCACGGTGTCTCCACACTCGAATCCGACCATCGTGGTGCTGCAGACAGAAGCGTGCCTCGTCAGTAAAGACAACGTCATTCCACTCTGCCGTCCACATCCGTCTGTCATCACACCATTGGCGACGGAGACGTCTGTGGTTCTGCGTCAATGGTAGACGAAGCAATGGACGTCTTGCGGACAGATCACTCTGCTGTAAACGGCGTCGAATGGTACGCGCAGACACTGGATGATGCTTACAGATGCAATGTGCTGTGCTATGGTTCGGGATGTCACTGAGCCATCCGTCACTGCCATGCGCACAATTTGGCTATCAGCACGTGCAGTGGTGCACCGAGGTGAATGCGATCGACCACGTCGGTCCGTCGTACCCTCCTGCATCCAACGGTCACATATCCGCATTACAGTTGTTTGGTTTCGTCCAACACGACTAGCGATTTCTCTGTATGATAATCCACAATCTCGGTAAACCACTATCCTTCCTCTGTAGAACTCGTATACTTGATCAAAAGATGTTCGCTGTTGTCTACGAGGCATAACTGATCGTCTTGTGAAACAACCACAAGGTAAACACACGTGCCGAACGTACACTCGTCGAAATCGCCAAGCCTTAAATGGCGCTATGAGGTGGCGCCACAGGCGCGCGTGATGTGCGTCTGCGCTGAAATTCTAATCAGTTGCATATCTCATCGCTGCAAACCCATGGTGTAAATTTCACTTGATTCGGATGCTTCCTTCAGGGTGTTGCATTTACGGTGGCCAGCAGTGTACTATCTTCTCAAGAATCTTCAAATCGTGAGGTACACCCTTAATTTTTGTATACGAAATCAGTGAATTTACTCATGGCACTTTTGTTGCCTTAGTCTGCGGTCACTTTCAGAACTCAGATTAATCAACAAATTAAGTTATTTAGTCCGATTGCATTCTGAATTGCTGGTGTATCCATGTACCACAACAATAAAACAAAAAGAGTGAATGGCTGGGGGAGTATGAATGTGAAGCGTGGTGGCGTTTTTAACTTTAGAAAGATAATGACAAGCTTTTAGTCATCCTTTTATAGCTACAGTCGAGCTGATACATCTTACAAGAATAATGACAAACATAAATTAGGAAAGGAATGGTGCTTGATTGGCAAAGCATTCATTGTGGGTGGAAACTACACAAGTTCTCTCCTGAGGTGATCCCTTTTACAACGCAATCAGACTTCGTTGACATGAATCCATTGTGAGGCCAAATTCTATTCAGATGGAATCAACTACGACCAGGTATACCACAAACTGTGGTTCATGGAGAACAGGGAGCACTGAATATCATCTGACACCCCTACGCCGGTGCAGTAATACTTTATCCTTTCACCTTGATTCAAGCGGCAGCAGAAAGTGCACGCCGTGGGCGAGCGGCGGAGTGTGCCGGCGACAGCTGTAATGTTCTGACGCGTCAACTAAAACCTGCAAACTACACGGACTGCCGTTCTGGTTATCAAAACGTGGGAAGCTTCGCCATCAGACCCCGGCGTATTTCAGTGTGAGGTGCACGCGTTCGCTGGTCTAGGCCACAAATTTGACTCACAGGCACGACGGCGCGTGGTGGAATTGTCAAACGCCAAACGGCCGACTCAGGACTAATAAGTTCCTCCTCATGACACACGAGATGTCCGCGATGATATGCTGTTCCACTGTCGGTACCGTTGGAAACTGATACCGGCTCTTAGTCCATCACAAGTTACATACCATAGGTCTGACCCACTAGCCAAAGATTTGAAGTTCTCTACCAGGGGGAGGGGGGGGGGGACCAGAAGACGAAGAAGGCCAAGAATCACAGTCGCTTTCTACCAAGCCTAGTACAGAGGCCAAATTAGCAGAAAAAAACCACCTCAACGTTGTACAAATCAATGGAACTATCTTCTACACATTGAATCTCCCCTCTTGAATGTTCTGCTGGCCTGGTATACCATTCCAGGCACAGCGCTGGAGTTCCCACGGTGGATGAACAAGCTGTTAATGTATACAACTCCTGACACCAATGTTAATGTATATGATCCAATATCAGGTCACCAATGTTAATGAACAAGCTGTTAATGTATACAACTCCTGACACCAATGTCAATGTATATGATTCAATATCAGGTCACCAATGTTAATGAACAAGCTGTTAATGTATACAACTCCTGACACCAATGTTAATGTATATGATCCAATATCAGGTCACCAATGTTAATGAACAAGCTGTTAATGTATACAACTCCTGACACCAATGTTAATGTATATGATCCAATATCAGGTCACCAGTGTTAATGAACAAACTGTTAATGTATACAACTCCTGACACCAATGTTAATGTATATGATCCAATATCAGGTCACCAATGTTAATGGACAAGCTGTTAATGTATACAACTCCTGACACCAATGTTAATGTATATGATCCAATATCAGGTCACCAATGTTAATGAACAAGCTGTTAATGTATACAACTCCTGACACCAATGTTAATGTATATGATCCAATATCAGGTCACCAATGTTAATGAACAAGCTGTTAATGTATACAACTCCTGACACCAATGTTAATGTATATGATCCAATATCAGGTCACCAATGTTAATGAACAAGCTGTTAATGTATACAACTCCGGACACCAATGTTAATGTATATGATCCAATATCAGGTCACCAATGTTAATGAACAAGCTGTTAATGTACACAACTCCGGACACCAATGTTAATGTATATGATCCAGTATCAGGTCACCAATGTTAATGTATACGATCAGGGAAGGGGGGGGGGGGAAGGTTGTTACATATGCCTCATGAAGGCAGTGTGCAGGAGGTCGAGAGGTCAGGATTTGAGAGTGGGCATCCAGGGCTGCCGTTAAATGACAAAACAAGAAATAAGGTACAACAAAGAGGATCATTTCAATGTACGGAGTACAAGGGGCGCTCCTAGTGTCAGAAGTTACCAGGTTTAGGCCAGTCTAGGAGGTCGAACAATTAATTGAAATGGGCAACAGAAGGGGAAACGGTTCAGATTAACTTATGTTGGTGGCCAGTCGTGAAAAGCAGAGCCAGAGGCTCTGCCTTCAGAAAAGACGTCTGTTATGCTCGAGGTCTGGATTACAAAAGAGAGAGGTAACTGTGTTCCGCACTGCAGAAGCCTTCAGCGTCCACACACGTAACCCGTATCCCACGCACGCTATTGGCTAAAACGAACGGCGTGAATTTGCTAGCAGTTCCAGCAGATGTCTCAGGGAGTCTCTAGCCAGCAGTTTTAACTGGACAGAACTGCCTCGCTTTTGAAAGACAGGCAACTTGTGTCACCTAGGCACAGCGAAAGTTACTCTGTAAAAAAAATTGAAATAAATTTTTTAAACCAATTCCCTAAAATATTCCTTGACTGGCTGCCACCATGTACAAAGCCTCTGCTTTGCATATCCTGAGGGGAGCTAATCAGCGACTCAAAATCTCTCTTGTCTGAATAAAGAAGACTTTTGACTAGGGAGGCATCGTGTTCTTGGTAAACATGGCCATGTTTCAGCAAAAAACGTCTGCCTAGACGGGGCCACATTCCCTCATTTACAAAGAGATCAGTTCTTTCCAGGCCAGCCATTTGCAGTTTCTGAAAGAAGGCTGTTAAGCTTCCAAGACAGTCATGCCTGTGAAATAATTTTTTTTTTCCGTTCGCTAAAAGGAGCAGTCGACTTCCTGGAGTCAGGGAAGTTATAGTCTTGCCTCCACTAAACACGTGCACAAGCCGTTGTGATCGTATCGTCCCAGCTTCTAACATAAGAATGCTTATAGTTTTATGACCTGCCATTTGCACAAAAGCTCAGATTACAGCAGTGTCTCTTAAATGGCTTCCTCTACCCATTTTATACCATCTGGCTACCTTCGAGACGGACTGTAGCCTGCCCAGGTAAAATGTTTTGCGAGCAGGCGCTCTCCTGTTCCAACCCTAAGTGGGAAGAGTGGGGTGCTATAGCCGGAGGTCCCTCTGCAGGTACAATTCACAGAGCGCTGCTTCCCCAAATCACTCGCACAACGCCGCGCGGAATGGCCGCGCGGTTGGAGGCGCCATGTCGCGAATAACGCGGCCCCTCCCGCCGGAGGTTCGAGTCATCCCTCGGGCGTGGGTGTGTGCGTTGTCCTTAGCGTAAGTTAGTTTAAGTAGTGTGTAAGTCTAGGAACCGATGACCTCAGCAGTTTGGTCCCTTAGGAATTCATACACACACACACACACACACACACACACACACACACACACACACACTCGCATAACCAGGTCACTGGCCACAACATTTATCGCCCACAATCCATCTTTCTCCGTGTTTCTCGTCATCTCTGGTATAAGCTCTGTACAGGCTACACATGCAGTTACAAGACTATTCTGCTCACACTTCCCTCATGAAAAAAAAAGTCAAGCCACAATGATAAATGTGGTATTGGAGAACACAGAAATCATTACCTAAAATATGAATATTAGTCTGACCGATAGAGCAGTTAAAGTGGAAGAATGGTTTGCCATTTTTCACCTTAATCGTTAACTGGCCACACATAGCCCAGTTACCCAAAGCATATGGCCCAGCTGCCTTATTTAATGAATTTGTCGGGGCAACTGAGCCACCCGTACTAGAAGTGAAACATTTACTGAAGAATGAGGAACAGACGTGTAAATCTATGCTGTATAGCACACGCAGGGTGGTCAGAAAGTATCTGAAACGCGCATACATATGTTGCAGGGCAGGCGGTACTGAGACATAAATGTTAAGAAAAAATTCGACACGTTGCGTCGTTTCCGAGTTATTTAGCATAGAAATTAGCCAACTGGGGCTTCACGCACTCATATTCAAGTGACCTGCCAGGGCACTGTTGCCCAACGAGTTCTTTGTTTGGTTAGCTGAAACTTGAATTTGCGGTGGGGAAGACCTGATGTGGTAACTTCAGTGCTAAATAACTCGGAAATTTTTTTCTGAACATTTATGTCTCAGTACAACTTGGCCTGCAACTTTCCTACAGGCGTTTCAGATGTTTTCTGATCCGATGTATATAAAAACAAACAATAAAAATGAACACAGGGTTGTTGTAGAAGTCAATCAAACATCCCACTGTGCCGTGTTGTTAGGAGGAAAACAGTTGAAACACTTACAGTCTACCTAAGACTAAGAAACGCTTGTGAATGATACGCAGTGAGTTGTTTTAAAAAGATGAAACAGTTATTTCAGTTCTGGTAGCAGTGTAAGAATTCAGTATCCTCCAGTTCCTTGGGGAAGACACCAGGCCTAGTTACCCCATGGGTCCACTTACACTGTGTTTCCTTCTACTGTGCTTAGGCGGACACTTTCCCATCTGAGGGGCCCTACGATAAACTGCAGGGTATCTCAGTAAGTAAAAAAGTTGTGCCGCTCTATTTGGGATTAAATGTCGATTAAAACCTAAGTTTCTAACAATATTGGAGTGGGGGAAGCAAATACAACCGCCTGAAAGTGGCAAGAGCTGGTTACCTACGTCAGTTTTTTTTAAAATTTGTAACAAACTTATTACTAGAGCCGTTTCTGTTGTTTTTTTCGATTAACAATAATTGTGTTACGAAACAAGTGCACTGATTACAGTTATTGATCCATTCCATTCATCTTATATTTCCAATCAAAAGTTTCAATTAAGTTTAGTTTTCCAAAAATCAAATGATTCAGTTAAAAACAATCTAGCACCCTTAAAGGAAACGGACTCTAATAACTTTAAATGTTCAGAATTTGATATTACATAAAACGAAATTGACCAGGTAAAAGTTAAAAACTGTGAAAAAAAAATTCTTTCAGTTAAAAGTTAAGAAAAATTGCAGAACATTCTCCTGATACATTTGAAAAAAAAAACACATCTGTTATATTTAGTAAAATTTTGAGTGTAAAGAATACATCAACCACGGTGGTGAATGAACTGGCTTCCTGATAAGGGACCGGAATGGCCTCTCGCTGCTCGCACCTTAAACGTTCGTCCAGCCGTTATTGGGACCAACCTTAGTGCAGACAACGAAGCACGCAAACAGTCCGCTTACTATAACGTACAGAAAGCAAAGTTGTCAGAATGCCAACGACGAATCACATAAATACTGCGAGATTGCGCGAGCACAACAAACAAATGTAATTTTGACAGTGTTCTGTACAATTTGACATTGGAAAGGATTATATGAAGCGGAACATAAGGCTGGAAACTGACTGCTCAGAGTACTGCCACATAACAGTAAAACAGAAGGAACAAGCTGTGTTTCTTTCAAGCTGCAGTATGAGTACTACGGTCTGCCATTTCATTACTTTTTGCAGGCCACAGTGTTGCACACAGACCTCTTACACAGCACCCATGGCCACGAACTCACAGCGAAATTTCGATACGCAGTTGAGCTCATTGTTGCTCGTGCAGCATCAGGTGGAGGTGCGGCGCCGCGGAGTTCTTTTGTCTGCTCTTCGGTATTTTACTTTCTTACAGCAATTATACTTATTTCTTAAAGAGAAATACATGAATTTGGAAGTAGGAAACTATATCAATCTATGTCATATTTTAAGTAGAGAATGAAAAGAAGACAGGATAGAGTAGATGTAGATGTCCCTTTACCAAAACGACATCGGGAAACGGACTTGGTACTGAACCTCAAGTTCAACATCCCTTTGTGGTGCTACACATTTTTCTATTATATACATGAACATCACTCCTCGAGAAAACTCTATTTGTTCAGTCCATGCGGATCTAATCAAACACACGTTGGTGTTCTTTGTTAGAGTGCTGTGTTGTTACATAACAACTACAACTGTTAGATTTGTAAGTAAACAATTTTGTGTCGCTTGGGAACTGTGGTGTCACCGCCAGACACCACACTTGCTAGGTGGTAGCCTTCAAATCGGCCGCGGTCCATTAGTATACGCCGGACCCGCGTGTCGCCACTGTCAGTGATAGCAGACCGAGCGCCACCACACGGCAGGTCTAGAGAGACTTCCTAGCACTCGCCCCAGTTGTACAGCCGACTTTGCTAGCGAAGCTACACTGACCGATACGCTCTCATTTGCCGAGACGATAGTTAGCATAGCCTTCAGCTACATTTGCTACGATCTAGCAAGGCGCCGTATTCAATTGATAATTAATATTATGAAGCATGTATCGTAGCGAGAGATGTTCTACAATTGTGGATTAAAGTTAAGTATTACATCATCTACGTACTTTATTTACAATTCTCAAGATATTGTCCTGTTCCAGACCTCACGCCAGTCAGCGTGTAATTAAACGCGTGCATTTCGGCCTCCTCTAGAAACACAGTGTTGGCTCTTCTGCCAACACTACAGGAACAATATCGCACCTCGATGTAATCTAATTAAGTTATATACAGATCTTTCGTGGCTGTAGAAAGAAATAACAATCCTCAAATAACTTAATTATTAATCTTGTAAAAACACAGATGTCTAATAAAACTAGTTTCTTTGAGTAGTGTACTTCAATTTTGCTTGTATTGCGTAAATGCATGATCTATTACTCTTATGTATAAACACTTTTTGAATTACTGCTTAATTACGTTATATTACATTTATATCACTTCATTTCATTGCATTTACAATGATGTGTTTATTTATGTTACTACTTAATAATGATGTGTACAGGCTTAACGTGGATTCTAGAAAAATCTCAATCCAAGGGCTATTCTAAGTACTTCTACTTTTAGTTACATTCTTGCGTAATGATATATAAATTGTGATCTATGGTAGAGGAAACAGTTAGTTCCTTGACTAGCACTGGATGTACACAGGGTGAGTCAGCTAACATTACCGCTGGATATATTTCGTAAACCACATCAAATACTGACGAATCGATTGCCACAGACCGAACGTGAGGAGAGGGGCTAGTGTAATTGTTTAATACAAACCATACAAAAATGCACGGAAGTATGTTTTTTAACACAAACCTACGTTTTTTAAAATGGAACCCCGTTAGTTTTGTTAGCACATTTGAACATATAAACAAATACGTAATCAGTGCCGTTTGTTGCATTGCAAAATGTTAATTACATCCGGAGATATTGTAACCTAAGGTTGACGTTTGAGTACCACTCCTCCGCTGTTCGATCGTGTGTATCGGAGAGCACCGAATTACGTAGTGATCCAAAGGGAACGGTGATGGACCTTAGGTACAGAAGAGACTGGAACAGCACATTACGTCCATATGCTAACACCTTTTTCTTGGTCTTTTTCACTGACGCACATGTACATTACCATGAGGGGTGAGGTACACGTACACACGTGGTTTACGTTTTCAATTACGGAGTGGAATAGAATGTGTCCCGACATGTCAGGCCAATAGATGTTCAATGTGGTGGCCATCATTTGCTGCACACAATTGCAATCTCTGGCGTAATGAATGTCGTACACGCCGCAATACATCTGGTGTAATGTCGCCACAGGCTGCCACAATACGGTGTTTCATATCCTCTGGGGTTGTAGGCACATCACGGTACACATTCTCCTTTAACGTACCCCACAGAAAGAAGTCCAGAGGTGTAAGATCAGGAGAACGGGCTGGCCAATTTATGCGTCCTCCACGTCCTATGAAACGCCCGTCGAACATCCTGTCAAGGGTCAGCCTAGTGTTAATTGCGGAATGTGCAGGTGCACCATCATGCTGATACCACATACGTCGACTACATACGTCGACGCGTTTCCAGTGGAACATTTTCGAGCAACGTTGGCAGATCATTCTGTAGAAACGTGATATACACTCCTGGAAATGGAAAAAAGAACACATTGACACCGGTGTGTCAGACCCACCATACTTGCTCCGGACACTGCGAGAGGGCTGTACAAGCAATGATCACACGCACGGCACAGCGGACACACCAGGAACCGCGGTGTTGGCCGTCGAATGGCGCTAGCTGCGCAGCATTTGTGCACCGCCGCCGTCAGTGTCAGCCAGTTTGCCGTGGCATACGGAGCTCCATCGCAGTCTTTAACACTGGTAGCATGCCGTGACAGCGTGGACGTGAACCGTATGTGCAGTTGACGGACTTTGAGCGAGGGCGTATAGTGGGCATGCGGGAGGCCGAGTGGACGTACCGCCGAATTGCTCAACACGTGGGGCGTGAGGTCTCCACAGTACATCGATGTTGTCGCCAGTGGTCGGCGGAAGGTGCACGTGCCCGTCGACCTGGGACCGGACCGCAGCGACGCACGGATGCACGCCAAGACCGTAGGATCCTACGCAGTGCCATAGGGGACCGCACCGCCACTTCCCAGCAAATTAGGGACACCGTTGCTCCTGGGGTATCGGCGAGGACCATTCGCAACCGTCTCCATGAAGCTGGGCTACAGTCCCGCACACCGTTAGGCCGTCTTCCGCTCACGCCCCAACATCGTGCAGCCCGCCTCCAGTGGTGTCGCGAAAGGCGTGAATGGAGGGACGAATGGAGACGTGTCGTCTTCAGCGATGAGAGTCGCTTCTGCCTTGGTGCCAATGATGGTCGTATGCGTGTTTGGCGCCGTGCAGGTGAGCGCCACAATCAGGACTGCATACGACCGAGGCACACAGGGCCAACACCCGGCATCGTGGTGGGGGGAGCGATCTCCTACACTGGCCGTACACCACTGCTGATCGTCGAGGGGACACTGAATAGTGCACGGTACATCCAAACCGTCATCGAACCCATCGTTCTTCCATTCCTAGACCGGCAAAGGAACTTGCTGTTCCAACAGGACAATGCACGTCCGCATGTATCCCGTGCCACCCAACGTGCTCTAGAAGGTGTAAGTCAACTACCCTGGCCAGAAAGATCTCCGGATCTGTCCCCCATTGAGCATGTTTGGGACTGGATGAAGCGTCGTCTCACGCGGTCTGCACGTCCAGCACGAACGCTGGTCCAACTGAGGCGCCAGGTGGAAATGGCATGGCAAGCCGTTCCACAGGACTACATCCAGCCTCTCTACGATCGTCTCCATGGGAGAATAGCAGCCTGCATTGCTGCGAAAGGTGGATATACACTGTACTAGTGCCGACATTGTGCATGCTCTGTTGCCTGTGTCTATGTGCCTGTGGTTCTGTCAGTGTGATCATGTGATGTATCTGACCCCAGGAATGTGTCAATAAAGTTTCCCCTTCCTGGGACAATGAATTCACGGTGTTCTTATTTCAATTTCCGGGAGTGTATGTTGCAGCTGTTTGGGCCCCTGCAATGAAGTGAGGACCAATGAGGTGGTCGCCAATGATTCCGCACCATACATTTACAGTCCACGGTCGCTGTCGCTCTGCCTGTCTGAGCCAGCGAGGATTGTCCACGGACCAGTAATGCATGTTCCATAGATTCACTCCCCGTGGTTTGTGAAACCCGCTTCATCGGTAAACAGGTAGAACTGCAACACATTCTCTGTTAATGCCCATTGACAGAATTGCACTCGATGATTAAAGTCATCACCACGTAATTGCTGATGTAGCGACACATGAAACGGGTGAAAGCGGTGACGATGCAGTATGCCCATGAGACTACTTTGACTCAGTCCACCGGCTCTCGCAGTGTCCCGTGTACTCATGTGTGGGTTCATGGCAACAGCAGCTAACACACCAACTGCACCCGCTTCTCCTGTGACGGTCCTGTTACGGACCCGTTTTGCGTGCTACTACCATACCTGTTGCATACAGTTGGCGGTAGATGTTTTGCAATGTGCGGCACGTTGGATGCTCTCTGTCCGGGTACCGTTCTGCATACACCCTGCAGGCTTAAGCTGCATTTCGTCGACAGTAGCCATAGATGAGTATCATCCCCGCCTTTTCAGAGTTCGAATACACCATGGTCACAGTTCCTACAACACTACACTATCACAGACGTCTGGTAACACGGTGTACTACAGTTGGTCTGCGTGCGGAGACGAATGCAGTATAACAATAGCAGCAAGCGCTACATGCGGACACTGCGACAGCTAGACCAAACAACAACAGTGCACTACAGCCACACTCGTAAACATGTCTCTGCAGATGCTGCTCGCCGACCGTGGCCCGTGTTTGTTACAACACGCAACTGAAAGTCGGAGGTTTCAAGCGTCAACTTTAGGTTACAATATCTCCGGATGTAATTAACATTTTACAATGCAACAAACGGCACTGATTACGTATTTGTTTATATGTTCAGATGTGCTAACAAAACTAATGTGGTTCCATTTAAGAAAACGTAGGTTTGTGTTAGAAAACATACTTCCGTGCATTTTTGTATGGTTTGTATTAAACAATTACCTCTCCTCACGTTCGGTCTGTGGAATCGGTTCCTCAGTATTTGATGTGGTTTACGAAATATATCCAGCGGTAACGTTAGGTGACTCACCCTGTATAATATTTCACTGGGGTAGAAGACTTGCATCATAATATGCCCACGGCTCCGTACACAGTTACATAGTTTCCTCTGGAAGAGAACATAGTTTCCTCTGGAAGAGACGATCACAAAATTCAGTTAAGGATAGCCACCGCAATCGAATCGAGCAGTTCCACGGATCAAGCATGTTGCAAATGAGTGTGATAAGACTTGTGAGTAGATCGCCATTCATAACTGTGAACTTCAAATTTCCTCCAAATATCGTGCTATTGTATCACAAAGATCACTGATATGCATCGCCTTGTTTGCAGCGATTGTATGATCTCATCACTTGTGATGGATGAGACCGCTGAGTATGTTACGAAAGATGCGGAGGAGGTTACCTTTGAGGATCACGACAGCAGGCAAGCGGTCCTTGTGATCCTTCAACTATACCACTTGGATTTACAGATACCCAAGTGGGGGCGAATACTGATTACGCGCGGAGACATAAATTGACTGCAGTAGATCAAACGAACAGACACGGTTGCAAGTTGGAAATTAAAAAACTGGCTTGATAGAGAGTGCCGTTCTAAACGGGACAAAGCTACAACGTATAGAGGGTTTTACGAGCTCCTTCCAAATGTTGCTAAACGATACAAAATGAAACTCTTGGACTGTCACGTGGATTAATACATTTCTTGACGGGACGCAGACCATATCCCTGATACCAATACAGAACAACTAGGAGAACCGATGGAAGAAGAATATGCAGTGCAAATGGGACCCCAGATGACTTAACTTTCGAGTCAATAAGAGACTCTGAGAGAGACTTCATGAGAGATAAAGGTATTCACAATACTCTATGCAATGTGGAACTGTGTTTAGTGCCATACAGGCTGGCAGACCAGATCTCCCAAACTGACCTTGTTATGTACTTACTGAGCAGATCTGCAGATGAAACACGTGCAACGTTGCAGCGGGCAACTGGGGAACTAGATGGAAAAGCAGCAGGGATTAATTTTAGGATACGCTCGATAGGTGGTGGGATTGTACAGGGTGGGTAAAGGAAGACTGGCTTGCAAAGTACTCTATGTATCTTCAGGTATGCAAGCCAACTTACATCATCTGCCCCTGGTGTGTACGATGTAAGTTTGGTTGCCTATCTTAAGGTACATGAAATATTTTACGGGCCAGTTCTACTTTGCCCACCCTGTATTAGGATTAGAGTTTAGTTTTTAGTTATCTTGCCTATTGTTTTTCACTTTACTGAAAATGTTATTTCTCATTTGTACTGTGCCGTGACGAATGTGGCACAGTCTATGTCTCCCGAGAAGTCGTGAGGTGGCCACATGGAACAGGAGGTGCCGATAGTTAGCGCCATCTAGGTGGTGATGTACGCAGGGCCTAGGCGTGACGAAGCCGTGTGTGAACAGACGCATCATGGTCACTACCCATGAAGCTGTGCCGTTAGCGTGCTGGCCTTACATCGCTGGTCCGACTAAGAAGACGGTGGTCCACAACCTCTGGTGTGCACTATCTATAAACTGCCATGGCCTACGAGGAGCTGGGGTTGCTTGTGATAGGAATGAACCGAAGTGTCACGTCGATGTGGAAGAATTACAGTGATACTTGAAAAAGGATGAAAAATGAAAATAAATCGATGAAAAACGAAATGTTAAGGATTTGTAAGTAAAGGGAGATGATGGAGCAAAGAAGTTACGACGTTGCCTAGAATTGTTCACTCAAGCGATACATTCTAAAACTTCGGATTCTTTGCGGTACATAAAATAGAAAAATAAGCTTTATGCGAACTGTAGACAACTATCTAGTCAGCTAAAAGTTTCAGGCCTCACAGAACATTTATTTTATGATGAAATTTATTGTCGATACGCCATATCACTTTGAGATTAGTAGTAATTAAGACGAAAGAATTTAACCTTTTGTAACGCGTCCTCTTATATTATTATGTTTTGCTATTGATATTGTTAGAAAAATCTTTATTCAGTCGGTCGTCGAAAATTTGAAATAAATGTTATTGTGGATGTCGCGTAATAAATATTTCGCGTGAAGCGCTGTTGCGACACAGGCAAAGATCAATTGTGGAAACTAAGCCACTGAATATTACAACTAACGTTATTGATGAATACGGCCTACTGAATACATCAAATAAGAGAGGACGTACATTCGCGAATGAGTGGTCAAAAATAAAATAAGCGTTAATACTGTGTAGGAAATGAGTCTTAAATATAGTTACGCTTGTACACACTCAAATGTATGCGAATACACGAACGGGTAGAGGCAAGTACATTTTGAGTGTAATCATCCCCCGTGGCCTGGATAAAAAGAATTACAGTTAAATGCATCTATTCATCTTAGAACGTAAATGCGTGGACTTCGAAATTAAATGAATAGAAAGACCGCAGGTTCTGAATGTCGCAGCAAATATATTGAAATTGACGGTAGCGGCCACGAAAGGAAAAAGATGAACACGTTCACGTATCTCTATTGTTGGGCAGCGTCACCGTGAAGATCATCGCCTCCATCTAAATTCTCTGCATAGAATTAAAATAATAGTAATAATTTTCCAGAATTTCAAGAGCTGGGACCCATGGTATCACAAAAGACGAAATCGCTCTGCTTCAAAATCACTTTCATTATTTAACCCAATTTTATCAGTAAGAAATGGCACAACACATCTTAACACTAGCACAGGATAACAGCGAAAGGTAACTTATTCTAAAACTAATAAACGAAGAGCGTTACGCTTCTTTTGTTCAGCAAATGCTTTACGCATTAGTTTCAGGTAGTTGAACTAGTGTCTATATATTCATAAAATTTTTTTTATTTAATTCCTTTACACTTTGGACAGCAATGAATGAAGAGTGTATGCATAAATACCGTTAATACAGCCTGGGAAAAATATGCCTCTCTACCCAGAGACACGGTGACACTGTTTTGTGTATATGGCCTGCGGAACATCTGAGTTACACATTTGCAATCAGAATGAAGTTTTCACTTTTCAGCGGAGAGCAATTACTGTTTGATACGTACTAAGAAAAGTGCTACAGAATAAGGTTATAGGAGTCAGCGCCGAACTGCCACTAATGATGTATCGATGGCCCGTAGACTGGTTACTTTCAAGTCACGATTTTTATGCAAGAGTCTAACGAGATAACCTTTTTCCCGCGGCTTTGTTGCTTGCAGCCTGGGATGAAACTTGAAGCCATACATCAGCAAAGTTTGGCAGTATTCAGTAATTACAGACAAAGTCGGTAACTTTGAAAAATGAACTATACCGACGGAGGAAGCGGGGTAGCAGGAGGCGTTGTCAAGTTCACCAGAATGTGACAAAAAGCGCATTCCGGTGACACGGATTGCTGAAGCACTGCATGACTTGATAATGCGTTAGAAGAAAATTAATTGCAAGACGCGACTTTTGAAAACAAGCAAGAGAACTTTTAGATGATGTGATAACAAATCACGTACTTGGAATGTAACTCTTCGTTTCCGTCTTATTTTTCTGCTCCCACAGCTATACCCCGCAAGCTGCTATAGGGTGTCGCAGAGGATCCTTCATACCGTATAGATTTTCTGTCCTCGTTCATTCTCGCGTTGGGCGAAGGTAAAATGACAATAAGCCTCCACAGGGCACCCTAATCTCTCTCATTCTTGGAATCCCTCAGCGATATATATGTTGGTCACAGCAGGAAAGGTGTACAATCTTTTTCGAATAAAGTTTCTCTAAATTTTCCCAGGATTGTTTCGCGAGAGCAACGTCGTCTTTCTTCCAACGATTCCAACTGCCCGAGCGCTTCTGTTGCACTTTCTATAACAACCTATTAAAACCAAGCGCTGTTTCATGTGCGAGATACAGAGGCGAGCGTGTGCGCCGGGACTTACCCCAGTTCACTGCTGGTAGCGCCACGTCACCTTAACGCGTCTGCATGTAGCGCACAAGTATTGCATCACAATTTAGTATGAAATTAAAAATCAAAATTTATGTTTAAAACTTTGTTAAATTATAGTTTAGTGTAATAATGTTCTAAATACCAAGTCCTGATGTTCTAAACTTAATAGTTTACAGAAAAATGCCGTTTTAAGAGAAAAATCAGAGGCGCTAAATAGTGACGCTAGCAAGCCAGAATTTGGTCATAAGGTGCAGTTAGAAGTTACAAATAAGTGATGCTGGTTTCCAAAACCATAAAACAAAAATTAACGCCAGAATCCACGTTTATCAGAAAAATCAGAGGCGCTAAATAATGGACTTAGAAACTTGAAAATTTGTTTTATGCTTCGGTACACCTCAAACCTTATAACAGAGAGTCCACTTTAATTTACCTCTTATAGTTTTTGAGTAATTAAATAAGTGTTGTAGATTGAGTACTTGAAATTTTAATGATAGAGGATTTGGGTTAAACTAGATGATCAAATACATCAAATAATAGAGCTACCCCCCCACCCCCCCCATGAACCATGGACCTTGCAGTTGGTGGGGAGGCTTGCGTGCCTCAGCGATACAGATAGCCGTACCGTAGGTGCAACCACAATGGAGGGGTATCTGTTGAGAGGCCAGACAAACACTTGGTTCCTGAAGAGGGGCAGCAGCCTTTTCAGTAGTTGCAGGGGCAACAGTCTGGATGATTGACTGATCTGGCCTTGTAACACCAAAACAGCCTCGCTGTGCTGGTACTGCGAACGGTTGAAAGCAAGGGGAAACTACAGCCGTAATTCTTCCCGAGGGCGTGCAGCTTTACTGTATGGTTAAAGACGATGGCATCCTCTTGGGTAAAATATTCCGGAGGTAAAATAGTCCCCCATTCGGATCTCCAGGCGGGGACTACTCAGGAGGACGTCGTTATCAGGAGAAAGAAAACTGGCGTTTTACGGATCGGAGCGTGGAATGTCAGATCCCTTAATCGGGCAGGTAGGTTAGAAAATTTAAAAAGGGAAATGGATAGGTTAAAATTAAATGAAGTGGGAATTAGTGAAGTTCGGTGGCAGGAGGAACAAGACTTTTGGTCAGGCGAATACAGGGTTATAAATACAAAGTCAAATAGGAGTAATGCAGAAGTAGGTTTAATAATGAATAAAAAAATAGGAATGCGGGTAAGCTACTACAAACAGCATAGTGAACGCATTATTGTGGCCAAGATAGACACGAAGCCCAGGCCTACTACAGTAGTACAAGTTTATATGCCAACTAGCTTTGCAGATGACGAAGAAATTGAAGAAATTATGACGAAATAACAGAAAATATTCAGATAGTGAAGGGAGACGAAAATTTAATAGTCATGGGTTACTGGAATTCGGTAGTAGGAAAAGGGAGAGAAGGAAACGTAGTAGGTGAATAATGATTGGCGCTAAGAAATGAAAGAGGAAGCCGCCTGGTAGAATTTTGTACAGAGCACAAATTAATCGTAGCTAACACTTGGTACAAGAATCGTAAAAGAAGGTTGTAGACATGGAAGAGGCCTGGAGATATTGACAGATTTCAGATAGATCATATAATGGTAAGACAGAGATTTAGGAACCAGGTTTAAATTGTAAGACATTTCCAGGGGCAGATGTGGACTCTGACCACAATCTATTGGCTATGAACTGTAGATTAAAACTGAAGAAACTGCAAAAAGGTGGGAGTTTAAGGAGATGGGACCTGGATAAACTGACTAAACCAGAGGTTGTACAGAGTTTCAGGGAGAGCGTAAGGGAACAAATGGCAGTAATGGGGGAAAGAAATACAGTAGGAGAAGAATGGGTAGCTTTGAGGGATGAAGTAGTGAAGGCAGCAGAGGATAAAGTAGGTAAAAAGACGAGGGCTAGTAGAAATCCTTGGGTAACAGATGAAATATTGAATTTAATTGATGAAAGGAGAAAATATAAAAATGCAGTAAATGAAGCAGGCAAAAAGGAATACAAACGTCTCAAAAATGAGATCGACAGGGAGTGCAAAATGGCTAAGCAGGTATGGCTAGAGGATAAATGTAAGGATGTAGAGGCTTATCTCAGCAGGGGTGAGATAGATACTGCCTACAGGAAAATAAAAGAGACCTTTGGAGAAAATAGAACCACTTGTATGAATATTAAGAGCTCAGATGGAAACCCAGTTCTAAGCAAACAAGGGAAAGCAAAAAGGTGGAAGGAGTATGTAGAGGGTCTATACAAGGGCGATGTACTTGAGGACAATATTATGGAAATGGAGGAGGATGTAGATGAAGATGAAATGGGAGATATGATACTGCGTGAAGAGTTTGACAGAGCACTGAAAGACCTGAGACGAAACAAGGCCCCGGGAGTAGACAACATTCCGTTGGAACTACTGACGGCCTTGGGAGAGCCAGTCGTGACAAAACTCTACCATCTGCTGAGCAAAATATATGAGACAGGCGAAATACCCTCAGACTTGAAGAAGAATATAATAATTCCAATCCCAAAGAAAGCAGGTGTTAACAGGTGTGAAAATTACCGAACTATCAGTTTAATAAGTCACGGCTGCAAAATACTAACGCGAATTCTTTACAAACGAATGAAAAAACTAGTAGAAGCCGACCTAGGGGAAGATCAGATTGGATTCCGTAGAAGTATTGGAACACTTGAGTCAATACTGACCCTACGACTTAGTAGCTGGATTAAGGAAAGGCAAACTAACGTTTCTAGCATTTGTAGACTTAGACAAAGCTTTTGAAAATGTTGACTGGAATACACTCTTTCAAATTCTGAAGGTGGCAGGGGTAAAATACAGGGAGCGAAAGGCTATTTACAATTTGTACCGAAACCAAACGGCAGTTATAAGAGTTGAGGGGTATGAAAGGGAAGCAGTGGTTGGGAAGGGAGTGAGACAGTGTTGTAGCATCTCCCCGATGTTATTCAATCTGTATATTGAGCAAGCAGTGAACGAAACAAAAGAAAAATTCGGAGTAGGTATTAAAATCCATGGAGAAGAAATTAAAGCTTTGAGGTTCGCTGATGACATTGTAATTCTGTCAGGGACAGCAAAGGACTTGGAAGAGCAGTTTAACGGAGTGGACAGTGTCTTGAAAGGAGGATATAAGATGAACATCAACAAAAGCAAAATGAGGATAATGGAATGTAGTCGAATTAAGTCAGGTGATGCTGAGGGTATTAGATTAGGAAATGAGACACTTAAAGTAGTAAAGGAGTTTTGCTATTTGGGGAGCAAAATAACTGATGATGGTCGAAGTAGAGAGGATATAAAATGTAGACTGGCAATGGCAAGGAAAGCGTTTCTGAAGAAGAGAAATTTGTTAACATCGAGTATAGATTTAAGTGTCAGGAAGTCGTTTCTGAAAGTATTTGTATGGAGTATAGCCATGTATGGAAGTGAAACATGGACGATAAATAGTTTGGACAAGAAGAGAATAGAAGCTTTCGAAATGTGGTGCTACAGAAGAATGCTGAAGATTAGATGGGTAGATCACATAACTAATGAGGAGGTACTGAATAGGATTGGGGAGAAGAGAAGTTTGTGACAAATTGACTAGAAGAAGGGATCTGTTGGTAGGACATGTTCTGAGGCATCAAGGGATCACCAATTTAGTATTGGAGGGCAGCGTAGAGGGTAAAAATCGTAGAGGGAGACTAAGAGATGAATACACCAAGCAGATTCAGAAGGATGTAGGTTGCAGTAGGTACTGGGAGATGAAGAAGCTTGCACAGGATAGAGTAGAATGGAGAGCTGCATCAAACCAGTCTCAGGTCTGAAGAGCGCAACAACAACAACAATAGAGCTACACCAAGTTTAAGACTTGTGACATAAATAGCAACTGATATAAGTTTTAGCAAAGGTATGGTTCAGAGGTAACAATCTTCCAATAGTTCCACTAAATAAATTCTATTAAGCAAAGTTTTCATTCTAGCGAGCAGAAACTTTCTACGTGCTTTCAAACTGCTTCCCGCATACCAGCAAAAATTAAGAAGTTTCTGAAGTAATTGGTAACTATATTATTAAAGATTATGTACCCGAGATAGCGGTCGTTTGTAGACTGCCGCCGTATGCAAATAGACAGAGACAACAGATGTTTTCTCGGCAGTCCGCACCGGCCCCTTATAAATACAGCTCCTGAAGCAGTAGAAAGGTTCACTTCGCTCTCAGACACTGTGAGGTCCACGCCAGTTAAACGTCTGGTCGCGCTCTGCCTCGGATGACGTCAGAGCCGAGCTGTGACAAGCGCGTATTTGGCAGTGAACACGGATAGTGAACTCGCGATGACTGTACACCGTCCTGGATCGTTTAGAATTCGGTAAAATAACTGTTAGTGTGCCGTCCGTGTGAAATTCAGTTCCGCGTGGCAAGTGGTGAATTTATTTCCACTTTTATGGCGAGCATTAATTTTTGAACATTTATTGCGAACTTTCAATTGAGTGAAGTTAGTCAGGGCGAAAAACAATCTGGTAGTTACCGTAGAGGTCGCCTCTGAACTGCTAAAGGCGCTGTTAGGTTAGAACGACTTGTTTTCAATTGAAGATAACGCAATTTTAAGTGTTGTTTGTGAGAAACTTTAATTAAATTAAATCTTGATTGGAACTTTAAACTTTTACTGATGTCATAGTCCTGATCCCGCAAAGAAATTGGAAATAGACACTTTTCCTTCAGTGGGCTGGACCGGAATGTGGCCGTGCAGACTGGAAACTAAGGTCAGTATGTTACCCTTCGCTTTCTGGCTGACCACCAAATTAGTTACCAGGCTCACGTGATTAAAGACGGCATCAAAACTTTAAACCAGAAATCAGTAACTTACTCGCCGCCCCACAAACTCGTCTCTGAAGTTTTTTTCGATGTCTACGAAACCTGTGCGGAAAGTAAGGTCCAGTCGGTTGCGAAGAGGAAACCACAGCGAAAATAAAAAATGTTTTAATTGCAGCACTTAGCTACACCTTTCAACTACTACTCTACATTGTCACACCCCTGACTCAGACATTTGCTACAGCGTTTTACCAACTTTCCAATACACTCGTCACAGAAGGCAGCCGCCTGTGCTTTCCGCCAATTCTCTATGCTGACCTACAGCTCATTGTCTGTGCCAAAATGTAGTCTTCATAGCCAGAGATTCATGTGAACAGAGATGAAACTCAGGGGGAGACAATTACGGGCTGTAATGTGAGTGGTCAAATACTCCCCATCGAAAATGCTGCAGGAATATTTTCATTGCCCCTGCAGAGTGCGGCCGAGAACTTTCATGAAGAAGGAAACGCATGACAGTTACGTTATGTGGGCTGCATGACATCGGGTGAAATATGTCGCCGGGCCCTTGTACTTGGCGCGTTACACTATTTACCTAGGCATCTTTATGAGCTCACTGTGCACTCTGAACTGAAAAGAGCGACGTGATGCGATCGCCGACCTTACTTGAGACACTGCTCAACACATCTGTGCAAGGCTTCATCGGATTTTCACTGTGGTTTTCATTTCACACCTGACCGGACCTCACTTTCCGTATGTCCCGCACTACCTGATGATTTCAAACACTGGAACATTAGAACTGGTCGTGTTAGAGCCTTATGTGCTATTCTCTTCGTAGACGCATTGCACTTCTCCAGAACCCATTCCAACAAAGATAGGTCTTCCATACACTTTCACCAACACTGACTTTACGTGATATTCCAATTTCATATCGCCTCAGAATTATTCTACAAATATATTACACGACCTGAAGTGATCGAAAAGTTCACTACTAATTTTGTAATCGGGCAGCATCAGGTTCTTCCTGTTAGTTGCTGGAACTATGTTGAATTTATCCACATTTAGAGCTAACGTCCATTGAGATAAGTGGAAATTTCCTCTTGATCTTCCAATGACGATACTTTTATATACACAACAGCGTCAACAGTGAACTACGTTATAGTGCTCCTGACTCTGTATGACAAATAGTTTGTGCATGTTGAGAATATTAGAAGTCTTATTTATGATGCCAGAAACTTCTAAACGTAGCAACTTCCTCTGGAAGTGATTTTAATACCACTTTATTTAAATCGTTGCGCTCCTTGCGTAAAAACGCTGTTTCGAATTACTGCGACGTGTTCACTGGCGTATTCTTACTGTCTTGCAAACTGACTGCAGCAACTCAGGTAACGAAAATTTTTTCGCCACCCTGATTCAAACCGTCTAACATCTTGTTTTAGTAGGCGTTTATTACCATGATACCTTGAAACCTTTATAAAAATTTATTTCACTTTGGTTTACTGAACCATACCACGAACAACTTCTATAATTTGTAAAATATCGTTGAAGTTTTGCAGCTTAATTTTTCATTTTAATTTCAGAACTCATTTGAAAACGTTATTAGTTGCCCGGTACAGACACAGCAAATTAAGAAATATATATGGAGTGAGCAGTCAGATACATAAAACAGGATTTTTGTGGTCAGTATACGAGTATGTCACCTCGCAGGTCACGTGCTTCGTGGTATGTACCTACGAAAAGTGACTTATTTCTTTAATGTAATTCGATTATCTTGCATGTCAGCAGTAATTTTCCACCATTGCTGTTACTAATAAAAAAACTTGTAAAAATCAGATAAATATATGTAATATGAAAATTTCGTACTTTGCACAAATGTCAACAAACAGAATTATACGTAAGTATAAGTATTCATGTTTAATTTTGACGAGATAAGCAGAAAATTACTCTCCATCCATTCATACTTCATAACG
Source organism: Schistocerca serialis cubense (assembly GCF_023864345.2). Lineage (NCBI taxonomy): Eukaryota > Metazoa > Arthropoda > Insecta > Orthoptera > Acrididae > Schistocerca > Schistocerca serialis. Next base: position 1,102,856,317 of record NC_064639.1, read on the forward strand.
GACTATTAGGTCTACGCATACATGAGAATTTCCAGATACATTCCACCTAGTGACTATCGCCAAACAAAGCATCCAAAAGTGTTAATGATGTGCAGCCTCATCATCTTAATAAAATCTATGTGTTTAGGTGAACTGTGAGTTGTGGTTATGTTAGTAAATGGTTCAACAAATTGTGTAGACGACAAAAGCGTTCATATAGCAAAGATGATTGTGTATTAAAGGGGGGAAGCTGATTTTCATTTTAATCGGTTGTTGTTGTTGTGATCTTCAGTCCAGACAGTGGTTTGATGCAGTTCTCCATGCTACTCTATCCTGTGCAAGCTTCTTCATCTCCCAGTACCTACTGCGACCTACATCCTTCTGAATCTGCCTAGTGTATTCATCTCTTGGTCCCGCTCTATGATTTTTACCGTCCACGCTGCCCTCCAATACTAAATTGATGATCCCTTGATGCCTCAGAACATGTCCTACCAATCGATCCCTTCTTCTAGTCAAGTTGTGCCACAAATTTCTCGTCTCCCCAATTCTATTAAATACCTCCTCATTATTTATGTGAGCTACAGCCCCCCCCCCCTCCATAAACCATGGACCATGCCGTTGGTGGGGAGGCTTGCGTGCCTCAGCGATACAGATAGCCGTACCGTAGGTGCAACCACAACGGAGGGGTATCTGTTGAGAGGCCAGAAAAACGTGTGGTTCCTGAAGAGGGGCAGCAGCCTTTTCAGTAGTTGTAGGGCCAACAGTCTGGATGATTGACTGATTTGTCCTTGTAATACTAACCAAAACGGCCTTGCTGTGCTGGTACTGCGAACGGCTGAAAGCAAGGGGAAACTACAGCCGTAATTCTTCCCGAGGGCATGCAGCTTTACTGGCTGGTTAAATGATGATGGTGTCCTCTTGAGTAAAATATTCCGGAGGAAAACTAGTCCCCCATTCGGATCTCTGGGCGGGGACTACTCGAGAGGACGTCGTTATCAGGAGAAAGAAAACCGGAGTTCTACGGATCGGAGCGTGGAATTTCAGATCCCTTAATCGGGCAGGTAGGTAAGAAAATTTAAAAAGGGAACTGGATAGGTTAAAGTTAGATATAGTGGGAATTAGTGAAGTTCGATGGCAGGAGGAACAAGACTTTTGGTCAGACGAATACAGGGTTGTAACTACAAAATCAAATAGGGGTAATGCAGGAGTAGGTTTAATAATGAATAAAAAGGTAGGAATGCGGGTAAACTATTACAAAGAGCATAGTGAACGCATTATTGTAGCCAAGATAGACACGAAGCAAACGCCTACTACAGTAGTACAAGTTTATATGCCAACTAGCTCTGCAGATGACGAAGAAATTGAAGAAATGTATGGTGAGATAAAAGAAATTATTCAGATAGTGAAGGGAGACGAAAATTTAGTAGTCATGCGTGACTGGAATTCGGTAGTAGGAAAAGGGAGAGAAGGAAGCGTAGTAGGTGAATAATGATTGGGGCTAACAAATGAAAGAGGAAGCCGCCTGTTAGAATTTTGCACAAAGCACAACTTAATCATAGCTAACACTTGGTTCAAGAACCATGAAAGAACGTTGTATACATGGAAGAAGCCTGGAGATACTGACAGGTTTCAGATACACTATATAATGGTAAGACAGAGATTTAGGAACCGGTTTTTAAATTGTAAGACATTTCCAGGGGCAGATGTGGACTCTGACCACAATCTATTGGTTATGAACTGTAGATTAAAACTGAAGAAACTGCAAAAAGGTGGGAATCTAAGGAGATGGGACCTGGAAAACTGACTAAACCAGAGGTTGTACAGAGTTTAAGGGAGAGCATAAGGGAACAATTGACAGGAATGGGGAAAGAAATACAGTAGAAGAAGAGTGGGTAGCTTTGAGGGATGAAGTAGTGAAGGCAGCAGAGGATAAAGTAGGTTAGAAGTCGAGGGTTACTAGAAATCCTTGGGTACAGAAGAAATATTGAACTTAATTGTTGAAAGGAGAAAATATAAAAATGCAGTAAATGAAGCAGGCAAAAAGGAATACAAATGTCTCAAAAATGAGATTGACAGGGTGTGCAAAATGGCTAAGCAGGGATGGCTAGAGGACAAATGTAAGGATGTAGAGGCTTATCTCAGCAGGGGTAAGATAGATACTGCCTACAGGAAAATTAAAGAGACCTTTGGAGAAAAGAGAACAACTTGTATGAATATCAAGAGCCCAGATGGAAACCCAGTTCTAAGCAAAGAAGGGAAAGTAGAAAGGTGGAAGGAGTATATAGAGGGTCTATACAAGGGCGATGTACTTGAGGACAATATTATGGAAACGGAAGAGGATATAGATGAAGATGCAATGGGAGATGCGATACTGCGTGAAGAGTTTGACAGAGCACTGAAAGACCTGAGTCGAATCAAGGTTCAAATGGCTCTGAGCACTATGCGACTTAACTTCTGGGGTCTTTAGTGGCCTAGAACGTAGAACGAATTAAACCTAACTAACCTAAGGACATCATACACATCCATGCCCGAGGCAAAATTCGAACCTGCGACCGTAGCGGTCGCTCGGTTCCAGACTGTAGCGCCTAGAACCGCACGGCACCTCGGGCCGGCTCGAAATAAGGCCCCGGCAGTAGACAGCATTCCATTAGAACTGCTGACAGCCTTGGGAGAGCCATCCCTCGCAAAATTCTACCATCTGGTGAGCAAAATGTATGAGACAGGCGAAATACCCTCAGACTTGAAGAAGAATATAATAATTCCAATCCCAAAGAAAGCAGGTGTTGACAGATGTGAAAATTACCGAACTCTCAGTTAAACAAGTCACGGGTGCATAATACTAACACCAATTCTTTACAGACGAATGGAAAAACTGGTAGAAGCCGACCTCGGGGAAGATCAGTTTGGATTCCGTAGAAATATTGGAACACGTGAGGCAATACTGACCCTACGACTTATCCTAGAAGCTAGATTAAGGAAAGGCAAACCTATGTTTCTAGCATATGTAGACTTAGAGAAAGCTTTTGACAGTGTTGACTGGGATACACTCTTTCAAATTCTTAAGGTGGCTGGGGTGAAATACAGGGAGCTAAAGGCTATTTACAGTTTGTACAGAAACCAGATGGCCGCTATAAGAGTCGAGGAACAGTAAAGGGAAGCAGTGGTTGGGAAGGGAGTGAGACAAGGTTGTAGCCTCTCCCCGATGTTATTCAATCTGTATATTGAACAAGCAGTGAAGAAAACAAAAGAAAAATTTGGAGTAGGTATTAAAATCCATTGAGAAGAAATAAAAACTTTGAGGTTCGCCGATGGCATTGTAAATCTGTCAGAGACAGCAAAGGACTTGGAAGAGCAGTTGAACGGAATGGACAGTGTCTTGAAAGGAGTATATAAGATGAACATCAACAAAAGCAAAACGAGGATAATGGAATGTAGTCTAATTAAGTCGGGTAATGCTCAGGGAATTAGATTAGGAAATGAGACACTTAAAGTAGTAAAGAAGTTTTGCTATTTGGTGAGCAAAATAACTGATGATGGTCGACGTAGAGAGGATATAAAATGTAGACTGGCAATGGCAAGGAAGGAGTTTCTGAAGAAGAGAAATTTGTTAACATCGAGTATAGATTTAAGTGTCAGGAAGTCGTTTCTGAAAGTATTTGTATGGAGTATAGCCATGCATGGAAGTGAAACATGGACGATAAATAGTTTGGACAAAAAGAGAATAGAAGCTTTTGAAATGTGGTGCTGCAGAAGAATGCTGAAGATTAGATGGGTAGATCACATAACTAATGAGGAGGTATTGAATAGGATTGGGGAGATGAGAAGTTTGTGGCACAACTTGGCTAGAAGAAGGGATCTGTTGGTAGGACATGTTCTGAGGCATCAACGGATTACCAATTTAGTATTGGAGGGCAGCGTGGAGGGTAAAAATCGTAGAGGGAGACCAAGAGATGAATACACTAAGCAGATTCAGAAGGATGTAGGTTGCAGTAGTTAATGGGAGATGAAGAAGCTTGCACAGGATAGAGTAACATGGAGAGCTGCATCAAACCAGTCTCAGGACTGAAGACCACAACAACAACAACCCATCTAATCTTCAGCATTCTTTTGTAGCACCACGTTTCGAATGCTTCTATTCGCTTCTTGTCTAAACTATTTATCGTTCATGTTTCACTTCCATACATGGCTGCACTCCATACAAATACTTTCAGAAAAGACTTCCTGACTCCTAAATCTATACTCGATGTTAACAAATTTCCCTTCTTCAGAAACGCTTTCCTTGCCATTGCCAGTCTACATTTTATATCCTCTCTAATTCGACCGTGATCAGTTATTTACTCCCCAAATAGCAGAACTCATCTACTACTTAAAGTGTCTCATAACCTAATCTAGTTGCCTCAGCATCACCCTATTTAATTCGACTACATTTCATCATCCTCGTTTTGATTTTGCTGATGTTCATCTTATATCCTAGTTTCAAGACACTGTCCATTCCGTTCTACTGCTCTTCCAGGTACTCTGCTGTCTCTGAGAGAATTACAGTGTCTTCGGCAAACCTCAAAGTTTTTATTTCTTCTCCATGGATTTTAATTCCTACTCCGAATTTTTCATTTGTCTCCTTTACTGCTTGCTCAATAAAGAGATTGAATAACATCGGGGAGAGGCTGCAACCCTGTCTCACTTCCTCCCCAACCACTGCTTCCCTTTCATGCCCCTCGACTCTTATAACTGCCACCTGGTTTCTGTACAAATTGTAAATAACCTTTCGCTCCCTGTATTTTACCCCTGCCACCTTCAGAATTTGAAAGAGAGTATTCCAGTCAACATTATCGAAAGCTTTCTCTAAGTCTACAAATGCTAGAAACGTAGGTTTGCCTTTTCTTAATCTATCTTCTAAGATACGTCGTAGGTTCATTATTGCCTCACGTGTTCCAAAATTTCTACGGAATCCAAACTGATCTTCCCGGAGGTCGGATTCTAGCAGTTTTTTCATTCGTCTGTAAATTATTCGTGTTAGTATTTGCATCCGTGACCTATTGAACTCATAGTTCGGTAATTTTCACATCTGTCAACACCTGATTTTTGTGGGATTGGAATTACTATATTCTTCTTGAAGTCTGAGGGTATTTCACCTGTCTCACACATATTGCTCACCAGATGGTAGAGTTTTGCGAGGTCTGGCTCTCCGAAGGCTATCAGTAGTTCTAATGGAATGTTGTCTACTCCTGGGGCCTTTTTTTGACTTAGGTTTTTCAGTGCTCTGTGAAACTCTTCACGCAGTATCATATCTCCCATTTCATCTTCATCTAAGCCGTCTCTTCCGTTTCCATAATATTGCCCTCAAGTACATCGCCCTTGTATAGACCCTCTATATACTCCTTTCATCTTTCTGCTTTCACTTCCTTGGTTTTCCATCTGAGCTCTTGATATTCATAGAAGTGGTTGTCTTTTCCCCAAAGGTCTCTTTAATTTTCCTGTAGGCAGTATCTATATTACCACTAGTGATATATGCCTCTACAGCCTTAAATTTGTGCTCTAGCCATTCATGCTTAGGAATTTTGCATGTTGTGCCGATCTGATTTTTGAGACGTTTGTATTGCTTTTCGCCTCCTACATTTTGTGTATTCTTATATTTTCTCCTTTCATCAATCAAATTCAATATCTCTTCTGTTACCCAAGGATTTCTACTAGCCTTCGTCTCTTTACCTACTTGATCCTATTCTGCCTTCACTATCCGTTCATCTTCTACTGTATTTCTTTCTCCTGCTCTTGTCAAATGTTCTATAACGAGCTCTCTGAAACTGTCTACAACCCCTGGTTCTTTCGGTTTATCCAGGTCCCATCTCCTTAAATTCCCACCTTTTTGCAGTTTCTTCAGTTTTAATCTACAGTTCATAACCAATAGATTGTGGTCAGAGTACACATCTGCCCCTGGAAATGTCTTACAATTTAAAACCCGGTTCCTAAATCTCTGTTTTACCATTATATAATGTATCTGAAACCTGTCAATATCTCCAGGCTTCTTCCATGTACACAACGGTCTTTCATGATTCTTGAACCAAGTTTTAGCTATGATTAAGTTGTGCTTTGTGCAAAATTCTAACAGGTGGCTTCCTCTTTCATTTGTTAGCCCCAATCATTATTCACCTACTACGCTTCCTTCTCTCCCTTTTCCTACTAGCGAATTCTAGTCACGCATGACTACTAAATTTTCGTCTCCCTTCACTATCTGAATAATTTCTTTTATCTCAACATACATTTCTTCAATTTCTTCGTCATCTGCAGAGCTAGTTGGCATATAAACTTGTACTACTGTAGTAGGCGTTTGCTTCGTGTCTATCTTGGTTACAATAATGCGTACACTATGCTGTTTGTAGTAGCTTACCCGCACTCCTACTTTTTTATTCATTATTAAACCTACTCCTGCATTACTCTTCTTATATTTTGTATTTATAACCCTGTATTCACCTGACCAGAGGTCGTGTTCCTCCTGTCACCGAACTTCACTAATTCCCACTATATCTAACTTTAACCTATCCAGTTCCCTTTTTAAATTTTTTAACCTACTTACCCCTTCAAGGGATCTGACATTCCGCGCTCCGATCCGTGGAACGCCAGTTTTCTTTCTCCTGATAACGATGTCCTCCTGAGTAGTTCCCACCCGGAGATCCGAATGGGGAACTATTTTACCTCCGGAATATTTTACTCAAGAGGACGCCATCATCATTTAACCAGCCAGTAAAGCTTCATGCCTTCGGGAAAAAATTACAGCTGTAGTTTCTCTTTGCTTTCAGCCGTTCGCAGTACCAGCACAGAAAGGCCGTTTTGGTTAGTGTTACAAGGCCAGATCAGTCAATCATCCAGACTGTTGTCCCTGCAACTACTGAAAAGGCTGCTACCCCTCTTCAGGAACCACACGTTTGTCTGGCCTCTCAACAGATACCCCTCCGTTGTGGTTGCACCTACGGAACAGCTATCTGTATCGCTGAGGCACACAAGCCGCTTCACCAATCGGCATAAAGCGATAAAGTAATTTAAAAGACCCTAATGGAAGAACTAAGGTATATTAAGTAAATGAAGGCCGCGATAAGAAGTGCTAGCTAGGCGAGACGACTTTGAAGTGAGCCGTCATGAGAAATAGAAGTTCTTAACCTGTCCACCGACTCAAAAGAAACAAGGCAACAATGGTACGTGGAACTGGTTTCATGATAGCATCTGCCGAGGAAAAGAGAAGAAATGTACAATGGAAATATGCTCCAGGTTTGACGAGAGATTATTAATCTCTGAAGTAAACCATCTACATCTATATCTACATCTACATGGATACTCAGCAGATCACATTTAAGTGCCTGGCAGAGGGTTCATCGAACCACTTCACAATTCTCTATTATTCCAATCTCGTATAGCACGTGGAAAGAATGAACACCTATATCTTTCCGTACGAGCTCTGATTTCCTTTATTTTACCGTAGTGATCGTTCCTCCCTATGTAATACCTAGATATTTAGTTGAATTTACGGCTTTTAGATTAGACTGATTTATCGTGTAATAGAAGTTTAACGAGTTCCTTTTAGCTCTCATGTGGATGACCTCACACTTTTCGTTATTTAGAGTCAACTGCCACTTTTCGCACCATCGGATATTTTTTCTAAATCGTTTAGCAGTTTGTTTTGATCTTCTGATGACTTTATTAGTCGATAAACGACTGCGTAATCTGCAAACAACCGAAGACAGCTGCTCAGATTGTCCCCCAAATCGTTTATATAGATAAGGAAAAGCAAAGGGCCTATAACACTACGTTGGGGAACCACGTATTATTTATCCCGCGGGAGAGATCTGTAAGCGTTACCTCACTGAATTACCTGCTCACAAAGGTTGGGTGAAGTGCGGATTTAACCTCTAGCAGTTGTAGTACAAAGTGGTCATAATTAAATCTTCGTTACTTGAGGGGGTTCCCATGGCAGATGAGTGATCGAAGGACAGTGAAACATTTGTAACGACATTCGGAAGAGAAACAACAAATGAATCATTATTGGTTAAAAACAGTCTTGGTTGCAATTTTAGTTTTTTTTGTTTTTCAACGACGCGTTTCGCCTTATTTAGGCATCTTCAGGTTATCTTTTCTAGATGGACGCTAGAGGCACCAAGATCTGCATAACGGGTTCCCGTTCACAGGAGCGAGTAACAGAGTAAGATGGGGGCTCAGGTAGTAAGCCCAGAAAAGATAACCTGAAGATGCCTAAATAAGGCGAAACGCGTCGTTGAAAAATAAAAAAAAAACTAAAATTGCAACCAAGACTGTTTTTAACCAATACTGTTAAGCACTGGTTTGCTGTATGCCACATATTGACTGGAAGAATTTCTAAATGCATCATTGAAAGAAACGCATTTTAATTTCCACATGGAAACTGCGCACCAGCTTACGTTGCAGCTCACAAACGTGCTCAGTGAGACAACTATGTGAATCCACATCACCCTCGAACCGCAGCAGAGATTGCCTTACTGCTGTCTGAAACAGCGACGGCCCACGGAATGTTCAGATTTCGCGACACAGCTCGTGCACTGCTTGAAGATTGCACACTGCGTCCAGCATTCTCAGCCATGGCAACAGTGACTTCTTCAACAATTTGTGGTGCAATTGGCCGTCGAGCTCTCCCTGGAGCAATTGCCAACTCACCATTTAATACGAACTTCCGAATCATGTTCTTAATCCCCGGTGCGGACTGAGAATCTCTCCTCATTTCTTTAACGTGTCGATACTGGCGAAGAGCAGCAGCGCTATTGCTGCCGTTTTGATAAAAAAAAAAAAACTTTAGGAGTAAAGCTCTGCTCGCATTGTCCAAGCCAATGATAACTGTCTACAACTGTAATGCACACTAATGCTTGTTTCAACCCTAAGCCGTTGTACCAGTACTGGAGTCGAGCGGCATGTCATGATACTAAAACTACACAATGCAAATCCTGCAGCGCATAGTCTGAGCGTCATTCCTATAAATTTGGGTGTCCTTACGGTAAGTAGTTTTTCGTCTGCGCTGGCTCATGTAGCGAAAGTTTAATTACACTCCTGGAAATGGAAAAAAGAACACATTGACACCGGTGTGTCAGACCCACCATACTTGCTCCGGACACTGCGAGAGGGCTGTACAAGCAATGATCACACGCACGGCACAGCGGACACACCAGGAACCGCGGTGTTGGCCGTCGAATGGCGCTAGCTGCGCAGCATTTGTGCACCGCCGCCGTCAGTGTCAGCCAGTTTGCCGTGGCATACGGAGCTCCATCGCAGTCTTTAACACTGGTAGCATGCCGCGACAGCGTGGACGTGAACCGTATGTGCAGTTGACGGACTTTGAGCGAGGGCGTATAGTGGGCATGCGGGAAGCCGGGTGGACGTACCGCCGAATTGCTCAACACGTGGGGCGTGAGGTCTCCACAGTACATCGATGTTGTCGCCAGTGGTCGGCGGAAGGTGCACGTGCCCGTCGACCTGGGACCGGGCCGCAGCGACGCACGGATGCACGCCAAGACCGTAGGATCCTACGCAATGCCGTAGGGGACCGCACCGCCACTTCCCAGCAAATTAGGGACACTGTTGCTCCTGGCGTATCGGCGAGGACCATTCGCAACCGTCTCCATGAAGCTGGGCTACGGTCCCGCACACCGTTAGGCCGTCTTCCGCTCACGCCCCAACATCGTGCAGCCCGCCTCCAGTGGTGTCGCGACAGGCGTGAATGGAGGGACGAATGGAGACGTGTCGTCTTCAGCGATGAGAGTCGCTTCTGCCTTGGTGCCAATGATGGTCGTATGCGTGTTTGGCGCCGTGCAGGTGAGCGCCACAATCAGGACTGCATACGACCGAGGCACACAGTCCAACACCCGGCATCATGGTGTGGGGAGCAATCTCCTACACTGGCCGTACACCACTGGTGATCGTCGAGGGGACACTGAATAGTGCACGGTACATCCAAACCGTCATCGAACCCATCGTTCTACCATTCCTAGACCGGCAAGGGAACTTGCTGTTCCAACAGGACAATGCACGTCCGCATGTATCCCGTGCCACCCAACGTGCTCTAGAAGGTGTAAGTCAACTACCCTGGCCAGCAAGATCTCCGGATCTGTCCCCCATTGAGCATGTTTGGGACTGGATGAAGCGTCGTCTCACGCGGTCTGCACGTCCAGCACGAACGCTGGTCCAACTGAGGCGCCAGGTGGAAATGGCATGGCAAGCCGTTCCACAGGACTACATCCAGCATCTCTACGATCGTCTCCATGGGAGAATAGCAGCCTGCATTGCTGCGAAAGGTGGATATACACTGTACTAGTGCCGACATTGTGCATGCTCTGTTGCCTGTGTCTATGTGCCTGTGGTTCTGTCAGTGTGATCATGTGATGTATCTGACCCCAGGAATGTGTCAATAAAGTTTCCCCTTCCTGGGACAATGAATTCACGGTGTTCTTATTTCAATTTCCAGGAGTGTATAACCACATTGTAGAAGGACCATAGTAAAGTACTGTTTGTTTTCTGCAACAAGACCTCTCCTTGGCTATGTTCACGTGTTTAGTGGCGCAATAAAAGTGTTCGTGACAATATACTGCACGCATTTGTGGTGCATTTCGTAGAAGTTTCTACTATTGTGACTATCAAAAATGAAGGTATACAGCAGGAATAATTTAGACGAATTTTCTCAGATATGTGGATGAAGTACTGCACTACACTGGACCAAGGGAGAAGTAATTATGATGCACGCTCTTTCAAAAAGACTCGTTTGATTTCGCTACACTGTATCAGACATGATTTAGGGCAGAAATTAGGATTGAATTTTGGTTACGCAAACAAAAGTAAAAGTTTACCTGAGCGTCGGTTGTAAGTTTCTGGTTTATGTCGGTGCAGGGAGGGGTATCCTTAGCGCTTGCTCCAGATCTCTCATTTCATCATTGGCCTTCAAGGTCCCATGATCTCAGATATAACGTTACGAGTACGTGGACGACTTATTCGTCCTCTTAGGCCTGATATTGGGACAGAGATGAATTTGTTGCACTGCTGAACACTAGCGAGCCCAGGGCACAGGGGGCGCCGCAGTAGGTCCGGGTTCCGGCTAGGTAACTGGTATGAGTGACACCAGGTACAAAGATTAACAGCGTCGCCGGAAATAAGGAAAATCCCAGTACGGCCAACTTTGGCTGTCGCTCGCGTGGCCTTTGTGCAGAAGGCAATGCTCCAAGACATGGCGGAGTGACAGACAAGCTGGAAGATTGCGTCTGACAGCTCTTTGAGAGTCTATATTAATTCACATTACTAAAGCAAATTGGCAATCTCACATAAATGAGATACATGCAATGACACAACAGTATTTCAATATCTCTAAAATTACAGAAGTTAATATTTCACAGTGAATAAACATTTATACAATGGACCTTTGAATTAACAACTTTTAATCGCTTCACGCGATTTCAGCAAAGGATATCTCAGATGATAGCACTGCACTATAGCTATCATCCTTGAAAGCTATGTATCTGCATCTATTTAATTTATTGATTTATCTTTTATAACTTTTTCATCAAGCAGATGTCTGTCAGTGCATCATATTCTCCACACTTACACAGCAAATGAACACGGCATCAATACCTCATAGTGTCATACTTTTGTACTTATTTAATGAACAGTTTACTAATGTCGACAGCAAGTGCTATTAAAAATCATGGCAAATTAAAAGTGGTCAGTCGAATGTGTAGAGATTGTAAAAAGGTTGTGTCAAGCAGGCATAAACAGTCATTTAAAAAATATTTAGCAGTAATCTATAGCAATATAACCTGAGCACACTTGTGCAAGAATATTTCTTTTATTTATGACTCAACTAATACTTATTTTTATTGTAAATGTAACCGAATGTTTATAACATTGCTTTTATTTATATAATGTTGTAATATATTAGTTTACTGTGGGTAAGTGGTCATGGTGACTCAAATCTCGTTTGTAGCACGTAAGAACAATGTATTTTTGGTGAGGATGACCTTCACCCAATGGAAAAGCAGACAGTAGTGGAATGCTACCGGAGCCAAGTGGAGATTGGGACTTTTGGAGTGAAGAGCTCAAGGAAGCGATTTTGAAAACTTTATGTCGCCTTCTTGGAGAAGGCAGATCAGCCTGAAGTAATGTGTGTGTTTCAGTATTGTAAGTGATTGATTGTTCACTTCTGAAGGGACTTATATTCCGAGAGGTTTGAATATATTCCAGAACAGGACTCTAACTATTGCCACTTAATATATGGAACTAAGAATAGACAGACTGTGAGCTACTACTCTTTGTGACATGTGATAATTTGTGAACATCATGTTGAACTTTGAACTATTTTGAGCTCGTGAATGTTGAATGTATTGTGATCACGAAATGGACTTAGTTTTTGTGAGTCTTTGATGACCATTTAGTTTGGGGATTTTGCTCCCTTTCTTGTAACAGCTCAAATGGCTCTGAGCACTATGGGATTCGACATCTGATGTCATCAGTCCCCTTCTTGTAATGCTCTCAATGTAACTTTATTGCATTTGACAAGAGGTTTTTCTGTCCGTATTTTAACTATATATTGTAGGACCACTTTCTGTTTATTTGAGATGTCTTTTCTTGAATAAACAACATTCAATATGATTCTCTGTCATCTACAGCAATTACGGAAGTTGGACTAGAACCATATTTATTGAGTTACTCATTTATCTTTTATTATATATTTTTGTATATTGTATTAATTCGCAGTTATAGCCAATGCACAGACCGTTTGACTGCAGGCTCACAGTTACAGGCTATATTTGCAGTGAATTAACTACAGCTCGACCCTAAGACTACATCGAAGTAATCCTTTTAAATAGAGCCTTGCATAGCCATAGTAGCCACGGGTAAGGACGGAACTGGTTTGCTCGAAAGGGATGCTGTCTGGAAGAGCCAATACACTTGCAATAACCATTAGGTACAGTCACACACAGTACGTGATTTCCTTTCATGGAGATCTGTGGAAGACTTTTGATGTGGTCTCTCCTTTCAAAAACTTTGGTTCATGTGATGCTGCGTAGATATGGCAGTGAATGCAGTCACACCAGACATGCTCGTAACAGTATGGGACATTTTTGTCGTGTGAATAATAGATTTGATCATAAAAGTAGTTGTAAAAAGTACCCCATCGCTGTAGGCGCACGCACCTGAATGATATATAATTGTAAATTAGGTAAACAAAACTTGTAGTGCTATGTGTAAGTTAAACTTCAGTCCACGCTCATATGTCCCCTTATGTGAAGATGTAGCCATGTGGAATCAAATGAATCTCAAGTAATAAGTGATTCTCTTGTTATAGCATGAGTTATTGTTTTCTCAATCATTATCTTTAAGTGATGTAAATGTGTAAATAATTGGAAAGGCAGTTAACGAGACAGTGCAAGGTTCACAGGAGAACTTCTGTAAAGTTTGGAAGGTAGGAGACGAGGTACTGGCAGGAGTAAAGCTGTGAGGACGGGGCGTGAATCGTGCTTGGTTAGCTCAGTTGATAGAGCACTTGCCCGCGAAAGGCAAAGGTCCCGAGTTCGAGTCTCGATCCGGCACACAGTTTTAATCTGGCAGGAAGTTTCATATCAGCGCACACTCCGCTGCAGAGTGGAAAACTCATTCTGGAAACATCCCCCAGGCTGTGGCTAAGTCATGTCTCCGCAATATCCTTTCTTTCAGGAGTGCTAGTTCTGCAAGGTTCGCAGGAGAGCTTCTGTAAAGTTTGGCAGGTAGGAGACGAGGTACTGGCAGAAGTAAAACTGTGAGGACGGGACGTGTGTCGTGCTTGGATAACTCAATTGGTAGAGCACTTGCCCGTGAAAGACAAAGGTGAAAATTTCATTCTGTAAACATTCATAATTAAATAATAAATTTCAACTAATTTTTATTGTATAAGATCAATCTACACATTAATTGTAATCAAATTATTTGCACCTTGACTGTAAATATTTTCGAGACGAATAAAAATATCAAATTCAGAACAAGAATCTTTAAACAGGCGCTAACACAGACTTTCACAACCCAGCGGACCCAGTCACCAGAACAGGATCACCCAACAGGACATACAGGCACGGGCAGAAGGGCAGTATCGATCAAATAGTTACAACAGACTATAAATTAAGATTAGATTTCGGATATTGACAGACAAAAATATTCTTTTTTCATGGAACCAGAAAAGTGTAACTCCTTAAAGTCTTAAACCGTGGCACAGCAGAAAAATCACGTAAATATTAGAATATTGAAGCTACTGTGCTTGGACTGACGTAAACCGCAGCAAATAATGTAAATATTGAAATTTTTAAAACTTAACCTCTTTAAGAAAATTCCATAAAGTTCGAAGAGGGCTCTAGTGTGAGTTGTACTCGTAATAATAAATGCATTACCAATGATTAAAATTGAGCTAACTTATGCATATATCTCTCTGAGGTTTAATAGCTGTAACGAATTCAGAATGGCAACTGTAAAGTAAAAGTCATACTGAATTCGTTAACCACAGTTCAGAATGCCATCTAACAGTCTTTCAGTATCAAGCAGCAATATCTTGTCGATGAAACTACCTAATGCGACAGCTTATTAAACCACTTGTACAATGCGGTGTAATGACTCAGAATCTAATTCACACTGCACGGCAGCTGTAGAAGTTCCAAAGCCCATACACTTTTATTAACTAACAAGGCATTGTAGTCAATTTTCTCGTTTTGGTAAAACCATATAATTCTTAAAATTAATGATGACCAAATGTTGAAACAGCTCTGCTTTGCAAAATAGTATAGGCAAATATATTTTGACTGTTTCTATTAAACAGTACGAAATTTGAAAACAAAAACTGAGACAGTTTGCTCAGTAGTCTTGCCTGAACTCTGTTCAAGCACTGGCCACGAAATACAAAACTCATGAAGTCTACGACGCGTATACCTTGCGTTACATACACTCAAACTGACAACTTCTGCCACTGTGCAAATACAAGCAGAACCAATTACCATTTAAATTTGTAGCACGTCCTATAATACAGTTGAACAACATACTTCTGCAGAATTTACAGTCAGTCCAAAAGTTGAGTGACACACCAGCACACTATATAAATAATGGAGTGCCGTTGTACACAAGCAACAGAAATACTCACAAAAATAATTGTAGTCTTGACAAAACGTCCAGGTCGGTTAATACATGCATATTCCTGATACAGGCGATTGACGTCGAAGTGCACGAAACAGAACAAGCCGTTCCACCGGTCACAGCCACACGGAATATCACAGTAACCCTGCAAGTGACTCGATTTATGATCCACGCCGGCTAACCGCCCAAAATCCACTTCCATAGACACACGTCAACAAATAGCCCTGGCTCACCAAGTCTGCTCAACACATCCTCCAGTGTTCTCCACGCCCCCCCCCCCCCTCCCCCCCTAGTACCCCTGACACGCCACACAACCAAAGCTATCGACTTCTGTCGGCAGACAAAATCGATGGGAGCTTGCAGTGCTCAAGCTTGGTACAGTTGGGGAGGACAGTGGCCGGCTGGAGCAGCTGGGGCAGAAGAAGCATCTACTGAGTGCTGGAAACTCCAATCTCGGTAACTTCTGGCCAATGCAACGTGTGAATATGAAACAATTCGCGGTGGTAGCACCCACACGTCCTGGAAAGGGAAACATTCTGCCACTGGAGTCTGGGCTACAACACATGTTCCTACGTGCAGAAGCATTGTGTTAAGAACGAGTGGTGACAGATTTCATTTCAGAGTGACTGTGTCTGGAATTACTGGTCCAAGCTTCAGGTGGCTTGTCACAAGTGGGGAACCGTGGAGGTGCCACTTGAAATCCTGCAATCCTAGTGGTGCATCAGGGTAGGCAGTTTGTTAATTCCAGTGGTGCAGCGATAGCTGCAGGCTTCTTCAGGATGATTCCTTGTGTTTGTCCAATGTGTTATAATAGTAAGCACACCTAGCTGACCACAGATGTGGTGACGGTTGTGGTGGCCATGGTCGTATTGAAATTATGACTGCGCATTAGTACACCAAGTATAGGAAAACGCGCACCTGCTAGCCTAGAAGTTATGAAGAATTTTGAACGAAGTGAAAGTAATACTTGGAAAATATTAAGATCGTCACTAATGTCTGAGAGAAAACGTAGCAAACCTTTATCCTCCTCGCCAATATCTGCTGTGACTGGAGTATTGAGCACATAGAAAGAACAAGCTCCCAAACAGACAAGGAACATTACTGCGTTTATTAGGAATAGGCACTGCAATAGCCATTTAGCCTACCATTGAATAAGGCATTTGAAAAGCAAAAAGAGCTTCTGAATGTAGTACGCACTGCTACTGTTTGATTTTTTTAATCGATGATGCGTCTTCATTATGTGTCCATGGTCAAACATAATGACTGTAAGTCGTATTCTAATGTCCATGTGCAGACATGTCACAAGCTGGACTGCTGTCCACTATGATAGTTCGATACCGTCTGTAGGCCAGAGTCATCAGAGTCTACAGTCAATGAGGCGAAGGCTTGGTGTTGACTGGCTGGCAACTCAGGAGGATGGTGCTGGAGAACAATTCCTAAGCCAGTCTTCAGAGCCAACGGTCACTGAGGAGAAGGTTTGGGGTTGACTGGCTAGCAGATTATGAGGAGAGTGATGGTGAAAACGAGGCCATAGTTCACAGAAGCCAACAGTACATAAGGTGAAGGTTCATAGTAAAATACACGGGTGCTCTGAAGGACAATGTAGGAGAACTGGTCCCTGATCAGTGGCTGGATTGCATCTTGGTTTGACTGTAATGTTAGACAGGTGGCTGGGACTGACCCAGTTCAGTGGGTGGGATCAAACTGGTTTGGTGGGGGGGGGGGGGGGTCCAAACTAGTTCAGTGAGTGGAACCGAACTACTTCATTGAATGGGACGGAACTCATTCTATGGGTAGGACCCAGCTGGTGTAGTGTGTAGGACCGAACTGTTACATTTGGTGGGACGAAACTGGTTCAACAGAACGACCTAGTTGTGGCCGTGCCTCAGCATAAACACTGTAGTTGCGAAGGAATATGACGTATTTGTGAGCACGTGACATGGTGGACAGAAGTGTTGCTTTGATTGTTGCACCTCCTACTAGCACATGTTATCACAGTGGCGGCTGCAGTGGTTTCCCTTGACAGAAACACATTGCTATCATTGTTGTCTTGGACCGTTGTTTGGATCACAATGACGCTGCTCCTGGAGGCTAACATTGTTGCTGTTGCCATCCAGGACTGTTGTGTTCGTTCCTCGATGGCGTGGTGTCGGCAGGTTCATGATTAAGCAACCTGCAGAATATAGTAGCCCATCGGCCTTGATACACTGCATTGGGATGTACTGTTCTGTCGCTCACGAGCTGCTACTGCTGTAATGATTAAGTCGTAAGTGAGGGTCAAACCACTGTATAGATATGAAGATAAAATTAAATAGATTTCAGTTTCTAATTTCGTGGTCCATCGTCGGGGGCTTAATCTTTTGATCATTAATGGTAGTTGTAATGTTTGATATTTGAAAAACTATCTTATCACAGTCCTGTTGCTTCCACATGTAGTAAGTGTTGCTTCACGCAGTGGAGAATGGCAAAACAGAGGCACATCGGCGACCAAGGCGTTGCGAAGCAGGCAGGCACAGATACCCTTGCTGACAGTGGCAGTCTACCAACAGACTGACGCAAGGACGCACACAGACTGAGCACTGACCGAAGCCTGGAGAGTGCTGAGTAAGGGGAATTGAGGACAGCACGCTAAGCTGCAATATACTGCGGGAGTAATAACAAGAAGCTGCCACCGAGGCTAAAAAACCTCCTCCTGCCGGATATAAATAGTGGAGCTCAGGCAGCAACGGACATAAGCCATTAGGAAGCATTTCG
Source organism: Schistocerca serialis cubense (assembly GCF_023864345.2). Lineage (NCBI taxonomy): Eukaryota > Metazoa > Arthropoda > Insecta > Orthoptera > Acrididae > Schistocerca > Schistocerca serialis. The sequence goes on from NC_064639.1 coordinate 1,102,874,197, forward strand.
GATGTGAGGATGGACGTGGTCCATGTCCGAATGTTCAATCTTCGTAGGTGACGATTCCGGTAGTCTGTTCCAGCTCGCAGGAGTCATCCGTTCGCCGCCAGATGTCAACTTCAGCTCTAGAGGTCGGCCCGAGTTCGATCGGCACCATGGCTGACTAACTACAGTGAGAACTTCCAACAGGACCGGCCGCAGCGCGGTCTTGCTCACAGGCGCCGCCGGGGACTGACGCTTGGACTTCACGGTAACCTGGCCCCATGGCGCGAGGAGTCGTTAGCGCCAGGATTTCACCCGGAACAAGTCCCGCCCACTCACCCCCGGTTTTCCCGGTCTTTGTTCGGCGCCTGGGCATCGTTTCAGTTGACCCACGTGGTTTACCGCGTTCGGCTGCACTTGGAGTGAATGTTACATTAATATCTTGCTAGGTCTTAAATTTTCCCAGGTAGTTAAAAGACACGTTACAAGAAACGTGCACAATTGGCCTCAGCTGTGCCAGGTACTTCCACAGCAAACATAACAGAAAACAAAGTAGCACTGAATTCTTTAAATACGAGAACTCAGTATCCAGCTGAATATCCTATGAAGAAACATACTTCTATGTGAGGAAAAGCACCCAAAGCTAAAACAGGATAAACCTACCCTCAAAGAATAATTTGTTTGGAGAAAGAGGAACCACAGTATACTTGACACTTAAGTTTCAGAACTCAGACAGTATATGTGAAACAAGCACCAATGTTCACTATACTTCCAGAGGGCATCGAAATTACTATGTTGTTGCTAGATCGATCCAAGCTGATTTCGCGTGCTATTCACTGAATAGTTTTGCTGAAAAATTTTAGGGGTGAAAGAAGAACTAGCACAGCATGAAGGACGTTTTACAGCCATGAAACACCGCAGCATATACTTCCTCCATAACTGCTCTGTGACAAACATAAACATCACATTACTATTTTTTTTAAAATGGTTTGAATGACATTTACGAAATTAATAAATCTTTTGGTTAAAAACAGACAGGACAAAGAATAACGACACATTATTTTCCTGAGACGTTTGCAACAGCATATAGGTCACTAATCACACAGAAACAGCTACAATTCTTTGTAACCTCGTTTATAATGCGCAGGTATGGTATTGGAAGAATTTACAAGTTAAAATTCACCCATTACCCATGCAAATACTAACGAAATATGTCATACATGCAAATATCTTACTGCTTTCATTAGGCATTTCTACTTTATGACATTCTTATATTCTTTAATTTTCGTGAGCTACTATGACGGCCTACATAAACAAAACAACCTTTACTTATTTCTATATAACGGTGATTTTAGACAACAGAGTTATTCGAGTGCATCCGTGGCTTTACTGCCGACATGACATATTCAAGACCATTGTTTTCGCATTGTATGTTTGCTCTGCTGTTTCCCTCAAATAAACGTATTATAGTAAGTGAATTAGTTAATCAAAATTTCTCCTTATTGCCCTTAAATAACATCACATTATTTTTTGTTTTCTATTGCTGGCGATGCTTTCAATTCTCTATATTTTTATTTCTTTAATAATGCAGATTCATATTACATTACTATCCAGAAAAGCTTAAATTTCTTATTGTTACTGAATTTCATCACAGTATAACACGTGTTGGACTGCGACGATAACAACTTTGTTGTAGGTTCCAGTTTGCGGAACTGGCGGCCGTTTAGGGGAGGGCCTTACACTATGGATAGGCGTGGAGGGGGGTGAATGGGCGGGACTTGTTCCGGGTGAAATCCTAGCGCTAAGGGCACGTCATGGCGCGTGGTCCGTCCATGACGCCCGTACTGGGGCGCCGAGCGGCGACGAGTTCATCTCAACCACAGGGCATCCTGGCTTCAGCAGAGCACTGGTGGCCTGAGGCTCCCGAGTGCGATCAGCTGCGCGCGTTGCGCGCATTGTCGGAGAAGCTACACAGCAGCAGCCAGGCGGAGGGATCCGCAGGGCTGGACAGCGACGACGAGGGAGAAATTGTAAAGAAAGTTCAATAAATAATTGTAAAACTTCCACGCCGTCTCAGTCTTTGGCGCAGCCACTGTGTCTGCTGCTAACAGGTGGTGCAGAAGTCGTAACAGTCCTGTTTATTTTTTGGTATAGCAATTCAAAGATATTCACTTCGTGCGAGCTCAACACTGTTTTCTATCTCTGGCCGTCGATGCTCAGTTTTGAAGTAGCCTAGATACAGATCACAAAACATAAGCAATGAATTGTAAGAAACGTTTTTGGCTCAAATGTATTGTTTTATCATAGTTCTTTCCTAGATATGACGACACTCTGCATTAATGTTGCATCTGTCGTGATTTTCAGCATCCACCAATATTTGCTCAAAGACAATCTGCATATTGTTATTTAGCAACTGGCACGTGAATGCTTTTTCCACCTTTAAATTCAGATTTCTTCATTCCAGAACGGAAATAAATTCAGTCTAGCCTTGAAAAAAGAAATCTCCTAAATTACACTTTCATTCAAATATCGTGAAATATATTCATCTCGATTTCAGTATCATAATCCAGTAATTCAGAGGTGATAATATTCAGTATTAGTTCATGCGATATGTATGTTAACTGACACTTACGCTATTTTTTTAAAAAAAGAACTTCACTCGATTTGGAAGAACTTTTCTCTGGATCAATAGTTTATGAAATTGTTCATCAGATAGAATTTAAAAAGTTCCAAATACTTCAATTTTTAAATATTTATTGAGTAAGCACTTCACTCTTTGACAATATAGCCACGTTTCAAACATTAACGAAATGTATTAACAGTTTTCAAAACTGGACTGGTAACATCTTTTAATTAGTTTACAGTTCAAAGTACAGTTTTTCTTTTGTTGTCACGATTAACAAATGGTCTGGCGAGTTGCTTCAGGACGTCGTATTTGGAAAACGGTGGCCGATTCGACGCCAACGTTGACCAGCGGCGATGACTTATCTTGGCAGAAAGATCGTTCCATCACTGCCGCGTCCCATTCTCGTAACATGAAACTTAAATGACTTACATTTTTACGGTATTATATAATCGTATTATATTTACGAAATCCTTCCCTTTTTATTAACGTTACGAACTTTATATCTGCTTACAGTGCATGTATCTTGTGGTGGGGGATTATGACTGGGTGTTGTGTGTGCATCATCATTTCATCATCACTGACTCGCAAGTCGCCTAACTGGCGTCAACTAAACATGACTTGCAATACGGCGGCCGAACTCCACCGCATGGGGCCTCCCGGCCACCAATGCCATACGATCATTTCATTTCATTGATGGTACAGCCTAAAAACCACTACACCATCACAAGAAACGGTCAGTATTGCTGGCGGACTACGATAAGAACCATGCTTCCGTTTTTGTCAGTTCGTTACTTGCATTTAGTTTTTTCGTTTTCCCAATACTATTTTTATCTTTCTCATTAAAAAGAATATCAAGTTTTTAAACATCACATGCTGCACTCCCAGAAGGAAGAGTACTCCAGAGACATGACTCCTGTGAAGTTTGGAAGGTAGGAGGTGAAGTACTGGCGGAAGTAAAGCTGTGAGGGCGTGTTATGAGTCCTTCTTGGATAGTTCCGTCTGTGGAGCACTTGTATGCGAAATGAAAAGGTCCCAGGTTTCGGTCACGGCCCAGCACACAGTTTTAATCTGCCAGGAAGTTTCACAGTGAAATTCGTCACAGAAAATACACCGAAGTGACAAAAATCGTTGGATACCTCCACATATCGTGTCGGACCTCGTTTTTCATGGGGTAACGCAAGTAGACTTGGCATGGGCTCAACAAATAGACGTACCCTGCAGAAAAATTGAGCTGTGTTCACTCTGTAACCGTCCATAGTTGCGAAAGGGTTGCCGGTGCAGGTTCAAAAATGGTTCAAATGGTTCTGAGCACTATGGGACTTAACATCTGAGGTCATCAGTCCCCTAGAACTTAGAACTACTTAAACCTAAGTAACCTAAGGAGCATAGAGCCACTTGAACCATTTTCGAACCTCTCGATTATGCCCATGAATGTTCTGATTGTATGCGTGCCGGGCGATCTGGGTGGCCAAACCGTGCGCTCGAATTGTCCAGAGTGTTCTTCAAAGCAATCGTGAACAATTGTGGCTCGGTGACATGCCGCATTGCCATCCATGAAAATTCCATAGTTATTTGGGAACATGAAGTCTGTTGGGGCGTAACAAGACAGCTACGCCACACTGAAGTAGCCGAAAGGCACGCGTAATCTCACTTAGGCTAGAGAGAGGTCTGAAACAGGATACGTAATAAATGGTAACAAGAAAAGTACGTAGCTGCTATACTTAACTTTTAATCCGTCATTGGTTTACAACGTTCTTGATGAGACATTTCATACGATAACGATCAAACTATGTAAGGCTAATGGCGCCTTGCTAGGTCGTAGCCATTGACTTAGCTGAAGGCTATTCTAACTGTCTCTCGGCAAATGAGAGAAAGGCTTCGTCCGTGTAGTCGCTAGCAATGTCGTCCGTACAACTGGGGCGAGTGCTAGCCTGTATCTCGAGACCTGCCTTGTGGTGGCGCTCGGTCTGCGATCACACAGTGGCGACACGCGGGTCCGACATGTACTAAATGGACCGCGGCCGATTTAAGCTACCACCTAGCAAGTGTGGTGTCTGGCGGTGACACCACAAAGTCCATGAATGGCTGTAAATGGTCTCCAAGTAGTAGAAAATAACCGTTTCCTGTCAATGATCAGTTCAGGTGGAGCAGCCACAGCTCACATCATTATGGAGCCACCACCAGGTTGCACAGTGTCTTGTTCACATCCAGGGTCCATGGCTACGTGGGGTCTGCGCCACACTGGAACTCTACCATCAGCTCTTATCAACTGGAATCGGGACTCATTTGACCGGGGCATTATTTTTCGGTCGTCTAGAGTCCAACCAGTATGGTAATGAGCCCAGAGAGGCGCTGCAGGCGATGTCGTAGTGTTAACAAAGGCACTCTCGTCGTTCGTCTACTACCATAGCCCATTAACGCCAGATTTCGATGCACTGTCCAAACGAACGCGTTCGTCGTGCGTCCCACATTGATTTCTGCGGTTATTTCACCCAGTGCTGCTTGTCTGTTAGCACTGACAACTCTGCGCAAACGCCGCTGTTCTCGGTCGTTAAGTAAAGGCTGCTCACTGGCCACTGCGTTGTCCGTGGTGAGAGGTTTTCTCTTCACATTCTTGACACTGTGGGTATCGGAATACTGAATTCTCCAAAGATTTCCCAAATGAAATGTTCCATGCGTCTAGCTCCAACTCCCATTCTGCATTCAAAGTCTGTTCCGGCCTTGCGGCCTTAATCACGTCAGAAACCCTTTCGCAAAAACCAGCTGAGTACAAGTGATAGCTCCGCCAATGCACTGCCCTTTTGTATCTTGTGTAGGGGATATTCCCGCCATCTGTATACGTGCATATCGCCATCTGTCACCTCTGTGTACTTCCCATTGTACTACACGTTATGGTTACTTGCTTTCCTTCGCGTGTCGAGCGAGGAAAGAATTAGTGTCTTAAGGCCTCCGTGCGCACTGTAACTACTTTACGTTTGCCTTCGTTTGTGCTTACGTGAGCGACACGCAGGGATCTGCAGCGCATTGCTAGCTTCCGCCCTTGATACTGGCCTTTGAAACTTCGTTCGTAAGCTTTCGCGGAATAATTGGTGTCTATCTGCAAGTGTCTGCCAGTTCATGTACCTCAGCTTTTCCGTGTGCCATAGCTGCATCAGCCTGACACCATTCGTGCTGCCCTCTTCCTATATATTCAGTACCTCTTGTAGATCCTTTTTTGTGAGTATATACCTCACACAGTCTAATGTGGAGCTCATGAGTGTTATCTAAGCTATCTCCTTCGTAGACTAACACATTTCCCTTATGCTAGCAATCAATGAAGCACCTTTTTTTCTTGCGACCGAGCTTATGTGATCATTCCATTTAATATCCACACAAACTGCTACACAAACTAATTTAATGAATTAACTGATTCTGGTTGTGACTACTGATATTGTAATTATAGGGTACTAAGTTTTTGCGTTTTCTGAAGTGATCGGTTTATGTTTCTGAATAAAGCAAGTTACCACGCTTGACACGACTTTGAAATCTTATCAAAATCTGACTGGACGTTAGCACAGCTACATTTTTGGATGGTATTTTATTGTCGATAATTGAATTATATTTAGAATGTCTAACATACCATTAATATTCTGAACCAAATAATTAATATACAACGTGAACAGTAAGGATTGTAGCAGCTCGTGGTCTCGCGGTCGCGTTCTCGCTTCCCGAGCAATGGGTCCCGGGTTTGATTCCCGGCGGGGTCAGGGATTTTCACCTGCCTCGAGATGACTGGGTGTTTGTGTTGTCCTCATCATTTCATCATCATCACCAGTAAGGATTGTAACACATTGCCCCGTTGCGCGCATGATGTTTCTTCTACGTGTGGCCCTCCAAGGTAATAATAAGCTGCGTTCTCCCTTCTTCTAAATCTTCAAATCTCTCACAAATTTCGTTTGACATCCCATATGATCGTACTTCCGTTAGTAAGGAATTCCATCGGGGCTCTGACCTTGTAATATTTTAACAATTTCCGCTGTTTCTCAGCGCCACTAATACTGTTATCTGTATGAATCATCTTCGCTGTGGTTCGAGGATTAAATTGTGGTAGTGGTGGGGGCATTCCTTTGTAAGGGAACATTTATATACAGAGCATTTCTGCTGTATTTTACATTTTCGGTTTCGGTTCCTGTGCCACTTACTAGTGTCTGGACACTGAATTCGGTGCCACTGACGGCCTTCTGATTAACGTGGCTGAAAAGCTAGCCCAATGAACGCAACATACGGTTTTTCGTGTAATTTGGCTGTCCCTAATGACACCCTTTAGGTGGGGGTTCAAACCATAATGGTCATTCATTTTGTTTGAGACGTATGCAAAAGTAGCAATTTTTTGTCTCTTGTAGGTATCTGTAGTTTGTAGGTAGGCTACCTCCAGTCCTGACAGATATATTTCATTGGTTTCTTTATCTAATCCATTGATCTGTCAAATAATACCTAATTGTTTGAATTTATTGACTTTGTGTGTTCTCTACTAATGATTCAGAGGAGATTCCAGCTTTGGTTGTGCATTTTATTTTTTCATGAGATATTTTAAATCCATCCTGAGCTGATTTAGGTACATAAGAAACATACAACTAAATTACGTAATTTAAGCCGATTTGGCAGAAAGGATTAGAGTGCCATTAAAGTGTCTAGAGCTATAGTACTGTAGTGGAACAGCTCCTTAAATAACTTAAAGTTTGTACTATACAGCTTGATTGTAAAGTTTTTGCCAAAACTAGCTTTTACCTGTAGTTCGCATAAAGAAAACGTGACCGTGTTAACTTTATTCTAACCTGTCTTGAACAGATATATCACGAGCTGTAACTACCACTTGTACGTCGGAAATTTAGTATACTGCAGTACAGCGGCTCACTTTTGATTCCATTTCCCTCTCATAATTATTGTCCGCAATTAACTGTTACGAAAACTAGTTCTAGCCTATACTATCACTGTTGCTATACAAGATTATCTTCACTGAAATGTACACGCAAAACATGTAAACATAAAAAAAGATTAATTTAGTGAGGAACATTCTCATAAACAATATTCAGTAAACAAGTGTTTTGCAACGCTGATTTACGACACCGATTTCCACACGCCGCAGCAATACCTCAGCAAAATATAGTAAACAGGACGAAAGACAGAAACACATTCATTCATACAACTATTTCAGCACAAAATACAACTAATTCTCGTGCCCAAAATCACACAAAACGTTAAACAGTGGCAACTACATAAGTGTATTCTTAAATACAAAAAGAAGCCGCCAAGTCAATGCAGCATGATACTCAAACACGCAATCACGTTTCTGATATCTTATCCTTTAGATGATGGCTGATGCATTTTACTGTTACCTAGTACAGAGAACACATTTCATCCGGAAACAAAATGAATCTTACGGAAGCACAAAGTTAATGTTCACTGCAGTCACAATGTAGTTAATGAGCGGTTCATCTACAAATGGAGCAGGCCCTAAACGAGCAATAGCAGTTCACGGTCGTATTACTGTAGCTGTTATGGCGCAGGAGTATTGCGACACAGTAACGTTGATTGGAGAGAATACCATGCTCAATGATTTGGAGATAATGAAACATTGACCCGCCAGGTTAGCCGAGAGTGGTAATGCGCTGCTTCCTGGAATCGGGTAGGCGCGCTGGATCCGGATCGAATTCGCCCGGTAGATTACCGACGAGAGCCATTGTGCTGGCCAGCCTGGCTGTGGCTTTCAGGCGGTTTTCTACATCCCACTAGGTGAATACCGGGATGGTCCCCACACCCTGCCTCAGTCACACGACTCGCAGACATCTGAACAAGTTCGCACTATTTCATGGCTTACTCTAGACACAGACAGCTGGGATACACTAATTCCATTCCATGGGGTTATGGGGTGACGACAGGAAGGGCATCTGGCGACCCTCTGGCACTAACACCAAATCCATAGCAACAAGGCCGACCCCACGTTAAAGTGGGACAAAGGCACAACGAAATGAATGGAGATCATGAAACAATGTGCCTCCCTGCGAGGGGCTGGGGTGGAGAAGAGTTTGTACCACTTTAATTCAGACGAATTTTGCATGAGAACGAGACATGCAGTCGACCCCCTCCTTATCTACCAGCTAATTAATTATGAGCACAATGGTAACGGAAGGAAATGATGGTGAACCCTGCTAGTTGGTAAAATAAGGAGTGCACACTCACAATAATTTAATAAAAATTGTAATCTGCTCAAAAAAGAGAACTTTATCATAATAATAAGCAACAGGAAATGGGATTCTGCCTATATCTACGAAATGATATGCGGATTAAAGATTAAAATGAGATTTATTATACATCATGACATAAATGCACATGATTATCTACACACACAGTAAGTTAAAGGACAGAGTATACTGAAATATTATGAGAGTAAGAGCTAGATCAAGAACAAGGGGCTCCTACTCTCTGTGATGCAATAGATTGACGATAATGATTGGAGGTCCTAATGAATCAAATATTAATCGCCTGACTATATAGCAGTATCACAGTTAGTGGTGGAGCTCAAATGGTGTCACATGGAGAAACAAGCAGGGTGGACTTGTAGCAAAACGAGCGTGTGTGCTGCTGAGGGATTCAGTATAAAATTGATAAGGCCCTACAATGCCGGAGCCGCTAAATACAGTACCAGTACTGAAAACTGCAGCACGTCGTCGGTAGGCAGCGTCCTGATGATGTAGGCGCCGACTTCTGCCGTGCAGCAACTCTGTGTCAACCCCTGGCCGCGAAGGCTGTCTGAGAATTGTAAGTTCTTCCGAAAACGTGCGACCAAGTCGTAGGCCCGTCCGACTCCGACGAAGATCAGATCCCGAATTCCTGCCCGTGCAACGCAAGAGCGAAGCCAACATTGCTCTACTCCCTACTCTCCTCGAAAGACCGTGAATCAGCAATCAGTTCTGATTCCAAAATTCCCCCACACTGTCTCAGAACATCATTCGCGCCAATAGCGACCATTCCCTCCAGTTTCGAGCAGGGCTTTATGACGTCAACTAGCCTCAGTTTAAGTTGACCAATCATGCCTCTGCTATTCAGCTGAGGCACTCTACTTGCCATTTGACCAACTACGAAAGCAACCTGCCTAGACCACCGGCCATCCGGTGCCAGACAGTCGCGTTCAGCAGGGCACAGTCCACAAGTATTCTCAGAATCATGAGGACAATGCAGTCAGTGGGTGCAAAATACTAACACGAATAATTTACAGACGAATGGAAAAACTGGTAGAATCCGACCTCCGGGAAGATCAGTTTGGATTCCGTAGAAATGTTGGAACACGTGAGGCAATAATGGACCTACGACGTATCTTAGAAGATAGATTAAGGAAAGGCAAACCTACGTTTCTAGCATTTGTAGACTTAGAGAAAGCTTTTGACAACGTTGACTCGCATACTCTCGTTCAAATTCTGAAGGTGGTAGGGGTAAAATACAGGGAGCGAAAGGCTATTTACAATTTGTACAGAAACCAGATGGCAGTTATAAGAGTCGAGGGGCACGAAAGGGAAGCAGTGGTTGGAAAGGAAGTGAGACAGGGTTCTGGCCTATCCCCATTGTTATTCAATCTGTATATTGAGCAAGCAGTAAAGGAAACAAAAGAAATATTCGGAGTAGGAATTAAAATCCATGAAGAAGAAATAAAAACTTTGAGATTCGCCGATGATATTGTAATTCTGTCAGAGACAGCAAAGGACCTGGAACAGCAGTTGAACGGAATGGACAGTGTCTTGAAAGGAGGATGTAAGATGAACATCAACAAAAGCAAAACGAGGATAATGGAATGTAATCGAATTAAATCGGGTGATGCTGACGGAATTAGATTAGGTAATGAGACGCTTAAAGTAGTAAAGGAGTTTTGCTATTTGGGGAGCAAAATAACTGATGATGGTAGAAGTAGAGAGAATATAAAATGTAGACTGGCAATGGCAAGGAATGCGTTTCTGAAGAAGAAAAATTTGTTAACATCGAGTATAGATTTAAGTGTAAGGAAGTCGTTTCTGAAAGTATTTGTATGGATGTAGCCATGTATGGAAGTGAAATGTGGACGATAAATAGTTTAGGCAAGAAGAGAATAGAAGGTTTCGAAATGTGGTGCTACAGAAGAATGCCGAAGATTAGATGGGTAGATCACATAATTAATGACGAGGTGTTGAACAGAATTGGGGAGAAGAGAAGTTTGTGGCACACCTTGACTAGAAGAAGGGATCAGTTGGTAGGACATATACTGAGGCATCAAGGGATCACTAATTTAGTATTGGAGGGCAGCATGGAGGGTAAAAATCGTAGAGGGAGACCAAGAGATAAATACACTAAACAGATTGAGAAGGATGTAGGTTGCAGTAGGTACTGGGAGATGAAGAAGCTTGCACAGGATAGAGTAGTATGGTGAGCTGCATCAAACCAGTCTCTGGACTGAAGACCACAACAACAATATGTCACTTGGTGGTGATACACCATCGTCTTTAATTTTTGGACATCAGTAGATATACGGATATACATCTACAATATATACAAATATTTTTGTTTCCCTTTCCAATCTGCAATTTAAAAAAAAAAAATTGAACTTGCGATATGCACCAGGTGCACCAAACACTTGTCAGTTACAGCACGTTGACATTAAATTAGTGTACAACTCGCAAAGGCAAACAAAAAATTTTGTTTGTGAAGCTTTAGTGTTACATTAAGTACAAAAGTAGCAAAATATTAATACTGAAGTATCATATGCAGCATGTCGGCCGATGGTTAGGGGTTGCTGGCCTTTGCCAGTTTGCTTGCATGTTCCCAGCAGAGCATCGTGGTAAAGTCCTTAACGGATGACTCTTCCTGATAGAGCCCTGACGCAGACCTCGCCCCTGTGTGTCCGCACTAAGGGATGTAGAGACGCCCGTCAAGGCGCTGGCAAGACGTTGCCAAGCCTCGCACGAGCTGGCTGCTGGCGCTATCTGCAGTTCCGCGCCGCTGCCTCCAGATAGCAGCACCGGCGCCCGTCGTTTAATCACCCGCCGGCGCCCATGTCGCGGTGGCGGCTCGGCAGTGCTGTTTCGCTGTCTGCCTGGAGCCACTGAGTGGGGAAGGACATGTATTGCGTAATCGTTCAAATGCACAGAAAAAAAAGTTTTCGCGTCAACGTACATCGCCTCCCAACTATCGTAAACTCAGCCGGGTGTAAGATTTTGATTGTCATTACTTCTCTAGTCTAGCGCTAGCGTCACTGATTTGCAATCAAAACATGCTGTGTTGCGTGTTCGATCCTAGCCACTCCTTACAATTTCAATGGTAGCAGACGAATTACTGTACAAGCAGTCACCCTCAGTCCGACAATGGTCTTGTCAAAGAGGGCGGAGGAGCAGTGTTCCATGGGAACTTCTTGCCCACACCGCCTGTAAAGGGCTCAAGTATCAGCAATGAGCCTGGTCTAAGGATGCAGAATGCAGCAGAAACCGTTCCGTTAGTATCCACAGGAAATGTGGTCTGTAACTGAAAAGTGTTATGACGCTCTGACAATTGGCAAGGGATTTCGAATTAGCCCTGCATTTGGATCTCCATGAAAGGGAACTGCCAATCGGCAGTGTACTGTGGGATAAAGATGCAATAACTAAAGACAAGTAACATTCGGTGAGATAGAGAGTTGAATGATAGAAGTTTAAATGTGGTAGGGAAGCTGGCAAATCTGTCAAAGGAAATACGAATGTGCACTCTACATATAGCAGGGGTCTGCGACATTAAATGGAAAGAAAATAAGGATCTCTGGTCAGAAAAAATATCCATTAATACCATCAACAGAAAGAAATTGTATTACTCACCAAAGTTAACTGGTAACCAGGCTGTAGCAGGAAGTAACTTAGTCACTCGAGTAGGTACAACCACGTTCTAGTTCAAAGTAGTGCGGATTGTTAGTTCGCTGTGCTTACAGTGAAAGTGATCACAGAAAGTGAGTTCTTGGGAAGCCGTGAGAATTTGCTGTTAAAGCCATTAATTTTACAGATAATGGGAAAAAGGAAGGGTCGATTGTGACGACTTAGAAGGTAATGGAACATGCAAGCGAATGTTGACAAGCAAAAGTTAAGTAAGTCAATGGTGTTACATATGGAGGGACAACATGCAGCAGTGGAGTAGGATTCAGATATCTGACTTTAAAGCAGAGTAAGTCAAATTCACATAATTTATATTTAATTGGCTACATCGACAAAGATGACATTAGTAATTCCTGCAATGTTGTTAACAATGTGTTGCAACATCATTTTTGAAATAACTTCACAGCTTTTGTCGTGCAGAATTAGACTTCCAGGTTAGCGAGCCAGAATAAACCGTCATTATATGCGGACTTGGAAATTGAAGAATCACAAATGAAGTTTCCAGTGGTTTATTTAGACAAGCAATTGATTCATACACACTACAAGGTAAATATTGTTACAGTGTGACAAATGCGAAGAGTATTGTGACACAAAAGTACCACTCAACGTTTCGTTGTTGTCGCAGTCACTTTTGTGACTATAATAGGAGAGAGGCAGAAAAATTAAAAGAAGAGTGGAGGCAAGGAAAGCTGAACTTAAGTCGTTGATTAGGAGCATTACCCTTTTCCTGTTTATTTCACTGGCAAGGTTTTGCAAGCAAACCATTTGGAGTAAAACCCTATTGAATCCCGAGCGATGCAAAGGATGAATCAGTTGTCGTTACACGTTTAGAATCTCTTTATCTAACCCTAAAAATAACGGCTGATACTTTCGTTACTAACAAATAACTTAGCTAATTAGTTACCTGCTCCATAGAGCAAATAGACGATAAACATTATAATGTGGAACGTGTCAACAGATCAAGACACAGAACACTAATATACAACCAAAATAATAAAAATATATTTATAGCTCTTCATGCTGACCATTTAAAGGATTTTTAATGAGTAATTATTTTTACTCTAAGATTCCTCTATGTTGTAGAAGGAGTAAGCAAGTAGAAACATATGTTACTCTCAAACTTAGATGGATTGTTAATAACAATTTTCATAAGAGAATGAAATTATTGTGAGGCTATGGTTAATAGTCGATCTGTTTAAAGCGATACCTGCAAGATGTACGTGTATGATCACCACTATTGCTTTCTTTCGTGCTGTAAATACTTTTTGTTTAAGCGAGGAGTGACTCCAGAATATTATCCTATGAGACGTCGGTGAATGAAAATATGAAAAATATATTACTTTAGCGATTTCTGTAACCCAAAAGTTGGCAATTATTCTAAACGTTTTAGCAGGGCTACTGTATGGGTTGTCCAGTTGAAGTTTTCATTTTGTAACCTCCCCCTCACTTATCGACCTTAATGACAGTGAAAAATTAAACCGCGTGCACCTAATGGAAATTTGGGAAAAGCAATCGTCACCGAAGGTAATTTGTCGGTAAAGAGGGACGAAAGGGTTACATCTAAATGAAAGGAAAAATGCAAATGAAATTGGTGGAAATTAATTTTGAAAAAGGGTAAAGTTACTAAAGAAAGTAAATGTGCGGTCGTTACATTAACAATTAATTGGTGTGAATTAGATATTTGAGATGTGGGGAAAATTATGGTCGCCTGTCCCATGGACAACTACTACAATAACTGAAAATGAAAGATAAATGCACATATATTTAGCACTAAAAGCGTGGCAACTGAAGGTTGACGTGTGTTGTGTGAAAACTGAATGTTTGTCAGAAGTAATAAATTTCGCTACACTCTGACTTAATTTAGCAAAAGAATTAATAAAACTGGAAAACTGAAAGTTAATTTAGTGGCTGAAAGTAATAGTGAACTTTGTTTCTGAAGGACTACGAAATTCAATAAAATAAGGTTAGTCGTGGGCTACCTCAACAATCATTTCAAAAGCTACTTGAATCTACGCAATTTAGAGATAAGAGATTTAACTTTGAACTCGAATTAAATGATTCTGAACAATTAACAATAGTAAAATTTAGTACGTACCAAGCTGAGCTGCAGTCACAGGTAAGCTACAATATGGTAACAAAACTCGCACTCTTAATTTGTGCTCGTGTAATCTAAATATAGTAGCCAGCTATGAATACTTTAACTGACCTTTGAAATTAAAGCAGTGAAATGGAATGGTATTACTTTAATGATGGCGTTTGAATTTCAACGACACTCGGGCTCATTCCGGAAAAGGAAGGGACCCTGCTTGGTAATGCAATTGGAACAATGAGCACCAAAGGTTCACGCTAAGTTGCTGTAATTTTGTGAGGCAAATGGGACAATTTCAAAAGCTCAGGTCTGCCATACAGTTCTAAAACTTTACGTGCTTCCAGTCTTCCTTGTTGGTTGATTGAAGGTTTGAAGTCGTCGGTCAAGGAGGTGGCGACAGTCACTTATTGTCGGCCGTCGCTGTTGCAGAAGCTGGATGTTGGCGCGCCTTCTTCTCGACACTGTCACCAGGCGAAAAGGGCTCTTGATGTGCACCAGCTAATGCTTCCCGTCCGCGATACCGTGTCAGAAACTGTCATAGCAAGTCGAGTGCAATTACATGCTACCAAACCCCGAAAGCGCGGCAACTCGCGGGAGCGTCACTCACCACACCTGCTCCACCGCCCTACTCCAGCCAGACTGCCCCTGCCCGCGCTCCATGCGGCAGAGTTAACACTACCAAAGATCCTAAACACTTTGGTTCTCCATACGACCTATCGATGTAGTCGTTCGATAGCATAGTTTTCCCTAGGCAAGACCCAGCGTAAAAATACAAATAGTATTTACAAAACAAACCAATTATACATCGACATAAATGCATAAATATATATATATATATACAAGTAGTAAAACAATAACAATACATAAAGACACAGAAATGTCATACCTTCAGGTAACAAAGTAAGGAAAAAAAATTATAGTACAATAGATGGAAATAGGAGGATATGCATTTTCGGCGTTACAATTTGTGTGCGCACCTAAAAACTTACAATTTTCCACCCTGTTTATTATTTCTTGTTGATATACTACGTTAATAGGAGGTGGGATATTACTGACAGTACAAAACTGGATGAACTGCGTTTTATCAAGTTTTAAAGCATGCTCATTTGGGCGAAAACTGTAGTAACTTTGATGAGAACATGAGTTACCATTTTCTCTGTTGATACTTCTTTGCTCTGCTTTATAACAGGGCTTGCGTTTTCTGCAAACACGCCTAATTCTTCAACCTAAATAAAATGGCAAATCATTAACACAAAGCAAGAACAGTAGAGATCTAATGATCGAACCCTGTGGGCCTCCTATTGCAACTTCTGCCTATGAATATGATGTGGCGCCTCTCTTTGTGTTAGCCAAACAGCGCAGGGTACAATTTAGTAAAGACGAAAAGTAGAATCGTTCTGAAAAGTCAGTGTTGAATGAAGTGGAATATTGAAGTACAGAGGAATGACAACATGCATTCGAAGCTCTCTAAGGCTGTAGATACTGTGATGACGTTACCACACCCCTGCCTTCAATCATACCACTTGTCGCAGTTTTAACCACAAAGACAAGCTGCGCTTTTGGACACAGTCGCTGCCGGCAGCCTTGATCCTTTGCAGATATTCATGAATTAGCTCACGCCGATTCGACCTCGGCTTGATCCAGAAAAGACTGCGTTTGCGCTGCCTGTAGGAAAATAAATATAAATTAGAGGTTCAAAATATTCTGCTAGACAGACTGTTGTGGGGAAACGCAAAGGCCCTAAAGAAATTAGATGACAACCTCGGCAGATTCCATGAGCATATTGGTAGCATTGTCGACAAATAAGCAGAGCGTTGCCCTTGAATACTTAAGAAAGCAAGTAGTCTCAGGATAAAAGTTACAGATAAGACTAGGGAACCTAGGATTGAAGGGACAGGGGAGAAGTTAGAAACGATCCGCGGGTCTATTGAAGAAGTAGTGAACAAAAAGTTCCATAATCATCCTCACGAGTCGAGGGAAAAGTCCCGCTGTCTTCAGCAAAAGTGTCAAAGAGACCATTCGTACCTACTAGTGGATCCTGAAAATGGGTCTGAAAAAGATTTTCAGTATACACTCCTGGATATGGAAAAAAGAACACATTGACACCGGTGTGTCAGACCCACCATACTTGCTCCGGACACTACGAGAGGGCTGTACAAGCAATGATCACACGCACGGACACACCAGGAACCGCGGTGTTGGCCGTCGAATGGCGCTAGCTGCGCAGCATTTGTGCACCTCCGCCGTCAGTGTCAGCCAGTTTGCCGTGGCATACGGAGCTCCATCGCAGTCTTTAACACTGGTAGCATGCCGCGACAGCGTGGACGTGAACCGTATGTGCAGTTGACGGACTTTGAGCGAGGGCGTATAGTGGGCATGCGGGAGGCCGGGTGGACGTACCGCCGAATTGCTCAACACGTGGGGCGTGAGGTCTCCACAGTACATCGATGTTGTCGCCAGTGGTCGGCGGAAGGTGCACGTGCCCGTCGACCTAGGACCGGACCGCAGCGACGCACGGATGCACGCCAAGACCGTAGGATCCTACGCAGTGCCGTAGGTGACCGCACCGCCACTTCCCAGCAAATTAGGGACACTGTTGCTCCTGGGGTATCGGCGAGGACCATTCGCAACCGTCTCCATGAAGCTGGGCTACGGTCCCGCACACCGTTAGGCCGTCTTCCGCTCACGCCCCAACATCGTGCAGCCCGCCTCCAGTGGTGTCGCGACAGGCGTGAATGGAGGGACGAATGGAGACGTGTCGTCTTCAGCGATGAGAGTCGCTTCTGCCTTGGTGCCAATGATGGTCGTATGCGTGTTTGGCGCCGTGCAGGTGAGCGCCACAATCAGGACTGCACACGACCGAGGCATACAGGGCCAACACCCGGCATCATGGTGTGGGGAGCGATCTCCTACACTGGCCGTACACCACTGGTGATCGTCGAGGGGACACTGAATAGTGCACGGTACATCCAAACCGTCATCGAACCCATCGTTCTACCATTCCTAGACCGGCAAGGGAACTTGCTGTTCCAACAGGACAATGCACGTCCGCATGTATCCCGTGCCACCCAACGTGCTCTAGAAGGTGTAAGTCAACTAACCTGGCCAGCAAGATCTCCGGATCTGTCCCCCATTGAGCATGTTTGGGACTGGATGAAGCGTCGTCTCACGCGGTCTGCACGTCCAGCACGAACGCTGGTCCAACTGAGGCGCCAGGTGGAAATGGCATGGCAAGCCGTTCCACAGGACTACATCCAGCATCTCTACGATCGTCTCCATGGGAGAATAGCAGCCTGCATTGCTGCGAAAGGTGGATATACACTGTACTAGTGCCGACATTGTGCATGCTCTGTTGCCTGTGTCTATGTGCCTGTGGTTCTGTCAGTGTGATCATGTGATGTATCTGACCCCAGGAATGTGTCAATAAAGTTTCCCCTTCCTGGGACAATGAATTCACGGTGTTCTTATTTCAATTTCCTGGAGTGTATAAACAACATTGAGAACTTTGTCAGTTGATCAGAGAGGAATAACGCAAGTGAATACTCCATCTCATCCTTCAGTGATACCACACAGGAGTGGTAAATTAAGAATAACTTTTAAGTATCCATTTTTCTTAGTGTTGTCTCCAGAACGTTGCTAAGAACTGGGTGTTTGTATTACTATTGTCGTTTTTGTTGCAGTTGTTTGTGCTTTTTAAGTTAATCCTAATGTAAAGTTATTGAACCAAGCAAGTTGTTGCTTGATTGCATTCTTGATTACAGTCATAATGTCGTCTTACGCCATTGGCGAGCCAGCAGATTCGAAAAACGCATCGATTAATTCCAGTCATTTGAGGGCTGATTCCTCATCATCGTTGCATCTACTCGTATTTACAGGTGTTAGAAGGCAGACTACCGTACACCCCATCGCGATCGACCCTTCGGGTCCTTTGATCGCGCTCAGCTGGTTAATTCTGGCGCACACATCACCACATTTGCCTGACTGAAGGTCAGAGAGGGACTGCGCCCCTTTGGATCGCATCTACCGGACGAGCATGACTGCTATAGCAGACCAACCTACCCCAGCAACCAGGAAAAATATATGTCCATTTCTGTAGAATAACTGACACTTTAAGGAAAAAAAAAGTAGAGATTTACTTCACAGAGAAGTTCTGACACGAAATTTCAGATCGTTTACTAGTGTTCGAATGGCGTAATTATTGAACTGGCAGCTTCTGGAATTCGTTAGGAAATACAGAACACTTTGAACGCTACAAGAACACACTTTCTGCTGCTACACAGTAACCCAAAGTTGAACCCCTACCATGTCAAGTGTCCTAATTTCGAACCTGGCTATGTGTCTGTATTCCATGCTAAAAGTAAAACCAATACTAGCATTTTGGAGGAAGGGAAGTTTAAATTTTGTCTTAACGCTTGAAATGGAACACAATTTGAAAGAGAACGCTTCACTATCTACTCTGTAGGAGTAAACGTACTGTTGTCTATCAATGCTACTTTGAAGAGAAATGGTGGAAAACCTGTGACAGAGGATTGTCCAGCTGTTTATATGCACTGACGTAAGAAGAGAGGTTGCTGATTTTTGTAACCAAAAGGATCGGAAGTTTCATTCTTTCTAACTTACTTTAAAATGGTCTATAATAAGGCATCTCTCAGTCACTGAATGTGACTGAATGATCATTACACTAGACCTCAATAGAACTTATATTGTTTTATTCAGTATTGTTATGAGCGTATCTCCATTTGTTAAATTGAAAATACACTACTGGCCATTAAAATTGCAACACCACGAAGATGACGTGCTACAGACACGAAATTTAACCGACAGGAAGAAGGTGCTGTGATGTGCAAATGATCAACTTTTCCGAGCATTCACACAAGGTTGGCGCCGGTGGCGACACCTACAACTTGCTGACATGAGGAACGTTTCCAAACGAGTTCTCATATACAATCAGCAGTTGAACGGCGTTGCCTGGTGAAACACACACACACACACACACACACACACACTCATGCCCGAGGGAGGACTCGACCTCCGGTGGGAGGGGCCGCGTAATCCGTGACATGGCGCCTCAAACCTAGCGGCCAATCCGTACTGCTGTGTCTTAGTCATCGGATGTCACCTGAGTAACAGATTTCAACCCATCTGACGTCCCCCTCGATAGCTGAGTGGTTAGCGCCACGGACTGCCATGCTAAGGCGCCCGGGTTCGATTCCCGGCTGGGTCGGAGATTTTCTCCGCTCAGGGACCGGGTGTCGTGTTTTCATCCTCATCTCATCCCCATCGACTCGCAAGTCGCCGAAGTGGTGTCAGCTAAAAAGACTTGCACACCGGGCGATCGGCCTACCCGACGGGATGCCCTAGCCACTATTTTCTTTTTTTTTAAAAAACGCTTCTGAGGCTGCCCAAGTCGATTGTTGTTGACGTGATTGGGAAATGGAATCGCAAAGGAGCAAACACAGCTAAACCAAGATCGAACAGACCTCAGGTACTGATGGAGAAGAACCACCGAGCTGTGAGCGGTAAGAGCTTCCAGTAAATCAGCAGAAAATATTTTTTGTGAGTTCCAAAGTGCTTCCAGCAGTCCAGCGACGAATATACGTACGCAATTAAAATCACTGGTTGTGCGTGACTAGTGCACAAAAAACGAAATCACTGTGTTGTCTCATCCTCCGTTTTCTCCAGACCTCGCCCCTGCAGACTCTCTTTTATTTCCAAAGTTGAAAACCACGTTGAAAGGAGGAAGATTTGCAATGATAGACGAGATAAAAGAAAATTCGCAGACGGTGTTTTGCTCGATCCAGCCAGAGGCGTACCAATACTGCTTCCGGAAATGGAAATGGCGTAGGGAGCGGTGTATCGAATGTGGAGGAGAGTATTTCGAAGGATATCATGCACAATAGGTAAAAGGTAAGAGCAAAAATATTTTGTGGATAAAGTTACGGAATTTTTTGAGCAGATCTCCTTTATACAGATCACAAAACACTAAGCTACGTACATGAGTGTCGTCTCTGTCATAGCGAATTGGCTAGATAGGACCCCTTTACGCAACAATTTGACAAAGTGAGGTATATTAGGGGTATGTAAAATGTGGCGGGTGATGCACTATCCACATTACCACGTGATGGAGATAAAGCAGCTCAGAACAAATAAGATGTTTATTAAGGAGTAAAGGATAAAAAATCTATCATAGTATTAAAGAAAAAACTCAGGATTTATCAAAAAGGAAGATTGTAACTGAACTGGAACATGGTGGATACCAAAGATCATGAGAAATTAAACAAATTTCACAAGTTTTTCGGAGGAATTTTGTTTATAAGAGTAAAATTGGTTCCTGAAAAATTGAAATCGTTCTTCCAGGAACAGCACGCAAACAGATTGATTGATTATGTCCATGAGAGTTAAAGGTACTATTGAACCCAGAAATGCTTGTGGAAGCTGCAAGAAATGTGTTATTTTTTTAATACAGAATAGAAAATGTCAGGGGGCAAAGGCATCTGTTGGGACCAGCCGGGGATATAGTAGAGTATCACACCATAAAAACGTCTGAGGCTTGTTGCCAACAATCTATATAGATCACTATCCAGATCTAGAAGGGGCGTTCTGCTTTGCTTTAGCCGGCCGGTGTGACCGAGCGGTTCTAGGCGCTTGAGTGTGGAACCGCGCGACCGCTACGGTCGCAGGTTCTAATCCTGCCTCGGGCTTGGATGTGTGTGATGTCCTTAGGTTAGTTAGGTTTAAGTAGTTCTAAGTTCTAGGGGACTGATGACCTCAGATGTTAAGTCCTATAGTGCTCAGAGCCATTTGAACCATTATGCTTTGCTATAGTCATATTCGACGTATTTTCCAAAACAGTTAAATTGTACCCTCTATTTAAAGCTACTAGTAATTTCAAAATTAGAGAGAGATTGTTTTAGCCACTTAGCAAAACTGGCAGCAGTGATGTCATGTAATGGATAACAATTCATCCAAAACTTGTAAACCTTTAGTTGCGAGAAGTGATATAAACACATACTAATCTCTCTTTATCATCCATTAAGTATCCCACAGTGAGGTACATGCCAAACATACTGTTCATAACACTGTGCCACCTGGATCGAATTTACATCCCGTTTTGAGGAGGTAATGAATAGTTTATAACATAATTCCTTCACTTCCTCCCAATTTTAAAACACATTCAACAAACAACAGAGAAATATGATTTCAGAACTCACTGAGTTACCTCCATGGATTCCCATGTCAGCTGAAAAAAAAAAGTAGTCGAATAAATTATCAAAAAGCAGCCTAATACTTAGATCGGGAGCCATAATGCAGAGATAAGAGCTATTCATTTCAAAGTTAGGGATCAATTACTGAGAAAAGTTCAAGGGCGGTGTTCCCGGACATCGAAAAGGCCTTCGATCGTCTGTGGCACAACGGCCTCATAAGCAAACTCAGCGACGCAGGGTTCCCCGACGGGCTCGTACGTCTCATACACTCATATCTCACAGACAGGAGTTTCAACACCGACGTGCAGGGCAAACAATCGACACGACATGGTATCCAGGCAGCAGTACCCCCAGGAAGCATCCTAGGGCTCTTACTGTTTAACCTCTACATTAACGACCTCCTAGCTACACGCAACACGAGGCTGGCAATCTACACGGATGACACCGCCATCCTTGCGCAAGATTGGAAGCCGTCTAACATTAACTCACGACTACAGGCTGCCCTCAACGGCAGAGCCTCGGCTGGTGAAATGGCGAGTTATAGCAAACGTCGACAAGGGCGAAGCCGTTCTGTTCACTTGAAGACCGAAGCTACTGCGCAAACATCAGCACTGCAGCCCAATAACACTACATGCACGCCCAAAACGTTTCCGCGAGAAGGTCAAATACCTCGGTGTCTGGCTGGACAGGAAACTACTCTGGGGGGACCACATTCAACACGTGACCAACAAAGCAAACGCGAGGCTCAAACAACTCTACCCTATGCTTAACAGGCGTACACACTGAATAGGAGGGTGTATAGGTCCATGTACATGACACTTATTCGACCCCTGATGACGTACGCAGCCCCTGTCAGCGGATACGCTGCGTCCACTCGCCTGCGCCGTCTGCAGCTCATACAGAACAAAGTACTCAGAATCATTAAGCAACGCTCCGCGCTACACACGCGCCGCGGACCTTCACCGGGAATATCGGCTATATACCATCTTGCACGTATTTCAAAAACTCTCCACACGACTGTACAATAACACGAGACACTCGCGCAACCCGTTTATCCTTTCTCTGGGTAACTACGACCACAAGCATAATAGACCAAAGACACTATTGGCAGGGAACTAAACATCTATGGTCCATAGCACGCTAACACGACAGTACTGGCGAGTCCCTGAAAGACAGCTACTACTGGTAACCCCAGATGCTCGACCCGCCGAAAAACAGGCAACCGCAGGGAAACCGTACCGTACACAGCACGCAAACCAGCGTACAGGCCGACCTCGTCTGTTGACTGACAGAGACCGCAAGCACTTGAAGAGGGTCGTAATGTGTAATAAGCAGACATCTATCCAGACCATCACACAGGAATTCTAATCTGCATCAGAATCCACTGCAAGTACTATGAGAGTTAGGTGGGAGGTGAGAAAACTTGGACTTCATGGTCGAGCGACTGCTCATAAGCCACACATCACGCCGTAAGTGCCAAACGGCGCCTCGCTTGGTATAAGGAGCGTACCATTGGACGATTGAACAGTGGAAAAACGTTGTGTGGAGTGACGAATCATGGTACACAATGTGGCGATCCGGTGCAGAGCGTGGGTATGGCGAGTGCCCGGTGATCGTCATCTGCCAGCGTGTCTAGTGCTACAGTAAAATTCGTGTCGTACAACTATATAATTTTCCAGCTACATTCAGTGGTATATTTGGGTATTGTCTGCAAAATAATTTTTGAATAGTTAGTAGGAAAGAAGTAATAAACTAAAATGTTGTGTCTCATTCTGTAATTTTACTGCGTGAATATCGAAGATGTAGTAAGCGATGAAATTTTTTCCTTTCTTCGTTTCGTAGGGGCGCAAGAGAGAAAAAGTTTATTAAACGTTTGAAATTATGTGTAAAGTGTGTTGAGTTTGTTGGACGTCACTAAGTGCCCCCATTCTGAAATGAGTCCGAGTACTTACGCGTCGTCATTATTCTACCTCAACATAAACACACAGTTGGTAACTGCAGCACTTGTCTTATTTCGTTAATCAGTTAGCGGAAGATTGTACACTGAAGAGCCAAAGAAACTCGTACAACTGCCTAATGTCGTGCAGGGCCCCGCGAGCACGCAGAAGGGCCGCAGTACGACGTGGGATGGACTCGACTAATGTCTGAAGTAGTGCTGGAGGCAATGGACGCCATGAATCCTGCAGGGCAGTCCATAAATCCCTGAGAGTACGAGGGGGTGGAGATCTCTTATGAATAGCACGTTGCAAGGCATCCCAGATATGCTCAACAATGTTAATTCTGGGGAGTTTGGTGGCCATTGTTTAAACTCAAACGAGTGTTTCTGGAGCCTCTCTGTAGCAGTTCTGGACGATTAGGGTGTTGCACTGTCCTGGTGGAATTGCCCAAGTCCGTCGGCATGCATAATCTACATGAAAGGAAGCAGGTGATCAAACAGGATGCTTACGTACGTGTCAGCTGTCAGACTCATACCTATACGTATCAGGGGTCCCATATCACTCCAACTGCACACGTCCCTCACCATTACAGGGCCTCCACCAATTTGAACGGCCTCCTGCTGACATGCAGGGTCCACGGATTCAAGAGGTTGCCTCTATACACGTCCATCCGCTCGATACAATCCGAAACGAGTCTCATCCGACCAAGCAACATGTTGTAATCTCCCCGTGAAAATAAAAGAAAATATTTAAATGTGAATAGACATCGTGCTAAGTGTAACCTCCCTGTATAAATATGAAAATGAAAAGAATTGAATAGAATTGCAAATAGTGCTAAATGTTAGCTTCCCACAGTAATAAAACTCAATGATAATAACAATGTGCAAAAATGTTAAGTCCCCACAAAATTAACATTATGGTGAACCTGATAAATTTTATAAGGCCAGCTGCGCTGACCTTAGGCCCTGTGCAATAATTAACCTGATAAATTGATTCTGGGAGGAAAAGCATAGGAAATATTGTTTCAATTGGAATGATTCTTTTCTTAAAAATATTACTTTGAAAACAAAATTATTATTGGGGCATTTCTTGAACAAATTAATTACAATTAACATATATTACATTATCAGACGTGCGCAATGCTGCTTCATTACCTTATTTAACAATATACCTTGTCCCGAACCTTGACCAGGGACCCATGTCGACGCCCGCCGACTCCTCGCACATAACTCCAACTCGCAACTGCCTACTCGCAATTGCGTCCAACTTGGAACTGAACTACATGCTCTCGCGACTCGCTACGTACAACTACTGAACTCTCGCAACTGAACTCTCGCGCAGTCAAGCGCAGATTAGCAACGATAAACAACTCTCTGGTCAGAGATTCTGTCATGCCTCGCCATCGCTGGTACTGAATACATACGCGTTTCATAACCCTCCACTGGGGGGGGGGGGGGGGGGCAAAAATTTGGCAGCGATGGTCAGTCATTTGGACTTGCCATGAGCAACAATTTTTTTCTTATCTAATTAACTTTACAATCACAGAATATACAGATGTAGAACATGAATTAAATGTGGTGCACATGCACTGAGTACAAAACATATTAGGCAATAACAAAATGTGTATACAAAACATATTAATAAATGACATAAGTGCACACACACTGAAAAACTCTTTAGGATTTTCACAACAAATAAACATAATGGCAAAAATCATGTTGACAAGTGACATAAGTGCACATGCACTGTAGTTCAGAACATTTCAGCAAATCGAAAAAAGGTATAGGCCATGAATATAAACCATGTTAGCAAAAATGATTTTCACTATGTTACAAGAAGTAGGATAGGAAAGGGAAGGATGGCATCATGGTTGTAGCACTTTAGGTTGCACGCAGCTGCATTGAAAGTCTATATCTTTCCACAGAAGTACAACACCAAGTGAGACAATCTGAAGTTCTTTTCCCAGAAGTATTTATCAGCGTGCCCAAGACACTGAAATGTCGTAGTAATATTCCATGTTATCATATTGGCAGTACATCAGGTACACCAAACAGTGGGACCATAATAACGCCTCCATCGCTCACGGTGGTGGACAGCATGTCGTGTCAACACCACGCTCTTACAAGGCACACCAACGTAGAATTAGTGCAAAAACCAAATATAGTGCTCCATGATCAAGAGGATATACAGGACAAATGGATATTGCAGTAATTCAGGGTAGTTAGGTCAGAAGGTGAAGGACATTAAGTCACATACTAGTCTTCATTGGGAATTACATTAGTAGTTTGCGGCATTCATAGCCCAGTTATTGAACATTTCTGTACCATGTATGTAGTATTACAGAAAAATGTTCATTAATTGTTTTACAGACGACATTGGCATTGGTCATTTCAATACAGTAATCAGTAGCATTCATTTCCTAGTTACAAAGCATTATTAATCATTGGACATTTCAATACAGTAATCAGTAGCATTCATTTCCCAGCTACAAAGCACAATTAGTAGCATTCATTTCCTTGTTACAAACTATTATTAATTAATCATTGTTCATCTCAATACAGTAATCAGTAGCATTCATTTCCCAGTTACAAAGCATAATTAGTAGCATTCATTTCCTAGTTACAAAGCATAATTAGTAGCATTCATTTCCTAGTTACAAAGCATTATCAGTTAATCATTGTTCATCTCAATACAGTAATCAGTAGCATTCATTTCCTAGTTACAAAGCATTATGAGTAGCATTCATTTCCTAGTTACAAAGCATAATTAATAGCATTCATTTCCTAGGTACAAAGCATTATTAGTTAATCATTGGTCATTTAAATACAGTAATCATCTCAATACAGCAATCAGTAGCATTCATTATTCAAGTGACATATTATTCATAGCTGATCAACATTACTCAGAACTCTCTTAAACTGGTATCATTATTTGGAACTGGTAATACTTTTTTTTTGTTAGGAATGCATTGCTTTGGGTAATTATAGAGGAAAGCAAGAGAGAAAAAAAATTGCTTCTGGGTTGTTGCTGTAAATGAAAATGTGTAACGTCATTCGTCATGAGTCCACTGTGGCAAGATTATGAAACAAGTAGAGTATATGTAATCACATTCATAAATGACATAGGTTTAATGAACAACTGCTTATAGCACATTAATGTCATAAATAATTTCTCCTGCAAAAATATACAAAAATGGATTATTAAGCTGAAAGAAGAAATGCATGTTATGCTGAAAAGTAGTGAACTTCGAATTAACAGGTAGTGAAATGTGTATAAAAATGTGTTCCATAGCTGTCCTTTCCAAAACCTTCAGTCATTATACTATGCAATATAACACCTGCTATCAAAGCAAACTGCAACAAATACTTAAATAACTACATAGCATGAATACATAACTTCCACATTATCCTCATCTGTAAAGGAAAAACTTAATTATCCATCACTTCATTATCTATATTATCATAACTCCATTATTATCATCACCTGTAAAGAAAAACTTCATTATCCATAGTAGCATATTCTTCATCATTATTCATCAGCATTCATTATCATCTGCAAAAAAATCACTTCATTACTCATTACACAACTATTCCTTGTTGTTGTTGTTGTTGTGATCTTCAGTCCTGAGACTGGTTTGATGCAGCTCTCCATGCTACTCTATCCTGTGCAAGCTTTTTCATCTCCCAGTACCTACTGCAACCTACATCCTTCTGAATCTGCTTGTTGTATTCATCTCTTGGTCTCCCTCTACGATTTTTACCCTCCACGCTGCCCTCCAATACTAAATTGGTGATCCCTTGATGCCTCAGAACATGTCCTACCAACCGATCCCTTCTTCTGGTCAAGTTGTGCCACAAACTTCTCTTCTCCCCAATTCTATTCAATACCTCCTCATTAGTTATGTGATCTACCCATCTAATCTTCAGCATTCTTCTGTAGCACCACATTTCGAAAGCTTCTATTCTCTTCTTGTCCAAACTATTTATCGTCCATGCTTCACTTCCATACATGGCTACACTCCATACAAATACTTTCAGAAACGACTTCCTGTCACTTAAATCTATACTCGATGTTAACAAATTTCTCTTCTTCAGAAACGCTTTCCTTGCCATTGCCAGTCTACATTTTATATCCTCTCTACTTCGACCATCATCAGTTATTTTGCTCCCCAAATAGCAAAACTCCTTTACTACTTTAAGTGTCTCATTTCCTAATCTAATTCTCTCAGCATCACCCGACTTAATTAGATTACATTCCATTATCCTTGTTTTGCTTTTGTTGATGTTCATCTTATATCCTCCTTTCAAGACACTGTCCATTCCATTCAACTGCTCTTCCAAGTTCTTTGCTGTCTCTGACAGAATTACAATGTCATCGGCGAACCTCAAAGTTTTTATTTCTTCTCCATGCATTTTAATACCTACTCCAAATTTTTCTTTTGTTTCCTTTACTGCTTGCTCAATATACAGATTGAACAACATCGGGGAGAGGCTACAACTCTGTCTTACTCCCTTCCCAACCACAGCTTCCCTTTCATGTCCCTCGACTCTTATAACTGCCATCTGGTTTCTGTACAAATTGTAAATAGCCTTTCGCTCCCTGTATTTTACCCCTATAACTGCCATCTGGTTTCTGTACAAATTGTAAATAGCCTTTCGCTCCATGTATTTTACCCCTGCCATTATCTCTAGCATATTTCATCACTAAAACTGAGATGTGTAGTTCTGTCTGACAGCCTGCATCAATCGCCTTGTATTCTGAAAGAAAAAATTAGTTAAGACTGCTATTCTACGATGTGTATAGTATATTCTTGTTAATGCTTGTTAATCCTGATCCATTTACTCTTCCTCACGAAGTTTGCATCTTCTTTCGATCATTCCGAAGGTGAAATTCCCATTTCTGTTGATTTTATTTCTTTCACGTATCATTTCTTTCTGAAATTGATGAACAGAGATTAATGTCTAGCATTTAAATCATATACTCATTAAATAATGACTGGTTTATGGTAACATAATTAAGCATTCAGCATAACATGCCAGAAAACGTAATATGTGAAAAACTTATATAGTGTTCAGAGGCAAAAAATGTACTCAGTGTATCACAATGTAACAGTAAAGTAGTCACGATGTTGAGATATCAGAGGCGAGAATTAAAGACTTTAATGGAGAGAAAATTTAATAAAAATTAATATGTCACTAAATAATATTGCATAATTATTCATAAGATACGTAAGTTTCTCTGAAAAAAAAAAAGTGCACAGTCTGATATGTAACGACAAGAAGAGCGACCTGCTAACCTTACCTTGCCAGGCACTTGCCAAGAAAAATACGATAATCATCAATAAGTACTCACATAAATATAATTGCATCAATGGTCATAAATGTGTAAATTCATCTCGAAAAATATGCACGGTCTGATGTGTAACGACAAGAAGAGCGACCTGCTAACCTTACCTTGCCGGTCACTTGCCAAGAAAAAATACGATAATCATCAGTAATTAGTCATGTGAATATAATTGCATAAGTGATCATAAAAATTAGTAAATGGCATCATAGTATGTTAAATCAAAAAGTGTCTTCATTCAATAAAGGGTTTAATATTGGAGACATGGTGGTTGCCTTTACTTTTTCTGGTTCTCAGAGTTCCGACGTGTACAACATTGGGGTGAGGAATGCTGCGAATCCGATATGGACCTGCGTATAGAAGTTCAAATTTACTGCACTTACCTTTTATTCTGCTGGATAAATAGTGTGTACGCACTAACATCTTCTGTCCAATGTGAAAGTCACGGCGTGTACAAACCTGTTTTTGCTGTCTTCTCCGGCGCTCTGCGGCACGTTTGATGTTGTTCAGCGCAATGTTAATTATTTCATGGTGTCGTAGTCGACGAGATGTAGGAAAGGTTACTAATTCTTTAATTTTGTTAAGTGGTTCAACATTTTTCAGTATAACAGACGGAGATAGCATAGTAGATTCATTTGGTATGGAATTAATTACATCCTGGAATGATAATATGTGTGTGTCCCAATCAATATGTCTTTTGTGGCAGTATATTCTACACAGTTTACCAATTTCTTTCATTAATCGTTCACAAGGGTTTGAAGAAGCATGGTACTTGGATATATAGATCGGAGAAATGTTTCTAGCTCTTAACATGCGTGTCCATATAGCAGAACGAAATTGTGATCCATTGTCAGAAATTACTTTCAACACATGCCCTACATGAAATAGAAAATGCTTTACAAATGCTTTCGAAACGGTTTTAGCAGTAGCTTTGCGTAACGGAGTGAAAGTAACAAATTTTGAAGTGAGTTCAACAGCAACAAAGATGTAACAGAAACCTCTATTAGTTCTCGGAATTGGACCAAAAATGTCTACAGCGGCCATATGTCTTAATTTAACAGGTACAATGGGATATAATGGAGGAATATGTGAAGTTGTGTCTGACTTAGCTTTCTGGCAGATTTTACATGACGCTAAAACTTGTCGTATACGTTTCTCCATGTTGGCAAAATAACAGTTCTGTCTCAGTATAAGAAAACATTTTCTGGCTCCGTAATGTGCATAACTAAAATGAGTATGCCATATTTATTTGTTATCCAGTTCATCAGGAATGCATAATAAGTAATTGTTGCTGTCAGGATGAGAGCGGCGAAACAGAATGTCATTGCGTACACTGTAATGGTTTCTAATCGTAACATTATTCTTATCTTGCCAAAGGTGTTTAATTTCTTTCCACACGTTGTCTTTATTTTGCTCTTTTGCTATGTCCTGTAATGACGACGAAATGAAATTTTCAAATGCAACTTGTTGAATGTACATGACGCTGAAATTTGCTTTGCAGAAGTTGGTTGCGATGTCTTGCTGATTGTTGCTGAGAGAAGGAGATAGTGCGTCTGCTATAACATTTTGTGTTCCGGGAATGTGAACAATTGTGAAATTAAATTCCTGCAAATAAAGCTTCCATCTGCTTAATCTGTCGTGAGTGAATTTAGCTGAAAGTAAAAATTGTATGGCTCTATGGTCTGTGTAAACGGTGGTGTGTCTTCCATAAAGAAAGTGCCGAAATCTCGTAAAAGCCCATACAACACATAATGTTTCCAGTTCTGTAACGGAATAATTTCGTTCAGCAGGTGACAAAATGCGACCTGCAAATGCGATGTTTTTAATTACTGTAGAGCCATCTTCTTCAATTTCCTGAAAAATATGTACGCCTAAAGCGGTGTTGGAACTGTCGGTGGCAATGGAAAAATTTCTGGTAAGATCTGGGTGCGATAAAAGTGGTGCATTCAACAAAGCATGTTTCAGGTTCATAAATTCAGAATGTACTTGCTTATCCCAGGACCAAATAGTGTTTTTACCTGTCAATTGGCATAATTTAGGTGTGTCTAAAGCAGAGTGATGAATAAATTTACGAAAAAAGTTAATTAATCCCAAAAAGCTGCGTAGTTGCTTCTTCGTTGTAGGAACAGTAATGTCACGTAGAGCTTGAAGTTTTTCCGGATCAGGCGCAATGCCTTCTGCTGAAATTACGTGTCCAAGAAATTTTATAGAAGTTTTACCAAAATGCGATTTACTGAGGTTAACTGTGAGTCCTTGTGTACGAAAAGTTTGTAACAGTTGTTCTAGAATCAGATTGTGTTCAGTACAGTTAGCTTCTGCAATAAGAATGTCATCTACGTACGTCGTGATTCTGTCTTTAAGTTCTGTCGGAAGTATTGTGTTCAAACCGCGAATAAAAGCTGCGGAAGAAATAGTTAAATTGAATGGTAATTTGCAAAATTGATAACAGTCACCAAAACAGAGAAAAGCTGTATACTTTCTGCAATTCGGATGAAGCTGAATTTGCCAAAATCCCGATTTCAAATCTAGTGTGGAATAAATAGCAGTACCGTGAAATTTCTGTAGTAGTTCTTCTAGTGTCTATGGTCGATCTGTTTCATTAATAATTATGTCATTAATGTGACGTGAATCAAGTACGAGGCGAAGTGAGCCATCTTTTTTCTTGACAATATGTAGCGGGTTTGTGTACGGACTAACTGCCGGTTCAATAATTCCTTGGTCGAGCATATCTTGCAACTCTTTTTTAACTTGTTCTCTGTGAATATATGGAATGGGATAATGCTTTGCTTTAAATGTGTCGTGCTGTTTGACTTGAAATTCATACATAAAACCGGACATAGTACCAGGAATGTTGTCAAAAACTGGAGCTTGCTGTAAAAGAATTTTGTGTAGTTGCGTGCGTTCGTCGTCTGTATTTGCACAGCTCTGCTTATCTGTATCAGAAATCATCTGCATTACGTCGTAGTCAGCTTCGTCTGGAGTATTATAGTTGTGTACGTACGTATCTGTGAACAATGTGGGATTACACTCTATGTTACGTGATACGGAAATGACCTCTGTGCGATTAATTGTTTGTTCTTCCGTAGATAAAGAGTGCTGAAATTCTAAAGCCAATTGTACATTCTCGTCCTTCAACATTAAATAGGAATTTTGAAAATCAATAACTGCGTCGTGTTGCACCAGAAAATTCGTACCTAAAATAACGTCTGTTGTCAATAAAGGAACAATCCAAAAATTTGAGTGAAAAGTGTGACCTGCAATACAAAATGATAAATGCGTCTGTAATTTAACATCTACTCCTTTACTCGATACTGCTCCATTTACTTTCGTTTTGCCCAATGGTAATGTAGGATAGGTATTCAATTTGTTACACTCGTTGAAAGTTTCTTCATTTATTACTGACATAGGTGATCCAGAATCGATTACTGCTGAAAATTTCGATGAACCAATTTTAATTTCGATGACAGGGTGTGAAATGGTTTTCTGAACAACTGGTCTTTCCTGTAAAAGAGTGTCTCGGATGTCGTCAAAAGTAATAACATTTTCGTGAACAACATTCTGCGTGTCTACAGTAGTGCTTGTGTTACTGGAAGATGCGACCTGTACAGTATCTAGTCAGATTCTATCTGACGTGTTATTATTTTCAGGACAATTCTGTGGCATTTCGACTATTTGAACTGTTCTATTATTTCTTCCAGACGTATTACGCTCTGGATGATACCTATTGTCGGGTTCGTTCATGAGAATATGTTGTTGCTGATCATTTTGCTGCTCGTAAGACCGACTGTTATTATACGCACGCTGATAATTGTGCTAATTGTTTTTACGTCTGTCGTGATAGTCATTCCTATACGGTGCATTGCAATAGGAATTGAAATACTGTGTTTTCTGTACGTAGTTGTTTCTTTGCTGCCGTGCGTTACTATTTGTTGTACCTGGGACTATACGTGCACGCGGCGAAACATTAAAGTTAGGTTGACCTTGTGCATTACATTGTTGGTTAGGTATGCTAACCGGCTGGTTTTGATGTTGTTGCGGAGAAAAACGTCTATTGTTACTAAAATGTGGTTCTTCTTGCTGATAATTTTGTCGATACTGATAATCAAAATTTTGTCTGCTATTGAAGTTCTGGTGGTTGTCGTTCCTAAAGCGTCTGTTACCTTTGCTATTGAAATTACGTGGCTGATCGTAATTGGTGTACGTTTGTTGACCTTGGTTATTATAAGAAAAATTTTTGTTTATAAAGGAATAATCCGATTGTTGTACTTCCAAAAGCTGTAACAGATCCCTGAATGCCGAGATATTTTCTTTTTGCTGACCTGTTAAAAGTGACACTCTTAATGACCGTGGTAATTTAGAGATACATAATTGAATGAGTGCAGAATCACTATAAGGTTCACTTAAGTACTGATTTTGTTGGACCATCTGCTCAAAAAATTGCGTGACAGTGGAAAAATTCGAGTTCTCATAATTTGGTAAACTGATTAACTGATCTTTAATTCCACGCTGTGTCGTCTTCGACCAATACGCTGACAGAAAAGCATTCTGAAACTCTTCTACCGAATAGCATTGCCTCGCGATCGGTCTCATACGAGTTGCCGGTTCGCCTTCCAGAAAACTGCAAATAAATTCAAGTTTATGCGTTACGGGCCAAGTCGGTGGAAAAGCAAAGCTAAATTGTTGTATCCAATCCAGTGGGTGAATCTGTGTTCTGTCATTTTTAAACACTTTAAATTTTCTCACTGACAGAAAATGTTTGTAATCAAAATTATCGTCTCTGTATGATGGAACAGGTTCATGATTGTAGGAGAATCTATTTGTCTGTGTCTGTTCGGAATCTAAGTCCCGTACTCTCTGTACATTACCCAAGTTATACGCGCTGCGTGAGTCTGACAAATGTTCACTAAGTGGCGTCTGCTGTGATGTGTTAAACCCTGAAACATTTTTTATCTCTGTTACCTCTTGTTGTAAACATGACAATTTTCTACATAAGGTATTATTAGACG
Organism: Schistocerca serialis cubense; assembly: GCF_023864345.2. Taxonomy (NCBI): domain Eukaryota; kingdom Metazoa; phylum Arthropoda; class Insecta; order Orthoptera; family Acrididae; genus Schistocerca; species Schistocerca serialis. Next base: position 1,102,908,275 of record NC_064639.1, read on the forward strand.
AATCGATCTCATTGATTGTCTGTTGTAGATTTTGAAATTCAGGTGTTTGATTAAATGAAATTGGTGCAGTATCGTCTGATTTGCTTTCATTATTACTTTCAATAATATCAATACTACTGGCCAATTCCTCACATTTTTCAGTCAGTAGTTTTACCTGATCATCGGTTTTAGTGTCAGAGGCATTAATCTGTTTTTGCATTTTACGTGTGGTTTCGTTCAGTTTTTTAACGTCAGCTTTGATGTCATCGGAATCCTGTGTTAGTTCTAATTGTTCGAGTCTGTCGGTCACTGTTTGAATATCTACTGTGTGTGTATCTGTTTTTGATTTAAGATCAGAAATTTCATCACGTAATTCTGTGTTCGACTGTTTGATGGTATTAATTTCATCGGACACTGCAGCAATATTGCTGTCCACGTATGTTTTTGCCTTCGCGAACAATTTACGTTTGTCTTCTTGTCTCTGTGCTGTGATTGTTTCCATTACTTGTCGTTTTACTTTATTTTGATCCTGTATAAATTTTCGGAAACGCGTATCACTGTTTTGTATGTGGCGATTAAAACGTTCGTCAATCTGAGTGTTCTGTTGGTCGAATTTCGCATCTATCTTTGCATCCATTGTGCGCGAAAGTTCTGTTTTCATTAGTTTAAACTCGTCGCGTAATTGTGTAGCCTTTTCAGAGCATTGTTTAGCGACTCCGCTAATTTCGTCTCTAAGTGTTTCTGTTGTAGCTGTTTGCATTTCCCTTAATTCTTGAGTATCAGATCTAATTTCTTCGCTACTTTTTCTTGAACAAGCCTCAATTTCCTCGCGTAACTGTTCCTTAGTGTCATGACACTGCGCAGCAACGTCTCTAATTTGTTCACTAAGCTGTCTGGAATTGTTGTCTAATTTTTCATTTAACTGTCTGGAATTGTTGTGTAATTTTTCATTTAACTGTTGTTTGAGATTTTCGTTATTTTCATTAAGCTGTTGTTTAAGATCTTCTTTAAGTTGTTTGGAATTGTTGTCTAATTTTTCATTAAGGCTGTCATGTTTTTTACCCTGTTGTAGCAATATTGCCATAATTTGTTCCAAGGTAACATTACCTACTCTATTCTCTCTACTGTTTGATGGTGTATCTGCAATTGTCGCGTTTTGTGTGACCATTTGGTCATTCTGTGATTCACAAAAACGTTTGCCCATCGGTTGTACTCTGTCAGTCACTACTTCGGAATTAAATAAATCCGTCCTACTTTGAGTATCCTGTACCTTTTCATTAGAAAAAATTGTCTGTACGTCACTTGGATTTTCCAAACCGGTTGTGTTAAGTTGGGCAGCACTCATTGCAATAGAGCACCCCGCGTCATCAATTGTCGTCAGAGTAACAGAGGACACAATTAAGTTCACTTGTACATCATTAAGATCTACATCATTATTAGTGGTTGGAACGCACTGATTGTCGGTGAACGCAAGATTGTCATCAATACATTGCGTGTCACAATTACTATCGGTCAAGTTGTTTAATTCGGTTAATTCACTCATTATACCTCGCAATGCACTATTAATAGTCTTTCACGGCATTTTTACACTAGTCACAATTATTCACAAAAGAAATAAGCACAATGCAAAAAGCAACAAACACAAATACAACAGAGAGCAACGAATTGCCGATGATCTGTGGAAAGAAAGTCATAAAATTAGTAAAAGCGTTGCGCCAAATGCTAATTATATTTTAGTTAATAAGAGCAGATATCTGACTACTTTTCAGAAGATTCTCAAAGAAATACGATCCTGGACCGGATGTCGCCAAGTGTAACCTCCCCGTGAAAATAAAAGAAAATATTTAAATGTGAATAGACATCGTGCTAAGTGTAACCTCCCCGTATAAATATGAAAATGAAAAGAATTGAATAGAATTGCAAATAGTGCCAAATGTTAGCTTCCCACGGTAATAAAACACAATGATAATAACAATGTGCAAAAATGTTAAGTCCCCACAAAATTAACATTATGGTGAACCTGATAAATTTTATAAGGCCAGCTGCGCTGACCTTAGGCCCTGTGCAATAATTAACCTGATAAATTGATTCTGGGAGGAAAAGCATAGGAAATATTATTTCAATTGGAATGATTCTTTTCTTAAAAATATTACTTTGAAAACAAAATTATTATTGGGGCATTTCTTGAACAAATTAATTACAATTAACATATATTACATTATCAGACATGCGCAATGCTGCTTCATTACCTTATTTAACAATATATCTCGTCCCGAACCTTGACCAGGGACCCATGTCGACGCCCGCCGACTCCTCACACATAACTCCAACTCGCAACTGCCTACTCGCAACTGCGTCCAACTCGGAACTGAACTACATGCTCTCGCGACTCGCTACGTGCAACTACTGAACTCTCGCAACTGAACTCTCGCGCAGTCAAGCGCAGACTAGCAACGATAAACAACTCTCTGGTCAGAGATTCTGTCATGCCTCGCCATCGCTGGTACTGAATACATACGCGTTTCAATGTTTCCAATCATCAACAGTTCAACGTCGATGTCACCAGGCCCAGGCCAGGCGTAAAGTTTCGTGTCGTGCAGTTATCAAGGGTACGCAAGTGGGCCTTCGTCTCGGAAAGCCCACATCGATGCTGTTCCGTTGAATGGTTCGCACGCAGACACTTGTTGATGGGCCAGCATTGAAATATGCAGCAATACGCGAAAGCGTTGCTCTTCTGTAACGTTGAACGATTCTCTTCAGTCTTCGTTGGTCCCGTTCTTGCAGGATCTTTTTCCGGCCGCAGCGATGTCGGAGCTTTGATGTTTTACGGGATTCCTGATATTTACGGCACACTCGTGAAATGGTCGTACGGGAAAATCCCCGCAACATCGCTACCTCGGAGATGCTGCGTCCCACCGCTCGTGCACCGACTATAACACCACGTTCAAACTAACTTAATTCTTGATGACCTACCATTGCAGCAGCCGTAATCGATCTAACAACTGCGAGAAACACTTGTTGTCTTATATGGGCGTTGCCGACCGTAACGCCGTATTCTACCTGTTTGCGTACCTCTGTATTTGAATACGCATGCCTGTATCAGTTTATTTGGCGCTTCAGTGTAGCTTTTAATAAACAGTTTATGGCGCATTTTTAATTTTGAATGTCGGTGAATAGTCGCTCGAAATACTGAGAGTCAAATTTTTTATGCCTCTGGAAGCCGTCAGATAGGCGACCCGCAGCTCATATTGGGTTCCGGGTAATCGCCTCGTAATAATTTCACTACTGGCCAATAAAATTGCTACATCACGAAGATGATGTGCTACAGACGCGAAAATTAACCGACAGGAAGAAGATGCTGTGATATGCAAATGATTAGCTTTTCAGAGCATTCACACAAGGTTGGCGCCGGTGGCGACACCTACAACGTGCTGACATGAGGAAAGTTTCCAACCGATTTCTCATACACAAACAGCAGTTGACCCGTGGCTCTACACTTCATTCGATCCCTGCGAAATCCTACATTTCAGCAGGATAATGCACGACCGCACCTTGCAGGTCCTGTACGGGCCTTTCTGGATACAGAAAATGTTCGACTGCTGCCCTGGCCAGCACATTCTCCAGATCTCTCACCAATTGAAAACGTCTGATCAATGGCGGCTGAGCAAATGGCTCGTCACAATACGCCAGTCACTACTCTTGATGAACTGTGGTATCGTGTTGAAGCCGCATGGGCAGCTGTACATGTACACGCCATCCAAGCTCTGTTTGACTCAATGCCCAGGCGTATCTCGGCCGTTATTATGGCCAGAGGTGGTTGTTTTGGGTACTGATTTCTCAGAATCTGTGCACCCAAATTGTGTGAAAATGTAATCACATGTCATTTCTAGTACAATATATTTGTCCAATGAATACCCGTTTATCATCTGCATTTCTTCTTGGTGTAGCAATTTTAATGGCCAGTAGTGTATATTTTGCGCATTTGTGTTCGGTGATGGGGGAGAGATGAGGTAGTCAGACCGACCCGTGTTTCGTAATCTGTACTTTGTAGTTTTGTATTGCGGATTGCGTATTTGAGATGTAAGCTTCGTAGCTAATGGCCGCCCCAGCTGCCATCAGCGGTCAGAGTGGCTCGGCTCTGCGCTGGCCTCGGCGTCCGTACGGCTGTTGCCGCTGGTTTAAATATTCACGGCCGCTCGGAGGCGCTAATTGGAGGGCCAGGCGGTGGTCTTCATTAGGCTCTCGCGGCGCGAATCGGCAGCACACCAGCTGGCCGTTCCTCACCCACTCACTCGCAACAGCCCACATCTCCGACGGCAGCCACTAACGACTTCAGTCGCACTGGAGATAAATGAGTAGAGGACTGTATACTATTTTGGTTGACTGATACAAAATTACTGCAGGTCATTACGTCTAGCACACACAACATGTATGTAATAGCGCACATCTTTCCTGTTGCCATTAGCTCTTTTCCATCTCTCACATTACTTTGAATATTGCAACGGATATACTACGAGCAATCTAAACTATTTTTTCAGAATGTTTCGTTGCTTAGGATTGTGCAGCATAGCTAATGGGTACATAATGAAGGTGGTTTTTGCTCAGCACACAAAGAAATATCGGGGCGAGCTTCACCCAAAACCAACAAGAAACCTGCAAGTGGTGGAAACCCTTTTACACTGAAGAGACAAAGAAACTGGTATAAGCATGCGTATCCAAATACAGACAAATGTAAACAGGCAGAATACGGCGCTGCGTTCGGCAACGCCTATATAAGACAAGTGCCTGGCGCAATTGTTAGATCGGTTACTGCTGCTACAATGGCACGTTATCACGATTGAACGTGGTGTTATAGTCGGCGCACGAGCGGTAGGACACAGCCTCTCCGAGGTGGCGCTGAAGCGAGGAATTTCCCGTATGACCATTTCACGAGTGTACCGTGAATATCATGGAATCCCGTAAAACATCATATCTCCGACATAGCTGCGGCCAAAAAAAGATTATGCAAGAACAGGACCAACGACGACTTAAGAGAATCGTTCAACGTAACGTAAGTGCAAGCCTTCCGGAAACTGCTGCAGATTTCAATCCTGGGCCATCAACAGGTCTCAGGGTGGAAACAGTTCAACAAAACTTCATAAATATGGGCTTTAGGAGCCGAAGGCTCACTCGTGTGCCCCGATGACTGCACGACACAAAACTTTACGCCTCGCCTGGGCCCGTCAACATCGACATTGTCCTGGTGATGACTAGAAACATATTGCGTGCTCGGACGAGTCTCGATTCAAATTGCACCGGACGGATGGACGTGTATGGGTATGGAGACAACCTCATGAATCCACGGACCCTGCATGTCAGCAGGAGACTGTACAAGCTGGTAGAGGTGCTGTAATGGTGCGTGGCGTGTGCAGTTGGAGTGACATTGGACCCTTGATACATCCAGATACAACTCTGACAGGTGACTCGTACATAAGCAGCCTGTCTGGTCACCTGTATCCTTTCATGTCCATTATGCATTCCGATGAACTTGGGAATTCAAGAAGGACAAAGCGACACACCATACGTCTGCTGTAGAGTGGCTGCTGGATCACTCTTCTGAGTTTAAGCGCTTCCGCTGGCCACTAAACTCCCTAGACATGAAAATTATTGAGCACACCTGGGATGACCTGCAACTTGCTGTCCAGAAGAGATCTCCACCTTTTCGTACTCTTACGGATTTATGGACAGCCCTGCAGGATTCATCGTGTCAGTTCCCTCCAGCACTACTTCAGACATTAGTCGAGTCCATATTATGTCATATTGCGGCACTTCTGCGTACTTGCGGGGGCCCTATACGATATTATGCAGGTGTACCAGTTTCTTTGGGTCTTCGATGTATTTTGTTAAATCTTAAGTTATTGGTAATTGTAAACAGATTTTAATCACGTGCTTAAGTAGAGCAGTAAGACGCACATGCATTATATACCTGATACACACAAGGAGTTGATGTACACCGACATAAAAAATAGTAGTACACCCTTTTAGACATTTCCGATTCATTCCATATTTACGATTTCAAAGTCCATATGGAGTACATGAAATGATTACATTTACAGATCAAGCTGTGGTGTTATCGTATGTCACCACTCGTACGCTGCCCATCAAAAGCCTGCAAGCGTGAACGTCTGTATCTGCAGACCCTGAGGGGTGGCACGAGCGTGGGAGTATACGCCCGGCACCTCTGCTCTCCGGGGAGACGGCATGACACCAGCGTACTCTCCGGCGCTAGCATAGAGGACGCCGACAGCTCTCAGGGGTCAGTTAGTCACCGCAGATCGTCTCCTCAGTTCGACAGCTCCGTGGGGCAGCGACTGCCGACGCCATAGTTAGGTAGACCTGCGAGAACCAGCGCGGCAAGAAAGATAGTTTGCTGTTGACTCGACAAAAGACTTCATTCAGAGATTGGAAATGCTTGTTATGTTCTACACTCCTGGAAATGGAAAAAAGAATACATTGACACCGGTGTGTCAGACCCACCATACTTGCTCCGGACACTGCGAGAGGGCTGTACAAGCAATGATCACACGCACGGCACAGCGGACACACCAGGAACCGCGGTGTTGGCCGTCGAATGGCGCTAGCTGCGCAGCATTTGTGCACCGCCGCCGTCAGTGTCAGCCAGTTTGCCGTGGCATACGGAGCTCCATCGCAGTCTTTAACACTGGTAGCATGCCGCGACAGCGTGGACGTGAACCGTATGTGCAGTTGACGGACTTTGAGCGAGGGCGTATAGTGGGCATGCGGGAGGCCGGGTGGACGTACCGCCGAATTGCTCAACACGTGGGGCGTGAGGTCTCCACAGTACATCGATGTTGTCGCCAGTGGTCGGCGGAAGGTGCACGTGCCCGTCGACCTGGGACCGGACCGCAGCGACGCACGGATGCACACCAAGACCGTAGGATCCTACGCAGTGCCGTAGGGGACCGCACCGCCACTTCCCAGCAAATTAGGGACACTGTTGCTCCTGGGGTATCGGCGAGGACCATTCGCAACCGTCTCCATGAAGCTGGGCTACGGTCCCGCACACCGTTAGGCCGTCTTCCGCTCACGCCCCAACATCGTACAGCCCGCCTCCAGTGGTGTCGCGACAGGCGTGAATGGAGGGACGAATGGAGACGTGTCGTCTTCACCGATGAGAGTCGCTTCTGCCTTGGTGCCAATGATGGTCGTATGCGTGTTTGGCGCCGTGCAAGTGAGCGCCACAATCAGGACTGCATACGACCGAGGTACACAGGGCCAATACCCGGCATCATGGTGTGGGGAGCGATCTCCTACACTGGCCGTACACCACTGGTGATCGTCGAGGGGACACTGAATAGTGCACGGTACATCCAAACCGTCATCGAACCCATCGTTCTACCATTCCTAGACCGGCAAGGGAACTTGCTGTTCCAACAGGACAATGCACGTCCGCATGTTCCCGTGCCACCCAACGTGCTCTAGAAGGTGTAAGTCAACTACCCTGGCCAGCAAGATCTCCGGATCTGTCCCCCATTGAGCATGTTTGGGACTGGATGAAGCGTCGTCTCACGCGGTCTGCACGTCCAGCACGAACGCTGGTCCAACTGAGGCGCCAGGTGGAAATGGCATGGCAAGCCGTTCCACAGGACTACATCCATCACCTCTACGATCGTCTCCATGGGAGAATAGCAGCCTGCATTGCTGCGAAAGGTGGATATACACTGTACTAGTGGCGACATTGTGCATGCTCTGTTGCCTGTGTCTATGTGCCTGTGGTTCTGTCAGTGTGATCATGTGATGTATCTGACCCCAGGAATGTGTCAATAAAGTTTCCCCTTCCTGGGACAATGAATTCACGGTGCTCTTATTTCAATTTCCAGGAGTGTACATGAATGTTTGCATGAAGAATGTGTTTTCTTATTAAATTTGAACACTGTCTACTGAATTCTGTAGAGTGACCAGCTACTCTGGTCTGTCTCCTGGTTCCTAGTGTGCGAATTACTGTTGTGACCACCCGAGATGCAACAAATATCACTTCTGAGGTACCATGTACCGAGTCATACTGAGATTCCCATGCTAGTACGTAGTGTAGCCTCCACACGTGGCAATGCGGGCGCTGAGTCTGCCATCCAGTCGATCGTACAGATGGCGAATATTGTCTTGGGATACGTTACGGCATGCTTGCTAAAACTGTTCATGTAGGTCTGTAAGAGTTGTTGGTTGACGAGTCGAGTGAGTTACTTCTCGTCCCGTCTAACCCCACAAGTGCTCGATTGGAAACATGTCCGGAGGTTGTGCTGGCCGGGGAAGTTGCTGCACGTCTTGCGGAACAAGCTGAACTTAGTGGGCGAACATTGTCCTGTTAGAACAGCACATAGTCTTTCTCTTTCCAGAACGGAAGAAAACGGGTCTAACAAAATTCTGCACGTACTGAGTACTGGTTAGAGTCTCCTCCAGAAACACGAAAGGTGAACGAGAGTTGTAGCTTATAGCACCCCACACTATAAGGCCTCTGCTGGGGCCAGTGTATCCTGGAAGAATGCGTTCTAAGAGACAGCTCTCAGCGGGTCTACATCGTACTTGCAAAAGACCATCACTTTTGTGCAGGCAGTATCTGCTCTGATCGAAGAAGATCACGGCAAGACATTCGATCTTCCAATTAACCTTCTGGCAGCACCAGTCGAGTCGTGCACATCGATGCTGTGGCGTTAGTGGAAGATGGGCTCGCACCTAGTCCCACTGCTAATAACCGGTTCGCAGCAGTTCGTGTTGACATCTGTGTGCTCACGAGCTCTCTTGTCTCAGTTGTGGTAGTCGTACGACCTGCCATTACTGACGATCATGGCGCGGGCCTGTGCTCCATGGATGTCCAGAATCTCGTTTATGGATGTGAGAGTATTCACCGTGACCACTGATACCAGCGTCGTTGCACAACTGATCCAGCTTGTCCAGCTTGTGTGGCAGTTTTCTGAAGTACCATCCCACCACTCGGGAGGTCACAACTTTACCCCTTTCAAATTCTCTTAGTTAGCTGTAGGAAGCACGAGTGCCTCTCTGTGGCATAGTTGCCTGCTTGCTTCGCGTAACTACAACACACTGAGCCTTTTGGCTGTGAACATTACCTATTTAAGAGTAGAGACAGATGTTCGCTCTGGTACTGCAGTATCATATTTACCCGTCGACACTGGGCAAGCGACTTTCAAGTAAAAATGTCTCGCATGTACGGGAATATACGTACTGGATGTACGTGTACAGGTTGTAGACACATCTTTGACGACGTATGGAAGTTTGGGTCTGGTCGTGGCTAATGCTCGGATAGCCCAATGATAAAGCGACCGCTCATGATAAGTGGGAGAACCTGGTTCGTCACAGATTTTTACTATCGTCATTCTATTATGCAACTGATGGTTGTCAATATTCGCACCGGCCGTGGTGGCCGAGCGGTTCTAGGCGCTACAGTCTGGAACCGTGCGACCGCTACGGTCGCAGGTTCGAATCCTGTCCCGGTCATGGATGTGTGTGATGTCCTTAGTTTAGTTAGGTTTAAGTAGTTCTAAGTTCTAGGGGACTGATAACTTCAGAAGTTAAGCCCTATAGTGCTCAGAGGCATTTGAACCATTCGAACCCTTTTTTCAATATTCGCAATTGCGGACGACGTTGAAACCATTATCAGTATGTCTCCTATCTCCCAGGTGGGATATGCTGTCTTCGGATCGAAATGGATGTTGTCTATCCAGACGCACAGATTTTTTTCTCTAGCATTGTACTTTAGTGAAGTAACATTGGAAAGGATCATCAATGAGAACATTCCTCGATGGGGAAAGATTGTTGGAATAACGCATTGTCAAAAGACCGTAGGTTGCCAGGGAGTGTGGAAGAGACACAGAACTGCGGCAGCTACCTGTAGGACGGCGACTGCATCATTGCAGCTGAGTATGCCGCCCACAACAGCTGATGAGGACGTCTACAGACATCGACCACCCAGGTTTTCTTTTGTGAGACTCCAGCTCAATCTACGAGTAATTGCAGATCTGAGCAATGGGGCCTAGAGTAAACAGACGGTTGTTCGTCTCGAAGGTCAAGATGGCAGTATTCCGTCTCCCTTACTCCACCTCTCACTTTTTTTACCACTGGAGTTAATTTTTTTCGGCTTGTGGTTTTATTTATTTCGATATGATTATATATGTGTAGCAGCAAATAAGCTGGTACATGGTAACTAGTAACTTTGCTTTACGGTATTAAAGTTTGGATTTGCAATGTTCATACTGATATAAAACTGAAACTGAGAGCTGATGTCAGCACACAACATTATTAGTAACAAGCTGCTATGGTTTTGATTCAGTGTTATTACACTGCCTTTACTTAGTAATTCTTTCTTCATAAAAGCAAGTAACTTTGAGTAATGTTGAATAAATTTTTCACTTTGGCTGTATGAGTCACACTAGCACACATATGTTAATTTCAGACGTGGAGTGGGAGAGGGAATAAACACTTTTATCATAAATGTGGCACACCGTGGATCAAATTATTGCTTTTCCACATCTGCTCTGGATAATCATGTAGGGAACATTGAAAGGTGGCTACACTGAGCCACAGCGCCAGAGATTGCGCCAAAGAGTTTTATTCCGCCGCCTCCACTGGCAGTGCTTGTCGAGATGTGGCAGTAGTCAGTGCTTGTTGAGAAGTAGTAGGAGTCAAGTCGTTGTTGAGACGTCGTCGTAGTGAGTGCTTGTGCAGATCTTGCTGAGAGGATATTGATAGCTGTGCTATTTGTGGCCATCTTGTATGCAGTTGTTTGATGGGCTAGACAGCAGATGTTGTTCGAATGAAGATATTGTAATGATCAGAGTGCTTTTCGTCAATATATATGAAGGTAAAAAAATTTCCTTTTTTTTATTATGTCTTAAACAATGCCTCGTCACAGGTTCAGTCAACAAAGCATCTGGCTCGTGTTCTTGTATTAGAGTGTAATTCTGGTTTTCTTGCGCAATTATAGTATTTCTATTTTTTTTAATTACTTCAGTATAAATGGTATTTAAAATTTCTTGTCTTATTGAAGAAGAACCGTGCCAGATGTGTACGTTGAATCACACTTCCACACACAGAACAGTTACACTTGTGCTTTGGTTTCGTACGTTTTATAGTTGCTGGGGACTTAATTAATTAATTGTGTTAACGGAAATTTCCTTTCATTCTTGGTTGTTGTTTTATGCAGTCAGATTGCGTACTAATACTAGTCAGGGCCAACCGGTTACGAGACTGCGTAACCGGACAGTTAGCTACTAAAAATTAAAAATATTTGCATTAAATTTATAATTAAGCCCCCATGCAACATTCACTTGCTACGGTAACGTAATCAAGAAAGAAAGAAAACTGTATCTGAACTCACTACCTTGCATCGTATCCAGAAAAGTCAGTAATGAAATTCAAATGATCGTTACAGTACTGAATGTTGGTTACGTTATTCAGTGGATTCTTGAATACTGTTAATTAGAATAGGCGTGCGGATAGCCCGCGTTCTCTTAATCTCAGGGGAAAAAAAAAGTAAAATATTGCTTTAGTTTCACAGAGCAGACCTTGCCACAAAATGTGAAAATGATAAAGTCATAACACAGTTATTCGTTATATTTTTTGCGGCCGCATAGAACATGTCGCACGGCACCTTCCAAATCACACTGAGAAATGCACTGAATAATATGATATAGTCTGCCGGCACTGCTGGAAGCTGTAAGAAAATAAATATTTTTATGTTACTTTGCTTTACCGGCGAGGCGACTGCGATGCCTGAAATAAATATTTTTTAAATGTGCCGCGTCTGCGGCCGTTGCCCTCGCAGATTGGTACAGCGGCTTCCGCTAAATTAAATGCTGACAATGTCTAAATTATTTACGGGACGAATGGCTGGTAACTTTACAAATTATTTTAAAAACATATTTGCTCAAACTCTATATATTCAAACAAAAATGCATTAATTTTACACACCTTTTTACAACAACTCGCCTAATGGCGAATCTCAAGCTTCATGAACAAAAGACTCACGGCTAACATATACATTTGCGTAACATGCGAGTGTTACTCGTAACGAAACCCAAAGAGAACAGAGAGATTATTACAATGCTTTTTACTATTTATACATGTACTGAATTGCCCTTTTTATCTTAGGCACAGATCATAATCACTAATTCATTTAACGAGATAATAATATATCATGGATTCAAAAAAACGTCAAATAATTATGAATGTTCTACATACGCACATAATACATTCGTGAAATGTTTACACAGTCTTGGTTTATTGTTTCACTTGGTCATGTTTATTCGTGTTTAAATTATTTCTCTTTCGACTTGTGCGTGGCACTATATCGATACATGTTAACTGGTCTTACACACACGGAAAAAATTCTATCACACGCTTTTTATGACGACCGGCCAGGAGACGCTACATCAGTCAGTTGGTGTGCTGCCTGAAGGAAGGAGACCACCAATGTCTTGAAAACTGCCAAAGTAAATTCGAAGAATTTATGCCAGGGCTTCTGGACTGCTTAAAGAATTGCAGAGATGGCTGTAAGTTCCGTTTCGAGCCACTGCAGTCGGCATGGCTTCATATGCTCGTCGGCGCCTACCAGAACCTCACTGACTCGCTTCCTGCACGTCTCCAAGCACGGCAAAAAGTGGTTGTTCTGACACTTGACGGGTGGTCACATTAACATGACAGGACGGTGTATTTGGGCACTCTGTCTCGTAATATTTAAGTATATTACTTTAAACTATGTTTCTACCAAAAATCCAATTAATACTTTCGGTGAGAATGTAAGGTCTTTTATTCGTCAAAGTTATTTTGTTCACCTAAACGTCGAACCCACACCTAGTGTGAATCTGCTATTGACAGAGTGCCACAACTTCTATTAATTGAGGCAGAGTTCGCTTAAACGAGTTGCTCTGGTATTAACTACTGCGCTACCACCAAAATCTAATTTCAACTCAAGCATTTACGTGCATCTATTTTGATGGATTGTTCAAAATGTAACACTTTAAAGAAATTAAGTTTTTGTTTTAAGTTTTGTTTTAAGAACGGTGTTTGTTAAATATTTTTTATGGTGTGATTCCGCGTATTTGTATATAAAATGGTGACGAAAAGTAAGCTGAATACCCAGAAGCACGTCAGTAATCACTCACGCCTAGAAAAGCTGAGAAATGACAAATAGACAGCTCTGCATAATTTAAGTACGAGCTAGGTAAAGTAACATAGCATATTAAATACTCCTTCAAAATGAATCTATGTACGGCAGCTTGTTGCCACAGGCCTCCCATTCGTGCACGGGAAGCTGGATGGCACATGGCGTGAGGTCAGTGTCACTATAGTGCTAAAAGGGGCTGCTGGCCCGCAACGCGAAGCACCTGGACTAACGGGAAGAGAAGGTGTCTGTTAATCAGCGAGAAGTAACGGCGCACGGTTGTTGCGTTCTTCATTACAATATGGTCCAAACTTCTGGATCACTTCACACGCGAAAGAATCATCGGGAAACTGGAAGAAGGGCGAAGTGTGACTAGTGTAGCCAAGGAGTTTCGAATTTCTCACCACACTGTTTCACGTGCATAGGGACCGTTCCAAACCACAGGCATTGCTGCCCGAAGGACAGGAGGGGATCGGCGGCGGTCAACTGCAGCAGCGCAGGACCTTTACGGTGTGCAACGGGCAAGATGAGACGCACATCAAACATCGGGTGCAATTGCAACCACATTTAACATGACTACGGGCGTGTTCTCTCTTCCTGACGTCTAGTAAGTTGTGTTCTGTTGACAACCATACATCGGCGGCACGTTTTCGATGGTAACATGAGTATAGGGACTGGACCTATAGGGAGGGTGGTTGGGTGCTCTTCTCGTGTGAGAGCAGATTCAATCTGAATAGTGAATCCGGACGTAACCTTGTATGGCGAAAGAAAGGAACACGTACGGCAGGTAGGAACACTGCCTAACATGATCGTTTCGGTCATCGAGTTGTTATGTTGTGAGGAGGCATAATGTTGCATGGTCTTTCTGGGCTCCAAATGTTCGAACACGGTGCACCACCGCCGGCCGCTGTGGCCGAGCAGTTCTAGGCGCTTTAGTCTGGAATCGCGCTGCTGTTACGGTCGCAGGTTCGAATCCTGCTTCGGCATGGATGTATGTGATGTCCTTAGGTTAGTTAGATTTAAGTAGTTCTTAGTCTAGGGGACTTATGACCTCAGATGTTAAGTCCCATAGTGCTTGGAGCCATTTTGTACACCCACCAAGTAACGTTATCGTAGCACTGAACTTGTTCCCCATGTGCGTGTGTTCAGGTGTGCATTCACCTCTAACTTTATTTTTATGGATGAGGATCTGTGACCATACTGAACAGCGTATCAGTCCGATTTAGTGCAGTGGTTCGCACAATGGACTCCCATTCTGGAGGACGACAGTCCAAACCCGCGTCCGGCCATCCAGATGTGGGTTTTCCGTGATTTCCCAAAATTGCTTCAGGCAACTGCCGGGATGGTTCCTTCGAAAAGGTCATGGCCGATTTCTTTTGACCTTTCCCTAATCGGAGCTTGTACTCTGTATCTAATGACCTGCTGGACGTTAAACACTAATCTCAAAATCTCCCCCTCCTCCTCGAACAGCGCCGGCAGAGGAAACTTTGGAACGAGAAGATACTTGGCAAATACCTGTTTTCTCGACTTAAATACTATTGAGCACGAGCGTTATTCGTTGGGGAGACGCATTCCATCGCGTGAACATGCACAAATGACCGTACAGCAATTATTAACCGCGCTGGTTAACGAATGGATCCTTCTGTAGTACAGCGTGTCAACGCTTCGATGATTCACTTCCGTACAATTCTGTACTCAAAACGAACATTTTTTGAAATTTTTTTCCTCAGATTGTGTTGCCAATGAAAAAGAATTCAATCATTTCATCTGCTAAGTGTTCTCCAATTTTGATGTTACAAGTAAATACTCATTTCAGCTACTTCTCATTACATTCATCTTTTCTTGGTGTGCTCTCAATCCATTTAGATCTTTCTTTGTATTCAGAAGGTCTTGCAATTCCCATTGCTCGATAACACGAAACAAATGCTAACACAAGGCACAGGTTAGTGAAAGGTGACGTCGAGGTAGCATTCTGAACATATTGTCGGCCGGCAGTAGTTTAGATACTTGACCAGCAACAGGGGTCATGATTTTCTAATCATTTTCGCTAATTCTCCTGGTGAAAAACACTTTTAGAGAACAGCTCTGTATCGATCTAGGTCTTGGGCGGTATGGAAGGAGAAAGAGAAACCACTGAAAGCATTTAAATATATTACTGAGGCAAGTTAAAACTTTGTATTATGTGAAGACGCATTAGAACATGGGGTAGAAGACGAGGAAAGAAGCCGTGTTGAGAGATTTGTTAGCTCCTAGACGGGAGCCCTTTGGAACAATGACATTAAAATGCCATGCAATTAATATGCCTTGCAGAATGGAGAGCTAATTTTCGTTACGAAGTTGTTAATCTTAAACAACGCACTGAAGCGCGGTAAGTTAAAATCAAGGAAACTAATCACATTCCTGTAATAAATATGCCATTTGAAACCAGCGTTAGGTGTGAGGAGTGCGAAGGTCGGATATGTAGGTTTTCATTGATTTTGGCGTTATTGTAGTGCAGGTATAAGTGGGCTGCTTCTGTGTTGGCAGCGCTGTGTAGCGCTTTGCATTGGATCTCTGACTGCGCTTTATTTGTTAAGAGACTCTGTGGCTGGTTGGACTCGTTGCTGGAAGTTAGTCGCCAGCAGTGATGGAAGTACTGTTGGGCAGTTGGAGGTGAACAGCCAGCAGTGATGGATGTTAGATGTGAGAAGTTAGCATCGATGGAGGGTGTGCAAATTTATATGTATACATATATATACTAATAATAATAAATGGTACATAAATAAAGAGATTAATGGGTATCAATTATTTTCAATTAATGCCCAAATTTTGGATTTTTATAATTTCTCTTCTTTGAGTCCGTTTTAACGTGAACTTGTATGTAGTCAAGATCTACACACTCCTGTTAGGTGCTTCTTCTTCCGACGCCGAAAAACTTGCTCTTGACCATGTAGGTAATGTAATTTTCATTTTATCGGACTTATTCCTTATATACAGGCTGCACTCGTGACATGACATTTACGTATTGCGCGGAAGATAACTGAATAGCTTCTTGGTTTTGTTCCAATAATAATTATTATTCAGGCAACACAAATGTCTACCACACACACCTTACAAAAAATACTTCTTCTCTTCACGAGAACTAAAGACAGAGTCTCTCTATTAATTGACAAAAAAATTGAAAGGAGTTTCCCTCATTTGTCACCGCCTTCCGTCATAGTAAAATACATCTTTTGCTGACGCTCACAGCGGTCGCGCTAATGTTTTTTGTCAGCGCTTTTCTTACGTATCAATAACTGTGCAGTGACATGCAATGGAAGCTCACAGTGTTTTGTATATATTCATATAGCTTAAATTTAAGTTTGTGCCGAAGGCGATACAATGACATTTATTTGTCGGCGTATTTCTCTTTGTATTTTTGGGTTGGATTTGTCAGCTTGTCTTGCTTACACATTATCTTACAGGAAATACATAACTTACATACAGAATGATAGTCCACTAAGTATTTACATGAGAGTGGTGCTAGAGCGACCACATGTCCTTTTGGCAACGGTACCAGTCTCTGTGCGCATGCGCACGAAATGTGTTTGTTTGTTGAGTAAGAGCCATTAGTGCTCCACGCTTTATTGTCTACGGTCGGTCGCGTTTCCACTCCCGCTTTAAGTGTTACTTTCACACTGAGTGCCGTACTATCCGTCGAATAATTTGCTGTGGCGTGGTCTTCGATTGCGAGTGCGGTACATGAGCGTTTACCCTCCAAGAACCGATGCTGCGGCAGATAATTCACGTTTGATACAGCCCAGGAAGGATCTTCTCCATCGTATCCACATTTTCAGTGGGGTGGGCATTGCACAGCAATACCCGACGACACGGTAAGTGATGCTTGCACAGTTGTAGTTTGCTGATTAATATATCAGACGTTGCATAGCATGCCATTACCATAATTGATTCTTTGCACTATTACACACGCCTTTGGATACCACTATCTATTTCGTCATTCACTTTGGTGTGAGAATTGTTTTTAGTCCTTGAGGTATTACCCTTTCTGTTAGTTTTTCAAGTTCATCTTTTACATATGGCTCGATATACACATAAAATCCACATATACATTTGACATAGCAATGCATATTACAATGGCTTACATCTAAGGCTGACACTCCACCCATTATTTGTATCAAACGTAGAAAATTCTTATATACTAAAACGGTACAAAATTCCTTTTTCAATTACAGTTGCTGCTTAGTATAGTTTATTAGCTTTAAAAAAATTCCTTTGTACATAAATACAAGTGACTTATTTACATTCCATTACATCGTTTTACTATATATGCATTTAATGCATCCACATTTTGTTTTCCAGTCATGCATACATCAGTTATGAGAGTTTAATATTTTCCTAGGGAGAAACGGAGAAAAACATTTACACCAGGATTTTACTTTAAGCGTTGCTGACTTAACTACGCTTTGTCACCGCCTCCTGCGTTGGGTAGGGAATAAGGAATACTATTCTACTGGTTTATGGATTACTAAGGAAATGCTATTCGTCCTTTCTTAAATCACTTATCAGGGAACTCCCTTTTCATGGAACCGAAACGTATTAACGACTCATGTACTGTATACCATTGTGTTGCTTATAATTGTTTAATTGTTTGCGTGTAGCTTTGTGTTCGTAATGCAAAAGTTTTGCATTACGTCATGCTTACCTCTTTACGATTATGTGGAAATGTCGTTTATATTCGCATGTGACGCGATATGAATTGATTAGTTTTATATTAGGTCACATGTGTCCGTATTTACGAGGCCTGTTCAGAAAGTAAGCTCCGATTGATTGCCAAATTGAAACCACAGTGAACATCAGAAATGTTTTACTTGTAACAATTAGCTACACCTTTCAGCTACTTCTCTACGTAGTCGCCGTTCTGACTTAGACTTTTGTCATAGCGTTGTACCAACTTTTCAATAGCCTCATCATAGAAGGCAGCCGCCAGTGCTTTCCGCCAATTCTCCACGCTGGCCTACACCTCGTTGTCTGTGTCAAAATGTTGTCTTCAAAGACAGCGGTTCATGTGACCAGAGATGAAACTCAGGGGGAGACAATTGCGGACTGTATTGTGGGTAATCTCACATTTCCATTTGAAAACGATGCAGGAGCATCTTCATTGCCCCTGCAGAATGCGGCTGAGAATTGTCTTGAAGAAGAAACAGCACGACAGTTATGTAATGTTAGCTGCATAGCTTCTGGCGAAATTTCTCACCAGGCCCTCGTACTTGGCGGCAGACACTATTTGCTAGACATCTTTACGCACTCACTGCGAGCTCAGAAATGAGAAGAGCGACGTGATGATAACTGGAGTTATACTAGAGACACTACCCAACACATCTGTGCAAAGCTTTATCGGATTTTCATAGTCGTTTCCCTTTCGCGACCGATCGGAGCTTACTTTCTGAACGCCCCTCGTATATACACTTTGTAGTCAGTAGGTACGGGTAAATGTTTTTTAGTTGCACTGCGTCGATGTATATTCTTATTCATCATTTGCTTGATGACCAAAATATACACATAGACATACTAATAACTAAATCATTTCCTTGAGGTGAGGCCCGTTTTTTCATTTGGTACCTATAACACCCGTCGTAAATCTCTTCTTTTGGGCCATGTCGATGCACTCGTCGCTGCAATATAAAAAACTTATAACTGGCTTAAAAACTAATTATGTTTCGTAGCTCATAGGCCACGCATATACTCGGTCACCACATTCGTTTATACATATTTCATTTAAAATATACGTATTAAAAATTTCTTGCTTATAAAACTATGACATTACTCATCAATATATTTTATGACAAGAAAACTGCTGTGACATTGTGTCACTACTCGTGGAAAGCTTTTAAGTCTTTCTGAGGGAGGAGACCTCTGTCTCTCCCTGTTCTTTCATATACCAACCTATAACTTCCAGGATAATGTATTTTTGCAATAATATAGGGCCCTGAGTGTAGTAATTGCCATTTTTTGTTTAACTTACCGATTTTTGTCGATTTGGTATGTGTTCTGAAGAGGACTCGTTGCCCTTAGAAAAAAATGTGTAACTCGTTTTAACTTTTTGTTGTATATTCTCTTTCTGCATTCTGTTCTTTTCTCTTGTGTAATTACTGCTTGTCTGATTTTATCCTGTAAAGTTAACTCTTTAGTAGGTAGTTTTGGTATGGGTGATTCCCATTCGTCAGTTGGCTTTGCGTTAAACATAAGTTCATTAGGAGTGAAACCTGTGGAAGAGTGCGGCAGATTGTTTACTATTTGCATAAATGGAGTCATGTATTCAATCCATCGTGAATGCTTATTATGAGCGTATGTCCTTATAAATCTATTTTATTCTTTAAACACCCTCTCCATGGGACTTGCTTCTTGGTGGAAAAACCTTACCAAGATGTGTTCAATGCCATGTGTATTCATGAACTGTTTCCATTTTCTTCCTGCGAAATAGGCTGCATTGTCTGTTAATATGACTTTGCGTTTCCCTACTCTTCGAAAGTAATCCTCTTCATTTCTCCTTGTGATGCTACTGGCTGTAGTGGTTTTGACAGCATTAAGTTTGATGTATTTTGTGAAAATATCATAAAGAGCTATTATGTATTTGACACCACCTTTTGCTCTAGGATATGGCCCTGCGATATTCAGAGAAACTATTTCCAGTGGAGCTTTGGTTAGTATGGGGTGTAGTTCTGTAAACTTTGACATATTGGATGGTCTTGCTCCTTGCAAATACCATACTTTTTTAATATTTGTGAAACACGTCGTCGTAAATTAGGAAAGTAACATAGTTTGTAAATCTTGTCTGTACATTTTGTTATTCCGTAGTGTCCCCATACTTCGTGTGTGTGTTTGATAAATTCGTCGATATATTCCTCTGGGAGGCATACACACCAACAGTTAGAACTTCGTGCTTCCGGTGGAACAAAACGCCTTTGTATAACTGATACCATTTACTTACCTTGTGCTTTGCATTCCGGTTAAGATTTTGTATTACCTTCTTGCACCTGTTGCCTTGCTGTTGTATTATTCCAATTTGTTTACAAAATTTTTTGTAGTCTGATTTTTGTGTACTATTTTGTATCAATAATGTACGGATTTCTGAATCGTGTTCAATTTCTGAATCGTGTTCAGACAGTTCACTGAACTCGCCTAGTCCCTGCGAAAATCTGGATAATGCAATAGCATTCTGACTGCCCTTTATGTATATTATTTCAAAATTGAATTCCTGCGGGTACAAACACCACCTCGCTAGTCTTCGGTGTAACAGTTTACATGTTAGTGAAAAGATAATGATTGGTGATCACAACAGACTATAGTGTTTTTACCACAAAGGAAATACTCAAATTTCTTAAATGCCAAAATTACTGCTAAACTTTCCAGTTCTGGTACGGAATATGATCTTTCTGCCTCTGATAAAGTTCTGCTGGCAAAGCTTATGACTTTGGGTATGGTTTTTCCTTCTTCTTCTTATCCATGGAACAAACATGCCCCCAGCCCCTGAGACGAGGAGTCCGTGCGTAAACAAAAGTCTTTGGACATGTCAGGATGACTCACAATGTTTGCTGATATTAATGCATTTTTAATTTTGGTAAAGGCCTCCTGGCATCTCTCATCACATAACCAAGATTTATTTTTCTCAACAGGTTAAGTAGGGCATCGCTAATCATAAAAAAGTAAGTCAGAAAGCTCTTGTCTTTGTGTAACATCTAGAATATTTGATTCGTTCAATTTTTGTTCTACTAATTCCTGGTTAACCTCAATGTCGATCTCGTGTTCGTTATCACATTTGTTCACAAAATACACGGTGGCATATGAATACTGTACAGTGACATGGGGTTCTGGGTTTACTTTGTCATACCTCTCCAGTGTGGTAATCAGGCTGACAGAAAATCTTTGGTCCTTCACAAAGAAATGGCACTTATCATTATCTATGTCTATTTGAGTTTTGTAGGTTCTAAACGTACCCATACCTATCAGGCAGTTGACTATAAGTTTGTCTACTATTAAAAAATTACACTGCACAGAAAATTGTTCAATGTGCACGGCGATAAGAGCTTGATGTTTTACTAATTTGGTTTTGCCGCCTGTAGCGGTTTGTACTTTGCAGTTTTGCACTGGCAGAACATGAAATTTATTCCGTCTTTTTAAGTCAGTGAAAATTGCTTCAGATATTAAATTAGTCGTGGACTCTGTATCAAGTATTAACTGTGTGCCTATACCAAAAATTTTCACTCTGATTACTGCTTGCACTTGTTCTTTCAGTGTATTTTTCGCCGATTTTAGTTCGTGTTGGTATAGCTCGTCTTTTATGTCTCCTTGTTCATCGAATCATACGAAACATGTCTGCAAATCTGGTTTGCCCCCATATAGTATGGGGTTCAACTACGACTGATTCGAGTTTTCCTGCGGTGTAGTCTGATCTACGTATTTCGGTACACGGGACAACTTCTGTCAGTTGTATTGCGTGATTTGTTTCTCCATTGTGTATCATTTCCAGTTCGCAACATGCTTTCTCCTGTGTTCATATGGCTCTTGTGAAATGTTGCCGTATTGCGATTTTGCCGCGCAAAGGTTGGCTGCGGTACGGCGTGTGGTATGTTATTGTTGTTGCCGCGCGCCGGTCACAGATGAGGCTGACTGTTTTCATTTACACGCGGTGCATAATTTTCGGAGGAGGGACTGAAATTAGCTTGTGGATGGTAATCTTTCCGGTTATACGGAAAGTTTTGTTTAAATCTCTTGTTCCTACCATTTCCATTCCCGTATCCATTACCACGGTTAATGTGTCCTTGCGGTTGCGCGTACAAGCTTTGCTGTGTGTTCGTGTCTGGCTTTTTGTATTGACCATTCAAGTTATGTTGTTGTGGTTTTTGGCTGTCTGACGCCCTATTTGTTACTACTTTCTCTTCATATATTAGGTCGATTGAGTCTAAAATGGATAGAAAATATTCTGTGTCGTGCTCAGGTGTGGTAATTAATTTTTCACGAATGTGTGATGGCAAACGACTTTTTAAAATTTTTAAAACATCCACATGAGAAACAGGATTCGTCCAGTAACGTGTTTTGTTGATATACTTCTCAAAATATCTTCGCAAGCGACCATATTTACTATTAAAAGGGGCGGGGTTAAAAACCACTCGCCTAAGTCTCTCCTGTACGGCTTCTGACCGGCATTTGTCAAGAAACGCCCGTTCAAATTGTAAATATGTGGTACAACGCTCAGCTACCTTGGTCGCCCACAAAAGTACATCGCCTTGCGTGTACCCAACAACAAACCTGATATTTTGTGCTTCCGTCCAATTTCTAGAAAAGGCTTATCGAAAAGCACTAATAAGCACAACAGGATTCATCTTCTTACCTTCACTCGTAAATGATGGAAATTGACGGTGTCTTAATTGACCTCCCTCAGCAAATATAGAGGACAAGCTGTTTGCATTTTGTGCTGTGTTTACATAGCTGTCATAATTATTTACACTTCTCGTGCGTACTGGTTCTGGTGTTATGCCATGTAAACTTACACTTTATGGTCTTTCGTTACTACTGGCATTGTTTGTTGGGTTTGCAATGGTCTGTGTGCAAACATTACTTTGGTTTTCTGTGGCTGGCACTTCGTTTATTTGTACAACTGGTGTCTCTGTCTCGGTTTCACCTAAAAATTTGCGTATCCTGTGATCTGTAGCTTGCAAATTGGTGTTCACTTTGTCGATAATGTCATTTTCCTTTTGTCGAGAAACCTTTTCAACTATATAATTGATTAATTTACATTCCTCCACTACCTTTTCCGCTGTGGTACTGGTTTTGTCTAAAGTAGCTGCTTCAGCTTGTGAAATTACTTCAGATAAATTTTCATTAATTTTGTCTCTTTCTTTTTTGGCACAGACTGATTCGATTTCAAGTGATGCTACTTTTAAAGTGAGTTCATCAATAGCTATTGGTATATTTTCGTAATCCTTGTGCAACTTTTTCACTATGGTAGAGATGTTCTTTACTGTGGAAGTTAACTATGATTGTGTAGCTTCCAAGTTTGTGCGTGTGTCTTTAATCGCTTTTATTTCTTGTTCTACTGTATCATTCTGCTCGTTAAGAGTGTCTAATTTTGGTTTTATTTCCGTAATGTCATTGTCTACTTCGGAAAGTACATCTTGCTTTAGCTGTTTTTCCATGTCTTTAAATTTTACATTCATTTACTCGTGAAAATTCTTAGTCAAATCACTCATCTGTTGTGTGACTGTATCCTGAAAATCTTTTAAGACTTGTTTTTGCTCTTGTTTTATGTTGTTTATGTCTTATGTGACTATGGTAAGGTTTTGATCAAACTGTCAAATTTTGTATTTATGTCTGCACGCAAATTGGTGTTTGTATTTTTTGTTTCTGTGCTCAAGCTGTTGAGTTTTTAAAGTATAGTGGCAAGTGCGCTGTTTTGGTTGCTATCTAATGTATTTTGGTTTTTAACAACTGTACTTTATGAATTGACATTTGAATTTCGTATGATATGTGACGGTAAAGTGTCGTCAAAAATCATGCTACCTTCGCTTTCTATATTTTCCTGTGCGTGCAGAATGTTGGTGGCTGAGATACGTGATGTAGTTTCATCTGTTGTCATCAACGTATCATCAAAGATAGAACTCTGTGAAAGCTCACTAGCACTTTTTACTTCGGTTATGTTTTTCCCTGAACTCCTTAATACTTCTGAGTGTGGAAGACATGGCGCTGGTACTTCAGATTTTCTGTCTTGCATTTTACGCCATCTTGGCTCATTGCATTTTCGCCATTGTCAGCAATAATGAAAACTGATTTTTGTGACATTTTGCTCGAATATTAAAATTAAAATTTTGAAAAATAGAAAATTGAAATGTATTATTTTTGTGAATTTAAACTTACGATTTACGAGTCGTCAAGCGTTATTTAGCTACTTGTATGACGCACAAAATGTTATGACACAGAACCTTTAAACTTTTCTTTCGCTACTCATCACGCAAAATTTATGAAAAATTCACGACAATGCATTTAGGAAAGGAAATTAAGGAAAGGTATTTGTAATTATTACGCAGGAGACGCTACGAAGCATAGCTAAGCAAGCGGTTGCGTAGCGGTCCTACCTTTGCTGCGATGAAACAAACAGCGTATTTCCAAAATTTTCCGCAAATTCCGGTTTCTTTTTGATTCTTTTTTGCATTGGTTTTCTCCACAAGAATTTTTTGTCCTGGTTATTTTGCTCCCAGTCGTGATGTTGCACATGAAAATTTGGAAAAATTTTGGATCTATGTGAAGCACGTGTTGGTCTCACCGCGGACTTCTAGACTGAGCCACATACAACTGATTTCATCTAAGTGTACGGGTCTGAAGATGGCGTTGACGCAACGTCGAAACCAGTAGCGAAGTAAATATAAAATCTTAAGTACACCTGGAGGAATTTCATT
Organism: Schistocerca serialis cubense; assembly: GCF_023864345.2. Classification (NCBI taxonomy): domain Eukaryota; kingdom Metazoa; phylum Arthropoda; class Insecta; order Orthoptera; family Acrididae; genus Schistocerca; species Schistocerca serialis. The sequence continues at coordinate 1,102,932,857 of NC_064639.1, forward strand.
TTTAATAAAAATTATACCAACTGTGTCCCACCTTCATCCAGTTGAAATAAGACTTTCAGAATTTGTTACCGAGATTGCAAAGCAAAGTCTGAAAATGAAAATTCGGTTGAGTTCAACAACAATGTATACGATGTAATAAGACTTTCGGAATTTGTTACCGAGATTGCAAAGCAAAGTCTGAAAATGAAAATTCGGTAGAGTTCAACAACAAGTTCAGGTTTAAGCTTTAATCAAAAATCTTGAAATCTAGAAATGTTACGTAAATATAACTTCAGTTAACTAAGTTTGGCTTTATACAAGTATATTTAAGTTTTAAGTGAATTTTAGGTTGTGTTCATGTTTCATCAGTTTTCCACGCTGCGGCCTTCACTTCCATTCTGCAGTTGGTCACATCAAATTTTTTTAAGTTTGCTTTTTCTAAACTTAGCTTACTTCAGAATAGAACGTCAAAGTTTTACATTGAAAAGAAATTAACTTGAATGTTCAGGTCAATGGTTCTGAATTGAGTCTTTGATCATTTTATGCAACGGTTTAACGCTACCCTCTTGTAAGTCTTCATAATTTCGTTACTGCCTTTTGAAACTGGATGCAATAAAACTTTTGCCAAAATGAAGCATTTAATCTCGGCCTAATACCTTGCAGCACCCTTCCCGCTCTCTGCCGCTACAAACATGAAACTTATATTTGGCGCCGTGGTAAACTTTCAGTTTGGATGCGCCTTAAAGTTACAACTTCGATCACGACGAAAGAACGGTCTTGTAAAAATCGAATAATCTTTCTTGAACCTCCTTCGTGGGGCCTCACTGTCTATTTCGCAGTGGCAGAGCGCCCCTGGGACAGCAGAGCAAATACACTACTGGCCACTAAAATTGCTACACCACGAAGATGACGTGCTACAGACGCGATATGCAGATGATTAGTTTTTCAGAGCATTCACACAAGGTTGGCGCCGGTGGCGACACCTACAACGTGCTGACATGAGGAAAGTTACTAACCGATTTCTCATATACAAACTGCAGTTGACCGGCGTTGCCTGGTGACACGTTGCTGTGATGCCTCGTGTAAGGAGGAGAAATGCGTACCATCACGTTTCCGACTTTAATAAAGGTAGGATTGTAGCCTATCGCGATTGCGGTTTATCGTATCGCGACACTGCTGTTCGCGTTGGTCGAGATCCAATTACTGTTAGCACAATATGGAATCTGTGGGTTCAGGAGGGTAATGCGGAACGCCGTGATGGATCCAAACTTCGTCGTACCACTAGCAGTCGAGATGACAGGCATCTTACGCGCATGGCTGTAACGTGTCGTGCAGCCACGTCTCGATCCGTGAGTCAACAGATGGGGACGTTTGCAAGACAACAACCACCTGCAGGAACAATTCGACGACGTTTGCAGCAGCATGGACTATCAGCCCGGAGACCATGGCTGCGGTTACCCTCGACGCTGCATCACTGACAGGAGCTCCTGCGATGGTGTACTCGACGACGAACCTTGGTGCACGAATGGCAAAACGTCATTTTTTCGGATGAATCCAGGTTCTGTTTACAGCATCATGATGGTCGCATCCGTGTTTGGCGACATCGCGGTGAACGCACATTGGAAGCGTGTATTCGTCATCGCCATACTGGCGTATCAACCGGCGTGATGGTATGGGGTGCCATTGGTTACACGTCTCGGTCACCTCTTGTTCGCATTGACGGCACTTTGAACAGTGGACGTTACATTTCAGATGTATTACGACCCGTGGCTCTACACTTCATTCGATCCCTGCGAAACGCTACATTTCAACAGGATAATGCACGACCACATGTTGCAAGTCCTGTACGGGCCTTTGTGGATACAGAAAATGTTCGACTGCTGCCCTGGCCAGCACATTCTCCGGATCTCTCACTAATTCAAAACGTCTGGTTAATGGTGACTGAGCCACTGGCTCGTCACAATACTGTGGTATCGTGTTGAAGCTGCATGGGCTGCTGTAGCTGTAAACGCCATCCAAGCTCTGTTTGACTCAATGCCCAGGCGTATCGAGGCCGTTATTACGGCCAGAGGTGGTTGTTCTGGGTACTTATTTCTCAGGATCTATGCACCCAAATTGCGTGAAAATGTAATCACATGTCAGTTCTAGTATAACATATTTGTCCAATGAATACCTGTTTATCATCTGCATTTCTTCTTGGTGTAGCAATTTTAAAGGCCAGTACTGTAGTTACCCGCTGTATTTCCAGGAAAAGTGGAAATACAACGTTACAACCATCATATTACTTAGCCTGGACACCACACATTTGGGCCGAGAGAGCACCTTTTAATTTTTGTGTTAAGTAGATATACAGGGTGTATCAAAAAGAATCGTCCGATTTTAATAAATCTTAACTAGTGTGTTATTTGACATATGTGCGTGAACAACGTACTACAGCAGCAGTGTTCTCCCACTTCAGTTCTAGTAAAAATAGTGCCGGGACGACAGAAAGCATTTTGTGTTCTATGTTTCGCGCAGTGCGGGTCAGTAATAATTGTTCAGCGTGACTTTCTTACTGGGTATGGTGCGGATCCCCCTACAGCACAGAGCATTAGACTATGGCGTGAACAATTCCTAGAAACAGGTTGTTTGTGTAAAGGCAAATCGCCAGGCCGTCCCAGAGCGTCTGACACAGACGTCGAATGCGTCCGTAGAAATCCTTTCGCCGTGCAGCTCGACAGCTCAACATGCCCCCGGTGTCCGTCTGGTGCGTGTTGCGTCGACGTTTACGCGTGCAGCCATACAAAATTCAGCTACTGCAAGCTCTTCGTTTAGGTGACAAACAGCGTGTGGAATTCTGTTATTTCGCTCTTAGCAATATGGTGGATGTCAGTTTTCTTCCCCACTTAGTGTTTAGCGACGAGGCAACATACGATTTAAATAGAAAGGTGAACCACCATAATGTGAGAATACGAGGTACGGATCAGTCACATCAAGTTGTACAACATGAGAAGGACTCGTCAAAATTTAATGTGCTTTGTGCAGTTTAACGGGAACAGATATATGGTCCACTTTTCTTTGCCAAGAACACTTTAAAATAAGCACATATCGCGATGTGCTTGAGAAATCTCTTTTCCTGAAGTTGGAGACTGATTCGAACGACTTCATTTACCAACAGAATGGGCACCGCCACACTGGCACCTAGAACTTCAGGAATTTTTAAATCAAGGGATTACTGAACGAGGGATCGGTCCCACTGGAGCAAACGATTCAGTCTTTCATTACTGGCCTCAAAGGTCACCAGACCTGACTGTATGTGATTATTTCTTATGAGAGATTATAAAAGACTCAGTTTATGTGCCTCTGTAACCAACAACAAAGAATGAACCGAGACATGGCATAATAGCGGCTATGGAAGCTGTAACTCAATGACATGCTCACTGCAGTGTGGAACAATTTGAATACCGCATTGACATACGCGGTGCATCTCAAGGGGGCGTATTGAACACCGGTGAAAAGGTATGAAGAAAACACTTTGACTTTCCTCTTCACCAAAAAGAAAATGCATTGTATTTGTTGTTTCAGAAATACAGACGTGCCAAATCGAATGATTTTTTTTTGATACACCTTGTGTATCTCATTATCGAGTAACCGAGTTTGCCTCGGAGAGATCTTGTTATCTTAAAATCAATGGGAGTATTTCAACGCGCCAAGCTGTCTTCACAGAGACATGTTCCATGAGTAGACGACCATTGTCCTGCTATGACTGGTCACCTCCCGGCACTGTTTCCCAACACCAAATTTTCTTCCTTTGGTGTTATCTGCATGCCGCAATAAGGACATTAACGACAGTATGGGTTTCGTTAGGGTGTTTGTCAACCTTTATTGTGGAGATGAGAGGAAGGAACTCTCTTTAGTTAGGGTGGGAAAATTGAAATCTGAAATTTGTGGTGAGTTCCTATGCGACAAACTGCTGAGGTCATCGGTCCCTAGACTTACACACTACTTACACTATCTTACGCTAAGGAGATCACACATACCTATGCTCGAGAGGGGACTCGAACCTACGACGGGGAGAGCCGGGCGAACCGTGGCAGGTTGCGGTGGGTTTTCGGTTACAATAGGGTGACAATTTTCGTGGACTTGGCAGTACTGACCTGCTGAAGAAGCAAGTTATTACTTTTACTCAATTCGTTTATTCTCACAGACAACAAATTTGTATATCCAGGTGTCAGACCAAAACCCCTCAACAGTATGTAAGACGCTTTCAATAATCACTAGGAAGGACCTTTATCGGACACGAGTGCTTTCACTGCCACTCGATAGGCAAACTACTGACCACATGGTCTAAATCATAAATCATCAACACTAAGAAGTAATTCACTATCAATCAAGGGCCACTTGCCCTGTACCACGAGAGACAAGTACCAATCAGTAATTTGTTCATGCTATTCACTGAAATTCCTCTAACTTAGTTCTGCGAGACAGAGACAGGCAGTCTCTGTTCAGCGCTATTCCAATGAATAGCTAAATTTAATGTTTAGTGTCTATTTCTCCATCAGGTGCTGCTGAAGTGTGTCACTTCACTCGAGCTGTTCGGATTACTCGCCATATCTCACCTTTCCTTCTATTAGTGTCACTGTCTTAGCTAGTATTCCGTTCTACATTGATTCTAAGTGCACACGACCTTCTGCGGTATCTGTCGGGAATATCCCCTTGGTAGCTCTTCTCGACATGTGATCGTCTTAATGTTTGACAATCATTCTAATTTCCACTCGAAATTCCCCCATAACGTCCATCGGGGGATTACCAATGACATCTGTGACCTCGACCATCCTCGCGTTGTCAGCCGCTGAGGAGCAAATAGCTTTCGATTGACTCGGGATTTGTTATTTCATACTACATGTCACTCATCTGTTTGCATTTGAAAGCTTGTGTCCGCTGCTCTTTATGATGTAACATGTAATTAAAACTATTAACATTTTCTGATCTCACACGTAATTAAAATTGTTGACATTTTCTGGTGACATGTCACACCTGAGGACGGAGGAGGCGACTTTACATGTCAGTGGTTTAACACATCTGTCTGGGACTACTCTCTGTGACTCCCATGTGTGTGGGGTCGTACATCTGGAACCCTCTACAGTATTTGCTTATAATATTGTGATTCATGTATCTAGAACTGCACATCTAATCCCCTTACGTATCTGTATTCTACACGTCCAGGAGTAAAATCGTCGAGGCCTCTACGTTGAGCATCTGAGAATCTCCACCAGCAGTCCACTCTCTGCGAGTCTATACCACGTGTCCAAGAATCTAAGCTTGCACCCATCTAGATTACGCAGGCTACGCTACAGGTCCAAGAGGCTACAATTTCTGCCCTCTCGGCAACGCACAGTCCCGTCAGCATTAACCCTCGAAGACCAACGAACAGTCTAGCACGGCGACGCATAGTCTAGAAGTGTCAACGCAATGTCTCCAGCGACTACTCACAAAGAAACACTAGAAGTCTCGCGCTGTATATGTATTCAGACGTCATTACCTGTGCAGTGTTCTTCTGCTGGCCAGAGGATCATGTAAGCTCATAGACACGCGGTGTAGGCTTGTCGATGTTTAACCCAGGCACGTGAATGCATAGGATAGACTCACGAACGCTCAGTGTAGAGTCGCGGATGCGTAAGACTCGTGGATGCGTAGCATAGAATCGCAGATCGTCGACTTCTGGAAAAGACTGTCAGACGTGCAGTGTGAGTCCCCGACGATTTGATTCACAGACGTGTTAAATACAGAAAAGTAAAGAGCATTACATGTGTAGTCCTAAATACCTGTGTCACACCACTGTAGGTACAAATGTAAAGTGTCACAGACATATAGGAGACACCGATTAGTAGTGCATGGGGGCTTAATTATAAAGGATGCAAATACTTTTTATTTTTAGTAGCTGTATGTCCGATTACGAAGTCTCGTAAACGGTTGGCCCTGACTAGTATTATTACGCAATCTGACTGCATAGAACAACAACAAAGAATGAAAGGAAATTTCCGTTAACACAATTAATTAATTAAGTCCCCAGCAACTATAAAACCTACGAAACCAAAGCACAAGTGTAACTGTTCTGTATGTGGAAGTGTGATTCAACGTACACATCTGGCACGGTTCTTCCTCAATAAGACAAGATATTTTAAATACCATTTATATTGAAGTAATTAAAAAAAATAAACAGAAATACTAGAATTGCACATCGAAATCAGAAATACAATCTAATACAAGAACACGAGGCAAATGCTTTGTTGACTGAACCTGTGACCAAGGGGCTTTACTGTTTAACACATTTGAAATAAAAAAATAAAAAAAATTTCTTTACCTTTATATATATTGACGAAAAGTACTCTTATCATTACAATATCTCCATTCGAACAGCATCTGGTGTCTAGCCCATCAAAACATCTCCACACAACATGACCTCAAATAGTACAGGTATCAACATCGTCTCTCCAAAGCACTAACTACCACCACATCTCAACAAGGACTGACTACTGCTACTTCTCAACAAGCACTGCCAGTGGAGGCGGCGGAATAAAACTCTTTGGCGCAATCTCTGGCGCTGTGGCTCAGTGTAGCCACCTTTCAGTAGTCCCAGAGATATGCGTTGAAGCACCGTCCTGTGACATCACCAATGTGTAGTCGTCCATGCGTGTGAGTTGCAGATGTGAACAACAGCAAATGTGAAGGGGCCGCAGGTAAAAAGGGTCGCAGACGCGTACACTCCCACCAAACTGTCGAGTCACAGACTTGGCTCCATTCAGGTGAAAACTAGCGGCTGCCGTCACTGACTGTCGCCTTCGCCTGCTCAACTGAACTGAATTTCAGGGCAGAGCGTCTCTTTTATATAGTCTCTGCAGCTCGTTGAGATGCCTTTTCCGCGGAAACCGTGTGCGATATTGTTGCTTCGCCACCCTAAACTTGCAATAAAGGGTGCTGTGGCCACCCACTTCATACACTATTGGCCATTAAAATTGCTACACCAAAAAGAAATGCAGATGATAAACGGGTAATCATTGGACAAATATATTGTACTAGAACTGACATGTGATTACATTTTCACGCAATTTGGGTGCATAGATCTTGAGAAATCAGTACCCACAACAGCCACCTCTGGCCGTAATAACGGCCTTGATACGCCTGGGCATTGAGTCAGAGCTTGGATGGCGTGTACAGGTACAGCTGCCCATGTAGCTTCAACACGATTCCACAGTTCGTCACGAGTAGTGACTGGCGTATTGCTCGGCCACCATTGACCAGACGTTGGTGAGAGATCTGGAGAATGTGCTGGCCAGGGCAGCAGTCGAACATTTTCTGTATCCAGAAAGACCCGTACAGGACCTGCAACATGCAGTCGTGCATTATCCTGTTGAAAAATAAAGTTTCGCAGGGATCGAATGAAGGGTAGAGCCACGGGTCGTAACACATCTGAAATGTAATGTCCACTGTTCAAAGTGCCGTCAATGCGAACAAGAGGTGACCGAGACGTGTAACCAATGGCACCCCATACCATCACGCCGGGTGATACGCCAGTATGGCGACGACGAATACACGCTTCCAATGTGCGTTCACCGCGATGTCGCCAAACACAAGTGCGACCATCATGATGCCTGAAACAGATCCTGGATGCAATCGTACACCCAGGTTCGTCGTGGAGTAAACCATCGCAGGCGCTCCTGTCTGTGATGCAGCGTCAAGGGTAACTGCAGCCATGGTCTTCGAACTGATAGTCCATGCTGCTGCAAACGCTGTCGAACTGTTCGTGAAGATGGTTGTTGCTTTGCAAACGTCCCCATCTGTTGACTCACGGATCGAGACATGGCTGCACGATCCGTTACAACCATGCAGATAAGATGCCTGTCATCTCGACAGCTAGTGATACGAGGCCGTCGGGATCCAGCACGGCGTTCCGTATTACCCTCCTGAACCCACAGATTCCATATTCTGCTAACAGCAATTGGATCTCGACCAACGCGAGCAGCAATGTCGGGATACGATAAACCGCAATCGCGATAGGCGACAATCCGACCTTTATCATAGTCGGAAACGTGATGGTACGCAATTCTCCTCCTTACACGAGGCATCACAACAACGTTTCACAAGGCAACACCGGTCAACTGCTGTTTGTGTATGAGAAATGGTTGGAAACTTTCCTCATGTCAGCTCGTTGTACATGTCGCCACCGGCACCAACCGTGTGTGAATGCTCTGAAAAGCTAATCATTTGCATATCACAGCATCTTCTTCCTGTCGGTTAAATTTGGCGTCTGTAACACGTCGTCTTCGTGGTGTAGCAATTTTAATGGCCAGTAGTGTACACCATAGCGCCTACCGCATCGGCATTCCACTTCACGTCCAACCAACACGGGATGCCTGCATTACAGGGGGTATATTCACCAGGAAAACCTACGTTGTCTGTGTCGTCAACATAAAATACCGGCGCCCACAACACAACAACAGGTCTCCGCCAACGGCCGCCAGGGACCACAACCCATTCGCGGAGGCTGCAGAACATCTTTACCAGAGGTCGCATCTAGCCCAGGAACTACTTTGATACGCCAGGCACGTGATCGCAAATAGTTCCGGCAGATATATCCGCCAAGGGGCTTTATAAATCGGCGCACTATCGTCGAAACGCAGTTCGACGAACCGTCTGGAAGGATACAGAGGTGCCGCCCCGGCAACCATGGCCTCTTCTAACTGGCAGATCTCTTGGTATATTTGACGAACCTCTTGACATTGTAGAATTGTTTATTGTGTTCGTTCCCCGTGAACTGTTGGGTCTTTTCTATTATTGTTATTTTGTATTTGTGTCGATCGTCAGTCCGGATCGAGTCGGTTGTTCTTTTGGAGATTATGTTATTTTTTTCGTTTTGGTGAGTCCAGTAAATTGTTTTCCGCAGTTGTATCCTACTAGTTCAGATACTTCAAAGGGTAAATATGTTTTATTTGTATCCTCGTTGTAACACCTATTAAGACATAGTTATCCTAACCTTTCGGAGAACTCCGCTCTTTGCTGATGAAACGTTTTTAATTACCGGTATCATTTAACAAACTGTAAATAATGACAGTAAGTTATTCTCTGATCTTGATCTTATTTATGATTTTGCGGCAGTCACTAGGCTTTATACACCGAAAGCAGCAGACTTTCATCCGCGCTGTTCTAAGATCCTTATCGTGTGGGCATTTAGGACGGAAAAACAAGACACCACTCGATTATTATTGTTTATGAAATAAACTGCTCTATCTCCATCGAGAATGTTCACACCTGCTTGCATTGCGTAACACCCGGAAAATGAATAATACTTCTGTAGACACAATTAAGACGCATGTAAACGGCGTATTTCATCTCATCCTTGGGCACGTTTAAAAAAATTTCGGTATGCGAGATAACAGTCGTGCAACAAGTCAGAATGTGAAGTCCAATTCTTTACGTTCGAAACTAATACATTTAGGTCCCATACAGGGAATATGGGTATTGTCGAATGGCTGTGAAATAACTAATGTCGAAAAGATAGTAGATGTCCTCAACGCAATCATAGTAATTCAGATGGTTCAAATGGGTCTGAGCACTATGGGACTTAACATCTGAGATCATCAGCCCCATAGAACTCAGAACTACTTACACCTAACTAACCTAAGGACATCACACACATCCATGGCCGAGGCAGGATTCAACCTGCGACCGTAGCGGTCGCGCGCTTCCAGACTGAAGTACCTAGAACCGCTCGGCCACAACGACCGGCCCGTAGTAGTTTCCAAAAGTCCATGGCATATTTGAAAAACTGTGATGGTTGTTGCTTTGCAAACGTCCCCATCTGTTGACTCACGGATCGAGACATGGCTGCACGATCCGTTACAACCATGCAGATAAGATGCCTGTCATCTCGACTGCTAGTGATACGAGGCCGTCGGGATCCAGCACGGCGTTCCGTATTACCCTCCTGAACCCACAGATTCCATATTCTGCTAACAGCAATTGGATCTCGACCAACGCGAGCAGCAATGTCGGGATACGATAAACCGCAATCGCGATAGGCGACAATCCGACCTTTATCATAGTCGGAAACGTGATGGTACGCAATTCTCCTCCTTACACGAGGCATCACAACAACGTTTCACAAGGCAACACCGGTCAACTGCTGTTTGTGTATGAGAAATGGTTGGAAACTTTCCTCATGTCAGCTCGTTGTACATGTCGCCACCGGCACCAACCGTGTGTGAATGCTCTGAAAAGCTAATCATTTGCATATCACAGCATCTTCTTCCTGTCGGTTAAATTTGGCGTCTGTAACACGTCGTCTTCGTGGTGTAGCAATTTTAATGGCCAGTAGTGTACACCATAGCGCCTACCGCATCGGCATTCCACTTCACGTCCAACCAACACGGGATGCCTGCATTACAGGGGGTATATTCACCAGGAAAACCTACGTTGTCTGTGTCGTCAACATAAAATACCGGCGCCCACAACACAACAACAGGTCTCCGCCAACGGCCGCCAGGGACCACAACCCATTCGCGGAGGCTGCAGAACATCTTTACCAGAGGTCGCATCTAGCCCAGGAACTACTTTGATACGCCAGGCACGTGATCGCAAATAGTTCCGGCAGATATATCCGCCAAGGGGCTTTATAAATCGGCGCACTATCGTCGAAACGCAGTTCGACGAACCGTCTGGAAGGATACAGAGGTGCCGCCCCGGCAACCATGGCCTCTTCTAACTGGCAGATCTCTTGGTATATTTGACGAACCTCTTGACATTGTAGAATTGTTTATTGTGTTCGTTCCCCGTGAACTGTTGGGTCTTTTCTATTATTGTTATTTTGTATTTGTGTCGATCGTCAGTCCGGATCGAGTCGGTTGTTCTTTTGGAGATTATGTTATTTTTTTCGTTTTGGTGAGTCCAGTAAATTGTTTTCCGCAGTTGTATCCTACTAGTTCAGATACTTCAAAGGGTAAATATGTTTTATTTGTATCCTCGTTGTAACACCTATTAAGACATAGTTATCCTAACCTTTCGGAGAACTCCGCTCTTTGCTGATGAAACGTTTTTAATTACCGGTATCATTTAACAAACTGTAAATAATGACAGTAAGTTATTCTCTGATCTTGATCTTATTTATGATTTTGCGGCAGTCACTAGGCTTTATACACCGAAAGCAGCAGACTTTCATCCGCGCTGTTCTAAGATCCTTATCGTGTGGGCATTTAGGACGGAAAAACAAGACACCACTCGATTATTATTGTTTATGAAATAAACTGCTCTATCTCCATCGAGAATGTTCACACCTGCTTGCATTGCGTAACACCCGGAAAATGAATAATACTTCTGTAGACACAATTAAGACGCATGTAAACGGCGTATTTCATCTCATCCTTGGGCACGTTTAAAAAAATTTCGGTATGCGAGATAACAGTCGTGCAACAAGTCAGAATGTGAAGTCCAATTCTTTACGTTCGAAACTAATACATTTAGGTCCCATACAGGGAATATGGGTATTGTCGAATGGCTGTGAAATAACTAATGTCGAAAAGATAGTAGATGTCCTCAACGCAATCATAGTAATTCAGATGGTTCAAATGGGTCTGAGCACTATGGGACTTAACATCTGAGATCATCAGCCCCATAGAACTCAGAACTACTTACACCTAACTAACCTAAGGACATCACACACATCCATGGCCGAGGCAGGATTCAACCTGCGACCGTAGCGGTCGCGCGCTTCCAGACTGAAGTACCTAGAACCGCTCGGCCACAACGACCGGCCCGTAGTAGTTTCCAAAAGTCCATGGCATATTTGAAAAACTGTGATGGTTGTTGCTTTGCAAACGTCCCCATCTGTTGACTCACGGATCGAGACATGGCTGCACGATCCGTTACAACCATGCAGATAAGATGCCTGTCATCTCGACTGCTAGTGATACGAGGCCGTCGGGATCCAGCACGGCGTTCCGTATTACCCTCCTGAACCCACAGATTCCATATTCTGCTAACAGCAATTGGATCTCGACCAACGCGAGCAGCAATGTCGGGATACGATAAACCGCAATCGCGATAGGCGACAATCCGACCTTTATCATAGTCGGAAACGTGATGGTACGCAATTCTCCTCCTTACACGAGGCATCACAACAACGTTTCACAAGGCAACACCGGTCAACTGCTGTTTGTGTATGAGAAATGGTTGGAAACTTTCCTCATGTCAGCTCGTTGTACATGTCGCCACCGGCACCAACCGTGTGTGAATGCTCTGAAAAGCTAATCATTTGCATATCACAGCATCTTCTTCCTGTCGGTTAAATTTGGCGTCTGTAACACGTCGTCTTCGTGGTGTAGCAATTTTAATGGCCAGTAGTGTACACCATAGCGCCTACCGCATCGGCATTCCACTTCACGTCCAACCAACACGGGATGCCTGCATTACAGGGGGTATATTCACCAGGAAAACCTACGTTGTCTGTGTCGTCAACATAAAATACCGGCGCCCACAACACAACAACAGGTCTCCGCCAACGGCCGCCAGGGACCACAACCCATTCGCGGAGGCTGCAGAACATCTTTACCAGAGGTCGCATCTAGCCCAGGAACTACTTTGATACGCCAGGCACGTGATCGCAAATAGTTCCGGCAGATATATCCGCCAAGGGGCTTTATAAATCGGCGCACTATCGTCGAAACGCAGTTCGACGAACCGTCTGGAAGGATACAGAGGTGCCGCCCCGGCAACCATGGCCTCTTCTAACTGGCAGATCTCTTGGTATATTTGACGAACCTCTTGACATTGTAGAATTGTTTATTGTGTTCGTTCCCCGTGAACTGTTGGGTCTTTTCTATTATTGTTATTTTGTATTTGTGTCGATCGTCAGTCCGGATCGAGTCGGTTGTTCTTTTGGAGATTATGTTATTTTTTTCGTTTTGGTGAGTCCAGTAAATTGTTTTCCGCAATTGTATCCTACTAGTTCAGATACTTCAAAGGGTAAATATGTTTTATTTGTATCCTCGTTGTAACACCTATTAAGACATAGTTATCCTAACCTTTCGGAGAACTCCGCTCCTTGCTGATGAAACGTTTTTAATTACCGGTATCATTTAACAAACTGTAAATAATGACAGTAAGTTATTCTCTGATCTTGATCTTATTTATGATTTTGCGGCAGTCACTAGGCTTTATACACCGAAAGCAGCAGACTTTCATCCGCGCTGTTCTAAGATCCTTATCGTGTGGGCATTTAGGACGGAAAAACAAGACACCACTCGATTATTATTGTTTATGAAATAAACTGCTCTATCTCCATCGAGAATGTTCACACCTGCTTGCATTGCGTAACACCCGGAAAATGAATAATACTTCTGTAGACACAATTAAGACGCATGTAAACGGCGTATTTCATCTCATCCTTGGGCACGTTTAAAAAAATTTCGGTATGCGAGATAACAGTCGTGCAACAAGTCAGAATGTGAAGTCCAATTCTTTACGTTCGAAACTAATACATTTAGGTCCCATACAGGGAATATGGGTATTGTCGAATGGCTGTGAAATAACTAATGTCGAAAAGATAGTAGATGTCCTCAACGCAATCATAGTAATTCAGATGGTTCAAATGGGTCTGAGCACTATGGGACTTAACATCTGAGATCATCAGCCCCATAGAACTCAGAACTACTTACACCTAACTAACCTAAGGACATCACACACATCCATGGCCGAGGCAGGATTCAACCTGCGACCGTAGCGGTCGCGCGCTTCCAGACTGAAGTACCTAGAACCGCTCGGCCACAACGACCGGCCCGTAGTAGTTTCCAAAAGTCCATGGCATATTTGAAAAACTGTGATCCGAAAAATAAGAAATAAAATATGAATAAGAATCACAAATATAAGCGGGTTTTACACGAGATATGGGCACCTGTTAAGTTTACCAAATCGTTTCCTGGAAGTCAATTCATTAGGGATCTCCTCAGCTTCTGACCACCAACAGATTTCCTTTGTTTCTACTACCATTCCCGGTTCTCATTCGAGAGGAATCTGATGCGGCAATAGAATATCATCTCCGACCTAAAAAAAAAAAAAAAAAAAAAAAAAAAAGGGAAATGTTAAGTTTGCTGACGACTACTACTAGGTACCTAAAAATTTCATCTACTTCTTTACTGACGACGAATCATGGCATCCAGAACCATAAAAAATATGTTTATTTTTATAAGTGCAAAAGGAGACAAGGGATCACCCTGCAGTTTTTTCCCGCAAGGTTTTAGCGTTCTGAAAAGATGCTATCTTGTCGAAAATATTACACTGAAGAATGCCGATTATGGAATTTGCAATATATTGCCAATGAATTTACAGAACTCCTTACTACAGTTTCTGCTGGGTAATAAAGATGTTACAGCCATTGCCACTGAGCGAGGTGGCGCTGTGGCTAGCACACTGGGCTCGCATTCGGGAGGACGACGGTTCGATCCCGCGTCCGGCCATCCGTTGTAACCTCCCAGCAGAAATATTTTAAATAAAAAACGAAAAAGAGCCAAGCGTAACCTCCCCACGAAAAATGTTAATGATAAATATGAGCCAAGTGTAACCTCCCTACAGAATTTTAAATAAAAAATGGAAATAGAGCCAAATGTAAACTCCCCACAAAATATTGTTAAATGGAAATGTCCCAAGCGTAGCCTCGCCACAAAAAAATAATAATTAAATGAATTTTAAATATTTTGACCTCTGAACAAAATTGGCTCCCATTTATTGTCTGTGCGCAGAAATGCATTCACATTTAATGTTACCACAAAATTCTGTTCTCATTTAATGTCAAGTGCGAAACAGAAAAATTCCTAAACGCCACAATAATAAAAAAAAATTTTGTAACCTGATGAATTTTATGACAACAGCAGCGCTGTCCTTCGGCCCTGTATTCTGAATAAAAAAAGCAAAAAATTCTTACCTCAATAAAACTGCAATTTCTATCTGCTCTTAATTAGTCATTTTTCGACACAGCTTTGTGCAATGCTGGCCTATATTTTTTTTTTTTGATTCTTGGAAGCAATGATAATGCATTGGAAATTGAAATGAATGCTTTTCTTTAAAAGAGTTGCTTTATATTATAAAATTATTATTGGGGCATTTTTGAACAAATTAAATTACAATTAACATACATTATTAAATATGTGCAAGGCTGCTTCTTTACCTTCTACAACAATACTCATCCTCCAGAGTCCTGACCAGAGTCGCGAGCAGAGCACACAGCCGACGCATGCCGACTCCCGCCGACTCACGCAGACTACACCAGACTACTACTGTCCACTCGCTACTAAAGCCGACCGACTACTAAAGACTACTACTGTCCACTCGCGCAGTCAAGCGCAGACTAGCCACAAGCAACAACTAACGATAAACTACTCTCTGGTTAGAGATTCTGTCATGCCTCGTCCATAGCTGGCAAAGCATACGTCTTACATAGCCCTCCACTGGGGAGGACAAAAATTTGGCAGCAATGGTGAGTCAATTGGACTTGCCATGAGCAACAAATTTTTGTTAATTAACTAAGTTTACAATCACAGAATATTTACATATATATAAGTGCAGAACATGAAATAAAATATAGTGCACACGCACTGAGTACAGAACGTATCAAGCAAAGACAAAATGTATACACAATGAGTACAAATCAAATGACATAAAGTGCACACGCACTGTAGTTCAGAATCATGTTAACAAAATGACACAAAGTGCACACGCACTGTAGTACAGAACATATCTGGGAATCACAAAATTTATACGTAATGAGTACAAATGGCATATTAACAAATGGCATAAAGTTCACACGCACTGTAGTACTGAACATATCAGGAAATCACAAATGTAGAGGCAATGAGTACAAATCATATTAACAAATGACAAACATGACAAAGGTGCATACGCACTGTAGTTCAGAACATATCAGCAAATCAAAAAATGTATATGCAATGAATACAAATCATGTTAACAAAATGACAAAAGTGCACACGGACTGTATATACTTTTTTTACTATTTTACAAGAAGTAGGATAGGAAAGGGAAGGATTGCGTCATGGTTGTAGCACTTTAGGTTGCATGCAGCTGCACTGAAAGTCCATATCTTTCTACAGAAGCACAACACCAAGTGAGACAATCTGAAGTTATTTTCCTTGAAGTATTAATCAGTGTAGCCAAGACACTGAAATGTCGTAATAATATTCCATGTTATCATTTTGATAGTGCATTAGGTACACCAAACAGTGGGACCATAATAACATCTCCATCGCTCAAGGTGGTGGACAGCATGTCGTGTCAACACGATGTTCTTGTAAAGTACACCAACGTAGAGTTAGTGCAAAAACCAAATGTAGTGCTCCGTGATCATGAGGATAGACAGGACAAACGGATATTGTAGTAATTGATGGTAATTAGGTCAGAAGGTGAAGGACATTAAGTCACATAGTAGTCTTCATTGAGAATTACACTAGTCTAACAGCTAATTTGAGTAATTGGTGGCAATCATCGCCCAGTTACTGAACATTTCTGTACCATGTATGTAGTATTACAGAATAATGTTCATAAATTATCTGTTTACAGAGAACATTGGCCCTCATTGGCCAGTTACAAACCATCAGAAGTCATCATTCAAAACAGTAGCTAATGAATGGCATAGTATTAACATAATTCACTTAATTATAGTAATCATTGGCATCATAGGTCATCTTATTACAGTAATCAGTGGCATTCATTGGCCAGTTACAAAGCATTTTTTTTATGCATTATTCAGAAGTGATCATTCAAAACGAGTTAATTATTGGCATAGCATTTGTGCGTAATTAATCTAATTATAGTAATCATTAGCATAATAGGTCATCTTATTACAGTAATCAGTGGCATTCATTGGCCAGTTACAAAGCATTTTTTTATATGCATTATTCAGAAGTGATCATTCAAAATGAGTTAATTATTGGCATAGCATTTGTACATAATTTATCTAATTATAGTAATCATTGGCATCATAGGTCATCTTATTACAGTAATCAGTGGCATTCATTGGCCAGTTACAAAGCATTTTTTTTTATTCATTGGCCAGTTACAAAGCATTTTTTTTATATATGCATTATTCAGAAGTGGTCATTCAAAATGAGTTAATTATTGGCATAGCATTTCTACATAATTAATGTAATTATAGTAATCTATGGCATCATAGGTCATCTTATTACAGTAATCAGTGGCATTCATTGGCCAGTTACAAAGCATTTTTTATGCATTATTCCGAAGTGATCATTCAAATCAAACATTAATTATTGGCATAGCATTTATAGATAATTAATCTAATAATAGTAATCATTGGCATCATAGGTCATCTTATTACAGTAATCAGTGGCATTCATCGGCCAGTTACAAAGCATTTTTTTTGTGCTAGCAATGCATTGCATTAGGATCGATAATTAATTACTAGGGGATAACAATATTTGCTTTTGAGTTATTGCTGCAAATGAAGATGTGTAACGTCATTCGTCATGAGTCAGCTGTAGCAAGGTTACGAAACAAGTAGAGTATATGTGATCACATTCATAAATGACATAGGTTTAATGAAGAACTGCTTATAGCACATTAATTTCATGAATAATTTCTCCTGCAAAATATACAAAATGGATTATTAAACTGAAAGAAGAAACGCATATTATGCTGAAAAGTAGTGAACTTCGAATTAACAGGCAGTGACATGTGTATAAAAAATATATATGTTCTCTAGCTGTCCTTTCCAAAACCTTCAGTCATCATACCATGCGATATAAGACATGCTGTCAAAACGAACTGCAACAAATACTTAGATAACTACATAGCGTAAATACATAAACTTCAACATTATCCTCATCTGTAAAGAAAAAACTTCATTATCCATATTGTCATAACTCCATTATTATCATCACCTGTAAAGAAAAACTTCATTATCCATAGCAGCATATTCTTCATCATTATTCATCACCATTCATTATCATCTGCAAAAAAGCCACTTCATTATTCATTATACAATTATTCCTTATTTCTAGCATATTTCATCACTAAAACTAAGATGTGTAGTTCTGTCTGACAGCCTGCATCAATCACCTCGTATTCTGAAAGAAAAAATTAGTTAAGACTGCTATTCTACGAGGTGTATAGTAGATTCTTCTTAATGCTTGTTAATTCTGATCCATTTACTCTTCGTCACGAGGTATTGCATCTTCTTTCGTTCAATACGAAGATGAAATTCCCATTTCTGTTTAATTTATTTCGTTTACACGTTATTTCTTTCTGAAAACGATGACAAAGACTAATGTCTTGCATTTAATTCATATACCCATTAAATAAAAACTGGTTTATAGTAACATAATTGAGCATACAGCATAGCATGACAGAAAACGTAATATGTCAAAAACATCGGCAGTGATCAGAAGCAAAAATGTACACAGTGTATCACAATGTAGCAGCAAAAAAAAAGTAAAGTAGTCACGATGTTGAGATATCATATGGTAAAAATGTTAAAGTCAACTGGTGTTTGTTATATCTTAAATATTTCATAGTGCATACAAACAAAACAGGAAAACAATCATACATACATAAAAAATGGAAAATATGCATGGTCTGATGTGTAACGACAAGAAAAGCGACCAGCTAACCTTACCTTGCGGGGCACTTGCAAAAAAAAAAAAAAAAAAAATACGACAATCATCAGTAATTAGTCACATAAATATAATTGCGTAAGTGGTCATAAAATGTGTAAGTTCATCTGGAAAAATATGCACGCTCTGATGTGTAACGACAAGAAGAGCGACCTGCTAACCTTACCTTGCCGGGCACTTGCCAAGAAAAAATACGACAATCATCAGTAGGTGTTCATGTGAATATAATTGCATAAGCGGTCATAAAAAAATTAGGAAATGGCATTACAGTGTGATAAATCATAAAGTATGTTCATTCAATAAAAGGTTTGATGTTCGACATGTGGTGGTTACCTTTGGTTTTTCTAGTTCTCAAAGTTTCGACGTGTACTACATTGGGGTGAGGAATGCTGCGAATCCGATATGGACCTGCGTATAGAAGTTAAAATTTACTACACCTGCCTTTTCCTCTATTGGATAAATAGTGTGTACGTACTAATATCTTCTGTCCAATGTGAAAGTCACGCCGTGTACAAACCTGTTTTTGCTGTCTTCTCCGGCGCTCTGCGGCACGTTTGATGTTGTTCAGCGCAATGTCAATTATTTCATGGTGTCGTAGTCGACAAGATGTAGGAAAGGTTACTAATTCTTTAATTTTGTTAGGTGGTTCAACATTTTTCAGTATAACAGACGGAGATAGCATAGTAGATTCATTTGGTATGGAATTATGGTTCAAAGGGCTCTGAGCACTATGGGACTCAACTGCTGAGGTCATTAGTCCCCTAGAACTTAAACTAGTTAAACCTAACTAACCTAAGGACATCACACACATCCATGCCCGAGGCAGGATCCGAACCTGCGACCGTAGCGTTCTCGCGGTTCCAGACTGCAGCGCCAGAACCGCGCGGCCACTTCGTCCGGCGGTATGGAATTAATTACATCTTGGAATGAGAGTATGTGTATGTCCCAATCAATATGATTTTTATGGCAGTATATTCTACACAGTTTAGCAATTTCTTTCATTAATCGTTCACAAGGGTTCGAAGAAGCATGGTACCTGGATATATAGATCGGAGAAATGTTTATGGCTCGCAACACACGTGTCCATATAGCAGATCGAAACTGTGATCCATTGTCGGAAATTACTTCCAACACATGCCCTACATGAAATAGAAAATGTTTTATAAATGCTTTCGAAACAGTTTTAGCAGTAGCTTTGCGTAACGGAGTGAAGGTAACAAATTTTGAAGTGAGTTCAACAGCGACAAAGATGTAGCAAAAACCTCTATTAGTTCTGGGAATCGGACCAAAAATGTCTACAGCGGCCGTATGTCTCAATTTAACAGGTACAATGGGATGTAATGGAGGAATATGTGAAGTCGTGTCTGATTTAGCTTTCTGGCAGATTTTACATGACGCTAAAACTCGTCGTATACGTTTCTCCATGTTGGTAAAATAACAGTTCTGTCTCAGTATATGAAAACATTTTCTGGCTCCGTAATGTGCGTAACTTAAATGAGTATACCAGATTAATTTGTTAACAAGTTCGTCAGGAATACATAATAACCAATTGTTGCTGTCAGGATGAGAGCGGCGAAACAGAATGTCATTGCGTATAGTATAATGGTTTCTAATGGTAACATTATTCCTATCTTGCCAAAGGTGTTTAATTTCTTTCCACACGTTGTGTTTACTCTGCTCTTGTGCTATGTCTTGTAATGACGACGAAATGAAATTTTCAAATGCAACTTGTTGAATGTGCATGACGCTGAAATTTGCTTTGCAGAAGTTGGTTGCGATGTCTTGCTGATTGTTGCTGAGAGAACGGGATAGTGCGTCTGCTACAATATTTTGTGTGCCGGGAATGTGAACAATTGTAAAATTAAATTCCTGCAAATAAAGTTTCCATCTACTTAATCTGTCGTGTGTAAATTTAGCCGAAAGTAAAAACTGTATCGCTCTATGATCTGTGTAAACGGTAGTGTGTCTTCCATAAAGAAAATGCCTAAATCTGGTAAAAGCCCATACAACACATAATGTTTCAAGTTCTGTAACAGAATAATTTCGTTCAGCAGGTGACAGAATGCGACTTGCAAAAGCGATGTTTTAAATTACTGTACAACCATCTTCTTCAATTTCCTGAAAAATGTGTATGCCTAAAGCGGTGTTAGAACTGTCGGTGGAAATGGAAACATTTCTGGTAAGATCTGGGTGCGATAAAAGTGGTGCATTCAACAAAGCATGTTTCAAATAACATTCTCGTGAACAAGATTCTGCGTGTCAAAAGTATTGCTTGCGTTACTGGAATATGCAACCTGTACTGTATCTAGTCAAATTCTATCTGACGTGTTATTATTTTCAGGAGGATGCTGTGGCATTTCGACTATTTGAAGTGTTCTGTTATTTCTTCCTGACGTATTACGTTCTGGATGATACCTACTGTCTGGTTCATTCATGATAATATGTTGTTGCTGATCTTCTTGCTGCTGATAAGCTCGACTGTTATTAAATGTATGCTGAAAATTGTGCTCATTATTTTTACGTCTGTCGTGATAGTCATTTTTATACGGTGCATTGCGATAGGAATTGAAATGGTGTGTCTTCCGTACGTACTTATTTCCCGGTTGCTGTGCGTTACTATTTGTTGGAGCTGAGACTATACGTGCACGTGGCGAAACATTAAAGCTTGGTTGACCTTGTAGACTGCATTGTTGGTTAGGTATGCTAACCGGCTGGTTTTGATGCTGTTGCGGAGAAAAACCTCTATTGTTACCAAAATGTGTTTGCTGTTGCTGATAATTTTACACATACTGATGATTAAATTTCTCTGATATTAAAGTTCTCATGATTGTCATTTATGGAGCGTCTAATGATAAATTGTCACTTTCGGTAAAACTTGTCTTATTGGGTTTTCTTTACACGTTTTTTTTAATCCTAGATAGAGCAATAGTTGAAGAGCTATTTTGATAGATATAAAGGATGGTAGAAGACAAGGCAGCAGTGCAGAAAACTAATGATGAAACAGCACTACTACGGCTCGGGGCCCTGTGCATGCTACGGCACGTATTCATTAAAGCGTAATGAATCCCCTGAGGTTTGTTACGCGCTGCAAATAAATTTTAGCTTCTGCGTCACAGGCAATGGCGGTAAAAATTCAGAAGCAAATTGCTGTATCCATGCTAATTCAAATTTCTGCATTACAGGAAATGCCGGTAAAAATTCAAGAGCAAATTGCCGTATCCAGTTCAAAACGTGCACCTGCGCTCCGTCGTTTTCAAACACCTTAGATTTTTTTACAGATACAAATTGCTTGTAATCGTTATCGTCTCTGAATGTGTGAACAGATTCAGGATTGCATAAGAATCTGTTTGTGTCTTTTCGGATAATAAGTCACGTAGTCTCTGTAAATTACCTAAGTTACACTGGCTGTGTGAGCGTGACAAATGATCGGAAAGTGGAGTCTGCTGTGATGTATTAAACGCTGAAACATTTTTCATCTCTGTTACCTCTTGCTGTAAAGTTGACAATTTTCTACGTAATGTATTTTTAGATGAATCTATCTCACTGATTGTCTGCTGTAGATTTTGGATTCAGGTGTTTGATTTAACGAAATCGGTGAAGTATCGTCTGATTGGCTGTCATTATTACTTTCAATAACGTCAATACGACTCGCCAATTCGTCATATTTTTCAGTCAGTATTTTTACCTGATTATCGTTTTTAGTGTTAGAAGCATTAATTTGTTTTTGTATTTTACGTGTGGTTTCGTTCAATTTTTTAACGTCAGCTTTGATGACATCGGAATCCTGTGTTAGTTCTAATTGTTCGAGTCTGTCTGTCACTGTCTGAAAGTCTACTGTGTGTATATCTGTTTTTGATTTTATATCGGAAATCTCATCACGCAATTTCGGTGTTCAACTGCTTGATGGTATTAATTTCGTCTGATACTGTAGCAATATTGATGTCTACGTATGTTTTTGCTTTCGTAAACAATTTACGTCTATCTTCCTGTCTCTGTGCGGTAATTGTTTCCATGACTTGTCGCTTTACTTTATTCTGCTCCTGTATAAATTTACGGAAACGCGTTTCACTGTTTTGCAGGTGATGATTAAAACGTTCGTCAATTTGACTGTTCTGTTGGTCGAATTTCGCGTCTACTTTTGCATCCAGTGTGCGCGAAAGTTCTGCTGTCATTAATTTAAACTCGTCGCGTAACTGTGTTGCTTTTTCAGAGCGTTGTTTACCGACTGCACTAATTTCGTCTCTAAGTGATTCTGTTGCAGCTGTTTGCATATCCCTTAATTCTTGAGCAACAGATCTAATTTCTTCACTACTTTTCCTAGCACAAGCCTCAATTTCCTCACGTAATTGTTCTTTAGTATCATGACATTGCGCGGCAACGGCTGTAATCCGTTCACTAAGCTGTTTGTAATTGTTATCTAGTTTTTCATTAAGTTGTTTGTTCTGTTCACTAAGTTGTTTGAAATTTTCATTAAACTGTTTGTTATTATAGTCTTGTCTTTCATTCTGTTGTATAGAATTTTCATTAAGTTGTTTGAAATTTTCACTAAGTTGTTTGGAATTGTTGTCTAATTTTTCATTAAGGTTGTCATATTTTTCACTCTGTTATTTGAAATTTTCACTAAATTCTTGTCTGAGATTCTCGTTAAATTGTTCGAAATATGCACTATGTTGTAGCAATACTGCCATAATTTGATCCAAGCCAATACTACCAACTCTATTCTCTGTGCTGTTTGATCGCGTACCTGCAATTGTCACGTTTTGTGTAACCATTTGGTTATTCTGTGATTCTTGAAAATGTTTGCCAATCGGATGTGCACTGTTAATCACTACCTCGGAATCAAATAAATCTGTCCTACTTTGAGTATACTGTTCATTTTCATTAGAAAAATTTGTCTGTTCGTTAGGTAAATTTTGCAAACCGGGTGTGTCAAGCTGGGCAGCGTTCATTGTAACAGAACGTCCCGCGTCATCAATTGTCATTAAATTAACAGACGACACAACTGAATTCGTTTGCTCATCACTAGGATAAAAATCATTACTAGTGGTCAGTAGGCACTGATTGTCTACAGTTAGGAGATTCTCATCATTACACTGAGCCTCAAAAGTACTAACGGTCAAATTATTTGAGTCGGCTATTTCACTCATTACACATCGCGATGTACTGTTAACAGTTTTTCGCGGCATTTTTCACAAATCACAATTAAGCACAAATGAAACAAGCACAATGCAAAATGCAACAAACACAAATACAACAAAGAGCAACAAATTGCCGATGATCTGTGAAAGAAAGTGACAAATTAGTAAATGCGTTGCGCCAGATGCAAACTACATTAAGTAAATAAGGGCAGATATATGACTACTTTCCAGAAGATTCACAAAGAAATATGATCCTGGCCGGATGTCGCCAAGTGTAAACTCCCAGCAGAAATATTTTAAATAAAAAACGAAAATGAGCCAAGCGTAACCTCCCCACAAAAAATGTTAATGATAAATATGAGCCAAGTGTAACCTCCCTCCAGAATTTTAAATAAAAAATGGAAATGGAGCCAAATGTAAACTCCCCACAAAATATTGTTAAATGGATGTGTGCCAAGTGTAGCCTCACCACAAAAAAATAATAATTAAATGAATTTTAAATATCTTGACCTCCGAACAAAATAGGCTCCCATTTATTGTCTGTGTGCAGAAATGCATTCACATTTAATGTTACCACAAAATTCTATTCTCATTTAATGTCAAGTGCGAAACAGAAAAATTCCTAAACACCAAAATAATAAAAAAAAAATTTGTATTCTGAATAAAAAAAGCAAAAAATTCTTACCCCAATAAAACTGCAATTTATATCTGCTCTTAATTAGTCATTTTTCGACACAGCTTCGTGCAATGCTGGCCTATATTTTTTTTTTTTTTGATTCTTGGAAGCAATGATTATGCATTGGAAATTGAAATGAATGCTTTTCTTTAAAAGAGTTGACTTATATTATAAAATTATTATTGGGGCATTTTTGAACAAATTAAATTACAATTAACATACATTATTAAATATGTGCAAGGCTGCTTCTTTACCTTCTACAACAATACTCATCCTCCAGAATCCTGACCAGAGTCGCGAGCAGAGCAGACAGCCGACGCTTGCCGACTCCCGCCGACTCACGCAGACTACACCAGAATACTACTGTCCACTCGCTACTAAAGCCGACCGACTACTAAAGACTACTACTGTCCACTCGCGCAGTCAAGCGCAGACTAGCCACAAGCAACGACTAACGATAAACTACTCTCTGGTCAGAGATTCTGTCATGCCTCGCCCATCGCCGGCAAAGCATACGCCTTACACCGTGATTTCCCTAAATCGCTCCAGGCAAATGCCGGGATGGTTCCTTTGAAAGGGCACGGCCGACTTCCTTCTCCATCCTTCCATAATCCGATGAGACCGATGACCTCGCTGTCTGGTCTCCTCCCCCAAACAACCCAACCCAACAGCCATTGGCAGCAGTCTACAGAATTAGTTTGTTCCAAGAAGAACTGTGTTATTTACGTTTGGCGAACTTCCTCTCGAAATATTTAGGCTCATGCCACAATATTTCTAAGGTATACATTCTAACTGCAGGTTGGCGCAGGTAAATGAATCCCGTGTAAGTATAAAGGAAATGCAGTGAAGTTACAGAAACGAAGAGCTTTCAGGACTTACCATTTACTTGCAAAGAAAAATACAGCGAAAAATAGATTTATAGAAGATGCAGAAAATGATTCACTGCTACATCATACACGTCTCTTAACGTCTAAGCATATTCAGATTCCCCTGGCGTAAAGTCGGGACATGAATGGCGGCAACTTTACGACTGATGTTATCTCTCAGATCCTGTATTGCATGTTGGTTTGTTTCATATACAGTGCTGTTCAAGTGTCCCCATAGGAAAAAAAAAATCACATGTTGTTAGATCCGACGAACGTGGTGGCCATAAATGTTTACTAACAGTTCGTTCCTCAGTGAAAACATCATGGACTCCTTTCCTGGACACCTTAGATGTGTGACAGTTTGCTCCAGCTTGCGGGAAGAAAAAATATTGTCTTTCATATTTAGTGAGTCGAGCAAAAACGTACCGATTTCCATATATGAAATCGTGTTGTGGGTAGTGTCAAAAAATATCGGTCCAGTGATGCGCTTTCTACGATTTTAGGATTCTCCGTTGCCCAGTACCTCATCTTCTCTGTATTTGCAAGATCAGAATGATAACCCATACATCATCACTCGTGATTAATGGAGAGGGTGTAACAAGCCATCGTTGATGTTATTCAAAAGCCGTGTCTACAATTCTGTCATCTTTCCTTAATTTCTGCAGAACCATCATACGATATACCTTGAAATGAAAACTATTCAATATCCGCTGGCAGCTACTCCTGCCTACGTGCGTCTGTTGGGCCAATTTACGTGTAGGTTTCTTTGAACGCTGAGTAATTTTTAAGCGAATGTCTGAAATAACACCTACTGTGCGAACTGAAGGAATTATGTCATTTTATATTTTGCACAGATCGTAGGTGCCCCAGTTTTTATACGGAATCTATATTTCTCTCTTTGCTGGTGTAAGGTGGTCGTGCCACTTTGATTTTTGTATGTTATTGATGTGCATGTCACAGAGACAACATTTTACGTTACTTTTAAACAGTCTTTGGTCTCGTCGTGCCACAATCTTTGCCTCTGCGCAGTCCGATTCATTCTACACTACTAGCCACTACAATTGCTATACCAAGAAGAAATGCAGATGATAAACGGGTATTGATTGGACAAATATATTATACTAGAACTGACATGTGATTACATTTTCACGCAATTTGGGTGCATAGATCCTGAGAAATCAGTACCCAGAACAACCACCTCTGGCCGTAATAAAGGCCTTGATACGTCTGGGCATTGAGTCAGAGTTTGGATGGTGTGTACAGGTACAGCTGCCCATGCAGCTTCAACACGATACCGCAGTTCATCAAGAGTAGTGACTGGCGTATTGTGACGAGCCACTTGCTCGGCCACCATTGACCAGACGTTTACAATTGGTGAGAGATCTGGAGAATGTGCTCGCCAGGGCTGCTGCCGAACATTTTCTCTATCCAGAAAGGCCCGTACAGGACCTGTAACATGAGGTCGTGCATTATCCTGCTGACATGTAGGGTTTCTCAGGGATCGAACGAAGGGTAGAGCCGCGGGTCGTAACACATCTGAAATGTAACGTCCACTGTTCAAAGTGCCGTCAATGTGAACAAGAGGTGACCGAGACGTGCAACCAATGGCACCCCATACCATCACGCCGGGTGATACGCCAGTATGGCGATGACGAATACACGCTTCCAAAGTGCGTTCACCGCGATGTCGCCAAACACGGATGCGACCATCATGATGCTGTAAACAGAACTTGGATTCATCCGAAAAAATGACGTTTTGCCATTCGTGCACCCAGGTACGTCGTTGAGTACACCATCGCAGGCGCTCCTGTTTGTGATGTAGCGTGAAGGGTAACCGCAGCCATGGTCTCCGATCTGATAGTCCATGCTGCTGCAAACGTCGTCGAACTGTTCGTGCAGATGGTTGTTGTCTTGCAAACGTCCCCATCTGTTGACTCAGGGATCGAGACGTGACTGCATGATCCGTTACAGCCATGCGGATAAGATGCCTGTCATCTAGACTGCTAGTGATACGCGGCCGTTGGGATTCAGCACGGCTTTCCATATTAGCCTCCTGAACCCACCGATTCTATATTCTGCTAACAGTCATTAGATCTCGACCAACGCGAGCAGCAATGTCGCGATACGATAAACCGCAATCGCGATAGGCTAGAATCCGACCTTTATCAAAGTCGGAAACGTGATGGTACGCATTTCTCCTCCTTACACGAGGCATCACTACAACTTTTCACCAGGCGAAGCGGGTCAACTGCTGTTTGTGTATGAGAAATTGGTTGGAAACTTTCCTTATGTCAGCACGTTGTAGGTGTCGCCACCGGCATATCACAGCATCTACTTCCTGTCGGGTAAATTTCGCGTCTGTAGCACGTCATTGTCGTGGTGTAGCAATTTTAATGGCCAGTAGTGTACAAACCATGTTCGACAATATTCGGAGCCACCAAAGAGCGGTGAGAAATTGTTCTTTATTGATAGACCAGTTCTTAGCATGCTAGTCAAAGAGTATTTATTCACGTGAAATCTCAGAAAGGTTCATTAAGTACTTATGTAACTTGCAATGGTCTAAGTAGCGCTCAATCTTAGTGTGACCTAGCTGTCGATCTCGTTATTTATTGTTCACTATTAGTTGATCTGAACCTCAAATGTTTGCGTAGTAGTGTAATTATGGTGTACGCGTTCGTGGAGACAGTGTTTGCGTAGCAATCGCTGACATAGTGTAACTGAGGCGGAATAAGGGAACCAGCCCGTATTCACCGAGGCACATGGAAACCCACCTCAAAAACCATCCACAGGCTGGCCGGTTCACCGGACCTTGACACTAATCCGCCGGGCGGATTGGTGCCACGGAGCGGTACGCCTTCTCGCTCGGGAAGCAGCGCGTTAGACCGTGCGGCTAGCCGGGCGGGCTGATATATACTTGCTTCACTCTGATAAAAATTTTGGAAATTCAGCGTGAGCTATAGGAAGTGACAGTCTCGCATGATGGTGACCACTTTGACAAAGGGTTACCCTTGTAGTATTAGTGGCTTAATACGACACCTTCTGCATAAACTGAGTAGTTAGTTGTTAAATTCATTCTCTCTTTTGCGAGTTGTCTCACTTGTAATTACGTGATTCTGATCATTAGCTATTTTTGTTTGCTGCAAGCTTGAGCTTTGATATTACCTTTAAGTACTAAGATTAGGCTTCGAGAAGCAGACATGGGCTGTATAAGTTGCTGTGAGCTACTCTCAGAATTTGTTACTGGGATTGAAGCAAAGTCTGAAAATGCAAATTCGGTAGAGTTCGACAGCACGTTCTTGTAGTATTACACTAGTTTAAGCTTTTAGCAAAAATCGTGAAATCTAGAAATGTTACGTAACTATAATTTCACTTAACTAAGATTGGCTTTATAGAAGTATATTTAAGTTTGGCGTGAATTTTAGGTTTTATTCATGCTTCATTAGTTTTCCATGCTGCGGCCTTCACTTCCATTCTGTAGTTTTCTGCAGTTGGTCACATGAAAATTTTTTTAAGTTTGCTTTCTGAAAACTTAGCTTACTTCAGAATATCTGGGAGTAGGCATTAGGAGGGATTTAAAATGGAATGACCATATAAAATTAAGCGTCGGAGAAGCAGGTGCCAGACTGAGATTCATTGGAAGAATCCTAAGGAAATGCAGTCCGAAAACAAAGGAAGTAGGTTACAGTACACTTGTTCGCCCACTGCTTGAATACTGCTCACCAGTGTGGGATCCGTACCAGATAGGGTGGATAGAAGAGATTGGGAAGATCCAACGGAGAGCAGCGCGCTTCGTTACAGGGTCATTTAGTAATCGCGAAAACGTTACGGAGATGATAGATAAACTCCAGTGGGAGACTTTGCAAGAGAGACGCTCAGTAGTTTGGTACGGGCTTTTGTTGAAGTTTCGAGAACATACCCTCACCGAGGAGTCAAGCAGTATATTTTTCCCTCCTACGTATATCTCGCGAAGAGACCATGAGGACAAAATCAGAGAGATTAGAGCCCACACAGAGGCATACCGGCAATCTTTCTTTCCACGAACAATACGAGACTGGAATAGAAGGGAGAACCGATAGAGGTACTCAAGGTACCCTCGGCCACACACCGTCAGGTGGCTTGCGGAGTATGGATGTAGATGTAGATGAATAGCACGTCGAAGTTTTACTTTGTAAAGAAATTAACTTGAATGTTCAGGTCAATGGTTCTGAATTGAGCCTTTGATCATTTTTTGCAAATGTTTACCGCTACCATCTTAAAAGTCTTCATAATTCCGTTTTTGCATTTTGAAACTGCGCGTAATAAAACCTGTGTCAAAATGAAACATTTAATTTCGGCCTAATACCTTGGAGCATCCTTCCCGCTCTCTGCCGCTACAAACATGAAACTTAAATTTGGCGCCGTGGTAAACTTTCAGTTTCGATGCGCCTTAAAGTTCCAACTTCGATCGCGACGAAAGAACGGTCTTGTAAAAATCGAATAATCTTTCTTGAACTCCCTGTGCTTAGAGAAAGAAACTCGAATAAAGTGCATACGGTTTTGCTAGAGTGCGGCCTTTTCTCTTCATTTGTAAGAGGACTTAAGACCCGGGCAAGAAGAATGGAGGTGGTAGCGCCTCGGATGGTCAGACGTGCACCACCCTAGAGAGACGTCGCAGGGGGCGAGAGCGGTCCGTCTGCTGCCGGCCAAAGCCATCGATCCCCCACCGTCTGGCTACCCACTGCGACAACTAGGCCTCACTCCCCGATCCGGAAGTCCGTGTCTCGCACACACCTCCTTCGTGGGGCCTTACTGTCTATTTCCCAGTGGCAGAGCGCCCCTAGGACAGCAGAGCAAACACACTACTGGCCATTAAAATTGCTACACCACGAAGATGACGTGCTACAGACGCGAAATTTAACCGACAGGTGTGTTACGGTGCTCGTTTATTTCATAGTCCGTATCGATCTTAGTGCCGAGTTTTCACTCAGACGGCGCTTTGGCGTTAAGTGGTTGTTTCCGTGTGTGATCGCTGGCCGCAGCTTAGCTGGAGGCGTGTGAAGAGGGAAGAGGTGGTTGCCTTGGCGCGGAGACAGTTCGGCTGGGCTGGGGTTGTTTGCGTCTGGACGCCGAGTGGGGCCCGATGGGAAGACCGGACCGTGATTTTACGGTTAATAGTGTGGACAGCCGCGTGGTGTGCCGTTTAACTTGATTCGCAAGGGGAGCAAAATCTCGCCTGTTGCAGTTTGTCGAGCCTGAGCTTGAAATACCTTCTATGTGCGGCCGGATGTCATTTCGTCCTCCTGTATTTCCGTCGCTGGGATTGCTATCCTCGTTTACCGTCCCATGGATGTATATCGATGGGGTACGCTGCTCTCCGTACTCTACTAGACGCTGGTGATGGAAGTGCGTCGTTCAGCGGCACGTCAGTCTGGGTGCTTTGTGTTTGATCTTCAAGTGCATAGTCTTCGAGTGGCACTCCTTAGAGTTTGCCTTGCGCAGTTAGATTGGAGTTCATTTTGTCTTGTGGTACTTCCGCTTTCCGTCAACGAAGGTTAAGCTTGATTCGGCACTCCGTACGACGCTTGGCACCTCGGCAAGCGTGTCGGAGCCACCTTCGCGACTAAACGGAAGCCTTTGGACTGAGAGGTCTTGTGTTTTGCATATTGTTCATAAATTTTTGTTTTGGTATTAAGTTGGCTGAGGTTTCTTGTGGATTTCCCGGCATTCGGTCTGTTGTCCGGCCCGGGCTAGGTCTCGATATTTTAAAAGTCGGTCCTGATTTTGGCTTAGTACGATTTGGTTTACTGCCTGGTGGTTCTGGTAGTACGCCGGGTCGCTGTGGTTGTGTTGCATTTTGTATGGGGCTGTGTGCTCGGAGCCGTGGAGTACCAATTGTGTGAACTGCTTCACTGGGGAGTACTGATCGGGCCATTCTCGGTCCTCTGCTGTATGAAATGATTTTATTATTATTTTAAACTAACATTATCACTTAAATGATTTAATTATTGTTGCGTTAATTGCAACTTTGGTACTGAGAAATTTAGTAGTGTAATTACGGAAGATTTAATAGTGACACATGCCCCTTTACTTGTTTCGTAATCTGTTAATTACCGAAAGACCATAAGCTCATTATCATATGATGTGATTTTCTTAAATTATTGTATTTTTATGTCATGTTATTGTTTTTTTTATTTGCTGACACTGGTGTACTGTTCCAAGTATTAAAATGTTTCAGGTAGCTATTACTTGGGTGGAACGCGCGGAACCGCAACGGAGAGAGTAGTTACGTGCCTTACGTGTCCGTTGTTGGAGCGGCCTGGTGTCCGTTGTTCGTTTTGGTGCAACTGAGTTAAGTATTGTGTTGCCTCCTCCCTTGCGTCCCCGTCGTGCTCTTCTGATAAACATTTCCTTCGAGGCATTTTAGTTAATTTTTTGCTAGTATTATTTTAATTTCTTACATTGGTAAAATTGTGCGGCATTCATTATGCACACTGTTTGTCATAGCGGAATTGATGTGCCATTGTAATTTCTTAAACTCCATTGTGTGTGTCCTTCGTGACACATACTGTTAGGCTCTGAGCACTATGGGACTTAAATCTATGGTCATGAGTCCCCTAGAACTTAGAACTACTTAAACCTAACTAACCTAAGGACAGCACACAACACCCAGTCATCACGACGCAGAGAAAATCCCTGACCCCGCCGGGAATCGAACCCGGGAACCCGGCACGGGAAGCGAGAACGCTACCGCACGACCACGAGCTGCTAACGATACATATTATTTGTCATAATAGATTTGAGTATGGCAATTATAATGTCTCATATATCATGATGTGCGTGTGTAATGGTGCAATAAATGGATGATGGTTATTTCTGTTTTTGGCGCCCTTCATGCCTCCTTTCTTGTCCCTATTGGTACACTATGCTTGTACTTGTGTAGGTAAGCCACATCACTGTGATATGCAAATGATTAGCTTTTCAGAGCATTCACGAAAGGTCGGGCCGGTGGCGACACCTACAACGTGCTGACATGAGCAAAGTTTCCAACCGATTTCTCATACACAAACAGCAGTTGACCTGTGTTGCCTGGTGAAACGTTGTTGTGATGCCTCGTGTAAGGAGGAGAAATGCGTACCATCACGTTTCCGACTTTGATAAAGATCGGATTGTAGCCTATCGCAATTACCGTTTATCGTATCGCGACATTACTGTTCGCGTTGGTCGAGATCCAATGACTGTTAGAAGAATACGGAATCGGTGGGTTCAGGAGGGTAATACGGAACGCCGTGCTGGATCCCAACGGCCTCGTATCACTTGCAGTCGAGATGACAGACATCTTACCCGCACGGTTGTAACGGACCGTGCAGCCACGTCTCGATCGCTGAGTCAGCAGATTGGGACGTTTGCACGACAACAACCATCTGCACGAACAGTTCGACGATGTCTGCAGCAGCACGGACTATCAGCTCGGACACCACGGCTGCGGTTACCCTTGAGGCTGCATCACTGACAGGAGCGCCTGCGATGGTGTACTGGGTGCACGAATATCAAAACGTCATTTTTTCGGATAAATCCAGGTTCTGTTTACAGCATCATGATGACCGCATCTGTGTTTGGCGACATCGCGGCGAATGCGCATTGGAAGCGTGTATTCGTCATCGCGACACAGGCATATCACCCGGTGTGGTGGTATGGGGTACCATTGGTTACACGTCTCGGTCACCTCTTGTTCGCATTGACGGCCCTTTGCACAGTGGACGTTACATTTCAGATATGTTACGACGCGTGGCTCTACCCTTCATTCGATCCCTGAGAAACCCTACATTTCAGCAGGATAATGCACGACCGCATGTAGCAGGTCCTGTACGGGCCTTTCTGGATATAGAAAATGCCCGTCTGCTGCCCTGCCCAGCACATTCTCCAGATCTCTCACCAATTGAAAACGTCTGGTCAATGGTGGCCGGGCAACTGGCTCGTCACAATACGCCAGTCACTACTGTTGATGAGCTGTCGTATCGTGTTGAAGCTGCGTGGGCAGCTGTACCTGTACACGCCATCCAAGCTCTGTTTGACTCAATGCCCAGGCGTATCAAGGCCGTCATTGCAGCCAGAGGTGGTTGTTCTGGGTACTGATTTCTCAGGATCTATGCACCCAAATTGCGTGAAAATGTAATCTTGTTCTAGTTCTAGTTCTAGTATAATATGTTTGTCCAATGAATACCCGTTTATCATCTGCATTTATTCTTGATGTAGCAATTTTAATGGCCAGTAGTGTAGTCACCCGCAGTATTTCCAGGAAACGTGGAAATACAACGTTACAGCCATCATATTACTTAGCCTGGACACCACACATTAGGGCCGAGAGAGCACCTTTTAATTTTTGTGTTAAGTAGATATACAGGGTGTATCAAAAAGAATCATCCGATTTAAAAAAAATTATAACTATTGTGTTATTTGACATATGTGCGTGAACAACGTACTACAGCAGCAGTGTTCTCCCACTTCAGTTCTAGTAAAAATGGTGTTCTACGTTTCACGCAGTGTGGGTCAGTAATAATTGTTCAGTGTGACTTTCTTGCTAGGTATGGTGTGAATCCTCCTACAGCACAGAGCATTAGACGATGTTATGAATAATTCCTAGAAGCAGGTTGTTTGTGTAAAGGCAAATCGCCAGGCCGTCCCAGAGCGTCTGACACAGACGCTGAACGCGTCCGCAGAAATCTACATCTACATCTACGAGGTGCATTCAAGTTCTAAGGCCTCCGATTTTTTTTCTAATTAACTACTCACCCGAAATCGATGAAACTGGCGTTACTTCTCGACGTAATCGCCCTACAGACGTACACATTTTTCACAACGCTGACGCTATGATTCCATGACAGCGGCGAAGGCTTCTTTAGGAGTCTGTTTTGACCACTGGAAAATCGCTGAGGCAATAGCAGCACGGCTGGTGAATGTGTCTTTCATTGTTGGAAAAAGCCAAAAGTCACTAGCAGCCAGGTCAAGTGAGTAGGGAGTATGAGGAATCACTTCAAAGTTGTTATCACGAAGAAACTGTTGCGTAACGTTAGCTCGATGTGCGGGTGCGTTGTCTCAGTGAAACAGCACACGCGCAGCCCTTCCCAGACGTTTTTGTTGCAGTGCAGGAAGGAATTTGTTCTTCAAAACATTTTCGTAGGATGCACCTGTTACCGTAGTGCCCTTTGGAACGCAATGGGTTAGGATTACGCCCTCGCTGTCCCAGAACATGGACACCATCATCTTTTCAGCACTGGCGGTTACCCGAAATTTTTTTGGTGGCAGTGAGTCTATGTGCTTCCATTGAGCTGACTGGATTGAAAAATGGCATCCACGTCTCATCCATTGTCACAACCGACGAAAAGAAAGTCCCATTCATGCTGTCGTTGCGCGTCAACATTGATTGGCAACATGCCACACGGGCAGCCGTGTGGTCGTCCGTCAGCATTCGTGGCACCCACCTGGATGACACTTTTCGCATTTTCAGGTCGTCATGCAGGATTGTGTGCACAGAACCCACAGAAATTCCAACTCTGGAGGCGATCTGTTCAACAGTCATTCGGCGATCCCCCAAAACAATTCTCTCCACTTTCTCGATCATGTCATCAGACCAGCTTGTGCGAGCCCGAGGTTGTTTCAGTTTGTTGTCACACGATGTTCTGCCTTCATTAAACTGTCGCAACCACGAACGCACTTTCGACACATCCATAACTCCATCACCACATGTCTCCTTCAACTGTCGATGAATTTCAATTGGTTTTGCACCACACAAATTCAGAAAACGAATGATTGCACGCTGTTCAAGTAAGGAAAATGTCGCCTTTTTAAGTATTTAAAACAGTTCTCATTCTCGCCGCTGGCGGTAAAATTCTATCTGCCGTACGGTGCTGTTGTCTCTGGGACGTATTGACAATGAACGCGGCCTCATTTTAAAACAATGCGCATGTTTCTATCTCTTTCCAGTCTGGAGAAAAAAAATCGGAGGCCTTAGAACTTGAATGCACCTCGTACATCTACATCTACATCTACGTGATTACTCTGCTACTCACAATAAAGTGCCTGCCAGAGGGTTCATGGATCCACCTTCAGGCTGTCTCTCTACCGTTCCACTCTCGAAGGCGCGCGGGAAAAACGAGCATTTAAATTTTTCTGTGCGAGCCCTGATTTCTCTTATTTTATCGTGATGATCATTTCTCCCTATGTAGGTGGGTGCTAACAGAATGTTATCGCAATCGGAGGAGAAAACTGGTGATACAAATTTCATGAGAAGATCCCATCGCAACAAAAAATGCCTTTGTTTTAGTGATTGCCACTCCAATTCACGTATCATGTCTGTGGCACTATTTCCCGTACTTTGCGATAATACAAAACGAGCCGCCCTTATTTGTACTTTTTTTGATGTCGTCCGTCAGTCCCACCTGATGCGGATCCCACACTGCATAGCAGTACTGCAGAATAGGGCGGACAAGCTTGGTGTAAGCATTCTCTTTAGTAGACCTGTTGCAACTTCTAAGTGTTCTGCCAGTGAATAGCAGTCTTTGGTTTACTCTGTTCACGAAATTATCTATGTGATGTCTCCAATTTAGGTTATTTGTAATTGTAATCCCTAATTATTTAGTTGAATTTGTAGCCTTCATATTTGTGTGACTAATCGCGTAATCGAAATTTAGTGGATTTCTTTTAGTACTTGTGTGAATAATTTTACACTTTTCTTTATTAAGGTCAATTGACACTTTTCGCACCATATAGATCATTTTGCAATTCGTTTTGACCATCTGATGACTTTACAAGACGGTAAATGACAGCATCATCTGCAAACAATCTAAGACGGCTACGAAGATTGTCTCCTACAACGTTAATATAGATCAGGAACAATAGAGGGCCTATAACACTTCCTTAGAGAACGCCGGATATTATTTCTGTTTTACTCGATAACTCTCCGTCTATTCCTACGAGCTGCGACCTTTCTGACAGGAAATCACGAATCCAGTCGCACAACTGAGGCGATATTCCATAGGCACACGGTTTGGTTAGAAGGTGCTTGTGAGGAACGGTTTCGAAACCCTTCTGGAGATCTAAAAATACGGAATCAATTTGACATCCCCTGTAGACTGCACTCATTACTTCATGAGTATAAACAGCTAGTTGCCTTTCGCAAGAACGATATTTTTGTGAATCCGTGCTATGTATCAAGAAATCGTTTTCTTCGAGGTACTTCACAATGTTCGAATACAGTATATGTTCTGAAATCATACTGCAAAGCCTCACGGTCTGAGGCGCCTTCAACGGTTCGCGCCGCTGACCCCGTCGGAGGTTCGAGTCCTCCCTCGGGCATGTGTGTGTGTGTGTCGTCCTCAGCGTATGTTAGTTTAAGTTATATTAAGTAGTGCGTAAGCTTAGGGACCGATGATCTCAGCAGTTTGGTCCCATAAGACCTTACCACAAATTTTAATTTCCTACCGCAAATCGACGTTAGTGATATGAGGGCTGTATTTCAAAGGGTTACTTACTCCTACTTCCCTTTTTGGGTGTTGGTGTGACTTGAGCGATTTTCCAGTCGTTAGGTACGGATCTTTCTGTAAGCGAACGGTTATATATAATTGCATATATCTCGATATGCTTGAGAAATTTCTTTTCCCACAGTTGGAGACTGATTCGAACGACTTCATTTAGCAACAGAATGGGCACCACCACACTGGCATCTGGAACTGCAGGAATTTTTAAATCGAGGGATTACTGAACGAGGGATCGGTCGCACTCGACCAAATAATTCATCCTTACATTACTGGCCTCGAAGGTCACCAGACCTGACTGTATGTGATTATTTTTTGTGGGGGTTTATAAAAGACTGTTTATGTGCCTCTGTAACCAACAACAACGAATGAACCGAGACATGGCATAATAGCGGCTGTGGAAGCTGTAACTCAAGACATGCTCACTGCAGTGTGGAACAATTTGAATACTGCATTGACATATGCGGTAGTTCTCAAGGGGGCATATTGAACACCGATGAAACGCTATGATAAAAACACTTTGACTTTCCTGTTCACCAAAAAACAAAATTCGTTGTATTTGTTTATTAGTTTCAGAAATATAGACGTGCCAAATCGGATGATTCTTTTTGATATACCTTGTGTATCTCATTATCGAGCAACCGAGTTGGCTTCGGTAAAAGTTTGTATAAAAAGCACTGTTAAGGACGTCATCACAGAGGACACACACGCACACACACACACACACACACACACACACACACACGCACGCACACGCAGGCGCGTTTTTACGAGGAACATGGTAATATGAGACGGTTTACCATTACGACGTTTCACCCTACTTGGTCCGGGTGCACTTACGGATTCAAATGAGAAGGTTATCATAAAGCCATTGTATCGTTCCCTGAGGTCCTGGGGTAAGCTGGCCCACAACTGTTATAACTGGTCCTTGATATAATGGATAATGACACTAAGACATTTACGTTCGAACTGGCCCCACTTATGTTCCATAGTGGAGAGATCTGGGGATCTTAATGTCAATGGGAGTATTTCAACGCGTCAAGCTGATACGTCACAGAGACATGTTCCATGAGTAGACCACCATTGTCCTGCTATGACTGGTCGCGCCCCGGTGTGGCTTCCCAACACAAAATTTTCTTCCTTTTGGTTTCGGTGTTATCTGCATGCCACAATAAGGGCGTTAACGATATGACCAGTCATAGCAGGACAATGGTGGTCTACTCGTGGAACATGTCTCTGTGAAGTATCAGCTTTACGTGTTGAAATACTCCTATTGACATTAAGATCCCCAGATCTCTTCACTATGGAACATGAGTGGGTCCAGTTCGAACGTAAATGTCTTAGTGTCATTATCCATTATATCAAGGACCGGTTACAACAGTTGTGGGCCAGCTTGCCTCAGACCAAGTGGGGTGCAACGTCGTAATGGTAAACCGGCTCATATTACCATGTTCCTCGTAAAAACGCGCCTGCGTGTGCGTGCGTGTGTGTGTGTGTGTGTGTGTGTGTGTGTGTGTGTGTGTGTGTGTGCCCTCAGTGATGACTTCCTTAACAGTGCTCTCTTTAATTGGGACCAAACTGATGAGGTCATCGGTCCCTAGACTTACGCACTAATTGATCTACCTTAAACTAACTTACGCTAAGGACCACACACATACCTATGCCCGAGGGAACGACTCGAACCTGCGACGTGGGGGAGCCGTGCAAACCGTGGCTGGTTGGGGTGGGTTTTCGGTTACAATAGGTTGGTAATTTTCGTGGAGTTGGCAGTATTGATTGCTGGAGAAGCAAGTTATTACTTTTACTCAATTCGTTTATTCTTATAGACAGCAAATTTCTTTATCCAGGTGTCAGATCAAAACCCCTCAACAGAATGTAAAACGCTTTCAATAATCACAAGGAAGGACCTTTATCGGAAACGAGTGCTTTCACTGCCATTCGGTCCGCAAACTACTGGCCACATGGCCTAAATCATAAATAATCAACACTTGCCTTGCAGTACGAGAGACAAATACCAATCAGTAACTTGTTCATGCTATTCACTGAAATTCCTCTAACTTAGTTCTGCGAGACAGAGACAGGCAGTCTCTGTTCAGCGCTATTCCAATGAATAGCTAAATTTAATGTTTAGTGTCTATTTCTCCATCAGGTGCTGCTGAAGTGTGTCACTTCACTCCAGCTGTTCGGATTACTCGCCATATCTCACCTTTCCTTCTATTAGTGTCACTGTCTGAGCTAGTATTCCATTCTACATTGATTCTAAGTGCACACGACCTTCTGCGGTTTCTGTCGGGAATATCCCCTTGGTAGCTCTTCTCGTCATGTGATCGTCTTAATGTTTGACAATCATTCTAATTTCCACTCGAAATTCCCCCATTACGTCCATTGGGGGATTACCACTGACGTGTGTGACTTCGACCATCCACGCGTTGTCAGCCGCTGAGGAGCAAATAGCTTTCGGTTAACTCGGGATTTGTTATTTCATACTACCTGTCACTCATCTGTTTGCATTTGAAAGCTTGTGTCCTCTGCTCTTTATGATGTAACATGTAATTAAAACTATTAACATTTTCTGATCTCACATGTAATTAAAATTGTTGACATTTTCTGCTGACATGTCACACCTGAGGATGGAGGACATCCCTGATATGCCATAGTACAGAGTTCCCTGAGTCACAATCAGCTGTAAGCTGAAGTAATATCCGATGGCTCTGCACATCATGAGCCCAGGAGTAACTCCGCTGTGCGTCTCCAAACCACTGAAAGATTGGGAACTTTTCCCCAGGTCGCTACCATACTCACCAACGATGATAGTCCTGGATTTGTTACTCAACGCAGTGCGACACCATTCGACAGCAGTCGATGCTTCTGCGCGCGGC
This sequence comes from Schistocerca serialis cubense, assembly GCF_023864345.2. Classification (NCBI taxonomy): domain Eukaryota; kingdom Metazoa; phylum Arthropoda; class Insecta; order Orthoptera; family Acrididae; genus Schistocerca; species Schistocerca serialis. Next base: position 1,102,972,576 of record NC_064639.1, read on the forward strand.
GTCATTAAAAACGTATTATTTGTGTTGTGGTATGAAGGGCACCCTATGCATGGGACGTTGATTCCGTAGACTGGCTGCTACCAGTCTCTCACAAACGGTGCGTGATAACACAGAATATTTTACGGAGTCCATTACTTGTTCTCGGATGGCAGGCGCAGATGTGAAGCGGTTACAATCTGCTCGGTGCGCAACACGGCGATCCTTCCTTCGGATCAGGCGAGATCGATTTGTACTTTGACGAGGAGTATGCTTGCCCACACATTCCCATGCTGTCCAACGTGAGGCCACTACCGCATCGAACGACCAACAAAACCTGGACATTGCACACTTCGACCAGCCAACCAAATGGAGAACCACAATGAAGCCCTTTTCGAATTCTGTCAGGTGCTAATTAACGCTGTCTCACGTGAATACGCGTCCTCTTGTGGCGGTACGCCACATAGCGTTGATAAAAATGCTGTTGAATAACTTCGCAAATATACAAAACTGACGTCGCAATGAAGTAAATATTACCGCCGAAAAATCACAAAGACTTTGTAATCATTAACATGATCTGTGAATGTAATTGCAATCTCTGTTCTTTTTTCAATAGGATCGCTCGCTCTTCCCTCTTGTTTCTTCGTGCCGTAAGAAGCCATTTTGTGACGAGGCACGAAAACGTGTAAGTTCCATGTGGTATTTAGCCTAAATATAATCAAATTTTACTTAAACGTGTTGTAAAATTTTTTATGTACCAACTCGTATATTCATGAAGCGGCAAATCAATGATTTCATGGAAATTTTATAGGGGAAGATTGGTGCAGAGGACAGCGCCATTGTTCTAAATGATAACGGCCCAGAGTCGTAATAAATATCTTAATATTTTAAATGAAACAACAAGTTTACTGTTACAAGTCACCGTTTTATTTTTTCCACGACACGTTTCGAAGGTTTAAACCTCAATCATCGGGTGGACTTAAATTAGTTAGTATTATATATGTGTGTATGTTGTGTTACGATTTTGGAGGAACTTGTGGCACTGCCTAGTGGACAAACAAGACACTATTTCAGAATATGGTTTTGGATAACTTTTGACAAAAAATTAAACTGATATCTAATGGTAAACTTTAATAAGTAAACTAGAGTACCTCCAGTGGTCACAGGTTCCTTTTTCTGTCGTAACACTTCACATGTATACTGCCAATTGTAAACAAATATGGCGTCTGGAATCAGCTGCATATTTTATAGCATTGACCAGTGTAATACCCCAACCTTTATGCAGCTGATATATGCAACATGTAATCTTAAGACTCCTTGCCATGTAAATGTTTGCTCTCATATAATCACTCTTTCCTCTCTCTCTTTCTTCAAAGAGTGTCATCTATGTATGATTTTACTGCTGTAGCCAATATGGTCATTGTAATTCAAGCCTGTAACATTTCACCTCATTGTTATTAGCAAGTATGAAGTTTAAGCAATTTTAACATTTCACCTGATTGTATAAACGAGTACGAATGTTTAGCTGTTTTAACCTTTCAAAATTGGATTTATATACCACCTGAAGTACACACACATATATTCAACACCTCCAAATGCTTTAAACGATTATTCTGTAATAATGTTGTTACGATGTATATGCTTTGCACTTTGCGATTATGTCTTCTCTTCTGCTGTACGAACCTTGCACCCAGCTGATTCCAGACGCCATATTTGTTTACAAATGTGGCAGTAAACATGTGAAGTGTTACGACAGAAAAAGGAACGTGTGACCACTGGAGGTACTCTAGTTTACTTATTAAAGTTTACCATTAGATATCAGTTTAATTTTTTGTCAAAAGTTATCCAAAACCATATTCTGAAATAGTGTCTTGTTTCTGCACTAGGCAGTACCACAAGTTACTCCAAAATCGTAACACAACATACACACATATGTAATACTGACTAATGTAAATCCACCCGATGATGGAGGTTTAAACCTTCGAAACGCGTCGTGGAAAAAATAAAACGGTGACTGGTAACAGTAACCTTTTGTTTCATTTAATGTCAGTAACAGTCACGGTAAAGCCTAACCTAAAAATGTTCGCATTTAAACTTAATATTTGCTAATTTTGACAAATAAAAATAAATGTAAATATAAGAGAATTCTCTTGATTAGCGGTTCTTCCTTTGAAACTCTAAAAGTAATCAATTTTTCCAATATTGAACCATATTTGAGTAAAGTGACTTCAAGAGTTTTATTTTTTGCTTCCTGCTTAGCGTGAATTGTCATAATCTCCTTAGCCATACATTGTCATAAAAGCAAACCATAATTACCGAAAGTCAATCTCAATAATAAGAAATACAACCATACACCTAGATCAGAGTGTTGGTGGTGTCTTTTAATATAAAAACATCGTCTCGGGCAAACTAACTGCGAGAAGTAGCATAACTAAGTCACTGAAGTAAATTATTTTCCAGTTGTGAAGCAGCCAGAATAACACTAACTCCAACTTTTCATCCTTACATATAAAATTCTAGTGTCACAGTATTAGTTGCCATACTCCTCCGAAACGGCTCGATCGATTCTGATGAAATTTTACATGTATGTTCGGTAGGTCTGGGAATCGGTATTAATCTATTTTTCATACCCCTAAGTGATGAAGGTGGTCTACCCCAAAAATTTTTTTCTTGTTTTTGGGACATAACTTTTTATTTTTACTTTTTTATGATGTGGCATTAAAAAATAAACACAACCATAAATTTTCACCCTCCTACCACGAATCCCTATTTTTTAATAGCGATTTTAGTAATTTAATAATTTTCAACCCCAGTCGATAACTTATCAATTATCACTTGATCAACGGCTCGATCGATTCTGATCAAGTTTTACGTGTATATTCGGTACGTCTGAGAATCGGGCTTAATCTATTTTTCATACCCCTAAGTGATAAGGGTGGTCCAACCCAAAATTATTTTCTTTTTTTTTTTTGCGACAGAACTTTTTATTTTTATTTTTTTATGATGTGGCATTAAAAATACAAACAACCTTAAATTTTCGCCCTTGCACCACCAACCTCTATTTTTTAATAGCGATTTTAGTAGTTTAATAATTTTCAACCCCGGTCGATAACTGATCAATTAAATTATAACTTGATCAGTTATCCCCTCCAGGTGTCTACCGGTGATAGTCTTTCACTATTCGATAGATAGGTAATTGAAGAAAACGTACCAAAAGCAACGACTCGAATATCCCTCTTGAATCGACGTAACTAGACCGAGAAGTTTAACTAGGTAGCACGCGTCGTTCGCCAAACCGTCATTTGGGCCTAGCGCACACGCATCGATTTTTATCGTGCGGAAATATATCGTACGATCAAATTCTTTTAGTGGAACAAATAAGTTCCTATGCTCTCCTTTGCTCCTCTAAACGAATTTAGTCGTACAATATTTTTACGTACGATAAAAATCGATGCGTGTGCGCTTGGCCTTATTCATTATGTTGGCGAACACGTTTCGACACGAAATTGCCGCTATGTTTGTTTGCTCATGGACAAGCCGTGTATCGGCTGCAGTTGTTAAATCCACGCGATCTACCGTAGAAACGCTAGAACTAATAGTGGCCGATACTGCCGGACTCCCCCCTAAAGCCTTTTCTCACTCCCTACGCAGTTTCCGGCCATTGTTTGTGTCACGAGCTCCCGCCAACAACGGCTATTGTGTTTCACGTATACATTGTGTTACACGTGTACATTATTCTTTTAGACTAGAGATAATTTATATGGCAAAACAACGTTTGCCGGGTCAGCTATAATATACGAAGATTTTCAGAGGCGGAACGAAGTTCGCCGGGTATACATTGTGTTACACGTATACATTATTCTTATAGGCTAGAGATAATTTAGATGGCAAAACAACGTTTGCCGGGTCAGCTATAACTTATAAAGATTTTCAGAGGTGGAACGAAGTTCGCTGGGTATAGCTCGTACCATATAAAATACAATACAAAAAAGAACCATCACAGTCTCCGCGTCCTCAACAGTGATCACTCAACGTCAGACACTGTTCAGAGAGGACTTGGTAGACAATATTGTAAACTGGAACCCCTGTACGGAAACGTACCGTTTCAGAGCTACAGACCTTTGAAAATACGTTTTTTAGATAGCTCTGAAAAGGATAGTTATTGTGGATGGGGGGGGGGGGGGGGGGTACCTACGTCCGATCGGCAATGTCACTAGACATGTAAATCATTCTTGGGTTGCCTTGCCGCGTCAATTCGGGATAAAATCTCGAGCTTTCGACCATAGCCTCCATCGTCAACGTCAGAAGCAGTCAGTTGCTCCTGATATGACGATGGAGGATATCGTCGAAAGCTCGAGATTTTATCCCGAATTGACGCAGCAAGAAAACCGAGAATGCTCTCAATGTGACTAGACGTTTATTCAGAGGTATCTTGATAATAGTTCTATTTTTAGACTTTCTCCCTTGCACCCACGTTACAGGGACGTCGTGCTGTCAATGGGCGGGTGTTACCCTGATGGGTTATTGTAAAGGGAGTCTCTCTATACAAGATTTTTCGTGGCCACTCAAGTACTGATAATTACAACAAAAAACTTTTTTCTGGTACATAGATAAAACATGGTGGACCTAAGTAATATGGACCTGCTGAATCTGAAAACGTAGTTAGATTGTCGCCATCACCCTTCAGTTTTTTGTTACGGAGGTTTCTAAATGCCTATATCTAAAAACAGAGACTAGGGTGGTCTACACTAAATTTAGACAATATATAACATACATATATAACGTCTTACTCTAGTGTCCTGAGACTAATGTACATTTTTACAAGAAAAATTACAACATTCATTTGCTCAATGATGATGTTGATGGGGGAGGGTTGAGTCTTTTTGATGACAACATTCTGTGGTATATATATCCTTCACGCTTCAAAAACCAACAGTATTCACTTAACATTAAAGGGTCCCATCTACCTTGCATGGGGGCTTAATTAAATAAATATGAAATGCAAATACTTTTTAAATTTTTAGTAGCTAACTGTCCGGTTACGCTGTGTCGTAAACGGTTGGCCCTGACAAGTATTTGTACGCAATCTGACTGCATAGAACAACAACAAAGAATGAAAGAAAACTTCCGTTAACACAATAATTAATTAAGTCCCCAGCAACTATAAAACCTACGAAACAACAAACATAAGTGTAGCTGTTTTGTGTGTGGAAGTGTGATTCAACGTACACATCTGGCACGGTTCTTCTTCAATAAGACAAGAAATTTTAAATACCATTTATATTGAAGTAATTAAAAAAAATAGAAATATTATAATTGCGTAAGGAAACCAGAATTACACTCTAATACAAGAACACAATCCAGATGCTTTGTTGACTGAACCTGTAATGACGCATTATTTAAGACATTTAAATAATAAAAAAGAAAAGGGAATTTTTTTACCTTCATATACAGGGTGTCCCAGCTATCTTGTCCACCCAAAATATCTCTGGAACAATAACAGCTATTGGAAAACGACTTTCACCGGTATCAATGTAGGGCTGGGGCCCATGAATGTACATATTTGGAAACATTCTAAAACGAAAGCATATGTGTTTTTTAACACAAACTTATGTTTTTTTAAATGGACCTCCTATATTTTTTCTTCAGCAATCCATAGCATGACAAAGCACATACACAATTGCGTTGATTGCATCGCAATATTCCCATTACATCCCGAGATATTGAGACGTGAAGTTGACGCTTGAAACACCCGACATGCGCTGCTAGCGCACGTCCTGAGGCTCAGGCGTGAACCCCATGCTGCCCGTAATCGCGATGTGATTGACATGTGTAATCACACCTCCATACTTAACAAGAGGTCCGAAACGAGTAATACGGTCATCGCGATTACGGGCAGCATGGGGTTCACGCCTGAGCCTCAGGACGTGCGCTAGCAGCGCATGTCGGGTGTTTCAAGCGTCAACTTCGTGTCTCAATATCTCGGGATGTAATGGGAATATTGCGATGTAATCAACGCCATTGTGTATGTGCTTTGTCATGCTATGGACTGCTGAAGAAAAAATATAGGAGGTCCATTTAAAAAAACATAAGTTTGTGTTAAAAAACACATATGCTTTCGTTTTAGAATGTTTCCAAATATATACATTCATGGGCCCCAGCCCTACATTGATACCGGTGAAAGTCGTTTTCAATAGCTGTTGTTGTTCCAGAGATATTTTGGGTGGACAAGGTAGCTGGGACACCCTGTATATTGACGAAAAACACTCTGATCATTACAATATCTCCATTCGAACAACATCTGCTGTCTAGCCCAACAAACAACTGCATAAAACATGGAACAAGCACTCCCCACTACAACATCTCAACACCGACTCACTACTACCACATCTCGGTAAGCACTCTCCACCACAATTTCCCGACAAGAACTTTTCACTACGACATCTCAGCAAGCACTGCTAGTGGAGGCGGCGGAATAAAACTCTTTGGCGCAATCTCTGGCGCTGTGGCTCAGTGTACCCACCTTTCATATGCCCTTCCTCCACGGGCCAGAATTTGATGGTATTTTTGCCAGCATTGGTGGTGAAAATACCACCAAATTCATCCACAAAAATACTGACAAAAATAAAAGATAATATCAATACGGAAATATCACATAATTAGATAAAATTTTGGCTTTGCACTGACCTTTCAATAACGTAATATATAAAATACAGTAAGCAATACAAATTCTTTCATACATGTGACTTTACATAGCAGTTTACACAATACACAAAAAATCAGTTTATACAAATGTTCACACAAAATGCTTTTAATGATTAAAAAAAACAAGTAGTTGATAGTTCCAGCAGTAGCACCCAGCAATGGTCAACATGTGCAAATACCAACAAGTGACATCATTTTAGTAGAATCAGTTCCATCAGTGGCACCCAGCAATGTTGAACAGGTGCAGACACCAACAAGTGACATCTTTCAGCAGAACCAGTTCCATTAGTGGCACCCAGCAATGGTCAACAGGTGCAAACACCAACAAGTGACATTATATCAGTAGAAGCAGTCCATCAGTGGCACCCAGTAATGTTGAACAGGTGCAGACACCAACAAGTGACATTATCTCAGTAGAAGCAGTCCATCAGTGGCACCAAGCAATGTTGAGTAGGTGCAGACAGCAACAAGTGACATCATTTCAGTATAAGCAGTTCCACTAGTGACACCCAGTGATGTTGAACAGGTGCAGACACCAACATGTGACATTATGTCAATAGATGCAGTCCATCAGTGGCACCCAGTAATGTTGAACAGGTGCAGACACCAACAAGTGACATTATTTCAATAGATGCAGTCCATCAGTGGCACCCAGTAATGTTGAACAGGTGCAACACCAACAAGTGACATTATCTCAGTAGAAGCAGTCCATCAGTGGCACCCAGCAATGTTGAGCAGGTGCAGACACCAACAAGTGACATTATTTCAATAGATGCAGTCCATCAGTGGCACCCAGTAATGTTGAACAGGTGCAGACACCATGTGACATCATTTCAATAGAAGCAGTTCCATCAGTTGCCCCCAGCAATGTTGAACAGGTGCAGACAGCAACAAGTGACATCATTCAGCAGAAACAGTTCCACCAGTGGCACCCAGCAATGTTGAGCAGGTGCAGACACCAACAAGTGACATTTTCAGTATAAGCAGTCCCATTAGTGGCACCCATCAATGTTGAACAGGTGCAGACACCAACAAGTGACATTATTTCAGTAGAAACAGTTCTATCAGTGGCACCCAGCAATGTTAAGCAGGTGCAGACAGCAACAAGTGTCATTATTTCAGTAGAAGCAGTTCCATTAGTGACACTCAGTAATGTTGACAGGTGCAGACACCAACAAGTTAACAGCCCATAATATTCACCATCACTAATCAGACAGTTCATCAGCAGAAATTAAACATTTCTAAGTGTCACACATCAATGTTGAACAGGTGCAGGTGTGAACAACAGTTTGAATGCACACACAATTGCTTTTACAAAATTATTCTCAATGCCATTACACTAAACATACAAATTATAACAAACACACAAATGATGTCAGATAATTGTCATATTAACTATTACAAATACACAAATATCAGTAAACCTATAATATTTATGGGTGTCAGTGCAAGCCACAACAAACAAGTAAAATAATATTTAGGAGATAAGTCGGTACCACTTATCTGGGATTAGAAAGGGAAAACACACAAAACACACTCACTCATCTTTCATCCACATTAAGTGCTACTGTGTAATTGAATAGTGTTAACTGTGTAAATACAATTCTGTCAAAGATTTGATGTTCGACATGTGTATCAAGTAGTAGTGGCACAGTGTATAACAGTCAATAATAGTTTGTCAATGTCATAGTCATCATGTCAAGACCAATGTTTGCCAAGCCAAATCAAATGTACAGTTGCTGAACAACTGTCAGTGAGCCAAGATATGCAAATGCTTCCTCTCTCAAAAAAAGTATATACTGCTTAGTGATTTAACAAAGTGTGTGTGTAGACAATCTTCCTTCTACTTGAGTGTTCTAGTCTGCCATCTTCATCCTCCTTGTTCCATATAAACCAACAAAAAAATATGCTCCTCACTTACTTTATCTCTTAACCACCAAAACTCCAATAATCATCAGCATCACATAATCTCAATACTTCAATAATACCTCTTACGTCGATACATATAAACCTTATCACCAATATCATATACCTTACCTCTTGTCCACTAAAACTCCAATAATCATCAACTTCACACAATCTCAATACCTCAATAATACCTCTTCAATACATCGATACATATAAACCTTATCGCCAATATCATTTCACTTCCATAACAACTCTTTCTTCTAGTCAGTTTCCTCGAACAAGTACAGATAAAATCCTAGTGCAAACTTCAATTCATCATCCCATGCAATCCGAAAACACAGTGTCCACACACAACCTCTGTGTAATCCATCTGACCCAAATCTTCTACTCATTATGAATCATAAAATACATTTTGGTTACCTTGTCCATCATTAAATAAAAGAAATGCATACATGACCTCTAACAGACTTTAGTTCGAATAACTCTCAGTAATTAAGTACGATTACGGAGTGTGAATGATCATAATATTTCACAGTGTGTACACCACTTCAAGAATCATGGCAGAAGCAAACATGTGGAGTATTTTTGTGTCAAGTGTCACTATTTCAGTTGCTCACGAAGAATGCAGTGTAATAACTGTCAATTGTCTAAACCTAGTATTGGTATGTCATGTCGTTAGCTTCCTTCCTATTAGCATAAATTTATACAGCTTTCATAAAACCTCCAGCTCATGTGACTCCTATGAAGTTCCTTGTACTAATGTCGTTCGTCGAATTATAGCAGTTCATTTTCTTATCTTAAAAATATAAGGCACTGAGCGTAAGCAAAACATGCAGTAGCGAGTAAATATACCAGTAGAGAACAGAATTTCAAGCACAATCCCTACAACGAGGCTCTGCCAAGCGAACAATCTATAATTAATACCATAGTGTGACCTAAGCTCCATGTTTGTACACCGTATATCAGCATATCTATATACCAAATTAAAGAGTAGTTATGACAACAAACAGAAATGTATAAATATGCAATCCATACGCACAGCAGCAAACATATATCTTACTTAATAAACAGGTCATTAGCATCATATCATCATAAGCAAATAAATGTTCATATGTCATCTTAATAAGTAAACATGAAGGCGCAAGCAGATAAATCACAAAGTGTAACCTACATACATAACCATATCAGCACAACTAATCAGTTGACAATTACAATTTAAATAAATAAGCACAGCAGGCACATAATAAAAAAATATGACGTCAGTGAAAAAGCAGTGCAGCCAAGCGATGCATAATATACACAAGTAACAACCCTGTTCATTAATCAATCATTGTCAAAATCTGTTAATGTACGCAAGCACGTCGCTTCACAAGTAAATTCATAGAACATGAAATTAGCAACAAAGTATGAATCACGTAATCGCGAGCAGCAAATAACGTCTAAAGTACGTACCTAAGTGGAAATATGTTACCTGAAAAATAAACTCAATTAAAAGTTACCTTTTTGGTTTATTACTTTTTTCTTCGAAATTACATTCTTCCTGAAATTTTCTCCATAGCAAGTCGTCTTAACGTCGGACACGCACAGAATTTACCTGAAGTTCTTAAATATTTTATACAACCGTATCCTGAAAAATACTGAACGTTAATAACATAATTCATCAAGTCACTATAGCTTTATACTGCATTTAGTAGAAGAAATTAGACTGTGTATTTGTTTACGGCTGTCAGTGCATTTGCACTGAGCGCTCGATCAGCTGTAGGCGCGTGACGTAGGAAGTAATTGATTGCGGTCAACGACTGCCTTGTACGGCGCGCAGAGTTGACTGTTGCTTTGAGTATGTGCCGCCGCCAAAACACAGCGCGGTATCCTTGTATACTCTGCATGTTTACATGTAGCTGTTAGTTTCTCACAAGTATGTCATTCCACAAAAATTTTAACGTTCGATATGTGATGTATTCCCCTAGAGCGCCGAGATTTAAGAGTTAAAGTAACCTCTGGCGTGCCACAGGGGAGTGTTATGGGACCATTGCTTTTCACAATATATATAAATGACCTAGTAGATAGTGTCGGAAGTTCCATGCGGCTTTTCGCGGATGATGCTGTAGTATACAGAGAAGTTGCAGCATTAGAAAATTGTAGCGAAATGCAGGAAGATCTGCAGCGGATAGGCACTTGGTGCAGGAAGTGGCAACTGACCCTTAACATAGACAAATGTAATGTATTGCGAATACATAGAAAGAAGGATCCTTTATTGTATGATTATATGATAGCGGAACAAACACTGGTAGCAGTTACTTCTGTAAAATATCTGGGAGTATGCGTGCGGAACGATTTGAAGTGGAATGATCATATAAAATTAATTGTTGGTAAGGCGGGTACCAGGTTGAGATTCATTGGGAGAGTGCTTAGAAAATGTAGTCCATCAACAAAGGAGGTGGCTTACAAAACACTCGTTCGACCTATACTTGAGTATTGCTCATCAGAGTGGGATCCGTACCAGGTCTGGTTCACAGAGGAGATAGAGAAGATCCAAAGAAGAGCGGCGCGTTTCGTCACAGGGTTATTTGGTAACCGTGATAGTGTTACGGAGATGTTTAATAAACTCAAGTGGCAGACACTGCAAGAGAGGCGCTCTGCATCGCGGTGTAGCTTGCTGTCCAGGTTACGAGAGGGTGCGTTTCTGGATGAGGTATCGAATATATTGCTTCCCCCTACTTATACCTCCCGAGGAGATCACGAATGTAAAATTAGAGAGATTAGAGCGCGCACGGAGGCTTTCAGACAGTCGTTCTTCCCGCGAACCATACGCGAATGGAACAGGAAAGGGAGGTAATGACAGTGGCACGTAAAGTGCCCTCCGCCACACACCGTTGGATGGCTTGCGAAGTATAAATGTAGATGTAGATGTAGATGTAGATATTATCATGAATAATTTTGCGAACTCTATATGGACCGTTATAAAGCAGAAAAAATTTGCGACACAAGCCTTTTCCTTTATGAGACAAACGGTGGGACTTAATTAACACTTTCTGACCAACTGACAAGATTTTTAAACGACCAGGATGTTTAGCTGATTTTTCTCTTCTAGCAGCCGCAGATGCAATATTTTGCAGAGCCAGGTTGACAACTTCAGAATGTCGCAGTTTTCGTGAAGGCGGAAAAGGAACGATTTCAGAAATGCGATTTGTCGGTGCTTTGTTTTTTAATATCAGTATAGGCGGTAAAGAAGTTGAGTCATTAGGAAGATTATTCAGAATGTTTTGAAAAATATGAAGATACTAATCCCACGTTCTGTGATTCTGATGACAATAAAGTCGACGCAATTTATTGATTTCCTTCATCCATCTCTCTGAAGCGTTAGATTGAGGGTGAAAAAGTGAAATGAAAATTGGTTTAATCTTACGACGCCGTAGAGTATGAAGCCAAATTTTAGAGCGAAACTGTGATCCATTATCTGATATAACCTTATCAACATGACCCACTTCTTTAATAAAATGTTTGATGAAAGCGTTAGATACTGAACGAGCTGTTGCTTTGCGTAAAGGTGTAAAACACACATATTTTGATGTCAGTTCCACTGCTACGAAAATGTACGCAAAACCATTAGTAGAACGAACCACTGGACTGAACAAATCGACTGCAGCCATGTCCTTTAATTTCACTGGAATGATAGGAAACAACGGTGCTCTGTGAGAAATAGTTGGCGGCTTAGCCTTTTGACATAATTTGCATTTGGCAAGAACAGATCGAATACGTTTTTCCATATTACTGAAGTAGCAATTTTCTCGTAATTTATGAAAGCATTTTCTGGGACCAAAGTGTGCATAACTGAAATGTGTGCACCAAATCAATTTATTGACCCACTCATCAGGAATACAAACTAACCAAACAGAGTTGTCGACCGATTTTCGTTTAAAAAGAACGTCATTACGAACTAAATAATACTGTCTAATCGCTACTCTTTCCTTTCTCCTCCACTTCTCCTTAATGTCCTTCCAGATTGGATCCTTATTTTGCTCCTTAGCGATGTCCTGGAGCGAAGAAGAAATAAAATTTTCAAACGCAACACCCTTAATATACATCAAACAATAATTGTTTTCTTTGCAGTCCTCTTCAGCACTTTGTTTCAAACCCACAGGTGCACGTGATAAAGCATCAGCAACAATATTTGAAGAACCCTGTATGTAAACAATACTAAAATCAAATTCCTGTAGATACAACGCCCATCGTGACAATCTGCCGTGAGTTAATTTTGTTGACATAAGAAATTCCAGAGCTCGATGATCGGTGTAAACTTTAGTATATCTGCCAAACAAAAATGTCCGAAATTTTGTGAAAGCCCAAACAACAGCCAAAGCTTCAAGTTCCGTAATCGAATAATTCTTTTCTGATTTAGAGAGAACACGACTTCCAAATGCAATAGTTTTCTTTACTACAACACCGTTTTCTTCTATCTCTTGAAATAACTGTGCATCTAGGCCTTTGTATGATGAGTCCGTCACCAAACAAAAATCTTTAGATAAATCCGGATGTGAAAGAAGTGGAACAGCAACTAAAGCATCACGAAGTTGTTCAAATTCTGACTGAGCTTCCTCATCCCAACACCAATTAGAATTCTTTCCAGATAGTTCACATAAACGAGGTGTGCCCAAATTGTCCAATCTAACAAAGCGTCTAAGAAGATTACAGACACCAAGGAAACTACGAACATCACGTTTTGTAGTAGGAACAGCATAATTACGAATAGCGTCTAGTTTTTCTGGATCAGGAAGAATACCTTCTGTAGAAATAATGTGACCGAGAAATTTCACCTGAGAACGACCAAATTCAGATTTTTCCAAGTTCACTGTAATGCCAACTCTTGCAAAAATACGTAATAATGAATCCAAAATTTTGTTGTGTTCACTCCAAGAACGTTTAGCAATAAGAATATCGTCAACATATGAAGTAATATTGTCACGAAGATAAACAGGTAAAATTTCGTTTAAACTACGAATAAATGCTGCTGAAGATACAGTAAGTCCAAACGGTAATTTACGAAACTGGTAACAGTTACCAAAGGCTAAAAAGGCGGTGTACTTTCTACAATCAGGGTGGAGTTCTATTTGCCAAAAACTTGCGCGCATATCAATCGTGGATAAAACTTTAATTCCATGGAAATGTTGAAGAAGTTCATCTAAATTTTGTGGACGGTCAGTTTCAGGAATGATGATATTATTTATCTGTCTGGAATCCAGAACCAAACGAATTGACCCATCCTTTTTAAGAACGACGTGTAATGGGCTGGTATAAGGACTGACTGCTGGCTCAATAATGCCGTGATCTAACATGTATTGAAGTTCACTCTTAACCTTGTCTCTGAACGCTAAAGGAATAGCGTACGTTTTCCCGCGAAATGGTGTGTGTTCTTTTACTTTAAACAAATATTGTAAGCCTTGTATAGTTCCTGTGTGATGACTAAATACTGTAGCATGTGAAGTCAAAATTTGGTGCAGTTCTTCTCTTGCAATGTCATCTGGCACTTAAGCTTTATTAACCTTTTCATTAATTAATTCTTCGCTATTAATTATATCATCCATCGCGTCTCTGTATCTATTGTCATTGTCATGAATAAACACACTGTCGTCATAATGCTCAACGAAAACATCAGAAGTAAGAAACCTTAAACATTTTGTATCTGATTCACATCTTGCTAAACACTCGAAAAATTTCAAACATTTCGGCATTCCGGCAACAGTCAAATTCACACTTCCTTCTTTAAAGTTAAAAATGGCCTTATGTGTGTTAAGAAACTCCATACCTAATATAATTTGTGTACTGAGTAATGGAACAATAATAAAATTAGCAGAAAATTCGTATCCTTGACAAATGAAATTTAGGTTGGTCTGTTGTTTAACTTCCACACTTTTTCCAGAAATAGCGCCTCGAATTGTAGTTTTAGAAACAGGTAACACAGGACAAGCAATAGTTCTTACACATATACGAAAAACTGATTCACTAATGACATTCAATGGACTCCCAGAATCTAAAACTGCAGTGAACTTACTCTTACCCACACATACTTCAATAACAGGATGTAAAAATGGGTCTACATTATTTTCCTTTTCGTCTAGCAAAATGTCTCTCATGTCTTCCAGGCGTACGTAGTGTAAAGTCGTAGTGTCATTACTTTCCGAACCGTCTATATTGCTGCCAGAAGCCGAAGCTACAAGTCATTGTCGATTGCTTGCGTCACGTCTTTGATTATTCGCGTCATTTCGCGGATCAGTTTCTACGATTTGCACTTGTCTCTCTGAAGTTCTGTCACGTGGAGGATGCCAATTAGGTCCCTCCTGTCTGTTAGATGTAAATTCTTGGTTGTGTCTGTTATAAAAATCTCTATTTTCCTGTCTATCTGAACGACTACTTCTTATGTAATTTCGACTCTCACTTCTGAAATTACTGTTAGACCTACTACCCTGGTTATTTCTGTAGTAAGAATTTCTATTATTGTATGAATAATTTCTGTCTTGATGATACCGATTACTGTTTCCGTATGATTGATCATTCCGGTAGGAATTACCGTTATTATAATTGTCTGTAATTTCTGTTAGAACGTCTGTTATTGTCATAAGGCTGGTATCTATTGTCCTGTCTGTTTCGTCTGTCATTCTCAAAATTACCGCTATAACGTCCGTTCCGATCACTATCCCTTTTCTCTGAAAATCTATTGTAATTACTGTTACTGAAAAAATTAAAAGAACTCCCGTCGTCGTTGTCATGCTCAGGTTCTTGTAGCAAAGTCTTAAAAGTCTCAATGTCGTCTTTACATCTTCCGGCTAAAGCAATTTGTCTTGTTGATTGTGGCAGCTTAGTTAAACAAATGCGAATTAATTCAGTCGGGCTATAAGGGTTGGACAGGAACTGATTCTTTCGAATCATGTCTTCAAGGTATTCTGCTGGCGTGCGGAACTCAGACTGTTTAAAATTACGCTGCATAATAAGACTGTGTTTGACTCTGTCTTGCGTGTTTTCGGACCAATATGCCGATAGAAATGTATGATAAAAATCATTTAGATTATTACAATCTCTAATAAGTGCGCGCATGCGCGTCGCCAGTTCGTTTTCTAAACATCCACACATAAATTCCAGTTTGTGACTTAGTGGCCAATTTGGTGGAAGTGCGTACATAAATTGATCTAACCATGAACATGGATGTATGTCATTCTTAGAATTGCGAAAGATCTTAAATTTCGGAACAGTTAAGAAGTGTTTATAGTCAAAGTTTTCTCCTCGTGGCGACAAAGACCTACCGCGACTGTTCTAGTCCGAATGTCGATTATTGTCAAGGTCACGCGCCTGGCGTTCTCTTGTTGCATCCCGTAAATGAAATAAATTATTGTCTTCAAAGCCCTCTGCTATCTGTGATTCTAAATTTCTTCTGCTATCCTTGCCTACGATTTCAATTTGTTTGACTTGCTTTCGTAATGCCTCAACTTCCCTTTTAACGCGTTCATTAAATTTTCCCTGATTTTCAACATGTTTATTTATATTCTGGTACTCTTCAGTTTCTGCAAATGGTAATGGAGCTGTATCATCCGAATCTCTGTCCCCATTTAAGCTAAGACTTGTCAATTTATCTGAAATCTCCTCAACTCTTTCCGATAAGTCACTTAATTGTTCTTTCTGTTTATTTACGTCTTCCGTAAGTGTCGCGACTCGGGTTTCAGTATTGACATATTTGGTAGTTAACTGTTCATATTGGTGCGTTAAGTTATTTATCCTGTCATTTGGTACGGATTCCTCGATTCTTTCAAGTATTTCTTCCTTCCCGTGTGCACGTTGTAAATTCAACTCTGAAAATTTTTGTACTATCACGCGATCTCTTTCTTCCTGTTCTCTATCCTGTTCCTCTTGTCTAATTTCTGTTGAAATTAAACTATTATTGTGAGCATTCAAAATCGGTTGTACTTCTTCTCTAATTTCTTTCTTTGATTCATCTTTCATGTTTTTGAAACATGTCCCTATTCGTGAGTCTAACCGTGTTGTCATTGCTTTCATCTTGGTTTTAATTGTTCCTATACCTGTTTCAATTGTTCCTATTTGTGATCCCATTGAGTCTAACCGTGTTTTTAATTCAGATCCCAAATTTAATATTGCACTCATCAACTGCTCCATATTAAGCGGTTCGAAATTCTTTTCGCCCCTAACATTTCCCGCAAAACTAACTTCCTTCTGCATAGCCATAAAGCTACCTGTGTTCGATACTATTCCAGAATCTTCTGTCGTTAATCTCGTATTCGGAAAATTTTTTGATTGTGGAAAAATTTGAATTGGTTCCGGACTATTTTCCCGACTTATTAAATTGTTTTCAACTTCATTATTCATCATACTGTTGTCCTGTGTTGGCGAGTTCGCCATGTCAGGAATTTCGTCATTCTGACTATCCATCATTTTTGCCTTTTTCATCGATCGCGTAATCATTTACAAAATATACAAAACTCGTCACTATATGAAAATTACACACAATGACACTTTATCACCAACAATATCATTCACACGAAATGCTTCCCTCAAACACCATTAACGAACAATTGAAATCTTCATAATTGCAAAAAATTGTCAAACGCGTATACAAGGCATCAAAAATTAAATTTTGCAAAATACCATTAGAAGAATGACAATTACCAAATCTACACATGCAATATAGACTACAATTACTAAACTACAAATTACTACTGTCTACTATTTTTACAATCAGAAGAATTCCAAGGGACGATCCGAAGCAGCGGTCGCCACGTGCATGGGGGCTTAATTATATATTTATGAAATGCAAATACTTTTAATTTTTTTTTAGTAGTTGTCTGTCCGGTTACGCTGTGTCGTAAACGGTTGGCCCTGACTAGTATTTGTACGCAATCTGACTGCATAGAACAACAACAAAGAATGAAAGAAAACTTCCGTTAACACAATAATTATTTAAGTCCCCAGCAAGTATAAATCCTACGAAACAACAAACACAAGTGTAGCTGTTCTGTGTGTGGACGTGTGATTCAACGTACACATCTGGCACGGTTCTTCTTCAATAAGACAAGAAATTTTAAATACCATTTATATTGAAGTAATTAAAAAAAATAGAAATATTATAATTGCGTAAGGAAACCAGAATTACACTCTAATACAAGAACACAAGCCAGATGCTTTGTTGACTGAACCTGTAATGACGCATTATTTAAGACATTTAAATAATAAAAAAGAAAAGGGAATTTTTTTACCTTCATATATATTGACGAAAAGCACTCTGATCATTACAATATCTCCATTCGAACAACATCTGCTGTCTAGCCCATCAAACAACTGCATAAAACATGGAACAAGCACTCCCTACTACAACATCTCAACACCGACTCACTACTACCACATCTCGATAAGCACTCTCCACCACAACTTCTCGACAAGAACTTTTCACTACGACATCTCAGCAAGCACTGCCAGTGGAGGCGGCGGAATAAAACTCTTTGGCGCAATCTCTGGTGATGTGGCTCAGTGTACCCACCTTTCAACCTTTATAGCGGCTTTCAATTCGCAAAATGTGCTGATGGATTCTTTCTCCGTGTTCGTCACTAACCGCTCCCAATTTGGTAGGGAACAAATATAAATGAGAATGAAGGACGTGCATTTTTAGTGAGGTTCTGCATCCAAGATTTTTATAGTTCTCTAAAGGAGTTCTCACTAATAAAGCTTTAACGATATCCTTAAAAGAACGCCAGGCTGCAAGTTCTGACTGACTTGCTTTTCTTCGAAGTTCTTATCATGCATTATCTTCCTAATGTGTGGCCCAATAAAAATCCCCTCTTTCAATTTGACGTTACTTAATTCAGTGAACACTTCACGAAAATACATGAACCATTAGCATTTTTGTTCATTCCCTTTGCAAAATTCTTCGTAAGGCCGAGCTTAATATGCGGTGGGGTAAGGAAAATCCACCAAATCCACCAAAGGTACATATTTCCTATTTTATCTCCCTGGAGCCAATTTCTCTCGTGGTGGCCACTGTTTAAATGCATAATGTTGATGAGTTGCACGGCTGTCCCAAAGACAAAGGAAACAGCAATGCTTTTTGAAACCACTTCGGAGAGCAGTTAGTAAACCAATCACCTTAAGATAACCACATCCAATTTTCTTCCTTATGATTAATAGGTTCCAGTATCTCTAACAAATTTACGTAGTTCTCTTCCACAGTAACAGAGTACCCTGCAGATACAGATGCAAAGGTAATACCATTATGCAATTGTACAGCCTTCAGACTTGTCTTGGAAGCGTCAATAAACAAGCGCCACTGAGCAGCGTCGTATGGTATGTTTAACTGTTTCATGAATAGTACTACATCACTACAAGCACAAACGTTGCCCAACATACGGTAATATGTCATCAGATCTTTATTACGTTTCCTAAAGTGAGTACTTCTTGTTTCTTCATGAAGTAAGCTCCATTCCTTAAGACGTGAAGATAAAATTTCTGCATGCTCCTTGGATAAATATAAATCACGATCTAAGTCATTCAAGTCTGCTTGTGTAATTAAATGTGGCCTTTGTTCTGGAAGGTGCTCCTCTTCACTTGATTGACATAGTGCTTTTTCAGCGTTTGTAGATTCATGATTAGAATTAGGAACACGCAAGTGGAGGAGTTGGAACTGACAGGTCTTCACCGTGGGGAACAGGTCTAATTGCTGAGGGCAGGTTAGGGTACTTAATATTCTTCTTATCCTTTGATGAAAAGCCAGTTCAAGAGTCAAACAGAAGTAGCAATCATCAACATGATTTTGAAGTACTCGCCAGATCATTGGTATGCCAAATGGTGTCTTTTTTTTGCTTTCAGCCCTTGTGTTAGTTTAGGACTGCACTTAGTGCAAGTTATGTGAGGTACCCAATCTTTATCCTGATCTCCCAGTTGGCATTTGAAGTACAAATGATACGGCATCTTGAGTAAATTATAAATCAGTCGTCTATTTTTCCTTGTGGCGAATTCACCACATATATAACAAAATGAACTGGGATGGTTTGTATATCCACGTTTTGATTTCTTCATGTTGTATTTTAAATGCCTGCAAAACACTTTTCTGTCGAATGAACTTAGTCAGCACAATTCCTGACAAAGAAAAGAAAAATTGAGACTTCAGATAATATAGAAGGAAGAGCAAGGAAATGTAGCCCGCCCGGCTAGCCGCGCGGTCTAACGCGCTGCTTTCCGAGCAGAAATGCGTACCGGTCCCCGGCACGAATCCGTCCGACGGATTAATGTCGAGGTCCGGTGTGCCGGCCAGTCTGTGGATGGTTTTTAAGGCGGTTTTCCATCTGCCTCGGCTAATGTGGGCTGGTTCCCCTTATTCCGCCTCAGTTACACTATGTCGGCGATTATTGCGCAAACACTGTCTCCACGTACGCGTACTCCATAAGTAGTCTACCGCGCAAACATTTGGAGTTACACTCGTCTGGCATGAGACCACTCCGGGGGTCCACTGGGGACCGAATAGCACAATAACCCTGGGTTCGGTGTGGGGCGGTGGTGAGGTAGGTGGACTGCTGCAGCCTATTGTGTGGTTGTGAACCACTGAGGGCTATGGCGGGGACGAAGTCTCTCCGTAGTTTCTACGTCCCCAGTTCAATACACAATACACAAGCTTATTTCACTTACTACAAATCATGCTTTCTCTGAACCACTCTTCCCCATAGCGAGACGTGCTTCACCCACACATTGCACCCACATTTAAAATCAGCCATGTTGACATGTGTGCATTATACTTACTTTTGAACTGGAAGATTTCAGGCTGCCAATGCTTTGCGTCTGTTGCGAACTGAATAATTAAGCAATTTCAGGAATCCATTGCAGGAACAGTCTAGCAATTGGAAAATACATTTTCATGAGATATTTAGGCACAAGTGATGTATATTTCTCAGTTTTACAGTCAAATGTGCATGCTACAAAGTATGTGTGTAATCGGTGGACTATGTGATGAAGATGATGTTCGTACATCCATTTCACAACACATAACATCCATCACAGTGTGTTAGATATTCAAGCCAGTACTTGAAAAAAATGTAATTGTTCGTAATTTATATGGTCGGTATGAGAATCTTACGAAATGTAAGTAATGGTAACGACCATGGAAAGTTTAGTGATCAAAACACAATCGAACATCTTTTGTTTTTATCCCTCAAAAATTTTCCTTTTACCTCCCCCCCCCCTCTTCCCCTTACAGGACTTAATTACCACTGTTTCTGAAGCACTGCTTTAAATTCGCAACAAATTCCGGTGGCAGACGTTACAAGAGAGGCGCTGTGCATGATGGGGACCTTTACTGTTGAAATTCTGAGTGCGTGCTCTCCACGGAGACAACCTATTTACATTCTCCCATATACTCCAGAGGATCATGTAAGCTCATAGACACGGGGTGTAGTCTCGTGGATGTTTATCGCAGGCATGTGGATGCATAGAATAGACTCACGAACGCTCAGTGTAGAATCGTGGGTGCGTAGACTAGTGGATGCGTAGCATAGAATCGCAGATCGGCGACTTCTGGAAAAACTGTCAGACTTGCAGTGTGAAGCCCCCGTGACTTGATTCACAGACGTGCAGAATACAGAAACTCAGTGAGCACTACATGTGTAGTCCTAAATACATGTGTCATACCACTGTAGGCACAAATGTAAAGAGTCTCAGACATATAGGAGACACAAATTAGTAGTCCCAGAGATATGTGTTGAACCACAGACGTGTGACATAGCCAATGTGCAGTCGTCCACGCGTGTGAGTTGCAGATGTGAAGAGCCGCAGATATGAAGGGGTCGCAGATAAAAAGGGTCGCAGACGCGTACACTCCCACCAAACTGTCGAGTCACAGACTTGGCTCCATTCAGGTGAAAACTAGCGGTTGCCGTCACTGAGTGTCGCCCTGTCCTGCTGCTGATCTGGACTGAATTTCAGGGCAGAGCGTCTCTTTTACATAGTCTCCTGTAGCTTGTTGGGATGCCGTTTCCGCGGAAACCGGGTGCCATATTGTTGTTTCGCCACCCTAATGTTGTAATAAAGGGTACTGTGCAACCCACTTCATACATCGTAGCGCCTACCGCATCGGCATCCCACTTCACGTCCAACCAACACGGGATGCCTGCATCACAGGGCGTATATTCACCAGGAAAATCTATGTTCTCGGTGTTTTCAACACAAACACTTACCGGCGGCCACAACACCAGGTCTCCGCCAACGGCCGCCATGGACCGCTACCCGTTTGAGGAGCCTGCAGAACAGCTTCACCAGAGGTTGCAGCTAGCCCAGGAACAACTTTGATACGCCAGGCACGTGATCGCAAATAGTTCCGGCAGATACATCAGCCAACGGGCTTTATAAGGCGGCGCACTGCTGGCGACAGGCAGTTCGACGAACCGTCTGGAAGGATACAGAGCTGTCGCCCCGGCAACCATGGCCAGACGCCTCTTCTAACTGGCAGATCTCTTGGTATATTCGACGAACCTCTTGACATTGTAGAATTTTTTACAATGAAATGAACACCCTTAGCTGCTTACAGGCGTTGACATACATCAACGGGGACAGATGAAAATGTGTGCCCCGTCCGGGACCTCCTGCTTACATGGCAGACGTTCTATCCATCTGAGCCACCGAGGACACAGAGGATAGCGCGACTGCAGGGATTTATCTCTGGCACGCCTCCCGCGAAAAAATAAATAAAAATAAAAAAGAAAAACAAAAAACACAAAAAATAAAGTTGTTATATTAACTTAAGTATGTTGTTAAATTAACCTAATTATGTCATGTATTAGAAAATTCGACTCGTTCCACATCATTACGAAATATCGTATTCATGATCCATGGAACTAGTATTAATCTAATCTACATCTACATCTACATTGATACTCCGCAAGCCACCCAACGGTGTGTGGCGGAGGGCACTTTACGTGCCACTGTCATTACCTCCCTTTCCTGTTCCAGTCGCGTATGGTTCGCGGGAAGAATGACTGTCTGAAAGCCTCCGTGCGCGCTCTAATCTCTCTAATTTTACATTCGTGATCTCCTCGGGAGGTATAAGTAGGGGGAAGCAATATATTCGATACCTCATCCAGAAACGCACCCTCTCGAAACCTGGCGAGCAAGTTACACCGCGATGCAGAGCGCCTCTCTTGCAGAGTCTGCCACTTGAGTTTATTAAACATCTCCGTAACGCTATCACGGTTACCAAATAACCCGGTAACGAAACGCGCCGCTCTTCTTTGGATCTTCTCAATCTCTTCCGTCAACCCGACCTGGTACGGATCCCACACTGATGAGCAATACTCAAGTATAGGTCGAACGAGTGTTTTGTAAGCCACCTCCTTTGTTGATGGACTACATTTTCTAAGCACTCTCCCAATGAATCTCAACCTGGTACCCGCCTTACCAACAATTAATTTTATATGATCATTCCACTTCAAATCGTTCCGCACGCATACTCCCAGATATTTTACAGAAGTAACTGCTACCAGTGTTTGTTCCGCTATCATATAATCATACAATAAAGGATCCTTCTTTCTATGTATTCGCAATACATTACATTTGTCTATGTTAAGGGTCAGTTGCCACTCCCTGCACCAAGTGCCTATCCGCTGCAGATCTTCCTGCATTTCGCTACAATTTTCTAATGCTGCAACTTCTCTGTATACTACAGCATCATCCGCGAAAAGCCGCATGGAACTTCCGACACTATCTACTAAGTCATTTATATATATTGTGAAAAGCAATGGTCCCATAACACTCCCCTGTGGCACGCCAGAGGTTACTTTAACGTCTGTAGACGTCTCTCCATTGATAACAACATGCTGTGTTCTGTTTGCTAAAAACTCTTCAATCCAGCCACACAGCTGGTCTGATATTCCGTAGGCTCTTACTTTGTTTATCAGGCGACAGTGCGGAACTGTATCGAACGCCTTCCGGAAGTCAAGAAAAATAGCATCTACCTGGGAGCCTGTATCTAACATTTTCTGGGTCTCATGAACAAATAAGGCGAGTTGGGTCTCACACGATCGCTGTTTCCGGAATCCATGTTGATTCCTACATAGTAGATTCTGGGTTTCCAGAAATGACATGATACGCGAGCAAAAAACATGTTATAAAATTGTACAAGAGATCGACGTAAGAGATATAGGTCTATAGTTTTGCGCATCTGCTCGACGACCCTTCTTGAAGACTGGGACTATCTGTGCTCTTTTCCAATCATTTGGAAC
Source organism: Schistocerca serialis cubense (assembly GCF_023864345.2). Lineage (NCBI taxonomy): Eukaryota > Metazoa > Arthropoda > Insecta > Orthoptera > Acrididae > Schistocerca > Schistocerca serialis. Next base: position 1,102,996,422 of record NC_064639.1, read on the forward strand.
CCTCCGTTCCTCTAGAGACTTGCGGTACACGGCTGTTAGAAGGGGGGCAAGTTCTTTCGCGTACTCTGTGTAGAATCGAATTGGTATCCCGTCAGGTCCAGTGGACTTTCCTCTATTGAGTGATTCCAGTTGCTTTTCTATTCCTTGGACACTTATTTCGATGTCAGCCATTTTTTCGTTTGTGCGAGGATTTAGAGAAGGAACTGCAGTGCGGTCTTCCTCTGTGAAACAGCTTTGGAAAAAGGTGTTTAGTATTTCAGCTTTACGCGTGTCATCCTCTGTTTCAATGCCATCATCATCCCGTAGTGTCTGCATATGCTGTTTCGAGCCACTTACTGATTTAACGTAAGACCAGAACTTCCTAGGATTTTCTGTCAAGTCGGTACATAGAATTTTACTTTCGAATTCAATGAACGCTTCACGCATAGCCCTCCTTACGCTAACTTTGACATCGTTTAGCTTCTGTTTGTCTGAGAGGTTTTGGCTGCGTTTAAACTTGGAGTGGAGCTCTCTTTGCTTTCGCAGTAGTTTCCTAACTTTGTTGTTGTACCACAGTGGGTTTTTCCCGTCCCTCACAGTTTTACTCGGCACGTACCTGTCTAAAACGCATTTGACGATTGCCTTGAACTTTTTCCATAAACACTCAACATTGTCAGTGTCTGAACAGAAATTTTCGTTTTGATCTGTTAGGTAGTCTGAAATCTGCCTTCTATTACTCTTGCTAAACAGATAAACCTTCCTCCCTTTTTTTATATTCCTATTAACTTCCATATTCAGGGATGCTGCAACGGCCTTATGATCACTGATTCCCTGTTCTGTACATACAGAATCTAATCTAATCCCACATTCTCAACGTATTGTCCCGCACTACATTTGTAGTGCCCCTGCCCATTATACTCATAACTCGCGGCGCGTTCCCGATTCCCGTAAGAGTTCGGGCACTGTTTGTGCATTCGCACAGAAGAAGAAGATGGTCAAGTGGCCGGTGAGCCTTAACTATATATATATATATACTAAGATGGTATCTGTTCGAACAGATACCATCTTAGTACATATATATATATATATATATATAGAATTGTTTATTGTGTTCGTTCCCCGTGAAGTGTTGGGTCTTTTCTATTATTGTTATTCTGTATTTGTGTCGATCCGCAGTTCGGATCGAGTCGCTTGTTCTTTTGGAGATGGTATTATTTTTTTCGTTTTGGTGAGTCCAGTAAATTGTTTTCCGCATTTATATTCTCCTAGCGCAGATACTTTAAAGGGTAAATGTTTTATTTGTATCCTCCTTATAACACCTATTAAGACATAGTTACCCTAACCTTTCCGAGAAATCCCCTCTTTGCTGATAAAACGTTTTTAATTGCCAGTTTCGTTCTACAGACTCTAAATAATGACAGTAAGTTATTCTCTGATCTTGATATTCCTTATGATTTTGCTAGGCTTTTGACGCCGAAAGCATCACACACTCATCCGCGCTGTTCTAACATCATTATCGATTATTAATTTTTATGAAATAAACTGATCTATCATCATCGATAATATTCGCACCTGCTTGCATTGAGTTAGACCCGGAAAATGAATAATACGTTTGTAGACACAATGAAGACTCATGTAATTGTCGTTTTTCATCTCATTGTTGGACACGTTTAAAAAAAATTTCGGTATGTGAGATAATAGTGTAATAAGTCAGAATATGAAGTCCAACTCTTTACGTTCGAAACTAATACGTTTAGGTTCCATACAGGGAATATGACACCGTACGATGAGTATATAACACTGACAGATACGCAAGCTATTTATTAGACGGATTACATACGCAGATTATGGGGAAATTTGCTGTCTTACTTAGCTTTGATTAAAGCTGGTGTTTTATGGCTCTATAGAAGTAATGGTGAAGGTCGTCAGATATTGTCACATGTTTCTTTTGATGTCTTATGGGATTTGTCGAATGGCTGTGAAATAACTTATGTCCACAATCCAATCATAGTAGTTCCCAAAAGTCCATGGCATATGCGAAAAACTGTGATCCGAAAAATAAGAAATAAAATATGAATAAGAATTACAAATATAAGCAGATTTTAAACGAGATACTGGCACCTTTTAAGTTTACCAAATTGTTTCCTGGTAGTCAATTCATTAGGAATCTCCTCAGCTTCTGACCACCAATATAACCAACAGATTGTTTTTTGTTCCTACTATCTTTCCCGGTTCTCATTCGAGAGGAATCTGATGCGGCAATAGAATATCATCTCCGACCTAAAAGAAAGAAAGAAAAAAAAAACAGAAAAAAACGGAATGATCGGAAATGTTAAGTTCGCTGACGACTACTACTAGGTACCTAAGAATTTCATCTACTTCTCTACTGACGGCGAATCATGACATCCAGAGCTATGAAAATTATGCTTATTTTTATAAGTGCAAAAGGAGACAAGGGATCACCCTGTATTTCCTTTCCGCATGTTTTTAGCGTTCTGAAAAGGTGCTATATTGTCGAAAATATTACACTGAAGAATGCCAGTTATTTAATCTGGAAATATTGCCAGTGAATTTACAAAACGCTTTACTACAGTTTCTACTAGGTAATAAAGATGTTACAGCCATTGGCAGCAGTCTATAGAATTAGTTTGATCCAAGAAGAACTGTGTTATTTACGTTTGGCGAACTTCCTCTCGAAATGTTTAGGCTCATGCCACAGTATTTCTAAGGTATACATCCTAACTACAGGTTGGCGCAGGTAAATGTATCCCGTGTAAGTATAAAGGAAATGCAGTGAAGTTACAGAAACGAAGAGCTGAAAAGGACTTACCATTTACTTGCAAAGAAACATACAGCGAAAAATAGATTTATAGAAGATGCAGAAAATGATTCACTGCAACATCAACACATATCTCTTCACGTCTAAGCATATTCAGATTCCCCTGGCGTAAAGTCGGGACATGAATGGCGGCAACTTTACGACTGATGTTATCTCTCAGATCCTGTGTTGCATGTGGGTTTGTTTCATACACAGTGCTGTTCAAGTGTCCCCATAGGAAAAAAAAAATCACATGTTGTTAGATCCGACGAACGTGGTGGCCATAAATGTTTATTAACAGTTCGTTCCTCAGTGAAAACATCGTGGACTCCTTCCCTGGCCACCTTAGATGTGTGACAGTTTGCTCCAGCTTGCGGGAAGAAAAAATATTGTCTTCCGTATTTAGTGAGTTGAGCAAAAATGTATAACAATTTCCATATATGCAATCGTGTTGTGGATAGTGGCAAAAAATATCGGTTGTCCAGTGATGGGCTTTCCTGTTACATCGGCCCAAACGCCGTTTTTTTTTTTTTTTTTTTTTTTTCATCATCGTATGGTGGTTACTGATGTACGATTTTAGGATTCTCCGTTGCCCAGTACCTCATCTTCTGTGAATTTACAAAATCAGAACGATAACCCATGCATCATTACTCATGATATAATGGAAAGGGCGTAACAAGCCATCGTTGATGTTACTCAAAAGCCGTGTCTACAATTCTGTCATCTTTCCTTAATTTCTGGAGAACCATCATACGATATACCTTCAAATTAAAACTATTCAATATCCGCTGGCAGCTACTTCTACCTACGTGCGCCTGTTGGGCCAATTTACGTGTAGGTTTCTTTGGGCTTTGAATAATTTTTCAGCGAATGTCTGAAATAACTTCTACTGTGCAAATTGAAAGAATTATTTGTCATTTTATATTTTGCACAGATACTTAGGTGCCCCAGTTTTTATACGGAATCTATATTTCTCTCTTTGCTGGTGTAAGGTGGTCGTGCCACTTTGATTTCTGTATGTTATTGATGTGCATGTCACAGAGACAACATTTTACGTTACTTTTAAACAGTCTTTGGTCTCGTCGTGCCACAATCTTTGCCTCTGCGCAGTCCGGTTCATTCTGTTTGAAGTGTGGTAGGTGATGGACGTATTCTGTAGTGCTGTATTGACTTGTGATTGAATCTGTTAGATGAAGAAAGATTGATTGTATTGCACAGCAAGGATGATAGAGATGTATATGTTAGAAAGGGAAGAGAATATAAATTTTGAATCATGTTGTTAGTTTTTGAATAATGTTGTTATTTTTTTGAGGTAAGACTGCAGCACTGCGCACCTAATTTGTAGTGATTATTGGAAGCTAGTTAACTTTGTTCATTTTCTCAGAATGGCTCTGAGGTACCATAGAACTTAGAACTACTTAAACCTAACTAACATAAGGACATCACACACATCCATGCTCGAGGCAGGATTCGAACCTGCGACCGTAGCAGCAGCGCGGTTCCGGACTGAAGCTCCCATAACCGCTCGGCCACAACGGCCGGCTTATTTGATCAGAGCTGGGACTTCCCCGAGTCATGCATTAACATATAAACTGATAAAGATGTGTGATGTTTATAGAAAATCTCCGTTAACATTGTACCGTCTTTAAGTCATTATTCACTTTCTTAAGCAAGGTATTGTTCTCACTTATTTGCGAGGACCACGCAAAGTTCTATTCTGTCTTTTTGAATATATACTGCATTCTAAAATAGTTGTTTTGGAGTATGATTTCATAGGAATAGTTACTCCCGCTACTCCACTGTTTTTCATTACGCATTGCCACAGGTGCTATGCAACAGTTGGCAATTCTATTTAGAAATTTAGTCAAGTGTTAAAGTACGAGTTTAAGTTGGGTAACAGTTTGTGGGTACATCGTTTTGGTAATACGTAGACTTTTATAAAGTGGGGGGTAAGAAATAGTATTTCATCAAGTTTTATACAACCGAAAACGATATGACAATCTGTCGTAGCACAAGCCAACAGAGCGTGTCGCAAAATAATGATTCGGTACTGGATGAGATAAACAATCTTGCGTAGTTAGCAAATACCAGTAGTTTACTTGAGATTGCGGGAGATTCCGAATATCCAGAATTATAAACAGTTTAGCGAACAGTAATGAAACAGAACAAACGTTAGATAGTGAACATGCAAATTCTGAGGTTGAATCGGTCGGCGATCAGTTGAGGATAGAGAAGAAATTAAAAATGACCTTAAACCAGTAATCAGCAGTTTTGAAACTAGAAAACAAATCATCATAATGACAAGGACTATTATAACTAAAGTCAACACTGTAGTTCCCAGCGTGTTAGTTACACATATAAAAGAACAGAACAACCAGCTTAACACAACGGTAAAAGAATTAGCGGACAAGTGGAAACTTTGACATTAAATTCTGAAGAACAAAAAGAACAGTTAAGCACAATGAATGAAAAAGTTGATGACCTGACAATGAAACTGGCAAATTTGTCAGCCAGTGCAGATAGAGATTCAAATGACACAATGCCAGTACAGTTTTCAGACACAGCAGAACATCAGTAATTAATGAATTTTAAAGGCAACCAAGAGAAAATTAATGGAGAAAATAAGCGTAATAGGAACACTATTAATGAGAAAGTCGAGCGTCATGAAAAAAAGCTTAGCCGCGACGATGAAAAGGACGAATTTGACCGTGTACATTCATAGTCATAAATCTATGGTGACCACACAAATTTGTTACGTTTAGGTGATTTTCCACGAGAACAGTACCACATATTCGGAAACGATAACGAGTTGCCGATGTGGTGCAATAGAGAACAATCTGATTTACACAGAAATGGTAACTTCGATTACAAACACTTTTTGACAGTACGTAAATTCAAAGTTTTCAGGAATTACAGTAACGATATTCGCCCCCCCCCCCCCAGCTTGGATTTATCTGTTCCTACATTCTTTACCACCAAATTGGCCACTTCAACACATATTAGATTTTCTCCGCGGTTATGTGGAAAATGAACCTGCGGCAAGAATGAACCAAAGTGTAAATAATTTCTGTTGAAAATTTTTGTCAAGCTATTGGTCGAAGGCAATACAAGATTGGGTAAAATACAGCATTATAATGTTACGAATCTTCGAACTGTCCGACTTCTCGAGCCCAGAAGAATACTTGGAAGACATGATACGCAGAAATCGGTACTTATCAAACCCATTCAGCCCGTCAGAGCTAATCCGCCTTTGCTTAACATTTGAGAACGTAATTTTGGCGGGCAAATGTAAATATGATTCGGGAGCATTTCAAACATTGCTTCAGGAAATGAAATTGGACACTCACAATGCTTTGACCAAAATTCATAATGTCACGCAGAAGGTGTAATTAGATGAATGACGAACACTAACTTCTCTTAACGAAGGTTTATTCAGCCCTGGCACATACAAGAGCACAGAGCAAATTGCCTCCGCCCAGAACACATACAGTATATATACGACTACAGAACATTCCAGTACAATGATTCTTGACATTTATGGATAGTTCTAGAATGTACTTGAGCTGAATATAGAAATTAATATCGTACAGTCCAGGTACGTTTCGAACTCATGACACTCCATACAACAGTTCAGCATCATAACCATTACACCACAGTGTTACAATAATATCAGTAACAAAAGAAACTATGACAAGCAAGATGCATTTCCATCGCGTGAAAACAAAAACTATGCGAACTCGCATAACAAACACAACCACAGAAACAATTACAGACGGAATAATAAACATTGTCCATATGACGCACAATTTTCACAGTTAAGATTACTGCGGTAGAAGTAATTTTCGGAGATCTGACTATGAAAACAATAACAGACATCTCAGGAAATCGGTAATGCAAATAGGCGTAATCACAGTTACCATAACAATCAATATAATCACAGACAATTCCACAACTCAGATGCAAATTTTCATGGGTACAAATCAGGTGGATCAAATCCGCAAAATACATGGCACAACAACAGTTATGCAGATAGCAATCAACGCGGCCAAAACCAACACAATCACAGTAATAAATATCCTAACTCTCAGTGAAAAAATTCTGGAAGGGCAAGCCCAGCGCAACAGATAGAAACAGTTGACGTTAGATCACCAAATCCAAAAGACAATCAACGACGAGAAGGCAATGGAAGACAATGACTAGCAACTGCGGCACCAAACAATACAGTGGGTCACAAAAACATGCTGCTGCCGAAACTTAGAACTTTGTGAGCTTTGAAGACATTAGAGACATTTTACTATACAAGACTGATGACAAACAAAGGACAAGGTGGACAAGGAAGTCATCGAAAATTTATGGCCTTGACACAAAAAGCCTAAACGGGTTTGATGCTTCACGTCTACACTGTTTCCAGAAATAGCTTCTTTATTTTAATCTTACGTAAAAGCAAAGCCACACAATCTGTTGTTGTCATACATTTATAGAATGCACTGTCACTGCAGAATCAAAGAGAGCGGATAGAGTAGTGTTGCCTATTGAAATGTTTATGTTTGAATGTGAGATTAAAATTTTCAGTCAGGTTTTCTTTTCCAGAGGTGAGCATGGGGGCTCACATTATCCATTTTTAGTAACGCAATCGGTTAGTGCCTTCAGCATACGAGCAGCAAAAGTATCAAATATCATATAGTTCTACCTTTAGCAGTTTTGCAGTTTTAAATTTCTTACAGTTCTCGATAAAATAACATGGAGGCCTCAGCCCGCATAATTAGCTTAACACGTGGTCATGACTGATGATGAGAAATTTAGACTATGATTCAGTGTGAAACCTGCTAGGATATGTGTGTGTTTTGTGTGAGTTACATAAGGATCTAAGTGTGTGACATAATTTTTGGCAAATTCATAAATTTTGTGCACAGATCGTTTGATTCATGACTACCTCCATTTGCAAGCAGCAACCTAGACGAGGCTCCACTTTCTAACTAATTGGTAAATAATGGGCTGTGAATGTGAATAATTGTATAGATTGAAAAACAATAAATAACAGTGAGGCCAGTACAAAACAAATTTGCCATTGGTGTCGATCACCCACGTGGTGTTGAATTGCACTGCCAGAGAATTACCAGTTCGTTCTTGAGAATAGTTAAAGTGAGGGTGATCGCTGGTGCCGTAAATTGTTAATTTGCGTGTGCCAAATTTTATACAATGTTTTATTTTTAAAGAAATTAGTTTTTGTGTATGCGAGAGATGTTTGTGTCTGCTTTGTCCCCCCCCCCCTTTTTTCCGCCAAGAATCTTTGCTATAATTTTGACTGAGGGTACGGTGCTGAGAAGTAATGGAGAGTGTGACCATTGAGGAGCCTAAGCGCGGCTCATTAATTTATAACGATTCGGTTCAAGTAACAACATGGGGTGCGAATTTCAATCACTGTCCAAGCAGACGGCCTACAGATGCAGCAACATAGTCCCTCCCTTTCCCACTGCACAATATTATAAACGAGACCAGATTTCTGATAGTATAAGCACCTTCAGTGCAAAAGAATGTTGAATAGAGTTCTGATTACATGGACACCTTCAGTGACAGATAAGATAGAACTTATTCGTCTTTACTTTGTTAATTGCAATTAAGAGATCGCTTAAGTAGCGAGTAAAAAAATGGATATAACATTTGTAAAGTTTCTGGATAAATAATAAAAATCGTATCTAGAGAACAATGTTAGTACTAAACTGAAGTCATGATAATCTGGAGGGAATGAAAATTAGCAAGGGTAAAGAAAATAGATCATGTTAGTGCGTGGTAATTGGTTACTTGCCCACTTCGTTGTTTGAGCCCTCCCCCACGTTATCCATTGCAAAATATTAATATGATTATCACCTAGTCAATCAAATACTGTCTTCGGGCCAGTCGCCTTTCAATGAATCCTTCCGAGCATTGAACCAAGCTGGTAAGCGCCGTGTATACGAGATGCCTTGGAACACACGCAACCGTCATGCTGTAAGATAGATTGGGAGAAAAAGAAAGAATATGACAGTGGGGAAGGTAACCGTACAGTCTGTTAGGATCTCATGTCAGATCACTCAATGGGTTCTCATGCTTTTTTTTGTTCCCGTCAGTTAGCTTCAAAATTCATTTCATTCACTCCTTTACGAAAAGCTACTGCCAAAACAATACCAAAGTATTTGTCAGTAATTTTCTACGGGAAGTTGGTGACATAGACAAAGTCATTTCCGACAACGGACCATATTTTGTCTCAAATATTTGATTACGCACTTCACGACGTCACAAAATTAGATCTGTTTTTATTTCACTCTATTGGCCTCAGTCCAATCCTTCAGAACGCATTACGTGAGAAATCAACAAGCTGTGGATAATATATTGTCATCGTAAACACCAGATTTGGGACAAACGCTTCAACACATTGTAAGAGATTCTCAGTGAACTACCACATGATTCTGCATGATTATCTCCTTTACTACTCAAAAATCAGCAGCTACCAGGTCATATCAGAGAGTTAATACCATTTCCAGCTATGTCTTTAAGGAAGTAGCAGGCACAGCGCTAAAGAATATGCCAGAGGCTACAAAAATAGATCTCAGCAGGGAGAAGTAAATAACAAAAAGCTACAGGTTGGACAGAAAATTCTGGATAAATCTCATCCTTTAACATAAAAAGGCAAGCACCTCCGCCATAAATTCTTTTTGATATACACTCCTGGAAATGGAAAAAAGAACACATTGACACCGGTGTGTCAGACCCACCATACTTGCTCCGGACACTGCGAGAGGGCTGTACAAGCAATGATCACACGCACGGCACAGCAGACACACCAGGAACCGCGGTGTTGGCCGTCGAATGGCGCTAGCTGCGCAGCATTTGTGCACCGCCGCCGTCAGTGTCAGCCAGTTTGCCGTGGCATACGGAGCTCCATCGCAGTCTTTAACACTGGTAGCATGCCGCGACAGCGTGGACGTGAACCGTATGTGCAGTTGACGGACTTTGAGCGAGGGCGTATAGTGGGCATGCGGGAGGCCGGGTGGACGTACTGCCGAATTGCTCAACACGTGGGGCGTGAGGTCTCCACAGTACATCGATGTTGTCGCCAGTGGTCGGCGGAAGGTGCACGTGCCCGTCGACCTGGGACCGGACCGCAGCGACGCACGGATGCACGCCAAGACCGTAGGATCCTACGCAGTGCCGTAGGGGACCGCACCGCCACTTCCCAGCAAATTAGGGACACTGTTGCTCCTGGGGTATCGGCGAGGACCATTCGCAACCGTCTCCATGAAGCTGGGCTACGGTCCCGCACACCGTTAGGCCGTCTTCCGCTCACGCCCCAACATCGTGCAGCCCGCCTCCAGTGGTGTCGCGACAGGCGTGAATGGAGGGACGAATGGAGACGTGTCGTCTTCAGCGATGAGAGGCGCTTCTGCCTTGGTGCCAATGATGGTCGTAAGCGTGTTTGGCGCCGTGCAGGTGAGCGCCACAATCAGGACTGCATACGACCGAGGCACACAGGGCCAACACCCGGCATCATGGTGTGGGGAGCGATCTCCTACACTGGCCGTACACCACTGGTGATCGTCGAGGGGACACTGAATAGTGCACGGTACATCCAAACCGTCATCGAACCCATCGTTCTACCATTCCTAGACCGGCAGGGGAACTTGCTGTTCCAACAGGACAATGCACGTCCGCATGTATCCCGTGCCACCCAACGTGCTCTAGAAGGTGTAAGTCAACTACCCTGGCCAGCAAGATCTCCGGATCTGTCCCCCATTGAGCATGTTTGGGACTGGATGAAGCGTTGTCTCACGCGGTCTGCACGTCCAGCACGAACTCTGGTCCAACTGAGGCGCCAGGTGGAAATGGCATGGCAAGCCGTTCCACAGGACTACATCCAGCATCTCTACGATCGTCTCCATGGGAGAATAGCAGCCTGCATTGCTGCGAAAGGTGGATATACACTGTACTAGTGCCGACATTGTGCATGCTCTGTTGCCTGTGTCTATGTGCCTGTGGTTCTGTCAGTGTGATCATGTGATGTATCTGACCCCAGGAATGTGTCAATAAAGTTTCCCCTTCCTGGGACAATGAATTCATGGTGTTCTTATTTCAATTTCCAGGAGTGTAGATCTCAGCAGGGAGAAGTAAATAACAAAAAGCTACAGGTTGGACAGAAAATTCTGGTTAAATCTCATCCTTTAACATAAAAAGACAAGCACCTCCGCCATAAATTCTTTTTGATATATAAGGGACCTTAAAGGGTTCATAGAATTGTACGTGACAATGTAGTGGAAACAGAAACGATTTGGGCACACGCATTTGTGTCATCATATTTCGGATAACAAGTCATATACGGTACAATTTATTTACTGAAGTTGTACCCAGATGACAGAAGTACACGTCATCTACTCGAAAATATTCCATCCTTTACAGCGCACAGCAACAGTTAGAGATAAACAGTACTATTGCACCATATGCCAAAGCGACTCCCGTCGCGCGGCAGGCAACTTTTGACAAGAATCGGACGACTGTCGTCGAACAACAGACCTAATTTATCGCGCAACAAATAGAGTGATTTGCTCCTACGATGTATACGCTAAACAAACCGCTAAAAATTTCGAAATTTCATATAGAATCTGAATAAGAAACATATAATTTCAATTAAAATGAACACTAACAGTATTTTTTAAACCAGTTCTGAGCAGATACACAGGTATCAGTTTTGTGTTGTTTACCTGAGGGAAGTTTTTGGCTATACACAGACTTACAGAGACAGACAACATTTTCTAAAACTTTTGATGAGATATTGCAGCTTTTAGGATGGCAATTGTGTTGTCTGGAAAGAAGAGTAATAGGTATTCATATTTCAATGTAAGAAATTTTTTCAGGATCTATTGTGAGGTAATGATGCTGTGTTTACTGAACTTTAATATTTACGATTCTAGCTGTGAAGTGTTGTTTATGTGGAAATAAGTGGACAAAAACAGAGTACGGAATAGTTATTAGAAGTGTATGTCGAGATCAGGACAACGAATATGATTAATGTTGTAATAGGATAATGAGATTTATGTTGGTGAGATACATACAATGGCAATTAGGATACATACTGTAATTAAATGAGGTAAAGATTATGATGATTAGTGTACAGAAAGAGTGAGTGAGTAATGGTTACGGAATAAGTAACCTGTTTCTTGTTATAGTTAACTTTTATGCCAAAAGGGCAAGTTTTTGAAAATATGTGGCTGGATTTTTCTAATTTGTATATAGCTACATGCACTCAAAATTTAACTTCTATTGGATTTTGTACAATTTTTCAGGCTTTTTTTGTCTAACAGATGACCTGTCTAGGTGTTTGGAAAATTTTAAATTTTGGAAGCGAAGATGAAATTCGTCAATAGCGATGTGTGACATGAATGTACAACATGCACGAAGTTCAAAATTCAAATGGCTCTGAGCACTATGGGACTCAACTGCTGAGGTCATTAGTCCCCTAGAACTTAGAACTAGTTAAACCTAACTAACCTAAAGACATCACAAACATCCATGCCCGAGGCAGGATTCGAACCTGCGACCGTAGCGGTCTTGCGGTTCCAGACTGCAGCGCCTTTAACCGCACGGCCACTTCGGCCGGCATGCACGAAGTATGTGGGATACTAATGATGATTTTGTTTTTTTTTTACTTTTCAGCTTTGTTTTTGCTATGGCATAGGATAAGATTCTTTTATATTAATAGTAACATTTATGACTTTGCAGAGTGTCTTCTTGTATTTACAATTTATATAACATAATAACATGCATTTCTTTTGGCTTAAAATTTTTCAGGTTGAATTTGCGTCTTACACGTATGACATGTATCGAGTTTCCTTATAATGCATATACCCTATATAAATTGTTACTATGGGATGCAGTGTCGCCAGTATAATAATTACATTAAGTGCGGTACTGTAGGGAGTTCTTGTAAGTCATGAAATATGTATAAGAAGTCATGAAAGGTATATAAAGAGGAAGTGTAGCGAAAAAAAGTAAGAAAGGAAGTTGTACAACATATACATACGCAAAGAAATGGTTACAAAGATGAAATATGAGAACTGATTAGGCAGAGCAAACATGAGAAACAGTTAGATATGACATAGATGACAAATAGTTGGGAAGATCAATGGAGCTAAATAATATGAACTTATGAGAATGTATGAAGCATATTCCAGAAAGAAGCCAAGAGATAGAGTAAACTGTGGTATTTGCTGAAGTTTGATGAAATTATGGGCAAAAGGATTAAATATACACAAACTAATGGGTGAAATGCAACTAGATAGAATGATAATTACTGACCATATTAGGTATAATAACAGACTGACCTGTGACTGACTGCATGAAGTATTCCTTGATGTGAACATCGGTTACTTTCTAATCCATGTTTTTCGTAATTATATATTTGTATTCTCCTTATTTGTGTGTGTGACCAGTATCCTCATGTGTTCATTTCTTGTGTGTGATCACTATCCTAACGTGTCTCTTTCTACCTTACTCTCTATACTTTTGTGTATTTCACTGATGTTCACATACACATATCTATTTGAATAGATTAAAAATTTGCTGTAGGTCATTCTGTATGTATAATAAGTATTTCTTATCATAAATAGTACTGTACACTGTTTCACATCGATATCTGATGTTTCTGTAAATCATCATTGTGAAACCATGATGCCATTTTTTCTTACTTTTTTATAGACCTGGAAATAAGATCTTTTTACTCTGGTCTTATTATAGGTATACTGTACATTGTAAATGTACCAAATTGTAACTGATTGACCACTCACCAAAATGACTGAGGCTTGTCAGGGCAGTAGGAATATGTCTACTGATTATATATTGACATATTCTCTGCTACATATTGGCATACTGACGTACATACGGAGCTCGTCGATAGTACAAGATGGCTTTGTACTTATCACTGGAGCTACAGTCTGCTTCAAGCATATACTATTACATTTTACTGTTTGTGCGTGTGTGGGGCTGTCAGCTGCGAACTGTGCTTAGTCTTACTGAATCTACTTCCACATAGCTTTCCACAACAGCGACATTACTGCAACAAGCTAAAGAAGGTTTGGCCGTTAGTGAAAAGGATATTCTTCTACCTATTTTCATCGTGCAAATTAGTGCTGGCATATGTGACTGCACTTCATAAATGTAGGCCTTGTGTGATATAGACACTCTAATCTACTTCCTGTTTGCTGCAAAAAAAAGTGTAGATCACTAATACTACTTCAGCACAAAATGTGACTTATAAACTTTCAAATCAGCCCTGTGCAGAACGTTCTCATAGATATCGTGAAACATGTTAACTTAGCTGTGATAAATTCTATTGATTATTTATATGTTCTGGAATTTTGTATAATTTTTTTACTTATAGTTCTTAACCCATATTCTTGTAATGCTATTTTGCTCTTTGTATTTGTAACATGTTTTGTATGTTGCTATCCTTAATGCTTAGAATTTTGTCCTCGTCTCTTTCCTATCTGAAATGACCCTCATACAAAATTCTACTTGTAGAAGATGGAGATATGTAAGATGACCATGTCATTTCGATTTTCGTATGTTCTCGATATTCACGTCAGAGATAGAACAAGTTATGTTACTGTTGAACAATCTTTGGTCTTATCAAGGCACAGTCTTTGCCTCTGTTTAGTCTGATAAATTCTTAGTTGAAGTGTGGTAGGTGATGGGAGTACTCTGTTGTGCTGTGTTGACTTGTGATTGTATCTATTAGATGAAGAAAGATTGATCATAAGGGCAGCAGGGATGAATAAGATGTAGGCCTACATGTTAGAATGTGAAGAGAATATTAATTTTGAATAATGTTACTATATTTTTGAAAAGAAGTTTGAGGTAAGACTGCAGAACTGAGCACCTAATTTGTAGAAATGAATATTGGAAGCTAGTTAAATTCGTTCACCTGCTCAGAGCTGGGAGGAAGACCACCCTACTTCCCTGAGCCACGCATTAACATATTAATTGATTAAGCTGTTTGCTTTGTATAGAAAATCTCTGTTGTACCCTCTTTAAATAATTGTTCACTTTGTCAAGCATGGTGTTGTTCACATTTATGTTACGTGCGAAAACCATGCAAAGTTCTACTCCATCTTTTTGAATACATAACTCTTTCTAAAAGCGTTATCTTGGAATATAATTAATTGGAATAGTTACTCTCCCATCCCCACTGTTTCTCATTACGCATTACCACAGGTGCTATGGAACAGTTGGCAACTTTATTTTGAAATAGAAGTCTAGCGTATGCGCTGCCTGCTTGCTGTTTGCTGGTGTGCTTTCGAGAAATCTGTAACAAAGTTGTCAAGACAACAGGTAAGTCTAAATTTTTATTAGGGTCCGATAACTGTTTTATTTTAGTTGCGCATTTAATATGAGTCAAGTTGCATTCAGATCAGCTACAGTTGACTTAAAATTAGGCTCTGTTTAGTCAAATGTTGGCATACGAGTTTAAGTTTTATAGCAGTTTTCGGGAGACGGTTTTGGCAATGCATAGACTTTTATAGAGTGGCTGGTAAAGTTGGCTATATTCCATACAGAGACAAAATATAGTGGGAAGGTACCACTGCAAGTCCTCTACCTAGATACTCATTATTCATTATTAAAGGATTCATTGATACAGAGATCAATTAATAACAGCGTTTTGTTGTATTCCTGGCAAGCATCTCTATTTAGTGCCTCTTCCTTGCGTATTGTGCTATGCTCCATTGTTCCATTGATGTGGTCATTTCAAGAACGTTGTGATCTTTCACGTTTACGTCTGGCAGGTGGTTCCCCTTCAGAAAATTTCCTTGGCCATCACATCGATAATCTGGCATTCCCAATATATAGCCATACTACTTTAGAGATTTTTATTCAGTTCTGTCTACTAGTGTTTCATCTGCCTTCTTTTGAGCTCTCACTTTTGCAATAGGTATCTTTTCAATTCTTGATATTCTGGCACTTCTTTGTAAATAATCCATTTTCACAGCTCTTCAGGTAGCATTTAAAATCCATAGGTCTGACCCATTTCATAGAACAGATTCAACCATTAGCTTACCCACTTATTTTTATGGTTAATAGAGATGTTCTTATCCCACCACAAAGAATTCATACATCCTACTACTTTTTCTGCTTGTTGTATTCTGAATTTTTTCTCTAGTACACAGTCCATTTTTGTCAATATATGCCCCCAGATAATTAAATTTTTCTGCCTGGTTCATAGCTGCTTCGTGATTGATGTGAACTTAATTTAATGCACTATTCACTACCAGATGTTCAGTTTTTGTCAGACTCATTTGCAGTCATCATTTATCATACTTCTGATATAAATGCCGTATCTTAAGCTCAAGATCGAACTCATCGTGTGCTCGAACAGCTTGGTCAACAGCAAAATTTAACGAAAACAGCTGTACATCGTTAATAATAATTCCCATTCCTCCAAAGCTGTTCTTCCACCTTCGGAGAGCCACTTCTACATATAAATTGAACAAGGTGGGTGACATACTGTTGTCGTAATGTTTCTCCACCCAAGTTCCGGGGCTTCCCCTTTAGATGCTCGAGCTTTAGAGAATTTTTATGTATTACGATGTGCTGGCCCATTGAGCCAACCTCCAACTGGAGGACCACGATTTGACATCAAGGTTTACTCCCCTAGGAGAATTGGCTTCACTACACCTAAAGAGACCTCCGTTCCCTGTGATAAGACTGGAGAATGAAAATGAAAGACACCCTTGGGGCTAGCAAACTAATACCGTCAGTGTCGAAAGAGCAAGAGTAGCTCAAGAGAGGCCAACAGGAAAGAAGACAGAAGTAGTCTGACACAATAAGTGGAAGTAATGCCATACATATCTATGGGTCGATGTGGTTGCTACCCACATACTTTCAAGATCGGAGCCCCCTGGCGGGACTACTCTTCGTCTGATCTCTCACCATGTGTGGCCCTACCAGGAGCATAGCTCCCGCTAGGATAACTCTGTGGATCATTGAAAAACACAGATCTCCTCACCACGATAAGATGGTAGTCCATGAGAAAGTATACTTGATCACGAAAAATTTCGGCAGTTTCCTTAATCGAACCTGTGTTCACGTGTGCCTCCACAATTTCGATAGTCATTTTACGAAGAGCAAAAAGAAACATCTTACTTCACTGATGAAACAAACTGAAGTGCTGACAGAAGAATAGTAATAGTCTATAATAACACAAAACTGTTAATTGTTGTAGCTGTTTAATCTATTTAAAAAGTCGAAATACTGCGTTCGCATACAAAAAAGGGGGGGGGGGCTACTTGTAACTGCACCATCCTGTACTTTATGTAAAAAAAGAAAGAAAAAATCAGACAGACAATAAAATGTCTAGTCAACTCTACTTCCAACATCTCGTTGTACAAAGGTCAAAGTTGGAGTTTAATATTTGTATTTTATATTAATGATTAAAGTAGTAACCTGACCGCTATAGGTACTGTTCTCGGTTTTATCAGGTTTACAATTGCTTTGGATGCACTCTTTTGCTGGAACACAATCTCTGTACGTCAGTGCGGAATAGTTGTTTCCCTGCGCGGGAGTGTTTGTTTATTTTGCTACGACGGCCAGGATCGGGCTTTTGCCTGCGTGCATCTGCATAATTACACGCATGTCTCGAATGTTATGTCAGGGAATGACGCAGCTGTTTAGTGCACGGAAGCCCATTGTCGCGGTCTGAGTCGACCGTTTCAGCGAAGCACATCGGCTGTGCTAAACAGCGCTGCCTCGTAAATAGGATGCAATCAAGCTTAATGAGACTGATGAAATTGCTTCTGAATGCGCATATGCGTGCCATTTTCATGTTGTCGTAAAATCATTTTTTTTATTATTCAGTGCTCACATCAAAAGCTATTTCAAGCCACACTGCCAACGAGCGAGTGATCTGTTTTGATTCGATGTATTTTTTGAACATCCATAGTGAGGAGGCCCTCAAGGACATAGATCACGTGTTAAAAAAGTACATATTACACATTTTTACAAAAAGGAAAGCGGTAACAAAGCAATTCTTAGTCTTTATATCAAACCAGTCACCCAAAACATGAGCGTAACTCCAGTGTTCAACTTATGTGGTTGGAAAATAATTTTTTCAGTGGTTATGTTTCGTTACGTATTGTTATTTGTGGCTTATTGATTTGATATCGTAAATAGGTTGCCATCTGAAATATTTAGTGTATTGCATCGGTCTTTCATCTACATCTACACCAATACTCCGCAAGCGGAGGGTACCTTGAGTACCTTTATCGGTTCTCCCTTCTATTCCAGCCTCGTATTGTTCGTGGAAAGAAAGATTGTCGGTATGCCTGTGTGTGGGCTCTAATCTCTCTGATTTTATGCTCATGGGCTCTTTGCGAGATATACGTAGGAGGGAGCAATATACTGCTTGACTCCTCGGTGAACGTGTGTTCTCGAAACTTCAACAAGAGCCCGTACCGAGCTACTGAGCGTCTCTCTTGCAAAGTATTTCCCTGGAGTTTATCTATCATCTCCGTAATGCTTTCGCGATTTCTAAATGATCCTGTAACGGAGTTCGTTGAAGTTAGTTGTCGTTTATATTGATGTAGATAAAATACATCGATACAGAATGCATGATCACTTTTTGTATCGTAATTATCACTTCTTGTAATAGAATCGAAACACACTTTTCCGTCTGTTGAAATGAATCCTCACTATTGGTCTTGCTTCTCAGTTAACCCACTGGAAGAAATACATCACATGATAATGTTCCATGATAAAATGTCCATGGCAGCACGACATGAAACGAGCAGATTTGAAACTGTCGGCTGTAGTGTGGTATTATTTATCTTTTCTTCTTTTTCCTGGTCTTCTTGCCATTTCTTCATGAGGTAGATGTGTTAATTACACTAGTCGACAAATTTAAACCTTTTTACGTATCCGGTTCCTAAATGGGTGGATGTACCTAATTTTGAAGTGCCGAATTGACAGACAACTCAGCTTTCCTTTATCACATCACATTTCCTAGATACACAGCAGTATCAAAAACAGTACTTGTGAAGACTGACAGAATTAAAAAAAAACAAAAAAAAAAAAACAGAGAGACATATTCGGAACTTAAAAACTCAATACTTTTTAATATTTACTGTGTTGATGGACGTGACGTCGATAGAAGATCTAAGTTAGTTCACAACATAATTTACGTGAATTCTTCTCTCGTATTCGAAAAAATGTGACAATGACATCATTACTATGTTTGCGTTTTCTTTATCACACCTGTCATCTAGTGACGTTTTGTAGATCTTCTAGCACTCCTGAACCGCAATAAAACAAAAATTGAAGAAATTAAACAGCTAAACGAAAGAACAGTAAATATCGAAATATGGAATAGAAGCCACTAAAAACTGAAAAATTTCATGTGCTAGAACAATTTGAAAGATAGATTCGGACTCTACCCACCAAAATACATATTAACTGATATATCACATCCAAGATGCAAAATGGCTGTTGAGTAGTGTAATTGGATTTGGCAATGACAGTGGTAGACAGTGGCCCGATGCCCTTTCTGTCACTCACAACCACCACCCCTCCCCACCTCATCCCACAACCCTCTCCAGGACGGAATATTTAATACGTGTACCTCATGTGTGTCTCTGAATAGAGACTTTACTTATTACAAAGTATGCATGACGTGTTTCGGAATTATTTCTATCTTCAGAAATCCAAGTGCAAAGGTAGAACAATGACAAGAGCATTACCAGTTGTATACTTAACATGTTTACGAATAGTGTAAGTGAGGCACGGTATTGGGTTCTGGGTACCAGCCTAGTCATCAAGGGTACACGAGTGGGCCCTCGGCTTCGAAAGCCCATATCGATGATGTTTCTTTGAATGGTTCGCACGCCGACACTTGTTGATGGCCCAGCACTGGAATCTGCTTCAATTTGCGGAAGGGTTGCACTTCTGTCACGCTGAACGATTCTCTTCAGTCGTCGTTGGTCCCGTTCTTGCACAATCTGTTTCCGATCGCAGCGATGTCCAAGATTTGATGTTTTACCGGATTCCTGATATACACGGTACACTCGTGAAATGGTCTTACGGGAAAATCCTCACTTCACCGCTGCCTCAGAGATGCTGCGGCCCATCGCTTGTGCGCCGACTATAGCACCACGTTCAGACTCACTTAAATCTTGATAAACTGCCACTGTACCAGCAGTAACCGATCTAACAACAGCGCCAGACACTTGTTGTCTTATATAGGCGTTGTCGACCGCAGTGCCGTAGTCTTCCTGTTTACATATCTCTGTATTTGAATACGCATGCCTATAGCAGTTTCTTTGGCGCTTCAGTGTAGTTGTATTTGGGATATGTTGCCCTTGAAAAATGGTATCCGAGTTTGAGTTTCACACAGTGTTAACATGAGATCATGAATTTGTATCTGGCGAGAATAATCGTGCAGTATCCGTATTTCAGAAAGGACTATTGTTTATAATATCACTTTGAGAGTTTTCTTGAGCTCCTCTTTTGTTTATGTTGGGTCATTACTCCTCTGACTGATTTGATGCAGCCCTCTAAGACTTCCTTTCCTGTTTAATTGTCTTCGTTTCAGAATAGAATTTACAACTGACATCTTGGATTATTGTTCGAGGGTTATTTGGTTATTAAGACCCGATCGGTTGCTAATTGGAAACCAGAGTGAAAATCAAAAATTATTTATTTACAACAGTTACTACACTGCAGCCGGCCGGAGTGGCCGAGCGGTTCTAGGTGCTACAGTCTGGAACCGCGAGACCGCTACGGTCGCAGGTTCGAATCCTTCCTCGGGCTTGGATGTGTGTCATGTCCTTAGGTTAGTTAGGCTTAAGTAGTTCTAAGTTCTAGGGGACTTAGACCTGAGAAGTGTGACGTCGGTGCCACTTGTTACGTTATATACAAAAAAATTATATGTATATTTTATATATTTTTATTTTTAATTTAGCAGCATGAATTTTTCTTTTGTTAGAGCATGATTCTTTCTCTCAGGGATATTATCTTTTCTTGTCACTTTTACTTACGTGCATAAGTAAATATGAAACGGGTTCTTGAAGGGCCGCTGTTATTCATGTACCAACTTTAGATTTTGAACGTGATGACTAAAATATAGTTGCCGTTAACTGAACTGAATGCTATTTGGGTAATTTCTATTTATTGATTGCAAAGCAAGGCTTGAGAGAATTTCGATTGTTGCCGTGGAGCGGCCAAGATAAAACTTACTGAACTCATGGAATCTGTATAACTTAACAAAAATGAACTTTAACGTAAATTAATTATCTGTTGCAATTTAGAAAGGTTCTTACAACGAAATCTCTCGCATTTACATTTACTGTTAACACTTTGAAAAATTAATTAATACTTACGTGCGTAATGGCCGACGAGAGGCTGCATCGGAAGATGAGCTTCTCGCAGCTGAAATTACTGAAAAAATCGTTATTAAAAATAATCAGCCACTGCGAGGATTTGAGGTGAAAACTACATATGTGCAGCCGCTCAATGGCTGCCTTCCGTAACGCGAAACGAAACAGTGCGTGTACCGCAAAATACGCCTTTCCTCCTCGGCCGTACAATTGCGTCTCTTTCGATCCTCTTTTATTTTCATATACATTAAATAAAGATGCTACTCTTAAATTATCGCTGCATATCAGTTGTTTCAAGAACATTAACTATCCTTTACACTAATTATATTCATAAAATACTTCAACTGCGGTTTACGACCGATAAAAATGTCAATATTTATGTGACGTACCGTCACAGAAGTTAAGTCCCATAGTGCTCAGAGCCATTTTTTTACTACACCTCCATCTGCTTCTCTGCATAGTCGCCGCTCCGACTTAAAACATTTGTACTAGCGTTGTACTGGCTTTCCAATACACTCATCATAGAAGACAGCCGCTTGTGCTTCCCGCCGACTCTGTACGCTGGTCTGCAGCTCGTTATTTGTGCCAAAATACTGTCTTCACAGCCAATGGTTCATGTGAGCAGAGATGAAACACTGAGGGAGCCAAGTCCGGGCTGTATGTAGGGTGATCAGACACTTCCCATCGAAAACGCTGCAGCAGAGTCTTCTTTGCCCCTACAGTTTATGGCCGAGAAATGTCATGAAGAAGGAACTGCGTGACAGTAACGTTATGTGGTTTGCATAAAATCAGGTGAAATATCTCAGCAGACACTTACAGCTGGCGAGATACACTACTTTCTAGGCATCTTTACGTGCTTAGTGTGCACTCAGAACTGAAAAGAGCCACGTGACGCGCTCGACGGGTATACGAGGGACACTGCCCAACACATCTATGAAAATCTTCTTTAGATCTTCATTGTGGATGTGATTTTATGACCGATCGGATCTTAATAAACGAACAGCTCTCGTACATATTACATTCTCCTCCTCCATTTTTGACCGCTATGGCGACCTGTGCCCTGATGGAAATTACTCCCTGCTTTCTAAACAGGTTTTATATGATTCTGTTTCTTCCACATACGCCTTCCCGCGCAGATACTGCGTGAAAACCTTTTTGTCACTTCACTTAATTTTCAACATCGGTGTGTACTTCACATCTCAGATGGTTGGATCCTCTTTCTTTCCGGTTTTCTCACAGTTCGTAATTCACATCCATACAATGATGAACTCCATTATCTGAAGTTTCTTCTTCAATATAACTGAAACGGCTAGGAGTACCGGAGTGGGAAGTGGAAGGTGCTGGCTGGTTTACTGGATAAATTTCAATTAATCACTTATTAACAAAGACCAAATCTAAACATTGCACATACACTGCCAGAAAAAATTAGTACAACGGTTTGGAGATTTATTGTTGCATCAGTGCATATGGATTACATGAAACGATCACATTTACATATACATAGCACAAATGGTTCTAAAGTACCACGTATCGACCCATGCTAAAACACCCATATTAGTACATGGTGTAGCATCATAGAAACAGCAATGCAGGCCCCGTCTCTGGCATCCAATCGACTGTACAGGAAGCGAATACTGTCTGGTATACGTAATTCCACGCCTGCTCGAACTATTCACTTAGTTCGGTAAGAGTTGTTGGTTACCGAGTCGTGCTGGTCACACGTCGTCCCATCATCTCCCACACGTGTTCGATAGGAGACAAATCCAGAGATCGTGGTGGTCAGGGAAGTTGCTGCACGTCTTGTAAGGCACATTGGGTTTCACGGGCAGTGTGCGAGTATTATTCTGTTGGAACAACTCGTCACCAGCAAGAACGGCAAAAGAACAGGTCTAACGACACTCCGCATGTACCGAGTGCTGGTTGGGGTACCCTCCAGAAACACCAGAGGCGTGCGGTGGGACCAGTGTGGCTACGAGACAGCGCTCACCAGGTATATGTCCTACGCGCAGACGACCGTCGCTTACGTGCAGTCAGAATCTACTTTCCTCGCAGAAGACCACGGCGCGGCATGCGATCTTCCAAGAGGTCCTCTGACGGCAACACTCGTGTTGTGACGCGAGTGGAAAACAGCCGAGCAATGTGCGTGCCCGTAGTGCGACTGCTTATATCCAGTTCACCAAAGTTTGTGTTGACACTCCGAGGCTCACAGGCCCTCTTATGTCAGTCGTATGATCTGTTACTGTTGCTGTTGTAACTGCGACTGGGACGGTCGCGGGGTTGAAATGACGGAAAGCGTGGCGGGACGCGCGGAGAGGCCCGCGAACAACAACACAACGGGAGAGGACGGACACGACCAACGAAGGACAGAACGAACAACAACAAGATCGAAACAACGGAGTCACAAGGAAACCTAACAACCACGTCCACTCGTACACGGAACTAGAGAGTAAGTAAGCTGTCTAACGCGAGGCGATGTGTCCAGAAACGTACGCAAGATTAGACTGGCTGGCTGAGCGAGAGGCAGTCGCTTAAGTACTCGATCGGGGACGCCGCTATTGGCCGCTGGAACCACGTGTTCCACTGTGGCGCCCTCACTCTAAATGCGGGCCAGGAGGCGCGCGCCGCCACAGTTTATGGCGCGATGGTACAGAGACCTCTAGGTGTCTTCGACGTCCATGACGTCTGGCGGGGATTCAAATTCCGCGGCGCGCGGTACCAGAGTTGCCATTAGAACGCTACCATCCGGGGAATGTCTGTGCTGTGTGGACGTCCAAAACTTTGTCTACAGGTATCAGAGTGTTCACGTGACCACTGATACCGGCATCGTTGCCAACTGACGCAGTATGCCCAACTTGGTGGTAGTTCTCGGAAAGGACCATTCTGTCAATCGGAAGGCTCCCTTTCAAGCACGCTCAGTTGACTGAAGGAAGCATAAGTTCGTCCCCGTGGCATGGTTGCCTGCTTGCTTCACACGGTTGTACCACAATGACCCTCCTGGCTGTGAGCATTCCCTATTAAAGGGTAGATGCAGTTGGTACCTACACCACTTCGCTATCTGTTGGCAGACGACGTTGAAAACATCAGAACATCTACTATCACCCAGGATGCGTAGGCTGTCATCGGATCAAAATCGACGTCTTCTTTTCAGGTGTGCTAATGTTTTCTTTTCTCGGCAGTGTAATTACGAAAGCGACTTCTTCACTCTGGCTAACCACAACTGTCTGATCTCAAAGTAGACTTTACCACGTTTGGTCATAAGAGAGGACACTTTAACAATACAGATTCAAGTAGAAATATTCTTAATGACATTTAACCATAATAAAATGAATATTTGGCCTTACTACTGACCGAGCGAGGTGGCGCAGTGGTTAGCACACTGGACTCGCATTCGGGAGGATGACGGTTCAGTCCCACGTCCGGCCATCCTGATTTAGGTTTTCCGTGATTTCCCTAAATCGCTCCAGGCAAATGCCGCTATGGTTCCTTTGAAAGGGCACGGCCGACTTCTTTCGCCGTCCTTCCCTAAACCGATGAGACCGATGACCTCGCAGTTTGGTCTCTTCCCTCGAAACAACCCAACCTTACCACTGGTTGCAAAATACACTCATGCTCATAAATGAAGGATAGTTGCAGAATGCGGTGTCACACAATGTGACACTACACAAAACTGGCGCTAATAGCATAGGCGCATAGGAAACACACATGACACAGATCTGTAAGTCCACGGTATTCGAGATAAGTTGAGAAAACCGTCCCGAAACACATGTGCTACCAAACGCAATCATCATGCACACGTACACAGGCCGCACAACGGGTTGGTATACTCTGGATCAGGTGGTCGAGCAGCTGCTGGATTATAGCCTCCCATTCTTGCACCAGTGCCTGTCGGTGCTCCTGAAGTGTCCTAGGGGTGTGAAGACGTGCAGCGATACATCGACCGAGAGCATTCCAGACGCGCTCGATGGGGTTTAGGTCAGGAGAACAGGCAGGCCACTTCATTCGCATGATATCTTCTGTTTCAAAGTACTCCTCCACGATGTCAGCTCGGTGGGGCCGTGCGTTATCATGCATCAGAAGGAAGGTGGGACCCACTGCACCGCCCGCATCTCGTGGTCGTGCGGTAGCGTTCTCGCTTCCCACGCCCGGGTTCCCGGGTTCGATTCCCGGCGGGGTCAGGGATTTTCTCTGCCTCGTGATGGCTGGGTGTTGTGTGCTGTCCTTAGGTTAGTTAGGTTTAAGTAGTTCTAAGTTCTAGGGGACTTATGACCACAGCAGATGAGTCCCATAGTGCTCAGAGCCATTTGAACCATTTTTGAACCCACTGCACCACTGTAAGGCGCTCATACTGGTGCAAAATGTCGTTCCGATACACCTGACCTGTTACAGTTCCTCTATAAAAGACATGTAGGGGTGTACGTGCTCCAATGATAATCCCACCCCACACCATCAAACCACGGCCTCCATACACATCCGTTTCAAGGACATTAAGGGGTTGGTATCTGGTTCCTGGTTCACGCCAGATGAAGACCGGGCGAGAACCACTGTTCAGACTATACCTGGATTCGTTCGTGAACATAAAGTGCAACCACTGTTTCAATGACCATGTACTGCGTTCTTGAGACCAGGCTTCACGGGCTCTCCTGCGACCAGGGGTCATTGGAATGCACCTTGCAGGTCTCCGGGCGAATAAACCATGTTTGTTTAGTCGTCTGTGGACTGTGTGTCTGGAGACAACTGTTCCAATGGCTGCGGTAAGGTCCCGAACAAGGCCACTTGCAGTAAATCGTGGTCGTCTGCGGGCCCTGAGGGTGAGATATCGGTCTTCTTGTGGTGTTGTACACTATGGACGTCCCGTGCTGTAGCACCTGGACACGTTTCCTGTCTGCTGGAATCGCTGCCATGATCTTGAGATCACACTTTGTGGCGCACGGAAGGCCACTGCTACGACCTGCTGTGTTTGACCAGCCTCCAGTCTCCCTAGTATTCTACCCCTCATAACGTCATGAATATGTGTTCTTTGAGCCATTTTCAACACACAGTCACCATTAGTAAGTCTGAAAACGTGTGCACACTTACTCGCTGCACCGTACTCTTGACATGCACCAACACACCTCTGCGTATCTGGACTGCTGCCAGCGCTACCGTGCGACGACTGCAGGTCGAATGCACCGCTTGGTCATACCCCGAAGTGATTTAAACCCACAATCCGCCCACCAGAGCCTTTTTTTCACCATGTATCAGCATTATCCTTAATTTATGAGCATGAGTGTACGTGTGACTGTAATGTCACATGCACATTACGAGTATACAGAAAACATAACAAAACTCGTACACGCAAACTATTAAGAGACGTTAATATTCACCACAGGTGATGAAAAACTGAATGCAAATGATCAATATAGAAACAAAGACTTTCATGTCCACCAAATTCTTTAAAATAAACGTTCACGTAAAAACTTAACGGGATAAAAACATACATAGTTCATGTACATCAGTGAGATTAAACTTAGCGCAACTGGAGCACTAAACTTTACAGAATCAAGTGCTGACCCATTTACAAGCAGGCAACAAATTCTTAAAAAAGCACATACCTGACATACACTCCTGGAAATTGAAATAAGAACACCGTGAATTCGTTGTCCCAGGAAGGGGAAACTTTATTGACACATTCCTGGGGTCAGATACATCACATGATCACACTGACAGAACCACAGGCACATAGACACAGGCAACAGAGCATGCACAATGTCGGCTCTAGTATAGTGTATATCCACCTTTCGCAGCAATGCAGGCTGCTATTCTCCCATGGAGACGATCGTAGAGATGCTGGATGTAGTCCTGTGGAACGGCTTGCCATGCCATTTCCACCTGGCGCCTCAGTTGGACCAGCGTTCGTGCTGGACGTGCAGACCGCGTGAGACGACGCTTCATCCAGTCCCAAACATGCTCAATGGGGGACAGATCCGGAGATCTTGCTGGCCAGGGTAGTTGACTTACACCTTCTAGAGCACGTTGGGTGGCACGGGATACATGCGGACGTGCATTGTCCTGTTGGAACAGCCTGTTCCCTTGCCGGTCCAGGAATGGTAGAACGATGGATTCGATGACGGTTTGGATGTACCGTGCACTATTCAGTGTCCCCTCGACGATCACCAGTGGGGTACGGCCAGTGTAGGAGATCGCTCCCCACACCATGATGCCGGGTGTTGGCCCTGTGTGCCTCGGTCGTATGCAGTCCTGATTGTGGCGCTCACCTGCACGGCGCCAAACACGCATACGACCATCATTGGCACCAAGGCAGAAGCGACTCTCATCGCTGAAGACGACACGTCTCCATTCGTCCCTACATTCACGCCTGTCGCGGCACCACTGGAGGCGGACTGCACGATGTTGGGGCGTGAGCGGAAGACGGCCTAACGGTGTGAGGGACCGTAGCCCAGCTTCATGGAGACGGTTGCGAATGGTCCTCGCCGATACCCCAGGAGCAACAGTGTCCCTAATTTGCTGGGAAGTGGCGGTGCGGTCCCCTACGGCACTGCGTAGGATCCTACGGTCTTGGCGTGCATCCGTGCGTCGCTGCGATCCGGTCCCAGGTCGACGGGTACGTGCACCTTCCGCCGACCACTGGCGACAACATCGATGTATTGTGGAGACCTCACGCCCCACGTGTTGAGCAATTCGGCTGTACGTCCACCCGGCCTCCCGCATGCCCACTATACGCCCTCGCTCAAAGTCCGTCAACTGCATATACGGTTCACGTCCACGCTGTCGCGGCATGCTACCAGTGTTAAAGACTGCGATGGAGCTCCGTATGCCACGGCAAACTGGCTGACACTGACGGCGGCGGTGCACAAATGCTGCGCAGCTAGCGCCATTCGACGGCCAACACCGCGGTTCCTGGTGTGTCCGCTGTGCCGTGCGTGTGATCATTGCTTGTACAGCCCTCTCGCAGTGTCCGGAGCAAGTATGGTGGGTCTGACACACCGGTGTCAATGTGTTCTTTTTTCCATTTCCAGGAGTGTATATATCAGTTAGTTGGACGCACGTCGAAGACTTCACGTAGCCTTGGCACAAATGGTGCATTAAAACTTACAGAATCGAGAGGTAGCAACCTGAAATCAGTAACTTCACACATTTAGAACATCTAATAGACAACCTCAATAAGTATTTATTGGTACTGGAATGGCGGAAAACTTCGCAATTTAAGTTGTCAATAAAACATGATTGTGCTTTGCAGCATGCAACACACATGGATAAAGGCACTGGTAGACGAATGAGGAGTTAAGCTAAAAACTAAATCCAACCAACAGGGGCATTCAGAAACAGGTCACTTGCTTGTGCCGAAGTCCACACGCTCTGACAACAGGCCAAGTGCCATAACCCAATTTCCCAGAACTTTGCTCAGTGGAAGAGCGCTCAAAATAAGCGAAGCCGGTAGTTGAACTGCAGCGGTGACGTACTGGGTAGTGTCGCAACTTCGCACGTTTGCGCCCCGTGTTCGAAATCCGATTTTTTTAATCTCGTTTATCTACCCATGTTCATAGAAGATTGCTTCACATATGTTTCCTACCAAATTAAGGAATGCAAGAACGTTGTTTAATTGTAAAATTACCACTGGGTTTCAGAATAAGTGTCATTTACTTAGTATGTAATAGTTGTGCGTGGTATTTTCAGAGATTATAATCTTTTCGAATTCTCGTATTCTAATATTTCATTCTCATATCAATTGTTATATTCATTCTTATATTTTACTCATATGTTTATTCTTCAGGGAGATTTGGTGCATTCACTTGGATAATAACGATCGTAGAAACATTCGAAACACAGATATTCCAAACACCATGAGTATCGCGCGAAGGCAGGTTTGCCACAGTGAAATTTCTTCGTTTGAATCTCACTCGGGAAAGAAAGGTCGTTAACACTGCCGAAGATTTTGCACGTTGGCAATAATTTTGCAGCAAACCATGCTAACGGATCACTATTCCGAAAACTGGCCCTTGAAGTTTATTATGAATCAACATACGCTACAGGAACTTCATCGAAAACAATTTTACATAATTTTCCCATTTCTTTTTTTTTTTTAAATTCATTCAGCAGACAGACAGTTAGAAGATAATGAAAGATGACGTTATTTCGACGTACACTGTAAAACATTTTTGTAGTAATCTTCATTGGACACGAGTAGATGAAAACAAAAAGAAAAATATGAACAGTAATCGCGTTTAGAACACGCAGTGCTCATCTGTGAAGCCACGACGCTAGTAACTGTACCACCACTTCGGTCGAACTTATTATGCGCTGAAAGACGTTTAGATTACCTCGAAAACAATGACTGTCGTTTTCACACCAAGTGTCTAGTATCTACGGTTAAGCTGCGACACAAGTTCGCTTATTTTGACCCATGTTTCACCTAGCGAAATTTCTAGGAAATCGGATTATGGAACTTGCTGTGTTCTCCTGGCGAGATTGACAATTTAACGAGAACCCTAGTTCAGTTACGGCAGGCAACACTAACAAATCTCAATGAACTAGCCGAAAATGGCATGGAAGACATCAGAAAAAAAATGTAACGAAGTACGATTCACAATGGGTGACAAAACAACGCCACTCAGACTCATGATCGACCTCTTGCAGCCGCAGCTGAGCACCATAGTGATCTGATACCGTCACTTTAACATAGACACCAGCAGGGTCGTGACAGCTGTAACATGCACCCAGGTGTATCAAGTAACACACATCTATACAGACACAGATAGAAAAATGACAAGCTAAGCTAAACACTAAGTTCAACCAACAGGGCAAACGAGAAGGAAGCTTCAGGTTCGATAACAGGCCGTGCAGGAGCCCACACGCACTGATATACACAGTGTAACAAGAACAATAGCTATGTGTGGCAGGCAACGCGGACACAACTCAATAAACTAGACAAACACGACATCAAAGTCACGAGACAAAACACACAATGCCATTCGAAGCGCAATGGGCGACAAAACAGAGCCACTCATACACATGATCTACCTGTTGAAACCACCACTGAGTACCATGATAATCTGGTATCATCACTTTAGCATCGACACAAACGGGGACGTCAGAGCCTTACCGTTTACAAGGGCGCAGCGAGAAAGTGGCAAGCCAAAAGCTTATGCCACTTGCTCAAGAGTACACTGCGTCCACCCGGGCGTCGTATTTTGTGCACAGTACCAAAGTAATGCCAGGAAGACAGCCTGCACACAATAGTGGTTACGCCACAACATCCTGTTGCGGGGTTGGTGTGTCGAAGCAGGGACTCCAGATGGCAGAGCTGAAGCCAGGACCCACCACACCGTATTTAGTCAGGAGGCTGAGGAAGTTCAAGAGCGTCAAGGGGCAGTGCAGAGTGATACAGCGGTATTCGGTAACATTCGTTTATTCAGATAATTTACTGTACCCCTCAATGGGTGAAGCGTAGGGTCGGAGTGCCACCCACGCGCTGTCCTGTGAGCCCAGCCATCTCAGCAGACTCCTGGTATGCCGACGCCACTGCTGCTGTCATCAAGGCTACCCTGCTGGAAGTCAGCCGTGCTCTCCCAGTCGCCGCGCGCCGATGCGTTGCGACTTAAGGCCGGTTCCCACTAGGGCTGCCGCGCGTCAAAACGGCGCGTCAGCGGCGTGGTTGCCATGGAAATGGCGTCAGCGGCAAGGCGCGGCGGGCTCTGCGTCGCGGTTTGACCATGTCGAACCGCTTCCGCTGCCGCGTGCCGCGCTCCAGGTGCGCGCCGCCAATCACAGAACGCGCTGAGCGTGACGTCAGGTACGGACCCCCGGGCCACACGAACTTTCGCCGAACCGCTGGCGCGGACGCGGCGGCAGCTATGAAATACTTATCATCCGATTCCAAGGAAACTATTCGGTAGAAAAATTTGATTCTTGGGCATGTTACAGCCTGATATCTTCTCTCGATAAAGGACCGAATTTCTTTTCGTTATTCGTCGTGGTTACTTGCTGTGTCGCATTTACGTAAACCTTTACACGAAATTTGAATGAGTGTGCAGAGGTAAAAACGCATTGCGTGGACTTTGCGTACAGTTCATTTTAGGTAATACATTATTGCGTATGAAATTTAGTCAACATATCGAAATTGTTTTTAAAGCTGAGAGCAGATCGATAGCTATCACCGTTCTCGAGATATTGTCTGATATGTCGGCGGACGGGCTATGCCGTGACCGCGCGCGGGTCGCTCGGCGACGCG
Organism: Schistocerca serialis cubense; assembly: GCF_023864345.2. Classification (NCBI taxonomy): domain Eukaryota; kingdom Metazoa; phylum Arthropoda; class Insecta; order Orthoptera; family Acrididae; genus Schistocerca; species Schistocerca serialis. The sequence continues at coordinate 1,103,027,836 of NC_064639.1, forward strand.
ACCGGTACTTCGTCCTGCTCGTCGTAAACCATGTGGTTGTATCAACCGCAAATTTCGTAAACGGTTCAAGAAATCGAAATGTTGTTTTTTTTTTTTTTTTTTTTTTTTTTTTTTCAAACGATAACTTGTGAAAAGTCATGTATTTCGTCGCATGACAAATATCCTAAATCTGTTTATCTACCAAGATATGAAAGTAACTACAGTTTTTCAGAAGGGATAGATGAATTTTTTTAAACGGCATTAATAGCATGTCGAATGAGAAGTTAAACCGAAACTAATTTGCTGGTATGTCATAAGATGTAATTTACTAAATATGTAGAGCTATTGATTATTTCCTTTCTTTTTTCTTTATCCAGTGTACTTTACTGATTCAAGACGCGTTTCGCCTTTTACTTTAAGGCATCTTCGGTGGAATCTAGAATGATTCAGTTTTGTTTTGATATGTGATACTTGGAGATTATAAAACAGTTCACATCTTTTTTTACGTGAATGACTGATTACTTTCAGTGAATCGAATTTTTGGCGGACATATACGTTTCCCCTCACCTGGTCACATGCTGGAGGTTGAACTAAAACTTAGATTATGGAACATAAGCACATTTTCATGTTCGCTCTTTTTTCTTCTGTCACTAGCAGCAGACGTTTTACTGAAAACTCTGATTTGACGTCGTAACTACAGTGTGTTCACCTCATGTCCCTTCCTGTCTGGTTTGTTTATGTACATGTTGCCAAACTGCTGAATTATATGCTGAAAACTAATGTTTGTTTATTTTCGTTCTCCTTATATCTGTATGTGTGTGTGGCTAGCCGGTGATAGTTATAGAAAGTTGAAAGTGAATCCAGTAGTTGTCAGACAGTGGTTGAAAGATTTGGTGTTCAGCTGCTTTCAGTTTTGGTTTAAATGTTTTGTGGAGGAGTGCATGGAAGAGTAAATTCACTGCTTACATTAACAGATAAAATAGTAGAATAGTATTTCAACAGATGATTATTATCAGAATAGTATCAACCAACCCCTTTGTCCTCACTCTTTGACGCCCCATAATACGTCCTGTCAACTAACCCCTATTGTTGTCAAAGTTGTGCCATAATTTCCTCTTCCTCCTCTATTTAATTCCGTACCTCTTCTTTAGTCACACGATCCTCGTATCTAATGTTCAGCATTCTTATGAATCACCACGTTTTGAAAGCGTCTATTGTCTTTTTGACAGAACTGTTCATCATCCACGTTTCACTTACGTACAAGGCTGCACTCCACACAAATAACTTTGTAAAATCCAACCATTAGAATTTATATTCGGCATGAACAAATTTTCTTTTTCAGAACGCTTTTCTTGCTATTGACAGTCTTCAGTCAGGTTTGCGTCTGCATCAGGAAATGCCTTACAATTTAAAATCTGGTTTCAAAAACTGTTCAAAATATATATTATTCTTTCGTGATTCTTAAGCAAGGTGCTGGCGATGATTACATTATGCTCTGTGGGAAATTCTATCAGGTGGCTTCCACTTTCATCCCTTCCCCCTAGCATTTGTGTTCTTACTGTTTCGTGTACCTGCTACCGTATCACATTTTAAATTTTTGTCTCGCTTAACTATCTGAATAATTTCTTTTGTCGTACATTGTTTCAATGTGTTAGGAGATAGTGAACAATCGTGAACGGTAGTCATGAAATCTGTTCATGGTGAAATGAGAAAACATGAATAATGAAATATGTGAAAGAGTACATTGTACAGAAAATGAAAAATTGGTATGTCTTCACCCAACTTCGTCTTTCCTTCATGTAGGTGTAAGATATAGTTAATCAAACGCACCGCGCGTTTCGGTGGGTCCCACCCCGTACCTCAGTGGCTGTCCGTCATTGGCTACCGCTAACGTCTGCCGCTTCCAGATGGGAACGCCAATTCCGCGAGCCGCCGCGTCAACGCGGAAAACGCTTGCCGCTGCCGTTGCCGCACGCCGCGCTGCCGCGCTCTAGTGGGAACCGGCCTTTAAGGCCGGTTCCCACTAGGGCTGCCACGCGTCAAAACCGCGCGTCAGCGGCGTGGTTGCCATGGAAATGGTGTCTGCGGCAAGGCGCGGCGGGCTCTGCGTCGCGGTTTGACCATGTCGAACCGCTTCCGCTGCCGCGTGCTGCGCTCCAGGTGCGCGCCGCCAATCACAGAATGCGCTGAGCGTGACGTCAGGTACGGACCCTCGGGCCACACGAACTTTCGCCGAACCGCTGGCGCGGACGCGGCGGCAGCTATGAAATACTTATCATCCGATTCCAAGGAATCTATTCGGTAGAAAAATTTGATTCTTGGGCATGTTACAGCCTGATATCTTCTCTCGATAAAGGACCGAATTTCTTTTCGTTATTCGTCATGGTTACTTGCTGTATCGCATTTACGTAAACCTTTACACGAAATTTGAATGAGTGTGCAGAGGTAAAAACGCATTGTGTGGACTTTGCGTACAGTTCATTTTAGGTAATACATTATTGCGTATGAAATTTAGTCAACATATCGAAATTGTTTTTAAAGCTGAGAGCAGAACGATAGCTATCACCGCTCTCGAGATATTCAATGATATGTCGGCGGACCGGCTGTGCGGTGACCGCGCGCAGGTCGCTCGCGACGCGACCGATACTTTCGTCCTGCTCGTCGTAAACCATTTGGTTGTATCAACTGCAAATTTCGTAAACGGTTCAAGAAATCGAAACGTGTTTTTTCGCAAACGATAACTTGTAATAACTCATGTATTTCGTCGCATGATAAATATCCAAAATCTGTTTAACTACCAAGATATGAAAGAAACTACAGTTTTTTCGGAAGGGATAGATGAATTTTTTCAAACAGCATTTAATAGCATGTGTAATGAGAAGTTAAACCGAGACTAATTTGCTGGTATGTCATAAGATGTAATTTGCTAATTATCTACAGCTATTGATTATTTCCTTTGGAAGTAACAAACGTTTTTTCTTTATCCAGTGTACTTTATTGGTTCAAGACGCATTTCGCCTTTTACTTTAAGGCATCTTCGGTGGAATCTAGAATGATTCAGTTTTGTTTTGATATGTGATACTTGTAGATTATAAAACAGTTCACATCTTTTTTTACGTGAATAACTGATTACTCTGAACGGAATGGACAGTGTCTTGAAAGGAGGATATAAGATGAACATCAACAAAAGCAAAACGATGATAGCGGAATGTAGTCGAATTAAGTCGGGTGATGCTGATGGAATTAGATTAGGAAATGAGACACTTAAGGCAGTAAAGGAGTTTTGCTATTTGGGGAGCAAAATAACTGACGATGGTCGAAGTAGAGAGGATATAAAAGTAGACTGACAATGGCAAAGACAGCGTTTCTGAAGAAGAAAAATTTGTTAACATCGAGTATAGATTTAAATGTCAGGAAGTCGTTTCTGAAAGTACTTGTATGGAGTGTAGCCATGTATGGAAGTGAAACGTGGACGATAAATAGTTTAGACAAGAAGTGAATAGAAGCTTTCGAAATGTGGTGCTACAGAAGAATGCTGAAGATTAGATGGGTAGATCACATAACTAATGAGGAGATACTGAATAGAATTGGGGAGAAGAGAAGTTTGTGGCACAACTTGACTAGAAAAAGGGATTGGCTGGTAGGACATGTCCTGAGGCATCAAGGGATCACAAATTTAGAATTGGAGGGCAGCGTGGAGGGTAAAACTCGTAGAGGGAGACCAAGAGATAAATACACTAAGCAGATTCAGAAGGATGTAGGCTGCAGTAGGTACTGGGAGATGAAGAAGCTTGCACAGGATAGAGTAGCATGGAGAGCTGCATCAAACGAGTCTCAGGACTGAAGACCACAACAATAACAACTGATTACTTACAGTGAATCGAGTTTTTGGCGGACATCTGCGTTTCCCCTCACCTGGTCACATGCTGGAGGTTGAACTAAAACTTAGATTATGGAACATAAGCACATTTTCATGTTCGCTCTTTTTTCTTCTGTCACTAGCTGTAGACATTTTACCGAAAACACTGATTTGAAGTCATAACTACAGTGTGTTCACCTCATGTCCCTATCTGTTTGATTTGTTTATGTGCATGTTGCCAATCTAAAGAATTATATGCTGAAAACTAATGTTTGTTTATTTCTGTCCTCCTTATATCTTTATGTGTGTGTGGCTATCCAGTGATAGTTATAGAAAGTTGAAAGAGAATGCAGTAGTTGTCAGACAGTGGTTGAAAGATTTGGTGTTCAGCTGCTTTCAGTTCTGGTTTAAATGTTTCGTGGAGAAGTGCATGGAATAGTAAATTCACTGCTTACATTAATCGATAAAATAGCAGAATAGCATTTCAACAGATGATTATTATCAGAATACTATCACCCAACCCCTTTGTCTTCATTCTTTGACACCTCATAATGTGTCCTGTCAACTTACCCCTCTTGTAGTCAAAGTTGTGCCGTAATTTCCTCTTCCTCTTCCTGCTCTAATTCCGATCCTCTTCTTTAGTTACACGATCCTCATATCTAATCTTCAGCATTCTTATTGATCACCACGTTTTGAAAGCGTCCATTGTCTTCTTGACAGAACTGTTCATAGCCCACGTTTCACTTACATACAAGGCTGCACTCCACACAAATACCTTTGTAAAATTATACCCAATCATTAGAATTTATATTCGATGTGAACAAAGTTTCTTTTTCAGAACGCTTTTGTTGCTATTTACAGTCTTCATTTTATATCCTCTCTACCTCTGCCTTCTCAATTACTGCTTCCCTTGCAAGTCATTAAAGTCTTAGAAATGCAGTTTGGTTTCTGTACAAGTTGTAGATAATCTTGTGACCCTATGTTTTAGAGCTTCAAAGAATGTTTTAATTAAGATTGTCAAAATCTTTCTCTAAACATGCAAATGCTATAAACACAGTTTCGCAGTTCTTCAGTGTGTCTACTTAACTAAGTGGTAGGATCAGTATTGCCTTGCGTGTTCAGACATTTCACAGGAATCTAACATTGTGCTTATGTTAGTTTGTACAACCCCTCCCCCTCTCCTCTCTACATATTCCTTCCACTTTCTAGCCTTCTCTTATTTACTTAGTTCTGGCTTGCCAGATGAGTCCTTGGCAGTTGCTTCTCCTTTGAGCAAAGTTTTCTTTGTTCTTTCTCATTTTCATTCCCCTGTTTTCCAAGAGCAAAATTGCGTTGCAATTTTGGACTTTCTGTCAACGTCATGTTTAGACATTTCTGTTTCCCATGGCCTACTTTATTTGCTGCATTTTTATATATTTCCCTTGTGTCAAATTTAATATATCGCGTTTTATTTAACGATTTCTACTGTACCTTCTTCCCGTTCACATACTCTGCTGCATTTACCACTTTTTCTCTCAAAGATATCCATTCGTATTCTAGCGGATTCCTTTCTCTGTTTCAGTCAGTCGTTGCATTACGGTAACTTTAAGATTATCGAAAAACTGTGGGTCTTGACTTATTCAAGTTCCATTTCCTTTATTTGCTACCGTTTACTGTCTCTTTAGTTGTAAACCGCAGCTCGTAACCAATAAATTATTGTAGGTTTGCGTCTGCACCAGGAAATATCTTATAATTTAAAATCTGGTTTCGAAAACTTTGTTCCAAGTATGTATTATTCTTTCATGATTCTTAAGCAAGGTGCTGGCGATGATTACATTGTGCCCTGTGCTAAATTCTATCAGGTGGCTTCCACTTTCATCCCTTCCCCCAAGCCTTTGTGTTTCTAGTGTTTTCCTGTTCCTGCTACCGTATCACATTTTAAATTTTTGTCTTGCTTAACCGTCTGAATAATCTCTTTTATCGTACATTGTTTCAATGTGTAAGGAGATAGTGAACAATTATGAACGGTAGTCATGAAATCTGTTTATGGTGAAATGAGAAAACATGAATAATGAAATATGTAAAAGAGTACATTGTACAGAAAATGAAAAATTTGTATGTCTTCACCCAACTTCGTCTTTCCTTCATGTAGGTATAAGATATATTTATTCAAACACACCGGTCGTTTCGGTGGGTCCCGCCCCGTACTTCAGTGGTTGTTCGTCATTGGCTACCGCTAGCGTCTGCCGCTCCCAGATGGGAACGCCAGTTCCGCGAGCCGCCGCGTCAAAGCGGAAAACGCTTGCCGCTGGCGTTGCCGCACGACGCGCCGCCGCGCTCTAGTGGGAACCGGCCTTAAAAAAGGCCGGTTCCCATTAGAGCACGGCAGCGCGTCGTGCGGCAATGGAAGCGGCAAGCGTTTTCCGCTTTGACGCGGCGGCTCGCGGAACTGGCGTTCCCATCTGGGAGCGGCAGACGCTAGCGGTAGCCAATGACGGACAGCCACTGAGGTACGGGGCGGGACCCACTGAAACACCTGGTGCGTTTGATTAACTATATTTTACACCTACATGAAGGAAAGACGAAGTTGGCTGAAGACATACCAATTTTTCATTTTCTGTACAGTGTACTCTTTCACATATTTCATTATTCATGTTTTCTCATTTCACCATAAACAGATTTCATGACTACCGTTCATGATTGTTCACTATCTCCTAACACATTGAAACAATGTACGAGAAAAGAGATTATTCAGATGGTTAAGCGAGACAAAAATTTAAAATGTGATACGGTAGCATGTACAGGAAAACACTAGAAACACAAAGGCTTGGGGGAAGGGATGAAAGTGGAAGCCACCTGATAGAATTTCGCACAGAGCATAATGTAATCATCGACAGCACCTTGCTTAAGAATCATGAAAGAATAATATATTTTTGGAGCAAAGTTTTCGAAACCAGATTTTAAATTATAAGACATTTACTGGTACAGACACAAACCTACAATTATTTATTGGTTACGAGCTGCGGTTTACAACTAAAGAGACAGTAAACGGTAGCAAATTAAGGAAATGGAACTTGAATAAGTCAAGACCCACAGTTTTTCGATAACCTTAAAATTACTGTAATGCAACGACTGACAGAAACAGAGGAAGGAATCCGCTAGAATACGAACGGATATCTTTTAGAGAAGAAGTGGTGAATGCAGCAGAGTATGTGAACTGGAAGAAGGTACAGTAGAAATCGTTAGATAAAACGTGATATGTTAAATTTGAAACGAGGGAAAAATATAAAAATGTAGCAAATAAAGTAGGCCATCTGAAATAGAAATGTCTAAACATGACGTTAACAGAAAGTCCAAAATTGCAATGCGATTTTGCTCTTGGAAAACATAGGGGAATGAAAACGAGAAAGAACAAAGAAAAATTTGCTCAAAGGAGAAGCAACTGTCAAGAACTCATTTGGCAAAGCCAGAACTAAGCAAATGAGAGAAGACTAGAAAGTGGAAGGAATATGTAGAGAGGAGAGCGGGAGGGGTTGTACAAACTAACATAAGCACAATGTTAGATTCCTGTGAGATGTCTGAACACGCAACGCAATACTGATCCTACCACTTAGCTAAGTAGACACACTGAAGAACTGCAAAACTGTGTTTATAGCATTTGCATGTTTAGAGAAGGTTTTGACAATCTTAATTAAGACATTCTTTGAAACTCTGGAGATGTCATCGATAAAACACAGGGCCACAACATTATCTACAACTTGTACAGAAACCAAACTGCATTTCTAAAACTTGAGTGACTTGAAAGGGAAGCAGTAATTGAGAAGGCAGAAGTAGAGAGGATATAAAATGAAGAATGTGAATAGCAACAAAAGCGTTCTGAAAAAGAAAATTTGTTCACATCGAATATAAGTTCTAATGACTGGGTACTATTTTACAAAGGTATTTGTTTGGAGTGCGGTATTTGTGTGGAGTGCAGCCTTGTACGTAAGTGAAACGTGGGCGATGAACAGTTCTGTCAAGAAGACAATGGACACTTTCAAAACGTGGTGATCAATAAGAATGCTGAAGATTAGATATGAGGATCGTGTAACTAAAGAAGAGGAACGGAATTAAATAGAAGAGGAAGAGGAAATTATGGCACAACTTTGACTACAAGAGGGGTAAGTTGACACGACATATTATGGGGCATCAAAGATTGAGGACAAAGGGGGTTGGGTGATAGTATTCTGATAATAATCATCTGTTGAAATGCTATTCTACTATTTTATCTATTAATGTAAGCAGTGAATTTACTCTTCCATGCACTCCTCCACAAAACATTTAAACCGAAACTGAAATAAGATCATTTTGTGTCAATTGGTGCTTGTCAGTGATTTATATATTTGTTGTGCTATATTGGTGATAGAATGGTAAAACAAAAGAAACAAAATAAAGGGAATGAGCATACTGACACAGAGATTACATCAGAGTCTCAGGTAGAACAATCTACCCATATTTCTGTCGAATTATTAGAAAATTTAATTATGAATGATAATTTAGAAACTGATGTCACGAGTGATATTAACACCGAGGAGTTGCCAAAACAAACTGACACTCCTGGATTCAACCAGTTAGGAATTAATGACAATATTTCTTCTGGGCAAGGGGCAGAAGTTAGCAATGCACAAGCTATGTCCATACTGGATATGCTAACAGCATTATTTGAAAAGTTTACTATTAAAGAGCAGGAGCGTGAAAAACAACGCGAGCTTAAAGAGCAGGAGCGTGAAAGACAACGTCAGCAGGAAAGGGAAAAACGTAGACAGGAAAAGCTTACAGAAAAACAGCAACAGGAGCTCAGGGACCAAGAAAAGGAAAAGAAATTTATGGAAAATATAAACAATATTTTTCTGGAAAGAGATAAAGAAATTGTCCGTAGGATAAATCAAGTGTTGGTCGAATGTGATAATGCTATTACTACCCATTTTAAGCAGGAGATCGATGCAGTAAAAACCACTATTGAACCGTTAACAAACATTCCAGTTCAGGTCAATAGTCTTCAAACTGAAGTAGATAGACTAGAGAACCAATTCAAAGCCTTGGCTACCGCTGTGGAAACAATGCATGAGGACATTCCCTCGGAAATCCGAAAGCAAGTCCGAACAGAAATAGCCAGGGTGCTGAGCTCTGAAAATCAAAACTTTAAAAATCTGACATTATGTAGTAACGACGACACTGGTACTGACAGGGAAAAGATCGCAGATAATCTAATGGCGAATTTTAATGTACCAGAAAGAAGACCAAATTTTGGTAATCAACCGATATTACCAGAGCAATATATGACACCAAGGAACAATAATAGTGGAATAGAATGTACTTGTAATAAAGTAACCACACCACCTGCGAATGAAAGCAATTCCATGCACTTAACTACTTTGATGCATGAAGAAAGCCTGATTAAGCATAGACAGTTTCAAATATTTAACGAAGAAAGCATGAAAAACATACATCCAGTAGTTTTCATTCGAAACTTCAAAAGTGTTCTTCCAAAATCATGGTTGGAAGAACAGAAAATACAGTTTGTGGTTTCACATATTTCTGGTGATGCGTCGCTCTGGGCGTTAAATGCAGCAGAAACTTGCAAGACTTTCCACGACTTTGAGAAGGCGTTCCTTGATCAATTCTGGTCAGCGTCTACTCAAGAGCGACTCCGTAATATTGTTTACAATGCAGAAATGTACAATCCGAAGTCAGGTTCCTTAAGAAAGTACTGTGAAAAACATATTAACATGACCCGGTACTCGGATGAGCCAGTAACCGCCAGAGACTTATGGCGAGTGTTAAAAGCTAGATTACCCATACATATTAGAGAAAAATTATTTAATGTTACAGAAACCGATCTGAAAGAACTTCTGTCTGTAATTGATTCTCTGGATCTAGTGCAAGAAGACGCCAGAAAAATTTCTGACGTGATCAGCAATAATAATAGTACTAATAGAAAAAATTCATGGAATGGAAATAATGGAAATAGGGGCGAAGGTAGTCCAAAGAAAAATAAAAGTAAAGCTTATAGTAACGGAAAATACAATAATAATAATACAATCAATATCCACCATGGTGGGATCCAAGCAGACCTCCTCCGACTGAAAACTTACAAAATGTTAGAATAGTGGAGGTACCTTCGGAAACAAAACAAAACACTCAGAAGCCAACAAACTAATTTCGGTCCCTGTAGGCCTTCGCCAGGTGACCGAGGCCAACAATGAAGGCAATAGGTCGACAGAACAAAAAATTAACATTATACGGTATCAGAATGGCAACAGGATCGAAGATGAGCTATATCAGGAACCTGCTGTCTCTGATAAGCCACAAAGGGAAAATATCCAAGCAAGTGTCACCGGAGCTGTAAATGGTGTAACAACTACTATTCTGCTTGACACAGGTGCTAATGTATCAGTTATGAACACGCAGTTTTTCAAGAAGGTATCGGAGATAAGGAGATTGCCGATTTTGCCGGTTGCAAATTGTAAGGTTATAGGGGCATTGGGAAAAAGGCACAGAATATAAAATACCAGACACAGGTGGAAGTTTCCTTGGGAAATGATCGCTTATTATGCACATTCCTACTAATGGATAACTTGTCAGTACCGGTGCTTCTGGGTCTTGACTTCCTTCGGGAAAGAGAAGCTGTAATTGATCTCGCCCGTGGGACATGTGCACTTAAGTACCAACAGCGATCCATAACATTAATGCCGAATCGGGAGTTCGTTGCGAACCTTCCGCTGATGAGAAAAATTAATCTTTCTGTCAGCAAACAGAAGTTGTTAGTGTTGGATCATAAGCACCCACAGATGTGTCACAAAAATCGAAATAACGATGCACCCAGCAAAGTGAGTGACATCGTCACAACAATAGAAGTGAAAGTACGGGAGGCAACTTGCATTAATGCTTCAGAGACTAGAAAACAGAATTATTATCCGGATACCTCGAAGTAGTCACTAAACGCCCTGGAATCATAAAAGGTTACCAGTATAATATGAAAGTATATCCGCACAAGACCTATTGCAATACATCTTACTCGGTCCCCTGGACTAAGAAAAAAACGAAGTGATACAAAGGACCAATCAGAAGTGCAAGTGCACTACCCCATAACTGTAAATATAATGTTTATGGTAAAATAATTAGTAGTAATAATTTGATAATGTTATGTATGTATTAGTTTATAAACTCTTACGTCGAATATTACACTGTAATCAGATCCACACCACGATGCAGCCGACGGCAACCGACGCCCCACCGACTCGGCCGGGGGCGCTCCAGCAGCAGCCACTACCTGTCTGCGGTCCAACGGCTCGACACGAGGGCGGTCTTACGACGTCAGCAGCAAATTCTTATGACATTCGATAAATGAGTGACTTTGGAAATTTTATGATACCCCACCATGAGAAAACATTCTTTATCTCACATGCTTGCAACAGAGTCATAAATTTGCATTTTCCAGCATATTTTATTACATTCATGTCAAGCCTGACTGTTAAAAGTAGGCTGTATTTTCTTGAAGCCCCTTGGACGGTTTTATTCCCGGTTTTCCGAGTCCAGTGAACCCAAATGGGGGGGGGGGGGGATAAGTTAATCCGGGAAGTATCCGCAGCAATTTCCGAGACAATACAGTCACTGAAGTCATTTAAAGTACTCGATTCAACCATAATTTTGTCATGTCTAAAACAACATTGAAACTAAACATATGCTTCTTGAGAGTAGCAAATCTACGTGGGTTACGTGGACTGATAAAAAAAATACACAACAGATAAACTAATTTTTTTTCTCAGCCCAAGGGGCATTGTAACATCCACGAGATAATTTTTTGGCTACAGTGCGACGAGAGGAAATTATGCCTCTAACAGTTATAAACATTGTGTATTCGACGTACGAGAAAACAATGAAAACTTATAGTGAATTAATTATTTATATAATATTCTATGATATAATTGGACATATCGATGTGTATCATACAAAGACAATGATAATTGTAAAGTGCTTTTATGATCTGCGTTTGTCTTCCTTTGTTTTTACCTTTTGTTGGATGGCTTTTGTAGATTCAGCACGCAAGACGCATATCAAACTGAGGTCTGTTAAGAAATTGTAATTATTTGTTAATTATTACTTGAAAATAGAGTTCATTATTATTATAAACATGAGTGAATAATCATTTGTAACTGTAATTCCTTTCTCAGTAAGCATTATCTGTGTTAAATATTTCTTTCCGCTGCAAGGAGCGCAGCCATTGATGATAGCGATTTGTATCGCGTTTTTGTCTGTGTTTTCATTAGAAACAAATCAAATGTTTGCTTGATGAGGTCTAAATAGTGCACAATATGAAAGCATAGTTTATAGAATTTAATAGTCATTTCAAATACTTATTTATTTGGTCTAACAATAGAAAGTCTCTATCAATTGTCTGCCGCCATCTTAACAATTATCTCAGCGGCAAATTCAAATTACGAAACTCTGCAGACATAAATGCCGAACGTAATACAAATGTGTAAAAATAAATGTGCACCGGTGGTCCCGAACTCATTTTAATGAAAATAATTCGAATCAGATTGGTTCTTAAAAAACAGTGCTCATAGCATGTTATAACAAACTTTTCTAGCTGGTGTATGGAGCCGAAATTAATTACGCACGAGTTGCGAAGAATATTGTTTCAGGTAACATACGTCAGTGTTGTGCGCGGCTGATGTTCAGTGGTTTTAATGATCATTTTGCTGAAGATAACTGATTCCATCTTAATCAATAGTTGTATAGAATCTGTTGTATGAACTGTGATTTAGTGACACTTACACAACTTACAGACAAGACTTTACACGACGTTAACTTGGAGTTCTTTAGGAACTTGATAAAATCTTAAGCCGGGAGAAAAATTATTTAGTAATTGCTCAATGTAATAAAATTAGATTATCATTTCCATTTACAAATTAGTTAAATACCAAACCACTGAATAACCCAGCGAACGCCACACTGTACTCAGCGTTTTGTCGGGGGAAGTGGCATTACATTTCACGTGTGTTTCTATGATAGTGCAGATGCGTTTATTGAACTCTGCTGAAGTGACTTTTATATGTTTTTTTACACTTGAAATAGAGTAACACATAATTTAAAGTGTTGAAAGTGATGCCTGTAAAGTCAGACTCATCTTACATTTTGGAAAGTATCTGCGATAATTCGGTTACAGAAGTAAGTATAACTGTTTCTCGTTCCTACTCATAGGTTCCCTAAGGATGAAAACTGAAGGCAGCTTTGGATACAGGCCCTGAAACGGAAAAAAACTTTAAGCCATCTGCACATACGCGCCTTTTTGTATATACAAGTGAGATTATAGTAAGGTAAGAGCACCTATAGTCGACACATGAAGAGAATTTTTTTCTACGTTCTAGTACTATTAAATAAATGTAGGCTCCCAAATTATTTTCTGAAACTCCAAAGTCTCACCTTTCATCTAAAATATCATTTTTTTTAAACTGATAGTTTCAACTGTTGTAAAAATAGTAGGAACTGAACCTTTGAAGTGCACCTAAAATTGATACTCTAAACTGGACCTGCTCCTAAAGTCGACAATTTTCGCACCTATAGTTGACATAATTCCCATAACCCATTTTCTTTTATAAGTGATTAGAGCTCAAAACGCGGCAAATCCAATGTTTAAAGTTTTGACACGAGCCCACTCTTATTGTTTAAAAGAATTTTAACGACATTTTACTTTAATTGATAGTTTATAGTAATTTCGTCCCGCTGCCGACCAGAGGTGCGTTCGATGTATTTGTTAGATTTTATAAATGGTACTGTGAACAAATCCAGGTCAAATGTAGTTCTGACATAATTTTTCGCAAATAAAAAAGTAATTTTTGTTGGAAGCATTCGACAGTCAATTGAGGAATGTGGGTAAAATACGATACAAACACAGGATGGCAGACCGCTGATTTGAAATCCCGCCACGTTTTGCCAACAGTCACGTGGTTTATGTTGGAGCCACACCAGCCCTGTAGCTTCTGCACAGCAAGGCCAGTCTACTAGTATCTATGGTCGAACGGTCGGCCGCCCTTTCAAATACGCGCGCCGCCAGTTACGCCGCCGCGTTTTCAACGGCAGGCATCGTGCCATGAGAGCGCTGCTACGGACGATTACACAGTTGCCAATGAGATGCAAGCATCCCCTCTCAGGAGCTGCAGCAACGATTGTACTTAAGTTCGAACATTCATGCACTGACACCTTTCCCGTGTATTTAATAGGTGAATAACATTTAAAAACTTTCATAGTGGCCAGGGCTCGTGAATTACTGAATAGTTATGGTACTGAAGACTAACTGATTACTAAATCGGAGATATATAGCTATGTTTCAACAGTAAAAGCTACTGTTAGCAACCGGCGCAGCAAAGTTATGTATTATTTTTACTATTTGATATTATATGTTGAATAAATTAATATACCAATTCTCTGTTCATGAACAGCATCTGTTCTCGCTCCTGTATCCACTAGAGAACCACAAAGAATGCGCGGAACTTATACCAGTTTGTTAAAGAGTTTACTATGCAGTCCGATATTGACTTGGTAACAGGCAAGAGAATTGTTGTGTCTAGACAAGACAGCCTAGACACAATGAGAGGAAGCCGAAAGGCACGCGCTTAAACTCACGCAGGCTGGCGTGAGGTCTGAAACAGGATACGTAATGAATGCTATAAAGAAAAGTACGTAGCTTCTGGAATACTTAACTTTAATCCATAATTGTATAACATCGCTCTTGTACAGCTATAATCTCCATTTCAATATACTTGGTGATGGCGCCTTGCTAGGTCGTAGCAAATGATTTAGCTGAAGGCTATGCTAACTATCGTCACGGCAAATGAGAGCATGATTGTCAGTGAACCATGGCTAGCAACGTCGGCTGTACAACTGGGGCGAGTGCCAGTACGTCTCTCTAGACCTGCCGTGTGGTGGCGCTCGGTCTGCTATCACTGACAGTGGCGACACGCGGGTCCGACGTATACTAATGGACCGCGGCCGATTTAAAAGCTACCACCTAGCAAGTGTGGTGTCTGGCGGTGACACCACAAGAATATCCTACATAGTACTTGGAAAACAAGTGTCAGACATCACATTCATCAATGTTCATGCCCCAATTTAGTATAAAACAGATGAGGAAAAGGAAGAGTTCTATGACCAACTAGAACAAACGATTGAGAGCACACCAACTAGAAATATCAGGATAGTGCTGGGAGATTTTAATGGAAAAGCAGGAAAAGAAGAATTCCACATACCAACTACAGGCAGGCACAGTTTGCATGATGAGACCAGTGAGAATGGTCAGAGGATGATCAACTTAGCTATCTCAAAGAAACTGAGAGTAGGTTCGACTTACTTCAAACACAAGAAAATACATAAGGGAACATAGTGCTCACTGGGTGGAAGATCCACCAACCAGATAGATCACATCTTGGTGGACCAGCGCTACAGCCACAGAGTCATGGACGTCAGGTCGTATAGAGGAGCCTACTGTGCGTCAGACCACTTCCTCATTGTGTGCAGGCTTAAACTCATGTTTACCTACATGCATAAAAATAAGGGGACACTCGAACCTGCTTTGAATGTTCAGAAACTACGAGAAGGTTCCATTAAAGAACAATATTTTATAGAAATCAAAAACCGTTTTGAGGTCCTAGAGACCCTGGAAGCAAGAGAGAACGTGGAGGAAAGGTTGAAAGAAATAAAGTCCACGATACTAAGTGTAAAGGAGGATATATTGGGAAGAAAGAAGATAATGAAGAAGGGGAAATGGTTGAATGAGACATGCCAGAAGGCTACAGAAAAGAGAAGGAAGATATGGGAGAAGCGACTAGCTGACAGGGAGAATGAGCAGAAAAGGGAACATTTTATCAACATCAGAAGGGAGCCAAAGCGAACCCTAAGAGCAGAGAAGAGAATATATCTAACAAGGTTCGCAGGAGAGCTTCTGTAAAGTTTGGAAGGTAGGAGGCGAGGTACTGGCAGAAGTAAAGCTGTGAGCACCGGGCGTGAGTCGTGCTTCGGTAGCTCAGTTGGTAGAGCACTTGCCCGCGAAAGGCAAAGGCCCCGAGTTCGAGTCTCGGTCCGGCACACAGTTTTAATCTGCCAGGAAGTTTCATATCAGCGCACACTCCGCTGCAGAGTGAAAATCTCATTCTGGAAACATCCCCCAGGCTGTGGCTAAGCCATGTCTCCGCAATATCCTTTCTTTCAGGAGTGCTAGTTCTGCATGGTTCGCAGGAGAGCTTCTGTAAAGTTTGGAAGGTAGGAGGCGAGGTACTGGCAGAAGTAAAGCTGTGAGCACCGGGCGTGAGTCGTGCTTCGGTAGCTCAGTTGGTAGAGCACTTGCCCGCGAAAGGCAAAGGCCCCGAGTTCGAGTCTCGGTCCGGCACACAGTTTTAATCTGCCAGGAAGTTTCATATCAGCGCACACTCCGCTGCAGAGTGAAAATCTCATTCTGGAAACATCCCCCAGGCTGTGGCTAAGCCATGTCTCCGCAATATCCTTTCTTTCAGGAGTGCTAGTTCTGCATGGTTCGCAGGAGAGCTTCCGTAAAGTTTGGAAGGTAAGAGGCGAGGTACTGGCAGAAGTAAAGCTGTGAGCACCGGGCGTGAGTCGTGCTTCGGTAGCTCAGTTGGTAGAGCACTTGCCCGCGAAAGGCAAAGGCCCCGAGTTCGAGTCTCAGTCGGGCACACAGTTTTAATCTGCCAGGAAGTTTCATATCAGCGCACTCTCCGCTGCAGAGTGAAAATCTCATTCTGGATATATCTAACAAGTTTGCTAGAGCAAGTTGATGTAGAGAGCCAAAACAAGAACTCAGTGCAATTCTTCCAGTTCATTAAAAATCGGAAACGTGGCTTTCAGAACCCAACTTTTATCATTAGAGATAAGAAGGGCAACTTGATAAAGGACAAGGAAAGAATTGTAGAAAGAGGGAAAGAATACTTTTCTGAACTCTTGAATCGCCCAGATCCAGATGAGATATTACTTGAAAATACTACGGAGGAAAGGAAAGACGAATGGTGTAAGAGGTCCGAGCAGATGTAATTTCGATGTAATGCTCATGCACTGCCTGCGATATGTAAGGTATAAGAGAATCTCAGACCAGTGAGCAGTGTTGACTGCAATAGGGACTGTGTAGCTGTAGCAGTAAGTTGTTGCTTGCTAGCAGTCTGGTCTGGTGTATCGTGTTGACTGGGCCGGTCGTGGTGCAGCGATGCCGGAGTCTGAGCATTATTGTATAAGGTAAAAAGCAGCCTCGCGCATATGTAGTAGTGTTATCTCAAGTCCCATGTAAATGTTTTAAAAATGTCCTAATAATAATCTTTCTCATAAAAAGTAACTTTTAACAACCATTCATTTCAATTTAAAGAATTTACTAATTTCTCAAATCCACGATCATCCCGATTATTGCAAAAGAAAAATCAGTTGTTGCCTTTCATAAAAGACAAATCTATCGGCCAGCATTGCACAGGGCTGTGCCAGAAAAATTTATTGCAAGAGCAGATATATATGCGTTATCCGGCGACTTCATTGAGGTAAGAATTTTTCCTTTTTTATTCACAATGATCTTTCAGGGCCATGACGCAGCACTGCTGACGTCCAAAATTTACCAGGTTATATTCACAGTCAATTATTGAAAAGTGATAAGTGAGCGACAATTTAATTGAGAGGTTAGTTACATTGTATTATTACCAGGTTACGGAAATTATTTTGTTGGGACGTTACACTGAATGTGAGCGACATAATTATAATTTTTACTGTTGAGAAGTTTAGGAAATTTTCTGTTTTGAGGTTACACCGAAATGGGAATGAATTTTGTGGGGAGGTTACACTTGGCAACCCTGCCAGGATCGTATTTTCTTTGCGAATTTCTGAGCGGTAGTCAGTTATATATCTGCTCTTATTTACTTAAATGTAGTTTGCATCTGGCGCAACGCATTTACTAATTTGTCACTATTTCTTTCACAGATCATCGGCAATTTTTTGCTCTTTGTTGTAATTGTGTTTGTTCGATTTTTGCTTCGTCTTTGTTTCATTTTGTGCTTAATTTTGATTTGTAAAAATGCCGCGAAAAACTGTTAACAGTACATCGCGATGTGCAATGAGTGAAATAGCCGATTCGAATAATTTGACCGATAATACTTGCGACACTCAGTGTAATAGTGATAATCGTCTAATTACAGATAATCAGTGCCTGCTGATCACTAGTATTGAGTTAAATCCTAATGATGAGCAAACAAATTCATTTATGTCCACAGTAAATTTAACAACTGATGATGCGGTATGTTCCGATACAATGAACGCTGCCCAGTTTGACACACCTGATTTGCACAATCTACACAGTGAACAGATAAATGTTTCTAACGAAAATGAACAAAATACTCAAAATATGTCAGATTTATTTGATTCCGATGTAGTGACCAACAGTGCTATCCAATTAGCAAACCTTTTCGCGAGTCAGACAATGACCAAATGGTTACACAAAACGTGACACATGCAGATACACCATCACACAGCACAGAAAATAGAGCCGCTAATTTTGGCTTGGATCAAGTTATGGCAGTATTGCTACAACAGAATGAAAGACAAGACAACAACTTCAAACAACTTAATGAACAGATTGCAACCGTTGCCGTGCAATGTCATGATACTAAAGAACAATTACATGAGGAAATTAAGGCTTGTGCTAGGAACAGTAGTGAAGAAATAAGATCTGTTGCTAAGAATTAAGTAATAGACATGCAGCCAGAACTAAATTACTTAGAGATGAAATTAGTGCAGTCACTAAGCAATGTTCTGAAAACGCAACATAGTTACGCGACGAGTTTAAATTAATGTCAGCAGAACTTTCAGGCACACGGGATGCGAAGGTAGACACGAAATTTGACCAACAGAGCAGCCAAATTGACGAACGTTTTAATCACCACCTACAAAACAGTGAAACGCGTTACCGTAAATTTATACAGGAACAGAATAAAGTAAAGCAACAAGTCATGGAAACAATTACTGCACAGAGACAGGAAGGTAAGCGTAAATTGTTTACGAATGCAAAAACATACGTAGGCAACAATATTGCTACAGTATCAGACGAAATCAAACAGTTGAACACCGAATTGCATGATGAAATCTCCGATCTTAAAACAAAAACAGACACACACACATTAGATTTTCAGACAATGACCGACAAACTTGAAAAGTTCAAACTAATACAGGATCCCGATGCCATCAAAGCAGACGTTAAAAAATTGAACAAAACCACACGTAAAATACAAAAACAAATTAATGCTTGTGATACTAAAAACGATGATCAGGTAAAAGCACTGACTGAAAAATGCGATGAATTGGCCAGTCGTGTTGATGTTATCGAAATTAATAATGACACCAAATCAGACGATACGTCACCTGTTTCGCTTAATCAAACACCCGAATTCCAAAATTTACAGCAGACGATCAGTGAGATAGGTTCGACCAATAATACATTACGTAAAAAAATTGTCATCTTTACAGCACGAATTGACGGAGATGAAAAATATTTCAGCCTTTAACACATCACAGCATACGCCACTTTCCGAACATTTGTCAGACTCACACAGCCAGTATAATGTAGGCAATTTACAGAGAGTACGTGAGTTAGATTCCGAACAGTCACAGACAAACAGATTATCATACAATCCTGAACCTGTTCATACATACAGAGACGATAATTTTGATTACAAGCACTTTCTAACCGTGAAAAAATTTAAGGTACTTAATAATGACAGAACACAGAGTCACGCTTTGGACTGGATACGACAATTTACTTTTGAATTTTCACCGCCATTGCCTGTAACGCAGAAACTAAAATTTATTTGCAGCGCGTAATTGACCTCAGGGGATTCATTACACTTCGATGAATATGTGCCGTAGCGTGCACAGGGCCCCGAGCCATAGTAGTGCTATTTCATCTTTAGTTTTCTGCACTGCTGCCTTCTCTTCTACTATCCTTTACATCTATCAAAACAGCTCTTCAACTATCGATCTATCTAGGATTAGAAACGTGTAAACAAAACCCGATATGACAAGTTTTACCGAAAGTGACAATTTTCATTAGAGACTCCAGAACTACCAGCGTAATTTTAATGAAAGACAGAAGTGTAATCATCAGTATGTACAAAATTTTCAGCTATCGCAGACGCATTTTGGCAAGAATTGAGGGTTTTCCCCGCAACAGCATCAAAGCCAGCCAGTTAGCATGCCTAACCAACAATGTGGTTTGCAAGGTCAACCAAGCTTTAATGTTTCGCCGCCTAGACGTATAGCGTCGGCTCCACCAAATAGTAACTCACAGAAACAAGGAAATCAATATGTACAGAAAACACATCATTTTAACTCCTATCGCAACGCGCCGTATAGTAATGACTATCATGACAGACGTAAAAGTAATGAGCACAGTTTTCAGCGTAACAGTCGGTCTTACCAGCAGCAGAATCAACCACAACAACAGATAATCTTGAATGAAACAGACAGTAGGTATTATCCGGAACCTAATACGTCAGGATGAAGCAAAAGGACAGTACAAATAGTTGAAATGCCACAGCATCCTCTCGCAAATAATAGCACGTCAGATAGAATTTGACTAGATGCAGTTCAGGTTACATCTTCCAGCAGCGCAAGCAATACTTTTGACACAGAGAATCATGTTCACAAAAATGTTATTAGTTTTGACGATATCCGATACAGACTTTTGCATGAAAGACAGAATCACAACGTGTGTAGACGACATTCTTATTGCAGAAGCTAACTGGTCTGAACATAATCTGATTCTGGAACAACTGTTGCAAACTTTTCGTGCACAAGGACTCACAGTTAATCTTAGCAAATCACACTGTGGGAAAACTTCTATAAAATTTTTTGGACATGTAATTTCAGCAGAAGGTATTGCGCCTGACCCGGAAAAACTTCAAGCTTTACGTGACATTACTGTTCCCACGACAAAGAAACAATTACGCAGCTTTTTGGGATTAATTAACTTTTTCCGTAAATTTATTCATTACTCTGCTTTAGACACCCCTAGATTATGCCAGTTGACGGGTAAAAACGCTATTTGGTCCTGGGATAGCCATGCACAGTCTGAATTTGTCAATCTCAAACAAGCTTTGTTGGCACCACTTTTATCACACCCAGATCTTACTAGAAATTTTTCCATTGCCACCGACAGTTCTAACACCGCTTTAGGTGTACACATTTTTCAGGAAATTGAAGAAGATGGCACTACAGTAATTAAAAACATCGCCTTTGTAAGTCGCATTCTGTCACCTGCTGAACGCAATTATTCTGTTACAGAACTTGAAACATTATGTGTTGTATGGGCATTTACGAGATTTAGGCATTTTCTTTATGGAAGACATAAGACCGTTTACACAGATCATAGAGCGAAACAGTTTTTACTTTCCGCAGAATTTACACACGACAGGTTAAGCAGATGGGGACTTTATTTACAGGAATTTAATTTTACAATTGTTCACATTCCCGGTACACAAAATATTGTAGCAGACGCACTATCCCGTTCTCTCAGAAACAATCAGCAAGACATCGCACCAACTTCTGCCAAGAAAATTTTAGCGTCATTTACATTCAACAAGCTGCATTTGAAAATTTTATTTCGTCGTCATTACGAGACATAGCAGAAGAGCAGAGTAAAGACAACGTATGGAAAGAAATTAAACGCCTTTGGCAAGATAAGAATAATGTTACCATTAGAAACCATTACACTCCACGCAATAACATTCTGTTTCGCTGCTCTCACTTTAACAGCAACAATTGGTTATTATGCATTCCTGACGAACTTGTTAACAAATTAATTTGGTATACTCATTTAAGTTACGCAGATTATGGAGCCAGAAAATGTTTTCTTGTACTGAGACAGAACTGTTATTTTACCAACATGGAGAAACGTATTCGAGGAGTTTTAGCGACATGTAAAATCTGCCAGATAGCTAAGTCAGACACGACTTCACATATTCCTCCGTTACATCCCATTGTACCCATTAAATTGAGACACATGGCCGCTGTAGACATTTTTGGTCCGATTCCCAGAACTAATAGAGGTTTTTGCTACATATTTGTTGCGGTTGAGCTCACTTCAAAATTTGTTACCTTCACTCCGTTACGCAAAGCTACAGCTAAATCTATTTCGAATGCATTTGTAAAACATTTTTTATTCCATGTAGGACATGTATTAAAAGTAATTTCTGACAATGGACCACAGTTTCGATCTGCAACATGGACACGTATGTTACGAGCTAGAAACATTTCTCCGATCTATATATCCATGTATCACGCTTCTTCGAACCCTTGTGAGCGTCTAATGAAAGAAATTGGTAAACTATGTAGAATATACTGCCATAAAAAACATATTGATTGGGATACACACATACTCTCATTCAAGGATGTAATTAACTCCATACCAAATGAATCTACTATGCTATCTCCGACTGTTATACTGAAAAATGTTGAACCGTCCAACAAGATTAAAGAACTAGTACCTTTTCCTACATCTCGTCGACTACCCCACCATGAAATAACTGACATTGCACTCAAAAACATCAAATGTGCCGCAGAGCGCCGGAGAAGACAGCAAAAACAGGTTTGTACACATCGTGACTTTCACATTGGACAGAAGATATTAGTACGTACACACTATTTATCCAACAGAGGAAAGAGTAGATGCAGTAAATTTGAGCTTCTATACGCAGGTCCATACAGAATTCGCAGCATTCCTCACCCCAATGTAGTACACGTCGAAACTTTGAGAACCAGAAAAAGCAAGGGCAATCACCATGTCTCCAATATTAAACCCTTTATTGAATGAACATACTTTATGGTTTATCACACTGTAATGCCATTTGCAGATATTTCTATGTGACTACTTACTGATGATTATCATATTTTTTTCCTGGCAAGTGCCCGGCAAGGTAAGGTTAGCAGGTCGCTTTTCTTGTCGTTATATATCAAACCGTGCACATTTTCCATTTTTTGTGTATGTATGATTGTTTTCCTATCAAAAGTAGAATTTTTGTCTGTATGCACTATGTAATCTTTAAGATATAACAAACACCAGTTGACTTTGACATTTTTTCTTATGATATCTCAATATCTTGACTATTCTACACTTTTTGCCACTACATTATGATACTGTGTGTACATTTTTTGCACTTGAAAACTGTCTATGTTTTTGACATAATACGTTTTCTGTCATGCTATGTTGTATGCTTAGTTGTATCACTAGAAACAAGTTTTTATTTAATGGATATATGATTTAAAGGCAAGATATTAATCCTTATTCATCATTTTCAGAAAGCAATAACGTGTACAAGAAATAAATTAAACAACCACATAGGGGACTGATGACCATAGATGTTAAGTCCCATAGTGCTCAGAGCCAAACAACCACAGTGGTTTACTATGAAATGGAAATTTCACCATCGGAATGAACGAAAGTAAATGCAATACCTTGTCATGAAGAGTAAATGGATCAGAATTAACAAGCATCAACCAGAATATACTATACACATCGTATGATAGCAATCTTGACTAATTATTTTTCTTTCAGAATACGAGGTGATTGAGCAAGCTGTCAGACAGAACTACACATCTTAGTTTTAGTGAGGAAATATGCTAGAAATAAGAAACTCTATAGTACGAATAGTTGTATGAAGTAAATGGTAATATGATTAATGAATAATAAAGTGTCCTTTTTTGCAGATGATAATAAGTGATGATGAATAATTATATGAAGAATATGCTAATATGAATAATGAGGTTTTTCTTCGCAGGTGATGATAGTGATGAAGTTATGGTAATATGAATAATGAAGTTTTTCTTTGCAGATGATGATAATGATGACGTTTATATATTTACTATTAGTTAAGAGATGCTATGTAGTTATTTAAGTATTTGCTGCAGTTCGTTTTGACACTATGTCTTATGTCGCATGGTGTAATGACTGAATGTTTTGGAAAGGACAGCTGGAGTACATACATATTGAGTACACGTTCCATTACCTGTTAATTCGAAGTTCACTACTTTTCAGCATAATATGCGTTTCTTCTTTCAGCTCAATAATCCATTTTTTATTTTTTCCAGGAGAAGCTATTCATGAAATTAATGTGCTACAAGCAGTTAGTCATTAAACCTGTTCTAGTACTTGCATTTTTTTTACCCATTTGTGTGTATCATTCATGAATGTGATCACATATACTCTACTTGTTTCGTAACCTTGCTACAGCTGATTCATGACAAATGACGTTATTAATCCTTATTTCCAGCAATAAGTCAAAAGCAAATATTTTCATGCCACATCAATTAATAATCTATCCCAACGCAATGCATTGCTAGCAAAAAAATATTTTATTACTAGTTCCAACTATTACCAGTATACAACCAAATGATGCTACCAGTTTAAGATATATTTATAGTTCTAAATATAATGCAAATTTCTCAGATGTATTGAATCCATTATATCTATGTATTATTGGACCACAGACCTTGAGTAATAGTTACAGTGTGTTACATTTTAAATATGTCCCATGTCACTTGAATTATGAGTTCTGAGTAATACTGAATTATGTTTTGTAATAATGCATAAATGCTATGCCAATAATTTCTATAAATAATATTTTTGTTATACTCTATTAACTCTATACCAATAATTAACTCTTGTTTTGAATGATGACTTCTGAATAATACTGAATAATGTTTTGTAAAACTATAAGAATACTATGTAACTGGCCAATGAGTACCAATATTTACTGTAATCAGATGACTTATGAATAATGTTCTGTAATACTCCATACATAGTACAGGAATGTTTAGTAACTAGGCAATGAGTGCCAACAATTACTCAAATCGGTTGCTAGACTAGTGTGATTCTCAATGATGACTAGCATAAGACTTAATGTCCTTCACCTTCTGATCTAATTACCAGAAATTACTGCAATATCCGTTTGTCCTGTCCATCCTCATGATCATGGAGCACTATATTTGGTTTTTGCACTAATTCTACGTTGATGTGAGAGTATGGATTCTACAAGAATGTGGTGTTGACATATCAAGCTGTCCATCACCTTGAACGATGGAGGTGTTATTATGGTTATACTATTTGGTGTACCTAATGTACTACCAAAATGATAACATTGAATATTAATACAACATTTCAATGTCTTGGCTACACTGATAAATACTTCAGGGAAGAGAACTTCAGATTGTCTCACTTGGTGTTGTGCTTCTGTAGAAAGACATGGACTTTCGGTGCAACTACGTGCAACCTACTGTGCTACAACCGTGATGCAATCCTTCCCATTCCTTTCCTAGTTGTTGAAATATGCTAAAGACTTTTACAGTGCGTGTGCACTTCATTTCATTTGTTAATATGATCAGTCATCCTAAATATGCTAAAGACTTCTACAGTGCGTGTGCACTTTATTTCACTCCATGATATGTTGTAAATATGCTAAAGACTTCTACAGTACGTGTGCACTCTATTTCATTTTTAGGGTAATCACTTCCTGTAAAATGCTAAAGATTTTTACAGTGCGTGTGCACTTTTTTTTATTTGTTAATAAGATCAGTTGTCCTAAAAATACTAAAGACTTATACAGTGCGTGTTAATATATTTTGTATTCAGTGCGTGTGCACTTTATTTCGCTTCATGATATGTTATGTAAAAATATCTTTTGTACTCATTGCGTATACTTTTTGTCATTTTTTGATATATTCTGTACTCAGTCCGTGTGCACTCTATTTCATTACTTAACATGTTCTGCACTTATCAATAATGTATATACTCTGTGACTGTAGACTTAGTAACTAAATAGATTTTAGAAAAATTTGTTGCTCATGGCAAGTCCAATTGACTCACCATCGCTGCCAAATTTTTGCCCCCCCCCCCCAGTGGAGGGTTATGTAAGAGGTCCGAGCAGATGTAATTTCGATGTATTGCTCACGCGCTGCCTGCGATATATAAGGTATAAGAGAATCTCAGAGAGCAGTGTTGACTGCAATAGGGACTGTGTAGCTGTAGCAGTAAGTTGTTGCTTGCTAGCAGTCTGGTCTGGTGTATCGTGTTGGCTGGGCCGGTCGTGTTGCAGCGATGCCGGAGTCTGAGCATTATTGTATAAGGTAAAAAGCAGCTTCGCGTGTATGTAGTATTGTTATCTCAAGTCTCATGTAAATGTTTTAAAAATGTCCTAATAATAATCTTTCTCATAAAAAGTAGCTTTTAACAACCATTCATTTCAATTTAAAGAATTTACTAATTCCTCCAATCCATGATCATCCCGATTATTGCAAAAGAAAAATCAGCTGTTTCCTTTCACAAATGACAAATCTATCGGCCAGCATTGCACAGGGCTGTGCCAGAAAAATTTATTGTAAGAGCAGATATATATGCGTTATCCGGCGACTTCATTGAGGTAAGGATTTTTCCTTTTTTATTCAGAATGATCTTTCAGGGCCATGACGCCAGCACTGCTAACGTCCAAAATTTACCAGGTTAAATTAACAGTCAATTATTGAAAAGTGATAAGTGAGCGACAATTTAATTGAGAGGTTAGTTACATTGTTACGGAAATTATTTTGTTGGGACGTTACACTGAATGTGAACGACATAATTATAATTTTTACTGTTGAGAAGTTTAGGAAATTTTCTGTTTTGAGGTTACACCTAAATGGGAATGCATTTTGTGGGGAAGCTACAAGTTGAATTCACGATCCGAAAGAAATGTACGGAATATAGCAAAATGGTAATCAATTGTAAAATCATAAAAATTTTGAAAATTTTCTGTAAAACTTTTTAAAAGGTTCAAAATTTGTAACCGTGAGTAAGCGGTGTTCATGTGTCGCCCAGTGTACATATATTTGTACTATTTGGACAAGTTACTCTGTGTGATGATGCAATTTAATTGAGAGGTTAGTTACATTGTATTATTACCAGGTTACGGAAATTATTTTGTTGGGACGTTACACTGAATGTGAACGACATAATTATAATTTTTACTGTTGAGAAGTTTAGGAAATTTTCTGTTTTGAGGTTACACCTAAATGGGAATGAAGTTTGTGGGGAAGCTACAAGTTGAATTCACGATCCGAAAGAAATGTACGGAATATAGCAAAATGGTAATCAATTGTAAAATCATAAAAATTTTGAAAATTTTCTGTAAAACTTTTTAAAAGGTTCAAAATTTGTAACCGTGAGTAAGCGGTGTTCATGTGTCGCCCAGTGTACATATATTTGTACTATTTGGACAAGTTACTCTGTGTGATGATGCTGTATATATATTTTATGTTTTATTATTAACTTCAAGTACAGATTACATGGCAAATCTCTGCTTGCTGTTTCTGACTGCAACGGAAATAATTACATGGACTTTTCAATATACAAAGAAACTTTTTACACCCTGTAGAGGATTTTTGTTTTAGTTGTTGTCACAGACAATTTGACTATACGTAGCACATTTTACCTGGAGATTTAAAATAAGAATGTTACAGACGATGCAAAAGTCTTGTACACTGCGATTGCATTTGTAATACTACAAGTGGTCTGAAGATGACAATTAGGCTAACGAAACTGGTCATCACTTTGTAAATAATTTTTCAGTGTTAAATGCGATTGAGACAATATATAGAAAAATTTTATAAGTCTTAAAAAGTATAAAAACTTTTTTTTAATTTGAATGAACCATTCGGAGAAGTGCACCTGTGCGAAAAATCTGCTGCTGGTATTGCCAGCACACGCAGTATGTATTAGGGATACAGCAGGTTCTCATGTACCACTTGTAAGACAGTCATGTGAGCAACGTTACTTGTTGCAGCTAATTGTATTACGCTGACCAGGGTCCTCGTGAACTGCACGTAGAAGTTCTTCCTGCAGCTGAGGTGCCGTCGTCCTAGGCCTTCTCCAGTCTCGAGCAGTAGGAGTAAACGTCCCAGACGGCGATCAGTTGCTCCAAACGCCCTCCTTTCGGATCACTGTCGTTCTGGAAATCTCTCCCGATACAAACATTCAGCTCGATAGCCATTACGACCTGCTAATCCGTACAGCAAAGGGTCATCTACCAATGCCGCATTTGAGTACACCTACATCGAAATGTACCGGAAACCAAGTCCGTGGTGGACAATAAACACTTGATGCTACGTGCTTGACTGGATTAGATCAACAAATTTAGTCGCATGTCAATGCAAGCATTGAAATAAATAACATATCAACATTACTTTCGTTTATTTGGACCAACGACCACTAGAAGTGAACCAGAGAATTATAACTCTAATCAAAGGTAACCAAGACGGTGTCATAAACATTTTATGTAAGAAAACGTTTCATGTGATTTGATACATTCTGTTTATGTGCGTTTACCATGATTAATATGACTACGAAGTGAAATAGAAAATGAGATTTAACATGGAGACAAATCATTTTCGAGCGAGTGTCCAAATAACCCATAACAAACCCATTTTATTATTTTATGTGTAAGGAAGTCCGCCCCTGGTAGCTGAGTGGTTAGCGCGACGGAATGTCATACCTAACGGTCCGGGTTCGATTCCCGGCTGGGTCGGAGATTTTCTCCGCTCAGGGATTGGCTGTTGTGTTGTCCTTATCATCATCATTTCATCCCCATCGACATGCAAGTCGCCGAAGTGGCGTCAACTCGAAATACTTACACCGGGCGAACGGTCTACCCGACGGGAGGCTCTAGCCACACGGCATTTACATTTACATTTATGTGTAAGGAATATTTCCTGGAAGTTTGGCCGAACGGTTTTGTTCAGTATTATACTAGCTTTTGACTACGTGATTACTGAGTTGCAAGTGAAATTGCATAATAAATGTACCTGGGAGTAATACCGCGAAAGAATATGAAACAGAACGGTCACGTACATCATTTAGCTAAGTTTTAGCTTACGATACATTGGTAGGAGTGCTAGAAAACTGTAGTTTGTCTGCGAAAACGATTGCTTACAGAAATTGTGTTCTACGTGTACTGACATACAGAAGTACGGTGTGGTATTCTTATCATGTCGTAAAGACGCGCAGTGTGAATCGTTTTAGACACGTGTGACTGGCTAGAGAAAATAACAGGAGTGCTGGATAATATGTGTTGGCAGGCATTCATAACAGCCATCTGGCGAACTAAAAAACCGTTTTGAACACATTTCAGAATACACAAATGTTCTTCAGCCCCCCACGTATCTCTCGCTCAGGAACGACGGAGAGAAATAATTTTCTGTGCAGGAACTGATTCAACTTGGCCCAGGGCTCTCTGGCTATATACTTCCAAGGCTTATTAGCCTGTCAGGTGCGCCAGAGCGCGACTACCAACAGTCACAGGTAAAATACACATTCTATCTGTGTATATCTGGGATGAATGCATCTGCCAGCTGTCTGTGAACTGCGTAATATTTTTATATATGGCTACTGTATCTTTATGTTTCTGCAGAGGGGTGGCAGTGAAAATTCATAAGGTTCTATACATCGCTAAAAACTATATACACACACTCGCTCACTCTGACACGCACACACACGCAAATAAACACACACACACCGGACGTTCCGATTGGCGTAGCAGACATGCTTTGATTCAGCAGCACTTTTGTTGAGGTAAGCCGTACGAGGTTCTGAGTCGTAGCATGTAGAACGAAGCCGATCGTGTTAAAACAGCGTTACAAATAATGTCGGTTCGACAAGGACAGCGAGAAACTGGTGAGCAATGGTGCGCCTTTTCTGGTACACCACCTCTTTGGCAGTACTATCGATTACCCGGTTGTACTACTATCTTTGCCCCTGTTGTGATCTGGCGGCGGGTATTTGCGATAGGGTAGTTGGTCGCCGGACTCTCTACGAGGCGTTAGAGCGTGCTTGAGGGGACAACGGAGCAACCACGCGGGTTCGGGCAGCCGTAGCGCGGTCGGTGTAGCTTGCAAGGGGTCGCGAGTTTGTGGTGGACCTGTCTGTAGTCAACTTCGGGCGCTGCTCGTCTCATTACTTTGGGGCCTGTTTTCTCGGAGAGACACATCCCTCTAGACCACCTCGAACAACGCACTCCATCGTACGTCTACATCTACATCTACATTGACACTCCGCAAGCCACCCAACGGTGTGTGGCGGAGGGCACTTTACGTGCCACTGTCATTACCTCCCTTTCCTGTTCCAGTCGCGTATGGTTCGCGGGAAGAACGACTGCCAGAAAGCCTCCGTGCGCGCTCGAATCTCTCTAATTTTACATTCGTGATCTCCTCGGGAGGTATAAGTAGGGGGAAGCAATATATTCGATACCTCATCCAGAAACGCACCCTCTTGAAACCTGGACAGCAAGATAAAACGCGATGCAGAGCACCTCTCTTGCAGAGTCTTCCACTTGAGTTTGCTAAGCATCTCCGTAACGCTACCATGCTTACCAAATAACCCTGTGACGAAACGCGGCGCTCTTCTTTGGATCTTCTCTATCTTCTCTGTCAACCCGACCTGGTACGGATCCTACACTGATGAGCAATACTCAAGTATAGGTCGAATGAGTGTTTTGTAAGTCATCTCCTTTGTTGATGGACTACATTTTCTAAGGACTCTCCCAATGAATCTCAACCTGGAACCCGCCTTACCAACAATTAATTTTATATGGTCATTCCACTTCAAATCGTTCTGTACGCATACTCCCAGATATTTTACAGAAGTAACTGCTACCAATGTTTGTTCTGTTATCATATAATCATACAATAAAGGATCATTCTTTCTATGTATTCGCAATACATTACATTTGTCTGGGTTAAGGGTCAGTTGCCACTCCCTGCACCAAGTGCCTATCCGCTGCAGATCTTCCTGCATTTCGCTGCAATGTTCTAATGCTGCAACTTCTCTGTATACTACAGCAACACCCGCGAAAAGCCGCATGGATATTCCGACACTATCTACTAGGTCGTTTATATATATTGTGAAAAGCAATGGTCCCATAACACTCCCCTGTGGCACGCCAGAGGTTACCTTAACGTCTGTAGACGTCTCTCCATTGACAACATGCTGTGCTCTGTTCGCTAAAAACTCTTCAACCCAGCCACACAGCTGGTCTGATATTCCGTAGGCTCTTACTTTGTTTATCAGGCGACAGTGCGGAACTTTATCGAACCCCTTTCCGGAAGTCAAGGAAAATGACATCTACCAGGGAGTGTAAGTGGTTTTGGTGCCTTCTTTTCGTCAAACGATTTGCGTTGCAGCCAGTGAACTTGTTGGTCGGTTGGCAGCCGGCAGAGTCTGTGTGACCGTATGCAGCTCAGCAGTTACCATTTGCTTTAAAATCCACTGGTTGGATCCTATTAAAAGGCAGATTAGCACGAAGGCGTGCGTATGATTTTGGGTTTATTGACATCAAGCAACGTCCCTGGTACATTGCTGTAAAAAAAATTTTTTCTTGCAACCAGTTATTCTGTTATTAGTAATACTTGAATTTGGTGAAGCTATTCATTTATATGTACCTCCTTATATACGTGCACTTATTGAATGCACTCACTCGACAGTAATTGGTTTGTGTATTTTATCGATTTATTAACGTAGATTAGATTAGATTAGGTTAGTACTTGTTCCATAGATCATGAATACGACACTTCGTAATGATGTAGAACGTATCAGGTTAATAAAAGGTGTCTATACAAGATATTACATTACACAAAATATTACATGACACTTAATATTTTTTTTTGGGGGGGGGGGGTTGAATTACTCACTTACTATATCCAAAAATTCATCTCATGAGTAGAAGGAGTTGCCATTCAGAAATTCTTTTAATTTCCTTTTAAATGCTATATGGCTATCTGTCAGACTTTTGATGCTATTAGGTAAGTGACCAAAGACTTTTGTGGCAGCATAATTTACCCCCTTCTGAGCCAAAGTTAGATTTAACCTTGAGTAGTGAAGATCATCCTTTCTCCTAGTGTTGTAGCCATGTACACTGCTATTACTTTTGAATTCGTTCGGATTGTTAATAGCAAATTTAATAAGTGAATATATATATATTGTGAGGCTACAGTGAAGATCCCTAGCTCTTTAAATAAGTGTCTGCAGGATCATCTTAGATGAGCTCCAGCAATTATTCTGATTACATACTTTTGTGCAATGAACACCCTTTTACTCAATGATGAGTTACCCCAGAATTTAAGATGCCATACGAAAGCAGAGAATGAAAATAGGCATGGTAAGCTAATTTACTGAGATGTAGATCGCCAAAATTTGCAATTACCCTAATAGCATAAGTAGCTGAACTCAAACGTTTCAGCAGATCTTCAGTGTGTTTTTTCCAGTTCAAACCCTCATCAGTGCATACACCTAGATTGTATTCTACCTTAGCTACCGATTTCTGATCGAAGTCTATATTTATTAATGGTGTCATTCCATTTACTGTGTGGAACTGTGTATACCGTGTTTTGTCAAAGTTTTATGAGAGCCCATTTGCAGAGAACCACTTAATGATTTTCTGAAAAACATCATTTACAATTTCATCAGTTAATTCTTGTCTGTTGGGTGTGATAACTATACTCATGTCATCGGCAAAAAGTACCAGCTTTGGATCTTCGTGAATATAGAACGGCAAGTCATTAACATATATTAAGAACAGCAGAGGACCTAAGACCGAACCTTGCGGCACCCCATTCTTGATTGTTTCCCGGTTTGAGAAATCACCAGTTATTTGCATATTATGTGAACTGCTTATTTATGTGCACTCTTCCAGTTAGATATGATTTAAACCATTTGAGCGTTGTCCAATTCATACCACAATACTTGAGCCTATCTAGAAGTACTCCATGATTTGCACAATCAAAAGCCTTTGAGAGATCACAAGAAATCCCAACGGGTGACTTCCGGCTACTCAGAGCATTTAATATTTCATTAGTGAAAGTATATATAGCATTTTCCGTTGAAAATCCTATCTGGAAAGCAAACTAACATTTTGTTAAGACTTTATTTTTTACAAAGGTGTGAAGCTACTGTACAATACATTACTTTTTCAAGAATTTTGGATAAGGTAGACAGAAGAGAGATTGGATGGTAGTTGTTGACGTCAGACGTATCCTCTTTTTTATGCAGTGGTTTAACAATGGCATACTTCACTCCATCTGGGTAAATACCCTGCTTCAGAGAGCTGTTACATATGTGGTTAAGAATCCCACTTATCTCGTGGGAACGAGCTTTTATTATCCTGCTGGAAATGCCATCAATTCCATGTGAGCTTTTATTCTTGAGTATATTGGTTGATGTTTGGTTGGTGTTTTCCGTGTCTTCTGCGGTCTGTTCGTGTACCAGTTCCTGCGAGTTGGGGTGTGTGGGTGCGGCGCCAGGTCCCGCTTCGGTGCACAGAAGCTGTGACGCCCCGTCTAATGGCAAGTGACTCCCGGTTGAGCCCCGACGCTTCGGTGTTGTTTGGACGGCTGGTCGGCTGCTTCCGGCATTTAAGTCACCCTTGCCCAGGGCAGCCTGGGGTCACTACCTGTTTGGTAAATATAACTTACTTCATGTGCTGTTTGTTTTTTCTTTAAAAAAAGGGGTTTTAAATTCGTTGAATATTAATTGTTATTATAGACACGTGTTGTGCTTGGTTGGGTTTTTGGGGCTTCTAAACGAACTGATGCTTTCGGTAAATTACATTTATATTGTAATTTTTTTTAAAATTTGTGCCACTTTCTTTTATCAGCTTCATACTGTAGTTTATTTGAAATCTCTGTGGGTCATCTCGTTAAGTCTGTTGGTAATTGTTATCTGTTGTCTTGCTTGAGAAGCAAGGTATCTGTAATACTTTAAAAAAGATGCCCTCGTTGATTGTCTCTTACCTGTTTTGAATAAACAATGAATGTGGTAGTTGTAGTTTAAGGAGTGACATTACAGGGGCCTTGACCTTCCATCCTAAGTGTACCCCTCATCGCCACTTCCTAAGTAACAACAGGCTCATAGGCTATTAAGCTGTCTAAATGTAGAAAGTTGTTCTGACAGCTTCTGTTTCAGTAGCATTTAATGTATCGACACAAGAATCATTAAGGACCTGGTCTTTATCTCAAATTTCTTCTTAACTGTTCATCGTAAGTTAAAAAAAACTATCACTCATGCTAATACACCAATGTAAAGTAAACCTTCACTAGTTTTTTTTCTGAGTGAAGCTCACGTTACTATAATAGCGACGAAAATACTAGATTCCACAGGGTAAATGCAAAATTTTACTTCCACAGGTTGTTTTATGGTGAGACCAGCTACATTCAGAACTACACCGTCCAGTGTTTATGATAAAGCGCAGACGTACACAAGTGATTGTCAAAAATTGTCAGTGCAACGTCCGGATTCTGTGTTTTAACAATTTGAGAGACGTGGTCGTATGGAACATTCCACTTACATATCTGTTTAAGCTTTATTTTTGGTGTTGATCATGTCTCGTATTTCGCGTTGTCTCATGGTGACGCATTTAAAGTAAGATCATTTTTAACGTATACCGCATCTCAGAATGGCCATATCCGACCGTAAGTGGTGATAAATCGAAATGCTAAAATTACCAAAAGGAAAAATTTTCTTAATTTTGTTTAACCTGAATTGTTCACTGAGCAGTTTTCGTTTTCGTCTTATGAAGCTGTCACTAGGAGTCGTAATACTGTGGCGAACGTAGATAAATTAATCGCCGAATAGATAAAGATTTTAGATGATGTAGAACTTAATATCGTATGATATACAACAGGCTCTAGATACCGGCTTCCAGGCTGAAGCCATATTTATCGACTTTCAAAAGGCATTCGACTCAGTTCCGCACTGTCGCTTGCTACAAAAAGTGCGCGCTTACGGTCTATCCAATGACATATGCGGTTGGATAGAAAGTTTTCTAACAGACAGGGAGCAGTATGTCGTCCTGAACGGGATAACTTCAACAGAAACAAGAGTAACTTCAGGAGTGCCCCAGGGTAGCGTAATAGGTCCTCTGCTTTTTACATAAACGATCTGGTTGATGGTACTGACAGCGGCTTTAGACTATTTGCCGATGATGCTGTAGTCTACAGGAAAGTAGTATCACACGAAAGTTGTGAACAAATCAATGAGGATTTGCAGAAAATAAATGCGTGGTGTAATGACTGGCAGTTATCTCTCAATATTAGTAAGAGAAACCTACTGCGTATAACAAGTCGAAAATCCCCATTAATGTGTGAGTACAAAATAAATGACCAGTCTTTGGAAGCGGTAACATCAGTCAAGTATCTGGG
Source organism: Schistocerca serialis cubense (assembly GCF_023864345.2). Taxonomy (NCBI): domain Eukaryota; kingdom Metazoa; phylum Arthropoda; class Insecta; order Orthoptera; family Acrididae; genus Schistocerca; species Schistocerca serialis. Next base: position 1,103,062,943 of record NC_064639.1, read on the forward strand.
TGTGACAATTCGAAATGATCTCAAATGGAATGATCAGATTAGACAAGTAACGGGCAAGGCGAACTCTAGGCTGCGGTTTATTGGTAGAATCCTGAAGCGATGCAGTCCTTCAACAAAGGAAATAGCTTACAATACGTTACCAGAATGAGATTTTCACTCTGCAGCGGAGTGTGCGCTGATATGAAACTTCCTGGCAGATTAAAACTGTGTGCCCGACCGAGACTCGAACTCGAGACCTTTGCCTTTCGCGGGCAAGTGCTCTACCATCTGAGCTACCGAAGCACGACTCACGCCCGGTAGGTCCCGAGTTCGAGTCTCGGTCGGGCACACAGTTTTAATCTGCCAGGAAGTTTCATATCAGCGCACACTCCGCTGCAGAGTGAAAATCTCATTCTGGAAACATCCCCCAGGCTGTGGCTAAGCCATGTCTCCGCTATATCCTTTCTTTCAGGAGTGCTAGTTCTGCAAGGTTCGCAGAAGAGCTTCTGTAAAGTTTGGAAGGTAGGAGACGAGATACTGGCAGAAGTAAAGCTGTGAGTACCGGGCGTGAGTCGTGCTTCGGTAGCTCAGATGGTAGAGCACTTGCCCGCGAAAGGCAAAGGTCCCGAGTTCGAGTCTCGGTCGGGCACACAGTTTTAATCTGCCAGGAAGTTTTACAATACGTTAGTTCGTCCACTCTTAGAGTATTGTTCGTCTGTATGGGACCCTTACCAGTTGGGCCTGATTCCAGAGATTGAGAAGGTCCAAATAAGAGCGGCAGGATTCGTGACTGGTACATTTAGCCATAGCGAGAGCGTTACAAATGTCATAGAAAGTTTGAAATGGGACACACTTGCAGATAGACGACGTGCAAAACAGAAGGGGCTGCTCACTAAATTCCGAAATCCAATCTTCGCCGAGGATGTAGAGGATATACGTATTATTACCATCAACTTATAAATCGCGTAATGATCATTATGCAAAGATAAGGGAAATATGAGCTCGTACTGAGGCGTTCAGACAGTCGTTTTTCCCTCGCGCGATCCGGGAGTGGAACAGAGGGGGGGGAATATGACTTTGGCGCGAATTGTGCCCTCCGCCACACACCACTTGGTGGCTAGCGGAGTATATATATAGATGTAGAGTAAGAGAAACACATGTTTTTTTTCTGTTAGCCAGTTTCCTTACATTTATCCGCTGTTACACAAAGCGTCAGTCACATTATTACAACAAGAGAAGCCGAAAAAAGGTTAACAGGTTAGTTAATGAATAAAAATTGTTGCAGGGTTTCAAGAGGGTGTTACTTTTCGGTAATTATTATGTTTCCTTAGGCACTAATGACGAATTAAGTTGATGGTACCTATTATACGCAACTATGACCGTTGAATCAGCTGTTACATTAGATATAAATTTACTGTGCGCTACACACACACACACAATTCGATGAACACGTCGTCCGCACGTGGGATAAGTTAAAGGAGAGTCTATTATCTGTATCATTCGATTTATTTCGAATGTAATTCATATGAATGGTATCCATTAATGTTGGTCTAACATGTATTCACTATGCATCTATTTGTGTGTTTATTCGTCCCTGTTATTTGTCACAGCGTTATTTTTACTCAGGCTGCAGTTACTATTGTATCCCCAGGTTCATTCGAGAGTTGTCGCAGCTCGGTCACTAACCAGCTCCTTGTGCACTTGGAAGGAGTCCTCGTCGGCAAGACTGTTATGTCCCATTGTGGGGGAGACGAAGTTGGAGGAGACGGTTAGATGGCAGGTGCACCTACGCTCTCTTTTATTGCCAGTTCTGTTCCACCGGGACTTCAGCAGTTAAACGACAGCCACAAAAAGTTGGCACAATCTCAGGCGTAAAATTGCCACAGAATCCGTTCTCCGCGAACGACACATTTATTCGAAAAATAATGACAATAAAGCTTCCAGTGCTATTAGAGGTCTGCTGGCTCCACGAGCCGTTTTTGAAGCGACTGATTTATACGGTCCATAAAATTGAAATCCCCCTTTTCCATTTCAGTGTAATGGAAGCTGGACGGAGCCAACGCCGATTCGGCTGGATGGAATTACTGCCCAGCTCAGGATCCCGTCTGCCGACGTCTTGTGGTATGCGCTGCCACTAATTCTAGCAGGTCAACAGCTCCGTGAGAAGCCCGTGCAGCGTTTTCTGATTTACGTCTCGTGGCCTTTAGGAAACTGGTATCGAAGGAATGGTACCCTGCCACCACAGATCATTACCGGTTATTTACATGACGCAGCTGTATTATAAGGCAGAATCAGTAGCCCTCTCGTTTAGAACCAACAGATCTTTTAATTGTGCAAGGTAGTCCCCATGTGGCCAACGTCAGTATTCTGCCGTTCTCGAAAGGAGCAAATCCTATTCTCCCTTTCAAGGAGCACTTGATGCCGTTCTAATTTCGCCTTGCGTTTTCGGGGACCAGTGGAAAATCAGTTTAGAGCTCTTCACCCAGGAGAAAGCAGGTAGTGACTCGGTAGTACTAGTTCCGTTAGTTTATCACGAAGTACAGGGTGTCCCAAAATGAATGACCGATTTTAAATAGAATTATTTATTAGGAAGAAGGGCTTAACACCAATAAACTTTATACTGAATTACTCAGAAAAGACAGAAGTTTATAAAAACCCATCATAAATGTTCAATATGTCCTCCATTGGCTGCGCGGACGACATCTAGGCGATACTGAATTCATCCCAAACTGAGTGTAAGTTGTCTTCTGTCACTGAAGCCACAGCAGCTGATATTCTGGTTTTCAGTTCATCAGTGTCACGAGGTAAGGGAGGAACGTAAACACATTGTTCAACATATCCCCACAGGAAGAAATCACATGGTGTTAACTCAGGGGACCTAGGAGGCCAAGAGTGTAAAGCCTGGTCTCGTGGTCCTGTACCCCCTATCCAACGTTGAGGCAAGTTGGCATTGAGGAAACTGCGCATGTTGTTGTGCCAGTGGGGTGGTGGTTTAGCACGAAATCGAATGTGACACGCCCGCTGAACTGCGATCACTGTTTAAAGGCATATTTTTAGCCATAGCATGTAAATCTATTTTTTTTTAAATCAGAGAACCCTGTTTAATAAAGCATGAAAGCCAATCCAAGTTATCTTGTGCGCGGTCGCATGTGATCGCTGGTGAGACACAGAAAGGATGTCTAGTCTTTTGTTAATTACTTCTGCTGTTATCTGTTCTGGAATGGAGTCGACTGGCCGCTCTAATTTAAACTCTTTAATTTTATAGAAAGTCACAGCGTATTGCAGGGCGCATACTCGCGCATACTAGTAATTATCTAAGGAAATTTCCACTGAGCATGGACGAGATACCGACTTGCGGATAATCAACATATCACTAGTGATTAATATTGTATTCCCAATGTAAGCAGCATAGTGCACTTCAGTAATTATAGTTATGATTAACGCTATTGTGATTTCATTATTTGTTTAATCCATGATCCTAAAATTTCAACATTATATGTAAACTGTATTTTCAGTATTTGTCTCATTTTAGCTCAGAAATAACGTAGCCCAAGAACCTCCCTCTTACGGCGACTTTTTTTTTCTTTATTGTTATTTTAATCACCTTATACAAGGTGGGCTGTCAGCAGCATATTACGCTGCTCTTCAGCCGCTAGTGGTACAAGAAATATGACATAATGGGGGTATAGATAATACAAAAAAAATGGCGGCCAAAAACTGTAGAGACGAAAAACAATAAACATGAAGCCATTCACGCTGGTCGAGAAAAAACACTAAAACCCGTTGACACGGCGCACAAAACACGGACGACTGCGACGGCATAGGTGAACAGTGCTGGCGTGACGGCGAAAGAACACTAAACACAAAACGAAGGCACACACACGAGATACTGATGGCGATGATCTCTGGCGCGCGAAAGTCCACTGAGCGTGTACGAGTCAGGGGACGTGCCAAGAGAGGAGGAGGGGGATGGGAGAGGGAGAGGGGAGAGCAGAGATGCCATGGGCAGGGAAGATAGGGGGAGGGAGGAAGGGAGGAAGGGGGAGGGGAAGCCCAGGGGAAGAGCGGTGGAGGAAGGGGTCGTGGGGGGAAAAGGAGAGAGAGGGGAGGGAGGGTGCCCAAAGGAAAAGACACAGGAAGTGGGAGGGGAAGATCAAAGTTGATAGGAGGGGTAGATTGAGGGGAGGAGGACATCATCAGGGGGGGGGGGGAGCTGGCAGAAGCCACCTTGGGATAGGGTAAGGAGGGTGGAGAGATGGAGACTGGGTGGGACATGGGAATACAGGCGCGGCAGCGGGTGGGGGTGGGAGAGAATGGGTGAGACAAGTGGGTGAGGAGGATCGAATTTATGGGAGGTGTACAGGATCTGTATCCTTTCAAGGAAAAGGAGGAGGTGGAAGAACAGAATGAGGTCGCACAGGATCCGCGTGGGGGAGGGGAGACGGATGCGATAGGCGAGGTGGAGAGCATGGCGTTCAAGGATCTGAAGGGATTTATAAAAGGTAGGGGGGGGGAGGGCGGAGATCCAGGCTGGATGGGTGTAACAAAGGATAGGGCAGATGAGGGATTTATAGGTGTGGAGTATGGTGGAGGGGTCCAGACCCTACCTACAGCTGGAAAGGAGCTTGAGGAGACAGAGTTGGGAGTGTGCCTTGGCTTGGATTGTCCAGAGATGGGGGGTCCAGGAGAGGCGACGGACGAGGGTGACGCCAAGGTACTTAAGGGTGGGGGTAAGGGCGATAGGACGGCCATAGATGGTTAGACAGAAATCGAGGAGGCGGAAGGAAGGGGTGGTTTTGCCTACAATGATGGTCTGGATATTAGAGGGATTGACCTTGAGCAAACCACTGGTTGCACCAAACGGTGAACCGGTCAAGATTGGATTGAAGAAGGTGTTGGGAGCGCTGCAGGGTGGGGGCAAGGGCAAGGAAGGCGGTGTCATTGGCAAACTGGAGAAGGTGGATGGGGGGGTGACGGCGGTGGCATGTCCGCTGTATACAAAAGGTACAGAAGGGGGGAGAGGACGGAGCCTTGGGGCACACCGGCGGAGGAAGAATGTGTAGGAACCCGTATAATGGATGGTGACGTAGGAAGGATGGTGGGAGAGAAAGGAGCCAATCAGATGGACGTAGTTAACAGGAAGGGCGGAGGTTTGGAGCTTGAAGAGGAGGCCGGAACGCCATACACGGTCATAGGCACGTTCGAGGTTCAGGGAGAGGAAGATTGTGGAGCGACAGGAATTAAGCTGCTTGGAAAGGAGATGAGTGAGGTGAAGGAGAAGTTCATCGGAAGAGAAGGACGGCCGAAAGCCACATTGGGTAACAGGAAGGAGGCGGTGCTGGCAGAGATGCTGGTGGATGCGTCGGGTGAGGATGGATTCCAGGACCTTGCTGAAGACCGAGGTAGGGCTGATAGGACAGTAGGAGGAGACGGCGGACAGCGGTTTACCAGGTTTAAGGAACATCAGGATACGGGAGGTTTTCCACAGATCGGGGTAGTAGCCGGTGGACAGGACTACATTGTAGAGCCTGGGCAGGGTGGAGAGGAAAGAGACAGGAGCTTCACGAAGGTGGCGGTAGGTGACACGATCGTGACCAGGAGCGGTGTTGCGTTTTGTGCAGAGTGTAGCAATGAGATCCTTTGTAGTGATAGGGGCATTGAGTTCCGTGTGTGCAATGTTGTCCAAGTACCGGAAACCAGGTGCGAGGGGAGGGACAGAAGTGTCAGTTCAATCACGGACATCCGGGAAGAGGGAGTAATCGAACTGGGGATCATTGGGGATGGAAAAAATATCAGAGAGGTAGGAGGCAAAGTGGTTGGCCTTACCAAGGGTGTCAGGGAAGAGGTGATCATCATGGAGAAGAGGATAGTAGGGGTAGAGTTTAGTTCCGGTAAGGCGACGGAAGGCTGACCAGAACTTGGGCGAGTTTATAGGTAGGGTAGCATTTAAACGGGTGCATGTCTGTCGCCAGTCCCGGCGTTTCTTAGCCACCTTACGGCGACGAAATTCTCAAAGTATATGTCCGATGCCACCGTAATCATGGTTTAAATATATTCACTGATTTTTAAATATTTCCACCCATCTCAGTTCAGTTCAACAAAAATTATAAAAAAACCAAAATAATATAAATAATCATATATATATATGATTATTTATATTATTTTGGTTTATATATATATATATATATATAATTATTTACAAGTGATTGCTTACGACTAAATTCAAATAACACAATACGCCATGTGTTGCACGGACGCAATATTGCGCGAGACTGGCTGCATGCTCCAGGTCAGCGCTCGTAGCGACATCTAGCGGATTTTTCTTAAACTCTAGACCATGCCGATTACATCTACCGCTGTTTCAGTTACCTACTGACATTTGTGTCAATATTATTACACGTTAAAATCGGGTCATTCTTTTTGGGACACCCTGTATACCAGCTTCTTGATTTACTTCCATATGTATCCCAGCGACGAGGGTACGGCATGAACATTCTGCGTCTATCTACTCGATAACAATATATGTTGACATTATATATCTGGTTTGTGTTCTATGTCTCCTCATGCCCCCCCCCCCCCCACCTGCCATTGGCTGTGGTATGTCATATTTGCCAACTTTTAGTGCAGTGTTCAAATGAATGTTCAGTGTTGTTTGTCTTTCCAAAGTGTTGTGAACAGAAATCATGCTGTCACTGGGTGTGAATTTTATGTCTCTTGCGAACAGAAACCAGACTGGCCCCGTGTTTTTTAACTGTCTGTCTATTATTTTACCTGTCTGCTTCATATTTATTTTATTAGCATCATCATCCCTTTGTTTCTATGTTTTAAGTTCCACGATTTTTCCGCCATGTTACCATTTAAGTCTCCGATTTTATCGCCTGTTTTTATTATTTATTATCTTCATCTTTTTAAAACAAACTCTGTAGGATGAAGAGTGGCATACTAAGCTGCTGCCAGCCCGCCCCCTTCAGGGGGAAACGAACTTCAATAATAAAAAAAAAAGTCTCCTCATGAAGCTCTCTTCGCATGTTATGTGGTGAGAGATCAGGGAGATAATGTAACCCTTGAAACTTAGCTGGCTTAGACACGACCAGTAAGAACTTTCTGCGTCGTTGAAGCCGTGGTACCCGTGGTCTAGGGGACGCCGGCACGGTAGCTCAGCGTGTTCGGCCAGAGGGTTAGCTGCCCTCTGTAATAAAAAAACTGAGTTAATCGATCAACAACGAACTTCAATTGACGTCTTACGACGTCCGCCCCGAGCAGATGCAACGAACAAAAGCGAACAAAATGAGATTTAAAAAAAAAAAAAAAAAAAAGAGGGGTAGCGTCCTTGATTCATAATCAAAACGTCTTCGGTCCCAGGTTCGATACCCGCCACTGCCTAAATTTTGATAAATAATCAGCATTGTCGGCCGAAGACTTCCGGCATAAGAAGTCAGCCTCATTCTGCCAACGGCCTTGTCAAAGAGGGCGGAGGAGCGGATAGAGGTTCAGGGCACTCTCTTGTCCTAGGGGTGGGAAATTGCCCCTAAAGGTGGAAGAATCAGCAATGAACAACGACATGAGGATGCAGAAGGCAATGGAAACCACTGCATTAAAGACACGTAACGTGTATCCACAGGACATGTAGACCTGTAATTGAAGAAGTGTCATGATGATCTCTCCATTGGCAAAAGAGTCCGGAATAGTCCCCCATTCGGATCTCTGGGAGGGGACTGCCAAGGGGGACGTTACCATGAGAAAAAGATTGAATAATCTGCGAAAGGCTAACGTTCTACGAGTCGGGGCGTGGAATGTCAGAAGCTTGAACACGGTAGGGAAACTAGAAAATTTGAAAAGGGAAATGCAAAGGCTCAATCTAGGTATAGTAGGGGTCAGGGAAGTGAAGAGAAAGGAAGACAAGGATTTCAGGTCAGATGAGTATCGGGTAATATCAACAGCAGCAGAAAATGGTATAACAGGTGTAGGATTCGTTATGAATAGGAAGGTAGGGCAGAGGGTGTGTTACTGTGAACAGTTGTAACCTCCCCACAATATTATTAATTAAATGAAAATGAACCAAATGTAACCTCGCAACAAAATTGTATAAGTGTAATTGAACCAAGCGTAAGCTCCCCACAGAAATAATAATTAAATGAATTTTGTAATATTGTAACCTCTGAACAAAATTGGCTCCCATTTATAATCCGTGTGCAGAAATGCATTAACATTTAAAGTTCCCACAAAATTCTTTTCTCATTTAATGTTAAGTTCGAAACAGAAAAATTCCTAAACACCAAAATATTAAAAAAAACATTCAGTAACCTGGTAAATTTTATGACGACAGAAACGCTGCGCCTCGGCCCTATATTCTGAATAAAAAAAGCAAAAATTCTTATCTCAATAAAAACTGCAAATATATCTGCTCTTACATAAAAATTTTCGCCACAGCTCCGTGCAATGCTGGCCTATGCTTTGTGACTCGTGAAAGGAATTAATTATTCATTGGATAAAATCTTTAAATTGAAATGAATGCTTTTCTTTTAAAAAAATTACTTTATATTATAAAAATTATTATTGGGGCATTTTTTTGAAAGAAGTTAAATGACAATTAATATACATTACTAGATATGCGCAAGGCTGCTTCTTTACCTTCTACAACAATACTCATCCTCGAGAGTCCTGACCAGAGTCCCGAGCAGAGCAGACAGCCGACACGCGCCGACTACCGCCGACTCACACAGACAACTCAAGGCTACTGTCGACACGCGCAGACTAGCGCAGACTCGCGACAAGCAACAACTAACTACATAACATACAGCTCTCTGGTCAGAGACTCTCCTAAGTCTTGCCTATTGCAGGCAGCGCATATAGCGCAAACCTCACCTCTTACATAACCCTCCACTGGGGGGGCAAAAATTTGGCAGCGATGGTGAGTCAATTGGACTTGCCATGAGCAACAAACTTTTCTTAATTAACTAAGTTTACAATCACAGAATATATACATATATATAAGTGCAGAACATGAATTTAATATAGTGCACATGCACTGAGTACAGAACATATCAAGCAAAGACAAAATGTGTACAAAATGAGTACAAAACATATTAACAAATTACAAAAAAGTGCACACACACTGTAGTACAGAACATATCAGGAAATCACAAAATGTATATGCAATGAGTACAAATCATATTAACAGATGACATAAAGTGCACACGCACTGTAGTTCAGAATATATCAGCAAATCACAAAATGTATACGCAATGAATACAAATCATATTAACAAATGATATGAAGTGCACACGCACTGTAAAACTCTTTAGCATTTTTACAACAAATAAACATATCATGGAGTGAAATAAAGTGCACACGCACTGTAAAAGTCTTTAGCACATTTAGGACAACTGATCTTGTTAACAAATGAAATGAAGTGCACATGCACTATGTATGTCTTTATCATTTTACAAGAATTTAAACGCACTGTACAAGTGTTTACCATTTTACAAGAACTAGGAAAGGAATGGGAAGGATTGCGTTATGGTTGTAGCACATTAGGCTGCACACAGCTGCACTGAAAGTCCATATCTTTCTACAGAAGCACAACACCATGTGAGACAATCTGAAGTTCTTTTCCCTGAAGTATTAATCAGTGTAGCCAAGACACTGAAATGTCGTACTAATATTCCATGCTATCATTTTGGTAGTACATTAGGTACACCAAACAGTGGGACCATAATAATATCGCCATCGCTCAAGGTGGTGGACAGCATGTCGTGTCAACACCACGTTCTTGTAAGGTACAGCAACGTAGAATTAGTGCAAAAACCAAATATAGTGCTCCATGAGCATGAGGATAGACAGGACAAACGGATATTGCAGTAATTTCTGGTAATTAGGTCAGAAGATGAAGGACATTAAATCTTATGCCAGTCATCATTAATAATTACACTAGTCGATTAACTGATTTTAAGTAATTCGTGGCACTCATCGCCCAGTTACTGAACATTTCTGTACCATGTATGAAGTATTACAGAATAATGTTCATAAGTTATCTGTTTACATAGAACATTGACACTCACTGCCCAGATACAAATCATCAGAAGTCATCATTCAATACAGAAGTTAATTCTTATATATAGCATGAAAGTGACATAATATAAAACTTCCTGGCAGATTAAAACTGTGTGCCGGACCGAGACTCGAAATCGGGACCTTTGCCTTTTGCGGCAAGTGCTCTACCATCTGAGCTACCGAAGCGCGACTCACGCCCAGTCTCACAGCTTTACTTCTGCCAGTATCTCGTCTCCTACCTTCCAAACTTTACAGAAGCTCTCCTGCGAACCTTGTAGAACTAGCACTCCTGAAAGAAAGGATATTGTGGAGATATGGCTTAGCCACAGCCAGGCTGTGGCTTTGCTAATACATAGACATAATGGATTCAATACAACAGAGAAATTTGCATTATATTTAGAACTAGAAATATATCTTAAACTGGTAGCATTATCACCTTTTTTTTTTTTTTTTTTTTTTTTTTTTTTTTCTAGCAATGCATTGCGTTGGGATCGTGGGATCGAAATTAATTGCTGGGGGATGAAAATATTTTTCCTTTTGACCTATTGCTAGAAATAATAACGTCATTCGTCATGAATCAGCTGTAGCAAGGTTATGAAACAAGTAGAGTATATGTGATAACATTCATGAATGATACACACAAATGGGTAAAAAAAATGCAAGTATTAGAACAGATTTAATGAGTAACTGCTTATAGAACATTAATTTCATGAATAGCTTCTCCTGGAAAAAATACAAAATGGATTATTAAACTGAAAGAAGAAAAGCATATTATGCTGAAAAGTAGTGAACTTCGAATTAACAGGTAATGAAATGTATAAAAAAAAATATATGTGTTCTCCAGCTGTCCTTTCCAAAACCTTCAGTCCTCATACCATGCGACATAAGACATACTGTCAAAACGAACTGCAACAAATACCTAAATAACTACATAGCATTTCTTAACTAATAGTAAATATGTAAAATTAATCATTACTTTCATCTGCAAAGAAAAACTTCATTATCATTACTATCATCACCTGCAAAGAAAAACTTCACTATCCATATCATCATAGGTCCAATATTATCATCACCTATAAAGAAAAACTTCCATATTAGCATATTCTTCATCACTATTCATCATCATTCATTATCATCTGCAAAAAAAGTCACTTCATTATTCATTATACAACTATTCATAGTATAGAGTTCCTTATTTCTAGCATATTTCATCACTAAAACTGAGATGTGTAGTTCTGTCTGACAGCCTGCATCAATCGCTTCGTATTCTGAAAGAAAAAATTAGTTAAGACTGCTATCATACGATGTGTGTAGTATATTCTTGTTAATGCTTGTTAATTCTGATCCATATAATCTTCGTGACGAGGTATTGCATCTTATTTCGTTCATTCCGAAGGTGAAATTCCCATAATTTATTTCTTTTACACGTAATTTTTTTCTGAAAATGATAAACAATGATTAATGTCTTGCATTTAAATCATATACCCATTAAATAAAAGCTGGTTTCTAGTGATATAATTGAGCATACAGCATAGCATGACAGAAAACGTAATATGTCAAAAACATAGTCAGTGTACAGGTGCAAAAATGTACACAGAGTATCACAATGTAGCGGCAAAAAAAAAAAAAAAAATGTAAAAATAGTCACGATGTTGAGATATCATAAGGCAAAATGTCAAAGTCAACTGATGTTTGTTATATCTTAAATATTTCATAGCACATACAAACAAAACAGGGAAACAATCACACATACATGAAAAATGGAAAATGTGCACGGTCTGATGTGTAACGACAAGAAGAGCGACCTGCTAACCTTACCTTCCTGGCACTTGCCGAGAAAAAATATGATAATCATCAGTAAGTGTTCATGTGACTATAATTGCATAAGTGGTCATAAAAAAAAATCAGGAAATGGCATTACCGTGTGATAAATCATAAAGTATGTTCATTCAATAAAAGGTTTGACGTTGGAGACGTGGTGGTTCCCTTTGGTTTTTCTGGTTCTTAAAGTTACGACGTGTACTACATTGGGATGAGGAATGCTGCGAATTCGATATGGACCTGCATATAGAAGCTCAAATTTACGACACCTACCTTTTCCTCTATTAGATAAATAATGTGTGCGTACTAATATCTTCTGTCCAAAGTGAAAGTCACGGCGTGTACAAACCTGTTTTTGCTGTCTTCTCCGGCGCTCTGCGGCACGTTTGACTTTGTTCAGCGCAATGTCAATTATTTCATGGTGTCGTAGTCGACGAGATGTAGGAAAGGTTACTAATTCTTTAATTTTGTTAAGTGGTTCAACATTTTTCAGTATAACAGACGGAGATAGCATAGTAGATTCATTTGGTATGGAATTAATTACATCCTGGAATGAGTGTGTGTGTGTGTGTGTCCCAATCAATATGTTTTTTATGGCAGTATATTCTACATAGTTTACCAATTTCTTTCATTAATCGTTCACAAGGGTTCGAAGAAGCATGGTAACTGGATATATAGATCGGAGAAATGTTTCTAGCTTCTAACATACGTGTCCATATAGCAGATCGAAACTGTGATCCATTGTCGGAAATTACTTTCAATACATGCCCGACATGAAACAGAAAATGTTTTACAAATGCTTTCGAAACAGTTTTAGCAGTAGCTTTGCGTAACGGAGTGAAGGTAACAAATTTTGAAGTGAGTTCAACAGCGACAAAGATGTAGCAAAAACCTCTATTAGTTCTGGGAATCGGACCAAAAATGTCTACAGCGGCCATGTGTCTCAATTTAACAGGTACAATGGGATGTAACGGAGGAATATGTGAAGTCGTATCTGACTTAGCTTTCTGGCAGATTTTACATGACGCTAAAACTCGTCGAATACGTTTCTCCATGTTGGTAAAATAACAGTTCTGTCTCAGTATAAGAAAACATTTTCTGGCTCCGTAATGTGCGTAACTTAAATGAGTATACCAGATTAATTTGTTAACAAGTTCGTCAGGAATGCATAATAACCAATTGTTGCTGTCAGGGTGAGAGCGGCGAAACAGAATGTTATTGCGTACAGTGTAATGGTTTCTAATGGTAACGTTATTCCTATCTTGCCAAAGGTGTTTGATTTCTTTCCATACGTTGTCTTTACTCTGTTCTTGTGCTATGTCTTGTAATGACGACGAAATGAAATTCTCAAATGCAACTTGTTGAATGTACATGACGCTGAAATTTGCTTTGCAGAAGTTGGTTGCGATGTCTTGCTGATTGCCGCTGAGATAACGGGATAGTGCGTCTGCTACAATATTTTGTGTACCGGGAATGTGAACAATTGTGAAATTAAATTCCTGTAAGTAAAGTTTCCATCTACTCAATCTGTAGTGTGTAAATTTAGCCGAAAGTAAAAACTGTATCGCTCAATGATCTGTGTAGACAGTAGTGTGTCTTCCATAAAGAAAATGCCGAAATCTCGTAAATGCCCATACAACACATAGTGTTTCAAGTTCTGTAACAGAATAATTGCGTTTAGCAGGTGACAGAATGCGACTCGCAAAGGCTATGTTTTTAATTACTGTAGTGCCATCTTCTTCAATTTCCTGAAAAATGTGTACACCTAATGCGGTGTTAGAACTGTCGGTGGCAATGGAAAAATTTCTAGTAAGATCTGGGTGTGATAGAAGTGGTGCATTCAACAAAGCTTCTTTCAGGTTCACAAATTCAGAATGTGCTTGCTTATCCCAGGACCAAATAGTGTTTTTACCTGTCAATTGACATAATCTAGGGGTGTCTAAAGCAGAGTAATGAATAAATTTACGAAAAAAGTTAATTAAACCCAAAAAGCTACGTAGTTGTTTCTTCGTCGTAGGAATAGTAATGTCACGTAAAGCTTGAAGTTTTTCCGGGTCAGGCGCAATGCCTTCTGCTGAAATTACATGTCCAAGAAACTTTATAGAAGTTTTGCCAAAATGCGATTTACAGAGATTAACTGTGAGTCCTTTTGCACGAAAAGTTCGTAACAGTCGTTCAAGAATCAGATTGTGTTCAGAGCAGTTAGATTCTGCAATAAGAATGTCGTCTATATACGTTGTGATTCTGTCTTTAAGTTCTGTCGGAAGTATTGTATTCAAACCGCGAATAAATGCTGCTGATGAAATAGTTAGACCGAACGGTAATTTACAAAATTGATAACAGTCACCAAAACAGAGAAAAGCCGTGTACTTTCTGCAGTCCGGATGAAGTTGAATTTGCCAAAATCCCGATTTCAAATCTAATGTGGAATAAATAGCAGTAACATTAAATTTTTGTAGCAGTTCTTCTAGTGTCTGTGGGCGATACGTTTCATTAATAATAATGTCGTTGATGTGACGCGAATCAAGTAGGAGGCGAAGTGAACCATCCTTTTTCTTAAAAATATGGAGTGGATTTATGTACGGACTAACTGCCGGTTCAATAATTCCTTGGTCAAGCATAGCTTGCAATTCTTTCTTAACTTGTTCTCTGTGAATATACGGAATGGAATAATGTTTGGCTTTAAATGTGTCGTGCTGTTTAACTTGAAATTCATACATAAAACCGGACATAGTACCAGGAACGTTGTCAAAAACTGGAGCTTGCTGTAAAAGAATTTTGCATAGTTGTGTGCGTTCGTCGTGTGTATTTGCACTGCTCTGTTTAACTTTATCAGAAATCATTTGTATAACGTCATAGTCGGCTTCGTCTGGAGTATTATAGTTGTGTACGTACGTATCTGTTAACAATGTGGAATGACAGTCTATGTTACGTGATGCGGAAATGACCTCTGTACGATTAATTGTTTGTTCTTCTGCAGATAAAGAGTGCTGAAATTCTAAAGCCAGTTGTACATTTTCATCCGTTAACATTAAATAGGAGTTCTGAAAGTCAATAATTGCGTCGTGTTGTACCGGAAAATTCGTACCTAAAATAACGTCTGTCGTCAATAAGGGAACAATCCAAAAATTTGAGTGAAATGTATAACCTGCAATAAACAACGATAAATGTATCGGTAATTTTACATCTACTCCTTTACTAGATACTGCTCCTTTCACTTTAATTTTGCCTAATGGTCACGTAGGATAGGTATTCTCTTTGCTACATTCGTTGAAAGTTTTTTCATTTATAACTGACATAGGAGATCCAGAATCGATTACTGCTGAAAATTTGGATGATCCAATTTTTACTTCGATGACAGGGTGTGAAATGGTTTTTTGAACAACTGGTCTTTCCTGCAAAAGAGTGCCTCGGATGTCGTCAAAAGTAATAACATTTTCGTGAACATGATTCTCTGTGTCAAAAGTATTGCTTACGTTACTGGAAGATGCAACCTATACTGAATTTAGTCAAATTCTATCTGACGTGCTATTATTTTCGGGAGGATGCTGTGGCATTTCCACTATTTGTACTGTTCTGTTATTTCTTCCTGACGTATTACGTTCGGGATGATACCTACTGTCTGGTTCATTCATGATAATATGTTGTTGCGGACGATTTTGCTGCTGGTAAGACCGACAGTTATTAAATGTACGCTGAAAATTGTGCTCATTGCTTTTATGTCTGTCATGATAGTCATTTCTATACGGTGCATTGCGATAGGAATTGAAATAGTGTGTTTTCTGTACGTACTGGTTCCCTTGTTGCTGTGCATTACTATTTGTTGGGGCCGACGCAATACGCGTACATGGCGAAACATTAAAGCTTGGTTGACTTTGTGCATTACATTGTTGGTTAGGTATGCTAACCGGTTGGTTTTGTTGCTGTTGCGGAGAAAAACCTCTATTGTTACCAAAATGTGGTTCCTGTTGCTGATAATTTTGACGATACTGATAATTAAAATTTTGTCTGTTATTAAAGTTCTGGTGGTTGTCGTTCCACAAGCGTCTATTACCTTTACTATTGAAATTGCGTGGCTGATCGTAATTGCTGTATGTTTGTTGACCTTGGTTATTATATCAAAAATTTTTGTTTATAAAGGAATAATCTGATTGCTGAACTTCCAAAAGTTGTAACAGATCTCTGAATGCTGAAACATTTTCTTTCTGCTGACCCGTTAAAAGTGACACTCTTATTGATCGTGGTAATTTAGAAATACATAATTGAATAAGTGCAGATTCACTAGTCACTTAAGTACTGGTTTTGTTGGACCATGTGCTCAAAAAATTGCGTGACAGTGGAAAAATTTGAGTTCTCATAATTCGGTAAACTAATTAATTGATCCTTAATTCCGCGCTGTGTCGTCTTCGACCAATACGCTGACAGAAAAGCATTCTGATATTCTTCTACCGAGTAGCATTGTCTCGCGTTCGGTCTCATACGAGTTGCCGGTTCGCCTTCCAAAAAACTGCAAATAAATTCAAGTTTATGTGTTACGGGCCAAGCCGGTGGAAAAGCAAAGCTAAATTGTTGTATCCAATCCAAGTAGTGAATCTGTGTTCTGTCATTTTTAAATACTTTAAATTTTCTCACGGATAGAAAATGCTTGTAATCAAAATTATCGTCTCTGTACGTCTGAACAGGTTCAGGATTGTATGAGAATCTATTTGTCTGTTATTGTTCGGAATGTAAGTCATGCACTCTCTGTAAATTACCTAAATTATACTGGCTGTATGAATGTGACAAATGTTCGGAACGTGCCGTATGCTGTGACGTGTTATTGACTGAAATATTTTTTATCTCTGTCACTTCTTGCTGCAAAGTTGACAATTTTCTACGTAATGTATTATTGGACGAATCTATCTCACTGATCGTCTGCTGTAAATTTTGGAATTCAGGTGTTTTCGGTGAAGTATCGTCTGATTTGGTGTCATTATTACTTTCAATAACGTCAATACGACTGGCCAATTCATCATATTTTTCAGTCAGTATTTTTACCTGATCATCGTTTTTAATGTCACAAGCATTAATTTGTTTTTGTATTTTACGTGTGGTTTCGTTCAATTTTTTAACGTCTGCTTTGATGACGTCGGAATCCTGTATTAGTTCTAATTGTTCAAGTCTGTCGGTCACTGTCTGAAAGTCTACTGTGTGTGTGTGTGTCTGTTTTTGTTTTAAGATCGGAAATTTCATCACGCAATTCGGTGTGCAACTGTTTGATAGTATTAATTTCGTCTGATACTGTAGCAATATTGTTGTCTACGTATGTTTTTGCTTTCGTAAACAATTTACGTTTATCTTCCTGTCTCTGTGCGGTAAATGTTTACATGACTTGTCGCTTTACTTTATTCTGTTCCTGCATAAATTTACGGAAACGCGTTCCACTGTTTTGTAGGTGATGATTAAAACGTTTATCAATTTGACTGTTCTGTTGTTCGAATTTCGCGTCTACTTTTGCATCCAGTGTGCGCGAAAGTTCTGCTGACATTAATTTAAACTCGTCGCGTAACTGTGTTGCGTTTTCAGAGCATTGTTTACCGACTGCACTAATTTCGTCTCTAACAAGGGAACCTCCCCAACGCACCCCCCTCAGATTTAGTTATAAATTGACACAGTGGATAGGCCTTGAAAAACTGAACACAGATCAATCGTGAAAACAGGAAGAAGTTGTGTGGAACTATGAAAAAATAGGCAAAATATACAAACTGAGTAGGCCATGTGCAAGATAGATAACATCAAGGATAAAATAAGCTGAGTAGCGCCGTGGTCATGTGGTTAAAGTGAGCAGCTGCAGCACTAGATGTCCTTGGTTCGAGTCTTCCAGTGAGTGAAAATTTTACTTTCTTTATTTTCGCAAAGTTACTATCTGTCCGTTCATTCATTGACGTCTCTGTTCATTGTAATAAGTTTAGTGTCTGTGTTTTGCGACCGCACCGCAAAACCGTGCGATTAGCAGACGAAAGGACATGCCTCTCCAATAGGAACCGAAAACATTTGATCGCAAAGTCATAGGTCAACCGATTCCTCCACAGGAAAACATGTCTGATATATTCTATACGACACTGGTGACGGCATGTGCGTCACATGACAGGATATGTTGTCGACCCACCTAACTTGCACACCTGGCGAATGGGTAAAAAGATTCTTCTACCTTGCCCGATTTAGGTTTTCTTGTGGCTGTGATAATCACTCCCAAAAAAGTGATGAAAACATAAGAGTTTGTCACATAAACTGCAACAAATGAATGCAACAGTTTCACAGTCGCACGGTTTTCCCTGTGCTCTGTCCAAACATATGTTTTTTTACGTTTTCAAATGTTTCCTTGTGTAGACCGTCAAATCCTGCATAAGTCGAAGCAAATCTGAACACGTGCTGGAATTTTGGAGAGTGAAGTTGATTATCTGTGAGTGCCTGAACTTTGATAATTCTCTGAAAATAAAAAATTAAACTTTTCACTCGAGGGAAGACTTGAACCAAGGACCTCTCGTTCCGCATCTGCTCACGTTAACCACGGGACCACGGCGCTCGTACTCTCACATTCTCCTTGTTGTTACGTACCTTGCGCATGGACTACTCAGTTTGTATATTTTGCTCATTTTTTTCATAGTTCCACACAACTTCTTCCTGTTTTCTCGATTGATCTGTGTTCAGTTTTTCAAGGCCTATCCCTGTGCCAAATTATAACTAAATCTGAGGGGGATGCGATGGGGAGGTTCCCTTGTAAGTAATTTAGTTGTATCTGCATGTCTATTATTTAATTCTTGTGCCACAGATCTAATTTCTTCACTGCTGTTTCTAGCACAAGCTTTAATTTCCTCACGTAATTGTTCCTTAGTATCATGACACTGCGCGGCAACGGCTGTAATCTGTTCACTAAGCAGTCTGGAATTGTTGTCTAATTTTTCATTAATTTCATTAATTTGTTTTTTGAGACCTTCACTAAGTTGTTTGTGATTGTTCTCTTGTCTTTCATTCTGTTGTTTGGAATTTTCATTCTGTTGTAGCAATATTGCCATAATTTGATCCAAGCCAATATTACCTACTCTACTCTCTGTGCTGTTTGATGGCGTACATGCAATTGTCACGTTTTGTGTAACCATTGGTCATTCTGTGATTCTCGAAAAGGTTTCCCAATCGGATGTGCACTGTTAGTCACTACCTCGGAATCAAATAAATCTGTCCTACTTTGAGTATACTGTTCATTTTCGTTAGAAAAATTTATCTGTTCACAATTCAAATTTTGCAAACCGGGTGTGTTAAACTGGGTAACGTTCATTGTAAGAGAACCTCCCGCGTCATCAATTGTCGTTAAATTAACAGACGACACAATTGAATTTATTTGTTCATTATTAGGATCAAAATCATTACAAGTGGTCGATACGCACTGATTGTCTGTAAATGGAGGATTGTCATCATTACACTGAGTGTCGCAAGTATTATCGGTCAAATTATTAGAGTTGGCTATTTCATTCATTACACATCGCGATGTACTGTTAATAGTTTTTCGCGGCATTTTTCACAAATCAGAATTAAGCACAAATGAAACAAGGACAATGCAAAATGCAACAGACACAATTACAACAAAGAGCAACAAATTGCCGATGATCTGTGAAAGAAAGAGTGACAAATTAGTGAATGCGTTGCGCCAGATACAAACTACATTTAAGTAAATAAGAGCAGATATATGACTACTTATCAGAAGATTCACAAAGAAATAAGATCCTGGCTGGATGTCGCCAAGTGTAACCTCCCCACAGAAAAATAATAATGAAACTGGACCAAGTGTAACCTCGCAACAAAATTGTATAAATGTAATTGAACCAAGCGTAAGCTCCCCACAGAAATAATAATTAAATGAATTTTGTAATATTGTAACCTCTGAACAAAATTGGCTCCCATTTATAATCCATGTGCAGAAATGCATTCACATTTAATGTTCCCACAAAATTCTTTTCTCATTTAATGTTAAGTTCGAAACAGAAAAATTCCTAAACACCAAAATAATAAAAAAAAATTCAGTAACCTGGTAAATTTTATGACGACAGAAACGCTGCGCCTCGGCCCTGTATTCTGAATAAAAAAAGCAAAAATTCTTACCTCAATAAAAACTGCAAATATATCTGCTCTTACAAAAAAATTTTCGGCACAGCTCCGTGCAATGCTGGCCTATGCTTTGTGACTCGTGAAAGGAATTAATTATTCATTGGATAAAATCTTTAAATTGAAATGAATGCTTTTTTTTAAAAAAAATTTACTTTATATTATAAAAATTATTATTAGGGCATTTTTTTTGAAAGAAATTAAATGACAATTAATATACATTACTACATATGCGCAAGGCTGCTTCTTTACCTTCTACAACAATACTCATCCTCCAGAGTCCTGACCAGAGTCCCGAGCAGAGCAGACAGCCGACACGCGCCGACTACCGCCGACTCACACAGACAACTCAAGGCTACTGCCGACACGCGCAGACTAGCGCAGACTCGCGACAAGCAACAACTAACTACATAACATACAGCTCTCTGGTCAGAGACTCTCCTAAGTCTTGCCTATTGCAGGCAGCGCATATAGCGCAAACCTCACCTCTTACACAGTTCAGTGACCGGGTTGTTCTAATCAGATTCGACAGCAGACCAACACCGACAACGATAGTTCAGGTATACATGCCGACGTCGCAAGCTGAAGATGAACAGATAGAGAAAGTGTATGAGGATATTGAAAGGGTAATGCAGTATGTAAAGGGGTACGAAAATCTAATAGTCATGGGCGACTGGAATGCAGTTGTAGGGGAAGGAGTAGAAGAAAAAGTTACAGGAGAATATGGGCTTGGGACAAGGAATGAAAGAGGAGAAAGACTAATTGAGTTCAGTAACAAGTTTCAGCTAGTAATAGCGAATATCCTGTTCAAGAATCACAAGAGGAGGAGGTATACTTGGAAAAGGCCGGGAGATACGGGAAAATTTCAATTGGATTACATCATGGTCAGACAGAGATTCCGAAATCAGATACTGGATTGTAAGGCGTACCCAGGAGCAGATATAGACTCAGATCACAATATAGTAGTGATGAAGAGTAGGCTGAAGTCCAAGACATTAGTCAGGAAGAATCAATACGCAAAGAAGTGGGATATGGAAGTACTAAGGAATGACGAGATACGTTTGAAGTTCTCTAACGCTATAGATACAGCAATAAGGAATAGCGCAGTAGGTAGTACAGTTGAAGAGGAATGGACATCTCTAAAAAGGGCCATCACAGAAGTTGGGAAGGAAAACATAGGTACAGAGAAGGTAGCTGCGAAGAAACCATGGGTAACAGAAGAAATACTTCAGTTGATTGATGAAAGGAGGAAGTACAAACATGTTCCGGGAAGTCAGGAATACAGAAATACAAGTCGCTGAGGAATGAAATAAATAGGAAGTGCAGGGAAGCTAAGACGAAGTGGCTGCAGGAAAAACGTGAAGACATCGAAAAAGATATGATTGTCGGAAAGACAGACTCAGCATACAGGAAAGTCAAAACAACCTTTGGTGACATTAAAAGCAACGGTGGTAACATTAAGAGTGCAACGGGAATTCCACTGCTAAATGCAGAGGAGCGAGCAGATAGGTGGAAAGAATACATTGAAAGCCTCTATGAGGGTGAAGATTTGTCTGATGTGATAGAAGAAGAAACAGGAGTCGATTTAGAAGAGATAGGGGATCCAGTATTAGAATCGGAATTTAAAAGAGCTTTGGAGGACTTACGGTCAAATAAGGCAGAAGGGATAGATAACATTCCATCAGAATTTCTAAAATCATTGGAGGAAGTGGCAACAGAACGACTATTCACGTTGGTGTGTAGAATATATGAGTCTGGCGATATACCATTTGACTTTCGGAAAAGCATCATCCACACAATTCCGAAGACGGCAAGAGCTGACAAGTGCGAGAATCATCGCACAATCAGCTTAACAGCTCATGCATCGAAGCTGCTTACAAGAATAATATACAGAAGAATGGAGAAGAAAATTGAGAATGCGCTAGGTGACGATCAGTTTGGCTTTAGGAAAAGTAAAGGGACAAGAGAGGCAATTCTGACATTACGGCTAATAATGGAAGCAAGGCTAATGAAAAATCTAGACACTTTCATAGGATTTGTCGACCTGGAAAAAGCGTTCGACAATATAAAATGGTGCAAGCTGTTCGAGATTCTGAAGAAAGTAGGGGTAAGCTGTAGGGAGAGACGGGTCATATACAATATGTACAAGAACCAAGAGGGAATAATAAGAGTGGACGATGAAGAACGAAGTGCTCGTATTAAGAAGGGTGTAAGACAAGGCTGTAGCCTTTCGCCCCTACTCTTCAATCTGTACATCGAGGAATCAATGATGGAAATAAAAGAAAGGTTCAGGAGTGGAATTAAAATACAAGGTGAAAGGATATCAATGATACGATTCGATGATGACATTGCTATCCTGAGTGAAAGTGAAGAAGAATTAAATGATCTGCTGAACGGAATGAACAGTCTAATGAGTACACAGTATGGTTTGAGAGTCAATCGGAGAAAGACGAAGGTAATGAGAAGTAGTAGAAATGAGAACAGCGAGAAACTTAACATCAGGATTGATGGTCACGAAGTCAATGAAGTTAAGGAATTCTGCTACCTAGGCAGTAAAATAACCAATGACGGACGGAGCACGGAGGACATCAAAAGCAGACTCGCTATGGCAAAAAAGGCATTTCTGGCCAAGAGAAGTCTACTGATATCAAATACCGGCCTTAATTTGAGGAAGAAATTTCTGAGGATGTACGTCTGGACTACAGCATTGTATGGTAGTGAAACATGGACTGTGGGAAAACCGGAACAGAAGAGAATCGAAGCATTTGAGATGTGGTGCTATAGACGAATGTTGAAAATTAGGTAGACTGATAAGGTAAGGAATGAGGAGGTTCTACGCAGAATCGGGGAGGAAAGGAATATGTGGAAAACACTGATAAGGAGAAGGGACAGGATGATAGGACATCTGATAAGACATGAGGGAATGACTTCCATGGTACTAGAGAAAGCTGTAGAGGGCAAAAACTGTAGAGGAAGATTATTTGTTAAAGAAAATGTAGTTCTGTTGCTCGTTCTTCGACGTGTTTAAATTGTATTCCGTTAATTGCTATGATGCGTTCTGAAAATACACTCCTGGAAATTGAAATAAGAACACCGTGAATTCATTGTCCCACGAAGGGGAAACTTTATTGACACATTCCTGGGGTCAGATACATCACATGATCACACTGACAGAACCACAGGCACATAGACACAGGCAACAGAGCATGCACAATGTCGGCACTAGTACAGTGTATATCCACCTTTCGCAGCAATGCAGGCTGCTATTCTCCCATGAAGACGATCGTAGAGATGCTGGATGTAGTCCTGTGGAACGGCTTGCCATGCCATTTCCACCTGGCGCCTCAGTTGGACCAGGGTTCGTGCTGGACGTGCAGACCGCGTGAGACGACGCTTCATCCAGTCCCAAACATGCTCAATGGGGGACAGATCCGGAGATCTTGCTGGCCAGGGTAGTTGACTTACACCTTCTAGAGCACGTTGGGTGGCACGGGATACATGCGGACGTGCATTGTCCTGTTGGAACAGCAAGTTCCCTTGCCGGTCTAGGAATGGTAGAACGATGGGTTCGATGACGGTTTGGATGTACCGTGCACTATTCAGTGTCCCCTCGACGATCACCAGTGGTGTACGGCCAGTGTAGGAGATCGCTCCCCACACCATGATGCCGGGTGTTGGCCCTGTGTGCCTCGGTCGTATGCAGTCCTGATTGTGGCGCTCACCTGCACGGCGCCAAACACGCATACGACCATCATTGGCACCAAGGCAGAAGCGACTCTCATCGCTGAAGACGACACGTCTCCATTCGTCCCTCCATTCACGCCTGTCGCCACACCACTGGAGGCAGGCTGCACGATGTTGGGGCGTGAGCGGAAGACGGCCTAACGGTGTGCGGGACCGTAGCCCAGCTTCATGGAGACGGTTGCGAATGGTCCTCGCCGATACCCCAGGAGCAACAGTGTCCCTAATTTGCTGGGAAGTGGCGGTGCGGTCCCCTACGGCACTGCGTAGGATCCTACGGTCTTGGCGTGCATCCGTGCGTCGCTGCAGTCCGGTCCCAGGTCGACGGGCACGTGCACCTTCCGCCGACCACTGACGACAACATCGATGTACTGTGGAGACCTCACGCCCCACGTGTTGAGCAATTCGGCGGTACGTCCACCCGGCCTCCCGCATGCCCACTATACGCCCTCGCTCAAAGTCCGTCAACTGCACATACGGTTCACGTCCACGCTGTCGCGGCATGCTACCAGTGTTAAAGACTGCGATGGAGCTCCGTATGCCACGGCAAACTGGCTGACACTGACGGCGGCGGTGCACAAATGCTGCGCAGCTAGCGCCATTCGACGGCCAACACCGCGGTTCCTGGTGTGTCCGCTGTGCCGTGCGTGTGATCATTGCTTGTACAGCCCTCTCGCAGTGTCCGGAGCAAGTATGGTGGGTCTGACACACCGGTGTCAATGTGTTCTTTTTTCCATTTCCAGGAGTGTAATTGAGGACGTAGGTTGCAAGTGCTACTCTGAGATGAAAAGGTTAGCACAGGAAAGGAATTTGTGGCGGGCCGCATCAAACCAGTCAGTAGACTGATGACCAAAAAAAAAAGAAGCCGTAATGGAAAAGCATACTCCACTGCAAAGGTCAGAGTTAAGGTCCTAGGCAGTGATGGCTGCGATCCGAGAATTTGCCGACTAACGTTTGGACTCAGCTTCAGCCTTCTGTAGAGATTTACCTGAATGCCAGGTGTCTTTCCAAGGTAGAGTGAAGAAATTTCACGTAAACTTTGTACAGAGTGGGCCATAAACCAGCTGTTTGCGTTTAGTGCAGTAATATTAAACGGATGAAAATACAAATTTATCGTCAACACAGAAAAACATGTAGAGTTCAATACAACCAGAAAAGATACTCGAAGTGGTTTCCATTCTATTCCAAGCGAACATTATATCTTTTCAACAATGATTTACAAATTTTGTAGCATATGTTCCGAGACTATGGGTTTCAAATTCTGATTGGATTCGTCCCTTCAAATGCGCAACGTCACAAATCTTGGCGGAATAAACCTCACTTTTTCGTATACCGAGACTGAAAAAGCCATGGATGTTATGTCTGGGCATCGTGGATTCCACACAACAGTACCCGTTTGCCAATCCATTCATTAGCTTGTTTTTAGAAAGTTTCTCACCAGAATTCCCTAATGTCTGGAGGCTCCTCCCCGTATCAGTTTTCCATTAACCGGATGCAGATCTCCGAAAACTGGACTATTTTACTGTTCTAATAGCACTTCATATCTAGGTAACTTACAGAATTGAGAATAAAATAAGGTCAGATTAAGCCTCTGCTGAAAATTCCTGCGCGTACAGTCAAGCCACGAGAGTTGAACTTTGTTATAATACCGGTGGACAGAGTTATCTGTTCAGTCTGCCATTCACCTTAGCCGTCGCTTTGTCGCTCCAAAGCACGCTTTTTAAAACTTGGGATTGGCTTCCTGTTGGACTGTGTACAACTCGCAGAATTCCGTACGCCTGTCTGAATCAACTTAATCTGGACCTTGGAGTAAAGTAGACCTTTATGGTTTCGATTTCAGCTTTTTCTGACTCCTTCGTAGTCTTGTTCTTGCTGTTCCATTCTCTTTCGATATTTTTCTTTGAGATTTACTCAGTGGTTCCACAACACATTACGTGGCTCAGATCTTTAATTTAACTTTTGAATGCCTTGCGCAGATGGCAGTTGGGTGTTTTTAAAAATTTCGCCAAACAAACCACAAGCAGCACAGTGTTTAGTAGTTACATTTCTGTTCATTGTTTTTCAGATAAAAATAGACAGCATAACCTCAAAATGCTAGTGTAAATTGACTCACGGATGCTACACACTAGGCAAGTTCACAACTGACGAACGCTACGCTAGGCAAAACAAATTCTAAGGATGGCTAGTGACAGCCGACGTACAGCCCATTCTGTACTGCGCGGAGTGCCACAAGTGCTTTGCGAGAATGAGGCCTCAATGAATGTTAGTGACCACATGGGTTAGGGGTAGCGTCGTTGATAAGTGCTCAAAACAATTTCAGTCCTGCATTCGAGACCCGTCAATGCTTAGATTTTGAATTATAATCAGCATTGGCGGCCGAAGATTTCCGGCATAAGAAGTCATCTTCATTTTGCCTACGACTTTGACAACGAGAGCGGAGGAGTAGACGGAAGTTCAGGGCACTCTCTTGTCCTAGAGTTGGGAAACTGCCCCTGAATTCGGAAGAATCAACATGGTCAACGGCATGAGGATGCAGAAGGCAATGGAATCCGGCGTATTTAAGACATGTAACGTGCATTCACAGGACATGTGGGCTGTCATTTAATAAGTACCACGATGATCTCTTCATTTGCAAAATATTCCGGAATAGTTCCCCATTCCGATCTCTGGAAGAGGCTGCCAAGGAGGAGGTGACCATGAGAAAAAGATTGAATAACCAATGAAAGGATAATGTTCTACTAGTTGGGGCGTGGATTGTCAGAAGCTTCAAAGTGGTAGGGGAACTAGAAAATCTGAAAAGGAAATGCGGAGGCTCAATCTAGATATAGTAGCAGTCAGTGGAATGAAACAGAAAGAAGACAAGGATTTCTGGTTAGATGAGTATAGGGTAATATCAACAGCTGCAGAAAATGGTGTAACCGGAGTGGGATTCAGTATGAACAGGAAGGCAGACCAAAGAGTGTGTTACTGTGAACAGTTCAGTCAAAGGGTTGTTCTTATCAGAGTCGACAGCAAACCAACACCGACGATATTACAGGTATACATGCCGACGTCTCAAGCTGAAGGTGAAGAGACAGAGAAAATATACTGAAAGAGTAATACAGTACGTAAAGGGAGATGAAATGGGGGATGGGGAGATGGGGGACTGGAATGCAATTGTAGAGGAAGGAGCAGAAGAGAAGGTTACAGAAGAATATGGGCTTGTGACAAGGAATGAGAGAGGAGAAAGACTAATTGAATTCTGTAGTAAATTTCAGCTGGTAATAGCGAATACTCTGTTCAAGTATCACAAGAGGAGGAAGTATACCCGGAAGTATACCAGGTGATACGGGAAGATTTCAGTTAGAGTACATCATTGTCAGACAGAGATTCCGAAATCAGATATTGGATTGTAAGGCGTACCCAGGATCAGATATAGACTCAGATCACAATGTAATAGGATTAAGAGTTCGCTGAAGTTAAAGACGCTAGTCAGGAAGTATCAATATGCAAAGAAGTGGTATTCGGAAGTACTAAGGAAGTTCTCTAAGGCTATAGATACAGCAATAAGGAATAGTTCAGTAGACAGTACGGCTGAAGAAGAATGAT
This sequence comes from Schistocerca serialis cubense, assembly GCF_023864345.2. Taxonomy (NCBI): domain Eukaryota; kingdom Metazoa; phylum Arthropoda; class Insecta; order Orthoptera; family Acrididae; genus Schistocerca; species Schistocerca serialis. Next base: position 1,103,090,264 of record NC_064639.1, read on the forward strand.
CGTCTCTAAAAGTGCCATCACAGAAGTTGGAAGGTAAAACATAGATACAAAGAAGATAACTCCGAAGAAACCAAGGACAACAGAAGAAATACTTCAGTTGATCGATGAAAGGAGGAAGTACAAAAATGTTCCGGGAAGCTCAGGAATACAGAAATACAAGTCGCTAAGGGATGAGATAAATAGGACGTGCAGAGAACCTAAGATGAAATGGCTGCATGAAAAATGTGAAGAAATCGAAAAAGGAATGACTGTCGGAAGGACAGACTCAGCATACAGGATAGTCAAAACAATCTTGGTAGAGCACTTTCCCGCGAAAGGCAAAGGTCCCGAGTTCGAGTCTCGGTCCGGCACACAGTTTTAATCCGCCAGGAAGTTTCATATCAGTGCACACTCCGCTGCAGAGTGAAAATCTCATTCTGGAAACATCCCCCCAGGCTGTGGCTAAGCCATGTCTCCGCAATATCCCTTCTTTCAGGAGTGCTAGTTCTGCAAGGTTCTCAGGAGAGCTTCTGTTAAGTTTTGAAGGTAGGAGACGAGTTACTGGCAGAAGTAAAGCTGTGAGAATGGGGCGTGAGTCGTGCTTGGGCAGCTCGGTTGGTAGAGCACTTGCCCGCGAAAGGCAAAGGTCCCGATTTCGAGTCTCGGTCCGGCACACAGTTTTAATCCGCCAGGAAATTTCAACCTTCGGTGATATTAAAATCAACTGTGGTAACATTAATAGTGCAACGGAAATTACTCTGTTAAATGCAGAGGAGAGAGCGGATAGGGGGTAAGAATGCATTGAAAGACTCTATGAGGGGAAGATTTGTGTGATGTAATAGAAGAAGAAACATGAGTCGATTTAGACGAGACAGGGAATCCAGTATTAGAATCAGAATTTAAGAGAGCTTTGGAGGACTTAACATCAAATAAGGGATCGATAACATTCCATCAGACTTTCTAGAATCATTGGGGGGAATTGGCAACAAAACGACTATTCATGATGGTGTATAGAATGTATGAGTCTGGCGACATACCATATGACTTTCGGAAAAATAACATCCATACAATTCCGAGGACTGCAAGAGCTGTCACGTTTGAGAATTATCGTACAATCAGCTTAACAGCTTATGCATCCAAGTTGCTGACAAGAAAAATATACAGAAGAATGGAAAAAAATTGAGGATGCGTTAGATGACTATCAGTTGGGCTTTAGGAAAGGTAAAGGGTACCAGAGAGGCAGTTCTGATGTTGCGGTTGATAATGGAAGCAAGACTAAAGGAAAATCAAGACACGTTCATAGGATTTGTCGACCAGGAAAAAACGTTAACAGTGTAAAATACTGCAAAATGTTCGAAATCACGAGAAAAATAGGGGTAAGCTTTAGGGAGAGACGGGTAATATGGTATTTGTACAAGAGCCAAGGGGGGATAATACGGGTGGATGACCAAGAACGAAGTGCTCGGATTAAAAAGGGTGTAAGACAGGGATGTAGTCTTTCGCCATTACTATTCAACCGGTACATCGAAGAAGTAATGACAGAAATAAAAGAAAGGTTCAGGAGTGGAATTAAAATTCAAAATGAAAGGATGTGAATGATTCGATTTGCTGATGACATTGCTATCCTGAGTGAAAGTGAAGAAGAGTTAATTGATCTGCTGAATGGAATGAGCAATCTAATGAGTACAAAATATCGATTGACAGTAAATCGAAGAAAGATGGAAGTAATAAGAAGTAGTAAAAATGAGAAGAGCAGTATTGATGGTCACAAAGTAGATGAAATTTTGGCATTCTGCTACCTAGGCAGTGAAGTAACCAATGACGGACAGAGCAAAGAGGCAATCAGAGGCAGACTAGTACTGGCGAAAAGGGGATTCCTGGCCAACAGAAGTCTACTAGTATCAATCATAAGGCTTAATTTGAGGAAAAAATTTCTGAGAATGTTCGTCTGGAGAACAGCATTGTATAGTGAAACATGGACTGTGGGAAAATCAGATCAGAAGAGAATCGAAGCATTTGAGATGTGGTGTTACAGGCGAATGTAGAAAATTAGATGGAGAGATAAGGTAAGGAATAAGGAGGTTCTGGGCAGAATCGTAGTGGAAAGGAATATGTGGAAAACACTGACAAGGAGAAGGGACAGAATGATGAGACATCTGTTAAGACATGAGGGAATGTCTTCCATGGTACTAGAGGGAGCTGTAGAGGACAAACACTGTAGAGGAAGGCAGAGATTGGAATACATTCAGCAAATAATTCAGTGCGTTGGTTGCAAGTGCTGCTCTGAGATGAAGAGGTTGGCACAGGAGAGGAATCCGTGGCGGGCCGCATCAAACCAGTCAGAAGACGGCTGAACAAAAAAAAAAAGAAAAAAAAAAGCCGACCTAAGTGGCCGTGCGGTTCTAGGCGCTGCAGCCTGGAACCGCGAGACCGCTACGGTCGCAGGTTCGAATCCTGCCTCGGGCATGGATGTGTGTGTGATGTCCTTAGGTTAGTTAAGTTTAACTAGTTCTAAGTTCTAGGGGACTAATGACCTCAGAAGTTGAGTCCCATAGTGCTCAGAGCCATTTGAACTATTTTTTTTGAACAAAAACAAACTGCACGCTAGACTGGACGACGGATTAGGTTTCGGAAATGTCTTCATAGTATTTCAGCATAATGTAGAGTGTGAAACAGCGACTCAAATGGTTCAAATGGCTTTGAGCACTATGGGACTTAACTTCTGAGGTCATCAGTCCCCTAGAACTTAGAACTACTTAAACCTAACTAACCTAAGGACATCACACACAGCCATGCCCGAGGCAGGATTCGAACCTGCAACCGCAGCAGTCGCGCGGTTCCAGACTGTAGCACCTAGAACCGCTCGGCCACGCCGAACAGCGAATCACAAATGGAAAGTTCAGACGGGCGAATCGTGAGATGCTATGTCTAGCGACAGGCGCCTATCCTTCAGTCACCTTTCGCACACGTTTTCCGAACAGCATTTCTTAAATGATAGTAACAGGAAACGGTGACAATATCACACAAAAAAAGAAAAAAGTGAGCCGTCAGATGCAAGTGGATAACAAACCAGTCGGCCGGAGTGGCCGTGCGGTTCTGGGCGCTGCAGTCTGGAGTCGAGCGACCGCTACGGTCGCAGGTCGAATCCTGCCTCGGTCATGGATGTGTGTGATGACCTTAAGTTAGTTAGGTTTAATTAGTTCTAAGTTCTAGGCGACTGATGACCTCAGAAGTTGAGTCGCATAGTGCTCAGAACCATTTGAACCATTTTTGATAACAAACCATGGAAGTTTTTAGATTTCGCAGACAATCGGCAACATAAGAATGTCACTAAATGAGAACACTAATAAATAACTAAGTGAAACTCCCTGCCAGATGAAAAGTGTGCGCTGGACGGAGACTCGAACCAGGAACCTTGACAATCACGAGCAACGTATTCCGATCTAGCTGCGCAAACACGACTCCAGACCCGCCGTCATACTTTTACATCCCAAGTATTTCCCTCCTCCCTTCCAAACTTCACTGAAATGCAGCTTCTTGCCTTGCGCCACTAGCACTTATGAAAAAAAGGTACTGCGGCGAAATTACTTGGTCAGAACTTTAGGGCCTGCTCCCAGAATGAATCAACCACTCTGCTGCGAAGAGCGCACTGCTTTATAAATTCCTGGCAGACTGAAACTATCCGTTGCATGTGGAATCAAACACAGAACCTTGCCTTTCGCGGGGAAATCTCTTAGCGACTGATGTATCGAGGTTCGACTCATCAACCACTCTCACAGCCTTACTTTCTCCAGTAGCTCTCGCCTATGCGCTAAATTTCACAGAAAAGTTCCATGAGGTATACGGTCTTAATCGGCTGGGAAGTTTCAAAGCCGGCCGCGGTGGTCTCGCGGTTAAGGCGCTCGGTCCGGAACCGCGCGACTGTTACGGTCGCAGGTTCGAGTCCTGTCTCGGGCATGGATGTGTGTGATGTCCTTAGGTTAGTTAGGTTTACGTAGTTCTAAGTTCTTGGGGACTGATGACCACAGATGTTAAGTTCCATAGTGCTCAGAGCCATTTGAACCATTTGAACCATTTGAAGTTTCAAAACAGCACACACTCCGCTGTAGGGTGAATAATTCATCCTGAAAATAAATGAAGTGTTTAAGAAGATCATGTTCAGACATTTCATATGCTCTTCCGACACCCGATAGCTCTACGAAGAAATCCATGAGCCGGCCGCGATGGCCGAGCGGTTCTAGGCGATACAGTCCGGTAACAGGCGGCTGCTACGATCGCAATTTCGAATCCTGCTTCGGGCACGGATGTGTGTGATGTCCTTAGGTTAGTTAGGTTTAAGTAGTTCCAAGTTTAGGGGACTGATGACCTCAGCTGTTAAGTCTCATAGTGCTTAGAGCCATTTGAACCATTTTTTTGAGATCCATGAAGCTAAAACATTACACACAAAAAATTACTATTCTTGTGACTTAACGATTTACAACGGGCAGCCGTGTAAGGCATGTCTCATGTCTAAAAGGAAAGCTCTCTCAGCTAATGATGTACTCATCATTGAGTAAAAGAGTTTTCATTGGCCAAAAGCGTGTAATCGGAGTAATTGCTGGAGCTCATCCAAGTGATCTTCACTACTCAAGGTTAAATCTAACTTTGGCTCAGAAGGGGGGAAATTATGCTACCACAAAAGTCTTTCGTCATTTAGCTAATAGCATCAAAAGTCTGACAGATAGCCATATAGCATTTAAAAGGAAAGTAAAAGAATTTCTGAATGGCAACTCCTTCTACTCATTAGATGAATTTTTGGATATAGTAAGTGGGTAATTACCCCACCCCCCCACAAAAAAATATTAAGTGTCATGTAATATTTTGTGTAATGTAATATGTTGTGTAGACACATTTTATTAACCTGACGCGTTCCACATCTTTACGAAGTGTCGTATACATGATCTATGGAACAACTACTAATCTAATCTAATCTAAAGTGCAGTCTAGGCAGGTATCATACCAGTGTGGGTCCTATCTACACAACAGAGTTGATGCACCAAGGAAAGGTAGTGAAGTACGAACGCAGAAATACTTTAATTTCCGTGTACAAAACTGACGCAACCAGGTTATATGACCCACCGTTCGTTATTTTCCTTCACTCTATTTCTTTCTTTCTCCCTCTCTCTTTCTCTGTCTCTCTTTCTTCCTGACACACACAAACACATTGTGATATTTCTGGATTCTGGATCATAAAATTCCTTCCCAAGACTGACTCCATAGCTCGGCTAAGATTACAGTAGATGAGGCATCACGTAAGAGATGTAGTGAGTACCAGTTCCGTGAGAAATTGTGCCCGTATAGGAGGAGGATATTCTGATTGGTTAACGACGCAGCAGTCAGCGCGCCACATATGTTAGATTCATTTATTAATATTTAATAAAGTATATTCAGAGTTAATTGTCAATAATACTGAATACACGCTCAATAGCAAGCGTCAGTCCACTGTTTTCAGATCTCATTTTTATAACAATTTTCTTTAACATTAGAATAACAATAATCAGAAGAGGCACTTCGTGTATGTTGGGATCTCGCCAGAAGTGCGCTATGACGCGAAGTGATTCGGGCTGTCTGGTCATTCTTGGGCGAGGGGTTGATGAACGGTATAGTTCGCGTTACTGGCCGCACAATTAAGATCTCGGATGCGCGCCACATGATATTGTATTCAAATAACTCGACACTGCGAGCAAAGCGGAGAATAGAGAAATAGTACATGTAATTTTTGTGGACATGTTTTCTACAAGACTTAATGTAATAGGGTTGTGTTTGATTCCAATGTTAACTGTGAAACATGTGATTTCGTAATCGAAGATGTGCAAGACGTCTTATTAGCAGATGATAGCTTTATATGCTTCGTGTGTTGTTAATGAAGAAGTTATTGGCAACCCTAATATGGTACTTATCACGTCATTTAGTAGAATCGAGAGCTTTAGCCACCTCACCAGTTATTTTACAGCCTCACTCCCAGAACAACAAACTCGCCACCTGAGCTCTACATCTGCGCTGGTAGAATGATATTATAGACGACATCAGGTTAGTGAACTGTAACAGGATCTCTGTGTTCTGCCTTGCAGCGGCAGAACATGAATAGGTCCCTCACTTGTCCTACATTTCCCGGTACAAAAGAAAACAGTTACGTGTCGTTAGTAGTAACACGGAAGAGGGAAAGCGAAGGACGAATTAATACGGAGAATGAGTATTGATTTGGAAACAACTATCGTCATATTCAATACTTAGCTCAGTTAACATTTAGCCTGATGGGAACACCATTCTAACCCTCATTTCACATTCATTTTCATTCTCTCTCTCCTCTTTTTTCCCTTCTTACCGCCGTCACACACACACACACACACACACACACACACACACACACACACACACACACATACACACAGCCTGTCTTTCTTCGCTGTTGGTGATCAGTCTTCCGGTTGTTAAGATGCAATGTGTTAGATACTGCTTCTGAATAGCCTGTACCGATCAGTGTCAACGTATGCACCACAGTCACAGTCACCCGTAATCCTTTTAGTCGTAAAGTTTTAAAAATCATTTCGAAAATATAAGGCTACATAATAATTTGTTTCTTTGTTTGGAGATAAATGTCTGCAGTCTTGGTACACATTGAAATCTCTATTCCGCTGTACTGCGCTACAAAGCTAGAGGGACAAAAACAAAATGGCACAACCCTACTTTACCATATGTAACTTCCTTTTTCGAGGTACTAATTAAAACTGTATGTCTATCCGTCGTATTTGTGTTGGAACGCAACAGAAAATTGCCATTTGTTGATGTTCCAGCTAAATGCACGTCAGAGGGGAGGCTTGACCATTCTTCATACCATCAGCCCACACATTGAAGAATATCGCAACACGTGGAGCTGTCACCATCCAGTCCAGAATTAATTGGTTTTGCATTTTGGTATATAAGGAAACAACTGTTTCTGACAAGGACTACGTATATTCTGAGATTAAACTTCTGAAGCACTCATATTTTGACACAAAAACTGCAAGGATCGAGACAATTAGCGCTTTCTACTGAAGAAAACGCGAAGGTTCATCTACATCTACATCTACATTGATACTCCGCAAGCCACCCAACGGTGTGTGGCGGAGGGCACCTTACGTGCCACTGTCATTACCTCCCTTTCCTGTTCCAGTCGCGTATGGTTCGCGGGAAGAACGACTGTCTGAAAGCCTCCGTGCGCGCTCTAATCTCTCTAATTTTACATTCGTGATCTCCTCGGGAAGTATAAGTAGGGGGAAGCAATATATTCGATACCTCATCCAGAAACGCATCCTCTCGAAACCTGGCGAGCAAGCTACACCGCGATGCAGAGCGCCTCTCTTGCAGAGTCTGCCACTTGAGTTTATTAAACATCTCCGTAACGCTATCACGGTTACCAAATAACCCAGTGACGAAACGCGCCGCTCTTCTTTGGATCTTCTCTATCTCCTCCGTCAACCCGACCTGGTACGGATCCCACACTGATGAGCAATACTCAAGTATAGGTCGAACGAGTGTTTTGTAAGCCACCTCCTTTGTTGATGGACTACATTTTCTAAGCACTCTCCCAATGAATCTCAACCTGGTACCCGCCTTACCAACAATTAGTTTTATATGATCATTCCACTTCAAATCGTTCCGTACGCATACTCCCAGATATTTTACTGAAGTAACTGCTACCAGTGTTTGTTCCGCTATCATATAATCATACAATAAAGGATCCTTCTTTCTATGTATTCGCAATACATTACATTTGTCTATGTTAAGGGTCAGTTGCCACTCCCTGCACCAAGTGCCTATCCGCTGCAGATCTTCCTGTATTTCGCTACAATTTTCTAATGCAGCAACTTCTCTGTATACTACAGCATCATCCGCGAAAAGCCGCATGGAACTTCCGACACTATCTACTAAGTCATTTATATATATTGTGAAAAGCAATGGTCCCATAACACTCCCCTGTGGCACGCCAGAGGTTACTTTAACGTCTGTAGACGTCTCTCCATTGATAACAACATGCTGTGTTCTGTTTGCCAAAAACTCCTCAATCCAGCCACACAGCTGGTCTGATATTCCGTAGGCTCTTACTTTGCTTATCAGGCGACAGTGCGGAACTGTATCGAACGCCTTCCGGAAGTCAAGAAAAATAGCATCTACCTGGGAGCCTGTATCTAATATTTTCTGGGTCTCATGAACAAATAAGGCGAGTTGGGTCTCACACGATCGCTGTTTCCGGAATCCATGTTGATTCCTACATAGTAGATTCTGGGTTTCCAGAAATGACATGATACGCGAGCAAAAAACATGTTCTAAAATTCTACAAGAGATCGACGTAAGAGATATAGGTCTATAGTTTTGCGCATCTGCTCGACGACCCTTCTTGAAGACTGGGACTATCTGTGCTCTTTTCCAATCATTTGGAACCCTCCGTTCCTCTAGAGACTTGCGGTACACGGCTGTTAGAAGGGGGGCAAGTTCTTTCGCGTACTCTGTGTAGAATCGAATTGGTATCCCGTCAGGTCCAGTGGACTTTCCTCTATTGAGTGATTCCAGTTGCTTTTCTATTCCTTGGACACTTATTTCGATGTCAGCCATTTTTTCGTTTGTGCGAGGATTTAGAGAAGGAACTGCAGTGCGGTCTTCCTCTGTGAAACAGCTTTGGAAAAAGGTGTTTAGTATTTCAGCTTTACGCGTGTCATCCTCTGTTTCAATGCCATCATCATCCCGTAGTGTCTGGATATGCTGTTTCGAGCCACTTACTGATTTAACGTAAGACCAGAACTTCCTAGGATTTTCTGTCAAGTCGGTACATAGAATTTTACTTTCGAATTCAATGAACGCTTCACGCATAGCCCTCCTTACGCTAACTTTGACATCGTTTAGCTTCTGTTTGTCTGAGAGGTTTTGGCTGCGTTTAAACTTGGAGTGAAGCTCTCTTTGCTTTCGCAGTAGTTTCCTAACTTTGTTGTTGTACCACGGTGGGTTTTTCCCGTCCCTCACAGTTTTACTCGGCACGTACCTGTCTAAAACGCATTTTACGATTGCCTTGAACTTTTTCCATAAACACTCAACATTGTCAGCGTCGGAACAGAAATTTTCGTTTTGATCTGTTAGGTAGTCTGAAATCTGCCTTCTATTACTCTTGCTAAACAGATAAACCTTCCTCCCTTTTTTTATATTCCTATTAACTTCCTTATTCAGGGATGCTGCAACGGCCTTATGATCACTGATTCCCTGTTCTGTACATACAGATTCGAAAAGTTCGGGTCTGTTTGTTATCAGTAGGTCCAATATGTTATCTCCACGAGTCGGTTCTCTGTTTAATTGCTCGAGGTAATTTTCGGATAGTGCACTCAGTATAATGTCACTCGATGCTCTGTCCCTACCACCCGTGCTAAACATCTGAGTGTCCCAGTCTATATCTGGTAAATTGAAATCTCCACCTAAGACTATAACATGCTGAGAAAATTTATGTGAAATGTATTCCAAATTTTCTCTCAGTTGTTCTGCCACTAATGCTGCTGAGTCGGGAGGTCGGTGAGATTATTGCCATGTGTCACTTTTTTCCGGGTCTACGTTAGTACAATGGATAGAGTCCTGTGCGAGCAGGGAATAAAAGCTGTTTCTCGACGGTTCAAGAAGATAAATAATTGCTATGCCCGAAAAGGACATCCTTTCCAATGTCTTTGGAAATTATGACATTTCTAGTGAATGTGTAAGAAACCACACTGAAAAGTTTATATAAGATAACTCTGAATCTTTTGCAGAATACCATCGACAAGTAAAGACTGAGAAAAAGTCACTGGCTGCCAAGCACAGAATTAGAAATAAAAACATGCGCTACCTACAAGGTGCTTTATTTAGTACATCATTTCTAATGCCATACTTTTCAAGAGCTGCTAACAGTGTGCTGAAAATGCATTCTCCTGTCCCACTTTCTAATTCAAGAATGTCAAAAAAAACAATTGCAAGCAACTCCCTCAAAGGACAAGCGTAAATATATTATCACACAAGTTTTATTGGAAACCGTTGAACTTTCGTCCATCATGATACTAAAGTTTGTACCCAATTGTACAAGGAAGTGAGCAAGATTCTTTTTCATTTCTTCTCCTACAAACATAAAGATATTTCGGCATGCACGGTCAGAATGAAGAATATTACCAACTGATAAACCATTAAGCTTTTGTAGTTCGATTACTGCAGGATACGATTTGAATGATAATTTCTATTTAGCTATTACATATGCAGATCTGAACAACGAAGCAGTTGCGATTACTTTTTCTTGATGCTGCTATCCCCACAACTTTTCACTTTGACTCACGCATTTTTCTAAACTTTTCTTTTCTTTTATACTCATGATTTCTATGCACTTCATGTGTGATTTGCACCTTGCATGATCCCCGATTTTATCATTTAGCTTTTTGGCGTTATTAGCACAAACACCAGCTACAAACGCGTTATCCATACGCAAACGTTAACTGCTTTCCATCTTAAGTTCACGAACTTGTGAACACACTGTGCATATTACTAAGTTTTAGTCATTTACGAACAGCCACGGCTTAGTCTTTTACCAGTTTTGAAAACGTGGTAAGGCAACATAATTTCCTACTATAATCTCAAGAGTACTGTTACTCCCATTCCTACCTTGAGACGTGCCACAGTTTTCGGTCACCGGAGATTCAGTCTCATCCCCTGTATTAGCACCATCATTACCGTTTTTTTTTTTACATTCACTGTCTATTTTAACTACACTCCTGGAAATGGAAAAAAGAACACATTGACACCGGTGTGTCAGACCCACCATACTTGCTCCGGACACTGCGAGAGGGCTGTACAAGCAATGATCACACGCACGGCACAGCGGACACACCAGGAACCGCGGTGTTGGCCGTCGAATGGCGCTAGCTGCGCAGCATTTGTGCACCGCCGCCGTCAGTGTCAGCCAGTTTGCCGTGGCATACGGAGCTCCATCGCAGTCTTTAACACTGGTAGCATGCCGCGACAGCGTGGACGTGAACCGTATGTGCAGTTGACGGACTTTGAGCGAGGGCGTATAGTGGGCATGCGGGAGGCCGGGTGGACGTACCGCCGAATTGCTCAACACGTGGGGCGTGAGGTCTCCACAGTACATCGATGTTGTCGCCAGTGGGCGGCGGAAGGTGCACGTGCCCGTCGACCTGGGACCGGACCGCAGCGACGCACGGATGCACGCCAAGACCGTAGGATCCTACGCAGTGCCATAGGGGACCGCACCGCCACTTCCCAGCAAATTAGGGACAGTGTTGCTCCTGGGGTATCGGCGAGGACCATTCGCAACCGTCTCCATGAAGCTGGGCTACGGTCCCGCACACCGTTAGGCCGTCTTCCGCTCACGCCCCAACATCGTGCAGCCCGCCTCCAGTGGTGTCGCGACAGGCATGAATGGAGGGACGAATGGAGACGTGTCGTCTTCAGCGATGAGAGTCGCTTCTGCCTTGGTGCCAATGATGGTCGTATGCGTGTTTGGCGCCGTGCAGGTGAGCGCCACAATCAGGACTGCATACGACCGAGGCACACAGGGCCAACACCCGGCATCATGGTGTGGGGAGCGATCTCCTACACTGGCCGTACACCACTGGTGATCGTCGAGGGGACACTGAATAGCGCACGGTACATGCAAACCGTCATCGAACCCATCGTTCTACCATTCCTAGACCGGCAAGGGAACTTGCTGTTCCAACAGGACAATGCACGTCCGCATGTATCCCGTGCCACCCAACGTGCTCTAGAAGGTGTAAGTCAACTACCCTGGCCAGCAAGATCTCCGGATCTGTCCCCCATTGAGCATGTTTGGGACTGGATGAAGCGTTGTCTCACGCGGTCTGCACGTCCAGCACGAACGCTGGTCCAACTGAGGCGCCAGGTGGAAATGGCATGGCAAGCCGTTCCACAGGACTACATCCAGCATCTCTACGATCGTCTCCATGGGAGAATAGCAGCCTGCATTGCTGCGAAAGGTGGATATACACTGTACTAGTGCCGACATTGTGCATGCTCTGTTGCCTGTGCCTATGTGCCTGTGGTTCTGTCAGTGTGATCATGTGATGTATCTGACCCCAGGAATGTGTCAATAAAGTTTCCCCTTCCTGGGACAATGAATTCACGGTGTTCTTATTTCAATTTCCACGAGTGTATTTTAGCACCACTGTTAGTACCCTGACTGTCAGAGTTTGTACACGTATCAGGTAATGCACTGCTCTCAAGGAAATCAGAAATTTTGCTTTGTTTGAATGACATCCTGAAATTCCGTAGTGCTCACAGGCTCGGAAGACTGAGAAAAGTTCACTGGCTGCCAAGCACAGAATTAGAAATAAAAACACATTTATGCTTGAAGAAACGAAGATCTTGTCCCACTCATCTAGCTACTGGATCAGGGGTGGCCAAGATTTTGGCTCGCAAGCCATGCCTGGGCCCAAATGCCGAAGTGCTGAGCCTTGCTTCACATTTCCCACACCGCCACGCAACTCCGTCTAGTGTAAGGAGGGGGAAGAGGGAAAAAGAGCGAGTGCGCCGCATTTAAATGATAGTGCAGTCGCACTGCAAGCAACATTGTTTTTGTATTTCACATTTCTCATCAACATAGACCACAAACAAAACAAGTTTTTAGTGTTAATTAATTTCTGTGGCACACTGACGACATAATATAATTTTCATCTGGCACAAATTGTCAGCGTACGGACAGACATAGACTATTTCGTAGTTTCAATCTCAAGTTGCTGGTAACCGTGACTTATTTGGTTTCGTAGTCGAAAGCAGCTCTTTCATACAAATATGCCGATCGAAATGTAATAGCACTTTTGCTATCTCATTATGAAGACTCAGAAAACCTATCCGAGGTAATCAGTGTAGGTGTCCTGGACAGTTTTAATGTAACAAGATTTGTCATCAAAACTGGAATTAACTTGCAGGTGAATCAGTTGCATCTGCACATGCAACTCGAAAACAGTATGGAAAAGATGTAAGACTAATAGTGTTCTCAAAAACTTTGTAAAACTATTATTTTAATACTTAACGTGTAGGCTTTCACGGCAGGCGTTTTCATTAGTTAAAACTTCCTGGCTGAGAGACGGTGGTCGATCAGTAAGACTTCTTCTTCCTGAAGTTTTAACTAAACTTTTAATTCTTACAAGACTACAACGGCTTCTTCAAAGAAACCTCGCGATTTCCTTTACGGCAGTAAGGGTAAGGAACTGGACTGTCTATCAGAATGTGTCCCTTCTAAAACGTGATCTTCTTTTTAAATTCACACCAGTAATATCAGAAATAAGTTGTTTCTCACCTTGCAATTTCCCAGTGTGGGCAGTGTGCTGTGAAGTCCACTTAAAATAGGAATTCTGCCATCAATTCGAGATGTTCTAATTTTCGTTCTCACTCCTTTTTCCTTCGTGAATTGATCAACAGCGAATTATAAATAGAAAAATGGTTCCAGGCATGCCCCTTGACTTACCCAACGTAATTTGCCATAACATACGAAATCTCCAGAGTCTTTGTTCATTTCTCTTTAAAAAATGTTGCAACTGACAATGGAATAGTGGGTGTGACTTCAGAAACTTTGCTATTCGTACCACCAGTTTCTTCAAGTACTCCATGCGTGCAAATTTAGCACAAAGTTCTTCTTAACGAACAGAACAATGAGTCCCATCCGCCGATGTAACTTTTTGCTCTTTACTTGTTATGTAAATGTTTTAATTCTCGTTGCACGGTACTGCAATATACACTAATGGCCATTAAAATTGCTACACCACGAAAATTACGTGCTACAGAGGCGAAATATAACCGACAGGAAGAAGATGCTGTGATACGCAAATGATTAGCTTTCCAGAGCATTCACACAAGGTTGGCGCCTGTAGCGACACATACAACGTGCTGACATGAGGAAAGTATCCAACCGATTTCTCATACACAAACAGCAGTTGACCGGCGTTGCCTGGTGAAACGCTGTTGTGATGCCTCGTGTAATGAGGAGAAATGCGTACCATCACGTTTCAGACTTTGATAAACGTCAGATTGTAGCCTATCGCGATTGCGGTTTATCGTATCGCGACATTGCTGCTCGCGTTGGTCGAGATCCAAGGACTGTTAGCAGAATATGGAATCGGTGGGTTCAGGAGGGTAATACGGAACGGCGTGCTGGATCTCAACGGCCTCGTATCACTACCAGTCGAGATGACAGGCATCTTATCCACATGGCTGAAACGGATCGTGCAGCCACGTCGCGATCCCTGAGTCAACAGATGCGGACGTTTGCAAGACAACAACCATCTGCACGAACAGTTCGACGACTTTTGCAGCAGCATGGACTATCAGCTCGGAGACCGTGGCTGCGGTTACAATTGACGCTGCATCACAGATAGGAGCGCCTGCGATGGTGTACTCAACGACGATCCCGGGTGCACGAATGGCAAACGTTTACAGCATCATGATGGTCGCATCTGTGTTTGGTGACGTCGCTGTGAACGCACATTGGAAGCGTGTATATTCGTCATCGCCATACTGGCGTATTACCCGGCGTACTGGTATATGTAGTGCCATTGGTTACACGTCTCCGTCACCTCTTGTTAGTATTGACGGCACTTTGAACAGTGGACGTTACATTTCAGATGTGTTACGGCCCGTGGCTTTACCCTTCATTCGATCCCTGCGAAACCTTACGTTTCAGCAGGATAATGCACGACCGGATGTTGCAGGTCCTGTACGGGCCTTTCTGGATACAGAAAATGTTCGACTGCTGCCCTGGCCAGCACATTCTCCAGATCTCTCACCAATTGAAAACATCTGGTCAATGGTAACCAAGCAACTGGCTCGTTACACTACGCCAGTCACTACTCTTGATGAGCTGTGGTACCGTGTTGAAGCTGCATGGCCAGCTGTACCTGTACACGCCAACCAAGCTCTATTTGAGTCATTGGCCTGGCGTATCAAGGCCGTTATTACGGCTAGAGGTGGTTGTTCTGGGTACTGATTTCTCAAGATCTATGCACCCAAATTGCGTGAAAATGTGATCATATGTCAGTTCTAGTATAATATATTTGTCCACGGAATACCCGTTTATCATCTGCATTTCTTCTTGGTGTAGCAATTTTAATGGCCAGTAGTGTAGCAAATGAGCAGTACCTGTCGCTTATGCGAAGTGAGAATTCTCATCCCTCTCTTCCTTCATTCCCATTAATTTTAAAGAATTGTGATGACAGATCGCTAAACTGCCTCATTTCGCGCAAACAGTCACTGGACATGTTAACGTCCTTCATACCACGAACAACAGCGAAGGGACACCGCGATTCTGTCGATCTCATAGAGTATGCCGACCGAAAAATGGGGCACCATAATGCTTCATAAAACATCGTGCTGTTCCGGGTACTTCGGAGAAGGACCGAGCAAACCCAACTGACGGGCCAGGTCATATACGCCCTTGGTTCACACACGCTGCACCCATAAAGTTTGGCACGACGTGACTGGCCTTGTATTGGATCTATATCATAAATGGAGCCCTAGTGATCCATAAATGCAAAACCTGGGACAAGGGCTATAACCGTAGTTTATGGCCGCGGGCTCTCGACATTGAGAAGCTGATGATAAATCCACCAAGTCGTTTACTATCGAGAAGAAATAATGGTGCCGCCAACGTTTGTCCATCACCGACAATGACGTGATCTCTCGTAGCTTTACCTAAAGACGACGCAGGACAACAGCTTACAGGCCGACTATTGATTATAAAAGATTACCGCAGCAGACATCACGAAACATTTGCTACAACACATCTCCATTGCTGCTCGTTCTGTATTTCATCCTAGCACCTAAGATACTTTGTAATAAGGATTCATTTTACAAAGAAAAAATCAGGGTGTGTTTTAGGATGTATATTAATATTCTTTATTAATTTGGGCGATTTATGAGTTTAAATTTTTTGTAATTTTTCAAGCAGTTGCGTGACACCAGTTTATGTACATCATGGTTTACAAATGCTTGAAAATGTCGAAAATGGGTATTAGCTAATCGCACAGATTACATAAGGAGCATGTGGACCCACAAAGAAACGAAATTTTAAAGGTTCATTTCGTTTTCAGCCAACTCTTGCCTTCGAGAGAGTTTCAGTCCCTTATTCTCTCATGGGATCTATAGCACGGTATACTCACTTATCTGTTTTCATATCTGAACAAAACTCCCACTCATCCCAGAAGCCAAAATACCACCAGAAACACATGGAGTTCACTCCCACAACCATCGAAATCTTGGCCTCTTCTAGCCTGATCCAAATTCCTCAACTAAACCCTGAGTCAAAAGACACCTTCCCAACCTAGACACATCCTAATTAGTACCCTATAGAAGGAGTGTCATAACAAAATATTCAAACACTAATTCCCAGACCCTCCTGTTGTGAAAGCCTCAGTATTAACCCTTGGCCCCAATATATCTTTCCTTCCTCATCCCCCAGACAACACCAGTTTCACTGTAGCTACGCACCTTCAAGGCTGTGATCAAAGGAGTTGATCGTGAGTTTGCGGCAGATGTGGCTGAGCACGAACTAAACACTAACCCTAATTTTCACGTCTACAAAGCCGTTTGCATACCCAACAACTCCAGTCCCACATTCCTACTCATACATTCACGGAATTCTCTTCAACTGCCAACACTCCTACAACTAATGGCAGCCTTATGTACCACCTTAAATATGTTTTTGAACCCTCCCTCTCCTCACCTGAAGCCTAATCATCCCTCACCTACAACAATTACCTCACTCCAGACAGCAAAAATCCCTCTTGTCTCCATTGGAGAATCTGTAAAACAATCTCCCAACGTACAATTCCCGTCAACATATAACATAAGCCACGTATTCCACACACCCTAACCTTGTGGGTGTAAGGCTAAGGCACTTCACGTCTAAATTAACGGACTCTATTCACCCTGTCAACCCATCTCTCTTTCCTACCAACTCCTAGCATCTCTCACCAGTCGAAGATATAATCCTTTTCGTTGCCAAAATGCTCCAAAATATCCATCCATTTCAGTGGCCGGATACCCTTCATTTGTCCATTCCATTTTTCACCTCAATGCTGGCACACATACACCAATAGCACTCTTCTTTCATCTTATCACATCTAGAACCGAAGTCTCTGTCCAGTCCCACATCACTCTGAGCAGCCTCTCCTATCCTTCTATACGAGACTTTCGCAATACTCGAATTCCGCCTTACAACTGACAGTGCCATGTCATCTCCTCATTCATCTTCCACTTTCATTTTTCATTCGACGATCGTATTCGATCCAAGTTTTACTTACAGTTGGCGATCAAACCTCATAAGCCGACGCCAAAAGGAATCACAACAGTTTCTTCAACCCATAAAACTTCCAGGCTGATAGGCCGTGGTCGATGTATAAAACTCTCCCCTGACGTTTCGACTCTGACTATGGGAGACATTCTCCGCAGTCCTCCCGGAGTTGGAGATGAAACGTCAGGGAAGAGTTCTATACATCGATCACGGCGTATTACCCCGGAAGTTTTAAGTAAAGACAATACCAGCCGTGAAAGCCTACATTGTATGAGTTTATTCAACAGTTTGTAACACCCCACCCGTCACTTATCTAGTTTTGGCGTGTGTTCGCCCCAGCTAATTGACTAACAGATCAACAGAGAGTGCAAAACTGCCGCAATATCGGATAACGCAAAAAAATGTAATAAGGCCCTGTTACTCCTGATTGAACTGTGGTGGCAGTGTTAACATTAATTGATTCAGAATTGATCACTTTTAATTAAAAAGGGGTGCACATTGATGTTATATTCGCCTATTGAACACCAGATGCAAATGTTGAACATAAAATTAATTAAGAAAGTGACTTGGGATTTCAACTACTTGATTGAAAACAGATGCAGTCGATTAGCGCAAATTTATTTTAACTCCCGACCTTCAATCATCACATTACAAGACTCTCCTATCAGGCAGTGGTAATAAATTGCGTTTGCGTGGAGTAAAGAGCGATAACTCAAAAGTAATTCCTATCGACTGACCCAGGTGTAATGCGAAGTGCGAGAAGAATTCTACAATACAAGGCCCATGAAACCCTCGAGTAAGCCTTGCTGACGTGATCCAACAAATTAATCAGTGGCCGGAGCGGGCGCAATATCACCGAATACAGCGTGGTGGAGCGGTGTCGTGCGGACGTCAGTCGGCTTCGTGGTGCTGCAAGGCTGCACTCGTCTATTCACTCCTAGCTATCTTGCTCAGTACATAGCTGAAGTTCCTATCTCCAAGCCCAATCGTTTCATTTGCTAAGTCCTAAACTGCAGAGATGCTCACTCTTTCTCAGGCAAGCTGAGTAAAGAATGCCACGTCCACACTCGAGGCAAGCTGGGAACAGAAGACCTCTACGGAGACTTCTCCCAGCCCGCTCTTCGCCTCGGTTTCCCCTTCAGCAAAATCACTAACGCCAATTGCAACGTAAGTCGCGTTAATTATGCATCGCTTCCCACCGCCAACCATCGTCTGCTCTGGGAAGTGAACAAATTCCCACAAAATTTCCCTTCCTCTCAACTTCAGCTATTCAGCTCCTCCCAATCCACCAATCAAGGTTAGCATCTGCACAAAACACCAATTTTTCCAGAATTCTGACTCCCAGGAGAGTACTTCAAATTCCTTGGTCCTACGTTCCCATCGGAGGCTGTTGTATTTCATTCTGTCGCTTCTCACCTAATTTACTTCAGACTCTGTGGACCATGAATTCAGCGTGAAGTTGCTGTTGTCACGAACACGCATATTTTGATCTCTGTTGACCGCTCCACCGTAGCTTTGCACAGCTTACTCGCATGTTTCACTGGAAATGGGACGATGGACATTTATCACCAGGTGTACAAGTTCTCCATCTGCTGCCCGGTACACCAGCATGGGGTCAACCACCCACTCACTGTCACTCATCTTAAGGCAGCTGGAGGCCGCGCCCTGTTACTGCTTTCTCAGAGCTTGAGCCGCCCTAAGCTGCCTATTGTCACTTCCCTTCACTGCTTCCCAGCCGGCCATGGTCACTCTGAATACTACCTGGGATAAACTAGCCTCCAGTAAATCGACGCATTTCCACAAAGTTTTCATGTCATGTGCATTACATTAAAACCATCACCCGACATTAATTATTGCAATACGTCCATACTATACCCTCTACAAGATGCATTGTGCCTTGTCAGTCGTTTTTGTTCAGCCCTACTGTTTGCTCAATGTGAGCTAGGTGATCTTTAATGACTTCATGTAAGGGGCATAGTTCTTTCCATCTTACAAGTTTTACTCGTAGTTGGCGAGAAAACCCCATAAAACGACGCCAAATGGAATCACAACAGCTTCTTCAACAGTCTCAGCAGCCTTAAACTGCCAGTTTCATTATAACCGCAGTTTACATCACCATATCAATGTCGTCAATTTAATTTCATTATGAAACCCACACATTGTTATCAGAATTCGTATTTTTATTTTCAGTTTCGTTGTATACAAAACACGCATGGCTGAAGAAGGTGTACTTCACTACTGTCAGCCCACCCTGAAAGTAGTATGAAAATCGGTAAAGAAAATAAAATTCATCTCTTTTGACATCTTAGACTAATACCCCCCAGCCTCCTCATCTAACCTCATACCATAGTGCGACAGTTGTACCACACCCTTCTCCAGGATATATAATTAGTCATGTATACCTTCTTCCAGGGAAAAAACCCATAACATAAAATGTGTACTTTCATGGCCAGTCTCAGTTTAAGAAAAATACATTTTGGTGTTAGACTATTTCAAAATGAAACGCTAATCTATGATGTACATAAAGCAGAATGTAGGTGTGTATGTCAGTGATCTCCTGTCAAATCACTGGATCGGTTTTAACCAAACTTGACATAAAAACATCAGATGTTATGAGTGTCACCACTTTTGGGTTTACACCCTCCTAGCTCCAATAGGAGCGAGATGTGAGCAGAAATGTGTTCTCACAGTCCCTGGCAAATCAACTGTTCAGCATGACAGGCATGTTTGTGGTAACTATATTTATCCGCCAAATCAACCTTCTTTGCAGTGCAGCATACATGTTAGCGGCAGGAAATGGTTTTACAGGCTCCATCATGTAAACTGTACTGCATGACAGGTGTGTTGCATGAGTAGTACCCACCTGCTTTATTGAACTGTGTTTTGGGGCTACATGTATGGATAAGCATGGCTGTAGACAGGCTGAGATCGATATAGGATGGGAAGTACAGAACAAGGGGTAGGAGGAAATGGACCGAGAGAGGGGAGAATGGGCAGATGCACAAAGCATGTGGAAGCTTTAGAGGCAGGTGGAATAGGAAAGAGAGAAGGAGTGGAGAATATGATCAGGGGGAGGGGGGGGGGGAAGATACGGTCGGAGAGAGGGGACAGTGGAAATGAGCCAAGAGTGGGGAAGGAGGAGATGAAGAGACGAAGCGTGGAAGAGGAGAAAGAGGCGAGAGAATGAGATGGACAAAGGGAGGGTGGACACGTCTTTGCAGCTGTCCTTTTCATGTCGAATAAACTGTCAGGTTCAAAACTCATTATTTCTGTCGCCCCGAAGAGAACTGCTGCATAGACGCTCGAAACGTCAGCCTTGTAATGTTTCAGTTTGTGTCTTGGTGGTTGAGTTAACTGCAGACACAAAAATCTTGGGGGTAACTGGTCAATTTTAGGAATTTAACTGTCGCTTTTCGCTTCTTTCACCTTTGTCAGAGTTTGTTAAGACGAAAAATGCCGAGTTTCACAGTGGTTTGGAAACCACGTTAAAATGTAGGTCCTTCTATAACTGGCTTGATATCTCAGTTCAAAGGCCAGACACTAGGAACAGCATATCACCTCTAAAAGGACCATGTCTCGTATAACACTGTGATGTTCAAATCAACATTCAAGTTGTGACTCTTCAAGCTTTCCCGGCGGATGTGCTGTAAATAGTCTTCACGAGTTTGAATATGGCAAATCACGGCGCATGCGCGGTTTCCGCGGCTGTGCATTCTTCGTGCGTGTATTCTAAAAACGGGGCGTCGGTGTGCGGGTACAGTAAGTCGTACCTAGCCACGAGCAAGGTTGAACCACCTGAAGATGTCGGACAGTTGCTCCGAGGAAATATTGTGGAATTTGCACAACGTGATCCGGCGGAAAACCCGTGAAGATTGTTTACAACACATCCGCCGGGCCGTGCGGGATTAGCCGAGCTGTCTGAGGCGCTGCAGTCATGGACTGTGCGCTGGTCCTGGCGGAGGTTCAAGTCCTCCCTCGCGCATGGGTGTGTGTGTTTGTCCTTAGGATAATTTAGGTTAAGTAGTGTGTAAACTTAGGGACTGATGACCTTAGCAGGTAAGTCCCATAAGATTTCACACACATACATCCGCCGGGAAAGCTTGAAGAGTCACATCTGGTACCTTTACAGGGAGGAGATGGCGAAGAACATACGTGAGTGACAGGTTACGGCGCAAGAAAGGTAGATTGTTAAGCAGCCTTGCATTTTTACTGAGATGCAGCGACAAGCAAACCATCCCTACGTTTGCTAAATTTAAACATTGTATAAATTCTGCGGCTGTCTTTAGAATTAAACGACGGGCGAGTGCAGCACTTGTGAGAGAAAGGGTGCACTATACGCGTCAGGAATTGTGCTTGGCGTCCAGACAATTACTATCACTCCATCTGAAGCTTTCAGCGAACCTTTTAGCGGTATCCTGGAACTGGGTACACAGCGCCACTTGGGCACTGGCTGACTGGACTGAACGACTAGCTAAGGTTCGTCAAATGAGTAAATACGATCGACTCGAGGCACGAAAGCAAGAAGACTTTCCAAGAAGACGTACCGTGTTTAATCTCACCGAGAAGATCTTGAACGACGCTGCAGTTTCGGTGCTAGAGAAGGGTCTGAATTTTGCGCCTACACCAGGGACCATTCACATCCGAGATACGATTAGTGGACTAGAGCAGGCTATTTCGAAACTTCCTAAGGATGCTGCCGAACAGATTAGGCGTGACACATGCCCCATCTTTACTCAAACTTCATCTAAGTGGTCCAACTTTAACATCACCTCAGCTGAAAGAAATGCTCTACGAGAACTGAGAGAAGACCAAGACATCGTCATCTTACCTGCTGACAAAGGAAATGCTACTGTGCTTCTCTCAGGCACAGAATATAACGGCAAGATATACAAACTGTTCGACGATCCTGCGTGTAGTAAATTAAAAAGTGATCCGACGGGTAGGATCCAGAGGAAGACTGTAAAACTCATCAGGAAGAGCTCGATTCCAGCGAAAGTCGCTAAGGGTTTGCGTCAACAGGCTGCAGTTCCTCCTACACTCTACGGCCTACCCAAGGTCCATAAGAATGGGGTGCCTCTCCGTCCCATTGTAAGTAACATAGGAGCACCTACTAATTTTTTTGCCAAATACCTGACATCACTATTGGGACCTCTCTTAGGCAAGTGTGGTCATCACATTCGAGACTCTGAAGATTTCATGGGTCGCCTGAAAACCCTTAGATTGCAATCATCGAATGTGTTAGTGAGTTTCGATGTTGTGTCTTTATTTACAAAGGTGCTCTTGCAGGACTCTGAAGCTCATAGCAACAAGTTTGAGGAGGACACTATGTCAAACACGTGCTTACTTGAACATAATTCTTATTTCTAGACCAATATTTTGAACAAGTGGACGGTGTCGCCATGGGAATCCCTCTTGTCTGCTGTGGTGGCTAATTATTTTATGGAGGACTTAGAAGAAAAAGCACTACAGTCAACCACTCTCAAGCCCTCTTGTTTTCTGCGGTATGTGGATGAGACATTTGTGGCGTGGCCACATGGACTTGATACTCTATCTACGTTTCTCCAGCATCTGAATTCGCTCCATCCGAATATAAACCTTACAATGAAAGTGGAAAAAGATGGTACTTTACCTTTTCTTGATGTCTTGGTACGAAGGAAAGCAGATGTAACCTTGGGACATAGCGTCTACCGCAAGCCAAAGTATAGAGATCTACATCTGCAGGCGACATGCTGCCATCATCCTGCACAATGCGGTAGTGCATTACGTACGTTAGTTCATAGAGCACATGTGGTATCTGATCCTGAGAGCCTGTCGAGTGAAATACAACATTTGAAGACAGTGTTCCGACAAAATGGTTATGAGAGACAGATACGTAATGCATTCAGGTCCAGGCGAATTCAATCTATGGAGCAGAAGGAAGATACAAAGACACCCACCACTTTGGCCTTTTTGCCGTATTTTGGTGCCATGTCGTCAAGAATCGGAAGAGTCCTTGGAAGATATGGAATTAAGTGTGTTTTTCGACCATCTGCAAAACTGAGAAACCTGTTGGGTTCGGTTAAGGAAGACCTTGGACTGAGGAAATGTGGTGTGTACGAGATTCCTTGTCAGTGTAGGGCAGCGTGTATAGGCCAGACATGCCGTACAGTACAAGAACGCTGCGATGAACATCTGCGTCATACACGCCATCGTCAGCCGGAAAAGTCAGCAATTGCGGAAAACTGCGTGAATACAGGACATCGGATGAGTTTTGAAAAGACGGAAGTTTTATCCCCGGCATCATCTTTCTGGGACTGTGTCATTAAGGAAGCAATACATATCCGTGCAGCCGATAATCTCATCAACAAGGATACGGGATATCAACTGAGCACAGCCTGGAAACCTGCATTGGCTGCTACTAAATCACGACGCGAAAATCAAGATTCTTCGGTAACAGGCCCGTCATAACATTGGCCTAGTACGGGTGTTGGTGAGTAACGTGTGGCCGCACTGTTGGCAAACGCAGCGTACAGCGTACGTGCAAGAGAGCGGCTCAGCGATTTTCTGCAGAGGGAGTTTGAGTGTGGCAAATCAATGCGCATGAGTGATTTCCGCGGCTGCACATTCTTCGCGCGCCTGTTCTAAAAACGGGGCGCCGGTGTGCGGATACCGTCAGCTGTACATAGCCACGAGCAAGACTGAACCGAGGAAATGTTGTAGAATTTGCACAACGTGATCCGGCGGAAAACCCGTGAAGACTATTTACAACATTCAAGTTGATTGCATCTTTACCAAGTGTTTCATTATGAGCTAGTCGCACTCCCAAATGGGATTTATTCAAAAATTCTATACCTTCATCCTCAATGAAATATTTTTTGTCTTATTGCATAGTCCACACTACTTCTACATCCTACATTGCTAACTGATTTTCTATGGTGCGTAGTGGACTTTCTATTGAGAAACAAGAAAATTTTCCTGCTCAACTGCAACCTCTGTGCCATCTGGTATGGAGCATATGCTTCCCCATTTCTTTCACATTAAACAGTTATGTGTACCACTATGTCCATAGTGTTTCATTATTATGTACGATTATTAACTTGTCATGAGTAGATTCCTTTGGGCAAATAAATGAGGAAACATATTGACAATATATAGTGTAAAAGATTTTGGGGGGCTAGATGTCGCAAGAGATGGTTTCTTGAAATGTGTTACTGAATGGCAGTCTGAAACCGCTCAAGATAAACAACGGAATCTTGTATACTGTGAATAGATCTCAAGACGTGTTATCAGACAACACGACATTATTGATACTTTGACTGTTATTGCATTAAACAGGGTTCACAGACTGAAATTTTTTAGAACTTATCAAAGATGGATTTTTGAAACAGGTCTAGGCGAGATCTTAGGAAAAATTAACAAAATGGCTTCTTCATAATAAGCACCAACCCTTAGAGTTAAGGCAGAGGTAACACATTTTTAGGTTGAAGGTGGACCAGTGGTTGATATGGTTTCGATGAAATTCAGCACTGTGAAATTTTAATGTTGCAACATGATGAAATGGCCTCCGACGTTGAATATTTTAAACTGTCAGGACTGAAGGTAGGTGAAGAGTTCTCTTGGAAGCGTCGGATTCAGATGTAATAAAGATACACTAAATGCTGCCATCTCTTCTATATGAATAGTCTTCAGTGTGAAAATGTGAATAATTTCACTCTATTACATCCTATAGTAACATACTGTGGCGTACTTTTACACATTCGCAAAGTTCATTCGTAACAGCAGTCAGAGCAGTGTGCAAGCATCTCAGATTTTAGCTTTGTGTCTCAACACATATAAGTCTGTCTTGGGGTGTATGCATACTCACATGGACTCATTCGAAAGGAACTTCTTATTCATTCAGCGAACACTAGATGAAAAAATGATTTGTACTTACATACCAGTTTTCTACCCATGAACCTTAGTCCTTGTTAAGGTGGTGTGGCTTGCATCCCTCAATGGTACAAATAGCCGAACCGTAGGTGCAACTATGACGAAGGTGTGCCTCAGTCAGACTGAAAGTCCTTATAGAGAGATGTAACCATCATGAAGCCAGAGGGGCCAGAGTACCTATGGTTCCTGAGGGGGGTGGCAGCCTTTTCAATAGTTGCATGAACAATAGTCTAGCTGATCTGATCGTGTAACGTTAGCCAACATATCCTTTCTGTGATGATACTGCAAACAGCTGAAAGCAAGGGCAAACCACAGCCATTATTTTTTCTGAGGTCATGTAGCTCAATCATATGGGTAAATGTTGATGGTATTCTCTCAGGTAAAGTATTCCAGAAGTAAAATAGTCTTCCATTTGGATCTCCAGGGATGAACTCCTCCAGAAGAAGTGGTCAGAAAATACAGAACTGACACTCTACATGTTGGAATGGGGAATGTTGGATGAGTCGATGAAATTCTTTCCAGTACTTCGAAGACTTCATGGGGAGTGTGGTGTTGAGTCGGTTCATGTCAGGCGCCAGTCCTAGCGCTTTTTTGCA
Source organism: Schistocerca serialis cubense (assembly GCF_023864345.2). NCBI lineage: Eukaryota > Metazoa > Arthropoda > Insecta > Orthoptera > Acrididae > Schistocerca > Schistocerca serialis. Next base: position 1,103,116,088 of record NC_064639.1, read on the forward strand.
TTTAATAAATTCCCGATGGGTGTGTTTGGCAGTAGCGTATGACTGTATCCCAGTCACAAGTTTGCAGGAAGGAGGGGTACATGTGACAGGATTCTCGAAGGAGGAGTAGGGCTTGTGGGGGGGGGGCAGTGACAGTATATAGTCTTGGTTGGAATGTGAGTGGATATAACATCTGACAAGTCTGCTGCGGAATGGATGTGATAGATTTATCGAAGGGCAGGAGGTGGCTTCCAGTGTGGGTTTCTATGGAGTCCCAGTAGGCATTCCAACTGGTATGGGAGTAGCCTTGGATAACTCTTGGATGGAGATAGGGACAGGGTGCATGGGAATGAGTTTGTGTGTTGGAGATGGTGAGGAGTATAGGTGGGTGGTCACTTCAAATGGGGTTGAGGACACCTGCAATGAGGCATCCAAGGAAGTTGGGAGATGGTGGGATGACATCAGCGGTGGTGTCGGTTTAATGGTCTGCATGGTGTGGGATGGGAAATATGTCACCTTCCAGAGAGCTGATAAACTGACACCACTGCTGGAGTTCTTTCAGGGGATCTACTCTGGATATTCAGGTCAACGGCAATAATATAGGTGGAAAAGGTATTATCTATGTGGATGAGGAAGTCGTAAGGGATGGGGTGATTAGGCCAGATGTAGATGGTTGCAAAGTTGTGAAAAAAGAGGGTAAGGATATGGTGTTCTGAGGGATTGTTATCTAAGGGTTGCTGCCTAACGGGGATATGCTTGTGCTGGCCAATTGCAACTCTGCCTCTGGCCAGGAGAAGGGGGTTATCTGTGCTGTGAAGGATATAGGGAAAGGTTGGGATGGTGTGATAGGGTTGGAGGAGTTTTTCATTAAGGATAAAGATATGGATGTTTTCTTGGCAGGTGGCGTGCATGAAAAGATGTTTATTGCTGGGTAGGGAGCAGATGTTCTGGTACAAGATTTTGTAGTGCTGTCGCGCCATTAAAAGGAAATTAACAGTAGTGTCTGCGGGTGAGGACAAGACGAACATTATACTATGGTGCTGAGGTGTGTGGAGAGGAAATGGTGGCTTGGGTGTTGAGATGAAAGGGAGTGTGCAGCAAACGAGGTTTGTTGAATGGAGTATGGACGCTGGAATGGATGAATGTTTTGGATGATTGTCATGAATCTGATGATGTCTTCAGCAGTGTGGTTTGGACAGAGGGGATTGCTGGGATGAATGGGGTATCAATGGGACAGACTGAGGCAGTGAGTTCTGGTTTGCTTCATTGAGGTCTGGCCTCGAATTTTGCGGAATATGTAAGATAGGAGTCATTAGAGGAGCAGCAGATGTGAGGGGAAGCTAGGTTAGGGTACTGTTTAAGGAAAAGGGAGGCTTTGGCTCTGAGCACTATGGGATTTAACATCTGAGGTCATCAGTCCCCTAGGACTTAGAACTACTTAAACCTAACTAACCTAAGGACGTGCCTGAGGCAGGATTCGAACCTGCGACCGTAGCAGTCGTGCAGTTCCGGACTGAAGCGCCTAGAACCACTCGGCCACTGCAGGCGGCTATGGGAGGCTTTACACTGTGGCCAAGTAGCTGGTTTTTTTCAATCTGCAGTTATGTGACCATAGTAAAGAAGACACTTCTGCAGTGATGGGACTGGGGATTGGACTTGGAAGATTCAACCTTGTGACACTGGTGGAATATCAGGACTCATTCTTTAATACGAAGGTCTATGGTGGAGGTGGACTCAGCAAATACACAGATCAGGTGAGTGGGCCATGACCTGAAGGGCTCTTCAATGTTCGAAATTCAGGGTGATGCTCAGTCGGATTCCACTTCCTCATCTGTGATCTCCATGTCGACTATGCTGATCACTGCAGTTAGGGTGGGAGGACAGCAGGGAAGCTGGGGTTGTGTGGCATGTGGTATTGCTGTAAGGGATGTTAAGGACGCTTTGGGACCAAATCTAGCACGAGGAATGTTAGAGAAGTGGTTTCTGTAGAAGTTGGAGTTGAGGGATTTAAGTAATACAGAGTCTTTTCTAGGGATTATTTCTCGGATGTAGAGGATTGGTAGTGATTTTTGATTTGGAGATTGAAGGATTTGGTTTTGAGGAATTTCTGTTCTGGGTGGGAGAGGATAAAGGTGTGGATGGTAGGGAAAGATTTTGGAGGGGCAGGAGTTGTGTCCATGTGCTGGGTGCTGTCAGGATCAGTTATTAGTTTTTTTGGAGTGTGTGTAGGACTGATGTAGTTGTTTTGTTGATTTTTAATGTGTGTAGGGTATAAGGAAGGTTGGGGTTCGGGGTGATGTGATGTGATGTTGTTGGGGGTTACCTGTGAGTGGTAATGGATCATTTAGGACTGTATGCATTGGTTTGTGTGGTGATAGTTGACGAGGTTATGCTTGTGATGTCATCTGAGGCAACTGTTACTCGGTAGACTGCTACACTTTCGACAGTGATGGATGTGGTGGCTGATGAGTAGTGGCTGGGAAAGAAAATATAGGGGGAGCTTCAAGGGTTAGTAGAGAGGTGGGAGAGGATGTTGTAGGTAAAGGTGGATAGGTGTAGGGGGGTGGTTGAGAGTATGTGCTCGATGAGGCAGTGATACAAGTAGCAGAAGGAGAGCTGCAGATGATAACCATTGCGGGATGATCAATGATGGCAGGCAGTAATGAGCAGAGTTGATTGGGGTGAACAGTCGTCGAAGCGGCGCTAGGATGATGGAGACGAACTCCAGTAGAGTTGTGAACTATGAGAATATCTCCGATGTGATGCGCCGCCAGTGATAAACAGATGGAGGCGGCGGCGCTGACAAACAGGAGATGAAATGACGATGACTGGCTGATGGAGGCGAAGGCCGGCTCTGACCATTGGCGTGACCGAGGTCAGGATGGGAAGATGATGACTGGCTGCGAATGCCACGACAGGTAGCGAGTATTGGCAGTGAGAGTGATGAAATACTTGGGGTGAAGCGGAGACTAGCAGTGTGTGTGATAGCAGGTACCAAGCACTGGCAGCGAGAGCAATGATGGAATTGTCGTCCAGTGATGCTCGATCTGGATTGAAAGACAAATCTGGTGCAGGCCAAGACAAAATAACAACGCTCTGTAGAGCATGTTGGCTTACATCAGTATGTGGGTGAGCGTTATCCTGTTGGAAAACACCTGCTGGAATGCTGCTCATGAATGGCAGCATAATAGGTCGAATCACCAGACTGACGTACAAATTTTCAGCCATGGTTCGTGGGACAACCATGAGGGTGCTGCTGCTGTCATATGAAATCGCACCCCGAACCGTAACTACAGGTGAAAGTTCATTGTGCTTAGCACGCAGGCATGTTGGCTTCACGCCCTCAGCTGGCCTCCACCTAATCAACACATGGCCTTCACTGGCGCTGAGGCAGAACCAGCTTTCACCAGAAAAGACAACAGACCTCCATCCTGCCCTCCGATGAGCTCTCGCTTTGCAGCAATGGAGTCGCGAATGGCGGTGCTTTGGAGACAGTGGAATGCACATCACAGGGCTTCTGGCATGGAGGTATCCTTGAAGTAATCGATTTGGAACACTTCGTTGTGTCACTGTAGGGCCACGTGCTGCTCAGATTCCTACTGCATACGCATTACAATGTGCCGGGGCCGTACACCGAACATGATGGTCTTCCCTCTAGGTAGTGCCACGTGCCCATCCGGAACCTGGTCTTCTTGTGACCGCACATTCTCTTGATAAACGCCGTCAGCAATAATTTATAGTGCCTACATTTCTTCCAGGTCTTTCTGTAGCATCGCAGAACGGAAAAAAATGGTTCAAATGGCTCTGAGCACTATGGGACTTAACTTCTGAGGTCATGAGTCCCCTAGAACTTACAAGGGAAGCTCCCCATCGCACCCCCCTCAGATTTACTTATACGTTGGCACAGTGGATAGGCCTTGAAAAACTGAACACAGATCAATCGAGAAAACAGGAAGAAGTTGTGTGGAACTATGAAAAAAAATAAGAAAAATATACAAACTGAGTAGTCCATGTGCAAGATAGGCAACATCAGCATCATGTTAACCCAGGAGCGCCGTGGTCCCGTGGTTAGCGTGAGCAGCTGTGGCATGAGAGGTCCTTGGTTCAAGACTTCCCTCGAGTGAAAAATTTAATATTTTATTTTAAGACAATTATCAAAGTCCAGGCACTCACATGTAATCAGCTTCGCTCTCCAAAATTCCAGGACATGTTCAGATTTGCTTGGACATATGCAGGATTTGACGGTCTACACACGGAAAAATTTGAAAACGTTAAAAACGTATGTTATGACAGAGCACAGGGAAAACTGTGCGACTGTGAAACTGTTGCATTAATTTGTTGCAGTTTATGTGACAAACACGTTATGTTTTCATCACTTTTTTGGGAGTCATTATCACATCCACAAGAGACCCTAAACCGGGCAAGGTAGAAGAAACTTTTTACCCATTCGCCAAGTGTACAAGTTAGGTGGGTCGACAACATATTCCTGTCATGTGACGCACATGCCGTCACCAGTGTCGTATAGAATATATCAGACATGTTTTCCTGTGGAGGAATCGGTTGACCTATGACCTTGCGATCAGATGTTTTCGGTTCCCATTGGAGAGGCACGTCCTTTCGTCTACTAATCGCACGGTTTTGCGGTGCGGTCGCAAAACACAGACACTAAACTTATTACAGTGAACAGAGACGTCAATGAACGAACGGACAGATCATAACTTTGCGAAAACAAAAACGTAAATTTTTCACTCGAGGGTAGAGTTGAACCTAGGACCTTCCGTCCCACAGCTGCTCACGCTAACCACTGGACCATAGCACTCCTGTGCTCGAACTGTCCTTAATGTTATATATGTTGCACATGGACTACTCAGTTTGCATATTTTACTTCTTTTTTTTTCATATTTCTACACAACTTCTTCCTGTTTTTTCGATTGATCTGTGTTCAGGTTTTCAAGGCCTATCCACTGTGCCAACTTATAAGTAAATTTGAGGGGGGTGCGATGGGGAGGTTCCCTTGTTAGAACTACTTCAACCTAACTAACCTAAGGACATCACACACTTCCATGCCCGAGGCAGGATTCGAACCTGCAGAACGGACGTCCAACTACTCGTAGCGCTATTACATGATCTCGTTCAAACTCAGTGAGGTGTTGTTAATGGCGTCTGTGTCACCTTAAAGGCATTCTTGGTCAACATCAACTCGCCAAGTCCAATCTAAAAGGTAACTAACGCTCACGACCGCCGCAGCGCGTGTTTAAAGCAAAACTGATTTGAATTCTCGCAGTGGTGCCACTATCACCACTCTTACGCTACTGGCGCGAGACCTGAACAGATATCATGTTTCAGATACAGAAACACGCCTGCCAACTTTCCTTTATGTCCCACAAGTCCTTCTTGGTGTTGCGATTTGTTTCCGTCAGCGTGGAGAGTTGAATTCATTAAGGTGGCGATAACGATGACATACAGTCACTGGACACGCAAATCGGAAAGGCTACATTACGTCCCTTATGAATAAGTTAGTGTTACATGAACGATCATATTTGGAATGCAATCAGAGCTTCCAATACATTAGCTACGTATATTTCCCTTGGGTGAAGTTCTGCATAGCTGATACATTTAGTATCTATTGCTTTCTGATCTACGGCCCGAATTATTTGAAATGAAAGAGTTTCTCCTAACAGTACTCCCTCTACAGTTAATTTGTTTTCATTTTTGAAGAGAAATGAACCGTATCGTTGATCATAGACTTAAATTTTTAAGTTCAGCCTGATAAAGGCGTTAAATATACAGTGAAAGTTTCTGCATAAGTTCAAACTCGTTCATCAGTATTCAGCTTAAACCATGATGCTTGAAAGTACCACACCGCGCATGAGAAAGCAAGCAAGTTTTTGCAGTTTCAAATCACATTGCTCTCAGAAAGTGAACCAGTATCCACTCTTGTTAATAACTGAGAGACAGATAAATATTGATACTTGCTGTCAAAGCAATCAAAATAAATCACAAAGAGAGCATGCTTTCCTTTCCGTTATTAAGAACACAGTTACATACGTTATCTGTTTTTACCTCTGTATGAGCACAGTCACATATGTTTCCATGCCTGAAATAAAATCAGTATTTTCGAGCAATATCCTAAAAAAGACTGGGTTGTTTTGATTTAACGATACGTTTTGTGCGTCTGCTTTCTTCTCAAAATGTCACAATTAACATAATAAGTGTGCTACTCACATTACTGAGCAGATAATCATGTCTTAATCTTCTCTAGAGATTTGATAGTCGGAAGTCTTAGTATAAACAACATCTCGGAAAAAATACCTTTTGCGTTAACTAGTGCAGAGCCAATGGCCTTCTCCCTAAGAATAGAGGAAGGGCAAGAAGTGATTAATTTGCTTGATTTGTTCTTGCGCTGAGAGTCTTCTTGTTAGATACAAGTAACGCAATGTGACAAAAATCTTACGTTTTTGAGTGTTTTGAACATATATTTTGATGTGTCGACAGAAGTGCCGACACAGTGTTATTTTGAGGGGGCCGATAGGCACGCTATCTAACGCAGACGGACGTGAATTCTGGAACAGGATAACTATTGAATGGTAGCAAGAAAAGTACGTAGCTGCTTTATACTTAACTTTAATGACTCCTTGTGATACATCTCTCTTGACTATACAAATGCGACTCGTAAGATACATGCACTGTTACAATTGGCGCCTTGCTAGGTCGTAGCCATGGACTTAGCAGAAGGCTATTCTAACTGTCTCTCAGCAAATGAGAGGAAGGCTTCGTCCGTATTGTCGCTAGCAATGTCGTCCGTACAACTCGGGCGAGTACTCTATCGTATATCGAGACCTGCCTTGTGGTGGCGCTAGGTCTGCGATCACACAGTGGCGACACGCGGGTCCGACATGTACTAAATGGACCGCGGCCGATTTAAGCTACCACCTAGCAAGTGTGGTGTCTGGCGGTGACACCACATATTTCATCAGATACTACCATGACTTCATAACAGTTATTTTGTTCTTGTATAGAATATTTAAATTAACATAATTGGCACATTGTACTTCACATACCATCGTTAATCATCACTAATACTTACCAGGATCAAACAGTTATTACTATTGTGAGCCTCGAAAAACTATAATTTGATGTCTGAGTACAAAAAAGCTCAAGTACAAAAATACTCAAAGTCTTCGAAATTCAGATTTTTTGAAGCGACGTTAAGCGGATCAAACCGGATACATTGTTATACATGATTAATATAATCTCGATTTACAACGATCAAAACATGCAGTACTTTAGTGATGAGAGGATAAAGTTTTCTGAAAGTTTTTATCTTTCTTTAAAGTGTAAGCCATAACTGTAGAAAGGCAATAACCAGGGATATGAATCCGATTTTTGTTGAACAGCTTGAGTCATCAAGATGAACTTGTTCCTTTGATAGTATTATTACCCTTTCAGTTTCACTGTAAGCCCCCCAGGGGTTAATCAGATAATGCTGCAAGGAAACGCCTGGTTGTAATATAAAATTTCCAGATATTTGTTAATTACGTTTAGTACAAGATCTTTTATGGTGTCATTATCTATCAAAACACCTATAGTTTGAGTTTCAGTCGGAAAAAAGTTCATATCCGCTAAAAATCTAGAGATATTACCATATAAGAAAGTGAACAATAAGTACAGTCACGCTCAAAAGTTTCCGAACGACCTGAATTGCATTTCGCCTGATTCGCATGCAACCCACATAACGCAGCTGTCTAGCAGGTACTGTAATCGCTCCTTGGTACAGTCGTTTGACTATTCAAAATGGTTCCAACAAGTCACCACTAGAAAACACTGCTCTCTATCGCAATAACTCAAGATGTAAAGTAATACCACGATACTAGAAATATGAGGGAACACCGTATCACAGATAAGACTGTCCTTAATGCTTGTAAGTTCACACTTATTGCAATAAATGACGTACCTCAAATATTACCACTCTCATTATTACGTCAGATAGGTAATGCACGTAGTAGGTTCGTCGTATTCATTATTTCCTCTTCAAAGTAACATACCATACTTGTTATTTAACACAAAATGACATTAAAAATTTAAGTTATTCACGAGTAGCTAGTTGAGAATATGTATGAACTTCAAATGACACTACGAATAGTCTCGTTCTGCATATGGATTCCAACCCAGGTCATGCAGACTAAGATTTCGTGACTAACGGAAACTAACAGTCATTCCTGACTAGGCATACAGATAGTGATATACCTCGATTTTAGACAGTATCAGTTAGCAAATATCAACTTTAAATTACATAACGTAAACATTTTTAACGGATGCGAATTCCTACCCAGCATCTATTGTCCCTGTTAACGAACTACGAGAGATGTTAAACATTTCTTCTTCACAAGTAATTTACATGAAATGCCGTGAAGTAAAGCTTTGTGTTGGACAGGGATTCGAACCCAGAACCTTATCGGATTGTTATTGAAGCACAATCAACTGTGAATTATCGGATTTTCTCGGCAGTAGCTAGATGTTTTAACTGAAATGACGAGAAGAAACATTAATTTTTTCCTTCCCAGGACTCCAACCCGGCACCTACCACTGTTATATTCTAGAGAAAACACGTTAAATTTGGGTTTGTTACACCAGCAGCGACATGTGAAGATGTTTGAACTATAAATAATACAACGAAGAATTCAGTGCTGACTGGGAATCGAGCCTCACACATATCGTTGTTGACTACACTCAAACAGACGTCAGATACCGAATTTTTCTCCACCAGTAGCTCGGAATAACGTCCTTGAACTTACAGTAATCTCGCAAATAGCTATATGTCTCACTGGAAGTCAAAAACATCAGATACCGTCAGTGTTGACAACGAATGAAAAAGCATTAAAAATCAAAATTATTATCCGCCAGCAGATAGATGTTCTCATGCTAGAGCTTGATAATTCATAATGAAAACCTTAGTGTCGGGCCAGGATTCGAATCCATTCACGCGCGATGTGTGGAGATATTGAGGAACTGCATTTTTGAACAAACAACAAATTGTAGTCGAGCTGCATTGTCACGAAGGGATCAAATTCCGCGTTAAGGGCGGTCTGAGTTGCATTCCCAGTTCAGAACCAATTTTATCGACATACAGAAGCTCAAATAAAATATGGAATAAGTATCCTGTGACCCTACATAGCGTTTGTTTCGTTACTAGAAATAAATAACTAGTATAAGAAAGGATTCTGGTGATAGAGTTTCTACATGTCGCCACTCGTGACTTTATTGTGGTGCAACCTGACGTATATTTGGTAGAGAAGGAATATAATGTTTTATGTGAATTTCAGACCACAATGCCGTTATACCTTCTTCACTTGGTGTAGCCAGAAGCGAATAGAATCTGTCTCTGCCTATCAAAAAGCATCGGCATAAGTTGTAATCGAACCTAGACTGTCGGGATAAGACCCTATCATCAATCCAACAGACCACCAACTCTTCTTCTCTGCCACTCATTTTTCTATCATAACACCGATGCGGCACACTAGATGAGAATTCTGACACACAGGCTTCCTGTAGAGGTTTGCAGCGTGTTCAGTACATTCATTTACTTGGTTGACCGAATCGCCATGAACTAGCTGCCTCGGCTATCCAGTGCATACATTCGACGCTATTTTTTAATCACCGAAATAAAATAACGTAACTGCCACCTACACTGAACTGCCAACAGTGTAGGATGCAGAAATTTAAATAGGAAGTGTTCCTTTCTATTTGAGCTACTCTATTGCGCTATCTGTTTGTTGAAACCGTCGTGCAGTGCAAAAGAAAAGCCGTAACTGTCTATGTCTCAGAAGTGTAGATCCGGCCATATGCGTTATCTCCCAGCACTGTGGAATGCCGAGGTTCTGGAGGAACTGTTGTTGACTTCTGGAGCTGCTAGCTAGTACCGTAATGGTAAGCGTCGCGAGTTTTATTACATTCGTTGCTACACTTTTTAAAACGAAGTTCTGATGTCTGCTAAAGCTATCAATTTAATGGAACTTTGAACATAATTCCCTTTACTTCTCAACCCAGAATAGTCGCATGTGGAAAAAGTACTAACTTCTGTGACTTTTTTTCTTTTCAGGTTTAACAGACAGCCAGACAGCAGATGCATCTCGAACCTTTTATATTATGTATGGGGGGAGCGCATCGTGCCAAAATACGTCAGAAAAGTATTTTATACATTAGCTGCCGTCTGGTAGTGGTATTTTATTCTTCTTCAAACCTTGTTTGACAGCTTTAACTCAGAAAAAGTTTTGTACATGCATGTAATCTATAAACTGCATGTGCCTCGTCAGCCTGTTATAGGTAACATCAGAGGATTCGCATATATCGTTGATGATTAATTTCTGTCCCATGGTTAGTATTGTTTTAACAACACTAAAAGAAACCTTACGAAAATTGTGCACTGTATTATAAGAAATGAAAAAAGAATACCCACGATAACCTTACGACAATAGTCTGTTTTAATAAAACTGAGTATCTGTACACAAACGTGCCTCTATCGGCACGAATTAGTAAAATACTACTCACTTAGATTTCGATTGCGTCTGTGTTTAATTGGTATGCTGTGTCATACTCAACAGGTATGCAAATGTGGCATTTCATAAATAAAGTTATGCATTCCAAGAAACCCCTAAATTTGCTTGTCAACAGTGGAAAGAGGCGTTACCTGTTGTGCAGAATTGTAAGTTTTTACCATTGCACTATTAGCTGAAAGTATTTTCTTACGATTTGCTTATCAATTCATTTCCTGCTTACTTATCACCCTGGCGTGAGTCTTAAGTGAAGAACAATATTGAAGTTCGTATCGCTGATGGTGATTCGAATTTCTTGAGAGACGCTTGTGAAGCAGCTTGTCAGTCAGAAAGCCGAGATCTATGACCAGTTACACAACTTGCTGAGTCGAGCTGTCAAGAGGATCTAATGTGTGAAGGTTTTCTTCTGATTTCGTTACAGAATTTTTTCTGGGAATTCGCAGCTTCATAAAATAAACCACAAAAAAAAGCTCGCACGCGCTAGCCCCTACCACGGTTAGAACTGATGACTCCTTGATCCGATGCAACACGAGACGTGGACGGTACCGCGGGGCTACAGACACAGTGCTGCCAGCTTGCCACTCTCGTCATGGTGTTGGTCGCTCAGCCTTATAATTCATCGTGAAAGATAATAAAAGTTGACACTTATGTGAAGAATGGCATTTCCTTAGCCAAAAAATTGAATTGTCTCTGTGTCCTAGTTTACATGGGGATTATATAACACAAGTCATTCAAATGGAAAGGGATATAAAGTGAATTTAGCGAGTCAATTCAGTACCATACGCGGAAGTGATTGCACTGTCACAGTGTTGCAAAATGTTTGTGTCAATGTTGCCAATTCTCACCTATGCTAGGAACAGCTCTGTAGCGGTATGCTAGGAGAATCTCGTGCTCATGTCATAGGAGGATATGGAGAGGAGGCGCAGGGTTTGGTTAATATGTAGCGTTTTCCCCTATCAGTTGTGCAAAACATTCAGGTGTGTAATTTGTCATCACGATTACAGTTTTCCAGAAAATATATACGAATAAAATACTTACCGTGTTACTTTGTGACAAAAGATGATTTCAGTACAATAAAAAGTGTTTGGAAATCAACTTTGCCCACCTGTCACGAAAAGTATGATAAAAAACGCTTTGCACCTCGAAATCGTTTGCATCTATGTGCAGTCTTGTGATCATACGAGTAGAATTTCATGAATTGCATTGCACGAGAATGTAGACACATGTTGGTACGAATGGAAGTTGTAAGAAACACAGTTAACTAATTATTCTGTACCACGTAATAATCAATTCATTTGGAAATTCAGAAGAGAAGAAACTAAAAACTATGCCCATTAAGACAGAAACTAAAGTGCAGATGCGGGCACTGTGAAGAGCTGCGCTTTTTCATCTTCAGATCTATACAAATAATGTATAATATCCAGCGTATTCATTGCTTTCGTAATGTTTCCCTCTTGTTTAGTCTTCTAATGATGAACTGGATCCACACCCATGAGTCTGATTGTTTCTTTGTATCCTTCCATCTACTGTCTTTATGTGTTATTGTTCGGTGTTCAAAAAGCAAAATACTATGCCTGCTCCCACGAGGTATTAAAACGAGGTCGCAAGGAGGCTAACAAATTGTAATCAAAATAAAGTGAGAGGCCAATTTGTCTGTCGTCATGGTGTTAAGTCGACAGAAATAGTTCGGTGTTATTGCCTGCATTACTGGCATCCCGTTGCCGTCTTCTCTTATTGAGATTTTCATATTACCCTGAAGACAAAACGCCGAGATAAATATGTATATTCTCCGTGACGAAGCATCCCACATTCCATTCATCCTGATCCATTCGTTACGTGCATCGGTGGCAATGAGTGATAGGAACGCTGTTGTGAAGTGACGAATAACAAGAACAATGGTGGTAATAACAAATCAACAATCAAGGATGTTTACTGCATTACAGACGATTAACAAAATAACCAAGAAAGGCTGAGTGTTTAATTGGGGCACTGCGTAGGTGTTCTTATCACATTGTTACTGAATTCTGTTCTGGTTGTTTGCAGGGAGAAAAGAAAGAACCCTGTAGCCGTACATATCGCTAGTACAAGGAGATATTACCTATCAACTATCCTTGCTTTACATCATGAGACGAACATCGCGTCACTGAGCTGATATTTGAAATACATTTCTGTTTTCTCTCTCTGTCTCTCTCTCTCTCTCTCTTTATTTCTCTTTTTATTTTTTGAGGAAAGCATCGAGAAACGCGAATAATAAGGAAGTAGGCATATAACCTGTTTACAGTTATTTTCATAGGGATACATAATCCAAAAATACAACTTTTAATTGTATTATTGCGTAATTACAGTTATTGACAGTCTACTTGTGAGCTTGCTCGCATTCAGTGGGGTGAAACCTATCTCAGAAGCAAGCAAAACACAAATATTTCTTGCACCATGTGCAACACACAAACAATATCTCGCTGCACTGACGTGTTGTCCGATATATTGCACGGAAAATATATCTGATTCATGCTGCTAAATACAGCTATATCAGATATTAATTTGGATGCGTACCAAGTGTATAAAAGTATATCTAGAAACACGCAAAAAGGCCCATAGCGGTATTCGACAGAAGCATAGCCATGACCAAGATTGTAACTGGGGTCGACAGCATCGTCGTCTACCACCTTGACAACTCGAACGGTGACAGTGCTCGGCCGGTTACTTACTGGTCTCAAAGCTACAGCATGAAAACACAGAAATGTTAATAACCCGAAGATCATTAATTTTGGAACCCATTGAAAGTAAAGCAGTCATCAGTTGGAAGAGTGGTTTGAACACCACAGTGCTTTAATAGGCACGGCCTTGTCGGAGGTAGTATGCCCTTGCTTTCCTCCGACCTTTTACTTGACTTACCTAGCAAGTTAATAGGGGAACCTACAGTTTTACGTGGCTTTCGGACCACAGTGCAACTCGCCATTTTTCACATCAACAAACACTGCCCGAGGGGAAATAAGTGTAAAATGGCACATAAAAATTGTGAGACTTACGAGGGATCGAACCTGAGACCTTCGTATCACTAGTCTCGCTCTTTAGCACCTCGCCACCATGCAGCCAACACTGTGGTTTTTGCTTGGCATTAAAATTGGGATCTCTCGTTTGTGCCTGCGTTGGCACTTGCGTGTCACTTAGGAGATCTTACCTTTGGAATTACCCTCGTATTCGTGTGTGTAAATGCCTTCCAACGCCCACTCAGGGAAAGACAACGATACACAGTCTAGCTTCAATATTACAAATACGTCTCAGTTTGTGGATGAACGCAGAATTAGGTTGATAATCATTTGGCTTTTGGTTTGGCAGTATTCGACAGCCATTCTTAGGCGCAAGTAAATGAAGAAAGGCAGAGCGTTTTTGTTATCAAGTGACGTCTTCATCAGTTACTATAGTTTAAATGTGATCTACGAGTAATTGCTGCTGTTTGATATTAACATGAAGAGTATTCCGTTGACAGGGAAAGAACCTGTTCTTGGGCAACTACTTCTATAATGACCAAAAGGCCTTAAATGATCTTCAAGTACATGTGTTCCAGCGGCGGTATGAAGAAATGGTAGTAATAATGACGGTAATAATTGAATTATCAGGTAACTTCACACTTCACAGTAGATTTTCTCGAACTAAGAAATTTGGTGAATTAGTGAAAATTTCAAAATGGCTTCCATCGAGGCTATGATGCCTAGAAGAGTCTTGAAACGTCCCCTTTGAAAAATTATACAGGACTGTGCTTAACCTGACACACAATATTTTTAGCGCAACGCAATCTGACTTTCAATAATCCCTACAAAAGAATGGCCCTGACTAATATTAACCTATGCGTTTCACAAATCACTTACCTTACAAAACTCTTGGTTACTCGAGCTACCGCAATAAGGCGAGCGCCACTACTGCCAGCTAAATAAAAGATTCAAACTACTGAAGGCACTAACTACTGATAGGCATAGTTAGCAAATGAAAGATTTTAATAGAGAACAAACAATGTATTTACCTTAATAGTCATAATATATATAGCAGTACATGACAAATTTCAAAACTCCGCCATTTCTCTCCCCACATCCACCACTGCTGGCGGCTCACCTCCAACTGCGCAATGCTACGCGCTGTTCACAGCCAGCTGCCTAACACTACAATGGCGAGTATTACAACAATGCAAAGCAGCCACAGACTGCACACAGCACAGCCAGTGATTTTCATACAGAGGTGGCGTTACCAATAAAAAAACCTAAACAGCCTACTTACATAGCCCCCATGCTCCCCACAAAAAATTTTACAAATTGTTTTGGACAGTGGCCAATAATGATTTGATAAAATTTTTTTTATAATTACAATAACAAAGATATCAATTGCACACACTTATTGATGCAATGTTGGTCAAAAGATAAACTTTCTTACAGTCCATAAAGACAGTCCTAATCGTTCATCACAGTAAAATAGCAGTGTTTTTCTCAAAGTCTGAGCAGTAAAAGAAAATGCACACGGAAGTAGTGGATTTCCATGCAGTCTTGAAGAAGTAGTGTTGTCCTTCCAACGGAAAGACAGTGCTGACTCTTGACATGCAGACAGGTATTATCGGTCCACAATAGAGCAAACCCACAGCAGAGTCAGTCGAAATTTTGAAGAGTATTGGTAGGTAGGTCATCACAGAGCAGACCACAGTAGTCCTGTTAGAGATTACTGTATTGCTGGGCCACCAGAGGTGCAGACCCACTGCAGTCCTTGTAGAAATAATGGTACTGGTGAGTCAGCAAAGGTGTAGACCCACTGTAGTCCTTGTAGAAATAATGGTATTGGTGGATCATCAAAGGTGAAGACCCACTGTAGTCCTTGTAGAGATGGCCAGCAGCCATCTGCTGCGACTGTGCAGGTGCACAATCACCATCGAAGAGTCTTGCGGAGAATATAGCAAGTCCATAAACCACCACTTGTGCACTCACAAAAAAATTTTTTGAAATGTCCTTAGAACCAGCAATGCTGTTATCCAGTCCCTTGCTGAATTATTAACACACGTGCAAACACTATCGGTCTCTACTTCTCACATATTGTCCATATACTATGACCAACAGAAATGTGTGCAGTGAAATGTAACTTACAAGTTACTTAATTTGATGAACTGGTGTCAATTACAATTTTATAACGTAAGAATACAATAACAAAGGTACAAAATACACCATTAAAAACATAACAATACAGATAACATTTGTAGTAATAGGGGCTTTACAAAAGAATAGAAATAAACATATACATCAGTGTTACAGGAATTATGACATAATTAAATACATAAAAGATCAGAATAATCATTGAAACATCAGCTTCACACATGAGCATTCAAACAGAACAGAATTAATAATGTCTAACATCTTTACAAAGTATATAACATAGTATTTGAAAAATTCTACAACATAAATCTTATTAGCTAAACACATAAAGACAGGAAAAAGATAAATACACAAGGGTACATAAACACATAGCGGAATAATACAAAAGGAAAGGACAGGGTTCGTTTTCAGTGTGACATTTGGTACTGCAGTCCAACCCAAAACTTTATTCCATAGATCTTTCGTCTTATTTCAACATTTGTTTCCACCAAAAAAAATCTTATCCAAGCATGCTTTCTGTATTTATATGTTCACATATTTCTTACCTCATTATTTATTTTCCATTATCTTACCTTATCATTTATTTCCAAGAAAATCCTACCTAAACCTGTTGTCCCTAGACCGTACTTTTTTGGTTCATATCCTCTTTCAAAATACTTTTTTGGCCAAACCATTTTCTTATAACTTCTCAATGCATTTCTTCCAATTCATCACAACTCATTCTCTTATATAGTCTACCCCCTCTTCAGCTAACTTAAATCTACTGAGCTCAGATGCTAAACTAAGGGACGAGGCAATGCAGCAGCACAAAACAATTAACACAAACAGCAATGACAAAAAATGCAGATTTGCAAAGGAAGCAGCATTATAGAAATCAGCAAAGCAATTGCAATATTACAACTAATATAAGGCAATGAGCAGCAAACTAGAAAAATAAATCAGTAGTAAAACTGGCTTAACAGAGTAATGTATAGTGAAATTTAGTAGCACTATGCCTGGCAAACAGCAGTAGCAAATGCAAAAACTTATATCTAAACATGACATAGCTCAAGCAGAAAAAATATTACACTAAAAATGGCCATGTCTAATACCTATGTCACATCTTAACACTAGAGTGATGCATCACGAGAACTTACACTAGCAGATAAGTTACCAAATCGTAAAGAAATTATTTATGCAATTCCTGTGGAGGGAAATGTCTATTTATGTGCCCTCGTTTTCTTGGAAGTAGATCATAAATTTCTTATTGACTGGATCTGTAGGCATAAAATAACTATATTAGTACATATATTAAATTTTATTTTAACCAATGCTGCAGTGCAGCTAGAAACTAGACATTAAACAAATTGAGTAAATAAATGCATAGGAAGGCATGAAACATCATTCATTAGCCATATGGCATTTCATAAGGCAGTAAAAATTCTCTCAATTCTCGAGAAAGACGCTTGTCATAATCAGGTGTGCAGATGTAAGTATTTTTCCAAGTAATGAGCGTGTCGTATTTGCGGTGCTTTCTACAAAGGAATGTCAATAGCGAGGATAATGGCCTCCCTTTTTTTTTTTTTTTCTACCTGTGCCTCAGAAAAGGTACGCACTAATGGCTTTTTCTCCAGGCGTCTCACACAGCTGGGTGCCCACGACGCATTATGTGCAGGTGGTCACTTAACTTTCTTATGGAAATATTTACGGCAGCAGTTACCGCTGCAGTGGCAGTCTCATATAAAAATTTCAGAGGTCGAGAATTTGCTTTGCAAATGTGTAGATACAAAATCTTATGAATATAACAGTGTCCAAAAAATTTTCGCCAGCATTGTGAAACATTCACGCATTTACACACATTTCATAACTCTTAAAGTATGATTCTTGGTTTCCAACATCCTTTTCACAAGTCAGAGTCCCTAACCACTACTCATTATTCCTTACCTTATTACACATATACATATTCGTCGACACTTCTTCAATACTTCATCATAAGAAATACGTAGCATAATCAAATTCCTCATATACGGTAGCATCATCTTATTGATCATAAACATACCTCAACAGCATAATACACATTGTCATCGTAATAATATAATAACATCTCAGTCAATTCTCAAAATCGTCATAGCTTCCTCCAATAATTTCAAAACCTAAAAAAAATTCTCTGCTCATTTCAATAGTGTCATCTACCTCAAATGTACTTTAAAAATTATGATCCCATACCAAATACATCATTAAAAGCTCTCATAGTATCACAATGGTTCTGAAAAAATATGAACAGTTCACAAAGTACAAAAAACATACAATTTTGCAAGTGTGAAGTTATCCAACGGTGTAATTACGTAAACATCTGTCACTGATGTAGTAAAATAAATGTTTGTCTCTCTCAGGTAAATAATCAGATAGCTGCGTAATTCTGTGTTAGAGAAATATGGTACCGATGTGTAAAGTTGTATAAGCAAATACGATATTAGCTAGGGCTCCTTGTGCTTGCCACACACATGGTACACAAAGTAAGTGTGTACCCCCTGAGGATTAATGTAATTATACCCTCAGGTGTTACAAATTACAGCAATGCAATGAAATGTATCACGGAAAACTTTCTTTGTAATTCAAAAATCTTTAAAAATAAATGTTTTAAGTATAAGATTAATCACTAAAATACGTTTACTGTAGCGCTAAACTGTGCGTCTTGTCGCAACATAATCTCTGTGGAAGTGTCGTAGTTATCGTCCTCCGATAGCTAAGTTCTGCAGAAGTCAATGTACTTACCTCATGATAAACAAAAGTGAAATGCTTTGCGTATAGATATCGTAGTTATTATGCTTATTGGCTTGATGAAGAAAGTACTGTACAGTAACATATTGTTGTGCCACGAAAAAGGCTGTCTCATTGCCGCTATACCACAAAAGTCGCTACTAAAACATGTTTTACTTTCCAGAATAAAACAGAAAACTGTGCAGATATAAAACAGAAACACTGCAAAAGCAACATTGTAAATTGTCACTCATTAGTAGCGTCGTGATAAAATCGTGTAGCTGTCACATAAACTAACCACTATGTCATCTGGTATCTCACTGAAAGTACTTTAAATCCAGAATGTATTTTCAAGTAAACCAAAATGTTCCATTAGAATCTCATTAGCAGTACCAGTATGTGTCCTAAGTATGTAAGCCTGATAGTCGTTACGTAATCGTGCAACTAACAAGCAAGAATGTACAAATACAACACTGTGTCGTCTGTTCACTATAACAATGCATTCGTAATTTCTGTTTAAAAATGTTCCCTAGGTTCTAGACTGGATATTTAACTTCAAACATTGTTGCATGTTAACAGTTTCTTAAGTCTGACAAAGCATACTAGAAATGTGAAGTGAAAAGTTTTATGGCAAAGACAAAGTTAAAAAGCAGATTATCTTTCAATAAACGGTTTTACATGTGAAATGTGGTGTAAACCTTTACTCTTCCTAGTACGCAGAGTTTCAGCTTCAACGCGATTATCATGTGGTACACGTCGGATTCTGTAAGGTCCATTGTAAACTAGAAAGAATTTGTGACTCAAGTGTTTCTTCTTATGTGACAAAGAAAGAGCTTTAATGAGAACTTTCTGACCAATATATAATTTCTTTGCATTTGCTTTACCGTGTAGTTTTCTCCTTTTGTCTGCTGCAGATTTTATATTTTTAAGAGCCAAGTCAATTATGTCTTTGTGTCGAAGTTTACGTGTATTCAGGAAAGGTACACGCTCTCTGATTCTGTTCGGTGGTTCTTCATTCCTCAGTACAAGAGTAGGTGGTAAAGCAGTGGAGTCATGAGACATTTCATTCAGCACGTTTTGAAATAAGTGTAAATATCTGTCCCAATGCTGATGCTTTCTGTGACAATAAAGTCTGCAAAGCTTATTGATTTCTTTCATAATCCGTTCGGAGGGGTTACAATGTGGTGAGTACAATGAAATAAAAACAGGTTTGATTTTATGATTCCGAAGCATGCGTGACCAAACAGCAGATCTGAATTGCGGTCCGTTATCTGAAATGACTTTACTAACGTGTCCAACTTCACGTAAGAAATTTTTAACAAAGGCGTTGGATACAGACCGTTCAGTGGCTTTAGGTAACGGAGTGAAAAAAACATATTTTGAAGTAAGTTCAACAGCGACTAGAATGTACGAAAATCCATTAGATGTTCTGACAAACGGTCCCAAGAGATCAACAGCAGCAAATTCTTTTAATTTAGAAGGAATGATAGGAAACAGCGGAGCACGATGGGAGATAGTAGATGGTTTCGCCTTTTGACAAAGTTTACAAATAGACAAGACTCTTCGAATTCTCTTTTCCATATTGTTAAAATAACAAGTCGTTCTAAGAATATGATAACATTTTCGTGGGCCAAAATGTGCATAGCT
This sequence comes from Schistocerca serialis cubense, assembly GCF_023864345.2. Classification (NCBI taxonomy): domain Eukaryota; kingdom Metazoa; phylum Arthropoda; class Insecta; order Orthoptera; family Acrididae; genus Schistocerca; species Schistocerca serialis. The sequence continues at coordinate 1,103,136,135 of NC_064639.1, forward strand.
GAAATGAATGTACCAAATGAGCTTATTAACAAAACCGTCAGGAATGCAAAGTACCCATAGCTTGTCATCAACAGTGCAGCGTTTGAACAGTATGTTGTTTCTAACCAGGTAATAATGCCGAATCTGTGTGTGTGTCTTTTCATGCCATTTGCTCTTGATGTCTTTCCAAATCGGATCATTATCTTGTTCATGAGCAATGTCCTTTAAAGATGTGGTGATGAAGTTTTCAAAGGCGACTTTCTGAATGTAAAGAATACTGAAATTTTTCTCGAGGTTGACTTCTGTGTTACTTTTCTCAAGCCCAGCCGGTGCGCGTGACAGTGCGTCCGCAACAATGTTCTCCTTGCCGGGAATGTAGACTATTGTGAAGTGGAATTCTTGCAGAAACAATGCCCAACGTTTTAACCTGTCATGATTTAATTTTGAAGACATAAGAAATTGTAATGCACGATGATCACTGTATACTTTTACGTGCTTACCAGAAAGAAAGAAACGGAATTTGTTAAATTCCCAAACGATAGCTAAAGCTTCTAATTCAGTAACGGAATAATTTTTTTCAGATTTTGTTAGCACTCGGCTAGCAAAAGCAATGGTTTTCTGAACAGTAGTGTCATTTTCTGTGGCTTCTTGAAATAAATGGGCACCAAGATCGACTTTAGAAGAATCCGTGCTAAGGCAGAAATCTTGTGACAGATCTGGATGAGCTAGTATTGGCGCGTTAAGTAGCGATTCTTTCAAAGAATTGATTTCCAACTGTGCTTGTTCGTCCCAGTTCCAAATAGTATTTTTTCCAGTGAGAGAACAAAGTTTTGGTGTAACAAGAATTTGCATATTCGGAAAACGACGGTAAAAATTTACGAGACCTAGAAAACTGCGGACTTGTTTTTTTGTGGATGGAACTGGAATGGCTCTGATTGCTTCTAACTTTTCAGGATCCGGCTGAATGCCTTCAGAAGAAATAATATGTCCCAAAAACTTCACCTTTGACCTACCGAATTCAGACTTTTCCAAGTTAACTGTAATTCCAGATTCTGCAAAAATACGTAACAAACTGTTGAGGATGCGATTATGTTGTTCCCATGAAGCTTCTGCTATTAGAATATCGTCCACATATAAGGTGATGTGACGTTTTAAGAACTCAGGTAATATGGAATGTAGCCCGCGAATGAATGCTGCCGAAGAAATGTTCAAACCAAAAGGAAGTTTCCGAAACTGATAACAAACGCCGAAACAAAGGAAAGCTGTGTATTTTCTACATTCTGGATGAAGTTCGATGTGATAAAAGCTGGATCTGAGATCAATGGAAGACAACACTTTTACACCATTAAAATTTTGTAGAAGTTCTTCCAACGTTTGCGGCCTGTCTGTTTCAGGAATAATGATAGTATTGATTTGTCTCGAATCTAAGACAAGTCTGATCGAACCATTTTTCTTCTCAACAACATGTAATGGATTGTTGTATGAGCTTACTGCAGGCTCAATAATGCCCTCATTAAGCATAGATTGTATTTCTGTTCTAACACAGTCCCTATAATGTGCTGGAATTACGTATGGTCTAACACAAAATTTAGTATGCTCACGAACACGAGATTGGTATTGAAATCCCTTGGTTGTTCCTGTTTTGTGAGTAAAAACTGTGGAATGTGCTTGTAAAATCTCAAAAAGGTCTTGCCTATCAGTGTCATTACAGTTCTCAATTGTTCGAATTTTATTCTGAATTAACTCATTAGTATCAAATATGTCGTCGATATCATCCCTGTCAGTACTTGCAGGGTGATTGTTAGTGTCTAGTTCCGTAGAAAACTCCGAACTGTTGTCTAACAGAAGGTAAAGCCGATTAATTTCCTCATCATGGTTTGAGAGCCAATCTTCAAATTTCATAGCTATTGACTTACCTTCTTTCTCTAAACTTATTTCAGCATCGTGAAAGTTTAGATTGCTTTGTATTCATTCATAAGTCTACTCCCAATATAATTTCCGTCGACAATAATGGAACAATGAGAAAGTTCATAGAGAAACTGTGGCTTTGACAAAAGAACTCTGAGTTGGTTTGTTGGCGTACATCTACACTTTTTCCAAAGATTGCACCTTGTAATTTAATCTTACGTAACGGAAGTGTGGGGCAATCGTTCGATTTGTTACATTTGCTAAAGGCTGTTTCACTAATTACTGAAATGGGACTGCCAGAGTCAAGTACTGCCGTAAATTTTACGTCATTTACTGTAATGTGAATCATAGGATATGCAATGTTGTTATGTTTTACGTCGTGTTCCTGGAGTAGGATGTCCCCAATGTCTTCCATTTTTACGTAATTACTAGCTACGGTAGCTGCTTCGTCAGTTTCATACGTACGTTTCGTGGCTGCCATCGGTATGAGTCATTGCCTATTATCTCTTTGTTGGCGTGCGTCGTTATTGGGATTTGGAGACCTAATTTCTACAAATTCACCTTGTCGAGAGGGCCCTGCTCTGTTTGAATCCCGCCAGTTCTGATGCAGTTCAGGTCTGTCGTTACGATCATATCGTCTGTCGTCATGTCGGTAGATTCCATAGTTTCTTTCTTGTCGGTCACGTGGCGGAGAATTTCTCCCTGAATCGTACCTGCGCGCTGGACCATTGCGTCTAAAGTTATTCTGTCTCCCTTGATAATAATTATTTTGGTTCCCAAACTGTCTGTTCCTCTGATTGTCTCTGTGATAGTCACTACCGCGGAGAAGTGATCTTTCCCTGTAATTATTACTACTCTGCCAACGGTTGTCATACGGGTGGTGTCTGTTTTGGTCACGATACGTGTTGTGAGAATAGCCTTGTCGTGTCCAGTTATTATTTCTTTCATCGCGGAATTGTGACTGATGTGACCTGTAATTGTTGTGCTCCTGTTTTTGCGTTCCGCGATTGTCAGTGTCGATTTCCAGTTCTTGTAACAGTCCCTGAAAAGCTTCAATGTCGTCTTTGCAACGTCCTGCTAAAATAATATGTCGTAAATGTTCAGGAAATTTGATTAAGCAAATGCGGATGAGTTCTGAGGGGCTGTAAGGGTTTGACAGGTACTGATTCTTGTGCAACATGTCTTCAAAATATTTCACAAGACTGGAAAATTCAGATTGTTCGAAATGTTTCATCATTATGATGCTATGTTTTACTCGGTCTTGTGTAGCTTGAGACCAATATGCTGAGAGAAAGGCATGATAAAATTCTCCTTCACTGTGACAATCGTGAATGACCGATCGCATTCTTACAGCTGGTTCATTCTCTAAATAGCCACACATAAATTCTAATCTGTGCTCTAATGACCAGTTGGGAGGAAAACAATGAGAGAATTGATGGAGCCATGCTTGTGGATGAATGTCGTTGCCAGAATTCTTAAATGTTTTGAATTTACGTGTAGTAATGAACAGCTTATAGTCAAAGTCATCATGTCGGCGAGTCGCATATCGGTCGTTGTTACGTCGTTTCGGCGGTTCCATTTCAAAATTCGGTGCACCTTGCCAATTTCTTTCATAATTTCCGAAATGCGCTGTGTTATCATTTTGTGGCTGTTCCGTATTTCTATGTCCCTCTTCCCGTATTGAGGCGCGAGTGTCCTCTGAAATACGTAATTCTTGTATTACCTGTGTCAACTGATCTTGTACTTCGCGGATTTCTCTTTCGTGTTGCATATTAATTTGATTCTGATTTTGTTTGAATTTCCTAATTTGTTCGCACTCTTCTGTGTCATTAAAGACTACCGGTTTTGTGTCGTTCAGATTATCATCTACCTTCGTAGAAAATTTATTTAGCTGATCCGAAAGTTCAACTACTTTCTCTGATAAGGAACTAATTTCCTCCATGCGTCTTTCTGAACCAATTTTCAGAGTATCTACTGTGTCCTTTAAGTTTTCCTGAGTTTTGGCAAGTTGCGTAACCGAATCGGTAGATGCAACTGAGTCAATTTTAGCTTGCAGGGTCTCATGATTTTCATGAACAATAGTTTGCAGTTCTTTTATGGCTGCTTTGTGATTCTGTAATGCATTTTCATGACGCGAAAAAATAGGTTGGAAATGCTCACAAATTTGTGTTTTTACGTCATTACAGACTTTTTGACATTTCGATTCTATTTTATGTAACTCAGTAGTTAAATCTTCACGTGTTTGTTCAAGCGTGGTGTGAAGATTTTGTTCCACTGTGTCTAACTTTTTAAGATTTTGTTCCACTGTGTCTAACTGTTGGTGTGTTTGTCTCTGGTGTTGTTCCATTGTGTCTAACTTTTGAAGCCTTTGTCCCATTTGTCTCTGATTTTGTTCCATTTGTTGCATTAATTGCAATAATAATGTATTAGTGTCTGGAATCTGTTTCTCTATGCTTTTTGGCAGTGCATTTTCACCGGCAACATTCACATTTTGACAAGCAGAAAATGTGTCTTGACTCATTTGAGAAAACGGTGAGGACCCAAACCCTGAATCTACAGTATTTGCGAGATTGTTTCCTGTCATTTCGGATTCCTGAGGCGAGCTGTTGCCGACCGATCGATCGATAATGCTTCCCTGTTCACTAATTGTTTCACTGTGTACACCATTATTTGCAACCCGCTCCTTTTCACTATGCGCAATTACCAAATTACTACTTTGAACATTAGTTAATTCATTACTCTGCGGTGCTAACACACTGCTTTCGTCTTCACTGTCATTTCTCAGCTTACTTTGGAGCCTAGTATTACGTTTTTCACACGCCATAATTGTCACAATATTTCACACGATAACACAGAAAAGCACAATTTGAAGAGCAAAACAAAATAACATAGCAATGGAAATAATGTCTACTTGATTGCAAGCACAGCTGTGAAATACTTGGTGCAAATCTACATGCATGCCACAACTGTTTTACTGTACAACAATGAAAAACTACAACTACAATGGAAATTCTCTCTATAATTACGCGCTAGCAATAAACAAAAGCTACACTAATTACACAAACTACAAGAAAAAAATCAGAAGATTCCAGTGAGGTATCCTCCGCTAAGGGTCGACATATGAAACGTCCCCTTTGAAAAATTATACAGGACTGTGCTTAACCTGACACACAATATTTTTAGCGCAACGCAATCTGACTTTAAATAATCCCTACAAAAGAATGGTCCTGACTAACATTAACCTATACGTTTCACAAATCACTTACCTTACAAAAATCTTGGTTACTCGAGCTACTGCAATAAAGCGAGCGCCACTACTGCCAGCTAAATAAAAGATTCAAACTACTGAAGGCACTAACTACTGATAGGCACAGTTAGCAAATGAAAGATTTTAATAGAGAACAAACAATGTATTTACCTTAATAGTCATAATATATATAGCAGTACATGACAAATTTCAAAACTCCGCCATTTCTCTCCCCACATCCACCACTGCTGGCGGCTCACCTCCAACTGCGCAACGCTACGCGCTGTTCACAGCCAGCTGCCTAACACTACAATGGCGAGTATTACAACAATTCAAAGCAGCCACAGACTGCACACAGCACAGCCAGTGATTTTCATACAGAGGTGGCGTTACCAATAAAAAAACCTAAACAGCCTACTTACAGTCTTTACATCCTGCCGACATGAGAGTAGCATAATCTCCACGTCAGAAGCTTGCTTCTACTTAACCATTTAATAGACTCGCATTTTTTGAACCGAGACTAATTTTGTAAGCTAAGCACGTCATCCGTTACAGCACACTCCTGGGGCTGGGAAATGTGGCCACAATGGTCTGGTGGAACGAACTATCACAAGCGCAATGCGTGGGTTCAGGAATTTGCTTTTAAGAGGCACAAACAGATTTACTTTACCTCTGGTAACCAAAAGAGAAAGATGTTATAATCCAGAATCAGCATGAAACATCACGTTCCTTCAAATGGTTCAAATGTCTCTGAGCTTCTGAGGTCATCAGTCCCCTAGAACATAGAACTACTTAAACCTAACTAACCTAAGGACATCACACACATCCATGCCCGAGGCAGGATTCGAACCTGCGACCGTAGCGGTACCACGGTTCCAGACTGTAGTGCCTAGAACTGCACGGCCACCGCGGCCGGCTCACGTTCCTTCATTTCCAACTGGGCAAAGCCGGTTTACGTTCGGAAATGACATAGGTGGAGGTCGTGGTAAACAGAAATACTGTCGGCAGTAAACTTACTTACACTAGAAATTTTTATTTTATTTGATGAATTGATAGCCATTTAAAAGAACAGGGCTCTTATTTTAATTGTACTGGATTGAACTCGAGACGATGAAAAATTTGGTGCTGGAGTGTGATTCGAATTCGCATCTCCTCCTTCGAGGATCTGAATCTCTCGCAACAGTATAGTTCAATCACTTGGTTCCTTTTCCCAAGACTTCAATCTGCTCTAGGTCTCCTCAAAAGGTAACTATGTGGGTCCGAATACTGATCCAGTACAAAAATATTCACAATTTCATTTCAAGCCCTTTCACGTGCACACCTGCCTGCTAGTGAAAATTAATGTGCATTTTTAATGTCTGTTCATGTGTTGTCAACAATTTCTGGTCAAACACGCACATATCTGACTGTTGGAGAGTAAGCAATTGATACTTAAGCTATATTCGTGGACGATAAAGAAGAACGATAGGAGTGCGGTTCGATTGTCACTCAGACACAAAAATTTGTATCCTTATTTTAGATTCAAACACCCAGCAGCTGGTAAGAAAAACCGATACGTAACATTTGATTTTACTTGGTTAACAATCCGATTACGTGATGGGTTTGTATCTCCGTCACAGAACGTCACATTATGTGCTTCATCTTTAAATGCATAGCCGGCTGAAGTGGCCATGCGGTTAAAGGCGCTGCAGTCTGAAACCGCAAGAGCGCTGCGGTCGCAGGTTCGAATCCTGCCTCGGGCATGGATGTTTGTAATGTCCTTAGGTTAGTTAGGTTTAACTAGTTCTAAGTTCTAGGGGACCTCAGCAGTTGAGCCCCATAGTGCTCAGAGCCATTTGAACCATTTTTTTAAATGCATGCACACTTTGTTACTTCTGATTTGAGGTATATCAGACATTTTTCGTGGTTAGTTAACAGGGATGAAAGGGTCTTGATAGGAGGCCCGGCTTATTACAAAAAATGTCGTCTTTTATTTTCAAGTTTAGATTTGGTTACTGATATTGGTGAAAATTTTGGTAATTCATGACCCTTCATGGCTAATCAGCAATATGATATGATTAGATAAGATTATATTAATACTCGTTCCATAGATCATGAATACGACATTTCGTAATGATGTAGAACGTGTCATTTTAATGAAATATTTCTTTACTTACCATATTCAATTTCTTTACAACAATTTTTTACCCTCTATCTTTCTTTTCTATTTTTATCTCTCTCTCTCCCTTTCTAGCTCTCTTCTATCTCTCTCTCTCACACACACACACTCACACACAATCTCTTTTCATTTTTATTTGTTTATTGTGCTCGACTATCGGCGAGGCACGAAAACGTCCGTGAAGGAGTTGGAGTTTTGAGTACAATTACGAAAGAAAAATAAAAAAACAACTATGAGAGTTACTGATTTACGATGCTTAGTTAGCAGTCAGTTCTGAGTATTATTAGTAACTACGCTCTAGTCCCTAAACCTAGTTAGAGAAATGCGAATCAGACGCATTATGTATTCCAGGCCGTAGCAGCCGCGTCTTTGAGACGCCAGCTATTGTCACTTCCCAGCCCGCTGAAGGATGACATCAGTTCGTCTTTTTCCTGCTAGTACTGTAACTGAGATTTGGTAACAAGGCAAGGTATGTTTGGCAACACTGTGATCGACGAGTTACTTCCTGGTGTGCACGGAACTAAGCCTCAAAGTTCACTTGATTTTTCCTGTCATTTCCATTGAATAATCTGAGTTATTATCGCTTGAAGTGTAACACAAGATTGTAAATTTACGGTTTTCAGCCCAGGAAATTCATTGCACGTGGAAATCGCAACTAATCTCGTCCTTTAAATAGCGGTTAACGAGTTCTAGCCACAATTGGCCTTGTAAGAGGAAGGCACAATACATACCTCTTCGCTAGCTGTGTGGTGACGTGCTGACCTGTGCAAAACCGACTGTTATGGTTCGTGGTTACAGTCTCGCTGAGTGTGAAGTTTTTATCCCATCTGTGAGAGGGCTACAAGCAGTCAGATCAAACATCGATAAGCAAATCGCAAGAAAATACTTTCAGCTAATAGTGCAATGATGAAAAACTTAAAAGGCTGCACAAAAGGTAACGCTGTTGACAAGCAAATTTTGGGTTTCTTGGAATGCGTAACTTTATTTATGAAATGCCACATTTGCATAGCTGTTGAGTATGACACAGCATACCAATTAAACACAGACCCAATCGAAATCTAAGTGAGTAGTATTATACTAATTCGTGCCGATAGAGGCACGCTTGTGTACAGATATTAAAACAGACTGTCGTCGTAAGGTTATCGTGGGTATTTTTATTTCATTTCTTATAATACAGTGCACAATTTTCGTAAGGTTTCTTTTAGTGTTGTTAAAACAATAGTAAACATGAGACAGAAATTAATCATCAACGATATATGCGAATCCTCTGATGTTACCTATAACAGGCTGACGAGGCACATGCAGTTTATTGATTACATGCATGTAGAAAACTTGTTCTGAGTTAAAGCTGTCAAACAAGGTTTGAAGAAGAATAAAATACCGCTACCAGACGGCAGCGAATGTAGAAAATACTTTTCTGACGTATTTTGGCACGATGCGCTCCCCCCATACATAATACAACAGGTTCGAGATGCATCTGCTGCCTGGCTGTCTGTTAAACCTGAAAAGAAAAAATGTCGCAGAAGTTAGCCCTTTTTCCACATGCGACTATTCTGGGTTGAGAAGTAAAGGGAATTATGTTCAAAGTTCCATTAAATAGATAACTATAGCAGACAGCAGAATTGCGTTTTAAAAAGTGTAGCAACGAATGTAATAAAACTCGCGACGCTTACCGTTACGCTAATAGCTAGCAGCTCCAGAAGTCAACAACAGTTGCTCCAGAACTTCGGCATTCCACAGTGCTGGGAGATAATGCATATGGCCGGATCTAGACATCTGAGAGATAGACAGTTACGGCTTTTCTTTTGCACTGCACGACGGTTTCAACAAACAGATAGCGCAATAGAGTAGCTCAAATGGAAAAGAACACTTCCTATTTAAATTTCTGCATCCTACACTGTTGGAAGTTCTGTGCAGCTGGCAGTTACGTTATTTTATTTCGGTGATTAAAAAATAGCGTCGAATGTATGCACTGGATAGCGGAGGCAGCTAGTTCATGGCGATTCGGTCAACCAAGTAAATGAATGTACTGAACACGCTGCAAACCACTACAGGAAGCCTGTGTGTCAGAATTCTCATCCAGTGTGCCGCATCTGTGTTATGATAGAAAAATGAGTGGCAGAAAAGAGGTGTTGGTGGTCTGTTGGATTGATGATAGGTTCGTATACTGACGGTCTTGGTTCGATTACAACTTATGCCGATGCTTTTTGATAGGCAGAGACAGATTCTATTCGCTTCTGGCTACACCAAGCGAAGAAGGTATAATGGCATTGTGGTCTGAAATTCACATAAAACACGATATTCCTTCGCCACCCAGTAGACATTAGGTTGAACCACAATAAAGTCACGAGTGGCAAAATGTAGAAACTCTGTCACCAGTATCCTTTCTTATACTAGTTATTTATTTCTAGTAGCGAAACAAACGCTATGTAGGGTCACAGGACACTTATTCCATATTTTATTTGAGCTACTGTATGCCGATAAAATTGGTTCTGAACTGGGGATGCAACTCAGACCGCCCTTAACGCGGAATTTGATCCCTTCGTGACAATGCAGCTCTACTACAATTTGTTGTTTGTTCAAAAATGCAGTTCCTCAACATCTCCACATACTGCGCGTGAATGGATTCGAATCCTGGCCCGACACTAAGGTTTTCATTATGAATTATCAAGCTCTAGCATGAGAACATCTATTTGCTGGTGGATAATAATTTTGATTTTTAATGCTTTTTCATTCGTTGTCAACACTGACGGTATCTGATGTTTTTGTCTCCCAATGAGACGTATAACTATTTGCGAGATGACTGTAAGTTCAAGGATGTTATTCGGAGCTACTGGTGGAGAAAAATTCAGTATCTGACGTCTGTTTGAGTGTAGTCAACAACGATATGTGTGGGGTTCGATTCCCAGTCAGCACTGAATTCTTCGTCGTATTATTTCTAGTTCAAACATGTTCACATGTCGCTGCTGGGTTGGAGTCCTGGGAAGGAAAAAATTAATGATTCTTCTCGTCATTTCAGTTAAAACATCTAGCTACTGCCGAGAAAACCCGATAATTCACAGTTAATTGTGCTTCAATAACAATTCGATTAGGTTCTGGGTTCGAATCCCTATTCAACACAAAGCTTTACCTCACGGCATTTCATGTAAGTTACTTGTAAAGAAGAAATGTTTAACATCTCTCGTAGTTCGTTAACAGGGACAATAGATGCTGGGTAGGAGAAGCTCTCCTGCGAACCTTGCAGAACTAGCACTCCATTCGCAGGAGAGCTTCTGTAAAGTTTGGAAGGTAGGAGACGAGTTACTGGCAGAAGTAAAGCTGTGAGGACCGGTCGTGAGTAGTGCTTCGGTAGCTCAGATGGTAGAGCACTTGCCCGCGAAAGGCAAAGGTCCCGATTTCGAGTCTCGGTCGGGCACACAGTTTTAATCTGCCAGGAAGTTTCAATGTGTGCAACATTCAACCTTGTGTGAATGCTCTGAAAAACTAATAATTTGCATATCACAGCATCTTACCTGTCGGTTAAATTTCGCGTCTGTAGCACGTCATCTTCATGGTGGAGCAATTTTAATGGGTAGTAGTGTACTATTACAATCATGAAATGCCTGTCACATCACTTGTTAATAAAATGGCCTTGTCCTCGACGACCTTGGTTTTTGTCCGTTAGTGTAGGAGAGACCTCGTTCGACTACCACAAGGGAGAATCGCTGATTATGTACCAAGCACATAATAAACCCTTCATATCTTTCCCTGCCATACGAGGGGAAGTAACTGACTCTTTGCAATATTCTGTGTCATCCCAAACCATTCATCAGAGACTATCTGTAGCCGGACCAAGCAAATCCTGTCCCATGCGTAGTCTGCCGTTAACAACGCAACACGTGTGACTGCATTTGGAATGGTGGCGCGACTGGGAAACATGCACAGCTGATGAATGCTGCCGCACTGAGTTCAGCGATGAATCACGATTCTGCTGTACCCATGTGTGGAGCCATCATGTGTGGCTTCAGGTCATGGCTGGTAGCGACTGAGGGAACTCTTGACGTCACAAAGGAACGTGACGGTCATCCTGTATCCGCATGCATTACTTCACATGCGACTGCATGCTGTTACCACTTTTCAACAGGACGATGATCCTTCACACATGCTACGTGTCTCTATGGACTGTTTGCGTAACTGAGTTACTGTTAAGGCCAGCAGGTACGCAGATCTGTACCCGGTGGAACGCATGTGTAACCAGATCGGACGTCAGCTCTATTCCAGTACCAGTCTAATGGATATCAAACGCTAGTTATAACATTTGTAGGCCAGCTTGCCTCAGGAGAGAACGCAACGGCTCTATGACACTCTTCCAAACTGAGTCAGTGCGTTCATTAAGGTCAGTGGTGATGCAACGTCATCACGAGCCCTCTGAACCCCTGAAGTTCCTCTTATTGGTGCTGCCCTTCTCTTTGTCAGGCAATGTAAAAAGTAGATTGAGCACGTGTTGTGTTATGTTGCGAACGTGTGTGTGTGTGTGTGTGTGTGTGTGTGTGTGTGTGTGTGTGTGTGTGTGTGTGTGTGTGCGCTTGCGTGTGTGTGTACGTGACTGCGGTTCGCAAGTTATTTGTGGAAAAATAATACCTTTAGTATTTTTTTCTCTTTGTCGTTAACTTCAATGCAATTTTAGGAATCTCTAGAAGCAAGATATGTCAACGAATGTGTGATTGTTAAGAAAGTTATCTACTAGTTGTCTTTGCCAGAAAGAATAAAAAATGAATCTCTGTTACACTTGGGGCACAATTAATAGCTTTTTTCGCGTACTCATGTCCTTATGACTCCATTAACATTTTATGAAGATAAAAATCAGAACAAGCTGATATTATTCATTGCGCACGTGGAATGAGAAACTGAACACAGTTTCTTTCTTCTAAACAAAATTAGTAGTTTATTGAACAATAATTCACATAACCACATTACTATATATTCTCCGTGTAAAGTAACGCTAGTTCACAACACTATGCACGACATACAGAGATAAAACTACCCTGCAAGCCAAAAACCAGAAGTCGTTCTGCCAGGTAACCTTGCACGCGACGTGCTCTTATTCCAAGGAGAACAAATCTGAATGTGTACGACCTAGACTATGAAAGTTGCGTATTTAATGAAAATCTCTATGTTTATCTGAAAAAGGCGATATCGGGTTCCGTAAAAGTCATTAGAAACGGAAGTCTGATTTACCTGATGGAAGTCAGAGTCCAAACAAACTTTCTGTCGCAGAAATGAAGGTGTACGCCGCCATCAAAGCAATCCGTCAACAACAAATACGACGACGGCGCTGCAATGCTTTTGCTAACGTATTGTGAGCTTCTGCTGGCAAACACAATCATTAACGGAAAAGCGGACGGGAAAAATCTTTGTAGTCTGCTGGCAACCATTAACAGAAAGGTCAGGCACACTGAATGCACAAGTGAGAGTTCTGCGAGTGGTGCCCGAGTTCACAGGTCAGAACAAACGAAAAGTTGCGAAAGCGAAGTTTGCCAAAGGAGACATTCATATTATGTAGAATAAATGACGTTCCATGGCTGAGACGAGGCGCTTTCTTGAAATAAGGTCAGTTTATGTAATTTGATTCTTTATTACACTTGACACAAAATGGTTCAAATGGCTCTAAGCATTATGGGACTTAACATATGAGGTCATCAGTCCCCTAGACTTAGAACTAATTACGCCTAACTAATTTAAGGACAACGCACACACCCATGCCCGAGGCAGGATTCGAACCTGCGAGCGTAGCAGCAGCGCGGTTCCAGACTGAAGCCACAGCGGCCGGCACACCTGACACACCTTGGTAGTTTAAAAGGCAGACCATCCAAAGGTGAAACTGAAATTCACTGTGTCCAATAGCACTCAAAAACAAACTACAACAAATATCGTAAGAAAGCTGCGAGATCAAAGGCAGGTGTTCCTAGTGGTATCATGGTGCTAGCAACAACACCCAATATCTGAGGTGCACTGTCGAATTGGAAGTGAAGCGAGTCGTTCACAGTCGACAAAATGCCGAGTTTCTGAACTGTCCTGAAGCACGACTATGCAACCACATTCAGTGCTGCCCACCCTTCGAACTGGTTTCGGGAAACAGAGTGGTGAACATTCCACTTACCTGAGTGATCCACCTCCTGGCGGCTACCCTCTCCGTCCACAAAAAGCAGCGGCTTAAATAAATGCTCTCGGAGCAAAGTAGCTACATAGTTGGAAATAATCATGTTTGGATGTCGTAACAGGATTTTAATCACATATATTGTCCAATAGAAAAATACCTGGACCGCTGTTAGTGGTCATTAACGTGGGGTGTGTCCAGTCCTGGCCTTACTGACGGCTTGACCTCTGTTGGGGAAATTTTCCATAAGGTGTCTGGAAGTATGCTGAGGAATGGCAACCTATTATTCCTCAAGGCCAGACAAGGTAATGATGCTGGACGCTTGGATGTACAGCGAAATTCATATTAAAACTAATCCCACAGGTGCGCCATTTGGTTCAGATCGGGACTATGGGCAGCCAGATTCATTTCAGAAATATAACTATCCACAAACCATTGCTCACAGATGCTACTTTATGACAGGGCGCACTGTCTTGTTGATACAGTCGTCATACCCGAACTGTTCCTCCGGAGCACACAGTTCAGATGATTTCGTATTTACTATTTACTTAAGGGCAATGAGGAACCACACCATAACAGCGGAAGATACCCCCGCCCTCCACCCCTCCCTACCATAGCACCACTTCCACCATACTGCGCAGCTGGCCGTTGAATCAAAACAATGACAAAAAAGTTTCGCAGCTCATTTCGCTAGCCTCTTTCACAGTAACAGGTAAGCCATATGGTCAATTTTCTTGTCTGATTCTTTCCACTCTCCAGGAAATTACATTTCCACAAAAAAATTTAGAAGGATTTTTTACTGTATGAAGGGAAGTTAAGCCACACAAATTTGCTAATTTTGAAACCACGCGAGTAAGTTCATTGGTGGCAGAAACACACATGGTAGACGAAGTCTCGCTTTCAGGTCATGATAGCATTTATGAGTTTGTTGTCTCATGAGGAAGCATGGCATTTTGCAGTCTGTTGTATGAACTGTAACAAGCCTATCAACGGATCCAGGTGTCTCAATACTAAATTTAGGGTAACGCTGTCACTACGTTCTTCGACATCTGTCCTTGAAAAACACAACTGTCGTGCAGTTACAACATGGGAGAGTTCAGTAGGCCTAGTACGTGACCTCCTTTCGCTCGCATTGATTTGTGAATAATGCTTGGCCACTCCTTTAACGTGTGGATAATTCTTTTGTGACCCATCTTATCAAGTAAGCTGGTTTGCTAGGCTAGTTTAAGTGGCTTGAAAAGTCACCCATCTTCATTAGTATGTAGCATGCTTGAGGTGCTTTATGTGACTCCCTTCTCCAAAGTGTCCTCTGACCGCGTTACTGAGTCAGCGACCTCATCCGATGGGAAAGGAAGTTGGTTCATTCCGAGAGGGGACCAAACAGCGATGTCATCCCTCCCATGATCTAAGATGGCAGAAACCCAGGAAGGAACAACACAAATGGCATTGTCCAGTCAAAGGGGAAGGGAAAACTGGCTAATAAAGAGATAAAAGGAAGCAGGAAGACTAAAAAACAAGAGGGTGGGGGGGGGGGGGGGGGGGGGAGAAATGTAAGTAGGATGTGATGACGGGAAACTGTGTCTTAGGCTCCACGAAGAGGGAAAAAAACTGGGAACAGATGGCGGCACTGAGAAAAGGCTTACCGAAGAGCAGTTTCCAATCGAAGCAGATGATCGATCAGTGACGATCGTCCTGGAAGCCGCATTGGTAAGGAAATGAAAGGTCCCGAGATTCATGGACTCAACAGAGCCGACAAGACACCATCCCTTGAAGTTAGTGGCAGGGGACATTGGTTAGGCTCCTGGTGGAAGGTAAGTATTTTTGACGAATATTTTCGTGGTTGCCACGTATTTGGTTCATAGTTTTACGATATTTCTTTCTCTTCAGCTTGCCCACGTGTGCTAGTAACAAGGATCCCACAGTAAATGCGCCAGGAAAATCAAATACGCTTTGATGGTGGCGGGTGAGTAAGATACGTTTTATTTTTTAGCGTGGAAGGGTGCTGAGATACATAACGCATTTTTTTGTGCATTTTGGCATTTATTTTCGCTAGTGCTTCAGTTTGGTGGTATGGATATGACATTTAATTGCACTACGACATAGACAGATCCACGGTAATTTGCGGACTTGTTCCACACCTCATGGCTGTCAATGCTGGGTAGATTAAGAGGAAGTTACACTGTGTGAGCCACATAAGGTGTCAACTTCGTGTGGTGAATCTGATAATTTATACACATGTGTAAATCACTTCTTAGTGTTAGTTCATAACTTGGTCCAACTTATCCCAGTCCTTTTGTTCTCACCCAAATGAAATTCTCCCCTCCCCCTCCTCCCACACCATACCACTACCCCTTGTTCTGTAAGGTTGGCGTTAGTTTTTATTTGGTGTTGAGAATATTTTTAATTATAGGGAATACTACGCTTGATTTATTTTGGTGATTGGTATTTCACTGGTAGTGGTCTTGATTTATGAAGAGAAAAGGTACGGAGTGCTCAGAGCCAGTCCTGGTGTTGGTATGGCTTGGTCTTAGTTCAATAGCGGTGTTTCTCCTATGGCTAGCGTTACGATACTTATGATTATATAGGCCAAATTGCTTAGCGGTCATGGAACTAGTAATTTGGTCATTCCAGGTATATATATTTTTGGCTTCTGCTGTTATTTAGGTTAGCTTTTCTTTTATTACAACATGACTTTTTAATAGCGATGTCATTCTTCCATCCACCTTCTTGAGTATGAGTAGTTTTAGTCACTGGTTCTAGTATATGGTGTTATAATATGGATCTTGGTTTTAGACTCTTGGATGTTTCGACATACGTATAGGTCTGTTTCGTTTTATGTGGTGTGGGTATTGTATCATTCTCTCCCTCCATCGCTATTCCACCGGACGCTGTCGCCGAGCGGTTCTAGGGGCTTCGGTCCGGAACCGCGCTGCTGCTACGGTCGCATGTTTGAATCCTGCCTCGGGCATGGATGTGTGTGATGTCCTTAGGTTAGTTAGGTTTAAGTAGTTCTAAGTCCAGGGGACTGATGACCTCAGATGTTAAGTCCCATAGTGCTTAGAGCCATTTGAACCATTTTTGAACCTCTATTCCAGCTTTCCTTCACTCCTATCTTCTAACCCCTTAGTCCATCAACGTTACTATGCCCACAGGCATCAATATGTGTACATCTGCCTAGTTTCTGATGCATAGAATGTTGTTAATGTTTGAAGCTTTGGACGTGGGTAGGATTGGCAGTTAAGGTGATAATCTAGCCTGATGCTGGTATGTGCTGAAGATGGAGGCCTGCTGAAGGTCAGAGGTTGTCTATTTTGTGTAGGCAGTGTCTGAGTCATAGCTTTGTGTAGTGATATCAGTCGTTAGCACGTAGCTTCTGTGGTTGTAGTGTTTCGCCTTGTTTTTATGCACTTTTAAGTAGGGTTACCATGTGCTTTGATAGTTATGGAAGTTAGTCTACTGTTCTTTCCTACTTTCTTTCTATGATTGTTGCATTCTTGTGATTAGTTTTGGAAATCAAATGATTGCTGTCATAGTGGTTCACTTTCATTACAAACATATGAGTGTGGTCTTACTTATTGTAGAGCATTGTTTGTTTGTATGACGACATTGCTTAGTCTAAAATGGAAACATAAGATGATTAAGGTTTTTGGGTTCTTTTATCGTAACCCAGAGCTACGATGGTATGTAGTATGCCTCTGGTGTGGTATTTACATGTTTATAGATATTATATTTATTTTTCATCATTTGTGGACAATTATGCGCCAATCACTGTGGTATGCTTTGCTTTACGAGGTTGCTATTCGTTTTCGACGGCATGACACTTCTATTGGTTTTAGTCTGTTCGTTTTTGTAGTGGGTATATGTGCTTGTTCTGTCCCTCAGGATTCTAACAGTCCACATACTCATTTTGTGAATGTATGAATTGGTTTGCCTAATTTATTCACACTGCCCTCTGTGGTTCACAGAAGTTGACTGCGCTAATAAGACCTGTCCTATTGATACTCGTACATAGGTCCACGTGTTTTTGGTAACCCTGATTCCTGATAGTGATAATATGACCTTCTCCCTGGTTTTTCTAGACGCGTTGTCTTTTGAAGTTATGATATCTTCATATGCAGTGAAACATTTTACTAACATTTGCGAGTACCGGCTGAAGGGGAAGATGGACTGTTTTGTCATATATATTGGATTAATGTTATTTTACTGGCAGCACTCATTAGTTATGACCTGTTTTCGGTTATTACTTATCTGAAGAACGCTGATCCACGTTTATGGGTATTTTATTGGCCTGACATGTGGCATATTACTGGTTCTCATTTACCATTACGGTGTAATTTTCATAATGAGGTCAGCAGTGGTTTGTATTTTATCTGTCACTGTATAATGATTCCTAAGGATACTGTTCCTGCAGCACATTATGCGTTTCACATTTCGCATAGGAGTCTTTAGGGTTATTAGTTCTTATCAGGGCATGCTCCAAAGTTACTAGAATGAGGGGGTTGGAACTCCCGCCGAGTTGTTTTTGTCTACTTAGGCTGTAGATTTTTATTTTGGGTTAATCTTCTCATATTATGCTTCTTACAGCGCGATACTTACAGAAGTCAACGTCCATCTGGATTTCTTCTTTTCTCTTTGACTGCATACACATTACATCGGTATGTCAAAGCATGGTGACGTTTCAAAAATTGTGGTTGAAAGTTTTCTTATAAGTAATAGGTGTTTCAGAAGGTATTATTGTATCACATTTTTTTTATTGTTGTTACCCCTTATCTGACGGTGTACCGACCTACATATTTATGTATTGTGTATGATTAGAGATGAGATTGTACCAGAATGTCTTAGGCGCCCGTGCCCAACCTTGAGACAACGAAGTTTTAGCAGTTAGGTTGTAGATATTTAAATGTGCTTTCCATTTCATAGATTTTATTTCTAGGAGGGTTTTATTAAGCAGTAATGTACTGTTTGAAGTGATATTTTAGTTTTGTTTCTTGCGGTTCGATTTTTGTGTTTATCACAAAAGGGTGTAAACGCAATCATAATATTTGAGGCCTGGTGTATTTGGCTATTGAAGAGTACATAGTTATCAAGGGCTCTGAGAGGAAGAGCTTTTCAGTGCTTGGAGATAGGTCGTCACAAGATTGTGTGGTTCATATACTGTTGCATTGGGTCTGTTTAGCCTGTACCGGGTTGGTTTCACTTTCATAGTTACATTCCTACATCACGCATACATCTTTGGCATACGTCTTTAAACATTAATGAACATTTTTAGTTGGATCACATCTGATATTAGGATCGCTCTGTTAAATATATACCGCGGTATATTTTGTTGTTTTACTGATTTGGTTACAAAGGAGCGAAAGGTGCCTTTTTAGATGTCTATTTTTTTTTACGTATGACGACAAACATGTGTTTTGTGACTGTGATTCAGGTTTATGTTTTATTCACTTAAACGTTTCTGGACTAGAGCGAAAAAAATGGAGGTGTTGACATATCTGCTCTATTGGTACTTGGTAGAATATAACCTTAAGGTTACTTTAAATAATACATTAAAGTACCATAATTTTATTTGTTCGTTGTTTCATAGTTGTTTAGTTTTCAATATTGGCATTGTGTTCTTGTTCTTTGGTAAACTTGGTTTGAGGATGGCTGTAATGTCCCGCTGGAACTAGTTGTGTAACAGACTAAAGATATTCTCAAGATGCAGCTGTGGTGGTACTTTTTCTCATACATATCATCAGCTGAAGTCCCTCATCCATGCAATAAGATGGACATCCATAAATTTATTAGACTGATTGACCGGTAACTACCAAGGGGTGACTGCTACTTGCCGGACTTAAGGAGAAATGGTTCAAATGGCTCTGAGCACTACGGGACTTAACATCTGAGGTCATCAGTCCCCTAGAACTTAGTAATACTTAAACCTAACTGACCTAAGGACATCACACACATCCATGCCCGAGGCAGGATTCGATCCTGCGACCGTAGTAGTCGCGCGGATCCGGACTGAAGCGTCTAGAACCGCTCGGCCACCGCGGCCGGCCACTTAAGCCACATTACTATCTCTTCATTGAGATGGTAAAATGCCTTAGAGCCAGTTCGGTCAAACACCTGGAGGAGATATTGTCTTTGTGGAGGACTGAGGTACTGAAGCAATTGGTTGTGGATGGAATCAGGGCCAGTGGCTGAATCTTGGGAAGAAGAGAGGACCAGAATGAGCTCCAATTTAGTAAAAGTTTCATAGATTTCGCCTGACAAGGGCTAAAGCGTAAGTGGGTTAGCTTCAGCCCAATTGTTTCTGGAGGAGGAAGGCGGTTGGATAGAAAACTGACATCGAAGTCGTGGCAAAATGGGTCGCGAGAACTAGTGGATCTGTACAAAGGCCACCTGGAAGGACAAGGCGTGCAATGGAAAACTGCCGCTGACAACCTTGGAGTGAAGCCTACACCTGTGACGAAGTGACAGAAGAAACTAGGGAGGAGACAAAGCTTTCCCCACACACCCGAATCCTTTGTTTGGTTGAGTAATTGGCTTTTGAGCGAATAAGTTTAAAGATAATAAGACCGGTGATGGACGGGTGCCGCTTAAGATTTTTTTCCACCACTTTCACAACGACGCAGCTACTACAAGGAAAAAATTTTATATTGTTTAGTATATGTAAAGTTGTAATAGAGTAACAGTCATAATAGTGCAAGTGTTAAACTAGACATAGTTCGAACACTGTAGTTCATTATTCAGCTTAACTCTAATTTTATTTAACTTACAGACAAATAGCGATCCTAATTCCTGTGTCATATATTATAGTTAATAACTTGTGTAAGAATTATAATTTTGAATTTTACATACTAACTATGTTAATGAAATCGAATATTAATTCGTAGTAAACTTCAGAATTAATGAAGTAAATTAGCTCACTTGGCGTCAGCAAGAAAACAGTTGTAAAATTTATTTGAGAGGGTTAAATAAAGTGAGTCACAAACGTCTCTTATTCTGTGCTGCCAAAGAACGACTATTGGACTGGCGGATGTTATCACGGTGTAAGGTCGACATCTAAGGAAGGCCGCGTTAACATTAATGAAGTACGTTTTTGATAATGGGTGAAATATACGATCGGGACCCTATATCCATCAGTTACTTTGGGATCAGTAGTCGATAGACTTCATTCTAACAACAATCCAGGTGGAGCACACAGGGTTCAGATTAGACGAACAGTGATTTTAGCATCACTTTTTACCAAACAGTACAAGTAATCCAGTCAGTGACTGGGTGAAGTGATCGATTGTCAGTCGATTGATGCCAGTCGTTTAAGTGGAATTAATTTGAAAAAACGAAGTTAACTTGTTTTCCTGGTGTATAAGATTGTGAGCAGATTTCTGATAAACACACTGCAGCGCTGCAGATTAATCTGTCTGACATATTTAAAATTTTTAAAATTCCTACCAGGCCATATCCGAACACAGTCGGTTACCGCTGGTCTTGTATCTCAGTCGGCATGTTAACAGGGGTACCATTACTGTAACACACCTTAGAGCAAGTCAGGCAGAAATGCATGCGTAGCTGTGCTTCTTAACAAGGCACTGAGGGGTAACAAAACGTAACTTCATCGCCAGAGCCACAACAAAATTAAACACAGACAGAAAAAACAACCGACCTCGGCGACCCAGAATAATTACCGAATTACCACAACAAGGCATGCAGCGCTGACGGGTCCGAAAGACGACGGAAAATGCGCTCATGTACTCAGAGCCGCCGAGTCGTAAGTGCGGGCCATTCTGTCCATATTGCTAGAACCAGAGAGAATGATAGTCTACTAAGTTTCAGTGAAATCACTTCAAACTGATCGATGACGGCCAGCCTGCAACCCGCTGGCTGACTTCAACACTGAGATGAAACCAGCCTGATGCGTACCACAGCCGAGATCTGCCATTGCTGCCTACTGAGTCATCACGGATGAGAATGGCGTGGTTTGGCAAGCTCTCCTGCGCTATGGGCCATTGCAGATGATCTGCGAACTGCCATCTTCATGCTGCCCAGGGGTTGTGCGTCAATGCAGCCTCCTGGTCGACTCGTGAGAATCTGCTGCCGTAGTGGTACATTCCTGGTGGATGATCAGACCCTAGTCTTCATGACAACCGACATCCTGGACCACAGTTGGCAGGCTCTATCTGATGGGATGTCTCTGGAGCGCCGTGGTGGTAGCTGCAATGGGTCATCACGCAGCGCTTGGGTGTGAGCAGCACAGTCCTCGCCCCAGTGTAGACACCATGACAACACGTGGCCATGACCATGGCACTGACCTGCTGGAGGGACGTCACGACTAAATGACGATGCGTCAGTACTTCTTCATGGCATGTACCCCTAAGCCCGGATGCCAGCTGCAGCTCTGAAGACCACTTTGCACGATGAATAAATGTTACTAAAGATACTGATGTGTCACTGACGCCTCCGGGCCTGAACTGGATCACTCACTGCCACTCTATAGTCGACCTCCTCCTCAGAAACTGGTGTCAGAATTGACAGTCACCTCATGCCTGTGCTGGCAGCGAAACTAAATATACTACGTCGACTGTCGTCTACCAGTAACAATGGTGTAATAGATGAACTTTTTCTTTGTTGATGGCCTTTTGAGTGAGTGTGTGTGTTTCTGTTTTGGCTATGTCAGATAGCAGAGAGATCAGTAGCAGTCTTAATGTATCGTTTGTTAAACCACAAGAGCCTGTCGATTTTTCATCGATTAGAGGGAACGTTAGGGGAACCAGTTTTGTAACCTGTCAGGGTACAACCAGTCTTTTACCAAAGCTGTGCCTTTCACGTATAATATTTGTAGGCAATTTGGGCATGTAACACAGGATTGTTCTGAGTCTCGAAGGGCGATAATACGCCGGAAAGATTGTTGTGTAATTGTTGTTTATGTATTGGAAGTAGACCTTTTCTGTTTTTACATGTTGTTGTCGCAAATGGCAGTAGTAAATTGCGCAGAATGGCAGACACACATTCTGCAGTTTTGATGAAGCCAATTCGAGTATTTTCAGGGTTAAATTCCTAGCAACGGCAGGAAAAGTAGGAACTAAGTATGCTGGTCGAAGTTTTGCACGCTGTGGTTCAGCAATTACAGTCAGGGTCTGAGGAAGCAAAGATAGAAGTGTGTGTACCCTCCCGTTCCTTCTTTCGATTCTTCGGCAGCTGCTTTAATAACACCTTTTTATGGCTAGTCAACAGAGGACGTAACACCGTTCGTTGACAATGTTAAGGCTACGGCTACAATGAGTAGCTGGACAGAGGAGTTCACTCTCCATGTGACTAATCCACGATTGGCTGGCGAAGCAAAGACTTACATTTTGTACCGCGGAGTTCTCTGTATAGCAGAAGCACAAATGCACTGCTGGAAAAAATAAAAAAAAATAAAAAATTATGCACTTGGAAAGACGACGTCGATTTTCAACCGATAAAAGCATATGCCATCAGGGGGATAGTAGATGTAAAGGTTTCAATGTTGTCCGCCAACAGATAGCGTAGTGGCATAGTTACCAGAGCCTCATCTGTACCTACCCCTTAATAGAGAATGCTCACAGCTAGAAGGCTCAGTGAGGTGCAGACGTGTGATGCAAGCAAGCAACCATGCCACGGAGGAGTTGTTGTGCTTCTTACTGCCAACTGAGCGAGTCTGAGAGGGACATGTTATTGCTATGCGAGTGGCGGGATGGCCCTTTTGGAGAATTACTCCACACGTTATGCTTGCTGGGTCAGCTGTGCGACGATGTTGGTTCCAGAGGCCATGTGAAAATTCTCGTAGCCGTAGAGGAGGTTCTGGACGTGCATGCAGCAAAGACACCCTCGATCCGGTTGTTAGCAATGGAACTACGGGGACCCACACCTCTAGCCCATTTTCCACTCACGCCACACAATCGACGTGCATGGCTCGAGTGGTGCCGTCAGAAGATCACTTGTAAGATGGAATGACGCGCTGTGGTCTTCTGCGATGAAAGCAGATTCTGCGTGCACGCAGGTGATGTTCGTTTGCATGTTCGCCGTAGACCTGGTGAGCTCTGTCTTGTAGCCGCGACGGGTAGCAGCGCGGTCCACGGCGTCTTGTCACGGTCCTCGTGGCTCCCCCCATTGGAGGTTTGAGTCCTCCCTCGGGCATGGGCGTGTGTGTGTTGTCCTTAGCGTAAGTCAAATTAAGTTAGATTAAGTAGTGTGCAAGCCTAGGGACCGATGACCTCAGCAGTTTGGTCCCATAGTCCTTACCACAAATTTCCAAAAAATTACTGTCTCGTAGAGCGCGTTCGTCCAAGACACATTGTCCACACCGCAGGCCTTATAGCCTGGAGTGCGGTAAACTACAACTTCAGCTCAACTTTGGTGTTTCTGGATGGGAGGCTAACTAACCCTCGGTACTTGCAGAATGTTGTTAGACCTATCCTTTTGTACTTATATCGATATGGTGTGTGTTCTTTCGGACATACACTCCTGGAAATTGAAATAAGAACACCGTGAATTCATTGTCTCAGGAAGGGGAAACTTTATTGACACATTCCTGGGGTCAGATACATCACATGATCACACTGACAGAACCACAGGCACATAGACACAGGCAACAGAGCATGCACAATGTCGGCACTAGTACAGTGTATATCCACCTTTCGCAGCAATGCAGGCTGCTATTCTCCCATGGAGACGATCGTAGAGATGCTGGATGTAGTCCTGTGGAACGGCTTGCCATGCCATTTCCACCTGGCGCCTCAGTTGGACCAGCGTTCGTGCTGGACGTGCAGACCGCGTGAGTCGACGCTTCATCCAGTCCCAAACATGCTCAATGGGGGACAGATCCGGAGATCTTGCTGGCCAGGGTAGTTGACTTACACCTTCTAGAGCACGTTGGGTGGCACGGGATACATGCGGACGTGCATTGTCCTGTTGGAACAGCAAGTTCCCTTGCCGGTCTAGGAATGGTAGAACGATGGGTTCGATGACGGTTTGGATGTACCGTGCACTATTCAGTGTCCCCTCGACGATCACCAGTGGTGTACGGCCAGTGTAGGAGATCGCTCCCCACACCATGATGCCGGGTGTTGGCCCTGTGTGCCTCTGTCGTACGCAGTCCTGATTGTGGCGCTCACCTGCACGGCGCCAAACACGCATACGACCATCATTGGCACCAAGGCAGAAGCGACTCTCATCGCTGAAGACGACACGTCTCCATTCGTCCCTCCATTCACGCCTGTCGCGACACCACTGGAGGCGGGCTGCACGATGTTGGGCCGTGAGCGGAAGACGGCGTAACGGTGTGCGGGACCGTAGCCCAGCTTCATGGAGACGGTTGCGAATGGTCCTCGCCGATACCCCAGGAGCAACAGTGTCCCTAATTTGCTGGGAAGTGGCGGTGCGGTCCCCTACGGCACTGCGTAGGACCCTACGGTCTTGGCGTGCATCCGTGCGTCGCTGCGGTCCGGTCCCAGGTCGACGGGCACGTGCACCTTCCACCGACCACTGGCGACAACATCGATGTACTGTGGAGACCTCACGCCCCACGTGTTGAGCAATTCGGCGGTACGTCCACCCGGCCTCCCGCATGCCCACTATATGCCCTCGCTCAAAGTCCGTCAACTGCACATACGGTTCACGTCCACGCTGTCGTGGCATGCTACCAGTGTTAAAGACTGCGATGGAGCTCCGTATGCCACGGCAAACTGGCTGACACTGACGGCGGCGGTGCACAAATGCTGCGCAGCTAGCGCCATTCGACGGCCAACACCGCGGTTCCTGGTGTGTCCGCTGTGCCGTGCGTGTGATCATTGCTTGTACAGCCCTCTCGCAGTGTCCGGAGCAAGTATGGTGTGTCTGACACACCGGTGTCAATGTGTTCTTTTTTCCATTTCCAGGAGTGTATAATTATAATTCTGTTCTTCTGTCGTTTTTGCCACAGGAAGGTGATGTGTTGTTACAACAGTATAATGCTCGCCCACACACTGTCTGTGAAATGTGCTCTGAAAGACGTGCAGCAACTTACCTGCCAGCGAATTTGTCTTCAGTCGGTCGCGTGTGGGACGTGATGGGTCGAGAAGGGACTCGTGCTGCTCGTGAACCATCATCTCTTACAGAACTATGTGAACAGGTCGATCAAGCGTGGCTCAACCCATCCCAGGACAATATTCGTCATTTGTACGATCGACCGGATGCCGTAGGCAGCGCCTGCATTTCCGCCCATGGAGGCATTGGTCGACATCTGGTACCTCAGAACCGCTTTTGCTATCGACCTATAAATGTAATCATTTCATGTACTCCATGTGCACTTGCGGGCTTTCCAATAGAAAATGTGATGGGTGGCCCTCAAGTACATACCCTCAAACTCAGAGTTGAAATTTTAAAAGTTTAGGTTGGTTTCGTTGTCTAGGGTCTGGGATACGTAGTTGCTGCATTACAAGCCAAATACCGCTCAGTCTACAGTGTACAATATGAATACACACATGAATCGAATGGTCGAAGGTTCCTATCACTCGGCAATGCCGAATTTTGAATGTTACACATAAATTTATAAATGAAAGATTACAATTAAATAAAACCTGCAGGTACTGTTTTTAACGACTTTAAATCACAAGTTACTATAGTAGAAGTACATTTGAGAATGCGGTATATTTCTGCAAAACACTTACTAGTGTCGACGGTCCAGCAATTACATAAAATATAAGTTGAATAACAGCGAAACAATAGATTCCTACTGCACGTAATTAGTTATGAACAACAACACTGCTCGCGAGATATTCACTTCTAAACGCGTACTTCGTCTCCACTGCAGAAGCCACGGAAATCTCACAAGTGCGTGAGTTGGCACTAAGAAATATTTCTATCTCCCGCGACCACGCGCAAACTGCCTACACTCTCCAAGTCTTTCATGCGACCGTTCGTCGCTGCTTTCCATCCACCACTCCCTGTCCAGCACTGTCCCCACTGACGAGCGCTCTGTTTGGCTAGAGCGATCCCGCCATGTCTTCAAGCCAACGCACACTCACGGACATATTGAAACACATACGAAATACTGGATTTACTTTTAAATAACATGAAATTAAATAAATATTCCTACTGCTGGACCATAAGTACGCACTAACATACATTATTAAATACATAAACAAATCAAATAAACATATGTCAGAGGACTAGAAACAGAAGGTAGACCAGTAGTCTAATTGTAGGGAAGCAGCCTACTCACGCCATAGTAAATTCACAGCAGTCTTTCCATTGTGTGCCAGCCAGTCCGCTGTAACTAGCTCTGACGTCATAAATGTTGCGTAATACTTTAAAAATCAAGCAAATAACCTAAAACACTTCTAGCATGTCAGGAGTAATCCTAAATCAACATGTGTTGAATATCAGTTCGATAACTTTAACCATTTTCGAAATTTGGACGTTTTTCTGTAAAAATCATTGGCGCAACAGAAAAGAGCTAGAGATTTAAAAATTTACACTTAGATTCCTTTTCAATAATAATTTAATAGAAACAGTACTTTGGATCTCACAAATTAAGATTTTAGTTGAAATTCATAATTTTCTGGTTTTTGTCTTAAAACTTAAGGAAGCAAGATAGATTAAGTAGGCTAATAAATTAGGCTAGGATGTTTATATTTAAGTAGAATGGAGATCCGCTATAATCACAAAGATGTGAGAAGTTTCATTTGAATAACTATAAAACTATAGAGATAGCGTATCTCCAAAGGGCAAGTTCAGAGCTCGTCTACTGCGTGCAGTCTAATTAAATTAATCCTCTCGCCCAAAATATTTAACTTAGCCACGTCAAACTTTTATTATTATTACTTACCTGTGTGCTGAATGCACAATTAAATTTAGAGCTTCATCGGCCAACAGCAAAAGAAGCTATGATTTATTCAATGACTTAAAGTGGTGCATTACTAGCCCAGAGGCTAGTTGGGATAGTCGATTTGATGAAGCGTTCCCTTAGCCGTCCGCACCGCGGCTTTATATATAAGAACGCTGCGCAAGGAAGCAAGGCCCCAGTTCTCTCCAGACGCGGAATAGCACGCCATCTGTGTCGGGAGTCGCGTCGCATCGGTATCATTGCTACAAACAGCCTCGGATGCCGTATTAAATTACTCGAGATACGCGTAACCATGAAATCATTTTCTAGTGAAGTGTTAATTCTGGGATGACTATAATTATCGATCTTCAGTTTGCGTATTGTCGTATTTTCACGTGCCGCAGCGGGACAAATATTCTATCACTATTTAGCGTGTCGTTTGATGAACCTTATCATCAAATTATGGTGAGCATTCATTTAAATATTTAATTTGGACAGTTATAGTGGCATCAGCGCATTAGACTCTGAACTGCTCTGTTAGTTAGATTGTGTGGATTCTTTTGTTTTCATCTGTGACTTTCAGAATACAGAACGTTTTTTCACGACCGTTTTTGATTATAAATCCCAGACAATCTCCTAATTTCTCAGAGCTATAGGCTGTAACTATAAGTGTATTCTCAGATGAAGTGGGCACTAGGAATTCTAATTACAGGCTTCACGTTTTGCTAATCACTTTCTGGTTGCCAATATTGTAGTTAGAGAGCCAGTGTTGAGAACGGCGAAAGACAGCATAAATAACAATCTTAATAATAGGAACTGGTTTTACATTCTACAAACCTAACATTTATATAAACAACATAAAATTGACATAATTCCACCCGCCGCCCCACATATGGTGCATCGGCCGGGAAATGTTTCAACATTCAAACATTTATACAACAGTAAATTTTTCCAACCATCCGCCCCACATAATGTCTCTGTGCTTTCTAAAAGACAGTAAATATTTAACCAGTTTCTTCATGAATAGTATATATCGGATATAAAAAAAGACATAGACGAATAAATACATTTATAAGCATGCTGCTACCGTTTTTCCGTGCAACTGTGGAGTACTTATGGCCTGACACGATCAATAGCAATCGGCCACTTTGACCTCCAATAACCCATGTACTATTTACATTACATGCCTGTAATTCAAACCAGTTTAGGTGTACACTAATAGCTTTCTAAAGACACATCGATCGACGAAATCGGATGAACCGTGTAGATTTTGGAAATTCATATCTGGGTGTTACTTGTATAATTTTCAGTCAGATACCAAACTTTAAACTACGAGAGATATTGAAAATCTGATTGCACCATCAGAATAGTCGTGCAAATAGTGGTAATGTGCATGTTTCTTTTTAAGATATCATGATTCCTCTGGATATTATTTATTTCTACATGAGCTGTAAAATGTCTGCCATTATGGTTTCACAAAGTGCGCCATCTTTGGCACTCCTGGCATACAAACCTGCTTCATCGACACAAAGCACAGTCCCTGTCACAGCGTCAACATGGAATTCCCAGACACACTGTCGGCGTGGACCACGCGCTAGGGCTACCCCTCTTGCTTCGGTCAGTGTCCGGCACCACGTGGCCGCACGGCCACGCTAACTGCGAATAGTTTTAGGACGCCACAACTCGCCCTTTACCTCACACAATTTTGCAACAATAAATCTTAAGTGAATTGGAAACCTCTAAAATGGTGTACTAATTTTCGTTTACGGCAGTGTAAATGCACAACCAGAGTGTTCCTTGTCAGGCTGCATAAAATACAAGGAACCTTAATTTCTGGTGGAAATTTAATAATAGGTGCACACATGTGCGTCGTCAATGTGGAGCTCGTAGGCAGGGGGAGACAGGGGTAACCACCTTTCTAATTTGCGCTGAGTGGGTGAATATAATGTAGGTCGCTGGGTATGACAATGCTCGGGTTTAGTATCAGAACGAGATATTTTCACGAGTGTACGGAAATGTTACCATACGTGGATGAAGGGCATTCAGCAATTTTTGAGCTAGTTTTCGTCTATAAACCTCATGTCAATATTTGTCTTTCGGAGTATACAGTGGAACTCCGTGGGACTTTTGTTTCATGAAGCGAGGCAATGTCGCAAGGCGCACCCCTCATGGAGGTGTTGCCGAGTAAACTGTGAACACATGATTTCAAGATGGGTTCTGATGGCAAAATGCTAGTGGTACAGGGAAGTTACTGTGGGATTCCATTCATACCGATTTATCACGGGAAGCAGTATATGCGGTAGAGTCACTGAGTAGAAATGAAGAATTAGACAGAACGCATAGCTTCGTGCATACGACAGACCCTCAGCATAGGTCCTGTATTCTAATATCACACTGCCTTTATGAAAATAATATTGTGAACATGTTACGTGACCGTCTAAGAGCTGTGTCACAATTAGATAATGTAATTGTTAAAGACAGGAGGTTATTCGAAACCAACAAATGAATGGTTGAAATGGCTCCTAGCACTATGGGACTTAACATCTGAGGTAATCAGTCCCCTATAACTTAGAACTACTTAAACCTAACTAACCTAAGGCAATCACACATATCCATGCCCGAGGCAGGATTCGAACCTGCGACTGTAGCAGCAGCGCGGTTCCGGACTGAAGCGCCTAGAACCGCTCGGCCACAATGGCCTGCAACAAATGAATAAAATGTTATGTATCTGGACTGACAAATCTCAGTATAAGTTCAAATGCAGTAAGTAGGGAGACACCATGACTCCTTTTGTATACTTTAAAGAAGATATTTAAGAATAGCTATAGAACAATCTGCCGATGTCTTAATAGCCACAATTCATTGATGGTATTAAACGTATTGACGACAGCAGAGGCGTTGGAACTAATAAGAAGAGTACAGGTAGTCTATAAGGCACGTTCATGCTGTCACTGTAATATTGAAACATTGTTACTGAAATTGTAGTGTGGTGCAACGATTTACGCGTCTGATTTGTCATATGCGTGATGAAGGTTCACAGGAAAACAAAGTATTCTGGCCTCCAATTCATAAAAACGAAATAATTTTGTGTCAGTGGACATGTGACAATTTGTTCTAGGCAGATATACACGTCAGACGTCTGGGTTCGGTTTTATTAATTTATTTAGTAGCCACGGACATCCCCCCGGTTGAAGGCGGACTTATTTTATTTGGTTTTATGGGAAGATGTCAGTACAAATAAAATTCTTAGACACTTGATTATCGATATCTACTTTAGAATCATTGAGAGTGAGTACCTTGTTGCAGCGTTCGCAGAGAAATTTACGGCATATAACACTCAAGCACCTCTCATAGTTTGAAAATTACAGGTTCTCTACACGAAAATCAGAAAATAAAGAATGTTTGGTAATAGGAGCCAACTGAAGAGCAGTTAACAGTATTGTCCTACCGAGCTATAATGTTATTCTCTTTCAGACTGAATATTACACGATCTTGACAAATGCCAGTACAAAACAGGTTGATTACCTTAGTGTTTGCCAAGGAACGCTCCCATGGAAGAACATAACATGTTGTTTGTGAGGCTTCCACTACTGTTATGTACATTGTTCATAATTGAAATATCCGCTCCAGTTGCACAAATTTTTTATTACTCAGCTCTTACCCAACCCACTTTCGTGGTCTCAGACCCATGTTTAGGTGCCACTGTAAATTAAAAATGAAAAAAAAAGTGTGAACCGCAAGACCCATGAAAAATATACAACTCTACAATGTTTTGAGTAATTTTCTGCAATGTTTTCATTAGACCATTAATTTTTTTCGTTGTTTGCTCTTGTTGGCGCTCTTCCATAGTCCTGCCACGGTCTCTGTTCCTAGAGCTCTGTATGTTTGTTGGCCGTTTAATGTCAGGTTGCGTGGGAACTGGTTTGGTTACTCATCATAATTTTTACGTCTTTGGTCCTGCTGTCGTCGGGTTTTAGATTACGTCAGTAGTAATTCTTATGGGACCGTATTGGCAGATTTATATCTGATGGTTATTATTCTATATGTTTAGATTATTTGCCCTAGTGCTTTGTCTAGCATTATTTATATATAATTTTTTCGACTTTTACATTATTAATTCTTCTGGTCTTTGGTCTTATCGTTCCAATTGCTTCTGTACCGTTATTAGAGGAATTATTTATTTGTCTTCCATATATGTCTTGCATAGTGCACTGGTTAGATGTGAACTGTCCAATTTTTTGTGTTTGTTGATTTTACTGGGTTTACCTCAGGTTTGGTCCACTATGTTTTTCAAGGGGCGTTAACTTCAGCTGCTTGTTACTAGTTTCGTCGCTCTGAACTTTGTCTTAGTTTCTGATCTGCTCTGGTGAGGCGTTCCGCACACCGTATTTACTACAGTACAACTTGTAGTCATACTACTCAGTCCCCTTGCATTAGTAGACGGGACACTTTCTACGAGTAATTGGTATGTGTCAGACTGAAAGGTCTCTGTTGGATTCCTTTCATGTTAATTTCTTAAATATGTTGTCATTTACGGCATAAATTCCTCTTCTAAATTTACTATATTGTTTCTGACTATCTGGGAGGAGACTGAGCAGTGAAACGTGTTACTTTTACACATAAACAAGAACGATATGTCACACTACTACACTTTAAAACACAGTTTATATGTAATTCATGTCACACAGTCTCATACAGAACCTACATCCGCTTTCTTTTATATACTGTATATGATAAGATACTGTCATCCTCCTTCCTTTCTGTGTGAGAGGATGAATGAGCAAATGTATTTCTAGTTGCATGCTTGAGGGTAGCAGACAAGCCTGTCTGCAAGAGAACAGTAGGACCAACATCGGAACAGGTAGCTACGCTTTCTAAAAGCAGAGAGGTTTCTATTCTTAGTATGGTCCTGTCCGTCCCTTGTCATGTTGGTATAGGAAGCTGCCTCTCTGGTCCCTTCCGTTTGTATTTGTGAGGCACCCCTCAGGAAGGGACCACGGCAGTCGGTCCTCGGCGAGCGTCTGAAGTGGTAAGATCTCCGGCTAAGCGCGTGTCTGCTAAGTCCGTAGGACAATGGATTTCTTAAGTTCAGCCTAACTGAAAATTTAATCACCTTAATTTCAGGTTTAGATTTAAAATATCTTATGTTATCTTAAATTACAACGCAGTGAAATTCGAGTGTGAAGTTTAGAATATCTTCCAGTAGCTGCTTTGTCACTAATTCGTGACTAAAGTGGAACCATGTGTTGATCAGTAACTCTAACTAAGAGCATCAATCTTAAATGCGAATTTGCGCGAGATTATAATGTCTCGTCTTGACAATATTTTTCAATACAGCAACTTTTCTTTTTGTTCAACCCACATGGGGTGTACTTTGTGAGACTAGTACCACGTGCTTATACAATTGTTTGACCCATCAGATTAATAGTAAGACGATAGTAACCAGTTCGAGGTTTTTCTTTTTTAAATTGCTTTTCGATCTAATTTATTTGAATTATCAAAATTATTGTGGAGTTACACTCTTTGTGTAAACCAAGTTGACCACGTGAAGCATGTGGTGTAATCATCAAAGTAGCCCTCAGCTATTCTTTTCGGGAAGATTTCACAGAGAGTTAGTATGAATTTAGTATACCAGTGTGTGGTAATTACAAGACCGACAGGATTGCGCTACGAACGTAACTTCTTTGGGTGAAAATTGAATCGATTGGTTGTGGTTAACTTCCTCTTGCATATGTTTCAACGTTCTTCGTGTGTTATTTTATGAATGCAGTGTTGTATGCAGTCTCCCAATCTTGGCTCCATATTTGATGTGTTCCGTAAGATTACAAACTCACATTTTCACAGTCCTAAATAAGGCACCAGCTTAGTTATGACTCAAGTTTAATATGCTGAAATTTCAATGATCAATGTTAAAATAAATTTCCAAATATAAACTGATTTATTTCTTTTTATTTTAATTCTCTTATATATATATATATATATATATATATATATATATATATATATCACCGGTAAGCTAGACTGGATACCTGGTGAAACAGTTGCTCAGTTGCTCGGTTGCTCAGTAATGCAAGGTTAATTTCCCCACATAGCTCACAGCTTTTAACCCGCTTTTATTGTCTATCAGCACCGCTTTCATAGCAAATTAAAGTAACAAAGTTACACATGGCGACCCTGTTCTGTGATTCCGCTAGACTCTGGAATCTCTGAAACGTTAGATTGCGAGCGTTCTATAATCTTAGTGGGTTAAAAGCTGTGAGCTATGTGGGTAAGTTAGCCTTGCATTACTGAGCAACTGAGCAACTGTTTCACCAGGTATCCAGTCTAGCTTACTGGTGATATATATATATATATATATATATATATATATATATATATATATATATACAAGAGAATTAAAATAAAAAGAAATAAATCAGTTTATATTTGGAAATTTATTTTAACATTGATCATTGAAATTTCAGCATATTAAACTTGAGTCATAACTAAGCTGGTGCCTTATTTAGGACTGTGAAATTGTGAGTTTGTAATCTTATGGAACACATCAAATATGGAGCCAAGATTGGGAGACTGCATACAACACTGCACTCATAAAATAACACACAAAGAACGTTGAAATATATGCAAGAGGAAATTAACCACAACCAGCCGATTAAATTTTCACCCAAAGAAGTTACGTTCATAGCGCAATCCTGTCCATCATGTAATTACCACACACTGGTATACTAAGTTCATACTAACTCTCTGTGAAATCTTCCCGAAAACAATAGCTGAGGGCTACTTTGATGATTACACCACATGCTTCACGTGGTCAACTTGGTTTACACAAAGAGTGTAACTCCACAATAATTTTGATAATTCAAATAAATTAGATCGAAAAGCAATTTAAAAAAGAAAAACCTCGAACTGGTTACTATCGTCTTACTATTAATCTGATGAGTCAAACAATTGTATAAGCACGTGGTACTGGTCTCACAAAGTACATCCCACGTGGGTTGAACAAAAAGTAAAGTTGCTATATTGAAAAATATTGTCAAGACGAGACGTTATAATCTCGCGCAAATTCGCATTTAAGATTGATGCTCTTAGTTAGAGTTACTGATCAACACGTGGTTCCACTTTACTCACGAATTAGTGACAAAGCAGCTACTGGAAGATATTCTAAACTTCACACGAGAATTACACTGCGCTGCAATTTAAGATAACATTAGATATTTTAGAGCTAAACCTGAAATTAAGGTGATTAAATTTTCAGTTAGGCTGAACTTAAGAAATCCATTGTCCTACGGACTTAGCAGACACGCTCTTAGCCGGAGATCTTACCACTTCAGACGCCCGCCGGGGACCGACTGCCGTGGTCCCTTCCTGAGGGGTGCCTCACAAATACAAACGGAAGTGACCAGAGAGGCAGCTTCCTATACCAATATGACAAGGGACGGCCAGGACCATGCTAAGAATGGAAACCTCTCTGCTTTTAGAAAGCGTAGCTACCTGTTCCGACGTTGGTCCTACTGTTCTCTAGCAGACAGGCTTGTCTGCTACCCTCTAGCATGCAACTAGAAATACATTTGCTCATTCATCCTCTCACACAGAAGGGAGGGGGATGACAGTATCTTATCATATACAGTATATAAAAGAAAGTGGATGTAGGTTCCGTATGAGACTGTGTGACATGAATTATATATAAACTGTGTTTTAAAGTGTAGTAGTGTGACAGATTGTTCCTGTTTATGTGTAAGAGTAACACGTTTCACTGCTCAGTCTCCCCCCAGATATTCAATCCCGTCTCCGGCCACCCTGATTTAGGTTTTCCGTGATTTCCCTAAATCGTTTCAGGCAAATGCCGGGATGGTTCCTTTGAAAGAGCACGGCCGATTTCCTTCCCCATCCTTCCCTAACCCGAGCTTGCGCTCCGTCTCTAATGACGTCGTTGTCGACGGGACGTTAAACACCACTAACCTAATCTAACTCCTCCCAGATAGTTAGAAACACCATAGTAAATTTAGAAGAGGAATTTATGCCGTAAATGACAAGATATTTAAGAAATTAACATGAAAGGAATCCAACAGAGACCTTTCTAGCCGTTGCGGTCGCGTCGTTTGTTAGACGTTCAGTTGCTTAGTAATGGATACTTGAAGTGTTCCAGTTTGTTATAGTAGTGACAATTTGCGTGCTGCCTATCAATGACAGGTCTGTGCAGACTTGGCATCGTTTGGCCTTCGATTAGTGCAGCTACTTATGGCTTAGTTTTAGCATTACTTTGTAGCTCCTCGCGTTTGATACTGTATTTGATCCGGCTCTATTTGGGTTTATTTAGACTCTAGGTCCTCACTGGCGCTTCCTACACATGGTTAACTTACGCGAGGCACATTCTAAATGTGAATTTAGATTGGTCACTGCTGTGGCTTTCTCCACCAGTCATCAAGGCACCTACAGTATCAGCAACCAAAGTGACAGCCTGCAGCCGCGGGTTGCCCGCGTCGCGGGCACACCGAATTACTACCCAACGGAGAGGCAATATTGATGAACGGCCACAGCAACAACCACAACAACAAAACCACAGAAAAGACACCAGCGGCCACCAAGGGCCACTACCGGCCCACATAAACATAAGGAAGAGGTCACTGCAGATCCTGGAACAATTTTCACACGTCAAACCACGTGATGGAAAATAGTTCCAAAGTACTCATCCGCCGAAAGGCTGCAAAGGCCGGCGCTCGGCCGCACATCGGCAGTTCATCGACCGCCAGCAGACGTGGATAGCTGCTGCCCCGGCAGCCCGGCTTGGACCTTGTCGCTGATCTCTGGATTAGGCTTGGTATATCGGAGAAGTCTCTGGCGGAGACTAGCAGGAAATTATTTCAGTTGTTTTCTATCTTATTCTTGTATGTAGTTGTGATTCGAAGACGGATCATTGTTTTGTGTTGCTGTTATGCTTGGAGAATTTGTTTCGGTTAATTGAACAGTCCAATAAATTCTTTTCGGACATTGATCGTTAGTTTCTTCTGCTTACGCAGGCATAGCGGTCACTTTTCCACTTCTCCCCTGATGAGCCATGTATAGCAAATGTGCTGCTTTTCATCTTATCTCGGATATCTACACGTTGTATTGGTTTTAGGTAAGTTCGTTGTTGTCTTTATACCTTATTTGCGGTTCTTCTACTGATAGCTTTTTCGTGAGTCTTACTGTTCAGATATAAGGTTTCAATTTTAATTTACAGTTGCACCTGAAGATGGGTCTGAGTCACCGTAACTGGGTTTGTAAGATTTCAGTAATAACGATTTTGTATAACTGTAGCGGAAGTTTCAATTAAGGACAATCTAACAGGGGGGACAAAAATTTCCTGTTACACATATTATCTCAATATCTCTGTGCGAAGTCATTATTGGGTTGGTTGGTAACTTTGTAAAGTTTTTCCATAAGTTTAATAAACACAACAGATACACATCACACAGACTTCAGTCATCGATAATATATTCCTTTCACTGTTTACAACAGCTAGTCAACCCTGGGGTAACTCTTAGATTCAGGACAGGATAGGACGGCTTTATGACACTGTTCCCAATCGAATCAGTGCATACATCCAGATGAGAGGGGGTGCAACGTCTTACTCGTAAGTGCACTCATAGTGACAGGTTCTTTGTAAATTTTACTCGACTTCGTAATCACCGAAATGACATCACCTACACTACCAACTAGCGATGATTCATTTCTTTCCTGTTCCCCTTCTGGGTGCTTCAGTTTTCTTGTCAGGCTGCGTTTTTAAATTATCACTTGCACTTTTGCATGAATGCTACGAAAATAAAGTAAGTGAAACGAAATTAAAGGTAAGGAAAAGCCAGAGAGACGTGGTTCTGAGGCGAAGAACTCGTCGAGTCGTGTTCGGAGCGCATTTTCGTACGGAAAGGAAGTTCCTTGAACGTTGTTCGATAGGAGCGGGATTGGTGAAAAGCTGAGGGCGCAAGGTGAAGTGAGTACGGGGGATACAGATTGACTCCCCGACGCAATTAACGTACAGTGTTCTTTGACAGTCTAGCAAAATGTGGCCGGGTGCTATCGTGGAGTAGCGTAACTACACGCAACCTTCGTGGTCGGTGTGCTTGGACTACTTCTGCAAGACGTCTCAGCTGTTGACAATAAATGTCAACAGTAATGGTTACACCTCGGGGTAGCAGTTCGTAGTACACAACAATCGTCGTTGTTCCACCAGATGCATAACACTATCTTTTGTGGATGCGCGGAAGGTTCTGTATGGGGAGCTGCTTCTTTATTTGGGCTCAACCATTTCTTTCCTCTCCTTATTTCAGCATAAAGACAGCATTTCTCATCACCAGCAACGATACAGGATAGGACTGGTCTGTGTTGTTTACGAGACAACCGATGACGAGCAAGAAAAGATGCACATATGGCCAGCCGCTGACTTTTGTGATTTTGAAATGATAATTAAATAGACACCCTAGCTGCAAGCAGGCGTTGATACACTTAATTGGGGACATGTTGAAAATGTGTGCCCCGACCGGGACTCGAACCCGGGATCTCCTGCTTACATGGCAGACGCTCTATCCATCTGAGCCACCGCGGGCACAGAGGATAGTGCGTCTGCAGGGACTTATCCCTTGCACGCTCCCCGTGAGATCCACATTCCCAACATGTCCACAACACTACATTCGTAGTGCGCCTAATAGATGTTTGCCCATCATACTCATTACTCGTGGCAGATTAATGTACCAAGTCCCGTACGAGTTCGGGCATAGCGTGTGCGTTCGCACAAGAAAGTCAAAGGCCGGGAACCCATATTTTTATCTATATATGACGGTAGTATCTGTTCCCGAAAGAACAGTTACTGTGGATGACCATGCAGCTTTGCTAGAAATGAAATGATAATTAAATAGACACCCTAGCTGCAAGCAGGCGTTGATACACTTAATTGGGGACATGTTGAAAATGTGTGCCCCGACCGGGATTTTGCCTCAGAGCATGCGGTATACACACACACACACCGAGTTTTTGGACCTTCCCCATTGCATGCAAATGTCACACGACGGTGGAATTATCACAGTTCGTCATTTCCGCCAGTTCACGTGACGCTGACGCGTGTCATTGTGGGCTAATGCGATTAAACGATCTTTATCAAATCCTCTAGGTCTTCTTGAACTTGGAGAGTCAGTAATGTCCAAACGAGTCTCCTTAAAACAAGAAAACCATTGCTCTACCCAACTGCATATTGCAAATGTTTCTGGCTGCTTTTGCTGCTGTCACGCCCATGTTGAACTCAAACACATGGTGGGGATATTCCGATTTCTCAATTTGGCTCTTCATTTTCTAACGTTCACAACTCCACTCACTATCTCCAAATGACAAAATGACGATATGAAAACTCAATTAACAACAGTGAACTACGAATAAAAAAAGAGAATCGATAAGTAAACCCATGGCAGCTGGAATACCAACATGCAAAACAAAAACTCTATGAACTTATGCATCGACATAATATTAAGGGAGCTCAGCTATCAAAAATAAAGTTTCATTAGCTGTGTTTGGTGTATTTGTTACGGAAAATCTCTCCTGTCAATAATAAACTTTCGTTAGCTGTGTTTAGTGTAGTGTAGGGAAATCTCTCTCACTGCCACCGTCGCCTGATGACGTACCAAACACAAGGACCACAGTATTACCGAATATTGTGAGACACGTTCAGACAGCACAGTCTCTAGAGCGAAACGCAGCCATCTCTGAAACACATTTAGCGCTAAATTAAGCGAACTGCCTTGGCGGAGCCGCAGGGAAAGCTTCCACCTGAAAAATGCATGTCGGCCGATGAGAAGCGAAGATTGCGCTGGCGCCAGCGGCCAGACCTGGTGGAACAGGCCCGCGTTAAAAGTTAATCAGAGCCGAGCGGATCCGCTGCCGGCAACGCGGGCTCCTCCAGCCTGCGTTCCCAATACACCAGATTTTGGTACCTCGGACAGAGAGGGCGTCATCGCAGTCCCTGTTTACCTGTCTGTTACTTGCGAACTTAGTAGCCTAAATTCATTGGAAGGGTTGTTCCGTTTGAAGGTGTGCCGTGAATGACGCCTGAATGTTGTGACTAGATGCGGCATGTGACAAATCTGCAGGCAAGAGATTTGGTTTTTTGTGAACATGGCAGCACGCCGCTAATTGACAGACTTTGAACGTGGAACTGTTCAAATGGTTCAAATGGCTCTGAGCACTACGGCACTTAACTTCTAAGGTCATCAGTCCCCTAGAACTTAGAACGAATTAAACGTAACTAACCAAAGGACATCACGCACATACATACCCGAGGCAGGATTCGAACCTGCGGCCGTAGCGGTCGCGCGGTTCCAGACTGAAGGGCCGAGAACCGCTCGGTCACCCCGGCCGGCCGTGGAACTGTGCAAGATGGCCGGCCGATGTGACCGAGTGGTTCTAGGCACTTCAGTCTGGAAACCAGCGACCGCTACGGTCGCAGGTTCGAATCCTGCCTCGGGCATGGACGTGTGTGATGTCCTTAGGTTAGTTAGGTTTAAGTAGTTCTAAGTTCTAGGGGACTGATGACCTCAGATGTTAAGTCCCATAGTGCTCAGAGCCATTTGAGCCATTTCGTGCAAGATGTATTGGTGTAAGCGTGTTATATCTACCTTTTAGCCTGACAGGTTTACAGATTTGTAGTGGTCAGACAGCAAGGTGTACGAGCACGTGTGTATTTTCAGGTAATTAGTGATTCGCTGGAGTCTAGGGGAGGCGGTTAAAGTGACGTGGTATGTTGAACATGAAATGTGATGTTAATGTAGTCGATGAGTAATGGAGGAGAAATGTGACAGGAGGAGGAATATTAAGTACTAGTGCAGATGAACGGCTGGCAATAAGAAGTTATTCAACTAGTAGTGTTGTGCATGAAAGTGGCTCGAATGGCTTAATTTAACCATCACATGTGAATGATAAGAAATAGCAATAGCCAGATACAGTATTCCGCTTTAATTCATGTGGTTTTCATGGGGAACGATCCTGAATGAGGCCGACTATAGCAAAAAGTTTATTTGAACAATATGATATACAAGTCAGATAACTGCAACTTTTCCGGTTGAAGGGCTTGATGAATCACTGACTATTCTTACGTATTTCGTCTTCCTGAATTACTGAGTACAAACCACGCACACACTACTAACCAATTTGTAGTGTACACTATATAATCAAAAATATCGTGACACCTTTATACAATGCGTAATTGAGCAGTAGATGTCACGAGAGACTAACCCCTCAGTATATAAGGAGATGACGAATGTTGTGTTGCCAGTGGAGAAGCATTAAAAGCGGAATGGGTCGATCAGGAGAACTCACAGATTTCGAACA
Source organism: Schistocerca serialis cubense (assembly GCF_023864345.2). Classification (NCBI taxonomy): domain Eukaryota; kingdom Metazoa; phylum Arthropoda; class Insecta; order Orthoptera; family Acrididae; genus Schistocerca; species Schistocerca serialis. The sequence goes on from NC_064639.1 coordinate 1,103,176,720, forward strand.
TGGACTGTTTATTGGTTACTACTCTTTGACGGTAAATCATAACAGCCAAACAGTTGCAGTATAAAGATTTATTGAAATCCTTGACCACGGTTTCGGTATATCTAAATATAACTTCAACAGAAGCAAAAATACACCTCAACAGGAAGACACTTTCATTAGCAAAAAACTTAGCACGAAACTGAGATAAAAGGAAAAAACAAACACTTATACCTTTAAGTAACCGTGAAAATTACTAAAGTATTACATGCACAAACTCTGTTAGTCACTTACTAAAATCACATCCTGCAGTGGAGATACATAAAACAAACGTGCGAAAGGCGTCGTCAGTAGGTAAAATTAAAATATCACCTCCATATGTACAGCATAATTATGAAGAGATGGTCGATGCGAACACGGTATATTATCAGTACTTAGCCTGGGAACTAGGATGAAGAGGCTATGGAAGCCCTAGGGCAGACGATTCACTGAGAGAGTGCACTTGTGGTACGCGCGAGTCACTCGCGCACATTAAAACCCAACATACTCATGCGCATCAAAATTTTAAAGGTTGTGCAGATTAAAACCCTCTGCTTTAATAAATAAACCATATCAGAACCATTTAAAACACTTACATATAACAGAAAATATGAAACAAATTTGCCTGAGTCCTAGTGTCATGCAGGTGAAGCTTGCGCTAAGGAACACATCTAACGAGAGAGGGCGCTAGTGTTATGCGCGAGAATCTCTCGCAACTTACAGTCTAGGATACATAGTAGCCAAAACGAACAAAATGTTGTAGCAAATCGAAACCATCTGGCGTAGTGGGTAAAAAAAACATAACAGAATCGTTTAAATCACACATACACATCGAAAACCGCGAACAGCGAACATAAAAAATACGTAAAATCCCAACAAGACAGGAAAGCAGCATCTCACCAGCATCAACAGACGAGAAAACTAACTTCTAGTCAGCCACCAGACTATATTACGTTAGAGCAAGGAGGGGTTTGAAACTATCCAAAAAAATTTTGTTTCCAAGCTGCACCTGTTCGTTAAGAATAAATCCGTCTTTTTGAGATAGATGTTCGATAATTTCTAATTCCTCGAACAGGTCCAGTTTGTAACCCTTGTTCACTTCGCGTAGCAATTCTACGTCATACAGTTTATGTGGCGTATGCTGTAAAAGGAATAAATGTTCAGCAGACGTGAAATTGTACACGCTTTCCCCATTTTTACCTAGCATGTGCAAACGTGAAATTGTACACATTTTCCCCATTTTTACCTACCATGTGTTCTTTATATCTTACTTTAATGGGTCTACCTGTCTGTCCAATGTAATAGTTGGTGCAGTCGTTACAAGCAAATTTGTAAACTCCGGATTTAGTGCCAAGTTCTTCCTGTGCCCCAATAGTACTCTTTGTTTTAAGTTATTATTTACGGAAAAGGCAACTCTGTCACCGTATTGCTTCTGTAGAAGTCTTTTTATGATACGTTCCCCAAAAATGGAAAAGAAATAAAGTTATTACCCCCACTCTTTTTCGTCCTGTTATCTCCTAAGGTTGAACAATTTACAACTGTTATTTCCTAACAATTTGGTCAATTAACATAGGGTCGTATCCATTGTTAGCAGCTATGGGTTTTACTAAAGATATTTCTTTTTCTAAACAATCCTGTTCTAAACGTGTGTTCACGGCACTGTGGTCAAAGATATCAATAAATCTTTATCCTGCAATTGTTTGGCTGTTATCATTTACCGTGAACATTTTCAACAGTTGCTGCTTCAGCCATATTTAAAATTTTAAAATATTCTTTGACATTATCACTGGGGATATACGCGATGTGTTGACTTCAAACATGTGTGGATAAAAATCTTGCATGAAGAGCGAAAATTTTCTTCACCGTTTACAGGTTTCGACTAATTACTGAGGCATCTTCAGATCGAAAATGAAAGTAGTAGTTGGTTATTTGTAAACTGAAAACGTTAATCGTTAATCAAATGCTACTGTAGCACCATTTTTGCCACACATATGTGCAAACGATCGACTCCAATGATAGATTTCTCGCCCATAATAGATGTCAACAAGATACCATTTCTAATATTCATATCAGGGACAAGGAAGCGTCTGTGTGACGGCTATCTTGCGGTCTTGACATAGGATTTTTATCCACATATGTCTTAGTGTGTGTGAGTGTGTATGTGTGTGGGTGTGTGAATTTTTTAGGCACCAAACTGCTGAGGTCATCGGTCCCTAGACTTACATACTACTTAAACTAACCAACAACCACACACCCATGCCCGAGGGAGGACTCGAAACTCCGGCGGGAGAGACCGCACAATCCGTGATATGGAGTCTCAAACCGTGCGTCCACTCCGCACGGCTATGTCTTAGTCATTGGCTGTCACCTGGGTAACAGATTTCAACCCATCTGAGGTCCGCCTCGATAGCTCAGTGGTGCCGGCACGGTAGCTCAGCGTGTTCGGTCAGAGAGTTAGCAGCCCTCTGTAATAAAAAAAACTGAGTTAATCGATCAACAACGAACTTAAACGGATGTCTTACGATGTCCACCCCCAGCAGATGCAACGAACGAAAGCGAACAAAATGAGATTAAAAAAAAAGTGATCAGCGCTACGGAATGCCATGCTAAGGGACCAAAGTTCGATTCCCGGCTGGGTCGGAGATTTTCTCCGCTAAGGGACTGGGTGTTGTGTTGTCTTCCTCCTCATCATTTCCCCATCGACACGCAAGTCAGCGAAGCGGCGTCAGCTAAAAGGACTTGCACCCGGCGATAGATCTACGTGACGGGCACCCTAGCCACTTTTTTGATTTCTTAAAAAAACCTTCTGAGGCTGCCCAAGTCGATTGTTGGTGACGTGATTGGGAAATCGCAAAGAAGCAAACACATCTAAACCAAGATCAAAGAGACCTCAGGTACTGATGGAGAGGTACCCCCGAGCTGAGAGTGGTAAGAGCTTGCAGGAAATCAGCAGAAAATATTACGAGTACTTGTGAGTTCCAACGTGCACCTAGCAGTGCAGCTAGAGCAAAGAATGTGCGTACGCACTTAAAAAGAATGAGGTACAACGCACCCGCATATTCATCGCTGATTGTGCGTGACTAGCGCACAAGAAACGAAATCACTGTGTTGCCTCATCCTTCGTATTCTCCAGACTCGCCCCTGCAAATTTTCTTTTATTTCCAAAGTTGAAAACCCCGTTGAAAGGACGAAGATTTGCAATGATATACGAGATAAAAGAAAATTCGCAGACGGTGTTTTGCCCGATCCAGCAAAAGGCGTACCAAGACTGCTTCCCGAAATGGAAACGGCGTTGGGAGCGGTGTATCAAATGTGAAGGAGAGTATTTAGAAGGATATCATGCACAATAAGTAAAAGGTAAGAGCAAAAATATTTTGTGGACGAAGTTCCGGAATTTTTTGAACAGATCTCCTTTATACAGATCACAAAACACTAAGCTACCTACATGAGTGTCGACTCAGTCATAGCGAATTGCCTAAGGAGGACCCATTTACGCAACAATTTGACAAAGTGAGGTGTATTAAGTGTATGTAAAATGTGGCCGGTGATGCACTATCTAGATTAACACGTGATGGAGAGAAAGCAGCCCAGAACAAAGAAGATGATAGGGAATTATGTTTGTTAAGGAGTAAAGGATAAAAAATCCATCACAGTATTAAAGAAAAAACTCAGAATTCATCAAAATGAAGATTGTAATTGGAACCTGGTGGATAGAAAAGGTTATGAGAAATTAAACAAATTTTACATGTTTTTCGGAGGAATTTTGTTTATAAGAGTAAAACTGGTTTCTGAAAAACTGAAATCGTTCTTTCAGGAACAGCACGCAAACAGATTAGTAGAACATGTCCACAAAAGTTAGAGGTACTGTTGAACCCAGCAATGGTTGTGGCAGCTGCAAGAGAATGTTTTATTTTTGTAACAGACAAGAGAAGATGTCAGAGGGTAAAGGCATCTTCTGGGAACAGCCGCGGATATATGTAGAGTATCATGCCATAAAAGCCTCTGAGGCTTGTTGCCAAGAATCTATATAGAACAGTACCCAGACCTAGAAGGGGCGTTCTGCTTTGCTTTAGTCATATTCGACGTATTTTCCAAAACAATTAAATTGTATCCACTATTATTTTAGCCACTTAGGAAAGCAGGCAGCAGTGATGTCAGGTAGTGGATAACATTTTATCCAAAACTTGTAAACCTTTAGTAGCGAGAAGTAGTATGAACACGTACTAATCTCTCTTTATCACCCATTAAGTATCCCACAGTGAGGTACACGCCAAACATACTGTTCATGTAACTACCACCTGAAGCGATTTCATATCTCGTTTTGTTCAAAATGGTTCAAATGGCTCTGAGCACTATGGGACTGCTGAGGTCATCAGTCCCCTAGAACTTAGAACCTAACTAACCTAAGGACACCACACACATCCATGCCCGAGGCAGGATTCGAACCTGCGACCGTAGCGGTCGCGCGGTTCCAGACTGTAGCGCCTAGAACCGCTCGGCCACCCTGGCCGGCTTCTCGTTTTGTGGAGGTAATGAATAATTTATAACATTATTCCCTCACTTCCTCCCAATTTGAAAACATATTCAACAGACAACAGAGAAATATGATTTCAGAACTCACTGGGTGTCCTCCATAGACTCCTATGTCAGATGACAAAAAGTAGTCGAAGAAATTATCAAAAAGCAGGCTAATACTAGGATCAGAAGACATAATGCAAAGATAAGAGCTACTCATTTTAAAGTTATGGATCAAGTATTCAGAAAAGTTCGGGAAAGTCAACGTGGATGACTGCAGAACTCATAAATGTTTTTGACATATACTTGGACCTTTTTCGGTCACAGAAAATCCACATGCTGTTGCACATAAATTTTTACATCCGAAATCTAAGAAACTTTTTGGATTCCAAAATATTACTAAATTTAATCCATAAAAACAGGCTGGTAAATGAAACGCTGATTTTTTTTTTATCTAAATATATTTTTCGATCAGTTCCTCACGTTATATGACTGATCTGTTTATTTTATATTATGTCTAATACAGGCACTGAACACAACCTCCTAAGCAATATTTTGCCTGGTGCTAATAAAACTAGGGAAGTATTTATTGTTGTTGTGTATGAATAAGAATTAATATTTCACACTGTGCATGTCTAACACACTGAAGTGACAAATAAACTGGCATTGGCACGCGTATTCAAATACGGAAATATATAAAGAGGCAGAATACGGCGCTGCGGTCGGCAACGCCTGCATAAGACAATATGTGTCTGGCGCAGTTGTTTAATCGGTTACTGCTGCTTCAATGGCAGGTTATCAAGATTTAAGTGAGTTTGAACGTGGTGTTATAGTCGGCGCACGAGTGATGCGACACAGCATCTCCAAGGTGGCGATGAGCTGGGAATTTTCCCGTACGACCGTTTCAGGAGTGTACCGTGAATATCAGGAATCCGGTAAAACATCAAATCTCCGACATCGCTGGGGCCGGAAAAAGATCCTGCAAGAACGGGACCAACGTCAACTAAAGAGAATCATTTAACGAGACAGAGTGCAACCCTTCCGCAGATTTCTGCAGATTTCAATACTGGGCCATCAACAGGTCTCAGGGTGCTAAAAAATTCAACAAAACATCATAGATATGTGCTTTCGGAGCCGAAGGCTCACTCGTGTGCCCTGACACGACACAAAGCTTTACGCCTCGCCAGGGCCCATCAACATCGACATTGGACTGTTGATGACTGGAAACATATTGCCTGCTCGGACAAGTCTCGTTTCAAATTGTATCGGGAGGATGGACGTGAATGGGTATGGAGACAACCTTCGTGCGGGGCTTGTGCTGTTCGAGAGATAAGGGACAATTGATACATCTAGATACTTCTCTGACAGGTGACACGTACATAAGCATCCTGTTTGCCTGTCTGATCACCTACATCCATTCACGTCCTTTGTGCATTTCAACGTACTTGAGCAGTTCCAGAAGGACAATGAGACACCTCAAGTGTAGAATTGGTACAGAGTGGCTCCAGGAACATCCTTCTGAGTTTTATCACTTCCGACAGCAACCAGACTCTCCAGACGTTTACATTATTGAGCATATCTGGGATGCCATGCAACATGCTGTTCAGAAGAGATCTCCACCCCCTCGTACTCTGAACGGATTTATGGACAGCCCTGCAGGATTCATGGTGTCAGTTTCCTCCAGCACTACTTCAGACAGTGTCGATGTTGACGGGCCCAGGCGAGGCGTAAAGCTTTGTATCGTGCAGTCATCAGGGCGCACGAGTGAGCCTTCGGCTCCGAAAGCACATATCGATGATGTTTTGTTGAATTGTTCGCAACTTGAGACCTGATGAACACACCTCAAGAGTGTACAAAAATCAGTATTTTCAATTAATACACATTTATAAGGTATAACAAAAATGTTATATGTATCAATAAATTACTGCTTACTGATAAATAATTCAATAATTATTTTCAATGATGCCTCAACTATGTATTGGTTTCACATTTTATTATTAGTATTTATGACATTTATTTTATTTGCATAAGAAAACAGGTCAAATGTGCTGTCCAGCACAGTTACTCAGTGCTCTTAAAGCCTTAAGCTGTCAGTATGCTCTCAAAGCTAATTTCAAAGTAAAAAAAAACAGAAAGTCATTTTTAACAATAAACATTTTATGATGAGAAGTGCTAAAATTTTTGCACCAGTAATTCTTTTATGTTGGTACAACACCCGACGTCGTAAAGACATTTAATTATGTTTTGTGGAGAAAATGAGCCATGAAAACAGTACGTGCAACGTAATGAACCTGTAGGACGACATGGGACAGTACTAGCATATAGCAGGATTTCCATAATGATAGTGTTGAATGAAAGCAGTGAAAAGTTGTGCAACCATGTCCAGTCATATTAATGATTGAATCGAAAGATAAACAATTGTTAAACTTAATGGTTTTACTTAAGTATGTACTAATTATTTTGTTTATTTGCATTTAACCATGTTTTTGTCATGTCACCAATTTTCCAAATATCACACAAATTCCCACTGAACAAGTATACAAATGATAAATGTTTTTAGTCCTTTCCTAATAGTATATCTAAACACACTCATTTTTTGTTTGTGATTTCTTGTATGCTGCAGTTTATCATAATTAATTTTCTGTTTTTGCATCGTCTCAGCAGATTACAAATTGTCAAACTCATTTCTATGATGTACAATCTTCGGTATGTCATAATACTTTACACAGCACAAAAGTGCTATATAAATATATTTATTTGCAAATTCTGTTGTACTAGAGCTTGTTATTGCTATTTAGTACGCATACATATTAATTAGTTTCACATCCACATAGTTAAGCAGTGATAACTATCACATTCTGCTTTGTACCATGAGGTCGCTAAGGAGCTAAAATTAATTTGGATAAACGAATGTATTATTGCTTAGAAGAAACTATTTCTGTCTAATAGCAGAATTATACATTTAATTGATGATTGTTGGTCATCAAACGAGAGTCACTTGCAGCACCTAACAAGAATATCTGTGACCATAAACTGAATTCAGATCATGTGAATTTCTTTTTATTTCTTATGTCTGACACATTTTCGTAAATGCAGCTCATTATTGCTTGTGACTTGTCGACTCTGTAGATGCCATACAATTCTTTTGAAATTTTATTTTATGATTCCTATCCATATTTAGATATTCAGATAGTCACCTAATATTTTGATTCCATGAACTGGTGATTCGTAACACCTAAAATTTATAATGCGATAATAGGTTTCGAGGAGGACCTTCTCTTTTGACTAATGACAAAACTGTATTATGTATTAACAGTGGAAGCTGTTGTGCTATATCAAAATTCGCTGAAACTGCGTCTATTCAGCAGGTCCTGTGGGACAAAAGAGTACGTTTTACACATACAACTGTAACCCAAACGTAGTTGTATTAAAATTACGAAAATAAATCATAACATAGTGTTACACTTAACAGTAGAAATATAACACACTCTCAAAATCAGGGGATGGGGGATATTAAAAGGAAAATAATCTTGAGAAAAAACACTTTACTCATTAATTCCCAGTCGTTTTAAAATTCGAGAAAAATGCAGTTATTTGTACTTTGATATGTGACAGACAGGTTTGTGGAAATAATAGTGAACTGAAGTATGGTTGCTAATACGTCTTTATACACTGAAGCAGTTTTAATTTACAAACCAAAATATCTTTTCTGTTTACACTATTATAAATTAAGCAGCGCTAGATTTCAGGCAGCTTAATTCTATTACTAATTTCATGTCGATTTTCTGACACATTTGTAAAAACACTGCCTGACAAAAAAATTGAAGCACCTTCGAGAGACAGTAGCTTGTTAACGTAACTTCATACCCTTATGCACTGTCGGTGAGAGGTAGAACGGCCAGCAGAGAGCATTAGTGGTGTTGAGCTTAGCGTTTTTATCAGATCTGGTATGGCAAATAAGGGTCATCAAAAGCGGCGTATGTTGTATGATCACTGTCAAGTGCATGGAGACAGCGTTATCAGAACCTCACAGATTTCGTAAAGGGCCTCTTTCTGGCTCTTCATTTAGCTGGCTAGTCTAATCCTGCAGTATCCAGATTTGTGGGCATTCGGATGCGAAAGTGGCTAAGTGTCGAATTGCATGGGGACGTGAGGGAAGGCTTACCATCAAGGTTCCAGTCAACCACATCTGACCGCCTCAAGAGAGGAAAGCTGAATTGTGCACAGAGCACATCATAATCCATTGACATCCATGCCTGACATCCATGAACAAGTAATGCTTTGCTGCAACATTCTGTGTCTTACCATACCATTGGTCAGTGACCAGCAGAAGCGGACTACAGAGTTACCATCCCATCCCTAGGCTGCTGTTAACACCAGAGCACCAATGGCTGCGTTTGGTGTGGTGCCCTAAGCAGAAGGCTTGGATTGCTGTTGAATGGGGTCGCCCTATGTTCTACGACGAATCATTGTTCTGCACTGCCGTAGGCGGCCGTCGTCGGCGGGTATGGCAGTGACCTGGGGCGATATCTTATCCTTACAATGTTTTGGAGAGGCAAAGCAGTGTTACTCTTGGTGTCGTCGTGTAAATCTTCATGTCACAGTTGGTAGCGACTGAGAGAACTCTGAGAAAACAATGGAATGTGACGGATATCCTACGCCGTTACGTGTTGTCTCTCATGCCAAAGTATTGTGGTGGCATTTTTCAACAGGACAATGCTCGTCAAAACATGATATATGTCCCTAGGAGAGTTTGTGGGAGGCTGAGGTACTTATGGGGTCAGCAGGATCCTCAGGTCTGTGCCCAACAGAACATGTTTGGGACCAGCTCGGACATTAACTCTGTCCCAGAGCCACTGTCGATGGTATGAAGGACGAGTTACAACAGTTGCGGGCTAGCTTGCTTTAGGAGAAGATACAGCGGCACTTCATGGCACCCTAAACCATCGAATCAGTGCAAGCATCCAGGATAGAGGGGATGCAACGTCGTGTTGATAAATGCGCTCATAATGCCAAGTTCTGTAAATATGACTCGATTTTGTAACCGTCTAAATAAGATTACACTGTCTCTCAACCCCGTGCAATTCCATTTTTTTCTCTTCCCTTTGTGAGTGCGTCCGCAGCTAGCGGTCTAACGGTAGCGTTGTCGCTTCCCGAGCACGGGGTCCCGCGTTCGATTCCCGGCGGGGTCAGGGATTTTCCCCTCCCTCATGACGACTGGGTGTTGTTGTGTCGTCTTCATCATCATCATTCATCCCCATTACGCTCGGAGGAAGGCAATGGCAAACCACCTCCACTAGGACCTTGCCTAGTACGGCGGTGCGGGTCTCCCGCATCGTTCCCCAACGCTCTGTCACGGAGTATGGGACTTCATCATCATCATTCGTGAGTGCTTTACTTTTTTTGTCGGGTACGGTTGATTCTAGAGAGACCCAAAAGGCAAAATGCTCAAATGTGTGTGGATTTCTAAAGGACCAAACTGCTAAGGTCATCGGTCCCTAGACCTACACACTAGTTAAACGAACTTAAACTCGCTAACGCACCCATGCCCAAGGGAGGACTCGAACCTCCCGCGGAAGGGTCAGCGCAGTCCGTGACATAGCGCCTCAAACCGCGCCGCCACTCCTTCGCCGCACCAAAAGGCAGTTAAGAGATGGTAGTCCATGTAGACTTGCAACACTTTTAGTTTCTCTGTGTGCCATCCAAATATAGGTCGGCAACACTGCAAAAACACATCCGACGTCTTTTGTTACTATGAAATCCTTCTGAGTGGCATTTACCCAATAAATATAGAGCTAAGAAGGCATCTTTTGACCTGTCTCTATTTACATACTTAGTCAAACCTGACAGGATAAGTGAACTCTGGGAGCGGAAATCTCGAATTCGAGAGCAGGGATTGAAATGAGCCACGTGACATTGATGAAACCACAAGGTTGAACGCGGAATGGTAGTTGGAGCTAGGCGCATCGGACATTTCCTTTCGGAAATCGTTAGGGAATTCAATATTCCGAAATCCACAGTGTCAACAGTGTGCCGAGAATACCAAATTTCATACATTATCGCTCACTACGGACAAAGCAGTGGCCGACGGCCTTCAGTTAACAACTGAGAGCAGCTGCGTTTGCGTAGAGTTGTCAGTGCTAACACACAATCAATACTGCGTGAAATAATCGCAGAAATGAGTGTGGGACGTACTACGAAAGTATCTGTTAGATCAATGAGGCGAAATTTGGGTTAATAGGCTGTGGCAGCAGACGACCGACGTGAGTACCTTTGCAAACGACATATCGCCTGTAGCGCCTCTCCTGGGCTCGTCACTATATTGACTGGACCCTAGACGGCTGGAAAACGGTGGCCTGTCCGATGAGTCCCGATTCGTATTGGGAAGAGCTGATGCTGGAGTTAGAATGCAGCGCAGACCTGACGAAGCCACGTACCCCAAATTGTCAACAAGGCACTGTGCAGCTGGTGATGGCTCGATAATGGTGCGAGTTGTGTTTACAGGGAATGAACTGAGTTCTTTGGTCCAACTGAACAGATCATTGACTGGAAACAGTCATGTAGTGGCTACTTCGAGACCTTATGGATGATAATGCTCCATGCCATCGGGCCACAATTCTTCACTAGTGGTTCAAGAATTCGAGCGAATGATTTGGCCACCCAGATCGCTCGATATTAATCCCATCGAACATACACTCCTGGAAATTCAAATAAGAACACCGTGAATCCATTGTCCCAGGAAGGGGAAACTTTATTGACACATTCCTGGGGTCAGATACATCACATGATCACACTGACAGAACCACAGGCACATAGACACAGGCAACAGAGCATGCACAATGTCGGCACTAGTACAGTGTATATCCACCTTTCGCAGCAATGCAGGCTGCTATTCTCCCATGGAGACGATCGTAGAGATGCTGGATGTAGTCCTGTGGAACGGCTTGCCATGCCATTTCCACCTGGCGCCTCAGTTGGACCAGCGTTCGTGCTGGACGTGCAGACCGCGTGAGACGACGCTTCATCCAGTCTCAAACATGCTCAGTGGGGGACAGATCCGGAGATCTTGCTGGTCAGGGTAGTTGACTTACACCTTCTAGTGCACGTTGGGTGGCACGGGATACATGCGGACGTGCATTGTCCTGTTGGAACAGCAAGTTCCCTTGCCGGCCTAGGAATGGTAGAACGATGGGTTCGATGACGGTTTGGATGTACCGTGCACTATTCAGTGTCCCCTCGACGATCACCAGTGGTGTACGGCTAGTGTAGGAGATCGCTCCCCACACCATGATGCCGGGTGTTGGCCCTGTGTGCCTCGGTCGTATGCAGTCCTGATTGTGGCGCTCACCTGCACGGCGCCAAACACGCATACGACCATCATTGGCACCAAGGCAGAAGCGACTCTCATCGCTGAAGACGACACGTCTCCATTCGTCCCTCCATTCACGCCTGTCGCGACACCACTGGAGGCGGGCTGCACGATGTTGGGGTGTGAGCGGAAGACAGCCTAACGGTGTGCGGGACCGTAGCCCAGCTTCATGGAGACGGTTGCGAATGGACCTCGCCGATACCCCAGGAGCAACAGTGTCCCTAATTTGCTGGGAAGTGGCGGTGCGGTCCCCTACGGCACTGCGTAGGATCCTACGGTCTTGTCGTGCATCCGTGCGTCACTGCGGTCCGGTCCCAGGTCGACGGGCACGTGCACCTTCCGCCGACCACTGGCGACAACATCGATGTACTGTGGAGACCTCACGCCCCACGTGTTGAGCAATTCGGCGGTACGTCCACCCGGCCTCCCGCATGCCCACTATACGCCCTCGCTCTAAGTCCGTCAACTGCACATACGGTTCACGTCCACGCTGTCGCGGCACGCTACCAGTGTTAAAGACTGCGATGGAGCTCCGTATGCCACGCAAACTGGCTGACACTGACGGCGGCGGTGCACAAATGCTGCGCAGCTAGCGCCATTCGACGGCCCACACCGCGGTTCCTGGTGTGTCCGCTGTGCCGTGCGTGTGATCATTGCTTGTACAGCCCTCTCGCAGTGTCCGGAGCAAGTATGGTGGGTCTGACACACCGGTGTCAATGTGTTCTTTTTTCCATTTCCAGGAGCGTATATGGGGCAAAATAGAGAGGTCAGTTCGTGCTCAAGATCCTGCACCGGCAAGACTGTCGCAATTGCAGATGACTATAGAGGCAGTTTAGGTCAATATTTCTGCAGAGGAACTCCAACGACGTGTTGAGTTGCCGCGCTTTGGCGGACAGAAGGAGGTCCGAGACGATGTTAGGAGGCATCCCATTACTTTTGTCACTTAGTGTCTATGCGAGACTGTGCTAGAGCGCAGTTGTCATAACGCTGCTTCGCCACTGTTCTAATGGGCGACAAGCACTTATTCAACAGCGAAGAATGGTAACTTTGTAGTCACATTACAGTACCAGTCGACCACAATATCGTTGCCCCTGAGAGTGAGGGCACTTCGCTCGGCTTACATGCGTTTTTTTTTCCTGTTAATTGACTGACCCAGTTGATAGTATGTGCACAAATGTCTTTAAATCATTCACAATGTGATGTGTTTTCCTTAGCCACCGCTGTACTTATTTACTGTATGTAACTGTACTGCGTGTTTACAATACTTAACAGTCAGAGAGGCCAAATGCAATAATATCGTGGTCAGGTAGTACAGCATGGCTGCATTCGGTTGTTGTTGAGAATAGAGGGCAGTAGTATGTTAAAGTGTATGTGAAAGTTCGATATACAAGCCGCTTTCAGTAAATGAAAAACGGATCAGTAACATTATATTGCTATGTCAAGACAGTGCGATCTTTGTGCTTAATTGTTTTCAAGTTAGTGTACATGACTCGCTGAATTCCTCCACACTCTCGGAGGAACACTTTCGAGAACGGAGCGATGCAACTGTAAAGTATCATCTATCTTTAAATTTTTGTTCTCCTTTGCTACCTTGTTAGTGGTAAATACGCAAGTAAGGTCAGTGACCACTCCACAGGCAACCACAGAAGTTCAATTTCCTTGTACGGTGAACGCAATATACTTCCCGAAAGGTACTCTTGTGACCGCAAGTGCGAGCACACGTGTTCCAGTAGGCCAGATTTAGTAAATTCCTCATATGATGTGCCATTAAATGGGAGCTCAACGTATTGCTTTCCTAACATTCAATAATAGAATCAGTTTTCCAATTCATAGATGACTTTTGTGTGTCTGAGTTTATTATTATGTGATATGGAGCTTGATCTAATACAATCGCAGATTTGTTTGGTAATTTTCCGATAACGCCCCTATACCACTCATTGTAATGACTGGCATTCACCCCAGTATGCTAATCTGCATCTCCTTTTTGCCTAAAAATACATAATCAGGATTTTGAACAAACCCATCTTCTATATCTACATATATACTCCGCTAGTCACCAAGCGGTGTGTAGCGGAGGGCACAATTCGCGTCAAGTCATATTCCCCCCCTCTCCCCCCTCTCTGTTCCACTAACGGATCGCGCGAGGGAAAAACTGCTGTCTGAGCGCCTCAGTACGAGCTCTAATTTCTCTTACCTTTGAATGGTGATCATTGCCCTATTTGAAAGTTGATGGTAATAATGTATGCTCTGCATCCTCGGCGAAGATCGGCTTTCGGAATCTAGTGAGCAGCCCATTCCGTTTAGCGCGTCGTCTATCTGCAAGTGTGACCCACTTCAAACCTTCTATGAGATTTGTAACGCTCTCGCGATGGCTAAGTCTACCAGTGACGAATCTTGACGCTCTTCTTTGGACCCTCTCAATCTCTTGAATCTGACCCAACTGGTAAGGGTCTCATACAGAAGTACAATATTCTAAGACTGGACGAACTAACGTATTGTAAGCTATTTCCTTTGTTGAAGGACTTCATCGCTTCAGGATTCTACCAATAAACCGCCGTCTAGAGTTCGCCTTGCCCGTTACTTGTCTAATCTAATCATTCAACTTGAGATCATTTAGAATAGTCACACCCAGATACTTGACGGATGTTACCGCATCCAAAGACTGGGCATTTATTTTTTACTCGTACATTAATTCGTCTTGTTATACCAAGTAGGTTACACTTACTAATACTGAAAGATGACTGCCAGTCATTACACTACGCATTTATTTTCTGCAAATCCTCATTGATTTGTTCACAACTTTCGTGTGATACTACTTTCCTGTAGACTACAGCATCATCGGCAAACAGTCTAATGCCGTTGTCAATACCATCAATTAGATCGCAAGCGACAGAGCGGAACTAAGTCGAACGCCTTTCGCAAGTCGAGAAATATGGCATCAACCTGGGAGCCGCTATCTAGAGCCTGCTGTATATCATGCACAAAGAGGGCCAACTGTGTCTCGCATGACAGCTGTTTCCTAAAACCGTGCTGGTTTCTGCAGATGAGCTTCTCAGAGTTTAGAAAGGTCATTATGTCTGAACACAAAATATGTTCCATGATTCTACAACAAATCTATGTCAGTGAAATTGGCCGGTAATTCTGTGCATTCGATTTTCTCCCCTTTTTATAGATTGCTATGACCTGGGCCTTCTTCCAGTCCCGTGGAACTTTCCGCTGTTCCAATGATCTCTGATAGATGATGGATAAGAATGGTGCTATACTTGTAGCATAGTCAACATAAAATCTTACGGGGATACCGCCTTGGCCAGATGCCTTCCTGGCGTCTAAGAATCTTAACTGTTTTACAATCCCAGATACACTAAACACCAAGTCAGCCATCCTTGCGTTTGTTCGATAAATGAAAGGGGGAATGGTGCTGCAGTTCTCTGCCGTAAACGAGTTTTTGGAAGCTAGGTTTAAAATTTCGGCCTTCTGTTTATCATCATTCGTTACATTACCCGTTCTGTAAGTAAGAGAAGGTATTGAATTATTTGCTGCGTTCATAGATTTTACGTACCACCAAAATTTTTTGAGGTTATTTTTGGAATCTCCAGATAAAATATTGCTTTCAAATTCGTTAGAAGAATCTCTCATTGACCTTTTGGCAGCTGCTTTCATTTCGCATAATTTCTGTTTGTCAGCGGGGGAGTGACTACGTTTAAAACGACTGTGCGAAATTCTCTGCTTTCTCAGCAACTTCCTAATATGTTTGTTGTACCAAGGTGGATCCTTTCCCTCTCCTATTATTTTGCTAGGCACATACTTCTCTAGCACATGGTGGACAATATCTTTAAACTCCGACCAAAGATCCTCAACATCTTTGTGTCCCGCTGCGATGCTTGGCATAGAAGCCATAACGACATTATGGTCGCTAATACCTTCCTCTAGATTAACTTCCTCAAAAATATCAGGTCTGTTTGTCACCAAGATATCTAATATGTTCCCATCTCGAGTTGGTTTTCTAACCAATGGCTCAAGGTTGTACGTTGAGAGCGCTCCAGAATAACTTCACGCGAGTCTTTGCTTCTGCCCCCTGTGATAAACGTGTAATTCTTCGGTCCAAATGTACACATTATAATCCTATTTCAGAACCGGACGGTGTTGAATTCCTCATTCCCAGCCATTTCACTCTACAACACTTCTTCTGTATTAACGGTACACATCGTCTGATGCATAAGTCATTTTTTTCTGTCATCCGTAGCTTCTCGAGTTATTTGCACCGCGCCAACTCACATCAGTGTTATAAACAGCCTATCCAGAGTTTCGACAAGTGTCTTACTTCCTGTAAGAATATGTCTCTTTTTCCTTCTGCTTGGTTATTTTCCATCAGAAGAGGTCATTTGTTTGCTCATGTCAAAAAAGTCTCTCGTCTTTAACTTCTCCAATACGGCTTGCAAACTGCATTTCCATACAGATGTAGATTCTCGTTCTTATAACTTCCAGTGTCAATTCGTCCAATGTAAACTTCTGTCTCCTGCCGTAACTCTCTTTTGGCCATACGTGTTTCTCTACATTATCTCGAAATTCTTTTCGCTGTACTTTCACTATGTAATACCGAGGCATTCAGAAGTTCTTTTTACAGGCTGTTATACGGAACCCTTTTGCGTCCTGCTCTTTTTCGGCCTCAAACTAAGTACGCGCATTGCTCGCCATAGACTTCCTACTACTCCGTAAACGATGCGTGGTTTCACACTAGCACATGGCAAAGAATTATGTTACGAGGACTGTCTCACAAGAGCACACAACAACGAATGGGAGCAAGACTGTTTCCTCTTTGATGGAAAGCCGGCACCTGTGGCCGAGCGGGTCTAGGCGCTTCAGTTCGAACCACGCTGCTGTTACGGTCGCAGGTTCGAATTCTGCCTCGGGCATGGATGTCTGTGATGTCCTTAGGTTATTTAGGTTTAAGTAGGTTCAAATGGCTCTGAGCACTATGTGACTTAACTTCTGAGGTCATCAGTCGCCTAGGACTTAGAACTAATTAAACCTAACTAACCTAAGGACATCACACACATCCATGCCCGAGGCAGGATTCGAACCTGCGACCGTAGCGGTCGCTCGGCTCCAGACTGCAGCGCCTAGACCCGCACGGCCACTCCGGCCGGTTAGGTTTAAGTAGTTCTAAGTGTAGATGACCTCAGATGTTAAGTCCCATGGTGTTCAGAGCCATTTGAACCATATCTGATGGAAAGCTCGGATGTAAACACTGCAATCGAACAGCGGAGTGAAAATACTGTTCAGATCTCCGACAACATAGGCATACACGAGCACATGTCGCATATAGGCGCATAAGAAAATAAATTAAAGTTGTGATATTAGTGCTTTATGTAGATTTATGAGCATAAAAACATAACAGCTGTAAAAGGCAGCCACAGAGCTTAATACGTTGAGAGTTGGCAATACTCTCTTAGGATTTAAAGGTTGGCTACAGCGCGCATGCACAAGCTCTGGAATCTAAGATCTTGTTGTCGCGCTTCGCAGCGCACGGATTAACTAGTGGCAGTTTTGAAGCCAGTGTAGGAGCCCGCCTGCTGTGGTGCGCACGTGTGTTGGGTGAGGGGTCGTCGCCGAGCTGCCGTACTGCCGTGTCCGCCAGCACCGACACAGGAGTTGGTATTGAGCTGATATTTTTTATAATTTGCAGCGCCCTTATTAATTTAAAGAAAAGGTTTTGTGTATGTGCGTAGCAGCAGACGGTAATTTTGATAATGATAGGAGTTGAATTCTTAAGGGAAACCATTGTTAGATTAAGTATTGATTTTTGTCATTGATTTCTTTTGTAATTGTCAGGGAATTGTTTCACTATGTATTCAATTGAGAAGTATTTCAGTCTGTCTCAAGAGTTTGATTAATTTGTAATATTGCTTTAATGTCACTGGAGGCAAATTTACAATGTCGGAATGTAGGCGATCATTTCTTAACAATGCGTGATGAACAACTGTGTGCTACACGCAACTTAGGACATGACAATACAGTGACACAAACCGAACTCATTATGAGAAATTCCAGCGTTGCTTCCGCCTCAAAAGTGCAGAGTAATTTTGTTTTCCCCACTTTCGGTGGAAATTCAGGTCTGGTTGCCACTTCGATAGAGCAGAGTAATTTTGCCTTTCCTTCTGATAGTGGAAATGCAGGTACTGCTTCTGGTTTAACAGAGAAGAGTAACGTTGCACTCCCTGCCCCCAGTAATGATGTTTTACAATTATTACTGAGTAAACTCACTGAATTTAATGACAGACAGGGGAGTAAACTCACTGAATTTAAGAGTAAACTCACTGAATTTAATGACAGACAGGAGAGTAAACTCACTGAATTTAATGACAGACAGGAGAGTAAACTCACTGAATTTAACAACAATAATGCAAAGAATTTCAAATCGCTTCAGAACGAAATTAACGAGAACCTCACATTGTTTCAGGGTGAGGTGAATGACAATTTAAATAGTAAATTTGAAGAAATGACCAGTCAGTTGAAAAGTCAGCTACGTGAAGAATTCAAATCAGATATTAACAATCTTGTATCCCGACTTGATCACGTACAAAATGTTGATATTGTCGAAGGGAAACGACAGACGTCACAACAAGAACTGCAAGTAGAAGAATTAGCGAAAAATGTTGAGTCATTGCAATTACAGACCACCAATGAAGTTTCAAAGATAGAAACTCAATTAACGACAGTAGCTAAACAGGTAGGTGAGTTGTCCATGAAAGTGACGGAACTGAGTAGCGGGTTAGATACGAGGTCAGATGACACTCAGCCGGTACCGATCGCGTATACCGAAGAATTTCAGTCACTGCAACGTTTTAAACAAGGGCGGATGACAATTAATCAGCAAAACAACTGTGACGTAAAAAAATATACAGGAACAGCTTGCCAGCATCGAAGAAAAGATCGATCGCAGCAATGACACTGTTAGATCCGATAATTACCAAATTGGTAACGACAAGGAGCGCGATGATTATGGAAATGCTGACCACTTTTCTCGTGAATATGACACGTTTGCGGGACGTAATGAAGGAAACGTGAGTCATGCTGTAAAAGAAAACTCATCCGCTAAGAAAAATGACGAGTTTGACTTTAAGAATTTTCTCACAGTTAAGAAATTTAAAATTTTTCTAAATGCTAGTCACGAAATCCACCCTCGACAGTGGTTACAACAATTTGTCAATTCTTTGCCACCAACATGGGCAATTGGCCACAAACTGGAATTTATTTGCAGTTATCTTGAAGGAGAGCCTGCAACAAGAATGCGCTCAATAGTACGTGAATGTCACACATATGGTGAATTTTATCACGCATTCTTATCTGCTTACTGGTCAGAGACCACACAAGACCGTGTAAAACATTGCATCATTATGATGCAAAGTTATGTGCAGTCGAAATTTTCAACTCCAGTGCAATATTCTGAAAACATGATGCGCGTGAACAGATATTTAACGAATCCGTACAGTCAGTCGGAATTAATTCGTATCTGTTTGACAAAACCGCCGATCACATTACGCCACATAATTTTGGCAGGTAGGTGCAAAGGTGACTTGGAGGCATTCCAAGCTCTTTTGCAAGAATTAGAATTTGACAACTATGAAAACACACAAAGTGAAAATAGTAATCAATATTGGGAAAATAATAATCCGCGTCGTGACCGTAAACGCGTATGGAACTCGCACGAACCTCATGCGTACAGGGCGGAAGAAGATAGACGCGATATGCGGCATCAACCTATAACACAGATCATATGCTCCAGAGAAATGATTTTTATGATCATAGGAACTCTCACTACAGTAATACAGATCGCGGACCGCGAGAGCAAAGGCGTTATGGAAATGAAAATTATTTTAGAAGGAATGGTTGTGGTAGAGACAACCGAAATTGGCGCGTACACGCAAATTACAATTCGGAACGCGGTGCTCATGCAGAATACAGAGCATCGAGCCCACGTGATAATTATAGTCATAACAATTATGAGAACCAAAACAGTTATGATGACAAATCAAAATTGGCAGTAGCACAGAAATTCCAATTTAGAGCGTGGCGACAATGAAGAAATCAGACCACCCAACCCAAGCAATAACTCGCGGTAATACGAGCCGGCACCACAATGACTAGCAACAAGGACTACAAACGAACCGTTTGTAGCGGCGGAAAGCCGACACACAAATTATGTTAACTTTGTTGGACTGGAGGACACATTATTACAAGAAAAAGATAACAGCGAAATTATGTATGCTCATCCAATTATAAAAATCTCGGTAGGAAATATTCTACTTTCAGCTCTACTTGATTCTGGCAGCCCTGTGAATGTAATTAGCGAGACAATGCTTAAGAAGTGTGAACAGGCATCTGTTTGTCCAACCTTGCCACTATTAAAAACCAAATTGAAGGGAATCATTCAAGGAAAGAGTGTAGACGTACGCAATCAGATTTCTTTAGTTTTCAGGTGTCAAGGACACGAGTTTTCTGCAAATTTCTTAGTAGTCCGTCTTTTATCAACAGAAATGATTTTGGATGTCGAATTCCTAAGTGAATATAAAACAATGTTAAACTTTTGTAATGCTGAAGTGATGTTACGAGTAAATCAAATGCTAGTTAGCCTTAAATTTCAAGGATGGTTAACAAAGGAGGATGAGGAAGTTACTTATCTGCATTTTCTCTTCCCGCTTGAGGCACAACAATCAATGAATTTGTCTAATAGTTGCACAGATAACATCACTATGTTTTACTGTGAAACAGAACAACCCATTAGTACAGAACAATTAATTAAAAGGAAAGTTTACCGAGACGAAGTAGATCCTAATGCAGGCACTGATGAGTTGTTTGAAATATTACAAACAAATTGTGAAGTTTTTTCTCAAAAGACAGGAACAATAAGTAACTTTCTTTATGAATTCAAGGTCAAGGAACATAATAAATTTTTTTACCACCTTACGTCATCCCATTGACATACAGAGACAAAGTCAAACAGGAAATACAATCCATGTTAGAGCAGGGAATCATCGAGCCTGCTGTGAGTTCATACGAGGGCAGTTCAATAAGTGATGCAACACATTTTTTTTCTCCGCCAATTTTGGTTGAAAAAACCGGAAATTTCTTGTGGAATATTTTCAAACATTCCCGCTTCGTCTCGTATAGTTTCATTGACTTCCGACAGGTGGCAGCGCTGTACGCAGCTGTTAAAATGGCGTCTGTAACGGACGTGCGTTACAAACAATGGGCAGTGATCGAGTTTCTTTTGGCGGAAAACCAGGGCATCTCCGATATTCATAGGCGCTTGCAGAATGTCTACGGTGATCTGGCAGTGGACAAAAGCACGGTGAGTCGTTGGGCAAAGCGTGTGTCATCATCGCCGCAAGGTCAAGCAAGACTGTCTGATCTCCCGCGTGCGGGCCGGCCGTGAACAGCTGTGACTCCTGCAATGGCGGAGCGTGCGAACACACTCGTTCGAGATGATCGACGGATCACCATCAAACAACTCAGTGCTCAACTTGACATCTCTGTTGGTAGTGCTGTCACAATTGTTCACCAGTTGGGATATTCAAAGGTTTGTTCCCGCTGGGTCCCTCGTTGTCTAACCGAACACCATAAAGAGCAAAGGAGAACCATCTGTGCGGAATTGCTTGCTCGTCATGTGGCTGAGGGTGACAATTTCTTGTCAAAGATTGTTACAGGCGATGAAACATGGGTTCATCACTTCGAACCTGAAACAAAACGGCAATCAATGGAGTGGCGCCACACCCACTCCCCTACCAAGAAAAAGTTTAAAGCCATACCCTCAGCCGGTAAAGTCATGGTTACAGGCTTCTGGGACGCTGAATGGGTTATTCTGTTCGATGTCCTTCCCCATGGTCAAACGATCAACTCTGAAGTGTATTGTGCTACTCTTCAGAAATTGAAGAAACGACTTCAGCGTGTTCGTAGGCACAAAAATCTGAACGAACTTCTCCTTCTTCATGACAACGCAAGACCTCACACAAGTCTTCGCACCCGAAAGGAGCTCACAAAACTTCAGTGGACTGTTCTTCCTCATGCACCCTACAGCCCCGATCTCGCACCGTCGGATTTCCATATGTTTGGCCCAATGAAGGACGCAATCCGTGGGAGGCACTACGCGGATGATGAAGAAGTTATTGATGCAGTACGACGTTGGCTCCGACATCGACCAGTGGAATGGTACCGTGCAATCATACAGGCCCTCATTTCAAGGTGGCGTAAGGCCGTAGCATTGAACGGAGATTACGTTGAAAAATAGTGTTGTGTAGCTAAAAGATTGGGGAATAACCTGGTGTATTTCAATGCTGAATAAAACAACCCCTGTTTCAGAAAAAAAATGTGTTGCTTGACTTATTGAACTGCCCTCGTATAACAGCCCATTACACGTGGTTAAGAAAAGGGATAATTCCATTAGACTGGTTCTTGATTCCAGACAAATTAACACAGTAATCCAACCTGAAACCGATAGACCGCAGACTCTAGATGAACTATTGCAAAAACACCATGAAGTGGTAAGTATAGCATTACAGAATATCAAGAAAGCTGCACACAGAAGAAAGAAGCTGCATAATCCACGAGTCAACGTCAAGAATTTACAGGTACGTCAAAAAGTATTGCTTAGATCACATCGACTACCTCATAAGGGAAAATATTTGAGTAGGAAGCTTTTCTTGGTGTATGAAGGACCCTTCCATATACGACGCATTGCACACACAAACGCTGTGGAACTTGAGACAATACGAACACATAAATCGCGAAGTCTTCATCACTTATCACACATTAAAATTTTCGAGGAATAAGGCACTAGGGGCTTACTGATCTCTAGTAAATATATGTTTGGCGAGAATAGGTGCCCCAGCCGTTACAGTATATTCTTCCGAGTTTAGTTTTCAGTACTGTTTCATAATCTTTGACTAACCTGTTTATTAATCTTTTACTATCAGTCTACCCTGTGTGAAAGACCAAGAATGAATGATTTGTATTGTTTGAGAGAATGAGAACTTTGCAGAGGGACATTTCTGACGAGAGCAATTGACATCTTGCGACTGTTCACGGAAACAATGAATGTTTCGTGACTTATTGAAAAAAAATGCAAGAAATAACTATGTACGTATTTTAAGGAGAAATAACATGAAATAACAGAAACTGTTGACATTATCTTCCGGTAAAATATAGTGTATAAGTGGCACTGAATTGAGAAGGTATATTTGATGGGTAATAGTATGATTGGGAAACCTTCTAACTGACACTTGTTCTGATTTATGAGGTAGTTCGAAGAGTGATGATTTATGCGGAATTTTCGTGTTTATTAGTTTGCCAGGTAAGGCGTATTAGGATTTATGGACCACTCATGATTAGTGTGACACAATGAGGGAGCACTTTGCAGACATTTATAGAACAAGAGAAGGTAAGGAAGATTCACTTCTAAACGAAGAAATCCACAACGGTATTTTATGAAGGAAGATATAGCTTATACACATTTGCGTAAAATTTAAGTCACAGTAATGTTAAGGTAGAGTACACACTTACTTAAAATCTAAGTCACAGTAAAGTTAAAACATAGCTATGAGTCACGAAAGGAGCTCTGATACAAATACAAAGCAAAGTGTTGAATTATGTGATGAATGAGTGCCAAGAATATTTTTTTTGCTCTGTGAAATTGTGGAATGGTAAGAATGATAGTGTATTTTCTCTTCTTATTGTTGTTAAGGGACTTTATTGAAGGACTTTATTACAGGAAACATGAATGCAACGGAAGTTTTCTCCATTGCAGAAACGAAAGCACTTAACGTGACGTAATTTTGTGTAGTAGACGATATTTTCAGATCGGAGCGTAGCACGCTTACTATTAAGGGTCGCGAGAAGAAAGACGTTCCAGAAACAGTCGGCCGTGACAAAAAAACACCGAGCTATGACCTAGATAATTATTTCGTGCATTAAACGATTTCTTTTCTCTTTCCAGAGCGATGTGATTCTTACGCCAAGAGGAGAGAGTATCTGCTATATTTTATGAATGTGTAAATAGTAGTGTAAAAATGAGTCAATTTAACATTTATCTTGTGTTTTTCTATTTCATGATTGTCATTTAGTGATGCAGTGCCGATTCCAGTACGAGGTTAATTGGAAGGTGATAATTTTTCTCTTTTCATGTCATAAATTTATTTCTTGTCACCTTGATGAATAAACCATTACTTTCAGTTTCTACTGGACATATGGAGGGGCTTTGTGTGTTGCATTTTGTTAATAATTTATTTTTTTATTATGTACTTTGTAGGTTGTTTCTTATTCTTGTTCTTTGTGACCATCCAAGGTATGGTCACACAGATTCATACAAAGACTAGGGCGGCCTCCAAACAGAGACAACGAGGACTCCATATGAAAACGATTGAGACGCTATACCACAGACATTGACGTTTGACATCAGAAATATTGACAGTCATTACAGACAGATAATTATAAATTTGGTATAATTTAGTAATTAGAGTGTAAAAACAATTCTGATGCAAAGTCACGTAATTAATCACTAAATTTTGTACATATTCATGAAGTGATTTGGCAAGCCGTTGGGTAGACTTTCTCTAAATGATTCTGTAATTTTTATTCTATATAATAGCATCACTAAGTAATTCCTTTTCTATTAATTATTTAAATATTTTGTAACCAAAATGTACATAACAATTATTGTAACAAATATTGTAACATTCTTTTTCAGCATCACTAGTAATGTAAAAATAGTAGGTAATTAGCGTTCGACGGCACAGGATTTATGCCTTGAAATTAAAACGATATTTTTTTGTGTGGTGCCACATTTGTAATGATTCGTGGTCACAATCAAAACTTTGCCACTGTTATTGGCCAAACTAATCGTAAGAAAATTAACTTCCCACCGTGTGGTGAGCCTCATATTATGACTGAATTGAAAAATACATGCCACAAATCGGTGATTGCTGTGGCGAGAAATTTAAAGAAAATTGAATTTGCCACAGTGTGGTGAGCCTCACATTATTCATGACTTGAGATATATGCCAAAAATCTGTAATTGCTGCGGCAATAGAGTTAAAGAAAACATTTAAATGAGCTCAGAGCTCACATGCCTGTTTATATGATATAATATTATTCCTTGCTTAATTTCTGTAAGTAGGTTAGAGATATCGTATTTTAAAGGGAGAATTTATTTTCTATAAAATATGACGTTTCCAGTATACAGGAATAATCGACCGAGACTTGTACTCCATACGTTTGAGGAGGTACTTATTCAATAACGCAGTGACGTGTGGTTGTCAGCGGACACGAGGTCCCTGAGTCTGCCAACACTGTCAAAACACTGTAAAACTGTGTCATCCTGGGAGAATTGACGTTACGTATGGTTGTCAGTGGACACAAGGTCCCTGAGTCTGCCTACGTTGTCAAACTGTCCGAGCAGATGAAAATTTGGCTTCAGGTGTGGTTGTCAGTGGATATGAAGTCCCTCAGTCTGCCTACACCATAAATTAACTGATGTTGGAATATTAGTGTGGTTGTCAGTGGATATGAAGTCCCTGAGTCTACTGCACTTAAAACATGTAGACCTGGTTTCTTTTGACCAGAGGGAAATGCGAGCATAAAAACATACAGTATCATGTAGTCAGACCACTACTGATTAATGTCATGGAAACGTAAGTGCCAAATTCAGAAAATAAAATATAATTTTTTACTGGTTATTAGGTTATATTAGCTAATTGAAGACTATTCCATGCTTACGTAGTTACTGTTACACATCTGTTAAGACTTATATCATCTTTTTTATCTACTTATGTAAGAAACTTGTTACATTTCCCATGATGTTTTCTTATTACATACATACTAGGCTAGCAACATTTTCATATTATTTTTGTAAAAGGAGCCATGTTTTCTCCTTTCCAATTAATTAGGCAAGCACCCCGCTCAGATTTAGTTATAAGTTAGCACAGTGCATAGGCCTTGAGAAACTGTACACAGATCAATCGAGAAAACAGGGAGAAGTTGTGTGGAACTATGAAAAAATCAAAATATACAAACTGAGATGTCGATGCGCAAGATATGCAGCGTCAAGGAGAGTGTGGGCTCAGGAGCGCCGTGGTCCCGTGGTTAGCAAGAGCAGCTGCGGAACGAGAGGTCCTTGGTTCAAGTCTTTCCTCGACTGAAAAGTTTACTTTTTTATTTTCAGACAATTATCAAAGTTCAGGCATTCACACATAATCAACTTCGCTCTCCAAAATTCCAGGACATTTTCAGATTTGCTTGGACATATGCAGGATTTGACGGTCTACACACGGGAAAATTTGAAACCGTTAAAAACATATGTTTTGACAGAGCACAGGGAAAACTGTGCGACTGTGAAACTGTTGCATTCATTTGTTGCAGTTTATGTGAGAAAATTTTATCTTTTCATAACTTTTTTGGGAGTGATTGTCACATCCACAAGAAAACCTAAATCGGGCAAGGTAGAAGAATCTTTTTACCCATTCGCCAAGTGTACAAGTTAGGTGGGTCGACAACATATTCCTGTCATGTGACGCACATCCCGTCACCAGTGTCGTAGAGAATATATCAGAATTGTTTTCTTGTGGAGGAATCGGTTGACCTATGACCTTGCGATCAAATGTTTTCGGTTCCCATTGGTGAGGCACGTCCTTTCGTCTACCAATCGCACGGTTTTGCGGTGCGGTCGCAAAACACAGACACTAAACTTATTACAGTGAACAGAAACGTCAATGAACGAACGGACAGATCATAACTTTGCGAAAATAAAGAAAGTAAACTTTTTACTCGAGAGAAGACTTGAACCAAGAACCTGTCGTTTTGCAGCTGCTCGCGATAACCACGGGACCACGGCGCTCATGAGCTCACGCTCTCCATGATGTTGCATATCTTGCGCATGGGCTACTCAGTTTGTATGTTTTGCTTATTTTTTTCATAGTTCACACAACTTCTTCCTGTTTACTCGATTGATCTGTGTTCAGTTTTTCAAGGCCTATCCAATGTGCTAACTTATAACTAAATCTGAGAGAGGGGGGGTGCGATGGGGAGGTTCCCTTGTTAGATGCTAAGCAAGAAATACTTTTAGTCATTGAATATAAATTGTAACATTTTTTCTCTTTGTGTAATTTTTTCGTCGTTTTGTAAAAAAATTTTACTGTTTGTTCCTTGCCAATATGTTGGGCAAGAATCACCCCGCAAAATTTTCAAAAATGAGGTTGGGGTTTATGAGAGTTGGCAATACTCTCTTAGGATTTAAAGGTTGGCTACAGCGCACATACACAAGCTCTGGAATCTAAGATCTTGTTGTCGCGCTTCGCAGCGCTCGGAGTAACTAGTGGCAGTTTTGAAGCCAGTGTAGGAGCCCGCCTGCTGTGGTGCGCACGTGTGTTGGGCGAGGGGTCGTCGCCCAGCTGCCGTACTGCCGTGTCCGCCAGCAGCGACACAGGAGTTGGTATTTAGTTGATATTTTTTTATAATTTGCAGCGCGCTTATTAATTTAAAGAAAAGGTTTTTTGTATGTGCGTAGCGGCAGACGGTAATTTTGATAATGATAGGAGTTGTATTCTTAAGGGAAACCATTGTTAGATTAAGTATTGATTTTTGTCATTGATTTCTTTTGTAATTGTCAGGGAATTGTTTCACTATGTATTCAATTGAGAATTATTTCAGTCTGTCTCAAGAGTTTGATTAATTTGTAATATTGCTTTAATGTCACTGGAGGCAGATTTACAAACGAAGCGATTGTTCAAAGAGCTTCTAGCGTTTTGTTAATTGAATAAGAAAGAATCGCTTTCAGAATATAGTTTTTTGTTTGGGTTATCATTTATCGAGTTTAGATTTGACCAAACCCTTTCTCTCGAATTATATGGAGTTGTGGTAAGCAGCAGCAGCCGCAGCAACAGCAGGAGCCGCCATACAGAACGTGCATTGCACTCAGCATGAATAATAGGTTTTTTTATGTTTTTGTTAAATAATGGAATGCAGCAGATCAATCAGTGGCAGCAGAAAGACCAAATAGGTTATTTGTTGCGCACAGGACCAATAAAAAAAAAGTTTAGGCGATCTCTGTAATAGTAAAGTTAACAAGAGAACAAGCACGAGATTTTCAGTAGAAAACACAAGATAAGGAGATAGAGCTCGCAACTTTCAACGTATCACTCTCAGGCGAACTGCCGCAAACTACATCCAACATTAAGACTAAACTGATAATCGGAAAGCAACGAAAGTTCGAATGTTGGTAAAGAATGGTTGTATCTTTAAACTGCGCAAAGGAAATTTTTCTTCTAATTATGGTCTCACTTCTAGGACTCCTCAAAGTCGACATTCACCAAAAACTGCTAAAAAAACACTTCTTGTTAAAAATTACGTGCATGTCGCTCCAGTTTCAACTAAAAGGTAATATTCTTACACCAAATAAACGTTGACATTTCCACAATTCCGTCAAGGTACAACACATCGACGGTCGTCATCCGATTTAACCAGAACATCAGCTGAAAGACACGAATCAATCATTGTGAAATTGTTAACAGATTTCAGAGCGAGCGGGCGACACAATATGGCGCTTCATGAACCATATCACCGCCGCTATACCAAGGAAGGCTTGGGTAAGTAGGTCGAGAAGCAACGTGACGAAGAACAGCTGTGGTCAACTTCTACAGACAGTGCATTCGCGGCAGTCATAACAACAAAAGTAACGTGGAAACACAGTCATGGGTCGTGTCTCGCCGGGAGCCAGCAGACAGCATTAGAGGTAAGACGAAACAGAGGAATTAAATAGATAAATATAATTTTGCTTCTTTTATTGATCTTTCAAACCATATGTTTCGTTGCTGTACCCTGTCGTCCTCCGTAGCGCGGAAGGGTCCTGCAGGGTGCACCCACGAACGTGGAATCGAAGGAATGCGTTGTGGAATACTGAAAAAAACAGCTGTTCTCTACGTAAACTATTCTCATTACCGTTCATAATCCATTTCGGTTAGCTATAATGTATAGAACCAGTGGCAGACAGGAGGGAAAGAAGTTGAAACGTAAGAGTAGTGGGAAAATGTATAAGGGGTGATCAGAAAAATTCCGAAGGCTGTACAGCCCAGAATTGGTTTGTCAATCAAGCAAAATCTCTGTGAACATTGAGGCAATCATCCCATCGACCCAACAGTTTAAATATACCCGTTTGGTAAAACACCATGCCCTCCTGTGTGCAGAAGTCCGCTACTGCCTGACAGGAGTCGCCGACCCTTAAGACCCTTTCTTAAGGGACGGAAGGATTGATAATGGCATAGGGAGAGGACTATAGCAGCACCCCTTGTACCGTACCATTCCACAACGTTGGTTTAAGACGAACATGCTGCCGCATACATATTCTTCAGTCTCCAGTGGATGTCTGCCGGTGCTTGTCCTTCAACAGCCAAGAATGGACTATTCGGACGCATTTGGTAATAAAGTCGTCATAGTTCACGTTCCCGCAGTTACGCCATGCACATCGGAAAGGCACGAAATCCTCACTAATCCCTTGCCCCATATGCGCTGCAGCAATGACCTCGAGCTGAAACTTTTGATCGCCCCTTATAGTTACATAATGCTGTAGATGTCATTTTCATTAATAGCTGAAATAGGTGTGGTGATGGAAACTACACTACTGGCCATTAAAATTGCTACACCAAAAAGAAATGCAGATGATAAACGGGTATTCATTGGACAAATATATTGTACTAGAACTGACATGAGATTTCATTTTCACGCAATTTGGGTGCATAGATCCTGAGAAATCAGTACCCAGAACAATCACCTCTGGCCGTAATAACGCCCTTGATACGCCTGGGCATTGAGTCAAACAGATCTTGGATGGCGTGTACAGGTACACCTGCCCATGCAACTTCAACACGATACCACAGTTCATTGAGATTAGTGACTGGCGTATTGTCACGCGCCAGTTGCTCGGCCACCATTGACCGGACGTTTTCAATTGGTGAGAGATCTGGAGAATGTGCTAGCCAGGGCAGCAGACGAACGTTTTCTGTATCCAGAAAGGCCCGTACAGGACCTGCAACATGCGGTCATGCGTTATCCTGCTGAAATGTAGGGTTTCGCAGGGATCGAATGAAGGGTAGAGCCACGGGTCGTAACACATCTGAAGTGTAACGTCCACTGTTCAAAGTGCCGTCAATGTGAACAAGAGGTGACCGAGACGTGTAACCAATAGCACCCCATACCATCACGCCGGGTGATACGCCAGTATGGCGATGGGGAACACACGCTTCCAATGTACGTTCTCCGCGATGTCGCCAAACGCGGATGCGACCATCATGATGCTGCAAACAGAACCTGGATTCATCAGAAAAAATGACGTTTTGCCATTCGTGCACCCAGGTTCGTCGTAGAGTACAGCATCGCAGGCGCTCCTGTCTGTGCCGCAGCGTCAAGGGTAACCACAGCCATGGTCTCCGAGCTGATAGTCCATGTTGCTGCAAACGTCGTCGAACTGTTCGTGCAGATGGTTGTTGTCTTGCAAACGTTCCCATCTGTTGACTCAGGGATGGAGACGTGGATGCACGATCCGTTACAGCCATGTGGATAAGATGCCTGTCATCTCGACTGCTAGTGATACGAGGCCGCTGGGATCCAGCAAGGCGTTCCGTATTACCGTCCTGAACCCAGCGATTACATGTTCTGCTAACAGTCATTGGATCTCGACCAACGCAAGCAGCAATGTCGGGATACGATAAACAGCAATCGCGATAGGCTACAATCCGACCTTTATCAAAGTCGGAAACGTGATGGTACGCATTTCTCCTCCTTACACAAGGCATCACAACGACGTTTCACCAGTCATCGCCGGTCAACTGCTGTTTGTGTATGAGAAATGGGTTGGAAACTTTCCTCGTGTCAGCACGTTACAGGTGTTGCCACCGGCGCCAACCTTGTGTGAATGCTCTGAAAAGATAATTATTTGCATATCACAGCGTCTTTTTCCTGTCGGTTAAATTTCGCGTCTGTAGCACCTCATCTTCGTGGCGTAGCAATTTTAATGGCCAGTAGTGTACATAAACTTCAGTTTCCTTCTCCGTCGTTACTCAGTCCCAGATTCAGCTCCAATGGACTCGTCTTCGAGGGAAAGTTAAATGTTAATCGTCCTTCTTTCTTTTTATTCTGAGCCTGTGCATACATTTTGGATGCAGAGGTCTGAAAAACCACCCCCTGGGACGTGCGACGGCAGGTTACCCTCCGATGTCAGCCGGAGTAAAGGGCAGGTAGGCACAAACTGCTGGGGACGCCTGACACAAAGACTGCAGGTAGCCAGCCAGCCGCATCCGCTCACCACCTGTCGTAGCCGATGCCCAACTCCAGCCGTCTAAATATTTGATGCGCAGAAAGCGGGCGGGTCAGCAGGCCACGCCAAAGGGAGCGCGTCTACTCGCCCCCTTGCTGTGTAACTTCGGCGTGGAACCTGTTGCGCTGTCTACGGAGTCCGAAGTTTGCGTGGCTACTGCGTAGGTACTGCGGACAAAAACTTTCAGGTCTCGGTAGTCTTATCATTATCCCTTGCACCGAGTATCCCGCTTAGTCCATTTACAAAAAGCTACAGCACATTATGATTACGAGGGCAAATAGACCAAGCGGAGAGCTCAATGTAAGAGCATCTCGTTAAGGTGATTAGGAAAGGAAAAGACTCTTTCAGTCGCATACTAAATGTTAATGAGACGTGGATTCATCACTAGGAACCACAGACCAAGCTTCAGATAATAGAGTGGAAACATCTATCTTTGCCTAAGCAAAAACATTTGTTGTTGTTATTGTGGTCTTCAGTCCTGAGACTGGTTTGATGCAGCTCTCCGTGCTACTCTATCCTGTGCAAGCTTCTTCACCTCCCAGTACGTACTCCAGCCTACATCCTTCTGAATCTGTTTAGTGTATTCATCTCTTGGTCTCCCTCTACGATTTTTACCCTCCACACTCCCCTACAATAGTAAATTGGTGATCCCTTGATGCATCAGAACATGTCCTACCAACCGATCCCTTCTTTTAGTCAAGTTGTGGCACAAACTCCTCCTCAGTCCTATTCAATACCTCCTCATTAGTTATGTGATCTACCCATCTAATCTTCAGCATTCTTCTGTAGCACCACATTTCGAAAGCTTCTGTTCTCTTCTTGTCCAAAACATTTATCGTCCACGTTTCACTTTCATACATGGCTACACTCCATACAAATAATTTCAGAAACGACTTCCTGACACTTAAATCTATACTCGATGTAACAAATTTCTCTTCTTAGAAACCATTTCCTTGCCATTGCCAGTCTACATTTTATATCCTCTCTACTTCGACCATCATCAGTTATTTTGCTCCCCAAATAGCAAAACTCCTTTACTACTTTGAGTGTCTCATTTACTAATCTAATTCCCTCAGCGTCACTCAACTTAATTCGACTACATTCCATTATCCTCGTTTTGCTTTTGTTGATGTTCATCTTACATACTCCTTTCAAGACACTGCCCATTCCGTTCAAATGCTCTTCCAAGTCCTTTGCTGTCTCTGACAGAATTACAATGTCATCGGCGAACCTTAAAGTTTTTGTTTCTTCTCCATGGATTTTAATACCTACTTCGAATTTTTCTTTTGTTTCCTTTACTGTTTGCTCAATATACAGATTGAAAATTTAGAAAGCCGAAATACCACAGGAAACTTGATGAGCATATGAAAGAGCCATGCTGATTCACTAGTCTTCTAATGGTAAAACAGTGAATAATGACCTACTGTGAGCTAGTACGAGATATGAAATCCAAAATCAAAATCAAGGAGCGATTAAAGTTTTCAAATGGAGTGATTTTCAGGAGAAATCAACGAGCAGTCGGTGTTTCGAAATTTTCGCTCAGTCCTTCACCCCACTGGCTTTCATCGTTTTCTTAGACTATAAATTCAAATCTAATTTTTCGACTTACTTCTGGTTTCATCAGTCTTCCATTCGTAATGTTAATTACAATATTATTACCATTTTACAATGGAATTTCCTGCAATTAGCTACTACCAAATTAATACAACTTCTTTGTAATCTACATGGGCGAATGAATTCGCTACGCTTACTCAGCTATCCAAATAACTGGTTCTTGCTTGTAGCAGACGTCTGAGGTATCCAGTGGAGTCCCTACATTTGTCCACCCACCAGGAGGGGTCACGATATCAGTACACGACATCGTCATAGAATCGTCTGAGCCATCCATTCCGCTCAGCAATGAATGATCAATATCGATCCTGGCAACTTTCTTTCTTTTTTCTCTTTCGAGTCATCGGTCTTCTGACTGGTTAACTGGGACCTGTCACAGATTACTTTCCTTTGCCAATCTCTTCATCCACAAGTAAAGCTTCCACCAAACGTACTCAGTTATTTGTTGGATGTATCCCAAAGACTCTCTTCTCCTACAGTTCTTATCCTCTGAAACTCCCTCTAGTGCTGTGGAAGTTATTAATTTAGGTCTTTACACATGTCATGTTATTCTGTCACTTAATCTTGTCAATGTTTTCCGTATGTCCCTTGCTTCGTTGATTCTACAGAGAACATCCCCTTTTCTTACCAGTCTACCTAATTTTCGACATCTTTGTATAGTACAACATCTCAAACGGTTAGATTCTCTTCTTGTCCGGTTTTCTCAGAGTCTATCATTCACTGACGTCCAATGCCCCCAAATGTATATTCTCAGAAATGTCTTCCTCATATTAAGGGTGATGTTTGAAACAATTAGAATTCTCTCGGCCAAGAAGGCCGTCTTTGCCTGTGCTAACCCGCTTTTTAAGCCCTACTGGATGAGTCCGTAAGTATTGTTTTGCTTCCATGTCCATATTTTGTACCCGTTACATTTTTCGTTCCATTCAAGTTCTGTAATTCATCTTCACTTACACTGACGACAGTAATGCCATTGGCAAATCTTATCGACGTCCGTCTACCCCTGATTTTAATCCCACTCTCAAACCTTTCCTTTATTTCCGTCATTGCATCTTCGATGCATAGATTTAACTATAGGACGAAAGGCTACATCCCTGGATTACGCTCTTTTCCAGCTGAGAACTTCTTTCTCTGTCTTCCATCCCTATTTTTCCCCCTGTTGACTCTTGTACGTACTGTAAATGGCTGCTGTAACTGACTCATTCGTCTCTAAACCTCTGTATGTTCAAATGTGTGTGAATTCCTAAGGAACCAAACTGCTGATGTCATCGGTCCCTAGACTTACACACTACTTAAGCTAACTTATGCTAATAACAACGTAGAAACCCAGACGTGGCACCTCAAACCGCACGGCCACTCTGCGCGGCAAAAACTTCTATATTTTGCAAAGTGCTCGGTGTGCTATTAAAAGATTTTACTAACAATTTTTTAACTTTATATAAAACATTTAGATCTTTGGCTACCTCAGGAATTAACACATACATGTCTTTTAGTTAGGATTAAATGAGAGGTGCCATGATTCATATTGCTGTACATAAAATTACGAACCGAATGAATACCAATATCAGTAGTGAATTTCTCCTCGTTTGACGTTTGTATAATTTAACGTGTTTTTAATTGGTTCGTTATTTGACCGCCCGCATCTCGTGGTCGTGCGGTAGCGTTCTCGCTTCCCACGCCCGGGTTCCCGGGTTCGATTCCCGGCGGGGTCAGGGATTTTCTCTGCCTCGTGATGGCTGGGTGTTGTGTGCTGTCCTTAGGTTAGTTAGGTTTAAGTAGTTCTAAGTTCTAGGGGACTTATGACCACAGTAGTTGAGTCCCATAGTGCTCAGAGCCATTTGAACCATCGTTATTTGACCAGTAACATGCCTGCACTCGCCATGTTTTCTCCACCGTCAGTTTAATGGTACCAAATGAGCAACTTGTAGACCCCTACTAGTTTCAATTCCGGCATGCGGGCATGGGAATTTTCGTGAATTTGAATGACTGGCGTCCGATAACAGAATTTCTTAACGTTAGTCCTATCCACTGTGCATACAGAACAAGCTACATCTGTAGTATCATCCCCATATTATCGAGTGTGAATTACCAGTTATTTTAGGGAAATGAATAGTAATAATGTTTTCGTTGCCTGAAGCCACTTTTAGTGGCCGCACGGGATTAACCGAGCGGTCTAGGGCGATGCAGTCATGGACTGTGCGGCTGGTCCCGGCGGAGGTTCGAGTGTGTGTTTGCCCTTAGGATAATTTAGATTAAGTAGTGTGTAAGCTTAGGGACTGATGACCTTAGCAGGTAAGTCCCATAAGATTTCACACACATTTGAACATTTGAACACTTTTAGTGGTTGTTTGTTATCAAGGTACATAGTTGGTACTTAAGGATAATAAATGTCTGCTATTGCAATACTGTCTTTCGTTAATGAACCAGATAGATCCGAACTGCATCATTCCCCGTAAACCAACCTGTTGTTTTGATGTAATGAGTGTTAGAAGGGCAAATGAAATCAGTTACCGAGACATTCAATGAAATTTCCTCTATGCACCTTCGTGTATTCCTGAGATATGAGGTAATGAGAGATTCCGTTGCGGCTGAAATCGATACTAATGACGTCAGTGACAAAATTAAAGTAAATCATGTTTAAATTAATTGCTTAATTACATGTACCATAGACGCTCATAGATACACAGGTCGTTTGGTTTATTTTTACGGTAGTCAGCGATCGCCATCGATGTCGCACTGCCCTTGAGGTGTACCCTTCACGTTATCAAAAATAAAAAAAATGCATACACATGAAGACTATAAACCCTTCGTTCAAAGTGACACTTCCAGAGTTTCTGTGACCATGAGAACTTTCTGAAAAACACATATGTGGTAGGATATATGATATTGATTGTTTTCTTTCAAAGATCACACAATTTTGTTTGTGTTATTGATTCGGCGTTGATCACTTGCATTGTTTCCATTTAGTAATGGATATATTTCAGTTGTATCTTTCGGAGGAAATGTTATTTGTGTGTGTCTGTGTGACCAATTTTTGGAGGGTTCATTAGGTTTTGACTCTGTATCTAGTAGTAGACTTGAACATATTCTTACCCGGTGGTTCTATCTAAATAACAGGAATTGTGCTGGGTAAGTTGAAGGAAAGAGCATTAGCACTCGATCAAAAGCGAAAATTTTAGTAGTAATGGAGGGTATGCATGCTGCAGTATTAGAGGGAAGATTGCAGGATCGTGCACCCATTATGGCAAGCCAAGGCGACGTTGGGGATGCCTAGAGAGGAAGGATTAACGGGAAATACAGTAGTAAATACTGTTGCCGTTCCACAGGACAATGTAGCCAAAGCTGAGGACAATCTGGTAGTGGCACTGGAATGTATGAACACAAACAGACACAAGCAGACAAGAGCAGAAACCATTGGTATGCTTCGCCAGCCCAATTTGCCTCAACAAAGAAGAGAACTGACTCGACACGTTCGCAAACTGAAGTACTTGCACTCATTTTTAGCAATTAAGGAACGAAGTCAGAAGAGAGAGAGCATGTACAAGCGACAACAGGAACCGAATAAAAGCTATGACAAGCAAAGGCAGAATTTTCAGGATGAGTGGAAAGTTAGATGAGCGGAACCAGAGATTTGACGAAATGGGAATTTGATTAGATACAGTAGTGCTGAAAACTGAGTTACTATAGAATATATTCGAAAGGAAAAGGCTGAAGCAAGACCGGAGATGGCGTAATAATCACTGAAACGACTAAACGGCACGTTAGAGTATGATTTGACAATGCATTCTGATATTCTGACGGGGACACCCCGCCCCCCTTCTCCCCACTGGTAGAGATAAGAGATTAATGAAATAGAAGCCAGGATTTGTTCTGCGGAGCAGAAGGAATTCGACCGTATCTGCCAGCAAATTGCGCATGAGGAAGATTTGTTGTAGAAGCATGAAAATGGGTATAGTAAAGCAACTGAAAAACTAGAAACACTAGCATTTCCTGCCGAGCAACTTTACATGAGGAGTGAAACTAAATTAGATGGTCCACGGCCATTCTGCTTGATACAAAAGCATTGAAACTGACGACAGTTGGTGTAGGTGGCATTTCGTATCCGTACGCAGGCGTACTCACAGATGCTGAAAATGAAGTTCGTTTGCACCTACCCAACAGAGGAAGCAATAGTGTGGATGCAGTTTTTAATGAGCAGTTGCAATGTGTACGATGAGTTTTTGAGCAGCATTTCCAAACGAATTCTGGTATCCGAGCATACAAGATAGGGTAAAGCTAAGCAGCCTCAAGATTGGGAATTATCAGACACAGACCACCACAACTCCATCACAAACTTTAAAGAGATGGTGAAGCTCTTCTAATACTTAGATGCGTCACATGACTATCCAGACTGATCAGGATTTGCCTGACAAAGTTAACTGGTCGATTACGATGGAGATTGTGATCACAGGAATTTAGGCAGGAATTAGGTCATGGTCAAAATTTGGGTAACCAAATGGTCGGAGAGTAAATCTCTTCAAAATACAGGGAACCATGAAATCGCAATAACTGTATACGTGATGGATTCGAGGACATGGGTCGCGGGCACCATGCCATCCTGAAATGACTGGTGGTGTTTTAATGAGAAAATGTAACCAAGAAGGATATCTGTCTGAGTGTTTTTAGTTTCAAACTTCCGTCACTACCCATCGAAATAGTAAGTAGTGCGGATTGCTTTTCCTTCACTATTTCTTTTCTGCTGGCACATCTGTTATCCCAGGTACAGTTGCAGTTAGCCTGTATTTGTAATAATGAAGTGGTACGCCTTCTAAAGACACACTGTGATTGGTGAACACTGTTACGACGTATAGGTCTGTAGGAAGTATGAAAAGTTTGTAGAAGAATACAGGGATTAGTATTATGTAGTTTCGCAGAGTATCCAAGCCGCGGAAGCGTTGCGAATGTGGCAGTACCAGGAATCACTAAACGATTACTGAGTTTATTCTTTTTCTATTGCCAGAAAGGCGTTATGTTAGCGAAATATTTGAACGGAATGGTAATGCATTGGATGTGTTCTGTTGGGGAACGTTATGCAAATTAAGAATAGTACCCCAAAGCAAAGCCCTTTTATTATCTTGTGTTTCAGAAAAGCTTAGTGTATTTGTGCCCTTATGTAAAGAAATTGTGGATGAGGAAACGATGCAAAGAGAGATCAGAGCACAGAAGGTGAAATAACTACAATAAATCAAGAAAATGAGCATGGAGAGATGCCAGTAACTGACGAATGGACTATGAAGAGTGTCAGTTTTCATATCTTACTATCAATAATTTATTGTATGCTAACTTCTGTTATTTCACTTGCTTATTTACAGTTAGAAATTGAACAATGGAGAAAAATTTTGCAAATTGATGGATGAAAACCACCTATACGATTTATGGTGTATTTTAAATGTAATCACGTGCATACGTCTTGACAGATAGAAGATTCCAGCGGACCAGGGAGTTCAATTCCGGGTGACGACATGTGCACTAATTTGGTATTGAGCCACATGTGTTAAGACGTTCTCTTGCAGAATGCAGAGACAGGTATTGATAATTGGAGTGGTCTAAGGCGCTGCAGTCATGGACTGTGTGGCTGGTCCTGGAGGAGGTTCGAGTCCTCCATTGGGCATGGGTGTGTGTGTGTTTGTCCTTAGGATAATTTAGGTTAAGTAATGTGTAAGCTTAGGGACTGATGACCTTAGCAGTTAAGTCCCATAAGATTTCACACACATTTGAACATTTTTGAACACTGCTAATTGTCGCTAGAGGGATTAGTTATTGAATGTAGGGTTAGTAGTAGTTGTTAAGTAGTATTTAGCGGTTATTTAGGAAACGAACGTTTTGACAAGAGATCAGAGAGCTTTCATTGTTGGGAAGAGTGCGATAGTGACAGTTATGACTTCTCACTGTGATAACATTCCGTGTAGAGTCCCACTACATGACAAAATATTTTATTTAGTTAAGAAAGTCAATGATTTTTGTTTTGTTGCACGACACCTTCGACTGGGGTAACGAACTGCTCGTGTGTCGGTCCAACAGAATGATGTCACTTGAAGACAAGTACCTGTCAGCTCGATAAATAAGTGTTATGGAACAGGTGTGAGTACTCAGAATGGCAGAACACACATTCAGTGGTGATGATGTGGAGCTCTCCAGCCAGCATCTCTTAAAGCTGAATCTGTGACATCTTACAGCACCGGCAGGGCTTCTGGAAGGGTTAACCAGACAGGAAACCCAGGCGAATGTAGTCAGATACATTAGCCAGCCTGGCTCAAGTATATACCACCAACCTTAGACCCTGGGTCTCAGTAGCATTCAGGTGAGCACAATATGCCCAGTGGCACAGTTGATGCCAGCCTATTACTATGAGAAGAAGGCACCTTATAGTGTGAGATAAAGCAGGCAGACTATACTACCAATAGCTGCAGATCTATGTTTCAGATAAATCTGCATACACCCAACTTGTCATCTCCACACCATTGGGTCACACTCTGACACGTTGGTAAGACTGCCATCTCACTGGTGAGCTGTGGATTTGAGGCTGGCCCATCCAACTGCCCAGATGCACCATCACTGTCCACCAGCCAGTGTGGGGCTACATTGTTGGCATATATTGCCCAGACTGGGTTGGTGTTGAGAAGACATGCTGCCACCAGCCACACTGTACATGTGCCATCTTCTTGGTGGACAACTACTAATGCAAGCATGCCGCTGTGACCCTGATTGACTACATGGTAAGATGCCACTGACCACTCCTCCAGCATCGATTTCATCACAACATACTTTCTTAACCATGGATGGTTTACTGATGGGCCATCTTTTTACTCCATCATCATCATCAACACTCCAGACCACAGCCTTGAGACAGGTGGGGGGTGGGAGAGCCTGTTCTTCATCCTGACCTACCTGCAGCCCACTCCACTGCCACCATATGTGTCATGACATGACCAGTAATTTTGGCGTCAGAAGAGTTTGGTGATGGCAGTGATCACTCGACATCAATGGCTGCTACCCATGGAGAGGACGCTTCAGCTACTATAGCTAACGTCAACAGAGACAATGCCAGCACAGTGTTGTGATGGCACTTACTATTTTGTTGCCATCTGCTGTTCTTGGGCACAGACATGATTGGGAAATCAGATTGGCACAGGGATTTAAAAGTGATGTTTGAAAGGCTGAGGGACCTTCTGACCTTCCTCAGTTTAGAAGTAATACCAGGGCAGACTATGCTGGCATGCAGCCACTGAAATACATGCATTGCAACTTTTTAGGCCGCAAAGTGCCTTGTACTTAGTGCAAGTTAAAGGTAGTATGTGCCAGTCCTATGGCCATTATGCACAGTCATATGACACTACAAAGATCGGTCACAAGGTTCAGCACACAAGGCTGTGTGGTGGAAGGGTTAGCCAAGCAACAGCAACATCACTCACAGCTTGCATTATGATGCAAATTTATTTATACAGCTTTCATCAGTTACTATATGGACGTGAATTAAGCAAATTTCTTTCCTTTAGAATGGCTAAGAAACAACGTTTTACAGACTTACATCACACAATTATGAAATGGTCCACAATACTCAAAACATTGGTTGTCTAGCTACAGTTTAACTGACATGAAGACCTCAATTTTAGTATTAACACCAATCCCAAGTAAGGTGGAAACTCTCCTTGCAATATATTCTATGTTCCTGCTACTCTCCTGGCCTCAACCTTCCTTAGTTATTGTCATCACCCATCTAGCCCCTTCCTTGCTCCCATTCCAGCACTACACAGCCCTCTATTCCACCAACACACCCA
The DNA here is from genome assembly GCF_023864345.2 of Schistocerca serialis cubense. Lineage (NCBI taxonomy): Eukaryota > Metazoa > Arthropoda > Insecta > Orthoptera > Acrididae > Schistocerca > Schistocerca serialis. The sequence continues at coordinate 1,103,217,401 of NC_064639.1, forward strand.
GTCTTTTCACTTCTCTCCTTTTGCACCACCCCTCCTCTCTTCCCTACCCTCTGTCTAACCTCTCAACTGCACCTCATCCTTGCATGCTGGCCAGCAGCCCTTCACTGTCCCCCACACCTACCTTGCTATCCCTCCCCCTCCTCCTGCAGCCTCATCATTATTCCCACCCAGTTGCCTCTCCCATTATGCACTGCTGCTGCTGCTCATAGTCTGGGTTCAGTGCCAGAGACTATGGTCATGTGTGTGTGAACTGCGTTTGTGTGTATGTATGTGTGTGTGTGTGTGTGTGTGTGTGTGTGTGTGTGTGTGTGTCATCTACTGCTGACAAAGGCCTCATTGGCCGAAAGCTTATTTTGTGAGACTCTTTTTGTTGTGCATATCTGTGACTCAGCATCTGCACTATATGGCGAGTATCAACTATTCTTCTCATAATTTTGTAGCATTGCATCCTGGATTTTCCATTGATGTAGTACAGAAAATTTCCGTCTGGCAAGGCCTGAAGGATAAAGTAGAGTCTTGTAATGAAGCGGAACTGTAGCCGGCCGGGGTGGACGAGCGGTTCTAGGCGCTACAGTCTGGAACCGCGTGAATGCTACGGTCGCAGGTTCAAATCCTGCCCCGGACCTGGATGTGTGTGATGTCCTTAGGTTAGTTAGGTTTAAGAAGTTCTAAGTTCTAGGGGACTGATGACCTCAGAAGTTAAGTCCCATTGTGCTCAGAGCCATTTGAACCATTTGAAACTATAGAAATCATACCAATCTGAAGAAGTCTAGCATGCTACCAATCACCGTTAGAGTCCAGACAGAGGAGGTGGCATGCTGTCCTGGAAGATGGTGGTGCAGTCCATAGCGAGGCGTTGTTGAAATCTTTTTGTTGGTGGCTTGCTAAGTTCACTTGCTGGCATAAATAGATGCCTTGCAGTAAGATACACGTGGTCAAGCAAGTCTCATTTGTGGCCTGTGACACTGGTGATGGAGGAAGAGGTGTGGCACATAAACGACCTCTACCACGGTTGTGCACTCTGCTTGGTGACCTGGCCAGAACACTGTCGTTGCCACCTGCTGGCTGGGCCATATACTTCTGGAACTTGATTTCCTGCATCGTCCATTCCATAGGAGTGAACCTTGTAGCAACCCAAGCTGTGTCCCATACAAAGGAGCATAGTATGAGTACACATGCGAGAAGTAGACAAAGAACATATGGTTCCATTTGTGAGGATAACTTAAGCCCTAATGAAGTGATTTTGGCATGTGGTCACATGTGGACCTCTGCGGTAAGCAGACCTACAATATAGCTTGACACAGGCTTCGAAATTCTTGCCAAGAGCATTTATATGATCTCACATTGTATATGAGGTTAGCATATCAAGCTCAGAAATTACAATGGTGATCAAAGGATTATAACAAAGTTTGACTTACCCTGTGTCATGTTGATCTTCTCCAAGTAGACACTGTGTCATGTATGAAATTTTGTGCAGAAAATATTTGATATACTCTGTTGAATATTAAATAAAAACTGTGCCATAAAATTTGTTGCAGACCTTTATCTATTCACTGGTAGATTTGAGAAAGGACAAGTTACTCTCTCACCTATTTTTCATAAGGATTTCGTTACGTTACTCAACCTCAGCGAGATTCTAGAAAGTTAACGGCCTGAGGAGGCGTTGATGGAACCTGGTAGGGCGCTAAAAGCTTGAAGTATTTTTATGGTTCTTATTTCGTATAAAAGCCATGTTGGAAGTTAAAAGCAAGTGGCAGCGAGCCCATTCCTCAGTAAATCTTGCTGGACAGGTCCTCAGCCACACAGGGCAGACAGAGCAACCCCTAGGTCTCCAGCAGGACATTGCTGTTATCCCTAAATTGGCGCCAGCTGAAGGCTGGGCTGGGGGCGACGGACTGAAGGGATGTGTCTACACAGTGGCGATGTAAACCAGGCATTGTGTGCAGCGCCATGCCTAATAAAAGTTCACATGTTCGTGTTCGCTGATACTACAAATAGGCGTATGACCCACTTCCATCAGCCACCTCAGTCGTGTAAGAAACTCTGGCGTCTGAGAAATGAATCTTTATTACACCTCATAGCTAGGACTAACATGCTCCAAAACACAGGAATTTAGATAAAGATGTTTAAGATTGTATCTGTTCGCTTGTTGCAGCGGGAAGCGACGTGACTTCAGAAAAACCATCTTCTCCCTCCACGAAAACGTAAAAAAGGCCAGTAACTGGCGGTTTCTTTTTTCCACAGGTTGCTTAACTCTTGTGCTGGTTCGACATGAGTTTGTGCTGTCGTGTATGAGGGGAGATTTAGCTCCTCTTAAGCCCTGTGATTGGTCCAAGACGGTGTGAAGGCAGTGTCGTTCATGAACTTTGCGGAAAAACGGAATTGTATTCTCTGGGAGAGGTGTGAGGCACTAGGGTTCTGGACTTCGGTCTGGAAGTGTTTCCTGGTCGAAGCACTGGCATGTGTGGTTGGTACTTGGGACCTGTCCTGAGACTGACTTCACTTGCGAGTAGTTTAGACTGGGGAGGCTGTGGTGAAGTTGTTACTGTAACGACAGTGTGACTTCAAACGTCTCGGACTACTCGTTTGCCGAAGGCACACTTATTCGTTTTGGGTTTACCAGGCTTGACGTTTGGCATCCTTGTGCGCTCTGTCGTATAAGTGAGCCAAATTGGTCTTGGTACCAGCAGCGAACGGGTGTGCACACACTGAAATCTATCCTGATTTCAGGGCTCTGGTAGAGAGAAAATTGCGATCTGTCTGCCTGATAGCTAGATCGTGAGATTTTGCATTTATTTCATGGCAATGATCGGTCCACAGGTGCCACCTTACGCCTCGCCTCCGCCGACACATATCGCCAGCTGCAAGTTACATCGCTGCACGAAGTAAACAGGGTAACTTACTGCTGCTCTGGCCTTGTCAGGGCGTACAAATTCCAATCGCCACTTGCTCCTAGCTGCACCAATATAAACTTCTGTAGATATGAACAGTCAAAGTCAGCACAGCATCGGATTAATTCAGATTGCGTTATCTACGTGTTTAGGGCCAGTGTACTTGACTCACTTCTGCTACCCAGGATCCTTGTCCATTGTGGCCTTAAACCACCTGTTAGTTGTTTAAGATATTCTATCATAACGTGTTTAGTATTGATCATGTCTGTCATTGTTTTTGGAAAAAAAATGTTGTCAGTAAATTAGATTTTGCATACATTCTCAATCATTTTTTTATAGCCCCCAAAAGTGTTAACTTTCAGATTAACTCCTCCTCAGTGTTATAATGTATTGCAGAATCCATAACAATGTTGTCCAATAATTCCATATACAGAATCTGTTCATTATCACAACCAAGCAGAGACTGACTTTCGTTCTCAAAGCATCTGCAGTGCTGGTGTAAACTTATCGTTTTCTAGGCTAAATTGCATATTGTTTCAGTGATGATTAATGATGGAAATTTAATTTTTCCGTTTCTGCTGTTATTAGTACAAGCAATTTGAGAATGAAGTTGTTTTGAAAACGTGTTTTAAAAATATACATTTTAAAGTTATTTTTTCTTCTGGATGTGATTTTAAAGTGTCATTGGTCAGTTTGATGCTGTAAAGTTCTAAACAGAACTTTGTTGTTATCAAGAATACAAATCACTTGTATTATGAAGTAGTAAATTATTAAGCAATTTAAATATTACATTTTCAGTAAAACCACAGTCCAGGAAGTTCGACCGAATATGGAATGGATTCCATAGTCCCCATCACTTAGGCTTCTTGATGAGGTTTAACTTCTTAAAAAGGAAACTAATTATTGTAACAAGTATGGGCCGTGCATGGCTCGCGTTTATCGCATTTATTGTATGTCATATTCTATTATGAACTGCCACCTCGTTTTCTTGTTCCATTTACTGGTGCCGCTAACTTCCTAGCATACTTGCCCGTGAGCAGGAGCACCAGTGCGTATCCATGAGAGCATTGTCGTACCATCTCTGGAGCAACCGATAGTAATTGCGGATCATCGTGTGTCTGGAAGTGAGTTCGGGACGGACCAGCAGTGCAGTCTGGATGCAGTAGCAGTGAAGTCGGGGATGGAGTGCCGACACATGAACTGTCCGACGGAGGGAGATTGGAGTCGGACAACCGTTGATTGGTCGTTTGGTTGGTCCTCTCATCGGCCGACATATATTTGGTCCTTTCACCGTTGCCAGGCCTGGGGAGTTGGTCGGTTGGCTTGGAGCAGCGAGGAAATCTTTTTGGCGCATAATTCGATTGGGTTCACTGGCGGCGTCTACGCTCGATCGGAGTGTGTGATGTTATTCCCATCACTACGAGGTCCGTGGCTCACTGACCCTGGACATAAAAGTTGAGTTTTGACTTAACGTACCAGCAAGTCATGACTGTTCACATTGTGTCGTTTTGATTTCGCTGTCGGCTGTTGGGACATTCCCGCGAGCAACAACGTGAGTTTTCAAGTTGGCAAATTTTAGTCACCCTCCGGTGGAGTTTAACTGTACTTGGTTATTTTGAATTAAAGTGCACCAGCGGAATATTCTGCTTTGTGGCCATTAACGTCCCGGTTACCTGCCCTGGCCGTTGCGACGGGGCGGAAAATATATGCGGTTGAAGAGTTCACACGAATGTGCATACACAAATGTTTGTTAAAAATGCTAGTGCAAATTTTGGCTCTCACGTAAATCCCAGGGGATGATTTCCACACTTGGTGCATTAGTACACTGTTCCATACCCGCGCATTAGTTATAGTTTTTGAATTATATTCACTCAGACATGAGTACAGTTTATGCTAGGGAACAAAAATTAGGCGATTATTATAGCAAAATCATTTTCCACGACACAGTTCAATTAATTTTTTATCATCGCTATTTATTGGCTTCGTCGTTTTCTTTCACACAATGAAATTAGCACTGATGAGACGGTTTACAGTTTAACTTTAATAATAATTTGACTCTGGGCCCCAATAGCAGTAATATAGGCTGCTATAATCGAAAGTTACTCAATCAACTTTAACAGAACCACAAGTCCCACTGTCCTCTTTGTTCTAGCACTTTTGGTGCGAAATAACAGATCGCCACATGTTCACTTACGCCGATGTACAACTAGTAATTCTCACTCACACGAACAATCGTAGTACTTCCAGTTCATCAAATATATGCTTGCACACTTGCACTATTAAAGAATACTCTTTGCCGAAATAAATCTGCTCGAAAAATTCTTACTCAAACGACCACATGGGCCCCCCCACAAGTGGGACTGGCTCGCCACCCACCCGCCTACCAAACGACTGACCATCGACTGATCCCTGGCCAAGACGGCCGCTCGCTTACATAGACTCGGATGTCTAACCCCACCCCTGGCTATGCAAGTACCAATCTCACCAGTTTCAGTTACAAATTTTGACACATACATCCCTGAACAGAAATAAGTACACCATCGGAACCGCGCTAAAAAGTACATATCATTTACTATGTTACATTAATTTCTAGGTTTACTCTATCACTTGTACGAGTAAATCAAATTTTAATTCTTGCAAGATTTCGCCACTTAGTGCAGATTTGTTTGTTTACATTTGTGTTGCAAAGTTTTAACATAGAACTTCATATAGCACTGTTTTTTGACGTAATCTGTAGCAAACTACACATTGCGCTGCTCATAATCTTCATAACTATAATAATTAATTAATTAAAAGCTATAAATGTTAATAATCATTTGCAAACAATGACACATATATCCCTCAAAAGAAATAAGTACAACATCAGAACCACGCTAAAAAGTACATATCATTTACTATGTGACATTAATTTCTAGGTTTATTCTATCACTCACAAACCAAATTTTAGTTCTTGCAAAATTCTTCCACTTAGCGCAAATTTGTTTGTTTACATTTGTGCTGCAACGTTTTAACATAGAACTGCATATAGCACTGTTTCTTGACGTAATCTGTAGCGAACTACACATTGCGCTGCTCAAAATCTTCATATCTATAATAATTAATTAATTATGGGCTATAAATGTTAATAATCATTTGCTAACAATGAAAACTATTGCAATTTAAGTGTATAGTATAACTTAACTAGTTTAAAGAACGTGTGGTGCCACCCAAAATATTACATAGTGCCGTTCTTTACGTCATAAATTTCTATTGAATTTTATAAACAGTTTCCCATCAGACTTTGTTTATTGCTCTTTACGAGCTTAATTATTTATGAATCTTAACATATGACTATGGCACTCATCCGCTATGACGAGACGCCTTTAATGAGCCCTCGCTCATCTCTGTAAGTTGTTATTTACTATTTCTATTAATCTTTCAGTATTCGTGTTATTAAACAATTTTCAAGTTACTATAAGTATTGCATCACGTGACTTAAAATAAAGATAGATCATTCAGAAGGTGCATATTGCTGACCAAAATCCACTGCTGCATTCCTCTTCACCGTAAGTTACATAGTTTTAGCGGATAGGTGCAAAGAGTACACTGAAGTTCTCTGGATAGAAAAAAAACGAGAGTTCATTTATGAACTTAGGAACTGAGCATTAGTCAGTGTCCAACAGAGCTCAGTCATTCGCTGCAGTTGTTCAGTCTACACAGTTCCTACAGTAAAAGAAACACTAAAATGGGAATAAAATTTCAGGGTGAAAGGATATCATAAGATTCGATGATGTCCTTGTTCATGTTGCACACTGTACGGACCGAGAGTAAACAAAAGAAAGGGTAAAATAACGACCAGGAGTGGAAATGAGGTTACCGATAAACTTAACATGAAAATTGGAAGCAAAATAACACATGATGGATGAAACATTGAGAATATAAAAATAATGCTATCACAGGCACAGAGGGAATTCTTGAGCAAAAGAAAGCTTCAATTTCTGGGTGACAATTTCGAGAAATTACGTTTGGAGCACAGCGTTGTATGGAAGTGAATTGTGGACTGTGGGAAAAACGGAAAAGAAAAGAATCGAAACGTCTGAGGTGTGGTGCTATAGCGCTATGTTAAAAGTTAGAGAAGACAAATCGTGGAAAATAGTGACAAAAGAAGAATGGTAGGCAGGACGTGTGTTGAGAAACCAGGGAATAAATGGGTTGTAGAGGGTGAAATCTGCAGGGGAAGAGAGAAATCGGAAATTTAAATATATTTATTGAGGACATTGGGTCTAAGTACTAATTTGAGGTAGAGAGGTTGGCACACGGCGTATTAGTGGGCCTTGGAAAGGAGAGTGAATGGCCGAGAGGAGCACTCGAGTTTCAAATGAAACTATCGAATCAAAACACCTTCAGTCGCCTAAATTTCGGGTTGTTATTTTATTTGGACAACCAGTTTCATCCCTACATTACGCGATCTTCAGGCCCCCAGACCGACGTGTAGGGAGGAATTCCACCTCTGGTCTAATCGAAATAGAGAGCAGCATTCAGTGACAAGCATCCGTAGATTTGTGACACAGCGATCACTTCGATCATCACTTGCCGACTGCTGGGAAGTGTTAATTGAAGGGATGTGTTAAAAAGATGCAGTACTTACATCGTCGGACCAGCACCGCAAACACATTCCGGTAACTCTTACATTCTAACATTTCAGGACTCAACAATGATGTTTGTTTTAACCGAACCAACTGACCGTCAAGACAATGACACAGTTGCACAAAAATTATTCGTGATCGTCATTCTGAAGTTTGGGATTCCGACATCGCTACTGAGTGGTTCAAGAATGATTCAAATGGCTCTAAGCACTATGGGATTTAACTTCTGAGGTCATCAGTCCCCTAGAACTTAGAACTACGGAAACCTAACTAACCTAAGGACATCACACACATCCATTCCCGTGGCAGGATTCGAACCTGCGACCGTAGCGGTCGCGCGGTTCCAGACTGTAGCGCCTAGAACCGCTCGGCCAACAACGGCCGGCTTCTGCATCAGGATCCTGAGAAACTATACAAGAGCGCAAGGAAAAGAACAAGTTAAATTGTGATGAAATCCTGAATTCAAAAGTTTTCCGGAAAAATGACTACGTGCTGCTATATGAAGAAATTGTACGAAGGGGACGCAGTAAGGAATTGGATAGTCAATGGTGAAGGGTGTATATGGTCGTCACTGTGAAAGAGCCTAATGTGATTATTTGATTACAGGGAAAGAAATGTATAAAAATGCATGAAAATCGATTAAAAGTGTTTCTCTGAAGTAAGAGTACAATCCATAGGCTGAAAGTCTCTTTCTGTTGCACATGCCAGGGAGACAGTCACTCTGGGTGATAAACATTATCGGAAGCATGTTGATGACTTGCCTCACGAAAAGAGGACCACAGTCTAAAGATGTATGAATAAAACAGTTCCAGTCTGCACCGCAAATATATTACGATAATCACGATATAGTCAGCCTACCCAGTACAGATTGGAGGATTGTTAGCTGTTTCAACTTAGGGAACGCACTTTACCCAGTTGCATCAGGTCAGGGTAAGCACAGGAGAGTGCAAAAGCACGCAGCAGACGATGAACTAGAGTGTAGGGCAAATTAAGGAAGAAAAAGAGTTAATTGGGCAGTTGGCCAGGCGGTAGAGCACCAGGGCAAAACGAGAAATATTAGATTTTACTGGTGAAACTAGCAAGATTTGTTTTGGTACACAAGAGGAAGAATATGCTTCATTCTTTAAGGCGAAAATAGGTGTGTTAGAAGAACAAGAGAGAGAGAGAGAGAGAGAGAGAGAGAGCTGTTGCGGTTGTCTAAAGAAAGTAGGTGTGTTAGAAGAACAAGAGAGAGAGAGGGAGCTGTTGCGACGGTTTAAAGAGCAAGTAATTATAGTGTGAGCTCACTAATATGGGGAACTCAAGCTTTAATCACGGTGGGCAAGAACGAGCAGAATATTGCCGAAGGGATTAGAAAACTGAGCGCTCATGTGGACGAATACGAAAACAGTACAAGTAAGAAGGTGCAACATGCCTTGGATAACCATAGCAGAACAACTGCTGCAGATTACGACCATGCTTAATGAATTGGAACGTGAATATGATTTATTGATTTTTGCCAAAGTGAACACGCAGAAGGGTCTCTCGGAGCCACACTTGATATATCCTGTATAGGTCGTTAAGAACCTTGAGCTGATTAAAGAGGATTTGGAAGATAAGAACTTTCCTACTGAACTGGCAGAAGGCCAAGGGTGTAAGTTACTTTGTATAATAGATTTAGACATACTTTTAGCACTATTACGTTAAGTTATGTTGAACGTAACCTTAGTCGATAGTAATATATATACTCTATATAAGGTTTGGCCTCTGCCAGCTGAATTTCATAACACGAAGCGATTATTCACTTATATCAGACCCGAAAAGGAATTCCTGGTCATAGATGAAGCGAAGCAACAGTGTGCGCAACTGTCCAATGAGCAACTTCTACGCATAATGGTCACCGTAAGACGTCAGATATGTAAGCAGAATTTCGTACTGATGTCCACGAACGATCGTGTATGATGCAAAGCTCGAATGTTGCAGCCCACAACAGAAATTCCAAGAAAATGCAATCGTGAATACATAATACTGAATGACACTATCTGAATGCAAATACAAAATAGCGAATGCTTGTATGTCGCCCCAAAGGACGAAGGTTTGGCTATTTTGTGTAACGGCCTACCTCCTGCTTACCTCATCTTGCGAGACATGGGCAAGTTAAGTTTTTTAAGTGTATGCAAGGGCTATGGTGCACAGATTATGTTGCAGTCTAACCATATGGTACACACCAATACCAGTAAAATAGACGTAGCACCTAAGTTAAATATAGACATAGATTTTTGTCTAGTGGAGGAAAAGAAACGGGAATTCGTTTGTGACCCATGATAGTCTGAAATTTTCTACCAACGTATATGCCCGCAAATATTTGACAACCCACACTATTGCTAGGAGTTCACATTCTACCATACTGTAGTTCGGCTTTGTTAAGGGTCCTGGAAATGTATGCTATTGGCAGGGCGATCTCCATCAGCCCTTGTCTTAAGTAAGCACCGATCTCATGATTGATCACATCTGTTGTAATGAGAAGCTCCTATTGAAATCATGATACTGTAATATGGGAGGACTGATCAATTTTTCCTTCAGCTGCTGGAAGGCTTCCTCCTGTGATATTCTTCAGCAAGTCATGTAGCGACTTCGTAATTTTACTGAAATTACTCACAAATCGCCGATAGTATCTTACACGTCCCATAAACAACTTTAATTGTGCGGTAGTCTTTGGCTGTGGTTATTTCTCTATTGCCCTCATCTCTGCAGGGCTCGGTTAGTACGTGTCCCACGAATGTAACTTCCTTTGGCAAAAACTCGCATTTGTCTACTTGAAACTTCAGATTCCCTTGTCGCAACTGGTCGAATGTTTCTTCTATCCACGCAATGTGCTCGCCCAATGAGGCGCTCACTACAGCAATGTCGTCCAGGTATACATATAAAGACTTTGTTCCCCTTTACCATCGTTGGCATAGTATTAATTTAACGCCGATAATAGAATGGAGAAGTTTTAACGCCCATTTTGTTATACTCTTAGTGGTCCACTGGTGTGCTAAAGCTGTCTTTTCGCAGTCCTTCGCATCAGTCAGTACCTGATACTACTATTTAGCAAGGTACAGAGTTCCTTCGTCTTTCTCAAACTGTCTAAGGGTACACCATATTTAACGACACTTATTTCAGTTTGTAGTAGTCAACTAATACTCGCCATTTTTGCTTCCCTCTGGCATCTAAGGAGGGGAAAATTCCGGAGGTTGGTGCTTGGTGAAATTATGCTACCGGCCAACATCCCCTCTACCTCAGTTTGTAGCACTTCATGTTGCACCTTTGGGATTCGGTACGGTCTGCCTTCAGCCTCCGGCAGGAGCGGAATTCGATGCTTTACCAGTGATGTACGAGGGTTGTCCAGAAAGTAATGCATCGCATTTTTTTAGCCAAAAACAATGTTACGAAAGCGAAACGTTACGTATGTCTTATTTGAAGTCTCCTGAGTGAGCGCGCCAAGTTTCCTTCACTTCCGACAGATAGCGTAGCTGCGGGACAGTTTCAAAATGGCCTCTGTAGGTGATGTACGTTACAAGCAACGTGCTGTCATTGAATTTCTCACTACAGAGGAAGAAACTGTGGGGAATATTCACAAACACTTGTGCAAAGTCTCTGGAGCATCTGATCTCGGCCGGCCAGTGTGGCCGAACGGTTCAAAAAAAAAAAAAGGCTCTGAGCAATATGGGACTTAACATCTGAGGTCATCAGCCCCTTAGAACTTAGAACTACTTAAACCTAACTAACCTAAGGACATCACACACATCCATGCCCGAGGCAGGATTCGAACCTGCGACCGTAGCGGTCGCGCGGTTCCAGACTGTAGCGCCTAGAAACGCACGGCCACCTCGGCCGGCGACATTTCTTTCTTAAAGCAATTTGGCCTTGGAATAATTAAAAGAATTACTCTCCCAAAACTTGAAGAACAAATCGCCGCTTACAGCTCTTAAAAGAATTTAAAAAAAAAGAAATTTAAATAAATTTCAATTTTAATCATACTAGCCATTGAAAGCAACATTTGCAGCTTCGATTATTGAATCACGGGTCCAAACATTCAGTTTTCAGAACAGAACAAACAAGAAAGTTGATAACAGTTACGATCTAGCAAGATTTTCTTTGACATGCGTGGAATGAATACAATACGGAAGTGATGGCAAAATAATTAGAAAAACATCTCAAATATTGACAACTAGAGAAAGTAATCTCAAGGTTTCTAAATATTAGCACAATAAGTACAGCTGAAGTAATCTAACTTAGAAAATCTAAAGCTTAATCATAAATCGGATAAGAAAACCCATTTCAGGAGATATGTAAAATATTTGGCGGAAAATATTAAGATAAAAGCTTGTAAGTAAGAGCGTAGGCTAAACAAACTTACTTAAGAAATACGGTGCTAGTGCGAACAGCTCCACTAAGGTAATGTCACTCCCGAAAAACACGATATCGATACGTAACAGCAATAGGTCCTATCGGCCAAGCTCCGTTCCAAACAGTGGACCCGCAGTTCGTAAGACTAAAAGCTGTTAACAAACATCACTCAGGTGAAAGATGAGCTAAAAGATAAAAGTTAATAAAACGTAATTCAACCACGGCGTAATAACTTAGCGGCATAAGATCTTCAAATATGCGTAACAATCAAACAGTAACGCTACTCAAAATTGCACAGAGCATACACTGCTTAACAACGTAACCGGTAAAACGATGGTGTAATAAGCGTCTCCCCCAAAACAATTTAAACGAATAGGTTAAAATGATTTATCCAAGAAAAATAGTCAATAAGTCACTTAGGCTACACAGCCAGCGACTTTTTTTTTGCACAAAACTGAAATTTCTATGAGAAGCAGGAGCTTACCTCTAGGAGGTGGTGCTGAATTGTGGGCTCTCACAGGTAAGGCTCTCTTCCATGTTACTTAGATTTCAGAACGACGTAAAACACAATTTGAACAGCATACATTAGTTCGACACGTTTCCTTAAAATAAATCCAAGAACATATCCCAAGGCGTCAAAAACAAAGACAGAGTTTATGAACAATTTAACAGCGCTAAACACCAGTTCCATTAAATACCAGGGTAACGACAAATTCCCTGACGACTCACAGGAAAATAGCACTGATTTGAAAGTTACCGGCTTCCAGGTACCACACAGCTTGTCGCGTAAAAAAGTAACAGTGACGCAAAACGTCAAGTAGCACCGTTACACATCCGAAACAAGCACTGACCATTAAATGTGTTAAACCCAAATAGACCAGTTGCAATAATTAAAACACGTGATTTTTTTTTTGAGCTCCATAAAGCATGTGCCACAGAGGCAGGCATATTACAGTGCGGGCGGTGGCAACCCCTGATACACCAAGAAGTCGTCACTCCAAAATTTCAGCTCAATGTCAAAAACGCACAGCATGGACATAAGAGCCAGCCAATGTTTCTATTTGTTACATACAACTGAATATAGCGTGTTGTCTCCAAATTAAGGGAGAGTTCATTTTCAGAGAACTACTTAAAAACTCACTGAAACACGTCATTGACGATCTCCTCTATTGCCTCTTCTCTGATCAGATTTATTATAACACTATCCCCAGTAAAAAGTACCAATTCGGCTTAACGAATTCCATTAATTTTAGTGAAAGATGTTGGTGCTACTTCTAATTGCTTAAAGCTTTGTGGAATGACATTTTTAGTATGTTTCTTGCTTCTTCAAATGAAACACTTAATCCTATTTTTGTTCTTATTTTTGGAAATTCATTGTTATAGACATTCACAACTCGTAAATTATCACTCACAACATTGTCATATAGTTTAATTGTTGTGGTATCTAGTAGATTGACTGGTTACCCTCTCTGTCATTTCACAACATCCCACATATTTGTAATCTTGTTGTCTGTGTAGTTAATTTCTCTCAGGAATTTTAATAACTTTCCTCGAAAAAGTACAGTATATTTTTGTGGATTTGAACTTATTCTGACCTCTATATAAATTTACCCTTTCTTCTTAGACGAAATTTTGAACCATTTTGTGGTGTGGGTACTGTAAGACCTTCGGTACACACACCATCAGATTATTTGACTTGTCGCTCTAACGAAGTAGGCGAGTGTCAGCAATATGTCTCGTGGTCTTATCGTGGCGTGTGTATCTTCTGCTGTTAGGTCAGACGATAGAAATGCCACTTGCACGCTTAGAGTAGCAGATTGACGGTGACTAGCTTTAAAGAGAACTTGATTAACTTGCACACACATTTATTAAAATAATAAAAAGCATAGACATTACTTAACTTGATTCTGGATGCTGTTTACAATTGACAATCTCAAGTTCCTATGGTCTTGGTACGTTAATCTTATTCTCAAATATCTCTGATACTTGACAAAGTGTCTATACATTTATCTTCATGGCTGTGTACAGGAATATGATAATCTACTTAGCTGCAGACTGAAACTTGACTATAGACTAGTACAGACTAATGTAGACTGGTACAGACAGGTGCAGATAAATGCAGACTCGTACAGACAAATGCAGACTGACTAATTGGAGGTCTGTACACTCGTTATAATACCTCGTGCTTTCAGGTATCATTGCGCGAGTGTGATCCGCGAGGAGAAAAGGTTCTACGTTAGCAGCAATCTCATTGGCTGCGATACTTATTAATACGTGGATTGGCGGAAGCAGAATTTGGTCCGTCTCTAAGGCAGTGCCATCATGTAGTGCGGAGACGGACGAGCGCTGCACCTGCGCTGTTGTGCTTAGCGGGGCATGCTCTAGTGGGAAAGTTGTGTACGCGCTGACTATGCGGAACTATGTACACATCACATTTCGTTATGGCTTCCTTGTTTTTGTTAATGGACTTTCTGAATATATTTTTTCAAGAAAGCTACTTTCAAATACTGACAAAAATTCACTTTGTGACCAACCACATCAGGCCAGCTTCATCGAAGTTTATAGCACGCTGGTGTCTAAATGGAGCTGTATAAATAGCACCTTCCTGCACTTCAGGAGACAGAACGGTACGAGCAAGCCGGCCGCTGTGGCCGAGGGGTTCTAGACGCTTCAGTCCGGAACCGCGCTGCTGCTACTGTCGCAGGTTCGAATCCTGCCTCCGGCATGGATGTGTGTGATGTTCTTAGGTTAGTTAGGTTTAAATAGTTCTAAGTCTAAGGAACTGATGACCCCAGATGTTAAGTCCCATAGTTCTTAGAGCCATTTGAACCACTTTGACATAAGGGAAGACAATTTAACTGAAGCATACTAAAGAGCGTAGTGAAAACTTTAACTAACCAGTCTTCGCACAAATAGAGGCAACGGTTCCACAGCCGACGGGCTGACCAATGTCTGTGTTGCCCTCTCGCCAAGTACACAGAGACTCCCCACTCCACATGCCCAGGCGTGTTTTCAACAATCCGCGCCAGCATTAACACACAGGAAGTTTGAAGGAAAACAATGCTGATTTTCCTTCCAATTCTATCCACTATTTGGTCGTGGTGCACCCAACACTCCATGGAGTCGCCAATCAACACAGGAAGTTCGTGCCACCTAGCGGGGTGCCAGCAAAAAATTGGGGGAAGAAAAGACGAAATGAAACAGCCTTGCCTCACCTACCTCTTCATTAGCTATGTTTTTCACCGCCACTGCCTTCTTGATATCATATTTCACGCGGTAAAAGTGAATTGCATGCATCTTACGGGTGGAGTACACTGGGACAGTGAACTGGTTTCCCTAAATTCTCCAAACATCGACTTCCTTAATAAGTAATCGAGTTTACAAGGGCTTAGGTGGAATTTCCTTAATAGTATCTACCATAAGGACAGTATACTTCCTTCTTTATTCTCAAGCTAAATTTTCTCCTCTACCACAATTCAAGCATTTTGATTCGATTTTTCGTCCATGACAGGGAACAGTAGCCACCTGATATTTCCCTTTGTTGGACGTAATTGTACATTCTTCGGCTGTGGCTAAATCAATTGCTTCTGATAATGTTAATTTCATCTCATAAAACCTGAATAAAAAGAGCCCTTTCTAACTTGCCAATTAACGTGTTACTGCCAGAAATTTCATCCTGCTCCATGACTCTCCTCATGGTTTCCCTAAAGTGATACTGCGTAATGTCCACGTGAGAGCCCCACTGAACCACACTTTCTCCCTTTGCCTGCAGACTAGAGAATACAGTGCAACCGTAATAATCAAGAATTAGTTTGCTCTCATAATTCTCTAGTAGCCTCACTACAGCTATGGTACTGCCTATCTCCGTCGGAAGCTGACATAGTGTGCACTGACCTTGCAGACTAGCCGAACTGTTAGATGTGCAGCCAGGGTGAGCTTCGGGTTCACATTGCTCGTGCTCACGGCGGCGATGATGTGGTCCAACTCCCTCTGGCAAGGTTATCTACATCTACATCTACATATATACTCCGCTAGCCACCAAGCGGTGTGTGGCGGAGGGCACTATTCGCGCCAAAGTCATATTTCCCCCCTTCTGTTCCACTCGTGGATCGCGCGAGGGGAAAACGACTGTCTGGACGCCACAGCACGAGCTCTTATTTCCCTTATCTTTGAATGGTGACCATTGCGCGATTTGAAAGTTGGTGGTAATAGTATATGCTCTACATCCTCGGCGAAGATCGGATTTCGGAATTTAGTGAGCAGCCCCTTCCGCCCAGGGCGTCGTCTATCTGCAAGTGTGTCCCACTTCAAACTCTCTGTGAGATTTGTGACGCTCTCGCGATGGCTAAATGTACCAGTCACGAATCTTGCCGCTCTTCTTTGGACCCTCTCAATCTCTTGAATCAGACCCAGCTGGTAAGGCTCCCATACAGAAGAACAATACTCCAAGACTGGACGAACTAACGTATTGCAAGCAATTTCTTTGTTGAAGGACTACATTGCTTCAGGATTCTACCAATAAACCGCAATATAGAGTTCGCCTTGCCCGTTACTTGTGTAATCTGATAATTCCGTTTGAGTTCATTTCGCATAGTTACGCCCAGATACTTAACGGATGTTACCGCTTCCAAAGACTGGGCATTTATTTTGTACGCGAACATTAATGGGGATTTTCGCCTTTTTATACGCAGTAGGTTACACTTATTAATATTGAGTGATAACTGCCAGTCATTACACCACGCATTTATTTTCTGCAAATCCTCATTGATTTGTTCACAACTTTCGTCTAGACTACAGCATCAACGGCAAGCAGTCTAATGCAGCTGTCAATACCATCAACGACATCGTTTATGTGAATCGTAAAAAGCAGTGGACCTATTACGCTGCCCTGGGGCACCTGAAGTTACGCTTATTTCTGTTGAAGTCGCCCCATTCAGGACGACATACTGCTCTCTGTCTGTTAGAAAACTTTCTACCCAACCGCATATGTTATCGGATAGACCGTAAGCGCGCGATTTTTGGAGCGAGCGTCAGTGCAGAACTGAGTCTAACGCCTTTCGAAAGTCGAGAAATATGGCATCAACCTGGTATCTAGAGGCTGTTGTATAATATGCACAAGGGGGGCCAGCTGTGTCTCGCATGACCGCTGTTTCCTAAAACCGTGCTGGTTTCAGCAGATGAGCTTCTCAGAGTCTAGAAAGGTCATTATGTCTGAACACAAAATATGTTCCATGATTCTACAACAAATCGATGTCAGTGAAATTGGCCGGTAATTACGTGCATCCGATTTTCTCCCCCTTTTATAGACTGCTATGACCTGGGCCTTCTTCCAGTCCCATGGAACCTTCCGCTGTTGCAATGATCTCTGATAGATGATGGATAAGAATGGTGCTATATTTGTAGCATAGTCAACATAGAAGCTTACGGGGATACCGTGTGGGCCAGATGACATCCTGGCGCCTAAGGATCTTAATTGTTTTACAATCCCAGATATATTAAATACTCGTACTCACGGCAGTGGGGTGGTGTGACACCCTCTGGTATGGCGACCGACGTGCTCACGGCAGTGGAGAGGTCGATGCCCTCTTCCATGGTGAGCCTTATACTCACACCTGCGATCTAGTGTGGCGCTCTCTGGTATGGTGAGGCTCATGCTCACAACAGTGGCACGATGCGATGCTCTCTGGTATGGTGAGATTTGGGCTCACCGCATTCGCATGTTGTGATGCTCTCTGGCATGGTGAGCCTCGAGCTCATGGTGGCAGCCTGATGCGACACCCACTGGTATGGTAACTCTTGTACTCAAGGCGGCGGAGGCGGCGTGGTGCGATGTCCTGCAGAGTTGTGAGCCTCAATCGCATGGCGGTGACATGACGGGACTCCTGGTGTAGTGAGCCTCGTGCTCACGGCGATTGAATTTCCTCATAAAAACTATCAAGTCAAGCATCCAGACTTGTATCAGGTTGTGTAGCGCGACGCCCTCTGTTCCCGCCTCAGAACTGTCAAGCTGTGCACCCAGACTTGGATCAGGGCTGAAGTCTACTGAAGTCCATTGTTCTCCCTGTACTTGCTCCTGTACTCTGAATCTCCTATCTGACCTCTCGAGAAAATACACCCCACATCTGACCCAATTTTTTTTGTGCCGCTTGTCATGTCATGAGAACGTGTGAGAAGGACAGCGACCTTACCTCGAACGATGAAATTCGATAAAGTTAAGTGCTGTGGCCTGCCTGCTGATTCCCCGACAAGCTTTGAGTGATGCAGAGTAGGGCTGCTCAGGAAACAGGATAGAAGTGTTTAACTACCAATGTGAATTCATTGTCTGTAAATGCCCCTGGCACAATTCCCTGGTTACAAGTTCTCATCTACGATGAACTAACCTGATATTCTTTAAGTGCGATACGCGTCCTAATTTGGCTGCGGCTAGCAAAATAAACCCATACTGACAAGGTTCGGGGAGACGGCACCATCTGCTCGTGTGCTCGTACCAAATGGTTCAAGTGGCTCTAAGCACTATGGGACTTAAACATCTGAGGTCATCAGTCCCCTAGACTTAGAACTACTTAAACCTAACTAGCCTAAGGACATCACACACATCCATGCCCGAGGCAGGATTCGAACCTGCGACCGTAGCAGCAGGCTCGGCCACAGCGGCCAGCTTGCTCCTACCGTTCTGTCTCCAGAAGTGCAGGAAGGTTCTATTTATACAGCTCCATTTAGACACCAGGGTGCAAGAAGCTTCGATGAAGCTCTCCTGATGTAGTTGGTGACACAGTGAATTTTTGTCAATATTTGAAAGTAGCTTCCCTGAAAAAATATATTCAGAAAGTACATTAACAAAAAAAGGATGGCATGAATAACGAAAGGGTTCAAAATTTCGTCTAAGAAGAAAGGGGAAATTTACATAGAGGCCAGAATAGGTTCAAATCTACAAAAATATACTGTACTGTTTCGAGGAAAGTTATTAAAATTCCTGACAGAAATTAACTACACAGACAACAAGGTTACACGTATGTGGCATGTTATGAAGTGACAGACAGGGAGGGCAACCTGTCAGTCTAGAAGATACCACAACAATTAAGCTATATGACAATGTTGTGAGTGATAATTCACAAGTAGCAAATGTCTTTAACAATGACTTTTTAAATAACTGCAAAAATGATATTAAATGGTTCATTTGAAGAAGCAAGAGAACATATTAAAAAAGTCATTAAAGTAGCATCATCTTTCACTAAAATTAATGGAAGTCATGAAGCCGAATTGGTACTTTTTTCCGACGATAGTTTTATAATAAATGTGATCAGAGAGGAGGCAATAGAAGATATCGTCAGTGACGTGTTTCAGAGAGTTTTAAGTGGTTCTCTGAAAATCAACTTTCCCTTCCTTTGGAGAAAACACACTATATTCAGTTGTGTGTAACAAATAGAAACATACCAACAGCTGACGTAGCATGTGAACTGGAGTCAGCATACAGGGTAGAATTCTCTAAGTTTTAGGGTGTAAATATCGATGAAAACTTGAACTGGAAGAAGCGTATTAGTGAGCTGCTCAAATAATTACGCTCAGCTGTTCTTTGTATAATTGCTAGTCTTTGAAACAAGCGACTCAGCCTGCTGACATATTTTGCATGTTCCCATTCAGTAGTGCCTTGTGAAATAATTTTCTGGGGTGGCTCATGACTTAAAGTATTGGTTTCACCAGAGCGCGCAGTAAGAATAAAATGTGGAGTTCAGCCACTGACGTCATGAAGGCTCCTCTTCAAGGTGTTAGACATAGAAACTACACCATCACAACATACATTCCCTAATTAAATTCGTAATAAATAATCCACCACAGTTTTCGAAGAATAGTGATATTCATACCTATAAAACTAGAAGAAAAAATCGTTTGTTATCTATCATTAAATCTGTCAGTGTCTCAGAAAAGAATTCAATGTTCAAAAACAAAACCTGTGATCATTTGATCAATATTATAGAAATGTCTGACACGTAGTAAAACAAGTTTTCAATTTAACGTAAAATCATTTCCCCTGGGCAGCGACTTCTGTTCACCGGACGAATTTTTATTTAAGATATGGCAGCGCATAAAAGTATTAAATAACTGATTTTTAAGTGTAGTTGCGTGATTAAGACTAAAAATTATATGTTCATTAATGTTAACACTATTCACATATACACGTCTCGTAAACTGATGTGTTCCATATCATTTCGATAAAAGAATCGTTCAAATGTTCTACGGCACATATCCTGACGGAAAAGAAATGCAACGCCAAGAAGAAGTGGTTCAACATAAACAAATTGGTAGACGTGTGTCTACATCTGGAAGAAGAAGTCTATTCAAATTTCGCCCCAGACGCGTAAGAGTGGTGCTTTAAATACACGCTGTGACGGTAGTGGGCGTTGGTTACGTTTAAGGTTGGACTTGGTGAGTTGATGGTAGTCAAGAATGCCTTTAAGGTGACAATACACCATTATTAACACGTCACTGAGTTGGGATGGAGTCGTGCGATAGAGCTAACAGAAGCTGGATGTTCCTTCTGCTATATTGCGGAAAGACATGGCAGGAATGTAGCTACTGTGTATGGTTGCTGACAGCGTGGTCACGAGAATGTAGCACTACCCAGAGGAAAGACCATCTTGTTCAACGTATAGTTTTGGAGCATCATACTAAATTTGCAGCAACAATGCGAGCAGCAGGTGGTGTCAAACGAGAGCTCGTTGGAGGACAAGGTGCAGGTCTGCTGTGTTTTCTAATGAAAGCTGTTTCTGCCTCAGTGCCAGTGACTGCTATGAGTTGATTAGAAGGAGGCCAGTTGATGGCCTTAAACCAACATGTCTGCGTGCTAGATACACTGGACCTAACGGAGCTACGAGACGTGTTTTTTAAGTAAGTACCGTTTTGCCACACCGCGGCCGCAGCGCTGCGGTCGGCGTTCTGCGCATGCGCACTGGGTACCTACATCTGTTGTCTACGCACTGACGCCATTACAGCCTGATTCTTCCTTGTTTACGCTGTGTACTGAGTGTTTAACATGCCTCCGATAATCGTGAGTCCCGCCGACTGTGATGTACGGGCTGTGATAAGATTTCTTAGTGCTAAAGGCCTAAAAGCGATCGATATTCATCGTGAGATCTGTGCAGTTTACGGAGAAAACAATATGAGTGATGGAATGGTAAGAAAGTGGGTGATAGCATTTAAAGATGGCCGCACAAATGTGCATGATGAACAATGGAGTGGGCGTCCTTCGGTCGTTAATAAAAGTTTGGTGCAGGAAGTTGACAACAAGTGAGAGAAAACAGACGCTGTACGATTTCCTCCTTGCGGGATGACTTTCCTAACGTTTCTCATAGTGTTTTGTATGGCATTGTGACGGAGCACTTGAATTACTGAAAATTGTGCGCACTTTGGGTGCGGAAAATGTTGACGGATGTGCGCAAAACCAAACGTTTAGACAGTGCATTGACTTACCTTGAACGATAACATAACGACGGTGATGATTTATTAAGCCAAATTGTTACCGGCGATGAAACATGGGTGGGCTACGTCACACCAGAATCAAAGCAACAGCCCATCGAATGGCGGCATTCGGATTCACCCAGAAAAGTGAAGTTTAAGCAAACAATTTCTGCCCAGAAAATCATGTGCACAGTTTTTTGGGACAGAAAAGGAGTACTGCTTGTGGAATTTCTGCCTTGTAATGAGACAATCAATGCAGCAGATTACTGTAAGACATTCAATTCAGAACAAAAGACGTGGCAAGTTGAGCAAGGGCATCGTTTTGCTGCAAGACAAAGCCCGTCCGCATGTGGCGAATCAGACCAAAGATCTCATCACATCTTTTCGATGGGAAACTCTAGATCATTCTGCTTAGAGCCCCGATCTTGCGCCCAGTGACTACCATCTATTCCTCCACTTGACGAAACACCTGGGTGTTCAGCGTCTTCAAGACGAAGTCAAAACAGTGGTGATGCAGTGGTTAACAAGTCAGGCGACAGACTTCTATAAGGAGGGTATTCAAAAACTGGTACAACGTTATGACAAGTGCCTCAATATTGATGGAAATCATGTAGAAAAGTAGATTAGGGTACAGGTTTTCATGTAAAAAACAAAATAATTGAGATATCTAATCACGTCTTTTTTTTAATTTCAAAACGGAACTTACTTAAAAAACACGCCTCATATGATCTGGAGCACGATTTCGTATGACGGTAGGAGCACTCTTGTGGTTATACCACGCACCCTGACTACAAACCTGTACGTCAGTCTGGTTTTCCAACATGATAACGCTAGTCCAAATGCAGCTGTCGTAATGACCGACCAAGTGCAACAGCCATGGAACTCCATCCCACAAATTGTCATCCGACACCTCTAAAACACAATGCACACACGTTTGAATGCTTGCTTTCAACATCGTGGCGGATACACCGGTTATTAATGTACAAGCGTTTCACATTTGCACTGGCTTTTTTCGCGCTGTCACTGACCTGTGATCTTGTGATGTTAGTCATTTAAATGTGTTAATGCACGAATGTATTCCCGAGATTTCATTACTCTACATTAATTACTTTTTAGTGTTGCGATTTCTTTACCGTCAGTGTCTTAACTAAATTTGTCTACCGACATGACGGGGATGGCAGCGCCCCATTCGAGCAGTAATTGCGCGTGCGCTGTTTGCTGCCTGACCCGCAGCCCCGCATCTCACTGTGTGATCTCGCTGGGCAAGGCGTGGCCGCCGATGGGCCGGCGCTCAATTATGGATGGTGGAGGCCGGCTTGCCCCCTCACTAATGCACAGTGCCGGCTCACCAGCCACACAGCCCCCGCCCTGACAACGCGGTTTTGTCCCGTTCCAGGTCGCTACTACCATTGGCATAGATTCTATGGAAATCAGTTTGATTAGATATTCCTCTGTAGTCACCGAGTCACCAACTCCAATAGAGCCAAAGCCGTCTGTAAGGGTGGGCGAAGAGCACTGGGGGTGAGGGGCTTGGAAGGGGCACGCTAGTTGAACCTAGAGTGAAGAATTATTCGTTTGCAGGATTCTCGTAATACCCAGAAATGGTTAACAGTGATTGTATCAAAACTATAACTTGTGTTGTTATTATTACCTGTTTATCAAACACACTTGAAGTATCACCTGATTATCAAATACATTTAAAGTATTGGTCAGGAACCAGTAATTCGCTTTGAGCACAGTAAAATTAAACTTTCATTACAGACTGGTGTGAGAAAACTCATGGGATACCTCCTAATATCGTGTAGGACCTCCTGTTACCAAGTGTAGTGCTGCATCTCGACGTGGCATGGACTAAAAAAGTCATTGGAAGTACCCTACAGAAATGTTGAGCTCCCTCTATTGCCGTCAGTAACTACCAAAGTGTTGCCGGTGCAGGATTTTGTGCACGAACTGATTTCTCGATTACATCCCATAAATGTTCGAACGGATTCATGTCAGATGATCTGGGTGGCCATATCATTCGCTCGAACTATCCATAATGTTCTTAAAATCAATTGCGAACAGTTGTGGCCCAATGACAAGGCGAATTCTTATCCTTAAAAACGGACTCCATGAATGGTGGCAAACGGCTCGAAGTAGCCAAACATAACCACTCCAAGTCAATGATCGGTTTAATTGGATCAGAAGACCTACTCCATAAACACAGCCTACACCATTATGGAGCCACCAAGAGCTTGCACAGTGCCTTATTGACAACTGGGGTCCATGGCTTCGTGAGGTCTGTGCCATACACGAACCCTAGCATCTACATATATATCCACGTCTACATCATGCTCCACAAGCCACCGAATGGTAAGTGGGGTGCGGGCTTTCAAATAATAAATTTAAATGATGAGGTGTGGCTCACAACTACGTACCCTCTGACTCAGTGTTGAAATATTAAAAGTTTTCGCTGGTTTCGTTCAAATGGTTCAAATGGCTCTGAGCACTATGCGACTTAACTTCTGTGGTCATCAGTCGCCTAGAACTTAGAACTAATTAAACCTAACTAACCTAAGGACATCACACACATCCATGCCCGACGCAGGATTCGAACCTGCGACCGTAGCGGTAACTCGGCTCCAAACTGTAGCGCCTAGAACCGCACGGCCACTCCGGCCGGCACTGGTTTCGTTGTCTAGGGGCTGGGGTACGTAGTTGCCGCATTACAAGCCAAATACTGCTGAGCCTACGGTATACAATATGAATATACACACGACTCGAATGGTCGAAGGTTCCTATCACTTGGCAATTGCGAATGTAACGTAGAAATCTATAAATGAAAGATTTCAATTAAATAAAATTTGCAGGTACTATCTTAACGACTTTAAATGATGAGTATGATAGTAGAACTACTTTTGAAAATGTGGTATATTTCTGCAATTAGTTATGAACAACAACATAGCTCGCAAGATATTCACTTCTAAACGCATACTGCGTCTTCACTACAGGGCCACGGATATCTCACAAGTGCACAAGTCGGCACTATGAGATATATCTATCTCCCGCGACAACTCGCAGACTGCTCCACTGTTCAAGTCTTTACCAAGACCGTGCGTCCATCGTGACATACTGTTCAGAATTTCCATGTCCTCCGTGTCCTGTGCGACTGTCTCTCGCACCGCCCTGTTCCGAACTGCCCTATCCTCTCTCGAAACGATGCTCTTCTCTCACTTCCATCCAGTCTCCCCATTCACGAGCGCTGTGATTGGCTAGAGCGCTCCCGCCATATCTTCAAGCCAACGCACATTCACAAACATAATGAAACACTTTCAAAACACTGGTTTACATTTAAATAACTTGAAATTAAATAAATATTCCTACTGCTGGACCATAAACACACTCTAACACACATTATTAAATACATAAACAAATTAAATAAACGTATATCAAAGGAATAGCAACAAAGGTAGTCCAGTAGCCTAATGTCCCTGTGCTTTCTAAACACAGTAAATATTTGACTAATTTCTTCATGAATAGTATATATATCGGATGTGAACAAAGAGATAGATGAATAATATATTTATAAGCATGCTGCTACCGTTTCTTCGTGTAACTGTGGCCTATGTGATCGATAGTAATCGACCACTTTGACCCCCAATAACTCATGTACTAATCAAGTTACACGCCTGTAATTCATACCAATTTAGGTTTACACCAATAGCTTTCTAAAGACACGTCGATCTACAAAATCGGATAAACCGTTTAGATTTTGGAAATTCGTTGCTGGGTGTTACTTGTATAATTTACAGTCAGATACTAAACTTTAAACTAATAAAGATACTGAAAATTTGATTACAGCATCAGAATCGTCGTGCAAATACTAATAATGTACATGCTTCTTTTTGAGGTATCATGATTCATCTGGCTACTATTAATTTCTATATGAACTGTGAAATGTCTGCCATTATGGTTTCACAAAGTCCGCCATCTTTGGCTCTCCCAGCGTACAAGTCTCTTTCATCGACACAGCATCACCGAGGAATTCCCAGCCACGGGCTCAGGCTGGACCACGCGCTGGGGCTACCCCTGTTGTCCGGCTGACGTTTAGCACCACCTGCTTGCTGCTGTGCCCCGGCAAGCCGAGCGGCCCGTTCGGCCATTGGTTGGTTGGTTTGGGGAAGGAGACCAAACAGCGAGGTCATCGGTCTCATCGGATTAGGGAAGGACGGGGAAGGAAGTCGGCCGTGCCCTTTTAAAGGAACCATCCCGGCATTTGCCTGGAGCGATTTAGGGAAATCACGGAAAACCTAAATCAGGATGGCCGGACGCGGGATTGAACCGTCGTCCTCCCGAATGTGAGTCCAGTGTCTTGCGGCCATTCCAACTCCGAACTTAGAATATTTCCAGGGCGCCGCAACTGGGCTGTTACCTCGCAGGGGGAAACTGAAATCCGACAAAGCCACGGTTGTTTAGTCATTTAGGGTCCAAGCGATATGGTCATGAGCCCAGGAGAGGTGCAGCAGACGATGTTGTGCTTTTAGCATTGCCGTCGGACGACTGCTGCCATAGCCCATTAATGCCAAATTTAGACATGCTGTCCAAACGAATAGGTTCGTCGTGCATCCCACATTGATTTCTGCGCTTATTTCATGCAGTGTTGTTTGTCTCTTAGTACTCATGACTCTACACAAACGCCGCTCCCCTCGGCCGTTACATGAAGACCTTTGGCACTACAGTGTCTGTAGCGAGAGATAATGCCCGAAATTTGGTATTCTCAGCACACTCTTGACACTGTGGGTCTCGGAATATTGAATTCCCTAACCATTTCCGAAATGGAATATCCCATGCATCTAGCTCCATGCATAAGCCATGACAACTGATTGCCATGTGACAGTGTGCTACAGTACACTCTACATACCCCACTATCAATAATATTTCTTTTGGAATGCATGCCGCAAACTGCCCTAAAATTACGGCACAACTTTTAAAACGTATGCTGGTATCCAAATAAAACGAGCAAACACATGTTTTGTAGTGATCTCTTCTCTATAACGGGAAACCAATGTCGAGTGCTGAGATTACCATCAGCTGTGCTGCGATCAGTTCAGAGAAAGGACGGAACTCTATGTTCTCGACTACAGATGCTCTGACGTCATCCCTTCCAACACACTGAGTGCTACGTTGCTCACAACACCAGGTCAGTATTTTTCTTTGAAACTATGTGTAGCATAACATGCAAGCGTAGAGTGTGAGAGATTATTGAGGTGAAGTTGATGTAATGGACAGATATGTAAATAAATAATGTTGAACCTTTTAACAGTTATATTGATCAATACGAAACATAAAGTAAAAAATACCTGATAAACTGTGTTACTGACGTGCAGTAATTCTGAATAAAGCAGTTACGAGACCCGTTCCATACCTTCTGTAACAGAAACTGAGAAAATAGTGCCTTGTATACGCCCTCACAACTACTGGTCTGCACTGACAAGTGTGTGGTGTGGCAGTGCAACGTTTTGCGTAGGATAGAAAATTTATTGAATATAAAGACAAGACAACCAATTAGAAAAGATTATTTAAAGTTCGAATTTGATGGAAATTTTGCACGTTCTAAACCATACGTTGAGGAAACGTTTACAGCAGAAGTAGTAAAGCTAAATTGTGAATATGTCATCTTATTGTGACTATGTAGACTTTCCTGGCGTATTACTACATTAAATTCTTGTCAGGTTTCATCCGAGCACAATATTTCAGCGGTACACCTGGCCGCCATCATCAGGTGAGAAAAACTACGCTGCTCTCGCCGATAACGGATTCCAGTCGTTTTTTTTTCTTTATTGTGATTTCATTCCCCTGCCCCATATGGGCAGGGGAGGGCTGTCAGCGGCACAATCCGCTGTTCTTCGGCCGAGTGATACGACAACTAAAACAAGAATAAAATGATACATACATAAGGAGATAAAAAAGGGGAACATAAAACAGAGTAAGGGGAGAAAATGGAGGTAAAAATACACTGACATGTAGACGTTCATGGGGGACAGTTAAGTCACCAGAAAGTTAAAAAACACAGTTGGTGATTCTTAAAACATAGAGAAGACACTGAATGCGCATGCACAGGTTAAAAGTTGGCCACAGTATTAAAAACACTCCGAACAACACACTTAAAACCCACTTGGAGCACACACGACGAAGAATAAAATTACCAGGTGGGACCTGCCGAGGGAAAGGTCAGAGAGGATGGAAAAGGAGGGGAGAGCAAGGGGCAGCAGGGGAAGCGGCGGGATGAAGAGAGGAGGGACGTCAGTGGGCACACGAAAACGCAGGAGGCACGTGGGGCAGGAGATGAAGAGGGAAGACAGGGCAGGAGGGAGTGCAGAGACACTGAAAGGAGGCACAAGAGATGGAGGGGGAGTAGGAGGGGGAAGCCGCTCAGGAGGAGGGAGGTGGAGTAGAGGGAGCCCTGAGGAGGAGGCAGGAAGATGGGGTTAGAGTTGGTAGGAAGGGTAGATGTCAGGGCGAAGCGCATCATCCGGGAGGGGTTTTCCACTCGCAAATGACTGTACCTTTATATGCATCGGAAGTGCAACAGCACATGCGCTAGATACAGTGCGCAGGCGCTCAATCATTCCTGCTGCCCCCCTGGCGCAAAGAGAGTTGCAGCGCCTCCGGTCGTGAATACTGTTGAAACCGATATATCGTTACAAATGATTATTCATAGTTGGCCGATTCAGATGCCGTTGTTGCTTCACGTCTGATAAAATAGAATTCCACGTTTTACTTAGCGGGTATCCATTATCACGGTTAATGATATTATCTGCTAGTCTGATTTCGACAGATTCTTTTAAAACACAGTCACAGTCCTGCGAAGCATTTGCAACTACTTGCGTCTCATTGCATAGGATCCTGTGTCCATCTGTAAGCCACCGCAAATTTATCTGGTTGTAATAATCGCGTATGGCGATGATGTTCAATACACCTGTCGTTGACGGTACGAATAGTTTGGCCAACGTAAATTTTTCCGCACTCACACGGTATTTCTAAACGCCTGACTCCCTCAAACCTAAATCATCTTCAACATAGCCAAGAAGTGCTCGAATGTCAGCTGTCGGACGAAAAACACATCTGATCTCACATTTCTTCAAAATCTTACAGATCTTACATCTTACAGATGTTCCAAACGAAACAACGATTCTATGCTCTCCTAGAAAAGATGTCCGAAGACTTTCCTATTAGACTGCTATAAAAGTAACACTGAAAATCCATTTTCGAAAGAAAAGCTGCAAGCTAGTAAACAAAGGCTACGCAACTTCGTAAGAAAGAATCTCCAACTCTCTGTTAGGTCTCCCCAAGGGCTTCCATTCGCCAGAGCCAAGGAATTCACAGATGAAGCTCTCAGCGAGCTTTTTGACAGTTATGAGCCGGCCTCAGTTTCAGTCAAGAGCAACCCAGCCAGATTGTTTACCTTTGACGAAACTGGTATCAGAGTTGTGCCACATAAGCACACTAAAATTGGTGCACTGAAGGGGAAAAAGCAAATTGCTTCTCTACATTTTGCTAAAAGGGGTTGAAAGGTATATACGCAGAGTAAAATTTTGTAAGAAAATCTTGTATTGAATCAGAGATGGTCAGATGTAGTATAGATTGTGTAGTAGCGTCGCTGATCAACAGCGACCGCTGGTTCAAGGCGTTATGGGTAATGTGTTAGAATAAATTCAGATAGAGAGATGTATGGAGGACTTTTAAGTGTAAAGACGTGTTGTATCTGGTGTGTACTGGATATATACTTACTCGTTACGGGTACTAATAATTTTTATTTGCAAGATACCATACTGGAAATAAAAAAGGTAAAGAAAATTGTTTTGCTACCAATGTAGTGCGCGTATTTATAAGTGATGATTGAGGCAATGGTTTTGTAAAGCTAATTGGTAATGTATAATCAGTTTATAGTGTGTTAATTTCGAGCATTATTAATTTTCAAAGAGTCAAAATACAAGTTTTAAAGCAAGTGCCATACTTACTACAAGTCAATACCAATTCTCAGATCCATATCGTTTTCGACTAACTATTTTGCTCAAGAAGTTATTGTGTCAGTCGTATTAGATTTAATTAAAATGTCTGGTAAGCAACAGCCTTGCACAATAGCTACATACTAACTATACAATTCAAAGTACTGACAGAGAGCAGTGCGAAGAGCGTTACCATTGAGCAGACAAAGGTAAGAAATTTTATTATTTCAGGGATAGCATTCATTAAGCACAGGGGCCATTACTTTCAAACTGATCAAATTTTGTTTTATTACCAGGGTCAATTTCAAATGAATAGTGTAGCATCAGATTCAGTTTTTGTGCTAGGTAAATTCATGCAGTTTTGGTTTGGTTAAAAGTTATTGACAGTTTACATTCTCGCAGTCAGCAAAGTTCAGTACAGGGCAAAGCGCATAAGCGACAAGATAAAATACACCTTCGCATGCCATTCACATTCCAACCGTTGTGTTTCAGACTACTCTCAGTTACGTAATTTGAATCAAACTTCAAACGTACACGTTTCAGGGTGCACTCGTTACTGCAGTGACATGCATCAACCCTTTGGGACATTCCATACCGTCTCTGATCGTCTTCCCAGGGAAGAATATGAAGGTGGAATTAACGGATGGTGCTCCTCTAGGTTCTATTTATACATGCCATACTTCAGGATGGATTCAAACAGACACTTTTACACAATGGTTCCGCCACTTCGTGCTCCATGTGATTCTAACGAGAGATGACACTGCGTTTCTTGTCGTGGATGCTTCACCCTTGTAAGAAATACTGACGCCATTATTTTGCCCAGACTAACCACATCTCCATCGTATCTCTCCCGTCTCATAGGACCCATGAAATGCAGCTATCGGACGTTTAGTTTATGGAGCCACTAAAGACATTTTATGCTCAAGAGACTGAGAGCTGGTTCAAGTGCCATGTTGGTCGTGTTGTAACTGTGTGCCAAGTAAGCGACATCTTTCGAAAACCTTGTGTACAGGCAGTGACAGCAGAAACAGCAGCAAATGATTTGCGGATGGTAGACCTGTTCCTATGCAACTGTCAGAACTTTCGGCCCCATCAATTTTGTGTTGTGGAAGAACTGGCTGATCCCACTGAGAACAGTACATCTGCAAATGAGGATCCACAAGAAGGAACTCCGTGAGCATCTGAAAAAAATGCCATTCCTGAAACACTGGAATCTGAAAAAAGTGTTGTTCCTCAAACTCCAAGATCCGGATTTGTCAAGGCAACAATTCTTCCAAAAATTAAAGCCATGTAGGTTACAGAAGATCCCTCAGTGGTTTTGTTCAACTGATCGCTGGTTCTCCTTTAAGCACAAGTTACAGGACTGAAATCGAAAGGTGGCATCACCGAAGCAAATTGGTAATGCAGGATGTGATAATCGCGGAGCACCAAACTAGGAACCTGGACGTAGCAAAACCGACTGGCAAGAAACTGAGGATCATTGAATCTTCATTGGAGTCCGAAGCAGATGAAACTGAACTGTCTGATGAAAGCGAAGAGAGCGACGACAATGAAGACGCAGAGTGCATCTATTGTGGAGGGCTCTACACAGACAAACACAATGCGGCGCTCAAAATGCGTGAAATGGACATATACAGCAAGAGAAATATTTATGACAGGTGTCGTTAAAGATGAGGCAGATTACAAATATCTGATTACTTGGTTTGTGTACAATGATCATAAGAGTTCCCATAACTAGGAACCGATTTGCAAGAGAGACAGTTTTGCAATATTATTTGTTTTGCAGCATATCTAATTTATATGTATTACAAGAGCAGAAACTGAACACGCATCATCATTTTAAGATGTTAAATGAAGTATATTTAGTGTTCGTGCTAATGTAAATGGTTTTCACTTTCTTCTATAACCTGCCTAATTTTTTTTAAATCGGTCTTTTCGTTAAAATAACATCAGGATGTTTCGACGTATACGTAAAAATTTATATTTCTTCCAAGATATTTAGTAAACTGCCTTTTTGGGTTATTCGTAGGACTGACAGACATTGTGTCATGTCAGTGGCTGAGTGGGTTTGTTCTGTTAAGTGTGTGCTAAGCGAAGACAGGTTCGCGACAGATTCTCAGTAAAGCTAAACGCTGATGATGTAATTGGAATCCATTTGTCGATTTAAATAGTACTGTGAATATAAAAATGAAGAATTCAGAATGTTGTCACACATCTAATCATGGAGAACATTTAAGTTTAAACATTGTCATGGAAATAGAGGAGAGGTTAAGGTCACTCATGCAGCTGTTGTGCTTGTAACAGTCAGGATGTTTGAAGTACCATTTGAAATCTTCGCAGAGCAGATTAATTTAACTATAAAAGCGTATGGGACAAGTGTAATGCAGTCCGCCCCCGGTAGCTGAGTGGTCAGCGCGACAGAACGTCAATCCTAAGAGTCCCGGTTCGATTCAAGACCGGGTCGGAGATTTTTCCCTGCTCTGGGAATAGGTGTTGTGTTGTCCTAATCATCATCATTTCATCCCCATTGACGCGCAAGTGGCCGAAGTGGCGTCAAATCGAAAGAATTGCACCCGGCGAACGGTCTACGCGACGGGAGGCCCTAGTAGTACGGCATTTATTTAGTGTAATGTGATACCGCAGAAAAGTGAATGAATTTCTACACCCCATTGCCAAATATGTCAGACAAATGAAAATAGATCTACAAAAGCATATACTGTTTTATGTATATAACTATGTGGATGTTGGGCTATAATAATGCATGACGGACTACTGCACACGTGTTCAGGTTAGGTCTTAACCGGCCATGTACGCTCAGGGTGTATACAGCTAAGGATTACGCAACTCTCAGTAGAAGAAGCAATCATTCCGATGCAGATGTCAACTTTACCAGCGGCTTATGCAGCGGTAATTCGCACGAGCACCGTAGTGGAATCAAATGTTGCGATGGACACAAGCAGTGACATAAATGATAGTGCTCATGACACAGTAAATGAAATCATAATTATGGAAAAAATCAATGCAGATCTCATCCCCCCCACCGCCTCCGCACACACACACACACACACACACACACACACACACACGCACACACATAAGAATAGAAATAAACTGTGACGCAGAACGTGAAAAACGTAGCGAAAATGCCATACGACGTGATGAGAAAGAAATTTTTGTGGAAGATCCAACTTTAGCTTCAGAAAATTTGCGAACGTAAAGAATTCTGGACGTCTTTATAACATTACAAGAAACGAAGGCTTGCTCCTGTGGACGCCGACGCGAAAGTGCAAACAGTGCGTGAGAAGGCAAAACGGATAAGGCGTAAAATAAGCGAGAAAGCACCTGACAACCAGGACCTGACTCACCGGATCCCTCGTCCAGCGAGTACCGAGGCGAATTTGTCCGATGCGGAAGTGATTAACCAAGAGAAGTATGAAAAAAAACACTCAAAAGAGAAGACAAACAGGACTAAACATCAATGTACAAATGGAAAAGAAATGTCCGAGCGCATTTCTGCAAGAAACTGGGCAGATGAAATCGAGGAATCCCCAACAGATGTGGAGATGACGGAGACTGTAAATCTGACAAAAGACATGTCATCGGCTCCGATAGAAGAGATAGTGGATCAGAGGACATCGTCCCAATCTAATAAATAAAGAACGTGAGCTGTCACCGAGAACAACTTCAACCATGAACATACAAGAATAACTACAATAATGAACATGCATGCATAACTCATCAAGACTTTACTGCAAGTCTACAGAATTGTGACAATAAATATAAACAAGATCCACAGTCAAATCATCTTGAAAATTTCTCAAGACAGCAGACATAGATCTCATTGTGTTACAAGAAGTAACAACTGCACACGATAACATTGGTAAATCGAGGAAATAGCAACGAACTTGGAACGGCAATAACTATTGAAGAAGGCATAATTATAAAAGATATAGATAAAATGGCCATCGCCAGAGGCGTAGCGTGCATCATACACAGCTCCCGGCTTATAAACATTTGCGCAATTTCCTGTACAGGTAATAGGAGACAAAGAGCAGAATTCTTTAACGCGAAATAGTCCCTCTCTTCTCTGCTCGTTATGAACCATACAGATCAGATGCTGACCTCGGAAAAGGTGGGAATGATTTTGTCTGAGAGTTCGGAACAGGCAACAGCCTATTCCTTGAAATGAAGTAGTACATAGTTAAAGGCTTAAAGTTGATTGATACGTGGCGAGAACAAGGACGGTACACTGCCTGGATTCATACACATCACGAATCACTCAGCAAGTCGCGTTGATATAATATACACAACAGCATGCGTGAAAAATCATTTCCTGCATACTGAAATATGGTCCACCATGAGGCATGAGACGTACACAGGGTGTTTCAGACCTTTTACGTAAAATTGAAACAGGTGATAAGGGATCCACAACCGATTAATTGATATGGGAAACCATTGGTCCGAAATGCATATTTATTGCGTTGCGGAAATACGTAGCGTACACCGCATGACAACAACGTAGCTCATTGTAATAGTTCAAAGCGGCAACCTCCAGTCTCAATGCATGTATTGCAACGGCACGGTAGTTGTGCCATACTCTCGTGAAGATCCCGGGTGTCTGTTGTACACTGGAACAGGCAGCGGGTGATAAGGAATGCATAGCCATTTCCACTGTACACAACTTAGCTCACACCATGTGTGTCATGCGACAGTAACAAACGAAATTTTGCCTATCTGCACTGTTTAATGGATAAAGAAAACGGTCGCCAGCCTAACTAGGTAAGAGAATGATTAACATTCTCGTTCAAGAAAATAGTTATTAGTAATTTTAGTGGATATACACAACCTATACTTTGTCACACGGGAGTGCAGTGAACTCTGACACATACATTTGTTTACGTTAAGAATGAAGCTAGCAGTTAGAGCAGCAGAAACTATTTGCAAAATTATAAGAGATACCGAAACACCCTATTACTTTCAGGTTTTAAAGAAATTATGGTTTTTTTTATAATTAGTGGTCTTTCCATTACTAATTACCCAGCATTAATACAATAGACAAACTGTGGATCCTGTTATGTTATTAATATGCACTTCCTACACACAAGAGAAACATACAAGTACATAACGTTTCACAACTGCAGTTTTCCATTTTTACTACAGTGAAAACACAAAATTAACATATACGTAAGATACTGACTCACTTTCTGCGATTAACAACAGGCAGTAATGTGATCATTTACTAAGCAAAACTCTATAAGCCTCAGTCTTGAGAAATTTTAATTTGAAGTTGGCAACAACATATTAATAAGCAGTTTTACTAGGAAAATTATTTCAGCAAGCATCATTAACTTTAACTCACTCTCTTGCCACATTAACTTTAACTTTCTCTTTACTATGTTCAAAGGGACATTAATTAGAAAACTGGGTTTTAATGTACTTTCAGTAAGGACACTCGGTAATCACTTTAGTTCAAACGGAGAGGACCCTGAGAGGTGTTATGATGAGGAGAAAAGTCAAGGTAGGTACATAAATTCAGATATAAATTACCTTATATTTCAGCACATTAGCACATCCATTAAGCTGATCCTTCACTGTACATCTTTATAGTATTACGTTGCAATGATTGCGCAATGTGGTGGCAACTGCATGTTGGTAGGTGGAATTGCAGGCAGAATTACTGGACTCTGTCATTTCTTGGTGGCGATGATAGACACAAATTCCAGAATAGTTCCAGCTATTTATCCATCCATCCGAGGCCTTGGATAGAAGCAGGAAAAGCCTCTCTCGGAATCAACACAATATGCATCTTCTACATGGCAGTGCACTGACTCGTAGCTCGTCCCCGACTGGTGGCTCGTCCCCGATTGCTGGCTCGTCCCCGACTCGTAGCTCGCCTCCGACTCGTAGCTCGCCTCCGGCTGACTATCAGTTCCGCCTTTTCCACCTAGGCCAACCACAATTTGCGCGCGCTACACAGTTCCGTTCCCGAGGGGAACCACTACACCATTTACATACAAACTAACTAAGAACCCTAAGTGAGGATCAGCAATTTACATAACAGTACCCAAATACATTAAATAAAACAAAACATTTACACATATTGACATCTCTACAAAAAATTATTCACACAAAATTAGAATCATATACACTAAGTTTTGTTCCCTCCAAATGGGACAAAGATATGCTACCCAGCATAGAACCAAACCATGAAATCAAAGTTTGTATAAAGAAAGCACTATACAGTTTTATGTTATTGATTCAATCACACACATTTACAGAAGCACAGCAATGTAACATTAAATGAAACAAAAGCAAAATAAATTAGTACAGCATTAGAGCTATGGTGTTACAAGCTGTATTTGACGATTTGCAGGTGACGTTAAAAGTGATTCTGTTGAACGGAGGAAACTCTTTCTTGATCTTCATCTTGGATGTTGGTATTCACATCCGAACAAGGGGTGTCTTGGATCTGTCTCCTGTTTCCGCTTCTCTTTTTCTGCTGCTGCTCTTCTTCTGATATGTGGAGGTGCTATGCCCATGAGATGATATATTTTATTAATAGGAGTTGCCCGCAAGCAGCCAGTGACAATGCATCCTGTTGCATTATGGCCAATGTCCACTTGTTTCGCATGGTTGGAGTTCTGCCACACGGGTGCTGCATATTCAGCAGCGAAGAAGCATAAGGACAATGCAGATGTGCGAAGAACATTTGGTTGTGCGCCCCAGTTGTTACGTGTCAGTTACCGAATGATGTTGTTGCTAGGAGATACTTTTATTTTTGTGTCCTTGCAGTGGACTTTGAAGGTGAGAGAATGGTCTGGATTTACTCCCAGGTAATTTGGGGTAGTTGGCCAGTTGTTGTCCTCTCCAGGTTATATTTAGGTTCCTTCTAGCCTCTCTGTTCCGTAAATCGAAAGCACACACTTTTAGAAGGATTTGGTTTCAGGCAATTGTTATCATAATAGGCAGACAGTGTTTGAAGATAGGAAAGAGCCTCTCCACAGGTCGTTCGGTTAATGTCATGAAAAATGAAACGATCGGGCGTACCCTGGGCAACGCTGGAAGATATTCCAGCGGCAAATCTTTCCACCATCAGAACACTATATCTCATACACCATATTATTCACCATCCTTTGGCTACAAAACCCGTTCAATATGGCAGTCTTACATCTTCTTATTGAGAAGCTCTGTGTGCCCGCGCGGTACCACTCTACTGATCGATGTCGAACCAACACCTCGCTGCATCAAGAATCTCCCATCATCCACATTCTGCTTCCCGTGGGGTGCATTCTTCGTTGGAGCAAACAGATGGAAGTCTCCTGTTAGGCGGCGAGGAACCCTGCAGGTACCCAAACTGGTGGGCAAGTGAGTCAGAACTACCAACAGAGACGTACAACTGAGTGGCAGAGGTTGATCACTTCAAATGAGAGTGTCCGCACGTTCCAGCATTGCAGGAGTCACAGGTGTGTGCGGCCTGCCGGCATGTGGGAGACTGGACACTTTTGCGCTACCTTGTTGCGACGATGACAAGACTCCTCGCCCAAAGACTCACCGGGCTTTTGTTCACTGCCTAGTGTCCACAGACATTCTGCAAGCGCCTGTGAATATCTGCGATGCTCTGATTTTCCTCCAAAAGAAAGTCACAGCTCTCTTCTTTGAACGCATCTCTGTTACAGACGCCATTTTGCAGGGTAAATACAGCGCCGGCTCCTGTGCAAACTTTATGAAGCAATAGGGGCTGAAGCGGGAGTATTACGCAATGTAGCACAACAAATTGCGCATTTTTGAACCGAAATCTGAAAAAAAATATTTTTTACTAAACGCCCTTCATATTTGAAGTGAAATGTGAAGTTGACCACATATAAATGCACACATATAATGGCAGTATAAACCTTACAGATGTGTAGAACAAAGGGCAAGCGCTGTGCATCTCTAAAACGTGCAGACGGCGGAAGAAGTAACATAGTAACATGACGGTATCTCTGTTATTTATACTACGAGGGTTGCCCAGAAAGTAATGCACCGCATTTGTTTTCTCAGACGAAAACAGTGCTACGAATGAGAAACGTTACGTACCTGCATGTATTATTTGAAGTCTCCCGAGTGAGCACGCCACGTTTCGATCACTTCCGACATATAGCGTAGCTGCAGGACAGTTTCAAAATGGCGTTGCAAGCAATGTGCCGTCATTGAATTCCTCACTGCAGAGAAAGAAACTGTGGGGAACATCCACAAACGCTTGTCCAAAGTCTATGGATAATCTGTTGTGGACAGAAGTACAGTTAGTCGCTGGTCACGGAGAGTGAGGTAATCAGAAGGCGGTTCGCTGAATCTCCACGATTTGCAGAGGTCAGGGGTACCATCCACGGCTGTGACAGTGCAGCGAGCTGATGTTGTCATTCGCCATTAAAGGGTGACATTCGTGGAAGACATTTTGAGGACGATGAGGAGGTGATCCACGCAGCGAAGACTGGCTCCGCCACCAGGACAAGGACTGGTACCGACAGAGCATACACGCCCTTTTTTAGCGCTGGAAGAAACGTGTGACCAAAGTGAAAGAGGTGTACAAGGATGTAATGCAAAATGAAAGGCCGGCCGCGGTGGTCTAGCGGTTCTGGCGCTGCAGTCCGGAACCGCGGGACTGCTACGGTCGCAGGTTCGAATCCTGCCTCGGGCATGGGTGTGTGTGATGTCCTTAGGTTAGTTAGGTTTAAGTAGTTCTAAGTTGTAGGGGACTTACGACCTACGATGTTGAGTCCCATAGTGCTCAGAGCCCCCCCAAAATGAAAGTCAGAATAACACAGAACAAAAGAATAAACACTTCAATTGGCACAAAATATCGAAAGGTATATACGCCCCACTATTACCCACCAATGTAACGTCAAAGTGTCCTACCTTGTCAACAGAAAATTCCCAACAATCTGAAGATTCCATTTATCTGGAAGATTCTCCACTATGCGAAACCTGCAATCTAATTCACACCTAAGAACATCAATTTGTTTATGGCAGTGCAAACAACTTATGGCTGTCCATCAGAAGGAAGAATTGGGAAATATCCAAAGGAAACAGTCAAACGTGATAAAATCGACGAACCTTGTACATCCCGATGAATAACCTTAAGCAAAAACGAAGGAAAATACCGTCAGGGACCTACGATATGTTACGTATTCCCAAAAAGGGAAAGGAGTGAAGAGGATTTCTGGTTGTATATGAATACGCAACAGGACAAACTACAATAAATTAACGGTTGTTATGAGAAACATCCGTCCTTCGTTAAAAGAACTGTGATGTCAGTTCAAAACAAGTTCTAACTGCGATTTTACTCAACTGACTATTACTTAGCGATCTCCATACTGAAGAATCTGTTGTAGAGTAGACAACTGTTTATAAATTGAGTTTTGTTGTCTGACATGTTCTAGACTGTGATGTGATTACGTGACAGTGTTTAAATGTTAAATAAAGTCTTGGGAAAAAAGAAAGTGGTCACATGCACTAACTGGCAGTTCATCAGCTCGGATTTGATCCCTGTTACTAACATTTGTGTCTCATTTTATTTTGTTGCTCTCGATATTCAATTGTTCATTACAAAATTTAGATACTTTAAACATTTCAATTTATATACATAAAATTATTACATTCAATTTAGTTACGAGTCCTACCCTTGAAAGTCAAAAGTCTATAGACTAGTTGGTGCTAAAAATGCGAGTTTGTGAGGAAATGTAGTATGAAAGCATAGCTGCAGGCGATCTGATAAAGAGACCCATTTTCCAGGACATTTTTGGAGGAACAGGGAGATTTATAGAGAGATATAGATCTACTCCAAATGTAAATCTAACAACAGGAGGTGTTGCGACGAGGCGCACCAAATTGGCTCAAACTATGTGAGTAGAAGCAGATAGCTCTTCCTTTCAAGTTACTTTTTGCTTGTGTGGGCCGTAGGAAAAGGTAAAACGCTATCTAAAGATTTAAATGTAGAGTATGAGGGATTTATGAGCAGCAGTTCACAGAACGGCACGATAGCCCAGTGGCATTTCCGCACCACACGTTGCAGGAGTAGGTTCTGCCTCTACCGCATTGCCGTGAGAGATTCATTGTTTTCCCTTGAGTGTCGGGTGGGTCCTCGTACGCTTCGCATCCTTGTTTGTCTCTGCGTCTCGTGTTTGTGAATTAACTTTGACGTAGCGTTGTCTTATAGCATTATGTCGTTCACGGCTTCCAGAAATATTCCACGTACAGGTACCGTCAGTTTTAGTTTTGATAAGTCCACGTGGCATGTGCGGCCACGTTCATTAGAAATTCACGATTGGCTTGTCGACACGTTCAACGCAACTTCGGAACAGGTTCATACCGCTTATTTGGTTTCTCAACTGCATGTGTATTGTGTCAAGTTTTACAGATGATCTGGACACAGTTTCGTCTCGCTTTGTCAATCACAAAAATGTGATATAATGGCCGTCAAGTAGTAGCATAACAGGCTAATCACTAGATGGTTTCACAAAGTTCACGAAATTGTCAAACCACTGCTAAGGCTTCAAGCTGAAGCTTCCCTAATATGAGATACCGTGTCCTACTATCCGATACCGTCTTACACTACTGGCCATTAAAATTGCTACACCATGAAGAAAAGCAGATGATAAACGGGTATTCATTGGACAAATATATTATACTAGAACTGACATGTGATTACATTTTCACCCAATTTGGGTGCATAGATCCTGAGGAATCAGTACCCAGAACAACCACTTCTGGCCGTAATAACGGCCTTGATACGCCTGGGCATTGAGTCAAACAGAGCTTGGATGGTGTGTACAGGTACAGCTGCTCATGCAGCTTCAACATGATACCACAGTTCACCAACACTAGTGACTGACGTATTGTGAAGAGCCAGTTGCTCGGCCACCATTGACCAGACGTTTTCAGTTGATGAGAGATCTGGAGAATGTGCTGGCCAGGGCAGCAGTCGAACATTTTCTGTATCTAGAAAGGCCCGTACAGGACCTGCAACATGCAGTCGTGGATTATCCTGCTGAAATGTAGGGTTTCTCAGGGATCGAATGAAGGGTAGAGCCACGGGTGGTAACACATCTGAAATGTAACGTCCACTGTTCACAGTGCCGTCAATGCGAAAAAGAGGTGAGCGAGACGTGTAACCAATGGCACCCCATCCCATCACGCCGGGTGATACGCCAGTATCGCGATGACGAATACACGCTTCCAAAGTACGTTCACCGCGATGTCGCCAAACACGGATGCGACCATAATGATGCTGTAAACAGAACCTGGATTCATCCGAAAAAATGACGTGTTGTCATCCGTGCATCCAGGTTGAGTACACCATCGCAGGCGCTCCTGTCTGTGATGCAGCGCCAAGGGTAACCGTAGCCATGGTATCAGAGCTGATAGTCCATGCTGCTGCAAACGTCGTCGAACTGTCGCTGCAGATGGTTGTTGTCTTGCAAACGTCCCTATCTGTTGACTCAGGGATCCATTACACCCATGCGGATAAAATGCCTGTTATCTCGACTGCTAGTGATATGACGCCGTTGGGATCCAGCAAGGCGTTCCGTATTACCCTCCTGAACCCACCGATTCCATATTTTGCTAACAGTCATTGGATCTCGACCAACGCGAGCAGCAATGTCGCTATACGATAAACCGCAATCGCGATAGGCTACAGTCCGACCTTTATGAAAGTCGGAAACGTGACGGTACGCATTTCTCCTCCTTACACGAGGCATCACAACAACGTTTCACCAGGCAACGCCGGTCAACTGCTGTTTGTGTATGAGAAATCGGTCGAAAACTTTCCCCATGTCAGCACGTTGTAGGTGTCGCTACAGGCGCCAACCTTGTGTGAATGCTCTGAAAAGTTAATCATTTGCATATCACAGCATCTTCTTCCTGTCGGTTAAATTTGGCGTCTGTAGCACAGTCATCTCCGTGGTGTAGCAATTTTAATATCCAGTAGCGAATGTTAGGATGTCCGTGGTATCGCATAATACGTATAAGTCGTCTTCCGCTGGAAACCGAGCGTCATAGTTACGCCACTCGGTTTGAAGGAAAATTCATTAGAGCAAATGAAAGAAAACTTTGGGGAGAATGTAATCAAATGGATATTACTGCAACAGCTACTCAAACTCAGACATTAAAGCCCTAGAAGCATATAAACTCAAAATACTCGGGCACCCTGCAAACTCAAGTAGTCTCGACAGTACCCAACTGCACCTCAGGCGCTGTGAGAACTAAGTTCCGATAACTCCCAACAGAGCTGAGCACTTAGTTTAGTCGGAATTCAGCTTTCTCACATTAGCAAACTATCCCGTAAAAGACATCTTTCCTCTGTATTTAAACTCATTTTAAGCAATGATTAGTATATTTTGGGTCAAATGTAAAGACAATGTCAAGTAGGATCTAAAAAGTCATTTTCTCAAGTTACATTATAATTCCAGTAAGCCAAGCCTCTCCTGCCATTTGGAAGGTCGTGCAATTACGTAGCTACGTAATTCTTTGGATCGTTATATTTGTCCGACAGGATTGTAATAAATGTTGTCTGATAGAAATTAAACGTCTTATCCAGACCTATTACGCTGAATAATTGAAGTTACTTATTCTAGAATATTTGTAACGTCAGATCGAGACCAAAATTTATGAGCTCACTGTAAAACATTAACTCTCTCTTACTCAGTTTCATCTCACTGATGTTTTCTACTGCATCTGCTTTCTCGTTCTGTCTGGTACTTCCGTGAAGAATTTTATGCGCACAGACATAACTTTATCTCCAGGAACTTCATTCGGACTTGATTGATTTCAGAATTGAGAGTAGTAGTGAATTTTAGTGATCCCGAATAAAATCCCAAATGAATTGGCATTGAGCTTGTCACTTACATTTGAGTGCGTTACATGATAAAAAGTATGTCATTACCCTTTTCACCAAAGAATTGAATAATTATTCGATTAGCTACTCTCTACTACATTTGGAATACGAGCTTCGTATAATATAAAATTTTGCTAGAAATCTGAGTAATCTAAAATCTCTTACACCTCAACAAAATAATATTCTCGTGCTCTTATAAAACGAATTCCCTTAAAATAATTTCGATTAACTTTGTTTGAAATTTTGTCATAAGGTTTCTGTTGGCTTGTACTTCAATAATTATCTTAAAGTCATCATACACCAGTGTTTTGTTCACCAAGATAAGAGAAGCTCCCGCAGAAAGTTCGTTGGCACCTACCACGACAGAGAAAAAAAAAAAAAAAAAAAACATTGGCCAGATGGCGGAACAGAACTCTTGTTCCTCGAATGACGACCAGGCACTATGACTGAGCTATATACACAGCGGCGCCACGCATCCTTCTGAACGCATCTTCCGCTGCCTGTCGAATCACTACGTCTTTCGCCGTCGCTGCCGATTTTCTGTATTTCCGTGTGTAATTGGTATGAATCTCCAGTGTTGTGCATGGTACGTCTCGATGGTACGACACGTTGCTGCTGTAAGGTAACATTGGGCTCAACGAGGTGAACGTGTTGCCACAATTCGCGACGTGGCTTTACACACTGAGACTGCTCAATGTGGGACTTTGTCATTTCCCGCGCGAACAGATTTGTTTTGTAGACTGTATGTATGAACATAAACAAAACATAGAACAAAGAGAAATTTTATTTAGAGAAAATTGAAATCAAAATCAGGCCATAAGTTGGAAACAATGTACACAGCGTTGCTGATTAAATGAAGACTCATACTTCATTTACCATGGAAGCTCTTTGTATTCTCCCGTAAGTTTCCGTATTATTCTATGATGGAATAAATTTCAATGAATCGTGTTCCAGTGAATATTTATAAAGTCGGTGACTTCTCGCCAGAAAAACTACGATGAATGGATCAGTGTCATGGGAGAGCATCGCGGGGCGCATAAATAGTGGCAACAGGGTCCTGAAACATCGAATTTTAAACGGCCACCATCTGACTAAAAATATGCCATGAGAGGGGAATGTTTTATCCGTATCATTAGTTGCTTTCTTCACAATGCGCTCCTTGATAGAGGTTATTTTTGGGTTCTCATACGTCACGGGTAGCTTGGGATTGCATTCGCATCCATCTACGTCACATTTATAGCCCTGCATGACCATCAAATTAATCAGGCTTAAGTTACAGAACCGGTTCTGTAGTTACAGCTGCGTGCAATGGATAGCGAGGATGTAACTGACCTATTCTGCAATAGGCATGTGGACGAGGAGGAAGGTGATGCTACGGACGATACATTCCTTCTCTTTCATTTAGTCACTTCCTGATTATTGTCTCTTTCCCAAATTCAGAGTATCAGTTGAGCATCCTGCACATGAACACTATGGAACAACACAGGA
Source organism: Schistocerca serialis cubense (assembly GCF_023864345.2). Lineage (NCBI taxonomy): Eukaryota > Metazoa > Arthropoda > Insecta > Orthoptera > Acrididae > Schistocerca > Schistocerca serialis. The sequence goes on from NC_064639.1 coordinate 1,103,261,094, forward strand.
GACGGATTAGGAAATGAGGTGATGCAACATGGGGTACGTTTCGAATTGAGCGACGACGATAATCACAATATTAATTTATTAAACATGCTAATATTAAAAGTACCTCTCTACATATCATCATCATATATTTATAGGACTAAGAGGTAGATTGTGCTATAGACATCTGGATTCCATGTAAATTCCCATAAAGAATCCCTAAATAAGCACTTGTTAAGTAACTCAGTAAAACAACGGAGCCTCGCTTTGTGAAATGGGAGGCTACTTAATAGGGAAGGTGGAGAGCACTGAAATCACTTACGTGTGAACACTTACGGGAGCCAAGCAACATTTACTCTTCATTTACCGTTGTTCGAATCACCATAGAGCAATCGAAAGTGTCGCGAACACGCATCGAACCTGGGGAATTGTCTTCACAATTAAATAGCGAAAAGGGATAAAAATACTCAAATAAGGACTGAAATAACTTTTCCACACAAATAGGTAGTCATTGCACTCAGTATCTTACATGCCGTGGCCACGTGGATCCGAAATAGAGGGATTCGAGAGACGTGCTGTACTGAAGGGTGATAATTACGCTGTATCCAAGCTATTCATAAATGGGAAAACTAAGAGAAGTTCAGCGCACGTATTTGTTGAATTCTGTGCTTCAGGATCTGTAATTTCAGCAACACCATTTAACCACGGTAACCAACTATAGAATACGTGGAGAAGGTAACGGTCGAATGTTACCCTGCCAGACACAAAGACAGCACCTCAAGATGCGAAGATCACGACTCGCAAGTCAACACGTAGAATGTCAAAAGATGAAATCCCATTATCTACAGATACTTCAAGCATAATTTAAGATTACAAAGGAAAAATCACAACTCCGGTGATTCTACTATTGCAACAAATTGTATCATTTCAAGTCCGCATGAACACGCAAAATTTAGCGGAAGTATGCAGATAAAAAGCAATCACGAAAAGCTTGCCTAACGCCCGCAGCTCAAATAAATGAAATTAACGATACGCTACAATCAAATTCAAGTAACGCTTTTGTCCATTTACCAGTTGATCCCCTATACAAGGATCCAATACTTACAGGGTGCAGCGGGAGAATGCTGAAAGGTACCCTTAATTGTACCGTGCTCCCTGCGATCACTGAGAGGGGGGATGTTACTAACAGCAGTGGTGAAATAACAGTTGTGTTAATGTGATGTACTAGCGTGGCTCTCGCTCAATCACTGTTCGAAAATTCTTTTGTTTCTATGTTTCCCTCCTACCAAGGTAAATTTGTAATACAAACGCACATCTCTATGAACTCCGCCCGTACTGGAAGCATCTTAAAAACACTCTCACGCTCGCTTTCTCACACAGTCACACATTTACAGGGAATAGTGGGAATAATATAGGCTGTGCAGAGATGAATAAACGAACAAACCGCTTTGCACTTTTGCATAGACTACTTGTAACTGTGGCAGTGCGAAATGTCAAACGGGATAAACGCGCTTCAACATGATAGGGAACCAAATGTGCTTAACATTCATGGAATGTATTCAAATGACACCTTTAAAATGACAGTCGCCCCGTTTGGTTTTGCGAGGAAGACTTGACTGACTTCATCAAGCACTTGTCATCGTCCTGTGTAGCGATTTACGCGTGTGCGAACGTTCTACTTGCGATATTATAGTTCTAATCTAGACACTGTAGACATTGGAAACCCGAATTCTTCTGTTATCTCTGATATGATCTGACCTATGTTTCTTACATTGATTACAATCGCACTTTCAAAATCGATTATCTTGTGACGTGCTGCCATCTTCAATGCACACCTGCCTGTAAGCGACTGCTCAGATCGCATGTCTGCACTCACACCATAAGCAAACTTCTAACTGCTACAATCTGGTGTTGCACGCGGCTTCCCCCAAGATTTTTTCGTTTGTGATACAACACACAGATGTGTTATTTTTCTGCAGAAAACTTCATTTATTGTGAATAGCGAAAAATTACAGGACTCGTTAGTAAGCCGTGCCGGTTCGTATCGATAACGCTTCTCTACAGCTATCTAAGAGGCCTGTTCACAAAGAAAGTGTACTAGATTTTTACTTTATTTTTTTAAAAAGTATTTAAAAATTATAGGATATTGTTAATACACTTTTTGACTATTTTTCCACTTAATCGCCATCCTGTTAAATAAATGTGGTGAGCCATGGTTCAAGGTTCTTTACAATATTCTCTAAGAAATCTCCTATTAGCTCTTTGTCCCACTTCAGAATCCCTTTCTGCACCTGCTCTTTGGCTGTATATTTAATTCCACTCATGTGTTCCTTTAGGGAGGTGTAAAGATGATAATCTAAAGGCGCGACGTCAGGGGAGTATGGAGATGGTTCAAAACATCCCTACCAGATGAGTCCATGACCACCGTGTTGGCCAAGGCTGTTTGAGAACGGATACTGTCTTGCAACAGGAACACACTTCTAGTCAGCATTCGCATCCTTTTTTTTTGGATGCTCCTTTTCTAGTTTTTTGGGGGTCTCACAATATCGTTGTGCATAGCTGGTATCCCCCCGAGGCAGAAATTCGACCACAATGATATGTTTTGGCTCCCGAAACAAAGACGCCATGATTTTTTTACCCGTAATTGTGGTTTTGAATCTTTTCTGGCAGATGAGAAACGGGTGTAAAGCCACTGTGACGACTGCCTTTTTGTTTCAGGCGTGTAATGAGCCACCCACGTTTCACCTCGTGTCACAATAATCATAAAATCCTCACCTTCCTATTCAAGTAGCTCAAGAAACTCAAAGGCACTCTTAACTCGATTTTTCTTCTGCTGCTCTGCCAGCTGTGTTGGGGCCCATCTTGGGCACAGTTTCCGGTGTCCCAACGTTTTTGTGAGTGTCTCGTTTAAAAGTTCTGGAGAGTTATGGGAAAACCGCAGAAATTTCATCCACTGTGAATTGGCGGTCTTCACGAACAGGTTTCTCAGTTATTTGCACCAATTTATCAGTCAAAACGAGAGGTCTTCCACTCCTCTATTCGTTATGCCTCCATTAAACTCTCCACATCACATAAACACTCTCGTTCTCTTCTACACATTACTCTGCTATTCACAATAAAGTGCCTGGCAGAGGGTTCAATGAACCACCTTCAAGCTGTCTCTCTGCCATTCCACTCTCGAACGGTACGCGGGCAATTTTTCTGTACGAGCCCTGATTTCTCTTATTTTATCGTGATGTTCATTTCTCCCTATGTAGGTGGGTGCCAACAAAATGTTTTCGCAATCGGAGGAGAAAACTGGTGATTGAAATTTCATGAGAAGATCCCGTCGCAACGAAAAACGCCTTTGTTTTAATGATTGCCACTCCAATTCACGTATCATGTCTGTGGCACTATCTCCCCTATTTCGTGATAACACAAAACGAGCTGCCCTTCTTTGTACTTTTTCGATGTCATCCGTCAGTCCCACCTGATGTGGATCCCACACCGCACAGCAATACTCCAGAATAGGGTGGACAAGCGTGGTGTAAGCAGTCTCGTTGGTAGACCTGTTGCACTTTCTAAGTGTTCTGCCAGTGAATCTCAGTCTTTGATTTGCTCTACGCACAATATTATCTATGTGATAGTTCCAATTTAGGTTATTTGTAATTGTAATCGCTAAGTATTTAGTTGAATTTACAGCCTTAAGATTTGTGTGACTTATCGCGTAACCGAAATTTAGCTGATTTCTTTTAGTGCTCATGTGAATAACTTCACACTTTTTCGTTATTCTTGTTCAATTGCCACTTTTCCCACCATACAGGTATGTTATCTAAATCATTTTGCAAGTCTTATGACTTTACAAGACGGTAAATGACAGCATCATCTGCAAACAATCTAAGACGGCTACTCAGATTGTCTCCTATGTCGTTAATATAGATCAGGAACAATAGAGGGGCTGTAACACTTCCTTGGGGAACGCCGTATGTTACTTCTGTTTCATTCGATGGCTTTTCGTCTATTACTACAAACTGTGACCTTTCTGACAGGAAATTACGACTCCAGTCGCACAACTGAGGCGATACTCCGTAGGCACACAGTTTGGTTAGAAGACGCTTGTAAGGAACGGTGTCATAACACTCATGCCGTAAACAGTTTTGATTCGCGAAAAAATTTCGGTAGATATTATTCCCTCCGTGGGAATGAAGCTGGTCACAGCACATGGCTCGCAGTTGGCGGGATTTCCTACCAACATTTTTCACGCCGCTGTCTACTACAATTTGATTTTACGTGCTATAGTGTTCCTGCGAGGCTCGCTCTTTTCAGGGGATCCTCTTATACGTCTGTGCTGTCAACACATAAAAAACAAAGAAAACTACAGTCCGTTATGGTCACAGTAGACTTAATTTCTGATCACGCCTCGTATGCTTGCCCCGCAACATGTTCGAGAGCGTCTCCCGAGAGGGCGTGGCCTGTCTGAGGGGTTCTATTTACGACCTCGGAAGGGAGAAAACAGGAAGAGGCAGTGCCGGCAGCGCCGCATAGCGGTACAATGTGGAGACACGAGGGGAAGCGGGCATGCTACTCGGCTCCAGTACACATCAGGCTAAGTGGCGCGATCGTCCGCAAGCAGTGGTTGGGAGCACCGGTGAACTGGCTGTGGAAATGTGTTGGCTCCACCTTCTACAAACCCGGTCGTCATAAGAGCGAGAGAATTTAGTGAGCACGATTCTGGACATTTGCTCCTTCATTCGTGTGGTTTGCAAAGTACCTGTGGATACCTGCCTTGGCCGGCCGCTGTGGTCGAGCGGTTCTAGGCGCTTCAGTCCTGAACCGCGCTGCTGCTGCTACGGCCACAGGTTCGAATTCTTCCTCGGGCATGGATGTGTGTGATGTGCTTAGGTTACGTAGGTTTAAGTAGTTCTAAGTTCTAGGGGACTGATGACCTTAGATGTTAAGTCCCATAGTGCTCAGAGCCATTTGAACCATTTGAACCTTGTTCTGCAAGTGTTGGCAATGGTCCTTGTTGACATGGAGCTATTTCGCGTTCCCAATATTGCAGGCCTGAAATCTTGAATTATTTGGCGCCTGTTTTGTTGCTTAAAGCTTCACAAGGTAACTCAATTGTCTTATATGCGTTTATAGTTTGGGCTATTGTAACTAAATAGCTTGGTGTTTATCCAAAGCTTTAAATTAGTAATTGTTATCAAATTTGCGAGTTTTGCGGATCCTCACTAGTCAACGATTCCATGTTCAACTTCTGAACAGCTTTCACAACGTTCCTGAGTTTCTTGGATCCCTATAAGCAAAGTAGTTTGCCTTGTGTTTAAATTTCAGATATTCATTTCACTGACGTGTTCAATGTGGATTTTATTTTTTTCCTAGTTTATTAATTATGTAGTAAAATCGCTTTATTGCCAATACTGGGAGGTTATAATTAAACGTTCCCTGTTTCACACGTTGTAGCAGAGAAGCTAATTACCGTACGAGTTCTCAACTTTGCAGCATTAATATCCAGAGTATGGGATGCATGATTTCCATGCTTCACAGCGTCCAGTTACAAGTATGCCCACCAGGTGCCATGATAAGTCATCGTGATTCATAGTCTCACACATCTGACTGATCGCATTGCACTTGTTGACGTGTCAACATGAGTCTGGACAAAAGGAGCAGCTCTGTTATCAAAACAACAGTAATGCCGCAGCTGCACTTCGAGAATATCGCCGGCTGAAAGGATTACAGAAGGGTCCTCCTTCTTCACGTGCTGTCCAGAGCATGGTGAAGAAGTTCGAATGAACCGCTCTCCACTTTCTCGTAAGGCCTGAAGTTGACGATGGCTGGCCCTGGACTATCCTATGGACAGACGAAGCTCATTTTTCTATGACGGCTGAGGTGAACACACAGAACTGCCGAGTGTGGGAGTCTTCATCTCTAGTCACTGAGCATGAAGTTTCTCTGTATGGTGAACGTGTCACCGTATGGTGTGGCTTCACGGCTACGTTCATCATTGGCCCATTCTTTTTTCAACAGGTTGGCGTTCAAGGACCACAGACGTGCAATGTGACTCGCCAGCGTTGCTGCAATATGCTTATTGCACAAGGCTAAACAAAGACTGCGCTTTGTTGGCAGAACACTTAGAGGATGCGACAAACCCACTAAAGAGGCAGCCTTCATTACACTTGTCCGTCCTCTGCTGGAATATTGCTGCGCAGTATGGGATCCTTACCAGGTAGCATTGACTGGAGGACATCGAAAAAGTGGAAAGAAGGGCAGCTCATTTCGTGTTATCGCGCAATAGTGGAGAGAGTGTCACTGATATGATACGCGAGTTGGGGTGGCAGTCACTGGAACAAAGGCGGTTTTCTTTGCGGTGAGATCTATTTGCGAAATTTCAGTCACCAACTTTCTCTTGCGGATGCGTAAATATTTTGTTGACAACCACCTACGTAGGGAGAAATGATCATAATAATAAAATAAGAGAAATCAGAGCTCGAACGGAAAGATTTAGGTGGCTCCTTTTTCCCACGCGCCTTTCGAGAGTGGAATGGTAGAGGAGCAGTATGAAAATGGTTCGATGATCCCTCTACCAGGCAGTTAAGTGTGCAGATGTAGATGCGTCGCCAGCATGTCATATCGCACTGAACGAGAGACGCATTGAACTCAACAGTTTTCATGCAAGATGGAGCCCCACCGCACATAGCTCGTGAAGTTCACCTGCTTCTCCGAAACACATTTGGAAACGATCGAATTAGCAGCCGGTCGTTTACAAACGCTTGGCCAGCACGATCACTTGATCTCACTCTCTGTGATTTCTGGTTGTGGTGCTACCTGAAGGACGGGGTTTACCCGGGGAACATTCACACATGTGCTGATCTCAAGCGCAGCGTATGAAGAGAGGTAGCCAGCATACCTACGGACACGCTTCTTTTTTGCCGTGCAGAGTGCAATCCTGCGCTTTCAGTCTCTTCTGGACACTTGTTGGCGCCAGACTGAGCCCCTATTTTTTTTAGTAGAAATGGTACCAGTGTGTTATGGTATGAGGTACCGTGGCAGGACCTTAAAAGTGTTTCAGTTGAACTGATTCTGTATTATTTCTCTTCCCCATGTCCTTAGCATTAATACTACCAAGTTTTTTTCCTCGTACGGTAATTAATTTCCGTGATTTAACCTGTTAAATAGGGAAAGTTTCCTTATAACTACCTGGTATTTCAGGTGGTTATTAGTTCTTGCCGAAGTTTAGTGCTTAAGATTCACCGAAGAGAATGCTCTGGTTGTTGTGGAAAGTTGTTATTTTTAGTTTAATAAATTCCTTTCTGAATGTCATAGTGCGGCCAGTGTCTGCGGGAACTTAGACGAGGAGCCACGTGGCATGGGATATCCAGTATCGGTGACCAGCCCTGGATTCTCCTTGGGTGCATTATCGGCTTATTGTGCAATATTTTTCCCGTCCTCTAAGCACGTTTTGTTTGAGTTGTACGCTTTATGGCAGCTGTGTGTGCTTTGATTCAGTTAATATAGCTCTGGAATGAGTGCATCAAATTTTGTTATTTCATTCGAATGATGTTTATTTCGCCGCCTCGCACTTCGAGTGCCATCTCCTCGCTCACTTCTGCCTAGTTTACACGACGACACTAGGTTGCAGGCAACTGCGCTACCGACCACTGCGCATGCGCGCCTCGCGTTTGCGCAACTCGGTGAAACTAAACAGTTTCGGCGTGTTCCAACTTTGGCGACTCTAGTTGCATGAGTTTTGAAGTTATGTGTGTTTGTAGAATGTAGACAGACTGAAATATGAAGTGGGGAACGGAGAATAACGTTCGCTTTTTGTATATATAACCTTTGCATAGGTGTTTGTGGGATTTAATTGATGCCGATTATAAAAATTAGCAACATATTGCTGCTCCTGAGACCGTCATGTGCGAACAGAACATAGATTATTTGACACTATATTAGCTAAATGTATTCAATTAAAAGCACATATACAACTGAATTAAGAAAAATACAAGCCAATGTAATTCAAGCTGTAGAAATGTTTTTGTCTACGAGACTAAAATCCCATCGTTCGAGTTGGCCCTTTTTTTTTAAAGGAATATTGTTGACAGGAGAGGAGGCTACGAAAATCAAGAAGCTACAATCTTTACTCAATATTCATCTATTTAAAACGTAGCAGCTGTGCTCCCCATTCACATATGTTTGAATTTTGAAATGTTGCACTGTACAAATGGTTCAAATGGCTCTGAACACTATGGGACTCAACTGCTGAGGTCATTAGTCCCCTAGAACTTAGAACTAGTTAAACCTAACTAACCTAACGACATCACAAACATCCATGCCCGAGGCAGGATTCGAACCTGCGACCGTAGCGGTTTTCCGGTTCCAGACTGCACTGTACAGATCTATCTTCAACAGAGTAGTTTGCTAATCACTCTCTTTTTAATGTGGCCTGCTTCGAATAATTACTGCTGTTAATGTTAATAATTATTACTGTTAATAATTATTGGTGTTAATGAAAAAGCGTCATCACCAACTGAAACCGTATCTTATAGCATGCCGAATGTTCTCGATTGTAATTCATGCAATGTGATATGTAATTTCAGTTCTGGCGACAGTGCTTCATGCATTACTATATCTTTATTCCTTATCGCATAATTAACTCTATTTAGAAGAAACGTTAACAGTTCTGGTGACATTCTAAGATAACTAAAAGAACTTCTTGGGTCTGCCGTTACAAATTATTTCAGCAAGGATACTGAGAAGTCGAACTGACATCTTTTCTTCATCCGGTCACGAATCGAAACACTCTTCTTATTTTTTTCTTTTGCAGTGATTCCAAGCAACAAGTTTTAACTCCGTCACAACTCGTGCGACGTGCAGCAGCCAAAACTTTCATTTCAGACACGACTCAGGAACCCACAAAACGACGAAACTGAAGTATATACTGGTTTCGCCGTGTCTACAGTCAAATATTAAACCATTTGCGTGCAACTCATTCTACGCAACGAGTGGCGCAACCCAATCTCGTCATGTAAACTAGGCTTACTTTTCATTTAACCATTTCGCTACACTCAGGTTCTGCCTTCTTGCTGGTGCTAGTATCCTACAGTTCGTGTAACCATGCCTGAGAAACCGAAATATAATAAACCCAGCACTGTCGACGCAAGGTACTTATCTCACTCGCGCACAACCTCCATTGCACATGACAGCTGGTAGCTGGTTGGTACTCTTAAATCACTTTTAAGAAGATAAACATCAGTCAAAAGAACTTTAGATAAGACGCGAAGAATTTCATTTCGTTATTTGTAGAGGATAAGTGTGATTAGATTAGTAACTGTCCAGGGCACTGGCTTACCTCACAGGGGGAAGCGGGGAAGCGCATGGAGCATCCTGATCTTGCCCGGCGGCGTCAGTAAGGCGACAGGGCTGCCCCCAACGGCTGTTTGCTGAATCAACAGCGGCCGTGTCGCGCCTAATTGCCAGGGACGGACAGCGTGGGCTGCCTAAGCGGCAGGGGCCCGTTTCTAGCGTCAAGCTGACAGCCGCGTCAGCTCTGCAGTGCTGTGGACTGCCTCAGGAATTTAAAATAGCAGGGATCATCGCTAATCGCTGCATGGCTTAAAAATATGGCTTCGTGATTTCCTGTCAGAAAGGTAATAGAAGGAAAGTCATCGAGTAAAACATAAGTAATATCCAGTGTTCTCCAAGGAAGTGTTATAGGCCTTCTACTGTTCCTGATCTATATTAACGATATAAGAGACAATCTGAGTAGCCATCTTATATTGTTTGCAGATGATGCTCTCATTTACCGTCTTGTAAAGTCATCAGATGATCAAAACGAACTGCAAAATTATTTAGATAAGATATCTGTATGGTGCGAAAAGTGGCAATTGTGAAGTTATTCACGTGAGTACTAAAAGAATTCCACTAAATTTAGATAACGCGATAAGTCAGACAAATCTGAAGGCTGTAAATTCAACTAAATACTTAGGGATTACAATTACAAATAATGTAAGTTGGAACTAAATGGTTCAAATGGCTCTGAGCACTATGGAACTTAACATCTGAGGTCATCAGTCCCATAGAACTTAGAACTACTTGAACCTAACTAACCTAAGGACAGCACACACATCCATGCCCGAGGCAGGATTCGAACCTCCGACCGTAGCGGTCGCGCGGTTCCAGACTGAAGCACCTAGAACCACTCGTCCATACCGGCCGGCTAAATTGGAACCATCACATACATAAATGTTGAGGGTAGAGCTAACCAAAGACTGCGAACCATTGGCAGAACACTTAGAAGGTGCAACAGGGCTACTAAAAAGACTGCTTACACTACGCTTGTCCGCCCTGTTCTGGAGAATTGCTGTGCGATGTGGGATCCGCATCAGTTGGGACTGACGAGTCATATCGAAAAAGTACAAAGAAGGGCGGCTCGTTTTGTATTATCACGAAATAGGGGAGATAGTCCCACAGACATGATACGTGAATTAGAGTGGCAATCATTAAAACAAAGGCGTTTTTCGTTGCGACGGGAGCTTCTCATGAAATTTGCATCACTAGTTTTCTCCTCCGACTGCGGAAACATTCTGTTGGCACCCACCTACTTAGGGGGAAATGATCATCGCGATAGAATAAGAGAAATCAGGGCTCGCACAGAAAAATGTAAGTGCTCGTTTTTCCCGCGCGCCTTTCGATAGTGGAACGGCAGAGAGACAGCTTGAAGGTGGTTCATTGAACCCTCTGCCAGGCACTTTATTGTGAATAGCAGAGTAATCACGTAGATGTAGATGTAGATGTGATCTAAGAAACTATGGACGTTAAATAATTACGATGTACATTAGATTAGACATAACAATTATTCCATAGATCCATGCTGAGAAGATCTTCAAGTAGAGTTTTAAAACTGTCATAGCTACCGTAGACTATCATAAGTAAGGACAGACTACTATATGCCGGCCGCGGTGGTCTAGCGGTTCTAGGCGCTCAGTCCGGAACCGTGCGACTGCTACGGCTGCAGGTTCGAATCCTGCCTTGGGCATGGATGTGTGTGATGTCCTTAGGTTAGTTAGGTTTAAGTAATTCTAAGTTCTAGGGGACTGATGACCACAGATGTTAAGTCCCATGGTGCTCAGAGCCATTTGAACCTTTTTTTTTTGACAGACTACTATAGTTTTTTCCAGTAGCCATAGTCAGGTAAAATAGAAATCGTATTATCTGTTCGTCAGCTGTATTGCATACCTATCAGGCGTTACCTCATAGCAACTCTTTGTATGCATGTACGATTAGTGTCTTACTAGATTCCCTTGAAACATTAAGAGGTGAACTGTCCAGAAACTGAGTGAGGACATATAAAGATCTAGATAACGTATGGAATGTTTTTGTTCTACATGGTTATCCTCCTGTGTGTTACTTAAAAATGAACAGTATGCGTAGGAAAATTAAAATTGTCAATTTTTAACTCCGCTTCTATTCGAATGGATATTCGATGGATATTGAAGTAAAATTATATATATATATATATATATGTATATATATATATATATATATATATATATATTCCCACCTTTTTGCAGTATCTTCAGTTTTAATATATATATATATATATATATATATATATATATATATATATATATATATTAAAACTGAAGATACTGCAAAAAGGTGGGAATTTAAGGAGATGGGAACTGGATAAACTGACTAAACCAGAGGTTGTACAGAGTTTCAGGGAGCGAATAAGAGAACAATTGACAGGAATGGGGGAAAGAAATACAGTAGAAGAAGAATGGGTAGCTTTGAGGGATGAAGTAGTGAAGGCAGCAGAGGATCAAGTAGGTAAAAAGACGAGGGCTAGTAGAAATCCTTGGGTGACAGAAGAAATATTGAATTTATTTGAAAATATAAAAATGCAGTAAATGAAGCAGGCAAAAGGAATACAAACGTCTCAAAAATGAGATCGACAGGAAGTGCAAAATGGCTAAGTAGGGATGGCTAGAGGGCAAATGTAAGGCTGTAGAGGCTTATCTCACTAGGGGTAAGATAGATACTGCCTACATGAAGATTAAAGAGACCTTTGGAGAAAAGAGAACCACTTGCATGAACATCAAGATCTCAGATGGAAACCCAGTTCTAAGCAAAGAAGGGAAAGCAGAAAGGTGGAAGGAGTACATAGAGGGTCTATACAAGGGCGATGTACTTGAGAGCGATGTTACAGAAATGGAAGAGGATGTAGATGAAATGGGAGATAAGATACTGCGTGAAGAGTTTGATAGAGCACTGAAAGACCTAAGTCGAAACAAGGCCCCGGGAGTAGACAAAATTCCATTAGAACTACTGACAGCCTTGGGAGAGCCAGTCCTGACAAAACTCTACCATCTGGTGAGCAAAATGTATGAGATAGGCGAAATACGCTCAGACTTAAAGAAGAATATAATAATTCCAATCCCAAAGAAAGCAGGTGTTGACAGATGTGAAAATTACCGAACTATCAGTTTAAAAAGTCACAGCTGCAAAATACTAACGCGAGTTATTTACAGACGAATGGAAAAACTAGTAGAAGCCGACCTCGAGAAAGATCAGTTTGGATTCCGTAGAAATGTTGGAACACGTGAGGCAATACTGACCCTACGACTTATTTTAGAAGCTAGATTAAGAAAAGGCAAACCTACGTTCTAGCATTTGTAGACATAGAGAAAGCTTTTGATAATGTTGACTGGAATACTCTCTTTCAAATTCTGAAGGTGGCAGGGGTGAAATACGAGGGGGAAAGGCTATTTACAATTTCTACAGAAACCAGATGACAGTTATAAGAGTCGAGGGACATGAAAGGGAAGCAGTGGTTGGGAAGGGAGTAAGACAGGGTTGTAGCCTCTCCCCGATGTTGTTCAATCTGTATATTGAGCAAGCAGTAAGGGAAACAAAAGAAAAATTCGGAGTAGGTATTAAAATTCATGGAGAAGAAATAAAAACTTTGAGGTTCGCCGATGACATTGTAATTCTGTCAGAGACAGCAAAGGACTTGGAAGAGCAGTTGAATGGAATGGACAGTGTCTTGAAAGGAGAATATAAGATGAACATCAACAAAAGCAAAACAAGGATAATGGAATGTAGTCTAATTAAGTCGGGTGATGCTGAGGGAATTAGATTGGGAAATGAGACCCTTAAAGTGGTAAAGGAGTTTTGCTATTTGGGGAGCAAAATAATTGATGATGGTCGAAGTAGAGAGGATATAAAATGTAGACTGGCAATGGCAAGGAAAGCGTTTCTGAAGAAGAGAAAGATGTGTGGAAGCGAAATATGGACGATAAATAGTTTGGACAGGAAGAGAATAAAAGCTTTTGAAATGTGGTGCTACAGAAAGATGCTGAAGATGGGTAGATCACATAACTAATGAGGAGGTATTGAATAGATTTGGGGAGAAGAGGAGTTTGTGGCACAACTTGACTAGAAGAAGGGATCGGTTGGTAGGACGTGTTCTGAGGCATCAAGGGATCACCAACTTAGTGTTGGAGGGTAGCGCGGAGGGTAAAAACCGTAGAGGGAGACCAAAAGATGAATACAACAAGCAGATTCAGAAGGATGTAGGCTGCAGTACGTACTGGGAGATGAAGAAGCTTGCACAGGATGGAGTAGCATGGAGAGCTGCATCAAACCAGCCTCAGGACTGAAGACCACAACAATGTATATATATACAGGGTGGTCCATTGATAGTGACCGGGCCAAATATCTCACGAAATAAGCGTCAAAAGAAAAAACTACCAAGTATGAAACTTGTCTACCTTGAAGGGGGAAACCAGATGGCGCTATGGTATATGTATTAGTCATATACCACTAGAAAATTCAATTTCCTAAAAAGTAAAAGTAAAGAAATGCCGTAAAACAAAAACGTATCAAACGTTACTTCAATACTTCATCGACCTTATGTAAAAAATGTTACTGTTATTTGTAATCAGCTTTCGGACTTATCAGTAATAGCAGGAACCTCTTGCCTTTCATTATGATAAAGATCATATTATTGAGTACAAAACAAAAATAATAATTGTGCAGACTAATTTATATTTGTGCATGTAAACTGCACGTGTATCAAAAGTAATAAAAGCGCAGAAATTACGCATCGGCTAATTTTTGTTGCTTATAAAGCGTAGTTTATATTTTGTAAATGTATTAAGTATATGATGGACTAACACTGAGTGACATGTGGTTCTAATTAAGTCCAAAGCAAAAAACAAAAAACAAAGACAATTCCTCGTTTCCCAGTTTCCCTCTCACATACTCACTAATGCTTCTTTCACTGCCAATGCTACCAACAGTATCGGTAACTCTACCAGTTACTACGTCATTTATTTACTGTACCAAAACTACTGAACTGCAGTTTTTAGAGCGCAACTCTACCTTAAAGGTTGTAGAAATGTAAAACATGTCATAATTTCTTTTATTTTTGCGGACTACTTTGAAATTCCAATTGAATAGCCTATTGATTACACTGCTGGAGAAAAATAGGAAAGAGGAAATAGTTTGACTAGCATTTCTAAGAATTACACCAACAAGATGAATAAATCTGTCTAAAATGAACATTCTACGACTGTTCTAAATGTTTGACAATTGACAGACTGTTAGCATTAAAGAACTCCATAACATCTCTGACAAATTAATATGACGTGAAGCCCCACTCAGTGGATTCAGTGCCTCGAAACGAAGGCTTCTATATATTTCTGCGAAACATTGCCCACGGTAATTTTTAGCGAAAAATGATGAATGAGTTACGATTAAACAGTATTTCAAATATTTCATGGGCGATATGTCAGTTGAACAAACAGACAAGGGAAACCATAGGCCAGTCATTATCCGCAGTAGGATTGCACTTTCCTTGTGTTATATGTCTGTGGCATTGTTCTGTCGAAATATGGCGTGTGCTGTCGCCTGAAGGAGGGACAGTCTGTCGAGATATACACCATTCCTGATATAGCGGTTGTTATTGAGATGCCCTACAATACATGTTAGTGGTGGTGCAAACTGTCACATTTAGTATGATGCAACGTCCTTTCGGACACACATGTACATCCGAAGGAACATTGCTGCATCGTAGTTCTTACAAACACAGGCACTGCAATCTACATCTACATCTACATTGATACTCCGCAAGCCACCCAACGGTGTGTGGCGGAGGGCACCTTACGTGCCACTGTCATTACCTCCCTTTCCTGTTCCAGTCGCGTATGGTTCGCGGGAAGAACGACTGTCTGAAAGCCTCCGTGCGCGCTCTAATCTCTCTAATTTTACATTCGTGATCTCCTCGGGAAGTATAAGTAGGGGGAAGCAATATATTCGATACCTCATCCAGAAACGCATCCTCTCGAAACCTGGCGAGCAAGCTACACCGCGATGCAGAGCGCCTCTCTTGCAGAGTCTGCCACTTGAGTTTATTAAACATCTCCGTAACGCTATCACAGTTACCAAATAACCCAGTGACGAAACGCGCCGCTCTTCTTTGGATCTTCTCTATCTCCTCCGTCAACCCGACCTGGAACGGATCCCACACTGATGAGCAATACTCAAATATAGGTCGAACGAGTGTTTTGTAAGCCACCTCCTTTGTTGATGGACTACATTTTCTAAGCACTCTCCCAATGAATCTCAACCTGGTACCCGCCTTACCAACAATTAGTTTTATATGATCATTCCACTTCAAATCGTTCCGTACGCATACTCCCAGATATTTTACAGAAGTAACTGCTACCAGTGTTTGTTCCGCTATCATATAATCATACAATAAAGGATCCTTCTTTCTATGTATTCGCAATACATTACATTTGTCTATGTTAAGGGTCAGTTGCCACTCCCTGCACCAAGTGCCTATCCGCTGCAGATCTTCCTGTATTTCGCTACAATTTTCTAATGCAGCAACTTCTCTGTATACTACAGCATCATCCGCGAAAAGCCGCATGGAACTTCCGACACTATCTACTAAGTCATTTATATATATTGTGAAAAGCAATGGTCCCATAACACTCCCCTGTGGCACGCCAGAGGTTACTTTAACGTCTGTAGACGTCTCTCCATTGATAACAACATGCTGTGTTCTGTTTGCCAAAAACTCCTCAATCCAGCCACACAGCTGGTCTGATATTCCGTAGGCTCTTACTTTGCTTATCAGGCGACAGTGCGGAACTGTATCGAACGCCTTCCGGAAGTCAAGAAAAATAGCATCTACCTGGGAGCCTGTATCTAATATTTTCTGGGTCTCATGAACAAATAAGGCTAGTTGGGTCTCACACGATCGCTGTTTCCGGAATCCATGTTGATTCCTACATAGTAGATTCTGGGTTTCCAGAAATGACATGATACGCGAGCAAAAAACATGTTCTAAAATTCTACAAGAGATCGACGTAAGAGATATAGGTCTATAGTTTTGCGCATCTGCTCGACGACCCTTCTTGAAGACTGGGACTATCTGTGCTCTTTTCCAATCATTTGGAACCCTCCGTTCCTCTAGAGACTTGCGGTACACGGCTGTTAGAAGGGGGGCAAGTTCTTTCGCGTACTCTGTGTAGAATCGAATTGGTATCCCGTCAGGTCCAGTGGACTTTCCTCTATTGAGTGATTCCAGTTGCTTTTCTATTCCTTGGACACTTATTTCGATGTCAGCCATTTTTTCGTTTGTGCGAGGATTTAGAGAAGGAACTGCAGTGCGGTCTTCCTCTGTGAAACAGCTTTGGAAAAAGGTGTTTAGTATTTCAGCTTTACGCGTGTCATCCTCTGTTTCAATGCCATCATCATCCCGTAGTGTCTGGATATGCTGTTTCGAGCCACTTACTGATTTAACGTAAGACCAGAACTTCCTAGGATTTTCTGTCAAGTCGGTACATAGAATTTTACTTTCGAATTCAATGAACGCTTCACGCATAGCCCTCCTTACGCTAACTTTGACATCGTTTAGCTTCTGTTTGTCTGAGAGGTTTTGGCTGCGTTTAAACTTGGAGTGAAGCTCTCTTTGCTTTCGCAGTAGTTTCCTAACTTTGTTGTTGTACCACGGTGGGTTTTTCCCGTCCCTCACAGTTTTACTCGGCACGTACCTGTCTAAAACGCATTTTACGATTGCCTTGAACTTTTTCCATAAACACTCAACATTGTCAGCGTCGGAACAGAAATTTTCGTTTTGATCTGTTAGGTAGTCTGAAATCTGCCTTCTATTACTCTTGCTAAACAGATAAACCTTCCTCCCTTTTTTTATATTCCTATTAACTTCCATATTCAGGGATGCTGCAACGGCCTTATGATCACTGATTCCCTGTTCTGTACATACAGATTCGAAAAGTTCGGGTCTGTTTGTTATCAGTAGGTCCAATATGTTATCTCCACGAGTCGGTTCTCTGTTTAATTGCTCGAGGTAATTTTCGGATAGTGCACTCAGTATAATGTCACTCGATGCTCTGTCCCTACCACCCGTGCTAAACATCTGAGTGTCCCAGTCTATATCTGGTAAATTGAAATCTCCACCTAAGACTATAACATGCTGAGAAAATTTATGTGAAATGTATTCCAAATTTTCTCTCAGTTGTTCTGCCACTAATGCTGCTGAGTCGGGAGGTCGGTAAAAGGAGCCAATTATTAACCTAGTTCGGTTGTTTAGTGTAACCTCCACCCATAATAATTCACAGGAACTATCCACTTCTACTTCACTACAGGATAAACTACTACTAACAGCGATGAACACTCCACCACCGGTTGCATGCAATCTATCCTTTCTAAACACCGTCTGTACCTTTGTAAAAATTTCGGCAGAATCTATCTCTGGCTTAAGCCAGCTTTCTGTACCTATAACGATTTCAGCTTCGGTGCCTTCTATCAGCGCTTGAAGTTCCGGTACTTTACCAACGCAGCTTCGACAGTTGACAATTACGATACCGATTGCTGCTCGGTCCCCGCATGTCCTGACTTTCCCCGCACCCGTTGAGGCTGTTGCCCTTTCTGTACTTGCCCAAGGCCATCTAACCTAAAAAACCGCCCAGCCCACGCCACACAACCCCTGCTACCCGTGTAGCCGCTTGTTGCGTGTAGTGGACTCCTGACCTATCCAGCGGAACCCGAAACCCCACCACCCTATGGCGCAAGTCGAGGAATCTGCAGCCCACACGGTCGCAGAACCGTCTCAGCCTCTGATTCAGACCCTCCACTCGGCTCTGTACCAAAGGTCCGCAGTCAGTCCTGTCGACGATGCTGCAGATGGTGAGCTCTGCTTTCATCCCGCTAGCGAGACTGGCAGTCTTCACCAAATCAGATAGCCGCCGGAAGCCAGAGAGGATTTCCTCCGATCCATAGCGACACACATCATTGGTGCCGACATGAGCGACCACCTGCAGATGGGTGCACCCTGTACCCTTCATGGCATCCGGAAGGACCCTTTCCACATCTGGAATGACTCCCCCCGGTATGCACACGGAGTGCACATTGGTTTTCTTCCCCTCTCTTGCTGCCATTTCCCTAAGGGGCCCCATTACGCGCCTGACGTTGGAGCTCCCAACTACCAGTAAGCCCACCCTCTGCGACTGCCCGGATCTTGCAGACTGAGGGGCAACCTCTGGAACAGGACAAGCAGCCATGTCAGGCCGAAGATCAGTATCAGCCTGAGACAGAGCCTGAAACCGGTTCGTCAGACAAACTGGAGAGGCTTTCCGTTCAGCCCTCCGGAATGTCTTTCGCCCCCTGCCACACCTTGAAACGACCTCCCACTCTACCACAGGTGAGGGATCAGCCTCAATGCGGGCAGTATCCCGGGCAACCACAGTCGTAGTCCGATCAGGGGATGCGTGGGACGAGCTGGCCGTCCCCGACAAACCCCCATCCCGACCCCCACAGTGATGCCCATTGGCAACAGCCTCAAGCTGTGTGACCGAAGCCAACACTGCCTGAAGCTGGGAGCGAAGGGATGCCAACTCAGCCTGCATCCGAACACAGCAGTTGCAGTTCCTATCCATGCTAAAAACTGTTTTGCTAAGAACGTCTGAACTAATCTACAGAGAGCGCAAACAAATCGACAAAATTTAAACGGTTATTAAAATACAAGATTGCCTAGTAAATGCAGTAATGCTGCTACTTGCGCACTGCTGACACTGCTCGGCGGCGGAAGGAGACTAAGCGAAATTACACTATTCAGATACTAAAACACGATGCTACACTCTCAAATACTATAATACGCCCGAAATTTATGAACTAAACAATGCAAGTACCAAAAACACGCAAAGAAATTAAGAATTAAACTATGTAACAAATGAGTGAGCTAGGAGTATACGACTTGCTGCTCAGCTGCTTATCCAACGGCGGCAGGGAGCACACTGACTGCGACCAACCGACACTGGCCGTTCAAAACAAAACAGTATCGTGTTTATCTGCCGCTTCACGTGTGCGGGAATTATAATATGTGTATGAGTGCTGGTTAATGATACATGGACGAAGACATATGGAAATTTTGGTCTGACCATGAAGCATGCTCAGGTAATCTATGTAGTTAAGGTGAACGGTCGTGATAAGCAGGAAAACCGGGTTAAGTGCCGCTCGCCGGCCGCTGTGGTCGAGCGGTTAGAGGCGCTTCCGTCTGGAACCGCGCTGCTGCTACAGTCGCAGCTTCGAATCCAGCCTCGGGCATGGATGTGTGTGATGTCCTTAGGTTAGTTAGGTTTAAGTAGTTCTACGTCTAGGGGACTGATGACCTCAGATGTTAAGTTCCATAGTGCTTAGAGCTAATTGAACCATTTTTTGAGTACTACTCCGGTAAACATTTTCGGTGTCGTTATTCTGCTCTAAAGTTGCAGGTTGTGTGTAGTCGCAATTGCGAATACATTTCCTGTACATCACTTTTAGCATTCGGACGCTATGTCTCTCAGAAATGTAGGATGCCACTGGAGCGGCATTGGTGAAAACTCTGACGGCATAGCAGTTCAAATGTTCAAATGTGTGTGAAATCTTTTGGGACTTAACTGCTAAGGTTATCAGTCCCTAAGCTTACACACTACTTAGCCTAAATTATCCTAAGGACAAACACACACACCCATGCCCGAGGGAGGACTCGAACCTCCGCCGGCATATCAGTGATGAGGTTTATGTGCCCACAGCATTCTGCCACATTTGTTCCTATTGTACAATGGATGCTACAAATTGGATGTCTGCCATCGGTCCAACTTCGTCAGACGGAGTAGAAGCATTGACACAGCCATTTTCATTCCCACGCCATAGTTCCCATACTGCCTGTTAAAACTCTTAAGGCCACGCAGGCGAGCTTGCAGTAACCCCATATCTGTTTACATTTCCAGGTTCACTGTCTGTTTGGTGCTGTGTACGAGCAGGGGCTTCTAACGTGAAAACTATCAAAAATTGAGACTTCCACCTTAGATATTGCTAGGAGAGTCAGGAAAAAGTAAATGTTTTGGAGAATGGAGAATGAAATTATTGAGGTAATAGGAAAGAAATGAAGGTGACAAAGATATGTAATAAGATGAATGGATGGTAGATAAAGCAAAGATCTTTGCTATATTCTAGAAGACTGGGGCAGTGGCCTGGTGGAAAGTGGGTAGATGACATTAGGAAGCACGCAGGAGCAACATGGATCTGAAGAGCTGAAAACCTTAATGTACAAAAGAATCTGAGAGAAGCATTTGTCCAGCCATCGAGTATCGACTGGCTGGTAATGATGATGATATTTAATCAAAAGTGGAGTGAATCTGCAATCCTATCCTACACCATTTTATGTCGAGCTTGTCCTCCTTGACCATACAATTTCAGTAATCCCATTTGGATTGTATGTATGGTATACTACAACTATGTCGCGGTATTTATTCGCCATTTTTCTCAAGACTTTCAACATCTAATTCTTCTTTACAGTATCAGTAGCTTTTCTCTGGATCGCTAAATGCCATGAACGGTCTAGGTTTTCCAGATTTCTTGCTTCCATCACATTTTGCAGTATGTAAATTGTATTTCTGGTACTATCACTGATACTGACTTTTCCAACTGTAGTTACACAAAAAATGGTTCAAATGGCTCTGAGCACTATGGGATTTAGGCCGGCCGAAGTGGCCGTGCGGTTAAAGGCGCTGCAGTCTGGAACCGCAAGACCGCTACGGTAGCAGGTTCGAATCCTGCCTCGGGCACGGATGTTTGTGATGTCCTTAGGTTAGTTAGGTTTAACTAGTTCTAAGTTCTAGGGGACTAATGACCTCAGCAGTTGAGTCCCATAGTGCTCAGAGCCATTTGAACCATTTGAACCACTATGGGATTTAACTGCTGAGGTGATCAATCCCCTAGAACTTAGAACTACTTAAACCTAACTAACCTAAGGACATCACACACACCCATGCCCGAGGCAGGATTCGAACCTGCGACTGTAGCGGTCACGCGGTTCCAGACTGCTGCGCGTAGAGCCGCTCGGCTATCCCGGCCGGCCTAGTTACACATATAATGGTAGTTAGCATTTAAGAAGTGTGTGACATTCGAACAATTTGCGGCGGTTATCCCACTTTTCCCTCATATTTTCTTCAGTATTGCGAAAATAATGTTCTCAAGGAGATAGGAAAATGTCTCCTATACTGCATACGTTTTGGAATTAGATCAAATAACCAGTTAGTTGACGATGCGAGTTTTTACTAAACCAATGGAAGATTGATTGTACTGGCCTCAACCAGGCATTGAAATAACTAACATTGTGATCTAGGATGCTTTATTGGACAGTTTACTAATATAAATCACTGCAGTGTTTCATCGATAGTATAATGCCGCCTTTAAGTAACCTGTTAGATGTTACGCGGAAACTGATATCAGTAATCGTCTTAGGGATTAACAAGCCGCTTCAGCTGTATTTAATATGTCTATTATCAGATCCTAACCGGTTTAGTGCAACTAAAAATCAGATCAACAGGTGACATACAACTAAGCCATATCAGTGAGCAAAGTAACCTGGAACATGGAACCCTACATTCGTTGTCAGACCTAATTAATAAACCACTAAATGACAGTGCATCAATGAAGCAAAATCATCAGGGCGTAGGGATCCAAGTCCAAAATGTCATATGAGCTAAGTAACCCGGCGTTTGGAACCCAACATTCGTTGTCAGACCAACGTGCTCCGGGAATGCGCACGGACTAAAGTTGCGGCTCCACCGATCATTTTGGACTTGGATACCTAGGCCCAACTGATTTTGATTCGTTGACATACCTCCATTTCGCGGTTTATTGGTTTGGTCTGATAGCGAATGTTGGCTTCCTTGTTCCAGGATACTTAGCTCTTACAACATAATAAAGTTCACCAACCATTTTGGACTTGGATCCCTATGAAAGTGTGATTTTGATTCTTTGATGTACCTCCATGTGTCATCAGTCTTCTGACTGGTTTGGTGGGGCCCGACACGAAATGCTCTCCTGTGCCGAGCTTCTAATCTCGGAGAAGAACTTGCAAATTTCGTCGTCGATTATTTGCTGGATGTGTTCAAAATGGTTCAAATGGCTCTGAGCACTATGGGACTTAACATCTATGGTCATCAGTCCCCTAGAACTTAGAACTACTTTAACCTAACTAACCTAAGTACAGCACACAACACCCAGCCATCACGAGGCAGAGAAAATCCCTGACCCCGCCGGGAATCGAACCCGGGAACCCGGGCGTGGGAAGCGAGAACGCTACCGCACGACCACGAGATGCGGGCTGGATGTGTTCCAACATCTGTCTTCCTCTACAGTTTTTACCCTCTGCAGTGCTCTCTTGGACATGCAAGATACTTCCTGAGACTTAACAATGCCCTATCATCCTGACCCTTCTTCCTGTCACTGTTAACCATACGTTCCTATCCTCGAAACTGATCATTCCTTACCTTATTAATCAACATAATTTTCGCTACAGTTCAAATGCGTCCTTTTGTACTGTTCTGGTTTCCACACAGTCCACGTTTCACTACTATAGAATGTTGTGCTCCAAACGTACATTCTCAGAAATTTCTTCCTCAAATTATGGGCTATGTTTGATACTAGTAGATTTCTATAGGCCAGGAATGCCGTTTTTGTGAGTGCTAGTCTGCTTTTCATGTACACTTGCCCCGTCCGTCGTAGGTTATTTTGCTGCCTAGGTAGTAGAATTCCTTAACGTCATCTACTTCATGCTCATCTATTCTGATGTTAAGATTAAGTCTCAGACTATTCTCTGCTACTTCTCGTTACTTCCGTATCCTCTAATTCTTCTGGATAGCAATGCCATCATTGATATCCTTTCACTTTGCATTTTAATCCCACACTTTAGCCATTCTTTCATTTCCATTTATTCTTCGATGTGTTATTGCTATCGTAGTCTGAAATCTACTTTCACCTCTACAAATCTTGAAACCACATTTCTTTATTTTTTTTCCATGAGTTATATTTGGATTCTGTGTGTGTGTGCTTGTGTTTGACTGATGAAGCAAACCACGGCGCATCGTGCAGCCTACAACTCCTTCTCTGATAAGAAAGGTAACTATCCACTGTGACGACAGACACTTATTGCAAGACATGCTTCCAATGCACTGCTCCTACCCTAGCGGCATTTGCTTCGCCTGCACCTCGCACCACGATTTGAAATCAACTAATTTAAAACGTGTGCACTGCACTCTCGGTTAGTAAATCACTCGATTGTTGGACTATCTACTTCTGAACTGGTAGAAATTTGAAGACTTCAAGTTGACAATGCTTTGTGGCCAACGACTGCCACTAATAATAATAATAATAGTAATAATAGCGTCTATAATATTGTGTACAGCACTATAGAAGCACGTACATAGTTACTGTTTTGTCGTGCTCTCAACTACTTTATATATCTGTTTCCAGGTTACTAATGAAGTAATTTCTGGTCTATTTCAGGAACTATCTACAGCTTGTTGAGATGTTTAGCTTTTGTTAGATGTGTGTCTCACTTTTACCGTCATCGATGCGGTAGAAAAAACACAGTATGTGTGTGTGGTGTGGGGACTATGTGAGGAAGAAGATGTTCATACATTCATTTCGTAAGATGTAACCTACTCTACACATTGTCACTCATTGAGTAATTGATAAAAAAGAGGGTATTGGTAACATATACACTGAAGCGCCAAAGAAACTGGTATAGGCACAGAGTTATGTCAACAGCCGAATACGGCACTGCGGTCGGCAACGCTTATATAAGACAACAAGCGTCTGGAGCAGTTGTTAGATCGGTTACTGCTGCTACAGTGGCAGGTTATCGAGATTTAAGCGATTTTGGAAGTGGTGTTATAGTCGACGCACGAACGGCGGGACACAGTGTCTCCGAGGTAGCGATGAAGTGATTTTCTGTACGACCTTTTCACGGGTGTACTCTGAATATCAGTAATGCGGCAAAACATCCTATTTCTGACACTGTTACTGCCGGAAAAAGGTCCTTCAAAAACTGGACCAACGACGATTGAGAAGAATCGTTCAACGTGGCAAAAGAGCAACCCTCCCGCAAGTTGCTGCAGATTTCAGTGCTGGGCCATCAATAAGTATCAGCGTGCGAACCATTCAACGAAACATCATCGATATGGGGTTTCGGAGCCGAAGACCCTCTCATGTACCCTTGTTGACTGCACGACACAAAGCATTACGCCTCGCCTGGGCCCCCAACACCGACATTGGACTGTTGATGCTGATAATACGAGTCTCGTTTCAAATTGTATCGAGCGGATGGATGTGTACGGGTATGGAGACAACGTCATGAATCCATAAAATCTGTATGTCAGTAAGGGACTGTTCAGGCTGGTGAAGGCACTATAATGGTGTGAGGAATGTGCAGTTAGTGTGATGTGGGATCCCTGATACGTCTGCCGGCCGCGGTGGTCTAGCGGTTGTAGGCGCCCAGTCCGGAACCGCGCGACTGCTACGGTCGCAGGTTCGAATCCTGCCTCGGGCATGGATGTGTGTGATGTCCTTAGGTTAGTTAGGTTTAAGTAGTTCTGAGTTTTAGGGGACTGATGACCACAGCTGTTAAGTCCCATAGTGCTCAGAGCCATTTGAACCATTTTTGAACCTGATACGTCTAGATACGACTCTGACAGGTAACACGTACGTAAGCATCCTGTATGATCACCTGCATCCATTCATGTCCATTGTGCATTCCGACGGAAAAATAATTTTTCGGTTTCTGCTGTTAATAACATTGGCAATTTTAGAAAGAATTTATCTTGAAATTTTTTTTTTACAAATAGTCATTTTGAAGTTTATATTCTTCAGAATGTAATTTTTTAAGTGTTGTTCATTAATTTAACGATATAAAGTTCTAAACAGAATTCAGACGTCATCCAGAAATCAAGGAGAACATTGTTATTCTTTTTGCACAGATTTTTAAATGAATAGATGAAGCTTTAACAGTAACAACGTGTAATAGGGCGAGAAAAAATATTTGTATTCATTCTATTAGAATTTTATCAAGTTTCTGACTAAATTTTGTTTCTCTACATGTTTGTTTCCTTTTACCTAATTTTGAAACAAAGGCTAAAAGTTTTCTGAAGTAGCACTCCCGCTGATTTTCTCTACGAGCCGCCACTGACACCTAGATATAGAATGATGGACAAAAAATCGCATCACCAAAAAATAATTAATGCAGAGTAATGTAATTTTGGGACTACATTTATCTAGGTAACATATTTAAGTGATTGACATTGCAAGATCACAGGTTAAGGTAAACGGGAGATAAGGCATTGCAAACGTAAAATGGTGTTACATTATTAACCGGTGTACCCGCCAGAATGTTGAATGCAAGCAGGCAAAAGTCCACGTATTGTGTTGCAAATATGCCGTATGTCAGTTTGTGGGATGATGTTCCATGCCTGTTGCACTTGGTCGGGAAAAACAGGGACGGCTAATGCCCCATAGTTGTTCGATTGGAGACACATCTGGTGATCGAACAGTCCAAGGCAACATGTCGACATCCTGTAGCGTATGTTGGTTTGCTAGAACGGTATATGAGCAAGAGTTATATCACCAGACCGATGTACAAATTTTCAGTCAGTTTGCGTGGGATAACCATGAGAGTACTCCTGCCGTCGTGTGAAATCGCACCCCACATCGTAGTTTCAGATGTAGATCCAGTGTGTCTAGCATGCAGAGAGTTTGGTTGCAGAGCCTCAAGTGACCTCCGTGTGACCAACACACGGCTATCACTGGCAACGCCGCAGAACCACCTGTCATCAGGAAACATAACAGATCTTCACCTTGCCCTACAATGAACTCTCGTATAACACCACTGAAGTCGCAAT
This sequence comes from Schistocerca serialis cubense, assembly GCF_023864345.2. Classification (NCBI taxonomy): domain Eukaryota; kingdom Metazoa; phylum Arthropoda; class Insecta; order Orthoptera; family Acrididae; genus Schistocerca; species Schistocerca serialis. The sequence goes on from NC_064639.1 coordinate 1,103,287,304, forward strand.
TGGTTGTGGTTTGGAGTCAGTGGAACGCCCGCTACAGGCATCTGACCCCGAGCTGTCCTTGAAATAACTGATTTGTAACACTTCGTTGTGTCACTGTGGTGCCAACTGATGTTCAAATTGTTGCTGCAGGCCCAGTACGATGCGCCAGAACCATATGCCGCACATGATGGTATTCCCTCTCGGTAGTGCCACGTTGCCATCTGGGGCCTGGACTTCTTGCTACCTTACATTCTCGTGACCAGCGCTGACAGTAATCACGTGCAGTGGCTACATTCAAGTCAAGTATTTCCCCAACATCCCAGAAGGAACAGCTGTCGTCTTGTATCCCCATTACACGACATCATTCACACTCCGTGAAGAGTGAAATTTCCTGGCAGATTAAAACTGTGTGCCGGACCGAGACTCGAACTCGGGACCTTTGCCTTTCGTGGGCAAGTGCTCTACCACCTGAGCTACCCATGCACGACTCACGCCCCGTCCTCACAGCTTTACTTCTGCCAGTACCTCGTCTCCTACCTTCGAAACTTTACAGAAGCTCTCCTGCGAACCCTGCAGAACTAGCACTCCTGAAAAAAAGGAATTTGCGGAGACGTGGCTTAGCCACAGCCTAGGGGATGTTTCCAGAATGAGATTTCCGAGTTCGAGTCTCGGTCTGGCACACAGTTTTAATCTGCCAGGAAGTTTCACATCAGCACACACTCCTCTGCAGAGCGAAAATCTCATTCTGTGAAGAGTCTATGTTGCCCTAAAGGCATTCTTGACTAACATCAGCTCAACACCTACAGTCTCAAAGGCAAATAATGCTGGCGACCATTACGGAGTTCATTCGAAGTAAACCTGATCTGTATCCTCATAGCCGGCCGGAGTGGCCGAGCGGTTCTAGGCGCTACAGTCTGGAACCGGGAGACCGCTACGGTCACAGGTTCGTATCCTGCCTCGGGCATGGATGTGTGTGATGTCCTTAGGTTAGTTAGGTTTAAGTAGTTCTAAGTTCTAGGAGACTGATGACCTCAGAAGTTAAGTCCCATAGTGCTCAGAGCGATTTGAACCATTTGTATCCTCATAGTGACGTTAATAGCGCCACTCTTATGCGACTGACGCGAAATCTGACAGATATCATCCTTAAAATGTAGAAACACCCTATCAACTTTCGTTTATATCGCACAACTCCTTTTCGGTGTAGCGATTTTTTCCGTGTGTATATTTCATGTGATATACACCATCTCTCACATTTACTAAGCAACTGTTTGTCTCAGCAATATAGGGACCATCATAATTATTAAGTGCAACAGGCACGTTCCAGTAAATATGGTAATAGAAAGGCGCCGTTTATGAGATAATGGCGAATGTATGGTTGAGTGGTGCCATTGATTTCAGTATGAACCATTGTCATAGGTGGTACACATGTAATTGAAACGTAAACTTTACGATTAGGTCCCCATGCAATTGTACTCACATTTCACCGACGGCTTAACCTAACAACAAATACTGCCTTAACAACAAGTACAAAAAGTTATTTCAGCACGTAACTCGTTACAATTTCATGTTTATTAGTAACAGTTGTAGGCGGTGTTCCAGGTTCGTCCTTGAATTTGGATACGATACTACACTGTTGTGTGAGTTACGAATTCCTTGAAACACTCTCGAATCATCTTATAGCTCTTGCCAATACTATACATTCCGCCCTTCCAGTCATTCAACTTTATCAAAGGGCATGTCGTAAACTTCTCTTCTGAGATGACTCGGGCAGAAAAATCCAGAATATCAAGGTCGGGTGATCTTGGAGGAAAGCCACAGGTTTTTCTCCACACGGCGTGCTTGGGTCGCACGCAGCTCCAGGTCTAGGGTTTAGTGTTGCTGCCTCTAGATCACAGGCTCCCGGTTTCGATCCCCGGCCGGCTCGGGGATTTTTCTCCTCCCAAGAGATCGGTGTCTGTGTCATCCTTATCATTTTATCATCATTCGGAGAAATGGAAAGACTGGACTGTGAAAAGATTGGGACTTTGTACGGGGGCTGGGCTGATAACTGCGTCGTTGAGTGCCCCACAAACCTAACATCATCACATCATGCATCTTGAATCATATTGCTGTGTTTAATGTCGTCTTGAATTAGCACCAAAACGTACCAGTATGCGTGTTCAACTTCCCCCAATCATAGACCAAGGGGGAAACTTGGTGGGGGCTAAACAGAAAAACTTACTTTTCAGATAAATTTGTACTGACTAGGACTACATTTCACACTGAAGTCAGTAGCGATTCGTAACCACACATTCCCAGTTTTTCTACTCTACTTCTTCTATTACCATATATTTTCTCGCTGTTAATTGTGATGCGCTGAGCCCAATACATACTTCGCAGGCCACCGTACGGTGCATGGCTGAGGGTGCCTTATACCGCTACTACTGATTGCCTTTCCTGTTCCACTCGCTAACACGGCGGGGAGAAAACAACTATCTATATGCCTCCGTATGGACCCCAGTTTCTCTTGTCTTACTTCGTGGTGCTCACTGAAACTGTATGTTGGCGGCAGTAGGAATCGCTGTGCATCACCTTGAAATGCGGGTTCTCTGTTTTCTCTGTAGTCCTCCACAAAAAGAGCGTCGCCCGTCCTCCAGGAATTCCGTTTTTCACTAATCATCTTCATAATACTCGCATGTTGATGGAGCCTACTGGTAATATATCTAGCAGTCCATCTCCGAACTGCTTGGATGTCTTCCTGTAATCCTACCCTACATCTACATCTACATAGATACTCTGCAAATCACATTTAAGTGCCTGGCAGAGGGTTCATCGAACCATCTTCACAATTCTCTATTATTCCAATCTCGTATAGTGCGCGGAAAGAATGAACACCTATATCTTTTCGTACGCGCTCTGATTTCCCTTATTTTATCGTGGTGATCCTTCCTCCCAATGTAGGTCGGTGTCAACAAAATATTTTCGCATTCGGAGGAGACAGTTGATGACTGGAATTTCGTGAGAACACACACGAAAAACGCCTTTCTTTTAACGATTTCCAGCCCAAATCGTGTATCATTTCTGTGACACTCTCTTCCATACTTCGCTATAATACAAAACGTGCTGCCTTTCTTTGAACTTTTTCGCTGTATTCCGTCAGTCCTATCTGGTCAGGATCCCACACCGCGCAGCAGTATTCTGAAAGAGGACAGACAAGCGTGGTGTAGGCAGTCTCCTTAGGAGGTCTGTTACATTTTCTAAGTGTTCTGCCAATAAAACACAGTCTTTGGGTAGCCTTCCCCACAACATTTTCTGTGTTCCTTCCAATTTAAGTTTATCGTAATTGTAGTACCTAGGTATTTAGTTGAATTTACGGCTTTTAGATTAGACTTATTTATCGTGTAACAGAAGTTTAAAGAGTTCCTATTAGCACTCATGTGGATGACCTCACACTTTCGTTATTTAGGGTCAACTGCCATTTTTCGCACCATTCAGATATCTTTTCTAAATGGTTTTGCAGTTTGTTTTGATCTTCTGATGACTTTATTAGTCGATAAACGACAGCGCCATCTGCAAACAACCAAAGAAGGCTGCTCAGATTGTCTCCCAAATTGTTTATACAGATAAGGAACAGCAAAGGGCCTATAACACTACCTTGGGGAACCCCAGAAATCACTTCTGTTTTACTCGATGTCTTTCCGTCCACTACTACGAATTGTGACCTCTCTGACAGGAAATCACAAATCCAGTCACGTAACTGAGACGGTATTCCATAAGCACGCAATTTCACTACGAGCCGCTTGTGTGGTACAGTGTCAAAAGCTTTCCGGAAATCCAGAAATACGGAAGGGATCTGATATCCCCCGTCAGTAGCTCCCAACACTTCATGTGAATATAGTGGTAGTTGTGTTTCACAGGAACGACGTTTTCTAAACGCATTTTGACTGTGTGTCAATAGACCGTTTTCCTCGAGGTAATTCGCAATGTTCGAACACAATACAAGTTCCAAAAATCCTGCTGCATATCGACGTTAACGATATGGGCCTGTAATTTAGTGAGTTACTCCTACTACCTTTCTCGAATATTGGTGTGACCTGTGCAACTTTGCAGTCTTTGGGTACGGATCTTCCGTCGAGCGAACGGTTGTATATGATTGTTAAGTATGGAGCTAATGCATCAACATACTGCGAAAGGAACCTAATTGATATACAGTCTGGACCAGAAGACTTGCTTTTATTAAGTGATTTAAGTTGCTTCACTACTCCGAGGATGTTTACTTCTACGTTACTTATGTTGGCATCTGTTCCCGATTCCAATTCTGGAATATTTAGTTCGTCTTCTTTTGTGAACGCATTTCGGAAGGCTGTGTTTAGTACCTCTGCTTTGGCTGCACTGTCTTCGATAGTATCTCCATTGGTATCGGGCAGAGAAGACAAAGATTGTTTCTTGCCGCTAACGTACTTCACAT